>NC_072795.1:120090000-122550000 GCF_028583425.1 Eublepharis macularius | reverse complement strand
AATCCTATTAATTGCAATGACAGTTATCCTCTATGTCTCCCGACGGGCTGCTGTGCGTTTTTTGCTCTCCCCTCTCTTCACGATGTTCACAGCTTTCAGGCAATGCTTATATGTATATGTATGTGCGTTCACGCCTGTGCCTGCATTTGTGGACTGTTGGTTACAAAGATGTTTAAGAGTCTGCAAGGCTAAGCACTGACTTGTGAATGGTTCATTACAGAAAACTTTATGCTTTATGAGAACTTTGAACTATTGTGTGTGCCCCCCAACCAAAGAGTATAAAACTGACTTTTCCATACAATTATAATGAGCTGACATTCTGGACCACAGGCACAGGAACTGAGACATATATATTGGCCATGGTTCTAGGATGGGGAACAGATTGTGGCATAATGTGCCGCCACTTTTCTCTCACACTATTTCCCCCTCTCACACCCCTGCTGGCTTTAGGGTTACAGTGGGGATGATGTTTGATCCTGACTAGTGGGGGAATTGTACAGAGGATGGGAGGGGCTGCAAGAAGCTCCTACAGAGGGGTCACTTGAAAACAAGTTAAGTGACCCCTCTGTAGGAGCTTCTTGCATGATGGGTCCATCAGTCACTCTTATCACATCCAAAGAAAGTTGCTCTGTGTTATTGTCAGTATGGCTAGAGCTTGGCTGGAAGTTACTCACTGGGAACTTTAACTTACCAAGAAAGGGCTAATTTGCTGTGTTGGTCCTCTCAGGGTGGAAACCAATGAATAAGGTATGTGGGAGGGAAGATGAAGAGAAAGAGTAGTGTCAAGCACAGAAGAAAATAACAACATCCCCCTGATTCTGGCACATCACCCTAAGATTTTACTCCTGCACCCCACCCAGGGATCCCAAGAAGGAAGCTGAAATCTTGAAATTTCAATCACTGATATCTGAGAAACCTTAATACTAAAGCTGACGTAAGTGGTAGTTTTCCATCTATAAGCACAACAAGGTTTCTCATGTTCTTACACCAAAACAAAGAAAATAACATGTTTGTAGTGAATAGACAAGTTCCCCCAGCCACGTGCCTTAGAATCTGTTTGCAAGAACTCTTGGGAAAACATCAAAGTCTTTGTGTTTCACAAGAAAGCTCCTCCCCCTGCAAAAGGAACCACCCTCACCCTTTCTTTCCGGTCCTTCTTCCATCTGTATATTTTTAAAAAACTCTTTCTACAAGAAAGATGAGGAGGTAATTAATGGTAGAAAGGACTCACAAGAGAAAGGAGAGGCCCCTTGACTGGGATTTATGCTCTTGTTGATGGTCAGGATCAGGAACATCAGCTTCTGCCATGGAGTTCGTCCCTTCTGATTAAAGTTGTATCTTCTCATTTGCTCTAATTATTGGACTACAATAATGTGTCCTTCCTGGTCTGTTATAGATATTGTCATATTGGAGGCATGATGAGGGACGGGGGATAAGGGTGTTCTTAAGGCTACACAGTTATGCTTGTATATAGTAAAAAAAATCAAATTCTATCTAAACATGTGTCAGATGCGAACAGTCAAAACTGTTTCTATATCATACAAGAACAATTCAGACTAAAGCCAGAGGGGAAATCTGGAATCATTTCCCAAAAGTATACTTCCATCCACACAACACATACCAGATACTTACATTTCTTTGCGCTTGTATTGACATAAGTTCTGCTTTTATTTTTATTTATTTTTCAAACTTTTATACCACCTCTTGCTTGAAACAATGCCCAAAGTAGTTTACAAAGATTAAAACCATAATAAACAATATACATTACAATCAGGAAGATCCCACCAGACTACAGTCAGTAAAACAATGTAATCCCAATAACTGGGACAGCCCAAAATTAAGCAGCCAGGTGGAAAAATTTCCAAATGCTGCATCATGGCTGCTTAAAAGCCTACTGGAACAATTCCACCTTGCATGCCCAGCAGTACCTAAAGAGGTCCACCTGGGTGGGGCCACCACAGAGAAAGCCTTCGACCTGGTAGAAGAGAGACAAGCCAGTTGGAGGCTGGGCACACCACCAATAAGCCACAAGATGAAGAACACAGACGTTGTGGGGGATCATATTGAGAGAGGCAGCCCTTCAGGTATGATGGTCCCAGACCATTAAGCACTTTAATGGTTATAACCCAAATATTGATTCATTTAATAAACTTAGTTTTAGTCTATTGCAAAGTAAGAACATAGCCCGCACTGAATTTTTCAATATTATCTCTCACTGTACCATTCCAGATGATTTGTCGAATCCCTCCGCGAATAATCTCGATTTGTGGGAATGGGTGTTTAATGGGGACACCTTAATCGATTATTCGTTCATAGTTCAATCAAAATTTGCTCCATGGTATAAAACTATTTTAAAAAGATCATCTCAGAGTCTCGTACTTTGTAGCTATAACCTCAGAAGAGTGTTTACATCGCTGTGCTTCCAAATTGTGCCAACAGAGCTACTCACTGGATGATATTTAAAAATACCCCAGGTATAATGCATTTGTATATGCAAAAGTTCGGTGGAAGATCTTCCCCACTATGTTTTGGTTTGCCCTTTATACTTGGAGCCCAGAAATAAATTTCTGGCAAAGACATTGGAGAGCTTACATTCCTTTTCAGATTCCAACAAACTAAAATTTATGCTGTCAGATGTGGATCCCTTTGTCTTCAACAGGATGGCACTTTTTGCTCTAGCTGCCAGAAAAATTAGAGCAAACGTGGTTCTTAAGAAAGCAATCTGTTGAAATGAAATGTAGTTTTTATGTCTACATGTGAATTTTTAGAGAAAGATGTAATTTTAGAAATTTTTAAATTTTAGAGCTGTAAATATATTTTTAACTTGTAAAGGCCTATAGCTACATACAATAAATTTGTCTGCCCATAATGGTTAAAACCAGCACCTTGAATTTGATCCAGAAAGCAACTGGAAGCCAGTGCAGCTGCCTTAGAATAGGCAGTATGTGAGCAAACCATGAAGAATCATTAAGAAGCCTAGCAGCTGCATTCTGAACAATCTGCAGTTTCTGGAGTGTCTTCAGTGACAGCCCTGCACAGAATGAATCACAGTAGTCTAACTTGGAGGTGACTATAGCATGAATCACTGTGGCCAGATCTGATAGAGACAAGTAGGGGACCAGCTGGAGAGCCTGACAAAGATAGTAAAATGCCAACTTCGCCACTGTGGGACCTGCTTCTCCAAGGAAAGCACAGTTTCCAATCAGACTCCCAGAGTTCAGCAAAGATAACTGGACCCCATCAATAGTTGGTAGCTGAACAACAACAACAACAACAACAACATTCAATTTATATGCTGTCCTTCAGGACAACAACACCCACTCAGAGCTGTTTACAAAGTATGTTATTATTCCCAGGGGCCATTTCATAGAAAAAGAGCTGCAGGAACTCATTAGCATAACTCACTAGCATATGCCACACCTCTTGCCATCACCGGAAGTGTGTTATTAGCATAACTGATTTGCACATGCCACACCCCCTGACATCACCTATCCTGGCTGTTTTGGACCCAATCCTGGCCATTCAGGGCTGAAATTGGGCCCAAAATGGCAAAAGGGGGCTGAAAATTGCCAAAAAGGGGCCCAAAATGGTCAGAATCGGGCTGCTGCTGAGCTGGAGAGTGATCCACCACCCATCAGAGGCCCAATCTGGGCCATTTCGGGACCATTCCTGGCTGTTTTGGCCCCGATCCTGGCCATTTTGGCCCCAATCCAGGCTGCAATGGGCCCAAAATGGCCAAAAATCAGGTGGGCAGGGCCACCTGACATGTGACCTCTTTGGAGAACTACTAGAAATGCGTTCCTGTGCATTCCCCTTAAAATGAGCCCTTATTATTCCCAAGAATGGCAAATTAGATATTGGGCAGTGATTAGCTAAGTCCTTCTTATCTAAGGAGGATTTTTTTCAGTAAAGCTCTAACTATAGCCTCCTTCAAGGAGCTAGGGAAATAACCCTGAGCGAGAGACTACCCAAGGCAGAGTAGGGATTGGAACCTGGGTGTACCATGTCCTAGTCTGACACTCTAACCATTACACCACACTAGCTATGGTAACTGTGGTTTCTGATTTTATGTTGTACACAATATAAGAAAGTAGGATGAAGGCATAGAAGAGTCCAAAATCTACAACCCAGTCCCACTTTGTGTACATGTACAGCTTAATTGAGGGAATTTCTGATTTCTGTGCCGCAGTTTGGATTTTGTTTGCTCTGACTTGGGAAAAGAAGATTCTCAATATTCTAAACTACTTGGAACTATTTATGTATTTATTGCCCACCTTTCTCATTGAGACCCAAGGTGGATTACACAGCGCAAGTCAATAAGATCAACAGCTAAGATATTCAATGTACAAATACAATAGAGGTGTGGGTTGCAGGAATACAATAGAGTCTGGGTTAAAACTGAATTTGGTCTCAAGGACATCACTTAACTTCATTTAGAACTATTGACACCTCTGCTATGTCCTTTTCCCAGTTCCATAAAATAGCTGTAAATCAGGAGAAATGACTCCACATCTTAAAGCTTCTGAAATGGGCTTTGAAGCATCATGGTTACAAGTATGTCAGCCTTCACAGAGTCAGTCACCAAGCTGTCCTTAAACTTTCACTGCATCAGTAAGATCTCCTGTTCTGTCGGCAATGGGGTGGGTTATTCATTATTGTTCTCAGCCCCATAGCTGATAGTTGCTTGGTTATGGTACTGCATCATGCTTCTTTTCAATGTGTTTTATTTTCAGGATGTCACAGGCAGAGCCGGATCTAGGGGCATGGACGCCCAGTGCAGCCCTTGCCCTGGTCTCTGCACACATGTGCACAGAGCATGCACGCTCCAGGCGCTCCGTGATGATGTCACTTTCGTGACATCATCACACAGGGTGGGAGGCGTGCCCACCCACACGGCAAGCCGGCTGCCCCAGCACCCAGTGCGGTGTGGAGCTGGTGGTGGCGGTGGTGCGTGCATGCGCTGGGGCAGCCTGCTGGCTTGCCATATGTGCAGGACCTCCCACCACTGTGCTCAGCCACCCGCATGGCAAGCCAGCTACCCCAGCACATGCCCTCGCCGCTGCCACCGCCAGCTCCGCAGTGCACCATGTGCTGGGGCGGCTGGCTTGCTGCGTGGCCGGCTGAGCACAGGGCTAGGAGGTCCTCCACGCGGTTCACATGCCCCGCTGCCCCATGCCACCTGCACAGCAAGCTGGCCACCCCAGCACATGGTGTGCTGCAGAGCTGGTGGCAGCGGTGGCGAGGGCGTGCGCTGGGGTAGCTGGCTTGCTGCATGGGTGGCTGCGCATAGGGCTGGGAGATCCTGTGCGCACGGCAAGCCAGCAAGCCCATCGGCGGGGCTGGTGAGGGCCTCCCAACCCTGCGCTCAGCCACCCACGTGGCAAGCCGCAGCGCGCTCCTGGGCAGCTGGCAGCCGCGCCCGGTGTCCCCTCTTTGGTGGTGCCGGGGGCAGGCTACTCCCTCTGCCCCCCCTCGATCCAGCCCTGGTCACAGGGTTCACTGGCAGTAACACCTAAAGTTCAAAATCCAAGGAACTGCACATCTAATTCCACATCTAATGTTCTTGGGTGGCTACTCTAATAGCAATCCCCTGGAACAACTCTGGAAATTCAGGGCGGGTTCCTCGAGTCATTTGTGATATACCCATTAGAAGATGCTGTTCAAAGAGAGGGGAAAGAACCCATGAAACATTCCAAAGAGTGCAACACAAGTC
Organism: Eublepharis macularius; assembly: GCF_028583425.1. Taxonomy (NCBI): domain Eukaryota; kingdom Metazoa; phylum Chordata; class Lepidosauria; order Squamata; family Eublepharidae; genus Eublepharis; species Eublepharis macularius. The sequence continues at coordinate 122,544,287 of NC_072795.1, read as the reverse complement.
CTTGGACGCACCTGAAGTAATTCATTAGATGAAAGCTTTAATTTGTCACAAGTGTTTGCCAACAAGAGGGTTTTTGTGACCTTTTCCCAGGACAAACTGTCATTTTTTGTCAACTTCCATTGAATAATCAGTATGATGGATTTCTGAATTGTTTGGCAACAGAGCCCTTTGCAGACATTAAGGTGGCATTCCATTCATGCGTTATGGGAGCCTGTCAACCATGTGAATTGGATGTGTGTGGGGTTCATACAATGCACCTGATATGTATGATCCCATAATGTGTGAATCGGACAATGCATAGGTTTTCCATGTCAGTTCAGCTTCTATTCATGTGAACCAGAACCCAGATTTTTCAACGCTTAGTTCACAAGAATGGAAGCTGTACCTCCAGGATTAATCCACACGTTGGCCAATACTCAAATTACATGTGATCATATGTATTGTGCTCCTGCAATGTGCGAACAGATCCACACCATAACGTCCATAGAGGACTAGGCTGAGATCTGAATCTCAAGGAATTCACATTCTGAAATTAGTCTGAGAATGTGGAGTTGAGAATATCTGGAGTAAGTTTGCATGACTGCTTCACTGCAACCCATTTTTTACCATATTATTGCTCAGTCTAGTTTAAGTTAGTTCTGTTTTGGCAAGGAAAATTGTAGCACCGCCTAACATGATTTGGTTAGTTGAAGCTGTCCTCCCTATTTCTTTTTTTATAACTTTTTATTTCTAAATTTTTAACAATAATAAAATGGTAATACAACAATAACAAGATTCCAAACAAAAAAACCTTATATACAGGTTAGATAATAAACATATTTACAGGTCATTAACATTTAGTAAAGACATACGTCAACATATTTGTCTCAACATTTCAGAGTATCTGGTTGTACTTCCTGAATGGATGATTTTTGAGCGTGAAGCTGTTCTCATCCAAAGGTCTTTAGTCCATGATAAATGCTTTCCCTCTGAATCTGGAATGATTTGAATGTTTTCTGAATTATCTTTATAGACTAAAGTGTGTTTCAGATATATTGAACATTGAAAACTTCCCTTCCATCCCTAGTTAATAAACATCCGTAATATACTTAAAATTTGATATTTAGCTGCCTTTCCAAAAAACAGAGGGATGAAAGGAAGCCGTAGATGTTAATGGTTTTCTGTCAGTAGCTACCCAGGATAAATTTGACCCACTGACCTGGAGGTGAGAGTCTCCTTATACCATTAGCTTTCTCCTCCCTTTTTAAAAAAATCACATGGCATGTGTGACAGAGATATGTGCTTTCACTCTGGGAAAAGATTAAAGTAAAAATTATGAAGTGTTCTCAAATGAGGCCTGTTATCATGCAGGCCAGTTTTATGCCTATAATAATCCAAAGTCAGTAGCTGCTTATAGCTCTTATCAATTTGCCTCCTTGGGCTTGAATGGAGGCTGTAGTTCTAATTTTTCTCCTGTTTTACACACAAGTGGAATCAAAAAGAGCATTTCTGCCCCTCTTCACAAAGCAAGAGTCCTCCTGGTCATTTGCCCACCTATTAACAGGAACACCTATCAAATGATATCTCTGTATAACAACTATGAAAGGAAAATATCCTGTTAAAGGCTTAGAAGTTACACAGGTTTGAGCATAACCAGAATCCATACCATTTTATATAGTAGTTCTCAGTCAATAATGAACATATTGCCTCAGTTTACCATGCCATCCTAAGCAGAGTTACACACTTCTAAGCTTAAAAGGGAGTAACTCTGTTTAGGATGGCACCGTAAGAGTTTGATATGATTATAGCTTCTATTTTTTTCTCTCTGTGAAAAAACCCTTCTTTTCTAAGCACATTTCCCATTGAAAATTCAGCATTTCTGTGGTGAAAACTTGGGTTATTCTTCTCATAGTTAAAACAACAAAACAAAACTGCACATTCCTCCAATGACACTGCTGTAATTTGTATAAAGTTTATTTTTGTCCCCAGATGTCAGCAATTGGAATCTGCATAAATATATTTTGTGTAAATCTGTCAGCAGCTGTTTTCCATTCAGGTTCCTCAAGATATTAGCCTGTCTTTGAGTTTATGACAAAGTTAAAAATTATTCATTAAACTGACCTGCAGTATATTCAGTAACTGGAAAATTGCCTTGCAGTTCTATTTGGTTTGTAGATGTGATCACGAGTAAATTTTTAACTTAATTAATTGGCCGTTTCTGTTGACAAGAAATTTATGTGGTAATAATTTGCTCGAAATAGATGCCGACTGTAGGAAATGAGATATCCATCATAGGGTTGTGTTCCACCAGCTGCACAGTGGCTATTATGAAAGTATTTCAGCCTGCAACGACCCCACTGTTTGTGCAGTCAGGATTATATATACCCACGATCCATTGCCTGCCTGAGAGGCGCTCATGGAGGTCTATGATAACAAAGACTTTGTGATTTATGGCTTGCTGTGAAAGCAGAGCTTGATGAGATTAAACAATTTCATAGCACAAGTGTTTCTTAAGACCTGATTTGTAGTTGCGAGCTGATGGTAAATCACATTTATATATCCGAAAGCATGCTCAGCAGAGAAGTGCAATTACAGTTTAAGACAGCTACTTTTTATTTAATTTTTATCCTGGTTTTGTCTCTTTTATAACCTCTTTCGCCTGCAAACCATTCACCTTCACAAGTCCTTTCCCCTGGTTGGAAGTCCAAAAGACTGAGCTCACAGATGTTCCTCCCGCCTTATGTGTTCACTTATGAAAAGCACTGAGGCGTTTCGAAGCGGCTTTTACTGGTTCCTACTGTCTTTGAACTGGCTTCGGCAGCATTTCCTGGCTCAGTATTATGTCAAATGTCAAGGAGGAGAAAATCTTTCTCCTTTTAAGCAGTTCCAAAGTGGGCAGAAAGAACCAGCATTTTGTGTACTTCACATGGGCAAAGGGTAATCGGAGTGCACTTTGCTTCAGGTTGCCAACCTCCAGGTGAGGCCTGAAGAGGTCTTGGAATTACAGCTGATTTCCAGCTTACAGAAATCAGATTCCCTGGAGAAAATAGCAGCTTTGGCGGGTGGAGTCTACGGCATTATATCCTGCTGAGGTCCTTCCCCTCCCAACGCAGATTTGGCAACCCTAACTGTGTCGCGCATTATGACTAGAGATGGGCACGAACCGAAATACGAACCAAAATTAAGCACGAACCAGGCCGGTTCGTGGTTCACGAACCACGGTTCATCAGATCCCATTTCTGACCAACCACCATGAACTTTTAGGCTGGTTCATTTGGTTCGTTTTTTGGTTCATCACTGCAGACAGCCTGGTGCCAATCAATCAGTTTCCTAGGCAACAGGGCATGGACTTCCTGCAGACCTTCTGCTGGCCTGGAAGTGACCTTCTGCTGACCCAGAAGTGATGGTTTTCTGACCTGGATGTGATGTTTTCACAAACCAAATGAACCGGTTTGTGAACCAGGGGCAGGTTCGTGAAAGTTCATGGTTTGTGGTTCGTGAAATTTGATGAACCACGAACCACATGGTTCATTTTTTTCCCGGTTCGTGCCCATCTCTAATTATGACTCCAAATATCTTTTCTGAGATAGGTTAGAGAAGTATTTTTAAACCACCATCGAAATCTGGCTTGAAATTGATGTTAGGAATGATAATTTCCCTGTTATTCAAGAAGCACCTGCCAGGCCTTGGAGCTGATCATTTGAGTGAATGTAGCATATTTACTGTTATATAGAGAAAACTGTACAGTCAGGTAAGGAGTCACTTGGGGCTCCTTCCAGGGTCTTTTCTGGACCACCACCACTCCAGCTTCAGAAGCTTAGCTACCAATGTGTTCAGTATTTACCTAGAAGTAGGAGATAGAAACGTTTAATTCTGATATGTGGTGGTGGAGAGTGCCCTCAAGTCACAGCTGACTTATGGCAACTCCCGGTGGAGTTGTCATAGCACAAGACTAACAGAGGTGGTTTTCCATTGCCTGCTGCAACCCTGGTATTCATTGGAGGTCTCTGATCCAGGGCTTTTTTTCTGGGAAAAGAGGTGGTGGAACTCAGGACCACACAATGACGTCACTTTGGGTCAGCTGGAACAAGGGAGGCATTTTTTAAAGTTTAAATCACCCTTGGTGAAAATGGTCACATGGCCGGTGGCCCCGCCCCCTGATCTCCAGACAGGAGCGACGTGGAGGGCAATCTAAACTCCCCTCTGTCTGGAGATCAGGGGGTGGGGCCACCAGCCATGTGACCATTTTCAAGAGGTGCCTGAACTCCGTTCCACCGTGTTCCAGCTGAAAAAAAGCCCTGCTCCCATCCAATTACTAACCAAGGCCAACTCTGTTTAGCTTCTGAGATCTGACGAGATCAAGCTCACCTGGGCCAAATGTACAGCAATGCAATTTGCACAGCCAGTAGCAGCAGTAATCTTTCTCATTGGAACGTTTCTGGAGCCTTTCAGTTTAGAGAAAAGGGTGTGCGACATGAGGATTAACAAACTATACATGGGAAGGAGAGTGGATAGGTAGAGATTTTCTCCCTTTACCATAGTATTAAAACTCAGGGGCATCCATTGAAGTGGATGGGCAATAGGTTCAAGACAAACAAAAGGAAATCATTCTTCACTCAAACAAGTAATTAAACTGTGGCATTCACTGCCAGTGGATGAGAGATGACTACGAGATGGTTCATGAAGGAGAGATTCATGAAAGGCTACTTAGCCATGGTGACTAAAGCGAGCAGTAAGCCTCTGAATCCTAATGCCAGGAGGCAACATAAGGGGAAGGCCTTGGCTTCTGTGCCTTGTTGTTGGACCCTCCATATTAATTTGGTTGGCCACAGTGTGAGACAGGATGCTGGACTAGATGGACCACTGGTTTGATCTCGCAAGGCTATTCTTACGTTCTTATCATGTTCGTCACCATTAGTGGTCACATAGCTTCTCCTATGACTTTAGTAATCCACCCAAGAATGCAGAAAAATGCTGATTAACACCTGCAATCCCATACTTTGGAAATGCAAGAATGAAGTACCATTTCCCTCTTTTCCACCTGTTTCTTCTAACATATAGCAATAATATAAATATTAAGGACATCATAGCCTATAACTAGAGATGGGCACAATCCGCATTACGATAGAAAAAAACCCACGATAATGGAGATCATGCGATTGTGACCCAGCGGATCGTGATCGGCCAAGGCCAACGATCCGGCGATCAGGAGAGGCCTGGATCGGGGCGATCGGGCTCGGATAGGGGATCCAGACACTCAGGCGCCAGGGGAATGCCTGAGCTCTGTTTGCCCTCCTTCTGTCACCCTGTCTGTCACCCTGGAAACCCGAATGGAAGCCCAGCTTTCCTTGATCAGCAGGACTTCCTTCCAACCATGGAGCAGCAAAGCAGTCACAAGTTGGGAGAAGACACCCAGGGGAGGGAGGGGGAAGGGGGTGTTCTGTAGCCATGGGCACTCCAATCTCGTCCCTGCAAACCCTGATAGGAAGTTCTGACGGCTAAACACAGACGGCCAAACACAAACACAGATGCCGCCGGCATCACTCATTGTTCCTGTATCGCTGGGAACAGCAGGATGCCCCTCTGCTTTTGCCTCCACAATCCACGATCCACGGCTCGGGAACAGGAGATGATCGGCGTGGATCATTAATTCGGGATCATCGCCGGCGCTGATCCACAATCCGCTGGATCATTAAAAATTTTTGGATCGTGCCCATCTCTACCTATAACCACAGCAAAAATACTCTGTTCAAAGGACTGCTGCACAAGTAATATCCCAAATTATCAGCAATTAGGAGCATAGATTATATTCCAACATCAAAAGTGATTGATTATATGAGAAAAAAAGTATGTTTGTGGATTCATGGTCTTTTGTTGAATATTATATATAATCAAGTTCTGCTTCTGTGAGCAGGATGCATGTTTTGGGGACAATATAGCTATTTTTAAATAAAATGGGATTGTTTATTATATATGCTAGCTCTATAGGCAGGGCTCTGTAAAAAAAACAGTCTCATAAAGTAGGCCAACATTATTTGCTATAAATTATAGATTGGGACAGGTTTTAGAAGGCAGAAACTGAGAGAATAGTGGCTTGCCTATGACTCTAAATGAATTCTGGGCTGAGGTAAGATTAGAACCAATGGTTTCTTGGCCTGCAGAGTACACTTTTAGCCATTATAATTGGTAGTAGAGAGTGCTGTCGAGTCATAGCTGACTTATGGTGACCACTAAGACAAGAGACTAACAGAAGTAGTTTGCTGTTACCTGGCTCTGCAACCCTGGTCTTTGTTGGAGGTCTCCCATCCAATTACTAACCAAGGCTGACCCTGCTTAGCTTCTGAGATGTGACAAGACTGGGTTTGCCTGGGATGTCCAGGTGATGGCAGCCATTATAATTATTTGAAGTATTATAGGTATGAAGTTCCAGTCAGGCCTGTGTTTTCCATCCCTAATGTTTCATTGATATTTTCTGACATGATTGTGACTTCTTTGCTACTCTTGATGATTCCACGTTTACATATTTTGGGCTATGCATAAAAATCAGAGCTGACTTCCAAATTAACTGATGCGGAAATTCCCACACACACCTCAAGAAGGAAACTTGGAAATATGTGTAGGATACCCCCTTTGCCTACTATGAAAACTATCACAATCTCCTTTCCTTCTGAAAGAGGCTTGCTCAGTTATCTACAAATGGATTGCAACAGCACGATTCTGTTAGAGATGATGATTATTCCTGGCAAGTCAAGCAACACCCAGCAGACGTAGTGAGGTGGACCTGGGTTACATCCATTGACATTTTCAGATTTTAGCAATCTGGATGAAAAATTAGTGGGTTGGTTCTGTGGTCAACCTGTAGAAGACACTGGTGGTCACTATTTTCCATGTTCCTCCAGCTGGGGGCTTGCCATTCCCTTGCCAGGGGTGGGGAATCCCCTGCTCCCACCTCTCACCCCCACCCCCACTTGCTGGGCCAGTAGGGGGTGCACCCCCTGGGGCTCCCCCCAGTAGCACAGCACACCACCAGGTGGCGCTGCACACTCCCATGCCCCAGAACAGTTCCATTTTGGGCCTAATCGGGCCCTGCGGGAGGGCAGTTCAGCCCTTCACGAGTGCAGGAGCACTCCCAGGCCACCCTTTGACCCACATGATGGCATCACTTCCTGGAAGTGACATCATCACGCCAGCCGGGAGCACAGACCTGTGCTGATGGAAGAGACAGGGCAATTTCATCCCCTGCCCGCTGCAGCCTTCCAACCTGAATAGCTATTAAATACACAAGTGGGGACCTGCAAGAACTTGCAGGGAGGGCATCTCATTTGCCCCTCTCCCATCATGTTCTCTTTCCCTTCCTTGCCCCTCGTAGCCTCTTCTCCCTTTCCTGCTTCCTTCTCTCCTTCCCACCCACCTTTGTCTGTACCCTTGTGTTCACCTTTCACCTGTCCCTGCAACCTCTCCCATGTGGCCTAGGTGCTGGCTGAGCTGGGCCCAAATGCATGGTGGGGAACCTGAAAGGACTTGCTGTAGGTACTTCCCTTTTCCCTGTATCCCCTTCCCTAGATAAATTCTTCTTTACCTTCTCCTGGCAGCCTCCACCTGCTCACCTTTCCCTACATTCTTCTTTCCTTCAAACCTACTAAACAACTTATCATCTGCCTCCTATCTTCATCTATATTTATTAATTTTCTTCATTTATATACTGCCTTTCTCCACAGTGGTAACTCAAAGTAGCTTACACTATTGTCCTTTCCTCAGTATTATCCTCACAGCTGCTCTGAGAGGTAGGTTAGGCTGCGAGTGTGTGACTGGATCAAAGTCTCCCAGTAAGCTTTCACAGCAGAGTGGTGGTTCGAACCTGGGTCTCCTAGATTCTACTCTGATATTCTAACTACTACACTGCACTGGCTTTTATTGGGGGAGATGGCCGCTGTTGAACAGTTGCAAGCAGCCAGGCCTGGGAGAGTCATGCAAGTCATGTGGTTTCAAGGCACCTAGTGGTTTTCTGGGCCTGGCTCCAATGAGTCCTCCCTCATGAGCCAACTCAGCCCTGGAAAGCACCCTGCCCCTGCCTTTTACTGATGAAAAGCAAGCCTGGAATACTGACTGAAATGTCATGGTTGCCTAGCGACAGCCACTGAGGCCATCTGGTTAAAGCTACAGGCACTCCTTTTATGATTTTGGAGGGTTTTTTTTTAAAAAAAAACCATTTTTTTTAGATTTCAGATTTTTCTGCTAACTGGTGGCATTTTTCAGATGTGTGGGAAGATCTGTCTTGACTTTTCATCGTTCCAGTCTCCAGATTTAAATATCATCATATCAGGGCCACTTAGCTATTAGTATATAAGATTCTCCACATCAGAAATTTTCTCTCCCTTCCAGATTCTGGGGTTCCTAACCTGGTCTTGTTTCCAAAGTGCAACTGATGCATTAAAAGATCTCAGGTTCATTTTTATTTCCAAATTATATACAGAGCTGTGTGTATGCATAACTTACCACAGCTTTTCCATTCCTTCATCTTGACCTCTTGTACACCATAAGAAGGATTACATCAAGATGCCTTTTGTGAAATGTTTTAATGTGCACATATGCTTGTCAGCTACCTTGGGTAAGTTCCCAAGACAGTTTCTAAATAAATAAATAATACCTAGATAAAAACACTATAAAAAAGCAATCTCAATGTAATTGTACACATGAGTGTATCTGGACCTTCAGGTGCAGTGTTTTGCTGAAATAAAACACAGCACAAAAAGAATCTTCATGCCATCACACAAACAGACATGACAAGATTGCTTTCTATATATTTAATCAATGTTCCCTGTATATTAATCATTTAGAATTTGGGGGGCAGATCTGGTAATGGACTGAAGGAATTGAAAGTTGAAAATAAATTGTCATGCTTTAATTCTGGAATTATTTTGGAAATTCTTAAACCACATTCAAGGAGAGTAGAAAAATGTTTTGGAACAACAAATAGAGGAAATCTTGTCATCTCTAGTTTCCAGAGGTCTTTGTATCATCTCACGAAGGAATTGCAGGCGCTAGGGGCTACAACTATGGCTGGTGTAAGAATACCTGAAATGCAGATAAGTAAACACCTTAGGTTATATCGGTTCTACTTGTTCGATGTTTATCATGCTCCGACATTCCTTAAGAGTAAAAAATTAGACAAAAAATTAGACAAAGCAGAGTAAAAATTAGACAAAATGATTTAGAAATTTTCAGTTCCTCATCCACCTAGATTTCTTATTCCTGAGAAAGTAGATTCCATTCTTTGCTGTGTTTCCTTGAATGTCATTAGTCTTACTGCTATGCAGAAAAGTGGATTAAATTTTATTGTCAAAGGTGGCGGCTCTCTGCCTTAATTTTTGTACCCTGTTTCTACCCACTCCGGTTTATGATTGAGCATTTATGGTTTATGACTTGAGCTTAAGGCAGTATTGATTGTTGTATGATAATTTCTTGTCTTTTGCTGATATATTATTTTTGGGTAGCTCCTAAATAACATGTGATTGCCAAGGTAACCGAGCTCTGACGTATCACTGGGGGAGGGGTAGAGAAAATGTAAAGCCCGCACAAACTTCCTTTTTTCCGTCTTAGTAATAATTCACACATGAAGAGCTGTCAAAGGATAATAAATCCTAGAAATGGGAAGCCTGAGATATAAATTACTAAAGTATTTCTGTTGATATTATAGCAGTGCTGCTGATGGTATTAGAAACTGAGACATGCATTGTAGAAGGTACTGTTCAAAAGCAGCTATCTTTCCCTCCAAAGTGTACTTACTTGGGTATGAGCCAAAAGGGAGACACTTTTCTATGAACATTTGCAGTAGCAGCAGAGTACCTTCCCCCTTTTGACAATTTTCTCATGTCATTGCAAGGGGGTTAAAAAAGCAATATCCTCACTCTGAATTGACTTAATTTGCCTTCATGTTATTAACATATAGCCAAATCCAATTAGTTTTGTACCGTTGTGGTATACTGATCATCATATTTCCAGATGGGAATTACCATTGTGGCTGGTCCAGGAAGTCTTTACTCTCAGTTGGCTTTATTTGTCCCCCAGTCACATAGCCAAACTTGATTGGCTGGCTACTTATGTTCTTGCTGAACCTGATTGGCAAGAACCTAATTGGCAACACCTTCAGGTGTTGGTTGGAGATCTCCTGGGATTATAACTGATCTTTAGGTTACTGAGATGAGTATCCCTGAGAAAAAAATGGCTGCTTTGGAGGGTGGACTGTATGGCATTATACTATTCTGAGGACACCCCCCATTCCCCCCTCCTCAGACTCCATCCCCCAAATCTCCAAGAATTTCCCAACTCAGTTCTGGCAACCATATTTCGTGAAATCATCTAATTCATTCCTGAGTGGCCAAGGTCAATGGTGTCCCCAACTGAGGAAGAAGATGCAGTAAAGAGATAGGGGGGAGGCAGCTGCAGCGTAGAGTTCACAATAGGCATTTTTTTTTAAAAAAGGTGAATATTCTCATGATATAGAGTTTATTTGGGGAATAATAACATACTTGACAGGAAAGCGGAGAGATAGACTTCTGGCTATCTAGCTGCCTGAGGGAGAGAGGTTCTGAGAAGAAGCAGGATATTACTTTGAGAGTACCAATCTGGAGACAAGACAAGGAAACTGCTGATCTCACACTCCTGTCTAGCTCTTGCTGCACCCTGTAGGGTCTTCTTTTCTTCCTCTTTGTATACCAGACATTGCTTCTTCCAACAGGATCACGTCACATCACTCTGAAAATCCAGATGTGACATAGGTGTGTTGTGTATAAATGAAATCAATCAGTAAAACAGATAAATTCCACCATCTCATAACTCTGCTTCATTATTCTGTCATCCTGGCCTGATACTTACATTATTCTAGCATCATGACAGACACAGCACTGCTTCTTCTCACATCACCAGGAAATGCTGGTGAGAAGACATCAGCAGAGCCTATGCTATTGCTTCTCCCCATAGCCCCTCTGGAAACTGTATCATTCTTTTGGAGGGGTAGCCATGTTACCCTGTTGTAGCAAAAATAAACAGCAGTGCCAGCAATTTCAAGACTATAGCCTAGTTTTTAAGTGCCATGACTGTCCTGTTTTTTATTGGGAATAGATCTGGCCACATTCACAATGTTTATGATCCCTGGCTGCTGTGAAAACTATTTTGGCAGACAAAAGGAAGAGAGGCAACAGAGCAAACTGGATTAAAGATTTGCCCAGCATAGGATTGCCAGCTCCCCAGGCAATTGTCAGGTGGGTGTAGGGGTACCATTCCCCTGCCCGAGGTGGGGGATCCCCTACTCCCACCCTTCGCCCCGCACCCAGTTACTTGGCTGGCAGGGGGCATGTTCCCCAGGGCACCCCCTGGACCCCCAGTGGCCTGAATCATGCTCTACAGCGGGCCTGTTTCAGGTCAAATTGGGCCTGTCAGGGAGTGCAGGTAATGCCCTTTGACATCTGGGACACCCTTTGACCCGCATGATGACATCACTTCCTGGAAGTGACTGTCCTGAATCTGAGGCTCAGCCCCTGGACTTACCAGGAAGAGGGGTGGGAGACAGTTGAGGGACAACTACCCAGCCACCCCAACGGACACCCTGGGCCAGCACGGACCAACAATAGAAGGGGGAAAAGAGGCACCCCAGCCACAGGAAGGTGGAGCAGCTCCCAAGCCCCAGAGGGTCAGAAGGAGCAGGTGGAAGCCAGCTAGCCCCACCCTCCAGTGGGAGGCTAAGAGCCCTGACAGAGGAAGTAAGGACAGCCAGGAGGGGACCAGGGCAGAGGGAGAAGGCACAAGAGATAGGGACAGCCAGCCATCAGCCAGCCAGCAACCTTATCAGCAGGGCAGCAGAAGCAGCACAGGGCCATGCCCCAACCTGCAAACAGGGAGGAAGGGAATAATAGAGACCAGCTGAGGCTGCTGGAAGCTCCAAATAGAGGAGGCTTGGCAGCCAGCCAAGAGAACACAGCTGTAGCTGCCCAGGGGCCTGAAGCTCGGAGCAGAGGAGGTTGGCAGCCAGCCAAGAAAGCACAGCTGTAGCTGCCCAAAGCAGCCAAACTAGCTATCCCAGGTGCAGCTGCTTGAGGCAGCCAAGGCCAATGCTAGAGGGCAAAAGAGGGGTGTGACTGGCAGGTGGGGCCAGGAATGAGGGAAAGGATATAAGGGAAGTCCACCCACAGGGCACAGTGGGTTGTTGTGTACAAGTGTGGTGGAGTGGAGGAGGGGGAGAGAGAGTGCGCGAGCGAGTGCGCGAGCGCAAATGAGAGAGAGAATGAGAGAGCAGCAGAGAGCAGCAGAGAGGAGGCGGAGGAAAGAAGACGAAGAGTAAGAGGAGTAAGACCGACAGCTGGATGGGGACAGCTGTCATGGAAGGCAGCCGGGACAATGTCAGGTTGAAGGGAACTGCGAGAGGACTGAGAGGGTGCAAGGGTGAGGTATACCCTCCTCCTTCCACAGAGCGGGATCCCGCATATTCCCTGAAGGTCCTTTAAGGTGGAAGTCAGGCAGGCCGGAATCTCACAGAGCGGTGCGTATGGCAGAACCTGACAGTGACATCATTACGCAAGCCAGGAGCACACATGCACATGTGAATCCACGGAGACAGCAGGGTAAGAGCCAGGCTCCCAATCTCCCACTGGGGGAGACAAGGGACCTGGCAACCCTATGGGGGATGTGTGCAGCATACTCATATTTCCTTCCACTGTGCTTATGCAAAAGGTGCTCCTGCATAATTAAGTGATGTTATCATGCAGGGCACGGGAGCGTGTCTGCAGACATTTGCCTGGATAGCCTTGCAATGATGGGCAATCTCAGAGCAGTCTGCTTCCTCCTCCTGATTGTCAGTAATAGCCAGGCAGAGAGTTGAATTGGGGGCACATGGGAAGCTTAGCCTAGCAATCACCCTTCTTCTCTCTTCACTCATGAAAGGGGGTATGTTTGTGTAACCCCCATGAACTAGTTGGTTTAGCCCAGGAAGGTGAAGTTGGCTGGTTGCTAGGGTGCTTGGTAGTTTTTTTATGAGCTCTTATCACCTTGAATAAGGGCTGTAATTCCTAAAGTTAAGACAGAAGCCTGGGTTTCAATTTGTTTCCATAACCAACAAGACTGTAGCTAGGGAGTCTGGTACTTGGAGGACCTGAAAATTGGACTTTGCTTGCTCTGAAGTGGTTCCAAACAACCAGTTATTTGGTTTACCACCAAGACAAAGCTGCAAGTTTCTTGTTGCACCTATAGGTTTGGTTGTAAAAAAAATCTAGTTATATTTTTTTTAACTATTGAAATGGTTTTGATTTAAAAGAATTTCTTAATTTACACTTACCTTGCACATTTGATTCTGAAATTAGCCCCATAGAACCCATACAAAAAGAGGTTACAAAAGAGGCTCCCAACGAGGAGTGCCATTCCTCCACCCGGGGCGGGGGATCCCCAGCTCCCACACTTTTACCACTGTGCCCACTTACTTGGCTGGCAGGGGGAACGCTCCCCGGGATGTGCTCTCTGGGTGGTGCACTGCACCCCGGGCAGCGTGGCACACCTCCGCGCTCTGAATCGTGCCCCACACCAAGCCTGTTTTGAGTAGAATCAGGCTCTGCAGCAGGCAATTTAACCCCTCGGGAGCACGGGGAGTACCCTTTCACCTGCATGGCCGCCGCCACTGCCGCCACTTCTGGAAGTGATGTCATCACACCAGCCCGGCGGGTACACGCGTGCTTTGCGTGTGCGCGGAAGGTCACCACGGAGCAGGGGAAAGGTAAGTGCCAGGTCCCAATCCTCCTGGTGGGAGGATAGAGGGACCTGGCAACCCTACTCCTGACTAGTGTGGGACTTGAGAGTGAACTTGCAAAGAGAGATCCCTGAAATGGATTTGTGCAAAACAGTGGGCTTTGATGTAAATAGGATTGTTCTGTCAAATGATATAGATTCTAGTGATGTAAATGCAGAGATAAAAATGCTATTGAACTGTTTGGTGCAATTATAAAATGCAAAGACTAAAGATGCAAGACAAAGGAACATTACTGTGTGAATTCCAGACTCCCAATGCTGTTTGGAGGATAGGGAATGCATGCTGGAAGCACAGGTTGTATGGAAAGTGGGAGGTAATCCCTGTAGATATAGAAGTTGTTTAGAGAAGGAGCAAATGATATAACACAGAAAAGGAAAAAAATGCTAAGTGGAAGTTATGGGGGAGGAAAGAACACCAATGGAACCTCTACCCCTGCTTTAAATCTTTCCCATAAATTGCAACAATTGTTAATCAAGCTGTTGCAGGCTGAAAGTGAAACCAAGATTGCACCAGCAGACGTAAAACTGCAGTTAAACACTTTTTCAAGAGTTACACCTAAACCTATTGGAGAAATAGATTATTCTGATTGGAGAGTACATGCAAGAGAGTTAGTGGAAGAGGAAAACATTCCTGCAAATACAAAAAGGAGGAAAATTATAGACAGTTTGCTTCCACCTGCATTGCATGTACTTTTTGGAGCTGGAAAAAAATACTGCAAAAGAATGTTTTGCAATATTAGAAACTGCAAATGACAATATTGTCCCTGTTTCTGAACGGAAAACAAAATTTTATGAGATTTAAGTTATCAGCATACTAAAGATGTCCCTTCAGACTATCTAAATCATTTCTACACTCTGGCAATGCAAATTGTAGAAGAAAGAGAGTAACAGAGGATGGTTTAAACTTGTATGTTCAGCAGCAGTTCTTCAGAGGATGCTGGTAGGAAGCACTGTTAATTGCACTTAGAATAAAAGGAACAGGTGCTGGAAGTAATCCAAGCAGTGCCCAGTACAGAGAGCTTCTTTATGCTGTGAGATCTTTGCAGAGTGAAATTCTTGATAAACAGGAAAGAAAACTTCAACAAGAGATAACATTAAAGGGAAAGATCTTTAAGTAAAACCAGGGGGGGCAACAAAAAATCCCAGAGAAGGCTCCAAAGAGTTATGTTGACAGAGAAATAAATTGGAAAGCCAAACATTTTGAATCTGAAAGAGAGATGGCTAAATTAAAGCTAACTGTTCAGCAAGCAAATAACCTTGTCTTCAAAACCACTTTTTGTTCAAATTAGCACCTATGAGGAATGACCAAGGATTATGGTTCTTTAATTGTGGATTAAAAGGACATTTTAAGTGTGACTAGGGTCTCCAGGTGCCCCTGTCCTCCCAGTGGGAGGTGGATGACCTGGCACCTACCTTTTCCATTGTTGTCACATGTGCGCGAAGTGCACGTGCACTCCTGGGCCCACACAATGACATCAATTTCGTGGGTGCCCCCAGGAGTACTCCAGGAGCGGGCCTGAATCAAGCCAGATTTGGGCCAATGCATCCTGAATCAGGATGCTGCGGAGCGGGGAAATGTTCCTGCCCTCCACAGCAGCCTAGTTTGGCCCATTCGGGCCTGAATCAGCCCAAATTGGGCCTGAATTGGCCTGGAACAGGCCACTGCGGAGTGCGGGAGTGCTCCTGCGCTCTGCACCGGCCCAATCCGGCCTGTTTCCAGCCTGGATCTCCTGGATCAGGCCTGAATCCTGGAATGGGCCACTGCAGCACGTGGGAGTGGTCCCACTGTTTGCAGTGGCCTGATGTGGGCCAATTTGGGCCTGATACAGGTCAGATTGGGCCCACTGGAGCCTGCTGTGCTGCCTGGGAGCATGCTGCACCGCGAGGGAGCACCCCTGAGGGAGGCCCCTGCCTCCCCTGCCTGCCAGGTAAGCAGGGGTGGGGGTGGAGGGTGGGAGTGAGGGATCCCCTGCCCCCAGTGGGGGACTGGGAATCCTAAGCATGACTGTGTCAATCAGCCTAAATTAATATTCATAAAATTTTAATGAGAACCACAGAGAACCAAGAGCAAATGGGTTCAAAGGAAACAACTGAGATCAAAACAGTTAGTCAGTGGGCCTCCAGAAAAGAGATTCTGGCCATGGGTGAAAAAGAAAGATTGCAAGATGTGGTAGGACTTGTGTGTAATGATTATGTGTATCTGGATGGAGTAAAATGCACATGTTTAAAAGACATGAGTTCACAAGTAACCTGCATTTATGAAGTGTTTTATAAAACCCAATTATCTCATTGGGCATTGCAGCCTATTGGGAATATATTAGAAACAGAAGGAGCTGGAGGACAGACAATGCCTTATTTGGGATTTGTAGTCTTGGAATTGCAGATCCCACATGATGTGGAAGGGATGGAGGATGGATATGAGATTCTAGCTCTTGTGTGTCCAGATCAGCTCATGAATCAAGGAGTGTCTGCTATTATTGGAACAAATGTATTTAACATGGATGCCGATAGTAATCAAGAAGTATCTAGTTCTTTGAAGAGGATGGGCTGGCCACACTGCTAGACAGAAGCTTGCAGATATCACCTGGAAATTCATAGGGAGAAAGTTGAAGCTAAAGATGGGAGTGAAATATGAATGCTGTAGGGAAGACCTGTCAGTGTTCCAGATGGAGGGTCTTGCACAGTAATGGGTATGTTGCAGATGTCAGGAGGGAACTACAGTTCTTTTTGAAGATCCAGAAGTTGTTGCTGGGCCAGGAGGGATGGCTGTCTTCCCACAGATAGTGAAGTTCACTATAACTAACATGAGAAAAGGGATGTGCATTAAGAATTTGACACAAAGGGATATTGTGTTGAATCCTCACGCTGTAGTTACAACTTACAAGGGCTTGTGAAGTAGAATGTCCATACCTGTTTGCCCACTGCAAATACAAAAGAAAATGATTTACCACTTCTGAATTTTGAAGCTTCACCACTAAGTATATCAGAACAAGGAAGGATTTCTCAATTTATAGCAAGAGAAGCATCATGAGTTTTTGAAGTACGTGTTTTAGACCTTGGCAGAGTCTCAGGTGTGGCTCACAGGATTGATCTAACCAGTGATGTGCATTTCAGAGAAGGAACTAGCTGAGTTTTACCTGCTGATATAATAACACTAACTTGTTCACTGCTCTGGATGAGGCACTAATCTGTCTAGAAGAGCGGTATATAAGCACAGTTGCTGTTGCTGTTGCTGTTGCTGTTGCTGTTGCTGTTGCTGTTGTTAACAGGCATTAAAATATTCTAGTAGTTACTGATCACTTCACCAAATATGCACAAACGTATCCCTCAAGGGATCAAACAGCAAGAGCTGTTGTTACAACTCTTTGGGGAAATTTTGTAAGCCACTATGGCTTCCCCAGAAGATTCCACAATGACCAAGGCCCAAGTTTTGAGTCAGAACTAGTTGTGGAGCTAAGTAAAATTGTCGGGACAAAGTTGAGAGGTTCAATTGTACCCTTTGGGATATGTTAGAAACCTTGGAATCAAATAAGAAAACTAACTGGAGAAAGTATATAAAACTATATAATTGTACTAAGGATGATACTACAGGAATTAAAGGAATTTATTAATTTACATTTGTCTTGCAAGTTTGGTTCCTAAGTTAGCCCTGTATAACCTATACAAAAAGATATTACTTTTGGTATTCCTAAGCCCAAGTACTCTCTGCAGGTTTCTTCCCACACCTCCTAAAATAGGGGACCCTCCAAGTGTTTTTTAAAAGTAGGTGGGGTCAGATGGGGCTTCTGATTGGCCATTGGAGATCTGTCTGGCTGTGCAGATTTTTTAAAAGTCGCTTCAGCACGGCTGCCACCACAGCTTAAAGATATTCACTGTGTGACCGAAGGCAAGCTGCGTGCCTGTAAGAAAATATTTTATAAGGTATCCTGTTAAGCTTCTGCCTGAAATGAGGAAGAGTTAGTATTATGTATTGTTGGAATATATGTGTGTTGCAAGGTCTGATATTCAGTCATTATGGGGTAAATGTGTTTACCTACCATGCTATTGTTTAGATTGACCTGGAAAGGGAACCTGGCACAGAGCCAATAATCTGCAAGCCCGGGAAACTGAAGTGTGTTTGTAAACTCTTATTGGTCAACAGGTCAAGTGACTTTCTTTCTAGGGTCAAGAAGACGGAGGAAGAAGAAGATTCTCCATTCAGTTATCCCAGCTCTTTGTTTGTAACAAGTGGTAAGAATGTAGCTCTAGGCGTTTGTTGTTTTGTAGCAATCCTGTGACCCTTTTCCTTTAGAAGTAAACGATTTTAAAAGCTAAACTCGTGTGCCGACTCTCTGTTGATTCAAGATCCATTGCACCTCTGATTGAAAGCTATTTTTAACCTTTTTCCCAACATGTATGACCTCAGTCCCTAACATTATGTGGTTGTCTCTGCCCCTTTTGGCAGCCAGTTTTTGGTTGGGTCGGCCTCCTGTGGTGGCCATTTTGAGCTGCGCCCATCATTCTGTGTCAGAATTCCAAAGGTCCCTACAGGCTCAAAAAGGTTGGGGACCCCTGTCCTAGAATAAAGTTCGTGTTCAATTGCCACAAGACCTAGGCAGCAGCGAAGCAAACAGCTTCAGCATGAAAATAAATGATATAATTGACTGCAACTAAGAACTGTGTATATGTATCTGTAAAGTATATCTATATAATTGGAGAATTAAAGGAGGTTATGTTTAATATGTTTTTAATTACAGTCTTTAGCATACTTCCAGCAAATGCATTTTTGGAAATTAAAGGCTGCTTCTCATGGGTGAGCGTAGGCATTTCGTAAGACAGATGCAAATGTAACAGGAGTGTCAAAATGCACACAGCTGTCTGCTTCAGAGAGCCCATTTAGGACACAACTCCATCAGCAGTTTGAGCATTCACAAATCTTTTTAGGGTCGCTAACTCCAGGCTGAGAAATTCTTGGAGGTTTGGAGGTGGAGCTTGGGAAGAAAGCCTTTGAAGAAGCAAGGGATTTTAGTGGGGTATATGGCCGTACAGTCCACCTTCGGAAGTGGCCATTTTTTGGAGATCAGTTGCAATTCTGGGAGATCTCCAGCCCCCACCTGGTGGTTTGCATTTCTCCTGATATTCCTATGCCACTAGTACATTTGTATATATCAGACATAAATGCACCTCATGAGAGCAGCTGTGTCTCTTTGGGCCACTTCTCACATCGTGTGGCATATCGTATGAATGGCTGCTTGCAGTTGCAGCTCTCACCTTTCCCCCTGCAGCTCCAAAGAACTGATGCCAGGGAGTTCCACAGACAAGGTATCATGAGTATGGACAGGCTGTTGTGAAAAGGGGGGACCTTGAAATGTCACCCCCACTTCCCTCTCAGGCTGACAGAATCTTTCATCAGCAGAGAAGTAAGGAGGTGCAATATTGCCTGATATCCCCCCTCACAGCAGTTCCTCCTGCTGGGAAGTTGTGACTTCAAGCTTCCACTTTTCAAAGAAGTAAAGAGTTCTCATTTGACGAAGAGAGCTGTGGTTCTCAAAAGCTTATGCTATAATAAAGTTGGTCTTAAAGGTGCTACTGGACTCTTTACTATTTTGCGACTACAGACTAACACAGCTAACTCCTCTGGATCTATGACCTCTTTTCACAGGTTACTGGTGGAAGTGGAAAGTGGAAGAGTAAGGGGATCTGGCAACCCTTACCTCATGCCCTAATGGTTTCTTACTGGGCACTCTGCAGCCCACAGGAACTCATCACCTGCTTCCTGTCGAATCCTTTTTCTCTCCTTGTAGCATGAAATCTTCCATCTCTCTTGTCTGTTGTAGAAACAGCCTCCTGAGCTGTTCCATTATATTACCATTCTAATACTTTTGTATAAATGTTCTCCTAAACATTTACGTTTTGTACATTATGAGAAACAATAGACGTGTGGCAGCCTTCATAATAGGGATCCCATTCCCCTAGTGGGGGCGGAGGATCGCCTACTTTCACCCCCCGCCCCCCGCCTCCACTTAACTGGCTGGCAGAGGAGGAAGGCATGAGAATGGGCCTCCCGGGCACACTCCTGTGGTGGCGCAATGATGTCGCTGCACTTGGGGTGGCACAATGATGTCGCTGACATTATTGCGCCACCCCAAGTGCACTCCTGCACTTTGCCACAGGCTGATTTGGGCCCCAAACGGGCCCGTTTGAGGCCCAAATCAGCTTGCAGTGAAGTGCACACGCACTCCTGTGCTTGCGTGGTGACATCATACAGAGGGGAATAAGGAGGTAAGAGCCAGGTCTCCCCCTCCCCCCTGCCAGGAGGGTAAAGGAACCTGCAACCCTACTTCATAACCTCTTTGGCCATTCCACAAGCCACCACAGAGAATGAGCGTGAACAGGCAATGTCTGTTCTTATCCATTTGCATGGTGGCATCTTCTGAAGGCTTTGTTCTTATCTCTGGTCAATGGAACAGTAGTTTCTAGATTTGATTCTTTTTTAATCATCATTCTCCTTTTTGCAAAAAACAGCACTCTTCATTTTTAAATTTGTAATGAACTTTTTAAGCTTCAGATAATCTTTATCATAGACACCTCTGATATTCTGGTGAGCCACATACATTTTAAACACATAAAGTCATAATAATGGGAAAATGTAGTTCTAATCTATTTACGATCGCCTAATGACTGAAGTGTTTTACTGTGAAGTGGGATATTATATAACTGAAGGTTTAATGGGTGGATCAGTAACACCTGGCTGTCTGGAATGCTTTTTCCTTTCCTCCCAGTTAGATATTGAAATAGAGTTCTGGAAGGCCCAAGGGGTGTGCTGTGACATGTGAATTGAGTTCTTAAAAGGCAGAAAATGAGATCTCAGTAGTAAGTACCATTGGTGGAAGGAATGTTTGCAATACTGAGCATTAGCACGATTAAAAGGTATGGATGGACTGGTTCACACTGTCATTTTTTGTCAGATCCGGCTCCAGCTCGGTACACAGGAATGTGGATCATATACTTTATCTGTGGGGCTGCCCGCTTTTGATTTTAAAAATTCTGGCTGGGACTTGGGGCGGGGTGGAGACTGGGCGGGTCCAGAAGTAAAGTCCATGGATTCCAGCAGGCTTGGAGATGGGGTGGGCCCAAGAGCAAATGCTTCCTGTTCCCTCCCCCAGATGAGCCTGCGCTTATGCTGCCTTACAGGGATGAGTAGAAGAGTTGTGTGGGGCAGTGAGGATAACCCCACCACTCTGGCTATGGTGCCACCATGCCGCCTTTGCCCCTTGGTTCATCATTTTCTTTCTCGTCTATGGCTATCTTGTTCAACAGAGCCTGAGGAGTGTAGCTAAGGAGATGTGGCCTGATGAAGGCAGAGGCTTGGCTGTCCATTTCCTTCTTTGTCCCGCCCTCCCCCCCCCCATCTGCAGTGGCAAGAAGCAAGTGTTCATATTTGCTGTATGGTAAGCAGCAGAGACAGATCGACTGAAAACCTATGGGAGAAGAGAGAGGAACAGACGCAGCTTTTTCATTCCCCATTCAATGTAAACACGTGTTCCTTAGGTTCCAGCCAAATGGTTGGTAACTTTAAAAAAAGAAAGAAAAGGTGTAAAACGCCAACATTCTCAATGAACTGGGAGTCTCTCTACACAACACATCTTACATGGGGATGCTCAAATGAAGGGAGATGTAATGGAGGCCGGGAAGCATAGTTTTAAGAAATAGAGCTGGAAGACATCGCTCCTCAGAGGGTTTGTTGATTTCATCTTTGCCTCCCCAAAGGCTCTGTCAATTTCATCTCCCTTTAGGAGAGGCAAAGATGAAATTAACAAACCCTCTGAGGCGATAAACTACCCTCCTGTAGAGAAGTGAAATTGACAGAACCTTTGGGAAGGTGAAGATGATACTAACAAACCCTCTGAGGAACGATCTCCTCTGGCTGTCTTTTTAAACTACACTTCCCAGCTAACATTGTGTCTCCCTACCTTTGAGCGTCCCCATGTAAAATATCTTGTGTAGAGAGACTGTCAGTTCCTGCACTCTGTTGTGGATTCTGCGCTTTGGAATAGGGCCTGCCCACAACTGTTTGCCTACCACGAAGACTGCATGGTTTTGGTGCCAGATAAAAACATTATTTTAAGCTCTGAATATCATTCAGGGTTTTTTTTAACCCTGTTCCTCGTCTTGATTGTTACGTTACCTCTGTTTGGACATTGGCACTTACACTCTCTTTTTTTAGGAATGGTTTTAGTTCTGCATTAATAGCTTTATGCTGTGAACTGGGTTTTTTCAGATATTTATGCTGCTTTTATACTGATGTGTGTTGTAAATGGGCTTTAACATTTCCTACTGGTAAGTTATTTTTAGTTATTGTTATTTTTTTCTTACTGTGAGTTCAGTTTTAATGGTAGATATTTATTATTGCTATGATCATACGCATATGAGGATCTTCAGATAGAGTCCAGATTATAAGCATCTAGAATATATAAAAAATGTGCACCAACTAGACATTATGGTATGGTTGCCAATCTCCAGCTGAGGCCTGGAGATCTTAAAAAATTACAACTGATCTCCAGATGACAGAGATCAGTTTCCCTAGCTGTTTTGGAGTGTGAATTCTATGGAATTATACCTGCTGTGGTCCGTGCCCCCCAAACCCCACCCTCCCCAGATCCCACTTCCAAATCTGCAGGAATTTCCCAACCCCAGAGTTGGCTACCCTCTTTTACACTCAACATGTAGAAGCCAGGTCATCATGGGGAGTGGCTGGCAGTCTGTTGTAGTATCCCCTGCCTTTGCTACTCTTCTGCATCTGGGAATGGGTCTAGAATGATAGAAAGAGTACTTTTATTGAATCAGTGTGTTGTTAGTAATTTATTTTATAATAAGCTTTTTTTGTTTCTACATTGGGTGGCATCCAACTACTCTGCTCAGTTCAGGGTACATTCTCTTGGTGCAAGGTGTATCCCACCAACACAAGAGGATCTTCCATGGACTGGCAAAATATGCTGCCCTGAGCCAAGCAGAGTGATTGGGTACCACTAGATAGACAGCAAAGAGTTAGATTCCATGGGTTTGTTTTGCCAATGGAGACATCTTTTTCTGATGCAAAGCCTTTCATTAGAGGAAGGTACCACTGTTAGTGAAACAAATCCATGGGATCCATCCCAAAGAATGTATGTAAGGTGAGTTATTTTCCAACTGAGTTTCTAGGAAGTCTGTGGTTCCTTGGAAGCTTATTGAAGATCAGTAACAGTGGACAGACTTCTTTAACAGACAAAATTGTTTCTCATGGAACGGACACAAAGGATTGCCGTCAGAGATCAGCTATCTCCAGAATGGGAACTATCTTGTGGGGTTCTGCAGGGCGCAATCTTATCTCCCATGTTATTCAACCTCTACGTAAAACCTTTAGGAGAATTCATTCGCAGCTATGGAGTTGAGTGTCATCAATATGCGTATGACATCCAACTCTATATCTCGCTATCCAGGTCCTCACAGGATGCAGTAGAAATCTTAGATCGCTCCCTGACAGCCGTAGTAAAATGGCTGAAAAATAACAAATTAAAATTGAACCCAGACAAGACTGAAGTGATGCTTGTTGGGAAGTCAGAGATCTTGAAAAACATTGTACTCCCCACCTTCGATGGAGTTCGTCTGATCCTTGCAGACTCGGTTAAGAGCCTAGGGGTTGTACTGGATCCAGCACTACTACTAGAAAAACAAGTTAAGGCATCTACAAAAAACGCTTACTACAATATCACTCTAGCCTGGAAAATGGCTTCTTATCTCGACGCGGCCCACCTGGCCACCTGGATCCATGCTATGGTGACATCAAAACTTGACTATTGTAATGCATTATACATTGGTCTCCCATCTAAGTTAACTTGGAGGCTCCAATTGGTGCAAAATGCTGCGGCTCGACTATTATCAGGAGCAAGCAGGAGCTTGAACATCACTCCCATCCTACAGTCACTCCATTGGCTACCTACCAGTTACCGTGCTTAGTTCAAGGTATTGGTTATTACATACAAAGCCCTTCACGGCCTTGGTCCAACATACCTACGGAGACCACCTCTCTCCTTATAATAATAATAAATATTAATAACATTCTATTTATATACGGCCCTTCAGGATGACTTAACACCCACTCAGAGCGGTTTACAAAGTATGTTATTATTATTCCCACAACAAAACACCCTGTGAGGTGGGTGGGGCTGAGAGAGAGCTAGAGGCTATGACTGACCCAAGGTCACCCAGCTGGCTTCAAGTTGAGTGAGGAATCAAACCCGGTTCTCCAGATTAGAGTCCCACGCTCTTAACCACTACACCAAACTAGCTCTCATCTGAACAGGGTCTCTTGCAGGTGCCAGCCTGTACATGGGCAAAATCAACAGGAGCTCATACACAGGCTTTCTCTGTGGTGGCCCCTACCCTATGGAATGGCCTGCCTGAAGAGATCAGGAGAGCCCCACCCTCCTGGCTTTCCACAAACAATGCCAAACTGAATTATTCAAAAAGGCCTTTTTCTCAGCTAAGAGGGCGGTATTGTAGGAAAGGGATCCCAGATGTTTTGCTAATGAGTTAGAAACCAAAGATTTCACCATTATGTTGCCTTACATATTATCTGTTGCTTTAAATATGTCCTCGTATATACTATCTGTGCTTTATGTTGTTCAATGTAAGTCCTAGAACTGATTATGTTCTGTTTCAGCAATTCTTCAACCCCATACTGGATCCTTGCTAATACTATATCTTTGTAAACTTATATTCTTTTACCCCATCACATTGTTTATGGAAATGTTCTTGACACTGTATGGAATTGCATGCCCTTGTCCTTGCCACTGGTTGTAGTAATCTTACACTATGAGTCTCAGTGAGAAAGGTGGAATATAAATGACATAAATAAAATAAATTTTGCCACCATTACCAATCTTGCATGTTCTTGGAGAGTGGTGGGCTTATTTTAGTCCTCCGATTACACAGGTGAGGTCTTCTGGCCTAACCAATTCCCTGTGAGATGAGAGCCCTTTACAACAGGCCCAGGAATTTCATGCCACACCTGATTTTCTTGTTAGATAAGTCACTTGGACAATGTTCTCTGCTGGTAGTAATACCACGAATGTAGCTAGGTGATAGATTTAAATCGATAGAAGTAAAATTAAGTATTGCATAAAGCAGTACTTTTAAAAAAATGTGTTCTGATGAAAAACCCATACAATGGCAGCTTTAAACATTAAAATTAAACAGATGCCCTCCTTACCTTTGCACTACTCGGGATCAAAAGATGTTTTGCTTTGCATTCTTTCATCCGAAGAGGAATAATAACTGTTGCCTTTGGGTAAAACGGTGCCTTTAGTCTTTACAAATGCGTGCCCCAAACTCCCAACCTGCAGGGTTATCTACATCTTTATTATTCAACCTCATGAGCTGCCTTGCTGCTGGAGGCTTGCTAGTATGAGCCATTAACCGCCCGTTGGATGTAACCTTGCCATGTCTTACACACAGCTGCACACGAGCCTCTGGTTCTATACAACGGGCTTTTTGCTCACGCCCTGCAAATAACAAAGGCCGTTTGACTTGTGATCACTGATCATATGATCCATTTACAGGGTGCAAGCTCAGTCAACTAGAACTGGTAAATCATTAAAGAAGGCGCCCGATACTCTTCCTGCTGAGTAGAACATCATTGCTAACATAATTTCCCCCACTTTCACTAAGCAGCTAGCGATACATTAGTTTTTGCAGCAATGGGTTTACGAATAACCAGATGCATTTACAGAATATGCTAGCCCATTAAAAAAAAATACAAGGAATTCGCCGGATGCTGTTGAGGGGGAATGCTTTCGATTGCCACCAGCCTTAATCGCTCAAGGGCTTGGTGCATGTAATAATGCGTTGTGCAAAACTGTATTTAAAAGTATAGGTTGACAGAAGGAATAATGTGCTCATACCCCTCTTTGTTTCATAAACCTCGCTGTTCTGATTAGTGGGCTGTAGGAAAGGGGGGCATATGGCAGGATTTTTCCTCTTAAATTAGATATTTCTGTTGTTGACTCTGCTTCTGCATAGCACTTACTGCCCTGCCCTCTGCTCCAATGGATACCAGCTACTACTTCATGAAACGGGTTGCCCTCCTGGTAGGAGGGAGGGACCCAGTACTTACCAGGAGGATCTTCCTCTCATGCTTGTGCAGCCAGTACATGTTCAACACAGACAAGATGATGTCACTTCCGGAAGTGACATCATTGTGCTGGTGGCAGGCATGCTCCTGCACTTTGTGTAGGGCGATTCAGACCATTTGGAGCCAAAATTGGCCCCTGTGAATCATGGGAGCATGCCTGTTGCCAGCGCAATGACATCACTTGGGGAAGTGATGCCATCATGCCCCTCTGGGAGTGTGGCCACTACGAGCATGCCCTGGAGGTTTTGTGCCTCCCAGGCCCATTCCCTGTGCCTTTTCCTCCCACCAGCCAGGTGGGAGGTGGTGGGAGTGGGGGCTGAGAGCAGGGGATCCCCTGCCCCCACCAGAGGACTGGGATCCCTTGCTTGAAGTAGTTAATCTTTGGTTAGGGTAGTGCATAGGCACAAAAAATCCAGCAGCCAGAGGTCGAATATGTACAGTCATGTTCCCTAATGCAGTTTGGGAATCATCCCATCTAATTTGGGCCAATGTGCACCCTATTTAAATATGGATTTTTGGATAGGAAGACATGATTTTTCTCTCATAGGGAGGAGATCAAAGAGAAAACACAGTTCCATCTGGGCTGTGTGGAGTCAGCCTTTAAATGGCCAGGCAGATTATTTTCCATATATACTTTAAATGTGGGGCTTAAATTCAATGCAATTAAGTATCAGTGTGACCAAACTAACAAGGAGTTTCATTGGATTTAATTTATACTTATTATGTGCAATTAGGATAATATAAAGTTTACTTTGGTGTCAGTTTGTTATTCTACTGAATTTATTCCTGTATCCTGGCCTGAAGTTCTTATTCATGTAGATTTTTTTTT
The DNA here is from genome assembly GCF_028583425.1 of Eublepharis macularius. Lineage (NCBI taxonomy): Eukaryota > Metazoa > Chordata > Lepidosauria > Squamata > Eublepharidae > Eublepharis > Eublepharis macularius. Next base: position 122,517,537 of record NC_072795.1, on the reverse strand, counting down.
CTTTAAACAGTTATTTCAAAGAGCCGCAGTTGTGTGTTAGCAGTACGAAATTTTCATTGCAAATGAATGAACGAACGAACACACGAACGAATAGGGTAAAATAGAGTTGCTTGGAATCCAGGCACATTGGCTGGTGTGTATTTGGTCCTGTAAATGGCCAGATTATTATTTTTTAAATTAAAGGCAAGCTTCTATGCCAATTTTTCTCTTATTTGTGAATAGAAATGAGCCTATACTGCCTTTCTTTGTTTTAGCCAGTATGGGAAATCATGACTATAGCTGACAGATGTGGGAAGAAATTCCCTACGGTCCGAAGCTGCTGCTTCTGAGCTTGCTTTAGTTGAGGGTCTGCTGCAGTAGTCCATACTTCTGTGAGTGATTTCTTCAGTTTGAAGTAATTTTATTGAAAAGTGTATCGTGCTGCTGTGTGATTTTCCAGATTGTTAAAAAAGTTATGTAGTATTAGTAAGTTTATTGAAATTAGCCATTGGCCATAGCAAATTTACAATTAACAAATAAAAGATACAGTTAATATCGACTCCATAAACTCCAAGGAGTACAAAATATCAATACAACTACAGCAAATATTACACTAGGACCATAAGATTAAAAAGTAACATAATAAGAATGCATATTCTCTCTTTAAAAATATAAAAAGGCCACCAGTCTCTTCCCCAGCTCTACTAGTTCAATTGAGAAAAGCAGAAAAAAGAACACTGCAGTTCTAAGCAGAGTTACTCCAGTCTAAGCCCATTGGAAATCAATGGACTTAGACGGGAGTAACTCTGCTTAGGATTGCACTGTAGGTGATCTTTAGGTTTTCAAAACTGGAGAATAATTTTAGATGGTGCACTAGTAAGTAAAAAGGAGCCAGCGTGGATAGCACAGGGCATTGTTCCTTCATTCTCGCTTCCAGATAACCTTTGCTGTTGTTTCAGGGCTCATCCAGGTGAGATGAGTGTCCCCCAGGTTTGCCCTGGGGATGTGCCACCATTTTAAAGGAGTTTAAAGGTGCATTTAAAAGGAGTTCCCAATGAGCAATTCACTTCTTAAAATGGCTGTGCATCCCTGGAGTAAACCCGGGGATGTCAGTCTCATCTAGGCGGCCCTTCAGAAGAGTCTGAGGAAAGCTTGGCCTAAGCAGTGGGTCAGTAGAAAGAGATGTTTTCTATCACCTTCTTTCCTGATTTTGGGGTGGTTATTAAGAAGTTGAGATGCAAAGCATCAGGTAGCTAACACAGTAATGCCCTTCACTTGTATATTCAGCAACAAGTTTGTATAATATGCATATTAGAAAAAGTTGATTATGGTAACCCTAGGCAAAAGCCAGCTTTCTTACGAGTGAGACAACATCACTGTGTCCAGTTGAAATTCAGATTTTTGCTTATTTATTATTTATTGATTTAAAACATAAAACATTTCTAAGTCACCCTTACATCCATTTTAGGGTCCCCAAAGCAGTGAAGAATAAAAACGTTAAAACAAGACACACACACACAGAGACAACAATTTAAACAAATCACATGAACAGGAGGAAGGGTCAATGTGAACCAGTGAATACCATGCAAAACAGAAATTTACACCTATTGGCAGAAGATGAGGGATACGCACCTGGGTGGAAAATGGTATTTTGGGATTAGGGTATTGGGAAAGGTATTCAGATATTTGGGTCACTTGACACCATTTTGAGATGTAGGTTTGGGTTTTTCCAGGATTCTGGAATTATTTGGGTTCTGTTATTCCTTATGCAGGACTTTTTTAAGGGGGAGGTGGAGTGTCTATTTTGCAACCAAATGACAACAAAATTGCAGGAGACCTGGTACTGTCTGTCCACTAAAGACCCCTTCGCCCAAAAGACCAAGGGGTACCATTTCACAGATCCCTGAACAAGGTGCCATTTGGGCTCAGTCTTTCCCCTTTAGGTGCTGATTGACTTGCTGTTAAGGGAAACAAATGCTGCCAGATGGCCTGCCACTGCGTGGCCTGCTAGCTGGCTGCTGTGCAGGTGAGAGCCAAAACAAAACACACAAACTTTTCTTCAGGGGGGAGGCATTACAGCCCCATTTCCTGAATTTGTTCCACCGTTCTAGAAGCTGCTTTATCGAGCCGAACCAGCAATTTCTTTGTGTATTTTTGGCTCCTTTTTTTCATTATGCAAACCTCTAGTGATAAAAATGCTGAAAGTAAATGAGCATCATACAGGTAAACTCATCAGAGGGTTTCCAGTTGTTAGAAGCTGGTTCAATGAAATATACATTAGCTATATAGAGAGATGGGCACGAACAGCAATACGAACAAAAAAAAGCCATGAACAGCCCAATCTGCTGTTCGAGAACAGGCCCCATTCTAGATGAACAGGTGGTCGTTGCAAGCCTTGTTCATTGCTGTTCATCAAGCCAGATAGTCTGGCACCTGCAATCAGTTCCCTTGGCAACGTAGGCAGGGATTGTCCGAACTCTGTCTGAACTCCTGCTGTTGCCCTGGAAACCCCAATCTAAGCCCAATTTAGCTTGATAGGCAGGTCTTTCTTCCAAGTGTGGAGCTCCAAATTTGTTACAAGAGACCAAAGACCATGGGGGAGGGGGGGCTCCCACCTCTGGCTAGTCTTTGCAGACAGTGGAGAGGGAGAGACAGCTGCTGTTGGCATTTTGATAGAAAGACAGGGAGAGTGCATTGGAGCTTGAATTTTCTTTGTGTGTGGTGGGATATGGATCTACCCCTTTAGGTTCCAGGGCTGCTGCCAGGCTCTGTGGCCAAGCTATTATTTACTATTGGCACCTTTCCTGCTGCCTGCTCAGGTAGGGTTTCAGGGAGTGGTGCGGTAGGGATCTACCCACTCTCAGGTTCCAGGGCTGCTGCCAGGCTCTGGGGCCAAGCTATTATTTATTATTGGTACCTTTCCTGGTGCCTGCTCAGGTCAGGTTTCTGGGAGTGGTGCAGTAGGGATCTTGACCAAACTTGGATGATGGCTGGAGGAGAGCCTGCTGGGCCCCACGAACAGCCAACCATGAACAGGGTCATATCCGTGGTTGTTCATGAGTCCCTGTTCGTGGATGGCAATGAACAATGAACATTATTTTCATGCCCATCTCTAGCTATATACCAAGCTTTATTGCCATATATTTTATGAGAAGGCATTGACTGATAAGACCTATAGGATGGATGCATTTGCAAGCATAAATTTGCACCACATTTTAATGTGCACTTAAAAATAAACTTAAGTATATGTTTATCACATATCAAATAGCCTTTACCACTATCAACATGGAGACTTCTTCCTCATGATGAGATTTCATGCCATTGTGGTGATCAGATGGAAAGGACATCTGCAGTTGCCTTTGCCCATGTGGTGTCCGTTCTAACTATGTGGTTCCCTTTTCAGTGCTGAGGATAAAGAGACCATTCTGTTACCACTTGCAGTATGGATGGGACCATAGATATGGATGCATAACAGAAGTTTTCTGTCAATTTCTAATTGTTTATATAGTTATTAGTAAGATTAACTCAAATGGCTGGGAGAGTTACGGGATTCTGCTAGTTGATTTCAAAGCAAACTAAAAAATCCAAACATTTTCAGGTACGTGAAATATTCCTACTAGAATTTTATTTATTAACTAGGTACAAGATCCTTTTTGTGAACTCGCTGTTAGTATTTCATTCCATTGTTAGTTATTTCAGGGGTTGTAAGTCTTCTTTCACAACATTTCACATGTAAGTTTCTCTTACTTATTTGCATGGCCGACAACTGTTTGGTGAACTGTTATTAATTAATAGAAACCAGTTTCAAAAAGCTATTATATTTTTAAAATGATCTCTAAAATGACATTTTGCAAATTCAAAACAGTTAGTAACACCACCCATGTTCTAGATCAGTGGTATTCATTCTTTCCAGACCCGGAACTCATCTTTGACTCTCATGCAGCAGTATGGGACGCACTGACGGGAAGCTCGTGATAGGAAGTAATGTGATGTGTACCTTCTGTGTCCTAGGTTAAACTGGCCTTATGCCATTTACAAATTTGGCCTGGTTACAGCCTTCAGATACAGAATCTGACTATTATTCATTAATGATAGAACAATTTTCTTTATAGCCTAATGATTGATCCTCATATCCCATCTTGGTTTAACCCAATACATAAGAAATTGGCCACCTTGGGACTTTCAATTTCTTTTTTTAAATCATTGGGGCCAAGCAAAGCTACTTTAGCAATTAACATCCATGTAAAGGATATTGATTTTCAAGAAACACTGGCTAAAGCTCGTAGGGTGTTATCCTCTTCTTTTTGATTTAGTTGCAATGATCCTACATCAACATGTGCATTACTTACAAATATTAACTGTCCCAAGATATTGCTATGCATTTACGCTGGCCAGATTTAACGTGTTTCAATCTGCATTGTTGACAGGGAGATATTAAAATATTCCTTCTGCTCGTATATTTTGCTCCTGTTCCAATAACCTGGTTGAGTTGTTGGTTCATGTGTTATTTCATTGTAGATTTTATGTCCAAGCATACATAGATTTTCTGGAACTGGTGCTGGGTAAAAATGGTGCTTGAAACAGAGGATGCTCAGATGCTATTGATGGGAGTTGACCAAAGAATTACGGTCACTGTAGCCACGATTTTGCTTTCTGCAATGAAAATACTAGATGAGTGAATGCCCCGTGTGTAAATGTTTAGGTTTTAACTTTTAAAATGTGGTTATGGATTTGGATGAATGTTGTAACTGGGATTTGTGTGAGTTGATAGTTTGGGGTGTTTTTATGGCTTGTAGGCTGCAATAAAGATGGTATGATATCACAGTCATTTTGACATTAGAATCATGGGACAGGAACTCCAATCTGTGCTAAAAAGTTTTCTTTTCCACTGTGAAGTGACCTCATCTTGCTGTCCTCCTGTTTTTCTCAGCGTGTGGCAAAAAAGAAACACTCTTGCTTCCTCTGAAAGCAGCGTGTCCATCCAAAAAGCAACAAAAATTTAGCAGCTTCATAGGGGATCACCCTGATGTGGATAGCCCAGGCAAGACCAGTCTCATCAGATCTTGGAAGCTAATCAGGGTCAGCCTTGGTTAATAATTGGATGGGAGATCTCCAAAGAAGACCAGGGTAGCAGGGGCAAGCAATGGCAAACCACTTCAGTTAGTCTTTTGCCTTGAAAACCCCAGCAGGGGTTGCCATAAGTCAGCTGTGACTTGAAAGCCCCTTTCCACCACTATAGAGGCCCATAACCCAGTAGTTAGAAGTTTGTGACCCAACTGAGGCTTCTGATCCATGAGTTGAAGATTACTGTTCAAGAAGTTTCTTCCTGCTTTCACATTCACTCACTATCAACTGAAGACTTGGGGCTAGGGTTACTAGATGCCTCCTGGGAGTGGGGAATCCCTCACTGGTAGTCTCTGTTCCTTGCTAGTGCTTGTAAGGGGAAATGGAATCCAGTGATGCCACTTTTCAGCTAGGAACCTGGAAGTGAATTTGCTGCATCACGTTACAATCCAAAACCTTTTCTGCTCTCTATAGTTTTTACCATAGAGTTTCAGGGAAATCCTAGAACATCGTTTTACTCAGTGAGTTTGTTTATGGTTATGCAGCAAAATCTGACGTTCAGGAGCTAGAGTCAAAGGGGACACTTCTTTCTTTCTTTCTTTCTTTCTTTCTTTCTTTCTTTCTTTCTTTCTTTCTTTCTTTCTTTCTTTCTTTCTTTCTTTCTTTCTTTCTTTCTTTCTTTCTTTCGTGGTTTTACTAGTTGGTCTGCCTCTATCTTGTCTGTGAGGTTACATTATTTACTTCAATTTATAAATTGCCCTGATGCTACTTAAAAGTTTTTTAAAAATCATGTTGGTGTTACATGGTCACATCATGAGAAGATAAAAATCACTAGAAATGACAATGATGTTAGGAAAAGCAGAAGGCAGTAGGAAAACAGGAAGACCCAACATGAGATGGAAAACTGAATTATTCAAAAAGGCTTTTTATTCAGATAGGACTGTATTGTAGGGAGGGCATCTCAGATGCTCCGCTAATGAGTTAGGAACCATAGACTTCACCACTATAGATTTCACCGCTGTGTTGTATTGGATTCCTGCTAATGCTATACCTTTGTGAACTTATATCTATTTACCCTGTGGCATTGTTTAGGGAAATGTTCTTGCTATTGACTGTATAATCCGTCTTGAGTCTCAGTGAGAAAGGTGGACTATAAATTTAATTAATTAATTAATTAATTAAAATAAAATAAAATAAAGGAACTCATGGCTTTCAGTTTGCAAGACCTAAGCAAAGCTGTTAACGTTAGTACTCTTTGGAGGTTATAGATTCATGGAGTCACCATAAGTCAAAAGCAGCCTAATGGCACATAACACACACACACTACATGGCAATGGCAAATTCTATTGTCAAATAAGAATCTTCAATTTTTTGAATAGCCTTGAGTGTCCCTTCTTAGAAATCATGTAAGCTACTGAGAAATAATTCACAGGTGAAAAGAATTATATTGGCTTGCATCCTACGGAATGCATATATAAGGACATTCATTGCGTTCTTTATTGCCCTCCTCCTTTCACTTGCAGTTCCATGGCAAGATGAGCAAGATGCTGGTGCAGAATGTTTTGGGACTCCAGTTGACAAAAAGCTATGTAGCCTAGGAAGCTGTAGCAAGGAGAGGAGAAACGAGGTGGAATTGTCTCCCCCTTTCTCTTCTGATGGCACCAGCCTGGTTGCTCCTTCTCACAGCAGCCCCCAAGGCCATATGGCTTTTTGTCCATGTGAGTCCCACAGCATCCCACATTTACATCTTGGAAATCTCAGGGTAACTATGCTGGCGAATGTGAGGGTAAGAAAGAACCATAGCCATATGCAACTTTACACATATGTGCCATGGGATTCAAGCTGTTATTGTGGTCAGCATTTGCCTTTGCCTTAATGTAACACTTTAGAACATTTACAAAGATTCACATACATTGGAAGATCCAGTACTTTGCCAGCAAGATGCAACAAGTGGAACAGGACTTCCCACCTGCCTCCTCCTGCTTGCATCCTACTTGAACGGTACAAAATTCTTGTCTGTGAAGGGACAAAGTGAGGCTCTACAGGTGTATATGTGTATGTGGGGGGGGGGGGGCGGGTTTGACAAGAAACACCCTCACCTCCTTTGCTGATAGGAGGTCTCCTTTGGATCCAGCACATTTTCTCAGTAATCCTGCCCTGCTAGTTAGTTCACTATTCGTTTCATATTGTTGATGTAGGGCTAAGGGTGAGAAATGATGGCTTGTGTAAGGCCATCTAAGAAGTTTGTAGCAGGGTTGAGATAGGAGGAGGGGCCTCCTTGTCTGGAGATCTGTATTAACCGTAGTGGATCACAAACTTTACGGGCTTAGGTTAGAGTTGGAGCCCAAGGCATAAGGGCTCTTTGTATTATTTATTTTATTTTATGTATATCATATTTGTATTCCACCCTCCCCACAAGCGGGCTCAGGGCAGATAACCTTAAAATCATTTAAAAACATTCCATATTAAAACATTAAAACATCATATAAAAATAGCAGCACTCTGTGCCTGGCAGCAGCAATACAACTATTAAGAAGCAATACAGCAGTACAATTAGATATAGCAGCACAGTAACAGCAGCTGAAAAACAAACAGTGGCGGGCAGCTTTCACAGGGAGGGGGGTAGACGTTGCATCCTCTGGCCAGTGGAGGCCCAACCTCAGCCATGAGCCTGGTGGAACAACTCTGTCTTACAGGCCCAGTGGAAAGATAGTAAATCCTGCCGGGCCCTGGTCTCAGTAGACAGAGCGTTCCACCAGGTAGGAGCCAGGACTGAGAAAGCCATGGGTTTAGCCTTTGATGTACCATATACTGTCTTGTGCTTTGAATGTAATGCGGTATATTTTCCCCAAGAGATTGCCATCATTCTTCTTAAGAAACATGAAGCTCATGTTTCACGTGTTTGCTAATAAGTTTTTTTAACAGAATGAACAACTTTGTATTCCTCAGTGGGCAATTACCCCTGGGAACTAGGAGAGGATCAGGGCTTTTTTTCAGCAGGAACGTGGTGGAATGGAGTTCTGGAACCTCTTGAAAATGGTCACATGGCTGGTGGCCCTGCCCCCTGATCTCCAGACAGAGGGGAGTTTAGATTGCCCTCCATGCTGCTGTGCGGAGGGCAATCTAAACTCCCCTCTGTCTGGAGATCAGGGGGCAGGGCCACCAGCCATGTGACCATTTTTGCCGAGGGCAACCTACTGAGTTCCACCACCTCTTTTCCCAGAAAAAAAGCCCTGGAGAGGATCATAGCTATCAGGTGAATTGCCTCTACCCTAGATCCATTTCGTACCCGATTTTTTAAAGAGGACTGAGATAAGAGCATATATTCAACTTGGAGTATGTGTGTGTGTTGGTGTGCGTGTGTATTAAAAGATGTCAATCAGTATGGAATGTTTCAGGGCAGGAACACCTTGGTAGGATACAAAGTTTATTACATTTCTAGACCGTGTTATCCTTGTCAGCCAGATTAAAGCATTCCTCAGTTTCTGCACTGTATTAACATAACAAGTGAGGAAATAATGTAGTGTTTTTACATGGAGCAGCTTATCAATTTTGACATTAAGTGTGCAAGAAATCACATGAAAATGTGATGCAACCAAGAGGAATAATTAGGAGCCAGCAGAACAATCTTGGTAATATGACAACAGTCTTAAAGCACCCCACAGGATTGAAATCATCAGGTTTGCTTGACCTATATCTTTAATAATACAGCTCATTGCCCTTTTATTAAAGCTAGAGGGGAAGAGAAAGTGTCAGCTTTATCTTGTTTTAGGAGTAGTTGCAAAAAAAAAGTTTTATTTATCAACCTTTTGCAAAATGACCCATTCTCTTATTGCCAGGTGCCAAAGCAAAGTCACCATAGCAAGGACTAATTTTTTTTTTAATGTACAGATTTAGGTTGGCAATGGGAAAATAATTATTATCTAACCCTCAAATAAGATAAATGCCAGTGTAAGCAGTAGAAATAACCTCCTGTTTAATTAGAACATGAGAGCAATACGAGGCAGTAAAAGTGGTTACGGCTGCCCTCTGTCTTTGTTTAGGAAATACGATTGCACTCCAGATAACACCAAGCATATTTATTTGTGCAATATCACAGACTCTGTAATTGTTCACATTGTTGATAGTTTCCATATATGCATGAGAAGCTGCTTTTAAAAAAGAAAATATTCTGGGAATTCATAAAATTGAAGAAAGGAAACTTTTATTTTGCTTTTTGCAAAAAGACCGAAGCAGCTCTAAAATAAATAATGCAAAATATGCAAATCAGTTCTTTCTTATGTTAATTGATACTTTGAAATTTAATTTAAATTGGTATAGATAATATTGAGCGTCTTGGAAATTCTGCAAAGTGGATTGCCTACCCTTGTCCTTGCTACTGATTGTGCTGATTTCACACTATGTAATCCACCTTGAGTCTCAGTGAGAAAGGCAGACTATAAATAAATAAATAAATAAATAAATAAATAAATAAATAGTATCCTCTCCACATTCCAGATTAGGGTCTATCATGATTTAGAGAAGATGAGTTGCAAAGGCTACCCAAAGGGTTCTTTAAGATAGCAGCCATTCCAGATGCTAATGCTGCCCCTTGAGTTTGGAGCAAAGATGACATTCCAACCAAGAACTTCCTGTTTGATTGGTACCCCTGTGTCTCAACCACTGCACTGTACCACTCTGGATTCGTATTTAGGAATCGTAAGAGATAAAGCAAAGTTCACGGCTTTTTGTTTGCTTTTTGAAGGCATGTTACAGACATACACAGCCCTGGTTTGGTTTGTTGCAGTGTTGAGAGGGCAGAGGAAATAAAACGTTTTCACGTCCATACAGTTTTTAAGCAAAACTATCATTCACACACACACACCCCAATTCTGCAGCTGTTAGCTCTTTCAAGGAAGATACGGGTTTTAGAGGACCTGTTTTACTTTTCCCTTTTAAAACTTTTGGAAATAACTGGTGAGTGTATGTGTGTGTGTATGGAGGGGTGGGAAATGTCTGCCTCAATTCTACATGGGGAACAGGATTTTATAATTTTGTCCCTTGTTACCTGCACATTAATAATCAAAGTTCCCAAAGTACAGCCATTTACCAATGACAGGTTTCTTTCTGGAAACAGAAAATAATCGGTGGCAGAAAACAACCCCGTAACTCATTCATTTTATAGTTTTCACTGAAACTTGGTGTAAACAAGATAATTTTGCCGTATTCCTAGTTGTGAGGTGGAGAATGGCATGAGTACTCGCCTTGTGCATTGATTGATATAGATGTGAAACGGAATAATGTCTACTTTGGCCTCTTGAATTTGTTCAGCTTCCAGTCTGTTCTATGAACAAAAAAAATTCTGGAAGCTCATTGATGATATCTTTATGATACTGAAGAATAACCATCAGAATGTTTCAATCAGGTAAATGGGGGGTCTCCCATACTACCATCTACAAGAGGTTGCCAACATCAGCCTTTTCTTTAATGACAGCTGCTTCTAGTGAACACATCTGGCTAGGGTTGCCAGGTCCCCCACCCTCTGGGCGGGAGGTGGGAGGCCTGACACCTACCTGCTGTTGAGTGTCCACGCACGTGCACTCTCAGCCTGCGCAATGACATCACTTCTGGGAAGTAACGTCATTGTGCAGGCCACGGGCCACACTGGGAGTGCTCCCGTGCTCTGCAGGGGCCTGAATTGGGTTGATTTGGCCCAGATCAGGCCTCTGCAGAGCGCAGGAGCACTGCTGCACTCCGCAGAGGCCTGATCTGGGCTGATATGAGTCTGATCCAGGTCGATTTGGGCCCAGTCTGGGCCAAATCGGGCTGCTGCAAAGAGTGGGAGCACTGCTGCACTCCACAGTGGCCCAATCCGGGGCCAGATTGGACCGCTGTGACCCAGGAACGCACGCTGGGAGGCATATTTCCCCCCCACCAGCCACCATCCCTCACCCCAGCAGGCAACTGGCAACCCTACATCTGCCTGATGTAGAGCAACCTGGTTTCAGCATAAAATGTTCTGGTAGGCACTGCATCCCCAGAAGGGCATTTTTGCCTGTGGAAACTTTAAATAGTCCAGCAATACAGAGAGAATTAAATTCTTCATCAATCCTTGTGATGGGGGAAATGTACTATTTAAAAGACTTCATACCCTGCAATACCATACTTGTGTTTTATGCCATTATTGTACACAGGCAATAGCTATTAGAAAATTAAAAAATAGAAGAGATAATATTATTAATGAGTAAGAACATGGAAGGGATCTGAGAGTTCTTATCCCAATGAAGTCCTTTTTTTTCTGAGCTATTTTGAAGCCCAGGGAACTGAGGCCTAGTTTTCGGTAAAAAGCTGGTGTGTGGTCTGTAACCATTTCAGATTGCAAACGGGGGTTCATATAATTGAATGCTTATGCATACAAGTTTTCCGTCAGATAATAAGCTAGATAACAAGGATTCTAACTTAGCATTCTCCTTGCCACACTAGCTTGTCATTGATACACTAGAAGTACAATCTTAAGAAGAGTTACTCCAGTCTAAGTCCATTGAAATCAATTAGACTGGAATAACTCTTTTTAGGATTGCACTGTAGATTTCTCTGTGCCAGAATGTGGTTAATATATGGAGGCGATTTCACCATATAAGATCTATGCACCTCTGGCCCGTTGAAGCAAAGGCAAAGGATTGTAGCAAGAGTCAACTTGCTCTTGAATGTATCCCAAGAAGGAACGTATTATCTGCCCAGCCTTTTTATTTTCTGATAGGAGAAATAAAGAAGACCCTTTGCATTCATCCTTCCATCGCATTGTAAAATTCCATGTCTATTAAGAAGCAAGGCCAATGGGTTTTCCTCATCCAGTTTGCTATTGGTTTCAAAATCCCCACCAAATCCCCAATCTCCTTTTTGCTGCTTGGTTCCCACTCTCTGCTTTGCTCAGCTCCTTCGGAAAGAAAGAGCTCTTCTTTTAGGGCTTGTAGGTTGGAGAAGGGACGCTTAGCAACAGCATTCCTGGGCCTTAAGTAGCTGCAAGCCCCTTGCCGAACCCTTTGAAGTGACTGTCAGGCCAGATTTATTTTGTTTTAGCACATTGTCTACTTGTCCAGATGTATCAGAAGATAAAAAGGAGTCATGTTTACACTCTCCCTCCACCCTTTAAGATGTAATTAAATTGTGGTTTTGATGAGTCTCTGGGAGATTGGAGATGAAATAGAAAGCAGGAATTGGCTGGAGTGAAGTGGAATAAGTTCAGTTGCTAGTCTAACAGCTGACATGTTAAAAAAAAAATTAAGCCATGAGGCTGTGTGGATTTGATTGTGCTGAAACCTTTGACCATTGTATCCCAAACATCTGATAGCTGAGGGACTCTTTCTTGGGACTATATCTGGAGGGATACTTCCCTTATCCCTGAAATGGATGATTTATAGTTTGTGTAGAAATTACCAGATACCAACAGGATCCACCTCCTTTGTGCAACACAATGATTCACTGATGACTTCTGATCAAAAAGAAAGAAGACTAGAGCAGGAACTCAGACAGAGATGCAGTGGGAAACTTTCTCAGAGGCATAGGAATTCTGTGCCTCTGCCCTTGTCGATGATCTCACAGAACGGAATTATGCGCTGCCATAGACAGATGGTTAGAAGAAGGCTAGTGAATCAGGAAGAGGGGGTGAGCAGCAAGCAGTGTTGTTGGGGGAGGGGTGTACACTTGGATTAGGGGTGGGTTGGTCCTTTAACTTGCTTCATAGGGTTGCCAGGTCCCTCTAGCCTCTCATCATGCTGCTCTGGCTGTGGTATGATGACGTCACTTCTGGAAGTGATGTCATCGCGCCAAGTGTGTGGCAATGTCACTTCTGTAAGTGATGTCATCGTGCTGGCCGCGAGAGCGCTCCCACACTCCAATTTGGCCAGTTTGGGGCCAAATTGGAGTGCAGGGATGCTCCCGCGGCCAGTGTGAGGGGTGGCAATGTTACAAGCACCATTTGGCTCAGACACAGGCTGGGTCAAAAATAACAATGGGCCATTATTTGTCATTGTCATTGTTGCAGCAATCTTGATTGGCGCAAGAAGGTCCCTGCAGAGCAGCCAGCACTGCAGGGCTCACTTGGTTCAGCTTGCGCCAGGGCTGCTGGAATGTCCCAAGCCTCCCAGCTTGGAATCACAAGACCCTTTAATTATTTTAATGAATACATGCATGCCGGAGCGCCTTCTTATACACAGTTTGGGAATCGCTGCCTTTCCTCGTCTCAGCAGTAGAGAGAATTATTGCATAGTACAAGTTTCTTTCCTGTTCACACATTTTGAAAATACCAGTCAAATTGCAAAGTATTCTTCATTTTGGAAGAGGTTTTGATGGTGATCTCAAGGTGGCCAATCTAATCCTCAACAGCAAAGTTTTGGACCCCGCTTGATCTCAAGCAGAAGTTTAGAGCTAGTTGAACATTCCCTGAGAGCTAGCGTCACATATTACTCCCTTAAAATTTTAAGTCTGCACATTTAGCAATGTTGTTCTAAACTCTATCAATAATCAGAGAAGTGTGGTAGCAACCTGATTGTTGCATTTGTACTGGCAGGCATGCTGAGTGCCTAAAATTCTAGCTTTAATGTGTAAAAAGTTTCTCTATTTGTGCCTTTAAAAAGGTTACACTACAGCACCCCCTTCTGCTAACTAAGCTGTCTGGCAAGAGGCCTCAGGTACAGCTTAAAGTTTTTTTTCCCCAGCACAGCATGAAGATTTCCTAAAGCATCTAGGTAACTTTCCCAGGCCTTTTAACAAAGAGAGTAAAGTGGCTTAATAACAGTAAACTTGCTCTGACCTCTAATTTGGAGGGTCAAGTTTCCATCATAGAGATTAATCTCCTATCACTCATATGTCACAAGAGAGGGGGGAGATCATTAATTTAAGAAGGGGAAGGCTGGGCAAAGCAAACTGAAAAGAAAATGAACCACTGCTGGCAATGCAGTTGTTAGATTCATGTCTCTGTGCACGGCTTCTGGATCAGTTTACATGATCGGTAGAACTGTGTGGTAAAAAATGTACACAATACATAGTGCATTATCCTCCCCTCTCTTAACAAGCACTCTGCCAAGAGAAGAAAAAAATGGCTGTGATTCTACAGCAAAAGGGGATTTTTATTTCTAAGGGAAATATGCTGTTTCCTAGAGAACTTTTGAAGCCCCTGAAATGGCACTTTTCACTACAGAAAAATGAACCCCATGAAAAATTTGGCTTAGCTTAGGATGTTCACCTAGGAGAAGGCCCTTAAACGTCCCTGACCCTACACAAGGTGGGTTCCAATGTGTGTGTTTTTCTTTTTAAAATAGCCTTTCTCCTCTCATCTTGTAGTTGAAATCCTTGGTGGCTTATGGGAAGTGTTCAGAATGCATGCCGGCTCTTCTTTTTCTTTGTTAGCTTCCTCTCCTATTGTTTCATGGTTTTTATTTTTTTAGGTTGGGCACCTGTAAGCAGGAACCTCTTTGGCTTAATTTCCTCACAATGCCTATGAAAGCACTTTTCTATGATGGTAGCTTGGTACAGACACCCACATTGACTAACACTGCAATCCTAAGAAGAGGTACTCCAGTCTAAGCCCATTGAAATCAGTGGGCTTAGACTGGAGTAACTCTTCTTAGGATTGCACTGTAAATGTGTGAGGAAGAAGAATGGGCACAAGCATAATGGGCCTACTCCCTCTTTTGCACGATCACCTGATCACCTGTACACCCTGCAGGTGGTGGGGCGGGGCCAGCACATTCCTGCACGCTCGTGCAGGCCATCCTTCTGATACAGCCTCAGCTGTTTGAGCTCACATTGGACCAGGTCTACACAAACCTGGATTGCAGAAAATCAGGGGTAAAAAAAAGTGGTTGTATGAGCCAAATCAATTTATCTAATGAGCTCCAAGTAACTTATCTATATAAAATTATTGCTATTTTTACTCCTAAAATATATTAATTATAAGCAATGCAATAGAATGTTGAACTGTCCTGGGGTTGAGGACTTTGAGATGACAATAAGTTTCCATCTCTGGGTTGGGAAATTCCTAGCAAAATGGTGGTGGTGGGGGAGACTTTAGCGACATGTCATGCCGTAGGGTTCACCCTCTAAAGCACCCATTTTATCCATGCAAATTGAGCTCTGAAGTCTGGAGATCAGTTTATTTTCTTTTCTGTTTTATTGTATATGAAAATAAAAAGCCTAATAAATAATAGAAATAAACATATGACAACAATAGTGAGAAATTGATGCATAATCATCCATAAAAGGTTTCCAATTGTGTAAAAATAAGTCTATCCACAGTTGTCACCTATATACCATATGTTCGAGTATAGATAAAGTTGTATGGTCCGCCATTTGTTGAATTATAGGAGGTTGTCATTTGACTCTCCATTCTCCAATGATGTAATATAAGTCTTTTAGCTAAATAAGGGCATTTTTGTTGACCATCAGTTAAATTTTAGGATACAGATAGATAATTTAAAAATTTGTAAGCATCATCAAAGATCAATGGGTTAATACAAAGTTAATAGGAGTAATAACTTCCTCCTCAAAAAAATAGAATAACTGGACATAGTCAGAACAGATGCTTAAGAGATGTATCCTGTAAACTATAACACCAAAAATTGTTCTTAGTCCTTTACTGTAAAGGTACTATGGTGTCCAATATACTGTAAACATAATTTTTTTGCTGAATAAGTTGCTGTTTAAGATCCATAAAAGTAACAGCTAGAGATAGCATTTAAGGCCTTATCGCTTTGGCAAAATTGGGCGGTTTAACTCTTTATTCCGTTCATTTTTAAGATTCTGCATATTATATTTATTAACCAATATGAAATATCTGTAAACAGATGTTGTAGGTTTCTTTTTTTTTTTTTGCACAGATTCAATAAAATTTACCAAAAGTGTGGGAGATTCTAAAATACTCAATGCTGCAGGGCCATACTTGGATACCAACACATGTTGTAGCTGTAAATATTGCCATTCAGCAAGCGTTAATGAATCATATCTAAACCTCAGCTGAGAAACTGACAAAAATTCATGCTCAGAAGCTATCATTTGATCTAAATTAAAAATCCTCATCTGTTCAAGCATTCCACAGAAAAGTTTTTCTCCCAGTTTTAAAATCTTGATTGGCCCATAATGTTAATTTAGTACCTGAAAATGGATCAAACTGATATTGTCATGACAATATCATGACGTTCAAAAGTGGGATCAGTTGCCTAGGGAGGTGGTGAGCTCCCCCTCACTGGCAGTTTTCAAGAAGAGGCTGGATGAATACTTGTCAGAGATGCTTTAGGCTGATCCTGCACTGGGCAGGGGGTTGGACTAGATGGTCTGTATGGCCCCTTCCAACTCTATGATTCTATGATTCTATGATTATGCGCCATAGTTCTCTAACTGAAGAAACTGCAGGAGGAACATAATCTGGTTTAACATGAGTAGACCCTGCTGCACTCCATCTAAAGAGGGGACCAGACTAGACATGGGCATGAACAGAAAAAAAAATGAACATGATGTTTGTTGTTCGTTGCCATCCACGAACAAGGAACAGTGAACGTTGACGAACATGACCTGTTCACGAACATGTTTGTTGTTCATTGTTCATGGGGGCCAGCAGGCTCTCCTCCAGCCATCAAGATCCCTACTGCACCACTCCCAGAAACCTTATCTGAGCAGGCAGCAGGAAAGGTACCAGTAATAAATAATAGCTTGGCCCAGAGCCTGGCAGCAGCCCTGGAACCTGAAGAGGTAGATCCCTATCCCACCACACACAAAGAAAATTCAAGCTCCAATGCACTCTCCCTGTCTCTCTCTCAAAATGCCAACAGCAACTGTCTCTCCCTCACTGTCTGCAAAACCAGAGCTGGGAGCCCCCCCTCCCCCCTGCTCTTCCTTGTAACAAATTTGGAGCTCCACACTTGAAAGGAAGACCTGTCTATCAAGCTAAATTGGGCTTAGATTGGGGTTTCCAGGGCAACAGGAGGAGTTCAGACAGAATTCAAGCGGTCCCTGTTTCTGGTTGCCAAGGGAATTGATTGCAGGTGCCAGATTGTCTGGCTTGACGAACAGCAACGAACAGCAACGAATGAGGCTTGCAACGACAACCTGTTTGTCTAGAATGGGGCCTCACGAACAGCTTGTTCGCGAACAGCAGATTGGACTGTTCGTGGCTTTTTTTAGTTCATATTGCTGTTCGTGCCCATCTCTGGACCAGACAAGAAGCCTCCAAAAGAGCCCAAGATGGACAATCCACCTTAGAGGAGCAGCCCTAATAATCAGTACAAGCTAACAAGTATGCCTGCTGGTATAAACTAAGATCAGAAACGCTACAATTCTTTCTTCATTAAATGGAAATTGCATCCTTTTTAGAGAAATCTGGCGTGATGACAAGCCCCACAAAACTGTCATTCTCTCCAGGAGTAGAGCAAGTGTCCAGTAGCACCTATAAGACTAACAGATGCTACTGGACTCTTACTCTTTTCTACTGCTACAGACAGTCTAACACGGCTACCTATCTTGATTTTCTCCCGGGAAACTGGTCTCTGTAGTCTCTAGAGATTAGTTGTAATTCTGGGAACTCTCGTCTAGGCCCCACCTAGAGGTTGGCAAAGGTGGCAGGACTGGGGGGGGGGCAAACGCAATGAATAGCTAACGTCCTTGAAAAAAATCAAAGGGAACAAATGGTCTGGTTTTAGAAATGTGCAATATGGTACAGTAAAACAAATCACTTTCAGGCCCCTCTGAAGCAGTCTCATCACCTCATGATTGTGGAAAGACTTGTGGCCTTTGATCAACAAAAGACATTTCAAATGGGTCCTTAATTCAGACTGTTTCAAGGTGTTTAAGCAGTGGGGGTGGGAAGCAAAGGGGGAATCTTGATAACAGCTGGGATTGAAATTTGCTTTCCCTCAACTTTTTGTTTTGAAAGGATTTCTATTATTTGCGGCTTCCTCTTTTTCATACAAGAATGACGGGTCATTGACTAAACTGAAAAGGAGAAAGAGGAAATGGGTGGGGAGTTTGAATTAATCTTCCCAAAGAAAGAGAAAAAAAATGTTTGATCAGTGGGTAGAAGAGGAAGAAAACCTCTGAAGTTGACAGCAGGTAGCTTTCTGACTAGTGTGTGACTGACATCTTTGATGCTTCGGTGGGGAACTGGGGTCCAGCCAGGCTAAGGCATCTTCTGACTGTGGGTGGTAGTGTTAATAATGTAGCAACTGGAAAGATTAATTGTGGTTGAGGGGCAGGATTATTGGAGGGTGGGCTTCATGGGTATAAAAGGAACAGTGGTAATAAGGCCTCTGATCTGACAGTCCAAAAGGAAATTAGTCAGGGCAGATTGAATCAGGCTTTTTCAACAAACAGAGGATAGGTAGGGGCTCAGTTAAGGGAGAATTTGGAGATGAGGCAGGATATTAAAGCAAAATGTTGAAGAGGATATTGAACTATTTAGTAGTATGGGAGAAGGAAGGGGACCAACTTTGCTGAAAGACAAAATAAGTAATTTTCCACAACTATTGTACACTTTGTCCTGTTCACTGTACCTTCAGAGTTCAACATGTTTGTGGCTAGCTAGTGACCCATCAGTTTTCATGGTGGTTTTGCCTGCTGCAGAAGGTAAAATTCATTATTCATTTCAAAATGTGCTTGACAATAAATTGTTTGTCCATTGCCAGCACGTAATTTCATGGTAAAATAAATATTGCTTTCCCCCCACCCTCACTCTGTGTTCCTCCTCGACCAGCAAAATCGAAATGCGCTTACAGGAAAGTTTACTTAAGCAGTATCTGCGACAAACTGTTCCTTTGTATATTTTACTTCTTTTCCTTTTTGGAAAAAGTAGATTTTTTTTGCTGATAAATTCTGTGTTACCATTAAAGAGGCTGTTCATCATGCTTGCTAATGTTATTAATCAAGATAACCACAGTACCCTTAAAATGAGATCATTTTGATAAATCATGTATGACATGAAAAGACTTTATTCCTTTTAAGTGCAATTTAGACTGTAATTTTTCCCCTCATTTATGATTCATGGGAGAAGCATGGATAAAATTCCCTTGCACATTTACACCTTATCTCTAGCCATAATTCAAAGCCACTTTTAGATGAAAATTCAAGGTCTGATTCACCAAACATGCTTGCTGCCTCATAATTTTTTTGGCATCTAGGAGGCCCCAAAAATAATGTCCATACATTAGGTACTTATCGATTACACTCAATTAAAGCTTAAATGAATAAGAAATCTCTTCCCTTTATTAACATTTCTGAAACAGCTACACCCAACTCAACCTCACATTTCTCTGCAAGGTGGAGGAAAGAAAAACTAAAAATTATATAGTAAGACTCTTACAGAGTGGCAATGCAATAATAAAAAGAGTTATTCCAATCTAAGCCCATTGATTTCAGTGGGCGTAGACTGGAGTAACTCTTCTTAGGATTGCAGTCTGCAACTCCTTCGTGTATTTTGTACCACCATAAGTTTGGAATAGTACAGTAAATAAATTGCTTTCCCATGGTAAGCATTTTGCTGGCCGCTGGTTTTAACCAGATTAATGAATGGGAGTGAAAAATTACACGAGACAAGGAATATCCCAAAATGGGAGAATGGCAACATTTCACAGCAGGATGTTGAGAATCCCGCCTTATATATCTACCGAATGTCTGAAAACATTTAGATGAATCAGTGAATGTTGGACAACATCAACATTGCAACTCCATTGCTTTGAACATTCACTACCTTGAATTGTCAATATTCCTGTGATGAGCGACAGTGTTCGCATTTAAGTTATCCATTGTAACATATATTCCATTGGTGACCATGGTTAAGGGAGCCCAAATTTAGACACAAAAGGCTTATTTTTTAGTTTTTGAATTACTGAGGTCAGTAGCTAAATCTGGAGAAGTTTCAACCTGAAATCCCATGACCATAGCCTCGGTTGACCAGACTAAGCCCTGGTGCCACCAAACCACCCCTGGGAGCAGCCAGTTTGGAAGCTTCAACCTGCCTCTCCTGTACCTGAAGGAGATTCTGAGGAATTTTGTCAAAACTTCCCATTTTCCTTACAATATATAAAGTGCTTCATTTGTTGTTTTAAAAAGCTTATAACAAACCTATTAAACACCTTTTATATCTTCCTTCTCATCAAATAATCCCAGCAGTTGTTGTTGTCGTTTTTTAAACAGCATCATATAATAAAATAGCTTAAAAATAAGACAAATGTGCTTGTGGCAAAATGCAAAATTCACCCTGTTGATTACAAGAGAGACAATAGTGCTATTCATTAAAGTCAAAGATGAATGTCTGAAATGCTAAACTATTATTTTCTTTAAATCTTGAAGTAAATTACCTAGAAATGTTTGGCTTACAGTGGCAGTTAGGTTTCACAAGAGCAAAAAAAAGGGGGGGGAGTAATGCTTTTTGAATTGGAATAGAGCATCATTTAAGACATGGAATTTTTTTTAAAAAAATCTGTGGTTAAATGGGGATTGGATGAGATGAACCACAGGCCTCTTTCTGCTTCCATCTGAGGGTGAAGTATTTGGAAGAACACGGTTGGTCTCCAAACATAACAGGACTATTTTGTGTTGTCTTTAACCAGTGGTCCCTAGAAATGTAGATGGATGTGGTTGTTATATAAGACATATCCTGCCTTCTGCATGGAATTTGCATTTAGTTTTAGGTTTTACCACTGTGCCTTGGAGGTTCAGGAAAGAAATATACCGCTATATACATTTTTAATTTAATAAGCATGTTTCCACACACCAACAGCTGACAGTTAAAACCATATTCTTGAGGGGCTGAACAAAAATGTCACCTATTTGCTCTAATTTGTAGTTTTCATTTAAATAAAACTCAAATATTTATGCAAATAAATATTTTTCATTTATGTACACAAGAGACAGAAAACAAGATAATAAAATCTCAGCACCATCTGAGGGGAAGTTCTTTTGTTCTTTTCTGTGCCCCAAGATCATCTTGGAAATAACTGCTTAGTATGACTTCCTCGTGCAAGGATTTTCTAGGCCTGGCGACTTGTTGTGGTGTCACAGTTATAGAATGTGGTCCAAAGGAAGTCGCCCTACTGTTGTTGCTTAGAAAATGTGTGTGCTGCTTCTCCTGAGACCTGCTCAAAATGGCTCACAGTGTAAAAACAATTTGATAAAATAATAAAAGCAGCATAAGAATAATCAGTAACATAACAAGCTAACAACATTCAGCAGCCTAAAATGATATAACAGTACTCAAACTAGAAGCAGACCATAAACAGCTAAAAAAGATGGAATCCCTCCGTTTAAAACCTTGGTAGAGAGAAATATTTTGACCTATCAGTTAAAGGACAGTGAAGCAAGTGCCAGACAAGGCTTGAGGGGAAGGGCATTCCACAGGTGAGGTCAAGTTTGCCATTTCCCCAGCTGGGGTGGGCAATCCCCTGCCACCAGCAGGTGCTTCCCGCTAATGCTCAGTTGGCTGGGGGGGGGGGGATATGGGAAATGGGAGGAGTCTCATCAGTGTCCTGACGTGCTGATGTCACTCTCTGTGCACACAGAAGTGATGTCAGTGGGACATGTGGGATGATCTATAGCAAAACCGTAGAGTTTGCCCAAATACGAGAGCATCCCCGGCATCATCTGGAGAAGCTCTATTGTCACTTCTGGGCGCATGGAGTGACATCAATATGTTGCCAGCTATGTGATGATGTCACCAGGAAACCCCCTCCCACAACCTGCTAAATCCCCACTCCCTTCCAGTTGCCAGGGGCACCTGGCAATCCTAGTTGAGGCGCCGTCACTAGGTCTCATCCTGGTTGATATTTAGGTAACCTGTGAAAACCCACCTGTGTTAGCAGGATTTTGATGTCTCGTTCAGCATGTGTACAGCCCAGAGATGGGCCCAGTCTATTTCTGGACAGCAAGTTGATTGACTACATGTCTATCTCCACTTTTCTTCAAGACAACATAAATAAGACCATTCCATTTTATTCTATAATAATAATAACGCTTGATTTATATACCACCCTTCAGGACAACTTAATGTCCACTCAGAGCAGTTTACAAAGTGTGTTATTATTATCCTCGTGACACTGTGAGGTGGGTGGGGCTGAGAGAGCTCTGAGAGAGCTGTTCCAAGGTCACCCAGCTGACTTCAAGTGGAGGAGTGGGGAATCAAACCTGGTTCACCAAATTAGAGTCCTGCTGCTCTTAACCACTACACCAAACTGGCTGTCCTGCAGAATGATCCTGTGATGTAAATTGGCTTGAGAAATAGCAACTGGCCCAAAGTCATCCCGTGAACTTTAAAGCAAAGTGCAGATTCAAAACCAAAACCCTATGGTCCAAGTCTGGCACTCTAACCATTATGCCATGAGTTAATTTTTCTTCCCTTAAATATGGTTGTTGGGAGGGTGTTACTAAGCTCCTCCTCCCATCTCTGAATGTTATAAGAGCTGCAAGTGTAGGTAACATTAACATATTTGTGATATTTTATCCAGGGTTTCTTTTTCCTGAATTTTGTTGAGAGTTCCCCCAATAATAAAACCACTGTAGAGTGCACTAAAGAATTTTTTGTGCAATATCCTTTGAACATCCTTGTTGTTTCCTGGATTTTCCTGGTATTTATTTTATCAAAAACCCTTTTCAAAAAATCCTTCACCCTATGATTACTGATAATTTGCTGAAATAAACCTCTGGCGACTCGGATTAATCAGAGCCCTACATAATTGCCTTTTTTCAAGTTAGTGTTTCCTCAAACTATATTAATAAATTTATCATAATTTCAGCAGTGTTCAGTACATTGAGTCAGTTTTAGGAACCTCTTGAGTAGACTAGTTTCAGATTGGTAGCCATGTTGGTCTGCAGTCAACAGCAGGATATGAGTCCAATTGGCACCTTAGAGACCAACAAGATTTTTTAAGAGTAGAAGATTTCAAGTGTCAAAATTATCTGAAGAAGGGAGCGTTGACTTTCAAGAGCTTATAACCCTGATAATCTTGTTGGTCAATAAGCCAGTTTGGTGTAGTGGTGAAGAGCGCGGGACTCTAATCTGGAGAGACGGGTTTGATTCCCCACTCCTCCACTTGAAGCCAGCTGGGTGACTTTGGGCTAGTCACAGTTCTCTGGAGCTCTCTCAGCCCCACCCACCTCAGAGGGTGTTTTGTTGTGGGGATAATAATGACATACTTTGTAAACCGCTCTGAGTGGGCATTAAGTTGTCCTGAAGAGCGGTATATACATCGAATGTTGTTGTTGTTATTGTTATTATTACTATAATAAGACACCATTAGACTCAAAATACTGCTGTTCTTAAGTAGATTAGTGGCTGATAAGATGAAAAGTGAAGTTTTTTTCCTGCACCCTTAATCGAATGCTTGTCTCGCGTTTGGTGCCATGGTCAAATGTCTGACAAATTACTTTTTAAAGCAAGTCACTGTTCTTATGTGGGGTTAGCAGGTCACTTCATTAAGCCTGCAAAGATTAGACCACTTGTGATAACGCCACACAGCTGGTATTTCTTCCTAATTAAAATGACTCCTCATCACTAATCTATGCTACAAGTTTACCAACACGGATGCCTCCCAGTGTGTACGACGCCATTGCAACGTTTAGAAGGAAAAATAAGCTCCTGGGAGCACGAGTAAGGAAAGCTGAGATGCTGGGCTGGGCAGCGACAACATGTTGGATCTTCTGAAAGAACGGTTGCATTGTGTTATAAATCTCCCTGGAGAAATGACCTTCCTCTCCTAGTTTGCAGTAGCTTGGCAGAAGGCAAGATCTATGTCCCTTCCTTAAAAAGCAAAAGTTCTTCCTTCTTTCTTTCAAGGTAATAAATAAAATTGTCGACCATGTAATATTTATATTACAGATTTCCAGAAGGGTGAACTGAAAATCAACTAAGAATCATATGGTACCTTAAAGAATAACAAATATATTTTGATGCAAGCTTTTGTAGACTGAAGTCTACTTTGTCAGATTTAAGTCTTAGGTTCAGTTGGTACATATATGTGCGTGTGATAATAGTACTGCTTGTCTTGCCTTGTGAATTTTGTATTAAAAAGGCATGGCCATTTTCTGTTATAGAAAGATGTCTTCAATTGAATAGAATTCAACCTGCTGAAAAATTCTAGACCAGCCATTTACTCTGGTGCCTAGAGTTACCAGGTCGCCTTACACTCCTGGCAGGACAGGGGGGACTAGGTACTTATCTTTTCATTGCTCCCATTATGTGCCTGTGGGCCCACGCCCACACAATGACATCCAGGGCTTTTTTTCAGGGGGAACGCGGGGGAACGGAGTTCCGGAACCTCTTGAAAATGGTCACATGGCTGGTGGCCCCACTCCCTGATCTCCAGACGGAGGGGAGTTTAGATTGCCCTCTGTGCGGTATGGAGGGCAATCTAAACTCTCCTCTGTCTGGAGATCAAGGGCAGGGCCGCCAGCCATGTGACCATTTTCTCTGAGGGCAACCCACTGAGTTCCACCACCTCTTTTCCCAGAAAAAAAGCCCTGATGACATCACTTCTAGTGACATCACTTCCTGGCAGCATCATTGCACAGGTGCAGGAGCACCTGAGCGCTTCACAGTGGCCCAATTTGGGCCCCAAATTCGGCCTGTTTGGTGGCCCAAATCACTCCACTGAGAAGCATGGGAGCACTCATGGGGCAGCACAATAATATTACTCCTGGGAAGTGACGTCTTTGTGCCACCCCTGAACTTTCTAAAGGAAGAGCTGGTTAAATAACATAAATGTATATGTTCTATTACTGGCAATAATAATATCAGCACTTCTACCCTGTAGGTAAGTCTAGTATCCCTGTACTGCAGATGACGAGCCACATTTAGTGATTAACCACATTTAGTGTGCTCGTAGCTCAGGTGAGGTTTACACTGAGGTCTTTTCAGCTGTAGGGTACTCCAGCTACCACGCTACACCATTTGCCGAGTAAGCTGTACTTTGGATAATTTTAGATCTGTAGGCGTGACCCACATGGATAGAATATCCCTTCTGCTTTGACTTTGTCAGTGGAAGGGAGAAAGATTGCTTTTGCAGGAATGGGTGGGTGGTCCTGGAATGAGGCAAAGAAATAAATATTCTGATGATAACCTAGAGATCAGCTCGCTTTTTATTATTCAGAAGAGATGAAGGCTAGATTCTTTCTGTTTCTCATTAATAATAGAAGGAATACATGCTGCTGAAACCGGGCAGAAGATTTTCCAACTTGGCCCCCTACAAAAACTATCCATATTGAAAACGAGCAGATATGACATAAGCACAAACCATGTGGCATCCAGCTTTGAATGTGTTGTGAAACTGTTGTCTTGTAGGGTTCTTGTTTAACAGAATTGCAAGACTTCAGCTTCTAGACAAATGTTTCTATTGGAATGAGTCTGTAGCCACTGCATCTCTATTTGAAGTAGGTCAGCCCGCATAGCTGTCTTACTGCATTGGATTTCTGTTGTATCAGCCAGGAAAATGTCTGCAAGAGGAGATATTTCTTTTAGCAACATTCATTTTATTCATTACATTTGTAGCCTGAGCTTTGTTCTAGGGTTTATACCATTTTCCTTCTCACAACAGCCCAACGTAGTAGCCTGGTTCTTGCATGCAGGAGAATGAAGTGGTAGGAGTGACTGCAGATAGCAGGGGTTGAGTTTTGGTTTACGAACAATGGGAATAGAAAACTAGTATTTCAAGGAGATGTGCTTTGCTCCCTAGTTTTCTGTCTTCAGGGAGTTTTTAACATAGGGGAGCAATTCCAAAAAAGAATCCTTCATAAGTCTGTCTTTTGCAGGACACTGGCTCCTTGTAATGACAAGTTTGTCATGTTTAATATATTCAGCAGTGGAAATGAGGGCTATGTAAGTGTGTGTGTGCACACACTTAATGATTTTCAGTGTCCTTTCTGCAAAGTGCTCATGGCACGCTTTGAATCCTTTTTGGAGAGGATGCTGGCTTACGGCTCTTCTTCCTGTGTTGTAAAAATTTTGTCAGGCGCAATATATTAGTGGCTATTATGGTTATTGATGTGTGTGCATGTGTAAAGAATTTATGGCATGCCATAGAAATGAGCACAATTTCTCACATATCCTGGATAAATATTTAAAGAGTCAAAGGTAGGGGAACGCTGCAACAGGCATAACCACTGGCGGCGGCACATGGAAAGATAGCCAGTTAACAGGTCTCCTTGGAATAAAGGAACCTCGTGTCCTATAAAGCAGGACAAACGATTTGACAGAATCTCACTTTTCATAAGCAGTTGCTTTTGTTGGCATGAAAATAAAACAATCTCAACATTTTCAAAGGGCATTTCCATTTCAGATGTTGTTGGGGAAACGGTGCCATTTGAGAGACACTGTTTAAGGCTAGAATTTAATTTGCTGTTTATGCTCAGGGTGGAACTGCATGTTGTCATTGAATCTCAAGACAGTGGCCCAAGTCCCCTTTTCCTTCTCTTACTCAGGGCCAAGCTACAAGTGACGAATGACACTTGAACAGCAAGTGTATTTCTCCCTGTTCACTTGCCCTCCACTCAATCCACTTGCCGTTCAAGTGTCATTCGTCATGTGTAGCTTGGTCCTCAGACAGCTGAAAATTCCATCAGTTCTATGTATGATGAGCTCCTGAACATGTTGCCTGGCAAAGTTTGTTTCAAGAATACCACTGTGCTAAGCAGCTTTGCGCCTGCACGGTAGTTATTTGGTCATCTCATTTACTGGTGAAGAGGCATTATCCCCAAGGATGGGGAATATTTGGGTCATTACGTTGACCAGTGCCTACTTTTTGTGATTGCATGACCAGCACCGTCTCTTCAAAAATGCAGTAGAAGTTTTAGATCGCTGCCTGACAGCCATGGTGAAATAGTTGAAAAACAACAAATTGAAATGGAACCCAGACAAGACTGAAGTGGTGCTTGTTGGGAAGGCAGAGATCTTGAAGGATATTGTACTCCCCACTTTTGATAGAGTTCATCTGACCCTTGCAGACTCAGTTAAGAGCCTAGACATTGTACTGGATCCAGCGCTTCTACTAGAAAAAGAAGTCAAGGTAGCCGCAAAAAATGCTTTCTACAACCTCACTCTAGCCTGGAAGATGGCTTCTTATCTCAACACAGCCGACCTGGCCCCCTGGATCCATGCTATGGTAACACCAAGGCTTGACTAATGTAATGCACTATACATTGGTCTCCCATCTAAGTTAACTAGGAGATTCCAATTGGTGTAAAATACTGCGGCTCGACTATTATCAGGAGCAAGCAGGAGCTTGAACATCACTCCCATCCTACAGTCACTCCATTGGCTACCTATCAGTTACCATGTTCAGTTCAAGGTATTGGTTATTACATACAAAGCTCTTCATGGCCTTGGCCCAGCATACCTATGGGACCGCCTCCCTCCATATGTTCCTCCACAGCAGCTTCGCTCATCTGATCAGTGTATCCTATAGGTATCAGACTGCACATGGGCAAAATCAACAGCAGCCCATACACGGGCTGTTTCTGTGGTGGCCCCTACCCTGTGGAATGGCCTGCCTAAGGAAGTCAGGAGAGCCCCCATTCTCCTGGCTTTCCCCAAACGATGCAAAACAGAATTATTCAAAAAGGCTTTTTACTCAGATAGGAGGGCTGTATTGTAGGGATGAAGTCTCAGATATTTCACTAATGAGTTAGGGATCATAGACTTCACCATGTTGCCTCACATACTATCCGCTGCTTCATATATGCACTACCGTGCTTCATGTTGTCAAATGTTAGTCCTAGAATTGCTTATGTTCTGTTTCAGCATTTCTTCTACTTTGTATTGGATCCTTGCTAATGGTATGTCTTTGTAGATTTGTTTATATTTACCAATGGCATTGTTTATGGAAATGTCCTATATGGAAATGTACTTGATATACTGTATGGAAATGTCTTTGATACTGATTGTACTAATCTCACACTGTGTAATCCGTCTTGAGTCTCAGTGAGAAAGGCAGACCATAAATGACATAAACAAACAAACAAACAAACAAACAAACAAGAAGTGACTGCCAAGAATTTATTGAAAGATTAGCTGGGCTCATGGAAATTTCAAAATGCCCTTTTGAAAACTGGAGGCTGCAGTAGGAACTAGAGATGGGCATGAACCACAAAAAACCTGAACTATGAGGTTCGTGGTTCATGGGTTTTCACAAACCAGGAACCATGAACTGGCACAAACTGGGGCAAGTTTACGAACCAGTTCGTGGTTGTGGGGTTTAAATGCCTCTTTCCGGCAGCTTAGCAATGGCAGGGAAATGGGCATTTGACAGTTTAAAGGGCCCATTCCTGCCTTGCAAGCAGCAGGTCCCTTTAAACTATCAGAGGGCAGGCAGCAGGGGAATCCCCCCTTGCCACCTGCCAGCTGATAGTTTAAAGGGACCTGCCACTTGCAAGGCAGGTAAGGGCCCCCAGCCCTAGCCCCAGCCCCAGCCCCAAATTTACCTTGCCCTGTGGGCCTGTGGTATCTTCCCCCTCCTACCGCAAGGGGTGGGAAGGCTGTTTTTGGCTGCGTGGGCCCACGCGGCAGTGGAGGAGGCCGAAAATGGCCTTCCTGCCCCTCAAATGGCTGCATACCAGCTGATAGTTTAAAGGGACCTGCAGCTTCCAAGCAGCAGGAAAGGTTTATATGGCCATTTTCCTGGGTAAATGGCCATTTAAACTGCCCCTTTACGACCCAAACGAACCAGTAGACCAGTTTGTGGAAACGAGCTTCCACAAACCACTGGTTCATGAACCACGAACTGGCCTGGTTCGTGTGGTTTTTTGGGTTGTAATTCGATTCATGCCCATCTCTAGTAGGAACAGAATCAGTGGGGCAGCAGCAACAAGAAAACCTAATTGTGTGAAGTTGCACAGATCTCATGCATGCAAATATGTCCTTTTAAGAGTCTGAACTCCTAGTTATTTTTTGTTTTTAGGCTTCAGAACCTCTAGTTTTTAAAAAAATACTTACAATTTTTAAAAACAGTTTTTATTTTTGTGACTTTATGGATTCCATGAATATCTCTTTGAAATATTTCCCTCACATTTTGTGCTTTATATTTTCTGAAGGCTCAGGTGGGATGATGAAGCTCACTGTCTGTAAAATACATATTGCTGGCTTGGGCATCATCAGTTTGCCTTAGGACGGAAGGGAGAAGCTATTCAAACCTTTTGGTTGCCACTTTGTTTTGCTCTTCAAAACTGACTCTTCTGTTTTGTTAGCACTTTAAATGAGAAAAGTTAGCAAAAATGTGTGGTAGTTGAAGGCTTAAACATCATCTCCCATCAACTGCCTTCCATTATCGAGAAGGGACTGATCATCTTCTCAGAACTTGTTTTTCTCTGGCAGGCTTCTCTGAGGCCTTCTCCATGCAGAATCCCTGACTGTTGGCTTAGCCAGTCTTGTGTCACCTGGTTCTTTCCTCGCATCTTTAGAAGTCTCCAGGCTCTTAAACACAACCATGACCTTATCAATATGCAGTCTTCAGTCTGTGGATGAGTCCTTGTTAAAAACAACATATTAGTCCCTCATTAAAAACAACAACAAAAACATTCAATTTATATACTGCCCTTCAGGACAACTTTTCACCCACTCAGAGCAGTTTACAAAGTATGTTGTTATTATTATCCTCATGATAATTCAATGTATATGCTGCCCTTCGGGACAACTTAACACCCACTCAGAGTGGTTTACAAAGTGTGTTGTTATTATTATCCTCACGATAATCACCCTGTGAGGTGGATGAGGCTGAGAGAGCTCTGAGAGAGCTGTGACTGACCCCAAGGTCACCCAGCTGGCTTCAAGTGGAGGAGTGGGGAATCAAACTCGGTTGTCCAGATTAGAGTCCTGCTGCTCTTAACTAGAGATGGGCACGAACTGGAAAAAAACCAAACCATGTGGTTCATGGTTTGTCAAATTTCACGAACCACGAACTTTCACGGACCTGCCCCTGGATCGCGAACCGGTTCATCTGGTTCGTGAAAACGGCTCATCCAGGTCAGAAAACTGTCACTTCCGGGTCAGCAGAAGGTCACTTCCGGGCCAGCAGAAGTTCACTTCCGGGTCAGCAGAAGGTCTGCAGGAAGTCCATCCCCTGTTGCTTAGGAAACTGATTGATGGGCACGAGGCTGTCTGCAGTGACGAACCAAAAAATGAACAAAATGATCCAGCCTGAAAGTTCATGGCAGTTCGTCAGAAATGCGATCTGATGAACCGTGGTTCATGAACCACGAACCGGTCTGGTTTGTGCTTAATTTTGGTTCGTATTTTGGTTCGTGCCCTCTACTCTTAACCACTACACCAAACTGGCTCCCAGGTGGTATCTGTCAACTCTAAGATAGGTGGAGAGAATACAGGCATCACAGCATCCTTGCATACTCGCATAAAAAGGATGACAGTAGCAGGGAGGCTATTCCCCCTATTGTTTTCTCCAACTAATAAGGAAATTGCTTGCCAAACTGAGCCAAAAGAGCAATACATCAAAAGAGTAAAATTTTGTTTTACATTTTTAGCATCAAATGTAGGGATACAGAGATATCTAGAGATCATATACAGAGATTTTAAAAATACTGTTCATTTTAGGTAAGATGGTGTTTTGAGTCCCAGAAGTAAGACCTCTCAAGACCCCTCAATGTTTCTACTAAACTCCGTAGTAGTAAGTCGCCTCAATGCCTGTAATTACCAATTATCATATAAACTACGGGTAATTAGAGGGTAGGTAAAATAATGGCATCATCAACTGGCTAACATTCAGCAAAAAAAAAAAATCCAGTGACACCTTAAAGACTAACAGCATCTCTTTCAGTATTAGTCTTTAATGTGTCACAGGACTTTTGTTTTATTTCGCTATAAAAGACCGACGAGGCTTTTCCTTTGGTAACATTCAGTAGCAGACAAATACGAGTTGGATCACTCAATATTCAGTTTTGAAAAACAGGAAGCCAGATGCAGACTGTTACAAAGTATATGGCAGATGCACAGGTTAGACTCATGGACTCTACTCCTGCATGTGCATGGTACATCTATGATGGATCAGCTTCACAGGATCTGTGTGTGTGCATGTATCAAGTTGCAACCAACTTACAATGACCCCAG
This sequence comes from Eublepharis macularius, assembly GCF_028583425.1. Lineage (NCBI taxonomy): Eukaryota > Metazoa > Chordata > Lepidosauria > Squamata > Eublepharidae > Eublepharis > Eublepharis macularius. Next base: position 122,486,429 of record NC_072795.1, on the reverse strand, counting down.
CAAACTGCTTTCAAGGCAAGTGAGAAGCAAAGGTGGTTTGCCATTGCCTTCCTCCACAGAGCAACCCCATTTTTCCTTGGTGGTCTCCCATCCAAGTACCAACCCTGCTTAGCTTCTCAAATCTGATGAGATTCAGCTATATTCTTCCACTGCCCCCATGGGAACAGTAGACCCCATGATGTCCAGTTGCCTGGAATGCATCACAAATGCACATGAGTGATTAGGGCTCAGGTGAATTCTGCAGAAATGTCTCTCATTCACATTATTCTCCATTTGGAAGTACAGTTGTGTGTGTGTTATGTGCCGTCAAGTTGCCTCCAACCTATGGCAACCCTGTGAATGAAAGACCTCCAAAACGTCCTATCATTAGTAGACTTGCTCAGATCCTGCAAACTGGAGGACGTGGCTTCTTTTTTTGAGTCAAGCCATCTCGTTTTAGGTCTTTCTCTTTTCCTACTGCCTTCCACTTTTCCTAGCAGTATTGACTTTTCCAGAGAATCTTGTCTTCTCATGATATGACCAAATTATGATAGCCTTAGTCTTGTCATTTTAGCTCTAAGGGAGAATTCAGGCTTCATCTAACACCCACTTATTTATCTTTTTGGCTGTCCATGGTATCTGCAAAACTCTCCTCCAGCACCACATTTCAAATGAATCAATTTTCTTCCTGATAGCTTTCTTCACGGTTCAGCTTTCACATTCATACATAGCAACGGGGAAACCATAGTCCGGATTATCTTGATCTTGGTTCCCAGAGAGACATCATTTTAAGGATCTTCTCTAGCTCCCTCACAGCTGCTCTTCCAAGTCTCAATCTTCTTCTGTTTTCTTCATTGCAGTCTCCCTGTTGGTTGATGATTGAGCCAAGGAATAGAAAATCTTGAACCATTTCAAGTACAGTTACAGGGATTTCGTTCAGAATGGGTTAATTTTCTGAACATTCACAGGATATTTGGGAAATTATTCCAGTTCTTCTGGATGATCTCTGGAATGCATGGTGTATGTATTTGGGGGTAGATTTCACTTATCACCTGGTAAGGCATTCTCAATTTCTGTTTGCACTTTTCTTTTTATCTCTTAGGAAGGTCACTTTTGCAGCATAACTGAAACTTCAGATGTGGCTGTCAGAACTATCTGTACACATGAGCTGATGCATGCCAATCCTTTCTGTATCAAAATATTGCCGTGAATATAAACGAATCATAGTTCTTCTTTGCAATTCATGTCTGGAAAATAGGGGAAGGGCGCAGTGTCATTAAAGAAGGGTTTTTTAAAAGAGGAAGCTATTGTTCTTCTTTCGGCTTTCACTCAGACTTCATTCAAATTATTTGAATTGGTTTTTTTTTTCAACCACTTGTCATCGGTAAGAAATAGTTCTCAGGTAGAATTAAACTAGCATTTGTCACTGAACACTTAAGTAGGGCATTAATGAGGCTATTGTCTGAAAGGAAGACCAGCAGAAGGCCATAAGAAATCTGTCTGTTTTTACTTTTCTTAACATCGAAAATAAAGCAAAATTGTCCCTTCATTTCAGTTTTTTTTTTAGAAGTTCTTGAATTTTGATCCATCAGTAGTATTTGCTGAAAAGGCAGAGTTTCCTTCCAGTAATTTTAAGAAGAGCTATCATCAAACTGTCAACAGCCTAAATTGAGATTAAAAGTACTGAAGAGAAATCTTTGCTATTATCATGGATTCAACTATGAGCCTTTGAGCAGGCAGAAAATATCTGAAAGGTCTCAAATGGAGCTGCTTCTTTTTTATCTGTTAGAGGAACTTTTCAGAGGGGAAAGGTCGCTCTTTAAGTAAGTGACAAAAGCTTAAACATACTGCCTTAGATTTGCAAAGTCAAAATAGAGTGTTCTGTATGCACCTGTACTTGGCATGCCATTTTCTTTTCACTGGGAATGTTGGACTTGTCTACAGTCCAAAGCCAGGATGGGCAAATATGCTTAACTTTGCCTGGGTGATTGGTAGGCTTTGTGTGCAGAAGGTCTGAGGTTCGATCCTTGGCATCTTCAGTTAAAAGGATCAGGCAGTAGGTGATGTGACAGACCTCTGCCTGAGTCCCTGGAGAGCTGCTCTCAGAGTAGACAATGGCCGTTTTCACACTACTAACCTGCTTCCATAGCATTGAAAACGTCGTGCAAAAAACGGGGAAGATAACGTTGCGAAACTCTTGCGATGTCGCCCAAAACTCTCGCGAGAAGACGCTATCTTCCGCGTCTTTCACACGATGTTTCGCAACGTTACGGAAGCAGGTTAGTAGTGTGAAAACAGCCAATAACCTACTGACCCTGGGTAGACCAATAAGCCAACTTCATGTGTTCACTAGGCAGCCAATATTTGAGGTTGCCATTTGGCTTGAGGAAATACTGGCTCCAGCACATGGAGATCAGGGTCTGCTTCAGTGTAAGGTTGCTTCCTTTGTTCCATGGTAGAGCATCTGCATTGCATGCAAAAGATCCCAGGTTCAATCTCCTGCTCAGGTAGAAGATGATGCAAAAGGCCTCTACTTTGAAGCTGTGAAGATCTGCTGCCAGTTAGATGAGAACTGACCTGGATAGACCAAAGGTCCGAGTCAGTATGAGGAAGCTTTGTGTTTTCAGTCTCAGTTATTAGTTTGCACTTTCTTTTTGTTTTCTTACTCCAAACATTTCCATAAAATGCATGGATTTTTCAATAAAAATATGCATCAGTAAATTAGCAGTACAGATTGTGTCAAAGATATGTGTTGTATATGTGACTGACAGTATACAGTTAGTGGTCAGGGATAATAGCTAACACATTGAATGGGAGGAACACCTCTACTGGTCAAAATTATATCTGGGGTAGTACGAAGACAACCACGTTAAGAAAATGAGCGAATGGGCTTGTCAGTTGTTTGAAGAATAGGACATGGACAGACTAAATCCACCTCATGGTGTCCACCCCACCCCGTAACATTTGATCAGCACAATGGACAGGTATCTGATTGGGGCTGCATTTATCCCAAGGAAGAAATCATATGGAATGGCCTGCTTGAGGAAGCTTCCACCCTTCTGTCATTTCACAAACTGTATGAAGCCGAGTTGTTCATCAGGGCATCTTTATAAAAGGAATAGGACTGTAGTTTAATTGAATGGTTCAAGAGGCTGCACTTATAAAGGGAATGGGATTGTAGTCTACCTTACTTTTTATTATATGCATTATCTTGCCCTTATTGCACTTTCTACTTTTGTAATTCCATTTTTTGCAATGTTTATGATGACACACTGAATCTGATACTTTTTGCATTGTTCCTAATGTTTGTAATCCTCCTAGTCCAATTGCATTGTTTATTAGATGCCGCGTGCTCTTTGATTGTGAGAAGTCGGAAAATGTTTATTGTATGAGGCCCAAGGCCATTACAATTAAATAATTAAAACACACAGGAAAAACATGAATAGAAAGCATCAAATGATAAAACTATAATGCTAAAAGCACATAAAAGTATATTAAAATGCAAAGCACCTTCATTTTGTACAGGTGAAGGAGTCTCAGCCATTTACCACAGCTGGAGCCCAAATTTTCTTGCTATTTGTGTTGCTTTACATTGTGTAATCTACCTTGAATCTTTGTAAGAAGGGCAGGTTACAAATAAAATAAATAAAGAGTATGTGATGCCCAGTTGGAACAGACAGCTATGAATTTGCACCTGGTGGCTTTCTTCCAGATACATATATCCTGTGTAATGTTTGGTAGATTTTTTATCTAACTTGTCCCTTAAGGTGCTCAGGACAATGCATATTGTCCTCCCATTTCCACTTGATCCTCACAACAGCCCTGTGAGATAGGCTAGGGTGAGAAAGTTTGACTCTAGGTATTTGAACCTGGGTGTTCCAGATCCCAGTCCAACACTCTGTCCAGTATATCACTCTGGATCTTGTACTGGAGTTTTGGTGGAAGATTATAGTGTCACAGTTTTAGGTTTCCTTTTTTAAAAAATTGCATAGCGTATCTGCATAGTGTTGCAGTTCCTACAAAAATGTGAAATTTAGAGTGTGTTATTAAGCAGACATAAGTATATGGCTTAGTAGAGTATAACTTTGCTTAGGATTGCACTGTTAGAGGCCAAACTCCATGTTATGCAGAATTCTGTGTAGAGATGTGAAGACCTAGAAAAAAAAACCCAGAAAATTTCAGGGGGGAAAACATACATTTCCCCCCTGAGGACTTTTCACTAGTGGGAAGGGGAACTCCGTGAAATATTTTCTTCTTGGAATGCGTGAAATACTTCTTAGGGCAAGGGTTTTCACATGCAAAATGTATATCAGTGTTTCTATTAGAAAAATTGGGAAATTTGGGGGAGCACTGAACAAAACCTCCTCTGATTCCCTGCTCTTTTTGGAATAAGTAAAATTAAAGAGAAGTTTTACTCAAAATTTGTAGTATGAAAACGTTTATGTAAGATGATTTACAGCATTTGATAATGACAAGCAGAGCAATCACAAGGACTTGTGGGGGGCATCTCATTTCCACTCCTCTCCCAGCCAGCCCATCTTTACTTGCCCCCCCTTCAGCTTTCCCTCCATTCCTCCCCCGACATTCTTTACCGGGGAAAATGATGCCTGAGTTCCATGTTGCTAGCTGCTGAGACAATTGCACGGTGGAGAAGCTCACTTTCCCCGGAATCCCCAATCCACACTATTTCTTATCTGCCTTCTTCTGGCAACCCCCATATCCTCAACTGTAGACAATGTACAGCATTAGATAATGACAAGAGGGAGACCAGCAATGACTTGTGGAGGGCATCTCATTTCCCCTCTCCTACTATTTCCCTTTTCCCTCCCTGAAAGCTACCATAGACTCTCTGCTTTTCGTGCATCCATCTCTCCCTCCCACCAACCAGCCTTTTACTCCCCGCCCCCATCTTCAGCTATATTATTTATTTCATTTATACCCTGCCTTTCTCCACAGTAGGGACTCAGCACACCTTACATCATTCTCCTCTCCTACATATTACCCTCTCAACAACCCTTGGAGTTAGGTAAGGCTGAGAATGTGTAACTGACCCAAGGTCACCTGGCAAGCTTCCATGGCAGAGTGGAGATTTGAATCTAGAGTCTCCCAGATCTCAGTCTTTAACCATTATGCTACACTGGCTTTTGTGGAGTGGTTGGCTGCTGTTGAACAGTAGCAAGCAACCAGTCTCGGTTGAGTCATGAACATCATGTGGTATTAAGTCACCTAGTGGTTGCTGGGACATCTGTCCCTGATGAATCCTCTCTCAAAAGCCAAATCAGCCCTGGAAAGGGCCCTGCCACTTCCTTTTGCCTTTTATTGACAGAAACCAAGGCTAGAAGTCTGGCTATACTGTTGTGGTTACCTAGCAACCCCCACAACGGCCACTGAGATTTCTTTTCTTAAAGCTACAGGTGCTGCTTCTATTATTTTCATCTTGTATTTTGGAAAAAAAATTGTTGCAAACCTGGAGTTTTTTTCACGGTTGTAGAAAGATCCCTCTTGTCTGTTTATGGCTGTAATCTCTTGATTTAAGTATTCACAAATTTGGCCACATTGAGAATTAGATATATTGATAATTCCTATGTATAATTCTTACGTATTTTTGGCAACAATTGATATGCCATAATGTATCAAAATGTTACTAGAGAATTCTGTGCAGTGTGCAGTGGTTTGTAGTTTTCCCTCAGGTATAGAAAATGAAGACGTTTATACTTTTAATTTCCATAAATATGCCAAATAATATAATTTCACATACTAACTTAAGTTATAAATTATGCATTTGTGTTATTAAATCAGTAAAAGAAGAATGTAAGTATTGCATATATTTCAATTTCCCCCAATTTCTGGGGGGGTTCTTCCAAGAACAGGGGAGGCTGGTACCTTCCCAGGTGGCACACATTAATACTTGCCAGATTCCCCTCCATGCTTGACTCCCAAACAGATTGACAGACTGTCAGGGAATGCTATTTCAAGTTTCCGTTGCATGGAAGCATAAAGAGATTTTGGAATTCGAGTGGCAAGTTTCACAGCATGGCTCAAAAGCCTGCTTCTGGATTCAGTCAGGATTATCCTGCCAAAAAGAGTGTTTTTAAAGAGTATTTGTATAGTTACATTTTTATATTTTATAATAACCTGAGATAAATGTACTCCTGAAGAATAAGCACATAGGTTGAAATAGATGGAGGGCACTGCCTATCGTTCTTCCATAGAGGTACCTGCATAGGCTGTGCTCTGTAGAACTACAGAGGCGATAAAATATTCCCTAAGACAGAGGAAGCTGCACACAGCTCTTCTGAAAAAGAGATGTGTTCCACTTAAAGACAAGGGGAGGAGGGATTTGTAACGATTTTAAGTGTGTGTGTGTGTGTGTCTTTAAATGCTTGGTGTGGTACAGATGAAAAGGGAGTGAAAGAGAGGGATGAGTGAGTGAGATGATTGGCTGATGACTGAGGGCCAAACTACAAGTGACGCCTGACACAGGTTGGACCCTTGTCAGCTTCCCTCAAGTTTTGATGGGAAATGTAGGCAGCTTGGCAGAATGTTGGACAAGTGACAGTTGAAAAGTCCATTGGACAGCAGTTGGAGAGTCAAGCTGCAAGACCAGAACGCCTACATTTCCCATCAAAACTTGAGGGAAGCTGACAAGTGTCCAACCTGTGTCATTTGTCACTTGTAGCTTGGCCCAGAGAGTGGGTGGAGTGAACTGAAGTTTTTATTTATTGAGTAGAGAGAAAAAGATTCAGTCTGGGCAAAGCAGGCAACCTATGTGGAAGTCTGAGGGTGTCTATGCATTTCTGAGAGAAATACTGAGTCTGGGCAAAGGAGGCAACCTGTGTGGAAGCCTGAGGGGATTCACATTCTAGTTCAGTTAGACAACCTGTGTGGAAGCCTGAACTATGTGTGTATAGGAGAGTAAATATTCAAATATTCTATTTGTAGCAGGGAAACTGTGTGCACCTGAGAGAAAGTCTTTGTGTATTTGAGTGAAAGATTAATTATCTGAAGCAGGCAAACTGTGTGCGCCTGAAAGAGAAAATTGTATATATCTGTGTGACTGAGCAATTACTTTTAATTTTTTAATTTTTATTTTATTTTACTTTATTTGTACCCCACCTTTCCCCCCAGTGGGGACCCAAAGCACCCGGCATCATTTTCCTCTCCTCTGTTTTTTCTTCATGACAAATTCTGCAAGGTAGGTTAGGCTGAGTATGTGTGACTGGCCCAGAGTCACTCAGCGAGCTTCCATGCAAATGGGGAATTGAATCTGGGTCACCTAGATCCTAGTCCATCACTCTAGCCACAACCCAAAAATTGGCATTCCTTCTTGTTTTTAGCAGAGAGAAATTAAAGAAACTGTAGGGAAGAATAGTAATCTCTGAAGGGGCTCAGGAGTGCTGAAGTAGTGTCCGGTCTTGCCAGGTATTTCCCCCAAGCACTTCACTGTATCACTCAGGTATATGAGTTAAAGTTACTTTATTAAAGAAGAATACCAGTATCAAGATGGTCAGACAGGATCATTGGCTGAAGTGACCCAAGGTAGCAAAGCAAGGTTAATTATAGGGCAAGGTCTCTGCCCCCAAAGGGAAAGAAAGGATTTTGGCACATTGAGCAAGGGAGCCAGGAGAGAGGGGAGGAGGGAAAGGATGAGCTCTGCTCAGTCTCTTAGGAGGTTGGTGCAGTCTGAGCTGGAACTTCAAGGCCACGTTTGCAGGCCGGCCAGGAAATGGTAACCAAAACACCTGCAAGATAAGCAGCTAGTAACTAGAGACGGGCACGAACCGGGGAAAAAAAGAACCATGTGATTCATGGTTCGTCAAATTTCACGAACCATGAACTTTCACAAACCTGCCCCCGGTTCGCGAACTGGTTTGTTTGGTTCGTGAAAACGTCACATCCAGGTCAGAAAACCGTCACTTCCAGGCCAGCAGAAGGTCACTTCTGGGTCAGCAGAAGGTCTGCAGGAAGTCCATCCCCTGTTGCCTAAGAAACTGATTGATCGGCACCAGGCTGTCTGTAGTGATGAACCAAAAAACAGACCAAACAAACCAGCCTAAAGTTTGTGGCAGTTAGTCAGAAATGGGATCTGATGAACCGCTGGTTCGCGAACCACGAACCGGCCTGGTTCGTCATGAATTTTGGTTCATATTTTGGTTCATGCCCAGCTCTACTAGCAACCAGTCAGCAAAACAGGTTTCCTCTGCATGTTTTCAGAGGTGCACTACACACTGCAGCAAGAAATTCATAACACATGGCAGATACGTTGGAGGTGTATCTGACAAGTAGTAGAGATCAAGGCCTTGGTAGAGGAAAATTTGAGATATCGAATGATAAAAGTTCATAGAAATTTAAAATGAGAGTGGACAGGAGGATTTGCCTCACTTGAGTCACTTGAAATACATATTGATAGATCCTGCCAGAGTTCATGGTACATCTCTGGCATCATGGTTTTAAAAACAGTTTTGTTTCTTACTCTATATGTTAAATTATTGTGGCTTGTTGTGTTTTGTATTATTGTATCATCCTTCTAGGATGTGCATGTGAATTTTTTAAATTTTTATTTATTCTTCTTCCAGCCCTCAAGTGATGGTGCTTCCATTTCCCCCGAAATGCACTATACACCACTTCCATCTGGATCAAGGGACCTTACCAACCACAGAGGTAAACCAAAAGCAAAGCGCTCTTGTGTGTGGCTCTAAGCGGGTGATGGCACGTTGCTGTGGAGGGCCATTAGAGCTCATTACAGCTGTGTTGGTGCTCCGGAGAGAGAATGTTCTGCTCTTGTTGAGAAGAGTGCAATGGTTAAAAATAGAATGTTGAACATATTCAGATGGCTACAGAAATACTGTACTGGGAGAGCAAATGAATGTATTAAATAATGCTTAGCAACAGCAACAAAAGTGTGATAAACTCAAATATTGCTAAATAGACAATTGCATATTTTACTAATGATGTTGACATTGTTAACTCTTTTTCTACTGGTAGAAGTACTAAAATATATATTTATTTTAGCAATGTATCAATTAAATAATAACATTCGAAAACAGCTTTTGATTTATATACCACCCTTCAGGACAACTTAATGCCACACTCAGAGCAGTTTACGAAGTGTGTTGTTATTATCCTCACGATAATCACCCTGTGAAGTGGGTGGGGCTGAGAGAGCTCTGAGAGAGCTGTGACTGACCCAAGGTCACCCCCAGCTGGCTTCAAGCGGAGGAGTGGGGAATCAACTCCAGTTCTCCAGATGAGAGTCCTGCTGCTCTTAACCACTATACCAGACTGGCTCTTTAAAGTGGTTATTTATCAATTAAAGATTTTTAAAAACTGAATTTGTGATTTATTTAAAAATATATTAGTACTGTTTAGGGCTGCCAACTCCACGCTGAGAAATTCTTGGAGATTTGTGGGGGGGGGATGCCTAAGGAGGATTTGCGGGGGGGGGATGCCTAAGGAGGAGTTTGGGAAGGGGAGGGATCTCAGCTGTCATAAAGTCCACCCGCTGAATCAGCCATTTATTATGTAATTATTTTTGCAGCAATGCCCAGCAATGTTTGCTTTACTGGATTTTGCAATATTGGAGAGCAATGTATGATGAAACATGTCTTGCAGTCTTAATAGTGACACCAATTATGCTGTGGTCTTTCTGTGTCCCAACAATGTTTCTTCTATCACCCAGGAGCATCCATATAGCTTTACACCTTTGTCCAAACAACTTGGACATGAAAAAAAGGTTCTCAATGGTTGGTTCCTCTACAACATATGCTTAGTTTTCAGATTTTAGCTGTTCTTAATTGTAGTCCATTATTTATGAAGCTTCATTTGGCTATATTCAGAGTTTTATATACATTAAAATCAGTAAATAAATAACGTGGTCTATATTTCAAACATTAAGTGGGTGGGCACAGTCCAGCCAAAGTTAAGCACTTCCAAGTTCCTGTGATTTCCAGGGAGATTGTTAAGCACGTGCTTACCTTTTGGGAGTTAAATATATTTTGCTTTGGCCAGATTTGCACCTTAGGAAACAAGAGCAGAGGAGCTATCCAAGGGCTCGGTAAAGCTGGTTCTAAGCAAGACACTGTTGGCTCACTTGGACAGTCAGCATGTTTATATCCTCAAGGAAATAATAATTAAGGAATGTTTTCCAGAAATCCAGGTGTTGCATATTCCGTTTGGAACATTCTGCTGGAAGGCTGCATGTGAGCCATCAATGAATTCTTGAGAATATAAGGAAGTTCTCTGAGCTCACAAACCTTAAAGTGCACTTAATTGGAGTCAAGAGTGTACCAAGAAAAGAATGAGACACATAAACATGCCATTTTGGAATCCCACTCTTGAGGTTTTTCTATTCCCTGAATGGTCTCAATCTCACATAAAAGATGGAATTGGCGATTGCATATGTAAATATTGGCAGCTTTTCAGAGTTCTTTGCAACCTGAAGCTAAGGGAGAAAATGACCACGGCCTTTGTTCGTCTCCAGAGGGGCTTGTTTACAAGAGTCTGGGTCTCTTGTGAGCAACTTGAGGCAGCCATAAATTAACTCTGCTTGAGGCTCAAGACGACCAAATTCATCTGTGTTTGGCCTTGTTTCCACTTTGGTTGGCCCCACCCCCACCCTTTTTCAGAACAAAGAAAACATATGAATGTGATGCGTTTCCTAATTAGTTTAGTTTATGAAGCAATGTCTTTCCTATGACATTAATTTTCATTCTTTTTCTTGATGTCAAAGAACCCAGAGCAATCTGGGATCTAGGGCAAAACGTAGTCTTGAGACCGCCCTCCTGTACCACTACCAAAAGTAATGTATTTGTGTTCAAAGAATATAAACATAATAAATGTGGTTACATAGTTTAGAATGTAGTATTTAATTATGATAACCAGGAATGCCAATTCACTAGATAGGCAAATAAGTTTCCTATTTGATTCTGTGAGCCATAGTCCTGAAGGTCAAAGGTGAAAGGTCAGGCGGGCAAAACGGTAGTTTGACGGCTAACCTTTGGCACTGTAAACATGCTGGGGGCCTCAGGGAAGTCTGCCCTCTCTCCACTCCTAAAGAGCAACAAAACTAGCGCCAGAAACTCAAGGTAGTGTTCAATTTGTGTTTACTGAAGCCATACCTTTATGCTGGACAGCAAAACTTTTTTTTAAAACTCAGGAAAGTTTGAGAAGTGCTTTGCAGAGAAGGAGAACATTACTGCTGCCCTCGGTCCTGGTTACATTTAGAATGGGATTGATGGAAATGAACTATGAGGCATTTAGAACCCACCGTCCACAAAAAGCAGAAATAAACGTTTCAGACTGTGAGTGAAGGGAAGGAGACATAGGGATGGAGGGAATTCCAGGGGTGTGCTTTTAAAACATCTCTCTCTTTTTAATGAGACAAAGTGCACTGGAACTTTTGGGTTCATAGTCCATCTAAAATTAGCTGGGAATAACAGTGCAGTCCTAAGCAAAGTTGTACTTTCTAAGCCTATTAACTTCTGTTAACTTAGAAGGGTGCAATTCTGTTTAGGACTGCGCTGTAAGTCCCTTTGGGAATCAATAGAGCAGATTAGTTACAATTAACTGAAGTCCAATTGCTTCAGTGATACTTGTGATTCACTATAACTTAATCTGAGTTCCAGTGTCTTAGAATAGGAAGCAAACTGATATCTCAAGCAGACAGCACAGCTAATAATCCTATATGAGATCCCCAAGAACCCACAGTGTAGTCAAGGCTGTTCCAATTTAGCTGACTCCAGTTAAATGTTCGGTTCTTTGATGTTCTTGAACAATTCAGAATGACTGTTTTTTTCTTCCCCTGCCCCCCACCTCCAGGAATTCATTCATTCATCTCTCCTGGAAGCAGCCTCGAGTTCTTGCAAGGTAGCAAGGCAGCTAATAAATGTTTTAAATAAATAGAAATAAAATCTGGGCCTCTGCTAGGCTCCTTTACCATGGCGCTTTTTCCTAATACCATGGCATGAGAATGAACAAAACTTGTGACTCTTTTTAACATTTCCAACTTGTGCATTAAGCTTCAGATTTTGGCAAGTTTGTTAGATGCTAGTATTGTCCACAAAAGAGTGAGAAGGACTTGTTGTGTTTGAAGGTGGAGAAATTTAGTTTGCGAGCTGATTGCGCTGATATTTATCAGCAGTTCCGTTACGGTAATTCTGCTGTAAGAAGAAATACTGAAATACCATTTTTCTTTAAATGAACAGGCAGAAGGTTAATTGCCGAACTAACCGGCGACCTTGTTAAAACTTGTAAAGGTTTCATGTACATTAGCCTCCTATACCTCATCTTCAAGCACCATGCTTATCTTTAAATCTCAGGGAAACTGTAGAACGAAGCAAAATCTAGTCCTCTTCTGTCATCAGCATTTGTTGATCAAACAAAAGGGGTAGATTTTAGATAAAATATACAACCATGTCTTAAAATGGTATTTAAAACATCTTTTGCTTGTTCCTGTTTATAGCTTTTTAATATAATAGGAAACGCTTATAGTCACAGGGTTATATCACTCCTAAAATTTCCATCTACACAAGGGAGGGATTTTTGCAATTAACTTCCAAATCCCCCCAAAGCTCTTCCTGAGGGTCCCCCATCCCCTAAGAGTTAAGACTCTCCTTGTGAAGTTGCTGTCTGAATCCTGGGGCTTGCTTGTTGCCCTAGGAGCAGTTCCCCTTTTCTCCTAGCAAGTGGGGCAGCTCTGTGCTAGGGTGCTGGTCTCAAGCAGTCAATGAGTTCAGCTGCCAGCGATTCCTGCTCTTGCTTCTTCAGCTCTTCCCAGCTACTGCAGTTCTTCCAGGGAGAAGAGTTCAGCTCTTCCAGCCAGTAGTCTCAGCTCTATGATGTTCTTAGCTCCAAAGCCTGAAAACAAGCTTTGCCTTCCAAGCAGCAGCAGCAGCAGCAGCAGCTCTCTCCAGTCTTTTCAGCTAGCCCAGTCCTGTATTATACCACCTCTCCCAGTCATGGTGACCTCTTTTTTATACACGTGTCCCGTGAGCCTTTGCTAAACATGCAAATTAACACAACCCTAGGTACAGCTCAGTTATATGCTAGTTTGGTCTATCTATGTATCTGCAGCCTATTAATCAGACCTAGATCCTAGGCCCTAACCCCTTTTTCCAGTACAGGCTTACAATGAGAAGACAAGATTCTCTGGAAAAGTCAATAATGCTAGGAAAAGTGGAAGGCAGTAGGAAAAGAGGAAGACCTAAAACGAGATGGCTTGACTCAATAAAAGAAGCCACGTTTTCCAGTTTGCAGGATCTGAGCAAGTCTATTAATGATAGGATGTTTTGGAGGTCTTTCCTTCATAGGGTTGCCATAAGTTGGAGGTGCCTTGACAGCACATAACACACATGGTGTTCCTAGGAGTCTGTTTGGGGGATCATATTGGGCTGCAAGTGGAGGGGGTAACAGGGAAGTCCTGTAGGACTGTTGGAAATTCCTTCCATTCTTGACATCTTACAGCAGATTTAGGCCATTGTATGTATACAAACTGTATCAGCAATATCAAAACTCTGCAATGTGTGTTAAGTATACAAGATCGGGTGTTGAGCAGGTGGTCTCAGAGTAGGTTAAAATGTTTTAGGATTAATGCTTCTTCTATTCTCCAAATACCTTTCTTTTAAAAAATATTGGATATAAACACAGTGTGTCCCCCCCAGGTAATTATTCTGCTCATGCAGTCTTTACTGTTAGTTGTTATTGATACAGTTGTTAGGTTCCCATCTCAGTTTACAGCCAGAGGCTTCATCTATTTAAGTTTGAAATTGATTGCTGGGAATGTCACGGAGTAATTTACATAGCAACTTATCATAATTAGTCAGAGTCTGTAGTTTCCTTAATGTGAACTGCACTTTATGCTTAGCAATTGATTTTTCTGTATATCTGCATGAAGCTTCTTAATGTGTGCCATCCCCCATCCCCCCCAAAAAAAACCTGTGGGTAGTTTTTTATCATTTAGTTAACCTGAGGAATCGTAAAATACATTTAATCAGGGACTATAAATAGGAAGCACTTGCTTTAACTCTTTTCATACGGTGCAATGAGATGAATAAGGGGGAAATGTAAGTGCGGAAAATATATTGGAGTTCCAAGCAGAAGTGGTTATGAATATTAAAGATCCTTGTTTTGTTGGTTTCTGTAGGATATTTGCAGAATTTTATAAGTCATTTTTGGTGTTTTCGGCAAGTAATATGGCACAAAGGAAGCCAAACTGACATGAAGCCATAAGGTATCAGGAGGAATTGCTATGTAATTACAAATATTATCTCAATATTCTTTGAAACCAAACCTTTTTTCTCTGAACTTGTTGCTACAATCTTATCCATGCCCCTTAACCCTTTGATCCGGCTACTCTCACAGCAGGAGGTCCAGAAAAAACTCTACAGCTAAGGGACACAAACGTTCCAGCAAGAGAAAGGAAATTAGGCCAAGTTCAGCAAATACTCAAAAACACTCAAAATAAATATTATACCTAGATTTATATGTTTTGCACACAATTCCTTTTCATATACCTTGTAGATATATTTGCAACATTAATACTTTTTTGGAAATTTAGATGGGGTTCCTTACTGCTTGGGATTTCTTTAAAGAGGACGCAACTTCCAGTTAAAGAAGGAGGATTTGGCTTTCCTAATCTTCATTTATATCATCAGCCAGTTTGGTGTAGTGGTTAAGAGCAGCAGGACTCTGATCTGGAGAACTGGGTTTGATTCCCCACTCCTCCACTTGAAACCAGCTGGGTGACCTTGGGTCAGACTCACAGCTCTCTCAGAGTGCTCTCAGCCCCACCCACCTCATAGGGTGATTGATGCGAGGATAATAATAACACACTTTGTAAACTGCTCTGAGTGGGTGTTGTTGTTCTGAAGGGTGGTATATAAATCAAAAGTTATTATCAAATGTTATTATTTAATTGATAAATTGCTAAAATAAATATATATATTAGTACTTTTACTTTTATATAAATCAAGTGTCGTCATTGTTGTTATAGGCATATTTGTTAACTTGTACTAATGATTGGGATTCCTCCTCTTATTTGGATTATCCATTTGGGGCTCTTTTGAAGGTCTGGTGCCACTCTTTAAACGGATCTGTTCATACCTGCTGCAGTTTCTGCTGTTAGAGAACTATGATGTGTAATTTGATGAATGCGATATGAAGAAAAAAAGCAAATCTCCCCAAGGTTAAGGGACTAGAGACTTACGTTTTTGAAAAATGAAAGCTGGGAATTCAGAGAACTTGCTACAGATATCATTACAATGCTATAGCACTATAGCGCTAATCTATATACTTTCAAAAAAAAAAACCCACACTGGTGGGAAAATTAAAAGGTAGCAGCCAGAAGCACCACAGACATTTCAAACATTACTCCACAGCAAATGGGGAGAAGATTGAAAACTTGACAACAGAAAAACCAGTTTTAAAAGAAAACCGGCCCAACTCTACACTGCAAACAGGACAGAAGCAGCTTTTTTGGGGAAAGGTTTATTAAAAAATTGTTAGCAATAAGCAGTCAAACTGGTTGTGTCTGAAATGGCACAAGGCATTCACTAGTAACCAGCAGCCAAAATGGTTTACACAGGCTGTGTGAAAAAGGCTTTATTAAGCAAAAAAAATTGTTTAGGGCATATCGGACACCACAACACCTTTTTAGTAAAGAAGTAAGTGCAGTCTCTGATTGCTGGCATTGTAAATTACGGGGCATGTCTCTTAAGTATATGCTTTAAACGTGTCTAGTTATTCAGTGTTTGGGGGATGAAAACATTACTCATATTAATTTTATATTAGAATGTTCATTGATTTATGTACTTCTAAACTATTTGCTTTTTTCCTGGAGCCTAACCAAAGGTTAACAAAAAGGACCTTCCATGCCCTCACTGTAGCTAAAAGACTTTCACCTCCCATACAACTTTATCAATGTTTGAACATACGGTATACAGAGTACAATTGTGTATGGATTCATTTTTAAATGTTTGGATATTGATCTATGTATATAGGTATATGTATTTATGTATATGTGTGTGTGTTCTGTATACAAGTAAAAAGTAATTTAAAAAATAGCTGGAGATCCAGAAAAAAACTCTACAGCTAGAGGATACCAATTTTATAGCAAGAAAGACTAATCTGAAGATAAATTATGCAAGTAAATATCAGTTACTTAAATTTCCCTGCTGCGGTCCACTAAGTCCCACCAAATTCTGTTCTTGGGGGTCAAGGGGCTCTCAGGAACAGTGTGGGGCCAAAGTGCTGTATCTGCTGTATGCATAAGAATCAGATAAAATTGTCTTCCCCTCCTTTGCCATTCTACTGTCATCGGCAGAACACCATCTTTGGATCCAGCCCAGGACAGGACAGGTAAAGTTTGCTGAAACCACTTCTGCCTCACCTGAAGGTGACTTTCCATTTGCAGAAGAGTCATCTTCTCATTTTTGCAATCATACTCCTCCCATGTATGTCCTATGGGTATGGTAAGACATGCTTGTCAATCCCCCCATGCACTAGTAGGAGTGACAAACTATCAGGAGCTGCATGTGGGTAGATAAAGTGCATATCAGTGCCACCACCCTTTTTCCACTATATGCAAACTGCATGTTCTTGATTGACAGCGAAGAAGCACCTATTTCCCCCAGGAACATAGGTTGGGTCACTGATGTATAATGAATGGAATTGTTTGCAGTTCGTTCCCTCTCTGCACCTGCACAATCGAGTGCATCCTTTCAATGAGTAACTTCCGCTTGATTGCCTTAGCTGATTCTGCACACATTGGATAATGTACTTCCAATCCTCTTTAGAGATCATTTGGAACTGAATTTTTCGTGTGTGAAACAAAAAATCCACTTCCAAACGATTGCTAAAGTGCATATTGAAAGTGCATTATCCAATGTGTGCGGAATCAGCTATTGTTTCTTCTTTTGCCTCTTTTGTTGATGGCATAACTTGTAAGACTGGCCAGTTTGTAGTCCTGGCACTAAGGTCTAGTTCTCAGTGATGTGATAAATCAGTGTCTAGGCTACATGATGAAATATTCCTCCATGCATAGCGTTCCTTCCACATGTCATAAAGAAGGGGGTTTGCCTAGCTTTCCCCCCTCCTAACATGTTAAAAGCCTTCCTGACAGGAAAACTGGAGCATATCATGCAAACCCTCAATTGCAGACTGAAATGGTACGACGTTGGCTGAGGCTTACCACCTCAATGAGAAACCTAACTCTCAGGTGAATGCTGTTAAAACTAAAGTGAGCTACTTAATATGACATTCATCCAGCTTAACCCAACTTCTGCCATCCATCTTTTCTAAGGTTTCCAACTCTGTGTTGAGAAATTCCTGGAGATTTGAGGGTGTGGAGGTTTGGGGAGGTTCGGGGAGTGGAGGACCTCAGTGAGGTATAATGCCATAGAGTCCACCCTCCTTCCACCCTTCAGGGGAACAGATCTCTTATAGTCTGGAGATCAGTTATAATTCCAGGAGATCTTCAAGGCCCACCTGGAGGGTGGCTGGCAACTCTGATCTTTCTACCGGCATTGACTGTGCCATTTGTTTCCTTACCCTTGTGTTCAAAATGGAATGTTTCCTTGAACAGAGCTTTCATTTCTTGCGTAACGGTTGAAGAAGTCTCTATTTCTGTGTCTGCATTTTTCCAGAAACCACACAGATGTTACTGAATGTTTAATACATTGCAGTTGGTTTTGATTCTGACCCTTGACTTAGTATGGTTCAAAACATACATTTATTTGGGTCACTGGATTCGTGTTGCTGTCATTTTTCAGGCTCAGCAATTTCTTGTCTGTTCTTCAAAAGAATGTTGGATTTCTATCAGGACGGATACTGTAGGCTGTTAAAATTCTGGCATTAAAACATGCCACTGTCTTGTGTATAATAATGATGAGAGCAGCCAGTCATGTGGAATGAAGGATGGGTAAGAAACTTGGAATTGTACATGAACTCTCTGAAGATTTGCTAAAAACTTGGATGAACCGTTTCTTGAGGCAGTCAGAAAAGGAGAGTGGTTAATAGGCTTGAATGTTTTCAGTGACTGAGATCATCTACCTTCCCAGTTTTCAGCCAGAAGAATGGAACTTGGAAGGAAAAAAGAAGGAAGACATGATCTCTGGCTTTCTTTCTTTTTTTTGCCAAGACAGCTAATTGGTCTTTGTGGAGCCCTGTGATTAGGTGTATAGAGCCACGTATCCTTTCACAAAATGCTTGGAAGAGAGATTGGAATGCTGGGAGGATTCAAAGCAGGCTGTAGAGTCTTCAAGCTGTCACTCCCACACATAGGGTTGCCAGCCTCCAGGCTTTATATCCCCCTGAGGTCCCTCCACTCCCCAAACCCTACTGTCTCTAAGCTGCGACAACAAACCTCCAGGAATTTCCCAACTTAGAACTGGCAACCCTACTCCCAGGACATTTCTAGGCCAAGGACTGCAGGATTCTCCCTATGTTACAAGAAGTAAAACTTAAGAGCTGAGCAGGAACTGAGAGGATACTGCCCCCTTTCAGTGAAAGTTCAGGGCAGCCTGCCAGATGGGGCAAATAATCTTGCTTATTCAAAGAGAGGGCAATAAATGTTGCCTCGCTTGGATTTGATTTTGTGACATCTTCATATAGCCATTCTGACAATCTACTATCGTCTTGCTGGCTATAGGATTTTTGGTTGGCTAGTAAGCATCAAGAGGAATTCTATTTTTAAAAAAATGGCGCAAAGCAGTTGCTGCCAAGAAAAAGAGTGAACTAGCAAGTGGACAGTACTGGTAGAAGCTAAAGTTCATCAGGATCGCGGGCAAGGGAACCTCAAGAAGCAAAAGCCTGAAGAAAGAGTGTTTACATTGGCTACAATGCTGCTCAAATTTCATTAACTGGAATCAATCTTCCAACCCAATAATGCTGGGAATATTGAGAATTGATCTTCCAACCCAATAATTGGAACCAAAAGAATCTCTCCTCCCACCCTCTGATTGTTGGCGGACATATCTGGAGCATTCCAAGAAGTTATGTCAGTATCAGTAGATATAGGGGAAAGCATGCCGTAGGGGTTGTCACTGCAGATAGCCGTTCTGCTATTATTAGTCTACCAGTTGCTGCTGTTAATACATGTGTTTAGTCTAGCAAGGGTGGGTGCTAGGAGAGGAGCCAGCTGTTCACTTAATTTAGGAGGTGGGTGTTATGTTGCTTATCTTTGTTTGCAACTTTTGTCCGTCACAGTGGTGCTTGGAGCCAGTAGAATAAGCTGCTAGTTGGTGTGGGTTTGCCTGTCTTGTTGATATGTGGACCCGTTCCTTTTCAAGGTGCTGGCTGCTATGTTTGGTTTATCTTGTTTTCACTTGGGAGCTCTGAAATATTTGCTTTGACTAGGAGTTGGGTGCTAAAGAACCAATGTTGGGCCATTCTCTCTCCCTTAGAAAATTAATCATATGGGAGGGTCCTACTTAACTATTGTTGTCTCTATTGGAAACAATTATTGATATTTTGTTTACAAGCAGAGTTACCCAGTCAGAAGTGTTTTTCCAACATGCAGAAAGTAATCTTTAGGCAATTAGATTGTAGAAAAAATAGAACTTTCATTTTATTGAGGTAGATTCCATTCACAGAATTTTCATGTAGAAGACAGAAGAAAGAATCCTCATATAAAGTGAACTTTTCCTATTTGACATGGCCAACTAGTTTGATATCACACTTGCAGACAGATATGTGGATAAGGCCTTTATGGCAGGAGCTCTGGAAAAGTACGTCATCCTCTTTTGGAAGACCATGAGAATCTCTCTCAGTGGAGACAGGAGGAGAGGATGAGTCAGGAGTAGAGGCAGACACAAACTGAAATACAAACCGAAGTTCATCATGAACAGGGCCGGTTCGTGATTCGCAAACTGGCATTTCGTGGGAGCTCATTTCTCATGAACCATGACAAATTTTAGCCCGGTTCATTTGGTTCGTATTTCGATTCATCACTGCAGACAGCCTGGCACTGATCAATCAATTTCCTAGGCAACAGGGGGGATGGGCTCTCTGCAGACTTTCTGCTGACCCAGAAGTGATGTTTTCACAAACTGAACGAATGGGTTCGCGAACCGGGGCAAATTCATGAAAGTTCGTGGTTTGTGAAACACGATGAACCATGAACCGCATGGTTTGGAATTTTCCAGTTTGTGCTCATCTCTAGTCAGGAGGCATTCTCATGTTAGACAAGGAAAAAGCAACTTACTTATCAGGAAAATAACACATACAGAGAGAGCGAGCACACTGTAGCTCCCACCACTGTCCAAGGCATGCTGACTCATCTATCCCTACATCTATCCATCTATGCAAAGCTGTCCTGTAATCATCCACTTTCCAGGTTCTCCCCATCCTCAGCTCCCTTTTTTTCAAACTTGATTTAGTTTGATCTTTTCTGAAAGCACTCAGGCCAGGCTTGTCATCATGCCATCTGGATGGCAAGGTACACATTCTTGACACCATTTTCTTTCCGTTAGTCACTTATGGCTGTCACTTTTCCTGCCCCCCCCCCACCAGAAGGCTTTTCAGGGGCTTTTAAAATTAAATCAGTATTGCCAATTGCCGATGGAGGAAAGTGCATAGAAAAATCCCATGTTGATCCTACATTGTTAGGGGAAATGCTCTTCATTTGCAGCAGCCCGGAATGGAGACTGAAGAATCAGCACAGTATAGAAGCAGCCTTTAAAAAAGCCAGTATGTGGATTTAAAAGGCAGTGAGCACACCGCACCCTTTTATTGAAACAATAGTTGCCATTAAAACACTCACAAATTTAATATTAAATGGTGATGGGTGTTGTAGGTACGTGCCGAGGGAGTGCAGCAGGTGTGCACCTCAATAAATTTCAATTGACTGTGCAAGTCTGTAGCCAAACAGCTTCATCATTTGGCCTTTCAAAATCTGCAGACAGGCAATTTTTCATGATTTTACCATTTTGGCCAGCAGAATGCTTTTTAATTAAATATACCCCACGATTCCAGATGTTTGTTTATTTGTTCCAGTGAGGCTGTAAAATGACTACACAATCAAAATGGAGAATTTTTGCAAAGAAAGAAAGAAAATAGACAGGACTGGAATACTAAATAAGCATGGAAATTCTGTATGGGCAGGCTAGTGCTCTTTAGGAGGACCTGAATTCTGAACTTAAGGAAGGGTTGGGGACAGCGTGATAGTGTTTTTAAGGAAAGCTTGAGGTTATTATGGTACAACCCATGAGACTGTTTCCTAGCCTTTTTGAAGTGCCTGTTGCCAATTCTGATATCTAACCCCCACCTTCCTACACACACCCAGAAGCACAGAAGCTATTCCCCCATGGAGCATTCCTAATATCACTGGGGGCATGTATGAATTAAATAACCGGGTAGACACCTTATTGCCATCCCACCAGGGACCATGCTTAACATACAAAGGCATGTTTTGCAGCTGTTATGATGGGCATTCATCTCCCTGAGTGAGCTAGTAAACTATCCGTAATGGGATTTAAAATTAATAATGTTAAATAGAAATGAGCGAATCCTTAATTTGCAGAGGATCAGTTTGTATTTATTATAGAGCTGTTGTAGCTTAAAACACGTTCAGTAACATCTGCTAACCAAGAAAAAGGCAATGATGAAGGAGGAGGAGGTAAGGGAGATGGGCACACAAGCATTTGTAATGCCGTCCTATGCAGAGTTACCCCAGTCTACACCTGTTGATGGGCTTAGAATGGAGTAACTTTGGACAGGGTTATACAATGAGTGCACTTGGGTGTACAATTACATGCATGGACACCAGAACTGAAATATGTCTTCCCCTCTCTGAGATCTGATTTCTAGTGTGTGTGTGTGTGTGTGTGTGTGTGTGTGTGTGTGTGTGTGTGTGTGTGTGTGTGTGTGTGTGTGTGTGTGTTGCATCTCGAGATAGGAGTGTGCATTATATTTGGAGAATTTTATGGCACAGCCAGGAACATGGCAGAGCTGAAACCGTTTTTTACCTAGCCTCCAAACTAGTTACAGAGTGGAATATGGTTTTCATGTTTAGGTCATAGCAACACTGACTGGTTGGCAACTGTATTCCTGTCTCCTTCTACATATAGAAATACGATTAAAGAGACGTCACGAATTTCATTTTTATGTATGTCCTTGTCCTTTTTCTGCCTTCAGAGAGAGACATCTTCAGAGAGGGACAACTTTTGCAACTTCTTCCCTGCGAAAGTAGGGGTGGAAAAAGCCCTGGCTACCCATTATGGAATATGAATGACTGTATTCATTGGATGATCAGAGTTCCTTCCATAGCTCCCAAAGTAAACATCATCTGGCAGTATTGAGCAAACTTTCCTCTTTCAGCTTTGAAATCCACCCCCACTCCTGCTTTTTAGTGTGTTAAGCACCGGGATACGGTGTGGCCCATGCCCCTGACAATACTTGCTGTAATGGGAGCACTCAGTTGTCTGCATTTGGAAAGAAACAAAAAAGCCAACCAACAAGAATGCCTTCATTTTGTGCAAGAGGGTGGTATTTTGCTTCCACAAATAGAAGGGGAGAGGACTTGATCCTTGCTAGTTGCTCTCAACAATGTCAGCTTCTGTTGTTTGAGAGCTGCAGATTCTATTGATTTTGTGTGGCAATAAGTCTAAATTGACATAGGAACAAATCACACATTTCTTACACATCTGAGGATATTGGTATCTTTTAAAGTGTCTTTTAAGAAAACTCATGAGCAGTTCCTATGGTATCTGCCAGATCCAGGGGATCACTCGAAACCTCCCCCATCACCCTGTGGTAGCCGAAACCTGAAAGAAAGAATGGAAAATCACTCATTGACTTTCCATTTTGCCACCTGCTGAGAGCAAAATGCAATGTGGTGCAATTTTAGTACTTACGTGCCGCTAGGGAAAACAGACACTTTCCGTCACATTAGTGAAGGGGGGGGGGGTCAGTATATTAGTTGTATAAAGTGTCTGTTTTGAAATGTAATAAAATGTTAGATTTACTTCTCAAGTTCAGAAGATTTTGTAATTTGTATCCACTGTACGCAATTAACGTGATAAACTGACAAAACCAGTGAAGAACTAACGGCTGTGGAAATTGTCCTTAAACTCTGATTTGAGGGTCATGTGACAGTGGAAGAGAATAAGGAGTCTATCCAGTTTGCTTTGTTTCTTTAGAAGTGTCACAGAATCTGGGTCCTTTAAGCAGAAATCTGACACAAAAGTCTGCATAAATTTGAATGCCATCAGAGTTTAACACATCAGTTTTATGGATTTTGAAGCTACAAAACCCAATGTCTCTCTGTCTTGGTTGGAGAAAAAAACCCTCCCATCTTGTCATCTGTCTTTCAGTGGTTGCCTACATATGTACACATGTGCTAATCTTTGGCCTTCATTCCGGGAATTCATGCAATTTAAAATGCATATTGCACGTTTGCAAAGCACTTGCATTTTAGGATCTAGATTAAAGTTTTAGCGCTAGTTAGTAGATGCAATCTGGTCTCTATTTAAAGGTCACACTGTCTCAGGCGCCAGTTTCCTAAGTCAAATATCTTGATTGCTGGAGTTATTTACAGCTTTATGTAGTATTGAGTTGTCTGTAGAAATGGTCTTCTTGAGCACTCAGGAGAAATTCTATCAGGAGTTCCATTTTCCCAGACCGATGTGATGATTCCTTCTTTTCTGTCTAAAATTTTAATTATCCTAACTCTGAATCCATTCCTTTTCCATATGTCTTTTTTCACTGTATAAAAACCAAGAGCCCACGGCACCTTTTATTTTTCTGTGAGCATTAAGTGTTTTCTTTATTTGGCATATGTAAATGACTCTCATAGGGAACAAGTGACTGTTTCCTGTTTAATTTCTTTTTATATTTATATTGCAATAAGCTTCAGATCAGTCTGAGCCACATGACAAAAGAAATGTTAATGCACTTCATTCCCATTCATAAATTACAAAGTCCATGTGTTCCCCCATGGGGTCTTCGTACAGACATATTCTGGGATTTTTTCAGCTAGAAACTTCATTTCCAGGTGTGGCGCTTAATTTGGATTGGGACCATGGTGTGCAAGGAGAAGAAGTTTCACACACACACACACACATGCACACACACAATACAGTTTCTCTGACCTGAAACAGTCCTAGGCAGCTGTTGTTTGCCTGTTGGAGAAAGTCACATATACATACACATATACACAGTTGCCCTGATTGGGCTAATAGCAGCTCCCTGGGGTTGTTTCAGGTCAGGAAATCAATGCAGAGGAGAAGGCGGAAGCCCCTTTTCCTTGCATGCCACAGCCTGATCTCTGTACACCTGGGAGTTGAGTTCTAGCATGGAACTTCAGATATATGTCTGCCAGAGTCTACATGTCCATCATGCGGTGTTAGTAATGTGTGACTCTGCCCTTAATGGCACTGGCTAAGTGTCCATCAGGTTGCGAGAGAAGGGTTTTCCAGTTAGCTGTAGTAGGGCCAGGTAGATGAAAAGAAGCAGCATGGTGGGAAGTGGGCAAAAGACAGACCCATGGAGAGAAGCAGACAGTCGTGGCAGAATGAACTGTAGCACATGCTGTGTGCGGGATATCTCTTTGCCTGGGCTGTGGTGTGGGGTAACTTGGTCGGAGTGCCTCTGCACCATTGATTTAAATGGAGACAATCTAAGTATGTAAGGAACTGACCCAGTGACACATGCCCCATTTTTAGCTGTGGTGAGTAGTGTAATGGTTAGAGTGCTGGAGACCCAGGTTCGAATCTCCACTCTGCTATGAAAACTTGCCCAAGATCATCCTAACTAACTTCACAGAATTATTGTGAAGATAAACTGGAGGAGAGGAGAATGGTGTAAGCTGCTTTAGATCCCCATTGTGGTGTGTGTGTGTGTGTGATATAAATGAAGTAAATATTTTTTTTAAAAAAAAACCCCCACAAATTGTGCTGCTTTTAAAAATCTAGACAGCCGGTTGTTACTCCTTTCCATATCCCCATCTGATGAGAACACAGATAAGACTGAGCAGAATTTCTACATTACTATAGAAAGAACAGGATAAAAATACAAATAAATATCAAAGTACTCAGTTAATAGTGAGGCCTGCTCTGCATTCACTATTACTGAGAGTGGTGTGTTAAAGGAATGGAGAGTTGGAAGAAGCGCCAGCTTAATTTATGAGAAGCAAATGTATCCAGAAGATAATTTTATTCTCGCATTTCCCCCTTTTTTTCTATTAATGAAAAATAAAGTCTGTTCAACAGGACTGAACTTTATTAATAAGGGTTATAAATGAAGACTGCAAGGTGTTATAAATAAAAGTGTCAGGGGGTGGCAACAGCAGCATCTTCTGTCTGTGAAATCTGAAGGGATTCTCCCCTGAATTAAGTTGGAGTTTCTTAGGCAGTTCCAAAGTTAGTGAGATATTTAGAGATGGTGGGGCCAGGGAATGAAGAAATAATGTAAATTTGCAGTAAGATTTTAAAAAGAAATAAACCCCGGTAGATGGTTAAAATCAGTCAAGGTCAATTTAGTGCAGTCTAATGTGGGCCATTGTTGACATAAGGAATGGGGTATGTCAAGGGTAAAAAATATAATGTGGGGAGTTTCACTGGAGCCAAATGGAGATGTGCGCAAAGAACCTCAAAGGGTAGGCATTTGCTCAGTTATCAGAGCCCGGATTTTTGAGACCACAGGAATTCAAGGGAAAAGCCATATCTGGATTATGAATCATAGCCCGTATTCACAATGTGTTCTATTTTAACTGATGATTAAAAAGAAGAACTTTTTCTAGGAGAGAAAAATAAGAAAATTGCCTTCCGTCAGTTGCATTCCAGGCTATAAAGTCAGAATGGAAAGGAAATGGAATATCTGGAAACAACCAATTAAAGATATAGATGCATTGGGGGGCTTTTTATATGAGGGTGAAATGATAAAGGTTATGCAGGATGTGCAGGGCTTTTTTTCTGGGAAAAGAGGCGGTGGACCTCAGTGAGTTGCCAGCACAGGGGGCAACTCTTGGCAGGAGGTAGTGCCCCTTGTACCACATGCACATGTGCAAAGTGCGCACATGCTCCCAGGACTACACAATGATGTCACTTTGGGTCAGCTGGAACAAGGGCGGAGTTTTTTAATGTTTAAATCTCCCTCGGCGAAAATGGTCACATGGCTGGTGGCCCCGCCCCCTGATCTCCAAACAGAGGGGAGTTTAGATTGGAAAGGGGAAAAGCATCAGAGGGGTATAATGCCATAGAGTTCACCGTTCAAAGCAGCTGTTTTCTCCAGGGGAACTGGTCTGTGTTGCCTGGAGATCACTTGTAATTCTGGGTGATCTCCAGCTACTACCTGCAGGCTGGCAACCCTACCCTGTGTCCTCATCTACTGTCATCACAGCTTTACATCTGGGTCCACCAACAGGCCTTTCGTAACTTAGAATCCTAGCTAGCTCAGAACCAAGCTACAAGTGATGCCTGACACAGGTTGGACACATGTCAGCTTCCCTCAAGTTTTGATGGGAAATGTAGGCATCCTGGTATTACAGCTTGGTTCTCCATTTAATTCAAGTTTACAGACCCCCCCCCCCCACACACACACACCCAGCGGAGGGGAAGGGGGGCGCCTGGCGAGAGCCCAATGCCTGCACCCCCCTCCTGACTACATGTTCTCCCTCCCATAGACTGCCGCTCTGCAAACTTCAATTAAATAGAGAGCCAAGCTGCAAGACCAGGACGCCTACATTTCCCATCAAAACTTGAGGGAAGCTGACAAGTGTCCAACCTGTGTCAGGCATCACTTGTAGCTTGGCTCTGAGTCAGTGTTTTTTCCTGTTGACTTTTTAGAGTGCTAGATGGGTGAACAGATAAGGGACTGGAGCAAACATTTCAGGATGCTTTGTGGTCTGCTTAAAATGTTGTCGAATCGTTTTTGGCTTTTGATCTTTCCGGTGACCCTTTTATATTGGTTTTTTAAATGTAATTTTGTGTTCTGCCTTAACTTATAGGAAGAGAGGCTTGGAAGGGAAAGAGTTGTAAAAATATAATTAGAGAAGCAAAATTTCAGAAATTTTGAAGCCATGAGGGGTGACATTTTTTTCCATGTCTTTTCTTTGGGGAAAAAACAGAAATTTGGGAAGGGAAAATACATTTTGTACTTACTTTCCTATCAGACCTGAAGTTTTTTCACCTGAATTCCCCCCTTCACATCTCTTAACAAATATAAAACAGAGAAACAGATGCAGAGGAGTTAGCCGCGTTAGTCTGTGGTAGCAAAATCAAAAAGAGTATTTCTCCCCCACCACAAATGTTTCTTCATCCCTTAAGATTTTCCATCCATTCTCTGATGGTGGTCTATACAGTCTTCTTTGAGCGTATCTTCTGTTTTCACTTTTCCCTTGTATATCTTTATAATGAAAGGGTATGCCTACCTTTGGTTGTCTTGCTTATTCCCATTATTTAATATACTTAATAAAATAGTTCGCTCTCTCAAAAATTTTGAAGTGGGACCTGCTTCCTGTATTTTTCAGGACTGGATGCAAAATAACTCTGTGCTACTTTCACCTTCTCTGATAAGCAATGTAGGAATCCACTTAACATGGGGCAAATTTAGATTGCATTTTTCACATTGGTTATTTATAAATCTAGATAGCTTTACTGAAGAACTGTTTCATGGGAACTCAAATTTGCCATTAGACCTCCCATTACCTCCCAACTCACATTGCTCTTCTTTGTTCTAAGACCTACTTGTGAGAGAATTGCCAACCAGTTTTGGATCCTGACCCAAGGTTTGAGAACCACTGGCTTAATATAAAAGACTTTGGCTGTTTCCACACTACTCACCTTCATCCGGAACGCTGCAGATCGTCGCGAAAAAAACACGGAAGATAGCGCAAAATGCGCAAAACTCATGCAAGAAGACGCTATCTTCCGCGGTTTTTTTCACTATGTTCTGCAGCGTTCCGGATAAAGGTGAGTAGTGTGGAAATGGCCTTTAGTTCAGGTAAGATTTGAGTCCTGTAGCACCTTAAGGACCGATGAGATTTTCAGGGTATAAACTTTTGAGAGCCCAAGGTTCCTTCTTCAGCTATAATTCTTACTTGTATATGACAAAGAGAGTTTTGATTCTTGAAAGCTTATAACCTAGAAATCTGGCTATTCTATTGCAGACTAACATGGCTACCCACCTGAAACTATCTTCCATTCAGGCAGTGGTTTGACTCTGAGTTTCAAAAGCTCCGTAGTTAATCTTTGGGAGAGTGCCAACTTGATTCCCCCCCTGCTGCTCTGAATCCTTGCATCGCCCTATTACCAAGGAAGCTGTACACATGGTAGTCATCTCTTGTACTTTTTTTAAAAAAAATGAGACCAATTAAATGCAGGTGTTTAAAGCCATGTTGCACAAATAATGAGGATCTCCATCACAACTACCCTTATAGTCACCGCAAAATTAGGAAATATATACAAAGGAATAATTAGGTATATATGAACATATGGAGCTGCTTCAGACCATGTTAAACTGGTCGTCCATCTAGTATAGCATTGTAAGGATGTAGAAGCAAGTGCAAATTATATGTTTTCTCCTTTTATTAAAAGAGCCTGGCTGGATCAGACCAGCTATCTATCTGTTTCCTGTTTCCCACAGTGGCCAGGTAGTGCCCCAGAAGGTGTACAAGCAGAGTGTGTAGGCCGAAGTCTTTCTCTATTGCTAATCTCTCAGCCAATATTCCTTAGAGGAGCACTTCAAGATATGATAGGGGGCAACCCCAATCACTGTATTATAAAGGAGCCTCTTCTCATCAGGTACCAATAAAGACCCAGCCACAGACATGACCTTCCAGCTCTTTTCTGTATCTCAGAAGTCACGTCCCAATAATTGGAGGTGAACAGTTAGAAAAGGAACAGTTATCAATAGTCACAGGTTCTAGGAGCTGGGAATCAGACCTAAACCGAATCCTAACAAGACAGCCCAGCAGAAGTGCCATTTGCCTCATCCTCCTCCAACTTGATGTTATGATATTCAAGTGCACCCTCAGTTCAGGTTCCGCTTAGCCAGATCAGACAATGCCAACGATCTCCATTTAGTCACAGGAGAAAGTTTTGATCTCCAGACTGTTGTTCAGCATTCCCAGAACTGCTTGTCTGTCCAGAGCATACAAGAGGATACAGTGGATCGATGTGTTGCTGCGTCCTGTGTGGTGAACCGTCATAGTTGCAGGTCAGAATACTGCCTGCCATCTGGAATGTCCCTGCCCACTGAAGTTGACCATGGGTGCCCTGTTTGGAGGCAATATACCCCAACAGAATATACCCAAGGTCATTACCCCTGCTTGGGTAATGATTGTATTTCCTGTGTCAAGTCCAAGCTCATCATGAATCCTGGCTGCTCCTTAAGGCTTGGCACTTCCCACATTGACTCAGCTATGGACTGTAGAAACACTTCCATGTAGAAATAGTCTTGTATGTGTCTTCTATGCACATCAAATCTAAGAACATCTTAGGCAGGCCGGCAGCATGAAGCAGTTGTTTACAGAAGCAGAGACGTTGGTGTGTGCATGACTTTCTGTGCATCATTTCTTTGGTTCAGGTATGAACTTGTAACATGCTACACCCTAATTCAGTAGATGTAATCTCAGCATTCTTGACAGCAAATGGCACAAACCTTACAGACTAGCAGTATAAATGGGGATCCCTTGGGGTTCCAGTAAAGAGCCTGCATTCCTCCTCCTTGGCTACGTACACAATTTTTTTGGCCTCTTGTTTCCTTGTTGTGTTTACAAAGGGAGCTCCCTTCTGGACTGGGTGGAAGTAGTGATCTCTGTGCCTTTTGCCTTCAGGTGCAAAAATGACTTATGTGTCAGGTAATGAAGAGTACTAGATGGAAAGTTGTATTAATATATATATATATTCAGAAGTTCCTTCCATAGACTAAGTTGCATGAGGGGGAGGGTAGCCCTCACATATGGAAGTCCTTTAGCATATGGAGAATGGCAAAAGAAAGCCAGCATTTTTATGAAGTTTTATGAAGATTATAAACTTATCTGTTCTCATATATCTTAATCGGTCCCATGGTATGCAATACCTGGACAGGTACGCTTATCCCCCACCCCACTGATTTCACTGGGCTCATTTTGGGGTTGAATGGCAAAGCCACAACAATGTCACTGATACAAAAAAAAATCAGTTTATTTGCCTGGGAAATAAGGGGAAAGGAACCAAAGAGGTTCCAGTGCATAAATCCAGGCCGTGTTTTATTACAAAGTGTACGCGAGTGTGCTTTATGCAGTATGGCCCCGGGCTTTTAGAATACAATAATCTGCAATGCTTGGCTAAAGTACTCCAAATGCTTTGGAGAACGAGCTGTTTAGAATGTAGGGAGAGGGGAGAGAGCATGATGTAATGTCAGAAGGCAGAGGGCTGTGCAGCCTTGGGGCACAATTAACAAAAGATCTGGCACCTGCCATCTCCAGCCTTTGCATTCGATTGCATTGGCAATAGTATTTGTAACCATGATTTGAGGCTAAGCAGCTTCTTCCCCTGGGCCTATATCACATTGCTAGTAATACTTTACAGGGGAGCTCTACATAATGGTCTGAAACACTTCCTGCACAGAGTTGTCATCCTCTTCCTGGGCCTCTCACCAGATCTACTGGTTTTCCCATGGCAAGAATCTTCTCTGCATTCTGTCCTGGGGCAGAAGTTGTGTTTTCCAGGGGAACAACCTGTGGGGGTCAATCACTCCTTCTAGTCGTCCCCTTTCGTCCCTTAAACATGGCATAATGTTGCCTTTGTAACAAAGTTAAAATTAACAATGGTTACCTTTTACTTGAGTTTGGATACAAACAGGGCTTTTTTTCAGCGGGAACATGGTGGAATGGAGTTCCGGAACCTCTTGAAAATGGTCACATGGCTGGTGGCCCCGCCCCCTGATCTCCAGACAGAGGGGAGTTTAGATTGCCCTCTGTGCCACTTGCAGCACAGAGGGTGATCTAAACTCCCCTCTGTCTGGAGATCAGGGGGTGGGGCCACCAGCCATGTGACCATTTTCTCCAAGGGCAACCCACTGAGTTCCACCACCTCTTTTCCCAGAAAAAAAAACCCTGGATACAAATGTTAAACTCTAGTTTTAAACTGTGGTTTAAATGGCAGATACTTTGTCTCAAAGGGAAGATGCTGCAATTCCTGGATTGTTTAGGTTCTAACCTGCTAGGTAGGCTAAGATTTTTCAGGTGCAAAGCAAAGAAACTAACAAAAATGTGCATCTTGTTTCCTAATTGGAGTTCTTGAGATGGCTTACAAAAGTTTTCACTGCACGCAGCAAGCAATAAAAGCCCACTGAAGAATGATAAAGGATGTACCTTAAAAAAGCAGCAAAGCAAATGAAAGAGAACCTTTCCTACTTAGAACCTATATAGCACTTCTCCCGTTCTTAAAGGCAAAGGTTGGAGCCATCTTTCAAGACCAAACTAGCCTGGTTAGGAAATGCCATGGAAGGGGGCAACATGGTGTAGCCACCCAGGCTGGTTGAGGAGGTGCTTCCTCATCCATATACTTGAAAGCAGATGTTTGTTCTTCCATTTCTCTCTTTCACAGCTTTGGTCACCTTTCTGAGTTGTTGGGAAAGGCAGCGACCAACTGAGAATTAACTAAAAGCCATCATGAAGGTCAGAATCCATGCATGCCAAATTTCTCACTCTTCAAGGACTTTCCCCCTGTATTCTCCGAAACTCATCGTCCATACTTCTGCTGAGTTGTTCCTAAAAACAATTAAGCTTTACGTGATTGTTTTCAAACCTCTGTCATTTGTTCACTAAAGCTGATGCTGTTACAGCGCTAAAGTGCCGTAGCGGAATGGCTGTTTATCAAAATATTCATGGACATTTTCCGTGACAGGAGAAATAGGCATGTGTGTCAAAAGCTTTCCATAGAAGAAAAAATATGCATGTTTTCAGATTTGTTCGAAATTATGGCATTCTGTTTTAAACTTGGCAGAACTGGTTCAGCACATAATCCATAATAAAAACGGTGTGTGTTTATTTAAGCACTCCGGTTTGTAAGCAAAGACTCAGTTTTAAGATATT
This sequence comes from Eublepharis macularius, assembly GCF_028583425.1. NCBI lineage: Eukaryota > Metazoa > Chordata > Lepidosauria > Squamata > Eublepharidae > Eublepharis > Eublepharis macularius. The sequence goes on along the minus strand of NC_072795.1, from coordinate 122,454,439 downwards.
GTAAATTTTATTACAAACTGGTGAATGTGAAATGTCACATATCAGTGGATTGGTAAAGTGGAAGGCTCCATATATTCTTACCAATAGGGCTGTGTTGACATAGTAGAGTGCCAGTGGAGAGTATGAATAACAGAACAGAAGTGCTCTCTTTTCAAAGGGGAGAAAGCATTGCTTTTACTTGGATTTGGTTTTGTGAGGTAACAAAGCATAATTAGCTCTGTGGTGTCATCAGGGCTGTGTGGCACATCAAGAAGTCAATTGAGAGCGAAGTCAGTCCCTTGCATCATTAATCTTCCTTGGCTTTATTTTGTTACCACGTAGTTTGTTTGACTGTGTGATCATGGGACGTCACCCGTCTTGTCTTCCTTATTGCCTGAGATCACCAGTTGCTGAAGCTGGAAGTAGAAAAAGAAAGAGATGTGAATAAGTGCTGCGGAGCAAGTGAAACTTGTAATATGGGACTTTTGTACCTCTCTTCCCTTCAGCTCCGAAACCTAATTTCATCTCTAACCACCAAACCATTCCTCCTACCCCCTCCCAAAAATATTTGCTTGTTTCTTAGTTTCCATCAAAAGTAAATTTTCTTACTTAATATCAAAAGGCAGTGTCTCCCAATACTCCACTTTCTCTTTTTCTACTTTCTCTTATATTTCCTTGGCACTCTCTTTCCACCCCTGAGAGCCCCCACTCTCCTGGCTTTCCGCAAAACCAAACTATTCAAAAAGGCTTTTTACTCAAATGGGAGGGCTGTATTGTAGGATGGGGTCTCAGATGCTTCGCTAATGAGTTAGGGACCATAGACTTCATCACTATATTGCCTTACGTATTATCTGCTGCTTTAAATATGTACTCCTATGTACCACCTGTGCTCCATGTTGTCTAATGTCAGTCCTAGAATTGATTATGTTCTGTTTCAGTATTTTTTCTACTCTATATCGGATTCTTGCTAATGCTGTGTCTTTTAAACTTGTGTCTGTTTACCTTATGGCATTGTTTGTGGAATGTCCTTGATACTGTATTGAAATGTACTTGATACTGATTGTACTAATCTCATACTGTGTAATCCGCCTTGAGTCTCAGTGAGAAAGGTGGACTATAAATGACATAAATAAATAAATCTTTCTGACACACTCCTCTCCCCATACAAGTACTGCACTTATTTTCCCGCATAGCAGGAATGTTAGTCATTTGCGTACATATGAACAAGTAATGGGTGCAGGGATGGCGCCAGAGTTTCTGGCACCTGAGGCCGGGGACTGCTCCTGCCCCCTTCTGGACTGCTTCTGGACTGCTCCTGCCCCCTCATGCGTGCACGCACAGAGTGTGCACGTGCACCCAGACTGCGGGGCAGCAGGTGGCTGGGTGGGAGGGCTGAGAGGCTGCCGGCCCAGCCAGGCACGGTGAGTGGCTGGAAGGTGCGCGTGCATCCTCTCAGCCCTCTTGCTCCATTGCTCCGTGTGCTGCCCTGGATGCCTGCTGTGCCTGGCCTGCTGCGGCCGCTCCTGGCCGGGGGCACATATTGGCGGCAGCAGCAGCGCGGGAGAGCTGGGAGGCTGCAGTAGCTGCAGGCCAGGCATGGCAGGCGGCTGGGGCGGAGCACAGACAGCTTCCCATCCCTTCCGGTCAGCCGCCCGCACACTGCCACTGCCAGCTCCGCCGTGCTTGTCCCCGCCCCTGCCCCTGGCGCCCCCTCCGGCACCTCAGCACTGGAGGCAATCACCGGGGTTGCCTCAATGGAGGTGCTAGCACTGAACAGGTGTGCCCCCAAGGACGCCATTAGGATGGAGATTAAATTTGTTCCCTTCCCAAGTTGAGAGCAGCCAAAACGAATAGGTTCTGGTTCTATTTGCATGTCCTAACTTGGTTTCTGTTTGAATGTCACACCCTGTCACACTTTAAAGTGGGTAGCATGGGATGGAAGGTTAAGGACTGGCTTTAAAAGAAAGAAAGAGAGAGGGGGGGGGAGAGGGAGACCTGAATAAAAGTGTCACTAAGGCCCAAATTCGTAATTGCACAGTCTAACCCGTAGTATATGTGGCAGTGCATTTTTGACTGATGAAATATTAAGGATGATTTGGAAATTAAGAAAGAAGGCAGTGTGAAGTTTGCAAAGCAGGGAAACTGCAGCCAGGAATGTACCCATACTTTAAAGTAAAGAGCAATAATGAGTGCCCATAAAAATAAATAGCCATGATGTTAAATAGACTGCAGATCATTTGCACCTCAAGGCTTTACTTAGATTTTGTGCCAGTTAAGAAATGTGGTAATAAGCATTTGCAGGTTTTTCCTTATTTCTTATGCATAAGAATCCAGAAAATAATTTGGGATCCAGAAAATAATCACAGAGGTCTTAAGGGGCAGATGTAATAAAAGACACAAGTCTCAAGTATGAACCAGTGTTGTTCACATATTGATCTGCCACTGTTGTCATGATTTTTAAACACTTGTTTGCAAAATTTTAAAGGTGGCTGTGGCCATGCTGAAACATTCCTTGAATTATATACAAATAGTCATTTTAATTATATATAGACAAAACAAAGTAACTGCTAAACTAGTGCTTAGATATTCTAAGGATGCTCTCTTAAAATGAAATTTTAGGGCAAATCAGATGATGCTTGGGAGACGCAAATAGTCTTCAGCCAGTTTTTGTTCACTAAAAAAATCTGATAAGTGGTATCGAATCTGTTGAAGTTAGGGCTGCCGGCCAGTGGTTGGCACCTACTGTGATACTGGAGCAGGGGTGGAGCACCATCATAGCAAGGTCAGGGGTGGACATGGGTGGAGCACCATCATAGCAAGGTCATAATTTCTGGAGCAGACCTGGAAGTGATGTCATGCTGCTCTAGGATTTAGTAGAAACTCTATGGTTAATCATGGATTTTTCACTGAATTCTAGGGCAGCGTGACATCACTTCCATGTTCACCCCAGAAATGATGCAATGGTGATTTTTGCAGTAGTTTCTCCTGTCCCAATCTACTGAGTGATGGTGGGGGTCAGGAGCTGCTGCTGGGAGGAGACCTGTCAGCTGTTAGGAACAGAAGAGAGGCAGTGGGATCTATTGCTTAATCCTTTTTGCCTCCTGCTTTTTGCCACTCAAAATCACCTTTCCTAGGTTGGGGCAGCATAATGACGTCAGTGACATTCTCGCGCCAGCCCTGGGAGTGCGCCTGAAAAGCCCGTTCCCTGCCTTCCCCCCTCCCTGCCGGCCAGGTAAGTGGTTGTTGGGAATGAAAGGTTGGAGCAGAGAATCCCCCACCCTCACCAGGAGAATGAGATCCCTAGGCTCCAATGCTGCTTTTCAGAGGGGGGGGGGGAGGAACCTATCCAAATACGTTTTGCTATATCGGCGTCTTTTAACTGTCATCCAATTTCTGTTTTAGTTTGTTAGTTAAATAAAAACTCTTATATCATTGACTTTGGTAATGTTCCCTTATTGTACTGAATAGTTATTTTAACATGACCCCTTGAGAAAAGCACCTTTGTTTTAGTTTCAGTTTCTGCTTCTTATTTTGGTTGTTTACTGCAGCTGGTTATGGCCTAGCAGGGAACAGAGAAGGCCTTGCCTCTGTTCCAGTAAAGTTCTGAATTGTTTTGATATGGTTACTGAAGAATTATTACAGAATGTGTCTCAAGCATAGATATTTGCTGTAATCTAGTTAGACAATGGGATGCCTTCATTCCAAAATTCATTCATTCATTCTTTCTTTCTTTCTTTCTTTCTTTCTTTCTTTCTTTCTTTCTTTCTTTCTTTCTTTCTTTCTTTCTTTCTTATTATTTTTTATTTTAAAAACAGTATACAGAAGTAAAAGAGAACAACAACAAATTCTTAATTAACTATATAAAATTCCCCCTTTCCTAGTTTCTTCCTGGATTTTGCTATTCCAAATGATTTCAACTTGTTTCCAGAGTAGCATTGATGTGTTTGTGGCCTACCATTCTGCTTCTTTTGATGTCTGGACTTGGTTTGATAACATGACTGTTCTGCATGTTATTGATGCTTGCGCTCGTTGATTAAATCGCAGTATAGAAAGGAGTCTTGATAGCCCCTTCTGCATGGGGACATGACTCCTCACATTCCCTGAAATCAAGCCGAAAGGCATGGAATCAGCTTGTATGTGGCTGTTCTCACCTCTCTAAAGCTCAATATTAAAATCTTTATTTTTGATACCCAGATATTTAGCCCCCTATACTGTGCCAAAGCAAAAAGAATATAAAAAGAACTTCCTCCTGCATTCTTTCAAACCAGTGATTCTTCGATCCTGTGCTGGACTTAAAAGAATGGAAAGGAGGGGAGGGGGAGTGGCTGGCTAGACGAGAGTAGCCAATCACTATGCAGTGGACTGGCAGGGGGCAAGAGAGGGGGGAAGAGGGGGGGCATCAAAAATGGAACAAAGAGTATGCACGGGGAAACAGCCTGCCGCAAGTGGATTTAAAAAAAAAAGTCAAAGCGCTCCTAGGAAAGCCAGGGATAAGCCACATAGTAGCCAGAGTGACTAATGGCGACAATTCTGATGCAGAAGGTCACGAAAAATCCGCTGCAGTATGGGAACTGAATCAGCGAAATTGACCCATGCAGACTCGGCTCATGTCAAGTTTCGTCTTTGCTCTGATCTCATCAATATGTATTGACGGGCTGGTGTGCAGTGATTAAGGGAGGGGGGAATTCAAACTGAAGACCGCTGCAAACTCTTACTGTGCCAGTTCTGAAACCAATGTGAGCAGTTTTCCAAGTTTTTCTGGAAGGCAGATTGAAAGGAACGTAGAGTAGAGCAAATCCATAGGCAGATTAATGGAAGAAGGAATTCTTCTCATTACCATTTTAGTTGTCACTGACACAACATAAACATGGTGAAGAGAGGAGGAGGGGATTCTTATGCATAGCTATACAAGTATTTCTCAGCATGAATTATTCAGCCTAGGGAGGCTATAAGAAAACCAATAGCAATGTTTCGGTGAAAGAGCATACTTAGAGTACCTGCGTTTTCGAGGCTAAGGCCCTGGGCAACCATAGATGAATCTGTTCTGCTGTTTGGGGTGTGCTGAGCAGTTGTCCCACTAAGTATGGTAGGGTAGGCATCCACTATTTCTTTCAGGGCTGGCCGCGAAATTCCCTGATCGTAACCCTGGAGTTTTCGACCCAGGGAAGCAGATTTGAGTTGTGGTTTGACCACTCTTGTTTTGTTTGTGTTTGTACCGCCTGGAGCAGGAGAGAAAGGGCAAGTCACAATGTGTTTTACAGTTGTGTGGTCTTTTATCTAAATCTGTTCAAGCAGCCTCAAATTAAATTTAGAAAGTTGCAGATTCTGGTAACATGTTTTAACTCTAGTGAAAGGAGGAATGGACAACAACATTCTTGATGCATCCCATTTCAAACAAAAGGGAAATTTATCCTCCTCCGCTGAGGCATAAATGTAGTCTATTCGCAGTCATTTATCTGCAGAGTCAATGCTCACTGTGGTAATTCATCAAACATTTTTTGTGGAGTGGATCTGGCAGTATTCTTTGGCATTGGGCTTTGAAATTCTAAGCATTCTTACTTCCTTTGGGAATACTGTGACTTTCACTTCTTATTGCACATCTGGAAGGAATGTTGTTGTCTCTCTGTTTTAACATAGAACCCCTCCCCCCTGACAATGATTTCACCTCTTTGAACAATCTGTTAGAATCGATACACTTGGGGGTCCTTCAGCCTGCAATAAGTGTTTAGGACTGAGTTCAGTGATACTTTCTGTGCAAACTCATTGTCAAGGCAAGTGAGCGGCAGAGGTGGTTTGCCATTGCCTTCCTCTGCAGAGTCTCCCTTGATTTTGCCCATCCAAGTACTGACCCTGCTTAGCTTCCAAGATCTGATGAGATCGGTCTATACCATGCCTTCTCCCCACCCACCCACCCACCCAAAAAACTAGGGATGTGCACCCCAAAAAAAGTCTCAATATGAATCTGGGTCTCAAGGATACCATACACATTCAGTATCCCCGAAGCCTGCATCAGATTCTCTAATCCAGTTTGATAGGATTAGAGAATCTCAAATTTATCTGGCCGTACCACGCCAGGAAAACTATCTGGAAGGTTGGGGGTCATTTTTCAAGCAAACTCTACCAAATTTGCAGGAAGCCTATTCCTTCCTGTCTACTAAAGACCCCCTAATTTTCAGGAAGATAAGACCCAGCATCCAATTGTATGGGCCCCTGAACAAGCTGTCCCCAGCCACTCTCCATTGTTTTCTATGGGGGAAATATTTCCAGGGCTTTCCAGGCAAAGGGAAACCTTAAGCAAAGGCAACTGCTGGCCAAAAGCCAGTCCCAAATGCAAGTCTCACTTCCATGCAAACTGAACCAATCATGCCCAACAGAACCAAAGTGAAGCAAGGGAACCAAAGTCAAATCAGAGAATCCCAATATCAAACCAGAAAGTCCAAAACTGAAGTGGAGGAGTGAGGAGGAGGCACAACAAGCCACAGCATTTAAAAGGTGGCTGGCAGTGGTTTGAAGGGCTCTCTTGGAGCTCGGACAGGAGTGGTGACTGGATGGAAATCCCTCCACAGCTCTGACCTCATGGACAGAGTCAGAGCAGCAGCAAGGGAGAGGGCAACAGGGCAAAATGGCTCAAAGCGCTGGGGCAGGCTCCCATGGCAGGAACATGGCATGAAGCCAGTTGGGGACAGGAGGCAGAAGGAGCCAACCAGGAGCGTGGCAAGCCATGAGGGCACAGGCCAAGGGAGATGGTCTTGCCTCCCCCACAATGCCTGGAAAGAAACAGAAAAAAAGCTTGGAGAAGCCAGCTTGCAGCATTTTCCATCTTAAACCAAATAAATCTAGTTTAATCCAGCCCATCATGATTCAGCTTCCTGGATCTGATCCAGGATTCTCTGATGTGAAGCAGCATAGCCAGATTATGCTGAATCAGTATAAATCCAGCTATATAGCCAGTTCAGGAAAGCTGTATTGCACACCCTCAGTCCTATCTTTTTTATTTTTTACAGTTCGTTTCTAAACAGTTATACCATACCTAAATTTATTAATGTCAATGGGCTTAGAATGACATAACTCTGTTTAGGACTGCAGTGTCAGCTGAATATTGGAGCAGATCCTAGCACAGACATCTTTCAATGAAGTTGTATAATCATTCTTAGACATACTGGTTTAGTAGCATTTAGGAATAACACCTGATTGACTTTTCTGTACCAATCCAATCGTCTGTAACTGGTGTATACTGGCCATGGGTCCTATTTAGCTAAGTAATTTAAGATGTGCTTACATCCAGTAAAGTTTAAAATTAAAGATGTCATATGATGAAGAGGGATGCCTTTTAAAGCTCTTTGTGTGCCTAAAGCAGTGCCTATATGGTGAAAAAGAGTTAATGCTCTTTGGAAGTTTTATGTAACTAAAATCCAGCAAAAATTGAATTTGGAGCAAGATCTTGAAGACAAATGGTGAAGGGCAAAATGCCAAGAACAGATGCATTAATAATCCCTATAAACCAATGGTAGCCAACTAATTTGAGATATTAAAGGAAATCATGAGTTTAAACTTTCCTGTATTTCGAAGATGCAAGGTTTCATCGATAAGTGCAGGAAATATTAAACTACACCGTTAATGCACAGGGAGAACAATAAAATATCCAGAGATCTTATTTCAGTTCTTTATTTTTACTTTCAAAATGGAATCCATTATCTTACATGAATGATTGTAAAGACTTACTGTACCTTTTAGGGATTCTTTTATGCTGTTTTTATAAATTGCCAATTGTAATCAAGTGGTGTAGACTTGGAATATGCGACATCTTTATTGGAACAATTTATGTAGATGAAAAGGTAGGCAAGCTTTCTAGTTCTACCGATACTTTTAAGTAAAATGGAAAACTACCTGTCACATATGTTGAGCGGGGAGGGGAGGATGGTGGCAGTCGCAAACATACCAAAAGCCAGACTAGGTTTTAAAGTTACATTCTTTGTATTTAACAAGATACACCAGTGATGGGTAAGTTTCCCTAGATCAATTAACAATGGGCTCAGTTTCCCATGCTTTCTTAGTAAGCACTCAGAGAAAGCTCAGCTTTCCCTTCTCTCAAGCTCCATATTTATAATGGTGCACATCATGCATTGCCTCCTCAGCATTGCAGTTCAGTTGTTGCACATGCTATTGAACATGTTCATGCTGCCCATTTCCTGTTGATGTCTTAGCAGTCAACAGAGGACATATGCATGTCCACTTGAAACAATTCACATGAATTTCACTGCAGTCAGTTTCAGAAAAAATAAAAAATCTAAACTTCTCTGCAAGGCTGTACAAACTTAACTAGCTTTAGAGGGCTGGACAAGAGGCAGTGTACATGTAGAAGCTTGTTTACCATTTTAAGACAATGTAGAGGGGATATCTCTTTAATTCAGAGATCAGCAGAACATTACAAGCAGAGGAAATGTTCATTATGCCCCAAGTAATTAAAATTTTTCATGCCATTTGAACAGGGTTTAGTAGTGTGTTGAACATCACTGGCATGATGCAACTATGCAATTTACTCTCATCAGGGAGAGCAACTGAAGCCCCTCTTTATATGTATCTCTTACTGGCACGGATGCTACTGCCTCTGTGGTTGCTGCTATGCAAACTGAGTACCATGGCCATTTCCACACATCTTACCTGCCGCTGGAACATCGTGCAAAACATCTGGAAGACAGCACCTTCTTGTGCAAAATCGTGCCAGGAAGACGCAATTTGCGTAAAACTTTGTAGTTGGAAATGGCCCATGTTGTCTTTATGCTTTAAATTCCACATGTGTTTACATAACACCCAAGAACCCCTTGGGAGGTGCTCTGCTTCCATGGGTTATATATACCCACAAGAAAGACAATGCGCAAAATATATTTGCATTTGGCAACTATGCCTTTATCTTTTTTAAAATTAACATATCAGTTATCAATCGGAGTGTTTCCATTGGCTTCAATGAGAAACATGATTATGGAGGTGCCCTCCCAACTGTAATTAAATCCTCATGTGCTTCTCTTCCTTCTGAGCCCCCTGCTATGTCTGCTTGGATATAGAGGAGTTTAGAGTGGTTTGCTTCTGCCTCTATTCTAGCCTTTCAGTCTGTAGGGTAATCAAGAAGTTTATCCAGGAGGAAGACTGAATCTTGCCTTTACTACACTGTTATCTATCTGCCAGCATATACAAACAATGTTGTACTTCTGGATGATGAAGGGAACAAAATAGCTCATGTTCCCCAGGGAACAAAGTATCTCATATATGTAGGGCCCCTGCTTACATAAAGCCAGAAAGCCCTCCTGAAGCCTGAGATAGTATAGTAATCAACAGAAACCGTATATGTTGTGCACAGAAATGCCAGTCGGGAGGAATGTCAGCCCTGTCACCGACATATCTGCTAGGCCATTCTTGCCCTCAGTGCCTATCCTACCACCTGCTGATTGGGAAAATGAAACCAGATCTTGAGACATCAGAACAACTTGCCCCAGCTTTATTATACAATCAATGGACCTCTTTCAGTCATTGAAACAAATTATAGTATGTGTGGATGATTGGTCAACTTAATTCCTTCAGTGTCCAAGATCTTGTCTCAATGGCTACATTAAAAGTATAATAACTCTTTTAGTAGTAAATACATTATCTGAAGTAATAACACTCACATTTTCAACTGTTTCTGAATGTCAGAACTTAGTTTGGCCAGATTTTGAACATTCAGAGTATCAAAGAATATACATGATTTGCATCAGATTCTGGTAAGGGTCCAACTTCACATCTATAGGAACCAAAGCAAGTGGGTAAAAGTCTTTATATGTCTTTTGACGGATATGGTAACAACTGGAGGCATCTAGGGTCCCCACGCAGACAAAGATTCACAGAGATGGTTGCTACACTAGTCAAGGTAACACACAAAATTAATCCTAAAACAGATTTAATCCAGGCTTTAGCTTTGTTTGACTTATCGGTTATAGTTGTCAAGTTAAATCAGTTATCAAGTGCTCTAAATAAAGCATTTGGGGCTGTGACACTGTGACATCAGGGTTCTTTTTATAGCTCTAACATGGTCTCCGTTGTTTCCCTCAGATTTCCCCTCTGATCTAGAAGATCTCATTATGCATAGAAAAGTGTGATAGGAGGGTCTCTCCAGTTGTGGCAGATGCAGCTGCCAAGGTTGAGGTTAGTCTGGAATACATTAGACAATATAATGCTGCTGTAAATTATGCTAAGAGATTTCAATCAGGCCTTGTTCATTTTAGGATGGGAGAAATGGATGACCCCCCCCTGTCTGAAAATAACAACAGGTAATTATAAAAAACACGTTATAGCCTCACTTGTTTTCTGTTGGCAGATTATTACAAGTGCATCACTGTCCATCCTTTACTTCCATAGTGTGGTGTTCTCATGGATTAGAGGTCCTTGGTGATTTCCCCCACCCCACCCCTCCCTAGTCCTTCTGCTGCCTGATTATGACACATTCCCGGTTCTTCAGAGATAGTTGTTTCATAATAGCTGAGCAGCATGAATACAAAATGGCGAGTATCGTAATGACCTCATGTAAGTATCTGATGTGGCTGCATCTGAAATACTGTCTGTGTACATTTCCGATTGCTGTATCTCAAAACAGGACATTGTAGTGCTGGAAACAGCAGCCAAAATGATCAGGGGGTAGGCACTCAGAGGAAAAGCTAAGGAGTTTATGGCTTTTCATTTAGAGGAAAGACAACAAAGGAAGAGGAGATAGAGATCTATAAAATGTGATAGAGATATATAAAAGCATACATGGGATTAGAGATGGGCACAAAGTGGGGAAAAAATAAAATGAGTGTTTGGTGCTTCGTCGCACTCCATGAATCACAAATCACGAACTTTCACAAAATTGTCCCATTTCACGAAACGATTCATTAGTTTCATGATTCGTCAGAAGCACTTCAATGGCCCCCTTCATACCCAGAGATGCAAACTCGCAAGGAGACTTCAGCAGGCGCTCCTCCGCACACCCTCACCCAACAAGTCAGCAAGAACAAATGCTCTAAATAAGAATGTAAGCAAAGAAAATTAAAGGGGGGGGGGAGAAAGGTAGGGCTCAGTCAAGCTAGGCCCCAGAGCCAGGCAACGCTCTGAGACTGGGGTTGGATGGGGTGGAGGAAAGAAGGCACCCTCACCCAACGACCTTCCTAGCAAAGCCAAGAGCTAAAAATAAGAAAGAGTCTCTTTTAAAGCAGCAGCAAATCCAGCCCAAAGCTCCCAATTCCACTCTCTCATTCCAAATCCCAGCAACAGGTCGCTATGCCTTATATAAGAAATGATCAGATAGAGCAGAACAGGAAGTCTGGTTGGCAGACAGACCTGCCTAACAGGGCTTGGAGGGTGAGATTAGTGTTCCCATGGCTACAGAAAGCTCATCTCCTCAGTTGTCTCGGGGATTAACCCCCCTGCTCCTTGCTGTATAAGGCAGAATGGAAGCTCTCCAGTTGGCAGGGAGAGCTGCCTATCAAGATTGGGTGGGCTAAGATTGGAGTTTCCAATGGCAACAAAAGGTCTACAGACCTTCCAGGCCTATGTTGCCTAGAGAATGAATGGATTGGCGCCAGCCTGTCTGGCATCACAAATCAGTCACGAATTGAACGAATCGGCCCCAAAAGTCATTAATTTCATGAAAACTACAGCCCCACAAAACATGTTTCACGAAACATGAATTGGCCCAATTCGTCACTAAATTTAATTCATATTTCGATTCATGCCCATGTCTACATGTGATGGGAAAAGAGGATAAAAAGAAGTCTTTCTCCCTTACCCATAATGCTAGAATTTGTTGCCATTGAATGAAGTTGATGGGCAGTAGATTCAGGATGGACAAAAAGAATGCTTGTTCACATAATACACTATTTACTTGTGGAATTCACTGCCACAGGATAGCCACTTCTTCAGTTGGCTTTAAAATGATCTGCAGTCCTGTTCTGATTGCCAGTGCTGGAACTTCTCTCTCTGTCTTTCTGTTGCCAGGTAAATCATCTGTCTGTGTTTAGTCCTTCCTACTGATTGTTAGAGAGGCTTAAGTATTTATTGTATTGGCTGAGGGAAGCTGTTTCATATCACTTTCATGGTATGACAAAAGGAAAAGCCTGTGTGTTTAGCCCCAAGGATCTAGCTAGAGATACATAGAATGCCCTCTGAGAAGTTCCAATCCCTGAGACTTTCCCTTAAAACTCCTTGTAGTATTCCCCAAAGCAACCTTTTGCTTTTGGGTGAAGTTCAGTGTAGAAAATAGGCCTTTTTCTTGACACCTTACCTCACTGCATGCCATTCTGAACTCCCAGGCGGATAAGGGGCAGATGAATCAGCCCAACTCCATAACGGAAGTCCCGATGTTATGATTTTTGTGGATCCCCAAGTAAGGCTGTACAGAAGAATGCCCTGGAGAAATGCTAATGTTTTAAAAATATCTTTCTCCCAATTTCTGAGATGTTTTGCCTTCTGAAGGAGCCTCCAAACTTGTATTGAAATTTTGCTTCAGAAAAGTAAAGGCAGTGGTGGTGTGACATGTTGATTCCTACGTCTATGATTTGGGTGCTAACAATATCCAGACTAATTTTTGAAACTTTATGCATAGCATTCTCCACAGTCTCTTCCTTTTTCATACTGAGGGCAGGGAGACTCTTTCTTTCTAGAATCCATTTCTGGGAATATGTCTCAGTTATCCTGTGTACTTTTTGAAAACTGCCGCAAGTGTCATTAGCAAAGCATTTCACCTGGCGTTTTCTAACCCGAACTTCTACAGTGTTGTTCCAGAGACATTGATCTCTTCTCAGATCTTGTATCAAGCTGGCCAAGCAATTCTACATAAAAGGAAAATTCTGCTAGAATGGATGGCACGAAAGCCTGCCAAATGTCTGGGGTGCTGTCGATCCATCATTAACCATAGCAACTCTCTATGTTATCAATAAGTTGCTGCATAATTTCATCTGCTTTCATAGTCTATAAATTTGGTGAACTGCACAGTTTGCAGCTCTCCCCCACCTGTTCCCTTAAACTTTCTGCTCTTGTTGTTGTTGTTGCTGTTGTTGTTATATGTTATTATATGTTATTATTATATTTTGTTTTGCTTAAGACAAACTTTAAAAATCATTAAACAGTCTGTTTAAATATCTTTTCCTCCAAAGCAAAAACAAGTTGGTGGCACATGAGCTTTGATTGGGCTGTGACAGTCACTGGCACTTTACAATGTGATGAAAATGGAGATATAATTTGATTAAACAGAGCATCAATGGAAACACTAGGCGCCCAGCTCCTTGCAATGAATGTGATCAGAGAAGTGTTTTCCAATTTGCATTGCAGTTTAAGCAGCCGTGCTATAATCACTGGAAGAGTGTAATGACTTAATCTCCCTATGGAGTCACCCTGTAGTGGTTTTCTGAGGGATGCTAGCCATTTTCCCACATGGTCTGTACCATGAAATTCAAATAACACAGGGAGAAAGATGTAATTTGTTCTCTGTTGCCTTCTGCTGGGCTTAATTCACACACACATGCATGCATGCACGTTCACGCACACATACAAGCAAGTGTGATAATATCACAAACTCTCCACACCTGTTCTACGTTCTCCACAGTGCGATGGTGGGAAGGGGTGGGACCGGGAGCAGAAGAAACCATAAGAAATTGATAGGCAGGATAAGAAAATGAAAAATATGTCCAAAACATTTCCACGTTTCAAGGATTATTTCTTATTCTGGGTTCATGTAGTACTGGAAAGGATGTGACTGACTACTGCTTTCCTGAGGTTGGATCCCACAATGTTCCAGTAATGTTCATAGGCCAGGGCATGTGGATTCTTTGAGAGTACACTGCTGCTGCTCATGCTGGCATCAGCAGATGTGGTGTTGGGGAAACAGGCATGGCTTGTACCTGATAGATGTGCCCATGGCTTTCTTCTGGGAAAAGAGGTGGTGGAACTCAGTGGGTTGCCCTTGGAGAAAATGGTCACATGGCTGGTGGACCTGCCCCTGATCTCCAGACAAAGGGCAATCTAAACTCCCCTCTGTCTGGAGATCAGGGGGCGGGGCCACCAGCCATGTGACCATTTTCAAGAGGTTCCGGAACTCCGTTCCACCACATTCCAGCTGAAAAAAAGCCCTGGATGTGCCTGCGCAATGTGACTGAAAACTTCAAATGTTATCAGAACAGCATGGGATCCAAACCTCCAGGCATGCAGAATGATTCATCAGATCCGAGCCCTAATTTATTTTACCTTTCCTGGAAACTCTTTCACAATCGCAAGACAAGCCTGGCAGTTGTTCATACTTTCGTAACTGTAAGCTGTATGACCAGAGTAATATCCTCTGCGAGGGCATAGCAAACTTAGAATGGGGCAGTTCTAAGCTGGTTGCTGGGGACATGGGGTAACAAACCCATCACACTTTAAAATGTTTGAATCCTCCTCAAACAATCTTAATGGTATGAATTGCATGGTGTGATGGCTGTGCTTTCTTTAAGCTTCCACAGCTTGCAGTGCAAGGTATACACTGCAGTGTCCACAATGCTTTTCTGATTAAGATGGTAATGCCCTTTCCCAAGTTGCCAGTCTTCTAGCCTCAGGTGGTGGGCACCCAAAGCAGGGCCACTGAAGGTGACCATAGTGGTAGAGTAGGTTCATATGGGAATAAGCAGTCTGTGAGGTCCTAAGCCGTATATGGCTTTAAAGGTCAATACTGGCATGTTGAATTGGGCCCGGAAGCAAACTGGGAGATAGTGTAAGGTGGAAAAAAACTGGATGGACAACACTCCGTGCACAATGTAGTTCTGGGCCCCTTCCAGGTGCTTGGAATCAGGCTCTACATAGGCTGGCCTATGGGCCGTTTTATTAGCACATAGCTGCTTGGTTTGTCTAAACTAATCTGAGGGCAAGTTGGAGAACAGAGGGTGTGTCCATCACTAACTATGCCTCTAAGCATTTCTGAATATGAAATTTTGGAATGGATTTAAAGGTTTCTGCTGAGAAAAGTATCCAAGGAAGTTAATGGGAAGTTAATGGGAAGGAAGGAAGGGTCTCAGCAAGAGCAGGAAAATTTCAAATTTGGTACATTCCTTGAGAATGCACCCTCTTGATTCTGTGAACCAAATTCTTGGCACAAGAGCAGGTAAGAGCTTCTTCAAGGCTCAGGCAAGTAAACCAACAAACACACAGTCACCCCAGTTAATGCTGCAGATAGTAAACCCTGCTTTATATCTTAAATTTTGGGATAACGGGAACTGGTTATTTGAAATATCCCCTATGTGAACAAAGTCACCAAAAGTAGGCATAATCAACTGGTAAAGAGTTAATATGTGGGCCAGCCAGGGGCACATTGGCCATTAAGGCCACTATTTAAAAAACCCAGTGGGATGATGGCTTGGAGGGCCATCCGCCTGTTGGGGCCACCATGACTCTGGGTGGCCCTGTGCAAAGTGGGTGGGAGCCAATGCCTATGTGAGTTGGCGGCCCCATATGGTAGAATGGCCCCAGTGACTTGTGAGTACGGCTCCAGCTCCAGCCCTCCAAGGTATCTAGGTGCCCAGCGGTTGCCCAAATTCCTGCCCAGCATAGTGCAGCTCTCCTGGTCCACCAGTGCCCAAGATCTTGGAAAGCCACTGCTAGACTGATGGGACAACACTAGGTTAGATGCACTAAGACTTTAAGGAAGCTTCATTCAAACGTATCAGTTTTTAATATATTGATAGCTGCCTCAAAAGTGTTGGAAAATGTAGAAGAGACACAGTGGAAATAAGTAATGACATTCATCCGCTCTCTACCTGTTACATTTTGGTACTTCCGTTCCAATTATACATGTTTATATGTAAGATTCAAGTCCAGTAGCACCTTAAAGACCAACAAGATTTTCAGGGTATAAGTTTTTGAGTCAAAGCTCCCTTCATTAGATACCTCAACTGTATCTGACAAAGGGAGCTCTGACTCTCAGAAAATTATACCCTGAAAATGTATTGGTCTTTAAGGTGCTACTGGACTCGAATCTCACTGTTCTGCTGCAGACCAACACAGCTACCCACCTGAAACTATGGTTAGATATGGTTCTTTCCTTGAGATTTAGTCACAGCAACCCTGTGATGGAACTAGGTTACTCATGGAGCTTCATGACCGAGTAGGGATTTGCAGGTGGGTCTGATCCTGTAGCCACTACACCACAATGATGCTCAGTTCTTCTGCACAAGGTTACACTGCAATAGACAGGAACTGCACCAGAACATTGTGGTGTTCTCATGTAGCTTCTGTTGACTTAAAATAGGATTTATGCAGGACAACCTGCGGCTGGATTGTGTCCATGATATTTTATACTATGAGTGTCTAATGTGGTTTATTGATCTATCTCTAAATGGATGATGAATCATTGTTTCTCCCATAATTTTTTTTGTTTCATAATTCTTTATGTAATTTATCAGGAGTAGTAATGCGTATTGACCCTTCCCATGTGACATTAGACATTTGGAGCTGAGTAATATTTCACAGCATGAAAAATATAACTCAGAAAGCCGTTTGAAATCTGAAAAGCCAAAGAGAAATTACTGAGGTCATTCAATCATTACTGAGATAAGCTAAGGAATAATTCAACCATCCACTAGGGAAAGCGATTCCGATATTCATCAATGCATATTGTCACCATCATCCTACAAATACAGACAGAGAACGTTTTTCTGCATTGGAATAATCCTGCTATTGTTTAATCAGTACTGAGCATGATCTAGTCTATGCCTTGCACATGGCAGCTCACCATGTGCAGGAGAGAGATTGATGAACTGGGGTGGGATGTCAGAGGCATAAACCACCATAAGAGTTCTTGATAGGTAGCAGAGGATGTACCTCTATGGATTTACCCATTCATTAAGATCAGCTGGAAAGGCGATCCTGCCTTCTGGCAATCACTCTTACCATTAAGATGTTGGAGGAATGGTGTAGCGAAGGGGAGGACATCTTTATGGTACATCTTTATAGTAGAGTTCTGTTTTAATGGAATGTTCCCCATTTTTTGGTAAATCTGTATTGTATATATAATTGTATTTTACCTCATTTTTTAATCTAATCTAATGGGGTTTTTGTAATTTTTGGACAGCCTATGGCTATGCACAATAAACTCTGAACTTGAACTAGTACAGTTCCTTTTCAAGAAAGACTCTTCAAATCACAGTTTAGTTTAACATGGAAAACTTTTTTAAAAAATTCAGAAGAGACCACAGAAAATTGAGAGACCCCATGGTCCTCATCTTTTTTTTTTCAATAAATCTCACATTGCATTAACATGTGTAATGAATGACGGATCGATTAAAGAGACCATCTCACCACTTTCCATGAGGGGAAGCTACAAGATGCAACAATTGCAAATTAGGATTGACTTGCAAGTGTAAATGAGTCATCGCAGATTATACAGAACTTTTTAAAAAAAATCAGGTCCCACAACTCATATTTCTTTATTTATTATTTTTATTCTATCTTTCATTCAAGGAGATTAGGATGGTTTCTAGACACACATCCAGGGCTTTTTTTCTGGGAAAAGAGGGGGGGGGACTCAGCAGGTTGCCCTAGGAGAAAATGGTCACATGGCTGGTGGCCCCGCCCCCTGATCTCCAGATGGAGGGGAGTTTAGATTGCGATGCAGAGGGCAATCTAAACTCCCCTCTGTCTGGAGATCAGGGGGCGGGGCCACCAGCCATGTGACCATTTTCAAGAGGTTCCGGAACTCTATTCCACCATGTCCCAGCTCAAAAAAAGCCCTGCACACATCCAATATTTTATCAGCACCACAAGCCTGTAAGGTAAGTTGGGCTGATAAACAGTGATTGGCTCAAGGTCTCCCAGTGAGCTCCATGGCTGTATGCGGATTTGAGGTCTTTCAGCACTAACACCATATTGATGCATCTGACAAAGAGAGCTGTGGTTCTCAAAAGCTTATGCCTCAATAAAGCGGGTTAGTCTTAAAGGTGCTACTGGACTTTTTACTATCTAACACCACATTGGCTCTCTAGCTTTTATTCACTCATCCAGATTATCATTTGATGCTGCTCCCCGCAACTGACAAATATTTAGGGCCAAATGGGGCCCTGAATGTGGGCCGTATATATTTGCGTGCAAGCAAAGGAAAAGGTTGAGTTTTTTCTTTTTCTTTTTGGAGGAAAAATGATAATCAATGTTTTTTATGCAGGAGACAGTTTGTTTTGATTCTGGGGACAGTTATTATTAAAGAAAGGGAGAATCCAATCAAGTTGTTTCCTTAATATCAAATCTGTAGATGTTCCCATTATAATTCATCAAGAGCTGATTCAATATGTGTAATTGAAAGTTGTAAGGGTAATGTAAAATGCTTTCCTTTCTCTCTTGTGAAGTGTCCAGGCTGTATAGATCATTTTAGCATGTAATCTATATATATTTGGTTTTTTATGATTCTGCTGGAAGATTTATGCATCTGTAAAATGATGGCTATTATGAGCCTACAACTGTATTTAATTTTTGACTTTCTAATATGCAATCACAAATCAATGAACCCGGCTGTCTCCCTGCCCGTTTCACAGGCCATTTAAATCCCAGTCCTTTGCCCGATCTGTCTCTGCTCATGCTTTGGGAAAGTTATTTGTGCACTGCTAGTCGCTCCAGAATGTGTAGGGGAAGGCTCATGCTGCTGCAAGCAATGTAATTTGCCGAGGCAACTTCGGTGCTTAGATGCACATTGTGCTGTGCATTTGGACCGTCATCAGATTATCGCCTGAGGTTCCTGAGCTAGTCAGTGATATTTGCATGGGCTCTTGTTTCACTGTCTCAGGGTGCTTGTATTCAAGAAAAGTCCCTCCTGTTGACGTGAAAGGGGCTAACAGTGCAATTCTCTGCATAGGGCCTCCATTCTAAACCGGTTTATTTTAGTGGGCTCAAACTGGAGTCAGTATAAGGGTTAAGGGAATCAAACACCTACTTGAAGCACCCCCCCCCCAAAAAAAACTTTTATGCATGACCCATTGTGTTTCTGGGTGGGTCGTTTGAATAAGCGAGGTCTCCCTTCCCATATGTTCCTATTTACTAGGCCCAGGCCCTATTTTCTAGTGCCTTTCACAGGTAAAATGTTGTCCTTATTTTCTCCTGAGGGGAGATGTTGGGGACAGATTTTTTAGAATGAGTTACAAGTGTGAGAAGCTTCAGTTGCTGGCCTTCAAGACTCAGCCTCATCCCCTTGGTGTCTAGGTAGGGTTGCCAGCCTCCAGGTAGTGGCTGGAGATCTCCCGGAATTACAACTGGTCTCCAGGCCACAGAGATCAGTTCGCCTGGAGAAAATGGCTACTTTGGGGGCGGTGGACTCTATGGAATTATGCCATGCCAAGGTCCTTTCCCTCCCCAAACCCCACTTTCTCCAGGTTTCACCCTCAAGATCTCTAGGAATTTCCCAACTTGGAGCTGGTAACCCTATGTCTAGTAGCTGAACACCTGAGTGTGTACACAAGTATATCCGTATGCTAGTAGCGGTGCCCACCAATCGGCATATTTCTTAAAAAGTTCAGCAGGAAGCCTATCAGAGCCTGAGGCCCTACCTGGTTCTTAAACTGAAAGGTAATTTTAGTAGTCTGAAATGGATTTGTATAGTTAAAAGTTTTTATTTGTGATGGATCGGATACCTTATCAATCTTGTGATTGTTTTTACGTCAATAAAGGTATATGATGATGAATAATATATCGTATGCACTAACAAACCATCGGGTGCATGGCCTGCCATATGATAGTGGAGCGGAAGTGAACAGGGAGGAATACATGTGAGTCTGTTCACTTGCCATTCAAGTGTCACTCCTCACTTCTAACTTGGCCCTCAGGCAGCTAGGAGAATGGGTCTCTGTTTCCTAGGCAATTAAAGGCAAAGACACTGCAGTGATTGGCAGAAAACCATCTGGACATTTCCTTCAGTGGCAGCAATTTGGTATATTCTGCTGGTTGAACATCCTTTTCACTTGCATTTTCTGCAAATTCACTTTCTCCTCCTTCTGCTGCTTTTACTGAGCCAGTGAAGTGCCAAAGTAAGGTTTGACCACATTTTCTGTTTTTCCAAAGGTGTTTTCCAAAAAACAGATTAATTATACTTACCGTGTTAAAGAACAGGGTATTTTCCATGTGTTTTTGATTGGTTAGTGTCTGAATGTGCACCCCCTACCCTTTTAAATCAGTGCAGGACAGTCTGTTGTAGAACATGCTACCACATTGTTCAGGCTTAGGGAAGAGCCTTCCCCCCAATTATAGTGCATTGAATGGGATTGGAGCACATAAGACAATACTTGTTTGGAGATCAGAGCAGCATTAAAAGTACACACGGTTGGCCTTGTTTTTCTTTTATGAAATGTTGGAAAGGGAAGTATGCAGTGTCACATCGCAAGCTGCTATTGCAACTCAGTTGAGTTTTAACAGCTGTTTTCTGAAAGATGGCTGCTGTTCAAGAAATGTTCGTCCATTCCCACCCACCACCATTGGGTAATGCAGAACTAATCATGAGAGTAAATGCAATCCACATGCAGAAACTAGAACTGCTATAATGGATATGCACAGCACTGCTGCAAAGGGGGGGGCAGCAAACTGCATCAAGGGTTGTGGTTAAGCACATGGAACCGCATGCATTACCACATTCCTTGAGCCCTACTTGGGGCTGTGTGTACAGCAGCAGCAGTCTCCTGTAACTCCCTAGGCCTGGGTGAGTGTTTCCAAAATGTAGCATTTTTTATAAAGCATAATCTGATTTATGGTGGTTGACCTCCGAACACCCCTTGCAGCTGCGTCAGCCCTTGTCTGCCTGAGGAAGGTGAAGGGGACGATACACTTGCTTGAGCGTTTTGAGCATGTAAGACCAGGATCAGGCCATGGCTGCAAGCGGTCCTAACCCAATATAGCTTCAGAGCATGGATTCTGATAGCACAACTTTTGAGAATGTCAGGGAGCTCATAATGGTAAACTAAAGATGGTTGTTGGGGGTTTTCTGGGCTGTATTGCCGTGGTCTTGGCATTGTAGTTCCTGACGTTTCGCCAGCAGCTGTGGCTGGCATCTTCAGAGGTGTAGCACCAAAAGACAGAGATCTCTCAGTAAACTAAAGACTTTGGGCCAAGCTAGAAGTGACGAATTACGCTTGAATGGCAAGTGAGCAGACTACGGGCCAAGCTACACATGACGAATGACACTTGAACGGCAAGTGGATTGAGTGGAGGGCAAGTGAACAGGGAGAAATACACTTGCTGTTCAAGTGTCATTCGTCACTTGTAGCTTGGCCCTGATATGTATTCCTCTGTGTTCAATTGCGCTCCACTTGCTCTCCAATCGGAAGAGAATCACCCACAGCTTGGCCTGCCTTTTAGGGAGGAAGGAAAGGATCATCAGAGGTGGTATGTAAATACATGGAGGTTTTTTTTAAAATTAAGTATGGCTTTATTTCTATGCAGTGCTGTGTTACCCATGTTCCTAAAACAAAAAAAAAATAAAAACAGGGTGGGCAGAGAATCCTGAGGGTCATGTGAGAATGCAGCAGGGGAGCTTCAATGTACATCAATGTACATCAGTTGTGTAAAGGAGACCACTGCTAAAAATGGAGATTAAATGGATCACCCTGGACTATCTGCAGGGCCGGCGCCACCATTGAGGCAGTGAGGTGGGCACCACAGGCGACGCAGGGCCAGAGGGGGTGCTGGTGGTGGAGGTGCATGCTACGGAGCTGGCGTGCCTGGCCCACAGCTGCTGCTGCAGCCGGCCACCCCTGCGCCACCGCCACCACCACACGCCCCTGGCCGAGTGCAGCAGCCATTGGCCAGGCACAGCAGGCGGCTGGGGCGGTGTGCCGAGTGTGGGCAGCCTCCTCGCGCTGCCCCAGCCACCTGCCGGCCAATGGGCCCAGCTTTGCTGTGTGATAACGTTGTCACATGATGACATCATCACGCAGTCCGGGGGCGCATGCGCATGCACGCTGCGCGCACATGCACAGGAGGGTGGCCACAGGCACCAGAAACCCTGGCACCAGCGGTGATTATCTGGACTCTCACTGCAAGGGCAAATTCACACAGAATCACATCAGCAACTCACATCAGCAACCCGACTACCAAACTCTCTCTCAGACTCTAGTAACAGTTCCAGAGCAACCCAAATGATAGCTAGACTTTCACGAGAGGAAGAAATCTCAGACTTTGGTAAGCCCTATAAGGTGTATGCAACTTAGAGAGGCTGTGGGGAATGAAGAGGAGGTATTGGCTCCTCTGGCTCCCTGGGTCTGTATGGAGGCAGGGGCAGAATAGGAACAGGTGGAAGAGGCAGCCTCAGGTGGCAAAATGATTTGAGCTGCCGCTGTCACTTGTGGATAATGTAAAGAAATCTTGATCAATATTTGCAATGCCCCTTTTTCTTGCAGGTCTTCAACCTTTGGTTAACTTCTGAATATGGCTTGTTTTGCACACCAAGGAACGTATCACACATGTTTTTATACATGGAAGATTACAAATGTGATGTAAGGATATAACTTGTGTCATACAGTTATACTCATCAGGGAGTTGTAGTTGACTGGCTGTTGCTGTGCATATGCAATTTTAAACCTAAGTTTGCCTCTGCATAATGTGTGAAAATGCCCTAAGTATGAATTTAATCACTAATAGAGCCAGCTGACACATGTATCCAATATGTGATGATGGGTGAAATGGTATGTTCCCCCCTGAAAACTGTAAATGTGGTTACATTTGAATTTGAAACATACAGTTATGCTGACATACAATGATCTGAAGCAGTGTGTCTGGAATAATGCCGTAAATGAACTTTTTATATAAAAAAATTCCTCTTCTCCAGAGAGAAATTATGATGTCTAAACCATTTTTTCCTTTAATTACAATCAGATTTTTTTTTCTAAATCTGGTACACCCCCACAGGTCAAGATGATTTACTTCTCTATTTTTGGACATGTGAGTTCTATTCTACTGTTGCCAGTGTGTGTTCAGCTGTGCCAAAAACGCGGGTCTGTGGTTCCTTTGTAACATCAAAACGAAGACATTTATCATAGAGATTTATCATGGGACAGCCAGCCAGATGGTTTGGGTATTTTAAAGGTGGACTGTGTGGGTCTTGATCAGCTCGTACAATCTTTAAACAGCTACATGGTAGACTCACCACTTTTGTCTTTTTCAGCAAAACAGAATATTAATGTAATGGCAGAAAGAAAACGAGCCATAACCAATTTTGCTGATTGTATTCTCATTATAACATGACCTCCCGTTGCTTCGCAAAAAGACGGTGTTCATTTCAAACGCACTGCTGAAAAGTGTGTGCAATAAATGACCCTCAGTGGGGCCATTGCAAGATCTTAACTCTATTTTTCCACCTTGTATCAAAGACCTTTATTCTGCCAGGCTTGTACTGATTCAGCTGGAAAGAATACTTTTGAAATACGCACAGCATTATTCAGATTTCTTTGAAAAAGCGCGTTCTCAGCTTTTGGTATTTTGCAATTCTACTGTAGTATGTTCATCTGGGTGGGTTACTAATTGAATCTAAAGTGCGTTCTAATGTTAAATTAGATTGTTGCCTGATTTTTCCACTACACACGTCTCTGGAGTGTAAGGAATTCAAGAGTAAGGAGCAGCAACTGATGGACTGTCGGCAAAAAATCAGAAAGGGAGAAGCCATCACTTTGCCCAGAAATGGTCAAGGTGGTGTTTGTGGTGTTCCTGGAATTGCCAGGCTGAGCTTGGCAAGCAACAGGAGGATTGGGGGATTGGGAGAGTGACATTGTTGATATTACCAACTATAATATGTCACTTTTCAGTCCTGGGGCCTTTTCAGTCCTGGCCCCAGCCTGGTGGAACGCTCTGTCAATGGAGACCCTGGCCCAGCGGGACATATTATCGTTCTGCCAGGCCTGTAAAACAGAGCTGTTCTGCCAGGTGTTTGGTGGTTGAAGGGGGCGGTGCCATGTCAGTCTCCCACCTTTGGGGTGGGGGAGGTTCTCCCCACCATTGCACCTGGTTAATTTATTTCATTATTGTTTATTGTATGTTGATTTTAGAATTGTTGTTTTCTTGTTTTTATTGATTTTAACTTGTTCACCGCCCAGAGCCCCTGAGGATGGGCGGTTTATAAATTGAAATATAAATAAAATAAAAAACTTCCAGGTACGACTTTACCAAAATGGCAATAGCAGAGTTCCATTCCATTCCATTCCATTCATTTATTAATAATGCTCATAGACAATTTATTTATTAATAATGCTCATAGACAATCATAAGCAAACAACAGAAAAATCCAGAATATGTTTATAACTACAATATTTAAAAGTGACAATGGTAGCTCCAGGAATCTATGGTAAAACTCTGTGGTTTTACCATATGGGCTGTTTCCAGACAGCTGGCCTGCACTTGGGACGTCGCACAAAATTCGCGCGAGAAAACGCGATATTTCGCGTTTTCCCCGGCACGATCCAAAACGTGGCGCGACGTCCTGGGTGCAGGTCAGCCGTCTGGAAACGGCCATGGTCTCCAGCAATTCCTAGAGCTATTGGTGTCATTTCTGGGTTCTATCCAGAAGCGACATGCTGGCCCAGAGCCTCCCCCCCCCTTTTATTTTTCTCCCACTGCCACTCAAATCAAATCCTAAGGAGTTTGCCCACTGTAAGCCGGCAAATGTTAAGCCTAGGTGTTCTTGATACCTCTCCAATACAACGTTTAAAGAGTAGCAGCTGCCAAAATAATTCTATTAGTCTTCATCTTAACAGGGATGCTGAGCTAGTTGGGATGGGAGAGTGAACTTGGGGAGGAGATCAAATGTGTGGATTCTTGCCAAAAGCACAAGTGCCCTCCACTCCTTCCAGGTTAACAGGAAGCATTAGGAGTCACTTGTGGATTTGGCAAGCAATCTAACCTGTGATCCCCCCCACACACACACAGTCACCCAACTTCAGAGCATTTGGTGGCAGCATGTCTGAAGGTATGTGTAACCCTCTTCTCTGTCTGACACAGTGCACCATTCATGTGGACTTCTCTTAAGTCCATGGCACAGTGGCCAAGCATCATGTTTTATGCTGGATAGTCCTCTTTTTAATTGACCCATCTCTTATCAACTACCCATATGGGACAGAATGATATATATCTGGTGCTGGCACCATTGGGGCTGGAGATAGAGGTCTAGGACCTTGCCCTCTGCAGGGATCCATCTTGTGTTCCATTTAGGCACAATCTGTACAGTGGAAATTCATAGGCTTGTCATATTATAACTTTTGGCACAGTATTTAGTTAGTAATGTTGACTATTCAAATTCCCTAACATGGATTATGATGTGATTTATTATTTGTTTCTCACATTTGTGCTCCAAAGAGCTCAGTAGCATGCAATTACCCTCATTGCAGCTCTATGAGATAGGCTAGGGGGAAAAGGGTTGGTTGGTGCAAGGTCTCCCAGTGAGCTTCAGGATGGGTGAGCTTCATTGAAGGGTGTATATGTGTATATAGGCACGTGAATGCATATCATTTACCCTGAGATGCCAGTACATACAGTTGCAAACATTCAGTATTATAAAATGTCTTAATCGTTTTAGCAGAAAATGTATATGAAGAGTTGTTTGAGTATCAATGGAAGATGCTTCCCCCTCACCCCCCACACCCATGAACCTTCTTGGACTGGCCTTGGCTTGGCTGCAGTGTTCATGTAAAATAAAAGAGAAGAGGAAGGAAATAAGGTGGAGGAGATGAAAAACTAATGATTCAAGAAATCACATAGCATCAGATAATTCTATTTTGAAATCATAGCAGTGACTCCTAGAGGCATAAACTTCCCAAATTACTAGTAAGAAAACCCTTTGATGTATCCAATACCAGGAGAAGCCCATAGGCAAGTTTTTTTAAAAAAAAATGTGCCTAATGTTTCCTGAAAGACAACATTTAGCAAATATTATATATACTGTTTTGATTTCGTAATCCAATTTCTCTGACAGTTATGGAAGGAATTTTTTTTCTCTTGTGGTTTGGATTTCATGGGTGACATTCTATTTATTGCTTAAAGTAATTATGGAGTAGCTAAATAGATATGCACAATTCAAGAATGTCCCCTATATTTTTGGGTCATTGTAGCCGTCAGGTATGGAGCTTCGTGGTGCATTAAGATGCGACCTGCTGCTGGCAAAACTTACAGCTGACTCCAGATCTCTGAAAAACTGCTTGATAGAAATTCAGAACCCAGGGATTTGTGTCTGCAAAAGGACTGTGTGAGTTTGCATGGATTTGTGTCTGCAAAAGGACTTTGCGCGTTTGCATTTGCACATTTTGCCACCTGCTGGTCCAGAGGTGGTGTCACTTATATCAAAGGTTGTCAATGGAGGATTATCATGGAAACCATAAAAAAGATTAATATTTCCTCATCTTCATTCTTCAAGATGAGCAATAATTAGAGATACATGAACCTGTCGATTTTTGTTGTTTGGGGATTGTTTATTATTGCTATTATTTATTTCGCTTTTTTTATCCTGCCCTCTTATTCATCCCTCCCTGCATTCGTAACACCACCACAGCTTCAATTGTTAAGATTTCTCTACATTAGTATGCTAATTTTTATTTTTTGAGGTTTAAGATGTCTTTTGAAAAAAATAAAATTACAGTGCATTCATTATGCTTTTGTTTCCTTATTTATGGCAACTGAGAAAGGCAATGCAGACTCCTAAGAACACATTCTTGGTAGTAAACCTCACTCAGTGAACAGGATTTCGAATAGACCAGGGCAGGTTTGCTGTTGAACTGCTGGAAATCAATTTGGCTTAAACTCTTCAGTTCCAGTGGGTATTTCTTAAGCAAAATCTCCCTTTCTGATCCAGAACAAATGTTTCCGGTCCCATGCCATTCTGCTTTTTTAAGAAAAGGGAAGTAACAGATTACTTTTTATAAACAAGCCCTTTTCCAAGACAGGTATCAAATTTTTAAATTTGAGCTTGACAATTTCTTTTTTACCACCACCACCACCACCACCACCACCACCACCACCAACAACAACAACAACAACAACAACAACAACAACAACAACAATTAAATTTATAGCCCTCCCTCCCCGTGAACAGGCTCAGGGCGGATTACAACATACAGATAAAAATACATTGATAAAACAGTAACATCAGATAATCATAAAACCTAGAATCATAAAAATCATTTTAAAAATTGCAGATTAACGAAGGAAGATGCTTTGGGGGGCCATCCTAAGCAGAGTTTCACCCTTCTTAGTCCATTGAAGTCAATAGGTTTAGAAGTGTGTCACTCGGCTTCAGATGGCACTGTTAGTATTTCAAAAGGGGGGAGTTAAAATGCTGTCATTATTTTTGAGATGGGTCTAAGTAGGAGCCCCCAAGGAAAGACAAACAAAGCAGTCATTACCTCAAAAAGAACATGATATTTTTAAAAAGTTTCATATGTTATTTCATTTATTAAGAATTATTTTTGCTTTGTGAAAACAAATGATTAATGACATATATCATAGAATAGTTTTAAAATGTTATGGCAGGTACAGGGAGACACTTGGTCCGACTCTGAGCCCCTGAAAGAGGTCAGACCAAATTAGTTATTACCTAGCAGGGGGCTACCACCAGTTCGTAGAAGAAACAAACGCAGTAAAGGAATGTTTAAAAAATTAGGAAAATGACAGAACTACGGTAGATTTAATGGTCAGTTTATATAACATTAAAATGGACATTCTAACCTTGGCAACTTCAGCTAGCAATTAAACATGTTCAGTTGTGTATAATTGTGTACAGTCACACAAAAGAATCTATTCTAAACATCTGAATTCGAGGAGAACTGAGGAACATAAGAATTTGTTTCAGATCTCTAGCCTTAAGAGAACCTAATTTCTGCCTCTACCATCTGAAGTTTCTACCTGTATATTCCAGTATGTGTGTGAATCCTTTCATCAAAGATAAATTTTAGGAGGCTGTAAGTTGTGCACTTTGAGAATTAGTGATAATGATGGAATCAGAGAACTGAACATGTTTGGAAATCCCACTGACCATATAAACCAAGCCCAAACCAAACAAAAACTTGGTCCTCCCTGCTGGTCCCCATACCTCTTCTCTTGCAAACATACCCTAAGCAGGAGGGAACCAATGCCAAGAGAGGCCTTGTATGGGAGGTCTTGTTCTTTAGCCCTAGAAGCTCTTGAATGTATAAAGTCCATAGGAAATGTAATTTGTTGTGCTTTTTTCCCATTCAAAGGACCCACTAGGTATTTCGTGTCAAACCAGACTGTCTTTCATTCCAGAATACTGTAAATAAAGTCTTCATTCAAAGCGTAGACCGAGCTAGGTATTTCTCACTGTGCCATATTATGGAAGTATGTACTCTCTTTTTAAAGGACTGTGAGCACTGGGCCAAGCTTAGACATCTGAGGGGCCTCTTACCATTGCAAATTTTTATCCAACATGAGTCCACGCTTTTGGATCCAACATGGAGTTACCAGTTTGTACAGTTGGTAAAATACAAGTCGGTGTCTCTTTCCCCGACCAGGACTAAGTGTCAGACTGTGGCTAAATAAGGCTCTCACTACAGAATTCCCTTTAGAAGCAAACACAAGTCCATTGTTTGAAAAAGGAAACTTTACTGCAGAAAAGGTCCATTATAGTCCACTGTCCTGAATAGGAGACTCAGGATGGTACATGATCATTGTTACCAATGAAGGGCAAGCATAAGGTACAGAGTAACAATACCCATCTGGATTAGCCTTCCCCCACAGTTCTCAAAACAACATCGCTCAGTCCTGGGAAACTGCTCTCTTCAAGGCCAATGCTTGGTGGAACGGTGTTAGACAAAACAGTCTCCTCCGGTGGGAATGCTGCATGGGAACTAGTGCACCTGGGAAGAAAGCACTTAAACACTAGAAGCATTAGAAAATGGAGTCAGTACAGTTTAGATATACACTGGACCTGACATTCTGCCCCCCTTAAAACAGATCCCCCCCTGGTTTATATGGGTAGCGAGTATGAAAAGCTTTGGTTAATCTAGGAGCATGAACATGGGCAGAGTTCACCCATTCATCGTAACCAGAATCAAAGTCCTTCCATCTGATGAGGTAAAAAAGCTGATTTCGCTTAAGTTTAGAGTCCAAAATTTGTTGTACCTCATAGTGTATTTGGTCGTCAATTAAAGTTGGAATGGGTGGAGCTTTGATGTGCCATTTGTCATCGGTGGGAGCTCTTTTTAAAAGACTGACATGGAACGTGTCATGAACATGGCGCAAGTTCTTGGGCAAAGTTACAGCAACAGTCACTTTATTTATTATTTTGCGCACAGGAAAAGGTCCCAGGAATTTCAGAGCGAGTTTGCGGCTTGTCTGAGCTAGTTTCAGGTTCTTTGTGGAAATATACACATGATCTCCAGGTTGTAAATCCCATTCGGCCACACGATGGCGATCTGCGTATTTTTTGTAATCCAGTTTGGCTTTTTCAAGGTGTTTCTTAATAAGAGTCCACTGTTGCGCCGCCTCCCCCCACCACGAAGATACATCTGGCAATTTAGAGGAATGGAGAGGAGGAGCGTCCAACGGGAAGGGATTGAAGTGAGCTCCATAGACAATTTTGAAAGGGGCCTCTCCGGTTGAAGCGTGTACACTGTTGTTATATGAGAATTCGGCTAGAGGGAGAAGGTCCACCCAATTATCCTGTTGAAAATTAATGTAGCAACGAAGGAACTGTTCTAGGATCTGGTTTGTTTTTTCGGATTGTCCGTCGGTTTGTGGGTGGTGGCTTGAACTGATTCCTTGCTCAATATTCAACATTCTCAAAAGCTCCCGCCAGAAGTTGGCAACGAACTGTCCGCTGCGATCCGAAATCACCTTGGACGGAAAAGAATGTAATTTTACGATGTGTTTCAAAAACAAATCCGCTAGTTTTCGAGCGGAGGGTATAGCAGTACAGGGAATAAAATGAGCTTGTTTGGAGAACAGATCTACCACGACTAAAATACAATTATGTCCTTTTGAAATAGGTAGATCAGTGATAAAGTCCATAGATATTATTTCCCAAGGTCTGTTTGGCGTTTCCAATGGTTGCAGGAGACCCGGAGGTTTTCCTTTTCTGGTTTTGGCGCTGAGGCAAACGGGGCAGGAACTAACATATTGGGAAATGTCTTTGCGCATGCCCGGCCACCAGAATTGCCTTTGGACTAGGTGCAATGTTTTCAGATACCCATATTGACCAGCAGTGGGAGCATCATGACAGCGTTGCAAGACCTCCAGCCTGAGGCTGTCAGGGACATAAAACTTGCTCCCCGCTAGCCAATCCCCTTGTGGGGATTGGGTCAGTTTGTTTCGCGGAGCTTTATCCCCCTCCTTTTCCACTTCAGTTTTAAGTTTCGATTTCCACTCCTGGTTGGCCGGGAGGGGCGGCTTGGCACGACTGCGAGTAGTTACCACGCCCCCAAGTTGCGTAGGCGAGTTGAATTTGGAAAAGAATTCCGCCCATCGCAATTGCTTGGCATTCAGTCTGCGTGGGCTTCGGAGGGCCTCCAGATTTTTATGATCTGTCCAGACCTCGAAAGGGTATCGCGCCCCCTCCAGCCAATGCCTCCAGTTAGTAAGAGCTGCTTTTACTGCAAAAGCCTCCTTCTCCCACACATTCCAATTCCTTTCCGCCTCAGAAAATTTTCTAGACAAGAACGCACAAGGCCGCAATCTTCCATCCTCCCCCTTCTGCAGTAAAACTCCCCCTATTGCCGTATCGCTGGCGTCGACTTGCACTATGAAAGGGGATTGTTCGTTGGGGTGGGAGAGGATGGGTTCCGTTACAAATTGCTTTTTTAGGCTTTCAAAAGCAGTTTGGCAATCGGGGGTCCATTGTAGTTTGGAGGAGGGTTTTTTAGCTTGGTCCCCTTTATCTTTTGTTTTCAGCAGTTCTGTTAAGGGGAGCGTGATTTGGGCGAAATTTGCTATAAAGTCTCTATAGAAGTTAGCAAAACCCAGGAAGGATTGCAGTTCTTTACGGGTGGTGGGTGTTTGCCATTCTTGGATCGCTTGTATTTTGGCTTCCCGGTTGATTCGGGGGTGGTAAGGCGGGCTGGTCCTGTGGCTGCTGCAACGGGATGAGTTGCGGTCGAGGCGGGAGGGGCCGCAGCGGCGAAGGCCGGATGGGTGGAAGGCCGCGCGGGCTTGCTCCTCCAGGCGTCGTTATTCTGGGAAGCAAAGGCTGGCCTCGTGGCGCTGGTAGACTGTCCCCTGAAGTTTGCCCGACGGGAACAGTTTCCCGCGGTTGACGAGGGGCTCCCACCTCGGATGGAGCCGGGTGTTCTCCCGATTGGTCCGGCCGGACCGTTATTGGAGAAGTATGAGGGGGTATCACCGGTGTCCCACTTGGCTTTTCTTCCCCTTCCGTAGGCCGCTCAACTGGAGTCTCGTCTGGCGGTAAATCCCCTCCCGAGTTAGGGGGTTCGGTGGGAGTTTCTCCGGGTGGCTCAACCGGGTTATCCCCTCTCGGTGGAATTTCGTGCAGTTTGGGAAATTCCTTGGGTTGTTCTCCCGATTCGCCAGGGCAGGCGTCCCCCTCTCCCGTAGGTGACGACCGTTGCTGGGCTCCCTCCACCGGATAGGAGATGACACTTTGCAGTGTAGCTATCTGCACCGCCATCTCTTCAGGGGACAGTCTCTCTCCTGCTCCCATGGCCGAGATTAGATGAATGGCATGAGCCAAACTTTCTTCCATATCCATCAGTTTAGCTTCTAACTGTTGCATTCGACTTGGCCCCGGTTGCTCCCTCACGGAACCTTCATTTGTTGCACTCACCGGGGAAAAGGGGCCCCAAGGCGGAGGGTCTCCTTGAACGACTCGCGATCTCGCTGCTAGAATTCCCTTGGCCAGGCCCGTCACTGCCGAGATGCCGGTATCTACAGCATGGGTGCGACCTTGCATCTGCTCCCAACTTTGTTCAGGAACTTCCGTTGGCTCTTTCCACGGAGCAAGTTCAGAATAATCCCAACTCAGGGCGCCGCGGTGGGACGTGTTCCCCTCCGTCTGCTCGAACGTCCTGTTCCAATATCGCCATGGTTGGCTGCTATCTAGCTCAGGGACGGTGTCTAGGCTTTGGCGCCCTTCCATCGAAACTCGTGGATGGAGTCCACCGGCCCGGCGCTCTCTCGTTTCTCAGGGTCTGGCTCCCCACTCCGACGGGGTGGGTACCGAGATCAAGGGGAGAGCGGTCGCCTTCGGCCTTGCCCCTTCAGCACCGAGATCGATGAGAGGCGGGGTGGAAGTGGAGGCTCTGGTCCCGTTCCCGGTTGCTCCCAGCTCCTGGGAGTCTTGGGCTTGCACTGGTTGATTGTCGGGAGACGCATACGGATCAAACAAAGGATCCCTGTCCGGGACAACCTTGGATTCCGCTGGGCCCGACTCAGACATGATTGGTAACAAAATGTCAGACTGTGGCTAAATAAGGCTCTCACTACAGAATTCCCTTTAGAAGCAAACACAAGTCCATTGTTTGAAAAAGGAAACTTTACTGCAGAAAAGGTCCATTATAGTCCACTGTCCTGAATAGGAGACTCAGGATG
This sequence comes from Eublepharis macularius, assembly GCF_028583425.1. Taxonomy (NCBI): domain Eukaryota; kingdom Metazoa; phylum Chordata; class Lepidosauria; order Squamata; family Eublepharidae; genus Eublepharis; species Eublepharis macularius. The sequence continues at coordinate 122,421,925 of NC_072795.1, read as the reverse complement.
GTACATGATCATTGTTACCAATGAAGGGCAAGCATAAGGTACAGAGTAACAATACCCATCTGGATTAGCCTTCCCCCACAGTTCTGAAAACAACATCGCTCAGTCCTGGGAAACTGCTCTCTTCAAGGCCAATGCTTGGTGGAACGGTGTTAGACAAAACAGTCTCCTCCGGTGGGAATGCTGCATGGGAACTGGTGCACCTGGGAAGAAAGCACTTAAACACTAGAAGCATTAGAAAATGGAGTCAGTACAGTTTAGATATACACTGGACCTGACACTAAGAACAGCTCCAAAGGCAGGCGATTACGATTGAGGAAACAGCCTGGAGGAGGAATCATTAAGCCCCTGCTCAAGCACCATGGCCCTTATCCATGGCCTGGTTATAAGACTGAAACAGCCTTGGTTGCCCTGGTGGATGACATGCACCGGGAGGAGGAGTGCAACCCTGTAAATTCTTCTGCAGTTCTTAATACCATCGATCGTGGTTTCCTTCCGGACCATCTTTTGGGATTGGGCCTGGGAGGCACTGTTCTGCAGTGGTTCCCGTTCTACCTTGCAAGTAGGTTTCAGAATGTGATAGGCCCAATTCAAGGTGCTTGTATTGACCTTTAAAGCCCTATACAGCTTGGGCCCAGCATACTGTAACATCAACTTTCTTCCATATGAACCTACCGATTCACTCTGGTCATCTTCAGAGGCCCTGCTTCATGTGCCCCCACCATCTTAGGCTAGACAAGGGGGGGCAATTGTTTTGGCTCGGGGGCCACTTTGTGGGAGCGGAGGTTAGCGGAGGGCCGCACCTTTTAAAATGATTGCATTCATTAGTTAACTTTGCATTTCAGAAAAGGTATAAGTTGTATCATAAAAATCAATAAATATAAATTAAATAAAATAGTGGTAGTTTTATTCAATTTATTTATTGTGCTAATTTCATATCATCTATAGCTGCAAGCTATGTGAGGGAGAAAAGCTGCAGAGCGTTGCTCTTTCGGTGCCAGGCGCCCGGTAGGTGACTGTCTTGGCGGGCCGCATGTGGCTCTGTAGTGGGCTGCATGTGGTCCGCGGGCCGCAATTTGCCCACCCCTGGGCTAGACAAATGGCAACCAGAGAAAGGTAGTGGTAGAAAAACTTTGGAACTCTCTCTTCAGGTAGATTCGTCTTTCTCATTCTGTTGCTATTTTCTGCTTGTGGGTGAAGACTTCTTTGTTCTATTTGGCATACTCCCAGTAACAGTTATTGGCCCTCCTGTCTGATCTTTTTGTTGTTTGTTTTTGTGTGTGTTTCTATAGAATTATTTTTATATTATTTAAAATGTTTAGAAATGTTTCAATTTTTTAAATTTTTTTTTAATGTTTACCACCTTGGGAACCCTGTTTGGGTAGAAAGGCAGCATACAAATGCTAAATAGAAATTGGACATCCTCCCTCCCTCGGTAATTTTTTTAAAAGGTAAGGGAGATACAGTCAGAGATCACAATATGATATATTCTTTGGCTCTAAACATGGAAGTCCTTGGGAAACTTGAAGCTATATTTAGACATAAGTTCCTGTTAAATAGAAGTTCTGCTCAAGGGAGGAGTATCTTGGGAGAGGCAGTCGCTGGTTTTATTCTTTTATTGGACTAATATTGAGGGTGAAAATATGTGGAGATCATTGATGTGGTGAAAAGTTTGTGACAAAGAGGAAATTTGCATATTGTGGTAAATAGGTGAGGAGGTTGAAACTGCAATGTGTCCCATAGAATGAAAGAAAAAACAAAGTTGATATATTTTACTAGGCCAACACTATTCTCTCCACTCACCCCTCAAGGCATGTTCTCCTAATGATGTTTTCCGAATGTCATCAATAGCATAAGTGTAATGATTTCTCTGTCTTTCAGCTGGCTTCAGAATAATTGTTGGATGTGTTAGAAACATTCTCACCTCTTTTTATAGCTCTTGCTGAACTCTTTAGAAAATTGAAGCAGAGTTTTGATTTATATTGTGGGTGGACATGGCTGCAAAAAAAAAAGAAGAAAAGAATCTTTTCCTCTCTCCAAGGTAGCAACACAAAAGTAGGAGCCTGAATAGGCAGAGAGTCCAATAATATATTTTAATATGTGGAGAGGGGGAAATATCGTGGTAATTTGAGTGGACAACTCACTTTAGGAATGCGATTGGCTGATGACTTTTGACAGGCAGTGTCACTTCAAGAAGATTCAAATGAGTGAATTTCAGAGGTCATACCCAGCAGCTGATTCTCGGGCCCTGTTACTTTGCCTCGTAACAGACTTGATGTTATCCAGCAAAAAATGATCTGCAATTACGTGGTTAACCTTAGCGTTTAAAAAGGGAGTTGGGGTTCTTTTGGCTTTACATAACCTGTAATATAAGAAGGTGATCAAAACATCCAAAAAGCTTTAGGTTTTTCTTTTATCTCCATATATTTTTTAAAAACTCCTCGTCTGATTAATGATGGAGCTCAATAAATTACAAGGCAAGAATAATAAAAGATAAACTGGATAGAGTTCATTTCTATTCGCATATGTTATTTATTCAGAATTTGGATGGCGTCGGAGAACTGCTGACTCTGTGGGTTAAGAAAGATTGGAGCTATTTCAGGGAAGGTGGGGAGGCCTTCATGCTCTACATTTGCTTGCATAATTTGACTTGCTGAAAGGGAGCCCGTATTGATTTATGTGTTGAAATACACTAACCATCAGTGCTGAAGGAGGAGAAGGCAAAAGGCGGACTTGGTCCTTCCTCACAGCTTCCTCCAGGATGCTTTGCAAGTTGCCAGCTGAGCCAGAAGGGTGAGCACATACCTCTCCATGTGGAATACACATGCATGCACATGAGGTCTCCCATCTTGTGCAACACACATAAGGACAGCACTTCCACAGGAGCTCTCCTATGTGGACCCCAAGGTAGATTAACGAGTCCTGGCTTGACATTCTGGACGTCCCGAGCTAAATATTTGAGATTGTGATGTGACAGTGGAATTTCTGCCGCATTCTAAATGAACAAAAGCTTCTGAAGAGTCTTCGAACACATGCCCTAACACAGAATATGTTACGGTAATCTGGTCTGGGGGGCATAAAGGCCTGAAAGAATGCAACCAAGTCTGAATTTGAGACAAGTGGCTCCAGATTTCTTGCTAGCCAGTTTAGGGGGTCTACTGATTAGAAATCATGACACTTCTTGGAAATAAATGAAACATGATGGTTGAAGTCAGGGCTCCTGGCTCTCATTGCCGCCTAGAAATGATCAAAGATGGGACAGCTGATGGGTGATGAAAGAAGGTTCAACCCCTTTAAAGGCAAGTGTTCCTATTTTCCCTTCTCCTCTTCCCACCATGCCCAGTCCACAAGGCTTTCAGACCACCATTACCTCTGTCTTGATGTAATTCTGTTTGCTTCCCTGCTCCAGTACTTAGCAATAGTCAACAGGCTTCAGTTTCATGCCAAGAGAGAGAGCCAGAGCTTACCAAAGAGTCTCTCTGAAGAGAGATCAACAGGTTTTGATGCAGCATTTCTTATTTTCAATGAATAGTGTCGTGCCAGGAGTGTTTTTCGTTAAATTTTAGGATGCTCGTCAAAAGACCTAGATAAACTGTTGTTTCCTAGAGCCCACATGAATGAATGTATTCTAAATTTATAACCAGCGTGTTACATTTTCTTGACATATTCGTGCCCCACTCAGTGACATGTGTGCTGGCCTTCCTTCCAAATGTTTTCATTCATGACACCAAAAGAGCATTTGTGAGAGATGAAGAAAAATGAATTAATGATTTGTGGGTTTGATTTTTAAGAATAGGGATTTGGGATATCAAGAAGATGAGATATACAAAAAAGATATTAATTAGACCACAAAGAGGAAGTGTTGTAGGTGAAAAACTGTAATATGCTTATTATGCTTTTTACTGTTTTTTTTTTAACTTTGTAGATCGATATGTAGGCCACTGTTGGGTCTTTGTAGTTGTGTTTTTGTTATATTTTATTTTCCTTCTATTGCTCTATCTTTTATCTTTACCATAATAAAAATAAAAAACAATTAAAAAAACAAAAACAAAAGAGCATCTGCAAAATGTCTGCCATGCACATAGTATTCCACTCACCAAAACCCTTTAAAAATGCTGTATGCCTGTTCAGCTTGAATGGCACCTTGTTTTGACAACCCCACTCTCCCTATGGCCATGTATTTCCAGCCGTAAAGCCCACTCTCATTTTTGCCCTCCACTTTAGCTTGGGCTTCTTGTTACCCCAAAGGCAGCTGGCTGCTCATTTTCGTTCATTTTAGTTTTTTTTTTCTCCAGTGCCCATCTTCTGGAGACCAGCCCAGCTCTGTCATTGCTGTGGGTGATATCTTCACTGTCATATTGTCCACATGCGTTATAGACACTGAGTCACGTACACCTCCCAATCTAGCCAGCGTCCTGAATGCTTTACATTCCATAGTTCATCTGAAACACTAGAGACCTGAAATTACATGCCCGGCCTTGTTAGCTTCAAAGTAACTTTGGCAATGTAAAAAAAATAATGTTTCATGGTTTTGGGCTGCCATTAGCATTTGTTTCCTTTTTAGCCCTCATATTTCCTTAATAAAATGGCTTTGAGGCCCAAAGAGGTGACCTTTTCCTTTGTATTCCCATCAACAAAATGTTCATGTAGTCACTAAAAACTACATATGTAGCTTTTCCTGTTCACATTCCACATCTTGTTCTCTCTGCTGTTGCTGTCATCCGTTGGCTTTGTTCTTCCGATGTTTCTTGCCAAGGCCTATGCTGTGAGGATTCTTTCCTTCGTTCCAAAAGGCCATCTCGGCACAGCAAAGTTTAAATAAACAGCTCATTTTATTAGACAGAGATTTACTGCTTGAAAGATTTTGTTGTTTTAATAACTGACTGGTTGGTTTGGCTGCTTGTCTAAACAGCTAGTGCTAGGACACAAAATTGCACCCACCAACAACAACTTTCTTCCACAATTCTGACTTTGGTTACCTATTCTTCCTGCATTCAGAGCTCAGTAGAAGATGCACTTAGAGCTAAATTACAAGAGACGAATGACACGAGGACATGCAGCTGAAGGGAGTCGCAATGTTAGCTGGGTATCTGAGTTTTAAAAGATAGATCCAAAGACTTTGTCAATTTCCCCTCTCTACAGAGCCAGCAAAGATCACTCCTCAGAGGGTTTGTTAATTTCCTTTTCTCCTGAAGGCTCTGTCAGTTTCACCTCCCCTTCTAGGAGGTGAAGAGGAAATAAACAAACCCTCTGAGGAGCTGTCTTTGCTGGCTCTGTAGAGAGGGGAAATTGACAGAGCCTTCCGATCTGTCTTTTAAAACTCAGCTTCCCAGCTAACATTGCAACTCCCTTCACGTGAATGTCCTCGTGTCATTCGTCTCTTGTAGTTTAGCTCTAACTCTTGTCAAAAGCAAGAGCTAGTTTATCTTTTAGCTAAAAATCAACAAAAACCCTCTTTCAGTTTTTTGTTAGAGGCAAACAGTATGACATTATTGCAAGATACTTATCAGCATCCTTAAAAACTATGGCTATCTAAACTCAACTGAAATTGTTTTCTTCTTATAAATAATATTAACAATTATAATAATTTGTTATTTATTTTGGTGGATCCTACCTCTATCCACCCACTCCACTATGCAAAGTTTAAAGTCTTTCTCCATCCTAAGGAAACTTCCTTCAACTTAAGTGATTCTTCTGAGGGAAGAAGAGCCATGTAAATTGGAAGAAGGCTCCTTGGAGGTTGGCTGGATCAGCTCCATATTATGAGAGCTGAGCTTCAACAACTTATCTCATTTTGTGTACTTGTTCACATCTATATTTATAGAACAGTTTACAATTATCATTTGAAGTAATGCCAATGAAACAAAAAGTAAGTAAAGTAACATATTACAATAATTTAAATCAGTCTGAAATATATTTAATATTAATTCTTCCAGCACCCTATCTCTATGCAATCAATTTAGGATCAGCCAAATTGTGATGGTTGTTGATTTAAAAATAGAAAATCAACAAATTCAAAGGATCGTACAGGGACATTTTAGCGTTTACTAGCAAAATGATTGCTTCTTCATAGGATAGAAGAGTTTTACATTAGAAATCGTGTAGATTAGCATGACCCATTGATTCTTTTATTTTTTTAAAAATGAGATCTTCATGATTAGTAGTTCCTCCTATTTTGTGCAACCATCGACTGACCAGTTGAATTGTATTGGACTTCAGTTCTTTTGTAAGTGCTATTATAACTGTCATGAGAAAGAGTGGCAGTAAATTTCCTTCTTACGAGCAGGTACAGAATTAAGCAGTAAAGAACATTTGCCTGTTTGGAATCTGATGGCTTTCCGCTGGTTTGTTTCAAATTCAATACCTGAGTCCTTTGGCATCACACATGCAAATAAACTCCAACAGTGAATCCTACTTACAGATGGTTTCTAACCTGGCAGGTGTTAGGCACCACAGACAGATCATCTTGCAAACTGCCTTCTTTCTATATTACTAACACATCTTAGAAAGTGGTGCCCCTCAGTGTCAAATTTCTCCACGCTAAAAATGTATCCTTTTTTTTTTTGCCCAACAGCGGCATCCTAAACAGAGATATGTCTTTCTAAGCACACAGGCTCGTGGGCTGAGAAGGGACTAGTTGTGCTTAGAAATGGACAGCAAAGCCATCGTGTATACTTCCTGAGGATGTGGACTAAAGGTATACACCCTAAGAGAGTTTTATGCAAAGAGATTATGAAATTTCTATCCACTTCCTGATCTCCATGTAAATAGGTTTTCAAAGAGCTTCAGTTCTTCTATTATTATGGTCCTGACAAGCTTGCAAGTAATTAATTTACAAACCTGTAGATATGGTTGCCATTCAGTTTTTATGTTAGTCATTTTGATTGGCCTATCTCTCTCTCTTTATGTGACTAGCCACAAACGAAGTCATTAATATTATGCATTCTACTTCGTATCAAAGTATTTAGTGCTTCTCTGTGTGTGTGCTACCAGCATGCAATACAAATGTAATGGACATAAAACTAAACCAAGTTTCTTTTTGATCTTTTGGGAAACGACCACATGGAGGCTTTCAGGGGAGGGACAGAGGAAATAGTGGGGGGGGTGAGGGGATGAAGGAGAGGAGAAGAAGTAGGGTATGGAAGGAAAAATATGGGAGGAGGAGGTGGAAGTGGGAGGAAAAGTCATAGAAAAGTGGCTGGGAATGGGTGTCAGAATGAAGTCAGGGGACTGTGAGGTAAGTTCCCTGTGAGTTGTTCATGGGTCCCTGCTTCTATTGAATGTGATGCTAGTCTAAATCCAAAGCCCAAACTGACCATACTGAATGCCAGTTTAGGCAATCAATCACCTTTTCTGCATCCTAAAATAATAGTAAATTCTCTACAAAATTTATATATTTAGATATTTATACCCAACTTTTCTTCCCAATAGGAACACAAAGTGGTTTGCAACTTTGTACTCCCCTCCTTTGTTTTATCAGTGCAACAAAAACCTTCTAAGGCAGGTTAAGCTGGGAAAGAGTGATTGGACTTAAGTTAACCAGCACGTTTCCATGGCAGAGAGGAGATCTGAACCTGAGTTCCCCAGATCCTTTTTCTGACACTATAATAACTGCACCATATTAGGTATATTCTCCCTCTGCCTCACATCTAGATGAAGGTACATGCATATCCCTGACCTGTGAGTGAGTCTTCCTAAGTGGTTAGCTGTAGCAGAGAAGTTTCACTGTACTGAAAGGTGGTAGCTTGGATAGATATCACCGGCATTTGTTTATTTATAAAATACATATAGAATGGCTAATATTTGCTCCTGAAGATTAAGTGAAGGATCTTTAAAGCTATAATAAGACCACCGGATCATGTGAAAACCATATTGTGTTCCTTGTCTGAGCTGCATGATTACTTACGAACAATAGTTTTCAGACTTTTTATAATCACCTGCAAACCATTTATTTCAAGATAGCCTGCTGACTTCTATAGAAGTTAGTCACAGAGTAGGGGGATTGAGTACTGACACATAAAACAGAGTAGCTTGTATTTATTTTATCAAGACAGCTCATTTCTTTTCACACAAAACAAATTGCCAACAAAAACAAATTAATTGGTAATTTCAGCCAAGCTGATTTGAACGCATCTGGCTGTGAATCATTTTAAAGTATGATTGGAATGAATGGATCTCTTCTGTTTTGTACCTTTCTTGTTCAAGAACTTTACACTACATTCCCCTCTTCCTTATTTCCAGTTTAACTAGGAGAATTTATAAAATGAAACCTGAAAGATAAGTGTGTATAGTTTGCAATGGCTTTGTATTCTTTCAATTTGTTTTTGTCTCCTTCCCATTTTGTGCAGTATCTTACCGATGGTGATGTATGCATTGGTAAAACACCACACTAAAAGAATCTCGATGTAGTCACATCCAAGTTGCTTTATTGTAATTTTTATTACCATCTGTGTGTACATCAGTAACTCAGGGAACTGGAAAAGATCAGCAGTGGCTCATTGGGTAGGAATCAAGGAATATCCCAGTCCCTCAAACTGAGTGCTGCTGAAGAAGAGGGAAAAGAATGATGTGGTATTCTTATATTGGTAGATATAGGGAGATGGTGATCAAGCTGCCAGGACCACAACCACAAAGGTACTACTGGAACCAGGAACAAATGTAGGGTGATTATGTCCTTTGTTGGCTTACTATCCAATCAGTAGCTGCAGCACCAGCACCATACTGCTGTGACCCCAGCAACTCCATTGCCATGTCCCAATGCCAACCCATCAGAGAGCTGCATCTCGGCTTGCATCTCCCAGGAGACTGGGGCAGAGGCTTAGTCAAATGGCTTTCCACAATGTTGAATCATCATTTCTGGCTGCATAACTGGAAATGACATCACTGCATCACGGGATGTTCTAGGATTTCCCAAAACTCTATGCTAAAAACCTAGAGTTGCCAACCTCCAAGTGGGGCCTGGAAATCTCCTGAAATTAAAACTGGTCTCCAGACTACAGGTATCAATTTCACTGGAGAAAATGACTGCTTGGGAGGGTGGACTGTATGGCATTATACCCCATTGAGGTCTCTCCCCTCCCCAAACCCTCCCTTCCCCAGGTTCCATTCCCAAATTTCCAAGAATTTCCCAACCTGGAGTGGGCAACTCTATAAAAACCAGGTGGATCTGAGAGTGCCACATGGTGTTAGGACATCGCTTCTGGTTATGTAGCCGGAAGTGACGTTGTGGGATGCTGTCCCCCCATTCCCCCCCATTACCCTATCAAGTGGCAGTGGGGGACTAAGGTGAAGGGCAAGAGGTTGCCCGTCAAAACAGGCAACCTGGCATCCCTAACCACGTCCCCTCACCCTTCAGTAGTGCTCAGTGGTAAGGACTGGGGTCTTCTCTGTAAACCACCTCAAGAGCTGCTCCTGGAAATGATAAAAATTAAGTGAAGTAGCTAAATGGTGTGTGACACACTAGTTGCTGGTTTCATGTAAGACCTTGAACTGAGCACTATCTTTTATGAAGTTCAACTTTCATTTGCCAGGAGCACAAATGTTGCTGTGGTGACTGCAGAATCATGGAATGTACTCTTCCAGAAGGTCTAATGTCTTCCTCTGTTTGATTCTTATTCTGCTAAGTTTTGAGGGTTGGATTTTTCTTGTTTTTAATTGCTGCAGCTTCTTAAAAAACACGATGTATTGTTTAAGCTGTTTTTACCTGAGTTGAGATTCTTTTAATTTTTTGTAGTAAATAATGTGAATGAGAATGCAAGCAGACCTAGGTCTACCAGTTGGATGTTCTGAGTAATAGTTTGTTCTGTACCCTGAATTTCAAGAGTGGGCTTTAACTAAATTGCTCCTTCCCCTTAAACATTTTGCAGGTGAAAACAGGGACACTACAGTCCCTTTGATCTGCCACACAGAGGCTCATTGACTTCCACTCCAAACACACACACACACCGAGAGCGAGCATGGTGTAATGGTTAGTGTGTCAGACTAGGATCTGGGAAAACCAGGGTCAAATTCCAGCTCTGCCATGGAAGCTCACTGAGTGACCTTGGGCCAATCACACCCTCTCAGCCTAACTTACCTCATGGGGTTATTGTGAGGCTAAAATGGAGAAGAGGAGAATGATGCAAGCCACTTTGGGTCCCCATTGTGGAGAATGGAAAAATGAAACCCTGCCCTCAAGTCATAATCGACTTATGGTGACCCCTGGTGGGGTTTTCATGGCAAGAGACTAACAGAGGTGGTTTGCCATTGCCTGCCTCTGCAGAAAGGTGGGGTATAGATGAAATAAACAAATAAAACGAGCTGCCCTTTTCCAGTTGTTCATGTGCTATTTTCATATCCAGTCCTGCTCTGACTTAAAACCAGGGCTCATTTCGAGGGGGAATGCACAGGAATGCAGTTCCAGCAGTTCCCCAAAGAGGTCACATGTCAGGTGGTCCCACCCACCTGACTCTCGGCCATTTTGGGCCCATTTCACCCTGGATTGGGGCCGAAATGGCCAGGATCGGGCCTCTGACGGGTGGTGGATTACTCTCCCACTTAGCAGTGGCCCAATCCTGATCATTTTGGGCCCCTTTTTGGCCATTTTCAGCCCCTTTTTGCCATTTTGGGCCCAATTTCTGCCCTGAATGGCCAGGATTGGGTCCAAAACAGCCAGGGTAGGTGATGTCAGGGGGTGTGGCATATGCAAATCAGTCATGCCAATGACACACTTCCAGTGATGGCAAAGGGAGTGGCATATGCTAATGAGTTATGCTAATGAGTTATGATAATGAGTTCCTCCAGCTCTTTTTCTACAAAATGACCCCTGCTTAAAACAGATCAGGTATTTGTTCTTTTGATGAAATTTTTTTAAAAGAAATTAACTATAACTTGTCCTGCATCAGGACGCCTGAACTGTTAACTCTTCTTCAGACTGAACCAAAAATGAACCATTTGCGTGGATGGATGTCTGTATTCGACATGGTGCTTTAGAGTCCCCCACCCTCTGGGACTAAGGCCTGGGTCTGGGAGGAGTCACATGGTGTCATTTGGACTTAAGGACAAAAGTCGAAGGCCCCAGCCCCTGGGTTCAGCAGTGGGGCTCCCAAAGGCAGGTTGTAGCTAGAGATGAGCAAGCTCTGATGATCTCATCTTGCTTTTTAATACTCCACTTTTCTCCCCCAACTCTGGGAGTTGTTGTTTTTAAGATGCCTGACTTTAATTATGATGAAGGAAGGGGGCCTAGAACGTTAAGTTCGAAGTCCCAAATTACGTAATTTGCAATACTGCAGAAAACCGGAAGAATGGAGACTTTGCAAACTCGTACCAGCAAAATCGGGGAGGGAAATTAGAAAACTGAACTTCCTCCCTGGTAAGAGACCACTGGTGCATTTGCTGTCCTTCAGGTTTAAGGCTACTGAAAACTATGCAATGTGATGCACTAACAATTTTATTGTTTAAGGTAACTATAGAGTAGGTGTTACAATGAACCCAAGTCTGACTGAATACCACAAAAGGAAATCCTGAATGTAAAGAAATAGATTAACACATATTAGCCTGTTAATTTGCACTCTCTGAACTTCCCATGGTGAGACTGAGACAATATCATTGCTAGTTAACTGCCTAAATCTTTACAGTATCCCCTCCATTCTCTGTGTGTTTCCTGTGGCTGCTGCTCCTTGCTGAGGGGAAAATGGAAAGAAGGAACATCAAAGAATAATCTGTTCTGTGTTATGCCAATAGTTCGGAAAGACACAGTTTGACTGTCAGACTTAACCAGTAACATCAGCACAATGAATGGAATACTTGGATGCTGAGGGAAACTGAAAGGGAAGAAAAAGGCCTCAACTGATTTTTAGATGTTAGTTTAAAAATTGTAGGGGACCGTTGGGGCTTACGGGTCCTTTCTTTGTAACCATGCAAAGGGCCTGTGTCCATGAATTATTTCACATCCTAACCCAATTGGTTGCGGAGCAGCGACTTTCAAACTTTCCACCTTCAGAGAACACTTTCACCATCGACTCGCTTATCACAGAACTGCTGTGTCCTGCAAAGGGTTATTCTTTTGACATTCTATGGTGCATGCTCGGTTCAAGGAGGGTTTGGCCCCACCCAGGGGTGGCCTTTGTGATTTTTGTACCCTGGGCAAAAGTCCAGGGTGGGGCCACAGAATCATTCTGTCAGCTGCTGGCCCCCCACTTGCCAGGGCTGGGCAAGGGCCAGCCCTTGCCCCATTTGAAGCAGTGGGAGCCATCGCCAGAAGTTACCTGCACAAGCCTCAGATGGAGCAGGCACAGTTGGCCACCAATGAGCTGGCTGCCCAAGTCCTGGACAGGGCAGTCTCTATTATCTGTTGTTACGAGCAGGTGATCCGAGCCTTGGACAGAACGAGTGCAAGTGGCAGTGGTGAAACCCTGCTCATTTTCTCATTTCCTTCCTCCATTGGGGGGAAGTCAGGATCATGGGACGATGGTGCCCCTCCAGCACAGGGCCTAGGGCAGCCATCCCTATTGCCCATTAGCTAAGACCACCTCTAGCCCCACTTCCTGGATCTCACCATTGCATTGTTTGGACTTAGGATGCAACTGAGAAGACCTCTGATAAGGTTCCAAGGGACACCAGGATTCCCAGAATACAGTTTGAAAACCGTTGTTGTGCAATGCTAAATCTGAGTGCGAAGTTCACAGCCATACTAGATGGATGCTGAGAGATCTGTAGCTGCACCTCCAGCTCATTTTTATTTGGCAAATAATAGCTACTGGGGAGGACATAAATAAATAAAGGCTGCAATGGTGGGTGGCAAAAGGGTTTCTCACATGCCGTTTTCCTAATACCAACTGGTCCTGTGGGGCTGCTTTTTTCTGCTGGGAAAAAATAGATCAGTGAGGCAAATTGCAGATCCAGGAGATAACCTGAGGACCAGAAAATGGTGTGGCTAGAAGGAACAGCCCCATTCCCCATGCCTTATCAGATCTCATCACACGCACTTCATTGGATCTCATTGCCCACATCCACTATTTACCAAATTTTTAAATAACTTGGGAGATCTATTCATGGATCACTTCTGGTTTGGCCCTCCGTGGATACTTGAATAAGTTGCCAAGTTTCAGAGAATCCTATACCCCAGAACAGCTGTTTGAGCCACTGAAATCCAAGTTATAAACACATTGCACGCTACTATTCATAACCACCGCCCCCCTTTATAGTCCCACATCAAAACCCATCTCAAATTATTTCAGATATGCCTGCCTAAGTCTCCTTGTGCTGGCTCATGGAGTTGCTCTGGTGGCATTTTATATTTATTTTATTTATATTTCAATTTATATACTGCCCATCCCAGGGGCTCTGGGCGGTGAACAGTTTAAAATCGATAAAAACAAAAAACAACAATACTAAAATCAATATACAAAGCAATAATGAAATAAATTAACCAAGTGCAACGGTGGGGAGAACCCTCCCCCACCCCAAAGGTGGGAGGCCGACATGGCACCGCCCCCTTCAACCACCGAACGCCTGGCGGAACAGCTCTGTCTTACAGGCCTGGCGGAATGATAATATGTCCCGCTGGGCCCGGGTCTCCATTGACAGAGCGTTCCACCAGGCTGGGGCCAGGACCAAAAAGGCCCTGGCCATGGTTGAAGCGAGGTGGGCTTCCTTCGGGCCGGGGACCACCAGTAAACATTTATCCGCTGATCGAAGCGGTCTCCGGGGAACGTACAGGGAGAGGCGGTCCTGAAGATATGCCGGTCCCAACCCGCTCAGGGCTTTAAAGGTAAGAATCAACACCTTGAACGTGATTCGGAATTCAACCAGAAGCCAGTGCAGCTGGTGCAGGACAGGTGTGATATGTGACTGGTAAGATATACCAGTCAGGACCTGCGCTGCCACATTCTGGACCAGTTGTAGTTTCCGGATCAGGCCCGGGGTAGCCCAGTGTAGAGTGAGTTACAGTAATCTAGCCTGGAGGTGACCGTTGCATGGATCACTGTAGCCAGGTCCTGGGGCGTCAGGTAGGGAGCAAGTTGCTTGATCTGACGAAGATGGAAAAATGCAGACATGGCAACCGCTGTGACCTGGGCCTCCATCGATAGGGAGGCATCCAGGAGCACACCCAGACTCTTCACCACTGGCAAAGTTGCCAGTGGTGTCCCATCCAGGGCAGGGAGCTCGATCCCATCTGCCTCACACCTGCATTTGTCCTTGATAGTGCTTGCAGTGGAAAGATGTACGTGTTCCATTTGGTTTGTCTGTTGCAAATGTGCTTTATTCTTTAATTTTAGCCATAGCTTCTTCATGAATGCTACTGTCTCAGGAGAACATTGCATGCATGCACATGCCCAGATTATGCCACATGGGGTAGGTGCATGCATGTGTAGGGGTTTGCACATTATAGTTTCGCACACTGCCTCTGCAAAGTTTTAGGACTCCTTCCTTTGAGGCCTCTTCATGTGTTACATAAAGAAGCCGAACAGCGGGATGCATCATGTGCCAAATGCTCTGTCTCTGAAAAGTTACAGCCTTTTGATGCGGAACTGCATTCCTTTCATGTGAGCTGGTGTGATGCTGGGGTCTTAGCTCACCTTTAGCTGCAGCCAAGCAAATAATATGTACTGAGCACTCTATCATGTACCATTATAATTAGCTCTGTCAGGTCTTAGCCCTGCAACCCTCATGCAGATAATATGATAATATGTCTTCATAACCAAGTGACCTTACATGCACAATATTTCTCCCCTTATGAAGATTGCATGTCAATAAAGTAATTGAGTCTCAGAGGCTGGAGCGAGTGAAGATTTAGATGATTGGACTTTCAGGGCAGTGATGTATGACCGTTATTATTCTACTTGTCAGGGAGCTGCATACCAGCGAGGATGGTCAGAAGATGGCAAGGATGAAGGGTTGTGTTTCATTAAAAAAAAATATTGCTGTTAATCACCACTCCATTCTTTTCAAAGTCACTGAGAAAAGAAACTCCTTTTCATTTTAGCCCTGGAAGGGAATTCAAGCTTTTCAAAGCTTGGTGAGGCAGTCTGGCTTAGTGAACCTGGAACAGGGTCAACCTTTTTTCTCCTTCAATCAGAACCGGTTTGTCAGGTTTTTTTCTTTTGCAAAACTGGGGTCGGAGAGATGATAACAGACGGTCTGCATCTAGGCTGAGTACCAGCTTAAAGAAATGTGTGTGCAATAAAGAGTGTGTCATGCTTTGTTTATGGATGAACTGTGGAATTTGGGAGAGGGAGAAGGTTAGTTGTTTCGAGCCAAGATCCTGCCAAGTTAGAGGCTAACGTCCTAGAAGTGAGATAGAGGCAAACGTAAGGTATGAAGTGGGGAAGGCATCATATTAGAACCTGTAATCTCCCAAACAAAATTGACGGGCAGTTGTTTAAGGCCAGACAAAAAAAAGAAAGTACATTACACTTTGTGTTGATAGCTTATGGGATTCTCTGCCACAAGATGCGCAAATGGCCACTAACTTATCCAGCATTAAAAAGAGAAATCCATGAAGATAATTAACCATGATGTTAACTGTCTAGTGCACGAAGAATCCCATGCTCCGAGCCCGGTGCATACTTGCAATGCATACTCACATACCCATCTTATCCCACGTGTCCAGTCCCATGAACTGCAAAAGGATAGTCCTGTTCAATTTCTGAAATGACATAAACAGGCGCTATGGTGATGGGTTTGAAGCCCAGCTGGAGCCCTCTTGGAGTATGCCCATTTTATCTGGGCACATACAGATTGCTGTGCCCACATGAACTGGTGTGAAGGTACACTGTGAACCTTTCATTAGAGGGCAGTGATCTTTAAAAGAACAAATGGCCGTTCGCTTTTAAATCAGTACCGAATAGCCTTCTGCAAAATAAATGAAAACAGTAGGCGAGGGTATAATAATATTGGTGGGGGGGAGGCTTGGGTGGTGATCTTTGAGGCAAGGATAGGAGAGTGTCTTTTTCTGGATTGTGAATTGTCGCAGGATCACACAAAATGTAAAATAAATGTGGGTGTTTGCCAATGTGTATTGCCTGTTGAGGAGGCAGGATTATTTGGGGCTCTCTGCTTGCCTCTGGCCTTGATGGCATCTGTTGAACCTGGGTTGAGTCCTCCCGGCCACAATTAATAAATTAATCGTTTTAGGGACTAAAACCAGACGTGTGTTTTTGACTGACTCGGTTTAAACCTGTATGTACGTTTTAGCCTCAAGTGCTTTAAATGCCACATCTTGCCTGTATTTTTAAAATGGCTACAAGAAATATGAATGCGTCACCAAAAATCAGTTCAGGCGGTGGTGATCCAAGCTAGTTTTGATTGTGCATATTTGTCGCAGCATTTGATACATCATCCTATTTCCACATTTTCTCTTTTACAATTTTGGTACTTTCGCTGTAAATTTGTCTTAGGATGTAACAGCTGGAAATACGTATTCTTGACAAAATTGTGTTGCATTTTTAATCAATTTAAAAATTATGTTGGGAATGCAGTTGACTTTTTCTTTCTTTCCATGTAATGTTTTGTTTCTTGGGTTGGCGCATAATGTATAAAAATGCTTAGGGATATATATTTAAAGAGAATTATTTATAATGGCATTTAGTTAATAATTTGTTGAGGTATGTATTGGGCCTTTTCCTTTTCAGGTGAAGAATATCCCCCAACAAGTATTGGCAGAAACATTTAAAATAAAAGGGGAGTTTTCTCTATTATGTAAAGAAGCTTATAGTTCATTTAAGGAGTAGGAAATCTTAATTGGAAGTATATCACACGTAAGGAACTGGCTTCTGAGTCTTTAAATCTTCATGGTTAAGTAACTGACTGCAAGATAACAGCCTTGAAGCAGAAAAATCCTGCCCTATCACTTTTGAGCGTGTGCATTAAGGTGGTAATTTATTATATGAAATTAGCTGCAGCGTCCTTTCAGGACTAGCTTGTGATACAAGTAGCTTAATTGTCACAAACAATGGAAAGAGTGAGAGATGGAGCCTGCACTTTGTTCTAAAGAAGGGAGCAGCAGCCTCTAGATCTCTAATGGCCATGCTGAAAAACAGAGCTCCATTTTGAGGGCCATGGCGAGTTGCTGTGCGTGATGTACTGGCATGGGATGCCCCGCCTGAGGGGTGGGGCAGAGGCAGCAAGGCGGGAGCTTCAGAGGGAGGACAGGTAGCCCCAAGCGTAGTGGGCATTGGAGAGCGGAGTGGTGGAGGTGGAGAGCGAGAGGTAGAGGCAGGAAGGAGCGAGGGGGCTGAGGCGCAAGGGCAAAGCTGCTGCAACTGGCGGCAACATGAGACTGGGCAGCAGGGACAGAGGTCCGGTCTCGGTGAGCCAGTGAGGCAGGGCAGAGCTGCTTGGAGCTGAGCTCAGTCAGGCAACCCAGGACTCCCCGCCCTGACTGATGCTACAGTCTACCCACTGGGGGAGCAACCCAGCACTGAGCTCGGGAGGAACGCAGGTGATGGGAGCATGGGAAACCCCAGAAGCCAGGAAGACCCAGTCAGGCCAGGAATAAGCTGGGAGGCTGCAGCTCACAGCTAAAGGAGCCGCACCTACTCTGAGGCCACTGGGGCAGACTTCACACTGTGTTTTATGAGGTTTCCAGCTTCAAGGTATGACCGGAAGATCTCCCACAATTGCAACTCAACTTCAAACCACAGAGATCAGTTCCCCTGAAAGAAACGTCAGCTTCTCAGGCGGACGGCATGGTACATCCCCAGTGATCTCTCTCCCTTTCCAAAACGCCACCCTCTCCAAACCTGCAGGAACTTCCCAAAACAAAACAGACAACTGCAGTGTTTTAGTTGTATGTTAGGAATGTAATTCTTTTAAAATTTCAGGCTACTGTTGAGCTACAGTGGAAACTGTGACTATTGCTATTCTGTTGCATTGTTTTCAAACTTTTCATAGCTGAGACATATATTTTGGGGAGGGCTATTTAAAACTGAAGGTACTCTTTGGCTTTAACCCCGAAAAGGCACACTTTTGCAGTAATATATGCCTGCCTGCAAGGTATGAACCGAAATGAAACACAGACTTTTTGTGGGATGGACTCCTTTCGGTTTCGTTTCTTGGTTTTTGGTTCAGCATTACAGAAGCTGCTTTAACTAGTTGAAACAGCGAGTTCTGTGTGTAATTTTGGCTCTTTTCTCCCATTATGCACATCTCTATAACTTACCTCCGGGCTAGAGAGACCAGTTCCTCAGGAGGAAATGGAATCTTCAGAGGGCAAACTCTAGGGTATACCACAAATTACAGGTGAATTTCCAACCCCCACCCAACAAAAACCATTGCAATATGGTTTAAGAGCAAATTGCAATGAGCCCATTCCAAGATGAAAATTAAACAAATATTTATGCAAAACCCAAAGCTTCTGGTCCATTATGTATTTAGTATGTCCCTTAATATCAGTATAGAGGATCGATACCTTCCAGTCAGTTGCGGCCTTGCCATGGGCGATCCATCTCCTCCGTGAGTGTGATACCTTCCTCTTTGTTAACTGTTATTGGTGCTGATAGGCATGCTCTGCATAGACAGCCAATTGAGGCTGTTTTGATCCCTTGTCCTTTTATTTTTATCCCTTTCCCCTGTTTCCTGTCGCTGTGTCATGTCAAATCACTGTGTAGCAGCAGATATAGGACCCCTAAATTACTTTCAGGGAGATCTCCGGCTGCAGTGAAATGAATATAATAATGGGGAGCAAAAAATAGCACAGACCTCATATCATGGAAGGAAGCAGCTAATAAGTATTGTTAGTGGTTTCTGTGAGGCTGAAGTTAGAAGTATGTCCTGCGGACAGGCAGGTGTACTTTGCTTTGTCTCAGGGTCTGGTTAGAGGCAGGCTGGGAAGATTAGTATTGATGTCTGTCACTTTGAGCCTGTCAAGCTGTTTATTTGAGAAAACGGTAAGGGCAGTGGTTATCCAGTAATCAACCCTGCTTTGAAGCAGTGAGTTGGGGGAAGGTAGTCAAATATCATTTCCTAGGGATTTCTGTCAGTTATCCCTAGCCTGATCCAATGAATTTCTCTGACATTTAGAATTTCAGTGCATCCCCCCCACGTGATTGAGCCTAGCAACTTTAGCCACTCCAAAATTATGCAGAATTTTCTTCATCTTTTTTTCATCCACATATTTCTACCAGTGCTTCTATTGTTTTCTGCTGTTCAGTTCATTATTGAAAGAGCCTTTCTTGTTGTGATCTCCCCCCACTCTTCAAGTTACATTTAGTAAAAGAAAAAAAGCCCACTAACAGATCCATTCATTCATTCATTGTTTTGTTGATTCATTTATAATCCTCCTTTCTCACTGTGACTCAAAGTGGATTACACAGTGTAAGTCAAAATGATCAACAGCTAGAACATTCAATAAACAATACAATGGGGTAAGGACTGCAGAAATTTGAAAAGAAGCAGAAATCCGATATAGAGTTGAAAACAATGCTTAGAAATGCCATATCAAATGAATGCAGAACTACCCAGAAGGAGCATACTTACAGCAACAAACAGTGCACAGCAGTGCAATCTTCAGTCCCTAACCTGTTACTAACACCTCTCTCTGAACCAATTCCTTACAACACAGTCCTATTATCTGTGTAAAAAAGCCCTCCTGAATAATTGTATAGTTTGCAGAAAGCCAGGAGAGTGGGAGCTTTCCTGATCTCCTTAGGCAGGCCATTCCATAAGGTGGGGCTGCCACAGAGAGTGAATGTGTATGGGAAGCTGTTTATTTTCTCCATTTGTAGGGTGGCACCAGTAGAAGACTGTTCCAGTGAGTGAAGTTGCCATGGGGGGGGGGCAGTGCATAGGGAGAGAGGTGGTCCTGTAAATATGAGGAACCAAGGCCATGAGAAGGGCTTCATAAGGGATAGCCAAAGCCTTGAATTGAGGTATTTCCATTTAAAATGTTTAGTATGTTTTCATTATCTTATTGCGCATGTGTCCTCTCCCTTTATCTGAGAAGCTCAGGATAGAATATCTGGAATTCCTATTTTTCAACCTTTGGGAGTAGAGTGGGTTGAGAAATCCTGACCTAGATATGCTCAGCAAAATTGGAGAAAGGAGCTTTAGGCTGGGCGAAGTCTTCAGCCTTGCTGAGCAGAGGGGTAGTTTGCAACCAGTGACTGGCACGAAGCAAAACGGTGAACTTTGTGAGGCTTCAAGGGATTTTAAGCTAAGTCTTCCCAACCCAAGCCCAACATTTTGTTCCCTGGCCTTTATTTATTAAAAAAACATTTTAACCTGCTCTCTCAGTCTAATAAGGACTTCCAAAGCCCCTCACAGTAAAGATATAAAAATAGTATTTAAAAATCTGTCAGCCCTTCAGTAGCACCTCTTGAATGTTTCAAGTCCTTCACTTGAATAGTAACTGCAGAATCCTGGTAAGAGAGTTATCAGTGAGCATTGTTATTCCCAGGGCTTTTTTTCTGGGAACAGAGGTGGTGG
This sequence comes from Eublepharis macularius, assembly GCF_028583425.1. Taxonomy (NCBI): domain Eukaryota; kingdom Metazoa; phylum Chordata; class Lepidosauria; order Squamata; family Eublepharidae; genus Eublepharis; species Eublepharis macularius. The sequence continues at coordinate 122,401,522 of NC_072795.1, read as the reverse complement.
AATTCAGTGGTGGAACTTAGGACCCCACAATGATGTCATTTTGGGTCAGCTGGAACAAGGGGGGGTTAAAAGTTTAAATCACCCTCGGCAAAAATGGTCACATGGCCGGTGTCCCTGCCATCTGATCTCCAGACAGAGGGGAGTTTTGATTGCCCTCTGCACCAGTGGCACGGAGGGCAATCTAAACTCCCCCCTGTCTGGAGATCAGGGGGCGGGGCCACCGGCCATGTGACCATTTTCAAGAGGTGCCGGAACTCCGTTCCACCACGTTCCAGCTGAAAAAAAACCCTGGTTATTCCCCAGTTGCAGGTTAATCTATAACACTCGACTCTAGCTGAAAGCACAACATGGTGGATGCTCAAAGTGGAAATGTCAAGTCAAGGTTAGAGTGCTTCGCCTTTCCTGTCCCTGGGAGGTCAGCTTTCCCTTCCCTTTCAGCAGGGAAAGCCCAGAAGAAACAGCCCATCAAAATACAGTGTACAGTGCGGAACCATTGGCTCTGCATTGAACTGGCAAAGGGAGGAGAGCATTCTCTGCTCCTCTGGTAGAAGGCAGGTGACTTTGACGCTCCTGTCATATTTATGGCTCAAGTATATTTTTACTCCATCTTACCTTTAAGGAGCTTGGGGCAACATTTGTAAATATTCTCTGTTTTATCCTAGGGCATAGGTCAGGCTGACCGGGAGTGACTGGGCCAAAGTCACCTAATGAGCTTGGGGACTTGAACCCAGGTTTTCCTAAGCTTAGTCCAATATTCTAGTCATTCGACCCCACATGGTTGTTAGGAAAACTCAGGAGGGCTGCATTCTTTGCCAGCAGGGTAGATAGAACTGAAACCTTCTACCATCCTGATTGAATGCACAGGGGGATATAGCTCACCACCACCAGGTGTAGCATAAGCTTTCGAGAATCAAGTTCTCTTCGTCAGATGCATGGTTCAGAAACTGGTCAAATATATTTGACCAGTTTCTGTACCATGCATCTGACGAAGAGAACTTGATTCTCGAAAGCTTATGCTACAGTAAAATTGGTTAGTCTTAAAGGTGCTACTGGACTCTTTTTGATTTTGCTACCACAGACTAACACGGCTAACTCCTCTGCATCCACCACCAGGTGTGTTTGTCTCAGTGAGAGTGAGAGAGCAAGCTTATAGTATGGAATACTATCCTGCCCTTGTATTAATGTAACGGGATGCAAACCTATTTGTCTCTTCTTCATTAGCTTAACTGCTGTTCTCTAGTTCCCTTCTGTCTATTTCTCTTCCCATCAACTGACAGACTGCCTTGAATTTTAGTCTTTAATTTAACATAATTAGTTTGTAACTGAAAATAAAAGTGATTGGTGGCTTACCAATGTGTTCCTCGGAACCATCTGTTTCTCTCCTGCGCCTTTTTAGTGCTTGGAAGGGTAATCTATTTTTTATTTAGAGCAACAAAGGTCAGATTTAATTTGGACTTACTTTTGAGTCTGTCACTGTTAACACAACTCAGGCTATTTCTGAGACAAAATGTCTGGAGTACGTTAATTGCATCTGTTATGTCATTCAAACCCAAGTGTGCATTTTTCTTTGCAAAACAATGATGTTGGATTGCAAAAACATCTCCCTCATTCAGTGGAGGCAAACAGGTGGAGAATATAGGGCATGTATATATATTAGGAGATTAGGTTAAACTGTTACAGGTTTGGGAACAATTAAATTATTGGTGTGGTGTAGCATGTAGCGAGTCAGACCATGATCCGTGAGACCCGGGTTCAGAGCTCTACTCTGTTATGAAAATTTGCTGGAAGACCTACCTCACAGGGTTGTGATTGTGAAGATACAATAGAGAAGGTATCTCCAGTTAAAAGGACCCCTGGAGAGCCACTGCCAGGCTGAATAGACAAGGCTGACCTTGATGGGCCAACCTTCTGATTCGGTATAGGGAAGTTCGGTGTGATGTGTTCAAGAGCAGGGTATAAACAGCAGAATAACTATATATCAGAACCTAACTATGCATTATATGCAATAAAGGGATAGACCAAGGTGAAAACATGGTTGTCTGTACCACTTCAGACTTGTGTGTGTGTGTGCGATATTTAGGAATACTGTCCCTTGTCAAACACATACATGTGCCCACACATATGCACCTGTCTGAATGCAATAAGCTGCAATCGGAGAGAAAGGTTGGGCACAGTTATATGCAGTTCTCGTGTGAAATCGTGCCAGGAAGACACTGTCATTCTAGGAGCTTGGTGCAATGTTCCATGGCCGGTAAGCAGTGTGAAAACAGCCCCCCCTCAGTAACCCAAACAGTTACATTTCGTTAAATTAAATGAAGCATATGGTTGTTGTGGGTTTTCCGGGCTGTATTGCCGTGATCTTGGCATTGTAGTTCCTGACGTTTCGCCAGCAGCTGTGGCTGGCATCTTCAGAGGTGTAGCACCAAAAGACAGAGATCTCTCAGTGTCACAGTGTGGAAAAGATGTAGGTCATTTGTATCTACTCAGGAGGGGTGGGGTTAAGCTGAGTCATCCTGTAAGAGTTTCCCAGGGTGTGGAATGCTAATGGAGGAAGGCTTCACTGTATCCTGAGGAGCTTCTTTTGCATATGGATTGGTGCTTGATGTGCTAATCTTCTCTGCAGGGCTATTGTCAAGTATAGAGTGTTTTGTTAGCCTGGTGTTTTTCAGAACTGGAAACCATGCTCTGTTCATTCTTAAGGTTTCTTCTTTCCTGTTGAAGTTTTGCTTATGCTTGTGAATTTCAATGGCTTCCCTGTGCAGTCTGACAAAGTAGTTGGAAGTGTTGTCCAGTATTTTGGTGTCCTGGAATAAGATACTGTGCTCTGTTTGAGTTAGGCTATGTTCAGCCACTGCTGATTTTTCAGGTTGTCCAAGTCTGCAGTGTCTTTCATGTTCTTTTATTCTTGTCTGGATGCTACGCTTTGTGGTCCCGATGTACACTTGTCCACAGCTGCAGGGTATACGGTATACTCCTGCAGAGGTGAGGGGGTCTCTACTGTCTTTTGCTGATCGTAGCATCTGTTGTATTTTTCGGGTGGGTCTGAATACTGCTTGAAGGTTATGCTTTTTCATAAGCTTTCCCATCTGATCAGTAATTCCTTTGATATATGGCAAAAACACTTTTCCTGTAGGAGACTGTTTTTCCTTGGTTTTTTGATTCATCCTGGGTTTGATTGCTCTTCGGATTTCATTTCTGGAGTAGCCATTTGCCTGAAGTGCATGGTTTAGATGATTAATTTCCTCATTGAGAAAGTGCGGCTCACATATCCGTCTTGCGCGATCCCCTAATGTTTTCATTATGCCTCTTTTCTGTCGGGGGTGGTGATTGGAGTTTTTGTGTAAGTACTGATCAGTGTGAGTTGGTTTCCTGTAGACCTTGTGACCTAACTGAAAGTTTGCTTTGCGGATGACCAAGGTATCCAGAAATGGGAGTTTTCCCTCGATTTCTTTCTCCATTGTGAATTGTATGTTCCGGTGGATGTTGTTGAGATGATTTAAAAACCCCATCAATTCTTCCTCCCCATGGCTCCAAATGATAAATGTATCATCCACAAACCGGAACCATACACTAGGTTTGTGGGGTGCTGATTCTAGAGCTGTTTTTTCAAAATGTTCCATGTAGAAGTTTGCTATAACTGGGCTGAGAGGGCTCCCCATGGCCACCCCATCCATCTGTTCATAGAATTCGTTATCCCATTGGAAGTAACTGGTTGTCAGACAATGATGGAATAAGGCTGTTACATCCTCTGGGAAAATCTGATTAATAAGTGCAATAGTGTCTTTTACTGGAACCTTGGTAAACAGGGATACAACATCAAAACTGACAAGTATGTCTTGTGGATTGAGTTTCAGAGAACTGATTTTGTTGATGAAATCTGCTGAATCTTTGATGTAAGACGAGGTTTTCCCGATGTGGTCCTGCAGGAGATCAGCCAGATGTCTAGCTAATTCATATGTCGGTGAACCAATGGCACTCACAATGAGTCGGAGTGGGACTGAATCCTTATGTATTTTAGGGCCCTGCAGAGAAGATTAGCACATCAAGCACCAATCCATATGCAAAAGAACCTCCTCAGGATACAGTGAAGACTCCTGCCATTAGCATTCCACACCCTGGGAAACTCTTACAGGATGACTCAGCTCAACCCCACCCCTCCTGAGTAGATACAAATGACCTGCCAACATCTTTTCCGCACTGTGACACTGAGAGATCTCTGTCTTTTGGTGCTACACCTCTGAAGATGCCAGCCATAGCTGCTGGCAAAACATCAGGAACTACAATGCCAAGACCACGGCAATACAGCCCGGAAAACCCACAACAACCATCGTTCTCCGGTCGTGAAAGCCTTTGACAATAAATGAAGCATACTTTTAGAATATATAAAATGGGGTGGCTGTGTTTGTGTATTAGGGTCAGTCTTATGAAGTCTTCATGATGGTTAGGAGGACAATGCAAGGACTTTGTATCAGATATATGATGGGAGTTTTGTGCCTCCTCTGAATCCCTTCTTTCCTCATGATCAGAGAATGCAGGCAGAAGTGGCCACAGCCTCCCCCCCTGGGCTGTTTTCTTCTCCTTAAATCACCATATGGAGTTACTATTGGCTCTGTAAAATCATGGCCATTTCCACACGTCCCATTGCACTGTTTTTGTATACTCAAAGTGCCCCATGGAGATGTATAGCCATATAAAGTAACATGGGCCATTTCCACACATCCGTAAAAGGATGGCCCACTCATCGAACGCTGCTGGCTTTTCTCCTTCACTCCACACATCTCCCATTTCAAAATGGTAGCAGGCTGTTCGGCTTCCATTTGTTCAGCGCCTTTTCTGAGAATGCATTTCCTGAGTTCCCTGAAAAGGCGCTGAAAAAATGGAAGCCAAACAACTTGCTACCATTTTGAAATGGGAGACGTGTGGAGTAAAGGAGCAAAGCCGGTAGCATTCTTTTAAGGATGTGTGGAAACGGCCCATGTTACTTTATATGGCTACACATCTCCATGGGGCACTTTGAGTATACACAAACAGTGCAATGGGAAGGATGATCTTGCTTGTCCCTCCATGCTGCAGGATAGCATTCATCTGGAGGGCATAAAAGTCTCACTGTGTTTTCTCATCCAATGTCCTCATGGCTTCTCCCAATAAACATAAGGACTGTGTAATGTGAAGACTTGCCATGTTTGCAAGAAGGATTGAATCTTCTTAGAATCTGATGACACCATGATGCAGCTTGAAAGGTAGACCACTTCCTACATGAACAAGATAACTTTGTAGAACAATGGCGACTGTTTATTGAATATTGAACATTTATGAAATGACAAATGTACAGCAAGAAATGTTAATGTGTATTGTAGTCTTATGTTTGGTAGAAATAAAGAAAATGTATTGTTCCTTTCTCTTAAATAGCTTCGTCTTGGCATATATAAATATTTGGATATAGAGAAATAAAATATTGAACATTTACTTTTTCTTTTCTAATTTTTTAAAAAAGAGCATACTTGGCTTTATGAAACATTTAACAACAACAACAACAGTAATACATGTGATGATGATGATGATGATGATGATGATGTTACAATTCGTATATTTTCACAGCACTCAAGAGTAACCAGAGTATAACCTATAACCCATAGAATCATCTTGTAAGGTTGGTCAGTATTATTATTATTATCCCCATATGGCAGATGTGAGGCCAAGAGAAAGTGACTTATCTGAAGGCTTCCATTGAGTCGCTGGAAATGGCAGGATTTGAACCAGAGACTTCCCAATTAGCAGCCCAGTCCCATAGCCACCACACTACATCAACACTCCTGCATGTTGTTAAACAGGCAATCAATTGATGGATGAGGTAATCCACATCCTTACCCTGGTATCATTCAAAATTGTTCAGCCAGGGATGCTGTCAGGGTTGGAGACTTGGCTTAAGTAGCAGGCAGATAGAGCTTTTAAGGATGTGAGTAAATGTGGACAGGACAGTCAAACAAATGCAGATTTGTGTGGGAGCAAGAGGTAGCTCAGACCTGAGGAGGTAAGCTGGGGTCAGAATTTATATTTATTTTTAAAATGTATATGCCAGCTGTGCTCCTGACCAATGCAGAATCGCACAAAGCATTATGGGAACAAAAACACCTAAAACAACTTGTTACTAGAGATAGGCACGAACAGCAATACAAACTAACAAAAGCCACAAACAGCCCAATCAGCTGTTCGCAAACAAGCTGTTTGTGAGGCCCCATTCTAAACAAACAGGTGGTTGTTGCAAGCCTCATTCGTTGCTGTTCATTGCTGTTCCTCAAGTCAGACAATCGCACCTGCACTCAATTCCCTTGGCAACCGGAGGCAGGGACTGCCTGAACTCTGTCTGAACTCCTGCTGTTGCCCTGGAAACCCCAATCTAAGCCCAATTTAGCTTGATAGGCAGGTCTTCCGTTCAAGTGTGGAGCTCCAAATTTGTTACAAGGAAGTAAAGAGCAGGGAGGAGGGGGGCTCTCAGCTCTGGTTTTGCAGACAGTGAGGGAGAGACAGTTGCTGTTGGCATTTGGAGAGAGAGACAGGGAGAGTGCATTGGAGCTTGAATTTTCTTTGTGTGTGGTGGGATAGGGATCTATCTCTTCAAGTTCCAGGGCTGCTACCAGGCTCTGGGCCAAGCTATTATTTATTACTGGTACCTTTCCTGCTGCCTGCTCAGGTAAGGTTCCTGGGAGTGGTGCGATAGGGATCTACCCCTTCAGGTTCCAGGGCTGCTGCCAGGCTCTGGGGCTAAGCTATTATTTATTATTGGTACATTTCCTGCTGTCTGCTCAGGTAGGGTTTCTGGGAGGGGTGCGGTAGGGATCTTGATGACTGAAGGAGAGCCTGTTGGCTCCCACGAACAATGGACAACGAACATGTTTGTGAACAGGTCATGTTTGTCAGTGTTTGTTGTTCGTGGATGGCAACGAACAACAAACACCATGTTCGTTTTTTTCCTGTTCGTGCCCATGTCTACTCATTACATTGACTTTTAGATTCTGTCTTCTGTGCTTGATTGGTCCATCTAATATTAGTTTAAATATCATATACCGGTGTTTACAGTTACAGGTCAGCTTTCTTTTCATTTATAATTTTACGAACAAAAAGTTGGCAGAAGCTAACAAGAAATTCTTATGCGCTCATCTTCCCTATAATGATCAAAATTTTACAGAATATAGACTGATAACCACTCTGGGCTCCTCCACTCCTCCTATTCATGTTTACTCTTGTCACTAGGTACTTGGAAAGATTTCTTTTGAAGAATTTTGTCCTCAGAGAAAAGGGCAGTCAGTCTATCAGCCCTTGTAACAACTCTTGGGTGTAATCTGTATAATGAGCCAGAACTCATGAGCCTCTAACAAGTTGCAATAAGAAAGCTCTGGATTGCTTATTAGGCTAGTGCACATAAGAGGAAAATCACAGTTGCTGATGCTTATGACCAAATAATTACCAAGTGTTTTATACTTAAAGCAGTGTGCTGAATAAAGAGCTCTGATAGATCATCTCAGCTGCTGGTGCTCGGCCTTTTTAGCTATAAAAAAGGCTGTGTGTATTCTGTGGACCTTTGAATGCAGTATGTAAGCACCAGCTAAACTGAGTGTTGCACAGTACATGGGCCTGCTGCTAAAAAAGCAGCCCCATGTCTAGTTCTCCTTCATAAGGCATAGTTCTAATGCATGTGATATGCTTGCTAATTTTTCCATCTCCCTGTATAACCATCCCCAGCAAAGCAACTAGAGAAGTGGAGATAGACACCATGATGGCGCCACACCATCAATTTCAATACTACGTATTACATAGGAGAGTTATGGGAACAGAGCAGGCAGCAGACCTGTGGTTGGGACAATATGCAGTTCTACCCTTAGTGATCTGACATTCTGTGGCTCCACCAACATGGAGAAAGATACTGTGTTTAGCCTACCCAGTTGCAAAGCAAAGCTTGGAAAGGTTGGTTTCAGTGGCTGGCATAAAATTCCTTTCTTGTTCTCTACTCATGTTTAATCATCTAAACCCTGATTCAGTCCCCAGATTCTTCAGTAGATTATATTTATATATTTGCTCAGTGTGCGTAATTTTTTGCAGAATTTGTATTTTCATCCTACACTTAGAGAGAAGTGGATTTCCTGAATATGCATATGGTGAGACAATTTTAAAATCCCTTCATTTGGGATAGGAGAATAATACTTTGGAAGTGAGTATATGTGTATCTTAGTCATAAATTCTCTTACAGGTTAAGACAGTAACATTCTGCGTTCTTATACTGCCATTTTATGCATTGCTGTAAAATTCTCCAAATGAATGTTAAATTAACCCACAAAATAATTTCTAAATTAAGTGGACTCATGATTATTCCTAAAATCAATTCAGTCCTCCTTATTTTCGCCATACCCCATTACCATCCCAACAGCATGTTTCTGAAATCTACTTTTGTGAACTAATATCCCCCTCCTCGCATACAGCTCATGCAAACTTTGATTCCACACTTTCTGTCCCCAGTGTCTTGAGAAATGGAATCAGAACCTTTCAGACCAATGGTGAATATTTGAGGAGCTCAGCTAACCAGGGACTCTTGTCATTCTTTACTCTACTGCAAAGTTTCGGCTAAATCCAAGAGAAAATTTATTGAGCCATTGTTCTACTGTCTGGACAATTTTGATGATACGGTTAAAATAAGTTATCTTCTATCATACATTATATTCCGGGTTGCTAGATTTGCCACAGCAGTACAGAAACCAAGAACTAAATTTATTGCAAAAAATGCCATAAGTTGTTAAAATGTGCATATGTATTAAGCTTTGCTTTTAATCATTTGGAACACATATATCTTATTTGTTTTTGTTTTTTATCTCAGAAGTTTATTGGTTTTTTCACACACACACACACACACACACACACACACAACACATCTGCAGTGTGATGAAGACTTGTAATAGCCTAATTGGTTGGCCAATAAATCTTTGACTGATTGACTGACTCAATCATACTTTCCCACTCAGAGAGCTTACCAGGAGCTCCTTCGTAAATCAGAAGATTCAAGATGTTTAATTTTCTACTGTTTGGCATAAAATACCTAACTAAGATTTGCGGCACCTGATTTATAGAATTGCTTCTGTGACATCTCTTGAAAAATGGTGGTTGGATTATTTATTTTTATATCTGTGATTTGTGGCAGGTTTCCATAACTTGATGTAAATATGAAATGGCATCAAGAGCATCTCTCTCCCCCCTCCACTTAGGGTGCCTAAGAAAGCCTCAGTAGAAGACAGAAATGGGACTCATGCTGTTGGGGTGATGCTAGGGTTGCCAGGTCCCCCAGCCTCCCCAGCTAGAGACTGGAGACCTGGAACCTACCTTGCCTTCTTCCCACTCGTGCATGTGCGCAGCACACATGCACTTCTGGGCCTGTGTGATGACATCAATTCCATCTTGCACTCCACGCGGGGCCCAATCCGGGCTGAACTGGGCCTGAAACGGCCTGGATTGGGCCCGAAAAGGCCCAAAATGGCTGAAACGGGCCCAAAACAGCCTGGATTGGGCCCAAAATGGCCTGGAACAGGCTGCTGCTGCATAAGGGAGCACTCCCCCACCCAGCAGCGGCCTGGTCTTGGCTGCTTTAGGTTTGTTTAGGCCCGTGGGAGTGCATGGTGCCACCCGTGAGCATGCCGCACGCCTGGGAGTGTGCCCGGGAGGCCCGTGCCTCTCCCGCCGGCCAGGTAAGTAGGGGCGGAAGGTGGAGGGTGGGAGTGGGGGATCCCTTGTCTCCAGTGGGAGACTGGCAACCCTAGGTGGGGCAGAAAAATTGATGAAAAATCTTGATATTAGTGGGATGGAGGAGGAGAGAAGCTGGTATATAAATAAAATCTGTGATAAGATTATCACGTGTTCTGTTTAACTTGTCAACTTGCCTCTTTACTGTCCATGTGCCACACATCCCCATACATCCATTTTATCACCATGTCTTGAATACCGAGCCTCAGTACAGCTTATGAGTTCAGCAGGAGTTAGAAGAACCACCCAAGACACCACCCTCTGAGCTTGGCTCTCCAAGACCAGGATGCCTACATTTCCCGTCAAAACTTGAGGAAAGCTGACGAGTGTCCAACCTGTGTCAGGCGTCACCTGTAGCTTGGCTCTTAGAATCAGTAAAGGGGGTAGGCCTTAAATGACTTCTAGTTTCTGCTCTCCCTTCCCAGTTCAAGTAATCCTGAAAGGCAAGTCTAGGGAAGTCTTCTTCACCCACCAAGCAATGTCTCGGGGTTCTCAGCAAATTATCATCTTTTCCTCTTCAACCTTTTCCCTCTGCTGGTTCTGGAAGGTGTGATAAATAAATTGGCTTTGGCAATTATCACTGAAGAAATCCGATTGGTTTCCAGAGGTGTACTGCAGAGGGGAACCCTTTTCTCACATACAGGATAACAACAACAACAATAACCTTCAATTTATATACCGCCTTTCAGGACAACTTAACGCCCACTGAGAGCAGTTTACAAAGTATGTTATTATTATCTCCACAACAACAAATGCCCTGTGAGGTGGGTGGGGCTGAGAGAGCTCCTAGAAGCTGTGACTGATCCAAGGTCACCCAACTGGCTTCAAGTGGAGGAGTGGGGAATCAATCCCAGTTCTCCAGATTCGAGTCCTACTGCTCTTAACCACCACACAAAACTGGCTCTGGGGTGGGTACTTCTTTCACATTGCAACAACTGGGGTGGATGGATGATGACCCAGTAGGAAAAACAACATGCATGTTTAGCCTTAAATAACCAACTGCCCCTTGACTCCCATTTGCAGCCCACAAGAGGCAATTCATGCTGGCTGTGCCACATCTTGCCTCTTGTATACCTTGCACAGGGACCATATTCAAAATTGCTCCATCCATGATGCAGTGTGGAAACAGAAGGGAACATATAATAAGCACAGACATTTTAAAAATATAACCAACTATTCACAGATGATGTAGACCATCGGTCCCCAACCAACACCATTCCTGGTGCCTGCCAACTGTTTTAAAAAATCGTATGGGGTGAGGTGGAGCCTTTGCCCAGCAAGCTTTCTGATTGGCTGTGATGATTTTTTAAACATTATTTCAACAACAGTTACCACCATAGCATAAGGGTCTTCTCTGCATTACTGTGCATGTATGCAAGAAAATATTTTAAACAATATGTTCATATTAGAAGGCATCCTGTTAAACAGAGGTTCTACCTGAAATGTTGATTTCCTATTCGAGCTATGTATAACCTCGTTCCTTGGCATTTTATGGTTACGCTCCTCCTCCACCTCGTGTCAGAATTCCAAAGGTGCCTGCAGGATCAAAAAGGTTTGGAAATTTGCCAGAATTAGACATGTATCTGGCTCTAGGGAAGAATGAAACAACATCTTGTAACAGAAACAAGGTGAAAACCTGTTAAAGAAACGTTCTTTTCATGTGTGGAAGAAAAGGAAGAAAAATATTACCTGACAAAGAAAAATCTTCAATACGATGCCCGTGTTAGAAGAATACCAAACAAAACTCAGAAAATGAATGTTGGGGAAATAAGGAGAGATGAAAGATTTAACATGAGTGAAAAAATGCTGAAAACAGTGGAAATTTAGCAGAAAACAAACAGTTAATATTTAAGTAAGTTAATAGAATGTACTATCTTGCGGGGTTCTGCAGGGCGCAATTTTATCTCCCATGTTATTCAACCTCTACGTAAAGCCTTTAGGAGAACTCATTCACAGCTATGGAGTTGGATGTCATCAATATGCAGATGACACCCAACTATATATCTCGCTATCCAGGTCCCCACAGAATGCAGTAGAAATCTTAGATCAGTGTCTGACAGCCATGGTGAAATAGTTGAAAAACAACAAATTGAAATTGAAACCAGACAAGACTGAAGTGATGCTTGTTGGGAAGCCAGAGATCTTGAAGGACATCGTACTCCCCAGTTTCAATGGAGTTAGTCTGACCCTTGCAGTCTCAGTTAAGAGCTTAGCAGTTATACTGGATCCAGCATTATTACTAGAAAAACAAGTTAAGGCAGCAGCAAAAAATGCTTTCTACAACCTCACTCTAGCCTGGAAGATGGCTTTTTATCGTGACATGGCCGACCTGGCCACTTGGATCCATGCTGTGGTAACATCAGTGCTTGACTATTGTAATGCGCTATACATAGTTCTCCCATCTAAGTTAACTAGGAGACTCCAATTAGTGCAAAATGCTGCAGCTCGACTGTTATCAGGAGCGAGCAGGAGTATGAACATCACTCCCATCCTGCAATCGCTCCATTGGCTACCCATCAGTTACTGTGCTCAGTTCAAGGTAGTGGTTATTACATACAAAGTTCTTCACATCTTTGGTCCAGCATGCCTATGGGACCGCCTCCCTCCCTATGTTCCTCCACAGCAGCTTCACTCATCTGAACAGGGTCTCCTGCAGGTGCCATCCTGCACATGGGCAAAATCAACAGCATCCTGTAAATGGGCTTTCTCTGTGGTGGCCCCTATCCTGTGGAATGACCTGCCTGAGGTGGTTAGGAGAGCCCCCACTCTCTTGGCATTCCGCAAATGATGCAGAAACAAACTATTCAAAAAGGCTTTTTACTCAAATAGGAGGGCTGTATTGTAGGGATGGGGTCTCAGATGCTTCGCTAATGAGTTAGGGACCATAGACTTCATACTATATTGCCTTACATATTATCTGTTGCTTTAAATATGTACTCCTATGTACCACCTGTGTTCCATGTTGTCTAATGTCAGTCCTAGAATTGATTATGTTCTGTTTCAGTATTTTTTCTACTTGTGTCTGTTTACCCTATGGCATTGTTTGCCATGTCCTTGATACTGTATTGAAATGTACTTGATATTGATTGTACTAATCTCATACTGTGTAATCCGCCTTGAGTCTCAGTGAGAAAGGCAAACTATAAATGACATAAACAAACAAACAAATAGTAAAATAGTTGTACATAAAACAAATGGGAAATTTCCAGACACACTCACAAAAATTTGTTGGAAACACAGTTATAAAAATTTGTTACTGGGAGGGAGACACATGTTGACAGCAGCACCTACATTCCAGAAAATGCGCAATCGACAAATTATAAAGTTCATAGAATAACTCTAGTATGAGAGAGATTTGTATGAATAAGAACTTCTCATAACTCGACAAAAAAAAAGGATGTTCACATACCCCAATCCCACTTTTTTTTAAAAAAAGCAGGCATATTCAGGAAAGTCATTGATAAGGAAACAATAATGGTCAAGTTAGGTCACCAACAATTTAACAACAGTTCAGAGCATGTAGAGCTGAGGTTAAAAGAAATTTGAGAGGGAAAAAATGGTGAATATTTCTAAAACAGGTTAAAGAATTGTTCAAAAATATGCTGCCAGTGTTTGTACTTGGGTTGCCAGGCAGGGCTAGGCAGTTCTTCCCAGAAGAGACAAGGGGTAGCTCTAGGAATTGCCAGAAACTCTATGAGAAACCAGAAAAAACATAGAATTTCCAGCAATTCCTAGAGCTTCCAGTAAGAATTTCTGGTAAATACATGAGGCTGCATTTAAAAAAAAATTCTTCCACTGCCGCTCTGAGCAACAGCAGGCAACAGGACCTGGCGATGGGGGATCCACATCACCTCCAGGAGCTTGGCAGCCCTAGTTTGTACTATATAATGTTTGTACAGTAAGCATGAGGGTAGACAAGGGAATTAAAATAGGTAATATGAACAAGTGAATTTATATGAATTAAAAAGTCGAGAAATGCCAGAAGTAGACCACAGAGGATACTTTCAGCACTTTCCCATCATTTTATCTAAATCAGGGACCTATACCAAAATAGACTAGGAGAAGCATTCAAAAACTGACAAGGAAAGATCTGCAGCGGCCATTCATGTGTCAAAGGGAGGTCCACAAGCAGGGCTTTTCTTCTGGGAAAAGAGGTGGTAGAACTCAGTGGTGGAACTCAGGACCGCACAATGACATCACTTTGGGTCAGCTGGAAGAAGGTGGGAGGTTTTTAAAAATTTAAATCGCCCTCAGCAAAAATGGTTACATGGACAGTGGCCCCGCCCCCTGATCTCCAGACAGAGGGGAGTTTAGATAGCCCTCCGTGCCACTGAGCGGCACGGAGGGCAATCAAAACTCCCCTCTGTCTGGAGATCGGGGGCGGGGCCACCGGCCATGTGACCATTTTTAAGAGGTGCCGGAACTCTGTTCCACCACGTTCCCGCTGAAAAAAAGCCCTGTCCACAAGTATAATCCCCAGACAACAGCCCTGGTCTACCATGTTCTGCCTGGCATCTGATAGTCAAACACATTTTGCCTGAGCACCCTGTTCAGCTATCATACCTAGGATCCAACAGCAGACCTGATTCTCTCTGTTTTCAACCTGATTGTCACTTTCATACAATTGTATGAAATAGATACCAATGCATTGGAACAGATTAATACTCATTGTTTTGCATTTAAAAGTGGCGAGTGAAGAAGCTGTGTGAAACGGGATGTCTTAGATGCTAGCACACCCGTTGCCAACTCTCCAGGAATATTACTTTCCGTGGGCCGGAACTACACTGTTCACAATGGCTTGTTGCCTGCAAAGAACGGAGAAAGAGAAAAATAACTGGTGGGCTACAATGGACTACTTTATATAAAGTTTACCTTGTGTTTTGATATGTCCTATTGATACATGTACTTTGAAGCATTGGCCACACTTGACAAATTGGTGGTTCAGGAGTGGTTACCCTAACTATAAAGGCATTACTATATATGTATGACTACCTTGTAATTTTGACATGAGCATTTGGTAAATGTTGCTATGGATTATGATTGACTTTGCTTTATAGTCTCCTTGGATTAGGTCCCTTGGTTAGTTACTTGTATGTTGAACTTTTAGCAAGAAAAGAGCCGTTGCCATAGATATATAACCTTGACTTTATAAACATTCTCTTAGCTCACATTCCTGTAGATATCTACTGTAGCTAGATTCCTTCCCATTCGCTGTAGGTAGATTTGCTGTAGATAGAAGGGGGGAACGGGGGCTGTGCTTAAATGTCTATATATGCTGGGTATTGAACCAGACTTTATTCCTATCAAAGAACATTTTGGGATGCTGAACTGGGGATCATCAATAAATCTTTAACTCATGCAGTCTTGGACTCTTGCAGCGAAGTTATTGAGATTCAACTGGCAGATCCATACAGTCTGGTCCCTGCAACGCCTCACCTTTGCAGGGTGAGCCCTTAGCATTTAGGTTGATGGGGAACAAGTGGGCCTACAGAGTTGGGACTAGAGATGGGCACGATCCCAAAAAAATTAACAATCCAGCTGATCATGGATCGGCGCCGGCGACGATCCCGAATTAACCATCCACACCAAGCATCTCCTGTTCCCGATCCGTGGATTGTGGATCATGGAGGCAAAAGCGGAGGGGCGCCCCACTGTTTCCAGCGATACAGGAACGGTGGGTGATGCTGGCGGCATCTGTGTTTGTGCTTGGCTATCTGTGTTTGGCCGTCAGAGCTGCCTATCAGGGTTTGCAGGGATAAGATTGGAGTGCCTATGGCTACAGAACACCCCCCTCCCTCCCCTATGTGTCTTCTCCCAACTTGTGACTGCTTTGCTGCTCCATGGTTGGAAGGAAGCCCTGCTGATCAAGGAAAGCTGGGCTTCCATTCGGGTTTCCAGGGTGACAGAAGGAGAGCAAACAGAGCTCAGGCCCTGGCAGGAGAGCAAACAGAGCTCAGGCCCTGGCTCCGTTGCCAGGGGAATAGATTGCCGGCGACTGAGTGTCTGGATCCCCGATCCGAGCCCAGATGCCCCAATCCAGGTCCCTCCCGATCGCTGGATCATTGGCCGTGGACGATCACGATCCGCCGGGTCACGATCGCGTGATCGCCATTATCGTGGGTTTTTTTCGATCGTAATGCGGATCGTGCCCATCTCTAGTCTGGACACCACCTCTGCAGCCTCTTTGCTGATGCTAAATATTTTCCAACTCAAGCAGAAAACTGTAACAAGTTCTCTCTGGAGTTGGGTATAAGAAGCCAAGACTAGGGAACTGCTGCAAAAAACTCCCCTCATCACCACCACTCAAGCTAAGGATTCCCTGGCTCAAATAACTCTGTCTCCCACAGTGTTCAAAGGGTCTTGAAGGATTACCTTCTTTGTCTGTGCATCATGTCCCCCACTCAGTAGGATTCAGCATAGATTTGCCATGAGTTCCCTCAAGTCATTTTTTGGTCCATTTTTTGTCTATCTTAAAATTGTCATTGCTCTAGCCATGCTGGATTTCTTCCATTCCCGAAGCTTCTCTTGGGATTTTAATATCTGGTCAATTTTGCAATGCTGCATATCTTTTCTTTCTTTTCTTTTAAGAAGCATCGATCTTTCTGATTGTGCGATGTTGTGGTGAAATTGGATGTTAAAATACAGTCAGCCAAGGATCTTCAGGAGGTTTACAGCCACAAAGGATGTTATGTTCTAAAGATTAAATCTTATTCTTGGGTGCATAAAATGTGTCATTACTTTCCCTCTCTTTTCTGTCATCTGTTTATTTTTCCACGTTGTTTCATAGCTATGCTAATACCAGGATATCATTATTATGCTGTTGTTTCTTATTTAAACTATTGCTTTTGAGGCTTTTCTTTTCCTGTTGCATATTAAAATGACAAAACGCCCTCTAAGGGCCACGTTTATCCAAGTTTGATAGATTGCAATATTGCATTGTATTTACCAAGTTAAATACCTATTGCTAAAAGAGACATGCAAACACTCCATTGCCCAGTCATCCAAGGCTGACCTTAGCTGCAGCCTGGCTATTTCTGATTCTTTCCACCCTGGGGGTAATACATGTGACAACACAACACATGGAAATTTTCCACACTGTTAGGAGTTCCTGCATGGCATGCAGCTGGAACACGATTGGAGCAATGTGTGCAGACCAGGGTCTTGGAATCTAGAGAATCCTGTTTTTCTTTTCCAAGTAAGTTTCTAGCCAGTGGCCAGTTATTAGTTTCTTAATTAACTACTCTGAAGGTTCTCGATTCCAAGCCTAAATAATCTCCAAAAGGATATCATTTTAATTGACTGTATCTTCACCTTCCACAGCCATTGGGATAGGATGGGAGGGCCCAATTCTGAAAAAAATGATTGCAAGATTTTTTTTGAAGTGCCAAAGCCATATGATTGCTATGGAAATCTGGTGCTCTGGTGATATTCCTGAGAAAAGAATCAATTTCCACCCCTCCTCCCATAACTGTAGTATGGGAAGGGTTTGTATTTGTGTCAGTATGCACTTAGAGAAACGTATCTTGTAGGTTTTTGTGGCATCTTGAAAATGAATGCCATTGTTACTTGAACTAAAAACTAGTATATCTGTCAAATACTGGGCTACAAGTTGCATGCAGTGGAGCAATTTCAGTGGAGCAATTTCACTGATGGAAGTGGTGATAATTTTTGTCAATTTCCTTCCTTCTTCCTCCAGCTCAATCCAGTTGTTTCTAGAATTCTCTGCCCCCCCCCCGCACCGAGAGAAAGATGTTCTCCTCTGATGCAAATACTTCCATCAACAGACATGTTCAGCAAGAGCCAATGCTAGGAGCATGACCTGTACTGGAAGGGGTTGCGCTCTCTAGTAAGATGTAGGTTTGCAGTAGACATGGGCACGAACAGAAAAAAAAACCCGAACACCCTGTTCATCGTTCGTTGCCAACCATGAACAACGAACAATGAACATGGACAAACATGAACCATTCCCGAACATGTTCGTTGTTCGTGGGGGCCAGAACCACCCCCACCCCCAAACACCCCCACTTAGCTCCCCTCTAAACTATCAGATGGCAGGCAGCAGGAGGGGATTCCCCCCTGCCGCCTGCCAGCTGATAGTTTAAAGGGCCCTGTCCTGGCAAAAACAGCAGTGTCTGCTGGCAGCTACTTTGAGGGGTTACAAACTGACCTTCCCAATGTCCAATACCCACCAAATTTGTAGGAGATATAGTCCTCACTGCCCTCTGAAGACTCCCCAAGTTTCAGAGAGATTGCACCCTGGGAAAGGCATGATCCACAGGTCTCCCCATTGGCTGTCATTTTCTCTTCACAGTGGCAAAAATGGGACTCTCTGCTGGAAGTATTTGAAAGGTTAAAGCCAGAAGGAAAGCCAGAAGGAATTCAGACAGAGTTCAGTCCCTGCCTCCAATTGCCAAGGGGATTGATTGCAGGTGCCAGACTGTCTGGCTTGATGAACGGCTGCAACGAACGAGGCTTGCAACGACCACCTGTTCATTTAGGATGGGCCCTCACGAACAGCTTGTTCGATAACAGCAGGTTGGGCTGTTCGTGGTTTTTTCTGTTCGTAATGAGGTTCGTGCCCATGTCTAGTTTGCAGTATGGGGATGTTTTTGACTCTGCAACTGCCCCTGGATCCCCATATGGCCATAGTGGTGAAGACTACACTTTGCTTAATCTGGTTCACCAGTTACATGTTTTCCAGAAAGATAACGGCTTGGACTTGGTAATTTTAGGACACACTAAAGTATTGCCTGTAGTTGGCAGGATGGGACTTATTAGGGGCTATTTTGTAAAACCTTCAATGGATCGAATTGGTAATAAGGCTCAGTTCAGGTGCTGTTACTGACCTTTAAATTAATCAATGGCCTTGGATCTAAGTTCCCTATGAACTACCCAGTCTTTAAAATCTTTCTTGGAGGCCTTGCTGCATGCTTTTCCACCGTCTGAGGAGCAGTGGGTAGATATGTCAAGTACGCCCTCCTCAGCAGTGAAACCCAAGTTATGGAAACCTCCCGGTGGAAGTCTATTTGCTCCGTATTTGTGGGCCTTCAGGTACCAAGGGAAAAGGCAATCTGAAATGCACTTTTATCAGTGGGGTTTTTTTTGTTGGTTTTCTGCTGCTTGAGTCATGCTGTTTGCAGCTTTTGTTATTTTGATGATTTTCTTTTCTATTTTATGGACTTTGTTAGATTGTGAGCTGCCTTGGAGATTTCTTTTTGAAAGGCACAATACAAACATTTTAATAACTACATAAGCCATGTCATGTCAGAAGATTCCCTTTAGAGGTCAGCCTATATCATGGGGAAGATTTAAGAATCACATTGTTCAGGACTTTGACCTTTTTTGCACGGGCGATTTTTGCTGCATTTGGCTCTATATCTTTGTGGGTTTTCTTTGAAATTCCAAATGATTAGCGCCCCCTGCAGATTTCAATGTGCCTTTGCAAGAGTTCTCTTCTGAGTTTTCAGCTTGGGTTTTTTCTACACGGGGAACTCTGACTCTTAAGCTCATAACCTGAAAATCTAGTTGGTCTTTAAGGTTACTACTTCTATAGACCAACATGGCTACCCACCTGAAACTATTCAGGGAGGAAAATTCTCCATTGAGGAAATTTTGTTTGGCATTTTATGACCACTCATTTCCCAATTAACTGTGAATATAAAATTATAGAAATTCCACAATGCTGTGGTAAATTGTTTTGGGGACAAAGTTGTACAGCTATGGAATTGGAATGGTGGAAAGCAATGTATTTATCCATGTGGTTTGGAAGATGCTGACATAGTCACTTGAGGCGAAGAGAGACAAGCTCTTGTTAAACTGGCAGATTACCTGGTGGTAGATCATCTTTAGCCCCCATCTTGAAGAGATTAGCTCAAATTTATAACAGTTCACATTTCCCCTATTTTTCATTTAGATTCAGTGGTCAAAGAAATTATATTTGTGATGTTCACATTGGTGTCACATTTAAGATTTTGTCTGATACATCTCAATGTAGACAGAAATGTAATAGAAATTGAGAAAAATATCTATTTCTTGGTTTTTCATTACATAGAAGTTAAGGAAGCAATTTTTTAGCAATTATGTGCAATCTGAACTCAGAAGTATCAGGGGTAACATGAGATCAGATCATTTTTATTTCCTAGGCGTCTTTAATTAAAACACCTTTTTTAACTAGTTAGTTAAAACCAGCAAAGATCCGATATTGTGCTTCCACTGGAAATGCAAAATGTTAGAATTTTAGAATGCCACAAAAAAAATGACTTTGTGATTATGCCAGATAGTTCTGAAAGCTTTGGGAAAAATTAAGCCACGGGCACTTTTGCTAGGATTGCTGAACAATCAGGGAAACAACAATTTGGTTGTTCTGGTTTGATTTGTTTTTTCTGCTAAGGCTAGGCTTTCCTATGGTGTCTATTTCCTGCCACTACTCTGAGAAAAATAAAAATAAAAAAGGCCTCTGATCCTTAAAGATAAAGATGTGTCTCTGGGAACCAAGATCAAGATAATCCAAACTATAGTATTCTCCATTGCTGTGTATGGATGTAAAAGCTGGACAATGAAGAAAGCTGACAGGAAGAAAAGTGATTCATTTGAAATGTGGTGCTGGAGGAGAGTTCTGTGGATACCATGGACAGCCAAAAAGACAAATAAGTAGGTGTTAGATCCCAACTAGGCGTATCTGGACTTTAATTCAGACCACTTTAGGAGGTTACCATATGGTGGCTGTTTAAGATCTCTGCTTTCTAATTTTTAAGTGTTTATGCGGGGCTATATTTATATTTATGATAATTGTTGTAAGATATGTGATATATGCTAATTAGATTTTATAATATTTATATTTGTACTATTTTAACTGAAGTTTTAACTTGTATAATTCTTAACAAATAAGGGAATGTCTTATTTTACTAGTTTAAAGCTGGTCGGGTGTTAGATCAAATCAAGACTGAATTCTCCCTAGAAGCTAAAATGACAAGATTAAGGCTATCGTACTTTGGTCACATCATCACGAGTAGACAAGATTCTCTGGAAAAGTCAATAATGCTAGGAAAAGTGGAAGGCAGCAGGAAAAGAGGAAGACCTAAAATGAGACAGCTTGACTCAATAAAAGAAGCCATGTCTTCCAGTTTGCAGGATCTGAGCAAGTCTGTTAATGATAGGACATTTTGAAGGTCTTTCATTCGTAGGGTCGCCATAGGTCGGAGGCAACTAGACGGCACATAACACACACACATGGCTCTGCACCAATATGTCACTTCTGGGTACAACCTGGAAATGGCAATGGAAAATTCTAGGAATCACCAGAGACTATAATAAAACTGGCTGTTATCTCTCACCCCTCCATGTCCCTGACCCCCAAACTTCCCACTCGTTGCTTGGTCTGGCAACCTTAGGTAAGGCACTTTTCTCCTGAATTAAAAATGGAGGCACAGTTCACTGTAACACCAGAAAAATATTTTAAAATAGAATTTATAATAGTAAAAATTACTCAATTTCAGTGGATCCAACCTCCTATGTTTCTGCTTCAGTGTTTGTTCTGAAAGTGCCCCCTAACTGAAAGGAAGCCAGAGGAGTGAATCATGCAGAGCCACAGGCATACGTCTCTGTGGATGGATAATTCTGCTGCATCTTTACATTAGGAATAATTGAAGGATCAAGGTACACCACGAAGTTGTGCTGTGGTAGAATTGCCTGCCCCCAGTGGAAGGGAATTTGCAATTCTTTGATTGAAAAGGAGCAAGGCCTAAGCAGAAATTCACATAGAAATGTAGTGGAGAGATTCCATTGCTAGTGAATTCTCTGGGTTTACAAGAAACTGTCATTTAAAAAATTTATTCCCCATGACACAACATCTGTAAATTATCGGCTTCAGTGGAGATGGGCTTGGCTAGTAATGGTAACCTCTGGTAGTGTGACCCTGGGAAGACTGTCAATGTAAACAGCTCTAGTACTGCCAGTTAAGTTTACAGAAGATGAAACGGTGCTCTCCTCTTTAAATGTTCCTCTCCATTTAATTCACCACGGAGTTCTGTGAGTACAAGAACAAAGCAAGTGTGTATATCAGTATAATTATGCCTTCTTCTCATTAAGAGAAACTTTGAATTGTTTCAATAGAAAATCAGCAAGTTGTGTAGGAGTGTGATTTGCTTTGAATCTACCCTTCACTAATCAAACTCACAACTCCTTATAATTGTCACGTTGCAGGATGTAGACACTTGAAATTTATTACACCGGGAAAACATAAACTCCTTCCCTGCTGTGTAAATTAGCAGGTATGCAAGAAGTACCAGGTACTTGAAACAAAACATACATGCAGTGTTTTTTGGCAATTGCTGATAGGGTACATCTCTTGAGGAGTTTAAAATGTACAGGCTTTGTTTTTCAAGCAAGGTTAGGGTGACATAAATGTTGCTGTTAGTGTCAGCAACAAATAACAGTTTTTGTTTTAATGATCCCACAACTGATGAATGAGTTGTGTGGGAATAGCGAGTTAACTTTTGGAAGAAGCATGAGAGATCTAGAATAAAAGGGAACAATCTTGATGAAGATTAATATTACTGTTTTACTGTCTGTCTTTTACTTTTCTTTTGTCAATCTGTCCCATTCCTTTTTAGTTTAGAAACATTTTAGACAAGGAGTTATCTTCCTGACTATCTATCATCTGCATAAGCCCGCTTGGAAGCTTCCTCTGAGGAACAATGGGTATAAATTTTTTAATATAAATTTATCTGGACTAGAAAATTTAGCTTGCATTCTGCAGTCATACTTCTAAAACTGGTGAAAGTGTGTGGAACTGAAATGTGATTTTACTTACTCTGTGCCGAGATGTTGCCCTGAATTTTAAGGTAAATGAAGTTTTGACTGTTAGATGTCGAAATGTCACATGTTCACTTTAAAAAAGAAAGAAAGAATAATCAGAAACTGTCCATGTACTAAATTTCTGCTTGCTAGCCAATGTGAGAATAACACATTTTGTGATATCGAAGAGTCCAGTAGCACCTTTAAGACTAGCCAACTTTACTGTAGCATAAGCTTTCGAGAATCACAGTTCTCTTCATCAGATGCGTTAGATACGCTTCTGATGCATCAGATACGCATCTGATGAAGAGAACTGTGATTCTCAAAAGCTTATACTACAGTAAAGTTGGTTAGTCTTAAAGGTGCTACTGGACTCTTTTCGATTTTGCTACTACAGACTAACACAGCTAAGTCCTCTGGATCTAGGACATTTTGTGATATACTTCATACCCTTCAGTTTTAGACCTCTTTAATTATCAAGATGTATCTGGCCATGTGTATATAAAATCCCCACCTTTCTAAGTCACTAGTAAGTTTTGTAACACTTTGGATACCATGGTGAATGAGTGAGGTCTCGAGATGGTGAAAGCTCCCTCAAAATTATTGAGGGGACACAACAGACTGTGAATGAAGTACGGCATCAACGTATCTTAATTTTGTAATATGTACCTTTATAAAGCAACATCTCTGCATGTAGACTGACAGAAAGTGTTGAGGGACAGCTCTTGCTGCATTATGGTTTTCATTTTAATTCTGGCTGTTTGACGTCACCATATTCATATGACTGGCCTGTTGTCGGAATCATTTGAATTGTGTTGTCTATAGCTTGGTAAAATTGTAATGTTTTATCCAGATTGGGAAACTGCTAGGGCAATAAAAGTGATTTAGTTTTCTGTCCTTCGGTTGCACAATTTTTCAGCCTACAAAACAGTAAAGATTAACCAACATTTCAGAATTTGACAAAATCTTGAAAACTGGTCTCTCACGTCAAGTTTTGTTCTCAAGATGCAGCATTCAGAATTTGAAATAAAAACTTGAGGTTAAAAAAAGTTTACCTGTTTAGGTTGGCAGTTTTAGTGGTTTATGTTAATCCAAGAAGAAAACCTGAAATAAAGATGAAACAAACCACTTTCTCTGAACTCAGGAGGAGGTAGGAAAGAAAAAGCCGGGGAAAAGGCGGGAGCAGGAAGTATGGAAGCAAAATGGTTACCCCCATGAAGGTTTGATCCTGTGACCCCGGCACTAGCAATGGGATGAGAAGGGGAGCAGCCATCTCCTGATGGCCTTAGCTGAGGGAGTGTTTTATCTTCAGGGTGGCCTATCTCATGTTTTGGGATGTGCTGTGCCCACGACGATTTGCAGCTTGACTTATGACATTCTCTCGTTTCACGTTGATTTCTTGAATTTTCTTCTGGCTGAGCCTCTGGTGAGAGGGTGTTGAAACCTGAGTGATTCTTTCCATCGATATTGCTTTCTGACAGAACTTTAAATATGCCTTATTGCCTCTGAATGTGTTTCAGTAAACACTTCCTTGTAAGAAGGTAATAAAAGTAGACACTTCATAGCCTTTCAAGTTCTACTAAATATGCTGTACAACACTGCAATTCAAATGCATTAAGATTTGCTGACTTTATTGTTCTTACGAATATGCCCTTCAGTGCATGCCTTTCATCACACTTGTCTAAAGGAATCTGCCAAATGTTAAATCTACAGCTCCAGACAGGTGTGTATTATTTAGAAGAATGTTCAATTGTGGGACCTGTAATTGACGAGTCGTCTTGATCAAGCCTTCAATTCTTCTGCACTTTAAATTTTCAGACTTCTTTTAAAGCATCTCTCGCATGCCACAGTTGCACAGGCCCATTTCAGTAGCATTTTTCTATACTGGGCATCTTTCCTGAGGGTTATGCTAGAGCTGCATCAAATGTTTTCCAGCTTCAATTTTCTGATAGAAAACAGCAATTTTGTTGGAGTAGAAATAGTTTCCCCCAAGCCACCAACTGTGTGAATGTTGACCTCTTTGCCCAACATTGTTTACACCAGTGGCTGATGCTACATTGTTGGATTGTGATCACAACATTGCATAGTCAGGTTTGGATGATATGAGGGTATAACTAAAGGCAAATTAAATTAATAAGCATTATCTACCACCTTCTTAGATGAAAGTGTTCTGATTTTAAAACTTGTACATCATCTCAAGGAACTTCGGGCAGGAAATGGCAACTTGGGGTGGTTGCTGTAAAAAGAGAAGTGACTTTCATTAGTGCTGGGAAATGTTCATGAAAAAATGTGAGCAGTTTCAGCTAATTTCTATTTGTTTTGATTTATTATATTTCCTCCTACATTTCCTGCTGAGAGCCCAGGACAGCAGATGAAGTCCCACCTCTCCTTCATCCTTATAATAACCCCATGAGATAACTTAGACTGTGAAAGAATGACTTGGCCAAGGTAACTTTTTTGAACCCTGGTTTTCCCATCCCTCTTTAACACGTTGTCCAGGGCTTTTTTCCAGCTGGAATGCAGTGGAACAGAGTTCCGGAACCTCTTGAAAATGGTCGCATGGCTGGTGGCCCCGCCCCCTGATCTCCAGACAGAGGGGAGTTTAGAGTGCCCTCCGTGCTGCTCGGCGGCGCGGAGGGCAATCTAAAGTCCCCTCTGTCTGGAGATCAGGGGGCGGGGCCACCAGCCATGTGACCATTTTCTCCAAGGGCAACCCACTGAGTTCCACCACCTCTTTCCCCAGAAAAAAAGCCCTGTCCGTTACAATGGCATCTCCAGTTGAAAGGATCTTGGGTGACATTGCTGTCAGAGCCTGGGACCATGGAGAACTGTTGGCTTGACCAGAGTAGATGATACTGAGCAAGGTGGCAAAATAGTCTGATTTGGTATTGACTCACTTCATATTTGGATTGTTATGCTTTAAACTGTAGATTTTTATATGAAGACATTACTGAGCTTTGGGTGGAACTGGATGCATTTCTTAAAAACTTCAGTTGATGTTATGTTGTAAAGTTTTTATGACAGAAAGCCTGAAATTTTCCTAATGTGTGTATACTGTTTCAGTAAGGCTCAGCACGCAAACTAGGGTCAATCGGAATATTTTCTTCTCATTAAACACATAGCAGATGTGCTGGACCTTCACTGCTGCTTTGAAGGGTTTCTACTTTTCTTCTGAAAGGATGGCAAAAGTATCTTCAGCTTTCCAGTGCTGCCTGTGCTTGGTGCTTTCAGTGTGATCTTTTTGATATGCACGCAACAGTTTGTTGTACTGTTTGCATAACGTTTGGGAGTCTTGAGCTTACCAAATGGGTCCTGTTAGCCTTTTTCAAGCAATAAATTTGGCCACACATACAGGGCAACACATTACAGGGTGTTCTGGTATGTGAGTTCCAAGGCATCTGTGAATTCATACAATTGTTGCATATGCTTATTCCAATAAGGTCTGTGCCTCCTTGCATTGATTTTGTAGTTAGCGCTTAACTTTTATTCTTAGAGATTTTTTTTTTTGCTTGTTGTAGGCATTTAAGTATCTTTGTAGAGATGAGGCACCAACAGACCGGTTCCTTTGCTGTTCCTAGTAGGGTTGTCAGATCCAGGTTAGGAAATTCCTGGAGATTTTGGGGAGGGAAGGGACTTCAGCAAGATATAATGCCATAGAGTCCATCTTCCAGGGCAGCCATTTTCTCCAGGGGAGCTGATCTCTGTAGCTTGGAGGTCAGTTGTAATTCTGGGAGATCTCCAGCCCCCACCTGGTGATTGGCAACCCTAGTTGCTAGCACAGGGAGGCCTGTGGATCAATAATTGGCAGCAGATAATTAAGATCCAAAAAGCTATGCACCCATCTAATGGCATTTTTGTCTTCTTATTTCTTTATAGAGGAGACCTCCATGTTAGATAACAGATTGCTCCTGAAACCCTATCAATTTCCAATATTGTTTGTCATGAGGTGTGACACTGCTGGGAGTGCGTGGGGGCATGCCCAGTGCTCCACTGGCTCTATAATGCTAGGAACTATTAGCCCTTTTATTATTTTTTCTTGGCATTCTGTTATGCTTTTTTATTACACATATATTTGTGTAGTCAGGTGGTCACGATGACAGTAATATTTTAAGTCTTTGTTTCACGTTTTTCTCTGTTTACCTCTCTATATAACTGTGTCTATATAAATATATCATCATTGAGCTAACAGAGTTTCCTCATCAACTTGCACTTTGGTTTTGTGGAAGAGTGCATTGGGGGAATGCATTTTCCCACTCTCCATGCTGCTTTTCTCAGGTCATCATCATCTACCACACTGGAGTTTAGACAGCCTGTACGGTCTCTGAAAACCATTATTTCTTCCCTTCTCTTTCACAAACTTCCAGTTACTCAGGCTGGCAAGTTGATATCAAATGTTTAATCAGAACAGATCTAAGATGACATCATGATAGGAAACAGGCTGTATGATGGCTGCAATAAAAAGGGAAGGGTGGGTTCTGATCACCCTTTGACCGGTCATCTGAAAAAGGTTTCTACAAACATCTTGAACATGAATGTTTTTTTGCAGGACTCAGTTTCTGCATGTGGGGATGGGCAGTCGAGAAGAGGCAGAGGCATGAACCTGCATCCAGAGGCACAAACCCTTAGGAATACCTAGACATTGGTTAGGAACACAGAAATTGAATTACCCACTGTATTTCCAGAACAACCAGGTGTCTACTACAGATGGGCACGAAAATACGAACCAAAATTAAGCATGAACCAGGCTGGTCCGTGATTCGCAAACCACGGTTCGTCAGATCCCATTTCTGATGAACCGCAATGAACTTTTAGGCTGGTTCATTTGGTTCGTTTTTCGGTTTGTCACTGCAGACAGCCTGGTGCCAATCAATCAGTTTCCTAGGCAACAGGGGATGGACTTCCTGCAGACCTTCTGCTGACCCAGAAGTGAATTTCTGCTGGTCTGGAAGTGACCTTCTGCTGACCCGGAAGTGATGATTTTCTGACCTGGATGTGACGTTTTCACGAACCAAACGAACTGGTTCGCAAACCAGGGGCAGATTTGTGAAAGTTGGTGGTTCAGTTTTTTCCGCTTCGTGCCCATCTGTAGTGTCTAGTAGTGGTAGAAATCTCTTGCTCATCATTCTTCGTCGGGTTATTCATGGGCAGTTTGTCTTATTTATTTATTTATTTATTTATTTATTTATTTATTTATTTATTTATTTATTTATTTATTTATTTATTTATTTATTTATTTATTTATTTATTTATTTATTTATTTATTTATTTATTTATTTATTTATTTATTTATAGTCCACCTTTCTCACTGAGACTCTAGGCAGATTACATAGTGTGAGATTAGTACAGTCAATATCAAGGACATTTCAGTAAATAATGCCATAGGGTAAATAAATGCAAGTTTACAAAGACATTACTTGGTGCTTGCACAAGGGACTGCCTTTATGTTTAGCATTAGCAAAAATCTGATACAGAGTTGATGAGATGCTGAAACAGAGCATAAGCAATTCTAGGACTGATATTAAACAACATATAACTACCCAGTAGGATCATACTGGAAGCACAGGTAGCACATAGGAGCACATACTTAAAGCAACAGATAGGACAAAAGGCAACACAGTGGTGAAGTCTATGGTCCTTAATTCATTAGTAAAGCATCTGAGACCACCTCCTTACAATGCAGCCCTCCTATTTGAGTAAAAAGCCCTTTTGAATAATTCGATTTTGCATTGTTAGCAGAAAGCCAGGACAGTGGGGGCTCTCCTGACTTCCTCAGGCAGGCTGTTCCACAGGGTAGGGGACACCTCAAAGAATGCACATGTACAGGCAGCTGTTGCTTTTACCTATGGGCATGGTGGCACAGGCAGGAGATCCTGTTCAGATGAGCAAAGCTGCCTTGGAACAACATAGGAAGAGAGGCGGTCCCCTAGGTATACCAGACTGAGGCTGTGAAGAGGCTTTTGTGTGAGTGTGATAGCCAATACCTTGAACTGAGCATGATAACTGATAGGTAGACAATGGAGTGACTCCAGGATAGGAGTGATATTCATACTCCTGCTTGCTCTTGATAATAGCCGAGCTGCAGCATTTTGCACCAACTGGAGTTTCCTAGTTAAATTAGATGGGAGACCTATGTATAGTGCATTACAATAGTCAGTTCAGAAACAGGGCAAAGATTGTCAGCTGAGCTTGCTAGGGGAGAGGAGATTGTCACCATTTGTAAGTGCAAACTTCCTCTTTTTTCAGTGCACTGCTTTTCAAGTCCCTCTCGCTTTTCCAGTTGATGGCATGAAGGCTAGGGTGCTATAAATGTCACAAAAGATGCAATTAGCATTCAGACTTGAATGGTCACCTTGATGGTTTGCTTACATTTGAAATGACAGAATTTTGAGTGGATTTGCCTCTGTGCAGTGGCAGCGTTCAACATTGTGGCTGGTTGGATAGCTGCTTTGTACTCCCTTTTTGCTTGTATTATGCATGCTCCCAGGTCATTAAATCAAGTACATTCGAGTATATGTGTTACTTTTTATTTATTTTATTTACTTTATTTTTAGCCCACCTATCTCCCAAATGGGAATCCAAAGTGGCTTACATCATTCTCTTGTGCTTGATTTTATCACCACAACAACGCTGTGAGGTAGGTTAGGCTGAGACTGTGTGAGTGGTTCACCCAGCCAGCTTCCATGGTGGAGTGAAGATCTGAACCTGGGTCTCCCAGATCCTCAGCCAACACTAACCACTACACCACACTGACTTTCATACACTCAGGACTAGACATGGGCACAAACAGCATTATGAACAGAAAAAACCCACGAACAGCCCAATCTGCTGTTCGCGAACAAGCTGTTCATGAAGCCCCATCCTAAATGAACAGGTGGTCGTTGCAAGCCTTGTTTGTTGTCTTCGGCAGCTGTTTGTCAAGCCAGACAGTCTGGCACATGCAATCAATCCCCTTGGCAACCAGAGACAGGGACTGAACTCTGTCTGAACTCCTTCTGGCTTTAACCCAGAGTTAAAGTACCCAGAGTTCAACGTACTTCCAGCAGAGAGTCCCATTTTTGCCACTGTGAAGAGAAAATGACAGCCAACGGGGAGACCCCTGGATCATGCCTTTCCCGGAGTGCAATCTCTCTGAAACTTGGGGGTTTTCAGAGGACAGTGAGGACTATGTCCCCTGCAAATTTGGTGGGTATTGGACATTGGGAAGGTCAGTTTGTAACCCCTCAAACTAGCTGCCAGCAGACACTACTGTTTTTGCCAAGACAGGGCCCTTTAAACTATCAGCTGGCAGGCGGCAGGGGGGAATCCCCCCCGCCGCCTGCCAGCTGATAGTTTAAAGGGATCATTAAAGGGCCAGGTAAGTGGGTTTGAGGGGAGGGGGGCTAAGTGGGGGGGTTGGGGGTAGTTCTGGCCCCCTCGAACAACAAACAACAAACATGTCCAGGAACAGTTCATGGTCGTCCATGTTCATTGTTCGTTGTTTGTGAATGGCAACAAACGACAAACAGGGTGGTGGTTGTGGGTTTTCAGGGCTGTATTGCCGTGGTCTTGGCATTGTAGTTCCTGATGTTTCGCCAGCAGCTGTGGCTGGCATCTTCACACCTCTGAAGATGCCAGCCACAGCTGCTGGTGAAACATCAGGAACTACAATGCCAAGACCATGGCAATACAGCCCGGAAAACCCACAACAACCATCGTTCTCCGCCCGTGAAAGCCTTCGACAATACGACAAACAGGGTGTTCAGGGGTTTTTTTTTCCATTCGTGCCCATGTCTACTCAGGACATTTGCAGCATTCATCATGTTGGTGCATATACAGGACAGAATTACACTCCCCAGTGGCCAGGTTAAGAACAGATAATTATTATGTGATTAATGCAAAAATACTCAGCATTGGATGATCCAAGGAGTCAAAAGAAGCAGGACTGGAATATGAAAGAGAGAAGCCATACAGCCCCCAAGCGATATCAAGACAACAAAAGAAAAGCATCTCTTTCGTAAGATGTATTGAATGGATGGTGGGAGGAAGGAATAAGGAAAGCATTTTGAGACCATATATTCACAAACCATATCTGGACATTTTTGAACGTATAAAAAATGAACTTTTTTAAGTGTTCAAGATTGCCGATTGCACTTTGCTGAACAAAAGAGTGTTCAAGTGTCCCCGATGAAGGCTTAGGAGTGTTTCCAACTCCACAACTGTCATGACTGTAGATAAAAATAATTGATAATCTTTACATGATCAAAATAACCAATTCCAATTTGATTATCCGAGATGCCTCTAAGTACATACCTTCAGTCTTTTCCCCCAGTCTGTCACAGACTGTAAGATGGATTTTCAAAATAATCTTTATGACCAGGATTTTAACTGTGGAACATCTGTTTCATTTTGAGGAAACTATGATGAGCATCTGTTTCCATGGAAGGTATGAATTAAACCAGACCACATTCGTTTGTAGAGTTATGGATTATCTAGTCTTACATTGTTTTATGAATAAATCATAAAGGGTGGACCAGCAGTATCAACCGTATCAGTGTGTTTTAGACTTAGTTTAAATCATAAATTTTCTTGCTATGACTCTCTGTGCCCAAAGGCACTAAAATATTATGTTTATAGAAAAGAAGCAGTGTGTTTCAGCACCGTTCCAGTTTATAGATTCAAGAAATACCTGTACATCAAGCTAGCAGTCACAGCAGTGGTTATGTAGTCTTCTTTTAAAAATAAGTATAACAGGGGGAAATGTGAACACAACAAGTTTCTATGTGTGCATTTATCTGAGCTGAGAAGCCCCCCCCTCCCCAAGATCTGCAGGTGCCAAATTCTAGTCAAATTGGGTTGGTTTCTGACCATTTCCATCCATTCTCCCTTCTCACTCTAGCCCCCCTCGTGTTGTTCCTCAGGTTTCCCTATCCTCACAGGAGCAGCATTTCATGGAGATCAGTTTGCTGAAATTGGAGGGGGGGAGACTGGAAAGTTCTATTCTGCATTGGAAAATTTAGTCTGGATCCAACCCATTGTATTAACTGGTAACAATCATTTATTTTAGGGGGACCATTGTGGGGGGAAACTGAGCTCTTCAATCAGACTCTTTAGCCCTGGGAAATTTATGCGGAGCACCCATTTGCTCATATAGCTCCTCTCCTCTCCTCTCCTCTCCTCTCCTCTCCTCTCCTCTCCTCTCCTCTCCTCTCCTCTCCTCTCCTCTCCTCTCCTCTCCTCTCCTCTCCTCTTCTCACGTAGAAATTAAAATGGGAAGAACCTTACTTGATACCATGTCTCTGATGTCTAATTATTGACCCTATATATTTTACCACATCCATTTTCTCTTGGATTGTGATTGAGAAGGGCAAGAAGTGGGATGAAATAGATTTAAGTAATAAGAAGGGTTAGGGGTTGGAAAGCTGTTGGAAGTCAATAGGGAGGGGGGAGGAAAAGGGTGGGGGATAGAGCAAGGGGTAAAATGGGATTATTTGTGTCAAATTTGCAAAATTTTCTTTGTTTTACCACTCACTAATAAAAATTTTATTAAAAAAAAAGAGAGAGAAGGGCAAGAAGTGGGGAAAGTGGTGAGGAGTCCAGCGAGAACATGGTTGTGAATGAAAAGCTTTGTCTGACTTGCCAACTTTGACTATAAAATAACCATCTCGGCTGGTTGTTTGACAGTTTCCGGAGCCTTGTTTGGCTCCCAGTCTGCCTTTTCTGTTTCTGGTCTACCTTTCTGTACTTAGATTACCTTGAAGATAAAGTTCATAAAGGGCATTGGAAACCATTCAAATGTGTCTGCTTAGACTTGGAATCTGAAGCAGCTGGCAATGCAAAGGAAGTGTCGTAGTATATTCTGCAGATGCCACCTGAATCCCCACCTGTTTCTTTCCCACCAGGGTCTGCTGAATGTTCACTTGTAAAAATCAATAATGAATAGGTTATTAATTAGAAGGGAAAGAGGAGGTGGGAAAACACAAAGGAAAAAACAAACCTCACTTTAGAGCTCAAATTCATTTTTAAGTAAAACTGCCATAGTGTTCTGGAAGTTTTGTTTCTTGAGGTCGACATTGTCATTTGTACTGACAACCCACACATTCCAGATCCTCAAATAATGTTTTGGTGGTATCCTGATATCGGGTGTCCTGAAGATTACATTTACAACTGACACCTCAAACCACGAAGGAACTGGGGAGAAGAAAGAAAGAAACTGTTTCTCCCCTCGATACCACAACAATTGCAGCAGTGCTAACTATCACAATCAAATAAATTGAGATATGGAGATGGTTGGGGTGGGTTTTGGAAACCTGTGGCACTCTCGGTCACCTTATTGGGAGACCCATGTGTTTTCCACCCACAATTTGGAGCTGAACTGAGAAGAAGCCCAATCGACTTTGCCAATGTTTTCATCAAAATTGCTCAATTTCCCAAGCCCAGTTCTGAATCAAGCTAGAGGGAGGACTCATTCATCTCTGCTAACTGCCACCGAGATGACTTGGGAAGTCTCAAAATAGGCATTCTCTTTTATTGACCCAAGCTAATGGATTTTCTCACTTGTTCTGAGGACAGGCAGTGCTTCCATTCCATTGCCAGTATCCAGTCCATATTTCACAAATGACAGGTCATCTTCCTTTTCTCCCCCTCTCTTTGTGAACGTATAAACTAAGCTGGATTAGATACGGAGGTCCTCCTGATCCATCTGAAGTTTTGAAACAATGGGACAAGTTCTTTGCTGCTATCTTAAGTCCCTTTGTTTTCAATGATGATTTTAGCTCAGACCACTGAATATTCATAGCAAGTTAGAATATTGCTTGAAGCATTACTGTACCCAGGGCTTTTTTTCAGCAGGAACGCAGTGGAACAGAGTTCCGGAACCTCTTGAAAATGGTCACATGGCTGTTGGCCATACCCCCTGATCTCCAGACAGAGGGGAGTTTAGAGTGCCCTCGCACGGAGGGCAATTTCAACTCCCCTCTGTCTGGAGATCAGGGGGCGGGGCCACCAGCCATGTGACCATTTTCTCCGAGAGCAACCCACTGAGTTCTACCACCTCTTTTCCCAGAAAAAAAGCCCTGACTGTACCACCGTTAAAATTAAGCAGTAATACAAACATCACAGATGCAAGCTGCGTAAGATCTTTCTGCCAACCGCTTCTCCTCCTGTATAGCTCCCAACACTTTGTGCTAATGGCTTTTCCAAAAATGAGTGGACCTGAAGATTCATGGTTATGTTATGAGCAGTCTAAAGTTACCATGGAACAATCCACCAGGAATTCTCTTACACAAGCCTTGGTGAGATGAGTAGGGAACTGTGGAAGAGTATTAGAGCAATGCTTTGAAATAGCAGAGCTGAGGACACAAGTACTTAACATTCAAGCTGTTAAAATGATTAGGGAGGAGCTATGACTTAATGGGAATAAAATGTCTTTTCTTGTACATAAACGTTGGGGGAAATTTATTAGGATCGTCAAGCTGCAGCAATAATAATAATAACCCTTATTAAATTAGTGATCAATGTTCATTACCCAGCTACCTTTATTTTTAACATAATTTAGGGGGGGGTGCAAAAATAGAAAAGAAAAGAAACAATGAAGAATGCTAAAATGATGATAAAATGACATTTCTCAAGAGAATCAATCATTTGTGAAACTTCACTTTTTTAAAAAAAAGATTAGAGGTGATTTTGGTGCCGAGGTCAAGTAAGCATTTGAGATCCATAAACTGTAAGAACATACATTATTCTGTTCCTACATTACTTCCTCACATTTTTCACCCTTCACAGGTGTATCCAGGCATCCCGAGTTTGTCTTGAAAAATGAAAAAAGGGGAAATAATTTGGGTTTCTTTTATTTCCTTTCTGCTTTATGAGGCTTATGCGCACAATAAGCACATTTTAACTACAGCTTCATAGCTCCCATTGAGATATAAAATTTGATTTTCTCCACAGCACATTGGCAGTCGGTTGCCTGATAGCCTCAGATGAGAGAGGGAGAGAAAGAGAGAGAGGAGGAAGAAGAAGAAGCAAAGTGAGCACTTTGCGTTGCATCAAGCCCAATTCAAACAAGTTTTCTTATAAAGTATAATAAAATGGATTATCTGATGTATCACATCAAGAGGTATCACAGCATTGTTTCCAGCTTATGCTTACAACATTTTGGATCATTCCTTTGGCCTGGAAGCAACTAATGCCATATATATCATTTTTCCCTGCCAATGTCTTTCCCTACAGGAAGGCAGTCTTTTTGGCCTGAATGCCCAGAAACCTACAGCATCTACCTGTGAAGCTTTTGGTGTGCTGGTAAATAAAAGCAAGCGTAGGTGTGGGTTGTACTTCGGCAGAGATCCTGGAGTAAGCTGAGCCAGTGTGACATAGGCTGATTCGACACACGTTGGATAATGCACTTTCAATGCACTTTAGCTATCGTTTGGAAGTGGATTTTTTGTTTCACACTCAAAAAGTTCAGTTCCAAATGATCTCTAAAGAGGATTGGAAGTGCATTATCCAACCTGTGCAGAATCAGCCATATATAGTCAACCCCATATGGGCCTACCTTGATCTTTGGGGTAGAAAAGTGGCCCTGCATGTCAAGCTTAATGGTGTGCTGCTTTCTGGCTTGTGTGGCAGAGGTTTCCTACTCCTGTCCTACCCTGTTCTTTTATCCAGTTCTGCCCTGGTCGGTGGATAGCGGACTGCCTTTCTTGGTTGTCTACTGCCAATTCTTCATTGCATCTAAAAAGAATTTATTTTGCTTTCAAAAGTTTACCTCTTAAAGCCCTGGAGATATTAACATGATGGGCCTTTGAACAAGAGGTGAACTTTGCAAGTTGTTCAAGACTCTCCTGCCTCTTTGCCAAGGTTTAACCACATATAATTATTTCTTAAAAGTGCCTTTATCTCTAGTCACCTCCATGGTTTAGTTCAGAGATCACTTTATTATAGACAATTAAATGGACCTATGTGCTATATATGCCCTGACCTGGATAGCCCAAGTGAGCCTCAGAAGCTAAGCAGAGTCAGCCTTGGTTAGTAATTGGATAGGAGACGTCCCATGAAGACCAGGATTGCAGAGGCAGGCAAGCAATGGCAAACCATCTCTATTAGTCTCGTGCCATGAAAACCTCACCAGAGGTTGCCATAAGTCAGCTATGACTTAAAGGCACTCTCCACCACCACCGTATTCTCTATATACATGACAGAATCATGTCAGAATCATGACAGAGAGCCAGTTTGGTGTAGTGGTTAAGAGCGCGGGACTCTCATCTGGAGAACCGGGTTTGATTCTCCACTCCTCCACTTGAAGCCAGCTGGGTGACCTTGGGTCAGTCACAGCTTCTAGGAGCTCTCTCGGTCCCACCCACCTCACAGGATGTTTGTTGTTGTGGGGATGATAATGACATACTTGGTAAACCACTCTGAGTGAGTGTTAAGTTGTCCTGAAGGGCAATATTTAAATCTAATGTTATTATTAATGTTATTATTATTTGGTATGTTTACTTCATAGCTTTCGATCCATTTGATCCACAAGGTGTCTAACATGTATATATGTTTATGTATGTATTTAAAACATTTATTAGTCATCTTTCTATCTTACAGCACTCAAGGTGGCCTACAACAGACATCAAATATATATAAAAAGACATCACTTTATAATCACAGTAAATAGCAAAGTAATTGAAAGCAGTTCTCAATAAAAATGCCTTCAACTGCCACCTAGAGATCAAAAGTGAGGGGACCTTGTAATTTCCCTGGGGAGGTTGTTCCATAATTGCAGGATTGCCACCAAAAAGACCTTATCTCATGTACCCCCCAGATGAGTATCTTTGGTTGGGACAGTCAGATGGGCTTCTCTTTATGATCGGAACTCCCGGGCAGGAGCAGAAACCCCAGTCCTGAGTCATGTAGAGCTTTAGTTATAATTTAATTATTAATTATAAAATTCATAAAACAAATGCAACTATGTAAAACAGAATTCCTACAAAATATATATCAAAATAAGAACAAGAAATTATCCCTTGAATGCCTAGTAGAATAAGGTGTTAAATCTGTTTTTTGGGGGAAAGGTATATACACAGGTCCTCTAAGGAAGGAAATTCCTCATAAGGAGTTTTGCCAGCAAAAAGGCTGTGCCTTTTGTGGATGTTATTCTCCTTTCAGACAGAGAAGACTCTTGGAAGGAACAGGGGCCTATCAGAAAATCTCAAAGCCCACAGTTTGGTGTAGTTGTTAAGAGCGTGGGACTCTGATCTGGAGAGCCGGGTTTGATTCCCCACTCCTCTGCTTGAAGCCAGCTGGGTGACCTTGGGCTAGTCACAGTTCTCTGAAGCTCTCTCAGCCCCACCCACTTCACAAGGTGTTTGTTGTGGGGATAATGATGACATACTTGTAAACCACTCTGAGTGGGCATTAAGTTGTCCTGAACAGTGGTATATAAATCAAATGTTGTTATTATTATTATTACCGAATGGTGAAGCTCTATGAGCTCTTTTCCCCCCCTTCGCTTCCTTCTTAAAAACAAAGGCAGTTTTGTTCAAATATTTTGGTCTGAGTTCACTACCTATTTGAAATCTGAATGCCATATAGTGTGTTAGTTCTTTCTTTGAAAAAAGACTGTATGGATTTTATTGAGTTCCAGGTTAAGATTGTGATGGATGACATAAATCCTGGCGCCTTCGTCCCAGCATCTGATACATAATATTATTGGCATTACCAGTACAAGTCAGGCTTGATGAAACCTCTCTCTCTTTTAGTTACATGTAAACATTTAGTTGAATGTAAACTAACCTATTGATAGTATATACATAGAATGGTTTATTGATACTTTTGTCAGATTTCATAATATTCATTCTTCTTAATAGCTCCATTGATTTATTTAGAGAGTGAAAATATAATGCTGGATAATAAGACAAAAACAGCCTATTTTGTATTGTAGAAACAAGGATAGAGAGGGATCCACAGATCCTATACCCAATGTCCTCATGCTGCATATCACAAGACAATAAAATTTCACGCCAAGGAACCTAGAGTTACCTACTGGATGATTTTCCTCTGACATAACTGGTATTTCCCCCTTCTGGCCAGTTGTCAGAAGATGGTTTTTGTGTTTTGGTATAATGGAGAGAATTACAGGTGCTGCATGGCAAACATATTTGGTAGGTGAACATCCAGTTTTCAACAGCCATGACTGCTTGCAAACCAAGCCTTGGAAGCTAAGTAGGGTTGGCCATGGTTAGTATTTGGACGAGAGACCTCCAATGGAGACCAGGGTTGCAGAGGCAGGCAAAGGCAAACTGCCTCAGTTAGTCTCTTACCATGAAAAACCTTACCAGGGATCACCATAAGTCCCCAACCCCCTCAACAGTTTAACATTATTCCATTCACCCTCAAAATAAAGTATGCTATACTAACAGGATAATCCTGGCTGAAACAATGGGCTATATATTCATTTTGTTGAAATTTTTGATCATCAAATCTTCCCTTTGGTGGTTTAGTTGGACACTTCCAAATAAGTGTGCACATTCAGTCTGTTCTGACTTGCAGCAGTTCTCTGGGGTCCTTGGCAGAAGTCTTTCACATCACCTGTTACCTGATTCCTTTCAACTAGGGACACCAGGCCTGAACCTCAGAGCTTCTGCATACAGAGCAGATACGCAGCCACTGAGCCATGGTCCCCCCACAACAGTCTTCCAGAACAGTCAATACTGACCTTGATAGACGAATGATCTGGTTCAAGATGAGGCAACTTTGGGGACCTTTTATGGTTGGTTAAGTCAAACGCTGCCATGACCTGGATAGGCTAGGTGAGCCTGATCTCGTCAGATCTTATCAGATCTTAGAAGCTAAGCAGGGGTGGCCTTGGTTAGTAATTGGGTGGGAGATCTCCAACAAAAACTAGGGTTGCAGAGGCAGGCAATGTCAAAACTATTCTGTTAATCTCTGGCCATGAAACCCCCAGCAGGGGTTGCCATACATCAGCTATGACTTGAGGGCACTCTCCAATCCAAGTCAAAGAATATGGCTGGACTTTGAAAAGTTTCTTCTCACGATTTATGCTCATTTCAGGCATCCAAGATAGTTTACAGTGATATTCTCTATCTGTTTCAGATAGAGGTTGTGGCACGTCTACCTAAAGTGTCTGTTGGGCTATTAGCCCTGGAGGAACCTGCTCTGTTTTAGACTGTGGGCAAACTAGGATTATGCAAGTTTGCTGATTGAATTAAAAAGGGGTAAAAGTCCTCCATAGCTACAAGCAATTTAGATTCCTTGCAAACCTCTAAAAACATAAACATACTAACCTTGCCTCCTAGTTTAGCTTGAATGAGCTTGCTATTGCTCTTGTAGCAGCAATAAAATGACATAGTGTAAGAGTTTTTTATGAGATCATAAAGGTCAGTAGGTTAGGTCACAACTTCAAGTAGTCCAGCCTAGATTGATAGTGAATTTATGAAAGCATAAATATATGGGTGTATTGTCGAAGGCTATATGGGGTCTTAAACTTTTAATTGGGACAGCAGGGCTGGTGAGTATCTACAAAATCTTGTTCATGGACTTTTTCCTAGTAGAAAGGCATCTTTGGCTAGGAACAGATGATAGCTTTGTGAAGCAATATTGTAGAGCTATCATTGCCCATGTCTAATTTTTGGTGTCTTGACATGCTCTCAGGTGAAAATGATTTTCAGGTTTTCATAGCGCTGAATGCCACACACGGCAGAAAGCCAAAAGCATCCCTTTTCTAGGAGACAAATAACTGCTGAAAGGAAAAAGCATATTTCCCAAGCAGATGATTGTGCCCGTGTCAAACAACATCCTCCTTTGTCACGGAGAACTTCTCATGAGGCACCAGGTGTCTTTCTGGTTTTGACATAAAGAATATAGTTTGTTTCAGGACTTCCTTACTATCCTGGGCATTTTGTGAATGTTTGTGTGTGCTTGCTTATAAATGCATAGCAATTAAAGTTAGTTTTGTCCAGGGCTTTTTTTTCTGGGAAAAGAGGTGGTGGAACTCAGTGGGTTGCCCTGGGAGAAAATGATCACATGGCTGGTGGCCCCGCCCCCTGATCTCCAGACAGAGGGGAGTTTAGATTGTGCAATCTAAGCTCCCCTCTGTCTGGAGATCAGGGGGCGGGGCCACCAGCCATGTGACCATTTTCAAGAGGTTCCGGAACTCTGTTCCATGGCGTTCCTTCTGAAAAAAAGCCCTGGTTTTGTCTGAAAAAAGAATGTGTGCAAGTGTTGATTTAAATTTCTTCTTTTAAATTTTAAGACTGCTTGGCGCTTATTAGTTTCTTAGTTAAGTAAGGAGTGTATTAAAACCCTTCAAATCTTTGACTGTAGTCATTATAGGTTTTCTTTTCTTGGCAACAATATTCTGATCTCATCAGTGGCTATGAGGTCTCTAGAGTTCCCATACAATGAAGGAGCTGAAGGGATATCTTGGCTCCTGCCTTCCCATAATGGAGTCCATCACTGGATGGTTCACCATTCAGCTGTCAGGACGAGAGAAAGAGAGAGTTATTTTCACTGAGCTGTGAAGATCAAATTTATTTTGTAGTTATTAAGTTGGCCTCCTTAGACTCAGTTGTAAGGAAAAACAAGAGGCTAGATAGATTAAAAATCCCTTCTGATCCTGAAACATAGGGTGCAGCAGAAATCTTAAATTAAAAACATCATTTGGTTCTCTTAAGTGGCTTAGCTTTTTACACATGAGCCTTTCTTGTTTCATTTTATTAAATAAAAAAAAGCCTTTGGTTAAGATGTGCATCCAGTTAGTCTCATGGCTATGCCTAATGCTGTGTTTAGCTGGTTTAAACAAACAAGCCAAAACCAATATTCTCTTTAAATGAGCTGATGTGGTATGACATCAGTATAGTGGTTAGCATCGTCATTGTGTACTATGACATACTTATCTAGTTCAAACTCACTTCTAGGGAAGTTAGTAAGTCTCTGCTCCATCAACTATAAAATGAAAATAATAATACAGGGGCTATAAGTAGGGGTGTGTGCCATTTTTTTTTGTTTAATCCAGATCTGCATATCAGGAATACCATAAATATTTGGTATCCTTGATTTCTGAATCAAATTCTCTAATCTAGTTTGGCAAAATTAGAGTCTCCTATCTATATCCGGCCATTATTCCCTATGGGGAAAATGATCAGGGGGCCTGGGCAGGGCATTTTTTGAACAAACTCTACCCAATTTTGCAGGGAGACTAGTCCTTCCTGTCCACTACTACCCCTCCCCAAATTTCAGGAAGATTAGACCCAGGAGTCCAATTTTATGGGCTCCTGAACAAGCTACCCCCAGCCACTCTCCGTTGTTTCCTATGGGAGAAAACATCCCAAGGCTTTCTAGCCAAAGAAACCTTAAGCAAAGGGGCAACTCCATCCTGGCCATTGACCAAAAGCCAGTCTCAAAATGCAAGTCCCAATGCAAGCTGAACCAACAAAGCCCAACATAACTAAATTGAGGCAGGGGAATCAACCTCAACACCAAACCAGTAAATTACAGCAAGCAACTGCTTAAGCAACCCTCCCCCCTCCCCAAGAACAACTCTTAAATACACCAGTAAGCAGCAAAACAAGCATCTCGTCTTTAAAGTAACAACAAGAAAAAAAGCCATC
Source organism: Eublepharis macularius (assembly GCF_028583425.1). Taxonomy (NCBI): domain Eukaryota; kingdom Metazoa; phylum Chordata; class Lepidosauria; order Squamata; family Eublepharidae; genus Eublepharis; species Eublepharis macularius. Next base: position 122,360,348 of record NC_072795.1, on the reverse strand, counting down.
TTCCCTGCCACCTCCAGAACAGCTAGCGAAACTTAGCAGAAAAACTAATGGCAACCCTCCAAAACAGTAAAAGTGATGACTAAACTTTTACTAAGAAAATCGTTGGCCCTTCCCCCCTTCCCCTGCCACCTCTCCGCCCAACACAAGGCCTACCACCTTCCTCCCCCCTGCCCCCTCCAACAATGAGTTTTCAGACTCTCAAACTAGGTGAAGTCAGCTGACCCTCCTCAGGCAAGCAGCTCTCAGGTTTTCTTCCAGGCAGCAGTCAGGTAAATCCAGAGGTGGTAAACCCAAAAGCAAAGAGAGCAGGCCAGAGCAAGCAAAAGCAGTGTTCTCACAGTACAGTCTCCAGAGAAATCCACACAAAATGGAGTCTGCGCTGAGCCAAGCCTGCTTTTTTAACTCCTTGCAGTTTTTGAAAGAGGGAACTGCAACTGCAGATTGATGAAACACACCTGAATACATTGAAAACCAAGCTTCAGAATAAATGTCAAATGAAGTGCATTGTGTGGGTGCCGTCCATGGCCTGCTGCAACAATTTGTATTATATACCACACAATACAAAAGATAAGAGTATTGGGAGCATTTTTATATTAGTTTCTGAATGTGTGGGTGTGTTTGATTTTCATAAATGTTGTACAGTTGACCACTGAGGAAGGCCTTAGGGCTGAAACGCATATGGTCTGTCTTTGTGTTGGTCATTGGGCTCTATCATCATCTGTGTATGGAGAACATTTCAGCAATTTTAACATATGCACTTAGCCTGTTTTCAGGCCTTATGTTTTTAACTTGTTTTTAATTTGAATTTTGTGCACACCTATAATAAATACCCTTTTGGGATATAGTATACATTTTAAGTTGTAACTTGACCTTTGTTTTTTCCCCTGGGGAAAATTGCTACCTGACTCCAAAATGGCAATTGGCATGTAAGAAGGAGCCACAAAAACTAAGCACTGATGTAATTCTTCCTGCCCTCCATGATCTGCCTAGGTTCACAGAATCGGCATTGCTGTCAGATGGCCATCTAGCCTCTGCTTAAAAACCTCCAAAGAAGGAGAGCCCACCACCTCCCGAGGAAGACTGTTCCAGGACGTTTTTCCTAATGTTTAGCTGAAAACTCTTTTGATTTAATTTCAGCCTGTTGGTTCTGGTCTGACCTTCTGGGGCAGCGGGGAAAAAACTCTGCACCATCCTCTATATGACAGCCCTTCAAGTACATATTAAGTGGCATCTCCTTTGATAGCTTGTTTGTTTGTTTCCCTTCGCCTCTATCTTAATTTTCTATACATTAAAACAAAACAAAATTGCTTTGGATCCTTTTGAATTGAACAAGAACCTAATCAGACAGGTATCTCGGTTTTGAGCCAGTTTGATGTAGTGGTTAGGAGCACGGGACTCTAATCTGGAGAGCCGGGTTTGATTCCCCACTCCTCCACTTGAAGCCAGCTGGGTGACCTTGGGCGAGTCACAGTTCTCTGGAGCTCTCTCAGCCCCACCCACCTCACAGGGTGATTGTTGTGGGGTAATAATAACATACTTTGTAAACCGCTCTGAGTGGGCATTAAGTTGTCCTGAAGAGTGGTATATAAATCGAATGTTATTATTATTATTGACATAATATTAAGTGATATATACAGACAAACAGTATCTGCCATTTTCAAACTATGTAAAATCAGTTGGATGGATTTCTAAAATTTTCAGCACAGAATAGTTAGTGCATTTGGTCCTGCTATTTGACACCTGTGATGTTTGCCGTTTCAGCAGTGGCCAGACTTTTCTACTGCACTGTCAGTGTTAAAAGAGAACAACAGAACACTGATTTCAAAAAGCAAATCTGTTAAAGGAATTAACTAGGTTTTCTTCCATCAGTTCATGCTCTTGACGTGCATTCAGAACTGTGCAGGGCTTGAATGTGGGATTTTCAGTCTTGACATTTTTACACAAAAGTGTGTGCAGGGAGGACACTGCTTTGAATGCTCACTTGTTACCTGGATGTCAGGTTTGATTAACAGCACCTAAAGTTCTTGGTCTATTTTAATTCCCATGTTTGAAGAAACACATTTTGATGCTAGTAAGGTTTTAAAAAAGGAGCGGTAAACGCTGGAAGAGGTACATATAAGGCGCTTCCGAGTGGGAAGAAGCAGCGGAAAACTGTGTGAAGAAGTTCTGTATATACTTATATGAGAATATGTGTGTTAATTTAGTGCGATTACAACATTGGACACCTAACAGACTAATTACATAAAACGGGATATTACCAACAGTTGCTCCATTACAACCTTAACATCCATAATTTATGCTGTTGATTTAACAGAGGCATAATTTGAGATTCTCTAGCAGATACGGAAAACGTTTGTAATTCTAGGCCCACTGAATGCACGACTGGATGTTGCAGCACTGCTGAAGTTGTCTCATCCCTTGGACTGGGAGTCTACTGGAAGCTCATAGTATAAGAGGTTGTATATGTTAAGGAGGCAAATTAAACGTGAGGAAGATTAGAGGACCATGAATCCTAGTATCCTTTTTCCTGTCAGTCTCGTTTTCTAATGTTTACCTGGGAAATGTGAGGGGGGGGTTGCCCAGAGTCAGACGAAGCTGATAGGAACAAAGTTCCCAAGTACGCTGGAGCCCAATTTGGATTGGTACCCCAGCACAGAGGAAGGAGGGCTTAGTTCCACCATGCTGGTTTCTTGAACTGAAACAGCAATAGGGGGTGTTATTTTCCCCAGTGATGGGCTGCATGTGCAATAATCCGTATTCTTCGATACCTACTATGCAAGCTTTTGAACAGAATGGTTTCCAATTGGCAAGGGTGTCAGACAAGGATGCATATTATCTCCCTACCTGTTCAACCTCTATGCAGGGTATATCATAAGGAAAGCTGGATTCGATCTAGAAGAAGGTGGAGTGAAAATTGGTGGGAGGAACATTAACAATTTGAGATATGCAGATGACACCACATTACTAGCTGAAAATAGTGAAGACTTGAAACGACTACTGATGAAGGTTAAAGGGGAAAGCACCAAAGCAGGATTACAACTGAACATCAAGAAGACAAAAGTAATGACTACCAAGGAACTACACAATTTTTAAGTTGACAATGAGGAAATTGAAGTTGTTCAAGATTTTCTATTCCTTGGCTCAATCATCAACCAACAGGGAGACTGAAATGAAGAAATCAGAAGAAGATTGAGACTTGGAAGAGCAGCTTTGAGGGAGCTAGATAAGATCCTTAAAGATAAAGATGTCTCTCTGGGAACCAAGATCAAGATAATCCAAACTATGGTATTCCCCATTGCCATGTATGGATGTGGAAGTTGGACAGTAAAGAAAGCTGACAGGAAAAAAATTGATTCATTTGAAATGTGGTGCTGAAGGAGAGTTTTGCAGATACCATGGACAGCCAAAAAGACAAATAAGTGGATACTAGATCAAATCAAGCCAGAATTCTCCTTAGAAGCTAAAATGACAAGACTAAAGCTATTGTACTTTGGTCACATCATGAGAAGACAAGATTCTCTGGAAAAGTCAATAATGCTAGGAAAAGTGGAAGGCAGCAGGGAAAGAGGAAGACCTAAAATGAGATGGCTTGACTCAACAAAAGAAACCACATCCTCCAGTTTACAGGATCTGAGTAGGTCTGTTAGAGAGAGAACGTTTTGGAGGTCTTTCATTCATAGGGTTGCCATAGGTCGGAAACGACTTGACGGCACATAACACATAACACACTGTGCAAGCAAGAATTGTAGAGATGCTTTCTCCGGTCTGACTAAAATTTGGCAGGGGAGCATCCTTTGGATGATGGGTGCCTTTCACTTTATAGATGAGGCAAACAATTACAGGCTGGACTGCAAGGCCTCAAAAACACTTGGGCAGGGGCTTTCAGCCACCATGTTACTCTTCCTCTTCCTAACTGGTCTATCCAGTGAAGAGAAATCAGAAAGGTCTTTGTTAGACTGTCTCCTGGACTCCATTTAAGACAATATGGCAGATCACACCTATCCCCACTGGTTGTTCTCACCTCTCACAAGGGCCTTTCCTCCATGGTAGAATCCTGGCCTCCTTCCTTCCTGGGATGCTGCCAATCAGCTGTTGGGAGGCAGTGTCTCTTTAAAGTGGCAGCCACCAGAGACTCCTAGATAAGTCCAGGGGTTTCTCACACTTTGGGACACCCATTTTTGTTCCACTCTTCCTCTAGCTAGTGCAGGGCAGCATATGTGGCTATCTCTTCCCCTGATACGCTGGAATCTACAAGGGTGCATGTGTAGCCACAGGTAAAGGTTTGCCCGCCCTTCTGTTAACATCACATTACTCATTATGAAGCGCTATTGCCATGGTAATGAATTTATGCTGTGGTTGGTACCCAATACACTGAAGCAAAAGTGCCAGTTGAAGATGTGGCTCTACTTGGTCCTTCAGGCAAGTCTGTTTCATTCTTTGTTTTGTCACAGATATTCTGCGGAACCTTGTACCTTTCTCCTCTTTTTGTTACACATGCCTGTGATAACACTTGGGTTTTCCCCCTTCTTCTAATATATTGATAAATACCGCTGATTCAGAACGTTTACATAATCTTTCCAATGTCAGCAGTCATTTAAATTATCCTAACTTTGTACTGAATCTCCAAAATCCAATTACCAGCTAATAATAATTGTCAGTTTTGTGCTAAACCTTTAATGATAGGTCACAAGGGATGTTGTATCAGAAGGATTAAATCGTTGGAGACGGTAGCAATGCCTGGCCTTAAATTACTAGCCTCTTATCTGCTGGTAACAGAGCCTCTATATGTTGTGTCACCATTTTTGCTAAAGAGAATAAATGTCACCCAAATTAATTTCATCTCCCTTAAATTAGCTTTTTAGTGTGATTTCTCATTTCAGTCAAAAATTTATTTCCCTCTAGAATTAAATTTTCCTTCATAATCTGTTTTATTTGCAAGAGAGAGTATATTCAGGAACAAATGGCACTTAACTCGTTTATTGGGTAGATTTGAACTCTCGTTCTTCATAAAGAATGGATGTTTTTAGAACAGGAATTTTAATGGGTCCCAATCCAACAAAAGATAGCCTATGAATTGGAATACACATGCAATGCAGTTATGCTCTGTAAGTGACTGAGGGGGTGAAGACTTTAGTGCACATATGAAGCTTTTACAAAAATATGTATTCATTCTCTTCAATGAGAGGACAACCCAAGCACATGTCCCTGGTGTGAATACAACTATCCACATTTGTGAAATGACTGTGGAGTCCCTTGCTTTCTGGAAGTTCTATAGGAAAGCTTAGACAGCTTTTGTTCATCTTAAATGTATGAAACTTTCTGGAGCTGCATTGGCTTTCTAGATATTTTGGCAACACAGTTCTTGTCAAAGCACCACCTCTTTGGATGGTCCATTCTCATGCCATAGGTAATATTATTTTGCTCTAGGAATCTCTGAAAACTCTATGATTTTACCGGGAAGTGCCATGTAATGTTGGTGCCCTCTCCATGTCCTTGCCCCAAGCTTCTTCCAGTTGCCTGGCAACCGTACCCATTCCTGGAGACTCCGCCTTATCATCTTCCCTCAGTGTTCCTCATGGATTTCATGTTAAATTTAGAACACAATTTTCCAGGCATTCAATGGTTGTGTGAAGGTTGTGTGAAAAAACGGATGTATGAAATACTGCAGATTGTACTGTACGCCACTATACTTTTTGAACATGTGGAAAGTAACTCACCAAACAGGCTGAAGCTGCTCATGAAGAGCCAAATTGCCAATGAAAAACAGGCTTCTAGCTTGTGATTGGCAAGTACATTACAGGCCAAACCAGCAGGTGTTCAGGCATCCCTCATGTTTCAGCCTCAACCACCACCACCTTGTCTTGTAGAAGGGGATAATCATACAAACCTGTTTGACTGGTGCAAAGGTTTTTTAAAAATAAAACGTGTAAAGTACTTTGAATATTCTGGATGTGCTGTGTGTTTATATGCAAGCATTGACGCCCTCCACTGAACTGTGGGATCCAACCCTAAATGCTTCAACAGAGACTGTTGCCTGATTGATTATATGTAAAACAAGCCTCTACAATGGGAAGTTTAGGGGCAGATTAAGAGCACTAGAGAAAGTCCCAGTGGGCTGATGGCCATGGTGGCCCAACGTGAGGTTGGCAGGTACCACCACCACCTCCACCACAAGTGGGAAGTCCCCACTTCGCATCAGGCTGCCACCAGAGTCCCTGCCTCCCTGAAGCTAGTGGCTACTGCCACATGTGAAGTGCAAGCTGGACACAGTCCATCACCACAAGCCACCATCTTCCATATGATGTGAGGTGCAACCCCTCACTACATAAGGTAGCTGCATGCAAGCCATGTAGGAATTGTGAACATGCTTCTTCCCTTCCTCTGTCAGTGGGTGGGGCTTGACCCTCTTCCTACATCCATTCTCCCTCTGTTTGGGGAACATGGATTGGATGCAGGCCCCCTTTCCATGGCCATTTTTGCCTCCCAATCTACCCCTGGGCAGATTTGTATACTTAACAATGAGGGAACTTTGTATGTATGTTGAGGAAACATTAATATGTGCATAAGACGTGACATGCACCACACCCAATTAATAGGTCATGGATATAGCTAAAACATGAATATAGCTATAACTATAGGGGAACAGTTGCTGGATATGACCAAGAAAGTCATTTAAGATACGTACGCACACAGAACAGGACTAGCTCAGCCCCATAACTAGAGTCTAGAGGCCTAGAATAAAACAACCTTGGAGAAGGGTATAAAACAATAGAGTCACACAGTTGTATTGCCATATGTAGATTAGAAGAGCCATGTAACTTATATCAATATATACAATGTACCAAGGCCCAGATGCAGGGTGTATCTGGGAATGGCAGGAATGTTTAACTTTATAGAAGCCGGCAATTTATTCAAGTATAGATGTACTGGTAGAGGGCCAAAAGATATTCAGATGTCTGAGAAACTTCCAATCACTAATTCTACATAAACTTTGTTTTTTATTTTTTAAATTTTTTTTAAAAAGATTTAAGATTTTTATTAAATTGAAATAAAATACACAATCAATAAACATTCAAGTTGAAGAAATAGCATAAACTATATACATAAACTCTGCTATCTCAATTTTTATAGCCATAGCAAATACATATGATTGATATAAGCGACAATTATGCAAACGTATAGGCAATAAATTCAGTAGCAAGTGAGAAACATAAGGTAGTCCTTAAGTGAGATATTTTTAAGACAACAAATAGCAAGGATGAACTAACTATTGTTATATATTTCAAGAAGGTGTTTCAAATATGGATAACCTTGTTTGGTGCATGAAGTCATAAGATAATAATAACAATTATAATAATATTCGATTTATATACCGTCCTTCAGGATGACTTAACAGTTTACAAAGTATGTCATTATTATCCCCACAACAATCACCCTGTGAGATGGGTGGGGCTGAGAGAGCTCCTAGAAGCTGTGACTGACCCAAGGTCACCCACCTGGCTTGGAGGAGTGGGGAATCAAATCCGGTTCTCCAGATTAGAGTCCCATGCTCTTAACCACTACACCAAACTGTCTCTCCAGTTAATAATCAATTAGCCAAGAATTTAAGTCTTTGAATTGGGATAGACAGCTATTGTTAAAAGGAGATTCTGAATCCCTATAAACATGACAAGCTAAACTGATAGGGAGCTTCTTCTTAGAAGGGGTTCCTTGCCTGTGACCTTCTTATCTTTGGGTAAGATACTTTTTGGACTGATGTAATTGCTGTCCTAACTAGATGTTCAGGGCTTCTTAAGTGCGTGCCTATATCTGAATCAGGTATGACCAGAGTCATCCAGAACAAATAGTTTGTGTGACCTTTCCCTGCATAAAGGGGACGGGGGAAGAATTACAGCTTGCATGACACATGATATTGTATGCACGTTAAGATCACATGAGTGTTCATGTTTCCCTCACCTCACCTACAGAGGGCCTCAATGAGGATCCATAATGACACAGTGTGCTTTAAACAGCTAGCTTCTTTATGGTTTTATATGTGGAAACAATCTCCCTGCCTTCTTTTACTTATGTACTTAACATCATAGCTAGCTATGACTTTATGACGCTATGACGTCCACCAAGCAGAACTTTGTGCTCAGTATTTAGCACCTGTGTTTCCATACATGGAGCAATAAGAATTGCCATCAGTCATTGTGATCGAAACAGGGTGCAATTAGTTGCCCCTGCAAGTATATAGTGGCCATAAACGTGAGGCATAAGAACTGGTAATGCTTAGGGCCAAGCTAGAAGTGACGAGTTACACTTGAATGGCAAGTGAACAGACTCACATGTATTCCTCCCTGTTCACTTGTGCTCCACTTGCACTCCACTTGCCATTCAAGTGTAACTCGTCACTTCTAGCTTGGCCCCCAGTCTTAAGACTGCAGTATTTTCATCTGTAGGACAAGCCAGAAAAGAGTGAAATGGTTAGGTGATGTGGTTGCCTTTGTAAGTTTTTAATCAGGTATAGAAAATATTCTACTGCGGCATAATGTAATTGTGGTTTAGATAGCTTAGTTGCCTTTACAAGTTTTTAATCAGATACAGAAAATATAACATTTGAGGCATAATGTAATTGGGAAATGTGTTTGGAGCGGGTTGAAAATATAGTTCATTAGCAATGAAAAGAGCATATTACCATAGAAATATTGCTGCAGAGAATTTTAAAGAAAATGCAGGCATTGACGGTAGATTTCTCCTTCAAGGTGTTGAACCACATTTTGCAGTCACCGAAGTGTTTCCTCCTGTTTACAATTTATTTTTCTTTGAGTTGTGTATTCTTTGATGAGACAAGAAATTATCATGACGCTGGAGTATAAAGTCCTCTTATACATGACTCTGAGGCCACAAAGTGGTACAACTGATTTTTCTGATCAGAAGCTTAAAATGAAAAGGTCATTCCAATGAATTTAAAAAAACTTCTCAGGGAGATAAATACAACTAGCAATATCAAGTGAAATAGGGAATAATTCATTCTGTGGTAATATTTCCCTAATGCCTTCCCCCCTTTTAAGAATTTTTTCCTCTGGCAGTGTATGAGAAATTAATAAATGATACACCCAATGTATTAGCTGCTTGCTGTCACTGCCTGACAGCCTGACTTAGTGCAATGAGTTTTTGATCTTGTACATATATAACGACAGCTCCCAACATCGTCTCATCTTAACATGACCAAAGAACAGAACCTATAGGTTGAGCTATGCAGACAAGGGCTGACTTGGATTCTCAGTAATTTTCACTGAGTGTTTTGGGCCTAGGCTTGCCTAGTTCTCAGCTTCGCAAGCAACCAAGACTCATAAGGCAAGGCCCAGTAATAGCACTTTGAGTAGCAATGTCAGCGGCCATAGTTCCATACACTGTTAGGAAGTGTATGATAGAGTATCTGAAGGTGTGCAATCACAATCCTGTTGTTTTGAAAAAATCCACATGCACAAGATACTAAAGCCCTGGCCCCAAGGAGGTTCGCCTTGCCTCGACCAGATCAGGGCTTTTTCATGGCACCAGCTTGGTGGAACTCACTGTCTGTGGAAACTCGGGCCCAGCAGAACCTGTTATCGTTCCACCAGGCCTGTAAGATGGAGAAGTTCCTCCAGGCTTATGGTGGTTAAGGTGGACGAATTCTCCAAAACTTCTGGTTTTATTGTCCACTTAACAGCTCCCCCCCCCCATATCATAGCATTTGAGATGGGGGTTGATCAATATGAGCACTCTAGCTGATGCTGTTTTATCAAATCTGGAATATTGATGATTTTATTGTATTATATTATTGTTAATTTTATCTTTTTATGTGTACTGCTTATTGTTGCAATCTCCTCTTAGCCCACCTGCAGGGAGAGCAGACTATAAGTTATAGATAGATAGACAGACAGACAGACAGACAGACAGACAGACAGACAGATCTATCCATGACTGATATGACCACATCATCTGCGTAACTTTTCATTTTATATGTCTCTTTTCCCGCCTTTATTCTGGCAATTCTTCTTTCCTGCCTGATTCTCACTGCCAAGATTTCCAATGCAATGATAAACAATAGTAATAGAACAAATATCAAGATTTGGACAGTACTCTGGATACAAGCTAAATCAAAAGAAAACAGATAATGTTACTTTCAACAGCCATAGAAGAAAAAGAAGAGATTGGAAAAATAATGGATTGTGCCATTACTATTTAGGGATAAATGTATCAGCATGAAATGAGAATCTTTATAAAGATGATTATCAAAAAGTTTGGACAAGAATTACTGAAGATTTGCAGAGATGGGGAAAAATTGAATATCTCATGGCTAGGAAGAATCTCTGCTGTCGAAATGAACATATTACCAACATTGAACTTTTTATTTCAAATGATCCCAATTCATGTAGACCAAAATATTCTAAACAAGTGGCAGAAAGTAATAAATGACTTCATATGGGAAATGATGAAACCGATAAGACTCAAAGTATTACAGGATGATAAAAACCAAGGAGGACTGGCAGTACCAAATATCAAATTGTATCACTGAGTGGCAGCACTAGTTTGAATAACAGAATGGATTATAAATCTGAATAGTAGACACATAAAATTGGAGATAGTGGATGCCAAAGAAGGCATCCATAATTATTTATGGTTTAAGAAATCATTGAAATCTGTTCAAAAACAGGAATGGACCCACATATTAAGAGATGGACTACTTAAAACATGGTTACAATGCAGAAATAGATTGAGTCCACCGATCTCCCCATTGATGACGCCAATAAATGCTCATTATGATGAAGCCACGAGAAACAGAATTGATCAGTTCAGCTATGAATCAGTGAGTGATATGAAAGGAAATGTAAAAACCTGGCAAGAAATTCAAGCCCAAGGTAAAAATATTCCATGGCTGATGTATGATCAAACAGTATCAAGGCTAAAAGAACAAACTCTTAAAGAAGGTGGTAGGTTGAGAAAAAAAACAGAATTTGAACTATTAATATCTGGATATCTGAAGCATCTCTTAGGGAAAATTTACAAAATTTTACTGCAATGCCACACAGAAATGGAACAAGTTAAAACCTATATGATACAATGGATGGAAAATTTCAAAGAAACTATTCTAATGAACCTATGGAAAGAACTATGGACTCAGGATATAAAATTTACAGGCTGTCAGTTACTAAGAAAGAATTGGTATAAAATGTTTTTCAGATGGTACACTACTCCCAAATACGTTGCAAGAATTAGTAAGGGTTATAGTGGACAGTGCTGGAAATGTCAATGCATGGATGCAACATTTTACCATATGTGGTGGACTTGTAAGAAAGCACAAAAATATTGGATAAAGATACATGAAGAGATGCAAAAGATTCTCAAACTCAGATTTGAGCTAAATCCAAAAAACATGCTGTTAAACATCCTGCCAATTAATGTTAGAAAAGAACAGGGAGACCTTTTACATGGTGACTGCAGCAAGAGTGCTATACACAGCAAAATGGAAAACAGATATATGCCCTGATATGTCAGCGTGGATAGATAAGATTTATGAGTATGCATCAATGGCCAAATTAACTGCTTATGTCCATAATAGACCAATAGCTGAATTTTGGGGGAAATGGAAAGATTTTTTTGACTACTTAGGTAAAATTAACATTAATTAATTTAGTATATAAAACACAGGGAAATGACTAACTAAAAAAGTTGATATTATAGTCTGTATAAGTAACCAGGAAGGAGAGCCATTACACAATTAAGTTCAGTTATGACAAATTCTGAATGATTTTTTCTAATAGTTTAGTTTAATTTTAGTTTAATTTAATTTTAATTTAATTAATTTAATTTTAATAATAGTTTTAATAATAGTTTAATTTTAAATGCAGTGCTTGTATAAGTTTCAAACTGATTCCAAGTGTAGTGTTTATATCACTTTGTATAAGTCTCAATTTAATCTCAAATGTAGTGTTTGTATAAGTTTATCTTTATGCACTTTCTATTGTTATAACTTTTTAAATAAAATTTCTATATATTTTTTTTTAAAAAAAACCCTATGCTTCCCAGCTAACATTGCGTCTCCCAACACTTGACGAACACGGGCCTAAACGTCTCTTGTAGAGTGACTGAGGGCCAAGCTACACATGACGAATGACACTTGAACAGCAAGTGTATTTCTCCCTGTTCACTTGCCCTCCACTCAATCCACTTGCCGTTCAAGTGTCATTCGTCATGTGTAGCTTGGCCCTGAATGTGCAATTTTTTAAAGAGTTGGGTGCAGGTTCCCCAGATCTGTTCCCCGGGCCGCAACCACGCAGCAGCTGTGGGGAATGGCTGTTAACAAATAAAAGAGAGCCCAAACGGCCTCAGAACGCCACCACAGGGAAAGGAAGAGCTGCCCCGCAAGCTGTTTCTCTGTGTCAAAATAGCACCAGGGAGGGTATTTCCCTGTTTCTGCTGCTCCACATGCACAGAGTACTCCACATGGAGCAGCAAAAACCGAGACACCCTCCCCCTCCCGCCTGCGCTCTATTTTGGAAAACAGCTTGTGGGGAAGGCAGGTGCTCTTTCTCCCCCCGCAGTGGAATTCTGAGGCCGTTGGGATGCTCCTTTATTTTTAAACCATCATTCCCAACAACTGCTGTGGGGATGTGGGGAACTCAATTTGGGTCTGGGGAAACCAGACCCAGTTCTTTAAAAACCTGCACGTTTAATTTGACTCTGGGGGCCAAGCTACAAGTGACGAATGACACTTGAACGGCAAGTATATTTCTCCCTGTTCTCTTGCTCTCCACTCAATCCACTTGCTGTTCAAGTGTCATTCGTCACTTGTAGCTTGGCCCTGGGACTTCGGGCCAAGCTACAAGTGACGAATGACACTTGAACGGCAAGTGTATTTCTCCCTGTTCACTTGCCCTCCACTCAATCCACTTGCCGTTCAAGTGTCATTCATCATGTGTAGCTTGGCCCTCAAATTCTGAACTCGCTTTCCTAGGAGTAAGCTCCATTGAATAACATGGGACTTACTTCCAAACAGACTTGCTTAGGATTGCTCCCTTAGTCCCAGGATGAGTGTGTATACAGCTGCATCCTTACTTTGTGTTTTTCTTTCCTGGCATTTATGCATCCTACTAACAAATTTGTAATGCATTATACCATGTTTTTTTTTCCTGCTGGAACTTTTAACTATCACTTCTTGGCAGTTGCTTTCCAGTTTGCATTTAAATTGTTAGCGCAAGTAACACAATATTGTAAATTGCCCGTTGAATGAGAAGAGTGTTTTTAAAAATCTCCAGAAAGTGCTGAAAATGCAACTAATGATCAGGATTCCAAACACCAGAGTTTCGATTCTCTTCTTCCAGCCAGAATACTGAACTTCATTTTTGTAATGTGAAAATATTTGTAGCTAATTTGAAGTGGCTTCTCATGAAATGTAGCTTGAATGTGAAGCTGAAAATGGCTCGGCAGAAGTTGTCAAATTCACCTAATGAGTGCTTTTGCTTGTTTTTTTTTTTTAAGGAAAAAAACTCATCCTCCATTATTCAAATTCAAAACAATCTTGAGACGATTATCCACTTGAGGCAGTCCACCCAAGTTGCTGGAGGCTTGCTTATGCTCTTCGCAGCAGGTTTTCTCATTCTATTAAGTCCTTTGCATTAATCTTTTTAAGCTAACTACCACCCCCACCCCTACCCCTGGCCCTGTCCCCTGCCAAAACACTTTTATTTGTAGTGGCCAGCAGAAGTGAACAATAATGTTGTCTTAATTAGAAACATATAGGAGGGGTGGTGACTTCAGAACTGACACTTTTAAAAATCAAATCCTGGCATCCTGAACTTTCTAATAAGCCTGACAGTATCCGAATCAGTCACCTCATCACAGCTCTGTTTTGTAATGCCTGAGATTTTGGCATAACTTATTGAAGTTTTTAAGAGTAGGCCTTTTCTTTATTCCTGCTCAGTACCGAAATACCTGTCAAGTTAGTGTTGCCCTTTTGCCCTTTGCTTTCCACCCCAGAATTTAGTAAAATTTGAAACAAAATAAAAGGTATGACCAGATTACAGAACAGCTCAGTTTTCTACCCTGTGTTAAAGAAGTACTACAAGTACTGTTCAGTTTCTCAGTTGCATATTTTTTATGATATTCTAAAAGTAAAGCTTCTTTTTAACTAAGTTTGTTGGCATGATTTACCTTTCTTCTTTTTGATGTGAAAGCGACTTTGGGTTACAAAAAATCTGGATAGATTTTTATGTATTATGAACTAAGGTCCAAAATACAGATTATATCTGCAAAGCAGACAGATGGGCATGGACTGGGAAAAAACCATGGATCAATGGTCTGTGGTCCGTTACATTTCACTGACCATGGGTGACAAACTTTTCATGGACCCACATGGAAATTAACTATGTGCTAAATAGAAGTGGGCACAGACTGGGTTGAAAAAACATGGGCTGTTGGTCTGTGGTCCATCACATTTCACAGTCCACGAACCACAAACCTTTCATGGACCCACCCCTGTATGCAGACTGATTCATCGGTCCATGGTCTGTCATTTCTGGGGGCCCTAGGATGACCCCCTACACACTCAGAGATGCCAAACTCACAGGGAGTCTTCAGCAGGCTCTCCTCCAGCCGCCCTCCAAGTTTGGTGAAGATTGGATTTTGGATGTCCAAGTTATAGACACCCAAAACGGCTGCCCCCAGGAAAGTTCCATTAGATATAAAAGGAGTTGCAAATGCCAATTGACTTGCATTGGCTCCACTGAGATCCACTGCAGCACCAAAAAGTTGTAATGAAAACGTGGAATGGAGTTCGAGAATCTTCCTCTGAGAACAGAAAGTGCTCTGCAGAGGCACTGTTCTCTGTTATTTCTGCACAAGCTTAGATGCACTGCTCTGCTCTGGGCCTAGGGTTGCCAGCCTCTAGGTGGTGGCTGGAGATCTCCCTGAACTGATCTCCAGCCCACAGAGATGTGTTGATCTAGAGAAAACAGCTGCTTTGGAGGGAGATCTCTATGGCATTATACCCTTCTGAGGTTCCTCCCTTCCCCAAATCCTGCCTTCTTCAGGCTCCACCCCCAAATTCTCCAGGAATTTCCCAACCTGGAGCTGGCAACCCTATCTGGGCCTGGAATGAAGGCCAGCCCCAGAGTAGAATGACAGTCCCTACGAGCAGCTAAATTGCTCTGGGGCTGGAATGTCAGCCACCAGAGTGGAATGACAGTCTCTGGGAACAGATCAAAGGGAGCGGGTAAAAGTCGGATCCAGATATTTTAAATGGATCCTCATAAATTCATATGATTTTTATATTGAAACAAAACAAAAAGGCTGTCATGTTATAGATTATGTCCTAGTCTACAGACAGCACCGAAACAATCACGCACTCACCAATCTGTGGTGCCGCCACAGTGCAAAAACATGCTTCAAAAGCACGGATCTTCATGGATCCTCTTGATTTTTACATGGGGCCACCCCAAATCCACCATACAATCCCATATCATGTCTCTTGCCACAAATTGCACCCAAAACCCCCATGCACTCACCACTTTGTTGCACCACCACGGCACAAAAACATGCTTCAAAACCGCAAATCCTTATGGTCTGGTGGCAAGGAATTCCCAAAGGTTCAGATCCTCCTGGAACAGTTATGGACAATGAGTCCATTGTCCTCCAGTTATGGACAATGAGTCCCTCTGCTGGGATGCAGCCAGAGGACAGCAAGCACTGGTGGGCTAGGGGACAGGAGGACCCATGGGGAATGAGGTGTGATCCAGAGCCCTGACCCTCCCAGGCACCTTCCCAGCCGGGACAAGCGCTCTAAATAATAACGATACTATTAATAAGTATAATATATAAAAGTATTCTGTGAGTCCTCACAGGCTTAGCCCCTGAGCCTGGCTGTGGAACAGAAGCAGCCAAAATCTTAAGCAAAAGCTTCAAATACCTCCCTCTGTGACTGAGAAATCCACCCTGCAGTTTCTCTTACACTGAGAAATCCACCCTGCAGTTTCTCTTACTGTCTTACTGCCTGTTGGAAACTGAAACCACTTCCCTGAGAAGTGGAGGGGAATTTACACCTTCTGCTCTCATAGAGAAGAACAGGAGCTCTCTTTTTGACAACCAGAGAAGGTCTGTGGACATCCCCTCCATGGCCTAGAGAATTGATTGATCGCCACCAGGAAGTCTGGCTTCACAGACCGCCAGACCGCCCCAAAAGTCGTTGTGTCTGTGAACGACGTGCATCCCACAATCTGACTGTTCGCAAACGCCAAACTGGGCCAGTCCATGTCAAATTTTGATCCATTTTTCGGTTCATGCCCACCTCTACTGCCAGAAACTTGCAGCAGGGCTCTGGCTACAAGTTCCCCATGGGAACTCCAGTTAGAAGCATGCAGGGGCCTCATTTGGATTGGGGCTGCAGTGCAGAGGGAACTCCAGCCTTCCTCCACACACTGTTTTCCCTACCCAAAATGACTCCAGGGGAGTTATTTTCCCTGCAGGGGGGCTGCATGTGTACTGAATGCTTGACAAGGCAAATCATTCCCATTTGGTCATTTCAGATCAGGGAAAGGAAGGAAGAAAGGAAGGAGAGCCTTCTCCCCCTGCACCACAGTTCTGATTTGATTTGGGCTCCTGTGGCACTTCTAAATTGAGTCCCCGTGGGGAACTTGCAGCGAGTATTCTGCTGTAAGTCTCTGTGGTGATCATGCACTAGATGTAGTTTGGCTCGAACATGCTGTCCTTTGGAGTTGTGTGAAAACCTCTTGGAAATTTTACTAGTCTTACTGAAATGCGTTTCTCGGTCATTTTGCCTGGGGGGAAAACCTTCACACTGACACCAAATTTCATTTTAGGAAACATCTGGTGATAACCCAGAAATGACCAGAACCCCCTGTGAGATTTTGCTGGTCATCACTTCTCTTTTAATTTCCCTCAAAATCCCCACAGATGTTGTTTCCTGAGGAGGATGGGTTTGGTTTGAATTTCACTCCTAGTGAAATAATTGGTAACGCATGTGTGAAACCCCTCTAAGAAATTTCACTTGTCTCAGTGAAACTTGCTTCCTTGAAATTCCTCAAATGTTTTGCCTGAGAAAGATCCTCCAAATTTGTCTTTCCCTGTAGATAAAGCTCAGCTGTGACTTAGATTGATGAACCCAAGATTTCTCTAACTGAAGTAGCTCCACAAATCTTAGCAAAACTCTTTTAGTGTCCATCAAGATTCCTCAGTGCTTTGTTTCAGAGACCTTTCAAATTTGCATCAATAGTTTTATAAAATAAAGCTTGTTTTGCAGGAGATGAGTAATATCTTTTTTAATTGGCTGAGGTATATGGTATTTCAGCAAGTTGCCTGTCTTCTGTAAGTTGTCTTCTCTCCAACGTATTACTCCTCTGTTCTATCTAGAGCGTCTCAGAGCCAAACTACAAGTGACTCCTGACACTAGTTGGACACTTGTCAGCTTCCCTCAAGTTTTGATGGGAAATGTAGGCAGCTTGGCGGAATGTTGGACAAGTGACAGTTGAAAAGTCCATTGGACAGCAGTCGGAGAGCGAAGCTGCGAGACCAGGATGCCTACATTTCCCATCAAAACTTGAGGGAAGCTGATAAGTGTCCAACTAGCATCAGGCATCACTTGTAGTTTGGCTCTCAGTTGTCTCTTCTTTATGCCCCTACAGCTGTGGTGGTCTGCATGCTCAGTGAAAGCCAGCACCATGATAGCATTTGCCTCACTTCCTCTAAGTTTCCTAGTCAGCTGTAACACTGTTGCTGCTCCAGAGCAGATGAATGGAGGAAAATCTGGCTGTACCAGCCCAGGTGTCTGTGGCTGTATTGCCTATATGTAGCACTACTTTGCAGGGTGACAGATTCCTTCTTCTGAAATGCACCCCTTCTGTAGGAAACAGCCTGAAAGTTTCACTTTAATGCCTCTGGGTCATGGTAGTGTAGTTTTGTTGCAGTGGACGGGGGGGGGGGGGGGAGACTGCTGAGAGTTTAAACCTTTGAATTTAAGGTGTAAATTTTATCTTGCCAAGTCTTCAGCCGAGTCTGCATGGCTCTATTTCAACGGTTCAGTTCCCATACTGCAGCATTTTTTTGTGACCACCTGCACCAGATTTTCCACCAGGAGTAGTCACTCCAGCCATCATGTGGCTTTCCCCCGGGTTCCTGGAAATGCTTATACCACAACTTTTTTAAAAAAAAATCCACTTTGTGGTAAGCTGTTTCCCCATGCATGCTGTTTATTCCGTTTTTGATATTCCACCCTCTTCCCCCCTGTCCTGCCCCCTGCCAGCCCACTGCATTGTGATTGGCTACTCTCATCTAGACAGCCACATCCTCTCCCCTCCTTTCCATTCTTCCCCCCTCCCCTTTCCTCTTTATTAATTTTTATTAAAGTCCCGCGCAGGATCGATGAATTGCTGGTTTGAAAGCAGGCAGGGACGTTCCCTTTTTATTCTTTCTGCTTTGGCACTGGTGGGAATATTATATAGGAAGCTAAAATCTAGGTATCAGAAATAATTAAGTTTTAGATTCTCTTTTTATCCCATGGTGGAGAAACAGATGCTTGGGGGCAACAGAGAGAGGCAGGAATGGAGCTTTGCAGCTAAATGAGAGATGTGAGTGGCCACATACAAGCTGATTCCATGCCTGTTGACTTTATAGGGGAAACTGAAGAGTAATGTCCCTGGTGCAGAAGGGGCTTTCCTTTACTGGATGCTTATTTGGAGGAGGAGAGAGAAATATCAACTAGATTCTCTCCCCTTTAAGTTTTTACAGTAAATTAAATTACCAGGCCTCAGATCAAAAATGTATTCTGCTGGTTTTTCCTGGTTAATTTTTAAAAATGTTTTAAATATACAATGAAGCAACCTGTTTTAAAAATAGATTTTCAGTCTGATTTTCAGTCAGCTTTACTAAAGCTGGAGTACCGCAGGAATCTCTTTTATACTAAGGTTAAGTACGTAGAACACGGTTGGGGAATTGGTGGCAGAGGATTAACATCCAGTCCTCACAGGCTGCCCATATACCCACATATACAGTTGCCAATCCAGGAGCTCCTCTCCCTCTCCCCAGTGCATGTCAGGTTCTTTTAACTTGCACGAGTTGAAAGATAGGCAAATGGTTGTTGAACCCTTTCCTCCGTGTGAGCAGCAAAAGAGCAATGCACATTAGCATTGTCCCTTTATGCACTTTTCTCATTTCCATTTGCCATGTGGAAATTATGCACACTAAATATATATAGACATGTGACACAAAACCCCACTGGCCAGTTTGCATAATAGAGAGCAGGTTTCCGAAGAAGCCATTTTCAGCAGAGAAGGACATGAGAGTGATAGAATGTGTGAAATATAATTGAGTGCCGCAATGAGGCCCACTTCAGCATTACTTAGTATTGTTTGTTCACTCCAAGCCGACCAGGTTTGGCACTCAGGGCGTTACTTGAACTTGCAGATCTTATTGATTGACTTTTAATCGATGCCTGTTTTAATGGAATTTTGGCAAAGCTGTACTGTATATGGTTATATTTTACTTACTTTTTTATCTTATTTAATGGGGTCTTTGTAATTTTGTGATGGCCTATGGCTATAAACAATAAACTCTGAACTGAACACTCGGGAATATGAACTGGAAAGTAAGACGTTTTGCTTCTACAGGAAGACATAAATGCAGAGGGAAGGAAGATTGGGAGACATGGCCAGCTGTACAATGAAGTGAAAGAAATTAGAGTGACACAGATTGATTTACAAGATTTATTTCCTTCGTTTCTGCCCTCATCAGTGCCACCAAGGTGGCTAACAGATTAAAAACATAGAAAAAATGCCTCTTAAAAATCATTAAAAAACAAGCAAAAGCATCTAATTAAAACAATTATAACTAGAGAGGCCCAGGGTTGCCAGGGAATCTAGGGAACGGCCTGCCTGGCTTTTTGCAAATGATGCAAAACTTAATAATTCAAAAAAGTTTTTTACTCAGATAGGAGGGTTGTATTATAGAGAGGGGGTCTCAGATGCTTCGCTAATGAGTTAGGGACCATAGACTTCACCACTATGTTGCCTTACATAGTATCTGTTGCTTTAAATATGTACTCCTCTGTACTACCCATGCTTCATGTTGTCTAATATCAGTCCTGGAATTGATTATGTTCTGTTTCAGCATTTCTTCAACTCTTGTGTTGGATCCTTGCTAATGCTATGAAACTTTGTAAACTAGAGCAGAGTGGTAAGCGGCAGTATTGCAGCCCAAGCTTTGCTAACGCTCTGAGTTCAATCCTGGTGGAAGCCGGGTTCAAGTAACTGGCTCAAGGTTGACTCAGCCTTCCATCTTTTTAAAACGCCATGATGCGACGTGCCCCCATGGGTCAGCACTGACTTGGTGCTTGCACCTGTAAACTTGCACTTATTTACCCTATGGCATTGTTTATGGAAATGTCCTCGATACTGACTGTACTAAGCTCACACTGTGTAATCTGCCTTGAGTCCAACTGAGAAAGGTGGACTATAAATGATGTAAATAAAATAATAATGCAAAACCATAAAATCTATTAAAATGTAAAGCAGGAAGGAGGGATCACTGAGGGGATGCCAGACGAATTAAAAAAGTTTTCACTTGGTAACAGAAGGGGACCAGTAGAAGGGGAACGAATTCTGCAGTTTTGGTGCCATGATTGAGAAGGTCCTCGCCCGGGTTGCCATTCACCTAATCACAGAAGGCAGGGGTACCCAAAGTAGGGCCTTGGAAGATGACTATAGTGGTCAGATACGTTCATAAAGAGTAGATGGACTAGGTATCCCATTCCCTTGATGAGAGTAGGGGATCTCCCGCTCCCAGCCACTGCCCCCTGCTACCACTTACCTGGCCAGCATGGGAGGGAAACTATCATGAATGAGCCTGGAACTTCTCAAGCTCACTCCTGTGCTCCAGAGCACTTCTCTGTCCTGCTGGGAATGAAGTTGTGGTGTAGTTCACTATGCCAGAATGGTCTAGTGCTTAGAAGCTTGGACTAGGATCCCGAAGACCCAAGTTCAAATCCCCACTCTGCCAATGGGGTGACCTTGAGCCACTCTTTCTCTCGCGACATCACCTGCTTTATAGGAATGTTGTTGTAAGGATAAAATAGAGGCATGGGAAGCAATGTTGTAACTTAGCTGCTTTGGGTCCATATTCGGGAGAGAATTGGAAATATACATAAATGCGTAGGGAGAAGCTAATTGTTTGCGTCTTCGTTCTTGACCTTCTTCTTGGTCATTTGCTTCGAGTCCAACCCTGCCTAATCATGGTGATCTCCATCCCTTTCCAATTGCTAGGTATGGAAATAAGCCTGAGAGGTGAGAGGGAATTCCCCATGCAGTCTGTTACCTCTCTCTGGTTTCTAATGGTGGTTTTTCTGCCCTTTCCGCTTAATCTGATTTGGAGGAGAAAGTGGACGTACAGACAAACATGCAAAATACAGGACATTATTACAGAAGACACATACTTGAAAACAAAAGCCTGCATTTGGTTTGGTTTTCCCATCAATTTGAAGCACAGCGATGATGTTTTTTATATAAAGAGAGAGAAGGCAAGGAAGCGGAGGTTACAATTTTATCTGTTTATGGGAGGGAAAAGAGTATTAAGAATTGGGGCGCTGATTTATTAAAAGATTTGGGGGGGGGATAGTGAAATAAATCTCTTTAAACCTTGGTTCAAAGGGTCTGTTTAGTAGAAGGAAATAAGACCAAGCATGCTCTTTATATGCTGTAATTTAAGACCGATTTGTAGAATCATCGTATGGAAAAAATATTATAGCAATAATTTTATTGGAAGAAGGTTAAGCACATCTTTATGAAAAAACCAGCATTGTGCAAACAGTCACTTTTCTGGTATTGTTCCCTTATTGCTTTGTAGCGTGCGCAAGTCCAGGTCATAGCTAGTGCAAACCAGACAAGCTTAAGCTGTGATGAGTGATATCAAGCGGGGTGTGTGCGAGAGGGGGTGCAGATCTGGATTGTCTCAAGCAAAGACCCCAAGCAGAGATCTAGGGCTGTCAAATACACTGTGGGGGGAAAACCTGCAATGAACGTCTGCAGGGATTGTGAGTGAGTAGTTCCAGACGAGGCCACCTTGACAAAGGTATTAGGTGTAACAGGACATGCTGGTGTTGTGAACACACCGGCAGTTATGAGCTTTTAAAAGCAAATGTTTCTCATTTCTCTTCTTTCTCCCCGCTTCCCTTCCCTTTGTTTGTTAAATTGGATTGGGTGACTGGTGCTGAAACAATTTAATCCATGTCTGCCGAGCAAAGCAGAGAGAACCCATTATTGCGTTCCTTCGTCACTGATTGCTTTATTGTTCTTGGCGGGGCCTGCCTTTTTTCCTCGTAGAAGTTTCATTTTGCAGTTGTAACCATAATATTTTACATGTGTTACTGTGCCTTTCATCGCGAAAGCACTCTGTAGACAAGATAGTGAAGAAGATGCAGTGGGACTGCTGTACCGCCAGAGAGGTGGGCTTATGTTCCAGGTCACTCAGCTGGCCCTTGTTGAAATGGTTGCAGCCACATCCCTCAGAGTCCTTCTTTACTTTGCCATTTATTTGTCTTAGAACATGCAGCATGTTCAGTGTCACAAGTTACTTATTCAGTGGTTTTAGACATTCAATGTCTCTGAAATAGGGATGACAGGCTGTTGGAGGAAAGGGCGCACCAGCATCACACCAGGGCACAACATCACTTCCAGTGGGAAAAATGGAAATGACATCATGATGTCAGGAGGAGTAACACTCTAGGGGTCTCGAAAATTCTATGGTTAAACCAGCTCAATGCTCGCGTGACTTCCCCCATTTCCCCCTAATTTTTTTCTGCTGTCCTTTGAGATGCTTGTGGGCAAGGGATCCTGGCACCCCTACTATGAAACCTCCACCCCTTGCAGAGATTGCCAGTTTAAAACAGATTGATTAAATGTAGAAAAGTATAGATTTGTAAGTAATGAATGTTAGTGGTCGGGTTCCCAAGTCTCGGGGTCTGGCCTATAGTTTCAGGGTTTGAAATGCCTTCTCAGTTTCTCCAGGGAAAGGAGTAAACTTTCAGCAACAGAAGCAGACTGTTTTCTGCTTGGCTATAAAGATTTGCTTTGTTTCCACCCTCATCATCAGGCATTACTAGGGTCCACCTTTGTCCTACCAGGATCTACCTTCCTGTCTGCCTAGCTCCACCTTCCATTTCTCAGTCTGAGCCTCAAGAGACTAGTGGCACCACGTTAGGATAATCTAATAGATAGATGGCTGGATCTGGAGAGCCAGACAAATGCTTACACAAGTAACTAAGGCTTTTCCCACACATCCTTAAAAGGACAGCCCTCTCACCAAACGCTGCCAGCTTTTCTCCTTCACTCTACACGTCTCCGATTTCAAAATGGTAGCAGACTGTTTGGCTTCCATTTTTTCAATGCTTTTTCAGGGAACTTGGGAAATGTGTTCTCAGAAAAGGCGCTAAAAAAACGGAAGCACAACAGCCTGCTACTGTTTTGAAATTGGAGACGTGTGGAGTGAAGAAGAAAAGCTGGCAGTGTTCGGTGAGTGGGCTGTCCCTTTAAGAACATGTGGAAACAGCCTAACCTATTGAATGGCCTTGATAGTGCATCTTACTGGAATTTACTGTATTAATATGCTTGGTTTCTTTATAATATGGGGCACTGGGTGGTAGTCAGAATGTTGGGAGAAGAAAGATCAGCAGCCATTTATATTTTCGTAGCAATTAGCTTAATCATGTGGAAACATTTGGGTAGATTTTTAATAATGCTTGTTCATTCTCTTTCATAGGCTCAAGCTTCTCTACTATCTGTACTATATTATATTCTGTATTTCTAATTTATTAATAAGTTAATGCCCAAGTTGTATTGCATTTGAGAGATTTTATGGGCAAAGAAATGCAGATACATTTCACATCTAAATGCCAAATCTGTCTCATTACATGACTCACTCCTAGGAGTCATCAGCTGCTGAATTAACAGTTGTTCTGGATGTAATTTACTAGGCTTACCAGGCCCCCTGCTATGGAGGAGGCCTACCATCAATTTTCTCTATTGTCTATCACCTCTCTGAATGGCAGTGGAAGAAAAATACAAATTTTGTAGGCCTCTGCATTGATACATCACTTCAGGATACAACCCAGAAGTGGTAATGGGTGGCTCTATGACTCTCCAGAGACTCTATAGTAAAACCATAAAGTTTCTGGCAATTCCTAGAGCTACCCATTGTCATTTCTGGGTTGTAACAAGAAATGACATAGTGAAGTTGGTGACATTGCTTACATTACTTGCCCCCCAACCCTCCTGCTGGTTGTCAGGATCAGCCTTGCAACCCTAGATTTTAGGATTGGATGTCCTTTTGGCTTTAATCCAGTCCCATCATTAAGAATAGCGCTATTCATACTTGTCCTTAGCTCTTCCCCAGTAGCCAATTGAGTGCCATCGAACCTGTGGGGTCCTGTCTTCCAGCAGTATATCTTTTTTCATTCTGGATTGTCTCATTATAGGGTTTTCAAGGTAAGAGATTAGCAGAAGTGGTTTACCATTGCCTTCTTCTGCTTCGCAGCACTAACGAGGGTTAGTTGAAGTGACACTACCATTATCTGTGAAAGATCTTCCACTAGTGTCACCTTCCACTACTGCTGCTGCCCAGTAGCTAATCTGCAAGAATTCCTCTGCTCCCATCACCACTGGAACATTCAATGATCTTCTGCTGATGTTACCATTGATTCCCAAAGGAGGTAGATACATCTTAGTCTGGTGTCTCAGCTTAGACCATTCCGCCTTGAGTGACTCTTCCAGGAATTTAGACTCTTGATCAAGCCTATGCTTCTGATGGTGTTGCTCTTAGCTTCACTGACACACTCAAACCCCCTTACCATGTTATTTCCCCATAAATCAATTTCAAGAGGCTTACAAGAGCATGCATTAAAGGTGTCTCAAAGGTGGTATTTGACCCCAGTTAGGAGGATAGCCCACTCAATGAAAATAGAGAATAAAAATTGCTGGAGAGGTTGTGGTGAATTAGATATGTTCTTACATATGTGGTGGTCCTGTCCAGTTATAGCAAATTTTAGGAAATCAGTATTTATAGAGATTGTTAAAGTAACCTGGGATCAAATAAAATCGATTGTTGAATTAGCTCTGCTCAACTTATTTACCAATGAAAATTCTCAATGCAAACAAAAAAACCCACTTATCTTTCTTTTAGTTGCGGTTAGGATACTTATTGCCCAGTGCTGGAAAAATGCTAAAGGGGTTTCCATGGATTGGTGGTGCTATAAATATAGCAGCACTTGAAAAATTAATAAATAAGATTAGATTAATTCAGAGGAGAAAAAAATATTTTAAGATTATCTGGAATGGTTTCATAATTGTAAGGATTTACCAGGTAACTCTCAAAAGACTTCACTGCATGGTTTAAATAATTTTATTGATAAGCTACCAGTTTAAGTATCCTACTCCATTTTTGACAGGAATGGTGTTTTCCTACAAGCACAAGACATATATAGGATGCTAAGCACTGGTGAATTCTCAAATCCCCACCCCTTTAAGGTAATGGTCAGCTATGTTCAAAAGGAAGCATCTAGGCAGGAAGAGCAAAGTTGATAAATGAGAAGCCTCAAGGCCGTGAGTGTCCATGCAAGCATTTCTTCCCAGGCTAAGGAGAGAGGAGGTTAAGAGAACACACAGATAACAGTAGAGACAGTACAGACAGTAGAGAGAGACAGCCCTTGCTTTACATACTTTCACATCTCAGAGCCAAGCTACAAGTGACGAATTACACTTGGCTGGCAAGTGAACAGACTCATGTTTATTCCTCCCTGTTCACTTGCTGTTCACTTGCACTCTACTTGATCAAGTGGAGAGCAAGTGAATGGCAAGTGAACAGGGAGGAATACATGTGAGTCTGTTCACTTGCCATTCAAGTGTAACTCATCACTTCTAGCTTGGCTCTGAGATGTGAAAGTATGTAAAGCAAGGGCTGGTAATGTTTAGGGCCAAGCTAGAAGTGATGAGTTACACTTGAATGGCAAGTGAACAGACTCACATGTATTCCTCCCTGTTCACTTGCACTCCACTTGCACTCCACTGATCGAGTGGAGTACAAGTGGAGTGCAAGTGAACAGGGAGGAATACATGTGAGTCTGTTCACTTGCCATTCAAGTGTAATTTGTCACTTCTAGCTTGGCTTTCATGTGAATTCCTCCCTGTTCACTTGCCCTCCACTTGCCCTCCACTCAATCAGTGGAGGGCAAGTGGAGTGTAGGTGAACAGGGAAGAATACATGTGAGTCTGTTCACTTGCTGTTCAAGTGTCATTCCTCACTTGTAGCTTGGCCCACAGTCAAGAAATAATCAGCCTGTAGCTATACCCATAACATTAGAGCACAAACAATACACAGGATCTTATAATAATAACAACAATAACAACAACAACAACATTTGATTTATATACCGCCCTTCAGGATGACTTAACACCCACTCAGAGTGGTTTACAAAGTATGTCATTATTATCCCCACAACAAAACACCCTGTGAGGTGGGTGGGGGTGAGAGAGCTCCTAGAAGCTGTGACTGACCCAAGGTCACCCAGCTGGCTTCAAGTGGAGGAGTGGGGAATCAAACCCGGTTCTCCAGATTAGAGTCCTGTGCTCTTAACCACTACACCAAATTGGCTCTCTGTCAGGTCATTGGCTATGACCTGACAATAATGTATTTAATGGAATTTTCAGAATATAGCTGTTTTAGAAATGTTCTTTAATTGGATGGAGACCCTTACCTGAAATTTGACTAAGGTGTTGAATATTTATATTACAGGATATTATAATTCAGAAACAGATTTAAATGAATGTATTTTAAATTATAGCCAAATTGGACAGAAGCCCTCTCTCCTTCCCTTTTTTTGTTTTTTTCCTTGTGTTTTGTTTATCTTCTTGTTGCTATTTGCTGTTGTGTAAAAATGTAAAACAATAAAATTTTAAAAAGCAATCTTAGTTGAGTGTGGGGGGGGGGGAGTCCAACCATTTCTAAACCTGAAATGCCTTTCTTCATGGGTAGCCTCTTCTCCCTCTCTGCCTGTGCCTCTGCCTGTTTTCTCCTGGTACTAGCAGATTTCTATCACTCCATTCTCAGTGTACATGCACAGGTTGCTTGCCCTGCAACAGTCATTGGCTCAATCTTTGATAAATTTATATTCAGTTTAGGGCTTCAGATTATGAGGGGCCTCTAAATTTTAAAAACATTAATTACTAAAAACATATTTTAGTAATGGTATTGGATCTTTTAAACTTGCCATTAAACTTAGTACCATACCAGCCCAGACTGTAGCCGATGGCAAATTGGCCCTTGAAGTTACTAGAACCCCTTGCACACCTTTTCTGGGCCTGAAGAGGATTCTGAGCTTATACTGTCCCAGGTAGGTCACTAGAATAGGTCCCAGACTCAAGTTGTCATGTTCCTGATTCAAATGCCCTGTTAATCATAGGGGAAAATATCAGAATTTATTTTCACATTTAATGGAAACATTTTGACAATGATTTTGAATTGGACTGCTCTGGATAGGTTAGGTTCTATCACTGTAAGTGTTATGTTCTAGGATATTTGTGTGTATTTATTAAGAGATGTCATAATAGACATTCAAAACCATAGTCACAGCAGGATTGCATTTTCCTTTTTTCCCCTTTATGTAATGTTCTTGCATTTTTAAAAAAATGCACGTAAAGTAAATTATGTAATAGTTCCAAACCATTTCTTACAAGACCATTATTGCACTTGAAGCCTGGGGGTGGGGGGAGGCCTGCTGTCCGTACTGCATAAATAATTCAATGCAAACAAAAAATATTTTAAAGTAGTTTAAAGGTCTGACTTAAACTGACAAAAGGCAGGGCTTGTAAAGTTACAGGAAAACGATATCTCCTCGCTGAGCAAAAAATCATAGCAAACTAATGGAAAGAGAAATATGGGGGAGGGAAGTCCAGAATCGCTTGTATTAAATGCCTATAGTGGGAATTTGGTATTAGATTGATGAGGGGAAGGATGCTTGCTGAGAATCTAAGTGTTGGAAAACTGCAGGTCAACGTAAATAACCTTTTCAGATGTAGAACTATCCTCTATTGTAGAAAATTACATGGAAAGCGAAGGACGTGCCTCAGATAAAGCTACTGGTTGGAGCAGTGTTACATGGTTTGACATGAATGCTTGATAATCAAGGCAGTGAAAAAAAGGAAAATTTCCTGGGGGCTAGGCACCACTCCGTAGGCTTTTCTCTTCCATTACCATACTCCACTACACCAGGGTTCTCAATGGAAAATTTTAAAAAAGCAGTTTGAGAGAGTAAACTCTGGGCCTGGGTATAAACCTACCCAAGCCTGGATTGATAACTGAAGTAAACTGAGGCATGTACAAGCTGATTTGCTTTTTAAAAGCGAACAAGAACAAAATTGATTCTGAAAAATGCATGTACAGTTGAAGCAAATATTAACGTTCCACCAGGAGTTGTGGGATATTAGGCTTCAAACAGAACATCCTCAAAGAAAAGCTCTCTCCCAGCTGGGTTTATAACATATAACAAAAGCCCCATACTTCTAAGAGCAGAACCACAAGTGACAAAAGGCACAGGTTGGACACTTGTCAGCTTCCCTCAAGTTTTGATGGGAAAAGTAGGCAGCTTGGCGGAATGTTGGACAAGTGACAGTTGAAAAGTCCGTTGGACAACAGTCGGAGAGCGAAGCTGTGAGACCAGGATGCCTACATTTCCCATCAAAACTTGAGGGAAGCTGACAAGGGTCCAACCTGTGCCTTTTGTCACTTGTGGTTCTGCTCTAAGTCACACCTTAGACTCAGCAGTAAGCCCTGGTCACACATGTGCTAAACTCGTGTGTGAATGGGGGAAACCCCAATGCTACTTGAGTTTAACATGTTACCTTCAAAATGGTTTGGGGTAAGGGGTAAATGGCTCCAGTGTATGTGTGTATGTGGAGGCAGGAGCAGCTTTGTCTGTCCACCCAGCTTGCTTCTGCAGATAGAAAAGAGCTGCCCCGGGGGGCAGGTTCTTTCTCTTGCTGTCAGTTCCACACATCTCCTAGGCAAACATGAGGAAAAGAGAGAAAGAGCCTACATGTGTGGCGCGCGCACAGGAGCCCTTTTCCCTCTCCCAATAAGGGTGTGCAATTTGGTATTCATATACCGCATATATTGCCAGATATATGCCAATTTGGCATAATCCAGCTATACTGATCATATCCTCTGTCAGTCTGTGTTGCGCAGGTGGAAGATAAGCGCTCTTCCCAAAGTTAAACTTAAGTAGAAAACTAGCAGGATGGACACTTGATCCAGTTGGCACACCGTAAAATGCACTTTCCAAGTTGGAATCTCCCGCCCCCAGTCAAAAAACACCAGCCCAGCCAGCACACTCCTTGGACCTCGTCCCAAACCTGTGCAGAAAATTAAGAAAAGCGCACCAGAAATGTTGCTGCCTTGCCACTGGATCAGGAAGATTCAGAGATGTTAGGGAAAATAGAGAATTTGACACCCTTTACATGCTGATAGGGTTGCCAGCTCCGGACCAGGGAATTTGGGGAGTGGAGCTTGGGTTAGGGTGGGATTTAGGGAGGGCCTGGAACTCAGCAGGATACAATGCCATAGATTCCACCCGCCAAAGCCGCCATTTTTTTTCAGAGGAATTGATCTCTGTCATCTGGAGATCGATTGTAATTCCAGGAGATCTCCAGGCCCCACCTGGATGTTGGCAACCCTATGCCATAAACAAGAAGAAGCAAACCTTAGAAACACCCCCCAAATGAAGCTAGAGAATGCTGTTGTGATGTCCTTGTGTGAAATGCTCTGTGTGGCTCTCCTGCCACCAGGGACTGAAGACGCCCTGTGTACTTGCCGTGCCTCACTCCCAAGATCCCTTAGAGCCAAGCTACAAGTGATGCCTTACACAGGTTGGACACTTGTCAGCTTCCCTCAAGTTTTGATGGGAAGTGTAGGCATCCTGGTCTTGCAGCTTGGCTCTCCATTACAGCTGCAAGAGCAGGATGCCTACATTTCCCATCAAAACTTGAGGGAAGCTGACAAGTGTCCAACCTGTGTTAGGCGTCACTTGTAGCTTGGCTCTGAAAAGGGATCCTTTTACTGGGGAAACAAGGCTAGCAGGCCCTGTTTTCCCTCATAATGCTCTACCCAAAGTTGTGACAAAGAATAGTAGTTACAAATACTGTCCCCTGAACACGCCCCCCCCACACACACACCGACATGCAACACCTACCCAAAGACCCCTAGTAGCCAGACAGTGAACAGTGCCCTGGAAACTGAAGATTTGAGGGAGGACCAGGTGGACTGCTGGCCACAAGCCAAGTAATGAGGGACATGGCTGGCACCAGTTGTTATGCCCTGGTGGCAAACCTGAGAGGAAACCGCACCTCTCAGGTCCATCACCTGTCCCCGCCCCTTTGCAACCCAGCTGGCCAGCCTTGATTGGCCAGGCAGAAATTTAAACTGGGCAGTGTGTGCTGTCCTGCAGGGGGCTTCTAGAAGCTGGGAAGATGGAGGCCGCCTGTGGGTTATAACCGGGTCACCCCAGGTAAGCCTGGATGCTGGTGTTTAGTGAAGACTTGTGTGGAAAATTACTTTGTGTGACTGAGTCTGTGAAAATACTTTTAAGAACATATAACCACCAAATATTCTGAAACCAATACGCTTATCAAAACTGCACAACCATCAAGCTTATGTACCTACAAATAAATTCTACTTTTCAAAAAAAGTATATTTCCCCCCTCACAACTACTTTGATTGCTGACAGTTTTGTCAAACTACCATCTATAACAAAACCTTCCAGTAAAACCAGTTGAGTAGAAGAGATCTAAGGCAAAACTTTTGGTGGCAGCAAAAACCTTTTGGGGAGGCAGAAATATAGAGGTCACATAAATATAGAAAGGAAGGTGCTCTTGAGGTTACTGCTTGGGTAGAGTACAGAATACCTAAATTCTGTGTGAGTGGAAATAATGAGGAGTGTTTATAAGGACCAGGGCCCTCATGAGGTATAAGGTTAAGATAAAGTAAAAGGGAGCTGGACTTACAATCCAAAACCAAAGGTTTAAAAAGTTGGTTCATCTTGCATTACATTGGGAAGTGTCCTTTGATCAGAGGTTCCCTTTTGCTTTTTTGTCTGGAAAGCCTTGGGAATGTTTCCCCCATAGGATACCACAGAGAGTGGTTGGGACACCTTGTTTAGGGACCCATAGAATCGGATCTTCTAACACTTGGGGGTCTTTAGTGGACAGTAAGGAGTGGGTTCCCCGAAAATTTGGTGGAGATTGCTTGAAAAATGCCCCCAACCCCCTGGATAGTTTTCCCCATAGAGAATAATGGCTGGATATATTTGAGATTATCTACATTTACAGAACCAGATTAGAGAATCTGACCTGGATATCAGGGATACCAAATATGTATGGTATCCCTGATCCCCAGATCTGGATTTAACCATTTTTTTTTTTGGTGCACACCCCTATTCTCCAAAACCATTTTGAAAGTGAATGTGGTCAAAATTTAAACTCAACGTTGGGGTTTCCCCCAATCACACATGAGTTTAACGCACATTTGACTTAAATCAGTTACCTACAAAGAGGAACTTAACCAAAGAACTAGATTCTTCATTCATACTCTTGTTAAACTAATCCTTTTCCTTCAACCCTCAAAACCTAATTTTTGACTATCTTAATCTTCTCCTGTCATATCTTAACCTGCACCCCAGCCCAGAGCTTCGATTAGCTAATTCCTAGCACTGCTCTGATCAGCTGCTGTGTTGCTGGGGTGGGTGAGGGGTGGCACCTTTCAGTGCCCAACCTGTCCCAATTTTAGGGAAAAGAAATTCCAATGAATTGTGCTATATTCAAGGTTTGGAATAGAAGAAAAGGCAGCACCACAAGTGTCAGGGGAACACAGCCGGTTAATGAAGAGCAAACTGTTTTCACCACTGATGGTCTTAAATGGGGAAGTTAAACACAATTGAAGGAATTGAAACTAACTGCAGTAATGACTAGATATATTCTTTATTGCGATGTTGCGGAGATATCTGAAGATGGTTGTGCAAAGTAAGGATGTAGAACTAATCATGGCTATTGTAATTGGAGCACAGGCCAAGAAGGGGATTGGGAAATTAGACAGCTGAAATTAGAACTTCTATGGAAAATCTGGAAGATAGTAGAAATGATAAAATTGACTTACATTGAAAGTAAAAACTGGAAACTGATAACGGAAATGATAAGAATGAACAATTTTCAATTACAGTGGGCTACCTTTTTCTCAGTATTGGATTTGATTTCTCGATGCTCAAGATAACGTCATTAGATTCTTAGACCATGTTGCCGGCTCTTTCTATGGTTCATTATGACCTAGTTTTGGTTTTCTGAATGTGTAAAACAAAAGTAAAGCAATAAAAATAAATCTCCTTGTATCAGCTCTCCTTGGATCAGCTCTCCTTGCTATACGAGGTGTGATAGGATTCAGGTTGTGGTCCCTCAGACCAACACACAGTCACATGTAGATCAGGAGAACTCACCTTAAAAACTTGGTGCAGCTTGGAGCATGCTGCCAGAGGGGGGCGGGGCTTCTACTTCACCCCCATCCCTTTTCCTGAGCAGAAATTGCTGGGGCGGGGGGGGGGATGTTTCCCTTTCCAGGACACACGAAGCCCAAGGAAGGGGCAATCAGGCACCCTTTGCAGCTGTTTCCACCACGGAAAAACTGTGCAGGAGGGAAGGAAGAAGGGAAAAGGAGGGAAGGATCACATCACCAAGAACACATGGAGCCCGAGGAACTGGAAAACAGTGAAAGACTGAATGAGACGCACTTCCTCCCCCCCCCCCCCCAGCACTCTGAGCATGAAAGAGTTTAAGGCAAGTTCCCATGATGTATGTGTGACTGTGAGTCGGGTCAGGGAACCCCCTACCTAACTCCTGTAGAAGTAGTTCTGCTCATTCATGCAAGTTTGCGTTTTCTGAGTTTAAATATGCGAATGTAGCATCCAACAGAATAATCCAGGCATAAAATGGTCTCATCATTCTAATCCAGAGAACCGTTTGCTTTGCTAAGCCTTTGGGGAAAGTCGTCCAACCCCTAAGTATCTCACAGTTTCTTCATAATCCCATTCTATCCCTCAAAACTGTTCAGGGTTTGTTGGCTGCTCTTGGAACCAGTGCAACCTGGTTAGTGTAGTTACAGTGATGGGGTATCTTACCACAGGTCACCACTGAGAGCCAAGCTACAAGTGACGCCTGACACAGGTTGGACACTTGTCAGCTTCCCTCAAGTTTTGATGGGAAATGTAGGCGTCCTGGTTTTACAGCTTGGCTCTCCATTACAGCTGCAAGACCAGGATGCCTACATTTCCCATCAAAACTTGAGGGAAGCTGACAAGCGTCCAACCTGTGTCAGGCGTAGCTTGGCTCTGAGGCAGCACAGCAACCATGGGATCTCTATGAGATCAGTGAAATTCTAGAGCATCAATGCTGTCAGTTCTGAGTTTCAGCTGCAAGTGATGTCCACATGTTGAAGATGTCTTTTCTCCAAATGCAACATCGGGGTTTAGGCATGGGCCTGGCGGTCCTAGAGGTAACAATACATTATGCCCTCTTGAGGTTTCATCACTAAAATGCACACTTGAATCAGGGATTGAAGTGCAGCAAGGACATCAATATTAATTGATGAGGAAGGGGGAAAATGCAGCTTGCACTCTGTTTATCTTTCTGCACTCTGTGGAAGAACTGTGTGCATCTAGCATTTGCTTTACAGTTGTACTCGTTCCCTTTTTCTGTCTTTAATATGCACTTCTTATCAAGTAGAAGGGTCAGCAGGGCGAATCCAGCAGCCAGATGGCTTACCTCTGCCCTAAGGAAACATAGTGATACTTAACTGGGCATTGTACCAAATAAAAGCCCAGACCAGAATTTTACAATAAGTGGGAGAGCTGGTTTTAAAATATGCACGTCTCCTTACATTTACAGCCATTACTTCCTTAAGGCACAAGTAGTTCCCCCTCTCAAAGTCTTCTCTGCGGCTTTCCCCCAGTAACTGCATCTAGGATAAATGGGGCGGAGGGGAGAGTGGGGAATTTGTGTGTCTCATTTTATTTATGGCCCCTTGCTCTGAAACAAGTTTCAGTTATTTTAATCCGACTGAAATAAGAAACCATAATCCATGGATGAAAAGACAGTGGACAAACTCAGTTAAATCTTGAGTACCCGGAGGACATATATTTTGTCCGTTTTCCTGGTTCTTTATGTCCCTTTCCCTCCCTCCACTTCGTGCCACCCTTATTCCCAACTTTTAACTTTTGAAAAGCCAAGCAGTTTAAGAGGCTGGGCCTGGGGAACTGATTGGTATGCGGCACCAATTTCAGGATCTGTTCCCAAGCCTGTGCGGAGTGAAAAATGGCCTGCATTTTCTTGATAGCCCATGTGGTTGTAAAGAATAAATGGCTAATGAATTACAGATGAACATTGACGCAAATTAATCTTCCTGATGTCCCTGGGTTATATGGCAGCCATTTAAAAGTTTAATCAATACACTAAAGTTGAAAACATGCAGGCACTGCAGTTGTTTGGATGTAATAAACATCAGAGGGAAACGGGAGGCTTGTACCCAGTCCATGTATCATAATGACAGGTATTTATGTTTAATGGACTAAATATTTTTTATTGGAAGAGAGCAAATGTCAGCCTAACTTTGTAAGCCCTGCATTCAACTTTCCTTTGTGGTTGGTGAGAGACGGCTGACATGTCATTGGAAATGAAAAGGGGGGGAGAGAAAAAAATGCCAATATAGACAAAGCCAAGGATAAGGAGCCACATTTGCAAAAGCGCATCGTCTGTTTTTAACGTTCTGCAACCATTCATTAAATAAAAATGTTAACTCTGTTTCCAGCGTCGCTGTAAACCGGTTTACGGGGGGAAGGCTTTTAATGGGTATTAGGGAAAACAAGAACCGACTGCTGCCAGATATTCTTTATTTTCTCACAAGCAGATTGTCTCCAGTGTCTTTTCACAAGTTGCTGTTTGGGAAGATTCATAATTGGTCCCCCCCACCCCAGTAAGACAAGGAGAACAATAGCAATGACTTTAGAACCTTCATTTCTACAGACCTGCCCTTTGGAGCAGAGTAATAGCTGTATATATCCTTTCCCAAACACTGATATTAATTGGGCTTGAAGTCCATACATTTCCGAGCTGTCAACTTTCTCATTTTTGCTGTAAACAAAAGAAGAGTGTGTATTATGTAGATACCCCTGCATATTAGTTCCTCTTATCCTGTCATAAATGTTGGACTGGAACAAAGAACCTCTTAGGGGATGTAAAGCTAATTATGAGAACAGCCCTCTCCTACGTGGGTGTGTGATGGAACATGAGATCAGCCATCAAGTACCAGACTTGACCGATGACATGTGAATGGAGGGGGAGGCAAGGAGCAGCAGCAGAGTTCCTTCCGTAGAGCAGTTTTGTGGAAGTTACCACATGGACTGCTGTGGCCTATTCACGGAGAAGTGGTTCATCAATGGCCACAGGCCATGGTGAGTTAAGAGAACCTCCATATTCAGGGGCAGTCAATCTCTGAAACCCAATGCTAGGAGGCAATATCAGTGGAGAGGAGGGTTGTGAACTCCAGGCTGGGAAATTCCTGGGCATTTGGACTTGGAGCCTGGAGAGGGTGGGGTTTGGGGAAGGAGGGATTTCAGCAGGGTATAATGCCACAGAGTCCGCCCTTCAAGGCAGCCATTTTCTCTAAGGGGATTGATCTCAGTCATCTGGAAATTTGCTGTAACTCCAGGAGATCTCCTGACTTCATCTTGAGTTTTGTATCCCCCTACAGAAGGGCCTCGGCCTCTGTGCCATTTGTTGGCCCTCCAGGGTGACTGGTTGGCCATTGTGTGAAACAGGAAGCTGGACTCTATGGTCCACAGGTCTGAGTCAGCAGGGCTGTTCTTATGTTAGGGTTCCCTTATGCCTGCCAGTGATGGGCAATCTCCCAGGGATTCCTGCCTCTGCTGGCCATCGGCAGGAGGAGGCAAGCCAGCCAGGGAAATGGGCGCGAATGCACCCATGTCCTCCTCTGATGGCATCATTTCCGGTGTGACCGGAAGCAATGGATGATGCTTTAGGAATCGGCCCCCAACTGAATGAAAATGCCACACCAAAAGTGACATCATTGAAAAGTGTTACAGGAGCTCGTTCAAGTGAAAAGAGAGGGATAAGTGACTGCTCCCATCCTCCCACCTGCTAATAGGTAGGGAGGACTTGGCAACCCTATCTTATGTTTTAAATATTTAAGAGGTTCCCTTGGTTACCATGTAGGGTCGCCACTCGCCACCTGTCTGTAATTGATTTTGGGACCTTCATATTTTGGGATCTTTGTCCATAATAAGTAGAAGTCATATTACAGGCAGAGTTTTCCCTTTTTCCCTAAGCAGTCAAAATAGTTTCTTTCATCGGAGTCTCCAACCAGTTATGCCTTTTGGATTAAAAAAAAAAACAATATTTGTAAGACAAAGGCTGCTACAGGCAGCAAACTTTTTAAAACCAGGGCCGTCGTCACACGGGCATCTGTTCCGTTAAATTTACAGCATATAGCGTTATCGCTGATATCGGCACAGTAACGTTTCTGTGGGTCACCTCGCATTTCTTCGCGCTCCCAGCTGTCCACACCTAAGCGCTCTGTTCCGTTCTCTCTAATGGGTGCAGAAGCAGCTCCTCCCCCTTTAAAAAAAATTTTTTTGGGCGTTTAATTCTGCTATAACGGAATAACATTAACTTCCTAATCTGCTGTTTCCTGAATAATCTGAAATCCGTGTGCACAACTGAAATAGTCAGCTGGATGAGGCTGCAGTCTTCCGCGCCTAAGATCCTCTCGGTAACGCAAAACTGAAAGCGGAAGTCGGATAGAACGGTTGTGGAGTTTAAAATTTTCCCGCACAAAAAAAAAAGGCATTATATCGCTATAACATTGTAATTTAAAAAAAAACAGAAAATGACTGAACACGGCCATTTGGTTTTGGGTTAAAATAAAAATTTCTCTAATGGCAATTCAGTCATTTTTACTTGTTTTCTTCAGCAGAAAATTTTCATTGTGTGATGTCGTTATAGCGATATAAGGACATTATTACAAAAAAGGGGGGGGAGTCACGGGAGAAATGGATTCTGGGATTGAGGAGAGAGAAAAAGGGTGGGCCTATGGTGTGGCGAGGCGAAAAACATCAATGTGAGGCATTCACACTGAGGCGCAAAATATTGCGACTATCAAGCACAAAGCAGAAGAGAGAAAATTGCATCAGTGTTGGAATAAGGTGGGTGTTTGCCGGGAAATTGCGCCATTTTCACGCTAAATAGAAGCCCGTGTGACGACGGCCCAGGAGCAGCTTAGGTTTTGTTGGTTTGTTTGCTCTGCAAACTGACTGTGTTGGGAAATAAGTGGTTCTGCGAGCATTTCTGGGAAACACCAGAAGAGAAAGGAAACCTTACAGCAACAGACATTTTGAGATCTGTTGTAGGAAGAGTTGCATTGTGTTAATTAACTTTTTGTTCCACACAGTGGCTCCTCTGGCACCATTTATAAAATGTGAGTAAGAAATACTGCAAGCTCTAAGCACCATTTGTACTCTCTTTTGCAGTCCTGTATGTAATAGTTAAAAGAAAGTGATGCAGTTAACTGTACTAGCAACACAATTGGGAGCAGCGTAACTTCTTTCTAAATCCATGATGAAATTCAATGTACTCATTTTGCCCAGTGCTGCTGAAAATAGCTGGAGTGTCCATAATTTGTCATGGCAGAAGATGGCAACCTTAAATACGTGTTTGTATGCTTGAGTAAAAAAATGTAGACTAGTTACTTTTGTATACTTATTGCCAAGGTTGATGTAAGCAGCAAAGTTTTATTTTAGAAGCTATTCATATGCTTTATTTTTCTGTGATGTGGAGCCAGGGATGGTTATCGGTGCCTTCAGTTTTAAATCTGGTCATTGTTCTGCTTAACCCAATTCAGAGGTGAACACAGTCAGTGGAAATGTTGTTTTGTTAATCGGAAATTGTCTAAATATACATTGAAGTGGAGGTTAGCAAACTGATGTGCTTGTTATCTGTCAAGGCATTGTCCCTCTGCCATGTCCATCTTGAATTTCTGGGTAAATATTAATGACAGTCTGAAGGGAAATCAGATTGAGAACCATGTTAGTCTCCGGCCTCTGGTGTTCGGACCCATATCCTTGACAGCCAAATCAGAAATCAAATAATATCTGTTGTTTTGATACTGTATAATGAGCATGTTATCAAAACGGGGTGATCTTCAGCATTTACCCTGTAGACCTGACTCTGCTGTCTGCCAAGTCATACTGCATTATATTTTGACAAAGAGAGAGCAATAGAAAGAGAGAGAGTGGGGAGGGGGAACCCACTTTTCATCACAAAGGCTTAGCAAGGTAATAAAAAGCTCCCCCCCCCAAGACATTGTCATGTACTGCTAGTTATTTGTGATAGTTTAAAGAATTATTTGAAAACAAAGATGTATTTCACAAAAGACCTAAGTCGCAATAAGCTTTAATAACATTTACATCTGTGTATCATCCATGCCTCGAAATGCAGCCCATGAATAACGCATAAACTATGGCATATAAAGAGCAGACACACTAGTACATCATTTAAAATCCAACACACCCCCATCGTCTGCGGAATCAAGCGCACAGCAGGAGTGGTTCCAGTTGATAGACGCACAATGAAGTCACTGCAGATGAAAACATATTAATTATGTTCCTTTAAGATTAAGAGAGGAGAGAGTCCCATGTTGTCCCATAATGCTAATCTTCCAGAAATTCATGTGGGGAAAAATGTTCGATGTTTCCAAAAAATTGTGAGAATTGCTGAGGATTGTCTTGGCATAATCCTGCATTTATAACATGCTTCCTAGCTGAGACGACAGCATGTGGTGCTAACAGAGAACAAAACCAGAGAGAATTGAGTACAGAGGAAAGGAGAGAGGAAGGGGGTGAGGATGAAAGATTCTTGGTCCAAACAAGTTTCTTTGCCCTACATGAGCTAATTGTAAAAATAGACCATTTTGAAAATGCTGCTGTTATGTACTTAAGGAACCACAGCTGGGAGAATTGCTTTGTAGTGCTCTTCTGCTATCAAAGGCATCAAGAGATACTTAATAAAGGGCAATGTCTGAGAGGGAATGGGGGGAAGGGTTCTTGCGTTGTTGTGTCCTAAGATTTGGGATCCAGATGAGAGGAAAGGCGCTTCACTGTATATTTCCAAATGGATTTCTCATTCCTTGAATACTTTTGTAGGTTCATCATCTTTTATTTTTAACCTCTTTGCTAAAACAAGAAGTGCTGGCGTTGTATGCCTAGGTTCAAGGTGGGGTAGGGATGACAAAGATTGCTTTTAGACAAAGCAGCCTAATTCATTTTAATTTTTTTCCCTTGGAAACCTCAACAAGTATTCAAATATTCGTTTATGTTTAGGTATATTTGAACATTGTCCCTCATCTCCTTTGACCTGTTTTACACATGGGTCAAGTGCTTGTGGGGTTTCTTCAACTTTAAATTGCCTTATGCAGACCTCAAAATATCTTTCCATGTGTGAGGGGTTAACATTTGTTATTTTGATGCACTTTTAAAATCCTGGCTCCGGGGAACAGTATTTCAGTGATAGCTGAGTGTAATTGCTCAATAATACAGTTGCTCTGTCTTTTTTTAAATGAGTAATACTTGAGTCGTAACGGATGCTACTGTATATGTGTAAGCTGGGGCTATTCCTTCACAATGTTTGACGGTGCCACAGATATAGGTGTTTGCAAATTTAAGCCTCTAGGTTTTAAAATGTTGTGCCATGTTGTTTTTTTGCTCCTTTATATACACTCGAGATTATGTATAATTGATGGCCTGCATTTACTGACATGGGTGGTATTAGGTATACAGATGTAAATGTTATTATAGCTTTTATATTTTATGTTCTCTCTGAAATATCATTTTGTCTTTGAATAATATTCCTGTTCAGATTTCTGAGGGTGGATGGGCAGGGTATGTGTGTGTGTGTATGTGTGTACAGCTCTATATGTGTGTGTTATCTTTAAACAGGAATATGAATTGGATATTGCACGTCATATATTTCTTAAAAGTAATTTGGAATTTTAGGGTATAGGATTGGCAATGACTGATAGGCTGCCTGGATGAGCTATACCCCATTGAAAATAACCACGCCAGAACATGCCTACATCTGTCTAACCTCATAATTCACTTTCACATTGGGTTATGGATGTCTGCATTCAGAGAGTCTATCTCCCCTTCAGGTATTATTTCAGCCCTTTGAGATAATAAGGAAAGTTTAATTGCGTTGTTAATTGATTTTTTGCACAACATTATTACCTTGATTGATTGCCGAGTTGATGAAAATGTTAGGCACAGGCAGCGTAAAGTAGCAGCCCCGGTAAGGAGTGAGAGCCTTGCGGAGAATAGATAACCTTGATGTTAAGAGCTATATCCTTCAGATATGTCTTCCCTTGACATATTGATGGCCCGAGAAAAGGGAAAAGCTGATTGTATGCAGAATGCAATCATTAAACCCACTTCAGCTGCCTCTTGATTAATTTGTTTTTTTTCCTGAAGGATCTAGTTAAAGAGAAGGCCTCACCAGTAACAACAGCAGCCGTTTTCCAGCCACCAGAGGATTCTTTAACCCTGTTTGAGTAGAAATGGAGGGGGGGGGAGATACTGGCTGTTTCCACACTACTCACCTTCAATCGGAACACTGCCAAACGTTGTGAACAAAACCCGGAAGATAGCATTTTCTCGCACGAGTTTTGCGCGATGTCGCACAAAACTCGCGCGAGAATACGCTATCT
This sequence comes from Eublepharis macularius, assembly GCF_028583425.1. Lineage (NCBI taxonomy): Eukaryota > Metazoa > Chordata > Lepidosauria > Squamata > Eublepharidae > Eublepharis > Eublepharis macularius. Next base: position 122,319,467 of record NC_072795.1, on the reverse strand, counting down.
TCCGCACACGGGGGGGGGGGCAGTTCACAACGTTCTGCGGCGTTCTGATTGAAGGTGAATAGTGTGGAAACGGCCACTGTCTCAGGGTCTTCTGTGTTACCTGAATTACTACACACCTGGAGGCCCTGTAATGAGCAAATGCACCCCCTTGCTGGCCCAGGACAACACATGCATTGTGGGGTATTTAAAACAATAATTTGAGATCTTCAACCAGTGTATACTAAGGTCTAGATCCAATTCAAAATAACTAGAGGGAAGAATAGAGGGGGAGGTGAAACTGATAGAGCTTTTGGCAGGTGAAGAGGAAATAAACCCTCTGAGGAGCTATCTTTGCTGGCTCTGTAGAGAGGGGAAATTGACAGAGCCTTTAGATCTATCTTTTAAAACTCGGCTTCCTGGCTAACACTGTAACTCTCTTCATGTGAAATCAAAAAGAGTCCAGTAGCACCTTTAAGACTAACCAATTTTATTATAGCATAAGCTTTCGAGAATCAAGTTCTCTTCGTCAGATGCCTGATCAAAACTGGGCAAATACAGAAGAGGAGGGGGAAAGAGAGGGAAGGAGGGGAGCATAAATCACAAGAAGGCAGAATGCAATTAGAATAGAGGCAATCAAAACATTCCTTTGCTTGGAAATGTAAACATTTCCTTTTGGTGTGCAGTCAGTTTGTAGCAGTGAAGGTATCCAATTCCTATGTAGTATAAGCCTTCGGTAACCACAGCTCTCCCTGCCAGTTGCATCTGACAAAGAGAACTGTGGTCCCCGAAAGCTCACACCATGCGTCACTGGGCTCCCCCAGATCATGCTTCTGTAAAGAGAATCTGTTACCTGTGAATCTGTTACGCCTCTGTAAAGGCGTAAAGATTCTCTGTAAAGAGAATCTGTTACCTCTTCATGTGAGCGTTCTCATGTAATTTGTCTCTTGTAGTTTAGCTCTGAGAGAGAGTGCAAAGCAGCAAACCAAAATTCTTTCCCTCACAGCTACCTGTTTATAAGAGAAAACAAAAGCTGGGGGAGGGGCGTACGGCCTGTTCTGTAGTATATGGAAACCCTGTAGAGTCCTGTATATGAAGAGCAGAAGAGTGGGGTGTAAAGACAGAGTCCAGCTCATGTCTCCAAGAAACCTGTGCCACACAGGGCAGTAGCTGGAAAAACTGTATTCAAGATCTGGGGGCCATATTTATAGTACAGAAGATCAGGGCTTTTTTTCAGCTGGAATGCAGTGGAACGGAGTTCCGGCACCTCTTAAAAATGGTCACATGGCCGGTGGCCCCACCCCCTGATCTCCAGACCGAGGGGAGTTTAGATTGCCCTCCGCGCAGGCAATCTAAACTCCCCTCTGTCTGGAGATCAGTGCCATGTGACCATTTTCGCCGAGGGCAATTTAAACTTTAAAAAACTCCCCCCTTGTTCCAGCTGACCCAAAGTGACATCATTGTGTGGTCTTGAGTTCCACCACCTCTTTTCCCAGAAAAAAAACCCTGCAGAACCCTGGAATGTGCCGGTCATAAGGTAGGGCAAAGATAAGTGATGATGGGCCTGTGATAAGGCTGAGCACCTGCTAGATCCTGCCCTGCATTACGGTAATCTGAAAACCTAATTCTGGCGAATCACCCAAGTTAAATGTGGGATGGAAGCTGACATTGACAAGGGGAGTTTTCCTAGTTTGCATAAAAGTTAAAAATGCTTTCTAGAGGAAGTTTGGAGAAACACAGCTCTGGGGTGGGGGAGGGGTGAATAACAAGATTAAGGAGAGGGCAGGAATCTTCCTGTATGGTCCCCAAGATAAATGGAGGAAGTAAATGGGGCCAGTCCATTGCTCATCGTCATGGAGACTGGGTCGTTCATTAAGGCCAAATTATTCATGGAGGAGGCTCCAAAGTCCTTGGGGAGAATGGCCCTCTGGTTTAATCAGCCTGAGGTGGACCCTAGGGGGGAGCAAGTCTGCATTCCATTGCTGCTTAACAACTCACCACCTTGTCCTTGGCATGGCTCACTGCCACTGCTGTTAGCTTACCTTTAGTAAGAGGCAGATTCTAATTTTCTAGCCCCAAGCCCATGTTAGAACCAAAGTGCAGGCCCGAAAATGGCCTCCTCCTTAAGGAAGGGTCCGGGGGCTACATCTGCTCATATTAGGGTGCCTGAGACAAATCAGTCAATCAATCCACAGGACACCTCACCCTTCTACCGACTTAAGAGGAGTGCAATTGATTGGGAAGTTCTCTTGCAAACGTATCTTATGAAAATGAATGTAAGTAATGACATGTTTATTATCTTCTGCACTTGATGGTGTCCCAAGTTCACCTCCAGATCATGCCGATTTGGAGGTCACATGGCTGGGTTTGTGATCCAAAATGGGTATGCCAGTCTCTGTACCATGCATCTGACGAAGAGAACTTGATTCTCGAAAGCTTATGCTACAATAAAATTGGTTAGTCTTAAAGGTGCTACTGGACTCTTTTTGATTTTGAATGGGTATGTGAAGATGCATAAAAAGATATTGTAGGACTAGCTGTATGCATGAGTCTCTTTCATGAGGCCCACACATTTGTCCTGCCTACTGAAGCTTCCCGATGGAAGTTTGAGTGTTCTGCAGGTGTTGGAATTTTCATTTTCCCCACTTTCCTTGCTAGTGTCTGTAATGTCAGGTGTCAGGTCCTACCCTGCCCTACTTCACTGAGATCAGAGAAACTTTATACAGTGTTCTATTTCCTTAACACTTTACACAGACACAATCTGCCTCTTGACTTTTGCTCTTGCTTTCTTCCATACATGAATATATATCACTGTTTGGTTAATGTTAACTATGTTGTGCTTCCCCCCACCACGGCCTTCTGGAGAGTCAGACAGCTCAGCAGGGCTTGGTTGCCACTGGGGTTTTTTTTAAAGGGGGCTAGTTCAGAGGTTCAGTGCCCCTGTTAAGCTTTGTACCCTCAAAAGGCTGCTATCTAAATCCTTGGTGCCATCAGGCACAGCAGCTGTTGTTTAGTCCTGATGGAGCAGAGTGAGGCCACCATGGAGATCTATTTGTTTGGGGTGATGCAACCCCGTGGCACAGAGTGGTAAGCTGTAGTACTGCAGCCCAAGTTCTGCTCATGACCTGAGTTCAATCCTGGCGGAAGCCGGGTTCAAGTAGCCGGCTCAAGGTTGACTCAGCCTTCCGAGGTCGGTAAAATGAGTACCCAGTTTCTTCGGGGTAAAGTGTAGATAACTGGGGAAGGCAATGGCAAACCACTCCATAACAAAAAGTCTGCCAAGAAAACATTGTGATGCGATGGCCCCCGCCCCCCATGAGTCAGTAATGATGACTCGGTGCTTGCACCTTTACCTTTACCTACCTACACGTAATTGCGCATGTATGTGCAAAGTGTATGTTCTTAAGCGCTATCCCTGTGATTGGAAACACTCAGAAAAGCAGAGTTTCCGATCCTGCAGACAGCACGTATGGGCTCCCATTGTGGAAGTGATGCATAGGTGGGGCACATGAGTTCATTCCTGTTCCCTCTCTGGAGCATGAAATGAAGAGTAGATGACGCAAAACATGAAGAAAAGAGCAAGGGTCCTGTAGCACCTATAAGACTAACAAAATTTGTGGTAGGGTATGAGATTTCACAGCTCACTTCTTTAGTTACTACAGACTTCCCAAGCTCCACCACCCCCGAATCTCCAAGAAGTTCCTGATGCAGAGTTGGCAACCCTAGAACTGGTGTCTAATTTCCTTCTTTAATTTGATGTATTTAATTGCATTTTGGCATGCCTCTTTCTTTTGCAATTTCCCTTCCTGTTTGGGAGAATGTGCTCAAACGTCACTGAAAGTTTGTGTTTTGTGAACACATCTGGAACCATCTCTGTGTTGCCAGATGCATTCTATTATTAGGTCCTGCACGCAGAAATTCCTGTTGGCTCCTTCTGAATATAGGAATATACGAGCTTACTGCAAGGTTTTCTGACAAACAGCTTTATAGAGGAATGTTATAGTACGTTGTCAGAGTGAGTGAATACTGACTAACCGGCATACTCCAAAATCTCTCACAGCTCTCTGGGTTTGAGGCTAAACATCATGTTTGTTAGATAAGTCTTTGGTGCCTTCTTCATTGCATCTGACCCTAATAGAGGGGTTTTAATGTTTCTTCTTGAATGGTTTGTTTATAATCTACTTTCTCCTTAGTGGTGACCAAACGTGGTTTACATAATTCTCCTCTTCTCCATTTTATCCTTACAAAAGAGTAAAGAGTCCAGTAGCACCTTTAAGACCAACCAACGTTATCATAGCATAAGCTTTCAAGAACCACAGTTCTCTTTGTCAGATGCTTCTGCTGCAATAACGTTGGTTAGTCTTAAAGGTGCTACTGGACTCTTTACTATTTTGCGACTACAGACTAACATGGCTAACTCCTCTGGATCTTTATCCTTACAACAGTCCTGTGTGGTAGGTTCAGCTGAGAGAGTTTAACTGGTCCAGGGCCATCCAGCAAGCTTCTATAGCCAAGTGGGGATTCGAACCTGGTTCCTCCAGATCCTAGTCTGACCCTCTATACCGTACTGGTTCTGTGCCTCTATCTTTTATCTTCTGCAAAGTCATCCACTGAATACAAAACTACTCTTGGTAACTGAAGCCTGAGGTCCCTTGGGATTCCATTGCTCCACATGTTTTTGGAAAGGAGGCTGAAGTAGGAGGGCAAATTGAAGATTAAAAAATAAGCGGCATGTTTTGGCCTTCTGAATGGGAGTGGGCCAAGGAATTAGCACTGCAAAGTCTCCATAGAACAAAGACTGATAGATACCTGAGAGGTGGAGCTAGCGGGTCAATGGGCAGTGCACGAGTGGCCAGGAGGGGGTGACACCTCGGGCAGCCTAAGCAGGCCAGGGGTGGTCCAGAGTCCTCCAAAAGCAGCGTTTTAGCCTTATAACAAACCTCTTTTAATTTAATTTAAATTTATTAGATTTCTTACCCACCCTCCCCACAAGCAGGCTCAGGTGGGTTACAACGTCATACAGTAACACAATAAATTAAAACAACAATACACAATAAAAGGTAAAACACACCATTTCATTGTGCCAATACAAAAAGTTAAAACCACAGTCTAATATGCAGCATAAGATGGTTCACCTTAGGCGCTAAAAGCCTGCTGTAGAGCCCCTAGTAGGGTTGACAGGTCGCCTTTCCCTCCTGGCAGGACGGGGGGACTTGGCAGTCGCCCTTTTCCCCCGTGGCCTATGTGATGATGTCATTCCCAGGAGTGACATTGTCGTGACCTGAACCAGGAGCCCACTGGGGGACCTGGCAGCCCTAGCCCCTAGAGAGAAATAAACAGCTGAGGCCACTGGGCACTGTAATTAAAGACTATAACCCCTACATGGAAAAACTGAAAAATCGTGTTGTAAAATTATACCCTGCTTTGGTTCCAGTGAAGACTTAATTTTAATCCTAGGGGGTCAATTTTACAGGTATTGTTCGGGTTCTGTGACTGGAGTTCCAGATTACCATTTGATCCTCAAAAGAAGCTGTGCGAGGAACAATCTGTGTGAGGAGTGTAATTCCAGGGAGCAGGGGGATTAACTCTTTCTTACCCCTGGGCCCTCTAGGCTGCTTTTAGCCCTGGTAATAGAGAATGGCATCCATGCTGGCTGGGCCTACCTCTTGGGGGGGGGATTTCCAGTGTGGGGAGCAGCCCAGGATAAGTATTAACCTCCCCTCCCCAGAGCTGTAGCTGTAATCCTTATTAGGGCCTTCTGTGTCTTCTTTTCATTTTATATGTCTGGAGTTCTCATCTCATGCTGTTTGGCCTTTCAGAAATGTAATTGAGGCAAAATGCAAGGCTGGTCTTGTCTTGTAGTTTGCTTGAACATTTCTCCAGTACTTATCAGCATTCACTCTCTCAACCAACTTCTTCCCAAAAGGATATACCTTTATTTTTAACCATGGTTATTTATCACAACTGCTGCCAATATGCAGTTCTCCCCCCCCCCGTTGCCAAGCATTCAATGGGTCTGCTATGACTAGGCTTACTAGTTGCCTGCAAGTGGTGGGCAATCTCCTGAGGGTTTGCTGGGTTGCCTGCCAATCACTGTCAATTGATAGGAGGTGGCAAAGCCCCTGGCAATTGCCCGCCACCAACAGGCAACCCGGGAAAGCACACACCGGTCGGTCTCCCAGGGCGCAACATGCTTGGTAGTTGTCACCGTATCTGGCGGCCAGGAATTCTGCAGGAACTCATCCATAGACTTCCAGAATGGGGTATATTGAGCCACACAATAAATCTTGGGAATTGATGTTAACATATAGCAAGAACTAGAATGTAGGACTTCTAGGTTGCAGTTTTCTGCCTCCACCTTACTCCTATGTGACTGTAGGCAAATAAGAGGCTATCAACTCCTGATAGGATTGTCAACTTCTAGGAGGGTCCGGGAGATCATCTGGAATTACAACTGATTTCCAGGCTGCAGAGATAACACTTTGGAAGGTCTTTCCTCTCTCCGAGCCCTGTTTTCCTCAGGCTCCCTCTGCCAAATCTCCAGGAATTTCCCAATCCAGAGTTGGCAATCCTAGCTCCTGAGCTTGTAATAATTTACTAGAAGGTATAGTTGATGGTGATGAAAGAATCTGAACATGCCGACATCTGATATGTTTCTGTTCTGAAGTCTAAATTTGGCACTCGCAAAGGAATGCAACTTTTTGGCCTCTGTTGTTATTATGAGGCTAAGATCATGATCACACATACATTGCAAGACACTTGAACGAGTATTCATCCTTGCGATGAAAGTAGTAGAGATGGTGAATTCATTACTTTCTGCCTTGTGCCGGTTGTGTCTGAAGAGAAGAGACTTTTACTGTTTCAAGTCATTGTCGATCACTCACTAGACACCCCCAAGCATGTGGTTAAAAGCCAGATCCAAGCCTGGGCCTTGCCTCTTGTTTTTCCATTCATTTGTACACTCATTCATTACAAAGATGCATGTAGAAATGAATCATAGAATCACAGGGTTGGAAGGACCTCTAGGGTCATCTAGTCTAACCCCCCCCTGCACTATGCAGGAAATTCAGAAATACCTCCCCCCCCCACACACACAGTGACCCTTACCCCATGCCCAGAAGATGGCAAAACACTGTCAGGATCCCTAGCCAAACTGGCCTGCGGAAAATTGCTACCTGACCCCAAGGTGGCGATCAGCCTTACCCTAGGCCCGTAAGAAGGGGCCACGAGAACTAAGCACTGGTGTAACCCTTCCTGCCCTCCCTCTCATGGTCTGCCTAGTTTCACAGAATCAGCAGTGCTGTCAGATGGCCATCTAGCCTCTGCTTAAAAACCTCCAAAGAAGGAGCGCCCACCACCTCCCGAGGAAGCCTGTTCCACTGAGGGACCGCTCAGTCAGGAATGTAATCAATCAAGGAAGCCCGATCAACTTTCTCTAGGTTAGGGTGGTTAAGCTTTGAAGAAGGCTTTGGAATTTCAGCACTACTTCCTTCCATACAAATATATATCCTGGAGAAGTTTTCATTATGACCATTAAGACAACCTGGATAGTCTTTTGGCCCTCTCTTAAAAACTAATGTTTTTGTACATGAGTTACACAATAAAAAAATGGGTGCCTAATTGACTTGCAGAGGAACAAAAAGAGGAGCTCACATACATCAGGGATGGAAAATGAGGGCTGGCTCAGCATCCCAGAGATGCAAGGATCCAGTTTACATGTATGCAACTAGAAGCAGGAAATAATGAGGCAAAACCTCTACTTACTCGAAAGGGTATGAGGAGCCAAGCCACATACTACAGGGACAATTGTGTGGATGTGTGTATTTAACAAAATTTATATCCCACCTTTCTGCCCTCACAAGAGCCACCAAGGCAGCTCACAAATTAAAGTATATATAATAAAACCGCATTTTAAACCCATTAAAACCAACCCAAAAGATCAACAACACATCGTCAGAACAGTTAAAACTAGAGCTAAAATGCACACAGAGACATGTGTGTGTGCTATGTGCCGTCAAGTCACCTCCGACCTATGGCGACCCTATGAATGAAAGACCTCCAAAATGTCCTATCATTAACAGACTTGCTCAGATCCTGCAAACCGGAGGACGTGGCTTCTTTTATTGAGTCAAGCCATCTCGTTTTGGGTCTTCCTCTTTTCCTACTGCCTTCCACTTTTCCTAGCGTTATTGACTTTTCCAGAGAATCTTGTCTTCTCATGATGTGACCAAAGTACGATAGCCTCAGTTTTGTCATTTTAACTTCTAGGGAGAATTCAGGCTTGATGTAATCTAGTACCCACTTATTCGTCTTTTTGGCCATCCATGGTATCCGCAAAAAACAACGATTAAAACATTGGCCAGGAAGGAGGGGGTCTCTGAGAGAATGTCAAACACAAACAACTATCCCATTGATGCTACTCAAAATGAGAGGCTTCTTTGCCACTTTTGCCGTATACCCCACCAGAGTTTTCCAGGAGGGCATTAAGAAGCTTTTACAGAGTGGGGAGGCAGCCCTCCCTGTCTCGGACAGAGGCTCACTATAACTACTAAACCAACATGGCACAGTTGAAGCAAAGACACCCGTTAGGATCAGGGGTAAGAGCGCCAACTCTAGAACTGCCATCCATCACGATATGATCCAGAATGTCAAACAAAACAAAAAAGTTGTTTTCATCCACTGACGGAAGATGGCAACAGAAAGGGGCAGATGAATCTCCCTGAGGAAATTCAGCGCCATAAACAAGAAGGCCCTCTCCTGGGTTGCCACCAGCCTAATCTCAGAAGGTAGGGGCACCCAAAATAGAGCCTCCAAAAATTACTGTAGTGGTTGGGTAGGTTCATAAGGAAGTAGGCAGTCCTTTGGGTATGTCGACCCCAAACCATATCAAGTTTTAACTGTCATGTGCATAACTGTACAGAATGATGGTCGGTCTCTTGAATGGAATGTCCCAAAATTTCATTTTTGACAGTTCTTTTTCCATGGAAGATCCCTCTCACAGATCTCCAGCAAAAAAGGAGGAAGCAGTGAGTCATTCCCCCCCACAAATGACCCAAAGACAGGAAGTAAACCTCATAGAGGTGCTGAAAATTATTATTGTTGTTGTTGCTGTTTTCCGATGCATTTTAATGCAGGTTTGCCCCAACAAAGCCTGCAAGTTTTTCAGTGGAAAAATTATGCTTCCCAAAGTATGAAAATGCCTTTTTGCCATTGAAGGAGTTTCATTTGTTGTCATAAACTGTAAAGGGCTGTAAGGAAGCTGTTTCACTCTCCCGATAATTTTATTTTAGTTATCTATTTGCAGAGTGGTCCCAGCAACTTTAGTCCCTGTTATTTGTATTTGTATGGAGATGGGAAAACAGTTATTTTTCAGTCTTCAAACAGAGTGACAAAAGATAACATTATAGTGAATGGATAGTTGACAAATTAAAAAGTAACAAGTCACTGGCGCACACCCAAGAGTTCTTAACCAACTCAACTGTGAAATCTCTGATCTTCTAATGAAAATATGCAATTTGTCACTTAAATCAACAAGAGGATTGGAATGAAGCAAATGTAATGCTGATTTTTTTTTAAAAAGGGAGCAAGGAAATTGCAGACCAGTTAGGATAACGCTGGGGGCATTAAAATGGTGGCAAGTTTTAATAAAGATAGAATTATTGAGCATACAGAGGTACAGGCCCTGCTGAGCAAAAATCGGCATGGATTCTATGATGGAGAAATCTTGGTGCTCAAATTTTCTGGAGGTCTTTGAGAACGTACAAGAAGGGCAATGAGCTAGTTATTATATACTTGTACTTCCAAAAAGTTTAACATAGGCTCAACATTCTGCTTTGGAGGAAATTTAGTGGGTATTCTAGACGCATGTCTTACTGATTTCTTCAACGGTTTTGGACTCCCAACATGGTGTCCTGTACTGATAAGAGATGCTCATGCTACAGACCAACTAACAATGAGGGTTAATTGTTTCTGTGGGTCCCATATTGGGTATTGTGTGGAATCTCTTCCTCCACCATGAGAAACGTTGCCCCCTATTCTGTGTGCATTCAACATGAATTTCATCCTGGTAGGAATTACAGATTCACCTAAGAAGTTTGCTGCAGATGAAATGTAGTGGCTGTCCTGCCATTAAAGAAAAACATTCTGATCTTTCCATTTGGGCTACAAAATAACATCACCTGATTGCTGCTTTCAGTTTTTCACACTGATAAATGGCAAGTGACTGTGCTTAGCCTACCAGAAATTTAGATTTCCAGACACAAACCAGAAAGCATTGAATGTATAAATTCAAACCACTGATCATTATGGAACATAAAATGGGGCTGTGAAGAAAGCAAACAGGATTGTTTTAATTATCCTGGCAGAATATTTAGTTTGTCACTGGACGGGCCTCTTCGTTTGACAAATTAATGCTGCCCTCTAGTGGTCAAGGCCTTTACTTCAGAAGCATCATTAAGCGTGGTGGGACTAGATTTCTTAGACCTTTGGGAAGCTGCTTGCCGTTCTTGAATGCACTCAGATCAATGAGACTTCTTTCCAAGTCATGTGTTTAGGATTAGTGGTGTTAATTATTAATGGCAAATTTGGACTCTGCAGAGCAACATCAATCAAATGCGAATATAATCATGTCCAGTGACTGGTGTATATTTTAAAATCTGGCCTGTGTTTTAACTGCTAGCATCCACTTGGACTGCCATTGAGATGTGATGTACTGAAGAACTCTTTAATCTAATGGTGCCTTGTACTTACGAGTTATGTCATCTGTTAGTGTTATATTTGAGTTTTCCTATCTGGGCAGCAGAAATTCAACCGTAACTTGGGGACCCAAGGGCCACATGGAGAGCTCCCATACAGACAGAAGAGTGTCCAAGGATCTCCTTTCCTATAGATGCCCCCAAGCTTTAAAAATGCTTCTCAAGCATCTGGGAATTTCAGGAGCAGCTTCTGATGCCGGGCAAAATGCTGTATTCAGCAGGGAACATGGGAATCCCCGTTTGCATGGAGATTTTCTCATTGGGCATTTTAGATCTCTGACTGAGAGTGTCTCTACACAAGATGCCTCGGCGCGTGTTCGTCAAGTGTAGGGAGACTCAATATTAGCTAGGAAGCGTAGTTTAAAAAGAGCGCTGGTGGAGATTGCTCCTCAGAGGGTTTGTTAATTTCATCTTCGTCTCCCCTAAGGCTCTGTCAATTTCATCTCTCCAGTCTAAAACTATGTGGAATCGCAACCAGAGGGCAGCAAGGAATGGAAATGGGCTGGAGCTGCCTTCCAGAGCCGGGCTTGGACCCAGAGAGGTTATAATGGGCTAACGTTTCCCTTCTGGCATTTCACAGTCCCTTCACACAGCTCCAGTGTATAGCAAAGCCTTTGCCCTGCCGCCGGCTCTGTCTTTTTAAACTACCCTTCCCAGCTAACATTGCCTCTCCCAACATGTGTTCTTCTCAGGTCAGATGTCTTGTGTAGAGAGACTCTTAATATTTTTACAATTTCCGGATGCTGCCACAATTTAATTCAGTTACCCTTTTGTTCACTCTGTAGGCAACATATACCTAGATCAAAGGTCATTATGTCACTGTCATTCAAGAAAGAAGAGACTGTCTCTGTTTCTTTTTTCCCCCTTCCAAACTTAAGCATGACATCTAGAGAACAGTGTGTTGTTTGTTCCATTGCCCCGTATCCAAAATGGAGTAGAAGGTTTATTGTATTCAGCCATAGGCCATTACAAGTCACAAACAACAAACAAAACAGAAACACTAGCTTAAATAAAATTGACGTGACATGGTCAAAAGCATTAAAATTTAAAACTTGATACATGATCAAAGCATTAAAATTTAAAACTAGATACAACCATTAAACCATTTCTGGTTGTCAAATTCATATAGGACAATAAAAGTATACACAGTTAAAACAGTAAAAACAATAAAAATCCCCGATGTACAATATTAATGTTAACCCTTAAGCACAGCATTAGCCCGTATTTTTTTTGCAGGTGTATCCAAAATGGGAACATTAGCTCTGAGACTTTTTTTAGACTATCAGTAGATTAGAGGGCTATAAAATGTATCTCAACCTGGGTGCCTTCTAAAAGGACCTGTAGTTTGTGGCCGGACACTGAACAGAGTGACATATATAGTCCTGATACAATTTGGTGTATTATTAAATATCAATTTGGCTGCTTATTTCCAGAGACTTGGACAAATGCCTAAGTGCCCCCACCCCCACAATTGATGATGGGGAAAATGTATTTATTTAAAAATAATCTTGAAGCCGTCTCCATCCTGTTCTCCCATTTCCTCACTTTGGAGAAGGAAGTTTACCTGCAACTGTAGTGGAAACTCTGAAGCACATCAACACCAGACAGCTTAACTGCTAGTCTACACTGAATATAATTGCACTTCTCCTGGCTTCTCCCATCTTAGGTTGCAATTTTCATGTTGCTGCTGCTATTGCAGTTTTTTCCAACCCAGGACTCCATGTTGACTCCCACAGGACGATCATTCTGCGAAAAGTGCAAAGCAGAAATGTTCAGGAGGGCCTTCTTATGATGGAATTAGAACTGTTGTGAGATGGAACAATCCTGAAAAACGGCTTCATGTGGGAATAGACCACTGCAATTATTATTGCTGGTGTCATCTGTTATTGCAGGTGTAATCTGGTGTTTACCGTATCATTTTATAACTTGGCCGTTTCCACATGTCTTACCTGCCTGCGGAACATCGCACGGAAGACCTGGAAGACAGCGTCTTCTCTTGCGAAATCGCGCCAGGAAGATGCTGTTATCCGGGAGTTTTGTGCAAAATTGCACAAAACTCCCGGATAACGAAATCGCGCAATCCCGGATAATGAAATCACAAAATCGCGCAAAACTCCCGGATAACAGCATCTTCCTGGCACGATTTCGCATGAGAAGACGCTGTCTTCCGGGTCTTTCGCGCGATATTCCGCAGGCAGGTAAGACATTTGGAAATGGCCCCTGTAATCCCATGTTCTGCTTTGCTCACATGACACCTTGCCTCAGGCATTTTGCTATTCTCAGTATTGCTTGCATTGTCATTGAATTTTGTATCCCTGGTCCTACTGCCTTGTTCATTGGATGTCTTCTCACTAATCCATCTTGAGTCTCAGTGAGAAATGCAGGCTATAAATACCCCACCCACCCAGGAGTTTCAGAGTAGGTAACCAAAGTAAGATCTTCCCATACACAACAAATAAAATTTAAGTTCACTGCAATTTCCTTATGCTTTCAGTAGGGACCCCACATATTGGCATTATTCTCTACTTAGAAGAAAGGGTTTAATTGCAGTCCGAGAAACGAGTTCAGGTACTGATAGTACAAGAGCTCTTTGCCAGGGTGTGTATGTGTTTTGCCTTCGATCATATCCCATTGAGTTACAAATCACTCCTGTCCACCAAAAAGATCACCACAAATAAACCTTAGCAAATTGGAACTGTTTTGTCAACCACCTCCTTCCATCTTTGTGATTTCTCCAATAACAGAATATCTATTCGGTGTATATATCTTGATGTATCCTTGATGCTCTGTGCAGCTTAAATAAATCTTTCATTCTTACATTAAAGAAAGGGTGGGGGGACCCAAACAAATGAAATTTCCATTTAAAAAACATTTCAAATCCCCAAGTCTCAAGACTCTGCTGAAATCTTTCCAAGTTTTCTTGGAGGGACTTTCCAGTTGTAGATGTAGCCATACACTTAACCACCAAAGAGTGCTTTTTTTGCCTCTTGGGTTCAATTTATGCCATATGCGGATTTAAAAAACAAAAAACACGGAAGGTGTTACATCCACTATATAACCCCAAACAAGTGAAACACCTCCAAGCTGTAGTTTGGGATCAGATTCACACTTTCTCCTTGGCTCAGATCCATGATATTCCCTTACTGCTCTAGGAATGTCCGCCTCCGGAGATCACGTGTGTGCGGTCACTGCTATAGTTCCTTCCCATCTGAGTTGCCTTTTGGCCAGGGCTTTTTTTCTGGGAAAAGAGGTGGCGGGACTCAGTGGGTTGCCCTTGGAGAAAATGGTCACATGGCTGGTGGCCCCACCCCCTGATCTCCAGACAGAGGGGAGTTTAGACTGCCCTCCGCGCCACTCAGCGGCGCGGAGGGCAATCTAAACTCCCCTCTGTCTGGAGATCAGGGGGCGGGGCCACCAGCCATGTGACCGTTTTCAAGAGGTTCCGGAACTCCGTTCCCCCGCGTTCCCTCTGAAAAAAAGCCCTGCTTTTGGCTATGAAATATTTGGATGGGAAGAAGCTCCACCATTGTGTGTTTCCCTTCAGCGGACTGGATGCCGTTCCCGTGCCAGGAAGGCAATGTATGAATTAGGTCTTGTCTGCTGCAGCATTCTGGGGGAGGCTGAAACAGCATTTCCTTGTTCTGGGAACACAAACAAAAGTAGAAAGCCAAAATTGTTAGAGAATCAAGTGATGGTGAAGATAGTGTCTTCTGGATTGCCAAGTCATACTAGATGCTCTCATCCCCAGCTATAAGCAGTTTATAGAACAAAACACTGAAAACATACAATTAAAAAAAATTAAATGCTACATAAATGAAACAAATTCATCTTCTCAAGGTTTTGCAGAATTAGGAATGTTTTTATTTGCTTCAAAAAGGACCACTGTATGAAAGTGTTCCACAGTTTTGGAGGCAGCACAGAAAAGACTGTGGGCATTTAGGATTGCCAACATCCAGATGGAGCCAAAATTTGGAGTGGGGCCTTACTGATAGTTCTTAAAGGTGGAATCATATGGGTGAAGGCACTTTCTAAAATAAGCTGGACCCAGACCATTTAGGACTTTTACAAATTAATATCTGCATTATGAATATGGATTGGAAACAAACCGGTAATCAATGAAGGTTGTTCTAAATCTGACCGAGTTTTGAAGGGTGCCAATTCCTGTCTAGCAGTTGTATTTTGTATTAGTTGAAACTTCTGAACAGTCTTCATTGAGCATATTGTGAGCCTCCTCCCTCACCAGTGCCCCCACCTGTTGGTCTGCCATCCTGCCTGCTCCCCAAGCAGGTGTCCTCTGGCCTCAGATGGGCAGGGAAGGAGCTTGCACCACCTTGTTCCTTCACCTGCCCTGGAAGTGACAGCACACTCCAGCGACCTCTCCCTGCAATTCCTCCTCAGCTCTCACAGGAACTCGCCTTTAAAGAATCCCCCTTGCCCCACCTCCCTGGGTCTTCTCCCAATCCTCACCCAGCCTCCCTGAGTGGCTCGTCTCCCAACCTATCCAATGAGAGGGCCAGGTAGACTGCAGTCTCCCAACCCCACCCACTCCATCCAAGCTCAGGGCGGGGCATTTGCTCTGTTCTCTGCCTGGCTCACCCCTGCTGCTTCTGAAGCTTCTACAGTGGCCCCCATGGCAGCTTGGGGCCTGTGCTTGCCTGGCTCATGCTGCCATCAATCTCCTGTGGGCCTAGGTGAGGTTGAGCTGCCTGGGCAACTGCAGGAGAAAGGTGAGTCAGCTGGGTGGCTGCAGGCTGTGGCCCAGATTGTGCCTGGGTGTCGGCTGCTGCTGTCCCAATGGTGAAGGTGGTCTGGGGCTCTGTAGAGGCACCTGCAGCTGAGATACTGACAGAGGCAGTGCTGCAGGATCTGAAGACGGTGTCTGCTGCTACAGAGCTGGGGGAGGGGGGAGTGGATAGACGAATGGTATTACCAGACACATGGGCCATTTCCACACAGCTTACCTTATTCTGCAAAATAGCGAAATCTCGCGCGAAATCTCACAAGAAGATGCTGTTATCGGGTCTTCTCGCGCGATAACAGTGTCTTCGCGCGAGATTTCACTATTTTGCAGAATCAGGTAAGCCGTGTGGAAACAGCCATGTTTTCATAGCATGAGGAAACAGCCTTTGTTCCCAGCAGTTGGTGGATCTAGGAAGCCAACCAGATTGGAAAATGCTTTCTGAGCCACAATTACCACCTCACCACTCAAAAGTATCTCCACTCTATGAACCTGCCCTTCTAAGAGAGCTTGTGACTTGTTCTTGACTGTAATTTTTCTTGGCGAAGCATTGTCCATTTGAGACCTGAAGACCCCCTTTATTGGTAAGAATTTTGAAAAGATACATCTGAAAAGTGACAATGGGAGAGAGTTCCATAGCTTTAAGTATCATTTTGAATGAAACTTGACCCAGTGATATAATCTCACATCTGGAAACATACTCACTGTTCTCTCACTAAGAAGCAGACCCAGAATTCTAATTATCTGAGCAATGCATGCCTGATTTTTTGGGGGGGAGGGAGGGATACATTTTTTAAAGCTTACTTTAGCATGCATGCATGTATTTGTTTATGAGGATAATTGGGTCTCCATCCCTCTGCACTCCAGCTCTGGAAGGTCTACTGTGCTGACATTACAATGTAGTGTTGAAGTGTGGCTGATCTCTCAGCACACGCGAGCGATTGCAAGATTGTTACTTACCCAGTATAATTAGAACATCCATTCCGCAGAGGGAAAACATTTAAAAGATAAAGAGTGTATTTAAAAATGAATCTTCTCAATGCAATTTTTTCATAATTATAGTTTTAACAGCTTATGGTGATAGTGGAAGCGGCTACTTAAGAAAAATTAGGAGCCTCATTTGGGAGAAGATGATCCCTCAAGAGGCCTCGTGGTGCCATTTTTCAAGAGCCCCAACAGATAGCTCGTTCCAAATGGCGTTCACAGCTTTTGATGCATTGGAAGTATACATAGCTTATTATGACCAGTGCTGGATATTTTAATTAAAAACGCCACATATGTCATTAAATGTGGGGCTCTCGCTCTCTCCTGGCACACACATTTTTGGAATTATTTTCTGAGGATGCAATTGAGCAAACACATTGCCGACACGTGCAATGACATGGGGTGGGGGACCGGTGTCCCCTATAGAGATAAAAGCTGCACATTTCCTAGGTGTGCACATCTGGTATATCAGATCAAATGGTCTTACACAGAACCCCCTATAATTTTCACAGTTTCTGCAATTGTTAAGGAAAGGCAGGGAGGGTATGTGCGTTTATATAGACAAAAAGAGGGTGAATCTCTGTCACCTCATTTGGATTAGAAGGAAGCCCATTGTTTTACAAATAACCTTCATGACAGGAAAAAAATAATACATTCTTGACGCACTATTTTCAACTGTGCTTTTATCAGGGCCCTCTGAGAAGAAGTGTATACACAATCCGCCTGGCAATGGAATCATAGATGTGCGCCTTGGTGGAGACTCTGGGTGAAGACAACACTTGGTTAATTTAAACAATTGTAGGCTGAAGGAGTTCCAAAAAAAAATTCAGCTGACTTTAACTGTCACTAGCCCAAGCACCTTTATCCCCAGGCGAGTAGCAGCAGCTGGAATCCGTTCTTTGCTGCCAGACTGTCCGACATCTTTGCTGAACATCCCAAGAACTGAGAGCCTTTACTTTAAGGATTTTATTCAAGGTGACAGCTCCTCACACTTAAGCGTTCAGATCACCTCAAGTAGCTGAGATCTCAGTGAAAATGAGAGCGCTTCTGCCGCAAACTCCAAATTTAGATTGACTGAGGTTATCCCTAGGCCCCTAGGACCCAACCTCCATGACAGAACTAGCCTGCCAGGAACCTTAAAACTACAGTGGAGTCTGTAATGATGTCTGGGGAGAAATCTTCTGCAGGAACCACGGAGAATACGATAAGTGATAGGAAAGGATGTCAGGTTTTGTTAGGGCTGGAGACAGTGTTAGAATATACGTGGCATAATATGGCACTGGTATCTCTGTCAGCATCTCTGTTTTCTGTCACCGCACACAATTCCAGGCCTGTCTGTAGCCCTGACAGTGTCTTTTCAGATCAGGTTATTGCCAGCCCAAAGACTCACTCTGTACACCGCCAGATAGCCCCCTTTGTTTGAAGCCTGCCCTTTTGTCATTAACGCACTTGATGTCTATTTAAAATCTGATGGTGAATGCAGTATCTGTTTTCCTGTCAAGAGATCATTGACAATATTAATACCTCATGTCCTTGCCTCATTTTCAAAGCGCTGACACCTAGCTGCAGTCTCCAGCATCCATCAAGCCGCACTCTCTCACCAGGGTCTCCATAAACAGGCTCGGTCCCAGTCTCTGAGAAATGCAGCCGCCCTCAAATGCGGCTTTTAGCGATGCCGTCCTACAAAGGAGCCTGAGCAGTGTTGTAAAGGAAAAAACAACCAATACTAATAAAAATTTAACTCATAGCCCTTATGTTTTGATGCCTAAAAACCAACAAGTCCTTCCAACCACATTACGTAGGGTACTGATATCTTCACAGTGCACAAGGCAAAGACATTCTGGAGAATAAAAGCCCAGTTTTCTCTGCATTCCGGTTTCCTGAAAATGGCTGCCATTCAGAGAACTGCATGTACTCCCTGCCTTCCCCCTGGTTGATTATGGGAAGACACACAACCGCAAATGCATAGCCTTCCTTAGCTAGCCGTGGGAAATCCTTCGCTACATCTTACAATATGCATTTGCTGGGTCACTACCATTTTGACAGACTCTCTAAATTGATGCTGTTTCACTGGATGATATCTGCCATTGTTTGAAAAGCCAAAATAGCTAGCGTTCCTGCTGTTTGGATGAAATATTTGAAAAATTTCATGGGAAGAAAAAAGAGTTTGAATTAGACTTTCAGAATTTCTTGAGGAGGAGGACATTCAAATTTGATACTAGAAATGATTTAAAAATTGAACTTACTGTATCTGGCAATACAGGGGAGGCGTAGACAATGGCTGACAGAAAGAGTATCACAAGATTTTTTGACTAATCACAGGAAGGTCTCCACCTCTTTAATAAGATACATGCTTCTGCATAAAAGCCCGTTTGTGGTTAAGAGCGGCAGGACTGTAATCTGGAGAGTTGGGTTTGATTCCTCGCTTTCCGCTCAAAGCCAGCTGGGTGACCTTGAGTCAGTCATAGCTTTCTCGGAGCTCTCTCAGCTCACCCACCTCACAGAGTGATTGTTGTGAGGATAAGAATAACACACTTTGTAAAACGCTGAGGGGACGTTAAGTTATCCTGAAGGACGGTATATAAATTGAATGTTGTTGTTATTATTATTAAAAAGATCTCTATATTATATTGCTAGACAGACAATGGGATGCAATGGAGTCTGCACCATTTTCTTGTACATCCATCAGTGGCAGATCACATTACAAACTTGCGGTCTGGACAGACCTTCAGAAGTACATAGATGTACTCCGCTGCGCGGAGGGCAATCTAAACACCTCTCTGTCTGGAGATCAGGCGGCGGGGCCTCTGGCCATGTGACCATTTTCGCCGAGGGCAATTCAAACTTTAAAAAACTCCCCCCTTGTTACAACTGACCCAAAGTGACATCATTGTGCGGTCTTGAGTTCCACCACCTCTTTTCCCAGAAAAAAAGCCCTGAATAGAACTTTATGATAGTAATGGCTGTTCTTTGGTTTTTGTTGCCAGTATTTGGTATTCAGAAGAGCTGGAACAAATTTGCTTTTTGAAATTCTCCTTAATGGTCTATTATATGAATTGTGATGCCAAGTATTGGTCAACATTTGAGTCCAGTAATATTTTAAGTACTGGTCCAAAATTCTGTGAGTGCGCATATATATATATATATATATATATATATATATATATATATATATATATATATATATATATATAAAATTTTATTAAAACTGTAAAACACAACTATAACGCAAATATATTTTGACTTCTCCCAATATTTGATATCTATTTGACATCCTATGAAGTGAAAGTTGATATTTGACAGTATTTTAAAGTTTATTATTATTTAGCATTTGATAATATTTAATAGCTGGTATATAGTATCTGACAGAAGTTGATAGATATGTAATTTTATTTACTATCTGAATTTGAAGACTGGTACAGATTGTTTTTATATTGGAGGTAGATTGATATTTAATAAATGACTTCATTTGATAGATGACAGCAGTCTATTTGAGATTTCATATTTGATGCCTGCCAAAACTATCAAAAGATGCCCCAAAGTCTAAAACTCTTGAATTTTTATGTACAATTTCAAATTAACAATAAGCAAAAGATTCAAAATTTGTTTTGAATATTTGAGAATATTAATTTTAGCCTTAGAATAAGACACACTACCTCCAAACATGGGGGTCCCATTTAGCTCATCAATAATAACCACTTACTAATCCTCCTTTAATTTATCTTTTCTTTGTTTAAAAAAAATGTAGACCTCACCCAATCTCATGAAATTAAATAGTGAGTTAAGGATGCCCCGTGCCCTATCCTAAACTTTTGCTGATTAAGTGCTTGCAGATTTGGATGTGTTGAAAGCCACTTCCTATGAATGGGACAGAGTGGATGGTTCTTCCCCCAGCTCTCTCCTTCCTCCAACTGGGGAACTAAGTATATGCTTTCCCATCTCTTTTACTGGCTATGTACATTGCATTAGGCAATCCTGTATGGGCGTAATATTTGAATAGAGGATACACATAAAATCCTACATGCATAGACCTGAGCAGTGTGACCATCACTTACAAACTGGAACCAATTGCATAATTTAGGCTGACTATTGGATTTTTTCACATATACAAAGTCGTCTTCAAACATCATGTCCATGACTAGGTGTGCAGCAGGACTGGTGCCTCTAGTGGCCAGGGTGGCAAGGCATGCGAGAAGATGCATTGCCTTATCCAGGACCAATGCTAAATCCCCTCACGCTTCTGAAAGGTTGTTAACCATACCAGACTCACAGCCTTAACTTCCCCTGCCCCCAGCCATTTGCAATGCATCCTCATCTATACCCAGGGATTTTTTTCTGGGAAAAGAGGTGGTGAAACTCAGTGGGTTGCCCTCAGAGAAAATGGTCACATGGCCGGTGGCCCCGCCCCCTGATCTCCAGACAGAGGGGAGTTTAGATTGCCCTACGCACCATGGTGCGGAGGGCAATCTAAACTCCCCTCTGTCTGGAGATCAGGGGGCAGGGCCACCAGCCATGAGACCATTTTCAAGAGGTGCCAGAACTCCGTTCCACCACGTTCCTGCTGAAAAAAAGCCCTGTCTATACCCAATGCTAAACGCTGGCTCTTTTGTTTCCCTTGTGCTGCAGGTGTTCTAGGAAAATGCCGCTACGTTTACTACGGGAAGCATTCCGAGGGCAACCGATTCATACGCGACGACCAGCTCTGAGGCACCCAGCGGGTCTGCAGAACCATCCACGCAAGCACACATACCACACACACACACAAAAGCACAAATTGTATCCGCGTATTGTCTTTTTTTTTAAGAATGTGTAAACCAAAGTCCTCCAGTACCTTCTGCTGACTTTGCCAGACCTGTCAAAATCATCCTTCTGCTTTAGTCTGAGTAGTCACACAGAGATTGACAGGATTGCCTCTAAGCAGGTCCCATCCACCAGTGTGACAGACAGCTGCAGTGAAGCACCAGGCCTGACAGGAAGAGCACCGTAATGGATTGCCTGGCCCAGATGCTACTCACAGAAGAGCAGAGGTCACACCTGGGGCCTCACTGAGCATGCTCAGCTGTTTTCAACAAAAAGAGACCGTTTTTTTTTAAATCTGCAGCTTGCCTGCTTGAGTGAGAAAGCTACATGTTTATCAAAAGAACTGGCTGCAGTTTGAGATTTTTCCAGAAGCACCACCTACCTAATAGCATTTCCCTCAGGAATTAGGTGCTTCACGTGGACACCAGTAGGCCTGTTACAAGCAGAACGTTGTGGCTTTTGTGTTCTTTTCATGGGGTGGAGGGAAAACAAAACCATCAAAAGCGGAGGGAGAACAAAACCATCAAAAGTATTATTTAACGTTTAAATGCTGGAGAGGGAAAAATTACTTGCCTTGGGAATGTTTATAATTATTCCTGGCTTGTTGGGCAGGGATATTACGATTTTGTGTGTGTGTTTGTGTGGACATATTAGATTTAGAAATCAAAATACAGGGACACGGAAGGATCTAGAAGGGCTGTAAAAATTGCTACAGAGCTGGATTAATTTGGGGGATGGGGAAGAGACATGAAGAGTCCTTTATGGTTACTCTTGGAAATCCAAGCCATGTACATTGTTTAGAATATCCTTAAGCAGTATTGGTAGCCTTGCTAATATTAATTACTCATTGGTATGTATGCAAATGAAGCAGTCACAGCCTCCCATCATTTTGCTCACTTTTTGGAGATCTTTTCAGAATGGACTGTTTAGACTCGGTTTTCAGAGGGAGCTGAGGATTCTCTTAAATATAAAACCAACTGCAGCCTCTGCTTGCTTTGATGAAAGCCATTACCTCCTGAGGGCACGTGACACATTCTGTGAGTAGCTGTCAGGGCAGACACATGGCTACCACTGAAAAAAGCAGGCCCGTGTTTTCTCCTCTCTTTCCTGTAACGTCAACACCAAAGTGTGTAATGTGGCTTCACTGTACTCTGAATTTTCCTGTTCTGCTTCATTGTCTGCCACTTGCAAGAGAATATGATGAATTCACACCATGTATTCTGTATTACTAGGGAAGAGAGGAGGGAAGAAAAGTGATGGTGCCATTTTTAGTGGCAGCCTTGCATCTGCCGTAACATTGATTTCCTGGATAAATTCAGTTCCTGGGTTAACGGCATGCTCAGTGTGGGAAAACAGATTATGTGGCATGATATGAGGGACAGACGATGTACTGATTCTTGTCTTAACAGTTCCATTTAAAAACAATGTTTATATATATACAGAGCTAAGTCCCCATCGGATGACCAATATTTTCTTTGCTTATTCAGTTGCAGACACCACATAGCACATCTCACCTGAGCTATTTGTAAATAGCCGGATGAAGTGCAAGTGCTGAGTTGTACATATTGTTCAGAAGTGAGCCATAACTAACATGTCTCTTGATAATGCGAACATTTTTGACTCACTGGGGCATGATTTTCTTCCCCCCCCCCCACCCAATAAATCGCTTTCCAACAGGGTGGATCAGGACCAAAAATACGTGCTCATGATGTGATGATTCATGCATTAACTTAAAAAAATGTCAATGTGACTCTCAGCATGGGGGAACATGAAGGTGAGATTTGTCCATCGTGAGAAGGCTGGGATTGGTTTGAAACAAGTCATAGGAATATACTCTGTACACCAGTTATTAAACAGAATTATGATTAAAAGTAGGGGATTGGGGTATGGCATCGGTTCTTACAGCTTTCAGGGGAGGGGGGAAGATTCATGTCTTACCTGGTTTGCCAGAAACAGCCACAACCTGTCCTCATTTCCATTTGACTTTGCATTTGATTTGGAAGTGCAAGTACATGCTTTGACCAAGGCAGCAGAGCTCACACAGGGATGTTTGGAATAACCTTGTGTCTCATTCAGTCTGGTTGCATCTCTCTTCTTGTCTACATCAAGGGCTTTTTAACCCTGCCTCAAACAATAAAACGCACTTGCAAACTGACCACACGACTTTTGTGTTTTTTTCCCCTTCACTTTTTTTTTTTACTGTCAAAACCATGTGCATCATTCTCAGAAATGTTTTTCCTTCTTTGGAGGCGAAAGTATTTTAGGAATGAATCAGGTGGCCGCAGTTCAGTATTGTTCTCAGCTTAATTTGTTTTGAGTTTTGTTTCTTGCAGTGTTGCATATAGCAACTTTAATTAAAATCAGCATAATTATCTGGGCTATTCAGCCAGACAGTGCGGTATGTCTGTTTTTTGGCCACACCAGATTACAAACCAGTATCTGTCTACAGTTCTCCTACTAAGTATCAATAAAATAATGTGCTGAGGTGGGGGCATTTGTTCTCTTGCAGTGAGTAAGTATAGCAGACAGTTCTTCAAGTAACCTTGTTGTTCGTTCGTTCATTTATTCGATTTCTAGCCTGCCCTCCCCAGAAACGGACTCAGGGCGGGTTACAGTAAAATGCTCAATGAGCATTAAAACATATAAATACATTTAAAAACCAGAAAACACCACAAATGCATACAAAACAGCATTTCGGATGGCAGGCCCCCTCCAACTTCCCCAATCGTAGTATAAAACAAAGCAATGCAGAAGGGGTGGGGTTGGGGCCACAGTTTGTAATAATCTGGTGACTACGTTTATAGGGAGGCAGATGATGTCATTGCCCCCCACAGCGAGATACCAGTAGAGAGGCTCCTAAAATGAACAAAGCTTTCTCCCCCCAGGAATACTGGAGGATAGATTGGGGTGGCCAAGTGGATTGCAGGTTGCAGGGAGCCCTCTAGGGCCATTTCCACACTACTCACCTTCTTCCGGAATGGAGTGCAACGTCATAAAAAAAACATGGAAGATAGCATCTTCTCGCGCGAGTTTTGTGCGACGTCGCACAAAACTCGCACGAGAAGATGCTATCTTCCACGTTTTTTTTTGTGACATTGTGCCCCGTTCTAGAAGAAGGTGAGTAGTGTGGAAACAGCCTAGGTCTCCCATGAATGTGCTTCAAGAGGGCATGCTAAAGTGTACAGGCTTTGCAGATTCAGGATTAATCTACTAAAACAAGGATTATGTTTGGGCATCAGTCCATTCCAATGGATCAATTGCAATTTTGATTCAATGGAGCTTGTTCATGATTAGTAACTAGTCATACTTTTCATTTTGTAATTTAAACTCTTCTGGTTACGTGCTAGTATAGGATGCAGCTCCTGAAATTTAAGTGTGTTTGGTTTTGGGGATTTTGAGAGCGATCAGTTCTGTCCAGGGTCACCAGGGTGACCCAACCTTTACCCACTGGCTTGGGGAAGGGAAAAGGGATTCCCAGCTGAACTAGCAGGCCACCACTGCTCCTGGCTCATGGTAGACATCTTGGGTGGCTGACAGCAAGACAGCTTGGCCCGTGGTAGGATTACAGCCACCACCAGGCTCTGGCAGGCAAAGTCCTGCAAGACACTTTCACCTTTGGCCAGCAACCCTCATGAGAATCCAGGAAGACTCTAAGGGCAGGATTATCTGCAGTACTGATAACAAAAAGGCAGACCAAGGACTTGATATGTCTGTGGTCTTGTGTGGGGTTAAACTGCTCTTCAAAAGTCAGGTTCACAGCTTGGGAATGCTGCTCAACCCAGCAATCACTGCAGAAAGCCGGGTAACTTCAGTCGTTTGGAGTGCTTTCGCCCAACCATGGCAGGTACGTCAGCTGCACCTATTTTTTATTCAATCATATCTATCCTGAGGACCAAGCTACAAGAGACGAATGACACTTGAACGGCAAGTGAACAGACTCACGTGTATTCCTCCCTGTTCACTTGTGCTCTGCTTGTGCTCCACTTGATCACATGATGTTCAAGTGTCATGTGTCATTCGTCACTTGTAGCTTGGCCCTCAACTGGACCAAGCTCATCTGGACCATCTCAACTGGACAATTGCAATGTGTTCTACTTGGGGCTACCTTTGAAGGGTATTCAGAAGCTACTGGGAGGGGGGCAGCTTCCAGGAACATGTGACCCCAATATTACAGTGATTACACTGGCAACGGATCCATTTCTGGTCACAGTTCAAGGTGTTGGTCTTGTCCTTTAAAGCCCTGCATGGCTTGGGGCCAGGGTATTTTAAGGACCACCTTCTCCCATATGTTCCTGCTAGGGAGAGGCCCACTTGACTGTCCCATTGACTAAAGAATCTCATCTGGTGTGCACACAAGAAAGGGCCTTTTCAGGGGCAGCCCCACAAATATGGAACAACCTCTCCAGGGAGGTTCTTTTGATCTTTAAGAGGTAACTGAAGACAGTTTTATTTAGAACTGCATTTGATGGATAGTTTTAGATTATGATTTTAAATTGAGTTTTTTTTTAAATGTATTTTTATATTAGTTGTAAGCCCCCTTGAGTGATGTTAAGGTAGAAAGGCAGATATTTAAATTAATAAATAAAATACTGTCCTCATTAAGGGTCTCAAGGCTGGGCAAGGAGCACTTGCTTGGGTTCGCTCTCTCCCAGACCAGGGGAGGGATCCAAGTAGAGAGAAGAAGGTCCGGGGAAAGTTCAATCCCCTCCCTTCTCTAGATTCAGGCAAGGTCCTGAAAGCTGAGGAACCGGAAGGTAAGCTGGTGCACAGCCTTGCCCCTCAAGCCCCACCCCTTGTGCCTCACATGTTATTGCTTTATTTTGAGCTGAACCGTTTGGTAGTAATCTTAGAACGCTGGGTGATAAATTTGAGAAAGCAGCTTGCCAGCAGCTTGCACAAAATTCTGTGAATGTCTTTCTCCTTTGTTTTGGTTTTTGCTAAGATCAAATATAGTAAAAAAGTAATGTTCAGAACAACAGATTCTCTGGATTTGGATTTCAATAGTGAGAAAGGCGGGCTTTCCTCGGCAAAACAAGTTGTGCAATTGGTGTGCAGTGCAGCAAGAGAACAGATGCAGGCTTTAGTTCTCGGTTTGAATGACGCATTTCAGTCACACAGTTAAGATTTTATGACTTAGAGTCCTGAACATGTTTCCTTTCTTTTTTGATCCACAATTTTCCCTTGTGTGTGTGGGGTGTGTGGGGGGGAGATGTTCTCTCTTTCCTTTCTGTTCCCTTTTGTGTACTTAGCACATTCCTGTGATGAAGGTTGAGGGAAATATTTCTGACACTTATATGGTTTGTGAAAGAGTGGTGGTGTTTATAGCTTTTGCTTCCCTGTGAAACTGTCACTTCCTCAAGTCTTCCAGGCTCAGTTGGTCCAGGGAGAATTAATCCTTGATTGTGTTCCCAGGACCTCTGCATAACCAATTCGGCCTGGTCTATCTGGGAAGGCTGGTCTTCGTAACTATAGCTGTCCCATTTCAAATCAGTGTGTTTGGGCGGCACTGAATACCATGAAATTGGTCAAATAACCTAAGGAGTTTAAAAATTATTAGATTTATATTCCATCCTCTTCCTTGCACTTTAAGGGACTTGTACAGATTTATATTTTGTGTGTGCATGAAAGGAAAAGGCAAAGAACAAAAATCAGAGTACTGCAACTATGCTAGGACTTAGAGTGAATGTATCTAACTCTGTATTTGAAATAGATCTTCTCTCCCAAGGTCCCCTGGATATGCAACCAATCGGAGGGCATATACAGGAGCCTGAAATGCAACATGCAGAAGGACGGAGACTGGGTTAGTCTCTCAGGTCCTTCTGGGAAAGGATGGGAAGCAGCTAGAACAAGTTGGTTTGGTGCTTGGCAGCCGAGCTAAATCTAGGGAAGGGCTGCAACCTCCATCAGGTAGATGGATCACAAATTTGGAAAAACCACTGGGGAGTCTGTTGAAGCCATTGAACAAGCAAGGGTCCTAACCAGGACTGAACTCTAGGGGAAAGCAGCCCCACCTGTTCCATGTGTTTTTTTCTTAGGACCCTGTGCATGCATCCGGCTCACATTTTATGAGCAAAGGCTGATATTTTGGGATTTCTCTTACATAGGGTGACTTCCTCATTGGACTATCCTCTTCGGCAGTCTTGGCAATCAAAAGGGAAGCTTTCCATTCCCTGTTAAGACAAGGAAGGCACTAGGAAGTGATGGTGTCAGCAGCCACCCAATACAATGTATGTATCGCATGTATGTATTCCATAGGTCAACTAGGGCTTTGGTCAGGGGTACTAGCCTTACTATCTGGAAATTCCCTGAGAGACATCAAGAAACCATTCAGATCTATTGGCCTCATGGGGACAGACTGTCCTAATCCAGCCAGCATCTTTGTGGAGCTTCCGTTTACATCTCGCCAAACAATGGTTAATGTATTGTCGAAGGCTTTCACGGCTGGAGAACAATGGTTGTTGTGGGTTTTCCGGGCTGTATTGCCGTGGTCTTGGCATTGTAGTTCCTGACGTTTCGCCAGCAGCTGTGGCTGGCATCTTCAGAGGTGTAGCACCAAAAGACAGAGATCTCTCAGTGTCACTTTTGGTGCTACACCTCTGAAGATGCCAGCCACAGCTGCTGGCAAAACGTCAGGAACTACAATGCCAAGACCACGGCAATACAGCCCAGAAAACCCACAACAACCAAACAATGGTTAGTTCACGTAAAGTGAAGCATAGAAACTTCCCCCCTTACCAATCCATGTACTTTGTCCCTGGAGAAAATCAATATTGTGGCCCATTCACTCCTGCCTGAACATCCCGAAGGAGAATCCCTGCCTTGGTGCCACTGTTCCAGGTAGACTGCTGGAAAATGATATTAAAGATAGCAATTTTTAAAGCAATTGTATATAAAGAGGAACAAGTCCTGCCAAGAAAGAATCAGCATTGCTTCTGCAAAGGAAAATCCTACCTCATAACCCTTTTTGTGTTCATCTGATGCTCTTTCCTCTGGGTTGGCAGCGCCTCTGGGTTTGGGGTCAGCCACTGCCCCTTTAACTGCTGTCCCTGCCTTCTCAAGATACTCCTGTCTCTTCCTCATCTCTCCACACTTATCATCTAACTCCTTACTCTCCATCCTGCTTGTAGGGGAGACTCTCCTTTTCTCCCTTTACCAATCCCAGCCACCACCTCCTAGCTCCGCCCCTAACAACCTAGCTGCTGCCTTGGCTGCCTTAGGCAACCACACCTGTGGCTGCTCTGCTGTTGGCTCTTCCAGGCTACTCCCCGCCCTTTCTAGCCTGTCTGTTGGTTTGCTGTGCTGCTGCACCTCTCCTGCTGGCCTCTGGGTGGTAGTGTGGCCTGGTGCCTCCTTTGCTGCCTTTGGCCTGCTGCTTGGGTCGGTGCTGTCTGGCTGTCTCTGCCATCTGCCTCTTCTCCCCCTGGCTGGGCTGTTGTTCTTCCCCTGGGCTGAGGAAAGAGGCTGCCCTGGAGCCCTGACTGGGTAAC
Organism: Eublepharis macularius; assembly: GCF_028583425.1. NCBI lineage: Eukaryota > Metazoa > Chordata > Lepidosauria > Squamata > Eublepharidae > Eublepharis > Eublepharis macularius. The sequence continues at coordinate 122,290,728 of NC_072795.1, read as the reverse complement.
TGGCAGTTGTTAGGACCCAGGAGACATCGCCTAGCCTGCCTCCTGTTGTTGAGGCTTTGCCTGAGCTTCTTGCACCTGGGGCTTTGCCTGAACTTTCTGCACCTGGGGTTTCTTTGGCATTCTTGGCCCTTGTTGGTGTCTCTGATGTCTGTCCTCTCCTGGTTGGGTAAGTGTTAAGGGTGGTAGGGCTGGACTGGGGGGCGGCAAGCCTTGTTTCTGGAGTGGGTGACCCTGTCGGGTGTTCCCTAAGTCCGGCCCCAGCACCAGACAGTTCTTTGAGAGTGTTAATGAGCATGTGACCATTGCAACAGAATTTTTATGCTAAATTATTAGTATTTGCATGAGCTGATGATTCAAGTTCCATGGGAAGGATGGAAATTGGAAGAGAGCAGGTGGGTGACGAAGAGGGTGAGTCAGCAAGGAATGCTCTTGGGTTCAGGCTGGGTGGATTGGCCTTTTAATTTACTAGGAAAGTTCTTGTTGGGCTGCTACCCTGGGATACCACAGGAGTTCAGGAGAATCTGAGCCAAGAGGCCTCTGTATGAGGGCAATACCACACCATTTGCTCAACTAAGACTGGGCTGCCATTTTTTCCCGAGCCCAAGGCTGATCTGAGCAGACTCAACACTGGGCTGTTATAGAAACAGAATAAAGTGATGATGCATATTCCACTAAAAGCAAGGTAAGGATTCTGCTTCTGTCCAGAAACTGATGTTTTCGAGCCTGTTGGGATTCAAACCACAGCGAATATGTATGCTGGCTCTGGAGGGTTTTTTACCTCCTGAGCCCATTCCCAGGCCCTTTCCCCTACACCAGCCAGTTGAATGGCAGCAGGGAGCAGAGGCTGGGAGCAGCCCTGTGTGTAAGATCTATCTTAGGAATTCAGTCTAAGCAAGCAGGAGACCTTCTGGAGGTCCCAGAGTAGGGTGAGGCCTATATCCCAGGCTCTGTACTGTATGCTTCCAGAGATGGGTGGCAACCAAAGACATGGCATTTATCACTGATATCACCTTGTTTATGGAATGCCCTCTCCACTGAAGGTTGTCTGGCACCTGACCTGTCTTTTCAGCTCCAGACAAAGACATTTTTTATTTCCTTGGACTTAATTGTGATTTTTTAAAAAAAAATCTTGGGTAAGTTTGTTAATCCATCTACCTCTTTATGGAGCTTAGTTATATTGTTTTGTTTACTAGACAGTTTTATATTATGGTTATGGCTTTCTGGGTTTTATGCCTTTTTAGGTACTGCTGTACTTGGTTTTACTGTGCTGTTCTAAATTCTTTGCCATTTTGTTGTTTTCAATGCCGTTTTGCTGCCTTTTTAAAAGTGTGGCACCAAAGCTGGATAAGTAAACGGAGGCAAAATTTCCAGTATCTAAATTTCCATCTTCATTACTTGGGCAGAATCCAGAGGAAAGACTGGCACCATGACTTTGTCTAGAGGTCAGCCAACACCTGCTGTTTCTTCCCAGCTTCAGATATTTAGAAATATGTGTTACCAAGCGTGGTGGTACCATTAAGGTATCATAGCTATTGATGGCCTTTCCTCCATGAAATTGTCCTAGTTTTTAAAAGCCAATCTAAGTCGAGTCACTACATCCTGTGGTAAAAGTACTGCACATTTCTATGAAGAAGCACTTCTTCGTGTTCCTTGCCACTTTCTTCCACAGCTTCAAGCAGATCTCTGGAGAGGCAGCACGTATATCTTAGAAGGAGCGGTAAAACCGACAGAGCCTTCAGGAGGCAAAGAGGAAGTTAACAAACCCTCTGAGCAGCATCTCCCTGGCTCTGTAGAGAGGTGAAATTGATAAAGCCTTCTGATCTCTTTTATAACTCAGCTTCTCGACTCCCTTCACGTGCTCCTCCTCATGTAATTCATTTCTTGTAGCTTGGCTCTGAGAGACAAAGAAGACATTTCTCCACTTCACGCATGATTCAATAAACTTTTCTAATGCCCCTTCATTGTAGTCCGCTTTCGAAACTTTTTTAAAAAATGCTTTTTTGCTTTTCCTCATGAAGAAAGCACTTCAGCTCCACGAACCTTTTAATTTCCCAGTTTCGGCACCATTTCCAGCATTCTGTTTGTAGCCACAGAGCAGCTGGCCCTTCATAAGAATCACCAACACCCAAGGAAACTGAAGAACCAATTATTTGCTTGAGGACATGCCTCTTTGTGTAGCCCATTAATGTGGTTGGCTCTGACTTTGATTTTTTTAGCCTGGCCTCTATATGGGAGAACTCGATGCCTCAGCTACACCCCGTGTCAGCTCCTTGGCAGGACACAGTCTTATTTTTCTTAGTGAGATTGGCAAGGAATAAGAGCCTTGAGTGGTTGCGAAACGATAAAGCAGTGGGATTCGGATCCATGTGAAGGCACCTATTGTACTGCTGTGAAGTCATTCTGACTGCTGCCACATTTGTGGCAATTTGACAAAAGGATGGCCAGTTATTCTTTGTGACTATTAACTCTCAGCATGCTTTGAGAACTGAAATTAAACTCTGAGCCACTGAGGCAGGGAAGCAGCTCACCCACCTCGCTTCTCAGAAGAATAAACTGTGCTTGTGGCTAAGGCAGGCCTAGAAAGCCCTGGATCTGATACCTCTGAATATTGTATGGAAATGGATGTCATTTTCATGGGAGACCGTCTGATTCTAAGTAAAATTCCCAGGCAAAGCGATGAATTATATCATGTTGATTTCCTTACTGATCCCCCTCATGCTGGCTAGGACAGATGTACCCCCCCCCCAAATCCTTAAACATAAAAAGTGAGCCGTATTCCCGACGACTCATCTCTTATCCTGGTGCAAAAGCACTGAGGACCCTGCAGTGTACCTGCGCCAGGATAAAAGAGATGTTGGCAGCAAGCCTCTGAGGGGCTGCGGAGCCAGCCGGGAGGTGTAGCATGGGAGAGCCCCCCAGGCAGCCTTCCTGCTGCCTCCACGGTGGCTGTGGGACCCTGCTGCACCTCCCTGCCAGCTCTATGGCCCCTCAGAGGCCTGCATGCAGAGTCAGTGGGGAGGCACAGTATGGGGGAGCCCCCCATGTGGCCTTCCTGCCACCTCCATGGCAGCTGCAGGACCACACTGCGCTGCTCCGCCACTCATCAGAGGCCTGCCTGTGGAGTCAGCGGGGAGGCACAGCGTGGGGGAGCCTTAATATGCAGGCTTCCTGCCGCTTCTGTGGTGGCCAAGGCCCCACTACTAAAGCCCTTTGTATTTATTTTTACAACGGCCTCTGTTGCTAGTAAGCAACCTAAGTGAAGAGGCCCTCATAATTTAAACTAACAGATTATCAAAAGCACCTGATTTAAAGGAGACACCAAAGAAGAAAAAGTGCCATGCTAACCCTTAGCAGTGTGTGGCTCCATTGACCGGTGTTACATTTAAACAAGGTGGCTGACAGTTTTCACACAGCAGTTAGGGCAGCCAAGATGTGCCAGTGTCCCCGTTTGAATGTGACACTGACTACATGTGACACTGAAAATAAAACATGTGATCAAATGTGACACTGATCACATGCGACACTGAGAATAAAAAAAAACCCTGACCATCTAGGGTTCCATGGGAACTCCACACAGGTCAGGTGTTTTTTAATTTTCCTAAAGGTCTGTTTAAGTCAAGCCCAAGGCCTGCAGCACAACACAAGTATGAGAGGTGGAAGAGCTCCTTCTAAATGTAAGTTCAGTACCCATGAGGGAAACAAAAAAAGAAGAGTTCTGAAGGGGGCTGTGAAAAGACTATAGAAGCTATTTACAGGTGCAATAAAGTCTTGCTGGGCCCATTCATTTGTAAGGTTACAGATGATAATTAGGTGTACAGAAAGCAGTTTGTAACCAATTTTTCTCCAGAGACTAGCAAAGGATTTCTTTCAGCTTCCTCCTCTGAAGGCACAATCCTCTCCACCCTTTTCCTGTTGTCACCTGTTCCAACTCAAAAGGCAGACCCTGAGAACTCTGAAGTCTCCTAAAATGGGGCCTCTCCAACTTAACACTCTGGAGACATAAGCCCTATCTAACAGAAACTGAGAAATTCCTTTTTTCTCTCATTCTCCCCCTCCCATTGGGCTCCTTTCCATAGATCCTGACTGGCTATTAGCTGGTCTACTCACGTACCAAACAGGACTAAAGGAGACTGGTGATTTTCAGAAAGGGCCAGGACCTTTGTCCATCTCTCACAATTTTATGTTGGAAACATCAAAACGTACAACATGGAGCTTTGCAGTGATACATGGTAGAATTCCATTACTACCATCTAGCACCTCATTTGGCATAAAGTGTAGACACGCTGGAGCTACTAAGGGTGTTATACGAAATCATTGGTCTGTTCTTTGACAAAGTTTAGTTTAATTAACATGGGATTAGAATAAGGTCACTATGCTTATGTTACATGGAATCCCCCTTCCCCATCTCTTCCATATCTAGAAGTCTCTAAACAATAGGAGTGATACACACATTACTCTCCCAAGGAAGAGCCCATTGTACTGGAATTCCCTTCCATTTCTTTTGGGGTAGTATATATGGAACAAATTTCATTTCACCAGTAGGTAGTACAAGGGGAAAGGGAAGGTGAGGCTTCCATGACATACTTAATTACTGCTTTCCCTTTGCATACACTGAGGGAATCTAGCCTCCTCAGTCTCTCACACGCCACTTAGGCTATATCTGCACACCACTAGATATTAAGTTATGGTTGCTATGATGGATAACCTGGGGGCTAGCCACCACCCCGCAAATGGTTTTTTCCCCTTCTTGCCACAATTTCAATTCCCCGCGTACTCCACTGCCACAATTTCAATTCCACCATGTAGCCCCCTGCGTACCCCACTAATTTTCCTAGTGGAAAATTAAATTAAAAGCATATTAAAATTAAATTAAAAGAAAATTAAAAAGAAGAATATAAACTGGGTTTGAGGGGATAGGATCTGGGCCTAAGTAAAAAAACAAGGGGGGCCCATTGCTCACTCCCGCACTGACAATGCTGCACACACTGGAGACGTCACTTTGCAGATTGCCCCTTAAGTGTTTGGTTCAGTAAATGAATTTTGGTAGTTGAAGCCAGCTGGGTCACAGCTCTCTCAGCCCCAACCACCTCACCGGATGATCGTTGTGGGGATAATAATAACACACTTTGCAAACGGTTCTGAGTGGGTGTTAAGTTGTCCTGAAGGGCGGTATATAAATTGAATGTTGTTATTATTATTTAACCCTGGACCCACCTCCCATCAACACAATTTGTTGCTCCTGAATTCTAGTAGTTTGTTGCCTATGTGTGTGTGAGATTGATTTCTGTCTAAAGCCATTCATTGATTTTTAACATGTAGCCCTAACTCCTACCCCAAGGCAACAAAATAACCCCAATGAAATCTTCCTATTTTATTGTTTTTGTTTCCCGATTCTTGGGCTGTAGGTTAATTTTTGCCTGTTTCTACTGCTAGATTTTTAATGATTTTTAAAATTATTTTTTGCTGTTGTAAAGTGCTTTGAGTTTTATAGGAAAAGCAGTTTATAAGTATACAATAGGAATTCACCCTGCTCTCAAATGTTGCCAATCTATCATGAGTTCAGACTCAGCCTTTGTATGTTCCACCACCAAGTCTTCTAAGCAGGTACTCTCCTTTTCGGCATGAAATAATGTTGACTGGTCATCAGAGAGAGAGAGAGAGAGAGAGAGAGAGAGAGAGAGAGAGAGAGAGAGAGAGAGAGAGAGAGAGAGAGAGAGAACACAGACACGTCTTTGAAGAGATCTGTTTTCATTAGCACTAGAGTGTTTCCCTTTCCTCCTCCTCATTGTAGCACAATTATTTTTTACAATCCCTCAGGGAAATAGCAGAGATGCCAGGGCATAGCTTTGAACAACACCTCCCTTTACTGTGAGGTTATACTGGCACCTGCTTTTCTCTGTGGAATGCCAGAAGAGGCAAGCTGTTTATCCACAGAGGATAAATCCTTTTTCCATCCTAGTGAGTTTGAGGAGGAACTGGAAACCAAAGACCTTGCTCAGTCATATATGGAATTAGCACTTGTTCTTGTTACATTCACAAGGTAGTTCATGGTTAAGGTTTAAAGAACAGCGTTTCCCTGTGAAAGTACAGTTTGACACACTGACAGAAACAGTCAAGCCCCATTCCAACACTCGTTACGGACAAGCAATGAGTCACCTATAATTCTTGCCAGTTCTGCTCCTGCAGTACTTCTAATGGGGTCCAGGATGTCATTTTTTAAAAAGATTTGATGCCTCTGACATTCTGTTTTCACCCCTCTTCCATTCCCAAAGCCACTGGTGGGATAGGACACCATAGAACTACTCTGTTGATAGCCTCCAAGCGCCCAGTATTACAGGCTGCTTCTACTTAGAGGTTCAGCAAAATCTCTGTTTCAAGATCTCAAAATCCCCTGGAACATCCTGGATTCCAACTGGATCCAGGAACTTCTGGCAGTGGACCGTCCTGACTAGTCTGCTGTGAATCAACTATGCCTTCAGCAAAACATCAATTTGCACATTAGGAGTGTGCACCCAAAAAACAATCCGGGTGATCCACACCCAGGTTTCATGTTTATCCAGGATTCCTGAAATCTAGGTCAGATTCTCTGATCTGGGTTAGAAAAGCTCAGATTTAACAGGCCATTATTCCCAATGGGGGAAAATGTCGGGGGGGGGGCTGAGGGGGGCTTTTAAAAGCAATCTCCACCAAATTTACAGGGGATGTACTCCTGACTGATCCATTAAAAAAACCTCAAATTCCAGGAGGATTATACCCTGGAGTCCAATTCTATGGGCCCCTGAACAAACTTCCCCTAGCCACTTTCCATTATTTCCCATGGAGGAAACATTTCCAAGCCTTTTAAACTCCACATCTCCCCACTTTTGCTTGGGCTTCTCTGGTTTAACTCTCTTTCAAACTTATTGTCAAACCAGAGAATCCCAATGTCAAACCAGAAAATCTCTAAGGAGCTGAAGCAAGAGGGGGAAGACAAGTCAAGCCGCCAAGTTCAAAAGACAGCTGCCAGCAGCTTTGAGGAGCTCTTTTGGAGTTTGGGATGCGGGAATCGCTTCTGCCTGCTGCCTTCTCCCAGAACAGATTTAGTTCTTTAATGGGAATTGGGAAAGCCAAATTTAGCTGGATTGGCATTAATCCATCTTTCTTCCCAGTTCCTGGACCCAGATTGTACACCCCTAGTGTATATGATACCCAGCTCTATATTTTCTCAACAAACCTCTGCAAGCAGCCATCTCTTTCCTTGCCCGGCACTTGCATGCCAAGTGATCAAGTGACTGAGGGACAACTATTTGATATTTAATCCAGACAAAGAGGAACTGGCCAGTAAGGCCCTTGAGGGCCTGCTGTTTCATCTGGGTGGTGTGAACCTGTCATTTGTTTACTGTATTATGATTGTAGTAGTTCTTTAACATCTACCTTTATTATTTGGACAACATGTCAATATGGTAACCAGAAGTGATTTTATCTTCTCAACTGCATTTGATGTGGCCACTCTTTTTTCTTCAGCTCTGCCAATCTGACCATACTGATCCCTGCTGCCATAGCCCCAAAGTCGAATCATGGTAAACCACTTTTTGTGGAGCTGTCCTTGAAGACAGTGTAGAAACGGTAGTTGCTTCACAATGCATCAGGAAGGGTTTTTTTTTTACTGGAGCTAGATAGTTTGTCCTCTCACAGCTACATTCATTGCTTAATATGCTTCTGGGTTCAGTTTGAGGTGTTGATTATCACCTTTAAAGCATTTCTTGGCCTGGGACAGACCCACAAAGGACCACTTGTCACAGTGAGAATCCACACTTCAGCTTCAATTTTCCCAACAATTCTTTTTCCTCATACTCTCGACCAGGGGTCATTTCATAGAAAAAGAGCTGGAAGAACTCATTAGCACAACTCATTAGCATAACTCATTAGCATATGCCACGCCCTTTGCCATCACCAGAAGTGTGTCATTAGCATAACTGATTTGCATATGCCACATCCCCTGACATCACCTATCCTGGCTGTTTTGGACTCAATCCTGGCCATTCAGGGCTGAAATTGAGCTCAAAATGGCAAAAAGGGGCTGAAAATGCCCCAAAAGTGGTCCAAAATGGTCAAGATAGAGCCATTGCTGAGTGGGAGAGTGATCCACCACCTGTCAGAGGGCCAATCCGGGCTGTTTCAGCCCCAATCCAGGCCGAAACAGGCCCCAAATGGCCAAGAGTCAGGTGGGCGGGTCCACCTGTCATGTGACCTCTTCGGGGAACTTCCAGAACTGCGTTCCTGTGCATTCCCCCTCAAAATGAGCCCTGCTCTCGACCAGGCTGATTAGATCTTCCTCTGCCCTACCACAGATCTTTTCTGCAGTGACCCTGGCTGTGTGGAACAATCTGCCTGAAAAGGTTACTGACCCTACTGTTTAGAATTTATCCCCTCCTTGTATCTTTGAATGGTGTTGTAGTTATCTGCTCATTGGGGATTAATTGGGTGCATCTGATGAAGTAGACTTTGGCTGACTCGTGTCCTATGGTTACCTGTCTTTAAGGTAGCATAGAGTTCCTTTTTGATTTTGCTACCTCTCTAGAATTTGTCTATGGAATGAATTACTTCATTTGTGCTCAGACCTCTCCAGGGCTTAACCCAGAAGTTGTTTTCAACTCCAAGGCTGAGTGCTGAAAGAAAAAGGTACCCATGAGCATGTACAGGGTGTGGATAACTGCTGTTTACTACTTCCCCACATATTTTACCATTTAGGAGCAGGTTGCTTCTGGATTTTCCAATATACAGGCTGAGACCACAACCAATTTCTTTTAGAAAACAAACCTTCCAGTTCTGATTTTCTATCCATGCCTTTTGCCAACTTCCATCCAATATAAACTAAAAATATCCACCCCCCTACTTTTAAAAATAACTTACAAGAACCAGCAGAAGACAAAGTCATTTTTCAACTATTGATTTGGATACTTTGTCAATAAATTGAGCTCTGTGTTGAAGTTTGGAAGATGACCTTTCCTCCTTCAAAGTTTTCAGTTTCCTATGCATAGAAACTTCCATTATAGACCCTGTCTGGCTTCCTCAATCTGAGTTTGGATGGAGTTGAATGCAGCCAATAATAAATGCATTTAATTAGCATTTAACATTGAAGCTTCTTGGAGGAAAATTGGGGAGGGGGATCTACAACTCCACTTACAACAATTTATTTTATGCCAGTTTCTTTTGCATGCCTCAGTAACTATACAATTAACAGCTATAAAGGGAAGGGAAAATGGGGTTTGTGTCACGTAATCCTTAAGGTTTCAATTTAGGGTGATATAAATGCTGTAAAGAAAAGCTAGCTGCTTGTGAAGCTCTTGACTTCAGCTTTAGAACAAAGGGGGGGAGGAGAGACCATTGGAGGTGTCTTCCAACTGGGCAGATAGCCAATGGAAAGGGACAAGGAAACAAAAGCAACAGTGAGATGGTAGGATTTGCTCAGCTCTTCTCATCGTGGTGGAAGCTGCTGAGACTGGTATGTAGTATTTTATGGATTTAGCCTTCTGGGGTTTGAAAAGTCTGCTTTACAGTTGTTAGTTGATCTTTTATTGACTGTGTTGTTTTATTGTTGTTGAGTTGATCCAGAGGCTCAGGTAGTCTCATTCTGTAAACCACTTCGAGCCCTCTTTGGATTGGGGAAAGTCACAATAAAAATATTTGGATGAATGGATGGATGTTATGCAAGGTGCATGTCAAAGTTGCTTTGGTGATTAATAGTGCAATCCTAATCAGAGTTAGACATGGGCATGAACAGCATTATGAACAGGAAAAACCCATGAACAGCCCATTCATCTGTTCGCGAACAAGCCATTTGTGAGGCCCCATTCTAAATGAACAGGTGGTCATTGCAAGCCTCATTCGTTGCCTTCGTCAGCTGTTCATCAAGCCAGACACCGGTAATCAATTCCCTTGGCAACCTGAGGCAGGGACTGAACTCTGTCTGAACTCCTTCTGGCTTTAACCCTTCAAAGTACTTCCAGCAGAGAGTCCTGTTTTTGCTACTGTGAAGAGAAAATGACAGCAAAGGGGGGGGGGGACCCATGGATCGTGCCTTTCCCAGGGTGCAATCTCTCTGAAACTTGGGGGGGGGGTCCTTCGGAGGACAGTGAGGACTATGTCCCCTGCAAATTTGGTGGGTGTTGGACATTGGGAAGATCAATTTGTAACCCCTCAAAGTAGCTTCCAGCAGAGAGTCCCATTTTTGCCACTGTGAAGAGAAAATGACAACAAAGGGGGAGACCCATGCATCATGCCTTTCCCGGGGTGCAATCTCTCTGAAACTTGGGGTGGGGGGGTCTTTGGAGGACAGTGAGGACTATGTCCCCTGCAAATTTGGTGGGTATTGGACATTGGGAAGGTCAGTTTGTGGGGTGTGTAAAGGGCCCTGCCCCTTGCATTCGGCTGGCCGGCGGCAGGGGGGAATCCCCACCTGCCAGCTGATAGTTTAAAGGGATCTTTAAAGAGCCACAAACAACGAACATGTTTGTGAACAGGGTCATGTTCATTATTCGTTGTTTGTGGATGGCAACGAACAACGAACAGCTTGTTCAGGGTTTTTTTCCATTTGTGCCGATGTCTAATCAGAGTTATTCCAGTCTCAGCCCATTAATTTCAATGGGCTTAGACTGGATTAACTCTGCTTAAAGATACACTAAGTTTCTTTGCAACTAAGTACAAACAGTACTTCTAAAGCACCATTGACTTTCAGATTATAACAAATTAGCATCATTTTAATGCAACATTAGCATAAGTGTGACCAAACAGGCACTTATATTCAAAATAAGTGGAACACACCAAAAAGATTTTAAGCGAGAGGTATCCGAAATTTAATATCATGGTCTTCTGTGGAGGGTGCATAAGGTAAGTATGTGCTGTGGAGACTGGTGTGCATGTGTGTGTTGTTCATCATTACAGAGGCCAGGTGAGCATTGTCAAATGATTACAACGTCTCCTCCAAATGTCCATGCTCGAAGTGAGGTCTTCATGGGCAGAAGAGAGATGAGGCATGGAAACTCAACTGAAAGAGCAACTACCAAGGAGGTGCCTCTATCTCAGCCCCGCATCCTTTACCACCTGCTGACTACCTGAGCTGAGGTGCTATCATTACAATATGGCCCCACATCTGTCTTGGCTCATTGCAGGCAGTCCTCCAACAAGTGTGAAGGCAATGGTGTTCCCTACACCCAGCGCATTTGTGGCAGTGCCTGGCATTCCCCCCACTGTTCTTGGAGGGTCGCCAAGTTTCTCCTTCTGCTTCCTACCATAACCTGATGAGCTATAGTATTTTCAGTAGGGGCAAAGGCACAATGACACCTTTCAGGCAGCCAGGTTATGCTTCATGTGTGCAAGTTAGTGTGTCACGTATTAAATGATGTTATCATGGTGGTCCCACTACTGTCACATGTGATTCCTTTTGTCAATGGGCAATGGAGGACATAATCAGGAATGAAATCATGGCCAGCCAATGGTGATCAGCAGCAGTTTGCTAGAAGTTTGTCGGAGTGGCTGTCAACATTGTGATGCGAAATCTTGACACTGGATTGGAGAGTGTAGGACCGGAATGAGTTACACCAGTCTGAACTCCAGCGTTGTGGAAGCCATCTTTTGAAAGATACCTAACACTGTATCCCAGCTATGTGTACTTCAGTCTTTCTCTCAGGAGCAAAGGGCATAATTATTCAGCCTAGTGGTTAGGAGTGTGAGCAATGAGCCCAATGCAAGTAGGACTCCTCGTTTCAAATCTCACCTCAGCAACCAACTCACCCGTTGGCTGTTCTTTCAGTGTCACACAGGCACCCACATTGCCTTGCCTTACAGGGCTGTGGTGAGAATTAGTGAGATAGTATATATCAATGCTTTGAACTCTAGAAGCACACTATGAAAAGGCAACACTACTGGTTCTCAAAGTGCTTTATGACTCAATAGTTGAATTATATGAAAGACTTGCAGGCCTTATGAGAGGAAGAAATTCTCAGTAATTAGGCAACGCTGCATAGCCTTCTTGTAAACAGGCGGACACAAATCTTGACTAGGAGATTAGAGGCTGAATTTTTATTCCCTTTTTTTTCAAAAAGGCTGTGTATGATTCAGCAATGGACTGGGAGATTTGGGTTCAAATTCCTCCAGTGCCATGAAGCTTGGTGACCTTGAACCAGCTGTGCTCTCACTCTCTCTCAGTATAACCTACTTGACAAGATTGTCCTGAGGATAAAATGGGGGAAAGAGATCCTCATACACTAGAGGAACGACAGGATGAGAATGTTCTACTAGATAGGTAGATAAATCCCCTTTGTTTCCTGCTGACTTTGGTTGGTATCCTGTTGTGCTATTTTCTGTCTCGTTGGATGGGTGGGGGGAAGCATAGACGGCCTGGAATCGGTTATATATATTTCTGTCCATGTACATAAATGTGTGTGTGTATATCTCTACATAAAAATGTGTGTGTGCACATTTGTGCATGCACATATGTATCTAAATCTATATATTCTTCCCCTAAACAGACGGTGCAATGGCTGCCTCCCCCCCCCCGCACATCCCGTCCTGTCATCAAGGCAATCGGCAGCCGTATGGGAGATCAGAAAATGACCCCATGCCCATAAGAAAGAAGCAGGTGGCTGGTGTGATGTAATGTGCATCAAGAATGACAAACTCAAGGATTTTCTTCCATTCCCGGAGATTATTGCTCTTGCCATTTCTCATCTCCTGCCTTCAGGCTGCTCACTCTGATTCATGAGATGAGGGAGGGAGAACCCTTGAAGCTTTGGTGATCTGGTTGTCCTTATCCTATTGCCCAGAGCTGCACATGCTCGCTGGGGATCATAAATTTATCCTAGCCTTCTTTAATAACCTAGCTGCTTTATTTAGCCCTCTGACCCCTACTGCAGTGAATTCTGGGTCTGCCTGGTACAAAGCCGTATTTCTTTCATTTGTGCTTCTTCTTTCACCTGCTAGTATTTCTCTTCCTTTTTCTGTGATGGGAAGGAAGTGTAAAAGACGAGGGACCTGAATTCTGAAGTAATATGGGATGCCTTCATAGTCTGCGACCTCTGTGTCTTGAAGCAGACCTTTCTTTTTGGAGTGAGAATGCTGTTGGCGAAGAAAAAGCTGGAGGGTAATATTAAGGCCAGACTATGTTGTCAAGGAAGCTGTGGCCTCATTGTTAGACAATTGTAATACTTTCCAGGACATTCTGCTAAGCAGTAACCCTGTTCACAAGTTACAGTGAACACATATACAATCTAGCCCTGTTAACAAGTAACGGTGAAAGTACATACTATCCGTGTACAATGTACACTTGATTGTTCTTTGTATGCACATTGAGTAATTCTCATGTTACATTCAGCACATGTACAACTGAATGTGTGAGTCAAACCCCATCCTTATCCAGGTTTACCCCTGGTTTAATTCATAAAGTGAACACACGGCTTTTTCTTATAAAAAGATGTTTGCACATGCAGACAAGATGTACGTGTTTTCAGTGTAACATGTGAGCAGGGCTACTATGTACATTGTACACTTGATTTTTCCTTATATGTGTGTTGAGTAATTCTCATGTTACCATCAATGCACATACAGCTGAATGTGTGATTTAAGCCCCACATTTATCCCGATACTGGTCCCTGGTTTCATGTGAACACACATTTACTATTTCTTACAAACAGATGTACATGTGTACATGCAGAGGATATGCATGTTCACTGTAACATATGAACAGGGCTAATACGATCACACAATCACCCAGTTGAATTGCACTATTTCCTTCCTGAACACAGGTTTAGCTGTTCAGCATACAGTGATGGCACAAGTAGAGATGGGCACAAACCAGAAAAAAAGAACCATGCGGTTCATGGTTCGTCAAGTTTCATGAACCACGGACTTTTACAAACCTGCCCCGGTTCACGAATTGATTTGTTTTGGTTTGTGAAAATGTCACTTCTGGGCCAGCAAATCACCACTTCTAGGGCAGCAGAAGGTCACTTCCAGGTCAGCAGAAAGTCACTTCCAGGTCAGCAGAAGGTTTGCAGGAAGTCCATCCCCTGTTGCCTAGGAAACTGATTGATCAGCGCCAGGCTGTATGCAGTGATGAACTGAAAAACGAACCAGCCTAAAGTTCATGGCGGTTCGTCAGAAATTGGTTCTGATGAACCACTGGTTCACGAACCATGAACCGGCCTGGTTCGTCACGAATTTTGGTTTGTATTTCAGCACAAATAATCATATTGAAACTCATCCAAGGGCTTGACCAGATGAAAATGAACCCCGCTGTAAAACCTTCCAATCGTGCCACTTAGGGGTTCTGAAAAGCAGGAAAGATGCTCATGTATGAGAATGACCAAAATAGTGATTCTCTGGTAGCAGGAAAATTCTCATGCATGAGAATTGCTATGATGGAGATTCTCTGATTGGTAGATTATTGTTGCCATTTGCTCTTTAAAAAAAAAACAGGAAGTGATAGAAAGCTGCAGAACGTGAAAATGGCATGGGTACACCAGGGGACTTGATGATGTTAAGGAAACACCAGTCATCAAAAAGAGGGTTGGACGCTTTTTTAAAAAGTGGGTGGTAGTGGATGGGGCAAACAAAACCAAAAGAAACAGTAACTCAAAACTGGCTTCTAAAAAAAGATTGGGGTAAAAGCGGTCTCAAAAGAGGTGAGAAAAAACTGGGAGTTTAAAAAAAAAAGGCACAAAAATGCATGCAGGAATCAAGAAACACCAAAGCAGCACGGGGCCAGAACTGATGGGGAAAACCCTGTGCAGAAAAGCTTTTTAATGTTGACTGAGTCTTCATTGGTTCTGCTGCAGATTATTTCAGCAGAATTGATCTGCAGGTCTTTGGACATATACAAAGAGGGCTAACAAGGACCTAAGACTGGAATAGCAGGTTGCCAGAAAAAGAGGATAGTCTTCTGAAGTGTTTGCATTCTGCTAAGGTCCAGAAAAATTGTCTGAAGTATGATTTTGTTTGGTTGGGTTTTTTTTGTTACAGAAGGTTTTTGTAAAGGTTTGACTGGCAGGTTGTCACTCAAGGCTCTGAGATCTGCCTGCAGGTTCAAAGAGCCTGGCTGCTGCTGGAGGCTAGGTAGCCTTGTCCGAGCAGCACTGTTTTTGGGGATGGATGTTTAGGTGTTGCTGTTGCATTCCTGCCCAGCTGCAGGCTAAGGAAAAACGGACGGTTCAAACTAACCAGGCTGTTTGGGGTGAATTGATAAGCTATCAGAAGGGAGAGCGGAGAGGGCCTAGAAAAGTAGCAGACAGAGCTGGCACTGCGGTGAGCTGTGTTTCTCTTTCAATTATAGCAACTGTGTGTAAAGTTGCATGTGTGACAGTAAATAAGCATGTGCAAACTCTGTCCTCTTTTTTGAGGGCTCTAGACTTCTTTTTTAGTCCATAGGACATGCTAATTCTCTCTGCACTTGCTAGGTGTGGCAACAAAAGCCGTGTTTCTGACAACCCTGAGCATTGCTGCAGGCCTCTGAGATGACTTGTAAGGCTTACAGATCCCCCAGGACACATTCGGTTTGACAGGCATGCCTAGTTTGGCACCGGGTCAAAGATACCATTGATATGGTCACAAGATATCTGGGCACATCATAAGGAGGTTTCAAGGCCATTCTAGGCCTCACCACACACAGTATTTTCAGATTCCATTTTGGAATGAAATCCACATCTCTAACTCATAGTTGTAGGAGCTGTTGGGTATCAGGTGGTGTCAGATACATCCTCTGTCACTATGAGGGTCCCCAACACTGCCTTGGCAAATGCTGGGAGATTTGGGAGAGGATGGAGTTTGGGGATGATGTCACTTCTGGGTAGTGCTCTAGGCTGACTTCCCTATTCTCTATGGCCTTTACTAGGGGAAATTCCTAGAGCATCACTATGTGGAAGCCATTTTCTCTCTTGCTCCTCAGTTCCTCAGGATCCAGAAACTGGGGCTGGGAACAGGTAATTCCCTGTCCTGAGTGGATAAATGGGAGGCCTAGTGACTAGTGATGGTGGAAAGAGTTATCAAGTCTCACCTGACTTAGGCAATCTGGTAAGGTTTTCAAGGCAAGACAAACAGAGGTGATTTGCCATTGCCTGCCTCTGTGTAGCAACCTGGACTTGTGTAATGTCGTGGCAGACTGCTACTGTCTTAAATGGGGGAAAGACTGAAAAATTTGATTTCCCTTTTAAAATAATAACTCCCAAAATCTTCTCTCTTGAACAATTTCAGTTATCATGGTATTTCAGGATGTAAGGTGGGTGGAAAAATATTGTAAATTTCCGAATCCATTCTATCTTCCATTTCCCCTTTTGCACTAATATACTGTACTGATTCTGCCATTCTAAAAGCTTCCCTTAACATACAGAAAGCCACTCTCCTGCCCACTGGTTGATTTATCACTCTGTCTAGGTAGCCCAAATGATTTAAGTGGAAACCAGCCTCGTAGCCTGTAGGTATCACTGACTTTTTAATAAGAGGAAATTTTGTAAAAATGCAGTTTGCCAGAGGAGTCACATTATCACAGTCTGATTGTATTTGGAGGATGCTAAAATTAAATCCACAGAAATTCACCTCCCAGGCCATTAGATTAAAAAAAATGCGTTGCCCATATTAAACTGGAAGTTAGACAAAGATCACAGCTTCGTTCTCTGAAATCAATGACAAGCTAATTGCTCGGCTATCGTGCTCTGGAGGCCTACCTCTTGGGCTGACACTCCCCATGTGCTCTGAAAGCAGCTCAGTTTTAAAAAGCCACCCTTCGTTATGGTTTTCGTTGCATACGGGACCCTGTTCAGCAAAGTGCTATCATGTGACATTGGCATAGCACTGATAGCTGTCGATTCTTGGACCGGCACGCAAACTCTCAGCTTCTGGATTGTGTTGCCAGTAGTGTAACACACACATGCACCATTTACAAGATGTGAGTTGAACCGTGGCAGTCACTGCGGAAATTACACTATGAATGGACCTTGAGGTTTGTGGAAGATCCAGATCTGGCAAGGCAGAAATCTGCTGATCAGTTGCAAAATGGCATGGGAAGGCACAATCTGAAGTTGAGAAGTGGGAAGCAGGTTCTTAACTCTCCCCCACCCCTGCCCCGGCCTTCCTTTCCCCCCGAAACATCTTCTCCTAACTTCTTTCCCCTAGCTGGGACTCTAGAACCACGTGGCCCAACACTGTGGAAACTGGAAGCATTCCATTAGAGATAGACCCTGCCATGTGCAGCACACTGGACCACACCTGAGCATTTAACTAGTATACTCAATATCCAGTTTGTGCTCCCCCTTCCCTTTGAGTCTCCCAGTGGGTCTGTTGCCTGTGGTCTTAGAAGCTTCTGTTTCCTTTCTTAACATTATGGCTTCTTAGTCTATGGAGATCCCTGCCATCCTTCTCACAGCAACAATATCCAGCTGTCTTCATTTGGCATCCCTTCCTTGCGCCTCCCTTCTCCTCTGGGACTGTCCTGACTAACGTTTTGTTAGTCACCAACTCACAATTTGCTCCTTGCTCACTGGTATTTCTTGCCACCTCCTTAGCCCATTTTATAGTGCTCGGACACTGGCAATCACTTGGTGGTTCGAGATCCATATGTAGCTCTTTGACATGCCACCTGTGGCTCTTCTGAGCCCCATTCCCCATTGCGGCACCTGTCCCATGATTTATGAAAGTGGACAAGGCCCTTGCTCTGTAAGGCCTGTGATTGACAGGTGGTTCCTACCTTGAAACAGCCACCACCAGAGGAATGGTAAGCTGCTAGCCTTCTTGAGATGGAGGCCTCATGTCAAAGACTGAAGTAAATGGAGCTAATTTGGTTAGGGCAAATGAGAATGTAGCGCTCTGTGAGCCACTGAGTGAGTACCACTGTGCTAGGACTTCTGCATGGACTAACTATGCTGTTGAAATACTGCCTTTGCCATCACAGAGCTGCCCTATGTAGTCGACTAGGATGCCAAGGAGCAAGGCTGGTCCTAATTGCACTTTGATCACAAAAAAAAAATCTGCCACCGGGGGTGGAGCAGGAAGAAGACATTTATTTATTCATTATTTATTTATTTATTCGATTTTTAGCCCGCCCTCCCCACAAGTGGACTCAGGGTAGGTTACAATAGTATAAATAATACCAAAAAAACCCATTTTAAATACATTTAAAGTCAGAACAGTAGTATATGTACAGACAGAGTCTCAGATGGCGGCCTCCTCCATTCTTCCATTACCACACTATAAACAAAAAAGGAGTGGGGAGTGGGGGGCGCAGTTGATATCATACAGTGATATTGCATATGGGGGGCAGATGGTTTAATCCCCCCCCCCTGACAGGAGACTCGTTGGGAGGCATTTCTAATAATCTAAGAATCTTATATTCACATGAACCTCCAAATCCTTGTTATGATAGCCACCCACTCCAGGCCGCCATAGGTCAGGTGACCATCTGGGGTAAACCAAGATGGCCTCATTGGAAGTTACCTTGGGAGCAGCTGGGCTGCTTAGCGCCAGGCTTAGTGAATGGCGTGAATGCCCATTTCTTGCATGAAAATAATATTTCCGGAATTCAAATGGGTCAAGGGCTTGACAAATTGCTGTCTGTGACTTGGAGGAATTAAGCCAAAAAAGAGAAAAAAATTTGCCCTGACCTTCTATGAACCTAGATTTTTGGGTGGCTGGCTCAATGTTACGGTTGCTTCATAGTATCAATTAAATGAGGAGGGACGTTGTTTTAAGTTTCTGAACTATGGCTGTTGCCTGCATCCATTTATCTGTTTGCCACCCCCTCCCCTTTTCTAATGTGACATGATGAGGATTCGATGTGACACACACCAAACTTTGAATGTCCCGCAGCCAGTTTCAGTGGCTTGGATGCTGTCATCTTGAGCCACGTCAGAAGCACTGGCTCAGTGGCTGCGTCGGTGACACATGTCAGAAACTTTTAAACGTCTGCTCTTTTTTTCATCAGGCTGCTTCTGCATCCTAGCAAGGGAAGAGCTGACATTTTCTGTTTGGGTGGAAGTTGCTGTGGTCCCCTCTTCCTGCCTCCTCTAACTGTCAGCCTGAGTTTCCCCTAAGCATATCAAAGTACAGTCAAATAAACCTTGTCATTTAGAAATACATTCGGTAGTATCCAGGCTTTTACAACCCTGTGTGTGTGTGTGTGTTTAAAAGAAAAAAAAGAATCAACTTGGGCACATTTTCTTATAGAATAGATGCACTACACAAAACACAGCACCAGGCTATCTCTGACCTTTTTTACGTGCCATGCTTGGAGAATGATGTGCAGAACTCAGCTACACATGAATTCCTTAACATTTCTGGAGTCCCCTCCCCCCCATTAAAGTGGAATAATTTGGCATATACAACACACAGCATACTAGACGTGTTCTCCATCCTCTCTGTTGCCAATAGTTGGAGGAATTAACATTTTGATTAAAAACATTCCGTTTAAGCATTAAAAAGAAGAAAATGCCCTCTCTATATGCAACTTTAGATCATTAAGAACGGCTTTTATTGCAGAGCCTCGATAGGGAAAGCCAGTATTGTAAAGAGGTTAGAGAATCAAATTAGGGAAACAGAAAGGCACAGATTCAAATCCTCATATGGCCATGAAACTCAGTGGGTGACTTTGGGCCTGTCACTCTCTCACAGCCTAACCTACCTCAAAGGGTTGTTGTGAGGATGAGAGGATATCCCTGTATGCTGCCTTGATCTTGATGGAGGAAGGACAGAATAAAATTATGCTAAATAGAAGTACTTGAAAAGAAGAAATGATCACGATATATGCACGTTGTTTCAATAAATTCATTGTAGAGTTCCTTAATTTCCCCCCCTGTAAATAAGGATAAGAGAAAGCCTGTAGGAGCTGAGTGTGAATTCATCAGACCCAGCATCCTGTATCCGACAGTGGCCGTTTCCACACTACTCACCTTCATCCGGAACGCTGCGGAACATCGCGATAAAAACACGGAAGATAGCGTCTTCTTGCGTGAGTTTTGCGTGACGTCGCGCAAAACTTGCGCGAGAAGACGTTATCTCCTGCGTTTTTTCCATGATGTTCCACAGCATTCCAGATGCACTCAAAACTCGCACAAGAAGACGCTATCTTCTGCGGGGGGGGGGGTTGCGATGTTCCGCAGCGGTCCGGATGTGAGAAGATGTTATCTTCCGCTTTTTTTGCGACGTTCTGCAACGTTCCGGTTGAAGGTGAGTAGTGTGGAAACGGCCAGTGATCAGCCAGGTGCTTCTTAGACTTTTCCTGGCAGGGCATGAGGGGAACAAGCCTCCTTGGTTGCTTGCGCCTCAGTAACTGACTTAATTCTTCTGAACATAGGAGTCCATTTAGACTGTCAGCAGAGTGCCTGTGCAGAGTCAGGGCACTGAACTGATTAAGAGTAACAACAGTTTTATTAACAGAACTAACAAACTGGATAGGAAAGAGAAGAAAATAAAGCTAAATTGCCTTGCAGTAGAGTTCTAGTTTTAGAAAAAATGCCTAAATTTTGTAGACTGACAAGGAAATGCCCCCTTTCCTTGTCAGAACGTACTCCCCTGCAGTCCTGTCTAGCCCAAACTTGTTGCCCCTTGCAAGATCTTCTCTTCTTTGTTCACAAGAGGTTGCTATACTCCAGTGCAGCATCCAGTCCTCCATGCTAGACCTACAGTGCAATCCTAAGAAGAGTTGTACCCTTCTAAGTCCATTGAAGTCAATGAGTCTGAGAAGGGTATAATTCTGTTTCAGATGGTACTGCTGGCCGCCTAACCCCTTTCAAAGCCACCTCAGCTTGTGACTATCTGTACATCTTGTTTTAGTGAATTCCATAGGCTAGACAAGTGTCATATGAAACTGTATTTCCTTGTGTCTATCTTGAATCCACTGGCAATCAGTTTCACTGACTGCCTGTGTTTTTTTGAGTCTATTCTTTCCATACAATGGTTAATTTTATAAGTAATTATCTACAAATAATTTGGTGAAGGAAGGAGGGGAAGAAATGTTTCCTAAGCAAAGGCATTCTTCGAGTAGGGTGAAAATTGAGCTTGGAGAATATTTATTTGTTTATTTTATGTCATTTATATTCTGCCTTTCTCACTGAGACTCAAGGCGGATTACATAGTGTGAGATTACTACAATCAGTAGCAAAGACAAGGGTAGGCATTTCAATACAGTGTCAAGAACATTTCCATAAACAATGTCATGAGGTAAATGAATACAAGTTTATAAAGACATAGCATTAGCAAGGGTCCAATATGGGGTTGAAGAATTGCTGGAACGGAACATAATCAAATCTAGGACTTACAGTAAACAACATGAAGCACAGATAGTATATAGGAGTACATATTTAAAGGAACAGAGAATATGTAAGACAATGTAATGGTGAAGTCTATGGTTCCTAACTCATATATGTCCCTAGGCAAATTCCTTTCCCACACTTTTGTCACCACAGGATTATGTAGGATTGGTGGCAAATTAGCGTCAGAAGCCATGTGGTATGCATCCCTTGTAGCTAGTTCCTTTCCCCCCACTCTTTCTACCTTCTTCTCTTTTCCAGCTATCCATTGGCCTTCTTCCCTCCCGTCACCCAATCCTCTAGCTGCCCACTTCCTCTGCTTCACAGGGTCTTTCAAAGACCGGCCTCTTCCTTTCCCCAAGTTTCTTCTTCAGTTGAGTTAACCTTTTCTGCACATTTTCAGCTCCGTGGTATCATTTCTGAGATGGGAATGACCAGAACCATATGTGATATTCCACCAAAGATTTAAGAGCCAAATGAAAAACAAGGTAGTTGCTTAAGTTATGAGTTTAATATTTTTTTTATTTTTTCATGTAGACCATTTATATGCTGCATTACCCTACTAAAAAGATACCCAAGGAGGATTACTGTATAAAAACTGGAAAACAACAATAAAAATACCTCATAAAAGCAAAATCATCCTAAAACAATCATTGGAATGAAACAGCGGTACCATGCAGCATACTAATCAGTGCCAGCTTAAAAACATAATTCAAAGGCCTTCTGGAATAAAATCATTTTAAGTTGTCTCCCGAAGGCCTAGGGTAAGGGTGCCAGTTTGACCTCCTGAGGAAAAGAGTTCAAGAATTGAGGGAAGCAGTAACGGCCTTCCCACCCATCCACCCTCTCACTCCAAACAATGTAGGTTCCCATGAAGAGGCCTCTATCGTTGCTCTTAAAGCTCACAATGATTGGTATGGCAGTTATTTAGGTACTGTGGTACCAAACTATTTAAGGCTTTAAAAGACTGAATCAACACATACATTGGGCTCAAGATGGAAGCCAGTGCAACTGACACAACATTGGTTGCCCTGGAGCTGTCCAAGTTCTATAGAGGCTACAACGGTCAAGCTATAACCAATAAAATATATTGAAAATAAATATTTATTATGCAGTGTACACAGTAATAAAATTAAAAACAAAGGGCCTGAATGTCAGGCAACATAAGAAAGATTTAGATAAGCTGTAATGTTCTCCAAATACTGTTGATAAACATGTCAAATGACTAAGACAAGACCATACGTGTTTCGGTCTGAGGGCCTTCCTCAGTGATCAATTATATTCACTTTTGCAATAAACAAACCCACACATCCAGAAACCAATATATATCAATCCTGTTGAGAAAAGAGGCAGAATGGATTTTAAAACTGAAAACTCTGCACTCTAATGGGTTAAATGAGAACATTTCCTTGCAAATACTCATGTAGATAAGAACTGAGGCAAGCCCAGAAAGCTCATTCTGCTATAGTGTACATACGGAAAAGATACTAAAGGAATTTAGAAGTGATTTATTTATTTAGTTTATGTCATTTATAGTCCGCCTTTCTCACTGAGACTCAAGGCGGATTACACAGTATGAGATTAGTACAATCAGTATCAAGTACATTTCAATACAGTATCAAGGACATTTCATAAACAATACCATAGAGTAAATCTGATACAAGTTTAAAAGACATAGTATTAGCAAGAATCCAATACAGAGTAGAAAAAATACTGAAACAGAACTTAATCAATTCTAGGACTAACATTAGACAACATGGAGCACTGGTGGTACATAGGAGTACATTATTTAAAGCAGCAGATAATATGTAAGGCAATATAGTGATGAAGTCTATGGTCCCTAACTCATTAGCGAAGCATCTTCCCTACAATACAGCCCTCCCATTTGAGTAAAAATCCTTTTGGAATAATTCGGTTTTGCATTGTTTACGGAAAGCCAGGAGAGTGGGGGCTCTTCTGACTTCCTCAGGCAGGTCATTCTGCAGGGTAGGGGCCACCACAGAGAAAGCCCGTGTACGTGCACCTGTGTGCAGCCTGGCACCTGCAGGAGACCCTGTTCAGATGAGCGAAGCTGCCATGGAGTAACATAGGGAGGGAGGCGGTCCTGTAGGTATGCCGGACCAAAGCCGTGAAGAACTAATACCTTGAACTGAGCATGGTAGCTGATGGGTAGCCAATGAAGTGACTGTAGGATGGGAGTGATGTTCCTGCTCGCTCCTGATAACAGTCGAGCTGCAGCATTTTGCACTGATGTTTTAAAATGGTTATTCACAAATAATGTAAATGAAATTTTGTGTGTGTATGATTATGAGATATGTAGCGTATGTTAATGTTAGTTCAGGCATCCAGATACTGAGTATGTATTATGAACTGCACTTTGTACGTGCTCTGTGAACTTGTCCTGTGTTTTAATAATACATTTTATTAACTTTTAACATTATGTACTAATTATCAATTTATATTTTGTTTTAATTGGTAGATCCCCCCGATGAAGCTGTTTGCAAAACGTGTAGGGGTTTACTAGTATTAAAGATACTTTTCTTGCAACAATTGCTGTTTTTTCCTTTGTTTTGCCTTGGTGTAGCCCCCCCCCATCTTCTTCACTGAGGCCTAGCAACAGCCACTGAGAGGGCATTCATTTTTTAAAACTACAAGTTCTGCTTCTATTATTTGGGACTGTTTATTTGGGGGGGGGGTTGTTTGGTTTTTTAAAAATGTCTGATTTTCCGGCAAACCTGGGGCTTTTCTCAGGTATGTAGAAATATCTGTATTGACTGTTCATGAGTCATGACCCTAGTCTTTGGATTTGAACATCCATAGATGGAGTCATATTGAGAATTAGATACATTGACGCTTTTGAACTGTCACACTCTTTTTGCACAGACTTTTTAAAAGGAGGATAAAGGGCCTAGTCAGTGACGGAAGCCAAGCTTATACCCATTGAAGGAACTCAATCCTCTCAGGATACCCTCCTCTTTTAGATCTCTCCCAGAGGACAGAGCCACCATTACCACAACTTCTGAGGGGTGATTCTAAGGCTAACAGCTACCCCTCCAAAAATAACACTCTCTGCTTGTTCTGCTACCTGTACAAAGAACAGAAGAAAGGCAGAGCTTAATGAATCACAGCAAATTAATTGTCAGGCAATCAGAGTAGATTAATGGCTGAGTTTAAATTAAAAATTTGGAAAGTCTGCAAGTGGTTTTAAATAAAGAAAAGTCTTGCTGCCTCTGTCCCCTGATGTCCAAACTGGCATTCAGGAGGAAATACCATTTTTACAATCCTTCTTACAATCCTTCATATTAAGTATTCTAGTTGCCTCTGCTGCTGCCCCGGTCACCTGCTGCTGTTGGGACTGGCATGGCTGCAATTGCATCTAAGAGTGTACACCCCCCAAAATTGGTAAATCTGATTTTTTTACCAAATCTGAGAAAAAAATTAGAATTCCCTGAATCCCAAACTGATTCTCTAATTCAGTTTGGATATTTCTGAAAAATTCACCTGCCTACACCAAAATAGTAAAGTGCCCAGTAGCACCTTTAAGACTAACCAACTTTATTGTAGCATAAGCTTTTGAGAACTACAGCTCTCTTTGTCAGATGCTCTAGGCTCCACCTCCCAAATCTCCAACCTGGGGTTGGCTGGGGTTATGAGGAGATAGCTGTGGCCTTGGTTAACAGAGACAAAGTATTCCTACAGGCCTTAATTCCTTTCAACTCAATCCCCCTCCATTGTAATGGAAGAAAACCCAGCATGATTCTGGCTGCTGATGGATCTGCCACCACCACTATTGGGTGAGGCTGCCACTGTACCTTATGGGGCTGTTGCTTTGATATTGCTGTTATAGGGTTACCAGGTCCTTTTACCCTCCCAGTGGGAGGGGGACCTGGAATTCACCTTATTTGAATTTGTGCGCTTGTGTGTGCTCCCATAACATCACCCTAACATCAACTGGGGGACCTGGGATCCCTACCAGCGGCTCATCTCCCTAAAGCATTCTTCTATGTCTCAGCCTCTTTCCTAAAAGTTGGGGGCAGAATGTAGGGATTTGCCACAACATCTATCTCCCTTCTGGCTAGGGCAATTTCTGGAGATTTGAGAGTAGAGCCTGAGGGTGCAGGGTTTGGGGAGGGGAGGTACCTCAGCAGAGTATGCTGCCATGGAGTTAGAGATCCCATTTCCCTGGTGAGGGCAGAGGATCCCCCACTGCCAGCCTCTGCCCCCCACCACTTCTCACCTGGCTGGCAGGTGGAAAAATGCCTGTTAACAGTAGGAGTACGCCTGCCTACAATTCCCAGGAGCCCCTGGGCTGTTTTGGCACCCTTCTTGGTCAATCAGAACACATGGGGCTAGTGATATATAAGTCTGGAAGGGGGGGAAAGCCTTTGTTCTTTCTCCCAGGAAGCAGGCCAGAGGAGGTTTCTGCTAGGGAGAGAGGCCCTCATCCAGGTAGGGTGAGAAAACAGGCCTGGCAGACAGAGGGACAGTGAGTTCAGTTGTGCTAGGGCCTTTTGTTTATTTTGCTTTCACCCATCTATTGTTGCTTAGGCACCTTGTTTGCTTGTTGTTTTTGTTTGTTGTTACTCTGCTGGGTCCTCACACCTGTTTATTGGCCAAGCTACGGAGGTCAGAAGGATTGGGAGGGTACTCTGGGCCTTCCCAAGGGACCCTAAATCCCAGAATGGTGGCAGCATAAGGTGGCTCACCCTGCCTGAGGCATGACAGGGTGTCAGGGCTTGCCGCAGTCGCCACTGGGCGGGGTGCTGGGTGGTCTGCTCCTGACATCAAAGGGGGGCCAGGGATTCTGCGGAACCCTGCTTTGTGGATGGAGGGGCGGTATACATCACCCAGACGCCCTCTCACTCCACTCACTGGCCCGCTCAACCTGTGCCACTCACTCCCCTTGGTCTCTGCCATCTCCTCCTCCTTCATCCACTCTCCTCCTTGCCTTTGCTCTTGCTTGGCTCTGCTCCAACTCCACTCCATTACTCCTACTCGAAACCCACCCCACCCTGTGGGCATGCTTCCCTTTTATCCCTTCAGCCTAGCCAGGCTCTGCCTGCTAACCACGCCCTCCTGCTGCCTTCCACCCCAGGGCCCTAGCTGGCCTAGGCAGCTGCACCTGGGCTCGTTTGGCTGGAAGCACTGAGCTGGTCCACCTGTGCCTCGTTGGCTGGCTGTCCAGCCTCCCTGGCTGATCTGATGGCTGAAGGCAGGCACAGCTGAGCCTCCCTGGCCGGCTGTCCATCTCCTCCCACAGAATGCCTCAGGCAGCTCTACCTGAAGCTGCTTAGCTCCTAGCATCCCCTGTGCTAGGTTAATGCTTTCCAGCAGGGCTGCAGGCTGGGGCGTGGCTCTGAGATGCTGAGGCAGCTTCTCCTCCCTGGCTGGTAAGGCTTCAGCTTGGCCCCCTGCTGGCTTCCTGGACTCCCACTGGAGGGTGGGGATGGCTGGTCTCCACCTGCCCCTTCTAACCCTCTGAGGCTTGGGTGTCTCATCCCTTCCCCCTGTGGCTGGCTGGGGCTTGGGTGTTGCTTCCCTTCCCCCTGTGGCTGGCTGGGGCTTGGGTGTCGCTTCCCTTCCCCCTGTGGCTGGCTGGGGCTTGGGTGCCTCTTCCCTTCCCCTTGTGGCTGGCTGGTACTGGGCCTGGCTGCCTGCTGAGGCATCTGGGCTGCTGTCTCCCGGGGGTCTCCCATCCTTTCCTCCAGGTAAGTCCGGGGGCTGGGCTGTAGACCCCGGACACAGGGGCCATGGACAAATTCTGCACTCTACTAGCCCCCCTCAACTGCTGCTCATAGAAACTTTACTCTGGTGTGTGTGTGGGGGGGGGGTAGTAAAAGCTTTGAATGCAATTGCCAGTGCAGTTAATTGAAGTGTGTATAATGTGATCCAATTGCTGAATGAGGACGTTTCTAGTTGTAGAATGACAAGAGAATTTCTTTTTGCTGTTCCTGTTCAAAGTTCACTTAAATATTATCCCATCACAGTCATTGTGGCAAGCCTTTAGAGAATCATTGACAGCTGAAATAAAGCTACTGACTGAGGCACATACACGATGCTCAGCTTAAGGCCCCTTTCAGTTTTAGGTATTTTCTTCAGGTCTACATATGATACTTCTGCTGTGGGAGGGAAGGAGGGAGGGAGGGAGGGAGGGAGAGAGAAGATTTAACAGAAGTAAGATGCATTTGTTTTTGGCTTCTAATTAATCAAGATAACATCTCTTTCAGCCATTAGACAGTAAAATCAATAGCCTGGGCAGCCTGACTGCCATTTAGACTTATATACAACACCTATTATTGGCAAAATAGTGATGTATTTAACCATTTCATTCTTTATTATATTTCAAATAAGGATCAGTCTCCACAAGAAAGAGATGTACCAAGTGCCTTGAGAGGGATTGCTGTGCTATGAGCCCCTCTATGTACTTCCTCGGGTAGGTTTGTTTTAGAGATTTTTTTTTTAAAAGCTGAAATAACAGATGCTGTCAGGTAGCTGCCACTGAATTTCACTTAAGCTGAAATTCAAGGCAAAGTAGTAGGTCGAATGCGTACTGGAATTTCTAAGGTACTTAAAAACAATGGAATAGGGCTGAGGAGAATCCACTCTGGTTTTGCAGACATTTTCAAATGTCAGCTCAATAGCCTGTGTCACCCTCTTTGTAATACAAATACTTCTACTAAAGTCACAAATGCCTCCTTGGAAGCAAAGACACTAGTACAAAAGTCCAGGGCACTGAGATGAAATTGGTATACTTTGAAGCAGACAAAATGTATCTAGTCCACTTTTATCCCACCCTACCTCCAAGGGCAATATACAATATTTCTCTCTTCCTCATTTTATCCTCTTGACAATCCTGTGAGTTAGGTTAGATTGAGAGACAGTGACTGGCCCAAGGTTACCTGATGACTTTGGTGGCTGTGTGTGTGTGTGGGGGGGGGGGTATGAACCTGGATCTCCCAGATCCTACTCCAACATGCTGATCTCTGTATTAGAAATGACCCGGAGCATTTCCCAAGCTTTCCCACCAGCATCTGCTGGCATCTTCTTCATGGAATTGTCTTCTTGTTGAATTTCTTTGACGGTTGGTAGCTGCTTTCCTTCTACTGCCACCACCACTGGTGCCAGGGTTTCTGGTGCCCGCGGCCACCCCCACATGCGCGCGCACCCCCGGACTGCGTGATGACATCACCACGTGATGATGTCATCACGCAGCAAAGCTGGGCCCATTGGCCGGCGGGTGGCTGGGGCGGTGTGCAGAGGCTGCCTGTGCTCCGCATGCCACCCCAGCCGCCTGCCGTGCTTGGCCTGCGGCTGCTGCGCCCAGCCGGGGGCGTGTGGTGGTGGCAGTGGCGGTGTGGGGCTGGCTGGCTGCAGCAGCTGTGGGCCGGGCACGCCAGCTCCGTGGCACATGCCTCCGCCCCCAGCACCCCCTCCGGCACCCACGGCACCCGCCTCACCCCCTCAATGATGGCACCGGCCCTGACTGCCACCCCTATTACCATCATCACTGCTATACTTGTACATGCTACACTGGCCAGGTCACATCCACTGCAGTGTGGTGACATCATCCCATCTTTCAAGAACTATCATCGTTTTGTAGTAGACAGCAAATTTCTACCTAGCATTTTGGGTTTGGAGAGGGAAGGACTGGCAAAACGGAGCTCCAGGGGAGCTATGCTGAATATTACCCAGTTTTTAGTTTTGAATTAAAAACTGTCATGCTTAAGATTGTGTGCTTTTTCTTCTTAGATTGTGAGCGAGTCTATTTCTGTTTAGCTCAAAGGACTTAGATTTCCTGAGAACCGGTGAGAATGATGAACTCTTTTCCAGTCTTGCCATTGTGTCCTTATTTTTCCCTTACTGGTATTGCTAGTCTTACCTTCCTAGATAGATCCCACCCACTCAGTAATAAACTAATACATATCACTGCACGCTGCAAAGCCACCTGATTTGGCCACATGAGCAGGTGGGGCAATTTAGCGTACAGACAACTTAAATTAATAGGTGGATATTTTCTCAAGGGATGCCAAAACAAAATGAAGAGACTTTCAGACCTGCCAGAAATGTTGACTAAAAACTGTGAGCCATTTTGGCTCAGCTTTTCTATGTAGATCCTTTTTGGTGGAACGTTGGATAGCACATGAGATATCACAACTCGCTTTCCCTCCTTCACTTCCTAATGTAAATTAATGAGAACAATATTTTCCTTCTGCATAGGTTAGACAAATGTTAAATTATACTTGGGCTGTATCAGTAACTAACAGCCAAATGTGAGTTATTCTCAAGGCGCTACAACAACAGATGATGGAACAGTCTCATTTTAACAAATCTCTAAGGCTTAAGGACAATAAAATATTGGATATATATATATATATATATATATATATATATATATATATATATATATATATATATATATATATATATATATATATGTATATATATATAATTTGTCTACAGACTTAGAAAGCTACATAGTTCTTTGGAGAAGTATGTATTTTTATGTAGGTCACTATGGTTCAATATTCATAAAGAGTCTGGTACCTATACTTGCATGTCCCTTAGCACTTGGTCTCAGGATTGCATCCTTTGAGCTTTGTAAGTCATCTTCCCACCTGTGAATTCCTTGATTAGGTAATTAGCAGTACACATCAGCTGCTTCGACGGTTCCCCGTGCACAACGATTTCACGTGCATGTACAAGACCTTGTTGATTAGCTCAAGGGATTTAGCCAGTAACATCAAGGGGCGATCCCAAGGCAGCTTGCTTTTAAGAGTGTCTAATATTAATAACCATCTCAGTATATACTGTAACTCACTCTACGCAGGGCTGCCCTTGGGGCTTGGTCTGGAGACTTCAACGGGTCCAGAATGCTGCTGCGCGTGTCCTAACTGGAGTGTGTAGGACACACATTACGCCTATCTTGCAGCAGCTTCACTGGCTCCCAGTAGAATTCCAGATCTGGTTCAAGGTGTTGGTTCTGACCTATAAAGCCCTAAACGGACTGGGACCAGCATACCTAAGGGACCGTCTCTCCCCATATGTGCCCCAGAGAGCGCTTCGTTCAACTGGAAAACATCTACTGGTGGTCCCTGACCCTAGAGAGGCTTGGCTGGTCTCTACCAGGGCCAGGGCCATTTAGGTCCTGGCCCCAACCTGGTGGAACTTTCTGACTGAGCACTCTCGGGCCTGACAGGATCTTGTACCATTTAGGCAGGCCTGTAAGACTGAGATGTTCTGCCAGGCATAAGGTGGACGTTATATGCTGACTGCATTGCCGAACTCCCGACCTCAAGCGATCCGCCGGCCTCAGCCTCCCGGGAGGCTGAGGCCGGCGGATCGCTTGAGGTCGGGAGTTCGGCAATGCAGTCAGCATATAACGTCAGAAGACGACTGTATCGGTGAGCTGAAAGGGTCCAGAAGAAGTGGCCCGGCTCATACTAGCGGAGCGCAAAAAGCTCCAAAGATCATAAGGAAGGCATAAGGTGGAGGCTAATTTTAGTCCATCAGTGCCGAGCCTTCCACTGGTCTCCCTCTATGAGGGGTTTTGGAGAGTCCACTGCTGACTTCCCTGAAAAGGGGTACAATATTCTATCTGTCTGCTACTAGCTCCCCCTTTTGTATGCTGACAGGCAGGAGTGCAGGACTGCCCATCTTGGAATGGTTTTATTAATTGCTGGTTTTATGCTGTGATTATTGTTTTTATGTTGTATTTTAATCAATGTTGTACCTTGGCCTGAGCCCACTTGAGGGGAGAGCGGGTTAAAAATATAATAAATAAATAAATAAATAAATAAACGTCTTGACTGAGCTGGAGGGTTTCTGAACCCAGTATCCTATTTGAAAAGAATCCAAAATGGCGGGCTTGCCTGAAAGCCAACTCCTCTTTATGTCTCTCAATCTCTTCTGCATCCTAACTTTGTCCTCTTGCTCTTCTGTCTCCTTGCAATGTTTTAATATGCAGTTAATACATTTTCCAATATAATAGAGGTTTAGTTCTCTACTGCTAGCTTTTGTTGTCTTGCTTCATGAAAGAACAATGGCCATAGAAAGATGGCCTCCGGCAGTGCACAATTTATAGGTATGGAGTGGTTTAAATAGCCAATTTGTAAAAGCTTCAGACTCAATTTATGTGCTGGGCTTTTTCCCCCCATGGCGTTTATTTTGAAAAAAAGTGTAAAATGTGCCAGACTTCGATTCTGTTTACTCCTCTTGTACCTCATCAGCTCACAAACACGTGGTGGTGGTGGTGGTGGTGGGGGCTGCTCAGTACTGTTTGAAAGTCCATTTTGTCACTCGAAATAGCAAATGCAAGAATACTCTCTAAAAGCCATAAACTGAATTACACGTTGAACTGTTCTTAGCACTGTTCCAGACTTATTACTGTTTTGATTTTTGCATAGAAACTTCAGTTTAGATAAGGGTAGACATTTTTCTTGAAAAACACTTTTTGTAGATGTTCACCTTTTCATGGAGGGGATCCCATTTGGCACTATTGTTTCCTCAGCTGTCCTTACGGCGCTCTTTTTTCGCCTGGCTGTTGCTGTTTTGTTATTCCTGGTTGCATCAGTGACTCCTGGCACTCAGAGGTCATGTAGTGATATGGATTATGTTAGGTTGTGTTGCAAATTGAATTTGAGCTAAACTAGATATGTTGAGAGGAGATCCATGAATCTATCTACCTGCTTTAAATGTAAAAAAATCTGCTGTGCCACCCCCCACCCCTACCCAAATTTGAATCAGGGACACACCGCAACATGGCAGAGTGGAAGGTATTAGCCCTTTCCTGTGCACCATCTCAATCACCTTTCCAGGTTTATTGGCCCCACAAGAGAAAATATACAGAAAGAGATCTATAGTCATGTCTAGATGAAACAAACAGTGAAATCCTAAGTAGAGTTACTCTAGTCTAAGCCGTTTGAAGTCAGTGGGCTTCAACTGGAGTAACTCTGTTTAAGATTGCATTGTAAATTGCTGAGTGCCAATAACAGCATTTAAAAACAAGGGCAATGTGGTTTGCAATAGTCACATGCGTGATCACATCAAATCATGGCTCATGCTGTGAACAAGATGATCTCATGGTGCTACAGAGCCAATGAGAGTTGCCTATATGATGATGTCAATAAAGCAAGTGAACTGAGAGATGGCAGTGTATATAACAAAGTGGGCATTTTTTAAGGAATGTTAGAAGATCCTGAACTATCTTCCATTGCTGATGTCACAGGTGCTGGGGCCCAGGGAAGCTCTCTGTAGGCTGCCACCACTCTGGTACAAGTTTTCTCGGACGGGCCCAGAGCACCCAACAACTCCTTCTGTTTACTTTTTCCCAGTAGGATTGATTTAGTATGTGACCGAATGAGGCGTGAGGACCCAGGTAGAATAATAAAGAACTTTATTTAAAAGGTTCATTAGCAACTGGTGTTCAAAACTGTAAAGTAGAGAGAATAGTAAGGGTTGGTGAACAAACAAAATGATAACACCCTAACGTGTCTAACTAGACTGTTCTTAACTGTCTTCTGGCAATTGGCTTACAACTCTCTCACCCCTTCTGGACGAGGGATCCCTCCATCTGCAACAGTCTCTCCTCAGCTCTGCTCCCTAGGAGTGAACACCCTCCCACTGTGGTGAGGCCTTTTATCCCTTCTCTCAGGCACCTACTTTCCTATTGGTGCAATTTTTCCTCAGAATCCCTCCTACTCAATCACAGGGGCCAAAGGGAACCTGGGAAATGTAGGCTCTGCAGTCACTTTAGTGCAGGCTTCCCCAGAGCCACTAGGCCTCACTAGGCCCAGGCTCATAACAGCTGAAAATACTTACAATAATTGAAAACTGATCTTAATTTTGTGGCATTCTAACAATTTGTGAAGGTTCTATGAACATTTCTATATACCATTCAATAACATTTTTGCTACTACATTGCTTTGGATCTCTGGAAAATGTGAATAACTTAGTGTAACCGTTGTCCACTAGAGGGAGATAAAGAGTTGGGGTATTACTTATAAGGGAGGGGAAAGCACAATTTTCCCTGAGAGACTGGAGGGCCTGAAACTGCAGGGAGAAGCACTCTCTGCACAGCAGAAGGGAGAAGCTGCCTTTTGGAACCACACAACTCCTGTTACTTTTTGTGTGTGTTTGTGGGGGTGTCCTTAATTGTTAAGGAGCACAATACTATGATAGGAAAGAAGGAAAGAACATTCTGGCTAGCCAGCTATGATAGGAAGGTAAGTACTGAGAGCACATTTTGCCCTTATGGAGGTTAGACGAAAAAGCAGGAAGAGGAGGAGTTAGTTGGAAGGAAGTCCTTGAGACTAGCAATCGGGGGGGGTAAACAAAGAGACAGACATCTACAGAACAGACACGAGGAAGGATACAGAGGGATATGACCTATATGCCTTATCTACAGCCCCCTATGGAGTACTGGTGCTCTTGGTACAAAGAAACATTGTACAGTCCTTCACTTCCAACTAGGATTTCCAGCCTCCAGGTGGGGGCTGGAGATCTCTTGGAGTTACAACTGATCTCCAGCTGACAGACACCAGTTCCCCTAAAGAAAATGGCAGCTTTGGAAAGTGAACGCTATGGCACTATATCCTGTTGAGTCCTTCCTATCCCCAAACTCCACCCTCTGCAGGCTCCACCCCCAAATATCTGAGTGTTTCCCAAGAATGAGTTGGAAACCATCCTTTCAACAGGCTTGTCAGCAGCAGCCATCATGTCATCAATAAGGAACTACAGCTTTACTGGGAAATACAGGAAGGTGGAAGTGCCAATGGGAGATAGGGCACTAAGTGGGTGTGTTTACAAAAGGTCTCATGACTAGAAATGGGCACGAACAGCAATATGAACTTTAAAAAGCCACGAACAGCCCAATCAGCTGTTCACGAACAAGCTGTTCATGAGGCCGCATTCCAAACGAACAGGTGGTCGTTGCAAGCCTCATTCGTTGCTGTTCGTCAAGCCAGACAGTCTAGTACCTGCAGTCAATTCCCTTGGCAACTGGAGGCAGGGATTGTCTGAACTCTGTCTGAACTCCTGCTGTTTCCCTGGAAACCCCAATCTAAGCCCAATTTAGCTTGATAGGCAGGTCTTCCTTTCAAGTGTGGAGCCCCAAATTTGTTACAAGGAAGCAAAGAGCAGGGGGGAGGGGGCTCTCAGCTCTGGTTTTGCAGACAGTGAGGGAGAGACCGTTGCTGTTGGCATTTGGAGAGAGAGAGAGGGAGACATTGGAGCTTGAATTTTCTTTGTGTGTGGTGGGATAGGGATCTACCTCTTCAAGTTCCAGGGCTGCTGCCAGGCTCTGGGCCAAGCTATTATTTATTACTGGTACGTTTCCTGCTGCCTGCTCAGGTAAGGTTTCTGGGAGTGGTGTGGTAGGGATCTACCCCTTCAAGTTCCAGGGTTGCTGCCAGGCTCTAGGGCCACCTGACAATTGATATCCATTTCGGAGCTAGAGGAGAGACTGCAGCTTTGTGGAACTGCACAACCACCAGTATATAGCGCTCTTGACAAAGAAGATACGAAACAGGAGTTCAGCTTGCCTCCTGTTGAGCGCACGATGGCTTTCCATCCTCCCTGCAGGGTTGGCGTCCTCCTTGCGGAATCTCCTGACTGGGGGCTGGTCATTGGAATGTGTTCATCATTTGACCACCATGATTAAGAAGAAAGGAGTGACTCACTTCATTAAGAGACAATTTTGGGACGTCTTCCCCAGAGGGGAGTGTGGACTTTTTGTTGTGCAGTCCTTGTGTTCATTTTGTATTGAAAAGGAACAGGCTAGTGGCCTTTGTGATTAATATTGTTCATAAAAGTGGTCAGTAACTTACACCATAATTGTGTGTTGTACTTTGTAGACTTTATGTTAAGTTGCTAGTCCTTACTGTTGTGGGTCTTTTGATTCGTTAGGCTCTGGGGCCAAGCTATTAATTATTACTGGTACCTTTCCTGCTGCCTGCTCAGGTAGGGTTTCTGAGAGTGGTGTGGTAGGGATCTTGATGGCTGGAGGAGAGCCTGCTGGCCCCCATGAACAACGAACACCCAACATGTTCATGAATAGGTCATGTTTGTCAATGTTCGTTGTTCGCGGATGGCAACGAACATCATGTTCATTTTTTTTTCTGTTTGTGCCTATGTCTACTCATGATACCTTGATATACCATAAGGCCGAATGGAATTGTGCTCATTGAGAAGGTGCCAAACATTCATAGGTCTGGAGGCATTCTACCTTGATAAGTCTGCTGTTAGCACAATCCTTTGCTAGACAGGTGTCACACTTGGACTCCTTCTCTGTCCCCCTACAAAATGGAACTACCAACATAGCTTCTTGGTGGCACGTGTCTGAACAGAATGCTCCCCAGCCTCTCCACCATGTATTTGTTTAGCAGGGAGGAAACATGCAAAGCCACAACAATATTGATTCTGGAGGTTTAAGTGCATCAGCTGCAAAAAGTCTTGGTGCCTAGTCTTGGAATTGCTGTCAGCAGTGTGCTGTTAAAGATGGGGCCGGCTAATTCAGTCAGGTCTGCTCTTTCTGCCACAGCTTTGAGTGACGTGCATGGCCCAGTGCACATTCACTGAAAACTAGTATCAGGGAATGACATACAGTTTGATAACATAAGATGCTTAGGGTTTTTTTTGGCTCAAGTGAGATGTTCAGAGCTAATAGCCCCGGTGAGCGGAGTTTTAGCTGTGATCTGTACCTTGAGATATCGGCGGTGTCTGGCTGAGGGAAAAAGGGGAAAGAATGAAAGCTTATTTCTAGAAAAGGCTTCCGATGAGCAGCATTTGTCATTGAAGGGGAGATGGGTATAATTAGCTTGTCAGTCTCGTTTGGGCTGAGCTGGCTTTCTGTGCTAAGAAAGATGGACTAACTGCCAGAGCCGCTGACAGGTAGTCGATAATGCAGCAATTAATGTCATAAATAATTCTGGAACCAATTATATCAAAATGGACTCTGAGCTTTAAAAAAGATCAGAATTCCCTTCTTCTTCTTCCCTGCTAACAGCAAGCCCGAGCTTTTCATTTTTCTCAGTAATTACTTTTCATTGTATATAGTCATAAAGTAGGGCCTTTTTCTTCTCTCCATATTTTTAACGCCCCTTTCAGTCCTGGCCC
The DNA here is from genome assembly GCF_028583425.1 of Eublepharis macularius. NCBI lineage: Eukaryota > Metazoa > Chordata > Lepidosauria > Squamata > Eublepharidae > Eublepharis > Eublepharis macularius. Next base: position 122,254,348 of record NC_072795.1, on the reverse strand, counting down.
CCTCCTCCCTTGTTGCCCCTCTTCACCCCTCCCCTCCCCGAGGACTCAGTTGTTACAGGATATCTTTGGGTGAGCGCTGTAATCTTTTAGCCTGGCTGTTTACATGATAACTCCCACCGCACCGGAATGATTAAGAGCCCAGTTTTCTCAAATGTCATGAGCAATGACAGCAAAGAACACCAAAACAATGGCATTTGGAAATGAAGACATTTGTGAAATAAATTGATTTGTCTTATTATTTTAAAGGTTGTTCTGACTTTGCTTACACTGAACCTATTGATTTTTGGGTGCCCCCCTCCATTGGCTGTACAGTTGAAACCAGTAAATGTGAACCAAGCTTATTCCCTCTTTGCTGCAAACACAATTCACTACAAGTTGAATGGCTCTTCTGTAACCCTTTCAGTTTCTACAGTCTACAAGGCAGGAGACAATAGGAGAATAGCAGTACCTGTTCTGTATTTTTTCCTGATGCATATTTTTGGAAACAATGCTGCAATTTGGGCAGGACAGTATCTGGGAGTCTGTTTAGGGGAAACAGCCTTCAAATATCAAACACCAGGCCCCAATGCCTCCCCCCTGCTTCTAGGCAGCCCCATGCTTGCCACCAGCCTGCCTGGCCACCCAGCCACGGGTGCCACCAGGGGGAGTGGTTAGCCAGCCAGGTCGGTTTCCTACGTGGCACCTGGGAATGGCCAGCCAGCCTGCTGAGAAGTGGGGAGACGCAATGATGTTACTCCCAGTAGTGATGTCATTGTGCTGGGCTGGATGAGCATGTGTACTTTGAGGCCATGTGAGTACATTTTTTTTTAAAAGTCCCATGCCTCCCTTTCTCTGGGGTCCAGTTTTGGTTTGATACTGTACCGAGACAATCCCACCTGTGTTTGTTTGAAACTTGTATAGGCCCACCATTCCCCCAGACAACTGGAACTGAGGCAGGTAATAACAGTACAATAGGCATAAGGTAACATAATTCTAAAAGCAGCAGAAATACAACCAAAAAAATCAGAAATATTAAAAATAAAATCTTTCAGGACACCCACAAAGCTATCATATTGAGGAAACAAAGGCTCATCTAACGAGCTCAAAGACCTCCAGAACCACAAGAGAGATGTTGATCTTCTCGTTTCTTCCGGGTGTAGGGGTGGGAATGACCAGAAGGCATCTTCGTGGTGTGCAAAGTGGCTGCACGAGCTCATGGTAGAAGAGACAGCATTTCAGGCGTCTGGGCTTCAGGTTCTGAAAGGCTTTAAAGGCAGGTTAGGCAACGTGGCACATATATAGCTTTGAAGTGTTCACATGCAGCACCCCTATATTATATTATCCTATATTATATTATCCTCATATTGCAGATATGGGATGCTGAGGCAAAAAAGACTGGTTTGCCTGAGGCCATCTAATCAGGTCATGCAGGGACAATATTTGAATCCAGCACTCCCTCACTGACTTTTCAATCGGTTTGCTACAGTTGTTCTTATATGCCACATTTTTCACCACACTTAGGTATTTACTTTTGAGTTTAGATCCAAAGCACTGCCAGAATCACAACTTCCCTGTAGGGTTTCCAGCCTCCCAAAAGTACAAACTGACCTCCAGATTACAGAGATCAATCCCCCTGGAGAAAATGGCGTCTTTGGAGAGTGGACTCCATGGTATTATACCACGCTGAGGTCTCTCCCCTCCCCAGGCTCCAACTCAAATCTCCAAGGATTTCCCAACCGGAGCTGACAAGCCCACTTCCCTATCTCTTGCTGCAGCCTTCCGTCCCCCCTCCCCCAATTCTGCTCCTGAGGGCCAGGGGGCCCTCGAGAGCAGTATGAGATGGTAAAGTGAGGTTCTGTAGTGGGAGACATGACCTGGTGAATATTGCCATCCCTCCTCTGCCCACAGAGGTGCCATTCTGCTAAGAGAACAACATCTTTGAGCCCAACCATTTATGAGTAAATTATCTATTTGACAAAAACTCTTATGCTGTTAATTCATAACTCAAGAAATACACCAATTGTTAATAAAAGTTCAGGACTTGGAAGACAGTCTGGAGCTAAAATGCATGTTTTCAAAATGAGTTTTGCATGCTGCCAATGTTTGTAAGCAGGAAGGCTCTAGATTAATGTAAGAAACTTACGCTGAAAGTGAATTCAGAAAAATAGAAATCTGAGGAGAACGATCAAGATGGGTCGCTGTGTTCGCCTGTTTGTAGCAGTAGAAAAGAGCAAGAGTCCAGTAGCACCTAGAAGACTTAACAAAATTTGTGGTAGAGTATGAGCTGAAGGAGCTGTGACTCATGAAAGTTCACACTCTACCACAAATGTTGTTAGTCTTATAAGTGCTACTGGACTCTTGCTCTTTTATACTACTTTAGTAGAATGATGCAGAGGAGTTAGCCGTGTTAGTCTGTGATAGCAAAATCAAAAAGAGTCCAGTAGCACCTTTAAGACTAACCAATTTTATTGTAGCATAAGCTTCTGACGAAGAGAACTTGATTCTCGAAAGCTTATGCTACAATAAAATTGGTTAGTCTTAAAGGTGCTACTGGACTCTTTTTGATTCTAGTAGAACGATGTTATCCTATGTATTAACAGAAGTTCTGTTCTAGTGTCACCAGAAATATTACTGGAGCCAGGCGGAGTCACCAGCAGATGTATTCAATTCCAGACTTGAGACTCCCTGAGCTCAGGGGATGGGGCTGCAGAAGTTTTTGCTCTGTGGCCCAGGCCCATAGATTCCTGGTCTGGTCAATCAAGGCTTCATATTAGTCGGTATGAGGCATTTGTAGAGAACTGAGTTCCCATGGTAAACTTGCAAGCTGCTATCTGACTGCCTGTCCCCATGGTAGCCACCAGTTTAAATGTAACACCTAGTTTGACTATAGGTCCCAGCCTCCTACCAGGACATTTTCCATTCAAGGCGGGGGGTGGGGGGGAAGCTGGAGGATGTCTGGCTAGCAGCAGCTGAATAAAAAGAGTTGATTTTGTTTCTTCTCTTGTTTTCAGTTTAGTTTGGATACAACCATGCCTTTGGCACGATCCAAATGGTGAAAATGAAAGAACTCTTGATTCTTAGTCCACAACTCACAGCCAGAGGCCGTCAAGTGACCTGGCCAGTGGATCCAAACCCTGGATCCAGTTCCGAGGTGATCTCCCATCTAGGCACTGATGAAATTCCGACTTGCCTAACAACAGCAAGGTGAGTGCATCGTACGTCTTCAGACTGTACCCTGCAGAGCTTTTATTTTGTTCATACATTGCCATATGTCAATAGATGGGGGGGGGGGAGAGAACTTGTAACAGTGAATCTGCCTTTTGCTGAGGCCCATTTTGCTATTCTGTTTTGTATGGATAATTGTTTTAAATGCATTGTGGAAGCAGCAAATTACCGTAGCATTCTTTCACAGCTCCCCCCACCCCTTCTTTGAACCTGACAACTGTTTCCAGTTTCTCAGCCATGGTGGCATTTACTCATGGGAGGTTGGAGGAAACAGTTCATGAAGTTCCCACTGTTCTTAAACTAGAAACATCTGCTAGGATTGTATGTTGTTTTGCCCACTTGGTTCTGGTGCAAAAAGAACCTTGCAACCCGATCCTCCCATCTCCTAGCAGTAGGTGTCATTGCCCTGAGTATTAATTACCGCAGATAGTTGCAGATTTGTCCAAGCCAGCAAATGCATAAACATTTACTGTTATTTTCAAACCAGATGCACACCGGAGCTGTCTGTGTGTTGTCTCAGGATGCATCAGTAGAGACGTAACTGATTCGGTCAAGCTTGTGAAGCAACAAAGGTTGTCCAGATTTTTAATTTTGGAAAACACAGGTTGTTGTTCTGTCAAGAGGGTTGCGCGTTCTTCGGCAAACAAAGCACAGGATCTGAAGGAGATTTGGGGCCCAAACTAGGGGTGTGGATGTTCTAGAGATCATAATATACTTCTTTTCTTCTCAAACATCTTTTACCTCCTCCAGATGTGGTGATGACTTCGTTACAATTTTTAAGTGTTCTGTTTCCTGGAGAATTCCAGGCACTTCTGCCCACATTTCTGGATACAATGTTCCTCATATGGTGCTCTCAGAAAACCACAATGCTGGAAGAAATGAGAATCTCTGGAGCATTGGAGGACACTGGGGGTACTATGTGGTTTGGGGGAATTATTCTCGCTGTTCATGGAAGAATATTTTTCCAGTTATTGTTTCCTAGAAACCTCAGGAGATGAGATTCTTGGGAGTATCCAAACTTCTTCAGTTTCTTCAGGAGATTCCTGGGTCGAATGTTTAGCCCTGGGCAATAACATCTCCCCCATTACTCTGTGATGTTGTAAAAACTGTTAGGTATACAGGGCTTTTTTTCTGGGAAAAGAGGTGGTGGAAATCAGTGGGTTGCCAGCACAGGGGGCAACTCTTGGTGAGAGGTAGTGCCCCTGGTACCACATGTGCAAGCTCAAAGTGTGCACACGCTCCCAGGACCACACAGTGATGTCATTTTGGGTCATCTGGAACAAAGGGGGGGGGTTAAATTTAAATCGCCCTTGGCAAAAATGGCCACATGGCTGGTGGCCCCACCCCCTGATCTCCAGGCAGAGGAGAGGGGAGTCTAAACTCCCCTTTGTCTGGAGATCAGGGGGCAGGGCCACCAGCCGTGACCATTTTCAAGAGGTGCTGGAACTCCTTTCCACCATGTTCCTGCTGGGAAAAGCCCTGATGGTTTGGCTAAATTAAATTTGAAGCAAATTTAATAGGTGGATCTGGAAGGTCTAGCCTAGGAACATCACAAGAATTTCAAAATTATCAAAAAGAGTTTTGATAATATAACCTCTACTGTATGGGTTCTATGGGGCGAATTTAGGAAAAGCAGGTGGGGAACACGTGTAAGTATCATAATCATCTCTTGAAGGCAGGAGAAAAGCGCTTTCAGAATTTGGATCAGAAGCAAACACAAGTCCAGGTAGATGAGGTTCTTCACACATGGGGAGGGGGGAGAGTGCGCCACTCCCTCTGAGCATGAAAATAATGTCTCATGGGGTATAGGCACATGGCTGGCATCTGATTCATGCACTCCTTCACTCCTTTTTCTGCCCCTTGAGGCTATCACTATTACCATTGTTGAATGACAGGCAGTGTTCCCACTTGTCCACCACCTGATATTGATCACTGCCCAAGTAAGCCAAAAATGAGTCACTTTGGAGCCAATGTGCCTTAACAATGTTGAATTTGTAGACTCCTTTGCAGTTCCCTTCAGTCTGGCTCGCTTGCCAGGTATTCATTGTGATTTCATTAACTGAAGTGGATAAAAAGCGCAGTGTTTGCAAAAAGGGGGTGGACTAAAGAAGCGAAGGAAGGAAACTATAAGGAGAACAAAACGGAATTAATAAGCACTCCTGTTTACCAGATCCATAATATGCGACAGCTGCTGTGAAACGAAATGCACGTCAGGCTGATTGGAGGAGACACTCTGTGGCAGATGAAGCAGTATTCTCAACTCCAAAAATGCCAGGGAGAAAAAGCAACCCTTGCCGGAGTAGGTCTGATGCCACAGAGATGTGTTCTCTCCCCCCACTCCCGTTGTTAACTTGCTGTCTCCACAGAAACAGATCTTAAAAGGCCTTCTGTCAAGTCCTGCGCAAAGTCCCAGGTCTTACCAACTTTGCCCACTACATGGAGATCTACTTCCATAGGCCTAAAGCCTCAACAGGATAACTAGTGCCAGTTAAGGGTAGTTCATATCCACAGCACAATCTGACTAAGAGCTGAGGTCTCATCAAAACAGGTTTGTGACAGATTGCAGGAATGTAGGGTGGGGGAGGAGCAGGAAGGAGGATAAATAGAGAATGGCATCACGTGCACGCTCCCCAAAACAGCACTGCATTTAGGAAATCAAGATGAAGTAAAATAGAAAAGAGTCCAGTAGCACCTTTAAGACTGGACTCTTTACTATTTTGCAACTACAGACTAACATGGCTAATTCCTCTGGAAGATGAAGTAAAGCATCCAGAGCCAGTGTGGCACACTCTTTCCTCCTCTGTGTGAAGAACCTCATCTACCTGAGCTTTCGTTTGTTCCTGATCCAAATTCTGAAAGCGCTTTCCCCCTGCCATCATTGCAGAATCGGAACTGGGGACGGAACATAAGCAGTTGCAATCAATGAGGCCGTGAAATGGTTACGTCATATGGCCTGTCATTTGACTGTGGTGAGACCTCTCTGCGCAGTGTTAGGAATCTTCTAAAGTAGGATAACTCATCTCCAGATGGGGCCTGGAGACCGCCCAAAATTATAACTGTTATAACCGTTCACAGAAATTCATTCTCCTGAAGAAAATGTCAGCTTCAGAGGTTAGCTCTACAGCATTATACTCTACAGCAGGTCCCTCCCCGGACCTTGCCCTTCCCAGGATCCCCCTGAAGAAATTTCCCAAGCTGCAGTTGACAATCCTATTCTAAGAATACCTTCTGATCAGGAAAGGCCTTCTTAGAATGTTGTTAAAACATTTGGAAATGGTGAGTCTGTCTATACTGTTAGGGATCTTCTCAAGACACACAAAACATAAGAAGAGCCCTGCCGGCTCAGACCAGTAGTCCACCTAGTCCAGCATCCTGTTTTAGACAGCAGTTGCCCTGGAAACGCACAGAGCACAAGGACTGAGGCCTTCCCTCAGTGCTGTTGGTACTGAGAGGCATACTGCCTTTAGAGTTATCTATAGTCACCCTGGCTAGTTGCCATTGATGGGCCTCTTCTCCAAGAATCTTCCCCCTTTCAAGACATCTGTGTTCCTGGAAATCACTGTGACTTAATTAGGAAGCGCCACCTTAGGACTAACTTTTTAAATATAGGTTTTTGGCTTTGTATCCCAAATCCTCTTGGGAGGGAGGACATCTTGAGAATTCTGTGCACTCTTCCAGCAATTTCTATTGGATGTCTGAAGCAATGTTTTTCTTTTCTGTACTCTGAACGACTGTTCTCATTCCTCCTATGTAGAAAACACAGTTTTGCATCTTAATTTCATCATCCAACAATTACCAGCTTGTTTTCTTTCTTCCCTCACCCCAGTTTAACAATCTCCAAAGTCAGCTGTGATCAAATACGTTAAAAAAAAACAATAAGGAGAACATGCTGCCTAATCACCAATGAAAAGTCATAACTTCTATGGCTGTAACTCATGCCAGAACAATGCACTTTCTCTCGGCAATACCTTTTCCCCATCTAATCCGCAAACATACTTACTAGGCAGATAATGAATAACTTATTCTTGGACAGAGTGGCCTAGGTTTGATTTATCTTTCTGTATAAATAAATAAGAAAAGGCTGTCAAATCTAGGTACATAAATCTCGTCTCTCCTGTAAGGCTTGAGTATTAGGATGAAGGGGAGGAGAACCAGTGAGCAGGTGCTTTTACCCTAATTGGAGATATGGGGGAGGGTTAACCCTTTGCAGGCGGGGGGAGCAAAGCAACTCATAAACCAGTATGAGTGTTTGGAGATTTTAAAAAGCGGAATATTTGAAGTTAGATTTTGGTCCAGTTTTTCCTCATGCAAATGTTGAGGTGCTGGATAAAATAATGTCTGGAGTGAAGATGTGTGAGCCACCCTTGAGAAAGGGAGCTAGTCTTGTTGCCCCTTTCTTGGATGGTCTACCTGAGCAAGAACTTGCAGATTGCAACTGATATGGTCCTTTAGGCAAAATGTGAGGGAGCCTGTGGCTCGGTGGTGGAACATCTGTTCTGCATGCAGAAGGTCTCGGGTTCGATTCTTGCCGTCTCCAGTTTAAAGGATCATGTAGTCAGTGATGTCAAGATCTACCACATCAGACCCTGGAGAGCTGCATAGAGAATACTGCATAGAGCATAGAGAATACTGACCTTGAAGACCAATGGTCTCTTATTTAGTATAAGGTAACTTCATATGCTAATTAGTCCACTGTATACCATATGGTATGGAAACTCAAATCCTTTAGCTGTATCGTGCAAGCAAGCCACATAGGCTGGGAATTGTTCAAGTATTTAGATGTAGTAGAGCCAGAAGAAATAAAAACAGGGCATGTCAGATCATTAATCCGGATAACATAACTTTGTAATCAGCTCAGTAAGATACTTCCAGATATATGGAGCAGCAAGAAAAAATGGATGGGAATATTCAGGACTCATTTTGAGGGAGAACGTGCAGGAACACAGTTCCGGCAGTTCCCCAAAGAGGTCACATGTCAGGTGGCCCCGCCCACCTGATTCTAGGCCATTTTGGGCCCGTTTCGGCCTGGATTGGGACCAAAATGGCCCAGATCGGGCCTCTGATGGGTGGTGGATCACTCTCCCACTCAGCAGTGGCCCGATCCTGACCATTTTGGGCCCCTTTTCAGCCATTTTCAGCTTCTTCTTGCCATTTTGGGCCCAATTTCAGCCTTGAATGGCCAGGATTGGGTCCAAAACAGCCAGGATAGGTGATGTCAGGGGATGTGGCATATGCAAATCAGTTATGCTAATGAGGTCCTCTCGCTCTTTTTCTACGAAATGACCCCTGGGAATATTTAGCAACAACAACAACAATCACTGAAATAGCCTCCAAAAGTAGAGCAGGACTAGCAATTTCTCTTGCCCTGCCCAAGCGGATATGCTGGTATGCTAAAATAATATTGTTAAAACTCACTGATACCCCAAATAAAAGAGTTTAAAACACAGACTTGCGGAGTGCTGATGAACGTAGCTTTCAGCTCGCGGCCATTTTTCTGCAAATCCTCCAACAACAACAATAATAACATTCGATTTATATACCACCCATCAGGACAACCTAACACCCACTCGGAGTGGTTCACAAAGTATGTTGTTATTATCCTCACAACAAGGCTGGAAAAGACCATTTCTCCAAACAGATGAGGCTGGTTAAGAGAAGGAGTTTGTACTGAGTGTGGAAGGGGATGGAAAGCCTACATGGGGATTTGGGGAGGGTCATCATCACATGAACCGAATTAGAATAAGAAAGGTAGCCCAGAACAAATGACCACACCATTCTTGCAATTAATGTAACATCCTAACGGACCTTGTCCTTGATGCTTCTAGAAGGCACCATTGTACCGCGCACGAACTATGAAAATGTAGCATTCAAAATTTAGCACTTGCTCATTTTTATGATAAGAACAAAATCCCAGTAAAGATCTGGAAGTCACGTGTCTTTAATGGTTTCCTTTTTATTCTCAGCCTGGTGCCTGAATTGGGGAAGGAATGAAGATGCATACCCTCAAATACATTTTCTCCAAACTCACTTTCAACACCCCTCCCCCACAAAGATTCTTTAAGCTATAATGGAGAAATTGGGCAAGAAAGTTTGAAATACATTGTACTAAAGCTTTACAGTGCAGTACTAGGCAGAACTATATCCAACTTTATTCTTGAAGAATTGTGCCTCTAGCCGGTTAAAGGTTGTATTCGTTTCTTTTTTAAAACAGATGTTATTATTTTTTCTTAATGATATATATTTTTTTTAAAAGAGGGCTTCAATACAAGGCGCGCATTCTTCAAAAATAAAACTGGACATCACCCCCCCCCCTCACACACACACACACTGTTAACAGTAGTCAGGCTTATATATTATAGGCCCCAGCAGATGTGGGCTATCATTAGTTAAATGTATACCAGTAAGATTTCACTTCATAGGTCATACTGTTGTGGTGGAAATGTTAACTCTAAAAATCCAGCAGAGGTGTGAGATGAGCTTTCGCCAAAGATCAAGTTACACCCCCCCCCCTGCAACTGTTGACTCACGAGGAGTCCATGGGTAAAAGGCATGAGACAGACAACTATGTAAAGTGAAGATTTGAGAAAGAAGCGCCCCCCTCCAATTTGGCTGCATGTATCATCTCAGTTTGATAGATGAGTCTCATCTACAGGATGAGACACAGGAGGTGGTGGCAGCTACAAGCATTGCCAGCTTCAAGAGGGGACTGGACAAATATATGGAGCAGAGGTCCATCAGTGGCTATTAGCCACAGGAGATAGATGGTATTCTCTTTGTGGGGAGGTGGTGCTCTGTTGTCTTGGTGCTGGAAGGAAGGCAGTGGGAGGGCTTCTGGTGTCCTGGCCTCACTGACAGTCCTTTAGATGGCACTGGATTTCTAGCCACTGTGTGTGACAGAATGTTGGACTGGATGGGCCACTGGCCTGATCCAACATGGCTTTGCTTATGTTCTTATGTTCTTAATTCATCCAGAGAACTTGCCAAGTGGTAGCAGCGTAAAGGGTTTCTAGAATTCCATTTGTTGCCACGGATGCAACAAAAAAGTCGCACTGCTCAAATGGGTTCGACGGGAAAGTCGGGATTGGCTTTCCATGGCATAAGTTCAGCTGCTTATGTATACAACGTTGGCAGCAATATGGATGGGGAAAGCATGTGTTGAATACATCTTGAGTGTCTTGGGTCTCTGAAGGTCACTCTGTGAAAGTAATATATAGTGCTAGGATTGGTAGCTCAAGGTCAAGTCAGCTTGCTTTTCATAATGCATAAACCTGAAGCACTCCCAGACACCAATCATCTGACCTAAAGCCTTGGAACAAATATTTTACTAAGTAAATCAGAGAGCATGCTGGCATTTCTATTAACCTTCAATGCACTGGTGACAGGAAATGAATAATGATAAATAATAACTCAGGTCTGTAAATCATACTTAACATGGAGTGGGGGTGGAATCCTGGTAGACTACCATCTGTTAAGAGTAAAGCCAGAAGAGCTTGCTCAAGAAAAAACAAAGGGGGAACAGGCTGGCCCTCTTTCCAAAGATTTTCCAAGGTGTCCTTATAAAGAATGAAAGAAACATAACATATAATTTCCTAAATGGGACTGAAATAGATCATGTAAGAAACCTCTGTGTGTAAAGATGTACGGTTTGTTATAAACGAGCATCAGCAATTTGTCTGAACACAAGCGGTGTCTGTGAATGAACCAGGGCTGAACCCTAATGCCCCCAACCACAAAGACAATGTGCTCTTAAACCCAGTGTGGGCCGCAAACAAGCCCTTCTTTCTTACCTCTCAGCTGCTTGATTGTATTTCCAGGGTCATAAAGAAGTAACTGTGGGCCTAGGGCAAAACATAAGGGTTTTCCGCGTGGGTTTTTTTCCTGTCGGTTCTGGCCCCGTACTGCTCCGATTTATCCTCTAATTTCTGAACGCATTTTTTTGGCCTTTAGTTTTCGCTTTGGGTTTTTTTTGGTTCCCCCCATTTTATCCCCCAGTTCTTTTGAGACTACTTATACTGGAAATCAATTTTGAGTCATAATTTTTCTTGTGCATAATGTTTCTTTCAGTTTTCTTTGTCCTTCCTACTCTCACCCACTTACAACCCACTTTCCCATGACTGGACGTTCATCATCATTAAACCATTCCTCCTCCCACCTTCCTTTCTCCCCTCTTGGTTTTGTTTCTATCTTTTTATCTTCAATTTTATAGCATTATATTGACCTACTATTGTAACAAGACATGCAGCAGATTCTCTGAATTCTCAGCTTTTATTTTTTTAAAAAAGGTAAGTGTCGAGTCCATTCCATTGCATAGATATGCCTTTCCTTTATATCTCTGCTAGGGAAGGGGCTAGAGGCTTACTTTTTTAAAAAAGTGAAAGCTAGGAATTCAGAGAATTTGTTGCATGTGTTGTTATTACAATGGTAGGTCGCTGTATCGCTTGTCACTTCTGGCCTGGGCTGGATCTAGGGTTGCTGGCACCGAGGGCAACCCTAGTCCACCCCCCTGTGCGCGTGTGCATGTGCATGCTCCCAGCACTGTGTAATGATGTCATTTCTGTGACATTATCATGCAGGGGCAGAGCATGCTGCCAGCGCAGCAAGCTGGCTGCCCTGGTGCACAGTGCGCTGTGGAGCTGGTGGCAGCAGCGCGGGCGGCTGGGAGGCCACCTGTGCCATTCACCTGCCCTGCTGAGGGGGTGGCTGGCTTGCCATGCACTCCTTGTCCTGCAGGGCAGGTGAATGGCTCGGGTGGCTTCCTCCCACCGCTCAGCTGCCCGTGCTGCTGCCGACGTGCTCCCGGTGGTTGGCAGCTGTGCCTGGTGCCCCCTTTGGCAGCACCGGGGGCAGACTACCCCCCCTGCCCCCTCGTCGATCCAGCCCTGCTTCTGGCACCAGAAAAAGTAGTTAAGTTTGAAAAGCACATTGCTGTTGCTGCTGCTGGTCCAGACTCCATTTCAATAGATGTTGGATTGCCCTGTTGGTGCTGAACTCCACAACTGTAAAAATGCAAAAGAAAAGCAGACATGCAGAGGAACCGTACCCAAACAGATTCCAGTGCTTGGGGCTAAGGAAATCAGGAATAAGTTGGCCATGTGGCAAAGCCTTTGGTCCTTCATGTATCCTTCCTCACAAATGCTGCCTGTAAAATGTCATAGTGTGTCAAGATAATAAATGTATATATAATTTAATATGTAGCATTTAATTAATTATTAATCATGAATCTCTATTTTGTAAATAGGCAAATAGCCTGCCTGTTTGATTCTTTAAGCAACTGCCTTGAAGGTCAAAGGTTTCGGTTCCAGGGGTTTGTGGAATAATTCTGTTCCATTACTGTTCTGGCTGGCACAGTGCAGACTCAGAACTTACCCGTTTGTGTGTGTGTGCGTGGGGTTCGTTTTCATGAGTTTTGGCCCCTTGTATGAATGTTGGCCATGCATGCACAAATGTATACTATTCTTTTCAAGGGGGTGGAATATGAGGCTCTGGGTCAGTTGTTTTCCCATGCACCAAAATCACACAGAACACAGTCCTCTATCTGAACCATCGACCCACTTAGTTTGAGAACACTCAACAACGAAGTTCTGTGTTTATGGATCCTGAGGAATGTTTGGAGAAGGTGCATGCCAAGGTGAGTATTGGGCACCTGCGCACTCATGAACCCACTGGGTGTATTTGCATCATCCAAATATGTGTCAGCCCAATCAGTTTCTCCTCAACTACATGAAAATGCATACAACCAATGGACCCCAACGCAGGTGAATTTTGGCAGGTGCACACAAAGAGAAGAAACAAGCAGTGCCAGCACGGCACTCAAGCAGGGGAGCGCTTCACTGCCAATGGCACAGCAGAGCAAAATTTTTAAAAATAATATTCCTGCTTTAGTGACAAAGCCAATAAATTATTGCCTTTGAATCCCGCTGTTATGCCATGTTTCCCTAATAAGTGGTGAAGCCGTCCTCGCCAGGAACTCCCTGATTAAACCTGCCGACCATCTGTGAGTAAAAGCACATGGAAAGAGTGGGCTGTGTGTTAGTTTTTCCTTCACGGGAAGCGAAGTAGACGGAGAATGGCCCTCCTTTTCTCCTATCTTTTATTATTAAAAGTGAGAGACGGGACAGGTTGCTGGCTGCCAGTCTGCCTCTCTGACTAAACTCAGAATTGAATGAAAAGAAAACAGGAGGAATCACAGGAGAAAGAGTCCGGTTGTACCCCCCCCCCCCTCCCAAATCTGACCAGATCAAGCCTTCTATATGGAATACTGAGCTGGAAAGACATGGTGTGTGCAAGTGTGTAATGCACACACCTGCTACCTCCCCACCATTTAATACTGGTTTAACAGTTTTAATCAGAAAAAAGCTTGAAAGCTTTCTGGACAAGATGAAATTCCTCCTGGTGCTCATTGACCTGCTATCTTTGGAGAACTTCTTTAGTCACAGTGGCACCATGGCACCTAAGCAAATGACAGCAGCAGCAGCAGAAGGCTACTGAATGCTACGAAGGCTACAGAAGGCTACGAACCAGCTCCACATGCCTGGAAACTCTGCAGTAGAGCTCTCCCTTAACAATTGCTTTTTCTTTCTAATTTTCACCATAATCTGCATAGCGTGAACCTTTGCGGCAGCCAGGGACTCAGAGGCTAAAGGAGACCCCTTCTTCCTCAAACCCACAAAGCCTTTCCTTGCATTGTATCTAAAAAAGTACAGAAAGGACAGTGGCACTGATGCCGATGGCACCATACCATCTGCTGCTCCCTGGCACAAAGCAAACTTTTTACAACTGGATCCCTATGAGCCATTCAATGCCATTGCCCAGAATGCAAGAAAAAATGCACTCATGAGTGGTACATATCCCTGTCCTGCCAACAGAGTGAACGCAAAGGGCTCAGTCTTTCTCCTTTGGATCCAATTGGTTGCATGATGAGTGTAGATGCAGACACACTTGCCATTAAGGAAAACAAGATGCTGCTAGCTGGCCCACCCCACTGCCTAGCCTGCCTGCGCGGTCTCTGCTCAATATGAACCGAAATGAAACACACAAACTTTTTGGTGGAGAGCAGTCATTACAGCCTCAGTTCCCAAACTTGTTCTGCTGTTCCAGAAGTCACTTTGACAAGCCGAACCAGCGATTTCTGTGTGTATTTTCAGCTTGGTTTTTTTGTTATGTATACCCCGAGTCAAAGGTAAGGCAGGCTCCACCATATTTATTCACTAACTTTAGGCTGTATGAACCAATGCATTGGGTGATTCTGCACAGAGCAGGTGGGGGGCTTGGTTTGACCATAGGTCCTGCTTTTTAAAATTTATTTATTTATTTATTTATTTATTTATTTATTTATTTATTTATTTATTTATTTATTTATGCTCTGAATCCAAAGACAGGGACGAAGCAACTTCCTCTGGAGCTGGTGCTACTAATTTCCTGCTTCTGGGCATTCCCCTTTATCTCTTTTTGGGGTCTCATTCTCTGGAGAGGTGGTGAGTCTCTCTTGCTCTGCTACCTCCTGGGCGTTTTCCAACTCCTCCCAAAAGGGGCAGAGTCCTGCTCCACAACAATACCATCACTAACCACAAGATAGTGTTATAATATTTTCTTGTGGTTTGTCTGGTATTTGGCATGTTACCTTCTTGATGTTCTGTTCTGAAAACGATCTGGATGTTTAGCCACATTGTAGTATGTGTGTTTCTGGGGTGACATTTTTCCTGTCTGTTCATTCACAAAGAATACCCCAGCATCTCTGGAAGGAGTCAAACCATTTTCCAGCAACTTCTTGCTGCCAGTTGTGGCTCTTACAGGCAACAATCCAAATACTTGAAAGGTTGCTAAGAAGGAGGTCTGGTCCTATTAAAATACAGAAAAAGAAGAGGTTGAGGGAGGCAGGGCAGTGTAGTTTCTGAATTCTTATTTACGTGCACTGAAAAAGCTGTTCGATAGAGTGAACTTTCTCTATTCCTCCCTGCCCCAGGGAAGGCAAGCGGCACTTGCCAAGACAGATCTGGAGCTAGAATTGCAGCCAGAGGCCTGTATTCCTTAGCAAGCTAGGAAAGAATCCTGTACTGAAGAGGAAATTTCTAGAACTGTCAGTAAAGGAAGATGCCACCCTAGCGAAATCTGTGGTCTCCATTATAGAAACATGCAAGCAGCGTCGGGTGGCTCTGTAAAGAGCTTTGTTGTGAACTGTAAGGCTTGAAGTACCTGTCTTATGCTTTCATTTACCCCTCCTGGAACAGAGGTAGCTCAACATCTGGAGAAGGCCTTTCAAAAAAGCCTGGGAATCAAAAGAAAGAGGTAGTTTCCCAAGTCAAACCTGGTCACATCTGCAGACAATATGAGGGCAGGAACCACTGGGGGTAGGGAAGATGAATAGAGGGCAAATGCACCAGGGAAATTAGAAGGAGCTGATGCAGGAGGGGGGAATATTCAAGGACCATAAAAATAGCTCAGGTGTTCAAACAATTGCTTTTAGGTGACTGGGAACATCAGTAAATGAACAACAGGGATGCTTCCAAAAGCTTCCTCCTCCATATTTCTCTCTATATTTTGAAGTTTCCACTTAAGTGTGCTGGTTCCTAAGGGGGACACAAAATTGCACCTCTCACTGTATCAGCAGCAAGTGGGTCAGAGGTGGGCAGGGACAGTATTTCTTTGCTGCTGACACTGAGCCACTCTCTGCTGGTGCCACCCCTCCTCACCCCCTTGTCCCTCATCAGATCGGTGCAGAAGTACTGATCCAATGGGAATCTTGGCAGGCCCTTCTGCACCCAGGGCATCCTCTTTTCTCCTCAAAGAAGGCCCATTAAAAAGCCAAACCCGAAGGGGGGAGGAGCGTAGCTTCTCTATTTTGAAAGCGACACTAAGCTCCTCCCCTACTATGCACTATGGTGTATCTCAGGTCTTTTTAAGCACTCTTGCAAAGAGCAGGAATTGAACTAGGGACTAAACTTGAAATGGTCTGCTGTATTATAAAGCAGCAATCTCCTGTACTCTAAGGGGCCCTATGCATATGTTAATTCATGTCAGTTGTTGTTGTTGGAGGGTTATAAATAGTTCACATTGCAGCAAACTAATGGAAGTTTTTTATGTGAGAAAGGTATGCGTGTACAGTAGCGTACCTGATGCTGAGATAGTAAAGGGCACCCAAGACAGTATTTTAAAATTTGTTTTAAAAAGCATTTCACTCATTCTAAAAGAGCAAATGCTCTTAAAAAAACAATTTAAAAAATTAATTATTGTATTTTATAAAAAATAAAATTACAGATTCAAACCTGGATCTCCCAGATCCTAGTCTGATACTCTAATAACTGCACCATACTGGCTCTTGCTGCAGATTCATCCACCTACTATATGTACCAAAAGTGTTTCTTGGGGCCTAATGGAATACGAGTTTCTTAAGCAGGTCTATCAAGTGTGTGTTAAATTTACTCATTTGCCTATTAATTTTGTCCTAGAGAAGTTATGGCCAGGACCTCTAACAAATTTGCAAGGTATTCCCTAGTGTATAAGATCCCGAGGAGTTAGCCATGTTAGTCTGTAGTTGTAAAATAGTAAGGAGTCCAGTAGCACCTTTAAGACTAACCAAAATTATAGCTTTCGAGAACCGCAGCTCTCTTCATCAGATGCATGCATCTGATGAAGAGCGCTGTGGTTCTCAACGCTTATGCTACAATAAAGTTGGTTAGTCTTAAAGGTGCTACTGGACTCTTTTCTAGTGTATAAGGAGTTTGCAGAGCAGTCAATTCACAATCTGCCCTCTCAGCATTCATGTGGCAAGAAGATGTTTGTGCCAAGTGGTAAGCTGCAGCAATAGAAGCAGCGAAGTAAAGAAAGTTTAGAAGAATGTGAGCTACAAAAGCCCTACATTTCTGTCACTGGCAATGTACTCGAATCTAATCTGGGAAATCAGTGAACCATTGCATTCTCCCATTCGGGCATAATAGGGTTTGCTTACTGTCAAGTCCCCTCCTGTCCATTTGCGTTAGTTTCTGCCTGGATGCCCATGATCTGAATTGACAGGAAGGATCTGGTCTCGTCACTTGCCCCTGTTATCCTATCCTACCCTTCTCTAATTACCTGCTTCAGCATCTCATATTTTTTACAATATTTCCACATCCTACTAATCATATGGCAAAGTCTGTCTCTCTGCCCCTCTTCCACTAGTGGTGAGAAGTTCCAGGGACAAGGCTTATCCAGAATGATTACATTTAGAAAAGAGAGAGAGAGCACTGGAGACATTTGCTGTTTTTATAGTATTTACTTTATTTTCAGATATGCAGGCAGAGCAGGCATGGAGGCACAAAGCCACTTCTACAGGGCAAGGGATTCATTAGCCTGCATCAAATCTACTGAGAGATCTTGCAGCCCCAAGGTTTGTCAGCCATCTCCAGCAGTGCCTGCCTGTTACTCTCACAGTCTTTTTCTTTTCATACACTCACATTTCTGCTCCCTACCTTAAGCTGGGGGGGAGGGGTGCAGTGGTTATATCTCCAATCCCTAATGGACACTTAGATGATGATAATGATAACGAAAATGATAACGATGACAAAGACGATGATGATAAATGGAGAAACTGTCAAAAAAAGAAACAACAAAAAATAATGACCAAAGAAGGGAAAACATCATGGCTGAACAGACTGAAGCCACGGTGGAAGAACATGCTCTACCTGAAATACAAGCTATGGATCAGTCTGATAATAATGATGTGAATGAACAGCAAAGAGTTCTGAAAGAAAAAAAATTGAGTCATGTCAGCCAAGGCAGTGAACGACAAAGACTGCATATAATTCACCAAATAAAAAGAAAACAAGTTAAAACTTTACTGAATGTAGTCAATGATGTCATCAATATAATTCCAACCAACACATTAAAAGAAACAAATCAACTCATGTATAGTACAGCTGCTATAATAACAGCAGAGCTTGGCTACAAACTGCCAAAAAAGAAAAAGCCTGGCATACCAAAATGGAAAATCCGACTGAAAAAGATTAATAAACTACATGGAGATATCAGTAACCTGGAATACTTGAAAGATGGGAAATTGAAAAATGAGAGGATAAAAGATGGACTATGCCAAAGGTATGATTTGGAAAGGAAAACAATTGCTGAAACCACAGAAGAATTAAAACAATGGGTAACAGCAACAGCAAAGAAAATAGAAAGATATGATGGGCAAATAAAACAGTATAAAGAAAATTTGTAATTTTGTAGCAATCAGTGATTATTCTATAAGTCACTGGGAGAAAATACACTGCAGAAGAACATCATCCCATGTAAAGAAAATGCCCTGAAATTTTGGCAAGAAATTTGGGATAGCCCGGTAGAGCATAACAGAAATGCCCCATGGGTTAAAGACATTAGTAAAGAATTTAAATGGAAACGGATGAATGATGTGCTAATAACAACTGTAAAGGTTGCCAGACAAGCGAAGAATATGAAAAACTGGAGTGCACCTGGGCCAGATGAATTGCATGAGTTTTGGCTAAAGCATTTGACTAGTTTTCATGGCAGTGCAATTCAATGAAATGCTTCAAAATTCTACCAGTGAAGAATGGCTCACAAAAGGCCACACATTTCTGGTTGTGAAGGATGAAGGAAAAGGCAATGAGCCTGGCAATTACCATCCAATCACGTGCCTTCCAACAACATTCAAACTTTTCACAAGGATATTAGCAATATCAGTATATGATTATTTAATGGAAAACAGTATGTACCCTATTGAATAGAAAGGCAGTTTTTAAAAGTCAAGAGATCAACTGCTAATAGACAAAATGGTACTGAAAAATTCAAGAAGATGAATTTGAATATGGCATGGATTGACTACAAAAAAAGCATTTTGATTCATTGCCACATCGTTGGATTACTATCTGCCTGGAAATTTTTGGAATTAGTGAAAACATCAAACTGTTCCTTAAGAAAAATATGCAAAAATGGAAAATCATGTTAATGGCCTATGGTGAAGAAATTGGGGAAGTTTGTATTCAAAAGAGGTATATTTCAAGGGGACTCCTTTATTATTCACCATATCATTTATCCCCTTGACAATGTCCTAGAGAAAACAAAAATGGGTTATTATATTTCTGATCAGGCTGGGAAAATATACTATCTCCCATACATGGATGATTTGAAATTGTATGCAAAGAGTCCCACTGAACTTGAATCATTGCTTAATTCAGTGAAAATGTACAGTGATGATATTCAAATGCGATATGGCCTAGACAAATGTGCAGTACTCTCCATGCAGCAGGGAAAAGTAAAAAAAAATATTGACAGAATAGAACTTGAAAATGGTGACATTATGCAATCATTATCAAACAATGAAAGTTATAAATATCTTGGAATATTAGAATTAGATAACATCCTGTATGTGAAAGTAAAAGAACTGACTCAGAAAGAATATATCAAGAGAGTACGAAAAATTCTGAAGTCAAAATTAAATGGTGGAAGTACAGTCAAGGCCATAAATACATGGGCAATTCCTGTGATCAGATATCCATCTGGAATAATAGATTGGACACAAAGCGATTTAGAAAAATTGGATCAAAAAACGTGAAAACTAATGAACATGCATCACTCTTTACACCCAAAAAGTGATGTTGACAGGCTATATTTACCACGAAAAATTGGTGGAAGAGGACTGTACATCAGGTAGTGGAAGAAGAAAAGAATGATTACATCAGTAGAAGTACAGAAAAATTACTTCAGGCTGTAAAAACAGAGAACATATTAAAAACAACCGAAACAAATGCCGAATACAAGAAGAAACAGTTTGAGAGTAGATTAAATGGCTGGAAGAACAAACCCTTACATGGGCAACATCTAAAAAATATTGAAGGAAAAAGTGACAACAGCCTAACTTGGGCATGGCTGAAGATGAGTACATTCAAGAAAGAAACTGAAGGTCTGATCTTCGCAGCACAAGAACAAGCATTGCAAACGAATGTTATGAAAGCCAACATTCAGAAAATCAGTGAAAATCCAAAATGTTGACTTTGGCAGGAAAAAGATGAAACTGTGTCCCAGCTTATCTCTGAATGAAGCAAAATTGCACAGACGGACTACAAAGCTAGACATGACAGCGTCGCAGAGCTGATTCATTGGTCATTGTGTAAAAAGTATAACTTGCCAGTATCAAAGAATTCATGGGGACATCAGGTGGAAAAGGTGCTAGAAAATGAACAAGTCAAGACCTTGTGGGATTTCAGAATTCAAACTGATCGGCACTTTGAACATAATACACCGGACATAACAGTCATGGAAAATCGAAAAGTCTGGATAATCGACATAGCAATTCTTGGGGACACCAGTCGAAGAAAAACAACAAGAAAAAATGATTAAATATAGAGATCTGGCAATAGAAACCACCTGACTATGGAAGAAGAATGCAACAGTAGTCCCCGTTGACATCGGGGCACTTGGAACCATCTCGAAAAACTTTGCAATTCATATGGAAAAACTGCAGCTTTCTGACATAACACCTACAGAAATGTAAAAGACAGTGCTACTTGGAACAGCAGATATATCACGTCGATATCTGGTTGATACTTAGGTCTCTGGTGGAAAGTTGTATCAGCTTAGCAAGACCAATCGGTAATAACATGTGACCTCTGCTTATTGTTGATTGTGTTTCAGATAATTCAAATAATAATAATGATAATGATACTTAGGTCTCCGGTGGAAACTTGTATCAGCTTAGCCAGGCCAATCAATAATAATAAGTGACCTCTGCTTATTGTGTTTTGGATGATGATGATGATGATGATGGATGATGATGATGATAAAAAAAAAAAATTTATATACCGCCCTTCAGGACAACTTAACGCCCACTCAGAGCAGTTTACAAAAGTATGTTAATGTTATCCCCACAACAATCACCCTGTGAGGTGGGTGGCATCCAGCTGGCTTCAGTTGGAGGAGTGGGGAACCAAACCTAGTTCTCCAGATTAGAGTCTCGACTCCCGTCAGTCTTAACCACTACACCAAACTGGCTCTCCCAAACCATCTCCTAAGGCCCATTGAAACCTATGATCGCTGAGAGACATTATTGGTCCTTTGGTCATGTAGGCTAGAGTGATCTGCAGTAATCAGCATCTAAGGTTGCAACTCCTGTCTGTCCGTCCATCCGTCCGTCTGTCCACGTTAGTCTGTCTCTCTGTTTCGTTTGTATTCTATCCTTTTTCCACAGAATTCAAGATGGTATACATGATCTCTCCATATTGCTGATTTTTTTAAAAAAATGGCCAGATAACCTGAAAACTCAATTCTGCCTCTAAACATTTTGTGGTTTCATCACTCATGTCCTGAACAGCAGAACCTTGAAATTCCTTTTCCTTAGAAGAAATTTTGCATAACATCCTTTCCTGCCGATTCTCTTTGAATTTCCCATTGATCAAAACAGAATTACTGTGAACAGACTCCAAATTCCTTAAAAGAGGAAAAGAAATCGATAAAGAGGAACAAATTAACACTATTTTCAAACTTTCTACCATGAAGGAATGTTTTCTACTCAGAGTTGTATATCGTACTGTCCTTGAGCATAAAACATGGGACTTGAAGTCTTTCTACTCAAGACATCTTACACGGGGATGCTCAAGTGACTTACTTTCTGTGTATTCTTATATTCAAGTGTCTTATATTCAAGTGTACTCTGTCTCCCTAGCAGTGCATGTGTATCCACAATGGGAGAACAAGTGTAAGATCTTTCACTTGAGCATCCCCGTGTAAGATGCCTTGTGCAGAGAGACTCTCAGTTATGCTGCGGAGGTTTCTAGGGCCATGTTTTAGGGTGCATTCTTGGCCTCTAGGCTTTTGCTCTTTGGTTTCACAGTCAGCTCAGTTCCGAGCACTCCCATATATGCCGGCTGTACACTTTAACATTGTCGGAATAGATCAGTAATAGCAGATAAACTGTTTTTTTAAGGAAATCTTGTTCACCATCATTGATTGTCTCTTTGAAAAGCCCCTGAGAAGCTCCCAAAGACACCCAGCATTCCCCAGAACTCAGTTTGGAAATCACTTATATTACCCATTTCAGTGTTTGGGTGAAATGCAGTTAGTTGCTGCATTAACATCTATACTCTGTTATCTCTCCTCTTGGGAGAAAAAATGAATCTTGACCTGAAGGGACCACTGCAATAGCTGATTTATTTTCTCCATTGCTCAGCTCCAGTTATCCCCAGAGAAGACCTTTCCAATTAAGCAAAAATAAGCCAAATAGTATATTGTGCTATCTGATGGAGACTGGCCCTTATGCAAGACAGACAAATTAATTTCAAAGACTTAAATGCTCAGTCTGTAACCAGTTCCTGAACAGAAAGCTCAGCGTTTTGTCCCTTTAATCTCTACCTTCCACTTTTTCAAATACAAATTAAACCATTTAACCATGATTTAATAAGCACTAAAAAGTGTAATGAAGTGGGTAATGAATAGGAGTGTGTATTTTCTAAATCCACTTGGGGCCCAACCCTCTACATTCTTGTACAACTCTCCCTAATTTCAGTGGGACTCCTGCTAGTAAGCTTCTCTCTGAGTTTTGCCCTTTAGTAATCTATATTTCTCATTCTTATTTTTATTATTTTATTTACTTCATTTATACCCTGCTTTTCTCCCCAGTGGGGACCCAAAGCAGCTCACATCATTCTCCTCTCCTCTATTTACTTCTCACAACAACCCTGTCAGGTACGTTAGACTGAGAGTATATGACTTGCCCAACTTTCTTTGGCACAATGGGGATTCAAACCTGGGTCTCCCAGATCCCAGTCCACCTCTCTAACCATCATACTACACTGGTTCTGTATTTCTTAAGAAACATTATACGAGACTCCGGGGCGCATGTCTGTCAAGTGTCAGAAGACACAATGTTAGCCGGGAAGTGTAGTTTTGAAAGACAGAGCCAGTGGAGATCGCTCCGGATGGGACGGATTCTCTCACAGCCCTCTACCGCCTCTGGCATGCTGGATTGTCTCTCCTTCCAGAGTTTTTACCCTGCCACCCTCAATGCTTACAACTAATTTAATTGAGCCTCAGCAGGGCAAAATCTCCAGAAGGGGCGGCGGAGGGCTATGAGAAAATCCATCCCCTCTGGAGCGATCTCTGCCGGCTCTGTCATTTAAAACTATGCTTCCCAGCTAACATTGTGTCTTACGAAACGTAAAGAACACGTGTCGAAAGTATTGCATAAAGAGACTCAAAGAATGATAACCATGACAATAGACAATGATTTGGACTGATATTTTGCCATAGGACTGAACTGGGTGGATATCCAATGTACTGATAAAGCACAACTTTAATGAGATCTCATGTCAGATGTCATTTGACAGTTCATTTTGTATCTTTCTGACCTTATGGAAAAATGAATATGGGAGTACTATTGGAAGGTGGTGTCCTGAATATGCACACCATCAAAGAAGAACTTGCACTGTGGTGTATCTCAGGTCTTTTTAAGCACTCTTGCAAAAAGGGGGAATTGAACTAGGGACTAAACTTGAAATGGTCTCCTGTATTATAAAGCAGCAAGCCCCTGTACTCTAAGGGGCCCTATGCATATGTTAATTCATGCCAGTTGTTGTTGTTGGGGGGGGTTATAAATAATTCACATTGCAGCAAACTAATGGAAGTTTTTTTATGTGAGAAAGATATGCGTGTACAGTAGCGTATCTGATGCTGAGATAGTACAGGGCACCCAAGACAGTATTTTAAAATTGGTTTTAAAATGCATTTCACTCATTCTAAAAGAGCAAATACTATATAAGCGGTCCAGCCTCGCTTTATCCTCCAATAATTTCAGTTCTTCCATTGAAAAAATTAAAACAACCCCACCTCCAAAGCCCTCTGTAAACTCCCCCTCTCCCTTGCCAAATCTGGTTTGTTAAATTCTTGGAGATTTGGGGGCCGTCCCAGGGAAGGGTGGAGTTTGAAGAGAGAAGGAAGCTCAGAGGGGATGTGATGTCATAAAGCCCACTCTCTAAAACTGTCATCTCCTTTTGGGGAACTGATAAGGTTGCCAGATGGTTTCAGCCCAAATTCCAGGCATATTTCATGTTCCTCATGCACGCGTGTGCTCCAGAGGTCCCCATGACATCACTTCCAGTAGAAAAACAGAAGCTGCAGGGTCTCAGTGGGGTCAAAATTGGGCCAAAACATAGCATTTTTGCGCACACAGAGCACAAACCTCACAGAGCACAAACCTAATCCTGCATATTTACAAGTAAATATCTGGGAGTTCAGTGGGTTTTAGTTTAGTTTTAAGATAGTTTAGGATCGCAGCCACGGTCTATTTTAGTTATGCTACAATAAGAAAGAAACATATCTTGAATCATGTACAGAGTGCCTCCCCTTCTCCTCTGTCTCCAGTTCATACATACTCTGCTCCGTCCCGCTTCTAACTTTTCTCCATCAACTTCGTTCAGTCTAATGTTATGCAGCAGACAGAGTTTAAATGCTCTTTTTTGTCAAGGGAGCCTGAAACTGCCTTCAGGAAAGGGGTGCGCGTGTTTTGAACATTTAATCATTCCCATATTGAGATTTGGTGGGAGGCTACCTGAGTCTTTCTGCACTGGGGTAAGGCAGAAAGTGCAAGTTGGATATCAACACGAGTCCCCATCCTACCGCTGGCAATTATCCAGCTCAGGTCACTCTGGTTATGATCCTGTAAAGGAGGACAATTGCGAGAGGGAAGGGGATTGCACGGGCAATTTGAGCAAGTGTACTGCCGCCTTGAGATGGAGAACGTGATGCTGGCTGAGGTGGCTGGACAGCAGAGGAGGGTGGAGGCAGGGAGGTGGAGCCTGAGCTCTGCTCTCCTTGGCAAGGGCCTGTGCTTTTGTGCCCTTCAGCAGCAGATTGGCAGCTGGGTGGAAGCACAGGGAGGAAAGGTGAGGAGGCAGGGAGGAAGAGCCCGATCCCGCCACTCTCCTTGGCAAGAGACTTCTCTTACCCTTCCCTCCTACCAGACATTGAGACACCAGCCAGCCATGTGGCATTTCAGCAGCCATAGCAACCTGCTGGCGCTGCCATCTTCACACCCACCCACCCCCGAAATTCTTGTGCACCCAGGCACAGCAGGAGTGGGCATTACTGCTCATCTTGCTTGCCTTGGTTGCTCCCCACTGCACGAAAATACCAGACTTTTAAATGTCTGGTATTTTCTTTGAATTTTCCCCAGGCAATCCAAGAAAATACCAGACTGTCTGGGTGAAAACCAGACATCTGGCAATCCTAGGAACTATTCTATGTAGTCTGGAGATCACCTGTAATTCCAGGAGAACTACAGGCCCCATCTTGAGGTTGGTAACCCTTCCCACACCTAAAAAAACCCAGCCTTTCTCCAGGACCTTCATAGACTGAAGTTTCCTCAGTATATGTTTCAGATTATGCCCCAAGATAAAGGGTTGCCAACACAGCATTGGCAGCCAGCAAAAGCCTTTTGGAGGCAGGGAGCAAATATGTGTGATGATGCATGGTGCCATAATGTCACTTTCAGTTCGTGCCCAGAAGTGACATCACAATGCTCTAGAAATTTGCTTGCCTCTGTCCAGCAATGCCATCCACTTTTCCACTACCACCGCAGATGGTTGGATGGAGGCACTGGTGAGGGAGGAGTCTTACACATTTATGTTTTTTACAATAGAGATGTGCATATTCCTAGAGTAGTCTGGTGACAGTTCTGGGTACAAACTTGAAGTGACATAATGATGACACTGCTTCCCACCCTTGTCCCTAGCTCCCACTGGAGCAAAGATTTCCAGTGGAGCCCTGAACCTAGGCATGGGAGCTTGCCTACCATCCCCAGGAAGAATGGTAGCTGTACTAATATGTGATTGCCTGAAATGACCCCTAGTGCAGCCTAACTACATATTATGTTTGCCTTGGAACATGCCCAGTTCAGATCAAGACACAAGAGGTGTTCTGGAACCCCATGCTTCCCAGGTGTGTGTAGACCTAATTAAGATAAGGACTGTAGTTAGGCTTGTCTTTTGCCCACTTGCAGCCTTGGCCTAGGCCCCAATCCACCACCCTTAACAAAATGGCTTCCACGGTGACATTATAAGAATTTCCATAGTGACACTATATTTCTATGGTCTTTACCATAGAGTTCAGGGGAAATTCCTAGAGTATCATGTGGAGGCAATGTCACATCCTCCTCAAATTCCACCCTTCCCTAGCACTGCCCTCAAAATCTTCTAACTGCACTGCAGGGTGGGAGGGCTTAGACTCCAGCCCACAATGGTTCCGTGACTTGAAATGGCACCAGGGACCCACTATTTGTTGTATTGGGGACTACATTTGTATTGATTATCAGTTCTGTTTCCCAAATGGGGCATTTTTGGTGGGCACCTTTTTGCTTCATTCCTCCTTTTAGTGATTCCAGCCAATCACAACTGCACACTAGACATATGACATTGTAATACTAGTTGGTTCTATCCCTGTACAGATATCACAAAGGGCTCATGAAACCCGTTATTGTGAAGGCATCAATTCTGGGACTGGCCATATAAGTGAACCTGGCCAAATCACTGTCAGAATCAAACAAGTGGGGGGCATGCAAGGACTTGCGTGGGGCATCTCATTCCCCCTCCCCCACGATTTCCTCTTTCTCTTCCCTGAAAACCCCCATAGCCTCTCCTCTTGTTCTGCTACCTTCTCTACTTGTCTCCCACCAGTCACTCTACTTTTATTTGGCCTCTCACCTTCAGCTTTCCTTCCTCCCATCCCCCTGGAAACCTCTACCCAGGAAAACTACAGCTCAGTTGCAGTTGGATGAGTCATACAAGTCTCATGGCATCAAGTTGCCCAGGGTTGCTTGTAGGCCTGGCCCCAGTAAGTCCTTGTTTAAAGGCCAAAACAGTCTTGGAAAGCACCCTGTCCCCTCCCCCTGTTTTTTACTGACAGAAACTAAGGTTTGAAGGCTGGTAATATTTCTGTGGTTGCCTAGCAACAGCCACAGAGGACATTAGTTTCTTAAGCTATAGGCACTGCTTCTATTGATTTGGGTTTTTAAAAACGCACACACTTTTTTTTAGATCCTTCTACAAACCTGGGGTATTTTTGCAGGTGTGTGGAAAGATCCATCTTGTCTGTTCAAGGTTCCAGTGTTAGAATTTACGTATCAACAGATTTGGCCACATTGAGAATTATGGATGGTTTGTCTCCCATTTTTCAGCAAGCCTGTAAAAATTGTGGGAAAGGTCCTCCAATCAACAAGCGTTTTTGCCAAACTGCTCTCTCTCTCTCTCCCTCACACACACACACACACACACACATCACTTTTGGCTTTCTACAGCAGAAACAGTAGAAACCCCCCATTGGGGGAAAGAAAATTGCTGCTGCTGTTGACAATCCAAGCAGTAAAAAAGAGCAAACTTTAAGTGATAACACGGAAAGGACTGGTTCATACATTCTCTTTCCAAGAATCATATGCACACATCTTCTGCATTCCCACCCCACACGCCCCAATACCATGTGAATAAAATAATGCAAGATCAAGCTATGCCATACACAAGCACCATTCACACAATCCCTCCCTCTGCACATGTACACTTTAAGACACTAATGTTAAGTAGAACGAATCTTCAGATTAATTAAAACGAAACAGTGGATATTCATTTTGTGCTGCAGAGTTGGTGATGAATAGCTCTGAAACCCACGTCACAGATAAATAAATGGCCCTTCATTTCTTCCATGAGCCCATATAGACAACTTGATATATTGTAGCCATAGATGTCTCAATGAGTGTAATCACTTGATCATAATAGATCATGTTGCATTAGGATATGTCCGGAGCTGTAATTTACTCTCCAAAATGTGAGGTATTAGCACCACTGGAATAATCTCTACATGGAACAGAGCGCTTTGAATTCATTATGAGCAAGCTTTGGACTTTAAAACGTTAATAATATTGTAAACTAAAGGTACACTTTGTGTACCATAAATCTAAGTGTCGGCTCATCCTTTGCGCTCAATAAATATACTTCTCATCAACTTTTAATTATGCTGTTTACATTATTCTGTCCTGAAGAGGATAACGCTCGGTAAATCACCTACTTCTAGTGTATACTGCAGCATAAGTTCAGTTAATTAAACCATATATTTTATTAGTTCTTGCTCTTCCTTCTTACAAACGTATACTCTTCTGGAAAAAAAATAGGGAAACCTTTATTTATGTTAGAGTCAGAGACAGGGCTAGAGAATCTCTAGGAAGTATGTTGTGCTGCAGCCCTGTGGCTTTCTTCTGAACTTCCAGGCATGAAGAGCTCTCATCAGCCAATAGAAGGCATCACTGGTGGAAGTTGTAGCTGCCATGGAGTACATGAGGGTGCCATGACCAGGGCTGGCACGTCCATGGAGGTGGGTCCAGCAGCTGCCTCGAGTGCTGAGGCGCCGGAGGGGGCACCAGGGGCAGTGGTGTGCACCACGGAGCTGGCAGTGGCAGTGCTGGCAGATGCGCAGGAGGGCTGGGAAGCCACCTGCATGCCGCCCCTGCTACCTGCCACACCTGGCCCACAGATGCTGTTAGGGCTATGACAGCCTTTCCAAAAAAAGATGTGTTTGGAAATAATGTAGTAAAGAAAGGGTTGGATCCAGTGGACAGAACATGTTCACAGAACAGATCTGTCCACCTTCTCCCTGTTCCCCATTCTGGAGAGTTGGGAGAGGGGGGGTGTATTAAAGAGGGAAATCACCTTCCCCTCTTGCATGACCTCTTCTGTGAGTGGAACATCCTCAAGCGTTTGAGGGCCATTTTGGGCTACTCTCCATTCTTACTCTCGTCCCAGGAGCAGCACTGGAGAGAAGGCAACAGAATGAAGGGCAAGAGAGTCATTTTGTGAATTTATTGCATTCACAGTTCTTTGGACCAAACCCCAAGTAATTTCTGTTTTAAACTTTTCAGTATGGATTAACATCTAACATATCTCTGTATTAGTATAGTTATGGTAATTATGTTTTGATAAATAAATCATATGTTGGACCCAGAAACCTAATTCAAGGATTCCATGTTTGGGCCATTAGCAGAATCTGTCTTTTAGCAGTGGAAGCGCAGTCATAGGTGGTTATGAGCTGGTTCTGCTGGCTGGTGTGTGTGCAGGAGAGAAAATAACAAAGCATACATTTACTTAGAAAGGAAATAAGAGTTCTTTATTATAGGAACTCCATACTCTGATAGGAAAGGAGGAGAGATAGATCCTATCTACCTATCTAGTCTAAGGATGGGCATGCATGCTAGGACAAGTCCTGCATTCATGGATCCAAGATGGAGGGAGGAGAAGGAGAGAGATGGCTCCTGGAACAAAGCCAGGAAGAGAAGAATGGAGAAGGAGGATGTCACGAGGAGGAAGTCCTGACAATAGCAATCTACATATCAAAGGGATAGTCAGAGCAGTAGACAGTAAACAGGATGTCCTGACCTCTGTGTCTTTCTAACTCTGGTTTGTCTCCCTCTGAAACCTGAAGAAAGGGACGGCGCTGAGTCCTCCTCTTCCAACATGTTTTCCTTTGGGAAATGCTTCTGATTAGTTAAATGGAAGTCCAATGTCACCTTAAAGACTAACAAAATTGATTCCACCATGTTTCATGAGTCAGAGCTCACATCATAAGATGCATGCAGGCTCATAAAAGCTTACACTGGAATCAAGTTTGTTACTTTTTAAGGGGCTGCTTGATTCCTGTTTAATTTTGTTATGACATGCTATCTCAGTTGCCACTTTGGAATTATAATCATGGAAGGTTTCAGATTAAGGTTCGTTCTGTTTAATATGTAGACTTTGTTTTGAAAGTTCTATTCCAGAGGGACTGCTTGACCTTTGGATATGTCTTCTGTATGTGTTGCAATCCTAAATCTTCCCTTCCAGGCAGTTTTCTAATACCCCTTTTTGTTGATGGCTTTCCAATGCAATCTCGATGACAACCACCATCACTTTGAATAGGTACTCTAAATACAGAATATGTCATTCTAGACTCACCCATGAATTATCAGTGGATTCTTATTTGTCACAGAGCGGGAACAGAGATCAGTTTCCTGATCTTGCATCTTAAAGATGCTTATATGAGGTCAATGGAAAGCAAAAAGTGCCGATCTTCATTACCAAGAAACTGAGATAACGCGGCTGATGTATGAACCTTATAGTGTTCCTGAAAAAATCTAGCAAGTGGTCTTGAAACTCCTCATCTGATGTTTGGTAAGAATCCAAAATGGGGAAGGAGATCATTTCCCCCCTGAAATTGAATGCCAAACATGATTGCATTCTAAGGCTTGTTTTGACATTTTTATCTGTGCCGTGGTAAATGTCACAGTTAACCAGAAGCTGATAGGAAAGAGGATAAAATTTGGAACTCTCTTCCCAGCAAAACTGCTCTGCTTGGCTTTTAGGCAGTTGGTCAAAATAATTTTACTTCAGAGAGCATTTGAGGTAAACTGATTTTGAGTTCTATTTTGTAACTGCTACTGATTCTTTTTCCCCCCTAATATTTTTTTTTTATTTTCTTCAGTTTCAGGTTTGTTGCTGTTACTTTATCTGTGTTAATTCTGATGGATTATTTGCTGATTAATTAGGTTTTGGGCCTCTGGTTTTATATTGATATCCTTTTATTTTTTAATGGTTTAAACCCCCAGTGGGGTTTTTTTTCCATCCAGGATCTGTTTGCAGATGGCCTTTTTGGCCACGCTCCACCTTCTGCTCCAATCAGTGCACCTGCACCCAGCCCACACCCGTCGGCAGGGCCTTGGGGTTTTTCTTCGGTCTTTCCTGCAGCACCGGTATCCTTCTTCCCTTGTTTGCCATGTTGCAAGTATCAGGATTCACTGGTGGTTGGGATCCTTACAGTTGCTTGGCATCCTTACAGATTGCCAGGAATCCCATTTTCTGAGGAGGAAAATGGGATTCCTGGCAATCTGTAAGGATGCCAAGCAACTCTAAAATGAGGACTTTGAGTAGTAAAAGTTCTTTATTGATAAGCTGCCAGAGTCATACTCCATCCTTGCCAAGAATAATGGTCATAGGAAAGCATCAAGCAATTATAGGTTCAAAAGCACAGTTAACTTCCAAGCCACCTCCCCACAGTCTAACGTCATCGAGCGGGCATCAGGAATGCAGCTACAGCGGGAAGGAACGGGAAGGATAGATGGAGTTTTCCAAGGCCATACCAGTGTCTTTCCCAGGCTCAGGCGAGAGGTTCAAAGGAGTAGTCAGATAACACCAGAGTAAACACTCCTCTCAAATACTTTCCCATCATGGGCCCAAAGGCAAGGTTACGTTTGACAGGTCAAGCACTTGAGTCATAACATAAAGCATAGAAATTCTTACACTAGTCACAGCCCCAGATGGGGCCAGGTTTGATTATGACACGTGATACCAGACACTTGACAGCCAGGTCCCTTACCCTCCCAATGGGAGGGGGGACCCGACACTCATCTTCTCTTTGTTCCTTGTGCCAGCGTGGTGACATCACTTCTGATGACATACGTCTTGGTATAAGTACAATTATATTTATTATGACAGGGATAACATAACATGTAATGTTGGATATGGAAACCTTACCCACTTGGCAAGCCTAGCTCCCAGTGCAGCATGATGTCAGTCCTGTGAGTGACACCATTGTGTAGGCCCCTGCTTCTTGCCAGATCAATTTGGACCCCAAACAGGCCAAATCGGTCTGGTGCAAAGGGCGGGAGCTAAACTTCTGGCTCTTCAGGAGAGTTCCCAGGTGGAAACCAAGCCTCAGATGGGCCCACCAAGATTTTGCAGATTGAATTAGGGAGTCCAAAAGGTGCAAGCCTTCCAATAAAGTTGAGGGACAAACAGAACTGTTATTATTCCAGATCCTTATCCAGCCCAGGTAGTGGTGTCAGTAATACACGAGTTCCTTATTACAGGCAAGAGTTATACAGTTTTAGAAAAACCATTTGGTGATGAACCTCCATTAACCCCTCATATACAATTACTGGAAATATAAGGAAAATCTTCTTATTTTTCAGGGACAATAACACTTTTAGCCCAAAGTGGCTTAGTGACGGGTCATTTCCTAGAGAAAGAACTGCAGGAACTCATTACATTAACTCATTAGCATATCTCATTAGCATATCTCATTCACTCTCTCTCACAAGTCACAAATGAAAATAAAGCAGCAGAATGAATTCAAAGCAGCTTACCCTCCTTTGGAGTCCAGCCCAACCTGGCTTGCACTCACTCATTTTCTCTCTCCCTCTCTCTCACGAGTCACAAATGAAAATAAAGCCGCAGAGCAGAATGAATTCAAAGCAGCTTATGTTCCTTTGGAGCCCAGCCCCACTCGGCTTGCACTCTCATTCACTCATTCTCACTCTCTCTCTCTCTCTCCCTCTCTCTCACAAGTCACAAATGAAAATAAAGCAGCAGAGCAGAATAAATTCAAAGCAGCTTACATTCCTTTGGAGAACTCTCACCGCTTACAGGCGTCAATGACGGCCCATGCCCCTGCCCCCCTGGTTCCTACCAGGGAAACCAGGAGGTGGTAGTGCTGCAGCTGCCGCTGCCTGCTGCTAAAGACAAGGAGAGCCAGGAGGGAAAGGAATCACCTGGGCAGGGCCAAAACCCATGTGACCTCTTTTCAGATCTACCGGAATGCCATTCCGGTGAATTCCGCCTCCAAATGAGCCCTGCTCCTCACATTTTAACCTCACAACAACCCTGTGAGGAAGGTTAGGCTGAGAGTGTGTGACTGGCCTAAGTGTGTGACTGGCACCCAGCAACCTTCCATGGAAGAGCAGGGGGTCAGACTTCGGTCTCTTAGATCCTAATCCAACACTCTAACCACTACACCATGCTGTTTTTTATAGAGGGAGTCTTAGTACCCAACCATGGTTACAAAAGGGAAACTATCTCATCCCAAAATAAGTTAATGGAGGATTGTCCTCTTATCCCCTTATTCTTTTTCATACCCCTTCTTTCAAGATATTTTTCTTGTTTTCCCTTCTTTCCTTCCTGTTCTCTTTTAGTTATAAAAAGGGGGGGGGGGGACAGAGGGCAGTCAGGCAATATGCTGGCTGCTAGTGAAGTAAGGGAAAATGAACCCGGATCAAAATGCATAAGCAAACTGGTTGCTGGTGAAACATCTCCAGGGAGCATGTGTTTGAACCCTTTCTCGAGCGCTTATTCACATTGAAAATAACTGTTACTCTAAATCAATCTGCTCTCTTTGTTTTAATTCCATGCTTATGCCATAAATAGGTATCAAACAACATAAGAACAATCGTTGTTGCTTATTCTCTAAACTGCACTTGAAACCATTAAGAGCCCTCTCTCCAGTTTCTCTACCTGCCTCCCACCTGCGGGTGATTGTGGACTTATTGACAGAGCGCAGTCTCCTCTAACCCTGCTGCCGACTGTTCTGTAGTTAATACAGAATTGGCCCGGAGCTCTGAATCTGTATGCTTGACTTTAAACACAAACAGCAAAACAAAACTGCACTGAAAACAATGACATTTATTCATATTATGATCACCAGTCAGAAAGGGGTCACCGAAGGAGAAGCTGCTTTCTCTTTTTACTGCACAGGCCCCCTCTGGAGGTAGATGCTGCTTCTGTAATTGATCCCATCTGACCGTAGCCGTTCTGTAATATTCACCATGTGAAGAGCATCTCCAGTTTGGACTGGATGGGGGAGAAGGAGTGTTTGAGTGTATGATCTTTGGATTGACAGTTACGAGACAAATTAAGCCCTGAATGCCAGCATTCAGTTTAAAAGAAAGACACTGTGTGTGGTCCCATCTCTTCTGCGTTTCTCTTCCTGATAGCTTCTCCCTTTTTTGCATTACAAGCCCTTAAATGTACTTTAAAAGCATTTTCTTGCTACCGGTTGAAATTAATTAAAAGGCCTCCAGCAGAGTGATACATTTATAAAGAGTGGCTGGGGTTACTCTGATGTTGCACTACTCCACTCAGTACATTAATTTGAAGTTAATGACTGATGGTAGTGATAGCGGTCATGTGCCAGACAGGAAGGGCTAGGCCAGGGATGGCCAACATCTGTGTTTATCAGGGCTGCTCTGTTCTCCGGTAAGCAGTCCAAGGGCTGAGAGTGTTCTTCATTCCCACATAGATTGGCTCTCTCAGAGTTTTCATCCTACTATATAAAAGGTAAGCCATATTGGTGACGACTCACTTTTTATCCTTGCGCAGGTGCCCTGCTGAAGACTCTGGCCTCGAGGCTGCTGTGAAGTGCCTGCTCACCACCAGGAGTGGGACTGCAGACCTCCAGGCCGCTCCGTTTGCCACCAGGAGGAGTGCTCAGAACTTTGATTCTCTGGACTCCCTGAAGGTGGCAAGTGGGCACTTTGCAGTGGCCCCCAGGCCAGAGTGGGGAAGAAGAGCAGAATACAAATTAATTTTTGCACAGGCACATAGCTTGAAGGGGGCCCGCTGAATCACTGGCCTAAGTGCTCCTCCCTGCACCTCACCTGAGGGTTGCTGAGGAGAAGGTGGAAGCCCCAGCAGCACTGGATGCCTGTCTGCGTTTGCCTGGGAGGGGTCCCCGCCGGATCCTGTGGAGTTATTCTCCCCTCCTTAAAGAAGCCTGCTGCAATTCTGAAGGCAGTTCCCTTGAAGTAAGCTCTGTTAAATAGCATAGGCCTCAGGTCAGAATAGACCTTGATGACTTACTGTTATGTTTCATGATAAAATAAAAAAAATGACCAACAACAGTTTTCTAGAGCCCATTGTATTTTTCACACAACAGGCTTTGTTTCTAGTGTTTTGTAATGGAGTTGTTCCCTTCAAGAAGTAAGAACTTTGCTGTTGGGGAATACGTAGCATTACATGCAAATATGCATGGTCATACTGTAGATCCATGTTCTATATGTATGTATGTGCTGTCAAGTTTTGACTGACTGATGGCGCCACTGGCAAGGGTCTTTCAAGGCATTGCCTTCCTCTGCAGTCTTCCTTGGTGGTCTCTCATCCAAGAACCAACCCTGCTGAACTTCCAAAATCTGATGAGATTGGGCTACACCATGCTGCCTTCCTTCCTCCATCAAAAAAAAATCAAATCAACAGAAAAGAGATATAAATATTAAAGTGCAATATCTCTACGTTCTTTTCTGTTATCAAACCCAAGCTTCTTTCCACATCTTGATAAAAGATGGTCAGGATTAGCATTGAGGTTGGAACTAACTTGCAAGCCAATTGACTATCCATGAGCCAGACCCTTAAAATTATAGCCTTCCCGTAGAGGGAGCACAAGCAAGCTAGATCAGAGAGTTTGAACTCAGAGAACCTGTTGACATTTTCTCATATCAGTTTATTCAGTGTGTGATTAGTGAGTAAAATTGTAACTCCTATTCCTGGTCATTTGAATATCTGCTTCTTAAGCATCTTTGGTTGCGGGACACCAAGTTAGACACAGTATTTTCTTTCTTTCTTTCTTTCTTTCTTTCTTTATTTATTTTTATTAACTACATTAACTAACAATACAACATTAACTAACAATACAAAGGAAAAGAAGGGAAACAAGGGAAGGAAAGAGAAAAAAAAACCAAACAACAACATATAACATCTACACTACACAGAATGCTTTCCCTTCATACTGCCATTATTAAAAACTAAAGCTTTGTATAATATTGATGGAGTGGTCGACCTTACAAAATGCAAATTACAATTCAAATTCAAATTAAGCTTTCCTCCCCCTCCCGGGTCTCGGACGCAGTTCTCTCTGAGCAACTGCAGCCGCAGTGCTCGTTTCCTCCCCCCGCCCCTCAGACTTCTCGTTTTCTTCTTGCTTGGTGTCTCGCTGGAATTCCGGATTTTTATCCTCAAAATCCCTTAGTTGATCTTCTGATAATATCTTGTGAGCTTGATCTTTGTGACTAAACCAGATGCCTTCAGGAAATAACCATTTGTACTTTATTCCACGTTCCCTCAGAAGAGCTGCAAGCTTTTTATACTTAAAACGTCTTTTCCGAACTAAAAATGGGACGTCTTTCAGTATCTTGACCTTGTTACCCAAAAAGTCCAGATCCGCATTGTATGAGTTGTATAGGATGATGTCTCGGATCCTTTTAGATGAGAAATCGATAATTATCTCGCGAGGCAGCTGACGCTTCATTGCATATTTTGAAGAAGCCCTACGGACCTCCAAAATGGCGCTTTTAACCTCTTCTTTAGTTGCCTTCGCGGGTGTCGCCAGTAGTTCCGAGACCAAACCCCATAAATCCTCATTTTCCTCCTCTTTCACATTCTGGAGGCGCAAAATTGTTTGTGTTCGTTCCACTTGTAGCCCGATCAGCTGGTTCTCCACCAGCTTTAACTCTTTATTCGTAGCCTTCACGAGTGACGCACTTTCCTGAGCAGACTTCTCTGCCCCCCCCCCGCTGCTTCCTTAATGGTTTTCACTTCGCTCTCAATTAAGCCCACCCTTTGATCTGTTTCGTTCAGCTTGTCAGCAAAGGGTTTTATGGCTTTGGTAACCGACCTCCGCACCAGTTCTTCGAGCGACTCTCCCTTCCCCTGCAGGGCAGCCAAGATTGACTTGCCCAGGGCGGGACTCTGTTTTTTCGCTGCCATTTTAGGGGAGGGGCACCAGCCAAATTCTGAGACTCAGCGAGGGGGAAGAACTAGCCTTCTTAGCTTCAGATCCCACCACTCCTTCGCGTGCGCTTGTAATAACAGAAGGGATTCGCTTACTTGCAGGCTTCCGCCTAGTTCTGCTCTTTGCCGTTTTCCATGGCCCGGCAGCACACGAGGCGCCGTGCACGTCTGCCGGCCTCCTTAGGGACAAATGGGCAATTTACCCCCCGCATAGGTTTTCGGGGGGCTCTTCCCGCAGTGTCCCGGACCCTGCGTCCCTCACTGGGAGTCCTGGGGGCTAATCTTCGCAGATCAGCCGCCCGGTCAGAGTGCTCGGGCGCTTCCTCCTGGACCTGCGGAGAGGAGCGTCCGACATGGCCGAGAAAACGAAACCGAATCAGTTAGACACAGTATTTTCAAATACAATTCTGAAGATGTTTTTTAAACATTTAATTCACAGCCCATCCACAGTAATCACTTGTCATCTTGTTGGAGAATGAAAGAGCTCTCTCTGGGACATTAAGAGTCCATATCAGTTGCTTGGAACAAGCAGGACAACTTCCAAACACTTTCCTTCTCTCTTTTCCCTGGTCAAAACAACAAGCCCTCATGCAAATTAAGTAGTTGCTTTGCTCCAATCAACAGCCAGATCAGGGCCAGATCAATGGGGGGAGAAGGGGTAGAGTGCCCCTGGTGCTGTCAAAGAGGGGGCGCTGGGCGCAGCTGCCAGCCGCCGGGAGCATGCGGGTGGCTGAGCAGAGGTTTGGGAGCCTGCTCGCACCATTCGTCTGCCCCACAGGACAGGGGGCACACGAAAAGCTGGCCGCCCACTCAGCAGGGCAGGCGAATGGCACGGGCGGCCTTGCAGCCACCTGCGCTGCTGCCGTCACCAGCTCTGCGGCACGCTGGGGCAGCTGGCTTGCCACGCGGGTGGCGCGCTCCGCCCTGCGTGATGATGTCTCGGAAGTGACGTCATCATGCAGTGCCAGGAGGGCGCACGCACTGCGCACACAGGGGGGCGGACTTGGGTTGCCCTGGGCACCAGCAACCCTAGATCCAGCCCTGGCCTAGATTTCCAAAGCTCTACACATGCATAGGTCTCCAGCATGCTTTCTCTTAATAAATAGCCATGGGACCCCCAGATTGGGTGTGCAATGCGAGTGTGTGTGAGGGGAATAACTCTTTGTACTGTGCTGTTTTCCAGATCTCAAACACCAGCTCTCTAGAAGTGCTATTTGCTCTCTTGGTGAGCCATATGGGGACATAGAAGCAAATAGCAGTGCCAGGGGGCCATTTAGGGCACTTGTGTAGAGTGGAAGAGTTAACCCCTTTCAGTGTATTTCAGCCCCCACATGAATAGGGTATTCCCAAACTGCTGTCTGTCCATAGAACTTGGAGTGTTTCATCTTGTTAAGCCCTAAGAAGCATGTTTGAGCAGCCTTTTGTGATCAAATTATATGGGTGGGGGTAGAGTTGAACTATCCATTTTTTGTTTTTATCATAGGTAACTGAAGAAGCCTGTTAAAAAATGGCTAGTCTGAATATAAAGGCTATTCTTCACACTGATAATCACTTCTCACCTGAAATTGTCAAGGAATTCAGCCCACAAATATGGAACAATGTACAATTGCTGCTTGGAAATAACTACAGACAGCAAACTGAAAGACTTCATAATACTTCACGCTGTGTAATAGCCTACATGCTGTAATTCCAGATCATTCAGGCTACCATAGTTCACGTTACTGAAAATTCACAGCTCTTCAAGTTTTACAAATATAGGCCAATGTCAACAAAAAGGCCAGCTGCTTCCAAGTGATGTCCAACATTGTGTGACATCTTCATCTGGAACAGTTACAAGCTTATGCATATTCAGCAACTAAAAGCAGGCAGACAAAGGTGGAAATGAATTGAAACATTGCACTCACCAGACATCATTTTACAGGCAAATAAATTTCTTTAAACTGTTAACTGAAGGGAATGGCTGCCTCAATAATAAGTTCATGATGACCAAGAATGTGAAAGCCTGGTCCTTTATTTTAAAGGAATATTCTGCCGGGGGTGGGTGGGGGGCAGGGCGGGATATCCATCAAAACTCCAGACATCATAAACTGCAAGCATAAATGGGATGTGTATCCAAAGATAGATGATGTCCTTCACTTTCCAGAAGATTTTTTCTTTATTTAAGCTATAAACAGTAACATAAAAGCTATAAACAATAAACATAAAAGATAAAAACACAACATTCTAAAAAACAAACACACACACACACTAACAATACATAAAAACATAAAAACATAAAATAACAAACAAGAAAAAGAAAAAAAACCTAAAACTAAACTACAAATTGAGTTTCGATTTTCTCCACCACAAATATACATCGTTTTGAAAGTCTCACTTATTCTATGTTAAACATAAGAGCCCTCTTTTTTCTATTGTTCATGATTCTTAATCCATAAATCCAGATGTTATCAAGTCATTATTATCTATTTCATGAAAAACGTCTATGAACGGTTTCCATTAAGTCAAAAATGTAACTAATGTCTTTTCTCTAATCAGTGAAGTAAGTTTTGCCATTGACCCTCTTTCAACGGGATGTGTATCGTAAGATGCACATCCTCCTTCTTCCACTCCCAGCTGGCTTGGGCAAAAGTATGCATATCTAGACACAGATAATTCCCCCCCCCCCGATAAGAAATATATGATAGAATAAGGCAGAAGTTTGAATAGCTTCTCCTCCACAAGCAGTAATTATTCAGGTCTCAGTAAATTTGGGCCCTGACCTGGATAATGGACACAATCCTGATCTTCTCAGATCTCAGGAGCTAAGCGGGATCAGACTTGGTTAGTAATTGGATAGGAGACCTCCAAAGAAGACCACGGTTGTGATGCAGGGGCAGGCAAGAGCAAGCCACCTCTGTTAGTCTCTTGCCTCAAAACCCCCAGCAGGGGTCACCATAAGCTGACAGTCAGCCTGGATGCCTAGGCAGCCTCCTCTAGCTGTGTGGCACAACCCAGGAGAGCAGCCAGTCAGCCTGGACCGCCTCCTGCAGCTGCATGGTGCCACCCAGGAGTAGCACCCAGAAGTGGGAGGGGCATTGTGACATCACTTCCTGCAGTGATGTCATCACGCCATCCCGGAAGCATGCGTGCACTGCACACACACATCATCTATATAAAAAAGTAAGTCTCTCCCCCGCCCCCCACATCTCCCCAGGGTCTGGTGTTAGTCCAGACCCCATCTGGCAACCCTTCCATCAAAACAGCACCTTATGCTAGAAGAGAATCTTTCTGCAGATGTATAAATGTTGCATATTAGAGGTCAGTTTTGTCAGGTTACTTTGAAAGAAGCATCTTCCCAACCTGAATTTAGAGTTGTTATATCTGACTGGAGATGTTTCCTGTCCGTTGTTGTCATGGAGTGGCTATTTATTTTTATTTAAGTATCTTTCACATTTAGGTTGTTTTCTTTTTGTCTGAAAGAGACCACTGTTGCTGCTTGGGATATGTTGACAATTATCTGGATTACTCTGACAAAACCAGAGTATTAAGTAATCCTACAAGATGAATATGTAGAGACAGTGTAGCAATAGAGCTGCTACCCATTTAAAGATTGATTATTCAGACTAATTATTAATCTCGTTGTTAACACATTTGCATGCT
This sequence comes from Eublepharis macularius, assembly GCF_028583425.1. Taxonomy (NCBI): domain Eukaryota; kingdom Metazoa; phylum Chordata; class Lepidosauria; order Squamata; family Eublepharidae; genus Eublepharis; species Eublepharis macularius. The sequence continues at coordinate 122,213,960 of NC_072795.1, read as the reverse complement.
ACTAAAAAGCTGACTATGGTGCTTTTTGAAGATGTAGATAGGAGCATGAAAAAGTTTACAATTTAATAAATGAAAGCATTGTAAGAATGAAAGATAGTCTTTAATTTTTTTCTTTTGCAAATCCTATTACATGTTGCACATCACAACCAAAATAGCCCCTGCCATTTAATTTCAGAGGGGTAGCTGTGTTAGTTTGTTGTAGCAAAATTGCACCAGAGTCTGGTAGCACCTTAATGGCTTACAAAATTTACTTCTCTGAGAGCTTTCCTGAGTTTCATAAAAAAATCATGGTGAAATATATTTTGGTAATCTTTAAGATGCTGTTGGACTCCAGAATAATTCCCTTCCAATTAAAACACTGTACCCTTAACCCTTAGTCCCAGCTTAAATTTTATCCCACTGAATAAAAGTGTTCATGGATTAATTCCCCCAGTCAAACAGAGAAAGAGCTAAACTACAAGAGACGAATTACACGAGGACGCTCCCATGAAAGGAGTCGTAATGTTAGCCAGGAAGCTGAGTTTTAAAAGACAGTTTGGAAGGCTCTGTCAATTTCCCCTCTCTTCAGAGCCAGCAAAGACAGCTCCTCAGAGGGTTTGTTTATTTCCTCTTCACCCCCTGAAGGCTCTGTCAGTTTCACCTCCCCTTCTAGGGGGCAAAGAGGAAATAAACCCTCTGAGGAGCGATCTTTGCTGCTCTGTAGAGAGGGAAAATTGACAAAGCCTTCCGATCTGTCTTTTAAAACTCATCTTCCTGGCTAACATTGCGACTACCTTCATGTGAACGTCCTTCTGTAATTCGTCTCTTATAGTTTAGCTCTCAGAAGCGTTGAGAAATTCCTAGAGATTTGGAGGCGGAGCCTGGAAAAGATGGAACTCAGCAGGGACGTGCCGCCATTGAGTCCACCTTGTGAAGCTGCCATTTTTTCCAGTGGAACTGATCTCTGTAGTCTGGTTGTAGTTTGGGGAAAACTGCAGGCCCAACCTGTATCTTGATAACCTTATGCACAGATCCTATTTATGGTTTAATTTCTAGGTAAACTTGCTTACAATTCACTGCTTGCGGCTTGTATAAAGACTATTCTTACTATGAAGGGACCACTTGTGATAGAGATGTATATTCCTGTCCAGAGATATGAGCGTGCTCAGATGCACACACAAATCAGTTATAAGTGGGAGCTTCTCCTTTTATTGAATTGAAGGGACTTAGTCCAAGTATAGAAAAACTGAATTTCTTTAAGCTTTCTTGTTGTTTAAATCTGAATTGTTTGTCAGATGATATACAGGTATGCTTCCTGGTTTTGATAATGCAACTGCTAGAGTCTAGTAAGAGATGTAGTTGGGACCAGGGCTTTTTTTCAGCTGGAATGCGGTGGAATGGAGTTCCGGCACCACTTGAAAATGATCACATGGCCGGTGGCCCCGCCCCCTGATCTCCAGACAGAGGGGAGTTTAGAGTGCCCTCCATGCCAAGCGGCATGAAGGGCAATCTAAACTCCCCTCTGTCTGGAGATCAGGGGGCATGGCCACCGGCCATGTGACCATTTTCGCCGAGGGCGATTTAAATGTAAAAAAACTCCTCCCTTGTTCCAGCTGACCCAAAGTGATGTCATTGTGCAGTCCGGAGTTCCTCCACTGAGTTCCACCACCTCTTTTCCCAGAAAAAAAGCCCTGGTTGGGAGTCCTTCAAAATAGCAAATCTTGTAGTTGTGTGACTGCTTACTAATATGTATTTTAGGTCAAATTACTTGTGGTGGATGAATAACTGTATTGACAAAAGAAGGATTAGACTGTTACAGTGTGAGGAGCCAGATGGAAAATGTTGTCCAGACAAACTACCCTGAAAACATTCTAGTACTGCCTGTAATGGAGGATAGTTACTATGATCTTGATGTGGCAGTAGTGCTTGTTATCAGTAGGGTTGCCAAGCAACAGGTGGGAGTTCTGGGGGCGGGGACATGGGGAGTGCATGCGGCATCTTGGACATTGCCAATGTCATTATGTCACTTTCATGTAAAACCCAGATGTGACAAAGAGTAACCCAAGGAATTAACAAAAACTCTATGGTAAAACCATAGTTATCAGGAATCCGTAATATGCTACATACTTTTAAAATTTTTCTTACATGTAGTATTTCCACAGCAGTTAGGGATGCTTCCACATTTCAGTCTCGTTCTTTCCATTTGAACCCCCCCCCTTTTTTTTTTTGCTTTTCTCTTATGTAAATCAAACACCTGAGCCTTCACCTCTGTGCACTTTTCTGCATCCTTACATCATATTCATATCATTTCGATGTTATTTTTGACTCAGTCATATCGAAATGACGTCTAAAGGGTGCTTATTTTATAAAAGGTAGAGAAATTGAGTAGAAACACCCGCAAAAGAAACAAACCAATTGGGAAACAGCAGCAAATGAAACAAAATGGCTTCAAATGACAAGAAACGCCCCGCCTCCCTACCGCTTCCAAGTTTTTCCAAACCATTTTTTTCTTTCCAGGAGTGCCCTCGGTCTTATATCCTAAATGTTGTCCCTGATATATTGAATGTGCACATTACCCTAGATAGTACCATCTTTTGAGTTATACATCAACAGAGTGAGTCATTCTGATGATGTATTCTAGAAATACATCACCCTAGCACCTTGTTCTGCTGTTGCACTAATGACATGTTACTGTAATACATCATTGGAGTGAACTGCACTGAAGACATATGACTTAAATGGTGATGGCATTAGATGAGTAAAGGGTGAGAGATCAGATACGGCTTTATGCAAAAGCAAAAAAAAAATCAGTCCTCATTGAGCATAAGCACTTTCCTAATAGCAAAGCTGTTTCTTACTGAGCACCACATTTCTGGGCCACAAACCTCGGACTTGTGAACAATTTTGATTTCTGCTGCACTTCCTGCAATGGCAATAGTGGCTTAGATCCTGTGCAGCGTGTGCAGAACAATTTCCTTTCATGCTCTGCCATTAGGTTAGAGGAATCACACCTGCTTGCACTATTGATCATGCAACTGCACGTTTATTTGAGGGTACAAAATCAAGTGACTCTTGGTGCTGTTTCAGAAATAAGCATCCGCTTGTGCAATCGAAGATATGCAAGCAAAATGATACTGTAGGCTCCCAGCTTTCTTTTTTGCTATGGTATTTGCTGTCTGTCTCTACTCTCAAGCTAGGAAGTTAACTCTAGCATTTTACATCCTCCACAATGATGAGAAGCCGCCAGTGCATTAAGACAAGTACCTACTGCTCTGATGCAATATGATGCAACTTGCTAGGAAATAGTGCAGCTGTGTTTATCAGGTGACACAAGGGACCAATGATGTTTCACTTTGCCCTATAAATTCTTAAACATTTGGACCATTTCTTCACTGTGACCACCCAGTCTCCATTGGACTTCTGTCCTTGGCTCACACTAAGTGCGGTCAAATTACTTGTCAAGCCTATAGAATGAGCTTAGACTGGAGTAAATTCATAGGATTGCTCTGTTAGTTATGACTAGAGATGGGCACGAACAGCAATACAAACTTTAAAAAGCCACAAACAGCCCAATCAGCTGTTCAAGAACAAGCTGTTCCTGAGGCCCCATTCTAAATGAACAGGTGGTCATTGCAAGCCTCATTCATTGCTGTTCATCAAGCCAGACAGTCTGGCATCTGCAATCAATTCCCTTGGCAACCGGAGGCAGGGACTGCCTGAACTCTGTCTGAACTTCTGCTGTTGCCCTGGAAACCCCAATCTAAGCCCAATTTAGCTTGATAGGCAGGTCTTCCTTTCAATTGTGAAGCTCCAAATTTGTTACAAGGGAGCAAAGACCAGGGGGGAGGGGGCTTCCAGCTCTGGTTTTGCAGACAGTGAGGGAGAGACAGTTGGTGTTGGCATTTTGAGAGAGAGACAGGGAGAGTGCATTGGCGCTTGAATTGTCTTTGTGTGTGGTGGGATAGGGATCTACCTCTTCAAGTTCTAGGGCTGCTGCCAGGCTCTGGGCCAAGCTATTATTTATTACTGGTACCTTTCCTGCTGCCTGCTCAGGTAAGGTTTCTGAGAGTGGCGCGGTAGGGATCTACCCTTTCAGGTTCCAGGGCTGCTGCCGGGCTCTGGGCCCAGCTATTATTTATTATTGGTACATTTCCTGCTGCCTGCTCAGGTAGGGTTTCTGGGAGTGGTGTGGTAGGGACCGTGATGGCTGGAAGAGAGTCTGCTAGCCCCCACGAACAATAAACAACGAACATGTTCGTGAAAGGTCATGTTTGTCAATGTTCATTGTTCGTGGATGGCAACGAACACCATTTTCGGGTTTTTTCTGTTCATGCCCATGTCTAGTTATGACCCAGTTGCCTGGCCTCCATAGATCTTGATGTGCCTCCAGCTTGTTAACTGTAACAGCCATACTACATTAGGGATAGTTTGCACTTGCCCTTGGCCTAGCTCTAGGTATTTTCATCTAGTTTGTACCTTGGGTGAGGGTTGGGATCTAGAGTTCATTCCATCAATTCAAGGCTACCACTGTAAGGGTCTTCCTTGTGGTAGCCAAATTGTTCTTCTTCCTTAACTGATGATAAACTGAGCTTGATTTGACAACCACACTTTGCTAGCGGGTGGATATAGAGACAGGGGGCCTCGCCATTCTTTATGGTGTTAAATGGTAACCCCCTTGCAACACAGTCTTTTAAGTCCAGAGAGAGTTGAAACAATCTGCACATCAGATGTGGTGTAAATTTGGAAAAGTACTAAATGTTAAAAACGCTAAATATAAAACAATTGACCAAAATTTGGTGAAACAGTCAAATTTGGAATAAAAAAAAATCAAAAATTCACGTAAGAAGAATTTAGACTCCTTGAACTAAAAATATATTGAACTAAAAATATCTGTCCATCCCTAATTTAGTGTTTATCTGGGCCCCAAGTATTTATTTCGGTCATATTGAAGCACACAATTAAAAGTGCATAATTTGGCATAGGTCCTCAGTATTGCTCTACCCAGGGACAGAAACTAGGTCTTAGGGCATGGCTAGTGTGCAGTAAAATGTCTTATCAGATGTTATCTTGTATGCAGTAGTTAAGTGTTCACAATTTAGCATGTGCAACTCATGCCCTTCAGCATTGCTCTTAATGGCTTCCCCTCACCAAAGTAGTCATAGTCAATATGGATCTAATTAACATTTCTTTTCCGGGAAGATCCATACTGACCCATTAGTACTGATTTAACCTTTATGTTTTAACCAAATTGAATTGAGGAAAAGTGAGACTTTCTTGTCTCAGAGAAGGAAGTTTTGGAGGAGAAATTACTGTATAGACTACCTCTTAACCTTCTAGAAACCAGCAGTATTAACAAAATATCTCTCTGGCCTCATTCAGAAGAGTAAGAGCCAACAGAACGTGACATTTCTTTATCTTGAGTTAGGCCTCAGGTCAGATCACTGCTATCTTTTCTGACCCACACATTTTCTTGGGGTTGTCAGGTACCCCTTTACCCTCCCATGGGAGGTGAGGGGACCTGGTACTCACCTATGTGGCAATCTTCTGTCAGTGATGTCATCGTGCTTCATGCTGGAGTGCTGCTGCACTTCACATGGGTTTGTGGCCCAAGTCGGCCCCTGTGAAGTGCGAGAGCACTTCCACACGAAGCACAATTATGTCACTAGTCCAAATGGAGTGCTCCCTCCCCTGCTTCAGGAAGTGACATCATCGCAACGCATTGGGAGTGTGCAAAACCCATTGTCCTAAGTGAACAGCTATTACAAAACATTTTTTCCTTTGCCAATAAGCAAGTGTGAATTACAGCAACACATTAGTTGCTCCTAAACAATAAACACAAATTTTAACTGTATGACATAAACCTTTTCTCTGAGTCCAGGGCCTCAGCTGTGATTGACAAATGATGTGGGACTAACAATTGGACATGTGCAAATGTTTGAAGACGCAGAACATTATGTTTAGCCTAGGTCTCTGGCATGGTTTGCACATCCAAAGTTGCAACTTCAGACACCATGTAGGACAATGCTTAAATTTCATTCGGTTAAAATAACTGTGACTGTCATACAACTACGACAAGGTACATTGGATCTTTAGCATTACTTTTCATTTATGCATACAACAAACAAAAAACACTGTCTTTAAGACCAAGTAAACATGTAACTATTAATTTCATGTTGCTCAAGGGTCAAATCCTATAATTTCAAAAGAAAACATTATACGTGCTAAAGAACATTAGATTGGTTGTATGCACTCGGTCCCCCACTCTATCAAACTAACTACAGCATGTATTATAGCTAGCTTCCTGATGCTCTTATTTGCAGTATCCTTCCCACTTTCTATCTAGATAATAATGATTCCTTCCTTTTTCCACTCCTCATATTTGATGAAGGGAGCTTTGACTCTCGAAAGCTAGATTGGAACTCTAGTTGGTCTTTAAGGTGCTATTGGATCAAGGTCTCGCTCTTTGTGTGTGTGTGTGAACTCTCTCTCTATAATACACTAATACAGGGCATCTTTAGTCCATCTGAACTCTAAGGGAAGCCATAATGTATGCTGCCTATGCTTCTGTTGTTTTCCACTGCATTTTGTGCTTCTCTTTTGTAAGTGATATATCCTGCAGATCTGTCTGCAAATGGAAGACCTGCAGTTAGTTAATGCTTCTTGCAACCCTAAACTTTACAGAAGGAAGTGTGGGCCTGACCCCAGCTCTGCTAACAAGAAGCAACATCAAAATGGAGATTTTCACATTGAAATTATCTATTTGTTTAGAAAATGTATATGTTGCCTTCCTAGTTATGAAATTTCTGGAGATTTTTAGAGCAGAGACTGTTAGAAGAGGGGACTGGCGCTGTCTCTTGCTCAGGCCTTTAGGACTGCCAGCATAGAAGAAGAAAGTCAACAACCATAGAGTCAGTTAGATAGACAGGCTGCTATCAGTCTCCTTCCTGCGAGGGGAACTTCCTTCCTTCCCTTCTCTCCCCCTCCTCTCGCTCTTCTTCCCTGCATGCACCAGGAGAGGCAGCATGGTGTCTCCTCCTGAGAGAGATGGCCTGTTTTCAGTCTAAAGCCAACCTTGCTAGTTAGATCAGTTACTAGTTCTTTCTCTCCACTAAACTTATGGAAATATATTTCTTTAGATAAATAAACAGTTATTCGTTCTCTAACTTGGATGAGAGCTTTCTGTGTGCAGTTTGTTTAGTTAACATGCCTTAACTAAAACTAGGGTTGCCAGCCTCCAGGTGGTAGCTGGAGATCTCCCGGAATTACAGCTGATCTCCAGGCCAAAGAGATCAGTTCCCCTGGAGAAAATTACTGCTCTGAATGGTCAACACTATGGCATTATATTCCACTGAGGCCCCTCCACTCCCTAAACCCCACCCTCTCTAGGCTCCACCCCCCAAATCTCCAGGAATTTCCCAATCTGGACCTGGCAACCCTAACTAAAACCCAACAGAGACTGGGGAGGGCAGGGTTTAGGAGGAGAGGAAACTCAGCTTGGTACAATGACACAGAGTCCACCCTCCAAAGGAGCCATTTTTCTCCAGGGGAACTGATCAGAAGATTAGTTGCAATTCTGGGAGATCTCCAGCCACCAACTGGACATTGGCACCCTACTTCCAAGGGATCTGGCTGAGGAAACACACAAAATAAAAACAGTGCAAAATAATTTTAAAAAACAGCAAAGGAATTATCTATATTAAAACAAGCCATTAAAAACAAACCAGGGGCATAACACAGCATTCAACTTCCTAAAAAAAATCCACAAAACAGTCCTTAGGTCAGAAGTAGACAACAACAACAATAATAGCAATGTTCTATTTATATACCGCCCTTTAGACAACTTAACACCCACTCAGAGTGGTTTACAGAGTTTGTTGTTATTATCCCCACAACGATCGCCCTGTGAGGTGGGTGAGGCTGAGAGAGCTCTAAGGGAGCTGTGACTGACCCAAGGTCACCGAGCTGGCTTCAGTGGAGGAGTTGGGGATCAAACCTGGTTCTCCAGATTAGAGTTCTGCCACTCCTAACCACTACACCAAACAGCTTTAAAATGGAAACTTTCATTGAAAAAACTAGGTAAAAAGAAATATTTTGGCCTAAACGACAATAAAGTAGGCAGCAGGCAATGCCAAAGGGAAGGGAGAATGGGAGTATTGAAACTCAAAATTGCCCCTGCTATTGGAGAGATGAGGTATTTTCCTCTTGGTACAAGCTGTGAAGAAGTGTCTCATAGTTCTTCAGGGCATGTTGCTGCTGTTGTTTTACAAGTAGCAAAGTAGCATAGGAGCATGAAGGAAGGAAGCCATGTATCCCAAAAGTACTGCAGCGAAGTCTGGGAAAGGTCTAATGCCATAAGGTGAAGCAGAGGGATATGGAATTTGACCTGCTTAGGGCCCTGTGAATGATGAGGACAATTTCTTTTGTTGTGAACAAAGCTCTAAATTGGTAAGATTAGCACACGCAGCATTGTGCAAGTTCAGCACCAGCCTGCTCCGTGTGGGTGTCCTTGGCCCAGTGTTTATTGGTTTGTTGACCCCTAGGACTGGATTTCATTATACTTGATTGACTTGTGTGGCATTTTAGATTTCTGCATGTGTGTGTTCATCTATTAATCTCACCTTGCAAATCAGTGAGTGGACATCCATCAACTTCACTGCTGTCTTCATACATCTAATATAGGGCTCTTCCTGACAAAAGGCCTTGCCAGGATAAATTAATCCGTTTTTCTGAAGCAACTTAAACGGAGGCTTTCTTTCTGTTTAAGCTAAATATCCTCTGTTCTTCCAGTCTTTCCTGTGCATTGTTATGGCCATCATTTAAGATGACATTTTTTTCATTCAAGGTTTTCTTAAACTAATAGATACAAGCTTAGATCCTATGGAGCGCGCCTGTGAGGACTTAGTTCTCCCCCTCCTCGTTTCCCCCTGAGACTTTCAATATATGCTAATATAGTGGTTAAGAACAGTGGGACTCTAATCTGGAGAGCTGGGCCGTTTCCACACTGCTTACCTTCCCTCGAAACGACCCAAAGCATCGCACAAAAAATGTGGAAGATAGCGTTTTCTTGCACGAGATTTGTGCGACATCGTGCAACTCTCGCGTGAGAAAACGCGATCTTCCGCATTTTTTTTGCGATGTTCTGGGTCATTCTGAGGGAAGGTAAGCAGTGTGGAAATGACCCTGGATTTGATTCCCGACTCCTTCACTTGAAGCCAGCTGGGTGACCTTGGGTCAATCTCAGCTCTTCCAGAGCTCCCTCAGCCTCACCCACCCCACAGGGTGATTGTTGTGGGGATAATAATAGCAACATACTTTGTAAACCACTCTGAGTGGGTGTTGTTGTCCTGAAGGGCAAGATATACATCGAATTATCATGAGGATAATAATAACACACTTTGTAAACTGCTCTGAGTGGGCGTTAAGTTGTCCTGAAGGGCGGTATATAAATTGAATGTTGTTAAGTTGTAATGTTGTTGTTGTAGATCACAGAACTTGGGTGTACAAAAAACTACGTGGCCTTTTCTCCACAGGAGTCCTGCAGGCTCCAGCTTCAGGGTTTGGGCATTCTCAGAGGGCTGTTGAGGCAAAACGGAAGAGTGGAAAAGAAGCACTTCCATCAAATGTTCTTACAGAGGATCCAAGTCACTTATTATTCCTTAGTGGACAGCAGTGGTTAGAAGATGCTTTTTTTTTTTTAATTTTCAAAATTTTTATTGAAAGCGTAACAAGTAACAAGATCAACAATAAATGCGTGGAAAAAAGGTGTTATCATACGTAGCAATGTTCAGATACAACAATACATAAACATCAAAACACTAACCGACTGCAGTACTCAAGTGTGTAGATTATATACATAATCAGTAAAGTCCTAATACAGTGTTAAGCAAGCTAGGTACAACTACATCGGGAGAAACGTGTACAGGCACATCTAGCATGTCGCAGAACAAATCTATAATTCAGATTTCGGGGTTTATAATCGTGTAGTGAGGTAGCTTAGAGATCAGCCATTCATTCTGAGATAAAAATTCCAGAAAAGGGGACCATTGTGCGTAAAATTGTGTAGGTTTGGAGGGGTTTTGCAACATTCGAATTCTGTCTGTTATCTTTTCCATTATAAGGTGGTCCCACACCACTCTATACCATATATCAAGAGTGGGTGGGTATTGCGATTTCCACCTGAGTGCAATTGCGGTTGAAGATGCTTTCTTAAATAAGCAATGGTTGGCGGTCATGGGCAGCCTTCACCTGGGCCGATTACAGATGGGCACAAATAGAGCGAGTGCTTTCGCTTTTTCAGCGACCTCACTCGTAAAAACCCGCAATTTCCCGTCCCGGCTTACCTGCGGTCCATGGTGCTCAGTTGCACTCTATAAGCGGACGGTGTGAACGCGGTATTGCGAGTTTGCACACTTCTGGACGCTTCGTCGCCGCAGAGAGGCCCTCCCCTTTCCCTCCTTCCTTTGCCGGCCGGCAACAATATTCCCTTAATTTTTTTTTTAAAACCGGGCGCCATTTGCGCAGTCGCACGTTTGCACAAATGCACAAAAGTGCACAAAAGTTGATGCTGCATATTCGCATACCTGCACGTTTGCGCATTTGCGCAAAACACGTAAAAAAAATTTTTTTAAAAAACTGAAATGCGAACCAATGAAGGCCCCCGACGTCAACTGTGACGGGGGGAAACAACCAATCCCGGGTACCTCAGTTGGCCGTGTGAACATCCGGAAGAGGGACGGCACGGCACGCTGCGAGACAAAGCGGATGGAGACGAAAGTGAACGCGTGGCCGGTAAGCGATTATTTCCGCAGAAAAACCACAATTTCTGGCCATCTGGAATCGGCTCTGTTTGGGTGGGATAGGGAGAAAGAGCATGGCTTGTGGAATTTAGCCAGGAAGGGAGTTTCGCAGCCTTCTGTCAAGAAGCTACGTTAAGAGGGTCCAAGGGTATGTCTTTTAAAGGGTATGTCTGGATGTGCCCATTCCCGGTCCCCAACCATGCTTAATAGCAACACTTTTAAATAAACAGACATTACAGAAAGTCATGAGTCCATAGTCCTGCCTGCTTTCAAGGAAAAGGCTGCTCCCCCTCTGCCTCTCCCACCAATCCCCTCAGGAAAGTAGTGAGAATTTTCAACCACTTAACCATCTGTGTTTTACTTTTCTCTGAATCTTCTCCGTTGTTTTCTTCACTGTTTTGAAGAATAAGAATCAGCTAACATCACTAATATATTTTTGACAGTTTTCTGCCCCAAAGTAATGCTATAAAATGTGCTTAACAATAAATGCAACATTTTCAGTGAGGAATATTGTGCCATTTTCTTCACATTCTCCTCCCTTCCCCTCACAGACTTTGTTTTTGTATAATCCCTCCCCAGAATTTATCCCTGGTGTTTTGGAGACACAATAATAGATCTATCAATTATCTCATTAAAAAGAAAATAATATTCAGCGCTGACAGATGTCAGACCTATGAGTATGTAAATATTAATAAACTAGCTGACACAATCCACATAAACAAAGAGGGATTTTGATATTTCAACATCCCCTTGTGTTTTCCAAATATAAGGGCAGAACGAAACCGAATAGATGTGGAATTGTACCACACAATCTCAAATTAGCTTACTGTTACTTACTTAGTATGTATTCCAGGGTGAGAGAACAAAGGCTTAATTTCTTAATAAATCAAATTTCCAACATGTAAATGTCTCCAAATCTTTAAATGTTTTTTTCCTCTCAAATCTAACAAAGTTTTCAAAATATGAGCTTGTTTCATAGAGGAAATACTTGCCATACTAAAATACTGTCTTAAATAAGAAGAACCTTGATGGATCAGACAGTCCTGTTTCAATGGCCAACCAGTTGCTGTGGAGGACCAACAAACAGGTTATAGAGTCCAGGGGCTTCCTAAAACTGACGTTCAGACATTGACTGCCACTGGATGTAGATGTTCCCTTTATTTTTTTTTAAAGAATTTTTATTGGATGGGTTTACAAACATAAACATAAAAATCATTATCATTATCCACCCCATTGCATTTTCCCCATCCTTCCCCCCCCCCTTTTCTGGTGACTCCCAGCAGTTTTCCATACCCAACTTAATCTAAAAAGTATATCATATAAATTCTTAAAATCTATAATGTATATCTATATTATACATACTAATCAAATCTCTTTACTTATCTTAACTATCTACACTATCTATATTGCTTATCTTAGTTAAAAATATAAAAATTATATAAGTAATAATAGGTACATATACTAACTAAAAAAACCCTACATATATATATGTAACATACTATTCCTTACATACCAATTAACTATATTATCTATATTTCACATATATTCCCTATAACCTTATTATTCATACTCCCCTGTAAATATACTATACAAATCCAATAAAATACAGTAAAATATACCCCTTTTTAAGCTTAAGTAAGTTTCTATCTCCCCTAATTCTCCAAAGACCTAGATGTTCCCTTTAATTATCATTGCTAGTAACCATCGATGGACCCATTCTCCATAAATCCGCCTAACCCCCTGTATTAACTTTAGCTAATAATTGCCTCTTCCATTTAACTGTCCTGATAGTTGTACGTATCCATAACCTCTGTCATGGAATTGGTGAATACTGGTGCAGTCAGCCGCTTGTAGAAAGAACAAGAAGCACCGTGCCTCACTACCCTCCCCACCCCCATAGCTGATTGGCATTCATTTTCTGACTGGGCTTGGCTGATTGATTGGGGTAGGAATTAGACATGGGCACGAACCACAAAAAAACTGAACCATGTGGTTCGTGGTTCATTAGTTTCAACGAACCAGGAACCATGAACTCCCACAAACAGGCAAGTTCATGAACCAGTTCGTGGTTTGTGGGGTTTAAATGCCCCTTTCCAACTGCTTAACAGCAGCAGGGAAAGGGCTTTTGTTAGTTTAAAGGGCCCTTTCCTGTTGCTTGCAAGCTACAGGTCCCTTTAAACTATCAGCTGGCAGGCAGCGAGGGGGGGGGGTCCCCAGGGAAATGGCCATTTAAACTGCCCCTTTCCCTGCTGCTTTGCAGCAGCAGAGAAAGGGGGGCATTGCCCTTTAATACAAACCAAATGAACCAGTGGACCAGTTCCATGGAAGTCCATGGAAATGAGCTTCCACGAACCACTGGTTCACGACCCACAAATCGGTCTGGTTCATGGGTATTTTTGGTTCGTATTCAGGTTCACGCCTGTCTCTAGTAGGAATTGACACAGTTGTTTGTATGCATGGTTCCACATCTGTCTATGTATATGGATGTTGAAGCTAATGCAAATTTTCCGCACTAAGTGATGCCTTGCAAGAGCCTATATTGTTTAAAAGTCTTGAAGAATACCCCATAATGATTTTCTTCAGTTTCTATCTACCTCTTGTATGAAACTGTTTTAGATCTAGTCTAGGCACTGCAGTCTTTACGAGGATGTTTCTGTTCTCATGTGCCATATTATTTCTTTTAGACGAGTTACAAGGTAGGTTTTCTGCCCTCTGTGGTGAAACAGTCCAACTGACGCAGCAACAGGCAGGAGCATAAGTTTAACTTAAGGGTAGCATCCTCCATCCCAGGCTATTTGTGTCCCAGAATAGTGCTTTTGGTCAAGCAGGAACCTCCATGATCCATCTAGGAACTTAAGATGCAAGTTCTCAAGCCCATATCCTTCTAGTTTTACCTTCCCAAAGAAAATATCTCTCTTGCAGGTAAAGATATAGAAGTGAGAGGATTGCTTTTTGCAGCATGCATGTCCTTCAAGCTTAATTCCATTTTCTCAGTGGTAAGCCAGCTGCAGCCCCTGTACTCCAACATGAAGGTGGATCTTAACAACTGGAAGCATCAAAATCAATCTTCTCCCATCTTTCCCTTTCCTCAGCTGCCAACTATGATCCTTGAAAGGGCATTGTTGAAGATCAGGAGACCTTGTGGACAAAAATCCAAACAGCACAGAGGGTTGCAGAGAGGAGCAGAATGGGGCACGATTACCCCTCCTCCGTCTTCTACCAGCAGAGCTTCTACTGGTGAAAAAGGGAGGGGTAGCCCAATTCCTATTCGGAACTGTAGCCCTCTGTGTTGTATGGTTAGCTGTCCGATAGAGTCCTCCAATATGCTTTCCTGGGGATCACAGGGGGCTGCTGGGGGAAGGGAACAGATTTTTATCTTAGTGAGCACCTTGGGCTAGTTGTACTCCCTGAGCCTAACCTAATTTACACCGTTGCAGTGAGGATAAGCTGGAAGAAAGGAGAACCAGGGACACAGTGCTCCTAGAAAAAAACGAGAGCCCATGAACCCAGTGCTCCTAGAAAAAAGGCAAGATAAAATGTTGCCTAATAGTTATGCCAGCCATCTAGTTCTTAATTTTTATTTATGAACCTAAGGCTGGCTCAGTATTGCTGCCCTTTCTGATTTCTTAACCAGCTGAGCTTTGTGTGAATGTGCTCAACATCCAAACAACACTCCCAAGTTATGCTATTTTTACTGTGTTGGACATCTTAAACATTTATGACGAATTTGCTTTCAGCTAACTTTTGTATTAATGTGCTTCTGCTTGAAGTTAAAACATGTGGGGTAAATAATATGACTAATCATTATTACATCTGTGAGGATACATACCAGGAAACAGAAAAGCCACGCTAGTGAACACTGGAGAATTGCATTTTCTTGGATTTCAATGTTCCCGTATTCCTAAGGCAAAGCAAGCCATGAAAGAAGATGAAAGTTTCAAGGCTGGTAGTTTTTCAACCCTCCCAGGCAAAAACTCCACATGAATCACCGTTTAAAACAGAAATGTGCGTGGAGTGCCAATATAAACCTCAAAATATTTGTGGAAGAACAATGCACTGGGGGATTAAGGCATGCATCTGAAAGGGAAACCTCTAAACAAGTGAAAAGTTATAGAAATTACATTAGAAGCACAGCCATCAGCCAGAAGGGTAATCTATAAACTGCCTTCTAGACAGCATGGGCCCGCTTTAAAAGTTTGCAAAGGAAGATAAAAACAAAGTCAATGAACTGAGTAAAACAGAATGAATTGAATCTCAGGAGTTTCCCAGAGTAAAGGGTAAAACCAAACATAATTTGCAGAAATTATGAATTAAGCCAGGATGTAATAGCCAAAACATGTTGTAAGAATATTGCCACTTATTTTGCTGTCAAAAGTTCCATAAGTAATTGTTTTTACAAGCAGGGAAACTGTGAGGACTCACACACGAAACCTGCCCCCTCCCTACAGCCAATCATCCTCCCCAGCCCATCTTCATATTCCCCCCCCTTCCCTCTCCACCACAACCTCTGCAGCTGTGCTTCTTGTACTGATTCCTTCCTTCTCTCCCACCTACCTTTCTCATCCCAACTGCTACTTTCCCTCCCATCTTCCCCTCTTGCAGCTTTCCTGCTTTCTTGACTCCCTCCAGTCTCCACTCACCCCTTTTGTTCAATTTTTCATTCCTTCTTCCCTAATCTTTCTTATTTCTTTGCCTTATCTTGCCTGCCCACTCTGTTTTTCCTTAGTTCACCTCCAATCTTGAAGGGAAGGTTCAGTAGCCATTTTGGAATACCAGAGTTGCCTAGGCAACCTATAGGCTTCCCAGGTCCCTATACTCTCCCTGCAGGAGAAGGGGGGACCTGGAACATACCTGGAGTAGACTCCACCCATGCATGCTTTGCACACACGTGCTCCCAGTGAGGCACAATGATGTCACTTCCAGGAAGTGACATCATCATCCTGGCCACAGGTGTGCTCTCGCACTTTGCTTGGCTCCAATTCAGCCCGTTTGGGGAAAGAATTGCCCCCAGTGAAGTGCAGAAGCACACTTATGGCCAGCGCAACAATGAAACTTCCAGGAAGTGACGTCATCATGTTCCATCAGGAGTGCACTTGGTGTGTGCTTTCCTGGGTTGCCTACCAATGGTGGGCAATCTCCAGGAGGGTTGCCACCACCTGCCCATCACCAGAGATTAAATGTGTCAGGAGATTGCCCACCACCAGCAGGCAACTGGGGAGCCTAGGAATCAAAATGACTGCAGATATCTTGTGAAGAATTCCTGTGGGATCTTAGCATTTTAAAATACTTTATTTTCTTCTCCTTATCCTACTATATAAAAGGCGTTTCATATTCCAGACAACTCACCTCCTACTCTGGTATGCCTCCAGAGGGCGCTGCCATGGAGGGAAGCCCGGACAAGGCAGCTCATCCCTCCAGAGGGCGCGCTGCAGTGGGAAGCCCAGGCCAGGATCAGGCACAGAGCAGGTGACAATGCCTGCCCCCCGCCTTCATCCAGCTGGGATCAGGAGGAGAGCAGGTGGCAATGCCTGCCCCCGCCTTCACCTAGCTGGGATCAGGACAGAGTGGAGCAGGTGGCAATACCCCTCCCCTCTTCACCCAGCTGGGATCAAGAGCGGAGCAGGTGGCAATGCCCGTCCCCTGCCTTTACCCAGCTGGGATCAGGAGCGGAGCAGGTGGCAATGCCCGTCCCCTGCCTTTACCCAGCTGGGATCAGGAGCGGAGCAGGTGGCAATGCCCGCCTCCCCGCCCTCCCCTTTCTAGAGCCCATTGTATTTTTTTCCCACAACAGGCTTTGCTACTAGTTGTTTTATAATTTATTTTTTGTTTTTGCAAGTCCTTGAGGTTCCCCAAGTTTGGAAAAAGAGCTCCTTCCTGCATATATGGCCCTAATCTCTGGATTTTATCATCTGCATCTAGATTCATGTCAAGAATTAGATATAACAAGCTGGGGACCCACAGGGACTTGTAGGGGGTCCTCTGATTTTCCCTTTCCCCAATATTTCTTCTTTAACTTTCCCGAAAGCCCCCATAGCCTCTTCTTTTTCTCCTTCCTTTTCTCCTTCCCACCCACTAGCCAGTCTACCTTTATCTGCATCTCTGTTGCAGTATTTCTTCCTTCCCTATCCCTGGCAGACTCTACCTGTGGAAACTATGGCCTAGTTGCATAATACCAACTTCCAGGCTGGTGCTAGTTACTCATTGAGGAGCCTGCCCCTCAAATGGGATGGAGCGTCTTATTTTCCCCCTGTATCCTCTTTCATATTTCCCTCCTCCTGGCTATTCCCACATCCTCACTTTTTCCTTCTTCCTTCCCACTGACCAACCTACCTTTTAGCAGCCCCTCATCTTCTGCTATATTTATTATTTGTTTATTTAATTTATAACCTACCTTTCTCCACAATGGGGACCAAAAAGCAGCTTATATCATTCTTCTCTCCTCCATTTTATCCTCACAACAGCCTTGTGAGCTAGGTTGAGAGTGTGTGAATGGCCTAAGGTCATCCAGTAGGCTTCTGTGGCAGAGTGGATATTTGAACCTGGGTCTTCCAGGTTTTGTTCTGAAATTCTAACCACTAAACCACACTGGCTTTTATGGGGTGACTGTTGTTGAACAATAGCAAACAGCCAATCCTGGATGAGTCTTGCAAGTAGGGTGGAAGCAAGTAGTCTGATTCTTACTGGTAGCATGGAAGCAAATTGCCCGATTCTTGCTGGTGGGCCTTGCCCCAATATGTCCTCCCTAGGGTTACCAGGTCCCCATACCCTCCTGGCAGCGGGGGGAGGGGACCTGGTACTCACAGGTTTGAAATACATATGCACACTCCTGTTGGGGCACATTGACATCATGTCCCGGAGTAATATCATTATGCTGGCTGCAGGAATTCTCCTGCACTTCACACTGGGCCACATCTTTAAAAGTTGACCTGTTTGGGGCCCAGATCAGCCCCAGTCAAGGTGCAGGAACATTCCTGCAGCCGGCGTGATGATGTCACATCTCACTTTCCCTGAACTTAAGCTGAAAAGCATGGAATCAACTTGTATGTGGCCATTCACACCGCTCTAAAACTCGATATTAAAATCTTTATTTTTGATACCCAGACATTTAGCCCCCTATACAATACTCCCACCCATGCCAAAGCAAAAATGATTAAAGGGAAATTCCCCCTCTGCTTTCAAACCAGCCGTTTGTTGATCCTGTGCTGGACTTTAATTTTTTTTTTAAAAAAAAGAGGAAAGAGGGGAGTGGGGAAGAATGGAAAGGAGGGAAGGGGGAGTGGCTGGCTAGACGAGAGTAGCCAAGCACAATGCAGTGGGCTAGCAGGGGGTGGAACACCAAAAATGGAATAAGGGGTATGCACAGCGAAACAGCCTACTCCAAAGTGGATTTCTTTAACAACGCTGGGGTCTAAGCGCTCCCCGGAAAGCCAGGGAAAAGCTACAGTGGTCGAAATGACTACTCATGGTGCCAAATCTGGTGCAGACAGTCACGAAAAAATGCTGCAGTATGGGAACTGAACTGACAAAATGAACCCATGCAGATTCAGCTTAATGAAGGTGCTTTGCCATTGCCTGCTGGTGCAAAGCAGCCCTGGCCTTTCTTGGTAGTATCCCATCCAAGTACTAACCAAGGCTGGCCTTGCTTAGCTTCAGATATCTGACAAGATGGGGCTAGCCTGGGCCATCCAGAGAGCCAGTTTGGTGTAGTGGTTAAGAGCACGGGACTCTAATCTGGAGAGCTGGGTTTGATTCCCCACTCCTCCACTTGAAGCCAGCTGGGTGACCTTGGGCTAGTCACAGTTCTCTGGAGCTCTCTCAGCCCCACCCACCTCACAGGGTGTTTTGCCCCCTCAGTTGGAAGAATGAGACAGACACAATTTCTTGGAATAAATGGCCGCTTTATTAAACATAACATCAACACTAAACTGCGGCAAGGGCAAACTATGCGGTACAGGTCAGGCCACGGGGTCCCTCAGACCACCGCCCTGACCTGTCTGGGCGAGCCCCGCTGCCCCGGGCGTAATCCATTCATGGAATGGCCTCAGCCCGGCCGGCCAGGCAAAGGGTTCCCCCTCAAGCTCCTAAAGCCTCAGCCATACAGCATGAGGGAAAGACTTGCACCTGGGGTTCCCTGGTGGCAGTCTGCACAGGTGGTGGTAGCCATGAAGCATTACCCTCCATCCTGAGAGACCCCATTTCCCCACCGTTGGGGAATTGCCAAAGGGGTGCTCACCAGCCCGCTCCCTATTTCCCCACTTTCTCCTGCCAGGGGAAGCCTACTAGGCACCACCCTTAAAAATACCACCATCCTCTGCTGCAGTACAAGGTAGGCGAAAAACCTACCCCCCCACCAAGGCCAATCAGGGGGGAGCAGGAAAAAATTCCTACCTGGCTCAAATGCAACCGGCTAATCCTGCACTGAAACAGGGAGAGGAGGGTGGGCCGATCGCTTGGAGCAACTGCGTGCTGGAGAGGGCGGAGATAGAAACGGCTCTATCTCCGCCCGCCCCCAGAAAGCCCCGGATGGGCGGGAAAGTCCCATCCTCCATCCGAGGCTGCAAACCCGGCCCCCCGGCCATAGCCACTTATGGCTGCCGGGAGTGGCCGAATTGTTGTGGGGATAATAATGACATACTTTGTAAACCACTCTGAGTGGGCATTAAGTTGTCCTGAAGGGCAGTATATAAATCGAATGTTATTATGTTGTTATTATTATCCAAGTCAGAAAACTGTATTTTCCTGAATATCTGGGGAGTCCCCAACTACGTAGAAACTCCTACCTTATCTGCAAATAACCTGCTTTTGTGATTTACAGCGCAACTCTAAACAGAGTTATCTAATTTACTTTAATGGATTTAGAAGGCTGTAACTAGGGTTGCCAAGTTCAGGTTGGGAAATTCCTGGAGATTTGTGGGGGGAGCCTGTAGAGAGCAGGGTTTGGAGTAGAGAAGAACCCCAGCAGAGATGTGATGTCATATAGTCTACCCTCCAGAGCTGTCAGGGGAATTGATCTCTATAGCCTGGAGATGAGTTATAATTCTGGGAGATCTCCAGGCCTCACCTAGAGGTTGGTAACTATTTGTATAAGTCTGCTTAGCATTGCAGTATGAACTACCCACTTTATTATTAAATATAGTAACATTTAAAGATAAAGATTTATAAAAGTCTCAAGCTATATAAGTACAGGTACAAAAGCACTAATATTTTTCTGTGTTGCAATGTACCATTGTGGGTTGCTGCTAGCTGCCCAGTTGGCTTGGATCTTAGAGGAATTCTGTATGTTTCAGTCCACTGTTGAGAAAAACCTTCATTTATATATGATCAGAAATGGTAATGAATATCTTATAAGCTCTGAATAGTTGGCTCCCTAATTTTTCTTCTGGACATTAAAGGAATTTGATGCCTGTGAGAACAAACAAGCATGCCTGTTACTCTCAACTCCACTTATCCCATCGAATAATCATCTAACTGGATGGCCAATTTGATTATGCCACTGAGATCCTAATTCTCAACAGACGGCTTCATAATTTTGTATAGAACAATGTCAAAACAACATTGCAGATGAAAGTTACTTCATATGTAATGAATTACTCCCTACAAATAGTAGCAGTTTTGTTCTGCTTTCAGATAGATGCAGACTTCATAACTTTTCATATGGGCACCATTCTAATATACTTAAAAGCTTTAGTTAATTAATTGGTTAAACATATTAAAGCTTTTGTCCCAAAGCTATGCAGAGCCCGTCTGAGAAATGTTGCTAGTCTGAACATAACTATGTGCTTCCCTCAGAAGCCGTCAGATATTTAGACTGAATTTTCATTTTGCATGTTAGGTATATGGAGGAACAAAATACCTTACCCGGGACAATTATACACAACATTATAATTTTAATGCTGATTGATACAGAAATAATATTAAAAAGTATATACATTTTATAGGAAGAATTGGTGCAAGGAAATGGAAAAAAGATACAAACATGAGTTTGGTTTACAAGAGAAAGAAATGAAATTGAAATGGGGTATTTCAAAAACATTCCTAATGGAATGTCATGTACACTTGTGTTTTACTTTACATCATCCGGGGTGTCTGTGTAGTCCCATAAGTGGTATGTTAGTGTTTTTACCCATGTTGAGAAGATATGAGAATCTTCACTTTGAATGTTATGGTGTATGAATAGAGGAAGTGGCTTTCTTATGGTTCCTATGTTTTCCTCACATTATTAACTCTGAAATCGTGTGTATACATGAAGTGCCATCCAGTAGCGGCCAACTTATGATGACCCCAGAAGTTTTTCCATGCAAGAGACAAACAGAGGTGGTTTGCCATTGCCTGCTTCTGCATAGCAACCCTGAACTTCCTTGGTGGTGTCCCATCCAAGTACTGACCAGGTCTGATCCCATTTAGCTTCCGATATCAGACAAGATAATGTGCATTCAGGTTGGTATGGCTGTAGGCCTGAAATCGTTTAGATTATTAAAATGATAACAGTCTTCCACCCTTCATATAACATACAAAATGTTATGTAGAAACTGACGTTATATTTGAAAGAATTTTTGTTGTGTATCTCAATGTGTAAATTAATGTCTGAAGTGGGACACGGGGAGGATCACAGTAGTGACTTTGATAACTAGAAAAAAATGCATCTTGTGGTTTTTCTAGTCATGGAACTAGCCATTGCAATCTTTTGTATACCCCAATACAAATAGACTACTTCTGTGAGTAGCTATGTATGATGGATAACCAGCAGTAATGTCCACACTAGCTCTTAGACAGCAGTTTTCAGTTTCCCCTTTGATGCTAAATGGCTCCTATTCGGTCAACTGGAGGACAGGAGTAGATGTCTTTTATGTGTATTTGGTCTTGCATAAATTTAATTAATGCTATACCATCCAGTTGGCAGGGTTAGGGCAGACTGTATTGTAGACATGACATGAAGTTAATGAATTTACATTGACTAATCCATAAAATGCTTAGGACTTTTTCTACAGGACTAATATCTCTTTTTTAAAAAATGCAGCGAATGTCCTGATACACTAACGTCCTCACTAAATCACTATGCTATACTGACAGGATTAATTAGCTACCAAATTTGGTCGTTTGTGGATATACTGCCATTTTGGTTACACTGCCAGGATAATAATTGTCATTAAAGGAAGGGTTGATAATTTTACACTCAACGATTCCAGCACGGCTTTGGAGATAAAAGTTATTTCACATGTAATAAATCATTGCCTAAGAATAGATTGCACTTTTGTTCTGCTTGTAGATTGATGCGGACTTTGTAATGTTGCATATGGTAACCATTCTAATACACCCAATGTACTCTACAGTTCTGTAGCACTTTGATTTCTGGCCTCCCACATTTAAAAGCTCTTTTAGAAGTGTCTGTTGATGGATTACAGAGTCTTTCAATATCCCATTCACCCTTTTCAGTTTTGCTTGCTTGATAGCTGCTCTTTGGCAATATGTGGAAGAGGAAATTAATGGAGAAATGCACAGTTGGGGCCAGATATCTTGCCGTCTGGGAGGAAGGGTGGACATATGAGTAGGGAATTGAACCCAAAGAAGCTTCTTAGTTGACCATTTGCAAAATTTTGCCATTTGATCATTTGTTTACTTTGATACTTGTTCAGTAGTTCAAGCATACATTTCCTTAGTGTTACTGCCCTCAAAACCCATTGCTTTACATTTATTAGAATTTTTACTAATGTAAAACTAGTATACCTTATGGACTTCCCTCTCAAGATGATGTAAATTAAACAACATGGTAGATCTCATTTTCCTGCTCTCACTTTTCCTTCACTTACCTCAAGCATACATCTTCCCACAGATCTCACTTGACAAATTGACTACCTTATTTACTTCTGCTCCTTTGGCAAACTTCTGCTTTGTGCGCTGGTCATTTATTGTCTCGACTGTTGCAACTTTCTCCTTTCTGCTCTTCCATTGCTGCCTCTTGCCCCCCTCCCTTTACCTCTATCCGGTATTTTGCCTCCAAAACATTCAGCTTGACAGCTTTCAATATTCCAACCTTGTGATGCCCACTCTAAAATTCATACTGTCATTCTCAGAATGAGCACAAACTGCTCACCTTCATGTACTCCTCTGTTCTTCCTCTATCGTAGACTGATACACTGCCTACTCGAGACCTTTGGTCCTCTAGTGCCGCCATGTCAGCCGTCCAAAGTTCTCCATCCTTCTCATATGATTCATCCTGCCCTTGTGTCTTTTTCTCCTCCTAAATGAGGTGGCTTGTTGTGAATCTATGTGGTCTATTTAGAAACTCTCTGCTGAAATCTGTTTGCCTTTCTATATTAGTTTTTTTTGTTTACAGAGAAGGCAGCAAAAGGACCTCCTGCCCTATATCATTTTCTGCCAGAGCTGCAATAAAGCACCTTTCTTGTGTTAAGATACAGTCACTATGTTTGTCCCAATTCCTTTTCTTTACCCAACAGGCATTAGGCTGCTCCAGGGCTTGCTATCCAACAAAACTATCAAGCACCAAAGGAGATCCACAATGAAGGCAATGTCAACAGTGATTGTTACTGCTAAGATATAAATCTAAGTTTTCTTCGCCTTTCTGAGTACTGTAGTGGGTCGCCGCAGCAGCTGTTGTATTTTGACACTAGTTGCAGAGGTGTCAATAGCTGGAAAAGAGAGTATAGTCTTACATTGTGGGCAGAACTTAGACATTTGCCACCCAACACAGATGTCTTAAGTTCTGCCCCATCCCTTGAATGGATATTTAACCAGACCTTATTCCACTATGTTTTGAGAAATGCTATCCAGGGGAGGTTGAATCTGTGGCTGTTTTTTCATGTCTTTAAAATAGCGCAATACTCACGGAAGGCTGACTGCTTCCTCGTGCTATTTTTGATGCCGTCCGTTTACAAAATGGAGGCAGGCAGTGATGATGGCACTTTTGTGGCTGCCTGCCTCCATTTTGTAAATGGATGGCATCAAAAATTGTGCGAGGAAGCTGGCAGCCTTCCATGAGTATCATGCTGTTTTAAAGACGTGAAAATGGCCTGTATGTCCACTTTTATTTTTAACATCCAGTTTCATACCTTGAGATATCTTTAAACGAAACAGAATGCCTTTTGAAACCAGCCCTGTGGCATCTGTGAGGCCGAAGGAAAGAAAAAACTTTTGAATCACCCAGAAGAAGGTTTGTGACTTTCCTCCATTCACATCAAATACCAATGTCAGTGCCTGCCATGCCCCCTCTCTCCATCTAATTCACTTTCTTGAGGGCTCCAGGGATTAGTACAAGCTTTTTATATAACTGCCAGCATGGCGTAGGAAAGGAAAGACCAAAGTAGAAGAAAAAGATATTAAAGCATCGTACTAGGATGTTGGGACCATCCTTCATAATCAGCGCTGTCCTTGGGAAACTGCGGCTGTTCCTGCGACCCTTAGAAATCATACTGTGCCACTAAATGGAAAAACAATAATTATTTTCTGATGGATAGGCAAGATTACAGTATTTCTTATTTTCACTTCTTATAGCTTCAAATAAAAATTCCACCCTTGTTTCTCGTTGACTTGCAGCTCCTGGCTGTGATATTCACTTCAGCCAGGAAGCCTTTTATGAATCTTCACAGGCCTTCTGCATGTTTTGCCCACATTGTCAGTTTTACTCAGTCAACGGAGGTAGACTAGAATTGGGGTTCTAAGGCAACACAAATGTTTGGACCAAAAGTATTTAGCTTCTTCTTAGGGAGTCGACCAAATGGCTTGTATCCAACAATCTATATGTAGAAGGAACATGGATTATTCCTGAATTCCCTTCTTCTACCTCTGCTGATGAGAGAGAGAAAGAAGGGGCCCTTAAATGCCTTCTCCCGCCACTGCAGCACGCACACTTATGGGACAGTTTATCTATATTAGTCTTATGAATTCAGGAATCATCTTTCTGGGGGTCAATTGTGTTGGGGAAAAGGTTAAAATAGTTTAAATTCAGAGTTGCAATGGATCTTGAATCAATAGGGAGTCAGACACTTGGTTTGCTTTTAAGAAAAGTTTACTTCTAAAGGAAAAGGTGCATGGGTTGCTACAAAACAAAGAAATCTATCACCTACATCTTGACACTACAAAGTACAAACTTAGACTGAGGGCCAAGCTACAAGTGACAAATGACACTTGAACAGCAAGTGTATTTCTCCCTACATCTTTTCCACACTGTGACACTGAGAGATCTCTGTCTTTTGGTGCTACACCTCTGAAGATGCCAGCCACAGCTGCTGGCGAAACGTCAGGAACTACAATGCCAAGACCACGGCAATACAGCCCGGAAAACCCACAACAACCATCGTTCTCCGGCCGTGAAAGCCTTCGACAATGTATTTCTCCCTGTTCACTTGCCCTCCACTCAATCCTCTTGCCGTTCAAGTGTCATTCATCACTTATAGCTTGGCCCTGAGATACCACGCTTGTTATGGTGACCTTCTTATTGACCCTAGAAAAGAAATCACCTGATCAGTTCAACTCAATGGCAGCTTAATTGCTGCTATGAAAACTATTCAAGTTCTAAAAATCTATATATATATAAAGACAAGTGTCCTAACTGACTCATCAACGCCCAGCCCAACCCCCTGGACCTAGAAACATGAAATTTGTGGAGAACATTCCTTTCACGATGTAAACACCCACTACGATGAGATTTTAAGAAATTTGCCCCCTAAGGGGGTGAAAAGAAGTAAAATGTGTTTCCCAACCCCCGAGATAGTTGGAACACAGAGGTCATTTGCATATGTGGCCTGATTGGTCCTCACCCCCCACATTCTAAACAGTATGCAGTTGCTATTGGGAGTTATTGAATGTGCCCTGAGGTAAAAGGCACCTCCCAGTCTTCCCCTAAAAGTTCACTAGGGTTGCCAGTCTCCCTGCAGGACCTGGCTCTCCTGTGTGGCTGGCAGGCTCTGGCCTGCTTGCACCCCCCTCTCTCTGATTTAAATAGTTAAATAGTTAAGTAGTTAAATAAAGTAGTTAAATACTGTAGTGAAACACAGGTATCAAGCACGGGTAATAATTATATATATATATATATATATATATATATATATATATATATATATATATATATATATATATATATATATAGCTACTAACATTGCAGTATCATTTATCGGCAATTCAGACTCTCCTTCTAAAGTGAAATGGTTTCTTAGAAGTCCCATCAGGCCTGTACTCAATATAGAGTAAGAGAGAGAGACCGATATTGGTATTCATATTTTCAGGATGTTTTTGCTGTTTCAGGGTCTTTATATTTTGGAATTTCAGTGTGGAGTAAAGGTTAACAAATGGGGTCCTGGGATAATTTATAAGGAAGGGGGCACTACTTTTATACCTCGTAGACAGTCATTGAATAGGAATTCTCTAATATTAAAATGTATTGCAGAGACTATCCCATTTCATATTTAAAAACCTAAGTGAAGAACTAGGTGGACTCTATAAATGACAGAACACAGAGAGAAGGCAGAAAGGCTCAATGCCTACTTTGCCTCAGTTTTCTCCCTGAAGGAGAGAACAGGCCCACCTAGAGATGATAGTAGGCAAAGCATGGCATCAGGGCTGCTGGCTGATATGGGCAGAGAACTTGTGGAGAAGCACCTGTCTGCACTGGATGTGTACAACCCCCCTGGGCCAGATAGGGTACACCTGAGAGAGCTTACAGAATTTTTGAAAGAGATTGCAGACCTTTTGTTGATCATCTTCCAGGTCTCTTGGAGGACAGGTGATATGCAGAAGACTGGAGGAGGGCAAATGTCACCCCAGTCTTCAAGAAAGGGAAATAGGACAATCCTGGAAATTACAGGCTGGTCAGCCTGACCTCTGTCCCCAGGAAGATGCTGGAACAAATATTAAAGGCATCAGTCTGCAAGCATCTGACAGACAACTTGGTGATACGGGGAAGTCAGCATGGATTTGTTCCTAACAGGGTCTGCCAGACCAACCTCATCACCTCCTATGATTGAGAGACAGGCTTACTGGATCATGCAATTGTTGTCAATGTGACAGAGCCAGTTCGCTCCCTAAGGACTTTTGCAGGAGAGCTCAGAAAGGAGCAGGCACGAGAGATGCTTCATAGTTGCCTGGGCAATGCTGACATAATCCACCAATTGCAGGGCGGCTACAGTTGACAGCATTATGAGTGGCAAGGAAAGGTGTAGCCGGTCCATGGACTGGGCCGCCTTCCCCATGACCAGCTGCCAATACTACTCCCGCACCCTCCAGAGAGCAAGTGCACAGGGCAGGAAGACCCCCACAATTGGGCTTGCTGCACCCTAACAGAGGTGTCTGCCCTGAGAGGAGCCCTGCCTCATGGGGGGCACTGAAGGTGCAAATAGGACACTCACCCACCTCCTTGCCCAACCCTCATTTCTGACAAGGGTCAGGCTGGCAGCTGAAGCACCACTCACTTGCAAGTTTACCCCCTGCTGCCACTGCCACTCTGAAAAACATGCATACCCCTCCTTGAAAGCACCCATCATTCCCAGCACTCAGAATCAACCCCCTGAGTATTGAAGATGCAGCTCCTTCGAGGCGAGTGGGGGGTGAGTTCTGAAATAAATGATGGGAATTCCCATTGGAAACCATAATAGAAGGGGGAAGGCCTATTGTATGTGACGGGAACAATGAATAGCCATCAACTTGCAGTGGATCCATTGAAACACATCACTGCATTGCAAAGATGTGAGGAGAATGTGGGGTGGACTCCGAGAACCAGTGCCCCAGTCCCAGGATGACAATCTCCAGAGTGGAACACTGGCCTGCGGGACCAGACAAACTGCTCCAGGCCCCAGAGAAACTGCTCTTGGCCCATCATCCTACCCCCTGCACCAGATTCCCAAAATCCATCCCTACCTCCACAAACAGCAAAAGAGAGGGTGGTCTAGCCTTGCGGGGGAGGAGCCCCAGAAATCCCAGGATGTTGCTTCACATACAACCCTCTGGCCATCAATCTTGCTACCCACATGTGGTGATCTTCTGCCTGGCTTATCAGATGCCAGCAGCACTGTCCATTGGAAAATGAGTGTCCTCTGTGGTGCCCCTGCCACATACACACAGGCAACACTCCAAGTTCCACCCGATTGCCTGCAGAGAAATTGAGGGGGGGGGGAAGGGTGCCACTGGGTACCTGCTCCTTTTGGCAGCAGAGCAATGGCAAGGCACAGAAGCACCTGGAGCCTCTCTGGGACCACCCCATCTGTCCCAGCCCAGAGCCAGAGACCATTTGCTGAAATGTGTGAAAGGGCAGTCCTACAGGGGGCACTGTCATGCACAGGCAAGCAAACAGACAGGGAAGGAGTTGTTGTTCAACGCAGACTTTATTGAGCAGCCAAAAGTAAGAAGGATGTCTGGACACATGTTGCCAACCCAAACATTATTTTATTCATTTTAAAAAGAGGAGTTAGATTTATGAAAGATTCTAAACTTTACCAGTGGAGGTAATACATTACTGATATTTACAAAAGGGGCTGCAGAACTAGAATTATCATCTAATGTAAGATTTACTTTTTATTTAAAAGAACATCAAAGCAATACATTTATGTTAGAAGACAACTACATAAAATTTGTCAGCATGAATATCTGCTTGAGAGTAATCCATTTGAATGGATTTTTCCCACTATGTAATTTATCAGTAAGGAATTTTACTTCTGTCCTTTCCCTCAAAGATATGGGAATAAATCCGGGAAGAACTATATCAAAAACACCTTTCATTCATTTATTTTTAGATTTGGTATCTTGGAATATGTAATAATGCCCATATAAAGTTTTTGCTTCAAATTGCTGCACAATGAATTTAATAAATTTCATCAGTTAAAATCCAATCTAAAAATAAGGGCCACAAAAATTCTTCCCTTTAAGCCAATAAATTATCACTTCCCTTTTTTTTAAACAAAGACCTCAAATTTTAATTCTGTTTTTCATATTTCTGTTATCAGTTGACTCAACATACTTACCCAGGTCTTCTAAGCCCTTCCCATTTATACTCCCAGCCACATCAGAAATCTTCAAATTAAGTTGAAAATCTTCTCTTACTCAATTCTTTGTTCATTCTTTATTTCTCCAGTAATTTGAATTCCTTGCATCAACTATCACTGAAACACATTAAATTTGTACTCCAGGGTATTCAGTCTGCTGTTTAATTCATCTTTCAGTTCTTCAAATTGCTTACATAGTTTACTTACAAGTCATTTTAAATTTTAGATGCGTTTTATGAAATTCAGAAAGAACTTCTTGATCTCTCTCAAGAAGCATAACAGCATCTGATGTAGCAGTAGAGTCTTCTCTACATGGCTCGTGTTCACGTTAAGAACTGCAAATGGCTTAACTAGATAAAATGAGGATTAGAGAGCTTAAATCTTAGTGACTAAATATCAAAAGAACTTCGATTATTGTATCAGTTAATTCAGTATAATGTGCTTGAGTGGAATCATGCATAACAAAAACTATACAAAAGAAAAAAGCAAGGGATTAAGATTGTAATTAAACAATCCACAGGCTTTACAGTCCCACAGCAAGGAATTTCGATTCAACTGAGAGTTTTGACACTTGAGAGTTTTGGACCAAGTTCTGAGAGACCCAAGGTTGAATTCCTACTCTTCCATGGAAGCTTGTTGAGTTACCATGGGCAAGCAACACACACTTAGTTTAACCTACCTTAACCTTACCTTGTTGTAAAGATAAAATAGAGGACAGCAGAATGATGTAAGCTACCTTGAGTCCCCATTGGAACGGCAGGTGAGGTATAAAGGAAGAAAATAAATATTATTTTCATAAAGTAACTGTAAATGCCAAATGAAGTGCTTCCCCTGAACTGGTTGTTTTACATTAATGTAGAAGGATATAGCAGTAATAAGTCAAAAAAATGACAGTGCATAAATGCTTTGTAAGCAGCAAGAACCAGTTAGTTTCAATTACCATAACATATACAGAAACAGAGCCAAGCTGCATCAAGAATTTCTAGAAGGAAAGTAATGGGTTTCAACAGAAGTGCTCACCAGTGGGATGCTGCAGCACGAATTCATTAGCAACTGCCATATGCCTGATGCTCTCTCAAAGAGGGTTCGGTGGGGTCTCCTCTTTCTCTCATAACAAGAAGGAGGGGAAATCCCTCCACAACAATGATAGAGGATACTGACAGGAGAATACAACCGAGGAGTGGGTCTGGACCTCACCTGCCATTGCACACATAGCCTCAGAATGCCACTGCAGGGGAAGGAAGAGCTCCTGCCTTCCCCCCAAACCATTTCCCTGCGTCAAAATAGCACGGTGGGGAGCAGCAAAAACAGAGACCCCCCTCACTATTTTGGAAAACGGCTTGAGGGGAAGGCAGGAGCCCTTCCCCTCCACCTGTGGTGACATTCTGAAGCCATTTGGGCTCTCCTTTATTTTTTAACAGCCACTCCCAGTAGCTGCTGCGTGGTCACAAGGAACCTGAATTGGGTCCCAGACCCAACTCTTTAAATACCTGCATGTCTAGTTTGATCCTGAACTCTAGGGATTTTTAAAGAAACATGATATTAAAAAGTTTTCTTCGTCCGTGTCCGCCAGGCAATAACATGATAGCAGGTGTAATATTTGATGCCTGTTTGATTTACATAGCAAAGAATTTTGCATTTTGGCCTGATCACATGCAAAATTATGCATGGACAGTGAAATGAATGGGGACTTAGGCATGCATAACTGCTCTGTTTAGGATTGGGCTATAAGCCATTCTGTTTGAAACGAACAAGAATTCATTTTGCTTTTCTTTGTCTGAACTGTGCATCATGACATGCACCTCCTTGAAATTGCATGGCTGAAATTACAGTTTTGTCCCATTAAGTGTTGACTGCAACATTCAAGATGCTTTGCCTTATCAGAAATGGGATTTGAACCCTTATCTTTTTGAAGGTTGTCTTTATTCCTCCCATTCAGCACTGAGCTAAAATATGTTTTGCAAAGCTTACAGACACTCACTCTCAATTCCCTGTCTATTATTATTATTTCTGTCTGTTTCTTTCAACAGTGAGAATTATTTTTTCACACCTCTGACTGCCAGCCATATAACCCTAGGAATGGAATTCCCACAAGGATGTAGTAGAGAATGTACATCCATTGTTGCTTTTATGTACAGAAAAATACATATAATAGATAGAAGGATAAAAGCCAGAAGAACAATCAACTTTGATAGCAACCAAGAGGAAAAAGTTAGATACCCAAAGGGGAAATTTATGAACTTCACCTAAACCATCAAATGACTGATATAAAGATCACAGAGACTGTAGAACTGTGAATGTTTATCTGACCTATTGTAAGTGTTAGCTCAATTACAAGGACTTGGGGGGAGGGGTAGAATAAGGTAAAACACAATTATCTTTTTATCATTCATCATAGATACTGTTACAAGTCATTTCCTGGCTTTCTTACTGCCTTGTCCACCAACAATGAAAGCTGATAAATGGGCAACCAATGTAAGTTTGGAATACAAGAACAAGACATGCTAGTCCGTCAGAGTGAGAGCTGAGAAGTGAAGCATTTTTAGGACACGTTCCTGCCTATTTCCCATCTGCTAAATCAGTAATATGTAAATAGTTGATTCCTATAACCATCCTAAATCACCAGCATTTTCTCTTGCAAGGAAACTTGCTTTGAAACAGATGTGACTAGTTGGGGGAATGCGAAACCAGTTATCCGGTCTGGGAGATTTTCATAGAAATGCTGCATGTCTGGGTTTATATAATGGTTGGCCCACAAAGACTCATGGGAAGGAAATTAACCCCCCCCCCCCATAGGATCTTTTCAAATTTTGTGTCACCCCTCACCCACTCACAGTTTGCCTATAGAACCTGCCTGCCCACTTCTTCTCCCCTGCCACTCATTCGGTTTCAAAATGGAATGATAATCAAAATCTCACAAGGTAGTCTCATGAGATCTTGGAAGCCATTTTAGATTGTCTAGGCAATCCACTTAAGTTCTTAGCACAACTCTTCTGTTTTATTCTATTCTTCTCCCCTTTTAAGTTTAAACATTTTCAGCTACCCAAGCTCTGTGTGACTCCATTATGTAGAGTTTTTAATCCACACTGTGGGGCCACAGTCTGTCTATTGCAGGGGTGGGGAACGTCTGGCCCATGGGCTGTATACGGCCTGCAAAGTCATTGGATTTGGCAGTGTGATGACATCATTTCTGGGAGTGACATCACATGCACAGGAGAAAGGGCGCTCCCCTCACGGGATAGAAAATAAACTTGGCCCTTGGCAGAAAAAAGGTTCCCCTGGTCTATTGGTTGTGTGCATTTGCTAAAAACAAGAATTTTTTAAAGAATACTAACATTCTAGAATTGAAACAAGAATTGTTGTTCCCTTTGTTGAACTCTACACTATTTATCCCACTATCAAGTACTGAAAGTTTTAGAGAAAGAATGATGCAGATTCTGCAACACTGACTGAAAATTTTGGAGGAGGGAGGAGGAATGTAAACTCAAACCTTCCCCCTTTTTCTCTTCCTAATCTTGTGAATCCTACTTCAAAACTGTTTCAAAAGTGCTGATGGGATGTATGGGACAACTGTCCTTCAGTGTCGTGAATGAAAACCTTTTTAAATTTATTTGTAGGCTTCCTTTTGTTTGATCTGTTGCTTACTGGCTTCACATCTTTCGGAGAAACAACTCCACTTTTAATGTAAGCGGTATATTGTCACAAGGGAGTGGATGGCAAGATTTCTTAAATTATAACTAAACTGTATTTGTATACTATCATTGCCCATGTTTTGCCTGAGATTTCAGTGGTTTAAAGTTCAGCCACTGTCAACAACATATCTTTAGGCAAGATATCCTCCTTCCAGCAGGATCTTTTGGTTTTTGTTATTAAAATATTATATTCTCTCTCTATATATATATTCTAAATTGCCCTTCATTATCTTGTTTATTTCTAAATTGCCCTTCATTCTATTCTAAATTGCCCTTCATTATCTCGTTTATTTCATTTGGAGTAGTATGGTGTAAACTTTTAGTTTAGATTATCATGTCTTTCTTAAGCACATTTGTTGTCTTATTTTCTTTCAAAAACTCATATCTTGAATTCATGGCTTAATATAACAAAAATCGTTTCATTTCCCTCAGCGCTTTCACTTCTACAGTATTTTATTTATGTGTAGAAACATATACCTATGGTAGATCCACTGTAGATGCACTTCATAACATAAGCAAAATAAAAGAGGGCTTAGTTTGGGTGTGTAAAACATTCCTGAGAGATATTTGTTAGTCTTACTGAAATCTTTTACAACTTCTCTCAAGATCCCTTGACTGTATCAGGTGTCGCCAAATTCATCTCAAATGTAGTATAAGGTAGAAATCAGTGGCAGTCTACGTTTCAGGTGGGTAGCTGTGTTGGTCTGCAGTAGAACAGCAGGATTTGAGTCCAAAGGCACCCAAAACAACAAGGATTTCAATCTAAGGATCTGTAAAATCCTTCTGAGGAATTTTCTTGGTTATCAAAACACTTTTGGTTCTGTCAACTCCTCCAATGTTTAGCCCAAACAGGAATGGCCAGTTAATCCAGGGCATGTCACTTTATGGGTTATAAGTAGATGGCAGCTGTGGAGAGGACTGTATCTGGATTGTATCCAGTATGGCTACCCAATAAATAAGTCATGGTAAAGCACTAAATAAATAGTGAAATTTAGTGGATTAATGTATCCCTGTTTTCCCCATAATCTCCCAAATCCAGTGTTATCCTGTCACATCTTGGTAATTATAACAAAACCGGGCTTCATTTTGTACTTGTGCCTAGTATCCAATACAATTTTGTATTATAGTTGCAAATATGGAACCTCTTATATAGGTCTGAGATTGTGGGGGTGTGGGTTGTGTAAGAGAATTATTCCTAACATCCCTGTAAAATAGGAAGTAAATCAAGATTGGTGAAACCTAGACTGGTTGATTAACAGCCTCCAATTAAGTAATTCCCCAAATGATGGAATTTAACACTTTTTAATTCTTTTGACAGGACAACATGTATTTCAACACCTATTACACCCTCTGCCCAAAAGCATCCAGATTTGTATTCCTTGTACTTTGTCAACCTCCCGGCAGGTACCGTAGGACTATGCTAGCAATGTATCTGAGGGTGAGGAGAGTGTTGCTTTGTCGACACAACCTTTTAAGTAATTTATGAGAAAGTCTTTAAGCCACATATATCAAAAATAATAACAAGTGATTACTTATATTAATGGGAATTTCATGCTACAACAGCAGTCTCACAGAGGAAATGTAAATTTTTAGGTCGACTTGTAAGCAAAGCACGCACATTTACTCACGTATGCCTGTTCTGCGCAATTATGCAAAGAGCACGGACATGAGCATGTAAACCTCTTGTACAATGTAAACTAGCCAAGCTATCAGCACAGTTGTCATGTGCAGTTGCAAAATAGATATTGCAAAACCTCTCTAATGATAAAAGAATTATACTAAAGCAAGCGCCACATGCAGCAAAACCTCAGAGGTGTTGATATTATATGGTATAGAACGTACTGTGACGGTTTGAGATGCTCTTATCTACATGAGGCATTAATTAATAAACACAGTTTCAATAAACCCTTGACCTGATTTAAAGGATGAATTAATATACAACGTTAATAAATCAACCAAACACTTGATGGTTGCAGTTGTCATTTGAACACCATATGGTTGCAGTTATTACTTGAAGTTACTGTCTTGGGAGATACATGAGAGCTGGTGTAGTGTAGAGTCCATGAGCGGGGAAGTCCCATTTCAGGTATCATATCCACTACATTCAATCCATCTATTTAGTACATTTAAAAAACCTCCTTTCTTCTAAGCAACTGGGACTGAAGGCGGGTATAACAGATTAACAACTGTATAAACCACAGGCACTTTCACACATCTGACTTTTAAAACAGCCAGCAGGCTTTATAAATACCATCCCCAAGAGACCTTTGCCCCTAAGAACCAAGAAAATACAGAAGCCATCAAGATACTCTCTTTAAAAATTCTATCTTACAGTTCTTGTAAAATGACCAGAGGGACAGGGTCTTTCTAACTTTTCAAGAAGTCCAATGCAAAAGGCTTGGAGCAGCTACAGCTAAGGCCCATGGACAGCAATAGGAAAGCACACTCACAAGGTTGGTATAACTCACAGATGCTGCTGTGCTGAGTGCAGTTGTCACAGGAGCTCATGCTAGGAGAGACAGTTCTTCAGGTATATGGGCCCTTAAATCATGAAAGGCTTTAAAGGTAAATTCCAGCACCTTGAATTAACTTGGAAACCAATGCAAAGATAGCAGAGTAGATGCCTTATGAACCCTACAGCCCTTTCCTGCTACTGGACAGTCTCCCTCATTTTGCACAAGCTCCAGTTTCCAAATTGTCTTCAAGTACAGCCTACTCCCCACCCACCCCACCCCCGTGGGGAAGTACCAGGCAGATAAGGTATTTTTCAGTGGGGAGATCATGATACTGACCTACACAGGGCTACTCAAGCCAGTAATCCCCAGCACTATATAGGCTCTATCTCATATATATCACACATCTATGTATCACCAAAAAAATCATCTGTAACTAAATACAGTTTGTAATAGTGGCTTCAAAGATCTGTTCAACCACCATCAAAGGTCCACAGCCTTGCAGAACTTTCAGAACTGGGACAGTGTAGAAACCATCCCCTTTTGGGGAAGGCCATTCCAGAGGATTGGTGCTGTATATTGAGATTAATAGCTCTTTATTATAATAAACATCTTTATTGGAGACTGGAAGCAGACAGACTCAAGACTCAGGCTCAACAGGAACCAACTTATACTTGTAGAAACCACTCCTACTTTTATAACAACCAATACAATGTAAGCAGCTAGAAGCCTTCATTTGCATGAACTATATACAAGTATCTACTTTTGAGCACAGCGACTGGACTACAAAGCAACAGTTCTGATTGGCCGTGCCGGCACCCAAACACCAATAGCTTTGTAGGCCTCAGGACAGGAGCCTTCGTTCTACTCAAGCAATACATAACAGGTGCCACAGCTGAAAAAGATGGCTGTGGCAGATCTAAGAACTCTGAAGGTGGGAACAGACAGGAGGGAGTTCTGAGAGGATTTCCACGGGCACATGCTTTCTTCTGAGGAGAGACACTCCTTCTAATAGAAAATACTTCCTTAAAATCCATTTTTCCCATGAATCCTCTGGTTTAATCCCTCAATCCCATCTCCAAAAAAGACTGAATACATTACCGCATTTATCCCATTATTTTCTGATATCTCCTCTTTATTTCTTAAAGTTCCACATACATTGATGGTGCTATATTGATGATGGTAAATACCTTACAGTAATTGTCTTCAGCTTTGCGAGAAGCAGGGCCCAGCTTTAACCCCCAATGGCAGCATGAGGCGCACTGAGATGCAAGCACATTGCAGGCAGCTGTGTGACATCACAGAAAGAGGAGGATTCTGAGTTATGAGCTCACCAGTGTCTGCAGGGCAAAGGAGGACTGGCGAGAAAGAGGGTGGCAGAGCCAGACCGTGCTTGGTGAGAGGGAGAGAGAAAGCTAGGAAGAGCTTCTGTCGGGGGGGGGGGGGGTAGTATCAGAACCTGCCTGTGTGAAAAAACAAATCTTCTCCATAGGTGAGTGACCGTTCCTTACTGTCCCAGTGCTCTTTACAGGGCCAAACTAGAGGTGATGGCCTGTGGATTCACCACCATTTTAAAGGGCTTTAAAAATGCCAATCCTGGTTGGACCAGCTCTTGTCCAACCAGGAGCTTTTGTGCCCCTCCCACCCAGCCCTGCATGCTTTTCAAGTGCTAAAAGGGCCATAGGGGGGATCACAATCAGGCCCACACAGCATTTTAAAATCCCTTGAATAAGTTGCAGCCATGGATTGTCACATCTAGGTTGCCCCTCAGAGAGAGGGTGGGGAGAGAGATAGAGTGCGTGTGCACACGCAGTGCTGGAGGATCATACTCTTAGCTGTCTGCACATGCGCACTAATAGCAATTCCTTCCAGAAAGCAGCAAAAATATGGCAGCTCTATAGCAGATCTCAAACTATGGACTGAAGTCAATTGCCTTACAGCAGAACTGAAAGGGCTCCTGAAGTAGGCCATGTGAGGGTCTTTGATGCATTATAATGATACGGATGATTGTTTAGTTGATTGAAACATAACAGGAAACTTAATGGTCTGTTGAGTGTTTCCTGGTTATCTGAGCTTCCTCACCCACCCTGGTTTGCTGGTTAAGCACAGGCATTCAGTGATTTCTCATAGCCTTACCCTCAGATTTGGCCACTCACCACTAGTGCCACCTTACAGCCCAATTTTAAGCATGTTTACTCAGAAGGAAATCCCACTGTGTGCGCCAGGAGCTTCCTCCCAGGTAAATGTGCATAGGATCAGAATCTTTGCTGCTAATCTTCAACATAATTGTACTGCCAAATAATGGTTATTAAAACATAATGAAATACAGAACTAACCTAAAGCTGGGGAAAATGCAAATAATCTAAAAAGACTGACATCAAAATATAAACATAGCAGATCTATCTCAGGTACCATCATTGCAAGCAATGGAAACTGAGTCATGTTCCTCTGTTGGAGGGCATGTATAAGTTTAGCCCTGTTTCACTTTTTTCTCTTTATTAATAGAAAAGAGCAAGAGTCCAGTAGCACCTATCGGACAAACAAAATTCTTCAGATACCATGAGCTCACGAAACCTCATACCCTACCACAAATTTTGTCTGTCTTATAGGTGCTACTGGACTCTTGCTTTTTTATACTGCTACAGACAGATTAACGCAGCTAACTGTCTTGATTAGAGACGGGCATGAACCAAAATACGAACCAAAATTAAGCATGAACGAGACCAGTTTGTGGTTCGCGAACCAGCGGTTCATCAGATCCCATTTCTGACGAACTGCCACGAACTTTAGGCTGGTTCATTTGATTCATTTTTTGGTTCGTCACTGCAGACAGCCTGGTGCCAATCAATCAGTTTCCTAGGCAACAGGGAATGGACTTCCTGCACTTCTGCTGACCCAAAAGTGAACTTCTGCTGGCCCAGAAGTGACCTTCTGCTGACCTGGAAGTGATTGTTCTGGAAGTGATCATTTTCTGACCTGAATGTGACGTTTTCACGAACCAAATGAACCGGTTTGTGAACCAGGGGCAGGTTCATGAAAGTTCGTGGTTCGTGAAATTTGACAAATCACGAACCACATGGTTCGGGTTTTTTTCGGTTCATGCCCATCTCTAGTCTTGATCTTTCTCATTATTGACTGTTTTAATAGTGTATTCACCAAAGCAGGATTGCGGTATAATCAAACCAAAATAATGTCAGTTGACTTTACACCCTCCAGCCCCGTTCAGTGCAAGCAATATGGGAAACCATTCCCTTATAATGAGAACCACTTTAGGGTGCCACATATTTTCCTTGTCCCTATATTGCTCCTTAGTTTGCTTCTCTTTATAATGGAACAACTCAGTAATAGGGTTTTGGGCTTTATATAGAGATGCAAGAAGCATCTCCTGACAATTCTGGAGATGAAAGTATATCTTAAAGTAATATATTCATGATGGAAAAGGGGCAAGAGGGGAAAAGATATTTAGTTTCTCTAGAATCTCTGATATTTCTCATTAGCTTCCATGAAGATGAAAAACAGTCGGTTTACAATTCCTTTTTATTTTTCTTCTTGTATCTTCTCTCTTCTCGTTTGATTGAGTAGGTCAGTAATGTAATCTGATAAACTGGAGGGAAACATGATGTGGACATGAAGACTTTAATCAAGCTCATCATTTTAGAATAGCCCTCAAGTGAAAAAAAGAGGGCAGTGTGTCTGTTGCGTTGTATATAGCCAGAAAAGTTCCAGTTTTTACAGCATTCATGAATAAAGCATATGAATCCCATGCAAAATTTCTAAACTTCTCAAAGTGAACTACTGCCAATATTTTTACAGGTGTTGTCATGAAGTACAAGCGTCTGCATTTGCCTTAATACTGGTTATTATGAAATTAAGTCACAAACTTTGATTCACAATAATATGCCCAGAAGGCTTGTTTTACAGTAGGGCAGTGGAGCATATACTGAGATGTTTTATCAGTTCAAGCAGAGCCCCAGACAAGACCCAGCAAAGCCTATTATTGAGTTGTTCCATTATGAAGAGAAGCAAATATAGGGACAAGGAAAATATGTAGCACCCTAAAGTGGTTCTCATTATAAGGGAATGGTTTCCCATATTGTTTGCACTGAACGGGGCAACTGACCTTATTTTGGTTTGATTAGACTTTGAATACCACAATCCTGCTTTGGTGAATACACTATTAAAACAGTCAATAATGAGAACGATCAAGACAGGTGGCTGTGTTAATCTGTCTGTAGCAGCAGAAAAAAGCAAGAGTCCAGTAGCACCTAAAAGATGAAAAAAATTGTGGTAGAGTATGAGTTTTTGTGAGTCACAGCTCATGGTATCTGAAGAAGTGAGCTGTGATTCACTTCTTAGACTCTCCATTCCTTTTTCACATTATGATTTGTCCAAATGTCCATTTCTAACAAATCCAGCACTTTTCATAACTGCTTCATTTGGGATATGGAGATGCCTGTCTTCTATTGTTGAATTCAAGTTCAGCAATCTTACATTGTAATTAGGGGTGTGCACCAAGAAAGTTTCCACTTCAGTTTTGGTTCCAGGATCATTCTTTTCCATTACTGATTTGTTCCATGTCAGCCAGTGCTGGCTTGGGACTGATCCTTTATTATTATTATTATTATTATTATTATTATTATTATTATTATTATTATTATTATTTTCACAAGTTTTGGTCATTGCACACATGTTGGCTGCTCATGCACAAGCTCACACTCTTCATGCACAAATGCACAGAACACAGTCCTACCTCTAAACCATTGACCCACCAAGTTTGAAAGCAGGGTTCTCTGTTTATGGACCACAAGGAATGCTTGGGGAAGGCACACATCAAGGTGAGTGTTGTGCTGCATAGTGCGCATGAACACACTGTTCTTTCCAAGTGGTGGGGGGAGAGTTGGGGAAAAGAGGCTGTATTCACACTTAACCAAAAACTCATT
This sequence comes from Eublepharis macularius, assembly GCF_028583425.1. NCBI lineage: Eukaryota > Metazoa > Chordata > Lepidosauria > Squamata > Eublepharidae > Eublepharis > Eublepharis macularius. The sequence continues at coordinate 122,174,113 of NC_072795.1, read as the reverse complement.
GGAACTTCAATCCAATACGTTGAGTTTCTCTTCAAACACAAGAAAACTCACATAACAATGGACCCCAAAGATGGTGAGTGTTGATGTGCACACACAGTAATAATAACAATAACAACAACAACATTCGATTTATATACCATCCTTCAGGATGACTTAACACCCACTCAGTGCAGTTTATAAAGTACGTTATTATTATCCCACAACAAAACACCCTGTGAGGTGGGGATGAGAGAGCTCCTAGAAGCTGTGACTGACCCATGGTCACCCAGCTGGCTTCAAGCGGAGGAGTGGGGAATCAAACCCGGTTCTCCAGATTAGAGTCCCACGCTCTTAACCACTACACCAAACAGTGCAGGAGACTTACTGGCAAAGTGGCAGCATGCCAGCACAGTCCGCAAGCAAGAAAGCATTCCATTGCCAACCAGCACAGTGCAATGAAAGAAAAAACAATTGCGTCTTTATGATAGCAAAGCAAATAAATTATTACCTTTAAATCCTGCTGTTTGACATGTTTCTCTGTGTCTTGTAGTTTCATTTCCATGATGCTTGTGCATGTGCATCATGATGCTTGTGCATGTGCATCAGAGGCTGCAGAAGTCCCCTTCTTCCTCAAACCCACGTGTGCACGTCATTGTGGATGTTGCCGGGCTGGCCTTTGCTTGCATTGTGAGTAAAAGTGCACAGAAAGGAATGGCGACGATGGTGCTAATGGCACCATGCCATCTGCTGCTCCCCTTCCTGGTCCAAAGCAAACTTTTGAACTCTATGAGCCACTCGCTGCCAATGCCGTTGTCCAGGTGGTGCTGGGAAAAAATGTACTCATTATGAGTGCTGCACATATCCTCTTCCTGCCAATGGAGTTAATGCTAAGGGCTCAGTCTCTCCCCTTTGGAGCCAATCGATTGCATGTGCAGATAGACTTGCCATTAAGGAAAACAAGATGATGCCAGATGGCCCCCGACTGCCTGACCAGCCTGCATAGCCTCTGCGCGGTAAGTACTGAAACATACAAACTTTTTGATAGGGGGAGTCGTTACAGCCTCATTTCGCAGATTTTATTAAGAGTTCTAGAAGCTGCTTTAAAGTGCTGAATCACTCTGTGTAATTTCAGCTCATTTTTTCCATCATGTACACCCCTAGTTGTAATCTTCTTTTGAATCATCTCTGTTTGAGGGCTGCCAGTTTTAGGTCAGCAATGGAATGTCCTGGGAGATTAAAAGGTTCATCCACTGATTTTGAGTGTTGTGATTTTTCATGTCAGATTTATATCCATTTATTCTTTTGTGTAGGGACTGACCAGTTTGTCCAATGTAGAGAGCAGAAGGGCATTGCTGATACTCGGTAGCATGTATAACATTGGAAGATGAACAAGTGAATGAACCTGAGATGGTATAATAAATGTTGTTAGGTCCAGTGATTGTGTTGTTGGAGTGAATATCAGGTGATTACAATGTGAGATTGCTGAACTTGAGTTCATTCACAAATTCAGAACAATGGAGCCCCTGGGGCTGAATAAAGACACCGGATTCATTTCTCACTACTGATGGTAATTTTTAACTCTAATTACGCCCCATTGTACCATTGGACCTTTGCATCCTGACAAACTTCTTTGCAACACCCCTCCTACCTTCTAACTGGGTATAAAGGCTCAGGGATCTCCATTCCTACTTGTGTCTGACAAAGGGAGCTTAGACTCTCAAAATCTTATACCCTGAAAATCTTATTGGACTTCAAGGTGCCCCTGGACTTGAATTTTACTCTTCCACAAGCCCTTGAGTAACTCTCAAAGACTCAGTGGCAAGTTTCATTAAAATTATGATTTTTTTCAGGGTTTCTTTCTGAATCCTCCTATTCCCCACCCACAGATATTTTGTGTTTTTAGAATATTCCAGGAAGAGATATTCTTTCCCTTGGTATCACTTCATTTCATGTATTTTTCATTCATTCTGTTGTTGTTTTTTAAATAGCCTCCAGATTCATCCACATTAGCACAGATCCCTTCAGAAACTCAGATGGGTGATGTGTGTGTTTTAACCTCATACCTGATTAAAAAGAAATACACCCTAGCTACACTGGGAAGCATTTATCAAACCTAGAAGATAAAACAGAAACCCTTGTATGTCTTTCTTGTTGTGCTTTAATTCTGTTAATCGCCCTAGGTAAAGATTAGCTGCTGTTGTCAATTTAATTCAGCTTCAAACAAAGCAACAAGGTCACTTTTTTTTTTCCTTTTTAGCAAACAGGATTGAGTTGTCATGTAGTCCTAATAGGCAGCGCAGGGAATCATTAGTCCTCCTCGACTCCCTGACTGATGGGCATTTCATTTCAATCATCTGACGGAGCTCCAGTGGTCCAGTACTATTGACACCATGTCAGCGCTCAGAGTAGAAGCCTTAATCGCCTCAGACACCCTGTGCATTGATTTGACAAGTTGCCGTAATGACCTTCTTGGTGTTTTTTCCCCCTCTCCCCTTTCCTGAAGGATTACTGTTTACCCAAGGAGGAGCCTGGGACTAAATGTGCTACATTGTCATGGAAACTATTATTGTTACATCTCAATCCCATTAACGCCATGGTATGTGACATTGATATGAGACACTGAATATTTCAATAGACTGCAGACTCCTTCGATATCACTAATCTCTCCCCATTAATCAGGCTTTTGCGCAAGCCACAAGTTGTTTTTCCACCGCAGCTGAGCCAAGAGACGGTATTCAAGTGCTGCATGGTCTCTCTTTTATCATAGGTGATGCTTAAATCTGTTTTCAGTATTTCCTACATGCATAAATTAAATTTCAAGTTCTCATTGGCTGGAATCGGGGATTTTTTTCAGCTGGAACGTGGTGGAACGGAGTTCCGGCACCTCTTGAAAATGGTTACATGGCTGGTGGCCCCACTCCCGATCTCCAGAGAGAGGGGAGTTTAGATTGCCCTCCGCGATGCTCCAACGGAAATCTGAACCCCCCTCTCTCTGAAGATCAGAGGGCGGGGCCACCAGCCATGTGACCATTTTCACCGAGGGTGATTTAAACTTTAAAAAACTCCCCCCTTGTTCCAACTGATCCAAAGTGACCTCATTGTGCGGTCCTGAGCTCCACCACTGAGTTCCACCACCTCTTTTCTCAGAAAAAAAGCCCTGGCTGGAATATATAAACATGAATTCTTTCTATCTCACACTGACAACATTCACAAGCAATGCTATGTACATATGTGGCTTATTAATTTTCATTATTTGTAAATGAATTTTCAGCTTTGAGCTTGATTGCCTAGACTACCCCAGTCCCTTCAGATCTTGGAAACTAAGTAGGATTAGTCCTGGTTAGTATTTGTATGGAAGACCACCAAGGAAGGCCAGGGTTGCTATGCAGAGGACCACCATTTCTGAACATCTCTTGCCTTGAAACCCTTACAGGGTAGCCATAAATTGGCGGTGCCTTGATAGCTCTTTACAGACATATGCATTTTCAATTTTGTAATTTATTTATGTGCCCTGACTAGGATAGCCCAAGCAAGCCCGATCTTGACAGAAGCTAAGCAGGGTTGGCCTTGTTAGTAATTGGATGGGAGACCTCCAACAAAGAGTAGGGTTGCAGAGGCAGGCAATGGCAAACCACCTCTGTTAGTCTCTTGCCATGAAAACTCCGCTAGGGGTTCCATAAATCAGCTATAACTTGATTCCACTTCCACTTCAATTTATTTATGTAGGAAACCAGGAAAAATATAATTTAGACAAAGAAAAAAAGTATACAATGGAATTCCAAGGTTACTCCTAGATACATGGAGCTTCCTGATTCAAAGCCTTACGTGGAAAGCCAAGAGCTCCACCCTGGCTAAACACCTGGAAGGAGAAGAGGACCTCAGTCCAGATTAGACATGGGCACGAACCGCATTACAAACAAAAAAACCCCACAAACCGCCTGATCATCTGTTTGCGATCCAGCAGTCCGTGAGGGTCCATGGCCAACGAACCAGCATTCGTTGGAAGCCCGGTTCATTGCGTTCGCCTGCAGTTCATGAAGCCAGACAGTCAGGCACCATCAATCAATTCCCTTGGAAACGGAGCTGGGGGAATGCTCGAACTCTGTCTGCACTCCTTCTGTCGCCCTGGAAACTCGAATCGAAGCCCAGCTTACTTTGATTGGCAGGTCTTTCTTTCAACCATGGAGCTGCAAATTGGTTACAATTGGCTACATGGGAGAAGACACCTGGGGGGGAGGGGGAAGGGGGTGTTCTGTAGCCATGGGCACTCCAATCTCACCCCTGCAAACCCTGATAGGCAGTTCTGACGGCCAACCCCTTGTACACTGGGCCAATGTCAACTGGTGGCTCTAATTGTATCGAGTGTGAGTTTCCTGGTGGCCTCGGATTGGAGAGGGTATAACTCCAAGAACCCTATTGCAATCTTGACTAAACTTGAGTGCTGGCTGGAGGAGAGCCTTCTAAACATTCCCTGTGAATATGGGCTCTCTAAGTGCAACGCAGGCCGTTCTGAGCCCCATGAACCGGTTTGGTAACGAGAAATGTTCATTTCGGTTCATTTGTTCAGGTTCTTTGGCGGCACCAAACCACGAACTGCAGGTTCATTATTTTTTTTTGGTTCATGCCCCTGTCTAGTCCAGATTAGGTATGCTCAATCCCTCCCAGTAGGGTTTACACCCTGTTTGCCAGTCATGATGAACAGGGTGCTGATTTTTCAACGATTTGTTCAACTATTTACTTGTTCATTGCTGTTAGGTAGGTTGTTTCACTATAGTCCTTCCTAAAAATGCAGTACAGCGCAACTGGCTTTTGGAATGTACGTGTTCTCACACAACCCAATTGAGTTCTATTCCTTTCCCATCCTTGCTGCATAATTGCTCCGCTCAGCATGCATTTCTTAAAAACAGACAGTTAAATGAGTTTAAAATCATATAAGTTGATCATAAATAAATGCTGTGTTTTAATTAAATCCTACCCTTTGGTGTTTGTCTGAATACTCCCTAGTGACAGTGATGGCTTCCATAAACCTTGGTATTTTAAACAAAATATCTTTAATTTTCCTCCAAATTCCTGTAGATATTTAGTGGGATACAGGTTTTATATTGTTTGGGGATAATACTGGCTGCATGAAGAATAGAGTGTTTTAAATCCAGATAGTTCAAACTTCCTTTCACTACTATAATGTTGATGGATTCTATTTTGACTCCATTCCCCTATTTTCTAACTTAGGTACCTTATAACACTGCTCCTTCTTGAATACTAGTTATATTTGCAATTATTATTTACATCAAACAAATATATTTAATTTTAATAAGTATATAAAACAGTATAAATTTATGTACTAATTAAGTTATAAATAATGAATTCCATGTTTGCTGGGGATTAAAGGGTGCTTTGATCCAATAAGAAATATTGCGTATATTTCAGTCCGCACCCCATTTCCATTTTGTTCTAGAAAAGAATACCTTGGAGGCGGGGGGAACTTATTACAAAGATTTCTGCAGAATGTACATTGGTCTGTGCACAAGGTTACAAAATATTTCTGTAGAGTTTGGGATCCGTGAAGCTCCATTGCTCCAATTATCTATATGGTAAGCAGTAGGAAGCAAGTCTACAGAACTCGTGGTAGCACCCCCTTTTATCCTGGTGGGCCCTTTCTGCTGGTGAGGAGGACAAGCAGCCACAAGCTGGCAGCATACAAGTTGTGGAGCAAGGTCTGCCTATGGCAGCTGTTATTCCAAGAAGTCAAATGTTGTGCAGGAGTTTAGCTCAACTGAATTGTTCAGGAGGTAATAGGACTCTGCTGTAAGGAAAATGGTTCAGAGAGATTCACTGGAGAGGGATATGGACTGTACACTATACTACTACGTAATGTTTGTTGCTGTAAGTATGCTCGTATTGGCTATTTTCCTGGTCTTGCAATAAATCATGCCAGTTTGGTTATGTTTTCTTTCAGCACCATTTCAGCTCTATGTCAGATTTCTGCTTGTTTTTTCTGCTATCCTTACCGTATTGTATTGTTTATTGAATGTTCCAGCTGTTGACCGTATTGTCCTACACAGTGTAATCTTTCTTGAATCTCCATGAGAAAGGTGGACTATAAATAATGTGAATAAATAAATAATAAAACTATTATTATGAAGTGTTACTTTGAACAGCTTGAAGTGTATACTCTGAAACCCTAATGTTAGGTGCGTACAGGATCAAAGTAATTTCCAGCAACATGTTGCTTTTTCACTAGTAGGCTGTTTTCCACCATGTTGGAAATTACCCTTTAGATATTTATTTACTTATTCACTATGTGGTCCTCCCAGCCGGCAGGCCCGGCTGCTCAGGCCGGGGGCTGGGTTTGCTGACCCGGAAGAGGAAAAGGCAGCTGGCCTCTTCCCAGGCATTGGCTGGGGGCAGAGCCGAGGGCTTATAAGCTGGCTCCACCCCTCCGGCCTACAGTTGCCACCGTGTTATATCTCACCTTTCTCCTGATGGGAATCCAAAGCAACTAACCTCCTTCTCCATTTAATCATCACATCAACCCTGTACAGTAGGTTAGGCTGAAATTGTGTGTCTGGCCCAAGGTTACCCAGCAAACTTCCATGACAGAATGGGGCTTTTCACCTGGGTATCCCAGATCCTAGTCTGACACCCCTAACTACTACGCTACACTGGCTCTCTATAGATGTATTTTGGATGCATAAATACCAAGAAAAAAGGTATTTCAGAAAACCATCATGCTAGATGCGAGAGCTTCTGTGTTTGGTACTGTGAAGAAAATGCTCCTTTTCTAACTCGAGACTGAAGCCATGTTTTTTGAAACTTTGGTCAAGAGGAGCTTTGCTAAAAAACCTCCTGCTAGAAAAATTCTTCTTTGCTGTAAACCTCCCCCCTTTTGCTTGAGAAACATGCTTGAGAAAGTACTAAGCTTCAGAAGTTCTCTGTTCACTGCAACCTTGTAGATGAGATAACTTGTGAGCCTCCATGGTATGGTTTTCTCTGAGCCAATTAACATTCTTGATTCATCAAACAATTTGACACCTGTGAGAACTGGTGAGTGGTACCAAAAACTGCAGATTTGGTCTCACTCCTCCTTCTCTCACATATGCACTTACCTTAGGTGACATCAGCATTTGGACACCCAAATGGCATAAAAATAGCTAACAAACGTGGAGCAGGGCGCTTTAGCTGAGCTTTGGCAACACGTGCTTCAGCTTCGCTATGGTACCAACTCTGGCTCAGATGCTGCAGATGGACGCTCATGCAACCATCCCTCTGTTTTGCTGTGATGCCTAGTGATGGAAAGAGACTTTGATTTCTGCACCTTTGACAACATTTTGTTTTGCCTTCTGGAATACCGTGGCATGTATTAGCTAGAGTTAACATGCTGCAGGATTTATTGTTTTATCCCCATAGTTTGTCTGGTGTATTTTGAAGAATTTTGCCCCTTAAATAAATAATTATATTTTTCCTTTTGAGCAGTTCTTGACTCTGCAGCCTCAAAGCTATAAATCACTCCGTTGAGCCCACTTTGTGTACCTCTTGGACCACCTACAGAATTAAAACTCTGTTTTGAGAACTCTGCTTGCAAGACACTCTGCTTGCAAGGTAGACTTCTGTTTAGTTCCTTGGAGATTTGTCCCTTTACTCCTGTGCCTAGGGAAAGACAAAGGGAATGGTGGCAGCATATCAGTACAATTGTGAGGCTTTTCTCTCATTGCCGGTTGTGTAAGTTCTGTAACCCAACTGCCAGCCACTGTGTGGCTCTTCCCCTTAGCTGGGCAGAGATGCCAGGGCCGGGTAGCATGACAGGTACATCCAAGAATGTTTTTCTTTGTAAATAGCAAAGACATACAACAGCCCAATTTGTATCATGGCTGTAGTGCGGGGGCAAGGGGATTAACCCTTTCCCCCACGATCTTTTTCGATCTGAAATAGTCCCAAGGAACTGCTATTGGAATAAACCTACAGGCTTTTTAGATAGGAAAATGGGGCAGGGGAGAGTTCAACCCCCTTACGCCGTTATTCCAGTCCTCTTGCAGATTTATTTATCTTGGAGAGAAAGTAGTTTGTGTGTGGCAGAAATGGTCCATTTGCTAGCCTAATAACCAGATGTCTCCAAATGCAATGAATGGGGGTGCAAATGACGTCCACCACTGCACTGAAACCATTTTCATTCATCTTTTTCTACCCTTTCATCTTATGCCTTTCAACAAACAGAAGTGTGGTGTCTGTTCCTATCTCCAGAGCAAGCAACAGGATATGACAAAGTTGGAAAGTCACTGGAAAAACTTAGGAATAATTAAGGATGCTTGAACACCTGCTGGTTCAGCTCATGCCCTGTTTGCCAGTGGTGAACAGAAACTCTGGAACTGATTTTTTGATGTCTTTGTCAACCAGTGGATGCCTGTTTGGCAAGTAACTTCATCATATTCTTTCCTAATAATGCAATACAGTGTTTCTCTAAATAATCCATATCAACATTAATGGCTGCTGATATATTTGGATCAGCGGTGTTTTTATGTCTGTGCGGTTTTGGAAAAAAATGACACAAAACTGTTCTGCAGATATTTGAGTCATGTGGTTCCAAACCAAACAGATCTGGAGATCAATCAGTTCATAACTGATTGTCACAGACAAACAAGACAAGTTCAACTGTCAAACACTTTCAGTACGAAATTCATGGCATCCCTAAGAACAGGGGCGGTGCAAGGGTTTGCTGTGCTTGTGGCTGGCTGGCCAGGTGCCCCCACCCCCCCTGTGCGCAAGCGCGCGTGCACCGGCCTGCGTGATGACATCACGAGTGATGTCATCACGGGAGCGTGCCACCACCGGTTCGATCACTGCGGCAGGCAGCCTCCGAGCTCTCCCGCTCGGTTGCCTGCGCCGCCGCAGATGCCTGACCGCGGCGACTGCACCCGGCCGGGGGCTTGTGCTGGCAGCGGCGGCGCAGGGCGGGAGGAATAGGTGGTGGCTGCTTTGTGGTGCGCGCTCCTGCTCCCCACGCCTCCTCCAGCACTCCCTCCGGCACCCCGCACCTGAGGCCACCACCTACCTGGCCTCAATGGGTGCGCCGGCCCCTGCCTAAGAATAATACGCAAAAGTCCTTTTGCCCAGACTACCATTCCCTGTTTTTCATGCATGGTTATGCACTTAAAGGCTTATTAAAAATACAACCATGCAGTTGTACAGGGGGGAAAAGTTAATAAGCATAAATAAATATAATTAACAGCATTTTGCATTCCTTCAACTCTTCTGGGGCTACCCTCATACATTTAAGAATATGTTTGTGCGCATATTTCATATACAGGGCAAGATGTGTGTTTATGCACATGATGTTGGAAAGGAAATGACAGGAATATGTGCTATGTTCAAATAGATCATATAGGGGCTTGGTTAAATATATATTAAGATGACAAGACCCCAACTGTGATCCAGTTGGAAACTGCTAATAGTATGTTGTCTGTTGTTTCCATAGTGTATTACCAGTGATTCAAATTACGGAGGGAAGAAATGCAGGCTTATGGTGCGTCACTTTAAATTGATGCATACTTTGGCAATGTACAAGGGCACTGCTGAAGAATATTTATCTGGCACCAACATGTTATTGTTGTAATAGATTTAGCCAAGAGAAATTCAGTGTGCAGAGAAAAACAGTAATAAATGACATCAAAATTAGGAGCAGAATGAGCCTAATTCCTTGAATGGAGGCCCTCGGGGCCAGCATGGAATATGCAGGCTGCGGTTGTTCCTTATCTTGGCCCTGTCCTTTTCTGTTTGGTATTTGCCTTCTACTAGAATTGAACTTCGCCTAGCTCTGCTCAATAGCAACAGTGTGTCTGATTAAAATGGAATTTACTGTAGAGTTGTTTATACAACCATAGATCCAAGTGTGCCTGCCAGGATCCAGGGAGCCAGCATATGAGAGACCAGGTTAGGAGATCTGTTTTACCTCCAGCATTTCTGCTTCTCTTGGCAGTTTAGATCCACCCAGCCTGGATGACTACAGTTGGAAAAAGGCCTTCATGCTAGCCCAACACTAGGATTTATGGAGATTTTTCAGATTTCATACAGAGGCAGAGCTGCTAAATGGACATTTCTTTACTTTAGAGGCTTCTGGGATCTGGTCCTTTGGCAGCAAATTTCTGTGGAGAAAAGTGATATTCAGTGCAGCTAAACTAGGGGGCCCTTGGAGGCACTATGTTTGCTATAAGACTATAATTCCTCCTGAGTGAGTCCAAGGTGGACTCTTACTCATTCAGGTCAGACTCTGGCCTAGTCCTGACTAGAGATGGGAACGAACAGCAATATGAACTAAAAAAAGCCACGAACCGCCTAATCAACTGTTTGCGAACATGCTATTCATGAGGCCCCATTCTAAATGAACAGATGGTTGTTGCAAGCCTTGTTCGTTGCTGTTCGTCAAGCCGGACAATCTGGCACCTGCAGTCAATTCCCTTGGCAACCAGAGCAGGGACTGCCTGAACTCTGTCTGAACTCCTGCTGTTGCCCTGGAAACCACAATCTAAGCCCAATTTAGCTTGATAGGCAGGGCTTCCTTTCAAGTGTGGAGCTCCAAATTTGTTACAAGGAAGCAAAGAGCAGGGGGGAGGGGGGCTCCCAGCTCTGATTTTGCAGACAGTGGAGAGGGAGAGACAACTGCTGTTGGCATTTTGAGAGAGACAGGGAGAGTGCATTGGAGCTTGAATTTTCTTTGTGTGTGGTGGGATAGGGATCTACTTCTTCAAGTTCCAGGGCTGCTGCCAGGCTCTGGGCCAAGCTATTATTTATTACTAGTACCTTTCCTACTGCCAGCTCAGGTAAGGTTTCTGGGAGTGGTGCGGTAGGGATCTTGATGGCTGGAGGAGAGCCTGCTGGCCCTCATGAACAACGAACATGTTAGTGAACAGGTCATGTTCATCATTGTTCGTTGGTCATTGTTCATGGATGGCAACGAACAACGAACACCATGTTCAGGGTTTTTTTTTCCTGTTCGTGCCCATGTCTAGTCCTGACAGGGAATAAGTAAATGAAAGTGAAGGAAAGTAAGAACGAATGAGTGAGAGACAAGCAAATGATAGCAATAAAGTTAAGCAGTCAGGGCAATTCTAGAACATCTCAGACTGAATGCTTACCTCACACAGGAAGTTAATACATGACTTTATTAATAATATTGGTGGTGCATCTAGAACAGCTCGGACTGAATGCTTACCTCACACAGGAAGTTAACACATCACTTTATTAATAATATTGGTAGTGCATCTAGAACATCTCGCACTGAATGCTTACCTCACACAGGAATTTAATACATGACTTTATTAATAATATTGGTGGTGCATCTAGAACATCTCGCACTGAATGCTTACATCACACAGGGAGTTAAAACATGACTTAATTAATAATATTGGTAGTGCACTCAAACCTTAGAGTATGCTGTATGAATTAAACGTTGTGTGCCTTAACTGATTCTGTGAGGAAAAATGGAAACTTCCTGGAGCCCCATAGAAGCTTGAGCTTATGAATCAGCTCAGAATTCCCATGGCCACTTGAAACTGAGTGGGGAACAACCAGCATGATGGGTTGGAATGGAGTGATAGCCTGACAGAGGAGGGGAGTCTGAAAAACATGGCAACAGCCTTTGTTCAGCCGATAAATCTCTGAGCATATCACAGCACCGGGTACATTCAGAGGCTGTGCTTCTAAGGGGTACCAGCCCCCCTTACCTTAAAAACAGAAGATGGGGGATTGCTAGGCAGTTGGGGAGCTGCGATCCACTTCTTTGCACATGTACAATTCCAGTTGAAAACCAGAAGCTATGGAGTTTCAGCAGAGCCAAAATTAGCCCCATTTGGCCCTGGTGAGACCCCATAACTTCTGTTTTTCCACTAGAAGTGCATTAGTGGGGCCTATGGAGTGCACGCACATGTCATTTCACTGGGTGCTCTAGAGGCTTCTAGCCTGCTTCCCCCTCCTTCCCCTCCTCCCCACTGGCCAGGTGAGCAGGGCTGGAGGAGGAGTAAGGCTGGGGGAGCCCTCGGTCTCACCAAGGAGCTGGCATCCATACCTTCTTCAGGTGTCCCCACCCTCCCAAATTAGACAAGTGGCTGTCCTGTTCTGTTGCCATCTTCCACCAAAAGGTGAAGACTTTTTTTGTTCCACTTGGCATTCCCTCCTTTCAGTTTTAGCCTTTTTTAATTTTATTTTTATTTTAAGCTCTGTTTTAAATTGTTTAATGGTATATATGTGTGCTGATTTCAATGGTTTTTAAGATTATTTTAATCTGCATGCTTTAATTTGTTAGCTGCCTTGGTGGCCCCATTGGCAGAAAGGCAGGGTAAAAATCTTGCTAATAAATAAGTTCAATAAATAACCATCCCTGTACAGGAAATACTGTACCACATCTATACATTGGTGGTGCAAAATTATGTAATTCAAAAAGAGCTGTCATTTCCCCAACTAGTTAGATTTTCATGACAGGGTAAGAGATTTTGTAGAAATTGTGGGGTGCTGTATTAAAGGAACCTTTCCATTGTGACGCCATGTTATGCCGTGATCTTCACTTCCCTCACGTTTGAAATGGTTGGGGAAGCAATATGGGCAGATGTGTATCAAATTGCCAGTGACAAAAATGATGATGTGTTGACACCTGGTGGGGCTACATTATGGTTGTGGTTGTTTTAAAACCTGTAAATGTTTAATTTGTTCTCCGCACACTCAGTAAGCTGTGTCATGTTGTTTTTTACATTTTTATATACACATCTGTTTATCTTTTATTCCCCTTATAGGAAAACTGTCCTCTAGGACTGTGGCTGGACATATGTAAAGAGTTTGCTATTGTCTTAAGTCCAGTCCTAGAGGACAATTTCCTTATAAGAAACCTAATCTCCTGTACAATACTTTTCCTCTTTTCAGGGGCAGACGAAGATATTAAAACAGCTCAGCAGAAAGCTGAGCCCAGTGGTTCCTGCTAACGCCACAGGTCCACTCACCTCAGCCTCTGGCTGTGGCAATGACAGCAACAGGTGAATGCTCACCCAGTTAATGAGCTCACACGTTGTCACTGTGGCCTGCGTCCAAGCTGAGCAGGCCCTGAGGCACTGACACCACCATAGAGGTCAATTGTCTTAGCTTGTTGCTGGTTGCCGCAGGCTCTCTAGAGGAGTGGCCCACTGGAAACTTTCCTGGTTGTACAGGCCCCAGAACAAGGTGTCCCCAGCCACTACTTGCAAAGAGGGGAAAGGGCTCTGCACCCCACCCCAAAGGGAAGAAGGAACAAGCAAGAACTTCAGCATTGCAATTATTCCTTATGAGGTACTTTTTTCAGAGTGGCTGTTTTTCAACCAAATGATGCCAACATTGCAGCAGAACTAGAGCTGCCTGTGCACTAAAGAGAGCCCCCACCCCCACCCCCAGTTTCAAGCAAATTCGATCAAGGATTCCAGTTCTGCAGGCCATGAAACAGGATTCCTCCAACCACTACTTGCAGAGCTTTGAAACTGATTTTTTTATATCCCTGCCTTTCGTTACATCCAGGGCTTTTTTTCTGGGAAAAGAGGTGGTGGAACTGAGTGGGTTGCCCTTGGAGAAAATGGTCAGATGGCTGGTGGCCCCACCCCCTGATCTCCAGACAGAGGGGAGTTTAGATTGCCCTCCGCACCGCTCGGCGGCATGGAGGGCAATCTGAACTCCCCTCTGTCTGGAGATCAGGGGGCGGGGCCACCAGCCATGTGACCATTTTCAAGAGGTTCCAGAACTCCGTTCCCCTGCGTTCCAGCTGAAAAAAAGCCCTGGTTACGTCTGAGATTTTTGGTTATGAGACACAACTTTGCTGGAGTGCTTATTGGTTTGCCCCACCTCTTTCAATAGCTTATTTATGCAATGTTTCCTTCTGTTTCTCTTCAATGTACTTTGGAAATAGTCAACCTATTGATATATAGGTTCTCTTTTGACAGTATACTTTCAAATATAGTCTTTTATAAACATTTATGAGTCCCCTGTCAGGGCTTGCCGCAGCTGCCGCTGGGCGTGGCACTGGGCGGTCTGCTCCTGACGTCACAGGGGGGCCAGGGACTCTGCAGGACCCTGCTCTGTGGAAGGAGGGGCGGTATACCTCACCCAGACTCCCTCTCAGTCCACTCGCTGGCCCGCTCAACCTGGCCTGCTTACCCTCTGTGTCCTCCATCTCCTCCTTCCAGAACTCTCCTCCAAGCCTCCACCCTTGCATCCTACTGCTCTCACTCCACATCATCACTCCTCACTCACACCCACCACCGCAGAGCTCTTCCCAGCCACCCTTTATAGGGTTTCCTTTCTCCACCCCGCCCTCCTTCCAGGCTTGTTCCCTCTCCTGACTGGGCCCAGCTGTGCATTCCTCCAGGTGTTTCCCTCCAACTACTAATCCCTCCTGGGCCCTTTTGCCATGCTGGCAGGGTGGGGTTGAGTGCGAGCCATCCCCAGCTGAGGGCTCCTTGGCCTTGCTCACGAGGAGCTGCCCCAGCCAGCCCTTGTGCTATTGAGCTTGCCTGGCCTTGTTCACGAGGAGCTGCCCCAGCCAGCCTCTGAGCTACTGAGCTTGCCTGGCCCTGCTCACGAGGAGCTGCCCCAGCCAGCCCTTGTGCTATTGAGCTTGCCTGGCCTTGCTCACGAGGAGCTGCCCCAGCCAGCCTCTGTGCTATTGGGCTTGCCTGGCCCTGCTCACGAGGAGCTGCCTTAGCCAGCTTCTGCGCTGCCTGCTTAGCAATGCTGGGCGGGGTTACCCATCTCCTCCCCCAGAATGCCTGTGGCAGCCCCCCCTGGAGAAGCTTGGCTTCTAGCAACTCCTGAGCCAGGCTGCTGTCTTCTAGCCATGGTGTGGCTCTGGGCTGCAGCGGCAGCGTCCTCTCCTTGCCAGGTAAGGGCTCTGCTTGGGTTGCTGCTGCTGCTGCTGGACCCACCTTCTCCCTGCTGTGTCCCTTTCCCTCCGGCCTGCTTAGCCCCCTCTCTTCCCCCTGGAGGGTGGGGCTGGCTGGTTTCTCCTTGCCCCCTCCATCCCTCTGAGGTACTGGCCTTTTGCCCCTTCCCCATGGAGTAGGTAGGTTCTGGCCCTGGTTGCCGGCTTGGGGGGTGGAGTTGCTGCCACCCTTTTGTCCCCTGCTGTTCCCTCTTGTCAAGTCTGGGGGCTGGGGCTCAGACCCCGGACACGCCCCCCCGCTTGGCTTTGAGTTGTGGGGGTCTGGCTCAGTCTCAAACATGCGGGACATATAGTCCGCGTCCACATGCCGTGCCCCCCGGCGGTATTTGATGGTAAATTGGAAGGGTAGAAGGGAGAGGTACCAGCGTAGCACCCTGGGGTTGTGCGCCTTCATGCGATGGAGCCACTGCAGGGGTGCATGGTCCGTCAGCAGTATAAAGGGGTTGTTGGCCAGGTAGTACTGCAGGGCCCCCACCGCCCACTTGACCGCTAGGGCCTCCCGCTCCACCGTGGCATAGCGCTTCTCGGCGGGCTGTAGCTTCCGACTCAGGAAGAGAATCGGGACGTCTGCTCCGTCATGTTCCTGGGTCAGCACAGCCCCGAGGCCGGTGTCCGAAGCGTCTGTGGCCAGTGTGAAGGGCCGGTCAAAGTCCGGGTTCCACAGGGCAGTGGCGTTAGAGAGGGCGGAACGCAGGTCTTTGAAAGCTGCCTCTAGTTCTGGGGTCCACCGGACTTGGTTGGGCAGCCCCTTCCTTAAGCTGTCCGTCAGGGGCGCCGCTCGGGAGGCAAAGTGAGGGATGAACCGCCCATAATACCCCAGCAGTCCTAGGAATCTCTGAACCTGCTTCTTGGTCTTGGGCTTGGGGCGTCGGCTATTGAGGCCACCTTGTCCGGTGGTGGCCTGACTTGTCCTCCCCCGACCACGAAGCCCAGGTATTGGAGTTCCTGGAACCCCAGGTGGCTCTTTTTTGGGTTCGCCCTTAGCCCAGCTCGTTGGAGGGCCCTTAAGACGGCTTCCAGGTGTTGGAGGTGGGTGGGCCAGTCGGGGCTGAAGATAATAATATCATCAATGTATGCCATGGCGTACGCCCGGCACTCTCCCAGCACCTGGTCCACCAGCCGCTGAAAGGTGGCCGCCGCCCCATGCAGGCCAAATGGCATCTTCTTGAATTGGAAGAGGCCTTGGGGGGTGGCAAAGGCCGTCTTCTCCCGGTCCTCTAGCCGTACGGGCACCTGCCAGTAGCCCTTTGTTAAGTCCAGGGCCGACAGGTAGCGGGCGGACCCCAGGTGGTCCACCAGCATGTCTGCTCGGGGCATGGGGTAGGCGTCGAACTGGGCCACCTTATTCAGTTCGCGATAGTCAATGCAAAACCGGGTGGTCCCGTCTGGCTTGGGAACCAGGACTATCGGGCTCCTCCAGGCACTCCGTGAGGGTTCGATTACACCCAGCCGGAGCATCTCATTTGTCTCCTTCTCCACTGCCTCCCACCGCTTCCTGGGGATGGGGCACCAGGTAGCCCGGGCTGTCTGCCCCGGGCTGGTTGGGATGGCATGTTGAATCAGGCTGGTGCTGCCTGGCCTGCGGGAGAAGACCCCGGGAACCCGTGTGCAGAGGTCTCGTAGCTGGGCCCGTTGAGCTGGGTCAAGCTGGGGGTCCACCTTGGGCGCCTCAAACTCCGGGGCTTCAGAGGTCCACGGCAGCTCACTGTCAGGAAGCTCCAATGGGTCCTCAGCCATGCCACACTCCTCTTCGGGGCGCTCGTGCCACTGCTTCAGGAGGTTCACATGCAGGGTCTTCCGCCGACGTCGGCCGACCCCGCACTGGACTTCATAGGTAGTGGGGCCCAGCACCCTTCGAATCGGGTAGGGGCCCCTCCAAGCGTCCCCTCCCTCTCTGGGAAATACCGAGTGGTGCACCAGGACCTTCTCTCCAGCCTGGAAAGTCCTCATCCGTGCACCCCGGTCGTAGGCGGCTTTCTGCTTCGCCTGGGTGCGAGTCAGTCTGCGGTTCGCCTCGGCTTGGGACTGTTGCACCCGATCACGGAGCTGGCTCACGTACTCCTGTGGGGTGGGCGCAGGGTTGCTGGCCTGGGGCCCCCAGCGTTCTGTCAGCCGGGAGAGCATCCCTCGTGGCTTGCGCCCATATAGCAGCTCGAATGGGCTGAAGCCAGTGGAGGCCTGCGGGGTCTCCCTGAGGGCGAACATGAGCGGGTCGATGTACAGGTCCCACTGGTGAGGCTTGTCCCGTGTCATCTTCTTCAGGGCCTCCTTGACAGTCTGGTTCAGCCGCTCTGCCAAACCATCTGTTTGAGGGTGGTAAGCCGAGGTGAACACCTGCCGGATCCCCAAATTCCGGCAGAGTTGGCGCATGGCTGTGGCACGGAACAGGCCCCCTCAATCCGTCAGGATTTCATCTGGCAGCCCCACCATCGCGAAAAACTTGGACAGGGCCCGGACCACCCCCGGGGTCTGCATGGTTTTCAGCGGGATGACCTCGGGGAACCGCGTGGCATAGTCCACAATCACCAGGGCAAAGCGATGACCCCGGGGTGTGCGTGGCAGCGGTCCAATGAAGTCCATCGCGATCCGTTGGAAGGGTGTCTCCATGACGGGTAGCGGGGAGAGGGGGGCCTTCGGTGGGCGGCGGGCTGCCACCCGCTGGCAGGTGGGACACGAGCGGCAGTGGGCCTTCACATCTGCATTCACGGAGGGCCAGAAGAACTGTTCAAGGATCTTCTTCAGGGTCTTGTGGTGCCCCAGATGCCCGGCCCACGCATGCTCATGGGCCGTGCGGAGGACTTCGGCCCGGTAGGCCGCCGGCACCAATAGCTGGTGGACCTCCCCCTGGCCACTTGGGGCACGAGCTAGGCGAACCCAAACCCCTCCTTGCTTCTCGATGCGAGGGAGCCGCTGGGACCTCCGTTCATCCCGCACCTGCTCCTCCTCACGAGCGGCTGTCTCTCGCAAGCGCTGCAAGGACTCATCTGCCCCTTGGGCATCGCGGAATGGGCGGTCTGCCGGGGGTCCCGCTGGGTCTTCAACCTGTGGTTCTGCCCCTGGTCTGACAGAGGGACCCTCGCCCGGGTCGTTGGCCTCCTCCACTTGCAGAGCGGTGGCAACTTGAGGGCCTGCCAATTCCCCTGCCGCCTCCAGCAGCAGCCCGGCATTCCCGGGGGCGTCTCTTCCCAATTTCTCCGTTGCCTGCTTGAGGAGCCTGAAGAACCATGGAGCGTCTCTTCCCAGCAGCACTGGCACGGGTAGGTGGGCTACCCGGGCAACTTCCATTTGGTGGCAGACCCCTAGGTACTCTATTGTGATTAGGGCCGTAGGGTACGGCTGGGTGCGGCCCATCACGTCCGTCACCGGGATCCAGCGGTGCACTGGGGTGGCAGCTGGGAGAAGCTGGGGTTGAATTGCTGAGACTGCACTCCCGGAGTCCAATAGGGCTTGTAGGATCAGCCGGCCTATCCTCACGGTGGCGCATAGACTCTGCACCTGCTTGCCAGGCGGTGGGTTATTTTCCCAAACGAAGGCGCAAACCCTTGGCAAGGCCTCTGTGAGCGCGCCGGCTTGCATCCGTGGCTCTGCTGTCAGTGTTAGTTCCACTGGAGCAGCTGGGCAGGCTGCTTCCAGCCTTCCCCACATCCTATCCTGGCGTTCCTCCAGCCACAGTCCGAGCTCCACTGGGGTGGCGGCCTTGGGAGGCCGCCCCTTGACTGGCGCCTGCGTCGGAACGTCTCTCCCTGTACGGGCCACCAACTTGTCAGGGCTTGCCGCAGCTGCCACTGGGCGTGGCACTGGGCGGTCTGCTCCTGATGTCACAGGGGGGCCAGGGACTCTGCAGGACCCTGCTCTGTGGAAGGAGGGGCGGTATACCTCACCCAGACTCCCTCTCAGTCCACTCGCTGGCCCGCTCAACCTGGCCTGCTTACCCTCTGTGTCCTCCATCTCCTCCTTCCAGAACTCTCCTCCAAGCCTCCACCCTTGCATCCTACTGCTCTCACTCCACATCATCACTCCTCACTCACACCCACCACCGCAGAGCTCTTCCCAGCCACCCTTTATAGGGTTTCCTTTCTCCACCCCGCCCTCCTTCCAGGCTTGTTCCCTCTCCTGACTGGGCCCAGCTGTGTATTCCTCCAGGTGTTTCCCTCCAACCACTAATCCCTCCTGGGCCCTTTTGCCATGCTGGCAGGGTGGGGTTGAGTGCGAGCCATCCCCAGCTGAGGGCTCCTTGGCCTTGCTCACGAGGAGCTGCCCCAGCCAGCCCTTGTGCTATTGAGCTTGCCTGGCCTTGTTCATGAGGAGCTGCCCCAGCCAGCCTCTGAGCTACTGAGCTTGCCTGGCCCTGCTCACGAGGAGCTGCCCCAGCCAGCCCTTGTGCTATTGAGCTTGCCTGGCCTTGCTCACGAGGAGCTGCCCCAGCCAGCCTCTGTGCTATTGGGCTTGCCTGGCCCTGCTCACGAGGAGCTGCCTTAGCCAGCTTCTGCGCTGCCTGCTCAGCAATGCTGGGCGGGGTTACCCATCTCCTCCCCCAGAATGCCTGTGGCAGCCCCCCCTGGAGAAGCTTGGCTTCTAGCAACTCCTGAGCCAGGCTGCTGTCTTCTAGCCATGGTGTGGCTCTGGGCTGCAGCGGCAGCGTCCTCTCCTTGCCAGGTAAGGGCTCTGCTTGGGTTGCTGCTGCTGCTGCTGGACCCACCTTCTCCCTGCTGTGTCCCTTTCCCTCCGGCCTGCTTAGCCCCCTCTCTTCCCCCTGGAGGGTGGGGCTGGCTGGTTTCTCCTTGCCCCCTCCACCCCTCTGAGGTACTGGCCTTTTGCCCCTTCCCCATGGAGTAGGTAGGTTCTGGCCCTGGTTGCCGGCTTGGGGGGTGGAGTTGCTGCCACCCTTTTGTCCCCTGCTGTTCCCTCTTGTCAAGTCTGGGGGCTGGGGCTCAGACCCCGGACATCCCCTCCCCCCACCATTTTTATTTCCCACACAGCATTTATGTTTTTTTATATCTACTTCATTTATACCCCTCTTTCATCCCCAATGGAGAGGAGACGAAAAGCAATGTATGTCACTCTCCTCTTCTCCATTTTTCCTTATTGGACTATTATTATAATTTATTAGTACCTGGCCATTGAACTTCTGCTAAACATCATTAGGGATGGGCCATCTCAAGCATTTATCAGCCAAGACTCTGCTCTGCTTCTTGGCTGGCTTTCATGGCTAGCTTTGACCCTTCTCAGGGTTGGAGAGGCAGACCCTGAGCCACTGCTGGTGGTCCTATCATGTCACTTCTGGCCCAACCATTCTTCCACTTGGGCTGAAAGGAGGACAGAACAGATGCCTAGCTCCTGGAGACCTCTTGTTACCTCACAGACAAAATTTCGGTTGCAGACTTCAAAGTCCAGACCTCTGAGAACTGGTAAGTAAATTTCCTGGTCGAGATTAATTGTAGCTGTAATGAAAATGTCGTTTAGCAATTCTGCCAAAATCAGCTACAATAGAGAAAGCCCTGGGCTACCTTTGTCTTGGCTCTAATTTCTGTCTCAAAAACATACAAACACAGAAGTTTCTTTTTAATAGGAATGGAATTGAATAATGACAGCCTGAGGAAATATGAGAAATAATTTTTATTTAATTGGTTTTAGACCCAACCTTTGGTTGTTTATCGGGGTGGGGGGGCAGTTAAATGCTAATGGCAATGCAACCTTTTTCAAAGATAGAAACGGCTATTTACACAATAAATTGTGCTGTTTTGGAAATGTCACCAATCTTTTTTTCTACATATACATGTTGAAATGAACCAAAGATCATTTAGTCATTGGAATTTCATGTTAAATAACTAAATACTCTCCCTAGGCAATATTGTAAAGGCACAAACTGAGCTCTTTTCTGGAATTGAGTTAGGCTGGCAAAAAGCTGTATGGGGGCTAGGCAGGGAGGGGGAGGAGGGGTTCGGATCCTTTTACCTGTGTGCCCTTTTCACTTAAAATTAAATCCCACCTAACCATGGCTTTATATGTGGGAAGAGCAAATATGTGAAAAACAAGCATGGCTGCCTTCTGGAAGTGCCGTTATATCTTAACAATTGATGCTGATGTTTCTAATGTGTATATATATTTCTTTAATGAGCCAAGAATAATTTATTTCCCTCCCCATAATATTTCCTTTGCTTTTACCTGCACAATCCATAATTGTTCGCATGTACAAATGGGTTAAGTTTCAAACTTGGTTGCCTTCGACCAAGAAAGTCGACTGCCCTTCTTCCCCCTTAATGAATGCCAAAATCATCAGGAAAGCACAGCTCATGAATAATGCATTTGCGGTCCAATTAAATGTGGCTGCTGCTTTATTTCTTGCAAGGGATATTTTGATGCCAACAACTACCTAGGAGTCAGTGGCACCGTCTTTTGACAGACAGACCCACAACCTGTAAAAACATAGTTGGGAGTCTATAAATTAAAATGGCTTCTGTTTTAAAATCTTCACTTTAAATATGATTTCCCTGTCTAAAATAAATTAAGTCATGCTTAACTGAGAAAAAAAAATTAGAACTATCTACATCTATTTCTTTATGCTAGTGGAGAGTACAGAGCAGAAGAATCTTGGAACCTCAAAATAAGAGTGGCAATCAGCATTACTCCAGTGGAGACAGTCTTCCCAAGTGCTTTAACCATAATTACTGTAATTAAGGGACCAGATCTTTAACAATAAATCCTTAAAGGTTCTTAATGACTGGGGACAGTTTGTCCTGAAGGCCTTCATAAGGCGACATCCCATAGAAACAGAGAAAGGGAGACAGGGAAACCTTTTGGACCCTTGATCTCACATGTATAATAAGGCATGAATCTCTCCCAGTTGTATCTAGAAGGGTTCTTGGTACAGCAGCAGATGACACTTTATGGTTAAGAAGGGGAAGTTGGTCCTTCATCCTATCATCTCTCGCCTGAGAGCCAAGCTACAAGTGACGAATGACACTTGAACGGCAAGTGAACAGACTAGTGTGTACTCCTCCCTGTTCACTTGCGCTCCACTGGAGCGTTCAAGTGTCATTCGTCACTTGTAGCTTGGCCCTTAGTTCTGGAAAATCTGAACAGATTAGGGGTTCTGTTGGGATCCTGCCTGCCATGCTGCTTAGCCCCCCCCCCCATCTGAGCTATTTGATGTTGAAAGCCCCCGCCTCCTGAGGGATTTCTTCATTCATGCAAAAACCTTTTAAACTGCACAACAGCCATGGGGCTGCCTCGCAACATCTTAGTGCCTGTGCATTTTGTACTCTCAGTTTGGTTTTCTCTTTTGCCCATGTTCAAGTCCAGTGTGATCTAGGATTGGAGAAAACACTGACAATTCTTTGTGTGACTTCATAATGACTTCTATCTTGTTAAAATATTTTCATAGCATTCACTCAAATGCCTTCCATCTTGGAAGGGCAGGGATCAATTTACCTCAGTTGTGTGATTAATTTTTCAAAGAAGCTTTCAAAATATTGATGACAGATAATCCTTGACATCTACATATCACATTAACTTTGCAGCTCTTGTACAAACATAGGTTCACAGGCTAGAAATATTAAAAGATCAACCCTGCCATAGGTACCAAGCATGTCCTCATTTGGGAATGTTTCTCTGGTACACATTTTTGTCATGGGAGTAGAGCCCCTCCCTAGATACGCAGCACACAACACTACAGAACTAGGCCTGGACTGTCCTACAAACTGCAGTTGGAGAACTACATGATACGATCTATCCCATGAGGCCAAAACTAAATGTTAGGAAGAAGGGATTTACTCTAACCTCCCTGACATTTTAGTTTTCTGTGAGCAGGGTCTTTTTTAGATGGAGGATCAACCAGTCAGGCAACCTTCAATCTTACCTAACAATCCTACAGAATTTGGCAGCATCTCTATGTAAACCTGGCTGTAAAGATAAGAATTATAATTCAAACTCCCTCTCAGATTTTTCCTGTCAAAGGAACTTCGATTGGTCATTTATATAAGTTATTTCTAAGTCGCATTGTTGCTAAAGTTTGCTTATATTTCTAGATAACACATGTTTATCCTGCTGTCTCTCTTTAGAGTTCAGGGTAGCATAAGTGGTTCTCCCATCTTCCATTTTGTCCCCTCAACAAATTTGTGAGGCAAGTTAAACTGAGGGCCAAGCTACACATGACGAATGACACTTGAACGGCAAGTGTATTTCTCCCTGTTCACTTGCCCTCCACTCAATCCACTTGCCGTTCAAGTGTCATTCGTCATGTGTAGCTTGGCCCTGAGAGTGTGTGACTGGCCCAAGGTCCCTCAGTGAGCTAAAGAACATAAGAGCCGCTGCGGTAGATCAGACCAATGGTCCATCTGTTCTAGATTCCTGTTCTTCATAGTGACCAGCTAGTCCCAGTCTCTCCCTGTTGTTGCCTTCATAGATGAATAGGGATGAAGAATCAAGCTAGCTATGCTCCGTGATCTTTCTCCTTATGCCAACTGCACAGGAAAGGCAGATATCAAAAGCAGGACCTTTACATTTATTAAAACCTCTTCTGATCTTTCTCAAGAAGTATTCACATCAAAACTTAGGGTTGACAAGTCTCAGATAGGAAATTCCTTGAGATTTGGGTAGATCCTGGGAGGGCAAGATCTGGGGAGGGGAGGGAACTTAGCAGTATATAATGTCATAGAGCCCACCCTCCAAAGCATACATTTTCTCCAGGGGAACTGATCTCTGACCTCTGTAGAGGAGTTTGTGATTCTGGGAGAACTCCAGGCCCCACCTTGAGGTTGGGAACCCTGTGTACATAAGCCTGTGTTTGCTTGATGAATGGCTCTGAGCCCTCACTCCTTGTCTGCCTGAGCCATTGCTTCTTTTAACTCACCCGTCTTATCTTGAAGAAACACATCTTGTTCTGTATCCGAACCAGGTTGCTTATCTCACCTCCAGAGACTGCCCATCAACAGGGAGGGTGTGAAGCAAAATGACTTTGCCAGCTATCAGCTCAATTTGCAGCCAGCAACCCCATCTCGATACCAACACATAATTCAGTTGGCTTTGGCAGATTGTTAAAAGGAAGGCTAGAATCATACCGCCAGGGACACTGAATCATATCAACTTCAGACAAAAATCTCAGCCCTGCAGGTCAGGATTTGAGGACACTGAAGGAAGCCTCAACTTGTACTGGAAGGAGGAAAATATTTTGAAATATGGGTACTTGACGCAGTTGAAAGGGTGGTGGCCCTTGATCTTAACCTTCCCAAATTTTCCTAGAAACTATTAAAGAGAAGATGAATGATAGGGTGCTGTTTATAATGCTCTTATAGCTAAATCCTAAGAAAGGGACTAAGTAAGAAACTGCCTTGAATCATACGGGAAGGTGGGGTATAAATCTAGGTAAGATTCGGGTGATCAGATTTCCTGATATTTCATCCCCGCCCCCCAGCACCTTAAAAGTGCAGAGGGGGTTAAATTGGATCAGGGAACTGATTTAACCCTCTCCCTTGTACTGTTTTCCAAATGCTCTCCTCCAAATGCTCAATTCCTGGGCAAATAGTTGAATGTTTCCCCAATGGGGCAGCTTTGGGAGAAGCTGTGATTTAAATCAATAAAAGGACATGGAGGAAGGCTTAGAGTGTAATCCTCTGCAAAGTTACTGTAGTCTAAATCTATTCATTTCAGTGGGCTAGATTCTCTGTAGTCTTGCCATGCTAAAGACCCAGTACTATGGCCGTGATCAAATGTGAGGGTATTTTGGCTGCTTTAAGGGCGGGGGGAGGGGGGGGAAATCTGATAATGAATCTCCTGCGTCTCATTCTAGTTTGAGCCTTAAGAACTGCTGTGCATATCATTTTCTATGCACAGGGCTGTGTGTATGTCAGGATTTCTTGGGACTGAAAATTATTGGGAGTACAGATTCTGACAAGTGGTGCAAAATGAAACTTTCAGAAAATGTCAGCTTTCTTTTGTTTAATTAAATTTTTTAGTCCTTAAACTGTGACAATATGGTTGAACATGGGAGGGTGTTGCCTACTGTAATCTTAGAAGCCAGAGAGACAGCTGAAATAATGTGTAGTTAAACTATTCAGTATTTATCTCCTTAACTGCTATTGAACTGCTATGATTGCTCTTCTCTGCTTTGCACATTATTTTATTAGCAAGTTTCAAGCGCATGGTCATGTTGGATTGCGGTAGAAGAGCAGTATTTGAGTCCAGTAGCCCCTTAAAGTCCAACAAGATACAAGTATCTGATGAAGGGAGCTTTGAGTCTTGAAAACTTATACCCAGGTTCTGGGTCTTTAAGGGATGACTGGACTCAAATATTGCTCTTCCTTTTTGCTGCTGTTATTGGTTCTTTATTGCAATCACCTGCTCATGTCCCAGTTGTCCATCATGAGTAGAGATGGGCACGAACAGCAATACGAAAGCCACAAACAGCCCTATCAGCTGTTCGCAAACATGCTGTTCGTGAGGCCCCATTCTAAACGAACAGGTGGTCATTGCAAGTCTTCGTTGCTGTTTGTTGTTGTTTGTTGCTGTTCATCAAGCCAGACAGTCTGGCACCTGCAATCAATTCCCTTGGCAACCGGAAGCAGGGACTGCCTGAACTCTGTCAGAACTCCTGCTGTTGCCCTGGAAACCCCAATCTAACCCCAATTTAGCTTGATGGGCAGGTCTTCCTTTCAAGTGTGGAGCTCCAAATTTGTTACAAGGAAGCAAAGAGCAGAGGGGAGGGGGGGCTCCCAGCTCTGGTTTTGCA
Source organism: Eublepharis macularius (assembly GCF_028583425.1). NCBI lineage: Eukaryota > Metazoa > Chordata > Lepidosauria > Squamata > Eublepharidae > Eublepharis > Eublepharis macularius. The sequence goes on along the minus strand of NC_072795.1, from coordinate 122,148,467 downwards.
GACAGTGAGGGAGAGACAGTTGGTGTTGGCATTTGGAGAGAGAGGGAGAGTGCATTGGAGTTTGAATTTTCTTTGTGTGTGGTGGGATAGGGATCTACCCCTTCAGATTCCAGGGCTGCTGCCAGGCTCTGGGCCAAGCTATTATTTATTACTGGTACCTTTCCTGCTGCCTGCTCAGGTAGAGTTTCTGGGAGTGGTGTGGTAGGGATCTTGATGACTGGAGGAGAGCCTGCTGGCCCCCACGAACAATGAACAACGAATATGTTCATGAACAGGTCATGTTTGTCAATGTTCATTGTTTGTTGTTCGTGAATGGCAACAAACAACGAACACCATGTCTGTTTCTTTTTTTCTGTTCATGCCCATGTCTAATCATGAGCAAGGAGCTGTTTGTCCTGTGGACAGTTTAGGTTGCTCACAAACAGTTCCATCCTGTTTTCTGGGTAACTTTTCATGCCTAAAAGGAGTGGTATGCAGTTGACATTAAGCCCACCCCCCCCACCCCCCCACACACACCGGCTGGCATTGTTTCACCGTGCTCCGCCATCCATTGTTTAAATGAAAAATGAACAAAAATTAGCCAGGCACGTAGAAATAAATACTGTGTAATTTTTTTAAAAAAAATCTTACCAGTTGGTGTTTTGTTATATCTGTCTGATAAACAGATGCCAATCTGTCTTGATCTGCACCACTTTGCCCGTGTATATTTTTGCACAGTCTGACAGGAGGTATAATTTTCTATTTGCAAACTTACACACCCAGCGTCACTGAATTTCCTGGCTCAACCATGACCCTGTGTGAGCACAAAAGTGGCTACCAGGTAAAAGGAAAGGAAACTCTACTACTGTAGCTGCAAATACTCAGCGCAGCATTTTGCATTGGGCACCAAAGGGGAGACAAGCCAAACTGAAGCTCAGTTCATAAGGGACTGTTAAAAACTGTATGTTCATCTGCTGAACATGTTCACTGTAAAGTTCTCACAATGCTAACATGTAATGTCATGGGTCACTTTCTTGAGATCTTTGGTTTCAGGGGCTGTGGACCTATTTTTTTTAAATTTCCCCTGTGTTCACAATCACTGAGGATGCAAGGGTGAGAACCCCTTGGTGAGAACCCCACATGGGCTGCTCATCATTTTGATTCAAGGCCAAGCTAGAAGTGATGAATTACACTTGAATGGCAAGTGAACAGACTCACATGTATTCCTCCCTCACATGTATTCCTACGTGATCGAGTGGAGTGCAAGTGGAGCCCAAGTGAACAGGGAGGAATGCATGTGAGTCTGTTCACTTGCCATTCAAGTGTAATTCATCACTTCTAGCTTGGCCCTCAGTCAGCCAGAGTGGGGACCAAGATGTGACTGGAGAATCCACCCTAATAACATTTCAAACATCCCTAATACTTGTGGGGGTGGAGGGAGGAAGAACAGACAAGTAAGGGCAAGATGTGTCTATTTCTGGCATTTGGAGGCATTGATTTATTCTGGGCTGTTTCCACACATCTTACCTGCCTGCGGAACATCGCGTGAAGACAGCATCTTCTAATGCGAAATCGCGCCAGGAAGATGCTGTTACCTGGGAGTTTTGCGCGATTTCGCGCAAAACTCCCGGATAACAGCGTCTTCCTGGCGCGATTTCGCACAAGAAGACGCTGTCTTCCAGGTCTTTTGCGCGATGTTCTGCAGGCAGGTAAGACGTGTGGAAACGGCTCTGTTCGAATTATCAAAATGCTGCTGTCCCTCATCTGAGTGTTCATGTTTCACAAACGTATAATTTTACCTCCCTCCCTGCACCTACCCAATCAGCATCCATTGTGAGCATCACCAACCCAATCTGTTAACAAGAGAGGCTTCTTTTTTCAGGAGATGTTTCTCTCTTTTTTTATCCCAACATTCCAGAATCCCACTTTTCTCCTTCAGCTACCTGCTTCCTTGTTGATAGGGAACAGGATAAATAGAACAAGCTAATTTGTAATCCCGGATAGAAAATGATGGCTCAACTGTTTCCAGCATTGAGCACTCTGCCAGTTTAAACAGCTGATTAGTCAGCTTCTGTGGAATCGATCTGAATCAGTTCCACCTGCATGCTCCCACCAGGAGCCACTTTATTGTAAATCAATCATTCTGAAAACAACTCACAAAGGGGCCAGTCCTCACTAACAAGCCATCAATTTAACCTGTCTGTCTGGAGCACACTGCCAATTAGGAGTGCAGCAAACATTTATTCAAAAATTATGGGCAAGTTTATACTGTTTATTTTTCTCCTCTTCTTAAGCATTGCCTGTAACTCTATCTTTTGCCATACCCTGTTTCTTTAAAAATTTACATAGGGAAGGGGTGTTTTTTTTCCCCTAGACCTCACAGTAGAATAGGGCTTTTGGCATGTCAGTGATCAAGGAAACACGATCAGAATTTTAACAAACAGATGGGGCAAATAGCCTTTATTATGAAAAGCCAATGTTAACAGGAACTCTGAAGCTTTATATCCTGCCCTTGGGCCTCCAGGGTGTGAAGATCAATCTGGGGAGTGAGAGAAGTTCTCATTCTTTGACATGATGAATTGCTAACTTTTGGCCATGTGGATAGCCGTGCTTCCCAATAGGCAGCACTTGGAGAAGTTGCTCCAAATCAGACATGCAGATATGTGGTTTGGCATTTCAGCTTCTCCTTTAAGACGTTTCAAATTATCCCTACATAAAAGGGAATGGAAAAAACAGGGTTTCTCACCTGTAACTGTTGATCATCGAGTCTCTTCTGTGCAGACACACATTGGGACTGCGCAGGCGCAGGCCAGCCGCGGAAAAGATTTTTCTAGCTTTTAGAGATGTGAAGGGGACGTTCGGATCCACCGCGCATGCGCGCCGGTGTTCCCGCCAATTTTGAATGCATATATATCCGAACGTCCCCGGCATTCCCTCAGTTCACCTGAGCCGCCGGAGAAACTCAGAAACCAAGCACTCACAGCGGGGTAGGTGGGAGGGAATGTGTGTCTGCACAGAAGAGACTCGACGATCAACAGTTACAGGTGAGAAACCCTGTTTATCGTCTTCGTCCTTCTGTGCAGCCCCACATTGGGAGAATAATTAGCATCTCACCAATGGGGGCGGGTGTGAGTGTCTACTGGAACAGAGAATGCAGGACATCCGTGCCAACAGCTGATTCACGCCGTGCATTCACGTCCACAGAATAGTGTTTGATGAAAGTGTCTGCAGTGGACCATGTCGCAGCTTGGCAGACGTCCCGGAGCGGCACTCCTCGCAGGAAGGCAGCAGAAGCAGCTTGCGCTCGAGTGGAATGAGCGGTAACCAACAAGGGACACTGGACTCCAGCATGCTGATAGCAAAGTTTAATTGCAGACACAATCCAGCGAGAGATGGACTGGGCAGAAGCAGGTGAGCCCTTGCGAGGGCCAGAGTAACATAAAAACAGGGCAGGAGACTTCCTGAAGCATTTGGTGCGATGTAAATAAAACAATAAAGCACGCTTTACATCCAATGTGTGTAGTGCCCGTTCCCCTGGGGATGAGGGTGATGGAAAAAAGGAAGGGAGGACCACCTTTTGCTGTAGGTGAAATTTGGAGACCACTTTGGGCAGAAATTCCATGCTAGTGTGGAGCATGACCGTACCAGGGAAAAACTGCAGGAAGGGAGGGTCACACCTCAGAGCAGACAACTCCCCAACACGCCTAGAGGACGTGACCGCCACCAGAAAGGCCACCTTTTGTGTGAGCAAGGGCAGGGGACAGGTGGATAGGGGCTCGAAGGGCCGGAGCATCAGTTGGGAGAGTACCAGGGACAGACTCCACTGAGGAATCGGCGGGGCCCTAGGAGGGAAGGTCTTAAACAGGCCCTTTAGGAACTGCTTGGAAAGCCAGTGAGTGAAAACGGTCTTTCCATCAATCTGCTCATGAAAAGCAGAGATCGCAGCCATGTGGACCTTAATGCTGGAGAAGGCAAGACCCTGTGAGCACAAATATAGGAGGTAGTCGAGAATCACAGGCAAAGGGCAATCAAAGGGAGAGACCCCTTTTGAGGCCAGCCATTGGGAAAAACGTGACCACTTCCTCTGGTAGGATAGCCTGGTGGATGGCTTCCGGGCATTTAGAATGACTTTAAGAACCTCCGAGGAGAGGCCTACTCCGGAGCGCACAGGAGCCAGGCAGCCAGGCTCAGAACTGCCACATTGTGGTGTCTGACCCCGTCCCTGGTCAATAGGTCCGGGGCCGGCGGAAGTGCTAGGCACCGTCCCCGTGAAAGGGAGAGTAAGAGCGGGAACCAATCCTGGCGGGGCCACCGTGGGGCAATCAGGATACAGTGGGTGTTGAAGGCCCTTATCCTGGAGAGGACCTTGTGCAGGAGTGGAAAGGGCGGGAAGGCATAAAAGAGCCCCGGGGACCAGGGTATCTGAAAAGCATCCCCTAGGGAGTGACGGCCAACTCCGGCCCGGGAGCAGAACAGCGGGGCCTGCTTGTTGTGGGCCGTGGCGAAGAGGTCGATGAGTGGTGTGCCCCATGATCGGAAGACCTGGTGGAGGTAAACCCTGTTGAGGGACCACTCGTGCTGAGGTAGAAACACCCTGCTCAGTGTGTCTGCTGCGGTGTTGAGCTCCCCGGCAATGTGAACGGCCCTGGGAAGGACGTTGTTGACCATGGCCCACGTCCAGAGAGTCGTTGCTTCCCTGCAGAGCTTGAGCGAGACCGTTCCTCCCTGCTTGTTGAGGTAATAGCAGGCTGTGGTATTGTCCGACAGGACCTGAACCCTCCTGTTCCGAATGATATCTGCAAAACAAGCAAGGGAGTAACGGATCGCTCTAAGCTCCAAAAGGTTTATGTGCATGGATGCCTCAGTTGGGGACCAGACACCTTGGGCTGAGAGCTGCCCACAGCGCCCTCCCCATCCCAAGTTGGAGGCGTCAGTAAAGACGGTGACCTCTGCCAGGAAAGGGCCAAAGGGACAACCTTCGGACAGGTTCTCAGGGACAGTCCACCAGGCCAGGGAGCGCTGCACCACCCTGGGGATGGAGAATTTCTGATGCTGGCCCATAGTGAGGGGGTTGTACCTCCGGACGAACCAGTTTTGCAGAGGCCTCATATGCAGGCGTGCGAAAAAAACTACCCCTGTGGAGGAGGCCATAAGGCCCAACAACGTTTGGATCAAAAGGGCAGTCTGGAAACGGTTATGCAGGAAGTGACGGGCTAAGGAGGAAAGCCTGGTCAGGCGATTGGGGGGCAGGAAGGCTCTGCCCCGGGGAGAGTCGAGATGAACCCCAATAAACCTAATGGCTGTGCCTGGAGTAAGGACGGACTTATCCCCATTAACCACCAAGCCCAACCTAGCCAGTACAGACAAAGTGAGGGCAATATGGGCCTGGAGAGAGTCAGCTGAGGGTCCCACCAGGAGCCAGTCATCCAGGTATGGGTAGATAAAGCATCCCCTGGACCGTAGGTATGCCACCACGGTGGCCATGCACTTCGTGAAGACCCTGGGTGCAGAGGCCAGCCCAAAGGGCAACACCGTATATTCATACACAGAATCCCCATAGACAAACCGCAGGTACTTCCTGTGGCCCTCGAAAATGGAGATGTGGAAGTAGGCGTCTTTCAAGTCCAGAATAGCTAACCAAACGCCAACCTCCAGGAGCTCTATAACCCGTGCCAGGGTCAAAATCCGAAATTTCTCAACCCTCAAATAACTGTTGAGGCCCCTAAGGTCCAAAATGGGCCGGGAACCTCCATCCTTCTTATCCACCAGGAAATACCTCGAGTAAAATCCCCAAGGGGAAGTAGCGACATTGACCAGTCGGACAGCACCTTTGTTCACCAACTCTATAACATTATTGTGTAACACAATATCACAACATGGAGAACAACGGGGAGGGAGAGAAAGGGGAGGTGCATCAACGAATAACAATTTGTAACCATGGGCCACAATAGACAGGACCCAAGTGTCAGATGTAACAAGTTGCCAACAGGGCAAAAAAGGCCGAAGCCTGTCCAGGAACCGGGCAGTAGAGGGAGTGTCCTCAGAGGCCAACAGGGGAGCGTTCAGGCTTAGTCAGAAGACTGAGGGCTTCTGCACCGAGGTCGAAGGCTTGGGTGAAGAGGGCTGTTGCCTGCCCTTGGACCGGCCGGAGCGCCTGGAAGAGTGACGCTGCTGGGCTGAATAGGATCGGTGACCGTAGGACTGGCCCGAAAAGAAGCGCCCTTGACGCTGCTGGTAAGGCTGGTAAGGGGTCTGGTAGGATCGGAACCGACCATAACGATACCTCGGACCCGATGACTGAGCTGAGGGGGCGACTCCGAGGGACTTGGCCGTCTGCTGATTCTTTTTCATCAGGGAGAGGGACTCATCCGTCTTCTCCGAGAAGAGCTGGGGCCCCTCGAATGGGAAATCCTCCACTTTCGCCTTCTTCTCTGGTGGCAGGGCAGTGGACCGGAGCCAGGCGTGTCGACGCAGGACCACCGAAGTCGCCATCGAGCGCGCCGCGGAATCGGCAGCATCCTTGCCCGCTGTCATCTGCTGTTTTGACAGCCGTATGGCTTCCGCCTGAAGGGCCTTCACCAAGTGGCGGCGATCCTCGGGGAGATCGGAAAGGTAAGAGGACAGCCGTTTCCAGAGGAACAGATTGTAGGACCCCATTATGGCCTGGAAGTTGGCAATACGGAATCCCAAAGACGCGGACGAGTAGACTTTCCTGCCCATGCCATCCAGCTTTCTGCCTTCACGGTCCGCCGGGGCCGACGAGGAACCGGAACGGAACCGAGCCTGACCTTCCTCAGCCACGATGGACGAGGGTTTCGGATGACTGAAGAGGTACGGGCAAGCATCCTGTTTTAAACGGTAGTACCTCTCTACCTTCTTTGCCGTCGCGGACACGGACGCCGGAGTTTGCCAGAGCGCGAGAGCGCTGTCAACGAAATCCTCCACAGGGGGAAACGCCACCGACGCGGGGGACCCGGAATACAGTGCCTCCAGCAGCTTACTCTTGGGCTTGGAGGTCGTGGAGGAGACGTCTATCTCCAGCGCGGCGGCCATCCGCATCATTTGCTCGGAGAACAGCCTGTAGTCGTCATTCGGGGACGACGAACGGGACCCACCTACGGTGTCATCCGGGGAAGGGTCAGAAGCCACATCCGAAGAGTATTCTGACGGGGAAGCCAGGCCCTCCTCATCCTCGGAATCTGAAAATTCTGCCGGCGTTTGCGTCGGAACCGAAGTCCGGCGATCAACTGGGGCTGAAGGACGAGGCGCAGGAACCGAGGAATGGACCAGCACGCTAGCCGCAGGAGGAGCAGGCGCAGGGTGCACAATCGGCTGAGCCAGAACGGAAGGCTGCGGAACCGAAGGATGCTGCAGGAAGGGCACGGACTGCTGGAACCAGGCCACAAAATCCTGCCAGGAGGCCATATTCCCTACTCCTGGGACAGACTGGCAAGGAGGTAGAGGAGCGGGTACCGGGGCAGGCCAGCGAAATGTTGCCGGAACCGACGAGGCGGACGGCATCGGAACGGAGGATTCCGAAGGCGCCGGGGCAGACGGCAGGGAACGCTCGAATGGCTGATATGGTTCCGAAAAAGGCGGGAACGGCAGGAATTCCTCCGGAACCGACGGAGGAGGCGTGCAAGGAGGTGACGGGGTGTGGAGACTCACCACATCGTCAGCTATCAGGACCGGTCTGGGCGGAGTACCGGGAAGCACAGTTGGAGCCGGGGATGGAGCACGGCCCTTGGCCTTAGACTTGGCCTTGGCCTTTTTAGGCAGGGGCTCCGAAGAAGCCTCTGTGGCCGAAGTTTTGGACGAGGGCTTCGATTTGGATGACGGACGCTTCTTGGCCTTCCGACTCGAAGGACGATCCACGGAACCGGAGTCAGATCGGGCCTCCGGAACGGGTTGCCCCGTCGGTTCCGATGGAAGCGGCTCTGGCGACTTACGAGACGGCGCCGGTGACGGAGCGGCGGAGCGGGGCCTATCTCCCGAAGAGCCCGATGGCTTGGGGGGGAGAAGGTTAGCATCCCACAAGAAGGCACGGAGCCTGGCCTTCCGATCGCTCCTCGCTTTCGGGGTGAAAGACATGCACACCGCACAACGCTCCACGACGTGCCCCTCGCCCAGGCAGATGAGACAGAGCTCATGGCCATCCGAGTGTGTCATTTTCGTTCCGCATTTCAGACACTTTTTAAATAAGGACGTCTGAGACATTTTGAACGGTATCTCCCGCCGATGGACACAGGAAAACACCGAATAGCAGAAGAAAACGACCAAAGAACTCTGAAGAGACGCTGAGAGACAACGAACGCTAGACAATAAGAACCTTTTCGACGGCGGCAAAAAAGGAACTGAGGGAATGCCGGGGACGTTCGGATATATATGCATTCAAAATTGGCGGGAACACCGGCGCGCATGCGCGGTGGATCCGAACGTCCCCTTCACATCTCTAAAAGCTAGAAAAATCTTTTCCGCGGCTGGCCTGCGCCTGCGCAATCCCAATGTGGGGCTGCACAGAAGGACGAAGACGATCAAGCTATTCTAGTGTCCCCCCCCCCCCTTTCTTGTTTTCAGTTGCTCTGTCTAGGTATTTCCTTTCAGATATGAAGAATCATATTTGGAAGCTGTGCTTAGCATTCTCTTTTGATGGGATGAAGTGGGAGTGGCAGAGGTGGGAATTGCACAGGGCTGTGCTTTAAAACATGAGCTGTGTTGCCAATCTCAGTTTAAAGTTTAAAAAGTGCAGTTGGGTACTCCCCTTACTGTATTGTCAAATTACTTTTGGAGGTTAGTTGACTGGTTATTGTTTGCTGTTAAAATCAGGCCTTGTGTCCTACGAAGCTATAAAATAATGAGGGGAGGGCTATCAGAGGACCATTAAGAGGTGCCCAGCTGGTTAAGTCCGGTGGTCTATCTAGTCCAGCACCATCTTTCACACCATTATTTATTGATTTTATTTATTATTTATGTCATTTATAGTCCGCCTTTTTCACTGAGACTCAAGGCGGATTACACAGTGTGAGATTAGTACAATCAGTATCAAGTAAGTCTCCATAGAGTATCAAGGACATTTCCATAAACAATGCCATTGGGTAAATAGATGCAACTTTAAAAAGACATAGCATTAGCAAGAATCCAATACAGAGTAGAAGAAATACTGAAACAGCACATAATCAATTCTAGGACTAACATTAAACAATATAAAGCACAGGTAGTACATAGGTGTACATATTTAAAGCAACATATAATATGTAAGGCAACATAGCGGTGAAGTCTATGATCCCTATCTCATTGACAAAACACCTGAGACTCCCTCCCTACAATATAACCCACCCATTTGAGCAGGGCTCATTTTGAGGGGGAACGCAGTTCCGGCGGTTCCTCAAAGAGGTCACATGACAGGTGGCCCCGCCCACCTGACTCTCAGCCATTTTGAGCCCGTTTTGGCCTGGATTGGGGCCAAAATGGCCCGGATTGGGCCTCTGATGGGTGGTGGATCACTCTCCCGCTCAGCAGCAGCCTGATCCTGACCATTTTGGGCCCCTTTTCAGGCATTTTCAGTCCCTTTTTGCCATTTTGGGCCCAATTTCGGCCCTGAATGGCCAGGATTGGGTCCAAAACAGCCAGATAGGTGATGTCAGGGGGTGTGGCATATGCAAATGAGTTGTGCCAATGCGTTCCTCCAGCTCTTTTTCTACAAATGACCCCTGCATTTGAGTAAAAAGCCTTTTTGAATAATTCAGTGTTGCATCTTTTGCGGAAAGCCAGGAGAGTGGATGCTCTCCTGACCTCCTCAGGCAGGTTGTTCCATAGGGTAGGGGGCACCACAGAGACAGCCCATGTACGGGCTGCTGTTGATTTCACCCATGTGCAGCCTGACACCTGCAGGAGACCCTGTTCAGATGAGTGAAGCTGCCGTGGAGGAACATAAGGGGGGAGGTGGTCCCATAGGTACGCCAGACCAAAGCCATGAAGAACTTTGTATGTAATAACCAATACCTTGAATTGAGCATGGAAACTGATAGGTAACCAATGGAGTGACTGTAGGATGGGAGTGCTGTTCATGCTCCTGCTCGCTCCTGATAACAGTCAAGCTGCAGCATTTTGGACTAATTGGAGCCTCCTAGTTAACTTAGGAGACCTATGTATAGTGCATCACAATAGTCAAGCTGTGATGTTACCATAGCATGGATCCAAGTGGCCAGGTTAGCCACCTGGATCCATTCTATGGTAACATCAAGGCTTGACTATTGTAATGCACTATACATAGTTCTCCCATCTAAGCCAAACAGTTGACCTGGAGGACCAGCAGAAGAGATGGCCTGCTGCTCCACCTAGTTCAGTTCCTCTGCCAGATGGTTTTCAGTTTTTCTGCCTTGAGGAAATCTCTTCCTTAACAGCTCACCTGCCAAGAGACACCTGCAAAAAAACCTTTAGTGTACTGTAGAGGATTCTAAGGCACGTTCTATAATGCACAAGGGCTCGTGTAAGGCATTTCTCAGGCCAGTTGGGTCTGCCCCACATGAAGTAGAATATGCAAAATTCTCCCCCTGTTGCTGTGTATGCCCTGGTAAGAAAGGTATGGTTGAGTACTTTTTAGCAATAATACACACATTCCTCAATTCATTTTTTACAGAAAACAAAACATTAATCCATTTTCATTATATTTATCAATCCCGTCAACACCAAAGCTGTTCAGATGGTCTTGTTTCCAGTGTTTTTAATTCCTAGTAAAGGAGAAAATGTGGTGATTCTCAGATCTCTTTGGGGCAGTGCAAAACAATGATAAAATTTACTATTACAGCTAGGGGTGTGTGTGTAATTTGATATCGATATATCAAATATATATCAGGATAATGGCTAAATTGACATTATCCAGATATACCAAATCAAATTAGAGAATCCTGAATAAAATTGGGATATTGAATATATTGGTGGTGGAGAGTGCCCTCAAGTTATAGCTGATTTTTGGTGACCCCTGGTGAGGTTTTTATAGCAAGAGACTAACAGAGGTGGTTTGCCATTGCCTGCCTCTGCAACCCTGGTCTTCGTTGGAGGTCTCCCATCCAATTACTAAACAAGGTAGACCCTGCTTAGCTTCTGAGATCTGATGAGATCAGGCTCACCTGGGCTATCCAGGCCAGGGTACCAAATACATTAAAGCCGGGTAAAACCAAATATATTCAGTTTTATCTATCAAACACAGCTCAGCCAGTTCAAAGGTGGCTTGTTGCTTCTCCAAGCTGTTTTCGTTACTTTGCTTCAGGGGGAGTGAGAGACTAAGTGGCCAAAGGATATACTTTAGGGAGCTGGCTTTTTTTCTGATTGTGTTAGTTTAAAGAAAAGAATTTGCTTTGCTGCTTGCTAGTGTTTATATATTATTAACAGATTTGGGGCAAGGGAGGGGGAGTTGCTTAAGCAGTTGCTTGCTGTTTATTTACTTGTTGCCTCTTGTAGGAAGGGGATTGCTTAAGCAGTTTATTCTGGATGACTTTGGTCAGGCCTGATTCTGATATAAGTGCACACCTATCTCAAGAAGCCCTGAGCATCTAGTTAGCATCCCTATATCAAACTATTTAACTGCTGGCCGGAGGTACACCACTGATAAAGCCTTAGGTTTGTTACCAGGTATTGTACACAAGTAATACAATTATGGAGTCTCTCTGCTTCCGTTTTAAGCCTTTATTATTGCAAAGTAATTATTCAGTATTCTTAATATCAACTCAATCAATAGAAAATTATACTATCCATTATAACTACATAGATCATTAAGGGAGAGCAATTACGTGAGTGCAAGAAAGTATCTTTTCCAAAGATATGAAGGTCACAGGCAAGGAGCCTCTTCTAAGAAGAAGCTCTCAATCAATTTAGCCTGTCATATTTATAGGGCTTCAGAACCTTCTCTTAACAATCGCTGTCTTTCCCACTTCAACGACTCACATTCTTGGCTAACTTATTATCTTATGACTTCATACACCAAAGTTATCGATATTTGGAACATCTTAAAACATGTAACAATAGTTCATTCTTTCTTTGTTTGGGAAACCGTTTTATAATGCTTTATAAATAATTCCCAATTGGATTTTGACCAAGACTGAGGCTAAGGGTAAAGATGACAGAATTTTAAAAAATGAAAAAAGGTGTTTACAGCTGCGTAGGTCCAACAGTAAAATCTAAAAAACCAAAAATCCAATCCATGATTGCGTTCTTTTATTAAGACGAGCCAAATGACCCATAGTATGCAAAATTTCAAGTACTCCAGAATTCTTCTTCAGATCGCATGTTACAAAAAATGTTTTTAAAGGATTTTGAGAGAGGTGGATTTTTTAAAAAAAATAAATTTTATTGAATGGTTAACATAACATACATAACGTTATTACATCTTACTTACTAATTACCCCCAAAGATGTAGTGTGTGCTCCCCATCCCCTCCCCTCCCCCTTTCCTCTATTGACTTCCAACAGCACTACAACCCCCCTTTTCTGTTACAAATACTGTCTCTTAGTTGTCATTTTAAACTCAGTGGTAAAGATTTACATTATGTCTTATCTTACTTAATAACACTCAAAAGACCATAATTGTCCTTTAAGATCCCATCTTTTTTCTAAGTATTTTTTCAATTTCCCCCAGTCCTCAAAAAATTCCATTGGATCTTGCTCTCTCAGTTTCCTTGTTAATTTGTTCATTTCCGCCATATATAACACTTTTTGTATCCATTCTTCAGTTTTCGGCATTTCTTCTTTCTTCCAATATTGTGCATACAAAGTTCTTGCTGCCATTATCATATAGTACAATATTACTCTGTCCCTTCTATTAATGCAAGGATAACAATAACATTTCTGGATTCTTAACTACATTATTTTGGAGTATTAAGGACATTTCAGTTCATATTTTAGACCAAAAGTCTCTAGCCTGAGAGAGGTGGATTTTTCAGGATATGATCACTCCTGCTGAAACCTTGGTTGTGTGCTAGATGTGGAGCAGATTCAAACAGAGTTGATTTCAAGTTGTTATGGGGGTGAGGAATAGTAGAGACTTAAGTTTGATTTTCATAGGATTAGAGGGAGCGAGGAACGCCTGAAATAAGCCTCTGAATTGCACCTGATGGGAGGAAGCTGGAAGACCTGAGATGAACAAGTATTCACAAGTGGAAGGTTTTCCCAATGAAAGCCTAAGCAAGGAGCAGGGCCGGATCAAGGGGGGGGGTTGTCTGCCCCCGGCACCGCCAGGGAGGAGGTACCGGGAGCAGCTGTCAGCTGCCAGAGGGTGCCGGCAGCAGCAGCGCGGGCAGCCTTGCAGCCCCCTGCGCTGCCTTTCACCTGCCCCACAGGACAGGGGGCGGCCAGCTTGCCACGCACCCCCTGTCCTGCAGGGCAGGCAAAAGGCAGCACGGGGGGCTGTGGGGCTGCCCGCACCATTCGCCTGCCCCGCAGGACAGGGGGTGGCCGCCCGCCCGCTGTCCTGCGGGGCAGGCGAATGGTGCGGGTGATTGCACTGCCTTTTGCCTGCCCCGCAGGGCAGGGGGTGTGCAGCAAGACGGCCGCCCCCTGTCCTGTGGGGCAGGCGAATGGTGCGGGTGGCCTCACAGCCCCCCGTGCTGCTTTTGCCTGCCCTGCAGGGTAGGGGATGCGCGGCAAGCCAGCCGCCCCCTGTCCTGCGGGGCAGGTGAAAGCAGCATGGGGGGCCATGCTGCCTTTTGCCTGCCCTGCAGGGCAGGGGGTACCCGGCAAGCCAGCCGCCCCCTGTCCTGCGGGGCAGGTGAAAGCAGCGCGGGGGGCTGCGAGGCCGCCTGTGCCATTTGCCTGCGGGGAGGCGAATGGCACGGGCGGTTTCCCAGCCCCGCACGCTGCCTCTGTTCTGCCCTGTGTGATGACATCATCAAAGTGACATCATCATGCAGTGTGGGGAGCACGCGTGCACTGTGCGCGCGCGCAAGATGGCCGGCCGAGGGTTGCCCTGGGCACGGGCAACCCTAGATCCAGCACTGGCAAGGAGTTAAGGCTGCTCTGGGAGGAGTTTCCTTGAGTGAACAGGCTGAGGTCACCAGAGGTCCTCTCTGTTAAGCTAGATCAATACCAGTCAATGATGCATTGTTCTTCCATTGGATCAAAATGTTTAGAAAAATAGCCATGGAGCCATGCCTGATTGAGTCGTGACTTTAGGCTTGTCCTGCATCTTTCAACAGATTACTAGCTGGCCATTGTATTCTACAAGTGGGGGACCCATAATGACTTGTGGGGGGGGTCATCATATTTCCCCCTCCCCCACCATTTTTTCTTTCACACTGCCTTGGGAATGCAGCCTAAAAGCTGAGAAGGAAACTCCTATTCTGTCCCCACCCCCAATAGCAACCAGAGACTGAAGCAGGAAATTGCCAGTCCTTCTCATGTCTCCTTTCTTGGTACTACTTTATTACTGCTGCAGTCAGCCCATTCTTCAGAAATGCTAGAAGTGCAGTGAAAAAAATAAATGGTTTCTTTAGCCTGTGCTTGTCGTGCCAACTGATCCTTGGAATGCCTTTTGCTATAACTCACATACACTCTCGGTTGAAATTATGGAAGCTCAGTGCTGAAAAGCGACACCAAATGCTTTGTATTTACTGTTCCAACGACTTTCACTGACACACAGTTTGCAGGAAAAGAAAGATGGGCAGAGATCTGAACGGGACAGAGAAGGATTCACAGCAAGGCGCGCCCACTGGAAGCAGTTGCCCACGTGGGAGCCATTTTGTGATGGGCCATTGCAATTGTTTTCTGGTGGCATTCACTAACTTGAAATTCCACAAGTGTCCCCCCAAACTCAACAAAGTTGAGAACCTCTGCCCTGGGGGAGGGAGTGTTCTGTTGACAATAGTGAAGTGCAACAGTAGGGCTCCACGAAAATTGTATTGCCGTTATTGAAATTTTCAACAGCAACAATGGTGGTTTGCAGCAGCTCTGAAAGGGAAAAAAGCAGCTGAGCTCCAAGGGTGCTGAGAGGACCCTCTGTTAGGCAGCTTCCAGCACTAAAAGGGATCCTGCTGTCTGAAAGCTCCAGGGAATTTGGCAGAGAGTGGGAAGACCCTGGAGTGTCTGGCACTATGTCTCAAGACCTCTCAGAATGTAGGGATGTCTCTTCCAATGTGTTATCCTACTCAGCAGCTCCAGGCATTGGGTGCAAGAGGCAAGCTCCCTTCAGCCAATAATCAATGGAAAAGAAAACAAAATATGCAGAAATGGTGGTAGTGATGGTGAAATGTATAGGTGTGTTTTAAGACTATTTTGTTACACATTACTTTCTTAAAAGTAGGCCTAGTTGAGGACTAGGGACACTGCAAAAAATTAAAGGGATCCTGCAAAAAAACTTTGCATAAAAATGCCATCAGCATTTGAACTTACAGTCATCAAGCTACCACAATTGCATTGATGTTCCGTTGCAAGTTCAAAGCAGATGCCAAGCTGTGTCATTAACTGCAATAAAATTTTCATGGATCCCTCCTGTTGGGCTTCACTATTGTGAACAGAGCAATCCCTCCAGAGCATAGAATGTTATTGAGTGGGGGGAGGGGGGAGGACGCTTGGAATTTCAAGAAAAAGTCATGTGCTCGCTTCGGCAGCACATATACTAAAATTGGAATGATACAGAGAAGGTTGGCATGGCCCCTGCGCAAGGATGACATGCAAATTTGTGAAGCGTTCTATATTTTTCATACTATATGGTTCCCTGATCTGGTTCCTGGGCCCAATAGAAAAACTTGAAAATCTACAATTAACCTTCTTCCGGAAAATACTTGCTCTACTACCATGTATAGCCTCCACAGTCATACAACTTGAATTGGGCCTTCCAAAAATCTCAACTCTGAACTGGAAGGCCATAGTCAATTTCAAGAACAGACTGCAAAACTCCAAAGATCTTCCCGACTTCACTAAATCAACAGCCCAAGAGCGCTGCTGGTCAATGTGGAACAAAACTGTGGACACGGAAATGAACAAATTAGGTTCACGAGACCAGAACCTGGGAAAAACCCAGAACAACTAATAGAGAAGCTGCTAAAGCAGGACTGGGACTCCCTTCTAAAAGATGCGGCACGAAAAGGCTCCCCGCTCTACGTGGGAATTAAATGTCCTTCCCAGTTCGATGAGCCTCATTACCTCAGTATGCTAGTGGTCCCAGAACTGAGGCAGTCATACATGGTTGCACGTGGCAACACATTGCCGACAGCCCAGACAAAGGGCCGCTTCCTTAGGATGCCCTTTGGCTGAAGTTGACTCACTCACTAGCCCATATTTTCTTTCACTGTCCAAAGGACAAACTAACCAGAGAAAGATTCTTTAAAAAATGACTACTGAGGCATTCAAACATCTCTACCGCCTCAAAATTACTGAGGCGCCTTTGTAAAAACTGCATTGTAGACATGGCAACCTTTTCTTTAACCATTATTTTTAATTCTTAAACTTTGTTAGAGTGTATGGCTTACGGGCTGTTCAGCTGAATAAACTGAAACCTAAGTTTTTTGGAACATCTAAACTCCCCTCTGTCTGGAGATCAGGGGGCGGGGCCACAGGCCATGTGACCATTTTTAAGAGGTGCCGGAACTCCGTTCGCATTCCAGCTGAAAAAAAGCCCTGGGTACCAACAATGCCACCAAATACTAGGTGCCATTGCATGAAATGGGGAAAGAAAGATGGAATTCCAGATCTATAGTGATTTTCGTGGCGTGAAACTGCAGTTTAGAAGTCCAATAGCCTTCTAAAAACTGTTTGCCTTCGATGTTGCTTGTAACTTAAGTATCAATATATCTCCTATGGATGTACGCTTATATCTGATAAACTGACTATTACTCATGACAGCTTTCTCTGGAGTAAATTTTGTTAATCTTTAAGGTTCCAATGGCCTTCTGATTGATTTCCCTTGCGTGTTTAGCCTGCGAAAGAACATCTCAATTTGCTTCTAATGTGCACTTTGCTTTAATGGAGTGGGGGGGGGGGAAGAAATTTTGATAACCTTATTGACGCTCTTTTGGCTTCACATCTAATTCCTTGCGATCTCCACATTCACACAGAATGTGCCTTTGGCTCCTCTCTGCCATGTCACTTATGAACATGGTCACCATGGGACTGAAAGTAGGAGAAAATTTGTGCACAGCTTGTACTCCGTGTAGGTTTTATATTCACAATGCATTAAAAGACAACTGTGGTTTTGGAAGGAAGAGTTACAGCAAAGCTTCTCAGCTGTGTGGTCAAAGGTTGCGTTTTGCAAAAGACCTCTCTCTTAATTACAAAATGTATTGTCCTCTGTAGGACGAGTGAGAGAATGGTTCCATCGACTTCCATGGCAAGAAGCCAGTGTGAAACCACGGATGGAAAAGCAGCAGATGGTTTTGGACCTCAGTAGAGCAATGACAACATTAATAAGTTTGTCCCTTTATCAGGCAAACATCTTGAAGCAGAGCCATGGTGCCGACTGGAAGAAAATGAATATATTTCCCTGTACCTTTCTCCTGCTTTGGGTTGCTAGCCATCCAAACCCTCCAGATTCACAACAGCACCTACTTCCAGGTTTCTTACAGATCTCCTGGGATTTGTACTTGCCATGTGCTACACAAATGCAAAGTATCATCATACTATTCTATACAGGGTTGGCGTTTGGAGTTGAGAAGAGGGTAAGCCCAGCTCCAAGCTGAGAGCAGATCAAACAGATGGCCAAATATCTGAGGTGTTCTGGAGCTCGCTACAGGCTATTTAATGGTGTGTGCACACGCTTGTTTAATATTTTGATTAAAACCAGGGCTTTTTTTCTGGGAAAAGAGGTTGTGGAACTCAGTGGGTTGCCCTCGGAGAAAATGGTCACATGGCTGGTGGCCCCGCCCCCTGATCTCCAGACAGAGCGGAGTTTAGATTGCCCTCCGTGCCACTGGCATGGAGGGCACTCTAAACTCCCCTCTGTCTGGCGATCAGGGGGTGGGGCCACCAGCCATGTGACCATTTTCAAGAGGTGTTGGAACTCCATTCCACTGGGTTCCAGCTGAAAAAAAGCCCTGATTAAAACCAATGACATTTGATTTTCTAAATATTTCTATTGAACCTACCCTTTCAAATAACTAGGTAGGCTGGACCCCACCCTAAATGCAATCGCTGCTCTTCCTGGGACATTCATCTTCAGATGGCTCACTGATTAGCCCTCTTGTTATCTTGTTCTTGTTCTCTCATATTCTTGAGCCTATCCTTAAAAACCTCAGCAGTGTTCCAGTATCCCACATCAAGCTGTTACCAAAAAGCTCTACAAGTCCCCCACCAGCTGCTAGTGTTTGAATAAATACTCCAGGGTTACCTCTACAGCCAGATGGCCCCTGATCAAATCTTCAGATGTCAACTTCCATTGTAACATCAGAGCAGTTCCCCCCTCTGTCTTGTACATACATGAAAAAACATTGTTTTACTGCTTTTTTCCTGCCATTATAAGGATTTATTTCATGCATAAGGGCTGCTTAGGAATAACAGGAAATCAGACTTTTGTACTGAATTCTGAATGTCTGACCTCCTAACTTCATTTTAGGCAAACCTATAGGCCACATAGTGAATGCTTGAAAGCTATACATTTGATAGATAGTCCTACTAGACTGTATTGTAATCAGGTTTGCCAGCCTCCAGGTGGGGGCTGGCGATCTCCCAGAATTACAATTGATCTCCAGACAGCAGAGATGAGTTCCCCTGGAGAAAATGACTGCTTTGGAGGGTGGAGTCTATGGCATTCTACCCTGCTGAGGTCCCTCCCCTTCCCAAACCCTGCTATCCTCAGGGTCCACCCTCAAATTGCTAGGTATTTTCCAAGCCAGAGTTAGCAACCCTATGTATAAGGCACCCATCCAACTGATGAGGTCAGAACTCCTCCTCTTCCTGTTACATGATTTCCTGACACGTTTTTGCTGCTAATTGAGGCCCTATGAGGCTGACTGGGTATTTAAGCTGTGCCCTGGTTCTGGAAAGGTTGAAGATCAGCATCATGGAGAAACTGTTTGGTCAGCAATTAGATTTTTTTGAGAACTGGGGTGGGGGAGCTAGTTATGTTTGCCTCTAAGGTGTCCAAGTCTCCTGTTTTGTGCCCCCTGCCCAATCCAGAATGAAGAGACAGACACAAGGCTTGGGTACTAAAGGGCCACTTGATTAACGAACATAAGATAACTAGCAGTTCAGGTCAGGTCCAAGGGGTCGCCTGGACCTCCTCCTTGACCTGTCTGGATGAGTAACCCACTGCCCCAGGTGCAAACCATCCATGTGCATGGCTTAGGGTTGCCAGGTACCCCTCACCTCCCATCGGGAGGGTGGAGTCCCTGGCACGTACCTTGTGCCGAGTGCATGCCCTGGAGCTGGCATAATGATGTCACTTCCATGTCACCGCCCCGGCTGTGTGAGTGCTCCCACACTCTGCAGGGGCCGATTTAGCCCATTTGGGGCCCAAATCAGCCCCAAATGAAGCATAGGAAAGCTCCCGTGGGTGGCACAACAACATCACTTCCGGAAGTGATGTCACTGCACCAGTTGGGAGCATACACCTGGTGTGCGTTCCTAAGGTCCCTGCTGGCGGCAGGCAAACTCTGGGAGCTTGCTCCCTCCTGCTGATCACTGGATGATTGGCAGATGAGGGGGCAAATCTCCAGGAGTTTGCTGCCACTGGAGGCCACCTGGGAACCCTAGAACGGCTGTACCCTGGTCCAGCCAGGTGATTGGTTCCCCCCTTAAAGCTCCTAAGACCCCAAGCCATGGAACCTGCAGGCAGGGCTTGGTACATGGGGTCCCCCAGGCAGTCTACCCTCTCAGCTGGCAGATGTGAAGCATGCAAGCCAATCCCTGATAGACACCAATTTCCCACCAATGGGGAGGTGCTACTGGGTCCTCACTGGCCTGCTCTGTCTACCCAATCTAACCTGCTAGTGACCACTATTGCAGCACCACCTTCACCAATGAGCACAACCCAGAAGCAATACAAGATAGGTGAAAAACACCCTTCCTGAGAGCCAATTTGGGAAAAAGTGAAAAAATTCCTACCTGGCCTGGACAACCAGTGACCAGCTAATCCTGCATTGCTATGGACCAAGCACGCTGAGCCAACTGCAAGGCTCCAAGAGGCAGAGCTGCCTTATGTAAGGCCTGGGTCCGGCTCCCTAGAAGGCCATGATGCCCGGGAAGAGAATGCCTGCCTCTCCCTCCGATGGAGTGGGGGTGCCCGGCCCCCAGCCTGAGCGCACCAAATTATTCTAGCAGAAGCATCTGTAGATTGCAGCCCAGTTCTGTTGCTATGAATAGATCCTTACGATGGTTTCCTACTGCTTTCGTTCCTTTGAGTTAAAATGCTCTTTTTATGCTGGGTTGCTTATTGTTTTATATTTAGATGTTTTTTATCTGTTTTATTATGTTGTATGGTTTATGTGATTTGCTGAATGCAGGCTGGAACAAATTTAGAGGTGGTATATCAGTATATTGTTATCCAAGTCACGATGTACATGTTTCTCTCTCGTGCCTCAATGGACGGTCAGGTGTGCCTCACTGCAGTGCTGCCCAGTGACATGCAGTTGCTTTGGTAATTTCTGTACCATTTTGTTTTATTTTCAGTATGTAGAAACAGGGCTTTTTTTCAGCAGGAACACAGTGGAATGGAGTTCCAGCACCTCTTAAAAATGGTCACATGGCCGAGCGGCGCAGAGGACAATCTAAACTCCCCTCTGTCTGGAGATCAGGGGGCAGGGCCACTGGCCATGTGACCATTTTCTCCAAGGGCAACCCACTGAGTTCCACCACCTCTTTTCCCAGAAAAAAAGCCCTGTGTAGAACCTGTTCTATGAGCCTTCCCAAAAGTCTGAGAGGGACTTTTGCCCTCACAAAGGGAAATTCTTATCTGTTTTGAGAGAACCTTGGAGGGGGAGTAATCTATTATCATCCGTTCTTCAAGGAAGATTGTGTTAGAACAATAAGGGCCTCCAGTGTTAATTTCAGAAGAAACCTTGTTCAAAATCTTTTAGTATGGAAAGGGTTGTTCTGAGGATAAAATGGAGGAGAGGATAATGATGTCTGGAGCCAGTTTGGTGTAGTCGTTAAAAGCGTGGGATTCTAATCTGGAGAACCAGGACTGATTCCCTACTCCTCCACTTGAATCCAGCTGGGTGATCATGGATCAGTCACACCTTCTAGGAGCTCTCTCAACTCCACCCACCTCACAGGGTGTTTTGATGTGGGGATAATAATGACATACGTCGTAAACCGCTCTGAAGTCATCCTGAAGGGTGGTATATAAATCAAATGTTGTTGTTGTTGTTGTTGTTGTTGTTATATAAACCACTTTGGAGTCGCCACTGGGGAGAAAGGCAGGGTAAAAATGAAGAAAATAAAAACTGAATAGGTAATTTGTCATCTCGCCCAAAGAGCACATGAGCTTACTTCTAGAGCAAGGCTTAAAAGCTGTGGAACAAGATGTTTTGCATTGCAATCATAAGCAGAATTACACCCTTCTAAATCAATAAGCTTGCAGCAGTGTAACTCTGTTTAGGATAGCGCTGTTAGTTGCTGTTTATATTAAAATCATTTTAAAGTCATTCGCCATTTTGGTAGTGTTACCTGTGGACCCAGAAGCATTACAATAACAGGCCTAGGTGAAATTTAGTCCACCACACTTCATCCAGGGCCATAGATATACATCAGACCTCTCAACGTGCGGCTTCAGCTGAAAAAATCTGAAATTTTTCAAGTTGTTTTGAGTGCTTGAGTTGAGCTAGCAGAGTCTCACATTACTTGATGTTGAACATAGATGTGTGGCCCAGATATCTGTGCTCTTCCTTTTTAGATGCATTTTTAAAGAGCATGTGTGCATGCAATAATGCCATGAAAGCAATCTGATGTTCAATAAGACCCCCCCGCCGCCGCCCTTTTTATGCATGTATCATGAAGCTTAGTTTAAAAACAGATTCCACTGTACTTTTCAGAAAAAAGAGCTTCCATATTTGAACAGATAGGGTGCTGGTTGGGGGCATACTTCGGGTCCTGTTTGCCCAGTCTCAACTTAAATTGCAACCAGCAGAGAGTACGTCCTTCAAATATCAGCTAGCCCCTAGGCACTGGCGATGGTGTCTAACATTGAGCAGTAACACTTCAGTCCCAGGAAAATTAAAGCCAATCTCTGGACACTCAAGTCGGGTTTTTATTCATGCATCAAGACAGCATGGAGACTGCCTTGCCATATACTGACACAAAGGACAAATAGACCTAGTTATTATCTGTGACATGGTGAGAACCCGGCTGACATGCTCCGACAATGTCTGGAAACAGCAAAATAGAGATGTTGAAAGGAACTGGTGTTAAGAAGGAAGCCCTGAGGATTGCATCATGGATCAGCGGCAGGATTAGGTGTGTAATTCCTTAAAGTAGCATACTGAGATTTTATATGTATTAATAGCTTGCCAGTTAACTTTAAATCCATATTAAATGTGCAGTGACCACAGTACAGTATCAAAGACTTTTTTTTTTGCTTAGTGGTCACAGTGCAAGAAATTCTTTTAGGGAATTATTATTGCTATACATTAAGCAGAGTTCCATGATACTTTCGTGTGTAGGGTGTCTATGTGGTTGTGTTTTTAAAACCCTAAGTAGCCTGGAGCTGGTTGTGCTTCAGCGGAAGGAGGAGGGGAAGGAAAAGATTGCGTAAATATTTTGCCTCTCGTAGTCATTTTTCAACTCAAAGTCAGCATCTCCAATCTGCTTCCTCAAGAGCTCTGTAACTTCCTCAGATAAAAAGCAGCTTGGGCAGGGCAAATTTGCCTTGAAAAATAACTGGAGGGGAAAGGGTTAATCAGTCATTTTCCATATGGCCTTTTTTTTTTTTTTGGTCTTCTCCTGGCAGAGTCTCTCCTAGGGATGCTTTTGGTTTAGGGGAAAAAATAGGGAGGGAAGAAAGTGTTACGGAACCCCAGGCAGCATTTGTTTGAACCTTGATGTCTCATAGTTTAAACAAGAGCATTTCAGATTAGTTCGCTTCATATTCTTTGATTTGCATGTGTGAACACACCATTACAGATAAAAGCAGAAGGAAATGGAAGTCTATCACAGCTTACATGACGTCAAAGCTGTTTGGCAGCTGCTCAGATCAGACCGTGGCGAGGTGAAGAGGTCTGAGGTGAGGTAAACTCAGTTCACAAGAGATTGCGGCTGTCGCAAACGGTATGATTGCCTGCCTACCAAACATATTTGCTGCGAATTTCACGGCACCTTCTCTAGGTATTGCTCAGGGCCTGCCTTCCAGTCTCTTCAGGCAGTTGTGCCATCTGATTTTTGTCAGGAGTGAGCCACTAGAACCCAGACTTTAAACTGGTTAACCTGTTAGATGGAAGCCTTTTTCTTTCCTTTTAGTTGCATCCTATGGGCAGTGTGTGGCTGGGCCCCGTCAAATGATACACAGACACAGCATGGTTGGTAGAAATGGCCACGGCTTTACTGATTCAGCCTTTGAAGCATTGGCAAGGCATAGGGCAGCAGATCCACAGCATCGAAAGGCCCCACACTGTTCGATGCATTGTTCCCCAGCAATTCTTCTGGCACCACGGGATGGCAAGTGATGTCCTGCCACCAACAGCTGCTGGATGGCCCTTGTCACCCTTGGCAGGCAGAAGAGCTGCTCTTTCCACACTGTTCACCCTGGTGGATAACAACAACAACATTCGATTTATATACCACCCTTTCAGGACAACTTAACATCCACTCAGAGCGGTTTACAAAGTATGTTATTATTATCCCCACAACAACAATCACCCTGTGAGGTGGGTGGGGCTGAGAGGCTCCTAGAAGAGCTGTGACTGACCCAAGGGCACCCAGCAGGCTTCAAGTGGAGGAGTGGGGAATCAAACCCAGTTCTCCAGATTAGAGTCTCCAGATTAGAGTTCTTAATCACTACACCAAAGTGGCTCTCAGTTCCAGCCCAATGCCTCAAAACCCACCAAACCACCTAAAGTTGTGACTAGACCCACAGTACTCTGCCACAGAGGGTGGGTGAGCGAAAAAGCGTCCTGCTTGTGCTGTTGTTGCCTTGGAATAGTGGTGACTAGGGGTGTGCAAAGGCACACTGTTTCATTATTCTTGTTTCGGGTTTACCTGAAACAAGAATCTGTTTCGGATACAGGCAAAAGCCGAAACGGCTAGCCGTTTCGGCTTTCGGCTTTCGGGTTTGTTTCTGCTTGTTTCGGCTTTCTTTCGGCTTTTTCAATGGGAAAATGCCTCCATCTTCCCGGATGCCTGGGGGAGGCATTTTCCCACCGAAGCATCCCAAAAATGGTGGGGACCTTCCTCTAACCCCTCTCTAACAACCCCCCAAGTTTCACACCGATTGGACTTTGGGGGGGCCATGTTATGGCCCCCCAAACCAGGTCCCCCTATCCTCGCATAAGAAAGGGAAGGGTGAGCATATTGTTAGCTTGCTGCTGCTCATCTTTTTCTTCATTATTTCCAAGGTGGTGGGGGGTGGGAGGAAGGGTGGGAGAAGGGCCCCTGAGGGTAGGGGGGCATTTTGCATGCAAAATGCCACCCCTGGCAAAGGAAGCCTGCCTCTTCATTTTTTCCCCATAGGAAATAATGAAGAAGAAGATGAGCAGCAGCAAGCTAACAATATGCTCACCCTTCCCTTTCTTATGCGAGGATAGGGGGACCTGGTTTGGGGGGCCATAACATGGCCCCCCAAAGTCCAATCGGTCTGAAACCTGGGGGGTTGTTAGAGAGGGGTTAGAGGAAGGTCCCCACCAATTTTGGGATGATTCGGTGGGAAAATGCCTCCCCCAGGCGTCTGGAAAGACGGAGGCATTTTCCCATTGAAAAACCCGAAACAACCCGAAACGTTTCGGGTTATTTTCTTTCGATTAACCCGAAACGTTTCAGGTTTCCCAAAACGTTTTGGATAACCTGAAACAACCCGAATCAAGTTTGTTTCAGGTTTCTTTCGGGTTTCAGAAACCCGAATTGCACACCCCTAGTGGTGACCTCGAGGTGATCCTAGGAAAAGCGATCCCTTTCTCAGCTCCTCCTCTTCTGCAGTCATCGTCCTTCACCTTGCCCCAGCCTGCCCTCATCAGCAACAAAGCCCCTGGTGAGTCTGTGAACTTATTTTGCATTAGAAGAGTGGCTCTTGATGGGCTACCTCAAGACTGAGCTTGCAGGACTTGTGACTTAGCATCATTCCCCAACCAGTTCAAGCTTACCAGGACTTGCCAGGCTTCTGTTCTTGCAGTCCCAGGAATACCTCAGAAACAAGAGAGTTCTCAGGCCCCTGAGGGGATGTGGTGCATTGCTGGCAAGATGCATTTATAATAATAATAACTGCACTTATGCACTGCTCTTCTACATTGATTAACATCTCACTAGAGTGGTGAACTAAGTCAGTGTTACTATTATCCCTACAATCAGGGCTTTTTTTCTGGGAAAAGAGGTGGTGGAACTCAGGACCACACAATGACGTCACTTTGGGTCAGCTGGAACAAGGGGAGTTTTTAAAAGTTTAAATTGCCCTTGGCAAAAATGGTCACATGCCAGTGGCCCCACCCCCTGATCTCCATACAAAGGGGAGTCTAAATTGTCCTCTGCGCCTCTGGCTGGAAATCAGGGGGCGGGGCTACCGGCATGTGACCATTTTCAAGAGGTTCCGGAACTCCGTTCCACCGCGTTCCAGCTGAAAAAAAGCCCTGCTTACAATACAGCTGGGGAACCAGGGCTGAGAGGAGAGGAGTTTTGGGGTACTTTAGCTATAGCAGCTTATTTGGCTTGGTGAGATTCTCAGATTCCCTAGAAGATGGTGATGAGATGAGACTATGGTGAAATTAGTAAAAGGGCTCACCGGGAATTATGTATCGTAAATCCTAAAACTAGGCCTGCTTACAAGATCATCTATCCCTGCAGTTCTTGGGGCCTGCCACTGTCAGCGCAGCCACCAATAAAAATGAACCAATGACGATGATAAAGGGAATTTAGAAAGACGAGGATGTGGAGGAGTGGAAAAGATATTTTTCATGCATAAGTCGATCAAATTCAGCAGCCTGTAGAGATGGGAAAGATGCATAATATGATAAGGCTTGGTAGCAAAGACACGTGTGATTGAACAAACCAATGAAGAGATAGCATTTGAAAGCTTTACAGCTTGGAAAGCTGTTAGCAAGCTGGTGTCCCCTTCATCATTTTTAATTTTAGTTTTACTGCCCTTCATTTACTTTGACGGGTTGATGTTGCCATGGTGCAGCTGAAATTCTCATAAAAGTGCTGTTACCCTTTTCAAGATGGCTATTTTTTTCCTGGGGTTTATGCCACATTTTATGGTTATGTCAGAAGGTTTACTCGGTTTATGAATTCTGCTAGCACCAGGATTGCTCTGAAAACTCTGGTTTGCTTTTGGGCATTTGCCATTTAATGGCTTAAGCTTTAAAGCATCTCCTTTTCAATGTGTTGTGCCCTTAAATAATTAGAAAACTCATTTCAAATGTTTTTTTAAAAATTAATAAGGCATAGAAACAGATTTATACATATGCTACCCATTTAATATAGAAAATATATTTGTCAGAGAGGGATTCCTGAGGGTGTTTTTCAAAGAGAAGAGCAGTTCTGTGTCCTTAAAATCTTTTAATATGCTGCTCAAGTTTAGCAAACATTAATCAGTTATGAAATCTATGGCTAGAAGATCCCTGGTTTAAGCGTGCTTCCCTCCTATAAGTGGCTAACATATATGTGTAGCAAGTCTGGGCTTGCCCTGGTTTTTTGGAGAAGGGGGCAGACATGTTGCCTCCAAAATATTTTCCAAACAACCAACAAACTATCCGGGGTAACAATATATAGCAAAAATATATATTGTATTTAATGATTCGTATACAATACAAAAGTGCTTTCAGTGAATAATAACAATATTCCCAATCATTCCAATTTGTAAACCTATGCACTGGTGGAAAACTTTTCATATATAATCTTCAGGATGCATACAAGCATTCTAGTATGGTAGTAAACATAGGTAACTGGTGGGACATTATAGTAGAAAGTGTACATAAACAATCAAATACAATCTTTCAATTTTTCAAATACAATTTTTTCAGTTCAGTTGTCAACTTCAATCTCTGTGGTATACACCTACACAATTCGGAGCATAAATATAGACAAGTCACATCATGTAATTTCCAGGACACGCAGTCTCTGTAATCTGCAGCAGTCAACCTTGAATAGGCATATGAATGAACTGCGCCAGTCAGCGTTGAGAAGACCAGCCACACCCTACGGGTTTTGCCAGCATGGAGACTCCTCCCTGTTTCGTCCAATCACTTCCTCATGGGCAGCATCAATTCATATAATCTGTGAAATGACATGTCTAAATATACTGTTCCCAAGCATTTCAGTAGAATAGCCCTTGAACCCAAATACTTACTCATGCTCACACAATCAAGATCAAGCCACCATGATGGTTGGCTCAGGACGGTCTGACGCCGTGAAGTGGTGCTCCTGTTGCCTTCCCTTTCAAACACAACCATTTAAAGGGACAGTGGAAGATTTTTACCTCATAAGAAACAGCTAAGCTCCATAGTACCATTTAAACCATGGGGACTCAAACTATTTAATCTAAATATCCACTTAGATTCTAATGGTAACAATTTTGTGGTAGTGGAGTATCCAAAATATTTTCGGCAAGCCTACAGAAGCTCACTAGAGAGCCATTGGCTGAAACCCTAGACGTGGCTATCTGGATTCATATCTGCTTCAAATATTCATAAACCTGCCTTCAGAGGATAGAATAGCCATGATCTCTCCTACCCTTGTCAAATGACTAAGGAGTCAATGTAGCATAGTGGTTATAATGGCCCTTTTCACACTGCTTACCTGCTCCTGAGACGTTGTGAAATATCGCGCAAAAAACGCGGAAGATAGCGGCTGATTCCGCACATGTTGAATAATGCACTTTCAATGCACTTGATCAATCGTTTGAGCTGGATTTTTTGTTCCGCACATGAAAAAATCTGTTCCAAATAATTTATAAAGAGGATTGGAAGTGCATTATCCAACATGTGCGGAATCACCCAGTGTCTTCTCATGAGAGTTTTGCACAATGTCGCGCAAAACTCTCACGAGAAGACGCTATCTTCTGTGTTTTTTCCGCGATATTTCGCAACATCCCAAGAGCAAGTAAGCAGTGTGAAAAGGGCCAATGTCAGACTAGAGTCTAGAAGAACTGAGTTCTAATGCCCACTGGAGTTAGCCGTGTTAGTCTGTAGTAGCAAAATAGAAAAGAGTCCAGTAGCACCTTTAAGACTAACC
This sequence comes from Eublepharis macularius, assembly GCF_028583425.1. Classification (NCBI taxonomy): domain Eukaryota; kingdom Metazoa; phylum Chordata; class Lepidosauria; order Squamata; family Eublepharidae; genus Eublepharis; species Eublepharis macularius. Next base: position 122,120,196 of record NC_072795.1, on the reverse strand, counting down.
AACTTTAAAAGCATAAGCTTTTAAGAATCACAGTTCTCTTCGTCAGATGCAAGACGAAGTAATCCCCAGTATGCATGAAACTCACCGGGTAATCTGTAAGGCCAATTATTGTCTCTCCACCCAAATTACCTCACCAGATTGTTGTGATAGTAAAATGGGGGAAAGAAAACTCCTTGGACAAAAGATGGGATACAGATGTGATAGACTAATATCTATAAAGTAAGTAGTACATTTGTTGTTCTAAAAGAAAACTCAGATTGGTAGGCCCAGTTTCTAGCAGTACTATTCACGTATATTGACAATTCTGGCCGTATCCCAGATCAATGGAGAACTGCAATTGTAGTGCCCATATATAAAAAGGGGAGGAAAACTGATCCTGCCAATTATAGACCGATCTGCCTCCTAAATATTATTAGCAAACTGTATGCAAGGCACTTACTGGATAAATTGGAAATATGGTTGGAGCAAGAAGAGATTATACTAAAAAAACAAGCTGGCTTCAGAGCAGAAAGATCGACAATGGAGCACTGTCTGACCCTTCGACATCTAATTGAAAAATATTCAGCTAGAGGTCCTACCTCACTGTATGCCGCCTAGTACATTTGTTTTATATCAAGCTAATACGGGCAGCATATTCATGTGGCAGCATACAATCCAAATCAGTGGGATCTTTTGAAATATTTCATTCGAAAAACAATTTTCAGTCCAGCTCAGAATGCATATGTAGAGATCACAAATGTACACACTGTTATTTCAATGTATCAGCATTGGAGAAGTGATTCAGAGCAATTCAGTATTGAGATAATCCTGCTGTGTCTATACCTCCAGCTTTTAAAACAACTGCCTATTAGTCTCCAGGAAAATTTGAAATGCTGGTTGGTTACTGTAAATCTCTAGAATCTGGGACAGGGTATTTAAAAGGCTGCTCCCTCGTGGACCTGCCCATCAATTAAGATCTTCCTAGGGGATCTTACTTTGTTTGTCTTCAGTCTCAGAGGTGAGGTGGCTGACTGGCTGTTCACCAGAGACAGGGCCTTTTTAGTAGTGGCATTTTGTTTGTGGAAACAAAATCTTCACAGATGTCTGCTTGGTGCCTTAGAGTGTAAACCTAAATCAAGCCCATTGATTTCACTGGGTTTTAAATCTTGTTCCCCTAGGCTTTGGACTCATACTTTACTTGGTTTATTATGCTATATGTGTTATGTTGCGTGTTACTTGCAGTCAAGTTGCTTCTAAGTCACGGAGACCCTATGGAATAATGACTTCCAAAAAGTCCTGTCATTAACAGCTTTGCTCAGGTCTTACAACGTAGGATTGTGGCGCATTTATTTATTTATTTATTTATTTATTTATTTATTTATTTATTTATTTATTTATTTGCTGTTTGCCTTTCTCATTGAGATCCAAGGTGTATTACACAGTGCAAGTGAAATATAATCAACAGCTAGGATAATAAACCACTGTTAGGACATTCAGTGAACAAAAACAGTGGGATATGGTAGCAGAACATTTGAAAACAACCATAAAGTCGAGCATAGATGTGAAATCTTTCTGAAATAATACATAACTAATTTACATGGCATGTTTAGCAACATAGAAACTCCCTAACAGGCACATATCTGCATCAGCAGACAATACCCAACAGAATAGCGTATAGCCCCTGTCCCTTTCAATGCATCCCTCCAAGCTACTTCTTATGACACAGCCCTATAATCTGGGTAAAAAGCCCTTCAGAATAATTCAGTCTTGCATAGTTTGTGGAAAGTGGGAGAGTGGGAGCTTTCCTGACCTCAGTCAGGCCATTCCACAAGGAGGGGGCTACCACAGAGAAACCACGTCTATGTGTATTTTATCAGGGTTCTTCCTTCCATGAGCATGTGCTCACACCCAGAGAATTTCTGACTATTTGGGGGAAATAGATTTTATTTTGCTGAGTTGATATTTATTGCGAGGATGATCATTAAATGACCTTTAATATTTTATTGTTATAATGCCTTAATAATAATACTATTTTTATTTGCAGCAATTGTTGAGATAAAAGAAAATTTGAAATAAATATTCTAAAGACAAATCTTTGCACACACAATCAGATGGGGGGGGGGCGGTAATTCAATGTCTGAGAAAATTCTATTGCCCAATAGCTCTAGAAGGCTGACAATTTCAAAAATAACATTTCGATCATCCTTATTCAGATTTGAAAATTTCAGGGGGACTGTTGATAAAACGATGAGAGTACTAACAGAACTCTCATGTGTGGGAGACAAAATGTTTAGAAGGAATGCTAGCTGTAAACATTTTGCTCCTCCTGTTAAAGAACAAATTGTGGTCCTCCTAGCCTTACTTTTTAACTAATGCACCGGGGGTGCGTGGGTGTGGAATAAATGCTTGAAACTGGTGTCAACGCTGAAATCTGCCACCCAAACCAAGTGGTTCACCTGGGTTCATGGGAATGAACACTCATAAAACATTCAGCATCAATGGTACTGAACAATATATAACTTAGAAACAAGTTTATTTCTACGCTAATGTCAAGGTGCCACTGCCTATCTTCAAAATTCTATCTGGCTGTGCTGCAGGATTCCTGCACGAATGCCTAACTCCAGATCACTGAGCTCCGGTAATGGATCTCTGCTGCAGGTGCTGCTTTAATGTGAGTTGCCTTTGACCAGGGCTTTTTTTCAGCAGGAACGTGGTGGAGCGGAATTCCAGCACCTCTTGAAAATGGTCACATGGCCGCTGGCCCCGCCCCCTGATCTCTAGACAGAGGGGAGTTTAGATTGCCCTCTGTGCCAGGCGTGGAGGACAATCTAAACTCCCCTCTGTCTAGAGATCAGGGGGCGGGGCCACTGGCCATGTGACCATTTTTGCCAAGGGTGATTTAAACTTTAAAAAACTCCCCCCTTGTTCCAGCTGACCCAAAGTGACCTCATTGTGCGGTCCTGAGTTCCATCACTGAGTTCCACCACCTCTTTTCCCAGAAAAAAAGCCCTGCCTTTGACAGTTAATAGAGCATCCTGTGTTGTGGCAGGGCATTTATGGGATCCATTACTGCTTCATACCTTCCAGAACTGAGAGCTTGAACTCTTTAAATGGGCCTGGTAGACCATCTTCTTGGCATGCATAAAGGTCCTGGATCAATTCCCAGCATCTCCAGTTGAAAGGACCAGGTAGTAGGACCCCAGAGACCTGCTGCATGTCTGAATAGACAATAAGGGCCTTGATGGACCAAAAGGTCAGATTCAGTATAAAGCAGCTTCATGTGTGACTCAGTGGCCATGGGGACATTTATTTTTCAGGCTTTCAACTTCCTGTGTGACACAGCTAGGATAAGGTTGTATTAGCTAACAAATGTACTTTTCAAGGTTTTTTAGTATTGTTCTCTGCTTTGAGAACTCATTTGAGTTGAAAAGCAGGTTATAAATCTACTAAGAGATACAACATAAATCAAAATAGTGAAGAGTCCAGTAGCACCTTTAAGACTAACCAACTTTATAGTAGCATAAGCTTTCGAGAGCCACAGCTCTCTTCATCAGATGCAGCTGACAAAGACAGCTGTGACTCTTGAAAGCTTATGCTACTATAAAGTTGGTTAGCCTTAAAGGTGCTACTGGACTCTTCACTATCTTGCTACTACAGACTAACATGGGTAACTCCTCTGTACCTATGAACATAAATCAACTTGTTTATGGTTTTTGTCGCATCCCTTTTGACAATCTAACTTACTCCACTTTTGCAATATTCTTTAATACGGTATTTCTTAAACTGGGGTCTCTACATCCCAGATGTGTGTGAGTGTATGTACAAAGCTATTCTATAAGGTCCATGAGACCATTGGCTATGCAAACAAGCCAAAGTTGGGGATCCAGAAAGGGCATTGAGGATGAGACGTGCTCATCTTTAGAGATCTACCTACTGTTATAGACAGAGGTGACAGTCAAGCATAAATGTACTGGCTGGTGGTCCAAAAAAATCTGCTTGGCTGCAAACCCTATCTACACTTAACCAGAAGTAAGTTTGTTTATTTACTTTATTTATTTCTCCCAAGCAGCTGATATCATTCTCCTCTCTTCTGTTATCTCCTCACAAGAGCCCTGTGAGGCAGGCTAGGTTATAAGTGTGTGTGACTGGCCCAAGGTCACCCAACAAGCTTCCCTGGCAGGGTGGATGTCCCAGTTCCTAGTTTGACACTCTAACCACTACACCACACTAGCTCACAGTTGAATTAAAATCAATGGGAATTGCTTCAGTATAAACTTGATTCCTTCTAAAGTTAAAGTTTAGTTAATATTGAGTTAAATCTCTTTAAATGGAGGAGGAAAGAATACTAGCTGCAAAAAAGGTTGAATCAGTCACTTTTATTGTAACTTTATAACCATGCTTAGTGTTTAAAAAACAGTGTCCTGTCATTGGTCCCCCCTTGCTCAATATTTCCTTCCTTAATTGCCTTTCCATTCAAGCCGAAGAAATACAGTGGCAAGCCCAGCGTGGCGCAACCCCCTCCCTCATTCATTCATTTGTTCATTGTTATCGGTTATAGAGTCTCCTAAAGGAGCACCTTAGTAAGAGCCAACCAGTACTACTTGAAAGGCACAAGATGGATGATGTTCATAGTTCATTATTTGAACAAGGGTATCTGACTTATGGCAAATCTATCTGAGGGAGTGTTATAGAATTCTATTTTATCTTTAAGGAATGGTGTTTTATAAAAGTAAGATATTTACTTCTGTTGCAGTGAAGAATTTAAGTAGAAAAATTCGCTCTAATGTTTGTTTGAATCATACTAGAATGATGAGGCGAGGCCAACCCATATGTCAAGCAACTGAAGTAGGGGAAAAAGGTACTTTATATTGTTTGAGCTGTGCAGAGAATTCCCTGTGTGATTTCTAGCCCTTTCTTTCTTTCTTTCTTTCTTTCTTTCTTTCTTTCTTTCTTTCTTTCTTTCTTTCTTTCTTTCTTTCTTTCTTTCTTTCTTTCTTTCTTTCTCTCTTTCTCTCTTTCTCTCTTTCTCTCTTTCTCTCTCTCTCTCTCTCTCTCTCTCTCTCTCTCTCTCTCTCTTTCTTTCTTTCTAATTTGCAGAAATGTCCATGTTCGGCAAGTATCATCACAACAGTTCCAGCTATTCTATTTTTCATATTAATGGAGTATACCCTGGTGACTTTGCAAGAGTGAATTGCCTGGGTATACATAGCCCCATAATTCTTGCACTGTGCACAGTCCGTTTTTGTGTTTTGTGACTGCAGGGTTATCTTGTGGATACTTCCCTGTTGGTTGTGATTCTGTGGCCAAAAGGGCATACCCAGCCCTGCTTGGCTGCATCACACATGTAGCATATTAAACCACCATTGACTGCTAAGGAGGAAATAGTTAAAAGTTCAGAAAAGAAGGGGAGCATTCTGTTTGTTTAGGAACAATTTCCACTGATCTGTGTAATGCCGGCTGATGGCTTGTCTATCTATCAAGTTGATTTTTACCCCACCCTTCCTCCAGAGAGCACAGGGTTCTCCTTTCCCTATTTTATCCACACCATGGCCATTTCCACACGGCTTACCTTTTGCCGGGATGCAGCATATTCTCGCACGAAATCGCGCGATAACAGCATGTTCTCGGCAAAATAGCGTGATAACAGTGTCTTCCTGGCGCGATTTCGCACGCGAAGACGCAGTGTCCCGACAAAAGGTAAGCCGTGTGGAAACGGCCCATGACCCTTTGAGGGGCATGGCTAAGAATATGTTACCCTTCATGGCAGAATGGGAATTTGAACCTGGACTTCTCTGAATCCAGTCCGACACTATGGCCTCTTCAGCACACTGCTTCTCTACTCATTAAACAGGCAGTTACCAGTAATTCTATCACAAATGGGACTTTGTATCACGTTATCAGTGGAATTTCTACCTTCCCAGTCCTTTTAAGCCAGTTTTGTGAGGTTTAGCTGTGAAGGTGACTTTAACACTGCAAGACTGAGATCCAGGAAGAAGGCTGTTTGGCTCTGAAAAGTTTTATTGAAGAGTTAAATTTCCCAGGCCCATATCAGGTCAAAACATGTCTCTGGCTAGTATTTTATCATGGGGTAAAAAAACACACCCTGATATGTTGTGAAGCATTTGAAGAAGCATCCTGCTACCCAGGCAAGCGACACTGCTTTGTAATGATAGCTCTGCCGAGCAAGCATCTCGCAAATCATTCCGGCTGCAGAAGCAGAGCAGAAATGATGTGGGCCAACGTTGCCATTTAATGTGGTTTTCCAGCAAACCTCTCGTAAAATTCATGGCAGCAGCTGACCCTTGTTACTGTGCCCTTCCTTCTCTATCTCTCTTTTAGGGACCAATAACCTGCCTCCGTAAGACTCATGCAGCAGAAAGTGATGTTCAGAGAGTCATGTTCTTTTCAGCAAAAGATACAGGAGGTGAGGACACAGTCAAACAGTTGATTAAATGTCACAGTGCATTGCGCCATCTCCTAGACGGTGACAGGATTGATTTCATTCTGTCTCCACAACAAGAACTTGACCCTACACTACTCCAACAGAAAAGCTGCCACCGAAATGTTGGCTAAAGTGCATTTTTGCAGTTGCTGCTTAGGAGGGATTTCAAATGAAGCCAAAGGAGTTCTGATGAGTCTTAACTGAATGTCGCAGTTTTCAAACATTCCTAGTCCGACATGTCATGCAGATAGATATTATATAACTAGAGAGGTGTGGAGTCTCTCACAGGATTTCCCCAGAACGTTTTTCTCAGGCAGGTCCCAAGCCTTGCGCCAAGGGTCCGACTGTGAGTCAAAAGCCACAGTATCATCTAAGCTCTGCCAAGTGCCCTCTTTAATGTGGCGGCACCGACATTCTTCCCTGAAAGTTCCCATGTACAGGTGCCATTTTGGATGTTCACCCATGCAAGAGAACTGATGGGCCCGTATTGAAGATGGTATCCAGTAGGGAAAGTTTTGAGGTCCACCGGATCATGGGGATACTCGGGGTTCCCTTTAGTATTCTGAATGTCAGTCCACTTTATTCATATTTGGAATTGCCCTTTAGCAGATCTTAATTTACCCCTGGCTAGTTGCTTCATATCAAGCTGTAGTCAAAGGGGTAGCTACTGCAGTCCTTTGATGTACTTGCAACTGCGAAAAAGAACCTTGGAGGCAGGCCACCTTGGAAGTCAACTTTGGCCTTCAGCCACCATCCTGGTACCCTGTACTGCTTTTAATATTGTAGTAAAGAGATACAAAGTATGATACAAGGGCCGTTTCCACACGACTTACGTTGTTCCAGAAAACAGCAAAATCTCGCTCAAAATCTCGCATGAAGACACTGTTATTGTGTCTTCTCGCGCGATAACAGCGTCTTCTCGCACGATTTCATGCATTAACAGCATCTTCTCACGAGATTTTGCAGGATAACAGCGTCTTCTCGTGAGATTTCGCTGTTTTCCGGAACAAGGTAAGTTGTGTGGAAACAGCCAAGAAAGAGAATGTTTGAAGGAGAGGCCATTGGCTGTTGTTGTTTTATTTTTATTTATTTATTTATTTATTTATTTTATTTGCGTCATTTATAGTCCGTCTTTCTCACTGAGACTCAAGGCGGATTACATAGTATGAGGTTAATACAATCAGTATCAAGTACATTTCAATACAATACCATAAGGTAAACAGATACAAGCTTAAAAGACATAGCATTAGCAAGGATCCAAGACAGAGTAGAAAAAATACTGGAGCAAAACATAATCAATTCTAGTACTAACGTTAGACAACATGTAGCTCTGGTTGTACATAGGAGTACGTATTTAAAGCAGCAGAAAATATATAAGGCAAAATAGTGATGAAGTCTGTGATCCCTAACTCCCTACAATACAGCCCTGCCATTTGAGTAAAAAGCCTTTTTGAGTGGTTCAGTTTTGCATCGTTTATGGAAAGCCAGGAGAGTGGGGGATCTTCTGACTTCCTAAGGCAGGTCATTCCACAGGATAGGGGCCACCACAGAGAAAGCCCTTGTACGGGCTGCTGCTGACTTCACCTGTGTGCAGCCTGGCACCTGCAGGAGACCCTGTTCAGATGAGCAAAGCTGCCGTGGAGGAACATGAGGGAGGCGGTTCCCCTAGGTATGCCAGACCAAAACCATGAAGAACTTTGTATGTAATAACTAATACCTTGAACTGAGCATGATCTGCTAGAATTATTGCAGTTCAAGCCTCTAGGCACAAGTTATATGTATATGAAACTGTTGAGTTCTTTCACCAGCAGTTGAGATCAGTTCTATGGTGAACCTTGAGAATTTTCCTAAGTTTCTTTATCACAAATATGTGAAAAGAGTCATAAAGAGCAGTCGTGGCCTGCTTATAAGCAGCCTGTAAAAATTTGGCTCCATGCTCACCACCAGCAAGCAGAATATGAGCTATACGGGTGGGTGTTTGAGCATCTGAAGATGCAGCCAGTTGTGCCCACATATCCATGTACATTCCCACCATCCTGTGGGCCTTCCTCTAGTAACAACAGGCTGTTCAGTGCAGGCAATTTGGAAACAAAGCAACAACAGAGTGCATTAGTCCAGCAAATGGCAGCCATGCAGAAGTTAATCCATTTCTGTTGACCAAAGCAGCTAAGGTCAAGGGATTCTGACATTTTTTTTTAACTGTAAGACATCCATGGATATAGGGTGACTGCATAGGTTAGTACACCAGCCCCCAGTGGGGCTGGGGATCCCCTGTCCCCAACTTTTGCCCCCTCAGCTCAGCTCACCTGGCCTGGGGGGGGAAGAGGAGGGAGGCAGGCCAGCAACCACCAGGACATATGGAAAAATGGCGCACACGTGCACTCCAGAGGTCCCTGTGACACACTTTTAGTTCAAAACTGGAAGCTACGGGGTCTCAGTGGGGCCAAATAGCCCCAAACATAGCAAAAATACTGTTTGGGGCTGCTTTTGGCACTTCTGAGGCCACAAAACTTCCCAATTTCAACCAGAAGTGATGTCATCAGGGCTTTTGGAGTGTGCACATGTGAGGAAGAATAATCGGGGGGCCCTGCCCGCCTGGCAACCCCACATCCACTGGCAACCCTAGAAAATGTCATGGTGCATGGTCAGCTCAAAAACAAAATGAAACAAAAAACAGCACATGATGTGGAAGGAAGGAGGGAGGGAAGGAAGGAAGGTAGGTAGGTAGGTAGGTGATATGATAGAGGCCAGCTGTGATTGGTAGTGCGTGCTGTGAATTTGATAGTGCTTTGCCTGTGAAGGTATCATTTTGCTAGACCTGTGGAAGTATGATTAAACAAAATAGACATCACTGCTGTAGTTTTAAGCATGGCTTGTTCCCCAAACCAGGGATGTAAGGAACATGTTTTCGAATTTTTTTGAAAAAATCTGAATTATTCTAACCATATATAATGGTACTGGTCCATAAAACTCTTGTCTTCTTTGGCAATACCTGAATACAGCCAAAATGTGTTATATAGTGGCCAACAGGATGCCCTATTATTTATTTTTAAACTCTTGATTTTGCTTGCCTGTGGGGATGGTAAAAATATGGATGGATGGTCCAGTAACTGGAATACTGTTATGCCTGAATGGTGGGCCATGTTGTGGAGGGCTTTTGTAGTGGCATTTTCTGGCCAGATGAGGCAGATTTAATGCACATGGTGAGAACTCATTCTACAGGAGGAAACATGTTCCAAACATTAAGGACATGAGCCAGGTTTGTGGGTTTCTTGTTAAGGACTTATAGGATGGCAAAGTCTCTTCTCTTTCATATTTCAAAAACAATGGTTCTTTGTAAACTCTCAGCATAGTCCTGAGACTGACCACAAGGGCAAACAGCAGGCACATAGCCTCTGGACAAGAGCGTTCCATTCATCAAAGCAGAAATAATAGTACCGCCTGAATTGGCTGTTCAGCTATCGTCTTCAGCCCGAACTATATAAATGCACTGGTGCTAAATGTCTTCATTTATATGAGAGGATACAAAAGACTGGTCTTTAATTATTTCTGGCACATGTCCTTTAAATTCAAAGCTGGAGAATTGCAGTGGGCAAAGGGTAATACTTCTTAACAGGTTACACTTCCCTCAGGATTTCTTGATTGACATCAAAATTGGGTTTTTTCCCCCTCTCTCCATATGATTGACAGGATGGCAGGTGCGAAGTGATCATAGAGTGCTGTAATAATGTGTCAAAAGACCTTAAATCAAGACTAATGTTGCTCCAGTGATAGGTTCCCCATATGGCTCATATAGAATTAAAGGGACACAATCATCCAAAGTAGATACCTTTGGAATATTTAGATTGCTGAATACTTCAGCCCTGTAGGAGAATTTGTAGAGAGATTTAAGTAAAACTCATTCTGAAATTTAACACCCTTTGCAAAGGCAAGAAAAGTGCAAATGAATCAGCCATATTGGATTTTATGAGGTATAGGAATATGCAAATCCTCATTAAGAAATGTCACCAGCTCTATCAAAACTGTATTTATTTTTTCCAAGGAGGAATCACCCAATATCTCTTGAAATTTCAGTTTCACTTAGAGGATAGCAGCTGGACAAGCCTGCCATTGCATTCTTCACCAGCCCTGAACTCCCCAAATCCATTGTTAAAAATTGCTGGCCCCGCCGCACAGTTTGACTATCAAACCATGGTACTGTTTATTGCGGGTCCCAGAAATATTGCTTACCTAATCCAAACTTTTTAGGCATCCAATGAAATCTTTGGAAGCTTTGCTAAAGTTAGAATTTCAAAATTCATTCTGAATTTTCCGTATGATGATAGCATATCACCATTTTTTCTGCCTTTGAATTTTATACTCATTATATTGTCGAAGGCTTTCACGGCCGGAGAACGATGGTTGTTGTGGATTTTCTGGGCTGTATAGCCATGGTCTTGGCATTGTCGTTCCTGACGTTCCAAGACGGATATGTGAACCGCACTTTCTCAGTGAGGAAATTAATCATCTAAACCATGCACTTCAAGCAAATGGCTACTCCAGAAATGAAATCAGAAGAGTGAGTAAACCAAGGATAAATCAAACAACTAAGGAAAAAGAGTCTCCAACAGGAAAAGTGTTTTTGCCATATATCAAAGGAATCACTGATCAGATGGGAAAGCTTATGAAAAAGCATAGCTTACAAACGGTATTCAGACCCACCAGAAAAATACAACAGATGCTACGTTCAGCAAAAGACAGTAGAGACCCCCTTACCTCTGCAGGAGTATACTGTATACCCTGCAGCTGTGGACAAATTTACATCGGGACCACAAAGCGTAGCATCCAGACAAGAATAAAAGAACATGAAAGACACTGCAGACTTGGCCATCCTGAAAAATCAGCAGTGGCTGAACATAGCCTAACTCAAACAGGACACAGTATCCTATTCCAGGACACTAAAATACTTGACAATACTTCCAACTAATTTGTCAGACTGCGCAGGGAAGCCATTGAAATTCACAAGCATAAGCACAATTTCAACAGGAAAGAAGAGACTTTAAGAATGAATAGAGCATGGTTTCCAGTCCTGAAAAACGCCAGGCTAACAAAACACTCTATACCCGACAATAGCCCTGCAGAGAAGATTAGCAAATCAAGCACCAATCCATATGCAAAAGAACCTCCTCAGGTTACAGTGAAGCCTCCCTCCATTAGCATTCCACACCCTGGGAAACTCTTACAGGATGACTCAGCCCAACCCCAACCCTCCTGAGTAGATATAAATGACCTGTCAACATCTTTTCCACACTGTGACACTGAGAAATCTCTGTCTTTTGGTGCTACACCTCTGAATATGCCAGCCACAGCTGCTGGCGAAACGTCAGGAACTACAATGCCAAGACCACGGCTATACAGCCTGGAAAATCCACAACAACCATTTATACTCATTGCTATCATTTTTAGAAACTCAATTTTGTCATCTTCTAGAGACTAGAGAAAAGAGATGAGGGGTTGGGAGAAAGAGAGAGGTGATGTCTATTCCACTAATATAGTAGAAAAGAGCAAGAGTCCAGTAGCATCTGCTTGGCATGCAGCAGGTTCCAGGTTCAATCTCTGAGCCAGTTTGGTAAGAGAGGCAGGACTCTGCTCTAGAGAACGGGATTTGATTCCCACTCCTCTGCTTGAAGCCAGCTGGGTGACCTTGGGTCAGTTGCAGCTCTCTCAGCTCCACCTATCTCATTTAGGTTCTGTTGTGGTGAGAGGAATGGAAGGTGCGGGGTAGTGAAGGGGAGGTATAAAACTAGCTCTTCTGCTTCTGCTTTTTTTTCCTTCTTCTTCTTCTCCTTCTGCTTCTCCAGTTAAAAGGCTCATGGCCAAACTACAAGTGACGCCTGACACGAGTTGGACACTTGTCAGCTTCCCTCAGGTTTTGATGGGAAATGTAGGCAGCTTGGCGGAATGTTGGACAAGTGACAGTTGAAAAGTCCATTGGACAGCAGTCGGAGAGCCAAGCTGCAAAACCAGGACGCCTACATTTCCCATCAAAACTTGAGGGAAGCTGACAAGTGTCCAACCTGTGTCAGGCCTCACTTGTAGCTTGGCCCTCAGGCAGTCGATGACATGAAAGGCCTCTGCCTGAGACCCTAGAGAGCTGCTGCCAGCCTGAGTAGACAGGACTGACCTTGATGAACTAATGGTCTGGTTTAGTATGCGGCATCTTCATACGTTCATATGTCATTGCATTACTGTCATTTTAGGTGTATTGTTGACATTTTTAGTTTTAATTGCATTTTGGATGCCTTAGTATATTGTGTCAGCTGGATTGAGCCCTTCAGGGGAAAGGCAAGATGATATACAAATTTTAAGCAGATTTCTGTTGAAGAGTTGCTGTGGGCCAGGTTTATATCTTATTCTCTCTGATTCGCATCCGTAAGATCAATGTGTGTTGCGATTTTCCTGTGTGGCACCATACATTTGTGTTTTAATTTGGGATTTTCCAGCTGTGTGTGTGTGTGTGTGTGTGTGCGCACGTGTGTGTGTGTGTGTGAGAGAGGGGGGGTTCTCTACACAGAACAGAGTGGGATGTAGATACACCAGCTTGCAAGAGCTACCTGCAGGCAGAAGGTCGTGGCAAACACTCATGGGGCAGCAGCTCTATGGGGTAGTAATTTAGAGAGCTCTCTTCCATCCCAACCTCCTCCTTTGCCCTTACTGAAGGTGTCACGTTCCTCAATAAAGCTTTGGGGCCATTTCAGTCTAACTTCTTTTTTCTCAATACTCTGGTGGTTTCACTTATCAGAACACAGTTGTGAGATCCACTTCCCACCTGACAAACAGCATTATATCAACCAAACAGGCCCAGCATGCAGGTGTTTTCTTTGTACACGTTTACTGTGTTGACTTGCAGGCACCAACAGTACAAAACCGCCAACGTAACTACAGCTAGAGAGCCTGAATTTATTTATTTAGTCTGTGTTCTTCATGCATTATGTTGCCTAACTAATGAACTATCCCACACTTTTATATTGCCCTGACCTGGATAGCCGATGTGAGCCTGATTTTGTCAGATCTCAAAAGCTAATCAGAGTCAGTCTTGGTTAGTAATTGGATGGGAGACCTCCAACGAAGACCTGGGTTGCAAAGGCTGGCAATGACAAACCACCCCTGTTAGTGTCTTGCCTTGAAAACCCCAGCAGGAATCACCATGAGTCAGCTGTGACTTGAGGGCTCTCTCCACCACCATCCCAATTTACATCAGTTGTGAGGAAACTTGGATATTTGGCCCTCGTTTTGTCTCCATAATCCTCCTCAGTTGTCTTTCTTCTTTTCTCAGAGGCACAAGATAAGCTGTGATGTACTGATTGGACATTGGCATGAGTTAGATTTTAAAGAGGAAAAACCTATTGCAGCTTACCAGCCATGAGAGCCAAATGGAATCTCTGGCTTTGGAAGAACACCTCTGGCTGCCAGACGCTGGGGAGTAGTTCGCGCGGGAGGGCGGTTGCCTGTGGGCTGGGCTTGTGGGCTTCCTTGCGGTACATGTCTGGCTGCTGTTAGTAAGAGGATGCTGGACTAGAGGCACCATTGATCTGATCCCATATGGCTCCCCTGAAGTTCTTATGCTCATAAACCTTCATGTTACCCTCTCCTTTCCTCCTTTTCTCTTTTGCCTTGTGTTTCTCTAAGAGCCAGCTGCTTCCAAATATGAATAAATCTGAACGTCAAACCAGACCTCACTTAATACTTCAAATGCTGATCTGAATTTGAATGTCAGGATTAGAGATGGGCACAAACAGAAAAAAAAACCTGAACATGATGTTCGTTGTTTGTTGCCATCCACAAACAGGGACTCACGAACACTTACGAGCATGACCTTTTCACGAACATGTTCGTGGTTGGATGTTTGTGGGGGCCAGCAGACTCTCCTCCAGCCTTCATCCAAGTCAAGATGCCTACTGCACCACTCCCAGAAACCTGACCTGAGCAGGCACCAGGAAAGGTACCAATAATAAATAATAGCTTGGCCCAGAGCCTGGCAGCAGCCTTGGAACCTGAAGGGGTAGATCCCTATCCCACCACACACAAAGAAAAATCAAGCTCCAATGCACTCTCTCTACCAAAATGCCAACAGCATCTGTGTCTCCCTCTTCACTGTCTGCAAAGCCAGAGCTGGGAGCCCCCCTCCCCCCTGGTTTTTGCTCCCTTGTAACAAATTTGGAGCTCCACATTTGAAAGGAAGACCTGCCTATCAAGCTAAATTGAGCTTAGATTGGGGTTTCCAGGGCAACAGCAGGAGTTCAGACAGAGTTCAGACAATCTCTGCCTAAGTTGCCAAGGGGATTGATTGCAGATGCCAGACTGTCTGGCTTGACGAACAGCAAGGAACAGCAACGAACGAGGCTTGCAGTGATCACCTGTTCGTTTAGAATGGGGCCTCACAAATAGCTTGTTCGCGGACAGCAGATTGAGCTGTTCGTGGCTTTTGTTTGTTTGTATTGCTGTTCATGCCCATCTCTAGTCAGGACCCTGCAGATGCTTAGTTTTTTGTCTGAGCATTTCTTGCCTCTCTGGCAGAGTGATTTGACTTCTCTGTATTGCATTAGACCACTGTCATTAACGATAGGGGTGTCATTTTGATGTGATCTGAGGCAGCCGAATCTTTGAAGTTGAATGATAGAACAGACATGGAGAAATTGCGCTCAGAGTGTGCTGCTATTGCAACCATTATTGCAGGCAATTATTTTGCCAAGTGACACATCTGATAAGAAGTCATCCAGCTTTCTACAAGAAACAGGCACAAAAAAACCTTCCGTTCATTGCAGAAATGTGGTAGATCTGGTGATTTATTTTTATTTATTTTTTTACATACAAAAGCTCCTTACTTTGGGCCACATTCATTCTCTGTTGTGCTGTTTTCCAGCAGTCTTTGCACGATGCGTTTAAAGCTCAAGTTTCTGTCTTTCTGGATAAAAGCAACATTGCTGTTCAGCAATTGGCTCCTTGACTTACCTGCACACCTGTTTACCTCTTCATTGCTGCTGGTACAATGAACAGGAGAGGGAGATGAAGGCCACAGGCAGAGTGGCTAAGGGAGGGAGAAGCAGAAGAGCAGGGAAGGCAAGCCAGAGAAAGCTTCACTTCCTGAGCTGGGCCACGTCGCCGTCACCGCCACATTTTCACACTCAGACTCTGGCAGGGATTTTGTTGCGATGGTCAAACATGCACAAATGTTGCTGTTAATTTTTGGACCCCAAAATTAGTTTCTTCTTTTCTGCAAACTCAGGTTTGGAGGACATTTAATTGCAGCCCTGGTCACCTCTGTTGTGCAGATTTGCCTGTCTGCATAAGAACCAGCCTTTAGCTATTAGATATCAGGAGTAAGGAAAATAAAAGGCTGGTGGTAGTAGGGACGTTTCCATCTATATGCCAACCTATATGCATGCCAGCCCTTCTGTAGACTAGGCCCATGGTTCCTAAAAAATCCACTACACCATCTAATGTGAACAGGGAACGCTAGCAGAATTGAAGAGATCTGCAAACCCTAGCTAGTTCTGGGAGCAAGCTCTGGATATGGGGCATGACTAAAGAATGGTTACAGGTTGAGCCACAGCATAGTGTACTGTCAGCGAATATCACAAAGAAGAATGTTGCAAGGAAAAAAAGAGAGGCCTGGTGCCAATAGACAAGTTTCTGCAGATAGGAATGTGAGCTCTTAGAGCCAAGCTAGAAGTGACGAATGGCACTTGAACAGCAAGTGAACAGACTCATGTGTATTCCTCCCTGTTCACTTGCGCTCCACTTGCGCTCCACTTGATCAAGTGTCATTCGTCACTTGTAGCTTGGCCCTTTTCCTAGGAGCACTAGAGAGGTTGAGACATCTGAAGGGTCACTTCCTGTTTAGGAACAGGCGCAATGCCTGTAATCCCAGTCTAACCACGGGAGGCTGAGGCCGGCAGATCGCTTGAGCTCGGGAGTTCGGGACTGCAGTCACCATAACGTCAGAAGACGACTGTATCTCTGAGCTGAAAGGGTCCAGGAGAGGTGGCCCGGCTCATACTTGCGGAGCACGAAAAGCTTCAAGGATCATAAGGATCGCACTATGATGCTCTAGGAATCTCAAAAATCTGTTTTACCATAAATGTGTTGAAATTCCTAGAGCATCATCATGATATCACTTCCTGTTCCAAACCAGGTCTTGATGTTCAGGCTCTGATTGATCCCATTTCCCCCTGCTGCTCCATTGAGTGAGGGTGGGAGGCAGGGAGCACTGCTGGGGGGTCCTCTGCAAGAACTGGGTAAGTAGCAACCCTAAGGGCAGAGGCCTCTTTCTGTGTCCTAACTGAGTGCAGGCTAAATTGTTCCTGTCTTGCAAATCCATCTTTCAAATGCAACACAAAGAGTGCAGCGGTTGTCCAGAAGCTCTATTTGTGAAGTGGAAATATAACAGTGCAATCCTATGTGGAGATTCTCCACTCTAAGTCTATTAAAACCAATGGCCTTAGCCTGCAGGAACTCTGCACAGAATTGCACTGCTAAGTCAGTTTTTAAACATCCACATCTCTTTCCTCTTAGTAAAATATTGTAATATGACGTTTGTCAATTGTAGGTTAAAAAAATAACACAAGGTACTTTAAGAACTATTCATTCAGCCGGAGTGTAAAACATCTATCAAATCTCAAACACATTTTAAAATTAAGGTAATGTGAACTGGAGGTTTTCATCTATTTGCCTCAACACTCAACTATGAAACAAGGCAGTAATTACATAGACAAGCATGTGTGGGTTCAACTAGTTTGTATTTATTTAAACATTTAACTTTAAACTGCTAATTTTTGTCAACACTTATAAACTGACAATTTGAGGGTGGGGTGCACTAGGCATCAACCTTGGATGCCCACCGGGCAAGTTCACACTAGCTCCAAACTTGGCTGGCAGTTTCGCCTGTTTTGTTTATCCCAGCCTGCACAGCCCCCCCTGTGCTGAGAGGTGCCCAGCTTCATCCGCTTCTCCTGACAGGCTGCAAGGCATCGACCAGGTTCAAGGGATGCTGCTTAGCACCCGGGGTGCTCGTTCACAGAACACTCAGCCGCCCACCCGGCATGTGAAGGCCTGTTCTGGACACCCCGCCCCATCACCAAGATGTCTCAGGGTGTTTGTCGATTAACCCAACCTATCCTGAGCAATCTGCCCTATTCCTGACAAACAAGGGGGTTAGCCTAACTTCACACAATTATGTCATGCAGGCAGGGCTTTTTTTCAGCAGGAACGCGGTGGAACGGAGTTCCGGAACCTCTTGAAAATGGTCACATGGCCGGTGGTCCCGCCCCCTGATCTCCAGACAGAGGGGAGTTTAGATGGCCCTCCACACCACCGAGCGACGCGGAGGGCAATCTAAACTCCCCTCTGTCTAGAGTTCAGGGGGCGGGGCCACCGGCCATGTGACCATTTTCTCCTAGGGCAACGCCACCTCTCTTCCCAGAAAAAAAGCCCTGCGTGCAGGCCATGACAAAGATCAGCCAAAACAGAGGTCTCATCCCTCCTCGGAAAAGTGGACTCCGTCACTTCCATGCAGGTGTGGCCAATCATACCTCATCAAAGGATGGGAAATGCTAGCCCCTTTGTTTGCCATGACAGCCTTTTCAAAGGCCATGTTGCCTTTCCTCCTAGCATTCTCAATTCCACCTGGTTTGCTTGCACCCCTCCAGATCCCCTCTGAAGGAGTTCCATCCAAAGCAGCAGGAGGCCAGGGCATAAACATCTAATTCTTTCTAAATCCTTCTGCATGCCCTAATTATAAGTCCACCCCTTTTGTCGGCACCACATTGTTCTCACCTAAATGAATAGCCAAGTCATCAGGACATCTGCCCTCTCTCAAAACGTGATGGAGAGAGGGCCGGAGCCGGCCCCACAATATCCCCCTTTTGCCACATCATCTGATATTTGCAAGAAGGAAAAGGCCAAGCTGTGACCCATCGACGCTAGCTTCAGCTCTCCTTTTTGCCCAAAAGACAATCAAGTGGCCCAAAGTGAGGTCTCTAATGGAGCTTCATGATATGCGCACAGCTGCAAGACAAAGTGTATGTAGTAGTCTCAAAGATGACCCAGTTCAAATGGCTGAACAAGCCCTGTGTTATCTAATGTAACTCTTGAAAATCTTGGATCGTCCTTGGCCGATCTGCTGCATAACCTGGCCAGGGAGGTCCAAGCCTGCAGCCGTTGAAGCTGGTCCAATCTGGAACAGTCTCCAGATTGCCAGCTGGCCAATCCACCATGCCACTTGGCCTGACAAGGCCCCAACGTGCCACAGATCACCACCTGGCTGTATCATGCAGCCTGAAAGGTTCCAACTTGCCTCAGGCCGCCCCCTG
This sequence comes from Eublepharis macularius, assembly GCF_028583425.1. NCBI lineage: Eukaryota > Metazoa > Chordata > Lepidosauria > Squamata > Eublepharidae > Eublepharis > Eublepharis macularius. The sequence goes on along the minus strand of NC_072795.1, from coordinate 122,101,425 downwards.
ATGGTCTGCTGCCTCTCTCAGCCAAGCAGGACCCCACTTTGCATCTCTCTCTCAGTCACTTTGCATCTCTCCAGGCCAGGGGCAGGCTCCCCATACTGCATCTCTCTCCGCCAATTTGCATCTCTCTCATCCAGACAGGCCCCCCATCTTGCAACTTTCTCAGCCCCTTTACATCTCTCCAAGCCAGGAAGCCCCCTCCCCTTTTGCATTCCCCTGTGCCCAGCATGCCAGGCAGGTGACTTCTGCTGCTGCATAAGGAGGCACCCACCGTTCCCCTGTATCTATCAGCCTGACAGATCCCACCCTGTTTCCCATGGCAGGCCTCCAGTTTAACCATCCAACCAGTACCCTGGTTAAATTTCTTCTGTGTGCTCAGCAATTATGATATATCCCTGATTAAGAACATAAGAGGGGCTCCGCTGGACCCAATCAGTGGCCCATCTAGCCCAGCATCTCATCCCATTTTAGATTGATGAGACATTAAATTTCAAACAACACAAAGCAAACTGCACTCCCCTAGAAAATCAGATTGCTGGTGGATTGACAGACAAGGGTGCAAACCCTCGGGAATTTGCCCGGCTGAGGCAAACTGATCCATAGCTTAAGCCATGAACCTCACTTTTTCTAAAACAATATTCAGCCCCTACCCTTCCTCCAACATCACACTTGTTGCATACTCCATCCATCCATCCATCCATCCATCCATCCATCCATCCATCCATCCATCCATCCATCCATTCACTCATTCATTCATTTTAGTACATTTTTATCTCACCCTTCTTTTAATGGGCTCAGGGTGGGGTACATGATTCTCTGTCCTTCTCTGTTTTTATCCGCAACCCTGTGAGTAGGGTTCTCAGGTGCCCACCAGTGGTGGGTAAACTCATGGGGGTTTGCACCCTTGCCCGCCAATCCACCAGCAATCAGATTTTCTAGGGGAGTGCAGTTTGTTTTGCGCGGTGGTAGGTTATGCCTGTAGAGAGTAACTGGCCCAAGGTGCTTTTCATGATGAATGGGGGGTTTGAACTTGGGTTTTTCACATCCCAGTCCAACTCTTTAACCAATACATCATTAAAACATTGCCAAGAGTTCTTAGGTTTTGCAGCCCTGCCATTTAGAACCACGTCACATTCATTCTGCCATGCAGAAAATAATAAGGGTCCCTGAGGTATGGGTAGGGTTGCCAGGTCCCCATACCCTCCTGGTGGGAGGAGGGGGGACCTGGCACTTCCTTGTGCAGGTGGTGTGTTCTTTGCGCCCTCTGGAGCCTGTGCAATGACATCACTCCCAGAAGTGACATTATCGCGCCAGCCGTGAGAACACTTCTGTGCTCCATGTGGGGCCAATTGGCCCCAAACAAAGCACAGGAGCGCTCCCACAGCCAGCGCAACGACATCACTTCTGGGCGTGATGTCATTGCGCCCCCTGGGAGCGTGCATGCTGTGCGTGCTGGGGTGAATGAAATTAGTAGTAACTATATGAATTCCGTTCATCGCTTATTGCATTGATTATTGTGTAAGAAGGACCTTTTCTGTAGCTTGTGACAGTTTTTCTGTAAGCCTCCCAAGTGTTGATTTGCAAAACTGAAGTATTCAAGAGGACTTTTTATTCAGATAGAAGGGCTGGGCTATAAAGAAGCAGTCTCAAAGAATCCTTAAAGGGATAGGGACTAGAGACATTACTCCTAAGTAGTGTCTATTGCTATAAATATGATCCTACTGGATAGTTGCTGTGTTTTTTAATATGACAGTCTCAGAATTGCTTGTGGTCTGTTTCAGCGTTTCTTCAACTCGGTATTGGATTTCTGCTGGTTTTAAATCTTTGCAAATCTGCATTTATATACCCTATTCCATTGCTCATTGAAATGTCTTTGAAATTGACTATGCTAACTCACACTGTGTAATATTGGCTGATAAAGGACATGTGTTAGATTCTCTAACATAATCTATATTTGATGATGAGTTACATGTTAAATGCAAAAATTGCCCAAATGGAATATTTCTCTTGAGGTTCCTGGTATGAAATGAGGAGTAATGAAGATACGTGCAGTGGTCTGTACTGTTTGTATAGGGATGTCACTTCCAGGGTGATGTAGTTTCATCACTTCTAGAGCAACCTGGGAGTAACGTTGCATAGGTCACGCTTCAGCATTTGCCCCCAATTTTAAGAGTTTATCATAGAGTTTTGGGTGACTGCTATCTGGGTTGTGTCACCAGTGACATCACTGTTCCTGTTACTCCCCCATAGACCCACATAGTGGGGGTGGGGGGAGGAAGCATGCTGCTAGTGGGAGGCCTCCCCCTGATCTGGCAGCCCTATCTGTTGGTGAGGTCAGGGCAGCAGGTCATGCTCCTAGTACATATGACAATCCAGAGGTTTCACATTGCCTGCTAGTTGGTGGTGGAGGAGAGTGACCTCACGTCAGAGTTGACATGGCAACCTGTGCTGGGATTTTCATGGCAAGAGACTATCAGAATTGGTTTGCCATTGCCTGGCTCTGCAACCCTGGTCTTCGTTGGAGGTTTCCCATCCAATTACTAACCAAGGCTGACTCTGCTTAGCTTCTGAGATCTGATGAGATCAGGCGCTCTTGGACTATCCAAGTCAGGGCGCCTGCTAGTTACAGGAGCCAAAGTTGCACACTGCTTGTCCCTTCTCTGCCTGAGTACACACAGCCTGAGTACACAGAGAATGCTAAGCTGTATCGAAGTCATGGGTAGTATAGTCTGACAGTTAGTGTAATTATTTTAAGTGTGTGTGTGTGTGTGTGTGTGTGTGTGTTTCTTTAAATGCTTGGTGTGTTACAGAAGAAGAATGGGGGGGGTAAAAGAGAGGGATAAGTGAGTGAGGTGATTGGTTGATGACTGAGAGTATTAGTGGAGCTGAGGGGGGTGTGTGTGTGTGTGAGTGTGGAGAGAGACAGTTAGCAGAGAGAGCTGGGACTGACAGTCAGGAATTAACAGAGAGTTTTCCAAGTAGAATCCACAATAGTGGTGTGAAAGCCATTGAGAGCCTGGGCAAAGCAGGCAGCCTGTGCGGAAGCCTGAGAGGATTCTCATTCTAGTCCAGTCAGGCAATCTGTGTGAAGCCTGAACTGTGTGGCTTTGTGAGAAAATGTGTGGAGTTTATTAGCTTAAAGAAGACCTATGTGGAAAATTACTTTGTGTGTCTGGGCCTATGTAAAGACACCTCTAAAACAGATAACTATCTTTGAAACCACCAAGCTTAAGTAATAGTGTGAAACCAATACACTTCATGTAATAATAAAAGTTTATTTTGTTTTTTGGAATTTAATTCCTGGTGGCAGCATTATCTACCCAGAGGGTGTAAGAATAAGAGGGTTTAAGACACAAAAATCTAACTACATGATAGAAAGGGAGTCATGACAGTTAGTGTGTGGGGGGGGCACTAGAATTTGGGAGATTTAGGTCAAAATCTCTACTCTGCCACGAAACTTGCTGGATATCCTTGGGCCAGTCACTCTTTCCGCCTAACCTACCTCATGGGGTCGTTGTGAGGATAAAATGAGGGGGGCTATATATGCCACCATGTTCCTTGGAGGAAGTCTGGAGTTTTTAAAAAGTACTGAATAGATAGTTCCTGGTTCAGATCCTGGGATTGTCAACAGCTGTTTGTGGTTATAGACTGGTGAAGTAAATGCTGTCTGCACATACATAGAGGCATTCTCTTGTTTGTTATTAAGGCTGTGCCCTGGCATTAGAAATATGTTCTGTGTGAACCCTTGTGCTCAGAAAGCTCTATTGCCACTGTTGCTGTAAGCACCTGGAGCTTAGAACTCTGCTGAGGCAGAAGTTTGGGGACCTACAGCCTGGCAATACATAGTATACCTTTTTCCTTTGTGGGATGTAATGCCGGAGAGTCCACCCTCCAAAGCAGCCACTTTCTCCAGGGGAACTGATCTCTGTAAGTCGGGAGATCTATTGGAATTTCAGGATGTCTCCATGACCCCCCCCCCCCCCGGAGGCTGGCAACCCTAACTGTTGCAAACTGAGTCTGTGAATTTGGAAGAAGGAGAGCTGGGGGTGGGGTTAAACCCCTGCTCAGTTATGAAGGGCTCTGGGTGACCTTCAGCCAGACACTTACCTCTTTAACCGACTCCACATAGTTGTTGGAATAAAATGCTATAATCCCATTTTGCTTCCCTTACATTCTGGGTAATTCCAGATAAGCGTGGCAAATATTTAAGGAAGGGAATACTAAGCTGTGTAAGATAAAAGGAAGCTGTGAAGGCAAGAGGAAGAGATGCCTTTTGGATCTATATAGAGCTGGTGATATGTCATGGCTAAGAGTGTAAAGCAATGATCTGCAACAAGATACCCACGGCACCATGGTGCCCTCTGAAAGTTTTCCTGGAACCTATTTGCTTCTTCCCCAAAGCAAACCAGCCAGTCCTGGTTTTCCTGAACAATGGAATAGGAGGTGCTTCAGAAAAAACCCAAGAGGGTAAGTGCAGGAAGCAACTATTCAAAGCTGCCTTCGTAGTGCAAAGACCACTTTGCTTGGAACCTCTCTCAGGTCCCAGCCCAAATAACAACCATTTTCTGGAAGTGCCCTCTCAAAATTTCAGAAGTGCTCATAGGCTCAGTAAGATCAAGGATCCTAGATTTAAGCCATTGAGCAGAAATCTTGTGGTTCAAATCTCATCTCACCCACAAATTCACTAGAAGATGGCTGTAGACATGCCATTATTTTGTTTGTTTAACTTTATCTATAGTCCAGCTTTCTCACTGAGACTCAAGGCAGATTATTCTCCCAACCTCACTTGAGTTACAGAAATACAGGACTGCCTTATAGGTTGTTGTAAGGATTATTGAAGGAATGCAAATGGAACCCTCGAAAGTGAATTATTAATTTTACAGTATTATTCTTATTATTTGTCCATAGGCCTGTAGTTCTGCATCATTTATATGTGGGGGTTTGTGTTACTTGCACATCTGAATCAGTTGGGATTAGGATTTAACTGTCATGAGAACTTCCATACAGATAAATCACAAGGTATTGCTGTGGAAGCACTGAGTGGCTGTGTTTGTTTTATCATTTTTAACGTTTTTTAGTAGATTTGGTGTGTGTGTGTGTGGTGGTGGGGGGTGTTAGTTCCTATGAGAACCTGGCTCAGGAAGAACTTCGATCATGTGCAGTACAAAGTGGCCGGGCCTTGTATCAGCCACGGTCAACACAGGAATGAAGTTGCTCAACTTGAAAACATGCCATCTTGAGTCTGTATAATTTCTCTTCTAATGATGCAAAATTCTTTCTACATTCCTATGGCCCCGTCTTTGGGCAAGAGCTGTAACTCTTTTGACAACGATAACTCTGCTTTCATGGATTTGGGTCCTTGTAGTCCATGAATCTTTGGTGTAGTCCAAAAGAGAGGGAATTGCCAGAGCACCAAAATGGAAATTAAGTTAGAGCAAGTGCACCAGTAATTTTTTAGCTGGGATTCTGCAAACTTGACAAAAGGGTGGCTTTTATCACACTATAAAGAGGCATTTACTTATGCAGCAAACTCTGCTGGGATTCAAGTGCCAGGCACCCCACAGTTGTTGATCAAAGTGATTCTGCAAAGTCCTGGTGACTTTGAATGAGAGAAAAGTTGGGAGGCAACTTCAGGATTTTCAAGCACTACCATAACAGAAGCCTTGGACAGCATGTGGCTTAATGGGAGGGCTACTTTGGTGTAGTGTGGAAGGCCAAGATCCTGCTCATCTAGTAAAAAGTGCTGCTGTATTTACCCATTTCCACAAATTGTTCTTGATTCTAGGTTGCCAGTGGGAGGGTGGGGGGCAGCAATGTTGGATCTGGGGCCTTCTGGCATGACTTCCTATTTAAAGGCTATGGATAGATCTCTCTCCAAGAGCAGAGGCATCCTTCCTTCCAGCAGGGCAAACTTTGCTTTACTTTGCCCTCTAGGCTCCACCATTACACATACTCTACTCTGACGTAATTATGGCTTTTCAACGTAAGCGACAACCAATTCTGCAAAGCTGGCTTCTTATGGAAACAGAAAGAACCAGTTGTTCCTGACTTTTGGAGATGTCTAAGATGCTATAATTGCAGGCCCAGAGCTCAGTTCATAGTGAATTTATGTCTGCATGCAGCACCAACTGCTTAAAGCAACTGATCCTGAATGAAGTTCAATCCTGAGAGGATTTGGGAGCAGGGGGAAAGCTGACTCATTTTATCAGATGATTTACCTCAAAGTTTAGGGAATCTCTGATAAAAACACTGTGCCAAGATAGAACCCAAGTCCTTGTTAGCCTTTCCCTTTATGGTTGGGTGGAAGGGAGAAGAAATGTCTCTCTCATTGACTTGGTGACATTACAGTATTATTGGCCTACCTGTTGGGATGGTTTTAAAGATTTCTGAAATAGTATATGTGAAGTACTTGGAACTCTCCAAGAATGCAAAACATATAAGTACAAACATTGGAAGAAACTGAAGCTGATGGAGATGCTATTATTCCATTCAATAGAGATAGGTTTGGCCCCCGATCCCACGGCATGGGGACACGGTTGGCAAAGGGGTAGGAAGGCCAAGGGCAATGACAGAAAGTAGGGTTTGGCAAAGCAAATGGGAGAAAACGGAAATGGAAGGAAGCAAGGGGTGGGGGGTGGAGACTGGTTGGTGAATTGGAGACCCTGTCCCCCAAGTGCCTCCCTCACAGGATGTGTTTTACACAGGACCACATAATAAGGAAAGGAAAACAAATCCACACCACTCTCTCTCCTTGATTTTTAGAACACAAATACATAAATTTTTAATCTGAGAAAAATACAAAATGAAACCATGTACAAGTTATGTACAAACCCTTTTTACAAGACAATATATTTATCACTGGATATTACAGATGACAAAGTCAGGTAGATCATTTCTGAGCACCAGCATTTGCGCTTGCTTGCTCTTTCCCTCCCATCTTTAGTCAAACAAAAGGAAACAGAAATGATGAAGCCACACTCCTTTTTCTTGATGAACTTTGGAGTTAATGCCCCAGCCTCTTAGTGTTAGACCTTTGGGAGAAACAGCTGGCTAACGTGGTTACTTCTAGAAGTTACACTTCCTTATCTGCATCACTGGCAGGGTGGGATGTGGGAATTGGTAGGCCACATTTGACAGCTCCAAAGATTTCTAGATCTTAATCATAAGAGTTTTTACGGGTGGGATGTTAAAAATTGTCATTGCCATTCAATTGTGCCCTGGATGCTAAAGAAAACAAATGTTTAAAATTGCATTTAAAAGTCTCCTAAGTTCACTTAAGGAATATTTGTAAGGGTTTCTGTTCATGATATATTATTTCTTTTTTAAATTGTATTTTAATTAGATATGTATGCAGGGCTTTTTTTCAGCGGGAATGTGGTGGAACGGAGTTCTGGAACCTCTTGAAAATGGTTACATGGCTGGTGGCCCCGCTCCCTGATCTCCAGGCAGAGGGGAGTTTAGAATGCCCTCTGTGCCACCGAGGAGCGCGGAGAGCAATCTAAACTCCCCTCTGTCTGGAGATCAGGGGGCGGGGCCACCAGCCATGTGACTATTTTCTCCGAGGGCAACCCACTGAGTTCCACCACCTCTTTTCCCAGAAAAAAAGCCCTGAATGTATGTCTATGTTTCTCTCCCACCCCCAGTCTGAAAAGCCTCTAGATGAGAAACTAATTGGGAAAGGAAGAGAGGCAGGTGGCATATGCAGCAATAGCTGTGAAAACTTTCTTGCTTCACAAACCTGCTGGAAGCATGTATGCGTGATCCATGCATAAAGCATGCATTGCTGCCAAGCTTCAATGCTTATGCCTGCTCCAGAGGCACTTCAGTGTGGACTTATCAGTAAGGGGGGGGGGAACCCTGCCAAATTCATGCAACATAAGCTGGCAGATGAGGTCTTTGTTGGAGAACACTAGCAGGTGGGGTTGCCAGAACAGATTTTGTAGAAACGAAGGAAAATTTGGAATCCTACTATGAGATTTAAGGGTATGTGTTCATAGAATGTGTGGAAGTATGAGAAATAAGAGAAAAACCATCCAGTCATGAAGATCCTCGTGAATCCTTCATGTGCCTCTTCAGCAGAGTCACAGGGATCTGTTGACCGAATGTGATTTTTAAGGAATTGCGCAAGCAACATGTTGCCTACAACTAGAACTAGATTGGACTACAAAATGTTATGTTCGGTGGGACTACAAAACTCTAGCAACCTTGACCATGGTACACTACAAAATGGAGCCCTTATCAAATGCTACTATAGTGTATTTCGCTCTGAAGGCAATGCTAAGGTACTGATCAGAAGGCAGGGCCTAACTGTGAACTGTGCTGGGAAAGACCAGATCATTAACCAACTGGAAATTTATTGCACTTGTCATGAGGCTGACTTCTACCATTTATTATTGCAAACTTTTTTTAAGCAGGAGGGAGGAAGTGACATAACTTACTCCTTGACTTTTCCTCTTGGTTCCTCTATGAAAATGTTATGGCTAATTGGTTCCTCAGTGTAGCCCTCTGTCTGGATCTAGTGAGAAGATCTCTTTGATGGATAGAGATCACACTGCAGCATCTTTCCTGGGTTGTCTGCATAAGTGAGACTTACCCCGGAAATGAAGAAGGGGGGTGAGGAGAAACCTTAATTAAAAAATTAATACATGAATGTTGTTATGCACAACTGTACAGACTGTTAATTATACTGCAGAACAAAAGAATTGCTTTGCTTGATCAGACCACCATTTCGTTTATTCTAGCTCTATATTTCTAATAATGTCCCAAATGCCGGGGAAGCTTACAAGAAGGGCGACGAGGGTGGAAATACTGGGTCCTAGGGGTCATTTAAAATAGGGGTGTGCTATAGAGATGGGCACGAACCAAAATATGAACCAAAAATAAGCATGAACCAGGCTGGTTCTTGGTTTGCAAACCGCGGTTCATCAGATCCCATTTCTGATGAACCGCCACAAACTTTAGGCTGGTTCGTTTGGTTTGCTTTTTGGTTCGTAACTGCAGACAGCCTGGTGCCAATCAATCAGTTTCCTAGGCAACGGGGGATGGACTTCCTGCAGACGTTCTGCTGACCTGGAAGTGACCTTCTGCTGGCCCGGAAGTGACCTTCTGCTGGCCCGGAAGTGATTATTTTCTGACCTGGATGTGACATTTTCACGAACCAAACAAACCGGTTTGCAAACCAGGGCAGGTTCGTGAAAGTTTGTGGTTCATGAAATTTGACGAACCATGAACCACATGGTTCAGTTTTTTTCCGGTTCGTGCCCATCTCTAGTGTGCTATTGCCCACGTGATCAAACCCTTGAAGCTGATCTTGAGATGGAGAAGGGAATAAGGGAGGTGACTAAACCAGATAATGTTGTGATGCTGGGTGACTTCAAATACCCTCACATTGACTGGGTAAACATGTGTTTGAATCATGCTGTGGAAATGAGATTTCTAGATATCATAAATGATTGTGCACTGGAACAGTTGATCACATAGGGGTGGTGATCTTGGATTTCCTTCTGAGCAGGGCCAAGACCTGGTGAGAGATGTAGATGTCATTGTACTAATCGGGAATAATGACCACAATGCTATTAAGTTCAGCATTCATGTCAATGGAAAGTTACTCCTAAAATCCAAAACAGTGACATTATTTCAAAAGAGGGACATTTACAAAAATGAGGGGAATAGTTAAAAGGAAGCTGAAAGAGAAACACAGGAGTGTTTAATCCCTAGAGAATGCTTGGAAGCTATTTAAAAGCACATTCATTGAAGCCCAGGTAGAATGCATTCCCCAGGTTAGGAAAGGTGCTGCCAAGTCTAAAAGAATGCCTGCGTGGTTAACAACCTAAGTCAAGGAACCCATAAAAAGTAAAAAGTTTTCTTTTAAGAAGTGGAATTTCTTCTCCAGTGAAGGGAAAAGAAGGGACCATGGGGTCTGACAAAAGAAATGTACATTAATAATTAGACGTGTGAAAGAGCAATTGAGAAGTGGATTGCTAAAATAAGCATTTCTATAAATATAACCAGAGCAAGAAACTAGTCAGAGAAGCAGCTGGGCATTTGGAGATGCAAGGAATAAAAGGATTGCTAAAAGAAGATGGAGAGATGGGGGAGAAGCTAAATGAGTTCTTTGTATCTGTATTCACTGTGGGAAGTGTGGGGCATGTACCCATGCCACAGCCACTTGTTTCAAGAAAGAGAAAGATGAAATTCAAGACCTATTGGGGTAATTAAAAACTAATTAGTCTCCAGGTCCTGATGGCATATAGTTGAAAGTTATCGAGGAACTCAAATGTGAGATTGTTGATCTCCTAAATCAGCCACTGTATCAGCAGACTGGAGAGTAGCAATTTTGAAAAGGGGTCCAGGGGGGAACCAGGAAATTATGAGCCAGTTAGCCTAACATCAGTCCAGACAAATTAATAGAAACTGTAATTAAAGTGAATTATTAGGCACATATAGGAACAAAGCCTGTGAGGGAAAATCAGCATGTCTTCTGCAACGGGAAGTCCTACCTCACCAATCTTCTCCAGTTCTTTGAGAAAGTGAACAAACATGTAGCTAACAGTGACCCAGGAGACATTATGTGCTTGAACTTTGAAAAGGCTTTTGACTAGATACCTCAGCAAAGACTCCTGAGTAAGTGTAGCAGTCATGGGATAAGAGGACAAGTTTTCTTACGGATTAAAAATTGGTTAATCACAGGAAGCAGAGATTAGGAATCAATGGACAGCTATTTCAGTGGAAGGAATAACAATAACAACATTCGATTTAAATAGTCCTTCAGGACAACTTAATGTCACATTCAGAGTGGTTTACCATGTGTGCTATTATTATCCTCACAACAACCACCTAGTGAAGTGAGTGGGGCTGAGAGAACTCTGAGAGAGCTGTGACTGACCCATGGTCACCCAGCTGGCTTCAAGCGAAGGAGTGGGGAATCAAACCTGGTTCTCCAGATTAGAGTTCTGCTGCTCTTAATCACTACACCAAATGGGGATTGGTATTGGGAATGGTGCTTTTTAATTTGTTCATAAGTTATCTGGACCTGGGAGTGAGCAGTGTAATGGCCAAGGTTGCAGATGACACAAAAGTATTCAGGATGATGAAAACCACAGAAGATTGTGAATAGCTCCAGGAAGATCTCCACAAATTGGGTAAGTAGGCAACAATGTGGCAAATTAAGTTCAATGTAGGTAGATGTAAGGTAATACATAACAAAAAATCCCAACTTCAAGTATATGCTAATAGGGTCTGAACTTGCTGAGACTGAGATGGAAAGAGACCTTGGGGTCATAGTGGATAGCTCAATGAAAGTGTCAACCCAATGTGTCACAGGAGTGAAAAAGGCGAACTTTGTGCTGGAGATTATGTGGAAAGGAATTGAAAATAAAACAGCCAATATTATAATGATCTTGTAGAGACATCTGGTGCAGCCTCGTATGGAATACTGCGCAGTAGTCATGGAATCTCAAAAAGGATATTCTAGAGCTGGAAAAACTACAGAAGATGATTAGGGGGTTGGAGTAACTTTCCTATGAGGAAGGACTGAAGAGTCTGGGACTTTTCAATTTAGAAGAGAGACAACTAAAGGGGAGCAGGATAGAGGTTTATAAAATTATGCACAAGGTAGAGAGAGGAGACAGACAGAACTTTTTCTCATCTCTTCTCTCTCATCTTCTACTATAACTTGAGAGCATCCCATGAAGCTGATGGGCAGTAGATTCAGGACTGAGAAAAGGAAATACTGCTTTCCACAACATGTCATTAACATGTGGAATTTGCTGCCAGAAGATGTGGCGATGCCCCCCCCCCCCGGCACAGACAGCTTTAAAAGGGGATTAGACAGATTCTTGGGGGATAATTTTATCAGTGTTTCCTAGCCACGGTGACTAAAGGAAACATCTACATCCAGAGATAGTCAACCTCTGAACACCAGCAACACCAGGGGAAGGCCTTGGCTTCTGTGCCTTCTTTGTTGGCTCTTGAGGGCAACTTTTTTGGCTGCCGGGTGAGAAAGAATGGTGGCCTAGATGGACCACAGGTCTGATCCAGCAGGGCTCTTCTTATGTTCTTAGTTCCACTGATTTAATGGAGCACCCCCCAAAAATAATGGAAGAAAAATCACCCCATGCTTGTGAATTTGCTCTTTACTAGCTAAGTGTTAACTAAGTGTGTTTATTTTACTACGTTTAATGTCTCCATTTTCTTGATTTATAATCATGGCTGCATTCATAGGGGGAGCAAAAATCACCTCTATTGTGGCAACAGCAGCAAGCAGAGTGGGAGGGGTAGGAACAATGTCCACAGACACCTGTTCCCATGCCAGTCGCGGCAGCTGCTGCCGCCCCTGTGATTCCTTCCCCTCACCCCCATGCCTACGCAAAAATGCAGGTGCAAGGCACCTGCACTCAGAAAAACAGGGTTGCACCTACCTGTGTTTTTCATTCAGTGTTGTTCTGTGCAGGCACACATGGGAATCATGCATGCGCAGACCAGTGCAACTGGCCTGTGCCTGCGCAGTTCTCATGTGGGACTGCACAGAAGACACAAGAATGAAAACAGGGTTGTACCTACCTGTAATTGTTGTTTATTGAGTGTTCTTCTGTGAGGCACACATGGGAACTGTGCATGTGCAGGCCAACCACGCTGACCTGCGCATGCACAGTTCCCATGTGGGACTGCACTGAAGACATGATGAACCCCCCTTTCCTCTCCTTCTTTCTCCTCTGAGCCACACTGTAATGCTGCAGCTGAGCTTGGCAAGGAAAAAGCCCTCACAGCTCTTCCAGGATACATAGACATATGAACAATTTAACGTGAATGGAGCAATCATGGATTTGGCCAACAGCATCCCAGTGATCATGGAGCTGGAAGAAGCTTTGCCCTGACCATTACATGGGGATGGCTGCAAGGCTGATTTGGGTCTTTCCCCCAGGGCTGTGTATATATTTCAGGCTAAGTCATTAAAATTCTTTGTCCTGGCAATCTAAGTTCTGTACCAAGAAAAGCTGAATTTTGTGATGTGTATCAATTATGCAAACTGAACAACATGTACAATTTCTCTTATTTTACACAATGGATACCACAGTGGTTCCAATCTTGCATGATTCACTCCCCACCCCACCCACCCCTCGATGGGCATGGGGCTATGCAAGTTGCCAATGGTCCACTCCTAATCTTTGGAAATTTCTTTCAACCCACTGCACTGGCATGTGAGATTCCAGCAGAGATTGGGTTGGATCTGGTGTAAGAACACATACATCACTGGAATAGCCGTTCTGTTGCCAAAGGGTGAAAAGTTCCTGATTCCGCCTAGGAGGAAAACCCTGACTTTGCCTTCCAGACTGCTCATGAGAATCCCCTCACCCCTGAGGGCAAAATTTCAGTGGGCTGCAGAAGGAAACTAGAAAAATCCTGTGTTAAGAGGTTCAACCTGCTTGCAGTATTTCAGAATCAACCCAGGACTCACAGACCTTCAATCATATTCCTGCAGCTGTAAGGGGTAGAAACTTGCTGTAAAAATAAAATGAAAGCTGAAACTTTCCAGAAATTGAAAATCCAATAGTGCATTGTTTTCACTTTATCTGCAGCTCCAGAATTATGGTTGGCCGTTTTCACACTGCTTACCGGCCACGGAACATTGCACCAAGCTCCTGGAACGATAGCGTCTTTTGTGGCCAGTAAGCAGTGTGAAAACGGCCGTTGACACACAGATCCATCCTTACTAAATCAGCAATCAAAAGTAGGAAACAGAAAGAAAGCTTTTATTGTAATTTCAATATGAGTCCTCTTGGCATGGATGTATCGGTTAGTTATGGACATTAACCCCCCCCCAACAGATGTGTGTTCCTAGATTAACATTTTGGAAGTACTCATCATCTGCTACTTAAGTGCTTTACTGTTCAAAAATGTTTTTTGCTTCATAATGTGGCCTTTGAAAGGAATGGGATGATCCACTTAAAAAAGAAATGACTGTACAGTCTTACTCTGATTGTAATAATTTTCTGTATTGAAATATCCAATACATTTCGATGGAAACTGAATTAGTTCTCTTGGTATTGAGGCAGATGGTACTTTTGCCATCTTGAAGTTCATGAATGAAAAAGGAGCACAGATGGAGTACAATCCACATGTTTTTGTCCCCCATCTCTGGTGAGGCTGTGAGATGTTCTCGGTGGATTGTGCCCTATGAAGAAATAGTTTTAAACGATCTAATACAAACTCCAGAATTCAAATTGCAGCCTGCCCGTAGGTTTTCAGTGGTAATTCTCACCATTGTTTTAGGTATCATTATATGGCTAAATAAAAAGGATTGCTCTTTTTTGTTTTTAGGAAACTGGTAAAATAAAATTGGAACTTTTGAGAAACAATCCAATTTTCCAAACATTATATTCACAGTTATTATTTTTCCCCTTTTGAGTAGCTAATTCTACAAAACATAATGACAAAGTAGTCACAGTCGAAGAAGTCACTCCAGAGTTAAGCCTATTAGGTGTGAGTATGAATATATTTGTACTGCAGCCTGTAGACAAACATTAAAGCTGAGATAGTTTGAGCTTAAAATATTGGGTTATATAGTGGACACCTTTATCTGCTCAGTACTTGTTTGATTCACTGATATTACTCTAATGATAACAGTATCACAGAATGTTTAATCTCAGCATTTTTACAACTTTGCACAATTACAAAGCCTAAAAATTAGCTTGTGTTGTGGGACCCAAAGCCATCTCTTCCCTCTGCTCTTTTAAAGAAACATCAGCCCCAGCTCGATCTAGATCAGCAGTTGATAATTTAAACTGGAAAGAATATATGCTAAATTATTTAGATCTTCAAATGCTGGGGCAGCAGAGGTATGAAACATCACCATTTCCCCCCCGATGTCTAGAAAGCCTATTGGCCATTTAGTGAAAAACTACTCATTGAGTTGTAAGTAGTTTCTCAAAAGACCTTTTGAACATCATATGAAATACATTCATTATTCTTTGTTTCTACGTTGATGCTTGTTTGGGTGTTACTTTTTCAGTGGAGTCCCAAAAGCTTGGACATTAAAAGCAGATTTCTATCACGTAGGAAAAAAAAGAGGAAGACAAAAATTAAGTGGCTATAGGACAGCATGAGCAGTGGCTGAACCATACATAGTATTTGCATCACAGTTAGAACTCACCTAATATCCAGACATCTTAAGAATGAGGGGCTGGATCTGGCCTTCATTAGCACAAAGGGGCCAATGGCAAGATGTGATATGCAAATCAGTTTTATCACCTCTCCAACTGTATTGTGGGAGATGAATTCAGGCCTAAGTCCAGCCAATTTTTTTTTGAAAAAAATTATGGTGTAAAATATCTTGATAAGATTTTTTTTTTTAAAATCTGGTCTAAGTCAAAGCCCTCTGAAATTTGGTGAGGAACTTGGGAGTTCCATGGCTGACCCCCCCCCCCCTTTCCACTGAGATCTGCTGCTGTCAACATGAAACAGAACATAAAAATAGTCTCACTTCTCTGTCTTTCTGGAAGGTACCAGGATCAGTCTCTTGTTTATGTGCTGCGTTTTTGTTTTAAGCTGTAATATATACTGCCTTGTTTTTGACATTATATTTATCTGTGGCAAAGATGCTCGGTATGAACATCTGTAGTCACTATGATGGAAAACAGATAATTTGAGAGAATGTTAAATCTACAAAAATATGACTTTCCCACTTTTTTTTTTCAAAATAAATATGCTTCAGTTTATTAAGAGCTGGTGTCAACGCTAAACAAAATACACATCTTCCAGGAAAGAAACATTCTAGTAAACTCTTCTTTGTTTCTTCTGCTTCTTTGATTTACTAAAAATACAAGGTGGACCTTCTAAAATACATTTTTTTTGTTTCTCTTAATTACATTTTTCCTTTGAATTGTGACCATCATTCTCCTCAAAGACACTGAAAGAAAGAGCAGGAATATATAATTTTTCTTCTTTTTTTTGTATTTTGCTGGAGTCTGGCCACGTTTGCAGCTGTGCCGTTAAGGGAAAATACTTGACAATGAAATAAAGAAAAAATATATTTTCTTTCTAATAAATAAAAATAATTTAAAACGCTAGAGGCTATACATGACTGTTTTGATTATGTTCTTCTTCTTTTTTATATAAACGGAACAGTTTCCAAAATACATGGAAGCAAATTATTAAAGGCAGACAAACAAAGATCTGTCTACTTTGCTTTCCGGCAAACTCTTTTAACTTTTTCCACCAGTGGTTCAGCATGAAAAGAATAATAAATGTCACATCACCATTCATGAAGTCTGTCAGGCTTTTTTAAAAAAATAGTTCTGGCCTTCTGTAAGTCAACACTCATCTTCCACTTCTCTGATTGGTGGTATCAGGCTGCTTGTAGACTTATACTGATTGATCTGATTGGCCACGTGTGTACTCATAGGCTTGATTTGAATGTTTCTGGGGTAGGCATTATCCGGCTCATCTGTAAACCATTTCTTTTCTGCTAAAGAGCAAAACAGGTGGAGAGACAGAACAAGGGAGCAGGGAAATGAAAAGTTTAATTAGTGCCAAGCCAAAAGCAGTTGAGAAAAGTGCACAGGGGGACAGGGAAGTGGGAAGCAAAGCAATTGATAGTAAGTGGCTTAGAAAAATGGCTTGCAGTGAAATACTATAGATTTAATAAACCTGAAAAAACTGATTAGAAGAGAGGATTGAAAAGTTTGAAGGAAACGGATTAAAAAGACTGACTTGTTTGCTGAAGGTGACAAGACCCTTTAGGGGAGAATAGCAGAAGACCTGCTTTCTACATGAATGTGATTACTGAAGTGATTGGTGATGAGAGAGTTTTTGTGAGGTACAACCACAGTTCAGGTTAGAGCCCCGATGAATTTGCCCCATACATTCTTCAAAGGGCTCACCTTTGTGAATCTCAGTATCAAATAGTCCTTGAAAATCTGACACCTAGGTGCGATTAGATCTTTTGCTATGGCTGGAATCTAATATCAATATTTGACGAGGACATGTAATGGTGTATAGTATTTGATGGAATCATTAGCTGATTTGCAGTATTCTTTCAGATCACTACTTGGCACGTGGCATGCAAAGGTAACTACTATTTGATGATATTTGATATATGACAGATGATGGAGTGAATATTGGACAGTATTTAGCATCTAACTGGTGACAATTTGTGAGATTAGGATTGGATACCTGCCCAAATCAAAACTGTGAAGGGATGGCTGAGCCCAAAGGACACAAATCTTCAATATTATGATGGAAAACATGTTTAAAATATGAATTCAAATTTCAAAAGGGAAATTTAAATTCAGCCTCTGAATGGCAACATTGGAAAATATATTCAACAAGTGGGGCCCCCATGAGACTCACTTTGGGGGGGGGGTCTACTTTCCCACAGCTATGACAGCAGCTCCCCCAACACACCTGACCCCAGTTTCACAGCTTCTGCCACAGTAATGACTAGAGATGGGCACGATCCACATTACGATAGAAAAAAACCACGATAATGGCGATCGCGCTATCATGACCCGGCGGATCGTGATCGTCCACGGCCAACTATCCAGCAATCGGGAGAGGCCTGGATCATTGTGTTCAGGCTCGGATCGGGGATCCAGACACTCAGGCGCTAGCAATCTATTCCCTTGGCAATGGAGCCAGGGGAAAGCCTGAGCTCTGTTTGCCCTCCTTCTGTCGCCCTGGAAACCTGAATGGAAGCCCAGCTTTCCTTGATCAGCAGGGCTTCCTTCCAACCACGGAGCAGCAAAGCAGAGAAGACACCCAGGGGAGGGAGGGGGAAGGGGGTGTTCTGTAGCTATGGGCACTCCAATCTCATCCCTGCAAACCCTGATAGGCAGCTCTGATGGCCAAACACAACCTCCTGTGTTGCTGAATGGGACCTGAGGGGAGGCGGCTCATCGCCGGCTCCCTGTGCCCGCCAGGCCCGGCGGCCGCCGCCAGCACCCACCATTCATGTATCGCTGGGAATACCAGCGCGCTCCAGTTTGGCCTGGTGGGCGGGCACATGGGGGGTGCTGCCGGCGAGTGGCCAGACCCCCCGCCCCCTGAGGGGAGGCGGCTCATTGCCGCCTCCCCGTGCCCGCCAGGCCCGGCGGCCGCTGGCACCACCCACCTTCCCACATAATACCAGCGTGCCCTGCTTTGGCCTCCACAATCACGATCCACAGCTCGGGAACGGGAGATGGTCGGCACGGATTGTTATTTCGGGATCGTCGTCGGTGCTGATCCACAATCCGCTGGATCATTAAAAATTTTTGGATTGTGCCCATCTCTAGTAATGACACTCCCTCCTAGCTTGCTCAACCATTTTCGATGCTTTTTCTAAACGCTCCCTGCATCACTGCCACTGGGCCCACCAATGAAGGAAGCAGTAGGTTGCTTTGGGGGGTGGAATTTAACCCCCCCCCCCGCCTCATTTTTAATAGTTTTCAGATTTTTACACAAACCTAGGGGGTCCCCCAAGTTTGCAGAACTACGTGTGTTGTGTCAGTGTGGCCCCGATCTGCAGATTTAAGTGTCTGCAGATGGGAACCTGCAAGGACTTGCAAGGGGGTTACTTCATTTCCCCCCATATCCCCTTTCCCACACTATTTCTTCTTTTTCTCTTCCTCACAGCCTCCATAGGCTCACCAACAACTTAACTTTTATCTGCCCTCCATCTTCACCTATATTTCTTTACTTCATTGGTATACTGCCTTTCTCCACAATGGGGACCCAAAGCAGTTTACATCATTTTCCTTACCTCCATATTATCCTCATAACAACTCTGAGAGGTAGGATAGGCTGCTTCCATTCAAAAGAGCACACAGAGCACAGGGAGACGAGCACTTCCTCTACCTGTTATGGTCCTTTGATACTATACAAATGGGGCATTTAGACTGATAGCTGTAAACACAGCTGTGATATTTATTGGTATATATCATAAGTACTTATCATATATAGTGGAATACTTAATATTTATAAGACCTTGATGATATTTTGACTGAATTTATTCTCTTTTGAGCACTGTGCACTTTTAATATTAAAAATCAGGAATTGCTAATACAAATCTATTTATTATCCACGGAGATTTTGTATCTTTAAGTAGATTTCCACTGGGCAAGGCTGCAATTATTCCTTGAAATATCAAAGGAGTTTGTTTACCCCAAATCCTGGGGTACAGAATATCCTCACCACTAAAGAACTTATCAGAATTCTTCCCCTTTGAACAATTTAAACATGTCTTGAAATCTTCAGAATGTGATCTGGATTTTCTCGGGCCTCATTCTTTTGTACTGTACAGATCTTGGGAGATTTAGCTGCAAGAAAATGGGCAAACACTAGACTATTTACATGAGGAGCAGTTCCTGTGAGCTTCTATCTTGGAAAAAAAAACAGCTCAGGGAGAAAGAGAATAAGCTTTGCTGAGGCTCCCAATTCTCACATTTGGTCAATATCTTTGCCTGTATGGGGCCAGCTGCATAATTTGTTTGCAAAGTTTGGCTGGATTCATGGAAGATTCTCTGTGAATGAGTTGCTGTGGCAAACATGACAGAGGGTTGGATCCAGCCAGCTTTCCCACTGGTTAAAAGAGGAGGAGGGAGACCACTTTGATCACCCAAAATGCCTATGCTGGGGATAATGGAACCTGCATGGACAGAAAGTATGTGGGTGAGACTGAGTTGGCTGGATCTAACCCAGTGTAATGTTTTTGTTTCCATAACAACCACAAGAACTACCCTGAGCTCCACTGAGGATGTTGCTGATATGCTGGAGCTTGGTCTGGCATCTAGCAATGTGGTGGTCTTACTTTTCACAGCTGTCCCACTTTGTGTGCTTAAAAATGGCTAGAGCAGGGGATTTACTGCCCCTAGCAGCTTGCTGGGTATCATTTTATATTTCTTTTGTAAGTGATCTTATTCAATGAATTATAAACTCAAAGGAAGATGTAACTAATATTTGATATATATTTATGCTCATTTGAGCCAAGTTTGCTTTCCTCCACAAGGTAACGCACATAATTTGGGACCAGGTCCTACTACGCTTGCTAATCAAGTTTGCTCTGATTTGAACAGATTGGCCGATAGGAATTCATAATGTTAAATCCTGCATAGTGAAGCTAACTGATTAAGTGCCTTAAATTATTCTTCCTGACAAAATGATAAAGTTACAATCTGTTCTGAGATGATCTACAGCTTGCCAGACTCATACAGCTTCTTTCTATATTCATTAATCTTTTTTGTCACACACATATACACACACACATACACACATATATATATTCTCCATCCATAGATCTTTTAAAGTCATCGGAACATCTGAATTGTTAATGAGGCTCTAAGGGGAAAGTCCCTGTCAGGATGGTTTCAGAAAGGTTATAGAGAAAGAAAAATTCTGGGAAATGTGTACACATCAAAATAATTTCAGCTCCATTTAAAAACCATTTAGCTCAAGTGTGACACATGAACCATTATGCATTTGTGGAAACCAATTTTATATGATCTATAATTAAACTAACCTTTCAGAGAGGTGTTAAAGTGTGGTTCTTGTGTGTTTAAAAGCCTTGCAAGATCACACAAACAATTTCAAACTAGCTTTTTTTTTCAAATACTTAGTATTTAAAATGATTTTGAGAGAAACCAAGCATTGTGCTCCTAATCGGTCTCTTTTTCTGTGATTATTTGTCTGCTGTGCTACTTTATAAACTTTCCTTGACACTTGGGAGAACTTGGGGCAAAATAATCCAGCTCTGGAAGTGTCTGAAGAAGAAAGCAACAGTGCTTCCCGATGCAATGAGAGGAAATGTGCCTACAAATAAAGTAACCACCTGCAAGTAAATTTCCCTGGGCTGAAAATCAAGATTAGACATGGGCACAAACCAAAAAAATTTAATGAACCAGCGGATTGCGGTTCGGTGCCGCCGCCGATCCCGAAATTGCAAACATTTTCTGTTGCCAAACCGGTTTGCGGTTCGTTGGGCGCGGAACGGCCCCTGTGGCACTTAAAGAGCCCATATTCCCGGGGAGTGTTTAGCAAGCTCTCCTACAGCCATCACCCAAGTTTGGACAAGATTGCAGGAGGGATCTTGAAGTTATACCCTCTCCAATCCAAGGCCCCCAGGAAACTCCCACAAAAATTCAAGCTCAATTATACTCTCAGTCTCTCTCCCCAAAGGCAAGTGGCAAGCAAGAGCTCTGTCCCACTCCACTACTTGCTGAAAGTAAAACCCAGCCTGGGAGCCCATGGCTATTTATAAGCACAGGTCCCATTGAGCAACACAGGTCTGTGTTTGGCCATCAGAGCTGCCTATCAGGGTTTGCAGGGATGAGATTGGAGTGCCTGTGGCTACAGAACACCCCCTTCCCCCTCCCTCCCCTGGGTGTCTTCTCCCAACTTGTAACTGCTTTGCAGCTCCGTGGTTGGAAGGAAGACCTGCCAATCAAGGTAAGCTTGGCTTCCATTCAGGTTTCCAGGGTGACAGAAGGAGCACAGACAGAGTTCAGGTATTCCCCCGGCTCCGTTGCCAGGAGAATTGATTGCTGGCACCTGACTGTCTGGCTTCCAGAACCGCGGCTGAATGCACCGAACCAGGTGTCTCCTTAATGCTGGTTCGTTTGCCGTGGACAATCATGAACCGCTGGATTGCAATTGCACGATTGCCAATTTCATGGGTTTTTGGAGTTCGTAATGCAGTTCGTGCCCATCTCTAATCCAGATCATCCGAATCCAATTGATCTTCCTGACCCACAGAGTATCAGCTCTCCAGCTAGGGTTTCTAGCTTGGGTAAAATGTGAATTTGTACATGGGTTTCCTTTTGTTGGATCAGTTAAGATCTGCCACACAAACCTTGCTCTTCAGAAGTGAGGCAGGTAGTAGTTAGAGACAGGGCTTTTTTAGTAATGGCCCCTTGTTTGTGGAATGCTCTCCTCTGTGAGGCTTGCCTAGTGCCTATGTTACTCAGGACAAAACATTTCTGTTTACTCAGGTTTTTGAATAAAGGGCTGGTCATATTCCTTTGAAGTTCATACAACATTTTGCCTGAACAGAAACTATTCAGTTTAACACAAAACTTTGCTACCGAATAGAGATGGGCACGAACCAAAATACGAACCAAAATTAAGCACGAACCAGGGTGGTTCGTGGTTTGCGAACCATGGTTCATCAGATCCCATTTCTGACGAACCACCACGAACTTTTAGGCAGGTTCATTTGGTTCATTTTTTTGGTTTGTCATTGCAGACAGCCTGGTGCTAATCAATCATTTTCCTAGGCAACAGGGGATGGACTTCCTGCAGACCTTCTGCTGACCCGAAAGTGAATTTCTGCTGGCCCAGAAGTGACCTTCTGCTGACCCAGAAGTGACGATTTTCTGACCTGGATGTGACATTTTCACGAACCAAATGAACCGGTTTGCGAACCAGGGGCAGATTTGTGAAAGTTCGTGGTTTGTGAAATTTGATGAACCACGAACCACATGGTTCGGTTTTTTCCCGGTTTGTGCCCATCTCTACTACCAAATTAACCTGTTGCTTGTATGTGTTACTCCACTTAGGATTTTCCCACCACTGGTTAAGAAGTGTGTAAGAAATTAGAACGTAGTTTGAGACAGGCAGTGCAATAGAAGCCAGGACTCCTGGACTTTTATGAGTTAGTTAGAAGAGAGCATTTGAGTTGATCTAGCTTATATGATTGCTGCATGACAAATCAACCTTTGCACCCAAAGTCTCTTTACTCTCATGTAAATAAGCTTTGTTCCTATGAGATGGCTTGGCCATGCTCAATGTTGCCACCTTACTGAAGGCAAAGGGCTCCAATCAATAGTCTGGAAAGCTGGAAGTATAATACATATTTTTATAAGGTATATCCTTTGCATCTGGCCACCTTAGGAGGAAGATGTCTTGGGCCGATTCCAGACGGCCCTCCCCATCCCGAAACGTCGTGCGGAAAACGCAATGTTTTCCGCGCGATGACGCACGACGTTTCGGGATGGGGAGGGCCGTCTGGAATCGGCCTTGGTTTAGCTTCTTTAATTTTTTGTTTGTTTAAAAAGTGTTTACAGCCCCAGAATACAGAAATGAAGTCAGTGGGAGAAATTTAAGTCTTTAGAATTAAGGGGACTCAATGGGATTACACTTTGGATTGGTTTTGTAAATCTCTAAAACATATGCCCCTGGGGATGGATGGACAGACGGACACACAGACACACGCACACACACAGAACCTTTGCTATCATATTCCTAGCAAGAGTTCCATCCAGGCCACCGTCCAAAGAGCTCAAGAGCCTATATGGATCTCTAGTTTACCCTCACAGCAACCTAAGCTGAGAGAGAGATTTGACCAAAGACACTCAGGGAGCTTCATGTAGAGTGAGGATTTGAACTCTTCCCAGTCCTAGCCCACACCCCTTACTATTCTTACCGGCTTTCCTGTAAACTGTGGTTTCAGAAAGGATGTTTTTGTCAGAAAATAAGAAAAAGCTTTTGTTTCTTAAAAAAAAACCTGTAGTGAGCACCAGCAAAAATACTGATTGCTTTGTAGGTGGCATGTTTAACATTAAAATGGCAGTGTTATGGGGGGTACACAGATTGCATCCAATCCCCCCTCCCAAATTACAAGTATTAAACATCTACCACCCCCATACTTGTTTGTTTGGCAGGGAGTATTTTATATGCACTCGCTAGTAATCAAATTGCAGGGAGGTGAAACTGCTGTCATTATTTCTGAACTTATTTGACTGTTCCCAACATGGTTTCCCCCTGCAAATATGTTTTTGGAACGAAATGTTAGGAGATGGAATAAACGAGGCTGTTATTAAAGTTTCTAACTTCTACAACATGGCAAATAAACAGGATACCACTTCCCCTGATTTTAGAACCTGACTTGTCTTTGCAGAGGGGAGGCAATCTAGATAGGGCAGCGGCAGTGACTTTTGTTCTGCTTCAAGTCTGCCCTCTTCATATATAACGTTAGGTGAGACGGGAGGTTTAATTTTAACAACGAATGTGCCTCCATGGGGGAAGATGAACCCCCAGCCCAGCCCTCATCCTGGAGGCAGGGGGAAAAGATGGGCAGGTCAAGCAGGGGACAGAAGTGGGTTGGGTCATTTCTTTTGACCACACCAAATGCAAACTGCTTCCTATCTTTTGCATTAAACACAAATAAAGCAGATGCTTGATTCATCAGCTGCTGCCATCAGGCCTACTTTGGCCCTGACCTCTGTAACGTGTTCATTTTCCAGTGTGGGAATTTTCCTGCTCCAGGATCAGGAACATAGGGCACTTCAATCCATTTCTGGATCCAAACAATCCAAATAAAGAACTGCTTTGTTCTTAGTGTATGATTTGTTCAGCTGTCAATAAATACTGAAAATGTGAAAGGAATCCTGGAGTTCTTGTAGTAAAGGCACTATTGTAGGTTCAGAAGAGGACAACAGAGGGCTCTAGGCCTCTTAGAACTCCAAGGACTCCACCTACCCTGCAAATTTCATTCTACAAACAATGCTATGGCTCTAGCCCTCATGGTTCTTGTTTAGTGATTGTTTCTTTCCAAGCCAGTACTGAGTACTGGCTCACTGGGGCAGGGGGGAGCTCTGCCAAGTCTTGAGGGAGGAATTGGTGGAAATCAGTGCAACCATATATATGAGAACTGGCATGTTTTTTAAAACAAAAAAAGCACTGAATCACATTTTGAAAATAATATACAACTGGCAACACATCTGCCAGCTGCAGTTCGGGTATCATTCATGTTAAAAATTATGTGCAAATGATTCACGATAAATTATGCAAACCAGCTGCACCCCTGTGACTCATGGAAGAAGTATGTATACAGCATGGATCAATTTGCCCACTTCTGTTGAAAGCATAAATGCGCAGTCCAGCAAGACAGCTCCTCCTGTTCCGGCCAGCAGCTAAAGTGGTTGAACTGTGTATTTGCATCCACGCTGAAAGACCCATCCAGGCTCTGCTGGAACTTGCTAAATGGATTGTTCTGTGTGGATGGGGATTGGGAGGGTGGCACTAATTTTGCACACTATTGCATATGACTAGAGCTCAGTAGGCTATGAAATGAAATGCTGGGCTGCATCAAACATTTACTACTGAACATTTCTGGCATGAAAACAGGTTTGGGGAGATGCACAAAGATCTCCCAAGTACCAGTTTGGGTCAGTTTGGAGCATCTTCACATCCCTGATTGGCTACTCCCCCTGCCCCCCAAACAAGTGAGTCATCACACAGTTAGCACTGGGAATGTGATGATGTTACTGAGGACCACAGAAGCTAATTCTGAGTGCTTTCTGATTCACCTATTTGTAAGGGAGTGGGAATTGGGTTGTACCTACCTATAACTATGGTTCATCAAGTGGTTTTCTGGGCATGGCCGTGCAGTCTTAGTGTGGGGCTACACAAATCCACAAAGATGTACAGGGACTCATGACAAGGAAAGAAAGGTGCTGGAATAGCAGCTGGCCAGAAGTAAAGATACTTGCCCTGGAGTGCTGTAGCCACCACCATGCTAGGTGCTGAGCTGGGGACCCTGAATGAGTCTCGGGAGATCCAAAGATGTGCGGCAATCATTTCATCTAGTTATCTTTGACTGGGGGCAGTTACTTTTCACATCCCATTCAGGTTGGCTCTACTACTTATTCTTAAACCATGTGTAAATTAACAAACAAACAACATTTTGCCACTGCAGTTGGATGAATCATCACTTTTGCTTGTTTACCAGTTTTAAAGATGCAGGTGGTTTCAAGCAATGGTTAAAAGTTTGCTTTGGTGGATATATTAGTGCTTTATTGCATTTACATCTTATTTATTTATAGTCTGCTTTTCTCGCTAGGACTCAAGGCAGATTATGCAAAATATCTTGCCATTCTTCCATGATGAAAGTCATGACAGTGTATGTCAGGCTCCAAGGATGTCTCTCATCCAGATGTTCAATAAATACAGCTCTGCTTAGCATGAGCAAGATTGCCGTATGAAGTGCCCTCCTTGGAATCTACTGAAGTCCACAGTAACTCAAAAACATTCCTTGGAGTCAATGCAATGGAAACTTCCAAGTTGACATATGGAGGCTCAGGCCAAACCAGCTTGTGCAAGTGGCACCTACACTCTGGCATTGTTGCCTAGTTAGATCAGCACGCAGGGCCTGAGGTAGCAGATGGCAGGAAACTGGACCCATAATCAGCCCAGGAACATTCATGTGGAGGATATCAAATAGAATACTAAACCAACTGGAGCAATGGTAACCATACACCAACACTGGCCTTTGTGCCGCCCTTCCTGTTTCTCCAGAGCAGCCTCCTCTGGCTGTATCTGCAGAGCTAACAGCATGATCTGGGACCCAAGAAGTCCCCTATGCAAATCTTGTCTCAGCCATGAACTTTGGATGTGGCCTTATGCTAGATATTCCTACTAACTTTACAGGGCCACTGTAGAAGCACCAGGTTGCTATAAGTGAAGCAATTTCAGATGTACAACATGCTATGTAAATACTAAAACTCATTAAAGATTTTTAATAATTTGGGATCTATAGATTATGAGCCATCAATATATTAAGGCAGAATTTTTAGATGGATTAAAATTGTAAGTGGGATGCAAGGACAGGAGGAACTAGAGTGTGTGTGTGGGGGGGAGCATATACTTAATATTCATTCTTT
Organism: Eublepharis macularius; assembly: GCF_028583425.1. Lineage (NCBI taxonomy): Eukaryota > Metazoa > Chordata > Lepidosauria > Squamata > Eublepharidae > Eublepharis > Eublepharis macularius. Next base: position 122,074,795 of record NC_072795.1, on the reverse strand, counting down.
TTCACAGTCTTTTCAAGTGCTTTATGTGGTAAAGCCTTAAGGAATTATAAACACTGGACATTTATTCAAAATCAAGGATCTTCAAATAAGTAAACACATAAACAGTCAACACCATGCACACCATTTCTACTAAATCAATCTATTTGTATATTGAAAGCAGTGTAAGGCTAGATGACAGTACAGGGTACAATCCAACAAGCTGTGCGTCATTTCTCTAGCACATCTATGGAATTCCTGTGGCCACAACCCATTGGAAGGAATAAAGAGGCAGGTTCAGCAACAGGATTTGCTGGATTGGATCCTTCAAGGCCCAATTTTGGAATGGCTTTCACTGAAATTTTTGCTCTGGGGCAGTATTTTCTATGTTCTTCTAATGCCAACGAATTCTCTATTGCTGTCTTTAGTTCAAACACACAAATTATTCACCGTTCCCCCTCAAGAGACATTCGTGGCTCTCAAATTCATGTGACAACTGCTTTCATATGAACATCCCTTCCTCAGTCAGAGGAAAAGATGAAGTGGCGTTAACAGAAAAGCAGGTCCAGTGGCAAAGCAGCGGGTGTTCTCCCCACCCCACCTTGGAGTGTGTCTCTAAATAAATTGCAGCATAAAGTCCAGTCATTATCACCATTATCAAGAGAAAGATGGAGAAGGGCATACAGAGATACTGGGTGAGGATAGTGGGAGAAAGTGGACGAGACGAGGTGGCCACAGGAGGAGAATAATTCCACTCAAGAGTGAACACTGAGATGTTTGGGAGGAGGACACACGTGCAGTTGGGAATGCAAGCGGATGAAAGGGGTTTAAAACGAAACCAAAACCAAAAGGGAGGGATCAGCAACAGCAGCAGCAGCCACAGCAAGTTTAGGCTGGGTTTAGAAATAAAGCACAAAAAAAAAAAATTACGACAATTCCAAAATCAAAAGAAAACAAATCAAATAACCGCATCAAGTTTGGTAACTTGGTTTTTAATGTGTCACAAGTTTTCACAAGGACAACGTTATAGAAGGAAACCCCACAGCAGTGTTTCTAGCTCATGCAGAACCATCAATTGTCATACCTTGGCCCATTCTATTCATCCTTGTCGCACTTTAGAAAGAGAAGTAAGCTATGTAAGTTTTACAAAGGCTTTTAAACTGTCACACGTCCTGTTGAGCACTTTAACTGGCATATCCTTGGTATGAGCTGGGAAAGACCTGATGGAAAACATCAGGACCTTCTTTTGCAAACAAAGTGCAGAAATTTGATCCATGGTCAAGAGCTACAAGGGGGAGGGCAGTCGTGTTGCTTTGGAGGTTGGGCAAAGGAGAGATGGGTCAGTGGAGGGCAAGCTTAGTTCAAAATGCTTTTTAGCGATACCAGCTTACAGTCTCCCTTCAGGTATATATCACTGGGAACTCCAAATCATCATCACTAGTAAGGAGGAGATGTTTTGTGTGTATCCTACATTGTACCAAACCAGAGGTTGTCAGTAAAAGTGCTTGGCTTTATTGTCAATTCACACAGCAAGCTTCTAGAATTGTCATGCTTTTGGGGGGGAGGGGAAAGGGAAACGCAACACTGACCATAAAAACCACTTCTCCGAAGAATTCTCTATCTGCTCTGCAGCTCTCCCGTTCCCAGTATACTGTCTCAAACATACTGCTTATAAATGCCAGGCAACTCGCTAGCTATTTAATGAAGATAAAGGCACAGGGCAGGAAACAAGGGGGCAAGATATGGTGCTGTTTTGAGGGAGGAGGCATCTGCAGTGGATAAATAAAGTGGTGCAAGAACTCAAGGCATCATCCGAATAGGTCAAAAAGCTCAACATTTTTTATGGACCTTCAATTCTGATTCTATGCCTGTGAGCTACATTTAATTCTCTTCAATGGCATTAGCTTGGCTAGCACTACATGACTAAGCGCACCTACATTAAATTAACTAATAAATAGGCTTCCTTGCAAGTAAATGCATTTAATATAGTAGTGACCAGAGCAAAGGACTGCATGACATCAAGTCAGAAATCCCGCTTCTGTCTTTGATACAGTGATGCCCATGCCGTGGGCTGGGTCACATTAATATGCTTCAAGGGGGACTGAAGCCATGCCTTGACAAAACAAAGCCGCTGTGATGACTGTCCCCACCACTCTGTTCCTTTTGGAGTGGGGAGACTCTGTGTGCCATTTATTTCCTCTCTCACCAATACACGGGTAAAGAGAACACCCCAAAGGGAGGAAGTACCAGGATTTCCTGATGCAGAATCCTGCACTATAGTTAACAGGCTTGTGGTAACACATGAAGCACTGCCAGTGTTCAGAAAACATAGGCCTATCTCTTGATCCTTGGGTAGCTAGACAGTTAAGGAGGAAAGAATACTTAGAGAGGGTTTCCCCATCATTTTAAGGTTGTCCATTGTACTTGGGGCTGCTTAAGAAAATATCTTTTTAAGTATGAGGTTTAAGTCAAGTGTTCCTCCTTTTGATCTGCAAATGAGGTGTACCCCAGACATTAACTCTTCGGGACCCATTGTTGAATGGTTCCAAGGCACTAGTATCCGGCAGCCTCATTTGAGGCAGTTGCGCTACTTTCCTGTGCCAAGCAATCCTTTCCTTGGATTTTTTAAAGTTAACAGATACCATCTGAATAATGTCAGCAGATATTAAGGAAGGAACGATATTGCTGTGCGCCTCTGCTAAACCCATCAGCGAAAATGTGACCCCATTTTTTCTGAAAATGCACAAGTACTTTCTGGAGGTTTTAATGTCACAAAATTAAGCTATCAGAGGAGGAAAAAATGAGTCCTCTTGGGACTCATACTTAAACATGGAAAAATACTTGCTTTTTTCTGAACATTATGAGTATGATCCTCTGCCGCACATGAAGAGATCGTACCCCATTCGTTCTGTACATAAGGTGACTAATTCACCTTTTAATAGATGTAAAGTCTCAGGAAGGAAGATTCTAATGAGTTGCATTCAATATTTATGATACACATGGCTTTTCATCCCAAATGTCAAAAGTGAGAGAAAATATAGTTATTCATGTGGCAATATAAATACACAGAATTTAATGTACAATTAGGCCCGTCAAAAAAGGTTAAATCATTAGAGTTGTAGAACTCAGTTCCTGGCCATTTTTTTTGAATTTTAGCATTAAAGCAGAGAAGGCACCCAATCCATAAGGACACTTTTTTTTTTTAAGTAAAAAAGAGTCTGTCTAAGTGCAGGAGAATCCCTGATACGACTTTAGTATAAAAGCAAGTGCAGTAAAACTATACAAAAAGTTCAAAATTTGTGTTGTTTTCTACCCACAAGTGTGAAAAGTCCCCCCAGAATTGAAGTACATTTCTCTGATGCTTAGAAAACTAACCCATGAGGGGGGGACACCTAACTTCATATGTGCAAACTTTAACATCCCTTTCACAACGCAGCCTTGCACTACATAACTATCTTCCTCTAACTGACACCACAAACTAATGTTCACGCTGCACATGCTTTCGCCTCTCATATGCAAGGTAGTTATGGCAGTGTTAGTCACATCTGCTCCTAGCTCTTTCCCACCTGCTCTCCATCATAAATAACTTTTTGGTCCGTCTGCTTTGTTGCTGTTGTGCTTAAGGGTTTTATGGTATTGAAATAAAAAATGACAATCACATGCACACTGTTATACATATGCAAAATATGTGTATAAAAATGGGAACTCCATGGGGGAGGAGAGGAGAACAAGGAAAACTACTATTGGACACACCAATTGGGAGGGTATGGGTGGTGGATACAGCTGCACACACAGTGGGAGTGGGTACATGTATCAAAGTCTATCTTCTTGCACGTACTTCTGCTTTTCCCGAGAGTCCCTGGTCTTTGCACGGTTCTGTCGGTTTGTGGTGGATGGGATAGAATGAATCGATGAGCTTTTCTTGCTGGAAGCGTAGGAGGAATGGGAAGAATGAGAGAGACTGGCCCGGGACTGGCCGGCATTGTGGTCAAACTGCATCAAACAGAAAATCAAGTCTGTCGGCACAAGCTCAAATTCATAAGGTGGGTTGGCTATAACAAAACTGAAAGAGAAACAGAGAAGAATGGTCTTACTTCCCCTTCTATGAGGCTTCCATGGCCTGAGCTCTATAACAATACTAGTATTTCTGTGTTTCTTCAGTTCATACTTTACAGATAGAAGCATACATACCTTTTATATGACAACTGTTTTTCTGGGGCTTCTCTGTGGCACTGCTGTAACACTGAAAAGCCTGCAGCCACATTGGCTGGACCAATCTCCCCAACTCTACCCTGATATCATCAGGTGACTAAGAAAGGGGCCATGCTAAGGAGAGCAGGAGATCGGTGTGATTTAACCCTGCCCATGCCTGCAAGTGTTACTTTTGGAAAGAATCATATTCAGCAGAGAATTTGGTGCGTACAGTTAAGTTCCACCAATAATTTCACTTGCAATGAAAGTTAAGAGTTCAGGGCTCCTTCAGAAGTGGAACATATGCTGAATATTGAAGTTTTGAGTTTTGATGAAACAAGAAAAAAATTTTGATGAAACAAAAAATTTTCAGGAGGCGGGGAGGTGTGTCTGGCAGGCTATAAGCAGATTTTGCATTGGTGAAATTTGAAGGGATCTCAGGTCCTCAGGTAAAGAATTTCAAGGGAAAGCCAAAGAGTACCAATTAAGAGTACTGAAATTGTTCAGGAGGATTCCATACATCTCTAGCAACCAAGATAATGGGATTTTTTTTTTCAAAGTGAACACGTTTAGAATGGTATGTTCGTATTAGCACAAGAGACAAGAAACAGCTGCCATCAACTGAGGTCTTTTGCACGCAGTGAGTAAAGCGGAGGCAGCTTGAATCTATGTTTGTAGCTACTCTCTTTGTACTAACTGGCAGCATGCAGGTTGTTTTTTTTTTTTAAGTGCTGCTGCAAAACATTTCTGCCAATTTGTGGTCGCGTGGTAAAAGGACCCGATCCGTATGAAGGAACTGTCAGGCAGATGGAATTTCAAGCAACCTTTATGTCTGTTCGCATGCAAGAGGGCCTCAGTCTTGAACAATGTAACTTGTACTTTGATTTCTAAAAATTCCCTGTATGTTTATATTCCAGTCTATTTGGAACATATATTTTTTTTGCTCAAAAGTCCTTTGCACATATCATATATCAAATTGTAAGTCTGTTTGTCTGACCACACCGGCATAAAAATCATTTTGAATTGAGTTGGTTGGGGTGTGACCCTTATACAGGAGCCGTGTTGACTTCAGATTCAATACCTTTACCGGTGCAACATCTCCAAGATTGCTCCAATGCCGCGGCCACTCACCTCATGGCTCATTTCTTTCCTCACTTCCGTCCATCCCCACTCCTCCTGCATGCTTTGAGAGGTTGAAATTCCCCTCCTCTCCCTAACCTTCTACTGCTACCGCAGCCATGGAAGCATCAAGCTTATGTTTATTTGGGGTTTTTTGGTAACGGTCACCTGACAGACCACATCTGATTATTCTGAAGTCAGAGAAGGTAGATGGCAAGGCTTTATTGATTCAGAAAGATTTGCCTTATTACGCTAATAGTGGAGACTACTCTCTGCGCCGAGTTACTGGCCACTGCTCTACTACACAGGCACGGCTGCTGAAACGTAACTGGGGGCAAAACATAGTTGAGGGCCCTCCTCCTGCTCCTCTCCTCCCAATACTAGTTAATCATATATTTCAGCACATGGAATATTGACATAATACATGTATTATGTAGTTAAATTGGCATACATCAGTTGGAGTCTATTGGCAGCGCCTGAATGAGTAACAAAATTGTACTGCAGGGATTAATCCTTCATGGATTAAAGCTCACGTCTGCAGATGCAGGAAGTGGTTCCTGATGCAAAGAAAAGTCCACTCATTGCATTCTTCTCTTCCTCTTGATTTTGTTCACCTCTCAAGCTATTTCTCTTGTCTTCCTGTCTTCAGTCGTCCCTGCTCTTTGTTTCCTTTCCCCATCCATTCTCCTTCCTGACTCCTCCTTTGAGCTCCACCTAGCTTGCCTTACCTTATTTGCTCACCTGGGAACTGCAGAGGCTCTACATACTAGCTGCACTACCTGGGCTTTGCTGTGCTTATTGGAGGAGTGGGGATCCGAACAACATTTTCAAAAAGATGGATGTTTGTAGTCAATTAATTGTGTGTGATTGTTCTAAATGTTTAGATCTTGCCTTTCTACCAATTGTTCACAAAACAGCAAATAAAATAGCTAAAGGTAACAGAACTGCAGTGCTGAAACACTAATATTCAATAACACCACTTTGGATGTAATGGCAGCACGCAGTACCCTTTAAAAGGTTTTATCCACCACCCTTTTCAACAGCCTGACCAAATAGAATGGTTTTTACCTTTCAGTGGAAAGAGAGAAGGGAGAGGTTTTTTGTGGACCTGTTTTGTTGTTGACTGCAGTTTTAATGGTTGTATTCCTCCAGCTTTTTGTGGATCTGTTTTATATTTTTATGGCATTTTAATAATCATATTTTAAAACTTGTTAGAAACCACCTCAGTATTTTCTGCTGATGAAGCGGCTTAGAAATCTTATAGAGAGCCAGTTTGGTGTAGTGGTTAAGAGTGGTGGGACTCTAATCTGGAGAACCGGTTGATTCCCCTCTCCTCCGCTGGAAGCCAGCTGGGTGACCTGGGGTCAGTCACAGCTTCTAGGAGCTCTCTCAGCCTCACCCACCTCACAAGGCAATTGTTGTGGGGATAAAAATAATATACTTTGTAAACCCCTCTGAGTGGATGTTAAGTTGTCCTTAAGGGCGGTATATAATCAAATGTTGTTGTTGTCGTTGTTGTTGTTATTATTCAATAAATAAGATTGTGGAGTCTGGGTATCAATATGGAAAAGTCTTTTTCTTCTCCTCAAGAGTTCTCTGATCATCTGTATTTGCCAGGTCCTCACTGTGAGCCTCTATATATTTTCCCATTAAGCCCTCAAATTCCCTCCGCAAATTCTAGAGAACTAGGCATGGGCTGTCTGGTGGGCAGGTACAGCTTGGCACAGACCTGCCAGCCGGAAATACCTGGTGGCCATGGTGTGTTAATCTCAGCTTATTCTTCTACTTCTTCTGAATTACTTCATCTCTTGGTCCATTCTAAGCTTGCTCAAATATAATAGTGCTGAATGAACTATTTTTACACATCTCTTTCCATTCCTAAAGTTCTACCAAAACTGTACATAGATGATAGAGCTGAACTGTGCAAACTTGTGGGCTTTTAAAATAAAGGACGTATCATTAATAGCTCTTTCAAACCTTCAGCTGGCTCCTTGCAAATTTTGCTAATATTTTTTGCACCTCTAATCATAACAGACACTTGCACCTAAGCAAATAGAAACCCTTAAAGCAATAAAGCTTTACTCAAAGATGCTAGAAAGAGCCAATACAACAAAGTTTGACACATACCGCTTGGTGCATTGGCTAGGTGTATTTTGATGGAAATCTCTCAATCGGTATATTCCAAAACAAAGCATATTGTATGTTTTCAAAGCTTTACAAAACAAATCTCCATAACAACCACCATCCTAGGAGACAAAAGGAGAAAAAGTTAGAGGGTTTTTTTTTCTCACCCCAATTCTGACAATAACATTGTAGGGGAGGGAGATATTTTAAGTCAGTAGTTCTATCGCCTAAGGGACAAGGTGTGAGGCGATCTGTTGTTTACTTGTCGCAAGTGAGAAACAATTAGTCAGGAAGCTGTCTAATTTAAATGTTTAATCTTGAAACCAGCTAATAAATGTGTGCACGAGAATGTTCTCTCTCAGTGACTGTATTATATTAAAAAAAAAAATTCTGAACTAGGAATCATGACTGACTTTTATTTTAATTGAGCATGCAAGCTTTGGGGCCAGAAAACAGCTATTCCACAAATTAAGAGCAATGTAGTCTGAACAACTAGATGATTAAGAAGGTGTGACTTTTTCTTTCTTGCTCCAGTCTTGGAAATTATTGTGTCATATGGCTCAGTTTCCTTAACCATTTTGTCAATTTTCACCAAGATAGTTTGGATTTCACAACGGAGAATAACATGGTGACAGTAGGTAAGATTCCCCCTCCCACTACACACTTTCATTCCTAAAAAAAAAAGAGAAAGTTAAAGAGAAGGATAAAAAAAATATATTTGTCTTTAAGAAATGCTGCCATACATCAAGATTCTCTTTGGTCCCCCCACACCAAGCATTTGCTGTGATTAGGGGATTCAATTGGCAATGAGGATGGCAGATACAGAAACTGGTTCTTGTACATAATACATCAAATTCTCAGCTTTACCATCATCAGTATAAATCACAGCAAATTTAGGATACATTTAGTGCTGCCCAGCTTGTCAATGAAGAATAAAAGACAAGCTGGGCAGCACTAAACGTATTGCCTGAGGGAATGGAAATGATGGCTGAAAGCAGATTCACATGTGGAAGGGACTAAGAGTTAGTTCACATGCTTATCTGCCTGGAATCTTTCAGGCATAAAGGAACATCAGCACTGCATATGAGTCTCTCACCACATATAGGCTGCAACACATGATGTATGTATGTAAATACATGAATGTGAGGCTTTAGAATCACATAGATTAGACATAAACATGTGGGTGTGGAATGATTTATCCAATTGATTATACTGTATGCCCGTTTCCATTCCCCATGACTTGTCTTGTGTTTAAGAGTCAACTGCCATTGATTGTGAAGAACTCTGTCCCAGCCTTGGTCTTAGTGAAAGGAGGTGGCATTAAAGAGCCCTTTGCATTTGTTTCAGATTATCCGTGGTCCTGAGGATTGAAGATTATGGTGGTGCCAACTGAGAAGTTTTTCGGGGGGCTGGGGTGGAGTGTAGGTTGAATGATTCCTTGGCCATCAGTGTTTGCACTGTTTAACATGCTGAAAAACTGACTTGGCTGAAAAAGGCTATGTTATGGCCTTGGGCTGTTCCCAAAACAAAGCTGCACATTGCCTTCAGAGTTACAATTTTTATTTATCATCAAGATAGAGACAATGGCAGTCATAAAATGGCTGCCCTTAGCTTTCTTTTCCTGTCTTGGTCTTACCCCGAGGTCTGCAAAAGGCCCATCTAGCAATGCTAGCTGAGCCACCCGGCACCTGTCCCTGTTTGCAAGTGTCTGGGGTGTACTGTAGCCTCCCCTCAGAGCGTTCTCCTCAGCAATCAGCGATTCCAGCTCTGGCGTGGCTCCCCCTGTTACCAACGTACGTATCAGCGTGAGAATATTGTCATTGAAGTATGTCTGCAAAAATAAAAGAAAGCTCTTTAAGCAAACACCATTAAAGTCACAACTGAAGACATTCAAATTACAACTTTTCCAGGTTTCTGCTGTTTAAAGTTCTTGGCTGTCTCTTCAAATAATTTCCCATCGGAAGTGAAAAGACAGCATCTCCCAACTACTTTATTGTCTTTTGTCCCATTAGGCTCTTGCACTCAATCCTTCAACTCCCCCCCTTTTAAAAACCCACACCAATTCAGGGCTGATTTTTATTACAGAACAAAAATGTGAATCATTTATGTCTCCTATAATTGGTGTTAGTGGTGAAGCAATGACTGCCTTCCTTCTCATTGCCTTCATGTCTAATAACAGCTTTTAGGATGTGTAATTGTAAAATCCTGACCACATTTAAAGCTTACAGGGCTAGATTGCCTTTTTATACTTGTCACCAATCTGTTGGGGAGGCGCCTCTGTGCTTCAGATGTCATTACTTATTATGGTGGCTGGGCTCTCGCCGTCTTCCCAATGCATTGTACTAAACATCTTATTACGAGGCTTGACAGTGTTCAGACATAAGCAGGTATCAATTAAACATTTTGAGTTCATTCCAGATAAATGCATGATGAGTTTAGGATCCTGTTGGTCCTTTTTAAAAACTCTAGGGTATAGGGTAAGAGTAGTTTATTAGGCAAGATTTACACTACAGTGACATTTTGCCAGCGTCGGAAGCTGCACTGGCCTGTCAAGCAAACAATGGGCATTTTAAATATTAATTTAATGCCAACAGAAAGAAGTTCATTTAAAAGTACAGTGGACTGGTTCAAAGATGCTCCATTAAAGAGTTGCACTCTATGACAGGCCGAGTACCACAGTAATAAAAAAGAGAGATACTAATCTCTAATCTTAATGCTGTCTACTTTTCTTCATATGATTTCACAGAGAAACTTGGTGATGACCCAGAGACACTCTGAAACTTCCCAACTCTCAAAGCTCTTGTAATGGTGCCCTCAAAATTCTTCAGATGATTTGCCTCAGATGAAATCCCAGAATTCACTGTGAGGATGAAATTTCACTTTTAAATGACATTTTTGTGGCAGCTCCAGCCCCTTGACTTTGTAGTAACCTTACAGGGAATTGACTGCACTCTGACCAGAATCACTAGAAGCATTGAAAGGGCATGGAGGATTGCTGTCAGTATGCCTCGAGATGAATACCTGATGGTTGGCACAGGAAGCCTTCTGCTATTGTTGCCTATACTACTGATTTGCAAGTGATTGGTTGGGGTCCATAAATGGGCTGAAGGATGCTGCACCAATGATGTTGCCAATGTTGGTTTTCTTTCTTGTTTAGGGATTTTATTAGCAGGAGGAACTCATGCAGTGGAAGACAGGGCTTCTTTAATGGATAGCTGTGCAGAAGATGTAGTCTTGGCAAGTGCAACTTCTCCCTCCCCCAAAACCACATGACACACAGCACCTGTCACCACTTTCCCTCCTATGTAGCTGTTAAAGTCATAGGAAGACTATATTCCTTTCCACATGGTCGTCCTAGAGAGAGGAGGGAAAAGGAGACATCTATGGTAAAACAATTTTGGAGAAGTGGGACCCACATCACAGGTTGGGATTAGAGGCGGGTCTGGGATCTGAAAGCACTGAAGAATACTGACAGACTATAACAAGGGATGTTGTTTGCTAGTGTGACTAGATACAAAGAATTAAACAAACAAATAAATAAGAGCTCTGTACTTTTCATGGCTGTATCAAAGAAGTATACCAAAAGGAAATAGTAGCTATTCTTACCCCTTAAACAGTTAAAGGCGCAGAAGCCACAGCCCTGCTCTTGCTCAAGGCAGCTGCTGGTTTGAGCTTCAACAGGAAGGTACTAGAGATAACCCTAGCTATACTTCTTATGGTTTTGAAAACATACTGTTTCCAGAGCTACTTTAAAAAAAAATTAATTGAATACCAGATACAACAAAATCAACAGCTATAAATTTCGTACAGGGTAGACCACCCAGAAGCCAATCCAAATACAAACAGACAATCTAAATACAATCAAAATAGTCAACCGTCTACAGAAAAAAAAACATAAAAATATCATATCTCTGTAAATTGGATTATCCTAAATAAAGTCCTGTTCAGCCAAAAATTGCACCAAAGGTCCCCATATTGCCACAAAATTACTGTGGGCCTTCTCAGAGTATGGTTGTGTAGTACCAACAGTAATCTTTGCCATAACAAAGTTAGACCATATGCGACCCATCCAAGTATCAATATGGGGTGACAAGGGATTTTTCCAATGAGCGGCAACGGTATTTCTTGCCGTAGAAAGTAAAATAGAAATTTGCATATTATGTTGCTTATTTTCTATTAAGGGGTTTTGATATTCCAGTAGAAAAACTTCTGAAAGGAAATTTAACTTTACACCTATAATTGAAAAAATATTTTGGTGAACTTGTTTCCAAAAAGATGCAATAATTGGGCAAGTCCACCACATAAGGAGGAAGTCACCTATCTGACCACAATTCCAGGTACATCGAGGGAGACTCTATGGAGTCCAGTTGGAGGTAAGTTCCAACAGGTCACCATTTTTATCATTTGAAATTTTACATTAAAAATTGGGGACCTAAAGGATTGGGATTCCCAAATTTTTCCCCAAGCATTTGGTTTAAATCTATTTAAAAGATTCTGTTGCCAATTCAAAACTAAAATTTGTCAGTAAAATTTTATATATCTTAGAAATGAGACCTTTTGAATTTTGTTTAATATCTTTCAAGATGTGTTCAAATTCTGAAAGAGGTCATCATGATAAGGCAGCTTTGACTTGAGGTAAAGATAAAGCATGTTTTAGTTGTAAGTAGTGGAACCAATTGACCTTAGAACCGAGTTTCCTTTCTAAATTAATTTTTTCAAGTATGTTATTTTTATCAGCTAAATCTCTTAACACTTTAATACCTTTCTCTGTCCAATGATGATATATATTGCCATCATACTGAGAAAGCCCTGGAAGGAACCATAATTGCTTTGTCAGCAGCATGATAGGAAAAATATTTGGCACTAAAATTTGTCTATGTTTTTTCGATATTTTCCATGAATTTACCAAATATGGATTAGATTTGGCTAGGACAGAAAGTTTTTGTTCATGATCCCAGAAAAAAATCTTGTATGGGGGTCGGTGAGGTATAATTATTTTCAATTTGCAACCAAGGTAGTTTTAAATCATCTGTTAAAATTTTAGTTGTTGTGGCAAGGGCAGAAGCTTCTAATATAGCCTGAGGTTTGGACAATCAAGACCTCCTCTTTCTCTGGGTCTATAAAGTAGCTTATATTGAAACCTCGGTTTTTTACATGCCCAGATAAATTTATTAATTTCGGATTGCCATTTATTAATCTCAGTTTGGGTAACTGGAATAGGTAACACCCAAAATAAAAAAAAAACATTTGGTAAAATAAATGATTTTATTAACTGAATTCTATCTGGCCAAGAAAAGTTCTTTGTGTGCCAATTTTTAAGTTGAATCTGAATCTTTTTAAACAGACTATCAAAATTATTTGTATATAATTTAGAAAAGCCAAAGGGGATATACACCCCTAAATGACACCAATTTTTTGTGATCCAATTAAAAGTAAAATTCTGTTGAAACATGGTTTTGGTAGTTTTACTCAGATTGATTGCATAGAGGTTTGATTTAGCTCGGTTAACGTGTAGGCCCGAAATATGGCCAAACCCTTCTAAGATGGATTGAAGTGTATGCAAAGATGAATTTGACATGAATTTGAAGTGTATGCAAAGATGCTGGATTTTTTAGGAATAAAACCATGTCATCTGCATACATCCCAATTTTGTGGGTAGTGCCATTAATGTCAATTCCCTCTATTTTAGGATTATCCTGAATTAATTGGGCTCGGGGCTCAATTCCCCAGTGCGAAAAGCAGTGGGGAGAGAGGGCAACCCTGCCTAGTTCCACAATATAGATTAATTGTATCTGATAAGTATTGATTAATTTTCAATTTAGCCTTGGGGGACTTATAAACAGCATTTATAGCATTTTCTGAAATTAGGACCAAAATCCATTTCTAAAAGAATACATTTCAGATAATCAATTTGAATGCTGTCAAATGCTTTTCTAATATCAAGAGCTAGTACGACAGCTTCTTGTTTTTGAGATCGACAATATGTAATCATGTTTAATGTACGTCTGATATTTTCTGTCAAGTCTCTCTCAGGGATAAAGCTGACTGATCTGAATTTATATATACAAATATAAATTTATTTAATCTATTTGTAAGAATTTTTGTAAATAATTTAGCATCCAAATTAAGAAGCGAAATAGGTCTATAAGCTTCTGGAAGTGTAGGATCTTTTCCCTCTTTTGGTATGACTACAATGTGAGCCTCAGTCCAAGATTGTGGGAACTGGCCAGTTATATTTGTCATTAATGTTAATAATGGCGGTATTAATGTTTCTTTGAAGGATTTGAACCATTCGTTAGGCAGCCCATCTGGGCCAGGAATTGAATTAATTTTAGATTGCTGTATCGCTTCTTCTAGTTCTATAGCTGTAATCAGCTGGTCTAAAAGAGAGAGCCATGTAGTGGTTAAGAGTACAGGACTCTAATCTTGGGTTTGATTCCTCACTCCTCCACTTGAAGCCAGCTGGGTGACCTTGGGTCAGTCATAGCTTCTAGCTCTCTCAGGCCCACCCACCTCACAGGGTGTTTTGTTTTGGGGATAGTAATAACATACTTTGTAAACTGCTCTGAGTGGGTGTTAAGTCATTCTGAAGGGTGGTATATAAATTGAATGTTGTTGTTGTTGTTGTTATTCAAAATTTGATGTTGTGGTTGTAAGAGCTAGAAGGATAATTTTAACATGAAATTTAACATGAGCTGTACCTCTAGGTCATGTACTTGGTGGTGGTGGTAGAAGATGGAATTTAGACAGATGCAGTTTGTCAAACAAGATGGACTTAACTGTGGTTCCTTCTTCTGCGCAACTATTGAAGTGCCTTCTTTCTAATCTAATAATCCTCTGGGTTATTATCACAATTCCATTGACATTGAGAAAGTGGGAGCTCTTAGATTCATGCCTCATTATGTCCCCCCCCCCGCCCACACACATGGACAATCAAAAGAGGGACACATCTTCAGATGCAAAACTTTACAACTGCTGCAGAATCCTAAGAAGTTGTACACATCTGACACTGACTAAAGTCTTTGTGCATTAAGAGTACCCGTAAAGCTAAATTAATTTGAAACTATTTTCTGTTCAATCTATGAGACAAGGCAGCATGGTCTGAACCTGCTGTTCAGGGTAAGAAAGCAGTCTGAATGTTTTTACAATTGTGATTTCTTGCTCTGTGATTTAACACAATCCTTTTTAAAGGAAGGCGTGACTTTCCTGTAAAGTGTGTCACTATCACTGATCAAAAAGCTCTAGAGGCTGTCTTCAGCATTCCAGTATTGAAATGTACCCTGAGTAAGGGACAAAGCAACTGCGCCAGCCTTGCTTACTGCTACCTGGGCAAAAGGCTGCCATTTGTGAGCTCGGTATTTGAGCTTGCAGTGCCACCTAGCCCCTGATCCTGCATCCCTTTTGAGAGGCAGATATTTGGACACTGCTTTTGGCATCCTCTCCCTCCACCACTTAAAAATATATATATAAACATATAATCTTATGGTTCATTATTGCTGTCATGCTTCTTAGACTAATTGGTCCTTTACAGAAAATTTAACTGAAAATTAACAGATCTTTTTAATACGTTCCAATGGCATTTTGCCTTTCATTTATAATTACTCTGAAAGTGTCATTTTCTGTCATAGCTGCTATTTTTAAAATATTTGCTAGTTTGCGCAGTGTATTATGAAAAGTCCAGGGCCTTTTGGATGGTGGGGTATTTTTTAATGTGCATTTCAAGCCAATCACAATGTCTGAATACATTTTTCTATACCCAGCATTTATTTTAAAAGTTTGAACCTCCAAATGTTGACAATCCTGAACTGAAATCATTACCTTAAAGCTAATGATGTTACAGGGGCTGAACAAGGCAAAAATAGCAAAAGGTTTGTAACGTATTATATTTTGAATCTACAGTGCTGATTCATCAGGTTTTATGTAAGGCTATCAGAAGAATAAACCAGGGAGTGGTTTAATACCCGTTAATCCTTCCAAACAGCAGGAAACAAACAGTTTAAGATTTGTGTTTTCATTGCAACTGTCAACTAACATGGAAAAAATGGTTTGAGCAGATTGCCTTGTTTCAGACTGATTGATTTAATTTAAACAAATTTAAAGATGTAAATTTAAACAAATTTACAGCTTGCAAAACCTTGTTTTGTTTTGTTTGTGAGAATTCATCTCTGAGTGCTGGTCAGTTCCTCTCCAGTGGCACTTCTGCTGCCTCTCCTTGGCCATTTCCTTCCATACTTTATATACCAGGCTTCTTCCATCCATTTCCTACTCCCCCACCCCTAAACAACTATCCCATTCCTGCTCTAGCCCTCACCTCAGGCATTGGCCTCTTCCCTGTATTTCAGCCCATCTCAGTTATAGTCATAGAAATGCGGTGAAGGGACAAGTGAGTAATTTTGCACTGAGCAGGTTGTTCTAAGTGGGGACAGGAAACCTCAAACAAAATGTTTCCCCTCACAACATATAGAAAATGTGCCCCTGCTTCTCAAAGGCCTACACACAGGCATTTATTGATGTAGCATGGGAACAATCTTTTCTCCTCAGGACAGACCACAACATCCATGAAGTAAGGGCCTCTGGGTTGCTAGGCAGCCTTTTGAACTACCAGAACAGAACGAACAATACCTCTTCACTGGCAAATTCTTTATATTCTTGTAAATAGTTGTGCAAAGAGGCTCCATAAAATATTACCAAGCACTGAGCCTACCATCTTACTTATTTGTTCATTCCCATTCTATCTCCTAGTGCAAAGGGACATTTGAGGAGGCTTTCTGCCAGTTGAGAGGCTGAAAGTTTCCTGAACAGTGCCTATTACTTCCCCCACCATTCAGAATAACATTATATAGGTAAGAATGGGAGAAATGTTCTCCCTCAGCCTGAAACCAGCTGTAAAGGTTACTGCGAGTTCTACTCTCTACACGGTGAAGAAACAGACATGGTGCTTACTGCGCTCATGAGAGAATCCAACACGCTAACTGCAAATGCAGTTCCACACGCAAAGGGTTGTGTGAGATACAGTTCTGTATCAGGGTCGTCATCATCATCTTGGTCCAAAAACTGAACATTTGAATCATTCACTAAAAAAAAAAAAGATTATATATACATACACACACATTAATACATAGATACAAAGAAATTTGTTTCAAAGTACCAGAAGATGGCCTTCACATACTACACAAGAAGAAGAAAAAAGTTTGTGTGTATCTAGAAACATGGGCATGTTTTGAATGTTACCGAGAATAAACTCAAAATAGATTGGAAATGTGCATCTGAAGAAACTCAACTGATCCTTGTGAAAGATGAATATCTCTGAGGAGCAGAAGTAATTTTCTCAGGTGAGGAATTTGTGACACTATCTGGAATATGGGGTTCACTAACCATAGTGGAGTCTGCATTATCAGGAAGAGAGAACAGCTCAAGAGTTACGTTGTGAAATGGAGATTCCACAAAACGCTCTCTAAGCTCAAAGGCCTGGTCTCTTTTAAATGGTCTGATGTGGTGCATTTGAGGTTTTTGTGTGTGTCTGAAATTGTACTGCACTGCACACAACACAACGAACACAATGCAGATGGGAAGGGAATTTTGAGAACATCTCCAACAGTTGCGTAAGATCCAACATGACTTTCTGTTTTCTGTTCCTGCTGTAGGTAGTAGGACATAGCCAGAGGCCTTTGATGTGACTGCAGTGGAAAGAGCCAAAGGGGTCTTGACTCTTGCCCTATGTCCCTGAAATACCTATACATATCTAAATAAGTAAATAAACCATGCAAGAATGGTAACTGGAAGGGGGAACTAAAGATATAGAGAGATCTCCCCCCACAAACCCTGTTTCCCCACTACAGAAAAATATTTAAAAATCACTGACGTTATACCTCTCTAGGAATTGCCAGAAATTCTATGGTCTTACTCATATCCCCTACTCCAGACTCTTGCTGGTTTCCAGCTGCTATCTGGCAACTCTAAGGCTTGTTCTTTGCCCCAAGTATTAAGGAATTCCAATTTGCGCCTGGGCTTTTACTGTGCAGCACACAGCACAGTTAATGTTCATTTCCCAAACAAAACTGCACAGCACGAACACTAAAACATATGTTCCATGCATTGAGTACTTATTTATATCAGGCAAATTCTGGCAATCAATTGCCACAGATTTATGCCTCACCAAAGTTTATATCTGTGCCTGGGCTATACCACTTTAAATTGCAGTTGGGAATGTACACAACTGAATGCAAAAAAAAAAATGCCTCAGATAAAAAAGTTGAATATTAGGGAGAAAGCTAGGCCAGAAGAACTCTTCTCTTAAGATCTAATTTTTAAAAATAAGGATGGCGGGGGGGGAGTGTCACATGGAGAAATAAATACCAGGCCTTAGAATATTACAGGCAATGACTGCATTGCAATGACTAAATTAGGTCCAAATAACTTGATCAATCACATGGTGCCAATGGAAAAATCAGACAAAGGTTGGCATCACCTGAATCTGACCAGAAAAACAGTATTTCCAAAATAGTTTTTCCATTTGTGATGTCAAATAACACAGAGTCTGAAGTTTATTTGGGCTGTGTTTTTCCTTTGATTATCATGTCATTGTGTTCAAATAACCTAATACCACTGGAAAAATTATAAGTTCCACCATAGGCTTCAATGATGTCAAATATTTTCTTCCATTTTCCAACTAGCAATCATGTATAAGTTGTTCTGATCCCCATGCTATTTCACAGCTTTTGAATCTTCTTCAAAAGCAGTTTGCTGTGAGATGGGGAAGAGGGGGCCACTGTGTTGACTCAGGAAGCTTGTGTCAGAATTGTTGGGATCCTTCCTGACCTTGGTTTTCTTCTTATAAAGGTTATATTTTCAAGTCTCAAAAAGTCATCTACAAAGAAAAATTCATAACCATTTCATTTTATTAAGAAGACCATTGTGGTGACACAGACAATGCATTAGGCTGATTCTCCTATGCAAACTGGCCACATTTTCCTCTTGTGATCCCAGTTGCTCATCTGCTTTGTGTGAGAAAATATTCCTGTATGTAGACCACTAGACACATTAAAACATTATTTTGAACTCACTGAAACAGCAGTTTTCAGGAATTTGGCGGCACTTTAGCCCATATAACTAAAGCCACTACAGACGAGACCAGAGCCAGACACTCCAGTTCTGTCTCCTCCTTTGTTTCAATGAGTTCAAATAATGTTTTGCTTATTCACAACATATATAGAAGAGCAGCTCAATTTGAACATTTCCTCATACCGTAACTATTTGAAAGAGTATTTGCACTTCAAAATTTACCTCAGGGAAAGACAGAGCCTCTTCTGAAATGGTAAATTAAACAAAGGCACTATCTTCAGGAGCATTGTGTATTGTACCTGCGACTGGTAGAGTAATATCTCACACAAAGTTAATACTTGACACAAAATCTTTCCCCAGTTGTAATGCTGGTGACAATTTTTGAGTCGCAGCGAAATCTCAGGTGAATGTTGCAAGAGGTAGCCGGAGTCTCAAACCTCAATAGCTTTATCTTTCGTGGCCTATGTTGTCCCACTATGATTTGTGTGAAAGGTCTCTGAGCTGGGGGTGGGGGGTAGGGGGTGGGGGGGGTTGGAATTAGTTTTAGAGAGGATCTTCACCACAGTAAAATGCTAATCAAAAATCTCACATTGCAGAAGGAACCTGCTTAGAAGCTTAGCCAGTTTTAGGGGCTTCAGAACTCAACCCCCCTCCCTCAAACAAACAAACAAACAAACAAAAGAAAAGCAAAAAACAAACAGCTTATGAGGAGGTGTGATGCTGGGGTTTCTTTGTTTTTTCTCCCTCAAAATCTTTTATTTCTTCTTTGACTCCTGTGAGAGCTGTTAAGACACGTCAGTCAACCTGACAGGTGGCTGGAGTTTTTTTTTTTAAAGGAAAGAAAAGAAAGCAAAGCCAAGGGCAGGTGGGGGGAAGGTCTAGACCAAAGAAAAATGAATTGGTGTGAAGATGCTATGGAAACAGCCAGCAGGTCAGATGAGTGTGATCAAAGATTTACTGATGCTATGTGTGGGGGGAAAATCATTAAGAAAGGCCAGAACAAGACAGTTGATTTCAACTGGAATCACAAATAAAACACATTCAAAGCGGTGCTATGAGGGTAGCCCCCTCTGATACAGCCAGATAAATAAAAATGAAAGCCGATCATGGTTGGAACAACAATAAAACAAAAGGCAGCTGAGGTGAAGGGAAAAGGCACTTCTTACCCAGTTCAGTTATCATTAGAATGTGAGTTCCACTGTTTTTTTCCTGACTGATTGAAACCAAAGCCAGAAGTTTGCCTGGCTTAGCTAATAAGTAAAGTGTTTAGGAGGGGGGATTAAGGGGATGGGGTGGGAGAAAAGAAGGCACAAAAAGAGAATAATGTAAGGGAGTGAGACAGGTCAGGTCTAAAACTAAATGGAAAGAAAGTAAAAGGACAAAAAGGATTACAAATCAAACTTGTCTTTGTTGTGAGCGACAGAATAGATGGCTCTCACACTCCATACAGCTTGGCAATCGCCTCCTGCCTATTTCTGTACTGGAAATGAAGCTAGGCAATTGGCCGCCTCACTCTCAAGAGTGGCAACATGCCCCACACTATTACAGTACAAATTTATTGTTGATTTGTTAGTGTAATAGCAGAGGGATTGACCAGTAAAGTTTGAATGCCAGCTATGAGGTTGGTGGCAAGGCACTAGACTGCACTTCTTGTGCTACCCAAAAGTCCACCTATTTCAGGCAGCCAGGGCAAAATACATGCCTGCAGTGGCACCACCCCCACAACTGCAATGATAGGATATTTTTTTGAATGTGTGACTCACAACTCAACTCCGCATTGTGTTCTAGTTCTGCTCCACAGAATACCACTCATCGTTGGACACTGCACAATTATTGCGATAGAGTGGTCACTCACAACTGGATTTTCCTGGTACAGACAAGACAATCCATTGGCAAATGATTGCTAAAGCAGAATGATAGCACAATAGCAAGTGATGCATGGATGCAGCCTAGGTGTGCTACAAGTCATATTAAGCCCCATTCTCCCCTACCACCAACAATTCTTGCTAGAGATGAGAGCGCAGAATTGATCTGATTATACCACACACTATAGTCAGGTTTATGTGCCCACTTGTTCTAGGCCAGAAATGCTACAAAACTATGCCACCATCTCACCTGGCATTTTTGCTGTAGGCTGCCCCCCCCCATGCCTACAGAATGTCATGTACAACTTCCTGTTCTGTGTATCAGCACTGGGTTTTTTCCCCTGAAAAAGCAATTCTGTCCCTTATGGACCAAATTTTCATTTGTTATGCATGGTAATCAAGGTTGGAAAGAAGTAAAACCATATTAATGCTTCAAAAAGAAATCTTGCATAATCATTGGGGGGTTTTTTTCTCCCTTCATGAGCATAATTCTATACTGGCAAGTTAATGAAGAGCCTGCAATAAAGAAAAGAAAACAGGAGCAGAAAGCCACATAAAAGGACAGATCACTTTTTGTTTTCCTTACCTAACTCCGTTATAATTGGGATATTAGCCCCTGTTGTGATGGAGGGTTGACGTAGGAGACCATGGACTGGACTGTTATCTGGGGATGACCTGTCCATTCCTGGTGGAGTAAACCCTGTGAAGAAAAAAATTCATAAATTGAAATATTACAGCACAGTCAAAAATGCAATTTTGTTAGTGACAATAAAATAAAAATAAGCATTTTATAAATATGAGACATATATGTGGTATTTTCCCTAATTTCCCTGATAACATCTAGGAAATTGAACCAAGCTTAATTGTAACACAGTAATTGTTCATGTAGCACATACATACATGTTTAAGGAAAGATATAATGAACTCTGCACTACCTCTAGGAATAAAATAAGTTAAGAAAGGACAAACCAAAACAACCTTTCTTAGAATTTAAAAAAAAATTTCTCAAGGAAGCCACCATTTCCTAAGAAAGATTCAGTTTCCAAAATGCTGGAAAGTGTAAAGAACCAGTACAGAGAGAATCATGAGAGTCAATAGCCAAGAGCTATATCGGGACATAGTAACTAAACAATAAATCAATTTTCCAATATAACTGTCTTATTATTATTTGTAATAAATATTTTCTTATACACAGAAACTGCCTTCAATATATATTATTGCATGCAAACTTCCCACCACAATGGCTGTACATAAACATAAAGTCCTATGAACAATCATTAAAGTGCTAATAAGGCAAGATAAGGCATATTCAGCAGCAATTCAAAACATAGAGTTCATAGGAGAAATGCCAGGTACAGCATAAAGGGTGTAGATGGAAGGACAATCTGACGGGCAGACTGGTTCACTTTCTTAATCCCGTTTCCGTTCTTTATCAAAGATGGTTGAAGAGCTGACGTCAATTTCAAGTTCTAAAAGCAAGCCATTCATGTATTGATAATACAGATGTCAAGAGGTGCTCGTTTGTGCTGTACCTGGCATTTCTCCTCTGAACTCTATGTTTTAAATTGCTGCTGAATATGCCTTATCTTGCCGTATTAGCACTTTAATGATTGTTCATAGAATTTTTTATGTTTACGTATGCACTAGACTTTTTGTACAGCCATTGTGGTGGGAAGTTTGTGTGTAATAATATATATAGAAGGCAGTTTCTGTGTATAAGAAAATATTTATTACAAATAATAAGACATTTATATTGGAAATTTGATTTATTGTTTAGTTAGTATATATATCCCTTGGAAAGTGTAAAGAAGCACGTAATTATTGCAGAATAAAATCAGAAACTTCCATAACCTTTTGTGATGAATGAGCAACTTTTCCAAGTATGTTAGACATACAGTGCAATCCTATGCAGAGTTACTCCAATCAAAGCTCATGGAAGTCAATGGGCTTAGACTGGAGTACCTCTGCATAGGATTGTACTGTTAGAGTCTGGATACAAATGGGACAGTAAGCTTAAACCCAGTTCCAAACACTTGTGCGAATTAAGTATAGGGCTTGATGGATATAAGGAGACAGCAGAGAAGAAGTAATAGATGAGCTAGAGCAGCCATGTTGGCAGGACCCCCTTTCTGATGCTAGTTTGTGGTTGAAAAATGTGCTGTATCCATTATATCACACTGGATCTTGATGTCCAAAAGAGCTCAGACGATCATAAATGTGATTCCTGACTGTTTTTGTGATACAAATCAGACCTAATTCATTTCAGGAATAACATAGGCACCTACAGGGCATTCTCTGGGCTTGAGGTCAACCCTGGGAGTACTACTGCCACATTATCTTTGTGCTCACTGTTCTAACTGGCTTAAAATCTCTGTATTAGCCTTAAGAATGTACACGGGGTTATCTCCCAAGGAATCACAGGGGAGGGAAAATCCTCATTTTATTCCTCCTGTGCTTGTAAGCTGTAGTGAGGACATGCATAGTGTATGCTTGAAGCTGAACAAGAAATGCCCCCCCCCCATTCAAGCAGTTGACTGGAGAGAGGCACAATATACATTTCCCCAATAAACAAATAAGCTCGACAAGGATGGCCCATTTACAATGAAAATATTTTGATAAGAAGCTATTAATTAAAACTGGAAAAAGCTCCTCCTTTCCTAATTAATGCTAATAGTATGCACCAAAATTGTATTCCATTTCCTATTCAATTTTTGTTCTTTGATAACTGTATTCATTTGCTCTGTTTTTGTTATTACATGTGTTCATTTCTTTTATTCTTTTCTTCATTTGTTTCCAATTTTATCAATGGGAAACTTTTTGTTGCCAAATTACAGACAGGGAGAAAGCAGGCAATTGAAGGCATGATACATTTTTGGCTCCCCCCACCCCTCAACCAACCAACCAGAATGATGAGAGGATGGTTTCATCTCCTTCCCCCTCCCCACTGCAGCCTCTAACTTGCAAAGCTATTATGCCTTGTGGGTCCAGCAACTTCAGGAAAAAAACTTTTCCAGCACTGGATGGGGTTTCTAGGGGGAAAGGAACATCAGAAAGATCTACAACCATCATTGCTTTCCATCAATGGATCCCTACACCCACGCCCACACCCACACGTACATTTGTACAGTTGAATAGTGTTGCACATGTTGTGGATTCAGATACTAGTTATATTGGAGCTAATCCAAAGGGCAGAACCTGGAAGTAATGCAACTGAGCTCAACTAACCAAGATTAGTTAGTGATCTGCCCCCCTCACGGAAGCAGTCTCCATCAGAACAAGCTGACTGGGTTTTTTGGAAATATGATAGAAGGATTTATGGAAATTGCTTAATTGTTTGCCCTTGAAAAAAGACGAGTGTGCGAAACAGATGTGGCCAACAGTATGTAGGGTGTCTCGATGGGGTGGAGTCCCATCCTCCTTCAAGATGCTTGAAGGAGGAGTAACAGTTTGAAGGCGGTTGAATAGCAATTTGTGCTCGCAAAGACAGTTCATGGACTTGGATTGTACTTCGATGGTATCTACCTCATTATTATCTTCGACGGGAACAATATACATCTCTTATTGGATTCATTGTACTGCATATGGACTAAAGTGGACTGTATCCTTTATTATCTATTACCCAGGAGCTATTCCATGTACTTGATTACATCGGCATTTGTATCTGTATTTGTATGTATTTATTGATTGTTATTTATGACTACTTATGACTGTATTCCCAATTTTTCAATGCACTTGTAGCACTTATTCACTTTCAATATATATTTATAAAATTAGTATTTATTGAGTGGTTAGGTAAATCCATTGCTGGAGTGTTTTGTGTTGAATTAGTTATATTGTGCCATCCTGAAGCTTCTTACATGAAGACATGAAATTTATAAATATATTGTTCACTATATATTTGTACTGTAGGGGGGCTAAATGGCTGAGCTGTGTATCAGGAAAATCCTTTGGTTGGATACAATTTCTGCTATGAGACCTATCTAGGATTCAGCACCAAGATCCATATTCAGTATGGGGAATAAAACTGACCTGCCTATAGGATTCTGAAGGATTACCACAAGATCATGTATGCAACAGAAATGCTAAGTATTATTATTTCCATTCTCTAGAAAGAGGCAGGTAGAAGAGAGACAAGCAGCAGGTCCTTTTGCTAACCTCCAGGATACATCCATCTTGCAGCCTGCTTTCAGGCCCACAGCCTGAATTTTAGATGCTGTCTATTTTCTTCCTTCAGGGGGGAAAAAAAGTAAAGGAAACCTAAACTGTTTTATCACAACTTTCATTTGAAAGCATGAAAAACTGCAAGTGACAGCTGTGTGAATTCAGTGAATGTGAAGTTTTTGAATTTCTTCAACTTGACAAGTAAACACCTTAAATCGGTAATGCTATATGCATAATACATGGCCTGTATTTTGACATCCATCATTGAATGCTGACTTGAGAAAATACAGATTTGTTCATCAAGGAATAGCACCCATAAAGCAGGAAGAAATTCAGGTCACAGGGTATTAGGAAAACAGTTTTTCATTACAGCACCAGAAACAGACTAAGTCATGAGCTGTTTGGGGCTCTGAAAAGACACTCTTCTTATGCACAGGACCTTCCTTTAGTTCAAAATGGAATCATTTCCTTAAAGACCATTTTTAATTTTCCTTCTCAAATTCTTGCTTAAAGATCAGCAACCATAAAACTGGCCGAAGACTGGCAATTGCTATTTTGTTTTCCATTTGGATGAGAAAATTACCCTCACAATAACTGGGAGAGTTTTAAAAGTAACTTCTTCTGTTGTGATTCTAAAAATCACAAACAATATAAACACACATTCAGACAGACTTAGGGCAAGACACACAAAGCTAACTCTGGGAGATGGTGTGACAAGATTGGGCTTTTAAATGAAAGGATTACTAAGTGCAGCACCCAAAGAGTGGAAGGGAAAGTGTTAAAAAACTGCCTGAAGGCAGAATGGTTGACAGGCTGCTCTTCCCTCTCTTTGACTGGCCAGTGAGAAGGTAACAATTGGTGCTGCTGACAGAACTGTAAAAGGAGTTGACGCTTGGAGTCTGACAAGGAGGGTAAGTCTAGTAACCCTTTGTGTGAAGAAAAAAAGGAAAAGTTTGCCCTAACTGGAACAGCTTTAGGTTTAAAGAAAACTTCAGTTAAAGTACTTAAGTGTGAAAGCCAGCACTGATTTTCACAGACAAGTGAGAACCGGGGATGTGTTGTTGGCAGAAGAAGTAAGTAGTGAAAGGAGACTCCAATCAAGTGATCAGGCTTATATCTTTTGGAGAAGAATAATTCCTGCCCAGTGTCTAAAAAAGGGGTTTGGCTCTGAGGAGGACCCTGGGTTTAGTGTAAAGGGGAAAGAATGCTATATTGAAGTCAGAACACCTAAGCGGTACAGTGAAATCTATGAAGAAACCTTGTTAAAGTAACCTATGTCTGAAACTACCAACCTTTCACTTTTCAAGATCTGTGACTATTGAAACTAAACTTTAAGAAGTTAGTTAGAATGCTTTATTGCTTCAGCACAGCCATAGCAAATAACAAGAAAAATACAATAATATTAATACGAAATTACTACATCATAGAATTTAAACAAAAGTTAACAAACCTCCATCTAAAACTCTAAATCCATAAAATCCATAGCAGCATATAATATAATATAATAAATCCTACTAATAAAAACTTATTATTAATACCTTTAAATAAATCAAACTTGCTTCAATAGTCTTAACTGAGATTTAAGAAGATTATTGTGCTTAATGCTTGTGAAGTATTCTGTTCTACAATCAAAATTTACCTCAGCTTTACTTTCCCTGCCTATCTATATACCAAACCTGCCTGTTTAATAAACTTTCTGATTCCTTTTGAACTTTATTCATAGCCTCTAGTGCCATTTCATTTGAAGAAAACATTGGCTCTCGCTTCTCCCCTACCAAATATTTGGGCTGGGATATAAGCCATAAATACATAAGAATAAAGTGTGGGATAAAAAGATCTTTAAATAACACCCTGAGACTCACTTTTAGTGGCTGTCCAGCCACACCAAGCAACATTGACCGTTTGGGAGGAAAAATATGCCTCACAGTGGGAGAGTGAGTGGGGCTTACTTCATAGATGGCTATTATGAGGAAAGACAACAAAACTACCCCCTTTTCTACATTGCATGCTTGTGTGTGTGCGAGACAGATGGATGGACGGACAGACAAATGCTGGATGCGTAGTGTACAGAATAGTTACGTGAATAGCCATGTTGGTCTGCAATAGAACAGCAAGATGCAATAAGTATGGCAAAGGGTTTATCACAGTGGTGGTCAGCTGCACCTCTCCAAGCACCCCTCCAGATACTTGAAGAAGAAAGCTCTAACTTTCAAAAGCTCTGACAATCTTGTTGGTCTCTAAGGTGCCACTACCTTCTGAACCTAACTAGGCAATCCATTCCATCAAGATGCAACAAGTATGGCAAGGGTTTAACACGGTGGTGGTCAGCTGCACCCCTCCAAGCAACCTATCAGCATCTTCAGGCCAACAACAGCTGGAAATCATCCAAGCCACTACAGCTAGGCTGAATTTGGACAATTTCTGAGATTACCCAGAAATAACACTGATGCATATGTAAACGTTTTCAGCTGTGAACTGTCTTGCCTCTAAAGACTATCTGGGTATTCCATTCAAAAAAGCTTTGGGCAACCAGAAGTGTAGCTGTCACAAAGCAGGTGTCAGAATATGTTCTATTTGTATTTGATCATGCTTTTCCTGTTTTCTTCATCTCCCCCAGCTGCTCTTAAGCAAGCCGCAATCTTATTCTCACAATTACAATGTGATAGCTTACAAATAACAAGAGTTACTACCCAATGCTATAAGGAACGGCCATTCTTAACACCTTTAAATATTATTATAGTTAGTAGCTTGGATCCAAAGAATCACAGCCAGAGTTCTACTTCTGCAATGGCCTTTTCTGTCCCTTTACCCCTACAGCCCATTAAACTCTATTGAAAGTCACTAAGAAGGCTGGTTTCAGGTGGGGGAACCTCCAGAATGGAACAACTCAGAGGGCTGCAGCTTAAGGAACTGGAAATCTTCCTTTTTGCTCACACAAAGGGCTCCTTTGATAGAAGGAATTAATATTAAAGGCAGACTTTATTATTTTCTTTTTCTTTCCCCAAAACAGCTACAACAATTAATATGTGGAATTACTTATTTATGTTATTCATAGTCTGCCTTTCTCACTGAGACTCAAGGCAGATTACATAGCGTAAGTCAATATGATCAATGGCTGGGTTGCAGAAATTTGAAAAACCATCATAAATTCAAATAATCAATGAAAGTTGATTCATTTACTAGTTAAACAAATTCTGTCTTGCAGATAATGCACTGTTTCTGTTATATTTGAAGGCATATAGGGTTGAAAGAAGACTGGCTGTGATTTTGTCTCAAGAGACTGAGTTGACCTTGGACCTACCTTTGTGGGCTTCCCTCTTACCTCACCTTGAGGAAACCCTCCTTGATATGCCTATTATCAAGCGAGCAGAAGCACTAAGTTATACAAGCAGATTTCATCAGCAACATCTAGGGAATCACTTAACCTATCACCATGTTGCAAAGAACTCAAGGCCAGAGTGCTTCTTAACTCTTTAACTGTGCACAGTTAGTACAATAGTGTTTCTGAGGAGAGTCAAAAGTGAGTCCTATGTTTAGTGAATGTGGAAAATTACTGCTTCCTAGACTAAACTTAACCAAATGGCAAGGTTTAAAAGCTGTATTTTACCAGCTGGATTGTTTAAAGGATGCCTGTCCCCCTTACACACACACCTATGGTGCAATGCCCTTAAAGCACCAATAACTAAACACAGTTAGATTGAAGACTGCCAAAGCATTGCGGGGGGGAGGGGGGTGATCAGGAAATCCATTTTTTCTAGATACACATAGAAAGAAAGCCGGTATATTTTCTATTTCTCCCATTAATCAAAAATATATTCACTATTTAACATTCCCATTTTCCAACTGAATAGTGAATCTCAGAGCCCCTTTACACATTGTACAGCAATATTTGCTTCAGTTACACTGGAGCCAGCCTCAGAAGCCATGTGAAGTGTGAGCAGCTCTCATGTCAGTAAATGCGTATGTGAGGCAGCATAAAAGCCCCTGAGAATCTGCAGAGTTTATCTCTCCCACTGAATAAAAAGAAGCAATCCATCTAGGATTCTTTTTTATTCAAAGAAACACTTAGAACTGCAAAAGTGGTATGTGACTGTAATTGGCACACAGCACACACTGCTGCAGCACATCTGTGCATTCCTTGTGTTACACAAATTCTTCGTTACTTAGAGTCATGTTTTATGTCGTACTGAGCAATCCTTAGAAGGGTACAGCTCTGCTTAGGAGAGCACTGTCAGAAGCCTACCCAGAATGGGAAAAAATCCTCAGAACTGGACACTGGAGGCCACTAATGCAGAAGACTTTAATTTTTGAACTGCACAAATATTGTTTTGGAGCCACACATTTTCTACAATAGAGAATTTATTTAGTTTTATTTAATTTATTTACTTCGTTTATACCCTATGGGGACTCAAAGTGGCTTTCATTGTTCTCCTTGCTCTATTTTATCCTCATGACAACCTATGAGGTAGGTTCAGCTGAGACTGCGTGACTGACCAAGGTCACCCAGAGCTTCCACAGCAGACTGGGAATTCAAACCTGAGTTTCCTAGACTCTAGTCAAACACTCTAACCATTAAACCACACTGGTGTTTGTATCCTGCTTTTCTCCCCATAGGACTTAAAGAAGCTTATTCTCTCCTTTTCCATTTTATCATCATAATAACCCTTTCAGGTAGGTGAGGCTAAGAGTATGTGCTTTTCCCTAGGTCACTCCATGAACTTCCATAGCAGAGAGGAAATTCGACTCTCCCAGATCCCAATCCAACACTCAAACTATTCAACCATGCGGACTATTTTTGTGTCTAAATGCTTGTTCTAAAAAGCTTGAGGATGAGAAAAGTCTTTCCAGAAAGTTGCTTGGTTTACAGATAATATTATTTTAGAAATTAAGCATCCAAGGAATTTTATGGGAACCTGAACATGTTCCAATAAGATTAGCTAAACTTATTATGGGGTTTCACACATCTTTAGAAAACGGACCTTTGGACACTTACCGTGAAGGGTCCTTCTCCTCTGAGGAAAGGAGGACATCTTGGGTGATTCCCACCATCCAATCAGGGAGGCAGGAACTAACTTTCTTCCTCTTCCTGTCTAGCCTGTGGGACCACCCTCTCTTCAGTTTAGGTAACTCCACAAAGCAGTAACATTGAATTTATCATTCAGCAACTGTCAATACTGAGAGAAAAAACACTGTTGCATTAACATGTACTGTAAATAAAGCATAACCCGGAGGAGGTAGAAGAATGAGGCAGCAGGGTAGAGAAGGACGGAGACCCGGGGAGGGCAAGATGTCCTCCTTTCCTCAGAGGAGAAGGACCCTTCACGGTAAGTGTCCAAAGGTCCATTCTCCCTCTGAGGTGGAGGACTTCTTGGGTGCTCCCAAAGCAGTTTCCAGTTTCTGGGTGGGATGTGGTCTTTGTCCACGATCATGCACTGCAGTACTTTTCTACTACAGACAGTGTCCGCTGAATCATATAGATTTCATTTGTAGCATCTTAATAAAGTCAAGACTGACAACTTTGTTGCTGCCTTGCAGACTTCTTCTACAGAAGTGTTCCTGTGTAATGCTGCACTGGTAGTAGCACTCCTCAAAGAGTGAGCTGGTATTCCACAAGGAACCTCTACGAAGAGAGTTTTCAATAGTGCCGCTCGGCAGCATGGAGGGCAATCTAAACTCTCCTCTGTCTGGAGATCAGGGGGTGGGGCCACCAGCCATGTGACCATTTTCAAGAGGTTCCGGAACTCCGTTCCCCCGCGTTCCTGCTGAAAAAAAGCCCTAGTTTATCTGTTTATTTACTTACCTTGCCCTTCAACAAGTGCTGCCAAGGTTACTTATACTAAGATTTCATAAAACCATAAAAATACAAAAATCTGCATCAGCATTTAAAACTTTAAAACACTAAACAGTTGTCCAGATACAGAATTAAAATCAAATAATATGCAATAGATATAATCAGTTTATCTCAAACGGTAATAAATGCCAATGGAGGAGGAGCATAATTTTAATCAGCCTTCTCAAATTTGGGAAAGAAGAGGCCAAGTACGCATGAATGAATTCCAAAGAAGAACACTTGGCATTCCCGAGACTGACTAGATCCGGTGCATGGAAATGTTCAAATTTTGCCTTGGAACATTGCTGGTTGGCATTCTAAGAAATATGGCCTTTCATTTCTGAACTATCTTTCCTTGTTTGATATTGTTCTTCTTCAGGAGACCTTTGCTGATGGATGGGTTCTCTACTAGTGTACTATTGGCTTCTGATTCAGGGGGGGGGGGGAGGGAGACCTGGAGGGGGGGATTGGCTATTTTAATTTTCTCCACAAAATTACAAGCCACAGTGACAGAAATAGGACATGATGCCCACCAGGCCCAGGCTCTGGTGGTTCAATTTCAGAATTTCCATCTTCTGGTTGTTAATGTGTACATACCCCCTTCACATGACAAGCCCCAAATTCAGGAGATTTGGACCAGCCGAGAAAGTTTCATAGCTGGTTTGCTATTGAAATTTCCTCATGCCTATTTTCTGATTGCAGGTGATTTTAACACTAGAAGTGGTTGTTCTACTGAGTCTTTGTACTCAACTTACAATGCCATCCCTCCAGAGGAAGAGTCCTCATTGCCTCTCTTCCTTAGACATTCCAAAGATGTTAAATCAAATTGGAAAGGAATGTGCTTAGTAAAACTAGCTAATAGTTTACACCTGTTCATGGGGAATGGTTTTGACAATGGAGACTTACCTGGTGAATTTACCTGGCAGTCAAACCAAGGAGCCAGCACCATTGATAATATTCTTGTTTTGCGCAACTTGTTAGAACATTTAGTTTTTGACTTGATTCTTGACAAGATAGTGATCATCTACCAATAAATGTAATGTTTAAGTTCCAACATTCCCCACTTCGATTAACTATGAAATCTGAGGTAGAACTGTCACAAGTTTCCAATTATAAAAGAATTCGATGGTCCAGTAAAGTTGTCAATCAAACAAAAGTCTTTTTAAACTCAGAAGGGATTAGCCAGCGTCTTAATGAAATGACCACAAATTCCAACCCAGAAGCTGTCTTAGAATGCTATTAGAAAATTTTTAACAGGTAGCTAGATATATGCCTCCCTAATAAATCAACTAACAGGTCTCAGGAACTTAAAAATTATTCTCAACCATGGTTTGATCATGCATGTCGAATAGTCAAAAAACAGCTAATAGATAAGTTATACGTCTTAGAATCTGCCATCAATTCCACCAGAACTACATGCCTTAAAGCAGCAATATAAAAACCTAATTAAAATGGAAAAAAGCGAGGCACTTAAAAAAAACTTGGTTACATCTCAACCTGGTTGCAAAATTTAAAAATGATGCACTTTTTTGGAAAATAGTTTCAGGAGGCCTCTCTCTAGAAGACTCCAAACTTTTGTGAGATCGCGAAAATTTGGAAAGAGCATTTCTATGCATTGTACGCAGCTGAGACATCTCAGATGCAATGCCCTGCAACTGATATTGACATGCTTCCATCATGGCCACCAGTCATGGTTGTAGAAGTAAAGAGACTTATATCTCAGATAAAACTAAGGAAGGCCCCTGGAAATGATCTAATCCCACTGAGTTGATAAAATCAGACGTTGACTGGTGGGGCCTGGCGCTAGCAACTCTTTTCACTTATATTGACCAAACAGGCACAATTCCTAGAAACGAGGGCATGGCAGTCATTATCTCAATATATAAGAAAGGGATTAAGCAGGGGTCATTTTGTAGAAAAAGAGCTGCAGGAACTCATTAGCATAAATAATTAGCATATGCCACGCCCCTTGATCACGCCAGAATGGCCAGGATTCAGTTTCCGCCAGACTGGGGGGTGTTCCCCCACCTGGCAGTGGCCAGATCAGGGCCTTTTTGGCCCCAATCCAGGCAGAAATGTGCTCAAAATGGCCCAAAACAGCCCAGATTGGGTCAGTGTTGGGCAGGAGAGGGGTCCCCTGCCGGACACCAACCCAATCCTGGTGGTTTTGTCTCTGACCCCGGCCGAAAGGGGCCCCAAAAGGCCAAAAGTGGCCATTTGGGGCCCATTTGGGACTGGATCAGGGCCAAAACAGCCCAGACCTGGTCAGTGCCAGGCAAGGGAGGGTTCCCCCACCTGGCGCCAACCCAATCCTGGCCATTCTGCCCCTGTTCCCTGCAGAAATGGGCCCAAAATGGCCATTTTGGGCCCATTTGGGCTTGGATCAGGGCCAAAACTGCCAGGATCGGGTCGGTGCAGGGCATAGGATGATTCCCCCACCTGGAACTGACCCAATCCAGACTGTTTCAGCCCAGATCAGGGCCAAAACAGCTGGGACCAGGTCGGTGTCGGGCGGGGGATACTCCCCCCACCTGGCAACGATTCAATCCAAGCCATTTCAGCCCCGATCCAGGGTCTAACAGGCCCAAAATGGCAGTTTTAGGCCCGTTTCAGCCCTGATCAGGGCTGAAATCGCTGGGATCGGATCAGGGCAGGGCAGGGCAGTGTTCCGCCGCCTGCCACTGACCCAATCTGGGTTGTTTCAGCCCCAATCCAGGCCGTTTCAGTCCCAATCGAGGCTGAAAAGGCACAAAATGGCTAAAAGTCAGGTAGGCGGGGCCACCTGACTGTTGGAGGAACTGCCGGAACAGAATTCTGGTGCGTTCCCCCTCCAAATGAGCCCTGGGGTTAAGATCAAACTCTTTTAACTATCGACCCATTAGCTTGTTCAGAGTGGTTGGGAAAAATATACACTATATATCTGTTTTGGAAACTTTGAGACTAGATAGATAGGGAAAATATATTAGCAAAAGAACAAGCTGGATTTAGAAGTGGCTGATCTATGATAGATCAGTGCCTGCTTGTGCAGCATCTAGAAGAGAAATATACAGCTAGGACACCAGGAACCTTTTATGCAGCTTTTGTTAATTACAAAATGGCATTTGATAGTATCTTGCACAATAGACTCTGGTTAAAACTTGAAGTGCTTACAAGAGATAGGAGATTGCTGGCCCTCCTATGAGACCTTTATGAGGATAACCAACGATCAGTAAGATACAACCCATAAGGTGTCTCATAAGGTGCCAGTTAGGAGGAATGTGAAACAAGGCTACATACTTGCTCCTTATTGTTCAGTTTCTACATCAATTCTATGATACAGTCCATATCTAATCCAGATTCCCATCCTTCAACCGTTGCAAATAGATCGATCTCCATGTTCCTATATGCAGACAACGCAGCTATTCTGTCATATACTGAAGTAGGGCTGAGAAGAGTCCTTCGAGCCCTTTTGTCCTATTGCAATGAGGAACACCTCACCATAAATTTTACTAAAACCAAAGTACTTGTCTTTGCCAAAAGACCCTCAATACACAGGTGGCAAATAGATGGACATAAGATTGAGCAAGTCCAATTGTTCAGATATTTGGGAGTTGCATTTCAGTCTTCAGGTTCAGAATCATGGGCTGCACACCTTTCCCAGGTCATGGAACCTACCCAATAAATGGCCTCAGCCACGCCGAGATTCTTCCATATAAAAGAAGTTCATATTCTATATGACCTGAAGGTCTTTCAGGACAAGACAATATGCCAGCTTATGTACGACATGCAAATATCCCTGTACAAAGATTACTCGAAAGTATTTATTTAATTCAAATTTCTATTCCGGCCTCCCCGCGAGCGGGCTCCGGGCAGATAACAACACACTAAAATACAATTAAAAATTCATCTACATTAAAACATTAAAATAACAGTGTATTAATACACATTTAAAACAGGATGGTGGACAGTTGAAGTAATCTAATCAAAATGTTTAAGATCTTTATTAGGGGTACCAAGATGCATCCATAATGCTTTGCTCAGGCTAGAGGCTGGATTTGTATAATTGTAAACCCAGGCCTGGTTCCATGCCATCTGTCTATGGCTCAAGATAAAATTTTCCCCTTCAGGATTAACCCCTCTAATTTTCTTAAACAGTTTCTGCTCAAGCTGGATCTCAGAACACAAATTGTTAATACCGGGCTTTTCCAGCACAGTTCCGTTGCACCTTGGCCATCAAGGAGCCAGAATAATTATTAAACAGAAACTATGGGACACTTCTCTACAAGCAGATGGAGCACAAACGTTATATATCCCAGCAATGGGGAACAGAAAGCAAAATTTACTCTGCCCAACTATCTTTTTTCATTGGAATTTCCAAAACACTGCAGAGCTTTTACCTTAGCACGTTTTAATGTTCTCCCATCTGCTCTCTTGGAGGACAGGTATGCTCATATCCCATATGCAAACCGCCTCTGCCCCTGCCAATCTGGACTGGTAGAGACAATAGACCATGTTTTTTTATACTGTCAGTATTATCAGGAGATTCGAGCAAAGTACATTTTACCAATTATCGCCACCTACCCAAGCAAACCAAATCCATTTTATTCTGCTCTCCTTTTAGCTGATTGCTGTAAGGAAATTACTGCCAAGGCAGCAAGATTCTGCACTCTGACTAATGTAATCAGACGGAATACTACTTCTAAGAAGACAGGGTTAACATACCTGTAACTTATGTTCATCGAGTTCTTCTGTGCCGACACACATGGGTACTGCGCACGCGCAGGCCAGCCGCCGGAAGATTTTTTATCGCTTTCCCAGCTCCGAAGGGGCCGTTTGCCGCGCGCCTCAGCGACCGTTTCCCGCCCAAACGGTCACATGCTCCTCCAGCGGCCAACGGCCCCTTCCCTCAGTTCTCCCTTGCCGCCGCTCATCCAATACACAGAGCCATAACCCCGATAAAGACTAGAGCCATAGCCCAGCAATAGTACAGCAATCTGTGTTGGAGTTCACAGCGGGGTAGGAGGGAGGGTTGTGTGTCGGCACAGAAGAACTCGATGAACATAAGTTACAGGTATGTTAACCCTGTCTTCATCTTCGTTCTTCTGTGCCTCCACACATGGGAGAGTACCAAGCTTCACATAATAAGGAAGGTGGGGTGAAATCCAACTCAATTTTATTATACAACAGGAAAAAACAAGACAACATATATACACATATACATATGTGGCAAAAGAAAACATACCAACCCCACAACATCCAGCAAGTATAAATATATATATATAATATACACTATATACAGCGCCTCCACCTCCCCCATTGGAGCATATTAATCAGCATACTCCTAGGGAAACAAGGAGTGGAGGACGGCCCTAGCAACAGCTACATCTTCATTGGCATTTACATCCACAGCGTAATGCCGTACAAAGGTATCGGCGGACGACCAAGTTGCAGCCCTGCAAATATTAGCTAAAGGTATACCCTTGAGCAGTGCCGAAGATGCCGCCTGGGATCGTGTGGAGTGAGCCCTGACACCCAAAGGACAGTCCACCTTAGCCGTGGCGTAGGCCTTCACAATGGCTGTCACAATCCAACGGGACACCGTCTGTGCAGACGCCCTGCGGCCCTTGTCCTTCGGCCCGAAACACACAAAAAGGTAGGGACTGGTCCTGAACACCCTTGTCCTCTCCAAATAAAAAGCCAAAGCCCTCCGCAGATCCAAACTGTGGAGGGCCTTTTCCCCTTTAGTAGAAACTTCAGGGAAAAATACAGGCAGAGAAATCTCTTGTGAAAGGTGGAAGGTTGACACCACCTTGGGCAGGAACGAAAGACACGGTCGCAAGACCACCTTATTCGCATGAAAGCGAAGGAACGGGGGGTCTGCCCTAAGAGCAGCCAGTTCGCTGACCCGTCTGGCAGAAGTGATCGCCACGAGGAATGCCACCTTGTAGGAGAGCAAGTCCAGAGGGCACGTAGCCAAAGGCTCAAAAGGGGGCAACATCAACCTAGCCAGGACCAGGGAGAGAGACCACTGGGGCACAGGGGGTGACACAGGCGGGTAAAGATTAAGCATCCCCTTCAAAAACTGGCGGGACTTCTGGTGAGAGAAAACCGTGCAGCCATCCACCTGATCATGGAACGCAGAGATGGCCGCAAGGTGCACCTTCAGAGATGCTACACTAAGGCCCTGGTCCTTCAGCTCGCAAAGATAATCCAAGACCATCCCCAAGGGGCTATCCAGAGGCGCCACCTTCCTAGAGGCGGCCCAAGCCTCAAACCTACTCCACTTCGCCTTGTAGGCACGCCGTGTGGAGGGCTTCCTAGCGTTCAGTAGGACCTTCTCGACTGGCTCAGAGAAGCCTAGGGACGGGGCTGAATCCGCCAAGCGGTCAGGTGTAGTTTCCTGGGCTCGTGGTGGAAGAGCTTCCCGTGTAGGAGGAGATCCCTCCGGGGCGGAAGGGCCATGTAAGCTCGGCCGGACATCTCCAGCAGCTTCGGGAACCAGAGCTGCCGTGGCCAGAACGGAGCCACTAAGATGCAGTCCGTGTTGTCCCTCTCCACCTTGCACAGCAGTCTGGGTATGAGAGGGAAAGGCGGAAACATGTAATGTAGTCCCCGGGCCCAAGTAAATTGGAAGGCATCCCCAATAGAAAGGGGATCGCTTCCTGCCCGAGAACAAAAGATCTCGGCCTTGGTGTTCGCCGATGTCGCAAACACGTCTATGCTCGGGCGACCCCATTTCCGAAAGATCGGCCCAACGTACTTTGCGTTGAGCCCCCACTCGTGATTCAGCATGTGCACCCTGCTGAGAGTGTCCGCCTGCACATTGTCCGACCCAGCTACATGAATGGCGCGAAGCGTCACCCCATTCCTGATTGCCCATTCCCAAATGAGCGTGGCCTCCCTGCAGAGGATCATGGACACCGTGCCGCCCTGTTGGTTCAGGTAATACATAGCGGTAGTGTTGTCCGTCTGCACCAGCACCTGATGGTTCTGCAAGATTGCTGTGAACGACATAAGTGCAAAACGAACAGCCCTCAGTTCAAGCACATTAATATGGAGACCCTTTTCTCTCTCAGACCACACATCCTGAACACATAGCTCCCCACAGAAAGCCCCCCACCCTTGCAGAGAGGCGTCCGTGGTTACGGAGAACTCGGGATGATGGAAACCAAATGGGGTCCCTTTAAACAAATTAATATCCGACAACCACCAGTCAAGAGAGGATATAACGGCTCTGGGAACAGAGAATTTAGCAGTCGGAGGATGCTGTAAAGCATTGTATCTCCTCACAAACCAATTCTGGAGCGGGCGCATCCACAGCCTCGCAAAAGGGACCACCGGGGTGGCAGCAGCCATATGCCCTAGCAAGCATTGAATCATGCGCACTGGCTGAAAACGATTTCGTTTAAACAAGGACACCAGTCTCTTCAAGGAACGTGCCCGCTCCGGAGGCAATAAAGCCTTGGCCTCCAATGAGTCGAACACTGCCCCAATATAAGGCACAACACGGCTAGGTGTCAGCTTAGATTTTTCAAAATTAACCAGGAGGCCCAAGCGTTCGCAAGTGTCTAGCACCAATGCCACATCTTGCAGCAGCTTAACCTCCGAGCCCGCTGTTATAAGCCAATCATCGAGATAGGGGTAGATGGTACAGCCCCGCTCTCGAAGAAAGGAAACCACAGGAGCCACGCACTTAGTAAACACACGTGGGGCTGTGGAAAGGCCGAAGGGGAGAACCTTGTAACGGAATACCCGCTGCTTGTAAACGAAGCACAGAAATCTCCTGTGCTCCTCCAAGATCCCCACGTGGAAATACGCGTCCTTTAAATCCAGGACAGCGAACCAATCCCCCCTCTTCAAAAGGGCAATTACAGCAGGCAGTGTGATCATCCTAAACTTGGTGACCCTTAGAAAGGCATTTAGGCCCCTAAGATCCAAAATGGGACGTAGACCCCCATCCTTCTTAGGGACCAGGAAGAACCGGGAAAAGAAACCCTTCTCAGACTCCACAAATGGCACCTCTTCCACAGCACCCTTAGCCAAGAGGGACCTAATTTCATCCTCCAGCTCAACCAAGGTATTATTCACCGCACTCAGCGGTGAAGTACACATCGGCAGTTCAGTGAATTCCAGCCCGTACCCCTTATCAACAATCATTAAGACCCATGAGTCAGATGTTATTGACTCCCATTCAGACAAAAAAGGACTGAGTCTGTCCGAAAAGTTCAGGGCTGCCGCAGGGCCGGGTCTTCAGAACTGCCTTCCAGCCCCTTGCGGATCTTTTTGCTGGGGCGGAGGTTGAGACGAGCGGGGCTTGAATGGCCTACGCCTCCTGCCCTGGTGTTGCGCTGGGGTATACTGGCGCTGCGAGGTAGGGTATTGCTGATAGTACGGACGGGGTTGATATCTGCTGCGGTACTGGTAGGGATTATACCTCGACGAGTACCGAGGCTTGAACGTGGACCTGTCCGCCGGAGTGACCCCCAGGGAGCGTGCCGTCTGCCGGTCCTCCTTCTTCTTTTTAAGCGCCTCGTCGGTGGTGGTAGAGAAGAGGGAGTCACCCTCGAAGGGCAGACGTTCAATCTTGGCCTTCACCTCCTGCGGGAGGGCAGTCGACCGCAACCACGAGTGCCTCCTCAGAAGCACCGCTGACGCCATACCCCGAGCAGCCGTGTCAGCCGCATGACTCCCGGCATTCATCTGTTGCTTCGATAATCGTACTGCCTCCGTCTGCAGCAACGACACCACCGCCTTCTTGTCAGCAGGGAGGTCAGTGACATAGTTCGCCAGCTTTTCCCATAGGTAGAGCTGATAGCCCGCCATAATCGTTTGATAGTTGGCTATCCGGAGGGCTAAAGCAGCAACTGAGTACTGACGTCTACCCAGTGCGTCCATCTTCTTTCCCTCCTTATCCGGTGGGACGGAGGAGGACCCCGACCTCTTGTGCTGAATCTCCTCGGCTATCAGGGATGACGGTGGAGGGTGCTTGATGAGAGACTGCCACGTCCCCTGTTTGATCTTATACATCTGTTCGATGCGTTTGGACGTGGCAGGCAGGTCAGATGGTGACTTCCAGACCTTGTCGATGATCTCCTCCAAGCCCTCCAACATAGGAAAACCTACTGTAGCCGGGTTCTCCCCATAGATTCTGCACAGCAACTTGTCCTTCGTCTTCGGGACCACAGAAGACACGTCAATCTCCAAGGCCTTGGACATGCGGGCCATTTGGTCTGCATAAATCCGCAGGTCCTCGAAGGGAGAGCTGGTGGAAGGGCCGACATTGTCGTCCGGAGATGGCTTGGAGAGCGACTCAGAGCGGTAGCCGGACCCCGCATCCTCGTCATCCTCATCAGACGCAAGTGCTGACACTTCCTCTCCTGGGAAGGGTGGAGGCAACCACTCACGACGGCTAGACGACGACGGGCCCGGATCCGATGACCTGAAGCCAGGTGGAGCCCCTTTCCACTGGCACCGATAGGCCTCTGGTAGACCTGTAGCCTGTTGGTGACGCGCAGCCACGGACCGCTCGGATCCGACTCGCTCGGATCCGACACTCCCCTCCGACCAACACCGCTGGCTACGGGCAGACTGTGCAGGCGACGGATCCCTGGTCGTCTCTCGGATCCGACGACGCGGAGCAGGGCTCGATTCCGGTGTTGGCGAACGCCGTCCACTCGACAGGACCACATAGGCCCCCGGATCCGGCATCTCCTCCTCAAGGAGGGGACGGTCAGGGGAGTCCAGGTGAGGTGATGGCGTAGGTGGAGACACCAGGACCACCTCTTCTGTAGACCGGCGCCGAGGGGACCGAGAGCGATGCTTGGTCTTCTTAGCCTTCTTCTTCTTCGGAACCGATTCGGAGGAAGCTTTCGGAACCGATGTCCTCTTGGTCGACGCCTTCCGTGCAGCCTCCGGTCCCGGGACTGTCACAGGCCCTTCGATCGACGCCGGGGCTGACCGTATCGGATCCGACTCGCCCGGTTCCGGCCTCGGAGCCGACCTCCCCGGTTCCGACCTCACCGACGCCGACTTGTGCGGGGACTTTGCAGACCTCGCCACCGAGCTTGCCCTCGACGCCGGCTTGTCTGCCGGGCGGGATGTAGCCACCAATTTGGAAGAGGTTACAGAGCCCGCTCGAGACCGGCTTCCGGCATGGGTGGGGGTTCGGCCAGCCTTCTCCGCGGCCCCGGGTTTCTCCGCCTCGGAGGGCCCAGGGGCGTCCAAGACCCGCTGCCACAGTGAAGCCTTGAGGCGGGCGGACCGCTCCTGCCTGGCTTTATGCGTAAAGCCCTGGCAGATCTTGCAAGTGGGGACTACATGTTCCTCCCCCAGGCAAAGCAGGCAAAGGCTATGCCCATCCGTTTGAGCCATTTTAGCACGGCACTGGGCACAGTGCTTAAACAGGGCCGTAGAAGCCATTCCGAGGGGCAAAAAACAAACGCGAAGTCAAAAACAGTCCGGGTCAAATACTCTACCAAGATCAGTCCGTCCAAATCAGTAAGCAGAAGAGAAGTCAAATCCAGATCCAAGTCAGTCACGAGAAAGCAATCCAAAGACACAAATAAGCACGGAGCTACAAGCGAACGTTCTCCTCAAGCGGCGGCAAGAAGAGAACTGAGGGAAGGGGCCGTTGGCCGCTGGAGGAGCATGTGACCGTTTGGGCGGGAAACGGTCGCTGAGGCGCGCGGCAAACGGCCCCTTCGGAGCTGGGAAAGCGATAAAAAATCTTCCGGCGGCTGGCCTGCGCGTGCGCAGTACCCATGTGTGGAGGCACAGAAGAACGAAGATGAAATTTTAATTAGATTTAATGATTTTATTCATTTTAGTACATAGTTGTTTTTAATTCTTAGATATGCTTAAATGTAGAATTAATGCATTCGTTGTATCTTACTGTATATGCCAATCTGAATTTTGATCTTGGATCAGGGAGTGAGCGCAGCTAGTGTAGCTGTTCAGAGAGAATTGAGACCGAGACGCAGGGGGGAGGGAAGAAGACCTGATCTTGACTGTAGTTTGTATTTTATAAGATCTGCCAATCTAATAGCATATGAGAAAGTTTAACTTTAAAGAATTGTATTATGAAGGGAATTCAATACTTGTAGTTGTAGTTTATGTTCTTACGTTTTTTTTTACCTTTCCCCTTGTTTCCTTTTTCCTTTTTTTGTTTGTAGTTTGGTTGTAGTCTGGATGTTAGTAATTAAAAATAAAAAAATATTATAAAAAATGAATTTTGATCTTGGATCCTTTTAATAAAACTGAAGACTGAAGACACTGAATAGTAGCAATGTTAGTAGTAAGCCACTGCCAATGGAAGACAGAACCTAGAATAATATAGAATAATACTGCCATAACTATTGTATCTACTTATTTGGAATTATTTATATGTATATAACTTTTTAATTTTTAATGCATATTGGTATCACATTTTAAATCATATATTGCTTTTACATTTTTATATCTTATTTTAGGGTAGTGTAATTTCTTGTTTCTGTGTTATGCTGGTCTTTGACCATAATAAAGAGGTTGACTGATTGAATTCCAAAGTCTCAATGCTACCACCAAGATGGCCTTATCCTGTGTGCTCACCGACTAATTTTCTGAAGGTGATGAAGAATGAAACAGAGCATTTTTCAACTGGCTTGCAGTTGTCCATTCACGCTACAACAGCTCCAGCTGTATGTTCCTTGCAGTTGAGTTAAAGTGGTTGTCACAAATAAGCATTTTTAAAAATCCAAACATGCACAGGTAAGATCTTTCTGGTTTCTCACTGTTTTAACTTATTCAAATGGTTTATGACTTCTATATTTGGAGCAAAAGGACCAACAGGTCAATGTTCCATAACATCAGAACATGCTAGTTAGGCAGGGGTGGGCAATTGTTTTGGCTCGGGGGCCAC
This sequence comes from Eublepharis macularius, assembly GCF_028583425.1. NCBI lineage: Eukaryota > Metazoa > Chordata > Lepidosauria > Squamata > Eublepharidae > Eublepharis > Eublepharis macularius. The sequence goes on along the minus strand of NC_072795.1, from coordinate 122,032,593 downwards.
TTTGTGGGAGCGGAGGTTAGCGGAGGGCCGCACCTTTTAAAATGATTGCATTCATTAGTTAACTTTGCATTTCAGAAAAGGTATAAATTGTATCATAAAAATCAATAAATATAAATTAAATAAAATAGTGGTAGTTTTATTCAATTTATTTATTGTGCTAATTTCATATCATCTATAGCTGCAAGCACATTTAATTTTAGAATCAGTTTAATGAGACAAATTTTTTCTGACTGTCTTGGCGGGCCACAAAAAAACTCTGTAGCGGGCCGCATGTGGCCCGTGGGCCGCAATTTGCCCACCCCTGCTAGTTAGGTAATGTCATGGCTAGTAACTGTTGATGATCTTGTGACAAAATGGCTGACAGTTGCTGGATTTCTAAAAAGTTCATTTATTTAATAATTGGTTCCAACTTTTTGAAGACCACTCAGCTCTGCCCCTATGCCAACAAGCTGCTTGTTTGTTAATATGTGTGCATCCTCAACTTCCTGTCTCACTCCCCAAAAGATGTGGATTCTTTGCCACTTAGACCACAGGAACTGTTTCTCCTTCATCTGTATAACTTTTGTAAACCATATATTCCTACTCTTTTTTTATTGACTAATTCTTGGTCCTCCCCTCATTTGCATATGGAGCAATTCTGACAATCATCATGGGATAAACTTTCAAAATCAAGGGCGAGACCTGTGAGATTTTTAAAGAAGTGTTTTGGCAGAATCAAAAGTTTCCCTTTCTGATACCACGAGGTATGTAAGATTATCTAAAACTGCAAGAGCCCAAGTAACATGTGGATGATCAAATTTTTAACCCTTTGAAATTTCTTAAGCAAATGGATGCTCAGAACCATATAGGTTTTGGAGACTCTGCAGGACTGAAGGACACTTAGTCCTCCCTTAGACTAACTTGGGGTTGCTTCTTTTCATAACAGGATTCTAAAGCTTTCTGAAGACCTTTGGAAGAATACTACGATTTCTGATAGAGTTTAGATCTTTTGGGGAGCAGGCAAATAGATGGAGATACAAAGGGGATGGGGCTGACTGGCCTATTCTGTGACAGACTCATCCACAGGGATGGCGCCAGGGTTCCTGGCGCCTGCAGCTGCCCCTATGTGCGCGCACATACTGTGTGATGACATCACCATGTGATGATGTCATCAAGCAGCAAGCCGGCCCCATTGGCCAGCAGGTGGCGGGGGAGGTTTGGCACGCCGCCCTGGATGCCTGCTGTGCCTGGCCCATGGCTGCTGCACCTGGCTGGGTGTGCGTGTTGGTGTTGGTGTTGGTGGCGGCATGGGGCTGGCCGGCTGTAGTAGCTGCGGACCAGGCACGCCAGCTCTGTGCCTTGTGCCTCTGCCCCCGGCACCCCCTCCAGCGCCCCCTTCAGTGCTTCAGTGCCCACGGCGTCCGCCTCACTGCCTCAGTGGTGGCACCAGCCCTGCTCATCCACTATGAATTTCCTTAATCTCTTTTTAAAGTCATTTCTGCACTCGTAGGAGTGAAATCCATGATTCTTGTTTCTGTTTTCCTTATTGGCTGTACTTTCAAATAATTCTGATTATAAAACAGCTGTTACCTAAGCTCCTATTGCTTGAATGATACAAGTCACTATTAGACCGGGATCCTGGAGCCAAAAAGAGCAGCCAGGGCTGACATAGTCCAATAAATTAAACTCTGTCAAGAGGTGTGTTGAGACAGGTACTCAATAAGCATTGAAATGGGATGTTCACTGTTAAAACTGATCTTTAAACACTAGTTACAGGAGGATTCTGTATACACCTGTCTTCTTAGCAGAGGGCAATGGGAGAGAAAAGGAGAGTAAAAAAGATCTATGCAAACAAAAATAGTTTGTTAAGCAAATGTAACAGTGCTGTTTAACACGATTGTCAATTGCTGATACATAAATTATAAAAATTCCCCATTGCCACTTATGGGGAAATTATGCAGATTAGAATTTGATTAGGTTTATATCAGGAGACTCAATTTGGACTTTTAATCTATTAAGAGCCAATAAATGAGGCATCTGAATAGCTCCCCTGAGCAGAAGCTGTAATAACCTCAGCAGTCATTTTTTTAAGGGGGGCAATATGTATTCCAACCATTTTTTTAGCAGATGAAGTTTACGAACATTCCAGGTCTTCGAGTACAATTACTTCTTAACTAGAATGAAAATGTCAGGTGTGCATAGTAAGGGAAATGGAAGCCTTAAAACATGCTTAAATGGTGTTTTTTACCAACCTCAACTTTGGCTACCTTTGCTGGGGTGACTATTTTTTTCTTTCAGGTTTGATTTGCTTGCTGGGAGGGTTCAGCAATGCCAGCAGACATGGAAATGTCTAGTGCTGCAGCTGAGCTGCCGCAATTAAAATTAACAAAATGCCCCTACTGTTATGCTGGACAAGGCCTGTATTTTGAATTCTCCAATGGAAGCTTCTGTTGGTGGAGGCTGGACCACCCAATCCAGCCTCCAGCTGCAGATTTTGCCTCCTGACAAGAAATGCCCTACACTCCAGGATTCATGTCACAGTTACAATAATTGGGATTGCACTCTTTATGTGCTCAAAGTGCCTATCTACAGGTTAATTGCTAGCAATGAGGAAACTATAGGGGAATGAGTTAACGTCCCAGGGACATGGCAAATTAGGGACACATATGCTGATGGCTCTAGAGGGCTTCAGATAACACTTTGGCCAGAGAATCAGCAGCACCTAGGAGAGAGAGATGTGGGAACCCACAGCTAGGACATTTCCTTTTGTGGAGAAAGAGATGGCACAATCTACAAGGGATGGGTCAGAGCAGAGGCTATAAAATCTCCAGGCATGGAGAAAACAGGGTTAACATACCTGTAACTTATGTTCATCGAGTTCTTCTGTGCTGACACACATGGGACTGCGCAGGCGCAGGCCAGCCGCCGGAGAATTTTCTAGAGCTTCCATGGCTCCGAAGGGGCCGTTTGTCGCGCGCCTCAGCGACCGTTTTCCCGCCCAAACGGTCACGTGATCCTCCAGCGACCAACGGCCCCTTCCCTCAGTTCTCCCTTGCCGCCGCTTGACCAACACACTTCAGCCATAACACCTTAAAAACACCAATTTCCGTTACAGCCATCACATTATCATGCATTGGAGTTCACAGCGGGGTAGGAGGGAGGGTTGTGTGTCAGCACAGAAGAACTCGATGAACATAAGTTACAGGTATGTTAACCCTGTTTTCATCTTCGTTCTTCTGTGCCTCCACACATGGGAGTGTACCAAGCTTCACACCATAAGGAAGGCGGGGGTGAAGTCCAACACAATTTTATTTAGCAAACAAGAACAACAATAAATAGACATACATATATACATCTATGTAAAAATACTGTGTAGGGACACATAAATACTCAATATTTACATATATACACACCCCCAGGTACATATATACACTTTCACTCAAGGGTACCCAACAGGTACGCCAAGAAAGTCATTCCAAAACTCCCTCAGGAAAAAAGGGAGTGTAAGACAGCCTTGGCCACAGATACATCCTGCTCCGCATTGACATCAACGGCGTAATGCCTGACAAAGGTGTCTGCAGAGGACCATGTGGCTGCTTTACAAATGTTAACCAGGGGCACCCCCCTGAGGAGTGCCGAAGAGGATGCTTGGGACCGCGTGGAGTGGGCTCTGACATGAAGCGGGCAAGCCACCCCTGCCAGGGAATAGGCCTTGCTAATGGCCGTCACAATCCACCTAGACAGGGTCTGTGAGGAAGCCCTGCTACCCTTGTCCTTGGCCCCAAAACATACAAACAGGTGAGGACAGGTGCGGAATTCCTTTGTCCTATCCAGGTAATAGGCTAGGGCCCTCTTCAAGTCTAGGGAATGAAGGGCCTTTTCCCCCTTAGAGGAAGGTTGAGGAAAGAATGCAGGCAGTGAGATATCCTGCGAGAGGTGGAAGGCGGACACCACCTTGGGCAGAAACCCGAGGCAGGGACGCAGGACCACCTTGTTGGGATGAAACACAAGAAAGGGAGGGTCAGACCGCAGTGCAGACAGCTCACTGACCCTTCTGGCCGATGTGACGGCCACCAAGAATGCTACCTTGTAGGATAGTATATCCAAGGGGCAGGTAGCCATAGGTTCAAATGGAGGCAACATGAGACGTGAGAGCACCAAGGACAGCGACCACTGAGGCACTGGCGCCGACACAGGTGGGTAAAGATTGTACATGCCCTTAAGGAACTGGCGGGATTGTGGGTGAGAAAACACCGTAGCACCCTCTACTCGGGCGTGAGCAGCTGATATCGCTGCCAAGTGTACCTTGAGGGAGGACACCTTCAAGCCCAGGCCACGCAAGTGGCACAAATACTCGAATACAACCCCCAAGGGACTGCTGTCAGGCACCACTCCTCTGGCAAGTGCCCAGAGCTCAAACCTGCGCCACTTGGCCGCATAAGCGCGCCTAGTGGATGGCCGACGAGCATTCAGGAGGACCCTCTGTACCTCGTCAGTAAAGCCTACAGGGGAGGAACGATCCGCCAAGCCGTTAGGTGCAGCTTCCTGGGATCGTGGTGGACTAGGCTCCCGTTTAGGAGAAGATCTTGCCGAGGGGGCAGACTCACATATGTCCGTTGGGACATCCGCAGGAGCTTCGGGAACCAAACCTGCCGTGGCCAGAAGGGGGCCACCAGGATGCAGTCCGTCCCGTCCTCCTCTATCTTGCACAGGACCCTGGGAATCAAGGGGAACGGAGGAAACATGTAGTGCAAGCCCTGCGTCCACATAAACTGGAAGGCATCCCCAATAGAGAGGGGGTCGCTCCCTGCCCTGGAACAGAACGTGTGGGCCTTGGTGGTCGCCGCAGTGGCGAACACGTCTATCACCGGATGACCCCACATCTGGAAGATCGGCCCAACGCACTCTCCGTTCAGTTCCCACTCGTGGTCTAGTAAAGGGGCCCTGCTGAGGGCATCTGCCCGGGCATTGTCTGACCCAGCCACGTGTATAGCTCGGAGCGACACGCCGTTCTTGATAGCCCACTGCCAAGTGAGTGTGGCTTCCCGGCACAGGGCCATGGACACTGTGCCCCCCTGCTGATTCACGTAGTACATGGCAGTCGTGTTGTCCGTCTGCACCAAGACCTGACGATTTCTCAGCAGTGCTGTAAGAGACACAAGTGCGAAACGAATGGCCCTTAGTTCAAGCACATTGATATGGAGGGTCTTTTCCCTGTCAGACCAGACATCTTGCACAGACACATCACCACAGTAAGCCCCCCATCCCAACAGAGAGGCATCAGTGGTAACCGTGATGTCATGGTGTTGATACCCAAAAGGGGTCCCTCTAAACAAGTTGTCATCAGACAGCCACCAGTCCAAGGAGGAGAGGATGACCCTCGGGATAGAGAATTTGAGGGACGGAGGGTGCAACAGAGCATCGTACCTCCGCACAAACCAGTTCTGGAGGGGGCGCATACGCAGCCTAGCGAAAGGCACCACAGAGGTGGCCGCTGCCATATGCCCTAGTAAGCACTGGATAGTGCGCACAGACTGGAACCGGTTCCTTTTAAACATGGACACTAGACCCCTTAGAGACCGAGCCCTCTCCAAGGGGAGCAGGGCCTTACCCTCCACAGAGTCTAAAAGTGCACCAATGTAGGACACCTTGCAGTTGGGCACCAGCTTGGATTTCTCCAAGTTCACCAGGAGCCCCAGGCGTTGGCAAGTGCTAAGTACCAAGCCAATGTCCTGCACCAGCCTAGACTCCGATTCAGCCACGATGAGCCAGTCATCGAGGTACGGAAAGATGGTACAGCCTTCTTCCCGCAGGAAGGAAACCACAGGGGCCACACATTTAGTGAACACTCGTGGGGCAGTGGACAGGCCAAAGGGGAGCACCTTATACCGGAAAACCCTTTGCCGGTAAACAAAGCTCAGGTATTTCCTGTGCTCCTTCCGTATGCCCACGTGAAAGTATGCGTCTTTTAAGTCAAGAACCGCAAACCAATCTCCCTGTTTCAGCAAGGCGATCACAGCCGCCAACGTAACCATTTTGAATTTGGTCACCTTGAGGAAGGCATTAAGGCCCCTCAGATCTAAAATGGGACGTAAGCCCCCATCCTTCTTAGGGACCAGGAAGAACCTAGAGAAGAAACCCTTTACAGAGTCCTCATAGGGCAATTCTTCCACAGCACCCTTGGCCAAGAGCGACACGATCTCCGCATCCAGCTCGGCCATAGTGTTATTGACAGCTGTCAGGGGTGAACTGCATCTAGGCAGCTCAACGAATTCCAGCCCGTATCCCAGTTCAACAATCGTTAAGACCCATGAGTCAGATGTTATTGACTCCCACTCAGAGAGGAGTGGACTCAGTCTGTCCGAAAAGTTCGGGGATACGGCTGGCGTGACCCGTCAGTATTGCCTCCCGGCGCCCTGCTGGTCCTTATGCTGGGCCGGTTGCTGTGCCGGACGAGGCTTGAAGGGCCGACGCCTCCTTTGCTGTTGTGCGGGAGGGTAAGGCCGCTGCTGGTAGGCAGGAAACTGTTGGTAGCCCGGCCGCTGATGTTGGTATCTGCCCTGATAATGGTAAGGGCCAGACCGGGGAGCGTACCGTGACCTGGAGGAGGGCTTGTCTGCTGGAGCCAGACCCAAAGACCGCGCCGTCTGCCTGTCCTCCTTTTTCTTCTTCAGGGTCTCGTCGGTGGACTTGGAGAACAGCGAGTCCCCTTCAAAGGGCATGCTCTCCACCCTGGAACGCACCTCTTGGGACAGGGCCGTCGACCGCAACCAAGAGTGGCGCCTGAGGACCACCGCCGACGCCATCCCCCTAGCAGCAGTGTCAGCAGCGTGGCTCCCAGCGTTCATTTGCTGTTTAGACAGCCGGACAGCCTCTGTTTGCAGCAGGGACACCACAGCCTTCTGCTCAGGAGGGAGGTCCCGGGTATAGGATGCCAACTTCTCCCATAGGTACAGCTGGTACCCTGCCATGATGGTCTGGTAGTTGGCAATCCTCAGACCCAGCGAAGCGACGATGTACTGGCGCCTGCCCATGGCATCAAGCTTCTTGCCCTCTTTATCGGCAGGCACCGAGGAGTGACCCGATCGTCGGGGGTTGAACTCCTCTGTGACCAAGGAGGAAGGTGGAGGGTGTTTCACCAACGCCGGCCAGGTGCCCTGCTTGATCTTGTAAAGCTGCTCGATGCGCTTGGACGTTGGAGGTTGATCACAGGGCACCTGCCACACCTTCCCCACAATCTCCTCAATACCCTCGAGCATGGGAAAGCCAACGTACGCCGGATTATCCCCATAGATACGCTTGAGGAGCTTGTCCTTGGTCTGGGGAACTGCCGAAGAGATGTCCATCTCGAGAGCCTTGGCCATCCTTGCCATCTGGTCGGCGTAGATGCGGAGGTCCTCGAATGGGGAGTCCGCAGATGGCACTAGCTCCTCAGCTGGCGATGGTTCGGACCAGGACTCCGACTGGTAGCCGCCAAAGCTCTCCACATCCTCCTCATCGGAACCGAGCTGGGATTCCGGAACCTGGAGCGGAGGGGGAGCCCACGCCGACCTCGATGTCGAAGGCCTCGGTTCCGACACGGAGAAGCCCGCAGGTGCCCCCTCCCATTGGCAACGGTATGGCGAAGGGAGGTAGGAAGCCTGTCGATGCCGGGACGCAGCGGACCGGACCGATCGGACACTGTCCCCGGAACCATGCCGCTCACGACCGACCGGAGGTGGAGACAGACGGGCAGGCGACGGACGGCTCCGACGAGGAGACGGGCTCGGTTCCAGCCTCGGCGACCGAAGGGCAAGCGACGGTCGGCTCCGACGGTGCGGGCTCGGCTCCGGCCCCGACGAGAACTCTGCGGGCACCGTCTCGAAGGCCATCGGATCCGGCACCGGCACGGAGATGTCTTCTGGCTCCGGGGAGCCCAGATGAGGGGAAGGCGTGTGAGGAAGCACGATGACCTCCTCCTGAGGAGCGGGACGCGGCGACCGATGATGCTTGGTCTTCTTCTTCTTCTTCGCTGGTTCCGAAGAAGACCTCGGAACCGACGCGCTCCTCGCCTTCGAAGGGGACCTCGGCTTCGACCTCTTCGCCTTGATCGGGATCGAACCGGTCGTCGGTTCCGACCGGGGACTCGGTACCAGGATCCTCGGTTCCGAAGCTGGTCTCGGATCCGACCTGGTAGATGACGCGCTACGGGGCGGCCGCACCGGTCCCTGCGCTGGAGAGGCCGCTCTCGACGCCGAGGTACTCGGGGGACGCGGTTTCGACCCCGACCTCGCGGAGGCCACTGAGCCAGCTCTTGAATGCCGTTCGGCAGAGGGGCTTGGGCCGGCCTTGGAGGAGGGCAACGGAGCGCCTCCGGACATGACCTTCTGCCACAGGGAGGAGTTCAGTCGGGCCTTGCGCTCCTGCCGGGCCTTGCTGGTGAAGCCCTGGCAAATCTTACAGGCCGTCACATTATGGGTCTCCCCCAAACAGAACAGGCACAGTTCATGGCCATCGGTCTTGGCCATTTTCGTGTGGCATTGGAGACAATGCTTGAAGAGAGCCTTTGAGGCCATCTTCAGGGGCACGCGAAAGGAAGGTCAAAAACAGTCCGAGTCAAATTACCGAGTCCACAACAAAGTCCAAAACGAGATCCGAAGAATAGTCGAGGTCACGAAGTCCGAAGTCAAAAGCCAAGCAATCAGTCAGAATAAAGCACGAAGCACAAAAAAGCACAGAGCAACGAAGCTCACGTTCTCTCCAAGCGGCGGCAAGAAGAGAACTGAGGGAAGGGGCCGTTGGTCGCTGGAGGATCACGTGACCGTTTGGGCGGGAAAACGGTCGCTGAGGCGCGCGACAAACGGCCCCTTCGGAGCCATGGAAGCTCTAGAAAATTCTCCGGCGGCTGGCCTGCGCCTGCGCAGTCCCATGTGTGGAGGCACAGAAGAACGAAGATGAAGCAATGATTTTTAAGATCTACACTGTTATGATCTTAACCTCTTCTCACTTAATATGAGGGATTAAATAATGCATATCTTGATCATGTGCTGCTGAACAAAAGGAAAGAAGCCCCAACCTAAGAAAATAAAGTAACGAAGGCTTGCTAGAGGCTGTAACTCTAAGGAATAGCAGCATATCCTAAATTTACCATCATTTAGGGTATGTATAGAAGTAAAGAGAGAGGTTTGGGATTTATCCCTTTTCATGTTGATCTTTGCTCAAGATTGCTGTATAAAACAGAATGTGTGCACTTTGATTATTTTATTAACTTTATAATTTGGATGCCAATAACCTCATCTCTGGACCCACATTGCCCCTCATTCATTCATATGAATCCAGGAGAAGTAAGGGGGTGGTTGTAGATCCCTTCATCCCTAGAGTGTACAAGTGTGTATGTGGGTCCCCACAGTAGCTGGCAAGTATGAAACAGGGCAAGAGGCAAAGAGGTGGAGCCTTTAAGCAACACTGTGGCAAAAAGTGCTAAAGTACAATCCCTTCAGCAAGAGATATGCTTTTAAAGACTAGAAGGTGGCAGTAGCAGAATTACCCAGAGAGAAGTTGGCTACATGGGAGTAAGGGAAACAGGAGCCTCACCAGACAGAGACCTGAGGAAAGGCATTGATCTTTCCAAACCCCCACATGGACAGAAACATGGTTCTCTATACCTCCATTCCATCATTGCCCCTAAAGACAACACTTTAACTTTCACCATTGGAGTAAATGCTAACAATTCATGTTTTCTTGGAAAGGTTAAAGGATGAAATCAAGGGCATCATTGAGGGGTAGGATGAAGTTGAATTTCCAAATAAGCTTCTCAGACTAGAGCACAGAGTTCTAATTCAAGTGACATCACCACTAGGTGTCACCTAGAAGTGAGGCCACAGCATTTGTGCCCACCCCTGACATTTTTTCTTCCTCTTCTCTCTTGATTGAACATAGGCAAGGGTGGAGACAGGAGTTCACCCACTGCGCACTTCAGGCTAAGAGGGAAAAACTGGCTGAAGGTCATCCAGCCAGTTTCATGCCAGAATAGGGACTTCAATCTGGGTCTCAGCACCACTGACTGTCTGAGACACTTTTAATCAAACGGGAAGCCACTTTAGGAGGCGATATAGCTGAGAATGCCGGGTATAATTATTTTAAATAAAGAAACAGCCATCTGTGCCACATATGAGAACACTAAGGGGGGAGATAGACATAGCACTAGTCTAGGCAAGTGCTATGCAAGGGAGGGAGGGCATTTGGAAGCATTCTCGCTGCATTTATCTTAAACTTACATTTACTGCTCTGAGGCTGAGTGCTGGGGGGAAAGTTTCTGCAAACATAAAGGAAAAGCTGGCAGCAGACAGTGCCAATTTGCCATGACATCACCTTCTCAGCTCCCAATCTACACTGCACATTTGTAAGTTTTTAAATAAAGCAAAGGATGAATGCATACATATAAAGGGATAAATTACCAATGCTGCGTACTTTACATTGAAAAAAGCAAGGTGGGCATTATGCAAAAAACATGGGAGAAGGTGCAAGGCTGATGGCTGACTCAGTGTTTGACTCACTACTAGCATATCTGACTGTCATGCAAATGGCATAGCCAGGAAGATGACTGGCTCATATCACAGGAGAAGAAACTCCTGCAAGGTTTACAAAGATATCAGTGCCTTCACTCTAAAAACCAGTTCATACTCCTCTGCCACATCTAGGTAAGTCTTACACATCAATAAATATGAATGTGATCCCATCCCACCATTGACAGGACGGAGGGGGGGGGAACACACTATTTGGGTGCCCCCAGTGAGCAGTGAGTGAGTTGGACTGCCAACCTCTAGGAGGGGCTTGGGGATCTCCCAGAATTACATCTGATTTCCAGGCTACAGAGATCACAGAGTTGGAAGGGGCCATACAGACCTTCTAGTACAACCCCTGCCCAATGCAGGATGAGCCTAAAGCATCCCTGACAAATATTCATCCAGCCTCTTCTTGAAAACTGCCAGTGAAGGGGAGCTCACCACCTCCCTAGGCAGCTGATTCCACCTTTGAACTACTCTGACTGTGAAAAAGTTTTTCCTAAGATCCAGTCGGTACCTTTCTGTTTTTTTAAAAAAAAAAATTATTTTTGAGTATACTTTTCAAATTCAATACATACATTCCCTCAATATCTAATTAACCCTATCCCCCACCCTTTTCCTCCCCCCTCTCTATCGACTTCCAACAGCTTTCCAACCCTTAACCCCTCTTATTACTTAATAAATCCCTTACTCTAAGCACATTCTAATTTTTTTTCCAGGTATTCTATCATATATATCAAATATCCTATCAATATAGTATACTTCTATCAATTATGCTATCAAATATTCTATCAGTATAATATACATCTATCAGTTATACTATCAATATAGTATAGATCTTATACCCCTCAATATAGCAGACCAGTATAATATAGTATAATATATAACAGAAATCTTAATTTAAACATATTCTATTTCTTTTAAACATATATTCTATCAAATATACTATCATCATTATAATATGTATTAAAACCCCTACCGTGTGCCCTGCCACCAATGTGGCACAGCATACAACACCGTACTACACATTCATTATATAATATACAATCTGATCCACTAACATTATAATATATATAGTATGCCCCATCAGTATATTTATTTAACTATTCCCTTATTCATATACTCTAAAAAAGGTATTACTTATCCTAACCTCCCTATCTTATTCTTTACAAAATCAGTTCTAAATTTCACCCCTTTTCTACTATATTATAATCCAAGCTTAGATTAAAATAGATATAAATTCTTAATGGTAAAGTCACTTCTCTCTTCTGTTTAAAATGTCTTATTTTAAAAATTCTCAAACTGCCACAGTTCTCCTTTCACATCCCATTTTTTTTCCAAAAATTGTTTCAATTTCGCCCAGTCTGCCAAATACTGTCCCGGATCCAGGTCTTTGAATTTTCTTGTCATTTTATCCATCTCTGCCATGTACAACAATTTGTAAATCCAGTCCTCTACAGTAGGTACTTCTTGCATTTTCCATTTCTGCGCATACAGTAATCTTGCTGCTGCTGTCATATAAAATAACAATGTTCTATTTTGCACTGGAACATTCTCCATTCCCAAGTTTAGTAGCAGCAGTTCTGGGTTCTTATTTATTTGGGTTTGTAACACCTCATTAATTACTTCTATTATATCTCCCCAGTACTGCTTCGCTACTTCACAAGTCCACCACATGTGATATAATGATCCTTCGTGCTTTTTACATTTCCAGCACTTATCTGACATATTAGCGTTCCCCAGCGCAATTTTCTTCGGTGTTAGGTACCACCTGTATATCATCTTGTATACATTTTCTCTAATATTCGTACACGTTGTAATCTTAATTGTATTCTTCCACAAGTGCTCCCATGCCTCCATTGCTATTTCTTTATGAAAATTTATTGCCCACTTCACCATCTGTACTTTCACTACTTCATCTTCAGTATACCATTTTAAAACAGTCGGTACCTTTCTGCATGTCATTTAAGCCCGTTGCTTCGAGTCCTATCCTCTGCTGCCAAATGGAACAGCTCCTTGCCCTTCTCCAAATGGCAGCCTTTCACATATTTAAAGAGAGCAACCATGTCCCCCCTCAATCTCCTTTTCTCCAAACTAAACATTCCCAATGCCCTCAGTCTTTCCTCGTAGGGCTCAGTCTCCTGACCCCTGATCATTCTCGTTGCTGTCTTCTGCAGTCTCTCAATTTTGTCCACATCCTTTTTGTAGTGAGGCCTCCAGAACTGCACACAGTACTCCAGGTGCAGCCTGACCAAGGCAGTATAGAGAGGGACTATGACCTCCTGCGATTTCGATGCAATGGCTCTTTCGATACAACCCAAGACTGAGTTTGCCTTTTTTGCCACCGCATCACACGGACTGCTCATATTTCGTTTACAGTCCACTCTTACTCCAAGATCTCTTTCGCATACACTACTACCCAGAAGTGTATCCTCCGTCCTGTATTTGTGCTTCACATTTTTGTGGCCCAGATGTAATACTGTGCACTTATCTATGTTGAATTGCATCCTGTTCCCAACTGCCCACTTCTCCAGAGTAGTCAGGTCTTGTTGAATTTTAACTCTATCTTCCTCCCAATTTGATATCATCAGCAAATTTAATGAGTAGCCCATTTACCCCTTCATTCAGATCATTGATAAAAATATTGAAAAGTACTGGGCCCAAAACAGAGCCCTGTGGCACCCCACTGGACACCTCCCTCCAATCTGATGAAATGCCATTGACCACCACTCTTTGGGTGTGGTCCTCTAACCAGTTCCCTATCCACTGAACTGTCCTGTAGTCCAGTCTGTAGTTTTCCAGTTTACCCATTAGAATGTCATGGGGAACCTTATCAAAAGCTTTACTAAAATCCAGGTAAATCACGTTGACAGAGTTCCCACGATCCAGTAAGCTCGATCCAGTGACTGCTTTGGAAGGTGGACTCTACAGCATCACATCCCTGCTGATTCCCCTCTCCAGGCTCCACTCCCAAATCTCCAGGAATTTTCCAACCCAGAGTTGGCAACCCATGGAATAAAGCTTGCCAGGAAATGCTGCTCTGAAGGGGTCTGGGTCCTCCATCCCCTCTTGTTCATTCCTTTGCTACGACATCCTGACAATCCAGATACAAGGAAAATCTGGACAGCCTTACTTCCTAAGGTGATTGTGAAATGGAGAAGCGGAGAACGATATTGTAAGCTGGTTTGGTTAAAAAAAGAAAGCTTGGAGACATATGTTTATAGCTAGGAAATCCCAAGGGACTGGTGCATGCTGAATTAAAAGAAGTGTTATATGTTTCATCTTTGGGCAAAGGATTAGAAGAAGAGAAAAAGGTTTAATAATAGAAGCCAAAGAGGATAGAATGAATACTGATGGCAGATGCACAGCCATTTCATGGGAGTAATTATTCATGGGAATGATTAGAAACAAATGAAATATGATGCTTTTCATTCCAGAGATAATCATACTGGAGAAACATCTTTGTGTGTGAAGAACCAAACCAGCCAGACCTTGCTGCAGGGTCGCCAACATGGCCCTGCAGCAAGCAGATGCAAGAGGTCCCAATGGGCCTGGCAGCAAAGACAGGGGCCACTCAGCCCAGACCTGGGCTGCTGTGACAATGGCAATTGGTTTGGCCTACGCCTGTTGCCATGGACACTGGCAACATCCTCTTGGAACACCTCAACAGCCCTACAGTTCCCACCCAATACTGGCACTGTGCAAAGATTGTTTTGCAGGTCAGGGGAGAGAGATAATTGTGCTTCTCGGGGGCTGTTCTCCTTTCTGCCAGATAAGAAAAGCCTTCTCTGGTTACTGCACAATGTTTTAGCCCTGTATTTTGCCTTAGTATAAAAAGACCTCAAAACTTCTACATGTAACATTTTGAAAAAACAGCTCTAGAATCAGCACCCCACAAACCTAGTGTATGGTTCCGGTTTGTGGATGATACATTTATCATTTGGAGCCATGGGAAGGAAGAATTGATGGGGTTTTTGAATCATCTCAACAACATCCACCTGAACATACAATTCACAATGGAGAAAGAAATCGAGGGAAAACTCCCATTCCTGGATACCTTGGTCATCCGCAAAGCAAACTTTCAGTTAGGTCACAAGGTCACAAGGTCTACAGGAAACCAACTCACACTGATCGGTACTTACACAAAAACTCCAATCACCACCCCCGACAGAAAAGAGGCATAATGAAAACATTAATGGATCGTGCAAGACGGATATGTGAGCCGCACTTTCTCAATGAGGAAATTAATCATCTAAACCACGCACTTCAGGCAAATGGCTACTCCAGAAATGAAATCCGAAGAGCAATCAAACCCAGGATGAATCAAACAACCAAGGAAAAACAGTCTCCTACAGGAAAAGTGTTTTTGCCGTATATTAAAGGAATTACTGATCAGATGGGAAAGCTTATGAAAAATCATAACCTTCAAGCAGTATTCAGACCCACCCGAAAAATACAACAGATGCTACGATCAGCAAAAGACAGTAGAGACCCCCTCACCTCTGCAGGAGTATACCGTATACCCTGCAGCTGTGGACAAGTTTACATCGGGACCACAAAGCGTAGCATCCAGACAAGAATAAAAGAACATGAAAGACACTGCAGACTTGGACAACCTGAAAAATCAGCAGTGGCTGAACATAGCCTAACGCAAACAGGGCACAGTATCTTATTCCAGGACACCAAAATACTGGACAACACTTCCAACTACTTTGTCAGACTGCACAGGGAAGCCATTGAAATTCACAAGCATAAGCAAAACTTCAACAGGAAAGAAGAAACCTTAAGAAAGAACAGAGCATGGTTTCCAGTTCTGAAAAACACCAGGCTAACAAAACACTCTATACCCGACAATAGCCCTGCAGAGAAGATTAGCACATCAAGCACCAATCCATATGCAAAAGAACCTCCTCAGGATACAGTGAAGCCTCCCGCCATTAGCATTCCACACCCTGGGAAACTCTTACAGGATGACTCAGCTCAACCCCACCCCTCCTGAGTAGATATAAATGACCTGCCAACATCTTTTCCACACTGTGACACTGAGAGATCTCTGTCTTTTGGTGCTACACCTCTGAAGATGCCAGCCACAGCTGCTGGCGAAACATCAGGAACTACAATGCCAAGACCACGGCAATACAGCCCGGAAAACCCACAACAACCATAGACCTCAAAACTATTTCACAAAACAATTTATAGCCATATATGGAATTCTGCTTCCAATCCCTTGGTTGCACTCTTCCATACTTTTTCCCAGCTCTGCAATATCCTTTTTGATATTCGGAGACCAGAACTTTCCTTTCATATTCTGTTTTGGCTAGCTTTTATATTGTATAAAATGAGAAGTAAAAACATTGTGCACCTCTGGGAATATATGCAATATCCCCTGAGAAATTTCACCTATCTTATCAAAATTCATTTTGCTCCCTTCAACATTGCTCTAATTTTTTCCCCAAGGATCTCCAGATTCTTCTCAGAAATGTGCTGAGCATGCTGGTCCTAGATCTTATACACTTTGTGGCATACTCTACGAAGAGGAACTTGACCAGCTCCAGACTCCCAACAGGGCCTCAAGTGCTGGCAACAGGAAGATGGTATCTGTAACACAGCTTGCATTAATGGTTTCTGAGGACCTTAGGAATGGTATCCATCTTCTCCTGTAAGAAATTTTTCTCTTGCTTCCCCTGAAATAGTCACCCAAGCAGGAAATGCAACTCAAAAGTTCAGTGGCAGTTCTAAATACTAAAACTCAATTTGTATATGCAGGATGTACTCTGAAATGAGGAATCTCTTCCCATGAACATGGATCTATGATCCTCCATACTTTCTCACACCGTATGCTACATTACTTGTATGAGCTACATGCATGTTTCAGTGGTTAAAGCTTTGAAGTTCATGTGTAATGCCTGGAGACAGGCTTTTGTCCTTTTGTTTTGATGAGGCAAGATATACATTCCAGTGTCCCAGGCAAATCTCCAGAATTCTGGATCAGCATGTCTCCCTAGCCCCCACCCCACCCCAACCTGCCTGTTGTGGTTTGTTAGAGTAAATGTTGTAACTTTTTGCCGGCTTTTTTCTCCTTTATGATAAACTTTCATCTTATTATGTATTTAGGCACCAGTGTCATTTTTCTGTTTTCTACCCCCAGGATATATTTTACGAGCCCACCAGAAATAATTCTGAAATCTGAGAGCCACAGAAGTTCTACCTAAGAACTGAGAGGGAGCCATGAATCAAGAAGCAGTTTTCCAGCCTAACACCCCAAAGGGCTGCACTGCAACATGAATCAGGTCATCCCTCATGATGCTGACAGCTGGGGAGCATCTATAGCTCAGAAGCACAGCTGATGCTTTTTATTCAAGAGTCCAAGCTCAATCCCTAATATCTCTAGTTAAAGGGTCTCAGAGTTAGCAGTGCTGGGAAGATCTCTGCATCCGTAGATAATAACAGTCTAGATGGTCTACTCAAGATAAGACTGCTTTATATTTCTAGTTCCTTAGTAGACTTTCTCAGGAAAAGCAGAAAGAGCACTCCTAAGCAAAGCTGTGGAGGTACTTTTATCATCCTATTCCTTCCTTTGGAAGGAAATATTTTATCTTCTAATAAAATTGAATCAACATTTAGGGTATCTTAATGTGGCAAAAACGGTGTTGAAGGATCAAAACACCACAGATAAAAAAAGGACCAAAATTATCCAAAATGATGTGCTGTCTATAGTGACAGTACCCCCCGCCCCTGTATGGATTGCTGACATATCCAAAGATTCTTCAGCAATAATGTGTCCAAAAGTAAGTTTACTGTATCAATTTCATAACGTCATCTCTTTCATCCCTTGTTTACCCTTGCGAACCATAAGAATGCAGCAATCTGCACATGAAATCATAAATACTATCCAACTCTAGACTACCCATCTATGATTTATTGATTGATTGACTGATTGATTTATTGATTACATTTGTTGCCCACTCTTCCCGTGGACGGGCTCAGAGTGGATAACATCAAAAATGACATTTACATTAAAATTGTAACATTAAAACCACAATAAATAACAGTTCAGTCATAAAAACTATTCCCTTTCTGCCTTGAGGTCCCCTCATAGAAGGGCAGCTATTATCTCTGCAGCAGCTTTTGGAGTCATTTAATTGGCACAGGACCTTCGTACCCAAGCTTCAGAAACGGATTTAAAGCAGAATTGAACAAAAGAAACAGTGAGTACAACCCAAGAAGAACAAAAGAAGTAAAGATTGCTATCTCCCCTAACGGACTCAATAATTAAACAAAGACCAAAGTATATTGAATTAAAGAGACAGATACCTAAAGTGGAGGAAGTAAGAAAGTGACAGGGAGTGGAAATTGTGACTTTTTGAATATAAGAGAGCTAAAAAGAGTGGAAAAGACGTTTTGTTTTGCATACCTGTGGTTTGAGAGATAATGACGTGGGGAAGGAGTGTGGGAAGCAGCTGGAAGATCGTGAGAAGTTAAAAGCAGCGAGCCGCGGCTAGAAGGGCAGGAAGTGCATTGGGGAAGCAACGGAAGGAGAACTGCGTGAGACAGAGGACCTGAAGAGAAAGTGGAAATTTGCCATCTTGAGCGTGGGAAAGGTTGAAGACTTCACCATAGACTATATTATAGGGAAAAAATGCCCAACGTTTTGAAGAAGAAGGGAAATTCACCATTTTGAGTAAGAGAAGGTTGTGAATTTTACCATAGACGGTACCATAGAGAAAAGATGCCTGGGATTTTGAATGATATAAAAATTGGACTATTAATTTAAGATTCGATACGGGAGTTTAAAGTGACAGGTGAGAAAATGGACTTGAGAAAGAGAACGGATTCATGGGGTGCCAAGGCAAGTCCAGCAATGGCAAAAAAAGATAAAGATAGAGACTGGCAGATGGCAATTGAAAGCTTGGACAAAAAAGTGACAGAGGGCAATAAAGAAATAAATGAAATTATACAAAAGACACAAGAAATGGTACAGGAATCGCAAAAGCAGATACAGGAGTCACAGCAAAATTTATTGAAGGATATTAAAGAGGCTATAAAATCTGAAGTGGCAGAGTTTGCGAAAAATATTGATGAGATAAAAGAGTTGCAAACAACACAGCAGAAGGTACAGGAGGTGGAACTTAGAACGGATGGCATAAAAGCAGAAACATCAGTATTAAGTGACAGGATGGTTATGATGGAATGCAAAGCAACGGAAAAACAACTTCATTTTAGAGGCATTCCAGAGACAATGGCAGGATCAACCTTGAAACAAATCACTGAAATAATAGCAGAATTTCTAAATAAGGAAAAAGAAGAGGTGGCAGCCAGCCTGGATATAGCCTACAAAGTGAATTCAAGATATGCAGAGCAAAAGAATCTACCAAGAGATGTTATTGTCCAGCTAACTACAAAGAGAATGAAGGAGGAAATTATTAGAAAGCATTTTGAATCCCCGTTGGTACTTGAGGGGACAAGGGTCAGAATTATGAAGGAGTTACCAAGGAGAGTTTTGCAAGATAGAAAGAAATACAGAGATTTGACACAGAAACTGAAATTTATGAATATAAGATATAGATGGGAAATACCTGAAGGTTTGAGTTTTGAGTTCCAATCTGTGAGACAAGCGATTAAATCAAAACATGCAATGGAAGTGTTCCTGTTGGAGAACGAAAAGGACTTACCTAAAACAAGTAGACTTTAAATATGGGAGTATAAATTAATATCATAGAATGTAAATGGACTTAATTCAACCTCAAAACGCAAGGCAATATTTCATTGGCTTACCAAACAAAGATGTAATTTAATTTGTTTACAAGAAACCCATATAAGAGACCAAGATAATAAGTATTTACAAAATAAGAAATTGGGAAAAGAATTTGTAGTGGCAACAAAGCAAAAAAAAAGAGGAATTGTAATTTACATAAAAGAAGAATTGCAACAAAACTGATTGTTGGTGATAGAGATGGTAGATATCTGGTGGTGGAATTTGAGTGCAATGGGAAAAAAACATTGATTTTGGGCATCTATGCGCCTAATGGAGCAAAAGAACAGTTTTTTAATGAAATAATGACTCAGTTGGATCAAATGACATATGATCAAGTGATTGTGGCAGGGGATTTTAATGGTGTTGAGGACTTAAAATTAGACAAAAAAATAAGTATGAGTAAGAACAAGATGGGAAAATTGCCAAAGTCATTTTTTGAACTTCAAAAACAAGAAAGTTTAGAAGATATTTGGAGAAAGCATAACCCAAAGACTAAGCAATACACTTTTTTTTCAGCAAGTCACCAATCATTGTCAAGAATAGATATGATTTGGGCATCCAAAGAATGAGCAGTGTGGACTAAGGAAATGGATATTTTGCCAAAAATTAGTTCAGATCATAACCCTATGTTGTGGAGATTTGGAATGAGAAGGAAAAAACTGAGATGGAGATTAAATGAAGATCTCCTGCTTAGCCAAGCAAATTTGGATGTTCTTAAAAAAGAGACTAAATGCTTTATTCAATACAATGTGGATCAAGTGTATCAATTCATAAAGTATGGGATACCTATATGGCTGTTATTTGAGGAGTACTGATAGATCTAAATGCCAGAGATAAGAAGAATAAAGAATTGAAATTGAAAGAAATTCAAGAAAAGATAACGCAAAAAGAGCAACAATTAAAGAAAAGACCAGGTAAAAAGAAATTGCAACATGAGATTAGAATGTTACAGGAACAAATAAAAGT
Organism: Eublepharis macularius; assembly: GCF_028583425.1. Classification (NCBI taxonomy): domain Eukaryota; kingdom Metazoa; phylum Chordata; class Lepidosauria; order Squamata; family Eublepharidae; genus Eublepharis; species Eublepharis macularius. The sequence continues at coordinate 122,012,349 of NC_072795.1, read as the reverse complement.
GATGGAAAACAAGGAGGTGGAATGGGAACTGAAAAGACTGAAACAAAAATCTTTTGAAGGAGCCAACAAACCTGGGAAATATCTAGCATGGCAGTTGAAGAAAAAGAGAGAGAAGAAAATAATAAGCAAAATTATAGAAGATGGAAAAGAGCTATTTGATCAAAATGCAATTGGGAGAGCATTTTATAAATATTATGCGAAATTATATCAGAAAAAACCTATTGGCAAAAGGCTAATGGAGGATTTTTTTCATAAAATGAAATTGCCAGAGGTGCCTAAGAAATTGAAAGACAATTTGAATGCTAAAATTACAGTAACAGAAATTATGGAGGCGATACAAGCAACGAAAGTGGGAAAGGCACCAGGACCAGATGGAATTATGGCTAAATTTTACAAAGTATTGGCAGATGAATTAGTACAATTGATGCAAAAAGTAATGAACGCAATATTAGAAGGACAGGAAATACCGGAAACATGGAATGAAGCCAACATCTCACTTATACCGAAAGAAGCACAGGATTTAACGAATGTTAAAAACTATAGACCGATATCTCTGACTAATAATGACTATAAGATTTTTGCAAAAATATTGGCTGAAAGACTTAAAACCTGGTTGGTGGAGTTTATAGCAGAGGAACAAGCAGGTTTTCTGCCGGATAGATGAATAAAAGACAATTTAAGAGTAGTACTGAATGCAATAGAGTACTATGATAAGAATCCAGGGAAAAAAGTCGGTTTTTCCTTTGTGGATGCAGAAAAAGCTTTTGACAATTTAAATTGGGACTTTATGTTTGCCATGATGGAAAAGATGCAAATGGGCAAGATGTTTATTCAAGCAGTGAAGGCAATATATAAAGACCAATCTGCAGCTATAATCATAAACTGTGATATAACAAAAATGTTGGAAATAAGAAAAGGAACAAGACAAGGATGTCCACTCTCCCCATTGTTGTTTGTGATGGTATTGGAAATTCTATTGAGGCAGATACGTGAAGATGATATGATAAGAGGCTTGAAAATTAAAGGATTCTCATATAAAGTGAGAGCTTTTGCCGATGATATTATGGTGATAGTGGAAGATCCAATCCAAAATATGCCAAGATTGATGGAGAAAATAAAAGAATTTGGGGATTTAGCAGGATTTTACGTAAATAAGAGCAAATCAAAATTAATATGTAAAAATATGCCCAAGCAAGAACAACAAGATTTAATGGAGATAAACTGTGAGGTAGTCCATAAAATAAAATATCTAGGTATTGAGTTGACTGCAAAAAATATTGATCTTTTTAAAAACAACTATGACAAATTATGGCAGCAAATAAGATATGGACATGTTGAAATGGAACAAAATGAATTTATCATGGTTGGGTCGCATTGCTGTAATTAAGATGAATGTACTTCCGAGGATAATGTTTTTAATGCAAACAATACCAATTGTGAAAGATAATAAGCAATTTGAAAAATGGCAAAGGAAGATTTTGAACTTTGTATGGGCAGAGAAGAAGCCCAGAGTCAAGATGAAGGTATTATATGATGCTAAGGAGAGAGGCAGACTACAATTACCGAATTTGCAATTGTATCACGAAGCTATATGTCTGGTTTGGTTGAAAGAGTGGATGTTATTGAAAAACCACAAGCTATTGACATTGGAAGGATATAACAAAATTTTTGGATGGCATGTGTATCTGTGGTATGAGAAGACAAGAGCTGATACTATGTTTTTACATTATTTTGTGAGATGGAGTTTATTTGCGGTTTGGAAAAAATAGAAGAGATATTTATATGAAGAGACTCCAATGTGGATTATACCTGCAGAAGTTGTAAACCCAAAGGTGGAATATGATGGAGAGGAGTGGAGGACATATAAAGAAATTTTAAGAGTAGATGGTGATAAATGTATACTTAAAACCAATGAAGAACTGCCGTTTCAGTATGGTTGGTTTCAATATAGACAAATAAAAGATTTATATGATACAGATCGTAGAAAGGTAGGATTTAGGACTAAAAACTCGGAACTAGAAGAATGTTTACTTCAAGAGGGGGAAAAGATGATATCTAAAGTATATAAGATTCTGTTAAAATGGTTTACAGAAGATGAGATAGTTAAAGTACAGATGGCGAAGTGGGCAATAAATTGTAATAAAGATATACCGATGGAAGCTTGGGAAAGGTTGTAGAAAAATACTATAAAAATTTCAACATGTACTACTATAAGAGAAAATGTGTATAAAATGATGTATAGATGGTATTTAATGCCCAAAAAGTTAGCAAATGGTAATAGTCAAATGTCAGATAAGAGTTGGAAGTGTAAGAAACATGAAGGTTCTTTTTATCATATGTGGTGGACTTGTGAAAAAGCTAAACAATTCTGGGGGGAAATTGTAGAGGTTATGTCAGATATTTTACAGAAAAATGTGATTAAGAACCCAGAATTGTTGTTATTAAGTATGAACCTAGAAGAATTTAATAGAATGGACAGAACAATGGTGTTTTATATGATAACTGCGGCTAGGATGTCTTATGCACAGTTGTGGAAGACTCAAGAGATACCATCAGTGGAAGATTGGATTTTGAAATTACTAAATATGGCAGAAATGGACAAGCTAACAAGGAAGTTGAAAGAACAAGATACTGTGGAATATGTTATGAGTTGGGAGAAACTTAAGAATTATGTGGAAAAAAAGTGGGACATGAAAGGCAAAATGTGGTCTTTGAATAATTGTTAAGAGGGGAGAATAGATCTTTATATTAGTTAGAGGTAAAAATATGGATAGTGTATAAGTAAGAATAGAAAGAAGACTGAGACAAATTAGAAATAGGAGAAGCCAATGTTTTTGTCTTCCAGTGATTCAAGTAGAATGAACCACTGAAAAATGTGGTGGGACTAAGCTAATTGAAATTGAATGTAATTAGATGGCTGTTTCTCAGTCAGATCATCTAAGTTTCCCTTTCCATGAACATCTTTTAACTAGCACCATCTGGGGGGTGGTTCTCAGCATTCTTGGTTGGCTCTAGATTGTACTGAAAGAGAAACTGAAAGAGTATTGACTTCTTAACTCCTAAATCTGACCCCACCCTTGCTCAAGAACAGACACATTTGGAAAGTTTTTTTGCTGATAAATTAGCTCAATGTGCTCTGATCTGAATGCCAGTTCTAATACAGGTGAAGCAGAAGTAATACTCAACACACCATCCTGTCCACTTCTGAAATCATTTTGACCCAGTTACAGTGATGAATATTGACTGAATTCTAGCATCAGTGAAGGCCACTACTTATATACTGGACCCCTGCCTATCCTGGCTACTAAATCTTGTAAAGACCATATAAAGTAGCCCTTGATGTCTATCATAAATCAATCACTAACTCAAGGCACCTTCTCTTCAGCCTCTCAAAGTGGTGTTCATCCACCTTCTTGGACAACTCCAGTGCTCTGGACCCATTTCAGTCTGGTTTTAGGCTCTTTAGGATGGAGATGGCTCTAGTGGTTCTAGTTGATGACCTCCACCTGAATGTAGACAAAGGTCATGCTTCATTGTTGCTCCTCCTAGATCTATCTGCTGCCTCAGATATAGTAGACCATGCCATCTTGTTGAGGTGTTTGGGGGCAGAAGTAGTTATCAGAGGATGTGCCTTGGACTGGTTTAAATGGTTGCTCATGGGATGGTTTCAAAGGGTTGCTCTTGGAGACCAGTTATTAACAGTGTGGGAATTATCTTATGGGGTTCTACAAGGAGCAATCTTATCTGCCATGTTATTCAACCTCTCTATAAAGCCTTTAGGAGAAATCGTTAGTAGCTATGGAATTGAGATGCCATCAATAAGCAGATGTTGCCCAGCTCTATAGTTCACTGCTGAAACCTCCTGGTGATGTTGTAGACATAGAGTCGTTGCTTGATAGCTGTTGTAAAATGGTTGAAAGCAAACAAATTGAAATTGAGCCCAGACAAGATAGAAATGATGCTGGATGGAAAAACAGAGATCTTGAAAGACATTGTGCTTGTAACCTTTGATAGTATCCACTTAACCCTGGCTGACTCAGTGATCCAGCACTGCTGTTAGGGAAGCAAATAAATGCAGCAGCAAAAGGCCTTCTCCCAACTTAGACTAGCATGGAAGATGGCTCTCTACCTCAACACAGCTGATCTAGACACTTGGATTCACACCATAGTAACCAGGGCTTTTTTTTCTGGGAAAAGAGGTGGTGGAACTCAGGACCTCACAATGACATTACTTTGGGTCAGCTGGAACAAGGGGGGAGTTTTTTAAAAGTTTAAATCATCTTTGGCAAAAATGGTCGCATGGCCGGTGGTCCCACCCTCTTTTCTTCAGACAGAGGGAAGTTTAGGGGTGGGGCCACCGGCCATGTGATCATTTTCAAGAGGTGCCGGAACTCCATTCAACTATGCAAGACTAAATTATTCAGGAGGGACTTTCTACTCAGATTATAGTGCTGTATCATAAGAAATAGCTCAAAGAGATACCTTGGTAAAGGACAGACTATAGACTAGGCTATTGGTTACTGTTTGCTGATGTAGATATGCTCCTACTGAGTAGTTTGATGTTGCTAAAGTTGGTGTGTTATTAATTATGCTTTAATTCAGAAAGGCTTCAACTATGTGTTTAATCTTTATGCTAGTTTTAAAATTTGTGGTGACCATGCCCTATTGAATCTGTTTTCATTGAATGCCCTAACTGTTGACCATATTGTATGTTTTGTTCTGTGGATGTCCTAGCAATCGATTATATCATATTCACTTGCAGTATGTAATCCATCTTGGATCTCAGTGAGCAAGGCACACTGTAAATAAACAATGACAACAACAATAATAAATATATATGCTGAGCAAGAAAGAACAAAGGATTATCCCAATAGATAGCGTTTAAATTGAAAGAGGCATCAGACGCAAACAACCTAAGTGGAAGGCATCCCCCCTTCTCAATCAGCTGCACTCCTCTGGCTTCTGTTGCTCACACTGCGACTCATCACTTCTTCTCCAGGCCTCACCTGAGCACAGCAACCAGACAACTATGCTCATTAAAGAAACATCTTTCTAGTCATCACAAGCTATTGACGAAGTTTCTTCAGCTAGCTTTGGGTAAGTAAATACATTTAAGGTTAAAGCCTGCTTCAAATCTCTTGGAATAAATAAGAACACAAATCTGCCCTGTGCTCAGAGGAAAAGCAACATGATGCCGAGCTGCGGAAATGCTTATTCACAGTGTCAAAGGGATCTTGGAGGTCATCTAGCCAAATTAACCTTAAGATAATAACAAGGATGCACAGCAGTGTTATGTGGTGGTTAGAGTATCGGGCTAGGAAGTGGGAGACTCACGTTCAAATCTCCACTCTGCCATGGATCTTGGGTCAGTCACACACTCTCAGTCTAACCAACTTCACAGGGTTATCATGTTTTGGGTCCCCACTGGGGAGGAAGTGGGGTTTAAATGAACTAAATAAATGAACTAAATAAATAATGTAACAAATCTTCTTGTTCCTCCAGTAATTTTTTGAAAGGAGTTGCATGTTAAACATTGCCTCAATAAGAGTTCAGAGCCCTATTCTTCTGAAATAAAGAGAAAACACTGTAAAAATGAACTTGGAATTCATGAACTTTCCAAAAATAATTGCTCAAATGCACATAAATAACTGTTTATTAAACAAACAATATGTGCCAAACCAAGAATGGGTACCAGAATTATGCTCAGGAGGACATCTACTAGCAGCAGTAACTTTAAACCAGGCTCATAATCTTATAATATATTATCGATATGTTGCATTTTGTCAAAGCTATCTTCATAATCAAGGTACTATCACAGCCGCTCTGGGCATTGAAACTATTTTTAATTTTAATTTAAAGAGCAATTAAAGAAAGACAATGGATACACAAGATAATAAAGTAAGTGATTAGCGGCATGCAAACGACACTGGCTTAATGATAATATCCTGCTCTATTCTCCAAAGGGCCTGTTGAGAGAAACCTTCCTACTCAGGGGTTGTTTGGCTAATGTGCCTCAACCTACAATTACAACATTGCTGACACCATTAACCACTGAAACAACATCACTTCGCAAAACCCTTGTTGTCTCATTAAAATGTAAAGGGTCAGGTAATTTACCAGCTTTGTATGTCTAGTTTGGTTGTTGATAATTAGCAAGCATTACCCAGAATAGACCTCCTCTGGGACCAGTGAAACTTTGTGAAATATTAAAGAGGAAACTCTTCACATTTTTATAGAAAATTGAAAAAGATTTGCAATTGTCTTGGAAAATAGCTTAGCTGCTGGAAAATAGGGCTGGGGCCTCACCACAGAGAACGACTGGAGGAAAATGGAAGCAAACAACTATTTTCATTTAGATGAAATTTATTTCAGTGAAGAGTTGAGTCTAGATATGGTTTTTCGACATAAGATGATGATGGACTCAGTTTACCAGCAATGTCTTATGCAGAAGGCCCACCGAATCACAAAGGAACACAGCAAGAGTAGAAAAATGTAGATGCTTGGAAGTCAGTCCCATGAGATTCAACAAACTTACTTCCAAGTAAATGCCGGTAGTAAGATTGGATTTACAGGCTCAAAGCCTTAGCATGATTTGTTTATACTCTGCCAAAACTAGAAGATTGAGAGAATACATCTTGAAATTCCCGTCCCTCCTTTTAATATTAGTTGCCTTCCATAATTTTAAAGCAGCTCCAATAACATTTACCATCAGTTAATACGTTGTCTGGGAACCAAGCAGTGTCCTGCTCTTTTAAATGGATCTTTTGTGGCATAAACTACATTCCAATAAAAAGTGAAGAGAAAATTATGAATTCATTAAACCACTTTGGTATCTTTGCTGCTACATATAATATTTATATTCCAAATCCTGTAAAAATATGCTTTAATATCTTTAGGCAACTATAAGGGCTTAAATATTTATAAAACGGCTAAAGATAAAGCATGGCCCTCTTATTCCGACATACAGATGATGTAAGGCATGCAATCGAAGACAATAACGCTTTCCACCCATTTGTCATCTTAAAGGAGCCTTTCGACTTCGGTTCCCTTGTGTGCCATCTGCGGGAGAGTTGCTGCCTGCACAGGGCACTCCAGAGGAGTTTGCTCCTTAAAAACTACCAAGAGTGCTATACTTCACATAAAACAGGGTTTTCGGAAAATGGAGACCGAACTATAAATCTGCAAGCAAAACAGCTCCAAGTGGGGCTTCAAAATACTGCTGTATTTATCTCTGGGACATCTGGGAAACCGGAAGCATTTTGATTTAATATTTCATAACACAGAGGCAATTGCTTCCTTGCCTGGTGTATAATTAATGCTCATAAAAGAGAGGTTATGTGTATGTTTTTAAATTTTGTTTCTCAGTATCAGGAATAAAAAAATGCACCTGCATATTAAAAGGTTTTTTTTTCTTTTAAGATGCACAACAAGAACCAGTAATAAAAAGGAGATGTCATTTATATTTCTGGAACTATTAAATGTTTGTACTACATTATTTTTCTCCCCTGTCAATGTTTGGCTTTCCTATTTGTTCATTTGGCCAGAGTTAGTTTGCCTCTAATTTTTCTGTGGTCAGACATGTCAAAGGTGTCTTTAACTCAACTCTAGCCATTTGCATTCAAGCCCATGTGCTTTCAGATCCCTTTATTCTCCCACATGCACCTACAGGCCAGTGCAGACATAATGCACTGTCAGTCACGGTTAGCAAACCGAAAGTCAATTTCAAGTACACATGCTTCCTCCTTGAAAACCTTCCCTTCCATGGAGCCAGGGCTTTTTTTCAGCAGAAACGCGGTGGAACGGAGTTCTGGCACCTCTTAAAAATGGTCACATGGCCAGTGGCTCCACCCCCTGATCTCCAGACAGAGGGGAGTTTAGATTGCCCTCCACGCCGCCAAGCAGCACGGAGGGCAATCTAAACTCCCCTCTGTCTGGAGATCAGGGGGCAGGGCCACCGGCCATGTGACCATTTTCGCCGAGGGCAATTTAAACTTTAAAAAACTCCCCCCTTGTTCCAGCTGACCCAAAGTGACGTCATTGTGCGGTCCTGAGTTCCACCACTGAGTTCCGCCACCTCCTTTCCCAGAAAAAAAGCCCTGCATGGAGCATATTTCACCCATAACCACATGTGGTCAAAACTAACGCGAGTTTCCATAATATCAGGATTGGGGTTAAACTGCCACTTTTGTTTCCAGTTTAATGGAAATCCTGAAGGAGGGTCTAGACCTTTCACGTTACGAAGGCTTTCAAATGAGGCTGGCAAGGTCTCCCCTGTCCTTGGTGGGCCCTTCCAGCCACCACTCTTTCTGTATGGATATGTTTGTCTGAGAAAAGGGGAATTGGTGGGCAGGGCTGACAGGCAGCAGTATTGGCAAACCTGTTATAAGCGGGGTCCAAATTTCAGAGCAGGTCTGCAGTTGATCTCACAATGGAAGTGTGGACTTTAAAACTGGGGTGCAATTGTATTTCAAATCACACATGTTCAAAATTTACACCCATTGCTTAAAAAAATGAGCATTAAAAATCCTCTAGTTAGAGCTTGGGACAGTTGTTGGATAGGCCTCCTATCAATCATTTGGACCAGAGGAAGGGCTCCTCAAGAGCAGTAAAGGGGATATGAGGAACTGTGGCTGGATAGAATACTGGGGTTGAGTAACAAGACTGGCATACTGCAGTCTGCAAGAATCAGGAAATAATCTAAATGGTGCAGTTGGGCAGCACTCCTTCTGATTGGCTACAGCTGTGTGCATGTGTAGGGGGGAGATCCTCCCACCCTTTCTACTGGGAAATTGCAAGCTTGGACCATATACATATCACACCTGTATGGACCTTTATACACTTACATAGCATCAGTCCTGGTCTGTATTGGTGTATCTGAGAGCTGGAGCCCTGGGGATTAGACAGACTCCACTGTGTGTCGTTCTGCTGTTGCTGTAGGGTCAGGGAATTGTGTTGTGGAGTGGTAACTATGGCTTCCACTACATTCCTTACATCTGCCATTATTATTGCTGGCGTGGTGAACTTTTTATTATGGTGGTCAACTCAGCATTTTCCCCTTGGTGGGATTCACACTCTCCTTTCCTGTTCTCTATTTTAGAGCTCTCTGCCACTGAGAGGCCAAGCAAGGCCTTGTTTCTGGCCCCCTGTAAGTCGTACATTGTAGTCCCAGCTCTTCCTTGAGTATGTTACCCTCTTCCGTGGCTCTTCCCATACAGACGCCAATGCAGTTGTGCTATGTGAGGGTACTACTTTCCCAGCAGGTCTTGAACCTTTTTTTAAGAGAGCCGATGGGTTTGCTATACATGCTGCATCCTGAAGGAGCTACACCTGAGTCAGGCATGTCAACCACCTTTTCTCTGTGTGGCCTTGTGTGTTTGCTCATCAAAAGGGAAATTGTTTGCAGAAGGCATCTGTGCTTCCAGAAGATTCAAACCACTGCCTGACGGGAGCATCACAGTTGATGGGCTTCATCTACCTATGTCATGAGATATGTATGAAGGAGAATGCTGTACTGGACAGGGTGATGGCCCAGAATTGTCTGCACACTGACAGTTTCTTCCCAGAATGGTTAATATGGTACACATTGCTGGTATACAGCATCATAGTAATGGAGTGGCACTGCCGTTGCCACAGGCAGTGTGGCAGTGTCTGTCAGGGTTGCTTCAGTATTCATATTCAAGTGGTCCCAGTTTGCCCGTGATACTGGTGACTGGGTATGAAGGGGATCTCAACTGCATTACACTGACATTAGCCGCTGCAAGCATAGAGAGAACATAGGATCATCCCACTTAATGCTTATTTTCCCTGAGTCATCCATTGCCCTCTGGTAGCCTTTGCTGTATTGCAAAACCCATTACAAGAATTGTAAATGGAGCTCACAAAAGGATTACTTATGTGGCTGAAATACGATTCCCAGGGAAAACTCTCATAAGTAGAAGTCATTCAGAAAATGTTCTCTGAATGCTCTAGTGCTGAACTACATCTGAACTGTTACACCATAATCTCTCTTCTGATGCCTTTTAGGAACAAAAAAACAACACCAACATGTTACTAAGTGATTCCGCTTTCTGCCCCAATCCTACTTCAGACCTGCTCAAAGCTATAAGGTAGCTTTTTATTGTTTAGTAAGAGGTTTTAATAAAATGTATTGCCCTTATTATATAGGATTCAAAATAACAGCTAAATCATTATACGATAAAATAAAATTATTGGGCTGGATATCCAAAGTTACTACCCAGTAGCACTACTCTACAGTACATATAAATCTCTAAACAGTTAAGTATAATTGTCTTTATGTTTGGGGGAAGGAAGCTTTTCAGCAGTTTCCATTACAAAGGGAAAAAATATTTTGTATCGGGTCCTTTTCAGCAAGAATCAGCAAGTTGAGGTAGAAGAAATATGAAGAAGGAATACTAAAAGAAATGGGATGCTATATCTTCACAGGATAACAAGGTGCTACTTGGCAGTGTGTATCTTCAGCCACCTAATGTACACACTGACAGTGTTTAATAAGAAGGTGATCCATACCTCCTCTTAGAAATTGTTCATCATGCTACTTCACCTACACATGAATAGGCCATCACATGTAGTGTTCATACACAATTTAAATAAATAATCTTTTTTGTGATTAGGAAACATGGAGAGTATATTAATGTTCGATTAGTTACCTATATATTAAGTATTTATTATGAATTACAATCTGTACATGCTCTGTGAAATTGTCCTGTGTTTTAATTATATGTTTTAGTAGCTTGATACCTGTGCTTCGCGATGGTATTTAACTACTTTAAATCCAGTTATAAATCCAGTTGTGGGGCCTAGCAACTCTCATGAAATTTGAGGGGAAGATTGGGAGGTGCATTTGACCTCAGGACACATTCAATGACTCCCAATAGCAACTGCATACTGTTTAGAATGTGGGGGGGGGAGCGCAAGGACCAATCAGGCTACATATGCAAATGACCTTGAAAGGCTGGCCCAATCAGGGAACAGTGGCCGAGCCGGCAGTGGACGGAGGGGCAAGCAGGCAGCAGCCTGCCAGCCATAAGGGGAAGCTGTATCCTTTTGGGAAAACAGATTTTACCCCTTTTTACCCCCTTAGGGGGCGAGTTTCTTAAAATCACTTCTTAGTGGGTGTTTACATCATGAATGGAATGTTCTCTCCAAATTTCATGTTTCTAGGTCCATGGGTTTGGGCTGGGCGTTGATGAGTCAATCAGGACATGTGTCTTTATATATACAGACTAGCTTGATGCCCGTACTTTGCTACAGTATTTAACTACGTTAAATCCAGTTATAATTCTTATGGGTATGTAACATTTTTTGGTTTGTGTTTTTTTTAGTTGGTTTTATAGTATAATAGCATAGTATCTGAGCTTCACAAAGGTGTGTGAACAAAGCGAAGCATGTTGATGCTGAAAACTGATTAAAGTGAATTTCGAAATGTAACATTTATTGAAGAGATTTTAAAAGGAAAAGATTGTAGTGCAATAAATAAAGTGAAAAATACGTACAACCTTTTTTTTCCGCTGAAGGACCTCTTTGTAGGCCTCATTGGTGGTTTTCCCCTCAGGTGCTAGGATCACCAGGCTGCTGTGTGAGCTCACTCTGCAGCAGACCACGTAGAACTGCCCATGTGAGAAGCAGTCCTCCCTCAAGTCAATTCCTGCCACCTTCTGTATCTGCCTTGTTGATTGTCACAGCAAAGCAGACCTTGAGGGGGAAGTGCAGTCTCCTGAACTCAAAGAGGTTATCTGATGGTATGAATGGTATGCGTGGTATGAACACCGACTCCCCCTGAGCACTGCCAGTGAACAATGTAGCCTTGATGATGTTCCTGTGGAGGGCTTTCACTGGTAGTCTGGTGCCATTGCAGAATTTGGGTGGGCTGAGGTTCTGGAGCAGCATCACTGGAACCCCCACTTTGAGGAGAAGCTTGTGGACTGGGAAGCCAGGAGGGTTGAGCATGTTGAGGAACTCCACAGGGTAGTAGACCGCATCATCCATTTGCACCACTGAATCCACAGATCTGTACTCCATTTCTGCCCCTTCAAGGGAGTTAAGATGTGTTCCATTAATTATGGCAGCCTTGTCATTCATGGGGGTCAGAATGGCACACTTGCACAGCCAGTCCATGACTTCTCTGTAATAGTGATGATTTCAGGGTATATCGTGGCTGTTAGGTCTGGTATAATGCCTTGACACATACAATAACCTCATCAGCTCGAGTTCCCCTTGGGACTACTGGCAGAGATGCCCCTGACATCTTTGAGGATTATGCTCAGTGCCTCAAAACACCCCTTAAGCACCCTCATCCCAAACAATGAGCTTACAGTTCCACAGCACTTGGGTCATGTTGCTTTGTTTTAAGACGCTGAACAGCGGTGTTTCTGCATGGATGAGGTTAAAAGGCAGCTTGAAGGTAGCGAAGGATCATATACTATGCCTGAGTGAGCCTTGACCTTCCATGGAAGTGAGTGCCTCTCTACTCATCTTCCAGGATCTTTGCTCTGCTGCTCTGTACACCTTGGGATGATCTTGCTGGTAACTGGCCACTGCTGCTCAGTGCACCACAGGAGTAGGATGTGCATATTTCTTTGCTGCATCTCTAAGTTGCTTCCTCCTTTTAGCATCGGTGTATCTTGCACGATGTCTGCCAGAAGGCTTCTTAGCGGCAGTAAGAGGTGATGGCTGCGAGAGGTGTGAGGTGGAGTTGGACTGAGGGAAGGGTGGTGTGGTGGCACTTCGGCAGGTTCATGTGAGAGGTTCACATTGAAACGGCCCCTAGAAAGGTGGTGCACCATCTCCCCATGAACATTTAAAAACTCAGTTGCCATACTGACTTTTATATAAAATCCCTTTTCAGGAGTCTTGTACTGACTTTCTTCAACTTTCTGCAGTTTCCTTTACCTGATTTTTACCTCAGAACACAGAGTTCCACAGCTGACCAATCAGGGAGGGGAGGGGTGCAAGCAGACAGGAGCCTGCCAGCTACACAGGAAAGCCAGGCCCCACAGGGAGATTGGCAACCCTAGAGGGGAAGACTGGGAGGTGTATTTTTACCTCAGGATACATTCAATGACTCCCAACAGCAACTGCATACTGTTTAGAATGTTGGGATGATGACCAATCAAGCCGCATATGCAAATGAAGAGTGGCCAAGTTGGTAGTTGGTGGGGGGGCGGGGGGAGAGCAGCCTGCCAGCCACACAGGGAAGCTGTAGCCCTAAGGGAAAACACATTTTACCCTTTTTTACCTCCTTAGAGGGCAAATTTATTAAAATCCCTTCTTAGTGAGTCTTTACATCATGAAAGGAATGTTCTCCCCAAATTTCACGTTTCTAGGTCCAGGGGTTTGGGCTGGGCATTGATGAGTCAGTCAGGACACTTGTCTTTATATATACATAGATTAATATGATTTATCAACTTTGAAGATGTTGTATTCATATATTTTGTATTTCTTGATAGATCTCCCTGATGAATCTGTTGCAAAATCCGTAGGGGTTACATAATTATTCAAGACTCTTCCCTTTGCACCCTTTGCCCTTTCCCCCCTTCACTTTGGTGCATCCCTCTTTCTTTTCCATGGGAATGTCCCATGTGATTGGCCTTGCAATTATGCTTGTATCACTTCCATCCAGCTCCCAGCCATGTGGGACCACATTACAGAAAAATGGCTCCCACATGGGTGTGTCTGAAGTATCCTTATCTTTCCCCCCAAAGCTACCAGAAGAGAGAAGAAAAAATGGCTGGGGGAGGGGGGAAGCATGAAGCTGACCCTTCCTCTAACATAACAGTTGTCTGAGCAAGATTGCAGGTTCCCACACAAACTTAATTTTTAAAGGAAGTGGGGAAATAACATGGTACTGCATGTTTCATTTATTTATTTATAATTGTATGCCCACCTTTCTGATCAACAAATGGGACCCCTGTAGACATTTAGCTTGTAAAATAATCCTTGAGAAATCATGGGAAACTGGAAAGAGCAAAGAGATGCCTAGAGAAAGTTACATTCATTGAGCAAAAATTAATGGATCGCAATTAAGCTAGAAATATGTACCAAGTGATATTCTACAGGAATCTCTTCTGCAAAAAGTTATCCATAATCCTCAAACACAATTTGAATGGTGGGGGGAAGCGAGTGAAGAATCTGATCATTAGTTTTGCAAAAGAATACAAAACTGGGGAGAAATAAAGACAGCACAGATCACGGGTTTACAATCCAAATAGCCTTATTGAATTATACTGGATCGTAAAAAGAAATAAAATGGAATTCAACAAAAAGAAATGACAGGCATTACATACTGGAAAGAAAAAGCAATTGTTGAAAGGGAAACTAATGGGAAGTTGCCTAGGTTGTACCATTGTTGAAAAAGAATATTGAAAAAATGCACATGCCAAGAACAAATGAAATCAGTGCATTTTGAATTTCTTTAACAGAAATGTAATGCAAGCTTCAGAAAAAAATAACATAAATCTGCTTCACACTGACGAAGCATATGAGGTGATCTACTGTGTCTATTTTGAATGCTATGAGTTGGATCCCAAGGTCATTTTCTGCTGGCATAAGTCACTTCTATATGTTAATAATTTTTAGTCTGCCCTTTCTCCAAGGAACTCAGGGAGGCGTTCATGAGTCTCTCCAGCCAGGAGGAAGGCAATTTTCATCCTTATTGTAATGGAGCCAGCCTAAATGCTGCTTTTAGGTGGCAAAGGATCTTCGGGAATGGCATGGGAGGAAAAGTGAGGGATCTGCAGAAGGAACTGGTGAAAATCACCCCCTTCCTTTGGCAGAAAACGACCTTTGAAGTTCATCAATGTGTTTGGAGACGGTGCAAATGAAAGCATTCAAATGAAAACAGAGGATTAAAAAAGCATTAAAGTATAGATTTTTTTTAAAAAGCTAAGTACGTTTTACAGTGTTTCCCCCTAATGAAATACTTCATTATATTTGGATGTTCTGTTTGGGTGAAATTAGAAGGGAGCAAGTAAGCAAAAAGAGTTTAAATTATTGAAATTCATTACTGAAATTATCAAGGAAGAATGAAATTTATCAGCTAGTGAAATTTACCAGGGAAGTATGAGTGCTGGCACATTCCTAAGTTATAACTTAGATGTTGAGGCAAATATAGAGGCGCCTGCTTGCATGAAACAGAAATTTCAAGGGAAGCAAGAAGATTTTTTAATACGGTAGCACTAATCACACTTCCAAGAGGGGTTCCACATAGTCCTAAACAGGCCACTGAGGAGAAATGAATATGCTCAAATAGATCCAATGTTTTGTATTGGTTAGAGCAAGGGTCCCCAAAGTGCCGCCTGCCAGATCCCCCGGCAATCAGTGCAGGGACTACAGGGGCAAGACTTACATCACTTCCAGAAGTGACATCATCATGTTGCCAGCCTGCCTGAACTGCTCCATTATTTGGGCTTCACTCGGCGATGTGATGACATCACTTCCAGGTGTGGAAGAAGTGACATCAGTGCATCACCAGCAATGTCATTACATCACTGGCAAGCGCCCCAGCAGCAGGTACATCCCCTCCTGTTTTACCACTATTTCTTTCTCTGACAGCCAGTTCAGTGGCAGCGAGGGATGCTGGCTGGGGGTGGGTAATTCCGCATCCCCCATGGAGAACTAGAAACTCTAGCCTATGAACACGTATCCTGATACTGGCCAAGTGTTTTTTTAGAAAGTGGGTGGGGCCAGGTGGCGAGGCTTCTGATTGGCTACTGGAGATCTGATTGGCTGAATAGATTTTTAAAAAGAGTTGCTTTTGGCAGCAACTGCCACCACAGCACAAGGATCTTCGCTGTGTGAATGAGGTTCAGCTGTGTGTATGCAACAGAATATTTTTAAATGGTATGTTCATTTTTAAAAGCATCCTATTAAGCTGAGCATCTGCCAGAAATGTCTTGAGTGTTACTATTAGGGTTATGCATCACCTCACGTTTTGTAGTTGGTGCTGCCTTCTGTGGCAGCCATTTTGTGGTTGTGTCCATCACCCTGTGTTAGAATTCCAAAGATGCCCACAGAATCAAAATGCTTGGGACCCTAGGTAAGAATGTTGGTCTAGGATCAGGGAGACTCGGGATTGAATTCCTACCCTGCTGTTGAAGCTTGTTGGTTAAATGTGGGCCAGTCACACTCAGCCTAACCTACCCCCACTGGGTTGTTGTGAGGATAAAATGGAGACAGGGAGATTGCTGTAAACTGCTTTGGGTCCTTACTGGGAAGAAAAGTGGAGTATAAATGAAATAAATAAAATGGCAACAAACCAGTGTGTGTGTGTGGGGGGGGGTTCAACATAAGAAGAGTCCTGCAAGATCATCAATCAAAAAACCACAAGGTATATAACAAAATAGTGTGGTTGGTTTATTTGCAATGAGTCATGTAGTGCTTCAGCATGATAAAACGGGGTTGCACCTATGTGTAATTGTTGTTCATTGAGTGTTCTTCTCTGCAGGCACATATGGGAACTGTGCATGCGCAGGCCAGCCATGGGTGTATCTTAGAGATCGGCATGAACAGGAAAAAAACCCGAACACAATGTTCGTTGTTCACTGCCATCCATGAACAGGGATTCACGAATATCAACGGACATGACATGTTCACGATCATGTTCGTAGTTGGGGGTACGTGGGAGCCAGAACCACCCCCTTGGGCCGGGGAAAGGAGAGTCCATGGGTCTCCCCCTTTCACGTCATTTTCTTTCCACAGTGGCAAAAACTGAACTGTCTGCTGGAAGCTAATTTGAGGG
Source organism: Eublepharis macularius (assembly GCF_028583425.1). Lineage (NCBI taxonomy): Eukaryota > Metazoa > Chordata > Lepidosauria > Squamata > Eublepharidae > Eublepharis > Eublepharis macularius. Next base: position 121,995,593 of record NC_072795.1, on the reverse strand, counting down.
GTTACAAACTGACCTTCCCAATGTCCAATACTCACCAAATTTGCAGGGGACATAGTCCTCACTGTCCGCTGAAGACCCTCCAAGTTTCAGAGAGATTGGACCTTGTGATAGCCATGATCCATGGGTCCCTCTCCTGTAATTTTCTTTCCACAGTGGCAAAAACTGGACTGTCTGCTGGAAGCTACTTTGTGGGGTTACAAGCCAGAAGGAAAGCCAGAAGGAGTTCAGACAGAGTTCAGACAGTCCATGTCTATGTTACCAGGAGACTTGATTGAAAGGCACCAGACTGTCTCGCTTTATGAATGGCTGAGGAATGCCACAAAGAGGGCTTGGAACGAACACATGTTCGCCAGGAACGGGGCCTCACAAACAGCTTGCTCGTGAACAGTGGATTGGGCTGTACCTGGCTTTTTTTTGTTCATATTGCTGTTCGTGCCCATCTCTAATGTATCAAAGCTCCAAAAGGTGTGAGACGCTCACTTGGCCTTTTCACGTTTTTTTAGTGGGAGCAGCTATAAAAGGCAGGGCGAGTGGATCCCTCCCTCAGTTCACTAAGCTGCTGGTGAAGGAGAAATTAGCATATACAAGAGCACACAGCAGGGAGAGGCATCTGTGCCTGTACAGAAAAATACTCGATGAACAATACTTACAGGTAGGTGCAACCCTGTTTTCGTTGCCGTGTCTTCTGTGCAGTCCCACAAGGGAGAGTAGCAAGCTAACTTACCCAGGAGGTGGGCATGTTGCTCTTCATCGAAAAAGACTCTTCAGGACTGCTTCGCCAACTGCAGCATCCCTTCTGGGGTCTACATCAATAGCAGAGTGCTTAATAAAAGTAGGCGGCGTCGACCAGGTGGCCGCCAGTGGAATGCCCAAGCTAATTTATTTATTTATTTATTTATTTATTTATTGTCCACCTTTCTCAATGAGACTCAAGGCAGATTACACAGTATGAGATTAGTACAATCAATATCAAGTACATTTCAAGACAGTATCAAGGACATTTCCATAAACAATGCCATAGGGTAAATAGATATAAGTTTAAAAGACAACAGTATTAGCAAGAATCCAATACAGAGAAGAAAAAATACTGAAGCAGAACATAATCTTTCTAGGACTGATATTAGACAACATGGAGCACTGGTGGTACATAGGAGTACATATTTAAAGCAGCAGATAATATGTAAGGTAATATAGTGATGAAGTCTATGGTCCCTAACTCATTAGCAAAGCATCTGAGAGAGACCCCATCCCTACAATACAGCCCTCCCATTTGAGTAAAAGGCCTTTTTGAATAGCTCGATTTTGCATCGTTTACAAAAAGCCAGGAGAGTGGGGGCTCTTCTGACTTCCTCAGGCAGGTCATTCCACAAGGTAGGGGGCACCACAGAGAAAGCCAATGTATGGGCTGCTGCTGACTTCACCCGTGCGCAGCCTGGCACCTGCAGGAGACCCTGTTCAGATGAGCGAAGCTGCCATGGAGGATCATAGGGAGGGAGGCAGTCCCACAGGTATGCCAGACCAAAGCCGCGAAGGACTTTGTATGTAATAACTAATACCTTGAACTGAGCACAGTAACTGATGGGTAGCCAATGAAGCGACTGTAGGATGGGAGTGATGTTCATGCTCCTGCTCACTCCTGATAACAGTCGAGCTGCAGCATTTTGCACTAATTGGAGCCTCCTTGTTAACTTAGATGGGAGTCCTATGTATAGAGCATTACAATAGTCAAGCCTTGATGTTACCATAGCACGGATCCAAATGGCCAGGTCATCCAAGTCAAGATAAGAAGCCATCTTCCAGGCTACAGTGAGGTTGTAGAAAGCATTTTTTGCTGCTGCCTTAACTTGTTTTTCTAATAATAATGCTGGATGCAGTATAACCCCTAGGCTCTTAATTGAGTCTGCAAGGGTCAGATGAACTCTATCGAAAGTGGGGAGTACGATGTCCTTCAAGATCTCTGCCTTCCCAACAAGTACCACTTCAGTCTTGTCTGGGTTCAATTTGTTGTTTTTCAACCATTTCACCACAGCTGTCAGACAGCGATTTAAGATTTCTACTGCATTCTGTGGGGACCTGGATAGCGAGATATAGATTTGGGTGTCATCTGCATATTGATGACATCCAACTCCATAGCGCGAATGAGTTCTCCTAAAGGCTTCACGTGGAAGTTGAATAACATGGGAGATAAGATTGCACCCTGCGGAACCCCACAAGATAGTTCCCATTCTGGAGATAGCTGATTTCCAACAGCAACCCTTTGAGTCTGTTCCAAGAGAAATGATTTAAACCAGTCCAGGGCACATCCTTTGATGCCCACTTCTGTTTCTAAATGCCTGAACAGGATGGCATGGTCTGCTGTATCAAAGGCTGCAGACAGATCCAATAGAAGCAATAAGGAGGTGTGGCCTTTGTCTATATTCAGATAGAGATCATCCACTAATGCTACTAGTGCTAAATGCTGACGAGGTAGATTGGGTTCTTGTAGAACGCGCCCTGATGTTAAAAGAGCAAGATTGTTTGGATTGTTTACAACACTCTTTAATGAGCCACACCAACTAGTTGGAGATAGTCTGAGCAGTGACTTTTTGTCCTTTTTTAGATCCCCTGAAGAAGACAAATAGGTTGGAGTCCTTTCTGAAGGCAATAGTCCTGTCCAGGTAAAAGCACAGAGCATGTTTGACGTCCAATGTGTGCAGCAGTCTGTCAGCCTCTGTAGAAGGCGAAGGAAAAAACACTGGCAGAGTAATGTCTTAGTTGAAGTGGAAAGCAGACACTACCTTGGGAGGAACTGGAGGCTGGGATGGAGAGCCACTTTGTCTGCAAACATTCTGAGGAAAGGAGGATCGTACTTCAGGGCTTGCAGGTCACTCACCCTCCTAGCTGATGTATGGCCACTAAGAAGGCCGTCTTGGCTGTTAGGAATAGAGGCTCAAAAGGCTTATGCATGAGAATTGCTAAAACTAAAGATAGGCTCCACTGAGGAGTGGGTTTGGACACTGGAGGGTAAACATTTGCTAATACGTTAAGGAAGGATTTGCATTCTGTTTGGGAGAAGAGGGACCTTACCTTTCACCCACTCATGAAAGACTGAGATGGCTGCCAGATGGACCTTTACAGAGGAATTAAGAGAGTCCTTAGTTCTTGAACAGGGCCAGATAATCTAAGACAGATGGTAAGGTGCTGAAGAAGGAGCTAAGCCCTGTTCCAAAGCCCAAGGAAAAAACGTTTCCACTTGACTTCGGGGTGGAAGGCTTTCTGGCCTGTGAAAGTATGTACCTGACTGGGGAAGAGAATTCTAGAGAGGACACAAGCCAAGCTATCAGCTTCAGTGTTTCTAAACCATGGTAAAGAACCACGTCCTGAAGAAGAGTTGGTTACAGAGGAAACCGGTATATCCTTCCCTGTGATATTCTGGACAGGGTGGAGAACTAAGCCTATCTTGGTCAGTAAGGGGCGATAACAATTGCTGTTACCCTTTACCTCATCATTTTGCTGACTGTCAAAGTCTCAAGAACTGAGGGAGGGATCTGCTCACCCTGTCTTTTAAAGCCTCACCCACTCAAAAAGCATGTGAAAAGGCCGGGCGAGTGTCTCACGCCTTTTGGAGTTTTGGTATGTCCACAGCTTGCCTGTGCATGTGCAGTTTCCATGTGGGACTACACAGAAGACGCGACGATAAACTATTGGAATCATACCCTGCAATGCTTGTGTGAATGTGACTGCTGATTGAGCAGAGATCGGTGCAAGTGATCAGCAGGCACATGATTACCACCATAAACAGTACTGGTGACTCAGCATATCAGCTCCTGCACTGGAGAAGGTCATGTGACTCAAGTTGTTAGTGACAGAAAGATGATGACTCTGTCTGCAGCTCATATAGTTGCTGCCAGTTAGTTTCCTGTGCACAGAATGGAATTCTAAGCAAATATGAAGGGTATTTTTTCAGATAGATCTAACAAGAAATTTCTGAAGAAGCCAATACAATTTCAACAAGACTAGCGAGTTGGGATTTTTTTTGAGCTGTGTATTTTTTAAATTCTTTGTGGGTGTTTAAACATTTTGCTTCATCCCTCCCTTAGTTTTCTTACTGAAAATGCAAATTTGGCTGATTGTTCTGTACTAGTATGATAAACTTGTTATTTAGCCGTCTAGTTTAAGATGCCTCTTTTAAAATCAATTAAAATATATCCTATTCTTGGAAGTATTTAAAAAGTCTTTGTGAATGGGCTGTTTGCCTTGTATTGTTTTGGCTACCCTCCCAACGGCAAGCTAGAAAGAATGCTACTGTTTCTGTTGGAAATCAGTGGAACTTAAAAGACTCTCTCCCCTGCTTCGTATGTCAATAGGATATTATTGCTCACTCCCCTCCCCATACAGAATGATTGTTTCTGTGCCATTCCTCTATTTTTCTTTTTAAAGAAATCAACACATTTCTTTTTTGGCACTAAATACTTAATTGTTCAATGCTCACATTGTTTCAGCCAGCCATTACAGATGTTAAAACTTTGTTTTTATGCATTTTGTAATTGTGATTTTATTTATATTGTAAGCTACCTTGAGTTCCTGTAAAGTAGAAAGGTGGTTAATAAATGTTTTAAATAAAAATAAATAAAAATAAATGTTGTTCTTTCTTTGCACACAGAAGGGTCAGCTCTTCCAAGCTGACACAGATGCTTAAGAAACAGAACTATCAGGGGCCTATTTCTAGGCCCCTAATGTTAGGTCATTAACCTAACAAAGGAATGATCAGCTAACATTAATAGCAATACTATTACAGATTCTAGCAACCACAGTTTTTAATTTTTTCAGTTGGACAGCTGCCATTTTTTTGCTTCTTCTGCCCAGAATACTAGTGATGAAAACTTGTGCCCTTTCAAGTCAGGACATTCCATCCAAGATACAGACAAGAAGCCTGAAAGACTTTGGTTTTCTCTTCCCTTCTCCTTTTTTTTTAACAGGCAGCTTGATGAAAAGCTATAAAGAAAACAAAAACCTGCCCACTACTGTGTTGTATTATTTTGATTGGTATTAATAAAAATGTATGAAATGGCTTTTATTTACAGATCACAATGGGACACTTGGTATGAACACATCTAGCATTATGTCAGCACAATAACATTCCAAGTTAGAAAAGAAAGAAAGAAGGATAGTGAAGGAATGTCAAAAATCACATATAACAAATAAGGGGAAATGACTCAAAACACTGTGATTAGAATGTAACTGACAAACATGAAGATCTTTTTTCCATCTCTACTTTACCGTGAGCTGCATTTATCCCTACCTCTGGATAGACCCTCCTGGTGCTCTAAATGATCATATCCTTCTTTAACTGTTATCTTCTAATGTGATGCTGGACAAACATCCAAAGCCACAACCAGTCTTTCCAGTTCCCAAAATTGCACTGTTTCTTTAAAATCAACAAGGAAACGCCTTGGACTCTGTCCTAATATTTAAATATTTGGGTATTCATAAAATTTAGTGTAGAGCTATATTGACTTTTAACCATGTAAATGCTCTGACATGGGTGCCTCAGCTAGCCCGATCTTGTCAGCTCTTAGAAGCTAAGTTAGTCCTTGGATGGTCGTTCACCAAGGAAATCCAGGGTCACTATGCAGAGGCAGGCAATGGTAAATCACCTCTGAATGTCTCTTGTCTTGAAAATGCTACTAGGGCACCATATGTCAGCTGTGACTTGAAAGCACTTTACACACTTACATACACACACATACACACACACTTAAAAAGACAGCCATTAAAAAAGGGAAAGTGCTTGTATAGATATTTCCTGAGGAGAAAGAATGGAACTCTTCTTATGAACGGCAAAAATGTACAGATGCAGATATTAAAGATTATTTTTTTCTTATGAAGTGATTGTAAAAATTGCTTATTTGATCATGTCAGTTTCAAAGTTGTCCCTTAATGTTTGCTTGAAATGCCTACTAAAGCACAAGGTTTTTAAAGAATTGTTTTTGGAATGGCTGTTTGGCTCCAGAAATGATTTACCACCTCAAAATAAACTGTTAGGATTACAAACAGCTGTTGGAACAGTGGACAGCAAACCAACTCAGCTTTGTGCTGCTTTAGCGAAGAGGTGAAACTGAAATGTGGTTGGGACAGATTCCCTTATTATCAGACAAGAATGAAGGGTCTAAATGAGAACAGTTGGGCCTCATCAGGATGCACATATGTAGGGGAACAGATGTGACATCACTCCTCACTACCCAGTTTTGGCCACACATGGTCTCTAAGCCATGCGATTTTAAATACAAGCGTCATCACATTAGACATAGTGTCATGACTAGAACTAAGTTGAAACAGTTACTGTTACTACAGTGTTCATGCACAGGCTGTAAAGCTGGACTCTCCTCCTTTTTGCCAGTGATTCAGAGAACCCTACAAAGATGGATGAGGCAGAGAAGAATCCTTGTGTTGCCGAAGCAAATAATAATAACATTTGATTTATATACCACCCTTTAGGACAACTTAACACTCACTCAGAGTGGTTTACAAAGTGTGCTATTATTATCCTCATGACACTCACCTTGTGAGGTGAGTGGGGCTGAGAGAGCTCCAAGAAGCTGTGACTGACCTAAGGTCACCCAGCTGGCTTCAAATGGAAGAATCGGGAATCAAACTCAGTTCTCCAGATTAGAGTCCTTGTCTTCCAATTTTTTTTGCTTTTTCTTTTTGCAGCACACTGCAGGAAAGGACCAACACTATTCAGCCTTTCCAGATGCAGGATCCACTGAGCTCCAAGCATGTGACAGAAAGACACATGATATCAGAGTCACATGACAAGAGGGGGACCTAGAGTTATGACCTCACTAGTATTAAGACCAGGATCGTGGGCTGCAGACTAGAGGTGGGCACAAACCATGAAAAAAAAAATTGTGCGGTTCATGATTCGTGGGGTTTTCACGAACCATAAACCACGAACTTCCACAAACTGTGGCAAGTTCACAAACCAGTTCGTGAGGGATAAATGCCCCTTTCCGTCTGCTTAGCAGCAGCCGGGAAAGGGGCATTTAACCCCCCCCCCAAATCAGCTGCTTGTTGGGGAGATCCCCAACAAGCAGCTGATCATTTAAACAGCAGGTCTGTTTAAATGGCCACTCTGAGCGGCGGGGAAATGGGCATTTAAACTGTGGGCAGGGCGGGGCAGGGCTTGGCTGGCCAGCCAGGAGTTCCAGGCTGGCCAGCCAGCCAAGCCCTGCCCACAGTTTAAATGACCATTTCCCTGCCCCTCCAAGCAGTGGGGAAATGGCCATTTAAACAGTGGGGCTTGGCTTGCTGGCCCGGAACTTCTGGCTGGCCGGCCAGCCAAGCCCCGCTGTTTAAATGATCAGCTGTTTGTTTGGGATCTCCCCAACAAGCAGCTGATCCTTGGGTTTAAATGCCCCTTTCCCTGCCGCTTTGCAGTGGCACAGAAAGGGACATCGGTGTTAAAACAAACCAAACGAACCAGCAGACCAGTTTGTGGAAGTCTGTGGAAACGAGCTTCCATGAACTGCTGTTTCGTGGGTTTTTTTGGTTTGTATTCCAGTTTGTGCCCATCTCTACTGCAGACTGAAAGAGCTAGGGTCCAAGAAAGATAAGGAATCCTCTCCACCACTGAGTGACTTTGTCTCACTGTCCTGTTGATTTTCTCAGAATGCCTGCAAAGAGAGGCAGGAGGCATGGCACTCTTCCTCTGTACACAGCAGGTCCTTCCAAAAGGTAGCTTCCCAAAATGTCAGATCTGTAACACCTTGCAACCCGCCTGAAGGTCCCATCCCATGTGCTGAAGATAATGCATAAATGTTCCCTTAATCGCCGGGTGTTGATCTGCCATCTGGTTGCCTGGGGAAGAGGCAACTTTCCCTGTCTTCTGCTGCTGTGCTGTGAGCCACTGTACCAACGCACAGGTCGGGGGTGGGGGGCGGGGAGGGGATGGCATTAGTCTCCTTCAGAGCAGAAAGACAAATTGCCACAGCCAATTAGTTAAAATGGCACTGTGGGTAAATGAGGCCTAGGGTTGTTGCAGACAACATAGGAAAATGGCACTAAGCACAACAGTGAAACAATGTTTTCACATCAAGTACAAATAATCTTTCAAAGCAAGAGGTTTTCAACAAAATTGAGGTAAATGCTTTCAGCTCAGCACAATAAATTAAAAATGTGATCCTTGTGAAGGACAAACACATTGTTCTAGATTTTTAAGTTTCAGAATCTTACCAGTTCAACCTTTAAGCATGGATACCATTAATGTTAATTTTTCTCTGGTTTTCTGTCATTGGGAGTGAACGCATTGGTATTCTTAAATTAGCATATCTACCATTCCTCTATATTTTTCCCTGATAGGGAAAACTAACTAGGGCAGAAGTCTGAGAAACTTGTGTGCCAATGAGCTCTGACATGAGGATCATTTCACATCTCACACAGCAACAAACTCAGGCTTGGAGCTGCAGCTGACTCAAGCCATCTGTTGAGTTGCTTGCTGTATGTTACACCTGTTTACAAATACCTCACATTCACACATTATCATGCTCTTGGGGGGCCCTAGGGCTGCCCATCAACACCCCACTCACTGTAGAGAACCATTCTCAAGGCTAGGAAGTTAGGAGTTGCTTTGACAATAGCTGGTGCTCCGTTCCTCAGCATCAGCCTCTTTCACCATTCCCTTAGCATCAGCAACTCAGTTGTAAATATGTGTGGATGGTAGGAAAAAAGTGGAGATCAGCGCAACTGAAGGGAGCAAATCAGGCTAAGATCAATGCAGAGAAGTGGAGAACAACAACAACAACATTTGATTTAAATACCGCCCTTCAGGATGACTTAACACCCACTCAGATTTTACAAAGTATGTTATTATTATCCCCACAACATAACACCCTGTGAGGTGGGTGGGGCTGAGAGAGCTAGAAGCTGTGACTGACCCAAGGTCATCCAGCTGGCTTCAAGTGGAGGAGTGAGGAATCAAACCCGGTTCTCCAGATAAGAATCCTGCGCTCTACATCAAACTGGATTACTGGGATTACAGGGACGTTTGGTAGGAGAGACGAAGGAAGCTGTTTTAGCAAGTAAAAGGATTTTGGAGAATAACCAGTGGCTGGTGGGAAGTGGACTGAGAGCGAAGAGGGAAGAAGAATCCTGGATCCCTTTACCTTTTCCCTAGGGGTTGGGAAAGAGGTTTTGAAAAGACAAAAAAGAAGAGGGCGAAGCAGCCTTGCCATCCAGTGTTCCCTCAAGATTTCTGTTCAGTAAAATAGCAATCTATCAGGAGTCTCTTCAGATGCCTTCCTCTAAGGATATTCTGTTTAGCCCTTAGAAGGTAGGGAACTGGCAGCTCTCTCTTTCTCTCTCTCTCTCTCTTTCTGTGTGTGTGTGCGAGAGAGAGAGAGAGAGGCAGTCAGGGCTGGGACCACCACTGAGGAGGTGAGGGGACGGCGGGGGCGCCGGAGGGGGTGCCGGGGGCGGAGGTGCACACCACAGAGCTGGCGTGGCTGGCTGCAGCCAGCCAGCCCCATGCCGCTGCTGCTGCCGCCACACACTCACGGCCAGGCACAGCAGCCGCGGGCCAGGCACAGCAGGTGGCTGGGGTGGCGTGCAGAGCATGGGCATCCTCCGTGCGCCGCCCCAGCCACCCGCTGGTCAATGGGCCCGGCTTTGATGCGTGATGACGTCATCACGTGGTGACATCATCACGCAGGCTGGGGGAGGGCACGCGCACTGTGTGTGCATGCACAGGGGGGTGGCCGCAGGCGCCAGAAACCCTGGCGCCAGCGGTGGGGGCAGTGGTGGTATTGTTGTAGAGATTTGGGGAGGCGAAATGCTGAAAAGTGGCACTTTGGGATGAGATGATGAGGGGAACTATTTTTAGAAATTAAGCAAGGGTCCACCTACTGTCTCCTACTTCCCCTGCCCATCTACACCTGTACATTTTCAGTGAAAAGTCTGGAATATGACCTCTGGCATCTGCTTGCTGAGAACCTGGGCCCTCCAAATCATCTGCCACCTTTATTTCTACCTCTGACTGGTACCTTTAACAGTACCTGGTGATGTTTGTTCCATCCTGTGTCTCTGGGCCAAGCTACAAGTGATCACTACGTGATCAAGTGGAGCGCAAGTGAACAGGGAGGAATACACGTGAGTCTGTTCACTTGCCGTTCAAGTGTCATCCATCACTTGTGGCTTGGATCTCTGTGTCTGTGAATATTTCTAGGTGTCAAGCTACCGTTAAAGGCATGGAGCAGGGCCAGAAAAGGTAACCGCCTATGTGGGGGGTGGGGGGTAGTGAACAAAACTCCCCCACCAAAATGTTTGGTCCAAATTTGACTGCTGCCACTTTTCAAAGCAGAAAGCGGTGTCCTAGGGAAGGCCAGTGTTTATGCATGATGTGAATGGAAACGTTCTCCCAAGATAAATAATGCATCTGCTTTAAGCAAAAGGAAAGTGACAGCCTCCGCTGTAAATAAAAGCACTTAGAAAGGACCTGCAGAGTGGAAGCACTCTTGACTGGCTGGCAGATGCAGGATCCCTGCCTTGCATCTTGCTTCTGTATACTGTTGTGCCTTCTGTATACTGAGCGCAATCCACTGGGGAAGGTCTGTGGGGCAAGCCCCCACTGAAGTGGACAGGAGTTGCTCTACAGCACTACAGCACTGTTTATCCAGCTCCCATTCATTTGGGGGATCTTGTGCAGGAGACCTTCCGCCACTCAAATTGCATCTCACAAACCGTATCTCTCAAACTACATCTCACAGACACAACTGTCACTCCAAATACATTTTCCACCAAAGTCGGTGCCACCCCTTTGATCTAATAGCTTCTGACAATGTGAATCGTGGTATTTAACATCCTTCAAGAAAATCTCCTGTTGTGTCATGAAAGTGGAATACCAAGATCAGAAGTGTGCTCACATAAGTGGCTCAAACCTCCATGAAGCTAAGTGCTTTGGTTCTGAGCAGTTTTAAAGAGTAGACGCTCAACACTGTGTGGTGTCCCACCCATATATGTATCCTTCCCAATCTAGAGCTCATGTTTTAGATCAGGCCCTGGTTACTTAAGCCTTTGTTGAAAGGCCAGTTTTATACAGAGGGTCAGTTTTTTTTCAGAGTAGCTTTAGTAACAACCAGTAGTTCAGAGAGTGAATGCATGGGCTTTGTTCAACCCATCTACTTGTGGGTAAATACTAAGAAACCCCACTTACAACAGCACTGGCTGTTCAAGCAGAGCACAAGGAACACAAGAATGGTAACATAAAAATGCTTTGCTATTAAGATAAGGCATTGTAAGCTAAGCATTCTGCATTACTAGTATTCACACTTTTCAGCCCCAGGGCCCTAACCTTCAACATGGGATCCAACTTTAATTGTGGATCTGTCCAACTTTCTACCAGTGCTCTGGAGAACCATCATAGGTCTCATACACAGGCCATCATAGATCCCTCTGTGTGTGTGTGTGTGTGTGTGTGCTCTCAAGTCGCTTCCAACTTATGGTGACCGACTTATGGTGACCTCCAAAACGTCCTATCGTGAACAGCCTTGCTCAGATCTTGCAACCTGGAGGCTTCCTTTATTGAGTTAAGTCATCCCATTTGGGGTCTTCCTCTTTACTTACTGCATTCAACTTTTCCTAGTATTATTGACTTTCCAGTGAGTTTTGTCTTCTCATGATGTAATCAAAGTAAAATACCATCAGTTTTTTCATTTTAGCTTCTAGGGCGAATTCAGGCTTGATTTGATCTAGAACTCACTTATTTGTTTTTTGGTCCATCCATGGTATCTGTGAAACTCTCTTCCAGCACATTTCAAATGAATCAACCTTCCTATCAGCTTTCTCCAGTGTCCAGCTCTCACATCCATACATAGTGTGGATTATCTTGATCTTGGTCTCCTTAAGGATCTTCACTAGTTCCATTATGGCTGCCCTTCCAAGTCTCAATATCCTTCTGATTCCTTGGTTGCAGTCTCCCTTTTAGTTGATGATTGAGGCAAAGAGTAGAAAATCTTTAACAATTTCAATTTTGTCGTGGTCAGCCTTTAAATTGTATAATTCCTTGGTACTCATTACTCTTGTATTCTTGATGTTCAGCTGTAAGCCCACTTTGGCACTTTCTCTTTTATCCTTCATCAGTAGTCATTTCAAGTTTTTACTATTTTCTGCTAGTAATTTGGCGTCATCTGCATATCTCAAATTGTTAATGCTCCTTCCACTAATTTTTACTCCAACTTCTTCTAAATCTAATCAAGCTTTCCTTATGCTGTACGATGACAATGTTTAATTCTGCTTTTTCTCCTACTTTTGCAATCCAGTCACCTACACTTATTAGTGTATCTTGTTTAGATGTATGATCGATTTCTTCTCGGACACTTGCATAAAAGCTTTCAATTTCTTCCTCTTCAGCATCTGTAGTTGAGGCATAAACTTGAATGATGGTTATGTCAACAGGGTTTCCATGAAGTCTGATTGATATTAATCAGTCAGACTTTGTATTATAGTTGCGCTGCTTGTGTAACATCTTGTCTCACTATTAAAGCAACACCATTTCTTTTGAGTTTGTCATTTTTGAAGTAGAACATTTCGTAATTTTCTGATTGCAAATGACTTAGTCCAGTTCACTTTAATTCACTCACACCTCGGACTACAATGTTTAAATGTTCCATTCGTCGTTTTACAATTTTGAGCTTGCTTTGATGCATATTTCTCACATTCCATGTTGCTATCATATGTATCACACATGTTCTTTGGACATCTATGGATGTCCTTTCAGCTTTATTCTAGTCCCTTCATTATGAACAGTCCCATCATATTTGTCCTCTGCTCTTCCCCAGTAGACAACTGAGTGCCATCTGACCTGGGGGTCCTGTCTTCCAGCACTATATCTTCTTTCATTTTGGATTGTCTCATCATAGGGTTTTTGAGGTAAGAGATTATCAGAAGCAGTTTACCGTTGCCTTCTTTTGCGCAGTACTAACCAGGGTTAGCTGAAGTGTCATTGCCACTGGTTGTGAAAGATCCTCTGCCAGTGTCACCTTCCATTACTGCTTCATTCATAGTACCCATATTCAAACCATTATCACATGAAAACAAATCCATGAGCCCACAGGGTGACCCCCTCTGGGGATCTTGTCCCCAAGGTTTTCCCTTTAAGTAGCCTTGCTTTCAACTTCCCGAATCCTTCTGCATCCTTGGTTTAAACAGCTCTCCCAATACCAACATCACAATGGCACCCATGTGCATGGCACAAATTGTACTACGCAGCAAACTACAATGGTGTTATAGGGTTCTGCAAATCTGGAGGAACCAGAGGTCTTCTACAAAAATGTGACATTTGGGGGGGGGGTGCTATTTTGGGGTGGAAAACTGCAAAAGCCTTAACTGAACAGTGGGAGTGGCAGAATTCAATGGTGTCAAGTGGGAGCTGCTTCCTTCTTCCTCTTATTCTATTTCAGTTCAAGTCTTAACACTTGTTGCCTGGGTTGGGCTTCGAAACAATCGTTTCATGGGATGGAATGTTATTTTGCTGGAGGAAGGGGGTGGCTTTTATTTACTGTTGTGACCCTTTTTAATGGAGCGGGCTATAAAGAAATATATAGAAATATTACAATCAAATTCACAGTTGCTGTGTTGATTGTGAACAATCCTGATTACGAAGTTTTATTTTCCATGTTGCAGTACTGGGGTTTGATGGCAGGCACACTGGAAACACATAGTCTTGTTTGTGGGTTACCATTTTAGAAAGGTTTTGTTTTGCTTTGTTTTGATGTGTGTTTTAATCCTCCCTATGACCTTGAGATAGCAATGATGAAAAATAAAAATAATGTGTGGCCAGAATTTAGCTCTCTGTTAATCTATTTATGCTTTCTGAGCAAGAAATCACAGAGAATTTTACAGATGTGGTGTGAGATCTTCCCTGCAGATTTTTATACAACTGCTCCCCACCCCAAACTCTTCCCATTCCTTTTTCCTTTTCTCTTTTTCATGTAAAGGTGTTATTACTATAAGTATTATTATTGTGCTGTGTGGCATTTGGCTGCAAACACCCTTGTCAGGCAGCATTTGTAATTATCCTGTTTTGCATCCAGCCTGAGGACAAGCCTCCTCTGCCTACATGATGAGTACCAATGTGACTTTATTGCAATGAACTAGAAGACTGTGGAACTGTGTGGATTTAGCAATCTCCTATCTGCGAGAGAAATGAAATAACATGTTCTGCTCAGTCACTTCTCGCTCCTCTGCTAGGAGCACCAAAATTTGTGTGTGCGAGCGCATGCGTGTATAGTACAGAGTGGTATTTGTGACCATCCCTTTAAAACCCATCATACCAATCAGCAGGTTTAACTGTCAAGCAAGCTGATGTAAGGTCCCTTTGAATTACTGAGTGAGGGATATTCTTCCTGCCAGGTCCCGTCCCCTGTAGGCACCATCGAGAAGTATTATAGGGCAGTTCTTACCTTGGGAATTAGCCTGCAAGACCCCAATGCTGTCATCAAACTGCATAGACTTGATGTTGAGTGACGCCAAGATGCATTCCTTGTCCTGCAGCGAAGAATCGTCAATATTATTCTGATTGGCTGACAGGATTACGCACATGTCGCAGAGGTTGATGTTGACAGCCCTTAAATCAGCTCGACTTAATGGTGTACCCTTTGGCAGAGAGAGGGAGAGAGAGAGAGAAAGAGAAAGAGAAAAAAACAAATTAAATACTGAGAAGGAGCTTTGGGAAATTATTTAACAAGTATCCTTTTTATGCTCTGACATTAAGCTGGTCTAACTACGTGCCAGGGAATAGAAGAAATGTGCTAATCTAAAGGGTAGTTGGTGCTGATGGCAGCATTTTAGAGTTAAGTCTCAATACTCAGTCAAGCTATTACTAACAAACAAGGAACAGGAATGATGCCAGCGTGCTGCATCTCGCCTGCAACTCAGAATCGTCCTGATTTCCGTCACCCTCATTCAGCATGCTCTGCCTTTCAGAGCATAGCGAATAGGTGTGTTCCAAACATCTGCTGGTCAAAATATCTAGCCAAAAAAGTAACAACTGAAACCAAGGATGGCTTTATGCACCTAAACGCTCGCAAGAGGAACCCAAACACAGACTCCCTGAAGCCAAACACAGGAAAGGCCCCTTGTTTCCTAGTTATCTTCCCCCTGCCCTGCCCCAATGGTCTTAAACAAACAGACTGATATTTAAAGCCCTTTGAAAAAGAAAGAGGCTACTAAGCTAATATGCACCGTCTCTGTACTGTTCCCCGGATGAAAAACTGCAGTGATGACAATGCTCGTTTGATTTCTTTCTTTTGTATTGCCACTGACCCTCCAATCCTAAAAGATGTTTTCTTGACAGTAGTGGACGTTTTAAGTTCACAGCCCTTGTGTACAGACCACTCAAAAGCATTTGCCACGTATGAGTGTAATTTTTTTAAAGCTCTTGATTTCCACAGCAGTGCTTCCATTGTCCAAGCATTTGAGCACTGCATACTCAAAGAACTCATGCATGAGATCAGGGCCTGGCAACTATTACTCCAGTTATCTGGAGTGTCCATGCTGTACAGTGCCATAGTCAGCAGTTTAAATTGGCATTTTGTGTGTGTTACGTGCTGTCAAGTCACTTCCAATTTATGGCAACCCTATGAATTGAAAGACCTCCAAAATGCCTTATAATTAATCATCCTGCAAACTGGAGGCCATAGCTTCCTTTATTGAGTCCAGCCATCTATTTGGGGGTCTTCCTTTTTTCCTATACCTTCCATTTTTCCTAGCAATATTGTCTTTTCCAGTGAGTCTTGTCTTCTCATGTTGGGACCAAAGAACAACAGTTTCATCATTTTAGCTTCTAGGGGGCATTTAGGCTTGATTTGATCTAGAACCCACTTATTTGTCTTTTTGGCCGTCCATAGTATCTGCAAAACTCTCCTCCGGCACCACATTTCAAATGAATCAATTTTCTTCCTATTGGCTTTCTTCATTTGTCCAACTTTCACATTCATACATAGTAATGGAGAATACCATAGTTTGGATTAGCTTATTCTTGGTCCCCAGAAACATTGGCATTCGGAGACACTGATTTCTATGGAAAAGTACTGGCATCTACTTCCTTGGTTTCTGCACTTATTTTGCATGATTCACAGTTGAATTGGGTAGTTATTTATTTTTTTATTTAGGTATTTGTATCCTACCTTCCTTGTGCACGAGACAGCTCACAATAAATACAAAATGCAAGCCCAGCAATTCCGTCATGAAACAACTGGCTGTACTAAAAAGCATTCAGTTTTTAAGGGGACATTAGGAGCTCTGTTTTCTGTGCAATATTAGGTATGGGATGGGTTGTTTGCATATGCAAATTATCTCTGTGGTGATAAACATGCATATGATGATATTATTTAAATCACCCTCTGTCCTATAGGCTCAGAGCAATGTTACTCAGCTATAAACCGTTAAACCTAAGGCAGCCAAGCCATGACATTTCTTAGCCTGTATTTTACTCCTGTAAGTCAATATTGCATGTATCACGGCTATTCCTGTGTCTCTGGTCTAGATCTGATGAGCTATTTTTTTCAGTGCTGCCTAGATGGACTTTAACAGCCAATTCAAAGAAATGCACTCATTACATGGTGGCTGAAACTATCACACAGACGTAAGGTTAAAACAGCCATGGATAAAGATTTCTCATTTAGTGGATGCTTTACCAGACAAGCTGATAAACTCTCATTTGATAACTATTGAATTAATGGAGCATAAATTACTTGGGTATCATGCGATTATTTCTGAAGATATCCACAGATGGTCATAAAGGATACAATCTAACTTCTCCTACATGGCTGCTTTTTCCAAATGAATGGGTGGGGCTTGCAGAAGAAAACATCTCAGTGGACTATGCTGAAAGCATTGTACCTGTGGATTTCTACATCTGGCAATTTGAAAGATTTCCTGTAACTTTTAAAAGACAGATAACCTCTAAAGCTGAGGGCCCAATCACATTTTACATAGCAAGTTGGCTTGGAGGGTAAACTTTTTTTTTAAGTGCTAAACGTGGTACAGTGTGAAGGGGAAAGCCCCATTTGCAGACAGGTGGGGATATACACCCGGAGCTGGGAAGGGATTAATGACAGTTCCCTAGCATATGTCCCAGAATGTTTATAGAGGCAAGCTCCCCTTCACGTTGCATATGTTTAGCACCACAAACACAGGAGCAACTATGTAGCATATAACATAAATACATCAGCCCCAAGAGAAGATGTTCGAATTCTAGTGATGTAATTCTAATTAGAGTTATGCCCTTCTAAATCGATTGACTTCAATGGACTTAGAAGAATGTAATTCTGCTTAGCTATGTGGATTACCTTGGGCCCAATTTAAAGGACACAGTAGTTGCACATAAAGCACTCTCACATGTGGGTTGGTGTTACAGTGAAAGGGGTTTGAACCTATGAGCTGACTCCTACATACAAAGTGCTTGCACACCAACATGGCTAACCTGTGGGACATGGTTAGGTGGTATGCAAAGTCTGTATGCACTGAGATGTGTGCAAAATGAGAAACCTTTAAATGAAATACTGCTTGAACCACATGGAACACATTATGCATGCTCATAGGTGAACTCATTATGCATGCTTGGCACCTTGATGAAACTGGTCATCAAAAACAAGTGTAAGCATAGCTGTTCTCCTACATTTTTTAAAATATGGGGACAAAAGGTGACTTGTCAGAAAGCTGCAGCTTTTAGAGGTGAAGCTGGACAGAATTGTCTTCCACATTCCAGACTGTTTTTGAAAGAGCTTTTGATTTTTAAGGGGGGAAATATGGATACAAAACATTTCACGTGGAAATTATTGCAATTCTCTTGCTGTTTTATGCCTTGTTCACTGAATGCAAACAACAATGTAACAGAAATCTGCATTATGGTTAGCAGTCAGGCATAAATGGCAACAGCAAGTATTGAAGAATTGGGGCCTCTTCAATAATGGACTTGTTTTATTAAACGACACTCCTATCATAGGGCTGCATAAATCCCCTTAAAAAGATGAAATGCTGCTGTCAGGGTGTTAAATAAAGCCAAGCCAGCAGGCCAGCATTCTGAAGGTCTTTACGGATACAAATAGATTAGGTAGATAGACAAATAATACCAAATGTTTTCAAAGGTTTCACAAGCATAAATAATGACATAAAATAAAGTCTGTCATTCTGTCAGGAAAAATCATAACATCAAAATTGGCTGCATGCAGGGCACTCGAGCAAGTGTTCAATAGATAACGCAGCTAATATATTTGATAGCTGCTGAAATTCATCCCTGACGAGGGACTGAGCATGTCGGCAAATTTCTCCTAATAAGGTCTCCCCGGGCTCAGTATTCATAGATACAACAAACAGGGAAAAGGCCAAGTCCTGAGGCCTGTAACCAGACACAAGTTAAAAGAAAGAAAAAAGTCCAAGATCAAAGCCAGTGTGATTCTGTCTAGTTGGTATCTTTAAAAGGAAAGCGGGGAAGGCATAGAAAATGTGGCTTCTTGGACTTACAGGCAAGATTGAGACCTTGGGGAAGTTATGCAGCGTCTCCCATTCTCTCCTCAGGTATTCAAGAGAGCCCACAAACACAATGTGTTTAAGCTCATGGTAGTGGAAGTTGCTGGCTCTCAGGGGCATCACAAAATTTCTTAATCCAATCAGAGCTGATGTTACATCCCCAAATATGCAAACGACCACATGTCCACTTAATACCGTCATGGCAGCTTCGCTTCGGGTCTGGAAAAGCAAAATGAGTTCAGAGAGGAGAACAATGCAAAGAAACTAAAATAGGATTATTATTTTTTTACCGAAATCAATGTTGAATCGATGCTACTGAAAACCGGAATAAATTCCACGTTGACAGAATTCATCAGAACACCCAGGAAAAGAAACAGCCGGTGTTTATTCTGAAGTCTGCATACTCTGGGGTCCAAATTTACTGCAGCAAACTGCATTTATCATATAGACGTGAATGATCTTTCAACGATATTCAAACATGAAGATAACTCGCGTGAATGATCCCACAATAGAAAAGGAAATTTCTGAATTAACCCTAATCAAATGGTCATGAGTTCAATTTTGAGCTTAAAAGACGATGTTTTGCTGGATAGACCGTTGCCTCTGGGCAAATATGCCACACTATTCTCTTTGACCCTGTCTCTTCCCCAAGCAGCACAGGCTGTAAGGCAGGAGGACACAGGGCAGTAAATGTCCAAATCTCTCTACCAAAAGCCTTGTCATGATGAGAAATCGGCTAGAGGAGTGATGGTATGTATGAGTGTGTACATACTTATTTTAAGCATGTACACGGCCACCATTGTCAGTGTTACTACAGGTCACACACCTGCATTGTCAGCATCTTATTTCCTTGACAGGCAACAGTGACTGTGAAAGCAGCACATACAAGCCAAGCAGTACATGAAACTGCTTTATAATGGTGCGATCCTAAGTAGAGAGACACGTTTCTAACCATGTTAACTTCAATGAGCTTAGAAAGGTGTAACTCTGCTTAGGATTGCACTGCAAGTATATGATTTGTTAAGATTGTGTGATATCTGGGCCAGATGAACCCCTAGTTTAACAAAAAAAATATATGGGGGGGGGGGTTACAAACCCAAAGTAAAAGAAGCAGCTTTAAGAAACAGATGCCCTCAGTGGCCAATGGTAGGCAACCACAATAGTACTACCAGCCTTCAAGCACTGATTTGTCAGTAAAATGAAGGGGAAGAAGCAGGGCCCTTTCCAGCAGCCACAGGGCAACTGGCTACCACATGACTTGCACGAGTCACCCGACCTGGCTGCTTGGGCCAGTCACTCCAAGAAAGCCAGTGGTGTGTAGTGGTTAGAGTCTCAGACACTTTGCCACGGAAGCTCACTGGGTAACCTCGGACCAGTTACATATTCTCAGCCTAACTCACCCCACAGGGTTGTTGTGAGGATAAAATGGAGGAGAAGAGAATGGTGTAAGCTGCTTTGAGTTGCCATTGTGGAGAATGGCAAGGTATAAATGAAATAATATAGCTGAAGATGGGAGGCAGATAAAAGGTGGGTTGGTTGGTGAATGGAAGGAGAGAACAAAGCAGGAAAAGATAAGGATATGGGGGTTGCCAGGAGGAGGAAAAGAGGAAATAGTACGGAGAGGGGGATACAGGCGCAAATGAGGTGTCCCCACAAGCCCTTGGGGTTCAGGTGGGAGCTGAAAGTTTTCCTAACAACGTTACCTATGATGATACACATATTTCTTAAATCCCCAGTCAAATATATTATTTTGTTCAGAGCAGATCTTAACAGTAGGAAAGGTGACTTGCTAACTGAGCTTATACTACAGTTCCAAAGGTGTGTTTACATGTTGTCCTCCCTGCTCCCTATCCACCTTTTTCATGCAAACAGAGGAAATTAATGTTAAGTCACAATCAGGCAAGGAGGGCACTCCCAATGTCATTTTTTTTTATATGCAAACTTTTTGCAGTGGAGCATTAAGGTCATTAGTGTCGTATCTGTTTGAAATATATTTAAAAGATTCTAGTTGACATCTGTCGCCCTTAGTTATTAAGCAATGCATGGGAGAGTTGTCTCTAGCGGTCTAGTGAACACTGCAGAATGCATATCAATTTAAGCAGTTTTGAATCAAACTTGTAACAATTTACTCAGTAGAATTGACTGGTTTATCGATTGCTTAAATGCCAGTTTTGCAATTGCAGACAATGTCATGGTTATTATACCAAATCCCCGAGGAAAGTGTGGAACAAGGTTTTGTCTCCCGATCGTTAGAGTAAACCAGAGCTGTCACCATTATTGGCCGCACCATGCAGTGGTACGGCGAAATCTTGAGAGAGCAGACACTGAGAAAAGCTTCATCAACTACAACAAAGTGAAGACCCACCAGGGAGCTCATTTCACATATCATCAGTTTTGTCTATGAGATAGAGAGTTGATTCCTTGCTACTCTTTGATTCAGGAACATGAACATAAGTGGCACAAACTTTCACTGAAGTTAACAAACTAGGAGAGGCCTTCTCGTTATATTTAATTAGTTGAGTCAGTTCGATGGCTGCCCCCACTTAAGACATAAAAGGAGCATGCAACGAGTCCAAAACAAAGACTTGGAGATAAAGAGCAGCAGCCTCATGCTTCAGCTCACTTGTCTGCGGATGGAACCGAAAGTTATGAGATGCAGGGCTGCTGCTGAAAATGGAAAGGGTGGGATTCCACACAGGAATGCTGTTTTTTGTGGCAGGGTCATGTCATAAAATTAAATGTTAATTTTTTATTTAGATATTTCTGCTTTACTTCTGCCCCCAACAGGGACTTGAAGCCACTTAGAGCACCATTCTTCTCTCTTCCATTTTATCTTTACAACAACCCTGTCAGGTAGTTGAGGCTGAGAAGAGTGAGATGGCCAAGGGTCACCCCGCAAGCTTTCATGGCAGGAGGGGATGCCTCGGGAGACCTGGGCTGTGGGAAACAAGACTACATGGTGGCAGCAGCCTCCAGTTTGTATAGTGCATGTTGGAGCCTGGCTGACTAGAAGGGGCCTGAGAGGTGTCACTGCTTGCACTGCTGGGGAAATGAGAGGTGGGTGGCAAAGCTTATTATATATTTTATATTTCGTACACCTGTAGTCACAGTCGCAAAAAAAATCTTGAATTTTGCCTTGGAAGTTAGAGCCAGTTTTCAGTGTTGTAAATACAGAAACTGACTTTAATAATCAAGTAGCACACAGCAGAAAATGATCTGAATGGCCATCTATGCATGTATCTGAGTGTAATATTTTTGCTATTAAAATCTGGCCTGCATGCATTAACCAGATATACTGCAGAGTAATAAGCTCATTCAGAAATTCATATTTAAAATGATTTTAATTGGACTTGAATATTAAACTGTGAAGGCTGTTCAGTCATGTCGATGGCACAGTTACGAATGATCTGTGTTAAAAGATATATGTAAAGGCTCAGTTGTTTCAGGTATTGGGTTATGGATCCTCTGTAGAATAAATGGCTTGTTTATTGGTATTTTTTTCAAATTATTATTTATACTGCAGTAATTTTTTTGTATTTGGTTAACTTGGGTGTGGGCAACTTCAGATTCTTGGCCCACTCAGTATGGCTGTAGATGTTTGATTGTGCACAGACACCTCTGGATCTCAGCTCTTTACCCATCAAGGTGAAGGATGGTGACGTTATGTCCCATGAGAGGTAGAACTGGATGGCAAAATGGGTATCATACTTGTAGACTACAGACATAGAAAAGGCAGTTGCAGTCAATCATTCATAAAGCAATTTGTGGAGCTTCCAAAAGAGAGGAGTAAGGGATTGGCATGCAGTATGTATACTGCTCAATCCACAAAAAGCACACAGCAGAATTGCAAACAGTTGTTTGAAACCTACGGATCTGTTCCAGTTAATGGTGGTGCATTTCTCTGGGGTAAGAGGTAGGGAAAGGTTCCTTAAGTCAGAGAAATGTACCACTGTTAACAGAAGAGACGTGTGGAATTCAACTGAATGTGCTTGTGCAACTTATTGCGTGAATTGGCTTAGCAAGGATTGTCTTTCAGATACCCACCAAAATAACCTTTTCAATATCCTTGGCTGTACACCAATGAAACATGCCTGTGGAGTCGTATTTTTTCACATTGCAGTCCATGTTGTCAACTTGTTCATTGCCAGGTATTAATAACGGGTCATGTCTGGGGGAGGAAACACAAGAAGTTTCATATTGGGCAAAGCAATAACAGACTACACTCAGAGAAAACTAGTGCATGTAACACATTTCGACACACCTACTTTAAAGTGACTAATGAAAAAATGAGATTAATGTTTAAGTGTGGGGAACTGAGCGGTAGAGAAATAAGCCCACCATTACCTTTCATCAATAACCACTTTGGTTAAAATCATCTTTCCAACATCTGAAGGCTCATAAATATTTTCTTTCTTGTCCCTTCCCCCCCAAAAGAATCACAAGAGGCTCTGTTAGCATCTGCGATGAAGTAGAAGCGATAGGTACGGAGCCCCCATGCTGACTGACTCGCATGAGGATGGAAAGCCAATTGCTTGCTTTCTCCGCATACAATTTCTGACATGACGCCCTTCGAAGTAAAAGCTTTAACAGGCTGCACTTTAAATATTTCAGCGATTTGCCCAATCATATTTTGCTTTCCCAAACTGAAGCCCTTTAAAGATTCAGCAGTGTGTCATTTTACAGCAAACTGACTAACAAATGCCCACATCAGGAATACATGATTTTAATACTAAGCAACAACATCCATTTTTTCATGACGATTACAGGATCTATGGCAAGTTGGCAACATTCAAAGCAGTTAATAATAATAAGAATGCCTTTTGTAATCACATATTGTTGAGAGACCAGACAGAAACTTTCTAATTACACCCCCCTTTCCCCACCCGCAGAAAGATGCCTTGGTCGTCTGCTCTTCTTGAGCGCAACTTCAAAGAGCAAGTACAGATGTCCATTCTTCTATCAATTTTGATTTTCTCTTACTCCTTAATCTCGACACATATTCTGCTCAGAAGGAAGATAAGGGCAGAATGCCACTCTTATTCTCTGATTACAGGTTCTCTCAGGTTGTAGTTGTAGCTCAAAGGGCAAGTGCCATATTTTCCAAATGGCATTCTAGCTGGAGGTTTCTTTGAAGTTGATTAGTAGGGGTGCAAATTTTCTGTTTCAGATTCGAATCAGGGATTTCTGAATGAGCTATTGGGTTTTTTTCTGGGTGGAGCATTGCTATTTCATATCTAATCTGTTTGGTTTCTTTTGTTATCAAGAGTTTTGGCCCCCTTCTTTGCAATAGTAACTTCCAGGCTCTTTTTGAACTTTACAGCACCAAAATCGCACACAGCACAGTCCTCTCTCTCTCTCTCTCTCTCTCTCTCTCTCAACCATTGACCCACCAAGTCTGAGAGCACACACAATGGGGTTTGGTGTTAATGACCCCAAAGAATGCTTGGAGAGGGCGAGTGTCAGAGGCACATGTGCATACTGTTTTTTTCATGGGGGGTTGGGGAAAATGAGGCTCTGGGACAGTTATTTTCACTCTTAACAAAAAAGCATATCAACTACTAGTCCCCCTAAACCATCAATC
The DNA here is from genome assembly GCF_028583425.1 of Eublepharis macularius. NCBI lineage: Eukaryota > Metazoa > Chordata > Lepidosauria > Squamata > Eublepharidae > Eublepharis > Eublepharis macularius. The sequence continues at coordinate 121,971,508 of NC_072795.1, read as the reverse complement.
CACTGAGTTTTTCCCCAGTTACACTACACACACACACACACCTACACCTACACACACACCCCAATTTTGATCAGGACGGGGCTTTCTCCTCCCTCCTGATCACTACCTGCTACTGCATGTTAAGAACCAAAACAAATCACACAAACTTTTTGGTGGAAGGGTTCCATTATAACTTGGTCTCCTGGATTTGATTAAGTGTTTCAGAAGCTGCTTTAATGAAATGAAACAGCAAATTCTGGTGTATTTCTGGCTAGTTCGTTTCATTTTGATCAGGGTTTCTTCAGTGAGAAAACCGGTAATTTGTGGGTAAGTATCCTGGAACAGGCACTGCCCACAGTACCAATCTTCACCAGCAATACACTGCAGTTGAGGATTCCAGTTCACATGAAGCAATCATGGGCACTCAAAGAGTTGGTCCATCACGTGAGTCCAGAAAAAGGTTCCCTCTATTCCACAGCATTCTGACTCAAACTGACATATCACGTGAAAGCGAATCACATAGTTTGCCTGGTTCCATGAACTCCTGGAAGTTGGCCCTGCCCTTTTGGCAGCCTGCTTGCCATCTGAACATGCACTAGAGCTCATGTCCCAGGATCCTTTGCATTGTGCAAAGTTTCAGTGGCAGAAAGTTCGGGCTTCCTTAATAGATATACTGATGCGAAAAACAGTTCCTGAAAGTGGAAAGTTTGAAGCCCACTAGGCTAATGAGTTGCCTCAAATTAAATTTTATAGCCTCCCACCCCATATGCCCATACTGTTAGCTTTGTACACGCTTTTGACTAAATAAAGTCATGTATTCCTCCTCCACCCAACTCCCCCTCAACTTAAAAGTGTAGCTTGGGGACACCTGCATTGCTGCAAAGGCGCAACTGAGAATCTGTGAAAGGAGCAAAGGAACTCTACTGGTTTAAAATTAAGAGCATTATTTTAAGCTTGATAGCCAGAGGGTCTAAGTTCTCCATTCACAGCTATAACCACAATTTTTGTGCAGGGAAATAAATAGAGACCAATTGCATGTGCTTCAGAAAAGCTACTGAGCCTCATTTCTCACATCTCTCTCTGACCATATAAATAGCTCTGCTGTTCTTATGGCAAAAATTACGTGCGCCTGAGTTAAAGCAACGAGGAAAGTACGATCTTTTGAGGGTTTTGCAGAGCATATAATGCCACTTACCATCAATTAAACTCAAGAGCGACACTAAATGCCAAGCTATAGCTGCAACCCCAAAAAGCCTGCCTGGAAGACAACAGCCTAGAGCAAAAACGCAAATCCCTTTCCCAGCAAACCTGCGGCGAGAGCGCCAGCAGTACATTTGAAAGAGCACTGCTCCACATGTAATCATTTGCAAGAACTCTAAGCACATCTTCAACTTCTTCTGACTGACCTGGAAATGGAGGGGGGATGCCAAAAGGATGAAACAGACCTTGCTCCCATTTCACTCTCTCTGTTGTCCACTCTTCTGAATATTCCAGGGGTAACAGAGAGGGCTGGTTCCCTGCCCCCACCAACAGTGACGCTATCGAATTTTCATCAAGTGGTGGGATGTGATTTTGTAAGTTTCATTTGTAAATTGGTAATGGATCTTAGTGAAACTTACCTCTGAATAAACCTACATAAGAGGTGTGTATGTCTGTGTATGTGTACATACTTCATTCCTTCACCATACATTGGTAAACTGGAGGGGGGCTGATTTGAGGACGCTTTGGAGCACAGAAGTCGCAGATTGGGAAAGGGTATCCTCTCTTTCTGCTTACTGTTTCTCCATTCCAAATCCCCCCCCCCCTTTTTCCTCAGGAAAAACAACTACTGGGCTTTGGTTACAGACATTTGCACGTATAATGCAAGAGTTGAGATTCACTTCCCATGTAGTAAGATAACATCTGACATGAGGTATCTATGGTAAGGTTGTTGTCTGTGTGTGTGTGGGGTGTGTGTGTGTGTGATTAGCATGATTCCTTCATTAAAGGGGGGGAATCACATGACTCCCTCTAATGCATGGAACATTTGCCTTAGGCTACTCTGCATGGTAAAGGTAGCGCTGCCCATCCCCATCTCACAAAGGCATTCCAAGGCCAGGTATGTTTAGGAAACAGCCTAGGTCTCCACTTATGCTGAGAGAGATTCAGAGGAGGTTGCCCTACAAAAGCGAAAGTTGAATCCCCTCTTTTTGGGGGGGGGAGGGGAGAGATGCACTTGTGCCTGTACAAGCATCTTCTGTTTTCCATTTCCATTAAAAACAATGAACTGGTTAGCTTGGGTTTTTTGGGAAGGGCCGAAACGGGGCAGGCATCTAGCAAATGCATCCTGTCTTTGAGATGCAGCGGGTAACGTCTCGTGCCTTTCACATTTTCTCTTACAACCGCCCTAACAAATTGTGGCAATTAACATGCTGTTAGTGTTAGATGTAGGCAGCAAATGCAGGTGCTAATAATTGAAAAAGCATTTAGAGCTTTTACACCCCAGCTGAATATTTCATAATGTGCGGTATGCTTCGCTATTTGCTCAGTGGGTCTCTGTCACTTCAATCTTCCCTGACTGCTTTGACTGGCGCTCCAAAGCTCCACCAAGACAAGACTGACGGCTTGTCACAGGCAAGCTCTGCTGACTACTGCGGCAGCTCGCTGGGACTGGCTGCAAAGGTTGTCACGCGGCTCTGATGGAACTCAGCAAATGTTTTCTGACTAATACACCCAACATTTGTCAGCTAACATTAGCCATTCCCTGTGACCCTTTTCAGTCTGTACCAACGGCATTAAGTTGTAATGAGAATTTGTCACCAGCGTGTGTGTGCGCGTTGCACTAATGACACTCTCCGGCTGACCTTTACTTTCACAAACTTAATCAGCAATGAAATTTCCAAGGGATTCAGAGCACATATGAAAGAAGCTTTCTTAGGCAAGAAGCACAAAGTGATAAGGAGAGAAACTTACACTCTTTTACTGTGGTTCTTACGGGGCATCCTTTCTTGTTAGATGAAAGAAATGATAGTAATGAAACCGCCATTCCGTCTGTGCTCTGATATTCCTAATTCAAACTATAGTTATTGACAGGGCTTTTTTTCTGGGAAAAGAGGTGGTAGAACTCAGTGGGTTGCCCTCGGAGAAAATGGTCACATGGCTGGTGGCCCCACCCCCTGATCTCCAGACAGAGGGGAGTTTAGATTGCCCTCTGCACCGCTCGGCGGTGCGGAGGGCAATCTAAACTCCCCTCTGTCTGGAGATCAGGGGGTGGGGCCACCAGCCATGTGACCATTTTCAAGAGGTTCCGGAACTCCATTCCACCACGTTCCTGCTGAAAAAAAGCCCTGGTTATTGATAACAAAGATCTCATGTACACCTGAGTAGACTTTAGAAAGCAGGGAGAACATTTGGGTCATTTTACTCCTTGTTTATTCACTACATCACACAAGCTCTTAATCTGTTTTCAAATGTGCAATATGGTAGTTTAGGAACTAGTTATGAGTAGATTGCCAAGGTTTTCCGTATCAGTGAGGTCTGTTTTCACTGCTTTCGGTGGGTATAGCTTATAAGGTATGTTTCACCTTTAGCTTCTCTTTCTAATCGTTTAGCAATTTTTCTAAGGATTTAGGTAATTTGGTAGTGTATATGTGTGGAGGGAACACCTAACAAATCTAACCTGCAGAACAAGAAGTACACCCTTTTAAATGCTTTGAAGGTAATGTGTAACTCTGCTTAGGATTGTACTGTACATGACTAAGAATTATCGCCAGATGAAGCTTCCCCTTGACCAATTACTTGAGTTTCTGTTTGAACAGAAGATTCAAATCAAATTTTCTATCAGTTGAAGGGCAATGATGTTCAGCATGTGCTAGCCTTGGGGGAAAATTAACCAGTGTCAGCTTCGGAATGTGGTGAGCAAGCTGCATAGAGCATGGGTCAAGTTTTAGCACTTGGTCTTAAATGCATCTGTATTTGTTACTGAATGCCAAAACTCAATTCATGCTGAATTCAGCATGTGACAATGGACTTCATATTAATGGATGGAGCTAACATGGTCTGAATTTTCTCAAAGCCAGTGTGAGTATGCAAGGAAGGTTTGTGTGAATGGGCACTGGTGCTTTTTTCCAAGGCCAATTCAGATAACGAACATTTGATTTATTTTCAAACAACAGACTTTATATTTACCAGCATGGATTAAATCCCGAGGTACAGAATCAGACATACAAATAATTCCATAATATCTTCAGCTTTTGATTGGAAGTTCTAGGGTGCACATTCCAAAAATACCTTTAAAGTAATGTGCTGAGAGTGAAGAATGTGCGGGTGCTCTCTGATGCCTGCTTCATCTTCTATTTATAATTCTATTTATTTATTCTAAAGTGTTTCCCCTTCTTTGTCCTACAAGCTTAATACAGTGCACAGAAATAAATGGACAGAGCCATTCACATAATACAATTCTGCATTAAATAGAAAAAATACTTGACATTAAATATCCACTCTATGGCTGCATTTCTGTACTTATCCTAAAGTAAGTCTCATTACAGTTACAGAACTGTTGTCTTTTTCCCTGTTATTTTTCAGGACCATGCCACTCTCTGAGCAAGTTTAGGATGTCCTGTTTGGATTGACATGGCCTGAGAGCAGGTGTGCGGAGGTGAAATCGAAGGAAAATCCTCAAGGTTACAGAATTCTCCTTGGCAACCAACAGGAACCTCTGCAGACCTACTGCCTCTGTGATTTTTGTGTGTGATCAGGGACACTAATGATAATGACCCCTTCCTGAGTACACTGCTTGTCTAGAAGCCAATGTCAAGTATACCATTCAATTGGGAGTGGACAGGGACAAACTATTTGTTTGCACTTCAGGCCCCTGGGCCCTGTCACATGCCATTTGCTTCTGCATTAAGAGGCATTGTCTCAGCAGGTCTGACATTTCCTCCTAACTCTGTGTGCTGGACTCACGAAACTGTAGCTACTGAAGCACCAAGGACTGAAAGGACAACCCACCAGAAACGTTTTCTGGTGCAAATGCCAGTGAAATGGATGGGAGATAACATCCAAGCATGCATCTGCTCTAAATAACCCCCATGCCCATTAACACATGAGGTCCATTACTCTGGTGGATTGTGCTCTTCAGCATCATCAACAACTTTTGGAAAGAATAGTCAGTGTGGGTTTGGGGGTTGCCACAATTCTGTTTATTTGTCACCAACAAATATGTATGTGTATCCAAACACAATTTAAAAAAAATAAGAGTTCATGTGTAAAAAAGTAAAACACTTCAACCAAAAAAGAAGACACTCAGGTATCAAACGACAATTTCCATTAATATATATGTATGCAATACACAAAATATGCCTTGATGATGCCAGGTAAGTAAGAAAAACCCAAGCACACTTTAACAACATGACTTCATCAGCAGTTAAAACTGAACATACAGGTTCACCAGGAACAAACATTAAAACCAATAATAAGTGTGAAACCAAGTCTGGTCTGTACACCAGAGTAGTAAACGTCATCCACGGAGATTTTTGTATATAATACCAATTAAAGATATAAGCTCCATAACAAAAAAAATTCTGAAAAAACTCAGGTGTGGCTATATGCAGAATTCACATCAAGATCCATCTAAGGTCTCAACTGACTTTGCTGGATCCCTGTGAACAGAGATGCTCAATTTTGACTACTGATGAAGACTTGTCAAAACACATTTAGTTTTTTCTTACTTATTTGTCATAATTAAAAGTTTCATGTATTGTGTAGGCATATATTAATAAAAACTGTGGTTTGATATATAGTACAGATGTTTTCTTCGTTGGTTAGAATGTTTCATTTTTTACACATGTACTATAGGTTTTTAATTGTGTTTGAAGATAAATATACATATATATTTGCTGTTCCATAGCACTGCTTTCTTCTAAGGCACAAATGAATTTATGTTCTGGATACTAGCAATGCTGCATGACATTTGTTTTCAGCACTCACTGGGATGTAACATGGTGGAAATATTGATATTTTCAATGTGCAAGCCTTATGTTATTTCAGAATTTATCACACGTCTTTAGATGCACATCTCTTAATTTCTTCCTGAAATGGGGAGAGGAGTTGGGGAACATTTTGAAACAGATTTCTAAAAAGAAATCCAAACTTGCCACATCCACAATCTTGCTTAAGTTCACCTCCAGCTATTTTCTACCACTGCTGGTTACTAGAATGGGTACTAGCTGATCACATATTTTAATACATGTACTGAATATCTATGGGTCCAAGCTGTAGATCTATTCTCATTTAGTCTGTGTTCTACCATTGTTCCATATTCATTAATAATTTTTAAAACCCTGGGTGTTGACTGAACTAGTTGCATATTAGTAATTATTAAAGTGCTGGCCCAAGGATGGAACTGAACTTCCTTAAAGATTCAATAAAAGCAGCATCTCCTCCCTCTTCCACTTCCTGGTAATGTGTAGTAAAATACCATTCCTTCCATTTGTGACTGTTTCTAGGGTTAGGGAATTTCTGGGCATTATGATGTCACATCATGTGTTTTACTTTACTTCACATGACTGGAGGAGGGAAGGAAGGAAACAAGGAAGCAGGGAAGCAAGGAAAGGACGCGGGGCGACTGTTTTTGAGAGCAGCTCCGCAGATTTACTCATGACTAGTTTCATCTAAGACTCCATGGAATACATTAAATGGGAATTGGTTCCTGGTTGCAATATTTTTACCTTTTAAAATGTGCCAGAACAATTGTTGAATTTGATGTTAGCGTATGTCTACTGTTTATGCTGGAGGAAATGTAAAAAACTATGATCATTAATGACTAGAGTGATTTAATTCTTCAAATCCTTCTTGGTTCTGCTAATTGAAACTAGGCTCCGAGAGCTGTTTCTGGCATTTCAAAAAGGAAACAAAAAGGTATTGCCTCTAAAACCCAATACTTTTTCATTTAAAGTGCTTATAAAAAGGCTGAGAGCTCATTTTCAGTTAGTAAGATTGAGGATGTTTGTACACATTACAGAGTCCGTAAGTTGGATCTGGGGTCCCCACTCTTGTGTACTATGGAATAATCAGACAAGAACTGTGGATTCTCCATGTCCGGGCACATATTTTAACATACACGGAAAAGAGCTTCATCCTCCCCACTTCCCATTTTCCCAGCCCAGGTGCATGACCTGGCCCAGGGGGGAAATCCACACATGTACATATTGATGGTATTACCATAATTGCAAAACTTTATAAAATTGTTGCTCTTCAACATGAAAGACCCAAAGTAATTTTGAAAAATCTTAATAGTAGACTTTAAAAGAATGATGGCACAGAAGCTATAAAATGAATATTGTTTGCCATTTTTGCTACCGTATTGTTTTATCTCTAGAAAAAAAGAACCAGAAACTTGGAGTACAGGAGGCCTCTTTTTAAAAAAATCACAAAGTGAAATTTGAGAAGTTTTCCTTCCTGTACAAAAGTCAATGCACAGTTGCCCAGGGAGGTTTCACCCATTCCTAATTTGCCACCTTTAAGTGAAATTTAAAGCAAATTTAGAAGTTCTTCCTGAAGCCAACTTACATAGAACTCTAAAAGAAGAAAATGTTTCAGCAAGGCTAGCAGCATATCTGAAAGGATGTTCATGCACCCTTAGCATAGGCACAGTAGGTATTCACACAAATAATTAGGTAGAGGAACACTTACTTTAATGATACTGCTCATTTGGCCAACAGGCCTTGAGCAATGCCACATGAAATAAAAAACAATTTTAAAATGACCTCGGTAGAGGAAGACAAAGGGATCTTTCTGGTTCAGCGTTTTAGTTTTAGCAATGTTGAGATATTTTGTATGTATGCCAAACGATTCAATCTTATTGTAGACTGTATTGAGTCTCATAAACGTGGGGATATCAAATGATATCTTTTGTGGTGGACAACAGCAGGCAGGGTGTAGCAGCGGGGAAAGGTTGAGGCCAGCCACCGAGGAACAGTGAGTTGAGTCCAGCGGACAGACAGAGAAGGAAGCAAGGCAAGTCTGGTTCTGGAGAGTTCCCAACTCATTGCCTGATCAATGATTAGCAATTCTGATGTGTTACTGAGCAGACAGCTCAAGCTTGGGATGAGTAATCTCCCTTAGTCCCTCTTCAGCAGGCAATGAAAGCAGGCTTCACTTTGAAAATTCTCCCCCCATCATGCAAGCTGACACAGGCATGCTTTTCAAAAACCCACAGCCAATCTGTTGATCATTACTTATTTACAAAGGCCTTCGGGCAGAAAGTCCTGTAAAAACCATACTTGATACGGTATACACTAGCTTTTTCGGCTTGTGGAAGAGGGGGGGAAGTCCCCCTAAGGCTACCTCAAACCATCACTTTCTATTGCGCATAAAATGTACCGTGTAACACTAAAGTATTTAATATATATAGTATAATATATCTACAGGAAAGGCATTTGTGTAGAAGTGAGTTAGCCTGTATTTGGTAATTTGATGTTTTGCTGAAGGCGATGACTTGAAAAAGCCTGCACCTAGTGCCGAGGACCTGTCATCTCAGTACCCAAGAGCCAGTAGAATAAAGAAGTACCCTAAAGCAGCAAAACTTTGACACAGCTTTGAAGCATATGAAAACAGTATAACTCCCTAGAATTATTATGACTCCAGATCAAAGAAATGAGGCATACTTTACATAGCAAACAGGGACAGTGCACTTCGCTCCAAATGTTGCTGTGCTCTCTTCCCTCTGACTTGCTTTCCTCTTATTTCTTTCACTTTTATACTACATTTAACAGATGATGGTGGAAGAAAGGGGAGCTTTTTTCCCATTTCAGGGGGATAACACTAATGTTTTTGGCCAGGGTAGAAGACTTGAGGATAAGTAAACTGAAAATGAGGGTATAAAGACAGCAAAAAATTAGGAAATTGGTGGTGCATTCATTTCACTCTTCCCCCTGTGAACAGCCATGTAAATCAATGTTGCAGGTGCCAGGATGAGCTAACAGGAAGTTGAGTTTTTCTGAACAGCAGTAGATAGTCAAAGGGAAGGGACAAAGCTGGGCATATTTTCCCTTTCTGAATGAGTCTTGGTGTTTTGGTCTCCCAGTCCTAAATATCAAAAAAGATGGCTTGGAGAAAGAAAGATGCCATACTTTGCAGGAGCAATAAAGAAGAAATGGATCATTTCCTAGACAGATTCAAGTAACTGTAAAGGTAGGTGGATTCCCACTAAATAAAACTCCATACTTTCAGAAGCAGCAATTGTTTTAAAAAATCCAGAAATCTACCCCAGAATATTGCCTGAAGTAAGCTAAAATGTGAGTCTAGGGCTTCTTCCTTAGGCAAAACAGCTGGATGATGATAAAGGAAGACAAAGATATTTCAATAAGATTAGCTACATTTTTAGGTGTGGTGTATGTGCATTTCTAAGTTGCGACTAAATTTTGCTAAAAGGGGCATTCAAAATTAATTTGGAAGTTAAATATCTGAGGAATTAAGTGTTACAGGCACATCCATTGCCCTATATAATTTTAATATCAACCTGGAAATGGGATCCTTTTCTCTATCAGGTCTAGAAATTTTGCTTCGAATCTGTCTTATGAAATCAATCATATGGGAGGGACCCTGATTGAAACACCCTACTACTAACAATATATGAAAAAAATGACTAACGTGAATTTACCTGCCTTCATAGTACTGATACTCCTTTAAAAACTCTGCTTTTCATAATTAATATTGCTTTTATCCTTAGCTAGCCTGCATTAATTCTGAACTTCGCTTTGGCAAGTACATAGATTATCAGGTCTTTTTTTAAAAAAATAATCAGTCAAAATCAATTAGAGGAAATTTGATTTCAATCGACAGGATAAAAGGAAGGTAATATTCAGGTTCATTTTTGATTGTGATGATACATCTCACATATGGCCTTAAGTACAGAAAACAGTACTCAGAGGGATTCCAACAAAAAGAGAATTGCCTCAGGCAAACTAACCACACGAGTTCTTCTGATTGGTTAGCGCTATCATTAGTGCCACTGCTGTTTAAGAACTACACATGGACAGGGTCGGGTGACAGCCAAGACTTTAAAGCCTATGTATTTTTCAAACAGCTTTTCAAACTGTTTTTCATGACAGATTTTTTTTCAGCTCTATCATTAACTGCTGACAAGCTGACAGAATAAATACTTCAGCCTTTCAGAAACCATCTAACAATCTTCTTCATTCCCCACCACCCCGCTATGACCCCCCCTCTTTTTATTGGGGGAGGAGGGTAGGTTGGGAGACGAAGGATATAGGAAAGGAGATAAAGATATGAGTTGCTTCGAGCCTCACCTTATCATCTTGGGCGAGGAGTTGGGCGAATTCCTCATGCCTCCATTTCGTTGCTTCTTTTTGGGTGACAGTGTCGAGGGCTGCTCGTCTTCAACTGGAAATACAGGCAACTCATGAGGTTTTGAACCCCTCAAATTGACACATGAAAAAAACAGATAAAATATCCAAGAACACACACTCACATTCCATTCACACACTGCTACTTCACTGCTATCTTGTTTAAGAGTTGAAAGACCAAATCGGTGTTAGTCAAAGAGATCAATTCGAAATGTGGGGAGGAAGAAAAGGGGGGGGGGAAGCAGAGCATTGGCTGAAGAAGTTTTGAATATGGTCTCATATTTTAATGAAGTCTTATTGTCAGTTAAGCTGTGTTTTTGGAGGACACAAATTAGCATTCCGCTGAATACACCAAAAGATTAAGTACTACTTGGAATCCAGACATAGACTGCCAGCCTGCACTTGGCTAATGAACATGACTCCCATCAGTTCTTGCTCCTTAAATGCCAGACCACAGAGTCTTCATAAGGAGATGTAAAGCATCCATTGCCTTGATATTCAATGTTGCAATTAAATCAAAACTACACAGTAGTACACACATCTTCAGTACAACTCAGAACTCATTGATTCACCCTTTATCACAAAGGGGAATGTTATCTCAGGAGCAAGTGGAATGATACCAAATGACAGGAGAAAGTCCTGCAAACGACGGACGGAAATTCTTGGAGATACTCTATTTCAAGGAAAAAGTACACATTGAGTGGAAGGTCATTTTCTTAGAAGTAAACAAAAGGTTGCTGAAAAGAACACATCACTTGTCCAAAGTTTTACCTTAATTACAGTGACATTTCTAATAAGCTACAAGAAACTATTTAGCTATCACTGCTCATGTATAAGACTGTCCCATTATTAGCAGATCAGCATTCTGACTGCTACTCTGTGCCAATGTTCATCTAGGCAAATTCATATGTAAGACACAACAAAATAAAAAGGCTGTCATCCTATAATTAACAAACAAACAAAATCAGACTAATAGAGCCAAAGAATCTGAGAACTAGGTGATATTTACCTTCAAGTTAAAAACAATGCTGGGAAAAATCTGTTTGTTCTGGGAAAAATCCTCCTCTCAAGTCCATTTCTTTTATAGTTTTAATCTTTAAACTGTAAAGTCTTTAATAAAAGTGTATTTTATGAATGTTGTGACCCCTTTGGAGGCATAAATCTGTATATAGATAAATATCATGAAAAACAAGCCTATGTATTCTCAAATTATTCCAGATGCCACTGAGGCAGAGTGCAACAATATTCTCTGGCCCCACTTCTTGGCAGCAGCTAATTTAAGTATTATTAATTTCGACCAGGGATGTAAGTAATCAAAAACCTGGACCAATTATGCCATCTTTTAAAAATATAGTTATAAATAATCTGAATCAGGACTAGCTCAGTCGCCTGCTGGGGGCAGGGGATCCCCTACTCCCAGCCTCTGCCCCTGCTGCCTCTTACCTGGCTGGCAGGGGGAAAAGGTGTGGCGAACAGGCCCAGCACCTCTGGAGCATACTCCTGTGCACTTCGAAGCCTTTGTTGTCATGCTGGGAATTATGTCATTCCCAGAATACCTCTATGGGGAGGGGCTTCCTTTGTTGTTGCACCAAGAATGACTTCATTCCCAGTGCAATAACGAAGGCTCTGGACTGCGTGCACATTTCGCCCATGAACACGGTAAGTTCCTCCCATGCTACCTACCCCACCACGACACCCCTCCATTCTCCAGTTTGGAGCCTGGACGATCTGGCAACTGCAATTAGAATATGAACAACATTTGGAAACAGTCAGGAAAAAATGTTAATCCTTGTTGCTGCCATGAAAACTTTAGATCACAAAATCTACTGATATCAACAAAGATACACAAAGGGTTTGTTCTGAGGAATTTCTATTTTTACCAGTGGCACAGAAGTATGCATTTATTTATTTTATTTACAAAATTTATGTTCCACATTTCAGCTCAAACAGGGCCACAAAGTTGGCTAACAATTTAAAGCAGAACGTTATAAAACACATCATAAAATCAGTTAAAACAAGAATAAAACATGTATTAAAAACAGCAATTAAAATGTAGGGCAGGAAAGGGAAGTCACTGAGGGAGCACCAAATGAAACAAAACAGCCTTCATCCAACAACAGAAGATGGTGAGGGAAGGGGACAGAGGAATATCCCATGGGATGGAGTTTCACAGTTCTGATGCCATGACTGAGAAAGCCCAGTCTTGGGTTGACAGACATCCACTTAAACTCTTAATATGGGAGTACATGAAGCAAGGCCTCAGAAGATTATTGTAGTGGTCAAGTAGGTTCATATGGGTAGGCAGAGTGGTAGGGGAGCAAGCGGCAGGGCAGACAGAGTGATAGGGATGGGGATAGGCAGGGGGACAAGCAGGAGGCCAGAGGGGAATGGTCAGGGACAGGTAGGAGGGCAGGCAGAGCAGTGGAAAGGAGGCAGGAAGGCAGAGTGGTGTGAGATGTGGGTAAGATTCCTCCTCCTCCATGAGATTCTTATGGGTCTCTGAGGAAGGAGGACTGGGATCCCAAACGTGGACAGGTGAGTGAGCTAAGGGGGAGAATGGGACTCCCCTCTGCAAGTCTTACAGGTCCCTGCTTATATTAATAATAATTGCTCAGATAGCAGCAGAAGAGGAAGCAAAACCTACAAATTCCTGCGAACAGCACTAAAACACAGGCAGTCTCAAAAATTTATGAGAGAAAAAACTTGATGTAGTCTTAGACTGTACCATTCTACAGCAGGAGTCCCAGCCTTTTTGAGCATGCAGGCATATTTGGAATTCTGATACAATGTGGTGGGCGCAGTAACAAAATGGCTGCCACAAAATGGCTTTTGCAGGAGATGGATCCAGCTACAAAATGGCTGCTGCAATTAACTTCCAGTCACATAGTGAAGATTCTTGTGCTGTGGAAGCAGCTTTTGCCAAAACTATGTTTTAAAAAATCTGCACAGCCAATCAAACCTCCCTACCCACTTTCTAAAAACACTTGATGGGCACAAAGAAAGATGTTGGCAGGCACAACTGTGCCCATGAGCACCACGTTGAAAACACCTGGGCCGATTCCAGACGGCCGTCCCCATGCCGAAACGTTGCACGTCGTCGCGCGGAAAACGCAAAATATCGCGTTTTCTCACTTGAGTTTTGTGCGACATCGCGCAAAACTCATGCGAGAAAACGCAATATTTCGCATTTTCCGCGCGACGACGCGCAACGTTTTGGCATGGGGAGGGCCGTCTGGAATCGGCCCTGTTCTACAGCATGAAACAACTACTCCTAAACACAGAGACCAATGTCTAGGAATAGAGAGGTCTAAACAATGAAGAATAGCAATACCAATGTATCTAAAATGTCAAAATTTGTATGTTGTATCTGAACAAATCTACAGAAGGCAGTTACTGGTAAAGAGGGAAAATCTTGAATCAGTTACAGATTTTTCCCTGCAAGCCCCCACCCCCACCCCCAATCTAATATTCACCTGTGGTGCTAAAGGATGCTGCTGAACTATTGTGAAGCAATACATAATCTCAAAGCAGTCAAAACCTCAGGTGGCCTCAGAGCACAAAAACCCAGGGGCCTCATTGGGTGCACTCTAACTACTGTTAGAAGTATGAAGCATTTTGGTTGATACTTGAGGTTCTTAAAGAGCAAAAACATATATAAAATACAATGTTCTTGTTGTAAACCTAGACTTTAGGCTGGAATATTTGATTAAATACTATGTATTTCCCAAACTGCCTTTATTAATGAAAATGTATTGCTTCTTTTAAAAAAATCTGTTGCCATTACATTATCAGCTGGAACAGAATTGTGATGACGTGAATGAACTGTATGGAACTATACAGAGTTTCTATATCAACAGGCAGGGAACCCCCAAGAACTTGCAGTGGGTAGCCCATTTCCCCCTCCTCACACTATTTCCTTTTTCCCTTCTCCTGGTAACCCCATATCCTCTCCCCTTTTCCTGCTTCCTTCTCTTCTTCCTGCCCACCAGCCAACCTACTTTTTATCTGCCCCTCCCCATCTTCAGCTATATTAATTATTTATTTACTTCATTTATACACCACCTTTATCTCCAATGGGGATCCAAACCAGCTTGCATCATTCTCCGTTCCTCCATCTATCCTCACAACAACCCTGTGAGGTAGATTAGACTAAGAATGTATAACTGGCTCAGAGGCACCCAGTGAATGTCCCTGCAGAGTGGTGATTCAAATCTGGGTTTCCCAGATCCTAGTCTTACACATTAAACACTACACTACATTGTCTTTTGTACAGTGGCTACTGTTGAACAGTAGCAAGCAGCAAAGCCTTGTTGAGTCGTGGAAGCCATTTTGTATTAAGTTGCTCAGCAGCTGCTGCCATGTTTGGTCCCGCTGAGTCCTCCCACAAAGGTCAAAACCACCCTGGAAAGGGCCCTTTCTCCTCCCCCAGCATTTTATTAACAGAAACCAAGGCTTAAATGCTGTCAATACCGTTATGGTTGCCTAGCAACTGCTACTGAGAACAACCATTTGTTAAAGCTAAAGATAGTGCTTTTATTATTTAATGTGCTTTTTTAAATTTCAGAAACTGTTTTTTTTCCAGGTTTGTAGAAAGATCTATCTTGTCTGTACATGGCTCAAATTTCTGGATTTAAGTATTCATAGATATGGACATGTACAGAATTAGATTTATTGATCATGAAGCTATAGGGAGGCTTAGGAATTGGGCGCAGAAAAAAAATAGAATCTGAACTTTCTGCAGTGGTGCTCTCACAAAGCTCAAGACATTGGTTTTCTGGGTATCCTTAATTGTAACATACAATGTACAATCCTTGCATCAACCTACAGTTCACTTTTGCCTAATAAGCACAACATCTAACGGTTTTATCTTGAGAGGAAGACTTGGTGTTGGAAAAGTGACAGACAACAGCTAATGAGACTTCAGATAGTTCAGTTTAGACTGCAGTTTAATTTAAAAGTCACCAGGATGTTTTAACATCTTTGCTTATTCCTGAATAATAATAAAAAAAGATTCATTATTTCAATGACATAACCTCTAGACAATGTTCTGTGAATTGATTTAAGATGTGCCAGTAATATGAATGGCCTTTGCACAAAGGCGAACATCTGAAACAACATCTTACTTGGCTTTTATCCCCAGTTCTTCCTTTAAGCACAATCAAGGAAATGTCTTCAACGAAGCAGTGGTCAAGTTCTTTAGCTATTTAGATTATTTTAATATGCTTATAAAAATAAATCTATCATCTTCATTGCCTAATCTATGTCACCAACAAGACAATCAAGTCAGGTTTTAACAAAACCAAACTTTACTGCCCCTACAATGTAATATCAAATGTGATTAATTGCATATTAATGCAAACTTGTATACTTGCCAAGTATATTGATAGAAAAGGGAAAGATTTCAAAGCCAGCCAAACATGAAACACAAAACCAACCAGAAACCATTAGTTGACTTGCTATCTCAAATAAGGTATTAATCACTACATCTGAAGAAACCCACATCTGCAAGAACTTAGCAGAGCATTAGTAATGTCATTTTCACATTGAAAACTCTCAGATTGCACAACCCATGCATAAAACAATCTCCATTGCCTGATGCATCCGGTTATGGGGCTACCTACGGAGCTCTTGGTTCAACCCCGGATTTTTATTCTGGAAATGGAGGCATTTGTCCGGTAGGCTGAGTGCCCTTTGCAATCTACAGTAGGAAGTTTTTCCTTGCTCAACAGAGCCCAACAAGTTAAGGTGCAGCAGTGAAGGTTTGTTGGGTAGAAGAAGGCTTCCTTTACGGTTATTAACAAGCGGGATTGGTTCCAGGGTTCCATCAGTGGACTTGGTGCCAACTACTGCATGAGTACTTGTGATCTTGAACTGAACTGAGTGGTTTGGATAACTTGGATTAGCTTCATTCTTTACTTCTAAATAATAAGAAAAAGTGAATATTAATGCTTTATGCATTAAATCATTTCCCATACTACCTCTGTGAATCAGCTGTTAATATTATGTGGCAACTTTGGATTAATGGTAGTTCCTTTCAGAATCACAATTCGCATGGGCTCCAAAGAGCAATGGGAAACCACTGCATGACGGTATTTGACTCGTGATTCTGGCAATCTTCATCAAACCACCAAACTGCCTCCCCAAAATACATCTACACTTAAAGGTTTAACTATCTTATCCATTGCTAAACCAGAATTTTATGACTGGTATCCATGTAAATATTCAAAACAGTTTTGTAGGTACATGGGTGGGGGACTGTCCTTGTTGAAGAATTATATGGTATTTTGGATGCTTCCCCGGAAGGCTCCCTGATATTCAGATGTGGTTTTTTTCAGGGTGCAAGTAGGGCTACAGTGGAAGGAGGAGCCCTGAAGACCCCCAGGCTGTACGTTCAAGCTAAGAACACAAATCTTTGGCTCTCTCGTTTTAATTTCTACTAAGAGGCTCTTGTAAAAATAAGGACAATCAGTTTACAAAACTATCACCTGTAAGCAATAATCTCAATCTAGAGAAATTGGCTGCACTTACATGTCATAACAAACTGCAATTAAACTGCAGTTGGGCATGAACACAGTTTATTGCTGTGCTGGTGTGCTCCCATCTCTCCTTTTCTCATGTATGGTGTTTCCTGATTTGATCAAGCTGTAATTTGCCATGATCTTTGAAGGCATGGTTCCCCCCCAAAGCCAGGATTCTAAACCTTAATTAAACTCCAGTTTAGAATTCTGGTTTTTGGAAAGCAAACAAACTCCAGTTTGCCGAGGTGCCTACATTTAGATGTCATCATGGCAAATTGGATATTGATCAAACTGGGATGTTTTCAACCAACCTCTGTGTGCTAGAGGAGTGGGAGGAGTGTGTGAGCACCACAACGATCTGTGTTCACATCCAGTTGCATTTTTTGGTGTCTGAATGCAGCCAGTAGGTCTAAAGCAATGTTTACTTCCTACATGTTGAAAAAATCGCAGTACTTGTTCATGGCACAGAAAGTGGATTCTCTTGATCTACCTAAGCAACAGGGATTGTATTTTTGAGGACTCTTAATATTCCAGGACCAGTATTTTCAACTGTGTGTCCAGAATTAGGCAGCTTCTCTTGGGAAGTTTCCAAGTGGTTAACAACCCATGAAAACTGTTTTAACAAATTCCTTTCAGTATTCAGTCAGACTGAACGTCCTTGAATCCAAGTATTCTGGTTTAAGCAAATTGAGGATTGGAGTACACAGCTGTGATACCCAAAGAAGATAGTCAGGAAAAAGTCATATTGATATTCTTCAAAGTTTCCTTCAGTCTGAAGACTTCTTCCAATGGAAGTGGGTCTTTCACCAGTAGCAGAACAGCCCTTTGGAAGAAGACTGCTTAGGCTGGAGGAAGACTTTTGCTCAGCAGTGGGAGAATACAGGCCACTGTCTCAGGATTATTGAAGAGCATGTGATTTGAGGTTGACATCCAACCTGATAAATATATAAACCATAGCACTGATTTCTTGTATTTTGATCTCTTGTATTCTCAAAAATGCTATCTATTTTTGTTTAAATGCATTATTTCTTCTATGTGATTATCCTGCTATAAATTGATTTGAACAGAATTGTATGGAAAAACAATGGGAAGAACAATCCTATGAAAGTACCATACTACAGGCGATCCACTCAGGCTGGTATAACATGGAAATATGGAATCACTATCTCAAGGCCCTTCCAGTGGCAAAAATAGGCCACAGGAATACACTGCAAATGATTCTATGTGCTCTTTCTCTCTCACATACACACAAGCATGCACGCACACACATATAAATAAGCACATCTATAAGAACCAGTCAAGGAATGATAATCCTTTTCTGCTGTTTTGCTTTAGAACAAGCTGTAGCATTTGAAAAAATACACAAATATATTCCGTGTTAATTAAGGGACAATTTTAAGGCACAACTCACAGTATTATTGGTCAAAAGAAGGAAAAGAGGGGATTTGTGTTCACAAGTGCACACTTTTTTTTGTATGTTTCAGAAGGTATAGAATGTTCTGAAATCAAATAAATAGACACTAAAGCGGCTCGAATGCAAGTTACCAACGTCTCCCTGACAACCACCTGCTTTCCAGAAACAGGAACTTGCATCTTCCACAAAAAGCTGATCACATGCAATGGGCACCAGATACATTGAAGATTGAAGGCATTGACCAAGGTTTGGTTTTTAACAAATCCATATGAATCACTTAATTGGATGACTGGTTTAGGAGCTAAAATGAGGGCAAGTTCTCATGTAATATTTTGCACCTAGAGCCAGGGTCCAAGAATAAGTCCTGGGGCTGTGTGCAAATGAATACATGTCATCTGAAAGATAATTCTGCTTGCAGATATGGTCTTATGAACATCAGGATTAAGGATGAACAGGCTCAGGGAAGAGGAAGGGTCCTGCCAGGTCTGGAAGCTGTCGTGATGGGTGGGCTGGTTGCTGCAGATTCTTCTGCATAGGCAGCAGAGCAAAAAACTTGAGCATCCAGCATTAACCAGCAACCTCCCATTGCCCGTGAGTGCTTGATAACAAAGTTTTTACTGTATTAGACATTATCAGGGAGAAGGAGAGAATGAGATATGGGGCTGTTGGTTCAAGCGGCAAGATATTTTCAGCTGAGGGCCTGCAGTAAATTTGAATTACATAAAGATAGTTCAGTATTTCCCTCATTTTTGGCTTGGTATTTATTTGCAGTATTCAGATTAATTTGAATGATAACTGAGTCTTGAAGCATTTTCTTAAAAAAGCAACTATTGAGGATAATTGAGTATTTCCATGCCCGTGGCAATCTCTACTATATTCATTTTGAATGTGCACTAGCCATAAGTTAAAAAAACTGGCTTCCAATAGCTTTAATTTAAATGCAACAAGGCAGAATACCAGTGCAGCATTTGGGAAGGAATAGCTGAACCTAGCTCCTGACCAATTTGCCTGGAAGCAACACCGAGCATGCATTCACAATAAAAAAAGGAAATCTCTCAGTGCCAAAGCTACTCTAGTTTGGAATTGTTAAATATTCAATATTCCTGTTTCCCTAGATGTCAATGTAGCATGAATTGTTGTCAGTGGTGGAACACTCATATTTATCCTTCTTTTCACACTCAGATCTCCTTAATCTTCATGAACCATTATGCCACCACTATAATTGTGACTTCCATAGCCAACTACTGGTCCTCATTTTAGACACTATGTTGATTTCCCCCAAATTCACACTTTATTGAATAACTAGTCATTTATCACCAAACCAAACCACTTCTTCTCCTGTTATATGTTACCCATTATCTAGTGCAACAATTAATATATGCTTAAGCCTTTGATGATAAAAGCTCTCTTCGATCAGGTTGTCATTAAACAATAAGCAATTTCTCATTTTTCAATGACTGGTGATAGCTGTTTAGCTTATCTACTTCACACTCTGTGAATCTAAAATACCTACAATTGTTCCTCTAAACTGTCAGCTAATGCTGTGATTCCACCCAGCACCCCCAGTACAAGACAACAGATTAACCATTAGACTAGATACGTTGAAAATATACAGCTTCAACCTTTCCCCAGCTAGCTCAGAGCGATGTATAGATGATTATTTCAACCGTCAGCTGCCGCATAGACTTAAACCCCTGCACAATAACTCCTGGATTCATCTGCCCCTTGTCAAACTCACACAGCCTTACTTTGAGGATACGTGGCATGGCAGTTTCACTGCGGATCTCGAATAATCCAGACGGCCACTGTCTCTTTGTTAACAGGAAGCTGAACTGATGAGTTTGTAATGCATTTCTTATCAAAGGTAGTTACATAAAAATATACTCAGTAAGTTTGGGTTGGAGTTTATCATATACTCAAATAGAGGTAAGTCAAAACATTTGATTTTTGTCAAGAGAGAAACAAAAATCCTTGTGACCTATTTAATCCATTCTCCTCCACAACGATTTAATTATACGGTGGTCATCATTACCTTCCCGCCCCCCATTTTTCTCAGCAGAACATGCCGTAAAATTATTGACGAGCAATGACATAAAGTGTTCGTTCTCTAAAGCAGCAGAATGAAAGACCTGCGGACATGCTTAGATGTGAAGCAAATATCTGTCATTTCTTACTTCAGATGAGAACATTTGGGAGCATTTTATGCTCCAGATAAATGCCCCCAAAAGGCAGAACATTTGAGAATATTACTGCACTGCTGCTCGGGACGCAACTCATGTGTTGTGCAATGTAATGCACAATGGTGCTACAGACTGCAAAAATTACTCAGATTTGCATTATTCAGATTGAACCACCGACCACTCCCCAGACATGCATATATCAATTATATTATATATTTTAGCAGGAAGTGTTGAATGATGATTAGTAACAATGAATGCCAGTTCACAAGATAACAGGCTTCCTTTTTGACACTGCACACCACTGTACTGAAGGTCAAAGGTGAAAAGTCAAAGGGATGCAATCTTGTAAGCATAGGCAATGTTAACCAATATGTTGGGGGATGTAGTTTCCCCTCCTCCAATCCCATCTTGATCCTGGCAAACTGGCTGAGTTCTGAATGAGAAGCAAAAAGTTGCACAAGCTGACAGAGGTGATGAGAGCAGAGATAATGCACTCCTTACAGGTTGACATAGTGGACAAATGCTTCCTTTTTGCCTCTTGGTTGTGTTGGTCTGAGTGCTAAGGGACGATGTACAGTGTGAGAAAACTCAAGCTGCAAGCATTCATGTTTTACATTATATACTTGGAAAAGTAATAGGTTATAATTTCCACACCTTTCCATTGTGCTTAAGGCTTTGTTGAACTACGCATATTTTGGAATCCCCTCCTCCCATACTCCATCTTGGCTTTCCAGGCCTATCAGTTGTGCTTCCTTCCCAATTTATGAATCACTGGCTGTTTATTCAAGCCATAACAGTATTATTGGCAAACTGTCCAATGAAAGCTTTCAAAGTTATCAGTGGGCATTTTTCTCTGTCAATATGACAATCCATATATGTTCATGCGACTGTGGTAGAAAAAGATATGATTAAGTTATTTAGAAGCAAGGCCTTTTCACTATAAACACTAAGAAAACACAGTGGGGCGAAAGTTATTCTGTCAGTGATGCCAAATACCAAGAATCAGGTAACAAACTCCCTGGTTTCAGGGCATGTTCAACTCAAGCAAAGTGAAAAAATATAAGTTTGAAGAAGCTTATAAAAAAGAACAATGCTGTTCAAAAAACATCGATAGCAAGGCTATACCCTCAACAAATAAATTTCTGGTGGTTGATCATTCAGTGATCTTCTCTTATATTTAAAGGAAAAAGCTGTGTTTGGGATACATAAAAAAAAGTCTAGATCCCAACTGTATGTATACACAATAGGAAGATTTGTCACTTCCAGGGAAAACCCAGAAGTGACATCAGACCTCTCTAGGAATCATTGAAAACTCTATGGTTATACCATGGTGTTTCAGCCAATTCCTAGAGAGATATGAAGTTGCTTCTGGGTTTTTGTGGAAGTGATATCACACCTTCGGTTGTCACCCTCCACATCTCTGCTCCCCAGAGTCTCACTGGTTCCCAAGCCAGGCCGGGCAACCCTAATTGATGATCAGCCATGTTCAGCTTTGTAATGAGAATAAATCATTTGGGCATTTTTTTTCATGAATGAGTTATAAGAAGTTATCTTACAGCAGTGATGGCGAACCTTTTTGAGCCCGAGTGCCCAAACTGCAACACAAAACCAACTTTTTTATTTCAAAGTGCCAGCACTGCAATTAAACCTGAATACTGAGGTTTTATGTATTGTCGAAGGCTTTCACAGCTGGAGAACGATGGTTGTTGTGGGTTTTCCGGGCTGTATTGCCGTGGTCTTGGCATTGTAGTTCCTAAGGAACTACAATGCCAAGACCACGGCAATTCAGCCCGGAAAACCCACAACAACCACTGAGGTTTTAGTTAAGAAAAAACAACTCACAGTTGTCCCAACTAATTAACCTCTCTCTCTCTCTCTCTCTCTCTCTCTCTCTCTCTCTCTCACTCACTCAGGAGCTACGAATGAAAGTAAAGCAAGTTAAATCAAAG
Organism: Eublepharis macularius; assembly: GCF_028583425.1. Classification (NCBI taxonomy): domain Eukaryota; kingdom Metazoa; phylum Chordata; class Lepidosauria; order Squamata; family Eublepharidae; genus Eublepharis; species Eublepharis macularius. Next base: position 121,949,122 of record NC_072795.1, on the reverse strand, counting down.
CAGTTTGCCCTTCTTTAGACCAGCAGCCCTGCTTGCAGGCACTCTCTCTCTCTCTCACTCGCTCAAGAGCCACGACTGAAAGTAAAGCAAATTAAATCAAAGCAGTGTACTCTTCTTTAGAAAGCCAGCCCCAGCAGCCTCGCTGCTGCCTCCGCTTCCTGCTGCTAAAGAGACGGGCAGCAGGGAGGCAGCCTTGAGGAAAAGGAATCACGTGGGCAGGGCCAAAACCCATGTGATCTCTGCTCAGAGCTACTGGAACGCCGTTGCAGGTGTTCCCCCTCCAAATGAGCCCTGGACCTAGTGATCGGTGACTTGGCTCGCGTGCCCACAGAGAGGGCTCTGCGTGCCAGCTGTGGCACGCGTGCCATAGGTTCGCCATCGCTGTCTTATAGTTACCACCAAAAGTAAAATGCATTTGGAGGTTCATCTTTAGGAGACACATCTGATGAGTCCTGAGAAAAATCCCCCAAAAGTGTTTTGAAAGGATTATCAACATTTTAAAAACTGTTCTATGGATCTCCCTAAACTGAAACCAGATCTTTGAGAAAGTTTCGAAAGATCTTGGGGGCAAGGGGCATAGTGCATCCCTAGGTCACTTTCTTACGTTCAAGCAGATATCCCCGCTCCTTCACAGTCCACTTTGCTCAATGAAAAAGATTGCAAAAGTTTAAAAAAATGACACCATGACTTTTCAATACAGTATCTCATGCCAATCTCTCAATTCATTGTTAAAGCACTAATAACGCTAAACAACACTGTTAAGATTATCTGTACGTACTCGACTGGATATGGCGCAGTCAGATAAAGAGTATCCTTTTTTAAAATGTTGAAATGAAAGACATTCTCTCAGATAATGTTTTGACACCAGCATCACCAATGTGGGACACACAGGCAGGAAGCAGCATTGTTACAATCATTAGCCGGAGCTGGCCGTAATAATGTACTTCTTTCAGCCTATCCTAGGGATCTGTCCCACTATTGCTGAAATCTAAAAACTAATGGAGGTTGCCCCTTTGTAGCCACATAGAAGGCAGAATTATCCGTTTTTGTTAAGGTCAATGAAGTTCCCTACAAGGTCCAAAAGTAGAGAGGAGAGGCAGTCCTTATTTTTAAATGCATCACCCCGAATCAACACATACTTGTGCTTGGGAGCTGTTTCTGCTCATCTAGCCTCCCTGCGATTCTATGAGAGAACATAAACTATGATGGATACAAGAACCATACCGAGAGAGAGAGAGAGAGAAAATAGGGCCCTTGGTGATTGTTCTGCTTGTCCGGATTTAGAAGGCTTCTTTTTATTGCAAACAATACTTTTGACAAGAAACTAAAGTTATTTAGCACAGAAGAAAAGGGACCTCCGATACATGCCTAGATACTTCTCCCTGGCACTTAGGAATAAATCTGGACACCAGCTCAAACTTTCTTTCCTATTACCAAATACACCAACAATGCTAAGTATAAAATTCTGCCCCAGTCAACAGAGTTGGCTTGTCATAGAGGTTCATCTTCAGGTAGCTCATGAGACCTCGGGCCAACAAAAATTGAGCTGTATACTTGAAGCCAGAAGCCTTCAACTTTTTCAGATTCATCTGCCTTTTAACATGGGACCCATTTTAAATTTTTATCATACAGCTCACCTTTCTCCTCTCTGTCCTCCTTCTCCCTCCTACTGTCCCTCCCCACTCCTACTTTCTCCCTCTTTTCAAGCATCTAAAACAACAAGGAAATCTTGGAGCAGCTACTGCTGTGCCCCAACGTAGGTTATCCTACCTCTCGGTCTCAGCCCACCCGCCCAAGACCAGTATTCGAAGCTATAACCCATCATTGATTCCACTCCACTTCCTTCCCAAACAAGCTATTGGAACAGTTGGGCCTTTGGAGTGGGGGGAGGGGGAGGCAAACAGAGAGATTCATCATTATCAAATGCCATGAGACAGTCCAATTATATCACTGTTTGGTGCTTCTGGGCACAATCTATACCCCTTTCAAGTAAAATGGCAAAGTTGCCATTGATTTTACTTTTTGAGCGGCATTGTACCCACTGCTCATGCATAATATTCCCTAATATTTTTGTCAAAGGTATTCTTAAACAACAGTATTGTTCATAAGACTAAGGGCATTACATTTTCAGTGTACATTACATTTTCATCTTAGATGTACGCCTAAAAATGCAAACTATAACAACAGCGAATGCATGTTGATGCATGTGTGTAATACAGATACGATCATCAGTGAACTGGGATTGACTGTAGCTCCCAGTCACAACTACACTCAGTATTGCTGCTGCATAATGTGCAAAATGCCCAGTAATTACCAGAAATTACTAGTACCTTGCTGAAGTGTAACTTTTAAAGGCCTTTATCCACTTACACTAACATTGATTCACAGTATCCCGTTACGATCTCTAAAATCAAATTGTTAATCTTAATCTATCATCTGTGCACCATACAGAGCAAGATTCATGATGCCTTTTGGTTATGAAAATTCCTTCTCGTGGATGTTCCTAAGTCTGAGTATCTTCTGTAAAGTGTTCTTAAAGCATTTTATTTGAAACAGATTGCTGTGAGGTAGAACTGACGTTTGCCTGAACAAATTCTAGAAGCAGTATTTATCTTCTTTATACACATGTTGGCAACTGGACCCAAGAATTAAGCAGGTTGGTTTGGGATTATTTTGTTCATGTTGCATGCCGTATTTTGTGTGTCTTTGTTTTAAAATGTGGGTTTGTCGCATTGGGAAGGGGGAGTACAAATTGAAAATATGTGTACTAGATTCTTGTACTGTAGTTACCCTGAGCCAGCAGAACAGGCTAAAACTTTCAGTTCTATCTGTTTTGAATCTACACCCTCACTGTCAGAAGAAAATTAAGATACCACCAACATCCTAGTGTCTGGAGCTCTCCAGGAGCACAACTCTTAAGTTGGAATTTACAAAAACAATGTTTAAGGTGCTGGGGGCGGGGGGGACAGGGAGATAAGATAGAAAGATTATTTCATCCTCAGGTCTGTGTGCCACAGCAACACTACAGTAGCCATCTAAGTGGAATGGGGAAGAAGAGGGGGAGTTGTCCTCCAGTTGGGATATGCAACCTGGGAAGAACATAATGACCAATTCTGCACGGCTTACCTGAAGCTGGGATGCTGCGAAACATGCTGGAAAAAACGCGGAAGATAGCGTTTTCTCGCGCGTTTTGCGCGATATCGCGCAAAACTCGCGCAAGAAAACGCGATCTTCCGCATTTTTTCCAGCACGTTTCGCAACGTCCCAGCTTCAGGTAAGCCACGCGGAATCGGCCAATGTTTGCACCAAACTGGAAACAAGTCTACGCTCATATTCTGAGCAAAGGGAAATTAATTTTGGAGGCATGACTACATTTTCGCTTGGCTTCTCCTTCTTGAGTGATCCCAGACAATTAAGAGAACGTGATGACATCATGACACTATGAAGCTAATTCAATTAGGCCATGTGACAACAAATCAAAGCCAACTCAGACAACGCTTCCTACCTCGACTCTGAATGCACAGACATTTTCGCCCTTTGTTTGCAGACCCCAAAATCATGAAACAAAGGGGAGAGAGTTCTCCGAGGAGGCAAAAGTTTCCAAAAAATTGCCTCCCTGAGTCTTGGCCATAGTTTTGTTTCCATACAACATAGCAGAAATATGAATACATTTGTATGCACATGTAGGCAAATGATTACAGATGTGTTCTAATATAACCAAAGGTGCTTTCACCGAAAAAAATAATTTTTAAAAACAATGTATTTGACAGCCTTACAGGGGTTATTTGATTTCTAAGATGGGAGCACCATCTGCTGGTGATAATGAGTTCTAAGATACTTCTGCAATTATTTTTCCTCACCGTATTTCATGAAATGTACACTTAAATATGTAGCCATATTTCTAGGCTGCAGTTAACTATAGGAGTTTTAGTATCATCTTTTGAGCTCGGAGGTTATAGTTTAATAATACTCTATTACCTGAATTATGTCATCCATAAAGACAGGGAAAACTTAATTGCTCCAAAAACTAATTCTTATATGTAAACAATGTAAGTCACCAAGAAAAGTCCCAAATAAAAGAAAAAAGAACAATTTTGTTGCAGCAACAGCTTGCAATTACAGATGCCACCAGATTATTTACAAAAGTTAAATGTAGTTCACAACACAGAGGGAGCAAGAAGTTTATTGTAAAATACAAGTACTTCTTTGTTGTAGTGAAATGCCCATTATTTTGAGGTAAGGTTGGAAGTGAAAGCTTACAGAGACATCTTTTCACCTCCACCAATGGGAGTGATGGGCAAATTTTGTGCTTACCACATTTTCCCACATGCATTACTTTATTCCTACATAAATAGGGTTGCCAACCCCCCGCCCGGGGCGAGGGATCCCCCGATCCCACCCTTCCCCCCCCGCACCAACTTCCCTGGCTGGCGAGGGGGCGTGATCCCTGGGGCGCCCCTCCTCAGGTGGCGCGGTGCACCCCCCCGGGTGTGGGGCGCACTCCCGCATTGCGAAAGTGGGCGGTGGCAGTGGCAGAGAGAAAGCAGGCGGCGGTGGCAAGAGCAGGCCGCTCTCACTGCCACGGTCGCCATGGGTTGCTCTCTCACTGCTGCTGCTGTGACTGCCACAGCCAGCTCTCTTGCTGCCGCCACGGCCGCTGACCCTGTGCTTCCTGCGCTGGCAGGGACAAGGGCCGCCGCAGCGGTGAGAGAGCGAGCTGCCCGCTCTCTGCCCTTTGACCCTGCGTGATGACATCACTCCCAGAAGTGACATCATTGTGCATGCCAGGAACGCGTGCATGCGCACTTTGCACGCATGCAGCCAAACCATCCCGATCGGCGACGGGGTTAGAACAAGCATCCCAGTCTCCTGCTGGGAGACTTGAGGGACCTGGCAACCCTATACATAAATGAATTGCAGTGTTCTCCTATGGCAGAAAGTAAAGGGGTGTATTCAGGAACACAATTGGATGAGTTATTAAAACTTGCATTGCCCCTTTGTTGGACAGGTTTTGCTCAGTTTCATCTGCGTCTCAGAATGCACACGGTTTGCTTTCTCCTATAGAGTCAACTAGAGTCAAACACTACTCAATCGGCCAGTACCTGCAGAGCTCCACTCATTCGTTTTTTGGGGCCAAGCTAGAAGTGACGAGTTACACTTGAATGGCAAGTGAACAGACTCACAGGCATTCCTCCCTGTTCACTTGCGTTCCACTTGCACTCCACTCGATCACATTCTGGTCACACGTTTTAGAGGCTTCGGTATCTCATGCGTCTCTTTTGTTGTCTGTAAGCTCCACCCCTAAATAGACTTGTCACTCCGCAAATGTACTAATGCAACAAATAACTTGTATTATAAATAGCAAAGATTGTATCTGTAAAATAATAGTAAAATAGCGGCATTCAAGGATGACAGAGCCATTGCATATTTCAGCAATATGGAGCAGGAGGCCAAGTGTGGCCTGTCATGTTTTGGTAGCCAATTGCAAGAGAGAAAAGGCAAAGCAGCACAGTGAAATACAACTATGAATGCGCGATAGTGAAATCTGATTACATTTGCAAACAAGCAAACCAACAGACCTCTCACACAATGAATATATAGAAAAGCATCTACCAAAGCATGCAGTACTTTGGCTACAATTGATTATTATGGAAGACCCCAGACTGGCAATTCCATGAGTGTAAAATAAACTGTAAGTTAAGAAATCTGCCAGTGATAACTAATGGCAGTGATACTTACAACGGTGATTTGATCTCTAACAGAAAAAGTGCGCTAAAAGATGGATGCATGCAGCCCAGGTCATTTTTTCATATAAAAACAAAATAGGATCAAGATGCTTCTACAAAATAATGGATGGCTGCTATACGTTTCCACTGATTTGATCGCTAACAAAAATATTACGCTGATAACACTCATATAGCTCCAGAGAGTAGCAGAGGACGACTTACAGATTGTAATGTGAAGGGGGGGGGGGTGCTTCCCATATTTCTGTGAAATGTGATGATGTGTTTTTGAAGTTATGGAAATTACTCTTCCCTAACCTGTGTTAGCAGGCTTCCGGGTCACTCAAACGTCATCCATAAAAAGGAGTTAAGAGTTTGGTTGTTATGGCTGCACATGGCACAGAAGGAAACCACTGGTAGACTGTGTTATATTACATTAATGTGCAAGACTTATTAGTGAACTCCAATTTATCATGAAGGATATACTATTTGTGTCATTTTCTGTATTCATGTTCTGGGTAGCTATGTCTCTTATTTCAGCATTCTCTTGTTGTTCCATTGGAACATTTTTTTCAATATCTACTACTTATCACAGCTTGGCTCAAAGCAAGCGGGGCAAGTCTGCAGATCCGCTGCAACCCCGTGACAAGAGGCCATTGATGTACATCAGGTGCACACATCTGAGGACTGTTAAAATGGTGACCAGAAGAGCCCACTGCCTGGCCCCTTCTTTATCCTGACCTCACCATGCCCGGCAGCCACTGACTTTCATGCATTTCATCAGAGCTGACACAGCTACATTACTTCACAAGAGACTAACCCAACCAGCTGCACCAATGTAGGTTTCTGGGTTGGATGGATTGTGTACCAGATCACAACGCCTGCGAATTATGACTGCAATAAACCAAGAAGTGAGAAAATACTATTGGGATGAGATGAAAGCAAGGGGGAGGGTATCATGGAGAAGAATAAAGCAGCACTAGAAGAAAGGAGGTGACCAGGATTCTAAATCCAGCCACTTTTAGGCAGGTGCAAAGTAAAACGAATGTTGTCCTTGACAAATATTTGTCACTGCACAATGAAATGTAAAGGAGGCTAAAACACCTTTACCTTTAAGGGATGCCTAGGACAGAGAATGCTGGTGGTGAGTGAGAAAAGTAGCAACTGCCCAAATTCTCTCTTCTAAACTATTTTGGGTGCAGGCTCAATGCATGGCTTTCCATCCACGTGCACTCTGCCATGTGAGCATTTCCCCCCTGGCTATTTGCTGGTTCTTCTCATGGACAACAAAGGTTAGGAGATTGAGCCATGAACCAAGACGCTGCTAGTTCAAATTTTACATCTGGCATGAACTCACTGGGTGGCCTTAAGCAACCTATAATTTTCTTAGCTGCAAGATCCTTTCTCAAAAACAATAATACTTTACAGAGATGTTGTACAGACAATTGTGTACATTGTTTTGGCCATCCCAAAAATATTATCCTTATTTTTTTCAAGCATGGTGTAATAACTGAAAAGGAGAGAACTGGTTGTATTCAGGACCAAATTACACGACAGAGAAAATCAGTGAGTTTTCCATTTTCTTAAAATTCATTCATGGGGGAGAGCTGTGATTGCTGCAGGAGCTCTGGAGGAAAGAACACAACCATTTTCCCATGGGACATTTTTGCCATTTTGATAAAAAGAAAAGTCACATGAAAAGGGCAAAGCACCCTTTCACACCCCTACATTTGCACATGCACATACAAGCTGCATGTCACTTAAAAATGCTAGAAGATTTGACCCTCAAAGAAACTGAGTCTGGAAACTGAGCTCTAAATTACTTGTTCTGGAAGAATAATGAAAGCAAAAGCAACTGATTTGTGTACTAAAGTTTAGCATTAAAAGCTACTATGTCATAAACTTGGCAGACTTTTGGAACTCTTGCTGGACAGAGTTAAGGTTATGGACATTCTCCAAAGGAACATGGGGAACCTGAGCCTTGAGGCCAACCACAGGCCTAAAGGAGTTTATGGGCATTTCCTCAAGCTAGAGTTGCAACACTTGTGATGGTCTGGCCCATTTACTCTCCTATCTCTGAACAGCTGCAGAGACAAAAATGTAAAAGAATAAACCAAAATTCTTTTGATTTGGTTGAGGTGGGAGGACTCCCCCTTCTTTGACCAGCCTCCTGCCCGGGGGGGGGACACTGCCCCCCCATTTGTATAACATCTGTCAGTTTGTCACCCACCCCACAGGTTTTAGCGAGGGAAGGACAATGTGGGTGCCGTTGGATTTTATAAATTGAATCTGGTTCTATTATGCTACCTGTTTTATATTGTGATGTAATCTGCTCTGAGCCTGCTTTGCAGGGAGAGTGGAATATAAATATAATAATAATAAATAAAAATTCAGAATCAGTGCAGAGACAGAAACACAGAACCTGAACATTAGTACAAAATACATATCCACTGCAACACCAGGTTTTGGATGATGGTTAGAAAGGTTTTGCTGGTGCTACCACAGTATCACCAGCCAAAAGAATAGCTTGATTTTTCAAATACATAAAATGTAGCATATCTGGAATTATTAAGTAAAAGCATATCTTCATGTCATATGCATCTCAAGAAACTGTTATAATTCCGCTATCTGATTTTTCTACTACAGCATTAACTTCAAGAACTCCAACATCTAGTACAGCATCCTGTTTCGAATGGTGGGCAGCCAGATGTCTCCAGGAAGCCCTCGAGCAGAGCAAGGGGCAACAGGCCTTCTCCTTTATATGATCTTAGCACCTACTGTTCAGAGGTGTACAGCCTCTGAATATAGATATTTTTATTTTTTATTTTGCTTTTTGCCAAATAGCCATTGATAGAACTACCCTCTATTAAATGTCTGCTCCATTTGACAACCACTTAAGACAGCTGCTGTCACTTTTACTTTGTGCTAGTAAATTATAAACAAACATTTGGCTCATGAAGCTCAACATCTCCAGTTAGCTACTGTCTTCTTCCTCTGCGAGCATAGGGTATGATCTGTTCAAAAGTTAAACAATTTTATAGCTAGCATTGAAATTCATGGGACTTTGCATTGGATGACGTAGACTATTACATCCAGAAGCCCCAGCCTCTGAAATGCCACAGCATAACTGGCCACCTGAGTTCTAAGAATATCTGAATTCAGCAACATAGAGCAAATTTTTAAAAAGTGATTCATTTCATGGCGCTATAGGACATGGAAAGGAATTCCAGGGAGCCCCATGTTGCGTTGCAGCCTCTCCCTCCGTAAACAGGGTTGTACTTATCTGTAACAGTTGTTCATCTAGTGTCTTCTCGAGGTACACATTGGGACTGTGCAGCTGCAGGTCAACCACAGAGAGGGATTCTCTGGCTCTAAAACTGTAGGGGATGCTTTGTTTGCTCAATGCGCATGCGTAAGCATTTTCCCACATTGCAGAGCAGAGCACCCCCTATCCCTCAGTTCTCCTCAGCTGCCAAAGGTCAAGTCTAAAAACGTACTTACAGAGAGGCAGGAGGGAGGGAATGTGTGCTTCCACATAGACACTAGACAAACAACTGTTACAGATAACTGTAACCCTGGCCGTTTCCAGATGGCTTACCTGCCTCCGGAACGTCGCGCCATCTTGCGGGGAAAACGCAAAATATCGCGAAATATCGCGTTTTCTCACGCGAGTTTTGCGCGACGTCACGCAAAACTCGCATGAGAAAACGCGATATTTAGCATTTTCCCCACAAGATGGCGCGATGTTCCAGAGGCAGGTAAGCAATCTGGAAATGGCCCCTGTTTTCATTGTCACTCTTGCGTGTGTGGTCCCACATTGGGAGTATAACAAGTTACTTACCAGTGGAGGAGGGTGTGAGAAACCTAGCTAAAAAATGAATGCAGGATGGCCATCCCGACCATTCAGATTTTCTTAACGATCTTGTTCTGTGTAAATAGCACAATAAAGCTCTTTTAACATAGGCAGAGTGATCCTCTGGGGCCCTCCCCATAGTAGCATCAAACCTAGCCCCTATAAACTGAATACTTGGGTAAGTGAAAAGGAAGATTTTTTCCAGTTAATTATGAGGCCCGAAGAGGACATAGTGTGTATGGTGACATCAATATGGTTTAAAAGCAGCTCTCTCAAGTGGGCAACAAGGAACCAATCAAAACTGCAAGTATCTCACTGCAGTCTGGGAAACTGCTCCAGAAAGAGCACATGCTTTAGAATGCAACTGCATCCCATTTTCAAATAACTGCCAAATTCAAATCAGCAGTTTAGCTCTTCCTCAACGTATTGCTGATTCAGTGTTCTCCTACGAGTTAATAACCCTGGAGTTACTGGTCTGATGCTAATTTGAGGTGGTGTCCAATCACATCACTACAAATTAGCTTCAGACTCCAAAACAGTTTTCAATTTAGAGTTAGGGGAAATCTGTCCTGAAAACTGGTGTAAGGAACTTCCCAGAACACTTGATGTGCTTTCTCATTCCTGCAGCTGTTTCTAAAAGCTTCCTCCCAAAGGCACATTTAGGACCAAATTAAATGTAACTTTGACTTAATTAACGCTTTAAAAGATAATGAACACAACGTAGATTCATAGGAAACATTTATATTGTGTTGTAAAAATAGATAAAAATTTAATAACTCTTTGTTAATAAGTGATGTCTCCCAGACCAGAAAAGCCTAAGGCAGTCCAACGTGCTACTCTAAGATCTAATCCAGGTTCCCTAATGCAGGTGGAAGAACAAGACAGGAGACTGGCTTGACATTTGCTCTAAGCCTGCTCTGGATCAAGGCTCTGCTTGTTCATAAGTACTTTATTTCATATAAGTAAAGGTCAGAGTTTGGGCTCAAGGCAGGGCTACGACAGAAACGCTCAAGAGGGAATGGAGCTAGTCCTGGCATCTGTCGCTTGAGATAGCTCAGGAGAAGGGGAGATGGAGAGCTAACTGGCTAGCATCTGTCCTACACCGAGGAGGTAACAGGGAGAATCTGCTGCCTGGTGGTAAGAAACTGTCAGGGTGAGTTTCATGACAACCAGCCACACTCAGGAAATAAAAATGCAAACATAATTTCCATGTCACCTTGCATAAAGCCCTCTCTGAAACCCGCTCCACAGGCTGAAGACAGCTTCTTTTGCTTCCCCTAGCCTGTCCCCATCAAGGCAATCCATTCACTAGTCACTTTCCTGTGACCCTGGTAAGAAACACTACCCAAAGTAGAGGCCCAAAGGGATTTATCAAAAACTCTCTGTCTCCTCACCATTTCCCTCCATTTCGGGGGGGGGGACGGGGGACGGGACTGCTACTAAACTTAAGAATGCCTGCTTCTTCCATGGAAATCACAATATATAACATACTTTCACAGACAGCATGAATCAGCCTAACTCCTTCATGATAATCTGAGTGGTGGTGATCCACTTAATACTGCAACAGAACTTTTTGGTTTTGTTCATCATACTTTTTGGTCACTCGAAACAACCAGTCACACTGCCTTGTGCTGTTTGCCATTCTACTGGATGACAAGAAACTGCTGGAGTTGGGTGGGGCTTCTCTCCTCCCCCACGTCTCGTCACATCTCGTGTTTCTCCAAATCTTTGTATCCTCAAAAGAATACACATCCAAATCATCAGCTGATAAAAACACAGAGAAGGCCCCTGCTTGCTTTTTTGCTGATAATAGCACAGATTCTGAAATAACAAATAATAAATGATTTGATACAATTCAAAAAGAATTTGATGGAAAATGATGGGTGCTAAACTTTAGAAGCACAACAATGAATCAGTTTAAAATGTCTAACATTCTGAATCCTAATTATGTTGTTTGAAATATTTTTACTGAGTACTGGAAAATAATAACATTTCCCCTAACTCTGGCCATTTCCACACGGCTTACCTTATTCTGCAAAGTAGCGAAATCTCGCGAGAAGACGCTGTTATCGCATCTTCTCGCGCAATAACAGCATCTTCTCGCGAGATTTCACTATTTTGCAGAATAGGGCAAGCCGTGTGGAAATGGCCTCTGTATAGGCACAGCTGCACGTGACCCAAAGGACGTAACTGCGTATCTCAACTTGGGCCAAACCCCCAAAATGGTAGTAACTCACAAAAATATCAAAATGCAGAAAGTGTTACATGAGCTATGTATACGTTATACATACCTCTAGTTACCAAACAACACACAAGTATGTCTCCTATGTCTCCATGGTCTACCACCAACTCCTTTTGTTTAAAATAATTAAAATTTAGCAGAAAGTGGTTATTTTCTTTCCCCAAACCAAGACATCCTGCTGCCACCAAGATTTAGAAAATGGACTCTTACCCCAATAATGATCAGATTTCAAAAACTTCAAAAATATTTCCCTAACACTGAAGCCTAAACTGAAGCTATTATGACTGCACTTGTGCATATTCATCCCATTAGACTTGTTTTCTTCCCTTTGTGTAAATCTAGAGAGCAAGGTCTTGAGGGCAAAGGACCTGCTTTCTGCTTATGTTAGCTCATGTACCTAACTGCTTTATCACACTTCAAATTTGCAGTCACGTCTGAAAAGTTGAATATAAACAGCAGTTAGTACCATACACTCTCCTTCCTTCTTAACTGTGGCAAACCTTTCTTTACACGGCTGAAAGCTAAAGGAAAGTATTCTTTGTAATATTTTAGAGTTATCCATTTCAGAATTGCTAGTGAGGGGTCTACAAGATGGAAGGAGTAAATGGCTCTTAGAATTTTCACTTGCTGCGAACGACACAACTGCTCTCACCTCTGTCCAGAGAGCTTTTAGCTTACTGCTGTTCTTTGCAGGATGAGGCATTCGAGGGCTCTGTCACAAGCTATTCAAACACAAGGCCTATTACTTTTAGAGTTACCCCCACTGAAATCAGTGAAATCTGTAAATACACAGAACAGTACATTGCGAAACAACTGCAATACTTTCGTTTGGTGGCTTAAAGCAGAAAAGTGGAGGAAGAAATTCTTTAGGTTTCAAAAGAAGCCAAGCTTAAGCGTTTGCACTGCTTACCTTTTCACAATAGTGCTAACATCCTGGCCACGCCCATGTGGCATCATCTGGAACAACAGCTGACATGCTTCCCCCAAGCTTTGGTTTGCTAGCACAGCCAATCTGAGGACGAGGATCTATACATCATTCTCACTGTGTGACATCCCGGCGTTCTTTAAAAGGGCTGGGTATTTGTGACAGATCCCCCATGTGATTAGTCATCTCTGTAGGTTTGAATTATTACGATTTTTACTGTGTCACTCTGCCCTTGATTTAATTGTCTTTTTATATTAGTCTCGTTAACAGAATGTCAGGCCAGAGTAGCACTAATATTCTCCAACAGAGACCGGTTGGGTCATTTCATAAAATCTGGGTTAGGAAAACACAGCTGTCTGATTGCAATCTCTTGCATAGCCACTAACAAGATTTTCCTGGAGGGCTTAAAGTCATCCCTTTCTTTTCTTCACTGCAACAGTTCCCAATCCACACCTTCAAGTACATCGCTTCTCCTTATTTGTGGACTGTCAATACTATGCTAGTGTTTTATTCAGTTCCAATTTTTCAAAATAACCTGCTAAACCCTGGTCTCCTCTCTCTGTACTGTATAAAAATAACAATGGTCAATGCATACAACACAGAAAGGTTCGCATGACTCCCTAACAGTGACAGTATCTGAACACAGAAGTTCTGTTTTGAAACAGATGGAAGCAGCACAAGGTTTTGCCCATAATAATTTGGTAGTCACGTTTTTTTAAAAAAGATTAGTTCTTGCAGTGGTTTTTCCTCATTTTTAATTATTACTGAATGTTTTCATTTCTCTTTCCCTTGAAATGAACAAAGTGAGGGAGAGAGGGAGAGATGAGAAGCGCATTAAGTGATCTTAGAAGCACACACTGACTCAACTGGAAAGGGGGGGGGAGGCTGTGACCAAAGCCAGCCCTGTAATAGTATAATGACCTTTAATGAGTGTCTTGGGAAACAATACAGTCCTAGCATAAAAGACAAAGGGCAAAACCAATCAAGGCTCAGCTGACACTAATTCAAAATGATTTTCTGAACAACTGAAGAATGTAAGAGAGGTAATCGGATCCACCAATCTGACCTCACTTTGATTCCAGGGCCTTACTGCTGCCATTTCTAATTGTCGAGCCCTCTACATTTCACATCTGCTCATATTTAATGAAAAGCTGACTTTCACCACTGTTCTTTGAGCTAACCAGCTCTTGTCAAAATGGGCATTGTCTGACCTCTCCTCACTGGAAGGAAAATGATTATTTCTATTGACGCCTTGCCAATGGGATTTCAAGGGTGTGCGAGTGGGGAAATACAGATATTACAATTAGAGACACCACTAGCTAATCATCTAGCATGGGTTTACAAAGAGCATGAATAGACACAGAATTTTTTGTTTCTGATTATTAACCATCAAAGGTGAGTGGTCTCTCACAGGAGAGAATGAAAATTTGTTGTTTGATTGATGATGTGATGATAGATGGGAAAGGGAGAAGGAAGAAGAGAGTACTAAAGACTTTTGGAGCTGTCAATATTAGTTTTGTGCCTGAATGCAGCAGGCAGCTAATGTGTCTTTCCAAACTGTACTTTAGAGAGCAATGATATCACAAGCAGGATGGTTTGGGGCTGAATGGGTAATGCAAACCCAAAACTAAATGCTTCTTCCACAGTCAACAACTAGAAAGCCACACAGCCTTTCATGTTACAATTTTCCTTTGCATACCATAGACACTACCATGAGTAGAAGACAAACTCTTCTGTAGGAGATGTACTCACTGAACTGTTTGGTTGTTATGAGCATTCAGATTACATGCTCGTCACTTTTCGAGTAGAAATTGTTACGTACAATGCACTGGAGCAGTGCTAGGACGACAGACATGCAGTGCCTCTGCCAAAACGTATTTTGGGGCCTCTCACCACTGTAATATCAAACTCTACTCTCTTCCTAGAGTCAAGCAGCCCTCCCCCCCAAGCAATATAGAAGGGGAGTGCACCCTACCACTTGGTACCATAGAGCATTCCCCTCTAGGCCTTTCTTCTGGAGGAATGTACCTTGATCAAAGCGGCAGGACACAACCAAGGGATCTCAGGATTATCAGTCACTGATGGATTTTTAGGCTGGAAGCATTTGGAGCATTTTTCTTCCATTATGCTCCTTGAACACTGCAAGTCTGGTCCTTTCCACGTTCTGCTATCAAATTCTCTCTGGGCATCAGTTTCCTTGGATTAGCTCTCTAGATCTGACCTCAGCTTTCCTTTTTTGCCAATGATCTCAGCTCTGGTCAAACATTTCGGCCAGATAATCTAGCTACAAAGGAGCCCAGCTCTGTGCAGAACCAGATCTTCCATGTCTCCCACTGAGAGGCTCTGAAATGGAGACTTAGACAACTCTAGTGTATGACCCAGGCACCCTAGCATGGATCTTCCGAACCACAATGCTGATAGAATTATCTTGCATTTAGTTTGCTGGCCACCATCTCTCAAAGCTTTCCAATAGCCTGCTTACATGTTACATTACATATTATATGAAAAGCTGATACATCTAAGCCAGACTGTTGAGAACTGCCATAGTCCTCCTGGAGAGAGGCACAGAAAGCTAGAAGCGAATACAACTAAACAGACAAGCAAAAATTGCTAGCCACATTTCCCTATCAATCTGTTTGTTAATCTTCTCTCTTCCTTACTAGCTAATCTTTCCTAGGAACTGGGAAGGAAAGGAGCGAGCTTGCCTTGGAGAATGTAATAGAAAGGTGGGACATAGTTTGATTAAATCAATAAATTAATTAAATACAATTAGCCACTAAGGAGAAAAAAGCATCAATGATCAACAGAGAAATGGAGAAAGGTGGCCAGCAGCTCTGCGATCCCTTCCAGCTCTCTGCCCGTTTCCAGGGAAGCCTTCAGAATTTTCAGCAGTTAGAACACAGCTATATTCTACATGACGGGTATCAAATGTCATGAATTCTGCCTGAGATGTATTGGAAATGTTCTCTGTTTGTATTGAGAATCTGTTCGTGGTAACTGCCAGAAGAAGGAATACAGAAAACGGGAAGGAAACACTAGTACCCCCATTGCAGTTACACCTCAACTTTGGAACATTTTCTCCTTTAAATGTGATGGACATTTTCTTCTGAAGACATTCAACTTTCATTGTTTTGTGTATAACTCGAGGCACTGTCACTTTATATCTGCAAGCATTGGTCACTTTCTGGCTTATATTTATTGATATTGATTGTACTTGAAGCATTTGCACTTCATTACTGTATTTGCACCTGATATATAAGCTTTTGACCTTTCTTGCTGTACTTCAGCCTCAGAGTTTAGCAGCCACAATATGTCTTACTCTGTATAAGATGGTTTTCTTTATAATCTCTGTTTATTGCTTCATTTGGATACATTGTACTGTTTAGTTAGTCTATCAGGGTGCTTGTGTAACTTTCATCTGAGGTATCAAATGTAGGCAAGCTCTCAGAATTAGTTCAAGTTTATGCACAGATCCAGTTTGCACCTATGTTTTGCATGGAAATGAGCCTTTGTCTACATAAAAACCTTAATAACAGCACATATTATTGCTGTTACATGGTAACACCTTGTTGGCTTGTTGTTGGGAGCTGCCTTTTTGAACAAGATGCTATCCCAAGACTGTCCCTCTGTGGAGTTAGCCAAAGAATGATACTGGCATGTTTATGATGATAGACATGTATACAAGAAAAATCTTGTAATGTGAAAATCATTTTCACATGCCGATAAGCCCCGGAAAATTGCGCAATACTCACAGCATGACGGCGTCTTCATAGCGCGATTTTCTGTCATGATCCCGTTTAATTGTGTGATGACATCAGAAATCACGCCATTAAACAGGATCATGACAGGAAATCACGCTATGAAGATAACATTGTGCTGTGAGTTTTGTGCGATTTTCCAGGGGCTTACCGGCATGTGAAAACAGCCATGGGCTGAATCCACACTACCCCTTTTCTTCCGTTTTTTTTACGTATTTCCCCCGCAATTCGGAGCCGCGGTCACATTACCTGTTTAGACAAACGCATCTCATCCGCATATTCCTCTACTTTTTAGGAACGGGTTTTTCGCGAGATGTAAACGGTGGCCGTGAACGGGCAATCCGCGATTTTTGCGGCTTTTGTCTTTTAACCGTTCCCCCCTCCATTTTTCTTGCCGTTCCCAGAGTTCCTATTGGCTGTTCAAAACATCCATAAATTCGTGTTTTGTGAACGGCTGTGTTTGACCTTGCAGTTTTAAAAACATTTGTCCAAGCAGAATCTAGTCACCTTTTTTTGGGGTCAATGGAATGTTGGGGAATGACTTCTTTCGATGGCCCTTTTATAATTTCGCCTTTTTTTTATTTTTTCGACTATAATATCGAAATAACGGCGAATAGAGCAGTCGCTGTTCAGATTAAATGTAATGACACCCGATCGTTGAACGAAAATTTTTTTTTTTAAAGTCGCCCTGCACAGACGTCTCTCCTTCTCGTTTGCTCTTGCCATGTAATGGTGGCCAAATATGAGCGCGGTCACAGGTTATAACGTTATAACGGAATAGGTTTTTTTTTTTTTAAAAAAAAAGGCGGGGGAAAACGGTCCCGCCCAAAACAACGGTTTTCGGGCAGGCGTGTGACCGCGAGGACGCGCGGAAAAGGCGGATTGGAGGTGGAGATGTGAACGGAAAAGACAAAATCGCGGATTGGAGGCAAACGGAAGATATCCGGAAAAAATGCGGGGAAAAAGGTAATGTGGATTCAGCCATGGTCTTAAAAAGTTAACACAAACATTTTCAGCAAGTTTTGCAGTCTGAACACCAATATTAATCTTAGCCTCTCACTCTTTCAGGGACCAAATACAACCAGATGGTATTATGGAGCAATGTTTTGGAAATGAAAGCTCTCTTTTAAATACTCCAAGTGAAAATCCTACCTGAGATACAATTCTCCCTTTTAATTGTGAGGCTGCCAACAATAGTGCCAACCAAGAATTAAGAACTTGCCCAATTCTGACTGCTGTGTGAGCTGCTGCCTTCCTTGGGCAGGTAGGAGCTTGGGCAGGCAGGTTATCCATTTAGTTCAAGTATTTCTATCCAACACTCTCTGCTAAAATACCTCTAGGGAGGCATACAACATCCATTATACAACAAGACAAATCAAATCGCATAAGAACGAATCAGCAGGCTAATAATACATGAGAGTGGTAACAGTCATTAAAAGCAAGAAACAAGGCAGATAGCAATGAATAAAAGCAGCAATATTCCAGTCTTTAAAACCAGTAGTGAAACAGGGTTTATTCAGGGTACTGCCACCCCTTGAGCTTTCAGTTACTTATCCCAAAGGTATTCTCAAGCATACCCTGGGTAATATTAACATAGCATGGCAATCGATAAAGTCAAGCAATGATAGTATAAGTTTTAAATAGAGCATGTTTCAACGTAAAAGATACTAAGCCAAGAAAAATAAGGGGGAAATGCAATACTTCTTTAGCTACCCATCAGTTACCAGGCTCAATTCAAGGGCATGACTATCACATTCAAAGCCCTTCATGGTCAAGGCCCTCATATCTGTCCAACTACCTCTCTCCCTATGTTCCACCATGACCACTTTGCTCATCTGAACAGACCTTTCTGCAGATACCACCCAACAGTTGAGCTAAACCAACAACTGCCCATACACATGCTTTCTCTGTGGTAGGCCCTATCTTGTGAAATGGCCCGCCTGAGTAAGTCAGGAAAGCTCTCTCTCTTCTGGCTTTCTGCAAACTATGCAAGATTGAATTGTTCAGGAGGGCTTTCTATTCAGATCATAGGGGCTGTGCCATAAGACATAGTTCAAAGAGATACCTTGGTAAGGGACAGGGACTATAGACTAGGCTACTGGGTACTGTCTACTGATGTAGATAATTCTTCTACTGGGTAGTTCAACATCATGTTAATTACTTATGCTTTAATTCAGAAAGGTTTCCTCTATGAGTTTGGCTATGCTAGTTTTCAAATTTGCGGCTACTGTGCCCTATTGTACCTGTTTTGCCCTGTTAATCATACTGTATTTTTGCTCTGTGAATATCCTAAGCTATTGATTATCTTGTATTCACTTGCAATATGTAATCCATCTTGGATCTCAGTGAGAAAGGCAAACTATAAATAAACAACAACAATAACCCCTGTCCCTGAATATGCCCTGATCAGACATAGTAACCATTTGGATCCACCACATACGGTTTCCTTGGCTGCTCCCTGAACCAAGTATTTCCAGCTTCTATTTTCTTAAGAGCCTTTCCTGCACTCTTCTCTTTAGTTCTCCCTCTGCCCAACTGCCTCCAATTGTCTCCAACTGTCTCTAAAACAGCCTTAGAATTTTCAAACTTCCACCAATCAGGTACACATCTTCCCAAACTGACCAATCACAGGCAAGCCAATCACCAACCAATGCTCTTTAAATAATGCTCTTTCAGTACCAACCTCCCCACTTAATTCTTCCTATGGAGTTTTAACTTTACTGTGTATTGTTTAACTGGAGACATCATTTGGTCATACCAACAATAAACAGCGGAAGTGCCAGCTGCGAGAAAACAAAGCTATAGCTCAGAATCAGTCTTTAAAAGTAAAGGCCTAAATCGCCTGAGACCAGGACGTTTAAAGGATTGCTTGCTCCCATTAACATGTGCAGTTTTCTGCAGAGACCATACCCTGTGTGCCCCTATATTGAGAAGGGAGTCTGATGGCCACTAGGTAAAGAGCTTTATCTGGGGTTGAAACTGGGACTGAGCCCTCCCACCCTGCCATCCAGTCCAAGGAGTTTTAGGTGGCATTGTTACATACCTTTAAAATTTCTGGTATTGTTACCTACCCGTGATATTATTTGTATAGCTTTTATGCTAACTGTTGTGAAGCATTTTGAGGTTTGTAATTTTACACAGCTATGGTTGTTGTGGATTTTCCTGGCTGTATAGCCGTGGTCTTGGCATTGTAGTTCCTGACGTTTCGCCAGAAGCTGTGGCTGGCATCTTCAGAGGTGTAGCACCAAAAGACAGCCCGGAAAATCCACAACAACCATCGCTCTCCGGCTGTGAAAGCCTTCGACATTACACAGCTATATTGTGTTCACTCTGAGCTGGATAGCCCAAGCAAGCCCAATTTCATCACATCTTGGAAGCTGAGCAGGGTTAGCTTTGGTTAGTACTGGGATGGGAGACTACCATGGAAGGCCAGTGTTGATACACAGAGCCAAGCAATGGCAAACCACCTCTGCTCGTCTCTTGCCTTGAAAACTCCAGCAGGAGTCAGCATAAATCAGCTATAACTTGACGGCCTTTCCACTACCATATTGTATGCACCTTTGATTTTAAGCATATGTTTTTAATTTTAATTAATTTTAAACTGTTAGATGCCGCTAAAGGTAGTAGGCTCAATGTTTGCAGGACATATAGAGGGAGGGATGTGCATTATAAACCATCAACTTGTGACTTACTGATTTTACCTTAAGTTAACGAAGACCTGCTCCTCAATGGGAGAATGCTTAAAGTAGCTTCTCCTTCTCACCACTGGCCCATACACCCAGTTTGAGCATGGATGTATATGCTGAGTGGGCCAGAAAGCAAAGTTCTGACTTGCACATTCTGAAGCATCTAACTTTTAATTTAAAATACTGACACAACCTAGCATTTCTTCAGAGTCCTGGTACCTGGTAAGCCATGCAGGGAGGCTGGCAGATCATGGCTGTCATTGAGTTAGCTCTGAGGTTTACAGAGTGATACCATGAAGAAATTGGCCAGCTTAAGCTGGAGTAACTGTTCATAAGATTGCATAGTCAATGCCTTTTCAGAAGCCAGTACTGGTTGGCACAATAAAGTTTTGCTGGTTGTGTTACCTGTAAAATAATGGTTAAGTTGGCTGTCCTAGCACCATACCCTATTGTGCACATGGGCAACCATGGAACTACCTATGTGGCTTATGGCTTGCCCTTTATTCACCAACAGACCAATGGTGATAAGAGTCTAAAGAGTGCAATAGCATCTTTTGAGAGTATGATGGAGAAAGCATCTAGTATATTCACTAGCCACGGACAGGTTGCCCGTAATGCTTGGGTGAAATGAAACAAAAGATGGATAAACTGCAGACTTCAAGGTTAAGCATTCTGCACTCCATATCACATACTACCCAGCCTGTTGAAAATCTCCCCGAGTATCTATAGCATTTTCTCTAACCTGTTGGCCATACATCTAGTAAAATAGTTTTCCTATCACGATAATAAACAAAGCCTTAATAGCCATTTATAAGTTGGTTGTGACACGACAGCACTTGATTATTATAGCGTGCATATGAATTAGAAACAAAATGCCATCAAACCGCTAAGATGCGCTTTTTTGGAAAAGCTCACAAGCATACACAAGTGGGCACTAGTCAACAAACAAATACTGTTATTCTTTTTTTAAAAAGAACATTCCAGAATATATAATACATAACTATATCAGTGAAAGGATTCATAAGGAAAAAAATGCACCCGTACAATTTATTTATTGAGGAATACCCAATAGAACCACAACGTACGACACAGGACAGGGATGATACCACAGACACCACAGACACGGAACAGCACGTGCTGGCGTTCGAACTTACAGGCACGTAAACTGGTGGAGCAATCATTAACAGAGACAGAAGAAAGTGGGAAGGCTCTCTCAAGGGTGTCCATGTTACTATGCACACTGCCTGACATGCAAGAGCAGTCACGCTCAGCGCGTCCACAACCAAAACAACATGCCAGTTTGATTCTCTTGTAGATGGACATCTGGGCTATAACCATGGTTCAGATGGGAGGAGAGGAAGAGGAGCAGGTTAATGGAAAGGTTAAATATCACAATGCAGCTGGAAGGTCATTTCAGGGATTTAACAGGCAGGCCTTAGTTTATGACAGTCTTGACCCAGGGGAGAGGGAGAATAATTCTGATTATTAAGAACAGTTCAAACGTAGGGGGGAAAGATAAATTTTGCTTTACATCCCATTTAGGGGTGAGCACAGGGCAAGCATTCTTATTCAAGTTTTTTGGTGAGTGACAGAAAAATCAGAAGAACCAAGTAAAGGCAGAAAATTGTAAAGACTCACCGGCACAAATACAATTTAAGGGACAAAATGTTGTAAAGAAGGGGTGGGGGTAGAGAAATAGTGCCAGTCAAAGAAATCATTTCGAGCAGTTTGCTTTGTTAGCAAATTTTGGTCTTGTAAAATAAATGTTTTCAGGATTAAACAATGTCTGAGATCATAATCACGTTGAATGAGTTTATCATACAGACCTTTGAGGAAATAAAAATGCTTTGATAGAATACCAAATTCTGTCCATGTGAGAGACACTGCTACTAACAGCCAATATGGTGGACACTAAAGGCAGTTCACATGAGGCATCACCAAACCAAATATGGGTCCACTGGAACATGATGGGCCAATCATCACAATCCAATCACCATCTTATTTTCCTGGTGGGTTTCAGTATTGCAACTGCCATAAGAAATCAATTTGAAAAGCCATCAAGTGTCATGAAGCCATTGATTTTCCTCTTTTCAGCAGAGATGACAAAACTCAATGTTCATTGACAGTTCTTCAACTTGCAACGTTTTATATTGAAGCAGTGCCAGGACGCTGTCTTTCTGAAAGCCTCATTGGTGCGATGCTTCTAAAATGATTTCATTCGCACACCAATGTGAAACCAAAGGATGTCTTTAACATTGTTTCCTATGTTGCAATGGACCATATTTATTGGTAATGGCTTAGCATAAACTAATTTAATTTTAGTGACACTGAAACAGATTGCTGGCAGCCAAAAAACACAAACCTTAAGAGCAGATGTAGCCAAAAAGTTTTTTTTTTTTAAACTGGCTTGTAAACTTACATAGAAACAGTCATTATTCATGTTAATTTAAAACATTTCCCATTGCTGTTGCAAATATTTTTATCAAGAAAGGGGGATGTAAATCTACCAAAATGGGTCAAGCCCTGTTCTAAGGCCTCTGTGATTTGCCATACACAGTATATTTGTCAAGCAAGGGTAACATCATGGTTGTGGCAAAGCAGGCATTGAGGGAGATGAATGGGTGATCTCTTCAGCAGTGACTCCATTCCTGTAAAACAGCCTGCATTTCTTATGCATTCTCTTAGGCTGCTTTCACACTGCTTACTGGCCACGGAACATCGCGCTGAGCTCCCAAAACGACAGCGTCTTCCTGGCGCGATTTGACACGAGAACTGCCATTCTCGTGTGAAATCACGCCAGGAAGACGCTGTCGTTCCAGGAGCTCGGCGCAATGTTCTGTGGTCGGTAAGCAGAGTGAAAACGGCCTTAGAGTTATCTTGCAGCTGTTAAGATATGTCAACATGCAACACCAGGCCTAATCAGCACACCATACATCATTCCCTGCAGCTTGAATTTTAGAATAATGCTACGATCCCACTACAGTTTTTGATGGGCAGCCATTTAAGCACCAAAAAGTTACTCAGGATATAGCAATCTTGTTTTCCAGTGGTTCCCCTCTTCCTCCCTCCTCTCCCCAGCTCATTTAAGAGTTGTGGAACAGGGAGATCGGAAGCATCCTTTATCATCCAACAAGATTATATTTGTATCAAAGCTTCTGCTTTAAAAAAAATGAAAACTCAATCTTTGGTTTTGGTTGTTTCTTATTTAAAGAAAAATTAAGTTGGTGAGAGAAATAGGAATGTTTGACCATGTATGCTATACACCTGCTCTGAAGAACTTTCTCTTATCAAATGCTGTAGTGAAACCTAAGGAACCACCCATTTTATAATGTTTTATATTGGTTAGTAAAAGTCCCTGGTTTTCATTTCCATCTAAGTTGTATTTTGTCAGAAGTCAATAATAGAATAAGACATAAAGGAGAAAAACAGGAGAGGACGATGTTTTAAAACCAGTTTTGTCAATAAGAATTTCTTCCCTTTTTCTGCTCAGTAATGGAACTAGCATATATTTAAGACCCAATGCATTTCAGGGACTGTTTTTAATTATTAATATTAGTGATTCGAGACCATGCAATCTTTTTTTATAATTTACTTTGTCAACATGCAGGAAAAAAACTTAAATCTGATAACAAATGTATCAAAAGGACTTGCCAGGAAGGTTTTAATCAATCATTATGTGAGCAATCGCGTAATCAGAGAAACACAGTTTGTAAGGCAACATGCTTATTACTCGTCATTCCTGTTACACAGTCATTTTGCATTCATACCAATAGAACAGCAAAATAAATATTTTGAAATGCATCTGCACATATAACAAGATGAAGTATTAGAAATAAATGGTTGCTGAGCAGATTAAGGGCGCAATGGAATGATTTAAAACTGTGCAGCCAAACACATACTATTCCCCATTAAACCACCGTAAATGTTAATTAAATACTGCAATCAGCAGAAAGATAGAAAGTCTCTTCCATACAGCTTCATTAATTTGGGGTGTCATGGTTCTCACAACACCTCTGAAATTTCTTTAAAAACCAATCATTCTCAGGGTTACCCTAGGAAGAAGCCATCTTGGTACCCAGCAATACTACTAATTTGAGAAGTAATACAAATAGGAATAAAGGCCTTCTTCTTCTCTGCTGATTTCCCATTTTTTGTTACCATTGTCTCTCCAAGGCTACCACTCCCCTGCCTCACTGGTATAGCATCAATGGTAACAAAGAGTAGATCTATGAGGACATCTAGTGGATCTCCACCAAAAGGCAACTGGATAAAGAGGACCTGGCCTCCATGTCAGTCTACTGGGGGATGAATAAAAACAGAGAGAGAGAGAGAGAGAGAGCTGGACTCCCTTTAAGAATTGAAATGGATACACTGTCATTTCAATTCAACTTCTCTTACGATCCACAGCAAGAGGTAAATGACAACAAAGAGAAACTTCACAAAGAAATTGTGCTCACAAAGGAACTGTGGTGTTACAGAAATAGCCGGATTGATTTAATTCTGCCTGATGGTGACGTTGGTTAAGATCAACAGCCTAAAGAACAGCAAAGGGTTCTCCACTGTACAATTTCAGCTTCTTTAAAAAAAAATACAGCAGTGTGTCTTAAAACTAGTTGTGACAATTGATTTTTTGCTTTACTCACCAGAAAGCATTCTCTCTTGCTTATTTCACTGTTTGCCAGGGAAATCTTTAAGGCAACCAACCACAGCCTTTGTATTCTTTTTTTTATTATTCCTCCTCCTTCCAAAGTTTGGATTTTAAGGAATGTCAGTTATAGGGAATGTGTTAGCTGTATCCTATAATCTGCTGGTTATCAGGATTCTGCCATCAAAATTCCGTAAGTGTGTGAGGAATCAGTCTAAAGGAGGACCCTCTTCAACACTGTACTGCAGGGCAGTTTTTCTTAATGTTTCTTAATATCGAAGTTTAATAATGTTGAATTTTTATTTCTCACCTTTTCTAACAGGCAAACATTTATGTTTTTTTAAAACAGAGATTTAAGCACCACCAAAATTGTTCTGTTTTTACTCCAGGGGTAGAAATGTGCTATGTGCAGAGGGGTAGCTCTTATTTAACATACTGCGTCTCTGCAGCCCTGTCACTTATACAACCAAATGCAATTTTTGAACTAAATCTGGTTTTGTGAGCATTCTGGCTGGTTTAGAGACTTATCCAAGCAGTTCTTCCAGCAGAGAACTCTGCATTCCTCCCATACTTTCCCCTCCCATCTAAAGTACCGTGCAGAACTCTCTCCATAAAGGGTTCCATATATAGAAAGGCATACCTGACTTAGGGTTGCCAACTCTGCGTTGTGAAATTCCTGGAGATTTTGAGGGTGGAGTCTGGGGAGGGCAAAATTGAGGAGAGGAGGGACCTCAGCAAGGTATAATGCAGAAAGTCCAACTTCCAAAGGAGCCATTTCTCCAGGGGAACTGATCTCCATTGTCTGGAGATTATCTCCAATTCCAGCCACCACCTGGAGATTGGCAACGCTAGCCTCACTTGGTGCATGGTAAAGGAGAGGGGCACATGGTTGCTTCTCCACCATAAAAATGGATCATTGCCAGGGTAATCTGTCAGAATCAGGCCTCTGCCTCCCCTCTAAAATTTTAAAATCTAAATTAACAAGTGATACAATCTCACACTGAAATACATTTGCTCCTGGATTACTAATCAACTTATGAAAGCCTATGATTTGTGGCACTGTGACTCCTCCTCCTACTATTCATTGTAAAAAAATCAAACTCTGTATTCCAAGCTTTGCATAGATTTTAGAATTTGCTTACAGCTAGTTTGCCCAGGATAGGCCATGTTTTTTCCCCAGAGGGTGTGGCTGTGTTTCCTCCTATTTTATGCAGAGTAGACAACTCTGACTCTTGGTGGTTGATTGCTTATTCCAATTGTTATTTCTTTGGTAAGAAACGGAGAGGAAAAATATAATGCTCACAACCCAGTACAGAGTTAGGTCAGCTTAGGGATTCCAGACTGTCTCTGCCTTTTAACAGCTTCCCAGCAGCTTTTCCCATCTCACTCCTTCACAAGTCCTCTCCTCTCCTTCTCTCTTGCTATGTGACAGAAGGAGAATCCTGTGTATGGATTTATGGACTAGCTGTATACAAATCCTCTGAGAGGACTCGTATCTATCTGAAGCCAATGGCAAATCTTTGGCTTGGATCCAGCAATGTGCGGGCAGATATATGACTGGAATTAGAGCAGTTCTGATGGTGCAAGACCACGTGCAGTACCAAGTGCTTTCCTTCCTATCTATTATAGTACTCTGAAACTGGTTGTACAGGATATTGCAGAAGTGGAAATGTGAGTGGAGATATAAGTTTGACTTAGCTTAAGTAGCTACCGTGGTCTTTTCTTGCAGTTCCACTTGCGGAAAAGTGCTAGTGCAAGCAGAAGCTTTGTACTGGATCCAATAGGCACTCCTTAATGGTTCTGGATGCAGAGGAGTTAGCCGTGTTATTCTGTGGTAGCAAAATCAAAAAGAGTCCAGTAGCACCTTTAAGACTAACCAATTTTATTGTAGCATAAGCTTTCGAGAATCAAGTTCTCTTCATCAGATGCCTGATACAGAGACTCTGTATCAGGCATCTGACGAAGAGAACTTGATTCTCGAAAGCTTATGCTACAATAAAATTGGTTAGTCTTAAAGGTGCTACTGGACTCTTTTTGATCTTAATGGTTCTGGATTGCATCACTAGTGGCCTATCCATTCACTATGTATACAACCTCTAAAGGAAAGCTGGATTCAAAAGCTAACTTTACATCAACAGTCCTCCTTGTTCTATCTGAGAATCACAGAGAGAGGGTGGATGCTTAAAAAAGAACAACTGAAATCGGACTCTTCAATCTTTTACAGAGTTTGCTGTATCTACTGCATAAAAGACGGCAAATCTGATGTGAAATCTACTTATAAGACAACAAGGCACCATCAATTTCACTACTGCTTGCAGAGTGGTTTTTCTAATTATAGCCTCATCCCGCTCCCCTCTAGTATTTTAAATGCTGACAAATTCAAGTCTACAGGATTTTTTAAAAATTGCAACAGAGCTTTAGTACTTTGCAAATCCAGATGTGTTTGAGGGTGGAGGATGACACTTCAAAAAAAAATGAAGAATGGAGAATCAGGTAGGCCTGGCTGCTCTTTACTCTCATGTGATGCTAAGGCTAGGTCTTGGCTGAAGTCCTTGCAAACCTTCATGTCTGTTAAGAAAGTCTGTGGACCAAACAAGAAATGGCGGAGAATCTATGTGTATTTCAGTGCATGTTCACTATCTCTAAAGTGGAAAAGGGGTTTATTTTTCTAAAACACAAATGGAGCCTGTAGGTGAGGGAGCCCCCATCCTACTCATATTACCTTGCTGCACCTAGTTGCTTTCAGCAGCTCTCTTTCAGCCTAGATCCCTTCTGGAATTGGAATGATGTTGGAAGAAAAATGCTTCAGGTGTTGTCTTTTCAGAGATTAGTTTACGGTACAATCTTAAACAGAGCTATTCCAGTCTAGACTCTGTTTAGGATTGTGCTGTTAGTCTGCCAGGAAGTCCTAATCTAGCATGCAAAGCAGATATATTAGCTCTAAATTCTGTCCTGCAATGGGCTAGTTTTCTGATGAAGTCATGGTGTGAAAACTTGTGAAAGGTAAGTAGGTAGCAGAGAGAAGATTAAGTTCACTCAATAAAACTTTCGTAGTAAACTTAAGCACCTCAGAGCTAGCTATTATACAGATTGTTTTCTGTTCTGGACCTTTGTGACATCTGAAAGCATTCTTAACCGCCCTACTAACTCTTAATTCAAAATTCTAAAGAAGTAGGGTAGTTATAGTGACAATGGGCCCAAAGTTAAATGCCCAATTATTAGGGAACTACTTATCAAACATTAGGTCTCTTATGGCTTGGGTAACATTTGCATGACCCAACATTATGGACAGTGGCTCACTGAAAGTGGCCTGAGCACAAAATTGGTACCTTGATGGGTGAGTGTGGCTGGATCTGTGAGGAAATCCCACACAATTAGTCTCCTCTCATATGGCCTGGTCATGTGGGAGAACACAGAAAGGTTTTCTCAGAGTATTTAATAAGATGGGGAGGGGGGAACTGTCTTGGTGCAGATGCAACACAAAACTAGGGTTTATTTTAATTACTGTTAGTTTCTGAAAGCAAAGTTCAGCTTGAAGATGATGCTCAAGTCCTGCTTTGCCTTGACACATACTAGTTTGTTCTATAGAAAGGGGACGATGGTGGGGAACAAGCCAGGATTAAGTCACGGTATCTTGATCCACACAGCATGTGAAACCATGGTTAAGACTAACTGCGGTAAGCCACATGAAACCATGGTTCCAGATTCTAGTTTGATGTACACCAACTAACCGTATTAGTTTTATACTTCGTTAACAGGCAAGTTCCCCCGCTGTCCCTAAATCCTGAAAACTGTAGATTGGAGAAGGTGCTGAGAATTCTCTGTTAGTAATCCCACATCCTAACATTTGCCAGAGGTCCTTGGAGACAGGGAATATTAAACCTCCTTGTGGTATACATATGCCCCAAGCATGATATTTCAAAATACATCTAGGGATAAATTCTTCTTAAAGCAGATAGGCATTGAATGTGGATGGTAATTTCCCTCCACTAATAATGCATAAGGAATTAGAACAGGGTGATATTTTATAGATGAAAGAAATTTCCAATTAGGAAAATGAAATTACAGTTTTTGGGATGGGACAGGGTGGAGAAAAAGAGGACAAGAGAAGACAAGCTGAAAGACTGCTGTATTTTCTTCAACGCCACCCCTAACCCAGATGGGTGTAAAGAATGAGAAAGGTGTGGGTATGACGCCACTGCTACATGCAACACTAAAAAAAGTATAAAGAAAAGAACCAGAATACTGAACAAAACGAATACTCTCTACTGGAAGAAAGACAGGTTGGATTGCACTCAGGGCTACAGGGAACCCGTTTTTACTCACAATAGATCACTATCAGTGTGCAGTTAAAATATAGTAGGGGCCGTGCCGTGTTCCAAGGCAGCAAGAGGAAAAATAAATCAAAACATTGTCAATTATCAAAGGTTAACGCAATTTCCATTAAGTACATCACTGTACACATGATCTGGCCCTGGGGGACCCAACCCCCACCGTTTTTGGTAGCAGGTATCATGGCTGAAAAAGAATCATTACATGTTTATACAAAACTGGTTAATGCAATAGTGCAAGAATTCTGTCCACAACTGGAATTTCCATCCCAAGGTAGCTGTGACTGGTAAGAAGACTGGGGAGATCTCACCCAGTTATATAGATCTTAGTTGATTAACCATATCTATATTTTAAACTCGCATACATTTACATATGAATAAAACACTAGTTCTGATGAATAAACATACTTTTTTGTTTTCATATGATGCACATATTTTGCAGTGAACACAGTCAGAATAAGTCCTCCCTCCTGCGTGTGTGTGAGAGAGAGGGGTGCCTCTCCCAGCCTGGTGCTGCTGCATGCCACTCACGCTTTTGTGTATTAAGATGATTCTTTTAAAAATAATCAGCTGCCCAACTAACTACAGGCACCTTTTCAATTGATCTTTCATAGGTGAAATAAAGCAATTAATCGATTAAACACTGTAGTCCTGATAAAGATGTATTTAGGTAACTGCGATCTCTATACATATCTTAATACTGGCTCATTCCTGGAAACCTGCAAGGAAATTAAAAGGAGAGAAAAAAATCTGAAAGCATAATATACTGCGAGGGTCCCATAATCATCTGGTGTGTGGAATTTTCACACCCGAATTTCTTTTTGGACAACGTGACATGAAAATCTGCAGATTACACAAAGGGCAGGGAGAGGAGGAACGGAAGGGGGAGGCAGGATCTGTGAAAGGAACGCGAGGTTACTCTAATTATCTCTGGCTCTGTGAAGACGCAGAGCTCTGTGCTGAATTATTAATATTAGGCCTAACAGGTTTGGACAAATAGCTATGTAGGTCAGGCTCACTTTTAGACCCTGACAATACTGAAGCTAATGTTCAGACAGCATCTGAAGGGACGTGAAACCTCAGATGCATTATTAAAGAACATGGCTTTCAACTGTCCCAGGAAGCTGCGTGTAATTAATGCCACAATAATTAAGATTTCCTTGTAAAGAAGACATTCTTTCAAGTTTCATTCACCTGGACACACCGGTTTATTCTCGTGCATTTGTTTCATCTTATGCATATTTTTTCCCACACAACGGATCCTCATTTTTATTATGGTGCTCGTTAATTAGCAAAAGCAAAGGGGGGAACAGAAAAGAGTCCCCCTCAGTGCCATCAGAAATAAAGCTGAGAAACTCTAAGTTAGGGCTGCAGCCGAAGTCCACATGTTGTAGCTTCACCCAGTCCGCATCTCTATTTTTCAGCCCTAAACTGCCTGGTTGCCATTCCACTGCAGAGTTGCCCAATTCTGTCCTACGCAGAGAAGAAGGCAGCAATGGGGTGAGGCAGTAGACAGGCAACCTTTCTTTTGTCCCTGAAATGCTTCCATCCTCATACCATCTCCCGTTCTGTGCCCAAATAGGCTCAGATACCCCACTGAAATCAGTGGATCTACTCATGTGAAGCACTGTGTATAACTTCCATCAGAATTTACCAGAATTCTAGGTGCCCCTTCTAATTTACAAAAGGGAACTCAATAGTAAGAACAGATGGTCTGAAGCTCAGTATGTAGCATCTCTGATGAAAGGGTATTTTGGGTAGCAAGACTGAAAAAATCTGTCTAGCTCTTGGATGGCCGGATTCAAGACCTATTACGAGCAAGAGTACATGAGCAGATTTCCAACTGTGTTCCATGCAACACGGGTGTTCCCCTGAAGCTTATCCAAGAGGGTTCCTCTCTGGGAACATCTGTAACAGCAGACAAACCTCTTCAGAGGACAAACTGGCCACCATTGCCAATTTCCCCCTGCAATGCCCAGTCCCAGAGGCATACTGGATGTGTTCCAGGGGATACTCTGTTCATGCAGGTAGGGTGAGTCCACTGAACAGAATGTCCATGCTAGAATTGTACCCAGAATCCTCTGCAGCACAGAAGGGCATTGTGTCAAACAGACAGAGGTTCCTGAGAATAGAGGGCAATGTGAAGTCAACAAAGAGGCAAGAAGGTTAAGGCCGTTTCCACACTACTTACCTTCATCCGGAACGCTGCGGAACGTCGTGAAAAGATAGTGTCTTCTCGCGCGAGTTTTGTGTGACATCTTCCACGGTTTTTTTGCGACGTTCCGCAGCGTTCCAGATGAAGGTAAGTAGTGCAGAAACTGCCTAAATATTGCTAAGTTGAGTGGACCAGTACTCTGAACAAGGATTGGGAAAACCCTTATATGATACACATGCATACTCTATGAGTCTCTCTACACAAGACATCTGACACGTGTTCTTGATGTGTCAGGAGAAGCAATGTTATCTAGGAAGTGTGGTTTTGAAAAACAGAGCCAGCAGAGATCGCTCCGGAGGGGACGGATTCTCTCACAGCCCTCTGCCACCTCTGGCGTCTCCCCTTCTGGAGCCTTTGCCTTACTGAGACTTGCTTAATTCAAAGTTTTAAGCAGTGAGAGCAGCAGGGTAAAAGCTCCAGAAGGGGTGACAATCCAGCATGCCAGAGGGCAGCAGATGGGAGGATCACTCCACTCCAGAGTGATCTCTGCCGGCTCTGTCTTTCAATACTACACTTCCTGTCTAACATTGTCTCCTGACACTTGATGGACATACGCCCCGGCATCTCATGTAGAGAGGCTCTATATCTGTTCTATTTGTTTGTAATTTGACTTAAGAGAAAACAGTGTATAATTTTAATTGTCATTAATTGATAATCTAATGTAAGACAAAATCCACATATCTTTTATTAGCATCAGCCTAAAAACACAGAACCGTGTGCATGGTTCTGTGACATTAGGCTGGTCCTAATCAAAAGTATTCTGTGGATTGTGTTCTTGGGTTTTGGATTTTTCTTTTGGACCAGCATGACTGACAACTTCGTTGAACCTAACTTATCATCTACTTTCAAAAGATCTTGATCAACCCAATGTTAGATTTGAAAATCACATCGGGGTCATGAAAAAAATCTTAAGTGACTTAACTGTCCTCACTCTCAGTTACATCCATTGGAATCAGTGAGATCTGAGCATGCATTATTAGCCACAGGTTGCAAACTGATGGGGCATCAGTTATCACAAGTTGTGAGACACCAGCTGCACACCAAGCTTGGGGTTAACTACACCACCCATGGCCAAGTGGCCTTTTCAATCCACAGCCACCACTTTTCCACTGCAAAGAGGCGGAATATTCTGCAGGTAGAGTCTGGCACCTGCAGGCAAAATAACCTGGATGCAAAGAAAGCTGCTTCTTATCCCTTCTCCCATATGCCATTCCTCCACTGCAATTCTTCCTCACCCACTAGCATTGTACACTAGGCTTCTGGGGCAAACATGCAATGTGGAAGTGGGATTTGGCGGTGCCATATGCACCTCCAGCCAATGTGCACTTGTACGCAGGTAGGCTCACAAGAGAAAGGGAGATTAGGAAAATGTTCCAAGGTTTGATTTGCTGGTCAGTGCCTCCCCTTCCTTTGATCCTCTTAACCCATCTGAGTGATCTGATGCTGAGCACAATGCTTCCGACATCTGTCTCCTTTGTCATCCCTCATTTTATTTTGGTACCTGTCCAGCATTTTGTCATTTGCTGGAGTGACGGACGCTTGTAGTCAGTAGACTTATTCCTTTGATACAGAGGGCTGTCAGTTCAGGCTTCCCAAGGCATTCCTGTGTTTCTAAATTTATCTTTAGCCAGAAGGCCTTTCAGAGGATTCATTTCCAGTTCTTTCACTGCCCTTCTTTACCAACCCAGACTACCCTTCTCCTTCTGTTCTTCAACATATTGCTGTACTATTCTTAAAAAGACTGAATTTTGTGATATATGCACCATATATAGTGCTAATCTAAGTGGCAGGTTCCACAATCAGCAGTAGGAAGCAGTGAAGCTTTTCCTGGATTTTTCCAACTTCAGCCTCCCTCCTCCCCAAAGCAACTCCTTGCACATAGAAAAGTAGCATATATCAGGGAGAAAGTTATGCTGGTTATAGTTCTCTATTTACAGGGGCATTTACAGTGCAATCCTAAACAGAGTTATTCCAGTCTAAGACCACTGATTTCAGTGGGCTTAGACTGGAGTAATTCTGCTTAGGATTGCACTGTTAGTTTTGTTGCAAGGGGGCATTTGAACATGCAACCTTATGACCTGACCTTTACCTGCAACTGGAAGTACAGCCCAGGAAAAATTCCAGTCCAGGGGAAAAAAACCTTTATAATTAAATTCTTCTAACTGTATAAAAAGGCATTTATAGTAACTCTGTTCAGGATATGGTAGAACCGTGAATTCAACAGAAAAACATGAAGCCCACTTAAATGAAAATGGCTGATATCAGCTGATATCAGCACAATTTCATCATGTGTGTGTTTGTGTGTGATAAGAACATGTGATCTGGAAGGAATATGGGATTCTTATCAAACTGCAAGACTGCCCTGATAAAAAGATTGTACATGATGAATTCACCCAAAGGGTGATCTTCCAAGGGTGAACTTTATGTATTGTGAGATGATTTTCTCCCATACATCTCACATTAGTCAAAATAGAACTGGGTGGCCAGGAATGAGTTGTTCAGTAAGCCTTGACTAAAATATATGGCTGATTCTCATGGATTTCTAGCCACTAGTACCACACAAGGACATGAATGTGTGCACTGCCAATGGTGTGCCACAGCGCTCTGCAATGCTGACTTTTAATCTACTGCTGAATGAAGGGCTTCTACAGGGTTTTCAACAGTTGAGAGAAAGTTATCATATGCCTCTACATGACTACCCCAGTGCACGGCACTAGCCAGAACTGTGGCTGCCACGCCAAAGATCTAGATCAGCTGGTGGGACTGCGGCTCATGCAGCACAGAGCATGGTAGCATTGCCATGAAAGGAGACTATATGAAAGGACTCGTCTCGTGGCTGAAGCAGGGAGCTCCTCTGAGCTTTGTCTCAGTGGATGAGCCCATGAACAAAAAATAAATTCAAACAGGAAAAAAATATAATTTTCATACATGTTTGACAGGAATTCTCCTCCACTTTAGTCCAGAGAGGTAGCTGTGTTAGTCTGTTGAGGCAAAAATAACCCCCAGTCTTGGGGCACCTTAGCGACTAACAAATTGTTAGTCCTTATGGTACCACTAAAGTCTCTTATTTAAATAATTGATAGGAACAGAAATTCATGGAAAATTAGACTCAAGAGCAAGTTACTGAATTTGAAAAGGATCAGGACTAGAGCAAAGCTGTGTGTCACCTCAGTATCTCAGTATTTCATTGCTACTATCATTAAGAGGTTGAAAGTTGATACTTGCTTTAGGAACTGATGAAACTTGACCCCTTTGCCTATGGCAAGGGAGACCAAGGGCAATTAATGGATTTTCATACTGCATGGGTGGAGGTCTGCTTCAACACAGCTAAATTAGTTATCTATGAAGCGTACTAGTGGGTGGTGGAAAATAAACTAAACATTACATATTAAATATAATAATTTTTTACATGTACATGTAATGGGATAATTATTGGAATGGTTAACTTGGGCCCCAAAGAAGTTTTAACAATGATGCAGGCGCAAGCAAAATATGCGTGAGGTAATTTTTACAATATTTATGAGTCGGAATTACCCACTACACTTATTGACCAGGTTGGTAATATGCAGATTTCCTAGCCTCTCTCTTCAACTGTACAAAATGCAGAAAGAAGACAGTCTGTATGGCTGAGCAGCACTTTGAGAGGGAGACCGTGGCCAGGAAGCGGGCACATTACTTACGTCGTTTGCAGCCACACTTTTTTATCCTTTTGGGATCTGTGATGTCATCGTGACAGGCCTTGCAGTAAAAATATGCCCTGGAGAGGAAGAGAGAATGGAAAAACTGACACATTTCTTAATCCATACAAATGAAATTAGTCCCACATTTCCTCCTTCCTACAAGTGCCAAATTAATGAAACATGCCAGCACTAATTTCCTCTAATCTTTTGAAAGGTTTAGACATTTAAAGAAGGAAATGTTTGCTACAAGACAATTAATTTCAAACACAAGGCTGGGTGATTTAAGTTCGTGCTTCTTTTAATAAATTTAACTCAAAAATAATTGGGGGAACAGTTAATAAATATGACATGGTGGGTCAGATCAGTGGCTTTCATCTTGGAAAGAAGAATCCAAAGTGACTATTATCCAAACACAAAAGAGACAAAAACCCTGGCCTTCGCATGGGGTATCACAGGCTCAAAGCCCCCCGATTTCTGAGAAAGGGATATAGAAGTCCATTTGTTCCACTTAGTTTCACTTAGTGTAATGTTCTGGAGGAATTTTGATGTTGTCTTGAAATAAATGCAGGACAGCTGTAATTATTTCTGTAAGCGCGGTATCTGGGTAACTCCGGCGCTTTTCAGACATCGCTTTGGTTTCTAAGACACTGTTGTGCAAATAAAAGTACTTCTGCTTGTGTGTGCGGTCAGGCGCATTTTCTTCCTTCGGCACTCCCCCCCCCCTTTCACAAGCTCTCTGGTGTTCTCAGCATTCTGAGGCCAATGGCCGTACTCAGTCCTTGTCAAGCTGTTGTGAGGGCGAGAGGTTTTTTTCCGAATTTGCAACATAATATTTTAGTATGCCCAGGGTTGTGTGTGGGGTATACTTCCTTCATGACAGCCACTCAATCGCAATGTTTGCTATTAGAGAGAACAAGCTAGGGGTTTGCAAGGGTTCTGTCCAGAGGTAGGGGAGAGGATTTTGAAACTTCCTCTCGCACACAAACTCAGAGGGGCTCCCCAAGATTCTATACAGACTCAGGGGCTTGAAAAAGCCTATTTCCCCACTTCCCTCTGAAAATGACTTTCAGCTGTCCTCCACAGTTCACATTTCCAAATGGATGTCGCATCAAGCTCTGAAGGGTTTTTTTAAAAACTTTTTTCCTTTTCACTCATCTTTTTGCATACATGTTGAGTCCCCCTGAAGGTATAGAGACTCCAACCAGTTTATGACTTTATCATCAGATATGCTGGAACAAGCAGGGGAAGAACAAGATATCACAGCTGGGGAAAATGCTTGGGAGATTTCCCCTTTGACTCATCTCTCCTATAGCACTGCCCGGTGAGGTTCAGGGCTCTCAGGAACCTGCTGATCTAGGCCAAAACCTAAGAAAGGTGTGCAGGGACGATGGTGCTTTTGACCTCCTCGCTATGTTGCAAGACAGCATTTGGGAAAGGGCTGTGAGCACTTCACAGGCTCTAAGATGCTATCAGCTGTTAGGGATTTGATATGCCCATTTTTTCTTCCCTGCTTCTGTTATCTATTTCCCCCCCTCCATTGCTAGCTCCTAGCAAGCAAGGGCATGCTCAGTCTTTGCTGGGCTGTTTCTGTGTAGATGTTGGTTTTTCTTTGCTTGTTATCCTGAGTACCTGAGGACTGCTCTGGGTGTAAAGTAACCCCCCCCCCACCACCACCACCTTATTTGTGGGGAAACCTTCAGATCAGCACAGGACCATCGCATTTTAGATGGCCCAATGCAATGATGATAGACCATGGGTCAGTCTGAACTGCCTTCTTGGCTATGAATGCATGTAATACATCGTGTGGTGAGATGCTGCAAAAGTAGAGGTTGGGATGGCCAAACCTTTGTGATAACTGCAACTCTGAAGCAAGAGGTGATGGGATGAAATGCTGGGCTAAGGGTGGGGAAAAATAACTTGAGTGTTTCCTGTGTGGATTGAGGCTTTCTTCCAGTTCCTGCTTCTTCAGGATGTCCAAGACTATTTCCATATATAGCAATACAAATCCAAAATCTGGTCTAATGTGTGACTCTCTGTTCTGTTATTTGGCCACACATGTCCAGCAGCACACCAGTGGGTGTGAGAAAAACATGGGGACTGTGTGTACAAATGGAAGAGTTAATCAACTGAGATGCATGATTCTTTCTTCTCTCCAAAAGTGTGAATCATGCATAACCATACTGGGAGAATGATCCCCAGGCTCAGGCATGACATCATTTGCACATCAACAAGGGTGTGCAAATGAGGTGTGACAAACATGAATAGTTTCAGCTCCGCCTCTCCTGGGAAACAGCCAATGAAAGCTGTTGGAATATTAGGGCTAGAGACTGTTGGAATCCATTAAGGCAGAGTGTGTGTGTGTGTGTGTGTGTGTGTGAGAGAGAGAGAGAGAGAGAGAGAGAGAGAGAGAGAGAGAGAGAGAGAGAGAGAGAGAGAGAGAGAGAGAATTTGAAGCTGCTTAGAGTTGAAGAGCATTACTGACACTTGATGGTATCAGGTGTCATGTTGGGATGTGCATTTTTATGAGTGAGAATGCCAACCAAGATGCAATCTCTGTCCACATATCCATTCCAATGTTATATATGCCATCAAGTGTCTGCAATGCCCAACTCTCTATATTAGACACACCTCAGTCACTTTGCAAAAGGACATTAATCTGATACCAAAAAATAGAATATTCAAAAACTTGTGGGAGAACCATTTAATCTGCCAGGCCACTCCATTGCTGACCTAAGAGTAGCCATTCTCAAGCAGAGACGCTTCAAATGAAAATTACAACGTGAGATTTCTGAAATTGAGTTTATTTGCAAATTTGGAACAATGGATCCCCCAGGGCTGAATCAGGACATAGGATTTTTTTCACATTACAGATGCTAATTTTACATACTTTGCATCCATATTCTATCCAGCTAATACAACATGTATTATAGCCAGCTTCTTGACTATCTAATTTGCAATACCCCTCCCACCCTCTTCCTGGACTTTAAAAACTCCTACCCTCTTCCACTTCATGTTTCTGATGAAAGGAGCTTTAACTCTCAAAAGCTCACACCCTGGAAATCTACTTGATCTCTAAGGTGCTACAGGACCTGAGTCTTGTAAATAAAAGTTACTCTTGATTCTGTTTTAACCCTGCATGGTTTGAAGTTATTGGCTAAGAAAAAATAAAACACACACATGAACAACAGACATCTTGGTCGCAACCAATGGGCCTAAGTTAACTGAATAGTTAACTTAGTTATAGAGGGATTATAGAGGGAAGTTAATCCTTCCCTTTCTCAATACCTCTAGGCAGTAGCTAGGTGAGGAGTAGTGAATATAGGGAGCTCGCTGCCTGTCTGTTGGAACCTCTGGGAAGAGGAACGAGAGGACCTGGTGTGAATTTGGGTCAGAGCTCTCTGCCAGATAAATAGAGGTTAGACAGGTGGCATTTTGTGACTGCCTTTAACTACCTGTAAAGCCCCAAACCTGTATATGCAAGTTTATGATGGGTTACATGAGGTTTATAATATCATTCAGTGATACAGTGAAAGTAGGCAGAGAGAGATTTTCTTCCTCTAGCAATTCTAGAAGCTGATGAAATTGATCAGCAGCAGGTTCAGAAAAAATGAAGTATTATTTCACACGATGCATCATCGATCTAGGGAATTCCCTGCCAAATGATGTGGTGACGGCAATCAACCACTGTGGCAACACAAAGATAACACTGTAGGTC
Source organism: Eublepharis macularius (assembly GCF_028583425.1). Classification (NCBI taxonomy): domain Eukaryota; kingdom Metazoa; phylum Chordata; class Lepidosauria; order Squamata; family Eublepharidae; genus Eublepharis; species Eublepharis macularius. The sequence goes on along the minus strand of NC_072795.1, from coordinate 121,910,349 downwards.
TTGAAAGTGGATTTTATAGTGTGACAAGAGTGTATAAGGAATGTTTGAAAGAGAAAGAAACCCCAAAAGGTAAAAGAGCAGCTTGAGGAGAAGAAAGCATTGAAAATGCTTCCTTTCTATTGTATAATAAATATTAATTTAAAAGGCCCTTAGCTCTGACTGGATGAAACGGAGCTTATCATCCAGGACTGGATGAGAGAAAGAGACGAGTCTTTTCAGTTGGAAGCTAAATGACAGTTGGCAAAGGACGGTTGGTACTTGTGGGTTGGGATTACCTGAAGGAGGGAGAGCTCACTAGCTCCGCCCCCATACATTCATTCCCCGCCTCACAAAATTTCTGGCGATGACCTTGGGAACAAGAGATTTGAACGATAGGACAAACAGTGTCAAAAGTAGGGCATAATGTGTGTGAGCACATGCGTTAAATTGGCCTTAACTAGTTGCTTTTTCTAAAAGGGAAAAAAGCCTAACCTGGTTCACTGTTAACTATATATTAAACACCAGGTTATTCAAATGTAAAAGCTGGACGGAGATCCAGTTTATATAGTCCTCGCAGCGAATGCCTTACTGCTCTTCCAAAGACTGTCTTTTAAGAAAGGTGCTGGATTGTATGAACGAGGAAAAGACCTCTTACTAAATTAGCAAGCTTTGGGCAACGTCTTAGGAGAAGAAGGTTATCACAGGACCAAGTGCCAGTGGTGTCAGCAAGTGGATATTAGATGAAACCAACATTCCTGCAAGTTGAGGGTTTTTAAGATCCCAGAAAATATACCTATGGGACCAACTGGATGCTGCAGCAACTAGTTTATAAAGCTTTCAAAAGTATATTCAGGCGGGTAGCTATGTTGGTCTGCAGTAGAAAAGCAAGGTTCAAGTCTGGTAGCACCATAAAACTCAAGATGTCCAGGGTATAAGCTTTCAAAAGTCAAAGCTCCCTTATACTCTGGACATCTTGTTGGTCTTTAAGATGCTACTAGTCTTGAATCTTGCTCTTTTAAAAAGGGTTACGCCTCTCCATGGTATATTAAGGACTTGATAGCTATGATAGCGAAATGAAACAGCCATATTTAGGGGCAATGTATCAATGAATGGAAGAAGCTGGAGGGCTTGGGGAGGACAGTAGCTATTTCTCCTTATGATCTTTCTGCAGGCTTCTCAAGGAAATCTGGCTAACTACTGTTGGAAACAGTACATCGAATGGAATGGATCCTCAACTGGAGACTCTCTGTATGAATACTGAGGGTTTGCCCCATCCCATTATCACACACAGAGGACATCACAGGGGGCAAATTCTGAACCATTTTTTAAGCATTTGCCAGCAAGGTCAATATGGGGTGGCTTTAAGTTGCATAGTATACATCATGTTAACTGAAGCAGAAGAGAAGAAGGCATAATTAGTGAATTAAATTCGACAAAACAAATCCTTACCTTTTTACTTCTTTGGCATCGCTTGCAATGAAGAATCCTAAGGTGCCCTCTTGAATCTTCACTTGGTTTCCAGGATTGATTAATATACTGCCCGATGAAACAAACAAACAAAAGTACCCCATTTTTTAAAATAAAAAAACACACGTAAGAAGATAATGCCATTAGATCATGCTGCTTTTCAATTACGAAATCAAAGAAATCATTTAAGCTTTGTTCCATTATAGGGGGCCCATTACTCAGAATGTTTTTTTAAAAAAAACTAGAAACAATTTTACTGAGTTTCAAATCTGACCAGGGCATCAATATAAAATATATTAGGTATTTTAAAAAGTTAAATCAGAAACGATGGCCGGTGTTATATCATTAACTTCGAGGTCTTATATTAAATCATTCTGTATCTTGCATTGGGGGGGGGGAATCTACCAAGCCCCAGAAAAGTTTTGAAGTCTTGCTTTTATATTAAAGGTTGACAAAATCATCATGATTAGTGAAAAGGGAAATGATTTCCAAGAAAGAGTTGCTTGAAAAAGTCCTCTTCTCGTATTTAAAGGTACATGTTTCCATTGATGTCAATTTCTGTTAAAACTGAACATTATTAATGGGCCCCCTATGAGTATATGTTCCGTTATTTATGGTATAATACACACACATATATGTACTCAAGGGGAATGGTACAAGACAACCAGTTACCATTGCTAAAGAAAACATACAATGAGTATAATGGTTAATAATTCCCACATCCTAACACCCCTTCTCCATATGTACCTAATGGATAAAAATAAATTACTCATCTTTGTTGGAAAATCAAATCAGTTATGTTTGAAAGGGATGCATTATGAGAGCTGATTTCTGTGAATCTGATACATGATGATAAAATCCGGCATTCGGTTAGTGTGGAATTGAGGCAATCATCAGCAGAAACCTTGTGCTAACCAAGGGATCTTGGACACAGTATTGCCACTGGGATATAGGGTCAATACTGACGATCATAGGACAACTTATCACAGAATGCAGGCATGTAACCACTGAATTCATTAACTGAATGCATCACCCTGCCAACATTGAAGGAGAATTTTATCTCAATTGCTCAGAAATGTGAGGAACTGGTAAACCTCCCCACAGCAGGATGCTGGAGACAAGCAATTTACCACATGGTAACACACAAATATATATACTGTGGTAAGCAGGCAGTGAGTCCCCTGTATTTTCTTGCACAGAGAATCTTGCAGGAATGATTAAGATATGTGAGTCTCCAGGGGTTTTAGCATGTTAGCACTGATAAAGGCTGGGAAAGCTTACTCTAGTGTGGCATCCTAACTTCATGATGAGCATGGGTGTTGCTTGAGCACCCATCTCAATGGCATCCCAACTCCCATGGCTGAGAAACCAGATTTTCTTGTTCTAATGAAGAGGAAGAGATATTTCCCCAGCATTAACAGCCGCAGAGAGTTTGGCTGTTACTATAGCACTGTGTTGTGTTGTTGACTCCAACCATCAAGAATTCCACTTGGGCTGGCAAATTCACAATTAGTTTGGATCTGCATAGCCCTAAATTCCAGGCTACACCAAATTCTCCAAAATCTTTCACTACCAGTATAAGAAATAGGACCCCAAAGGTTTCTGATAATCCTTCTTTTTTAAAAAATTATGTTCTCTTATAATACTCGCCTCTACTCTTTTAGGCATTTTTTTTACTTTTATCTCTATCATCTTAGATGGGCTAATAAAATGGATCCTCTGAACTATTTTGGATCTTCTTTCATTTCCTATGGCAAAGTAGTTTAATAAATCTCTAGGAAATGTGTCGTTCTCTTAAGTTAGAGGAGAGCTAACATCCATGCAATATTTGTAGAAAGACGTCCTGTAACTGGAACTGATTTGCACTTAACAGAAAACATGTTTTCAAGGGATGAAGTAGATAAAAGGACAGTCCAAGCACATACGTATGAACAGATGGCACAAAACAGTGCAGGTTAGACACAGTACAGCCTCCTAGTTCCATTTTTTCAGAATAACTAAAACCTAATATTCAAAAGAGTATCAATTTTACTACTAATCTGGTTATCTGGAATACTTCCAAATGAACTGAAGATATTCCAAAGCACACTGTATGTGCAGAAACAAAGGTGATAGGTAGAGAGTGCTTTTCAGATATCCTGCAATTTTTCATATGGCCATATCTTGCAGAAGCAAAATGACTGATATAATTGACGTGGAAGGTACACACTGATATGTGCCCCCTTCTCCTTTATAGGTCAATACACACAATGGTAAGTATCGGACATGACATCATTGCTTCCTTTTCCTGTCAATCATATGAGTACTTTTGCACTAATTGGCTAGAGTACTGGAAGTAGAAATAAGAACAAAGCCACTTTGATAGTCCAAAAGCAATGGGGCATTATTTGAACCCTTAGTTTCTACGTTTGGGGAGGGATGGTGGCTCAGTGGTAGAGCATCTGCTTTGTTTTTTTTTTAAAGCCCTCTATATGTCCCTGGCCCTATTGTGTAGATTTTTGATGTTCACTCTGGGGCCTGATTTTGAATTAGATGTAATGTGTGGACAGGGTAGCAAACTCTGGTTTGTGACACAGAGCTGCAGTTCTCTGATGAGAGATATATGCATTTCCAAAAAAGTCGATTCATTTACACATTTTCCAGGCTGCATTTAAGAAAAAAAATCTTATACGTACCGGCACCTATAGAATGCAACATGTTAAGGAACCCTCAGCTGTCCTTGTGCTTTATGTGCTATCAGCTCATTGGTTCCCAAACACATTCCTAGAATTGTGTGGTTTTTAAATTATACTTTGAGCTTTAATTTACAGTGGAGGCCACAATGCAGTAATAACTGCTTCCTGCTTCTAAATGAAATAGTGATAATAAATGGTATTTTTACATGGTAAGAGGAGGAATAATATTACGGGAGATTTCAGGGTTAAGTTTAATAAAATGGTGGGCAAGCCACACGATGCTCTCCCTCAACCACCTTAAGTGATGTTCTTTGTTGAAATCCATGTGAAAATGGGGTCTTCAGAAAGAATCCAACTTATACTTGGATCCCATGTAAACTATTGACTAAACATGTGGTGAGTTGCAACAATAAAGTTCAACTGGGGGTGAATGCCTCACAAGGCCCAGCACCACATGGATGTTATAATAGGACGATGGCGATGAGGGGGGGCCATTACTGCCGGAGGGAAAATGCAAACCTACCCTTAGCCATGCAGGATCACATGGTAGAACACTAGATACATCTGCATGAACTAAATGGCCTAATAGTACCACAGACCTGAAGCCTCAGTTTAGAGTCTGTGGAACTACCTGTTGGGAGATGTATAAAAAAATTAAGTGGGTTTTAGTCCGGGGGCTGGGCTGCGGACCCCAGGCTGCGGACCCCAGACAGTTTTAAATATGGAAACTTCTGTTTAAGACATTCAACTATTGTTGTGATACTAAGCCAAAACTGGTAAATAGCTACTCACTAAAGATAAAGTTGCCAGTATCTTCTGACTGAAAAACTTGTAAACTTCATCTGTGCCCAGACAAAAAAAACACTAAGGGCCAAGCTACAAGTGACGAATGACACTTGAACGGCAAGTGAACAGACTCACGTGTATTCCTCCCTGTTCACTTGCGCTCCACGTGATCAAGTGTAGTGCAAGTGGAGTGCAAGTGAACAGGGAGGAATACACGTGAGTCTGTTCACTTGCCATTCAAGTGTCATTCGTCACTTGTAGCTTGGCTCTAAGAGACCCATGTAAGCCACCCAGAGCCTCCGAAGGGTGGTGGTGGGGAATACAGGGACATGATGCTTGTAAAATAGCATTGCTATGCCTTAGAGTAGAGCATGGTAGGAAGATATCGACAAAGCAGGAAATGCAAAGAAAGAGATTACACCTGCTAAACTTCTATCATGCAGTTAGGGATGGTACAAAAGAACCTTTTAGGTCAAGAGTAAGCATCCCCAGTTGAAGGCCAACTCCTGGCTCTTTGGTTGGTAAAATGTCCAGATAGCTAAGTCTACATCCATATGCTGTATGTCTAGGCATATAAAGAGCACTGAGACACACATAATACCTATGTATGTATAGTTTGAATTCATGTGTAAGACAAAAGCCAAACATTTGACTGGATGAGCGACAAAAACTCTATGACAAATAACTTCCATGATACGGTAGATGTGCTGTACCATTCCCCATGCAATTAAGATCACAACAAAAGATATTATTCACCATTGCATTGTAATAGCCATATTTAATTTAGCAAACATGGGATGTTCTTGATTAGTTATCACAAAAGTGGGCTGTTGTTGTTGTTTTTTCTTTTCGGATCCATGCTGTGCCCAAACGAAAAGACAGGTTGCAATGTGGCAAACAGCGAGTTAAAACAAAAATTTGGTCACTAGAGCAGCTATGAATTATAGATGGACTTTTTTTTTATCTTCATGGATTTTTGCAGCTCTTATTGACAAACAATGTGGAAGGCATGCGCACACATCTCACTGGGGAGCTGTGTGTCTCCCAGCTACCGCTTCTTTCTTCTGGGTTTCCTCTGACTGATGTTAATATAGATTCCACATATTTATATTACACAGAAAAATTCCACTACAGACACGAAAGAGAATGCAGACAACAGGCAAGGCAGCTCCATTAAAGCTACAGAATACTGAAGCTCCAGTTTCACCAAAGCAGACAATCACAAGAGCTTGCTCCCAGGGGTAAAAGCCCTTGGATAACAAAAAGAAACACAGATTACACAGTGTTGGTTGCTTTAAGAGGAACATGTCTAAACTTACGCAAGCAAAATGGTGTCGAATGCAGTATGTTCCCAAGCATTGAAATCATCTGTTACTCATGGTCATGAATCAGATTAATGAGAATAAGCACAACATAATGCCATTTTATTCTGGGAGCAAGCCAGTGCATTTTTTCTTTAAACCACACACATTTCTCACATAGCTCAGCATGCCTTTATCACTAGGTTAAAAATTACAGGAAAACAAGAAGCCAAACAAGAGGGTGCAACAACTGCAGATCCTTGAAGATGCCAAGTGTTGCAGTAACTTCTCTGCAGTTGGATCATATGAATAATGCCAAACTGACAGGAAGCTACCTCTCTTTTTTCGCATATCTACTCCAAATCCACAGGAGAGAAGGACTAAAAAGAAAGGATGTTACACACTGTACAGAGGGGTATGACAGAAACAGGAGAAGAGAAAAACAAAAACAACAAATGTGGAGGTGTGCAGTTCAAGAAGAAATAATAACATGTCGAGGATGAGAAAGATCCCAGGGTGGGCACCCTGAGAAGGTCATAATAGTAAAAAAAGAAAAGAAAAGAAACTAAGAAAGGAAGGGGATTTGGTAGTTCATGCCTTACTTATTTCAAATCCAAAACAGCAGGATGGCATGTAAGCTAGAAATACCGCTGAATATCAGCGTGCTAAAATAATACGCAAAACATGCCAGCACAAGTTGGGGAGGGGGGATGAAGCCAACTCATTCAAAAGTTCCAATCAATGACCACCTATGTTGGAATGAATATGAACATGTAGTCCAAAGAGCTACCCGGTGTGTAAGGATGTGAGATATAGTAGCATCAAGCGTGTACCATATTTCAATCCATCTGACCCAATGTTCTATCAAAAATAATAATAAACCAAAGAAACCAAGGCAATCATCCGTTATTAATGAAAGGTAAAATGAAAAAGGACATGAAGTACTGTGCAGAACATGTATGCTGAAAGAGGAATCTAGGGATATCTCCATAAAGACATGAAGGAATACAAAGACAATGTGGCAGCACAAAGGCTAATAGACAGGGGAGCAGACATTGTTGCAACACAAGGTAAATAAAATGGGGGGGGGGAGCGTTGAACAGGTGAAACAGTTTTCCTAATGAAATAACCTGATGCACCCATAGTGTGGTAAAACAAAGGCTAAAACTTGTATCTAATTTTTTTTGTTTATGTATATATATATATTTATGATACATTATAAATATTTCCTGCAAAGAAGTTAGTGCATGAGTCACAAGAACCAACAAAGAAACAAACTGTTGCTATAGAGTTCTCTCTCCTCTTTGAAACTGGGGGGATGGGGGCTCATATATAAATATACATATATATGTATATATATGTACATATGGACATGTATATATAGAAAATGATATAAATATATATGTATATATATTGAGAGAAAGATAGACAATGGTGTTATCTTCCTGAATTCTTGGCAAGGGGTTAGTCCTGAAGTTAGGAGGAGTGAAGGTAGGGCTGAGGTTGGAAGGAAAGGTAACGAAGAGGGCATACCGCTTTCGGCTTCTGCAAACGACAAGAAAAAAATTGCAAATCAAACACTTTAATAAAAAATCAACTGACACCAAAACAAAGGCAAAAAAACCCTTTCATTTCAAATCCTCCGAAGGCTGCAACATTTTGGTTCTTTTTTAGAAAAAGGTTTTTCTGCAGAAAATGAGGATAACAAATAAAATGCAGAGACAGGGAAAGAGTTTAACAAAGGCATAAAACACTGGGTACATGAGAGAAGGAATGCCGGTCATCTTTCCATTCTCTTTTCTTCAATGAAAAAAGGACACAGTAAAACTGTATCTGAGGACAGAGGGTTTGGGTTGGACAAACTGGTTTTTGCATTCCAGTGTTGGAACAGCTAGTTTTTAACAAAAGTTTTCATCAACTTTTCTTTAAAGATGCTCTCAGATGGGATGTTTCATTCTCCTTTTTTTACTCCTGCCATTCTTGAGGCTTCAGTGCTTCCAGAAACTTTGGAAAAGTTCAGAAAGGTGGGTCCAGGTGACCCACACTGCAGAACACTACTATACACTTTGGGGGAAGCCTGCTTGATTCATACAATACAAAAACCTTGTGGTCATCACAAGAACTTTGCATCACATGTGCTGGGCATTCTGTGCTTCCCAGGCACGCACAACATCAAACCAAATCAGGACCATGACATGCATGGAAGGGGCCTGAGATGCATGCCATTGTGCTGACCTAAAATGGCTGCTAGATTGGGCGGGAAAACTTATATGTAATGATGCCTACGCTCACATTTCCTAGTGGAGCAAACAGTGGCTTCTCAGGGCAATTTCAGGAGGGAAAATGGTGCGGGGTGAAAGGTCAAAGATCCTCCTCTTTGCACACTGAGGTACCATCTGAATCAGGCCTACAAATGCCTGGGAATTACAGAACTCCCAGTGCACACATTATACAAAGTGCATGCGTTATACTTCACATTGTGTGAAGTGGCCCTAAAAGGTTAATTAAAATCTTTCCCCTAAATACATATTCTTGTTCCACTGATTTCAGCAGTGCAGACAACGTTATAACACTTGATAATCATTGCTCATGAGAGACAGAATTTTGGTTGTGTCCTATTTCAAAAACCTACAAACCTCTTTGAACAGAAAACACAGAGGGACAGAAAAGAAATCAAGATGTATATTGACTGCAGCATGCTGGGTGGGAAATGTAAGCATCATATCAGCTTTTCAACTGGCGAAAAGGGGAGGAGAGGGCTCTTTTGGCATCCATAAAAGCTATGTTGGGGATTGAAAGACCCATGAGGACAAAAGCCACATGGGATGACAGCTACAGTGAGGAAGGGGAATAACTGCGCAAAGACTGAGCGAAGAAGTTGGTAGGATCCAACCTAGTTCGCCTAGGATAGCAGTGACTAATGTGGACTCTAGGGAGAAGGCATTTAAATGATAAATATTGCCATAATTCAATGCATGACAAAATAATAACCACCAGAGATCTGGTTTAATGCTCTACAAATGGTTTCTTCTAAAATACTAACTTGTGGGCTCCAGGACAGTACTTACGGACACAAGATGTACACCCACAATCCATGTACAATGGTAGGAAGAAGGATTTCATTAGTACTTATGAATAAGTGATATGAAGTCTGTGAATTAATATTATATATGTTTATATGTTGTGTATCTATATAGTTAAATCTTCCAAGCTTTTGAATGACTTAAGCCATGAAATACCAGGGTGTATTATAAAAATAAACGGTCTAAAACTGATCCCATGTTTGCAATGTTTAGATGTCCCGATCTTCTTACTATTGTGCTCTATTTTGAATTCTACGGATCACGTGAAAATTTTAAATAGCTAGGCTAGGGTACAAAAACACACACACAACTATTGTCCATCCCATGGGGTTGGACTTGCATTTTTTGCCGAGCAGCATCTCTCCCACCCCACGTCTCATAGCAAAATGCTTTTGAAACGGACTTGCAATATGGCATATCAAAAGTCCCAATGGGCATCCTGAGTGATTAGTAAAGGTGCCAACTCTGTACCAGGAAATTCCTGGAGAGTTGGGGCTGGAGCCTGAAAAGCATGGGGATTAGGGAGGGAAGTAGAGTTGCCATTCCCCCAGTGGTGCGGGGGGATCTCCCATTCCCACCCTCCACCCTCAACCACCATTCACCTGGCCAATGGGGGGAAAGGTGAGGGAACAGACCTCCAGGCCATGCTCCCAAGGTGGTGTGATGTCTTGCCCCAGAGTGACGTCAACATGCAGGTCCAAGAATGCTCCTGCGCTTCATACGGGGCCAACTAGGGCCAAAATCGGGAATTCAGAGCCCAAATCAGCCAGGTGTGAAGTACACGCCTGCTGTCAGGCCTGTGCGATGACATCAGTTCCGTGAAGTGACATCATCATGCAGGCCTGGGAGTGCCCCCATGCCTTGCACAGGGCCATTTGAAACCCAAATAGGGAGGGGAAAGACAGGGGGAAAGGCCTACAGGGCGCACTCAGGGGTGGCACTCCTACACTTTGCACAGGGCCAATTTAAGCTTCAAATGGGCTGAATTGGGCACATGCTCCCAGGCCTGCATGATGATGTCACTTCCTGGAAGAAGAAAAAGGTGAGTGCCGGGTCCCCTAACTCCCGCCAGAAGGGTAAGGGGACCTGTGGTAACCCTAGGCTAGTCCCAAGAATCCTGGTAAACTAAAGTTCCTAGGGTTCTTTGTGCTGAAAACTTCTTAGTGGTAAGGTTCTTGCTCTGCTTCAAGTTTGGGAGAAAAATGGAGGCAGGATGCTGGCAAAATGGAAGAGGAGGGAAAATAGCTGCAGGAACAGCCAGGGCAAAGCATTGTGGAATGGGACAGTTCTTTCAGAAATTTCAGCAGACTCTCTGAAGAAAGTTATTAGGAAAGAGGGAATGCATTCAAAATCAATATTCATCCATGCCTACTTTGGATCTAGTGTAATCATAAGCATTTTCATCTTTCTAAGCCCACTGACTTCAGAGAGTTTGTAAACATATAACTCTGCTTTGGACTGCACTGCAAATGGCTAAGAGACTTCTCTATGATGCAACATCGATTGACATGTTTCCAGTGCTGTTTTGCGGTGACGGATTTATTTCAGCTCCCTCTGAATTTCATAAAATCACCCCAATTAATTTAAAAGAAAGACAGATTATCCCATTTACTAATGAGGTGTGAATGTGGGAAGCTCCATTTTTAATGTTTGTTAGTAAATGGCAATAAAAATTACAGCAAAGAATCAGAGCTTGGATTCTTCAACATGAGTAAATTAACTTATGTAAGCATTTGCTTTTAACGTTGCTCACCCATTCGTCATTCTAATAATGAGCAGAATTGCTCAAAAGCAAAAGCTGGCTTCACATCTGCTAATGCGTCAGAGGGCTGCTCAGTGGAAACGTTTTGGATGTATCATTGAAGAAAACTTTTTAAAACCTTTCAAATTTGTGCTTTTTTTTAAAAAAAGGCACCTTTGAAATACACAGGTCTTATTATTTGACAAAATAAGACAAACACTGGAAATCACACACACACCCTTTTTACGTATCATACATCAGCCAAGGGTTACAGGAGATATGTAGGACCAAACATATGTATGACTTTGTTCCAAGCAGAGTTTTTAAGTAGTAATTGAAGAAGAAAAGAAATAATAGGTACCAAATAGGAAATCAATCAGTTTGGAAGTACAATCCCCCACCACTTCAAGTTTTCAAAAAAATGGTGACAAATTTGGCAGAATCCTCGTAGGGTCTCTCTGAGATGGCTGCTGTACAGAAAGATTGTGTTTAACCACCATCTGATGGTTGCTGGGAGGAGAATGTACATGGGTCAAGAGAGACAGAGTGGTCCAGTGGTTAGAATGTCAGAGTCAGGCTGATGAGATCCAGGATCAAATTTCCATTTTGCCATTAAGCTCACCAGGTGACCTTGCATCAGGCACTGTATCTCATTCTAGCAGACCTCACAGTATTATTTTAACAATCAAATGGAGGGGGAACAACTATATATCGTCCTGAAGATGAGAAAAAAGAGTGAAACAAAAATGTCATGAATAAAATAATAAATAAAAAGGACGATAAAGGCCAGTATTAGGTGCCAAGGAAAGTGTATGTTATAACCCAAATTACTTATCTTGTTTTCAGTCTGTGTTTGTTTTCACAAGTATCGAAAAACACTTTCCATTTTTTGCCAATTTTCAGCACGTTACAAATGCATTGGCATTCTTCCAGCATTGTTCTTCTGGCTCAATATTCCTTTTTAAGCTTTGGCCTCATAGCCATCAGGCTCACTGACTCTTATTGCTGTTTTATGCTATTAGTTGTGGTAACCCACATGGCTTTTGCTGATCACATCATGAAGCTCTCCTTGATGTGATGAGATGATAGACCCGTGTAAATGAAACAAAATGGGTCACCAGAGCCAATCAGACTAGAAGACCACTTGAAGAAATGAGAATGTCAACTATGAATGAGGAAAAGGGTACCAAAGAAAAGGCAAAAGCCCTAGGAACAGAAGCATATTTGCATGTCAACAATAGCTACATAACTTCCAAACACTAATCTGGTCATTCAAAAGATTAATTCAGAGAAGTAACTTTAAATTTATTTATATATTTATTTACTTCATTTATACCCAGGGTTGCACCTGAAACACTGTTGGAAGAAGGGGTGGGGACGAAATCCAGACATGACATCAGGACGCTCTAGGATTTGCCAAAAACTCTATGGTTAACCTTGGCGGGGGGTGGGGGTTGGCAAATCCAGAGCACCTCTCACCTGGTGTCATAACATCACTTCCATGTTTCTCCTGAAGTGAAATCAGCATGCCATCATGATGTTGACATGCTGTTCCCCTCTCCCCACATGCTCCCAGGGTTGCAGGCTGCAACATGGGCAACCTTATTAATACTCCACTTTTCTCCTCAGGAGGGACCCAAAGGAACTTGAAACACTCTTCCCTTCTCCATTTATCTGTACAACAACTCTGTGAAGATGAATGTGTGTGACTGGTGCAAGGTCACCCAGCAAGCTTCCATGGCAGGGTAGGGATTTGAACGGATTTCCCAGACCCTCGTCCAACACTCTAACCACCATACTACACTGGCTGTACATCACAATCAAACTATGCATTTTATAGTTCTTTGGGAAATAACCTCCTCTTCTCCTCTCTAGGCAAGAGCCAACATTGTAGACAAAGGGCTGGACTTGGGCCAAACTAGAGTGTCTCCAGAAAGATCCATCATAGAGGCCCCTGACTCTGATCTAAGCAATAATGTGGGAGAAGGGCTGCTTAACCCTTTCCTATATACTTATTCCACTCCCAGGGGGAAAAAAACCACCCATGGATCAGTTATCCCTATGCAAGGTTGGAAAGCAGCCTGGGGGGCTATTTTGATTAGGAAAAATGACCCATTGGAAGGGTGATACCCGCTTTCCTGGGCTGCTTTGCTAACAAAATCCAGCACTCCCCTGCAGTTGCATTTAAATGACAAAAACAATCAAGGGCCACTTCAGGGGTCTTCTGGGATTGTAAATTTGGCCCTGGAACCAGGGAGACCTGTGTTCAAATCCCTCAGCTATGAAACTTGACTGATGACCCTAGGTTGGATCGAACCAGCTCTTCTGCTGGTGAAAATAGCTGGAGGGATGTCCTTTGACCATCCAAAAAGGTTGTGCTGGGGGTCATGGGACCTGCATGGACAAAGGCTATGTGGGGAAGAATTTGGCAAGACAGAACAAAAAGCTGGCTGGAACTCCCTGTCTACCTCTACCTAACAGACCATCTAGATGAGATGCATGACAAGGATCAGAGCTCTCTTGATCACTTTAATCTTAACACTGCCTGTTTGCCTGTTTCCTTGAATTCCCAATAACCTCCCTCTGAAACAAAGGAGTTTAATGGCTGTAAAATGTGGATACTTTCCCTATGTGTCTGAAATAGGGCAGGGAGGATCCTTTGGGTGAGGTGTACATTCTTTGGTAATTTCAGCATAAATGGAAGAAGGGAACACTACTGTTAAATTTGTGTTTCTCATTTAATCTAACGGTTTAAAAATATGAATACAAAAACAATAGCATTAACGATTAATTTAAAGAGTCCGAAGTCCGAACTGAGTTGTTCAAAAGAAAACAAACTGGAAAACACCCACAATATTAAAAAAAAACCCATGTGCAGATTATTAGAGAGATCTGGGGGCTGTTTCTAAAAGAGGGTCATGGTCCCTCCACGTAGGGAAAGAGCGCGTGTTCCTCATGTAGGAAATGAGCATGGCTCGGAAGAATAAGAGGGGGGTGAGGGAAAGTATGTGCCATTTCCTTTCCTCTCTCACCTTTCCTGTTGATAACCGCTGTTGCCCTGGGTTGTGCCCTTCAGTCCTTCCAGTGAGGTCCAGAGAAGGCTGCTCCTTCTCTCGGCTCCTCCCAACTGTCCCCTTATGTGGCTCCCTGCCTTTCTGTCAATTGTAAAATGGCCTTCAAGATTCCAGAAGCCAATTGTTTCATCACAATTCCTTTTCTCAGGCAGAGGGGCAGGGTGTATACTATGTGCAGCATAGAATCCTGCACATAATACCCTTTTACACATGTAAAGTTCTCTCTGGGCATGCAGCTAAAACCTACTGAACATGATAAATTCACATTCTGACATCACAAAGAGCAAGAGAGAAAATACTGATTGACAACAACGTTCTTGAGCCATAAAAATCCAGTGTTTACTTGCCAGCAGCATTTCAACGACATGCCGGTTTGCATTTCCTAAAAAAAGCTCTCTTTTTTCAAAGTGAAGAGTTTCACAAGTTCATTCAGGCAACCTGCCCAGTTGAAACACATTTGGCAGATCAAAATGAATTTTATGGCACATTATTATCAATATGGATTTGTATGATTATCATTGAATGTGAATTCAATTTCTACAAATATTAACTTTTTCCCCTTTTCTACTTTGTTTTGGGGAGTTAGGCCTGAATCCTACTACTTTGCTTGGCAAAGAATGAAGTCTTCCTCCAGTCTAAGGAGGCTTCCTCCAAGATTAGAGGTTCGTCCACATTATTCTCTAGTTTACAGCCAAGGAACAAATCTGGCCCTGGAGAAATATCATGCTGGACCAGTAAAGAACCAATATATAAAGATAATTTACTATATAATATAAGAGGTAATGGGAAATAATAATTAGCATTATTATTACACCATCACTATCCATAAGGAAATTAGAACCATGTTTGCACCTCTCTTCTTCTGTAACATTCCTGGGTATAGATTAAAATCTACGTACCTAAGGTACAGGGGCAGACTGGCTATCTAACTGAAAGGGAAATTTCCCACTGGGCCACTGCCCTAGAGGATCACTGGCAGCCAGGGGTAAGTAAAGCCAAGTCCCAACACCTCTGCCAAAGCCTCAGGGGCCACTTGGCTCCAGTGACTGGCAACAGTAATCTGTGTCAGCACGCCCATCGTCTCCTGGACCAATGGATGAACTAATGCCCATTGTTGGAATGGCTGGGCTGATTGGCTCCTACAGCCCTGGCTTGTAGCACCATAAGGACCACTTGGTTTGGCATGTTCCAGGGCCGTTTCCTTTTCCTACTCTGCTTCTGCTAAGGTAGTTAAATGATGTTATTTATCCAGATACAGTGGCCATTTGTGCATCCTTCCCCTTATTTCCCCCTCTCTCTTATCTCTCCCCTCTTTGTTGTGTCCCTTATTGCAAGTTCCTTGGGGCACAAAGCTGTGCTCCAGAAAGTACCATGCACATTGAAGGCACTATAAAAATAATAATGTTAATAATAATAAGCAAAAGAATTTGTCGCCTCTGACAGCCAAATTCCAATATTTCAATTGGACAATTTTTTTTATCAAGTATATAGAAGAAAACCATCCCCAAAGTAAAAAGCAAGACTTTAAAAGCAGTCGAAATTAAAATATCCTTCTTTTTAACCAACATTATGGGAATCTGGATCAGGAAAAGGATGATGCAGCCATCTGATTAGGTTATGTGAGCTGGTGTAAAGTGATGTTGCAATGGCTGAGGATTAAAATGCGTTCATAGGTAGAAAAACCCATTCAGGGGTAGGATGGGGAGAAGACATCTAAGCAGGCCATTATTATCCAAGGTGCATTATGAAAACCAGTCAGTTTTTGTAGACAGTTACATACCTGCTTTCCCGTTTTTCCGACTTGTATTCTATGGCTATCATTAAAAGCCTTAGCTTTGCAAAGACCAGTCTGAAAGAAAGAAAGAAAGAAAGAAAGAAAGAAAGAAAGAAAGAAAGAAAGAAAGAAAGAAAGAAAGAAAGAAAGAAAGAAAGAAAGGTGTCACCAGATTAAAAGAGGTTAAAACCAAACACTTTTCATTACAAGACATATTAAGACATAACTTTCAGTTGAAAACAGGTGGCAACATTGTCCCTGCTACCATTAAATCTACTTCTCTACCAATTTAAACAATATAGTCTGTTTTTGCTGACTGTATCAAAGAATATTTCTAAAAATAGAGTGAGACTTTTAGCAATTTTTCCTTTTATTTTCCCACTCATTGTCTTCACACTTCTTTAAAAGAGACACTTGTCAAACAGATTGAAATACTTGAGAACTTTAAAAATAAACTAATATTTACCAACTTTTATACCAAGTGGGTAACTAACCTATCTTCTTGCTTGTATGAAGGAAAACATACTTGCAGATACATGCTACAGATAACCATGTAGAAATTTTGCGTCTCTTTTTTATAGATGGATGACTGTAAATGTAAGCAAGTGCAGATTTAGAAGTTCTTATTCAGACATAATGCCATACATTGCTTCCATTCATAACACACTCTCACAGTGTGAATTAGATATAAATGACTCCATGATAATACCATGAAAAACAGGGTTTCTCACCTGTAACTGTTGATCGTCGAGTCTCTTCTGTGCAGACACACATTGGGACTGCGCAGGCGCAGGCCAGCCGCGGAAAAGATTTTTCTAGCTTCCAGAGATGTGAGGGGGACGTTCGGATCCACCGCGCATGCGCGCCGGTGTTCCCGCCAATTTTGAATGCATATATATCCGAACGTCCCCGGCATTCCCTCAGTTCACCTGAGCCGCCGGAGAAACTAAATTAACGAAACACTCACAGCGGGGCAGGCGGGAGGGAATGTGTGTCTGCACAGAAGAGACTCGACGATCAACAGTTACAGGTGAGAAACCCTGTTTATCGTCTTCGTCCTTCTGTGCAGCCCCACATTGGGAGAGTAACTAGCATCTCACCAATGGGGGCGGGTGTGAGTGTCTACTTGAACAAGGACTGTAGGACAGCTGTGCCAACAGCCGAGTCACGTCGTGCATGCACATCCACAGAGTAATGCCGGATGAAAATGTCTGCAGAGGACCATGTCGCAGCTTGGCAGACGTCCTGGAGCGGCACTCCTCGCAGGAAGGCAGCAGAAGCAGCTTGCGCTCGAGTGGAATGAGCGGTAACCAACAAGGGACACTGGACTCCAGCATGCCGATAGCAAAGTTTAATCGTAGACACAATCCAGCGAGAGATGGACTGGGCAGAAGCAGGTGAGCCCTTGCGAGGGCCAGAGTAACACACAAACAGGGCAGGAGACTTCCTGAAACATTTGGTGCGGTGCAAATAAAACAATAAAGCACGCTTTACATCCAATGTGTGTAGTGCTCGTTCCCCTGGGGATGAGGGCGTTGGAAAAAAGGAAGGGAGGAACACCTTTTGCTGTAGGTGAAACCTTGAGACTACCTTAGGCAGAAACTCCATGCTAGTGTGGAGCATGACAGTACCAGGGAAAAACTGCAGAAAGGGAGGGTCACACCGCAGGGCAGACAGCTCCCCAACACGCCTAGAGGACGTGATTGCCACCAGGAAAGCCACCTTCTGAGTGAGCAAAGGCAGGGGGCAGGAAGATAGAGGCTCAAAGGGCTGGAGCATCAGTTGGGAGAGAACCAGGGAGAGACTCCATTGTGGAATGGGATGGGCCCTAGGAGGGAAGGTCTTGAACAGGCCCTTCAGAAACTGCTTGGAAAGCCAGTGAGTAAAAACGGTCTTCCCATCAATCTGCTCATGGAAGGCAGAGATTGCAGCCATGTGGACCTTAATACTGGAAAACGCAAGGCCCTGGGAGCAGAGATCCAGGAGGTAGTCCAGGATGACAGGGAGCGGGCAACTAAAGGGAGAAACCCCCTTTGGGGCCAACCACCGGGAAAAACGTGACCACTTCCTCTGGTAGGACAACCTGGTGGACGGTTTCCGGGCATTCAAGATCACCCCAAGCACCCCAGAAGAGAGGTTCATTCCCGGTTGCCCAGAAGCCAGGCAGCCAGATTCAGTACAGCCACATCGTGATGCCACACCCCGTCCCTGGTTAAGAGGTCCGGGGCGTGAGGCAGGGGGAGGCATCGCCCCTGGGACAGGGAGAGCAAAAGGGGGAACCAATCCTGGCGAGGCCACCGAGGGGCAACGAGGATACAGCGGGTTCGGTAGGCCCTGACCCTGGAAAGAACCTTGTACAGGAGCGGAAAGGGCGGGAAGGCATAAAAGAGCCCTGGGGACCAAGGTATTTGGAAGGCATCCCCTAGGGAGTGGCGGCCAATGCCGGCCCGGGAGCAGAACAGCGGGGCCTGTTTGTTGCGGGCAGTGGCGAAGAGGTCGACCAAAGGCGTGCCCCATGTGCGGAAAACCTGGTCGAGGTAGACCCTGTTTAGGGACCACTCGTGCTGAGGCAGAAACACCCTGCTCAGCGCATCTGCCGAGGTGTTGAGCTCCCCGGCAATGTGCACGGCCCTGGGAAGGACGTTGTTGGCCACGGCCCAATTCCATAGAGTCGTTGCCTCCTTGCAGAGCTTGAGCGAGACCGTTCCCCCCTGCTTGTTGAGATAGTAGCAGGCCGTGGTATTGTCCGACAGGACCTGAATCTTCCTGTTCCGAACGGCATCTGCAAAAGAAGCGAGGGAGTAACGGATCGCCCGAAGCTCAAGAAGGTTGATATGCATGGACGCCTCAGATGGGGACCAGATGCCCTGAGCCGAAAGCTGTCCACAGCGCCCCCCCCATCCCAAGTTGGAGGCATCGGTATAAACTGTGACCTCAGCTAGGAAGGGGCCGAAAGGACAACCCTCAGACAGGTTTCCAGGGACAGTCCACCAGGCCAGAGAGCGCAGCACCACCCTGGGAATGGAGAACTTCTGATGCTGGCCCATAGTGAGGGGGTTGTACCTCCGGACGAACCAGTTTTGCAGAGGCCTCATATGCAGGCGTGCAAAGAAAACCACCCCAGTGGAGGAGGCCATAAGGCCCAATAACGTTTGGATCAAAAGGGCAGTTTGGTAACGGTTATGCAGGAAATGACGGGCTAAGGAAGAAAGCCTGGTCAGGCGATCTGGAGGCAGGTAGGCTCTGCCCCGTGGTGAGTCTAGATGAACCCAAATAAACCTAATGGCTGTGCCCGGAGTAAGGATGGACTTATCCCTATTAACCACCAAGCCCAACTCAGCCAGTACAGACAAAGTGAGGGCAATATGGCCCTGGAGAGAGTCAGCTGAGGGTCCCACTAGGAGCCAATCATCCAGGTACGGGTAGATAAAGCACCCCCTGGACCGTAGGTATGCCACCACAGTGGCCATGCACTTCGTAAAGACCCTGGGCGCAGAGGCCAGCCCAAAAGGCAACACCGTATATTCATATACAGAATCCCCATAGGCAAACCGCAGATACTTCCTGTGGCCCTCAAAGATGGAGATGTGGAAGTAGGCGTCTTTCAAGTCTAGAATAGCTAACCAGACGCCCACCTCTAGGAGCTCCATGACCCGTACCAGGGTCAGCATCCGAAACTTCTCAACCTTTAAATAGCTGTTGAGGCCCCTAAGGTCCAAAATGGGCCGGGAACCTCCATCCTTCTTATCCACAAGGAAGTACCTCGAGTAAAATCCCCACGGGGAAGCAGCGACATTGACCACCCGGACAGCACCTTTGTTAACCAACTCTATAACATTATTGTGCAACATAACATCACAACATGGAGAACAACGGGGAGGGAGAGAGAGAGGAGGTGCATCTGTAAACATTAACTTGTAACCATGGGCCACAATGGACAGGACCCAAGTGTCAGAAGTAACACGTTGCCAACAGGGCAAAAAAGGCCGAAGCCTGTCCAGAAACTGGGCAGCAGAGGAGGCGTCCTTGGAGGCCAACAGGGGAGCGTTCAGGCTTAGTCAGAAGACCGAGGGCTTCTGCACCGAGGTCGAAGGCTTGGGTGAAGAAGGCTGTTGCCTGCCCTTGGACCGGCCGGAGCGCCGGGAAGAATGACGCTGCTGGGCTGAATAGGATCGGTGACCGTAGGACTGGCCCGAGAAGAAGCGCCCTTGACGCTGCTGGTAAGGTTGGTAAGGGGCCTGGTAGGATCGGAACCGACCATAACGATACCTCGGACCCGATGACTGAACCGAGGGGGCGACTCCGAGGGACTTGGCCGTCTGCTGATTCTTTTTCATCAGGGAGAGGGATTCATCCGTCTTCTCCGAGAAGAGCTGGGGCCCCTCGAAGGGGAAATCCTCCACTTTCGCCTTCTTTTCAGGCGGCAGGGCAGTGGACCGGAGCCAGGCGTGTCGACGCAGGACCACCGAAGTCGCCATCGAGCGCGCCGCGGAGTCGGCAGCATCCTTGCCCGCTGTCATTTGCTGTTTTGACAGCCGTATGGCCTCTGCTTGAAGGGCCTTCACCAAGTGGCGGCGATCCTCGGGGAGATCGGAGAGGTAAGAGGACAGCCGTTTCCAGAGGAACAGATTGTAGGACCCCATAATGGCCTGGAAGTTGGCAATACGGAACCCCAAAGACGCGGACGAGTAGAGTTTCCTGCCCATGCCATCCAGCTTCCTGCCTTCTCGGTCCGCCGGCGCCGACGAGGAACCGGAACGGAACCGAGCCTGACCCTCCTCAGCCACGATTGAGGAGGGTTTCGGATGACTGAAGAGGTACGGGCAATCATCCTGCTTTAAACGGTAGTACCTCTCTACCTTCTTTGCCGTCGCGGACACGGACGCCGGTGTTTGCCAGAGCGCGAGAGCGCTGTCAACAAAATCCTCCACAGGGGGAAACGCCACCGACGCGGGGGACCCGGAATACAGAGCCTCCAGTAGCTTACTCTTGGGCTTGGAGGTCGTGGAGGAGACGTCTATCTCCAGCGCGGCAGCCATCCGCACCATCTGCTCGGAGAACAGCCTGTAGTCGTCATTCGGAGACGATGAACGGGGCCCACCCACGGTGTCATCCGGGGAAGGATCAGAGGCCGCATCTGAAGAACACTCCGACGGTGACGCCAGACCTTCCTCATCCTCGGAATCTGAAAACTCCGGCGAGGTTTGTGTCGGAACCGAGGACCGGTGAGCGCTCGGGGCCGACGGACAAGTCGCCGGAACCGACGGACGCAGAGGCAAGCCAGGAGGTGGAGGAGCGGATGCCGGGAGCCCGACTGGCTGAGCCAGAACGGAAACCACCGGAACCGAAGGGTGCTGCAGGAAGGGCAGCGACTGCTGGAACCACGCCACAAAATCCTGCCAGGAGGTCATGTTCCCAATCCCCGCGACAGGCTGGCAAGGGGGCAGAGGAGCAGGCACCGGGGCGGGCCAGCGAAGAGGCATCGGAACCGACGAGGTAGATGGCAATGGAACGGAGGTCTCCGAAGGCGCCGGGGCGGAAGGCAGGGAGCGTTCGAATGACTGGAACGGTTCCGTGAAAGATGGGAACGACACGAATTCCTCGGGAACCGACGGAGGAGGCGTGCAGGGAGGAGACGGGGTGTGGAGACTCACCACATCGTCAGGGATCAGGACCGGTCCAGATGGAGTACCAGGTCGCACAGTCGGAGCCGGGGATAAAGCACGGCCCTTGGCCCTCGATTTCGCCTTGGCCTTCTTGGGCTGGGGTTCCGAAGCAGCCTCTGCGGCCGAGGGCTTGGAGGAGGACTTCGGCTTGGATGCGGAACGCTTCTTGGCCTTCCGGTCAGAAGGACGATCCCCGGAACCGGAGTCAGGTCGGGCCTCCGGAACGGGTTGCCCCGTCGGTTCCGCGGGGAGCTGCTCTGGCGACTTACGAGACGGCGCCGGCGACGGAGCGGCGGAGCGGGGTCTATCTCCCGAAGAGCCGGATGGCTTGGGGGGGAGAAGGTTAGCATCCCACAAAAAGGCACGGAGCCTGGCCTTCCGATCACTCCTTGCCTTCGGGGTGAAGGACATACAGATGGAGCAGCGCTCGACAACATGCCCCTCGCCCAGGCAGATGAGGCAGAGCTCATGGCCGTCCGAGTGCGTCATTTTAGTGCCGCACTTAAGACACTTCTTAAACAAGGAAGTTTGGGACATAATGAACGGTATCTCCCACCGACAAGGGGAAAAAATACCGACCAGAAGATCACAATCCAAAACTCCGAAGAGACGCTGAGAGGATAAACGCTAGACAATAGAACCTTTTCGTACGGCGGCGAAAAAGGAACTGAGGGAATGCCGGGGACGTTCGGATATATATGCATTCAAAATTGGCGGGAACACCGGCGCGCATGCGCGGAGGATCCGAACGTCCCCCTCACATCTCTGGAAGCTAGAAAAATCTTTTCCGCGGCTGGCCTGCGCCTGCGCAGTCCCAATGTGGGGCTGCACAGAAGGACGAAGACGATCTGTGGATTCTAGATCCAGAGGAGTTAGCTGTGTTAGTCTGTAGTAGCAAAATAGTAAAGAGTCCAGTAGCACCTTTAAGACTAACCAACTTAACTGTAGCATAAGCTTTCGAGAACTACAGTTCTCTTCGTCAGATGCATCAGATGTGGATTCTAGACAGCTATACCTCACAAGTCTGTCTATAACCAGAAGACAGATGCATGTGAAGTCAATGCTCACAGGAAGACATTTGTACATGCATCAGGTATAGCAGTGACTGATACCCTGTATTTGCAAAACAAAATTACATAAGCTTTGGCCTGAGCATGCTCCTTTAAATAATGCATTCTCCAGAAGCTGATTACAATATTAATAATCTTCTACATAGATAAAATTAGAATCTGCTTTTTTAAAAAATTCTGTTTTCCCAATAAACAATGGTCTGTTCAGGACAGATTCTTGGGTGCAGACTGCACCTAAAAGTGACAAAATCCCATTCATAGGACACGGGCACACTAACTTGCTCCCCCTTGGGGATTGGACCATTGCAAGAGAAGGATCAGCATTGCGTGCTATGGCCAGGTAAAAGCTGCCTCAGGCAGCATGGCTGATTGGAGGAGTTTCTGAATCTGGCTGTAGGACCCCTTCCCATTGTCAGTCTTTTGTGAGCAGGGTAACCCAGCCTTCCTCCCTGATGCTTCACCTGCCCACCCTGGAGACAGGGTGGGTGAGAAAGTGAGGAAATTTTCTGGACATCAGCAAATCCTCAGTTTAAGCCTTATTAATCTTTCAATTGTTTCTTTTTTGTAAATTCTACCCTTCCTCCAAGAGGCCCACACTCTTCTCCCTCCCTTGTTACCTTCATAACAACCATGAATGATAATGACTAGCTCAAGATTACACGATGAACTTCATGGCCAAATTAAAGATTTGAACCTGCTGCTCTGCAATCCTAGTCCAGTGAAGGAGAGAGACAGAGAGGCGAACTAAGGAACTCCTGCCAGTACTGAGAGAAGCCAGCTGCTTAGCCTCACCCTCCTCTGTGCCTGAGGCACTATAAGAGCGCCTGCCTCCAGGGCCCTATGCTGTCAGAGAGAGAGAGGGAGAACTCCTGCCTATGCCAAGAGAGATCAGCTGCTTTGAATGATACTAACACTGTATGCCTCACTTTGCTGCTCAGCTGGATTTAGTTCTGGCTGTATACATCTCAGGCCTGCAGGTTGGAATGTGCCTCTAGGATCAGTATATCACAACAATTGGGGGGGGGGAAGTATGGTGGTGGGAGGAGGTACAGAATTCAAAAAAGTGGGTCAAGATATGGATATGCTCGCCTCCCTTCTAACCTCCGTTCCATCCCTTGGACTGATGATGGTCGGGCCCAGCACGTTTCCTTCTCTTCCAGTCTGATGTTGTGTAATGCCACATCAGTGAAGAACAAAATTGAAACCATCCAGGAGCTTATTAGGAAGGACAATTGTAACCTGGTTTGTGTGACTGAGACCTGGCTGAGTACAGAGGATGTGGTCCCTCTCATGCAATTAACACCACCAAGTTACTTGGTCCTTCATCAGCCTCTAACAGAAGGTTGTGGGGTGTAGTGATACTTCTCCAAAATATTTTTCCCTTCTGAGGGTCCTTGTGCTAAAGATTTCAGGCACTGAACGTTTGGGAATCTGGAGAAAGAATGGGTGTTTTGCTGGTATACTGACAGCCCAGCTCGCTAGCTGACAGCCTGCTGAGGCAGTCAGAGGCTGCTGCTGATTGGGTGCTGCAGTTCTCCAGGTCGGTGGCCCTGGGAGACTTCAACATCCACACAGAGGCTGTCTTATCAAGGGCAGCCTTAGACTTTATGGCTGCCATAGTCACATTGGGTCTTTCCCAAGTTGTGCAGCCAGCAGGAAGCTGGCTACACATTAGATACGATCTTTTGTTCACTAGTGCAGGATTTGTTAGCTGCCACCTCCCACTTGGGCAATGAGCAGATTTATGCTCACTTGCAGAGACTTATGTATCCTAATGGATTCCAGAATTCATAACAGGATTTCTCTGGGCCTGCTTTATATATATATATATATATATAACTTTAACTGGATGAAGTTAAATCCTTTGAAAACTGAGGTCCTGTGGCTAGGAAGGACTTGGGATGTGGGGAATTTGCCACTCCCATTACTCGATGGAGCCCAGCTTTCTGCTGAGGATTCCATGAAGAGTTGGAGGGGAGGCTGGCTTGATTCTAAGCTTTCCATGGACAAACAGGTTTACATGGTGGCTAGAACAGCATTTTTTCATCTTCTCCAGGCCCGACAACTTTTCCCATATCTATCTCAATCCAACCTTATGATATTGATCCATGTGATGGTCACCTCTCATTTAGACTTCTGCAACTCGCTCTACATAGGGCTGCCCTTAAAGAGGCTCTGAAGACTTCAGGTGGTGCAGAATGCTGCTGCTAGATTGTTGACCAATTCACCATGGTCACCTCATATAATGCTGATTTTGAAACAGCTGAATTGGTTCCAGTTGGCCTCTGGATCCAATTCAAGGTATTGGTCCTCACCTTTAAAGCCCTTCACAGTCTAGTACCCATTATGACCCGTGGGGTCATAATGGAGTCACAATCTGGGACCCATACCTTCAGGTCCGCCTCTCCCATTATAAACTCCCCCCCTCCTGCTTTGTTCATCTTTGCAGGGTTTGCTGGTGGTTCCTGGCCCCGAGGTGGCATGACTTTCTTCCACCAGGAACAGGACCTTCATGATTGTGGCACCCTCCCTTTGGAATGCACTGTCAAAAGGTACTCATGCTCAGCAAGACCTGCTGATGTTTTGAAAACTCTTTAAGGCAGAACTTTGCTATCCAATATTCTTTTGTGAGGCAGAGCAAATTGCTTTGCATTTTTATCTATCTGCAATTTTTATATTATTTGCAGGGCTTTATAGGCTGGGCTTGGGACTAGAACGGCTGTTTTATTGTGATTGTACTGAATATTATATTTTTGTATTGGTTTTAACCATTGTAATTGCTGTGAACCACTTCAAGATCTTAACTGAAGAGAAGCGGTTTAAAAATTGAATAAATAAAATAAATAAATATGTTCCCCTTGCTCTCCATATATAAATTCCTGAGTTTGAGGGCAACAGACATATATGGGTTTAAAAGTAATTTTCTCTTCCCAGAGATCCTTAGAAAATATTCTTCTATGGAAAAGCTTACGATTTTAAGAGAGATGGTCCAACTGGTATAAAATCAATATAAATTTGTAGTATCATCAGGACTTTTGCTAACAACGTAACTACTTTAAAACAGCTGGGTCGCCTTCCCCCTCTGTAAGTACCATGTTGAGATTCACAGAAAGTGAAAATGACATTATAGGGAGTTTTAATCTCTTTCCCTCATTTTTAACTACCAACATCATTTATTAACAGAAGCAGTTTGAACACAGATGTTCCTGCACAAAGACTCTAAAGAAGCCAGGACCAACTGTGCCTGCCTACCCAGGGGGAAATAAATTCTTCTCCTAATTAAATCAGTATTTTTGAGGGGCTGAGATCTTCACTTGCATAAATTAGAGAGGAAACCTTCTATACTGTTGCTTCACTAAACCATCTAGACAAGAAACTAGGGATGTATCTATCATCTTTTTGTTCCGCCACCTGCTGTCACTACAGAACGTACTGATGCAAATTTGGCTTGATGTTGGTTATTTTTGGAAAATTAATGTAGAAAGAAAAGGAGAGTCATCACTCAACATTCAGCCTGCCAATGTACAATAGGTAGGAAAATGTAATCATCCAAAAACAAGGACAGATAGAATAGAGCAATAAATGCCTTCACGGGCGCATTATCCCCATACAGTTACATGAGGCAAGAAAAGAGGCAGAAGTCACCTCGCTCCTTGGGAACTTCATTAATTTGACACCAGAGGAAAAATTCCACAAATGATGAAATGAAATCACTGTTTTCACTTTTTTTATTTAGATATTTATACCCCCCTTCTGTTCTTAGCCCTATAACTGAGCCACTATTGTGTAGTGGTTAGATTGTAAGGTTAGAATTTCAGAGCTCTGGGTTCAAATCCCCATTCTGCCTACTACTCACTCTCTTAGCCTAACCTATCTCATAGGACTGTTGCGGTGAAGTGATAAAATAGGGAAAGGGAGAACCATGCATGCAGCCCTGAGCTCCTCCCAGGAAGGGCAGCATAAAATGTAATAGACAGAAGGGTTTAAAACGTATTTTACTTCATCATTCTTTTTACTCTGGTGCCACTAGACTTCAGTGGTGGGAAGGGGAAGCAGTGGAATTGGTGAGACTTCCTCTCCCCTGAAATTTCACTAAAATCTTCTGAACTATTTTAGGCTTCCTTGAATGTCCTCAGATTTCGCCCCCCCCCCACAAGAAGGACACCCCTTTCCCAGAAAGTTGTTTTGGCTTTATCTTTAGGTACCATTTTGGTAGTTTTAGATAGAGATGGGCACGATCTGCATTATGATTGAAAAAAACCCACGATAATGGCAATCGCGTGATCGTGAACCGGCGGATTGTGATCGTCCACAGCCAACGATCCAGCAATCAGGAGGGGCCTGGATCCGAGCGATCGGGCTCAGACCGGGGATCCAGACACTCAGGCGCCAGCGATCTATTCCCCTGGCAATGGAGCCAGGGGAATGCCTGAGCTCTGTTTGCCCTCCTTCTGTCGCCCTGGAAACCCGAATGGAAGCCCAGCTTTCCTTGATCAGCAGGGCTTCCTTCCAACCACGGAGCAGCAAAGCAGTCACAAGTTGGGAGAAGACACCCAGGGGAGGGAGGGGGAAGGGGGTGTTCTGTAGCCATGGGCACTCCAATCTCATCCCTGCAAACCATGATAGGCAGCTCTGATGGCCAAACACAGACCTCCTGTGTTGCTGAATGGGACCCATGCCATGGGCTCCCAGGCTGGGTTTCACTTTCTGCGAGCAGTGGAGTGGGACACAGCTCTTGCTTGCTACTTGCTAGCCTTTGGAGAGAGAGAGAGAGAGAGAGAGAGACTGAGAGAGTCAGCTGCCGCCAGAACCCACCTTCCCACATAGCTGGGAATACCAGCGTGCCCCGCTTTGGCATCCACGATCCACGATTCGGGAACAGGAGATGATTGGTGTGGATCGTTAATTCGGGATCGTCGCTGGCACCGATCCATGATCAGCTGGATCGTTATTTTTGGGGGGATCGTGCCCATCTCTAGTTTTAGATAATCTGGTTTTAAGATTATCAATGAATATTGAACAGCAATAGCCACTATGATGGATTTTGAACCATGATGGACAGCTTGCCATTTTAACTACTCCAATGAGATATATTTTTAAGAGAGCTGATTAAAGGCAGATCATTGCTGTTCTACCAGATCTGATTATATGGTAACTAATTCACTTTCTTTTCAGGAACCAAATAAAAATGTATTTTGACATGTTCTGTTATCATAAAAATGAACAGACATCCCTTACTGCAATGAAAATAGTCACGCACTAAGTGTGGTAATGTATGACACAACATTCTAATTGCTACTAAGTTTTAATTAATCTGAATTGAAGAATCACATTATCATTAAAATGTTGGTTAGGCTTGACTTACAGCCTCCCTTTAAATTAAACCTGAAAACAGATAATTAAGCCTCCAGATAATCAAATGCTTCAAGAGGATGCCAATGATGTGGGGAGGCATCTAAAACTCATTAAAATCCCCTTCTTTATGGATTACTCTATCCTTGCTATACTAGCATGCAATATGAAAGATAGCCGTAGATTCAATGCAGGCATATCAGAACACGTTTCCAAGGACCATATGGAAACACAGCTGCCTTGACAATGGAAAAAGCTTGGAGCTTCAGCTCCCAGGGGTGTGCTTCACTTTGATCCTGCCCAAAGGGGCACAATTAGCCATAATGCAAAGTGGTACAAGAATCATTTGAAATGTTATGCTTAGCATATGCCTATTTCTGCCAAGATTCATACAGGAAAGCTAACATTGTCCATTATTAAGCTAAGTCAATTGTAAGCCTTTATAAACTAGTGAGCACTTCATAAATTGGTTCCGTTCACAGGCAGAAAAGAATACAAACCCAGTGTAATGCTGGGGTTACAATGACTAGGATCTGGACACTCCACCATGGAAACATGCTGAAGGACCTTAGGCTAGTCACACAATCTCAGAGTTGTTGTGAGGATAAAATGGGGGAGAGGAGAATGATGTAAGCTGCTTTGGGTCCCCCACTGAGGAGAAAGGCAGGGAGTAGATGAAGTAAGTAATTAATAAAAGCAGCTTCTGAAGTTTACACTCCCTATATCCTCCTTATATTGATGTAAAGAGGAGGGCTTGAAAAGGATTGTGCCACATGGAAATGAAATGGGCCGGTGTGGACAACATTCGTCCTAAATGGGCAGCTCAGGGGGGTTCCTCAAGGGCTCTGCTTTCACTGTTTTGAAGTGTCAACTTTTAGGCCTCATAATTGCAAAGCTACGTTTGACTATATGGTGAGAGATTAAATATGTAAAAGTTCTTTCTGCACTCTCAGAAAATGGAAATATGAGACCTCTTAGTAATTTTGCAAAATTGGCTATAGATATATTTTTTAAATTGTTATCTAAATTTTCTCGTGTAGACTGATGTTAAAAGCGCCTGGAACTAAATGGGGGTGGGGTGCAGGGGGGTAAAGGCCTACAATGTCACACACAAGATGCTGTTTGAAACTCTCTCTTTAGTCAAAGGTTTTTATTATCCGTCAGTTTAAAAATATTAGACAGTGGCCCAACTACCTTGTTGTTTGTTTAAGGGCTCAAGCTTCAGAATAATTAATCCCGGCCACCATGCATTAATCCTGCAGACTTGCCCTGGTACATCCTGGTTCAGCCAACTCTGACAGCTAATTTCCCATCAAGGATATATCAATAGAAGGACAGGAAATATATTTGCCAGACCCTCTCTGGGGACAGGTGGTCCCCTGCCCCCAAATGCTCCTTTCCCATTCATCTAGCGAGGGGGAAAGGGTGTGGGGAGAGGCAGGTGGAGCAGGCTGAGAAATGGTGCCCATGCGCTCCTCAGGGCTTGAAATGACATAACCTCCGGTTCACACTGGAAGTGATGGCATTTCAGTTTGGGAGGGGGATTCCTAAATAATTGTTCCCTTGGAGATGCCGTCGCTCAGAAATACCATTGCATGGAGGAAGAACTGGCACTCCCCCTCCTGTCCAGCATACTCCCATCCCCCCAGAATTAAGGTAGGGGGACCTGGCAACCCTGATAGGAAACAGGTTTCCCTGCTACAAAATAATTTTTCGGGGGGCCAATGAAATCTTTCTGGTACGTCATCGAATATTCTGCTTCATCCTCTACAGCTGCAGCCCTGTCATGGATGGAAATCTAGTCCCTATATGTACTTGTATCTATTTACCCTTCTGCTGAATTCACTTCTGGGTGAACAATAGCTGACTGAATGTTTAGATTGATTACTTGTCTGTAGACTCTTGCCTGCCTAAGGCCCTATGCGGACTGGGACCAGCATATCTGTCTCTCCCCATATATTCCTCGGAGGACATTCCACTCTAAGCAGCGGGGAAATGGTCATTTAAACAGCGGGTGGGGCTTGGCTGGCCGGGGAAATCCTGGGCCGGCTGTTTAAATGATCAGCTGCTTGTCGGGGAAATCCCCAACAAGCAGCTGATCTGGGGGTTTAAATGCCCTTTTCCTTGCCACTTTGCAGCAGCAGGGAAACGGGCATTGGGGTTCAACATGAACCAGTGCAAATTCATGGAAACGAGCTTCCATGAACCAGTGGTTCGTAAACCATGAACCGCCCTGGTTCGTGGTTCTTTTTAGTTCGTATTCTGGTTCGTGCCCATCTCTAACTTGAACTATAGCTACAGACAGGTAATCCTTCCCCACATTTTGATTTGAAGAACACAATGTTGAAAAAGACCGAAGGTTGGAACCAAAGTTGCCCATGGAAAATGCATATGGACACTATCTTCCACTTATAGAAAGGATTTTTATACCCCACAGAAGAGTTGTGTGTGAAGAAAGTGAAACTAAATCCAAAGATGCACAAGTACAAGCACTCTGCTACAGAGTCACTATATGCAACAGCAAAGGGCTGGCCCCTATGACTACCAAATTTTTAAATAAAAAAAGAACCCATTCAAACTTAACAGCAAAGTCTGGACATGCAAACCACTGATATGTGAGCTCTAAAACAGCAGTGGTAGCATGGATGCCACCATGGGGACAACAGGGAGATGGGAGGTCAACACTGGCTATGGTAAGGAGGGGAGATACGGGATTTTCCCACCCTGACTATTCTTCATGGAGCCCTACTTGATTATTTATAATGGCATTCCTCAAACTCTGCCGCTAGCATTTGTGGAATTACTATCTCCATGCTGCTGGAATCCAGTCCTATGACGGAGCAAGCAATCACATAATTCACAGGCTATAAAACATCAGGACCCCAAACACATCTCTGTATTTGAGATTATGTCACAAACCAATTAGCTGCCTCTGCCTCAACTTAACACTTACCTGATGATTTCTTTTTCTTTTTCTCTTTGTCAACCAAGCCATTGTGGAGGCAGTACATAATGCATGCCTATTCTGGGGTTAGGGTTGCCAAAAAGCATGAAGGGGGGGGGATCCTGTTCCTTTAATAGAGGCATAATGGTGTGTGGAAATGGGCAGTTGGAAGTTTCCAGGGCACAGAGGTCAACAACATCACCTGGTCAATCACATCCCTTTAAGTGTTTATTAAAGGGAGGGCTCTTTTTTCTCTCTAGGCAATTAGCAATCCTACTAACAGCCTCCATGCCTGTGCATGTTACCTTAAATCTTTAATTTTTTTTGAAACTCCTGCAGAAAGAAAAGTCAAATAAACCTGCATAATTATGAATAGTAAAAAACCTTGTTTAAAAAAATCATATATTCTGTCCTGGAAAGAGGTGACAGATGGTACAGGGGACCAAAACCTACTCTGGCCACTGGAAATTCAACTCCACCCCCTCAAAAAAACCTTTCAAGCCCATCTTCACTGTAATATGGGCCAAATAGTTACAAGAACCAGTGAGAGCTTGACTCTCAAAAACATATACACTGGAAACTCTTGTTGGTTTTTAAGGTGCTACCGCACTCCAACCTTGCTCATCTACTGTACACCATCTAGCTTCCCAAATAAAACATTTTTCCTAGCTCTCTTTTTAACGTATTTCATATTCTGATTCAAATCACATTTACATGGAAAGCATTTGTATTTGAGGAAATGTTCTATAATGCTAGAGGTTTGATGTTTGATTTTTCTAGATTTCAACGGAAGCAGTAACGGTATTGGAAACAGCTCTCTCCTGTTTACTCTTTATAAATACTTACTCACAAACAGCAGGGAAGGACAAACCAACAAAGGCACTAGAAAGATACTCTGTATACATTTCATTCGCAACGCCTTCCAGGTAGTATTTCTGCCATGTATCCTCCTCTATCTAGAAAAAGGGAGAAACAAAAACCATTGCAGATTTTGAATTCACTTCCTGCAAAAATAAATTGAGGTGATTAAACACTAATCAATGTTTAGGTAATTGCACTCAGTATCTCAGTTAATTGTTTTACTGGTTAATAATCTCTGTTAAGTTTCTGTGGGATTTCTTTTCCATAATCACCAGCAACCCCTGCCCTCCAAAAGTCATGTGCAGGGCTCATTTCGAGGGGGAACGCACAGGAATGCAGTTCCGGCAGTTCCCCAAAGAGGTCACGTCAGGTGGCCCCGCCCACCTGACTCTCAGCCATTTTGGGCCCATTTTGGCTTGGATTGGGGCTGAAACAGCCTGGATCGGGCCTCTGACAGGTGGTGGATCACTCTCCCACTCAGCAGCGGCCCAATCCTGACCATTTTGTGCCCCTTTTCAGCCATTTTCAGCCCCCTTTTGCCATTTTGGGCCCAATTTTGGCCCTGAATGGCCAGGATTGGGTCCAAAACAGTCAGAATAGGTGATGTCAGGGGGTGTGGCACACACAAAGCAGTTATACCAATGACACACTTCCGGTGATGGCAAGAGGCATGGCATATGCTAATGGGTTATGCTAATGAGTTATGCTACTGAGTTCCTCCAGCTCCTTTTCTACGAAATGACCCCTGGTCACGTGTACACAGTAAGGGAATAGTTTGGACAGCAGCAAGGAAGGAAGTTCTATGGAATTCTGAAAGGTATGTTTACTCTAGAGAAAAATGACTAAATAAAGTATGCAAAGGCTATGCATACTTACTTTGAAAGAAGTCCTGTTGAATGTAGGGGAACTTGCTTCTGAGTAAACATGCAGAGGATTAAGCTGATAGTACAAGGACCCAACAGATAACCATTTCCAGTCTCCCACTTTACAGAATCACTACCCATTCATCTTGTCCCTCTGGCATTGTAGATTTTTTTAAAATCCGGTCAATTATTGCTGAGAGTATGCAAAGGACAGGCTAGCCCTAATATATGGCTGCAAATTTTATGAACAAGAGATACAGTCTCTCTCTATAAAATTCTTACTACTACACATTTAATTAAGTATTCAACACTGCAGCAACTATTTGCTGCTGTTATTACTCATAGTATTATTATTACTGCTATTTTTATTTAAGCATTAGTATTGTTACTGCTGTCAGTATTTATTATACATATTCTACTCTCCCTTATGCATCGGGGCTCCTTGCCAACAGTGCTGCCTCACTTAGGTACAGATCAGGTCCACACACTCAACTGCACAGCTCTTCCGTCTCTGCTGCCTGGCCGTATGCTGAGTTAAACAGACCACTGCAACCAAACTGTCCTTGCCACTATCTCTTCATTGCTTGGGCCAGGGGTCACCAATGTGGTGCTCATGGGCATCATTGTGCCTACTGACACCTTTCCTGATGCCGACAAAGTGATTTAGGAAGTAGGTGGGGCTTTTCTCAAGCATGACTTTTGATAGGTCATTGGAGGTTTTATTGGCTGTGCAAATTTTTAAAAAACATTGCCCTGACAGATGCTTCTTCCACACTCAAGGATCTTCACTGTATGACTGAAGGTAAGTTGTAGCAGCCATTTTGTGGCTACAGCGGCCCTTCCTGCAGCGGCCATTTTGTGGCAGCCATTTTGTTGCTGCACCCACCACACTGTATCAGAACTCCAAATGCGCCCGCAGGTTCAAAAAGGTTGGGGACCCCTGGCTTAGGCTATAGCATAGTATATGGAATATAGCCCTAATTCCTTCCCAAGGATGTCTTCCTTCCATTTGTGTGGCAGGCAACTTCAGCCAAGTGGCACCCCGACAATCCTGGTAACATGAATCAGAATAAATCTCTGGAAAGGAGATTCTTGACATTGGGACTCCTTTCTTCAGTTGTCTCCTCCATGCATCTTGTTTCTAAGATCAGATGCAGCAGGGTCAATCCTCTTCAAACAAAAGTGAAACCAGGAGTAGATTGGGATCTCACAACAGTCTTAGAGAAAGCTTAAGCAAGCAGTTCTTGTGGTGCAGGCAGCCCTGCAGGGGCCACAGCAAGGATGGCACCACCAGCCAGCTCACCCCATGAGCCAATGTTTGTGATTGTTATTACCATGGTCTGGGTCCAAACTTAGAGGCATCTGTTGGGCTGCCTGAAAAACGGGGGCTCCTTGGCTTAGCTTGCTTGAGACTGCTAGTGACCCTCCAGGGGAGGGGCCCACTGGGAACTTTCCCAGTAAGTTGACGGGTCATCCTGCCCCCAGACAGAACTCCCAAGACTGCCCTTGTGTGTTTTAAAAGGCACTGCACATGTGTAATGTGTGGAAGCTCCCTAAACCTAGGTTATCAGTGCAATCCAGGAACTCTTGTATAAATGTAATCCTCTTCATTACTGAAATCACCAACAGAAACATTTTAAATGTGGCCCACATATGCCAAAGTTTTTTTTTTTTTAAAGCGGGCAAATTTTACTCAGATGTGCTTCTGCCACTTTGTCATTTCGCAAGTAGTAAAGATCCATCTTCCAAAGCATACAAAAGCCTTTGAGGAATAGATCAAGTCCCAGCTCTTAAAACAGCCGGCACATCCACAGAAACCACAATGAAGTGGTGATAAAGCCTGAGTCTCCAGTCCATGGTATCTGAGAGAAACTAACACATCCATCTTCTTGGACTCTCCAATACTTAATAAAGAGAGATTTATACCTGGTGCCTGAATGAGTTTATTCAGCAAAACAAACAAAAGCTTTACAGCTGCAACCTTTGCTCTGAAATGAAATCCATTCTTGCTGGTTCAACTTTATTACCCCATATTGTAAAGAGTTGGGTGATTTAAGGTATCAAAATCAGCTGTCATGGGGGCTGGAAATAATGGGAGCTCCAGCAATGCTTTCAATGACAGGATGGTGTCTTTATAAAGGGAGGGTAAAGGCTGCTTCTTATATTACTCCAGGCTTTCTCTCAGAAGTCACACATGATTTCATTTAAAGCCTTTCTGGTTGAGTTTGGCGCAATGGCAACTTTTTACATGACCGCTGGAGAGGCGGGGCCACCATTAAAGACTGCATTAGAGATTGCATTAGTTGTTCCTGCTACAAGGGAGGTAGATACCTGCAGTCAAAGAACAGGCTGGTTAGTTCAGCTCAGTGGGTGCAATGCAGCCCCCAATCTCCTCACTGGCTCTTGTCGCCCAGTTACAGTTTCCAAAGCAAGAGCTGCAGTAGCAGGGAGATGCCCAAATTGGCTGAAACCCCCATCTACATAATTCTTAAAAGTACAGCAGCACCATGTAAAGATCAAGATTCTTGACCTGGATCTCCTCAGTCTTAGTGCAACACTCTAGCCATTACATTTACTTGTCTCTCCTCAATTCTTTATTTCTTTAACAATCATCCTTTTACTCAAGTCTCTGTTTTCTAGTCCACTTTCTACTTCACATGGCTTCACTGCTGGATATTAAATATGCAAATATCTAATGCCTACCCACAGGGCTTTTTTTCTGGAAAAAGAGGTGGTAGAACTCAGTGGGTTGCCCTCAGAGAAAACGGTCACATGGCTGGTGGCCCCGCTCCCTGATCTCCAGACAGAGGGGAGTTTAGATTGCCCTCGGCAGCGTGGAGGGGAATCTAAACTCCCCTCTGTCTGGAGTTCAGGGGGTGGGGCCACCAGCCATGTGACCATTTTCAAGAGGTTCTTGTACTCCATTCCATCGTGTTCCAGCTGAAAAAAAGCCCTGCCTACCCAACAATACAAGTTTGTAATCCAAAGATTGTTCTTTTCTACTGATGAACCACTGAAGAAAAAAACAAGTTAATCTTTAATTAAGAAATGAACCATTCCAGTTAAGTGGGATGACGCTTATGCCCTGTGATTTCAACTCTTTGAGTGCACGTATAGGGTCTGGCTGTGGGATGCAGCCGGTGCTGCCCTAGTTTTCTTTCCAGTGGGCTCGGGCAGGCACTTCAAGCTACAAGAGCCTGCTTGTGCAGCTTCTGGGACTCCGCAAATAAGCACAGAAATTATTCCGTTCATCTCCCTCTTCCTGGCTGCTCTGACTCCTGGAGTTGGAACTGCCTGTATAGACAGAGTGCACACACCATCCCTGGCTGCAGGATTGCCCCATCATCACTCACCATTTAACTTGTGTTAATCCACACACAGCTATTTCTGCAGAGAGCAACAACTCTGCCTAGTTCTGAGTTTATTTCTCTGCTGATGAGTACTTCTATTTTACCACGGTTACGTGGCCATAATGATATTACCAGACAGCTTAACAGCAAAATACTCTTTCTTATACTATTTAAAATCTTCATTACATTTTTAAAGTATTTTCAGAAATTGTTCAGATCGTGGACAACTGTATGTTATACACTTGGGCTGAATTTATTTTTCCTTGCGTCTGGTTTGATGGGAAATAAGGGTTTCCATATGAAGAATGCCGTTATGAAAGCAAAAGCAAAATATTAACCTGCAAAATAACATTTTGAATCTTCTAAGTTTTTTTTTTTACTTCTAATGTCAGCCAAAGAGTTTACACAAATAATTTGGCTGCAAAGTTAAGGCATAATCAGTTAAATGTGTGCAATGTCACTTGTAATCATGTACTCTTGTCCTTGATTGACCAAATATTTATGATGTACTCTACTGCTTTGTAATCAGACAAGGGAGAACGAGGAGGAGGAAACTTTCCACCTCAATCTATTTTTCAAAAATGACAAGGCTTCTGCTAAGATTTTTGTTGGCAATCGTCTAACATGTGTCTTTCCACTAATATTACTTGCCTGGAGCATTTTATACATGGTCTGGGACTAACTGAAAAATACTATTCTACCAAAGGAAAAGTTTCTCCTTCTGCACCCTTTCTGTGCCATCCAAATAGTTTGGAGATGCTTACAAACTTGGCACATTAGCAGCTTCTGAGGTCAAAGAGAATTGTGGAAAGAATGCTGCTTCTGTTGGAAGCGTTCAGTTGTTGCCTGCATGACTCTTATGACAGCTTGCATGCCTGACTACTTTGTGACAGTACCGTGAAATCAGGAAAGGGAAATCAAGGAGGCCACCATGATAGCTATGGATAGCAAAGGCTAAGGGATATGCTTGCTTTCTTATTTTCTTAATATATACCCCGCCTTTGTCTCCAATGGCAACCCAAAGCAGCTTACATAATTCTTCTCTATCCTCACAACCCTGTAAGGTGGATCACAGAATCTCCTTCCCAGGAAAGAAAGGGTTAACTGACAGGAGTCAGTTGTAACTGACTGATGACTGGGTAAGACTTGGCCAAAATTACAGTTGTACGGATCTGTCACAAGAGCAAAGTGTTCACCCCATATAGCTGCTCTCCACTGCTCTTGAGCACTGATTTCTCCCCACCCCTAAACATTTAAGCCAAAAGATGCCAGAGTGAGGCCAGGAAGCATTGCCTGCACACTATTTTGGTTCAAACACCATAATGTGGCCCATGTAATTGATGCACCTTGCTTCCCAAGGAGACTTTACTTGTTCCACTCCCACCTGCCAGAAATAACTGCGCTCTGACTTGTTGTTCGTTGCCATCCACAAACAACAAACAATGAACACTGATGAACATGACCTGTTTATTAACATGTCTGTTGTTCGTGGGGGCCAGCAGGCTCTCCTCCAGCCATCAAGATCCCTACCGCACCACTCTCAGAAACCTGACCTGAGCAGGCACCCGGAAAGGTACCAATAATAAATAATAGCTTGGCCCACAGCCTGGCAGCGGCCCTGGAACCTGAATGGGTAGATTCCTACTGCACCACTCCCAGAAACCTTACCTGAGCAGGCAGCTGGAAAGGTACCAGTAATAAATAATAGCTTGGCCCAGAACCTGGCAGCAGCCCTGGAAGAGGTAGATCCCACCACACACAAAGAAAATTCAGGCTCCAATGCACTCTCCCTGTCTCTCTGTCAAAATGCCAACAACAACGGTCTCTCCCTCACTGTCTGCAAAACCAGAGCTGAGAGCCCCCCCTCCCCCCTGCTCTTTGCTTCCTTGTAACAAATTTGGAGCTCCACACTTGAAAGGAAGACCAGCCTATCAAGCTAAATTGGGCTTAGATTGGGGTTTCCAGGGCAACAGCAGGAGTTCAGACAGAGTTCAGGCAGTCCCTGCCTCCGGTTGCCAAGGGAATTGATTGTAGGTGCCAGACTGTCTGGCTTGACAAACAGCAACAAACAGTGAACGAGGCTTGCAACGACCACCTGTTTGTTTAGAATGGGGCCTCACGAACAGCTTGTTTGCGAACAGCTGATTGGGCTTTTCATGGCTTTTAAAAGTTGGTATTGCTGTTTGTGCCCATCTCTAGCTCTGATCTCAAGTTCCTTGGTACTGTGGAAGTGAGGGGAGGGATTCTGCATCCTTGTACACTGGGAGTTTTTATCCTCTCCCTTCCAAGAAGGAAACCATACAAAAGAGAACAGCAAGCAGACTTCCACAAGAGCCAGCTCTCCTTTCTGCTGGCAAAGATCTTTCCTATCTAACCTCGTTTGCAATTTGGAGATCCCTAGATAGGTGGTCACATTTGTGCTCTGCTCTGAGAACTTTTATCCCAATGGACTACAGGGGAACAAATGTGTGCTCTTTCCTTGCATCTTAAAGTGATTCTAGGACAAAGGCAGTGAAAACATTTTCTATTCTAATTTCAGTACTAGGGATGCTGTTTGTAGCCTTCGAACAGATATCTGTAGCACCCCTGTACAAGACTGGGGTATACTAAAAAGTTATGAATCAATGATTGTGCCATGTTTGCTATATTACCACTTCTACTCCTTTGCTTCCGTGACTCCTGCCTGTTTCCTTGCCTTCCACATGTCCAAAAAAAATCTAACCCAAATTCCCAATGTGAAGAGAGCAGCCAAAACAAATTGCAGACAAATTAACGCTGAGGGAAAGAGGGAGGATTTAGCTGAGCAACTGACTCCATTCCTGCCTCCACAAATATTTGAGAATGACTGAGCTGCACTTTTTATTATTGTTGTTGTTATTGTTGTTATTGCCACATAAATCTGGAGGACCTCATTGACTGAGGAGATATAACTAAATGAATTATTGGTGCCAGTGGTTTGGACTTTTGTACAAACATATGGCCCATATTTATTCTTGTAGTGATGGATCCACTGGCTACTTGACGGGGAAGAAAAAAAGTAA
The DNA here is from genome assembly GCF_028583425.1 of Eublepharis macularius. Taxonomy (NCBI): domain Eukaryota; kingdom Metazoa; phylum Chordata; class Lepidosauria; order Squamata; family Eublepharidae; genus Eublepharis; species Eublepharis macularius. The sequence goes on along the minus strand of NC_072795.1, from coordinate 121,871,322 downwards.
AAAGTAAAAGGCAACAAAGAAAAATGATTGGGACTTTTTCGCTCAGCACTTTGTTATCATATGGATTGGATAGAGATCATTTTTCTTTTCTTTTTTACTACAGAGGCTTTCTACATTGATAAACATGTGGTTTATCTGAAAGAAATAAAAATAAAATAGATTGCACTTTGAACAATATTTAATAGCCATGGATGTGCCAAATAAAAACAAAAACATAATTTTGAAGGAACCTGGATCACGGCCCAGTTTGTAATAGGCTATGGGGTCCTCCCCCACCGCCACCCTGGGTTTGGAATATGTTGTTTTATGTTTTAGCCATCAGGGTTGATGTATTTCTCTCTGTTTTGAGTTTAGGCCATGCTCTCTACTCAGCCCCGTGACAAATTGAATCCCACGCTAATGTCCTCTAATGAGATGAGACATTACCTTTATGAATGACCTCATAGAGAAGAGATTGGCCAGCATTGTTGATAGGCCTGGAGCCAGGCAGCTCTGGGCGATGAAACCCAGCTTCAGCTCTGCAAGGCAGATTGCGTCATCCCCTTCTTTCCAATTCCAGCTCGGGATATTTAGCAGATGGGCCTGTAAGGAAGAAACACTGGTAAAGAACTCCCCTTAAACAAAACTAAAAATGCACCCGCATTTTGCCCAAATGGTGCAGGCATCTGCTATGAAGTTGTCCATTTCTCACTGAAAACATTTCGGCACCTCAATCTGAGCATCTCAAAGATTTGATGTGTGCTTTGCCTTTGTTTAGTGAATCAGCCACTGTTTCAAAAATCATTCATTCATATTATGTATTGTTGGTCTTTCTCACTCAGACTCAAGGCACATTACACAATGTAGCCAGTAGGATAATGCATCTAATAAGCAATGTGATAGGGCTGGGATTGCAGATATGTAAACAAGGCTGACATCAGAACAAAGTACAGGTATTAAACAAGACATGTTAAACAATGCAGAGCATGATATTACATCAGTTGTAACACAACACATTTTCCTGGACCAATCTGTTATGATATAACCCTATTTCCTTTATAAAAATGCTACCCTGAATAAATCTGTTTTACATAGTTTGTGAAAAAGAACAGAGCACCTCTGAACATATCCTAGTGCTCCCTAGTGCTCCCTAGTGCTCCCTAGTGCTCCCTCTAAAGGATACATTCTTGTGTGCCTGTGTTTTTAAAACACATTATTGAATACAGGGAAATAGCGAAAATATAGAACACACAATTTTTCCTGCTATTACCTTCTTTTCTGGCTTCTAATAGGAGGGTGAAATTTTGGATAGTTAGCAAGTTGGCTCTGAAAAGAAATGCTGAGCCCAAGAAAGGTAATAGTCTAGCGTCTTCCACCTAAAGTTTTTCTTGATAGTCAAATTGATTAACAAGCCTCTCCTTGAAGTATCAGTTTCTCTTACTCAGGGCTGGATGCCAGACAAAGCTTGCTAATGGACATCAGGAAGCTGTTTTGGCCTCCCTCTGGCTAGCTTAGTCTTCTTTCTAGTCCTTGCTTGGAGTCTAGGGAAGTAGAGGCGGGCTGGCCTAGGTACACTCCTTGAAATTGGCAGTAGAGGCAGCATGAATGCCTTGCGCCCCAGACTGAAGTGCCATGACAAAGTACTCTTACATGCACCCAGGGCTTTTTTTCAGCTGGAACGCAGTGGAATGGAGTTCCAGAACCTCTTGAAAATGGACACATGGCTGGTGGCCCTGCCCCCTGATCTCCAGACAGATGGGAGTTTAGAATGCCCTCCATGCCACTGGCGCGGACGGCAATCAAAACTCCCCTCTGTCTGGAGATCAGGGGGTGGGGCCACCAGCCATGTGATCATTTTCACCAAGGGCAATTTAAAATTTTTAAAACTCCCCCCTTGTTCCAGCTGACCCAAAGTGACGTCATTGGTCCTGGGAACATGCGTGCAGTTTGCGCATGCACATGTGGTACCAGGGGCACCACCTCTAGAGATGGGCACGAACAGCAATATGAACTTTAAAAAGCCACGAACAGCCCAATCTGCTGTTTGCGAACAAGTTGTTCGTGAGGCCCCATTCTAAACAAACAGGTGGTCGTTGCAAGCCTCGTTCGTTGCTGTTCATCAAGCCAGACAATCTGGAACCTGCAATCAATTCCCTTGGCAACCGGAGGCAGGGACTGCCTGAACTCTGTCTGAACTCCTGCTGTTGCCCTGGAAACCCCAATCTAAGCCCAATTTAGATTGATAGGCAGATCTTCCTTTCAAGTGTGGAGCTCCAAATTTGTTACAAGGAAGCAAAGAGCAGGGGGAAGGGGGGCTCCCAGCTCTGGTTTTGCAGACAGTGAGGGAGAGACAGTTGCTGTTGGCATTTTGAGAGAGAGACAGGGAGAGTGCATTGGAGCTTGAATTTTCTTTGTGTGTGGTGGGATAGGGATCTACCTCTTCAAGTTCCAGGGCTGCTGCCAGGCTCTGGGCCAAGCTATTATTTATTACTGGTACCTTTCCAGCTGCCTGCTCAGGTAAGGTTTCTGGGAGTGGTGCAGCAGGGATCTTGATGGCTGGAGGAGAGCCCGCTGGCCCCCACGAACAAACAACGTACATGTTCATGAACAGGTCATGTTTGTTCATGGATGGCAACGGAGAACAAATACCATGTTTGGGGTTTTTTTTTCTGTTCGTGCCCATGTTTAACCAATTCCCGCCAAGAGTTGTCCCCTGTGCTGGCAACCCACTGAGTTCCACCACCTCTTTTCCCAGAAAAAAAGCCCTGCATGTACCGCATTAGTGGTGCCTTCCATGAAGCTTTTCAGGTAGGTAGCCACACTGGTCTGCAGTATGGTATGAGCTTTTGGGAGTCAAAGCTCTGCTGGTATCTGAAGAAGGGATCTTTGATTCTCTAAAGCTTATACCCTTGAAAAGTCTTGTTGGTCCCCTCGATGCCACTGGACTCCAATTCTACTATATTAGTGGGTAGCTTCTCTCCCACGGGTACTCACACCAGCAAGAGCAGTGCCAGTGCCATAGAGAGAAAGGCCACAAGCGTTTGATACACTTTCATTAATCAGATCCAACCAAGGATATTTTTCTAATGCAGAGTGTGAATCTGTCACAGGACAGCCGCGACAAGGATGCACAAATTTGCCAATTTACTTTCATCTCAATTGAAGAAACTGACTGGCTCAATCATATGGGATGAGGATACAGCTATGGTGGCTTGATTCATATACTTACCTAGCCAGAGATGCTTTTTGCATGGTGCCCCCACTCTACCATGCATGCATCCCTAACGTATCAGGTAAGTCTTCCACGTGGAGGCCTATTAGCACAATTCTTTCCCCTAAGAAAAGCACCTAACGTATGCATTATATTACATGCCTGATCAAAAAGAAGAACATGCACCCAATCTTCCCCAGGCAAAAATGCCAAATTAGTAAATGGGCCTCAGTTCTGCACTACAGAGGTCAGAGAGTAAGGCTGGTACACTCTCAACACTGCAATTCTCCTGGATAGCTGTACTGCTCCTGGAGCTATCCTGTCAAATTTTGGGCTTTTTTCTAGTCAGCCACCGAAGGATGTTAGTGTATAATTGACTGCATTGATACCGTGAGCAGTCAGCCTTATTCTAGCTGAAATCATAGGGCAGTTACCAATGACCATTTTACCACATTTTACCACATATTGACATCTGATTAGTGGTAAAATGCCTTGCCACTTGTCAGGATTAAGACACAGATGACCCTGGGGTGAAAAGGTTCACTGTGGGGTAGGTGGGTCACCTGCACGGGCTCTAAGAATGAAGCCATAAATGGTTAGGATGTTCCAGACGCCCCACACAGGGGACCAAGCCATCGCAAAGCAAGTTCTCTCACACAGGAGTTGCTTGGTCACCTACATTGTCCTGCCAAGTAGTAAGGAGAATTTTACCACACGTGAAATGTAAATCTGGGGCAAAATGTGTAGGAAATTATTGTAAATTATGAACACTCTCAAGGGTTTCAAAAGTTACAGGTTAATCAGAAGGCACTATTAGAGACATGAATCAAGAAGTCATTCCTGTACATCGGTGTAATTTAAGACATGACAGAAAATGGCATTACAACAGACAGTTGGAGGCATGAGTTCTTCAGACATTTTTGTTACCTTGTTGTGATACTGCAGCATCTGAGTGATTATTCTTATTTTCGGATGGTAGTTCTTTATGGAAATTACTCTGGGAAGAAAGAAAAGAAACCAACATTGACCACCTTTGTCCAGTACAAATGTGGCAAACACGATACCTTGATGCTATTCAAAATCCTCTGTTTTATAAGTCTTTCTTTTTCTCTAGTTTTTAAAAACGAGGAATTGACCCAGAGCCCCTAGTGATGCTATCGGAAAGCCAGATCTGATTGGCTACCAAGCACAGTGACATCATCAGGTTCGCTAGGTGGATCTGCAGTTGAGTGGGGTCACCCACGTGACCACTGCCTGGAAATACTTCCTCTCAAATTGATGTTGTTGGCTCTCCATGACATCTTGAAACCAGTCCGATTGGCTGTATAGCATGACAAAGCCATCCTGGTGACAGTTCCCCAGCTGGATAGGACTGTCTGTGTCTGTAGCATGAAGGAAAATTATAGGGGGTCATTTTTTTTTAAGTAGCTGAAAGCAGCAGAAGATAGGAGAAATTTATAGTCTGACTTACTACTCAAGCTCTTCAGGGGGCAGCGAACATGATAAGACACATGAACAACTGCACAATTTAAGGGGGCTTTGGGGGAATATTTCTCTCCCATCAAAGCCCTGCTTTGAACCATAAATCAAGATGGGACAGCCTACTCAGGAATACTAACATTTGCCAATCCTCAGTGTTTCCAACCAGAGCCTAAGCATGGATTAGGGAATCCTTTACCAGGGCCTGGAGACCTAGGGGTCCTAGGTAGCCCGGGATGCATCCCCATTCCTCTGAGGAATAAACTGAACTTAAATTGTAGGTTGTGCCTGACGATATCGAATGGCTGTGACTATATAGGGTGCCCAGATTGCATGAGATTTTCCTGTAGCTGATAAGCCATTTTAGAGATGAACAAGCAAATACTACACTGCGAGTTAGCAGGGCTGCTAACTCTGGGGTAGGAAATTCCTGGAGATTTGGGGATGAAGCTTGGGAAGTGAGATTTGGGGAGGTGAAGGATCTCAGCAGGGTATAATGCCATAGTGTTCATCCTGCAAAGCAGCTATTTTCTCCAGGGAAAATGATCTCTGAAGTCTGGAAATCAGTTGTAATTGCAGATCTCCAGGCCCCATCTGGATGCTGGCAACGCCAAGGCATGGAGAATGACAGGTTCATACTTCCATGAGTGACATATAGAGCGGCCAGGTCCCATGAACCCCTAATGGGAGATCTGGGGCCCGGCTCCTACTTTCTCCTTTCCTTTTTGCACGTGTACTGCACATGCATGCACTGCCAGCTTGTGCAATGATGTCACTTCCTGGAAATGATGTCATTGCACAGGTCATGGGCCGCCCTGGGAGTGCTCCTGTGCTCGCAAGAGGGCTGAATTGGGACGCTGTGGAGCACAACAGCGCTTCTGTGCTATGCCGTGGCCCAATTCAGCTGGATTCAGGCCTGATTCAGCCCAAATTGGGCCCAAATCTGGCTGAATCAGGCTGCTCCAGTGCCCAGGAGCACATCTCACTGCCTGGGAGCATGCCCCATCACCCAGGAGCATGCCACGCCACCCAGAGGCATGCCTCAGGAGGCACGTGCCCCCCTCCACCAGCCAGGTAAGCAGGGGTAGGGGGTGGAAGATGGGAACAGGCGATCTCCTGCCCCCAGCAGAGGACTAGCATCCCTAGTGACATACCTGGTATGTTTCAAGAACTACATACCAATCCCTTGTGTAAAGGCAAGGGAAAGGCACAGAGAACCATATTAATCAAGGACATTCATTTCAGGGCCAGTGAGGGCTGGTCCTAGCTGCTGGTTGGATTTCCAGGCCTAAAATACATGAGTTAGGGTTGCCAGGTCTCCTTGTCCTCCCAGTGGGAGGTGGGGCACCCGACAACTACTTTATCTTCTTTTTCACATGTGCAGAGGAGAGTGCAGAGCACAGAACACACTCCCGGGCCCATGCAATGACATCATTTCCAGGAAGTGACATTATCACGTGGACCACAGCCACCCTGGGAGTGCTCCCATGCTCGGGGGGGGGGGCAGATCCAGGCCAATTTGGCCTGGATCAGGCCATTGCAAAGCACAGGAGGGCTCCCACACTCTCCAAGGGCCTGATCCGGGCTGGTTTGGGCCCAAATTAGCCCGGATTGGGCCTGAATCAGCCTGGAATGGGCCACTGTGGAGAATGGGAAGTGAGATCTGTGTGGGGTTTGCAGCATGGCCCCCAGACTTGCCAGGAGGAGAGAACGGGAGACAGCCAGGAGACAGCTACCCAGCTGCCCCAGCAGGCCCCCGGGGCCTGGACCTACCTACACAGGAGGGAGGGAGGGAGAGAAGCCCTACCTACTCAAGAGGGAGGAAGAGAAGCACCCAAGCCTCAGAGGGTTAGAAGAGGCAGGTGGAGGGCAGCTAGTCCCACTCTCCAGTGGGAGGCTAGGAGGCCAAGCAGGGAGAGTGGGGTCAATCCAGAGGGGGCCAGAGCAGAGGGAGAGGTCAAAGGAAGTGGGGACAGACAGCCAGCAGCTGACCAAGCAGAGACCTTACCAGCCAGGGAGGAGAAGCAGCCACAGCAGCTCAGAATCACGCCCCAGCCTACAGCCCAGCTAGAAGGCAATAACCTGGCTCAGGGGTACCAGGAACAAAGCAACTCCAGGTGGAGCTGCCTGAGGCACTCTGTTGGAGAAGCTGGGCAGCCAGCCAAGGGGCCACAGCTGGGCCTGCTTTCAGCAATCAGCTCAGCCAGAGAGGCTTGACAGCCAGCCAACGAGACACAGCTGTAGCTGGCCAATGCAGCCCAATTAGCTACCCCAGCTGCAACTGCTTGAGGCAGCCCAGGACAATGCTGGAAGGCAAAAGAGGGGTGTGGCTTGGCAGGTGGAGCCTGGGATGAGGGGTAGGATATAAGGAACACCCACAGGGTGTGTAGGAGGGATGGAGTGGGGAGTGGGGAGGAGTGGAGTGAGAGAGTGTGAGGAGGAAATCTGATGAAGGAGGAGATGGAGATTGAGTGTGATGCTGGGAGCAGGTTGAGCAGGCCAGCGAGTGGACTGAGAGGGAGTCTGGGTGATGTATACTACCCCTCCTTCCACAGAGTGCGGTCCTGCAGTATCCCTGACACCACTTTGAAGTCAGAGCCAGGTATGCTGGCACCCCACCCAGCGGTGCCCACAACAAGCCCTGACAAGCCCTGACAACGCAGGCCTGACAATGCAGGCCTGCGACAGCCCTGGGAACAGTCCCGTGCTCCATGAGGGGGTTGAATCGGGGCCAAATCAGGTGCAATTCAGGCGGATTTGGCCCAGATTAGGCCCGAATCGGCCCCAAATCAGCCCATATTGGGCCCAAATCAGCCTGGAATGGGTCACTGCAGTGCGCCGGAGCCGATTCAGAAGTTAAACAAAAGGAACTAAAAGAAGATAAAGAACCCCAATACATAATTTTGCTGAATTTCTTCACTAACGTAAGCCTTCGAATGAGAAAAAATATTTCATCAGATGCACAAAAATCAACTGCAACTAATTTTATGTGACGTGTGCATAGCCCTATGGGTTTGTGGGGGAGGGGGCGGTGTATACTGCCAGTGATTGTGGCAGAAGCTGAAAGAAATTTCATAAAGAAGCATTCATAAAAAACTGCAGATATTCTACTATGGGACAAGAACTGTTAAACCACCTCAATGCTCTATTGAGTGTAAAATTGCAAGAGAAATTTGACTTTAGGGAGATACATTCATGATTTTGCAATGAAAAAGGCCAGAAAAATGCCAGTTTAAAGTAAATTGGTTTATGGCATTAGCCTATTAAAATTAAAAATAAATTAAAACATCAACGTATCTTTGGATCAAGTCAAACATCACAAAATAAGATGGCAAGCTTTGCTGAATTCTCTTTCAGGTAGAATGTTGTTAAACAAAAATAGCAAAAGAGGATAGGTGGGTGTTTGAGTGCAGGGCATTCGTCTATGGCACAATGTCAGAAATGTCCAAATTAAAATAGGAAATTTTCTTTTTTGACTAATGAGATTGTATGCAATGTAGGGATGCCAACCCTTGGTGGCAATCTCAAGAAGCATTGAGGGACAGAGACTTCTTGGAAGTCACTTCCTGTTTGTAAACACATCATGATATAAAGATTCTTGAAATTCTTAGAGTGGCATGGCATCACTTTCTGTTCTGGAACAGGAAGTAGCTTCCATTGAGCATGGGTGGGAGACAGGTAGGATTACTGAGAGGTCCCCTGTCATTACTAAGTAAGTGCCAACCCTAATGCAATGGGATTGTGGCATGTGTCTAGGGTACAGTCCATATTACAAGTTTACTCTGGGCCCCAAGAAATGATGTTTGCAGGCTGTTGTCAGCTTAACAGTCTCTAAATTTATAGGTGTTAACCTATAAAGCCCTATGCAGGCTGGGACCGACGTATCTGCAGGACTGTCTCTCACCATATGAGCCCCGGAGGACTCTTTGATCTAGTGGAAAGTATCTTCTAAATGTCCCTGGCCCTAGGGAGGCCTGCCTGGTGTCGACCAGGGCCAGGGCCTTTTCGGTCCTGGCCCTGGCCTGGTGGAATGCTCTGTCTTGCGAGACTAGGCCCCGGCGAGATTTGCTTGCATTTCACCGGGCCTGTAAGACGGAGCTATTCCACCAGGCATATGGCTGCCGCCGGGCGGTGCCCCCCCCCCTATGGAGGGGGGTTAAACTATTCTCCCATGTGAATGCAGATGCTGCTGCTACACTTATTATTATGGTATGGATTTGCTCTGGTAACACCGCTGTGTGATATACTAAACTTTTGCTATGTGCTGCTTTTAAAAATCTTTTAATTATTTATATGAAATAGATGACTCTCTAGTTGATATGATTGTGTTTTAATGTGTTTTAATGCTGTGTATATTTGTATTCTGTTATCCGCCCTGAGTCTGTGAAAGCGGGGAGGGCAGAATATAAATACAATAAATTAAATTAAATTACTGATCACTGTTATCCTAAAATGGAAGGAAGGCAAACGTTTATCTTGCCAGCAATGAAGATGGTGGGTGAATTCTATCCATTAGTTAGAAAGGACAAGGACTCTTAAGAGATTCTGAATTTCTCAAAAAACAGAGGGAAACTCCTACTCAAGTGGGCTATTAAAACCTATCTTTGAACGTATACTTTGTGACAACACAGATCCAAAAATATCGTGGATGGATGTTAAAGAGGGACAGGTTATTTTCACAATGTAATTCTTCCCACAAGTGGCACCAGAAAGATTTCTTCTGATGTTCTTTCCTCCACTGCATACCATCCTTCCCCAAAGTATTTCAGTAGCAATATTACAAATAAAATTTCTAGATAGGCACCGGTAGTGGAGGAAAATGTATTGCTTGTATATTCCACAATCGAGCACAAACTTGACATAATTGGTAGTATAACTTGTTTGGCAAGAAGATGTAATTTGTGAAAATCAGTATCCCAATCTAATTCTCCTTTTAATTTTTTTCAGCTGAAGCATTTAATTAAGCATTCAGTTTTATTGAATCAAATTTACTTGTTCTGCAAATACACAAGAGAATTCTGTTCACCGGATAACTGTTTGCTCCTATTTTTTAAATTAAGCATATGGAATCTATTTAAAAGCTAACACATTTGCATTGGGATTTCTCTTTAAACTATTTATGTAATTTAAAACCAAAGCAAATGTTCTCCCACCAGATCAAAATGTAGGTTTGAAAATGAATGTACTGGGGTCTGTTCAACAATGCCATCATAGAGTGCAGCAACAGAAGGTGCTATATGGATGCTCCTTTGACTTTCTGTAACTAAGGATCCCAACCTAGTGCTGGCACCTGGTGGGAGAATGTAGGGGATTGGAATCTACCCAATCAACATCACACCAACACTGTGATGTCACTTCCGATGTGAACTGGAAGTAACACCCTGGCATTGTTGTGATGACAAATTGCCCACCCCATTTCCCCCCTCACTGCTCTCTTGAGTGGCAGTGGGGCTCTGGGGGTCCATACGACCTGGCTTGTCTATCTGTAGCCCCCTCCCCAAACCAGTAATACCTGGAGTCCCCAAATCTCATGACTCTGGTAACTTGCTGCTTATGACAGCACTGTTATGACTGGTTCTGGTTGGGAGCTGCCAATGCTATGACCCTGAGTACTCAGTCAAACATAAGAGGTGTCCTGCTGGGTCACAGATCAGAGGTCCACCTAGTCCAGCTAGGGATGCCACTTAGCCTGTTCCAGTGGGAGACTTCCTGGCGACGCTCCCCATCCCATTCTCTTGCTTGATGGCACAGTGTGTGTGTGTGGGGGGGAGGGAATTGGGAGAAATGGTGTCAATTGACATCTGGATGTCACCTCCTGTTCTGGAAGAGGAAGTGATACTATGTTGTTTTCGTTTCAGGTGGGTAGCCATGTTGGTCGGTAGTAGAAGAGCAAGATTCAGGCACCTTAAAAACCAACTCAGAATCTCAAAATCTTTGGTATTTACCACACAGATTTGAAAATTCCTACGGCATTGTTCCAAAACAGGAAGTGACTCATAGAAGTCTCCATCCCCAATGGTGCTAGGGATAGCCAGCCAATGTCTGGCGTCCCTAAATCCTGCATCATATTTTATGCAGTGGCCATCCAGTTGCCCTGGAGAACCATCAAACAGAGCACAGGGACTGATGTTACTTCTCAGCATTGGAATCCCTCTGGGCCCCCACCATACCACCTGGACCCAACCCAAATATCTTATGAATGCAAAGCATATTGGCTTGTCCAACTCCATGGACAACCCAGAAGCGATGTTTCTGCATAGGGGCAACACTGTGGCATTCACCCAAATGATTTTGAGTAATGTTGGAAGTGATGTCACTGGCGACATCACAGCATTGGAGAGGCCCTTTCTGCTGATAAGAGTCTTCCACTAGCTGCCAGCCTTGGGCTGTCAACCCTACTGGTGGCAGATCTGTGCCTGGGGTCTCTGGAAATGAGTCTGTCTGCCTGAAGTAACTGTGGGTAAGAGGGAGAATTTGCAGATCAACACAGAATCAGGTCAGGGCTATAAGTGACCATATCCACATCCAGGTCAGAGAGGTCAGTTGCTTCATCCAGGAATTAGAGCCTGAAATGCAGCAGACAGAATATACTCTTTGGTGATAAGGCATGGGGAGAAGGTATGACACCTAGTGTTTCTACAAGGCCCAGCCAATTATAATGCTTTGGTTGAAGGGGCTGTATGACATATGTGGAGCAGTGGTTATTATTAGCACCCAGCTCCTTGGATGACCACAAGCCATGATGGACTCAGCTTTTACCTAGGGACTCCATCTTGTCCATGTGGCGAGACAACAGAAAGAAACCCAATCATGAGAATTAAAGTAATGCTGAACTTTAAACTCCTGCCTCTTCAAGTAAAGCTAGCCTGTCCTATAGAAACATCATTTAGCAAGTACCCATTGTGGGGAAAGATGAATGCATGTTTTTGCCTTTTTGTTTGTTCCCTTGCTCAGCCTCAATTGCTTGAACAGAACATATGTATTCTTTTATTCATTTATTTCTTCATTTATTATTAATGTTCCAAGTCTGATCCTGCCTATTCGCTCTTGCCATCTGAAGTGTGATAACAGGGAGGGGCAGTAGAGAAGCTCACCACTTCTGGACCACAAGAGCTCTAAATTGCAAAGTTGCAATAGATTACCTCCACACTTGCTTGTAGAAACGGAGTGGGAGGCACGGCAACTAGCTAAAGGAACTAAGCAGCAATGCAGGTACATATCTGTATCACATGTGACTTTGTCTGGCAGGAAATACTCTCAGACTCATTGATGGCAGCAAGTGGTTACCCGGGGGGAGGGGGGGAGGTTGGCATTCCTGGGGCGCAAGGGGGAAAGGGTGGCATTGCCAGGTGAGCTTATTCTGACCCGGCCCAAAAGAACGGAAGAATGCAGCAGTTGTGCTTGCTCATTGCACTTCTCCTTTTAAGGACTTCCTTCAAAAATGGCACTTCGTACAAATACAGGACATTGTCCCCATGGAATGATCCTTTAATTTATACGGCTTCTCCTGTTTCATTTTACATGATGCATGTATCTGACAGCCCAATAAAACGGGTTCAGAATACAGGCCAATTCACTGTGTTAGCTCCTGTTTAATAGATCTCTGACATTTTAGTGTTAAAAAAGGCAGATTGGTCCAGTAACTTAGAGCCATATGCATAAAATACAAATAGTATGAAAACTTATCTTATTATAACTTCAGGTTAGGCTGCAGTAGAAAAGCAAGATTTGATTCCAGTAGCACCATAAACACCAACAAGATTTCCAGGGTATAAGTTTTCAACTGTCAAAGCTCCCTTCACCAGATGACGACTCTCGAAACCTTATATCCTGGACATCTTGCTTGGGTTTTAATGTGTTATTGGACTCAAATATTATCTTATTATAAGCACACTATCATTTTTGCTTCCTTTCTGTCATTGAGATAAGCCATATTCTTCATTTAGATTCAAATTTTCGAGCCAAAGTAGAAACATACTGCCTGTGAACAAACTAAGACCTATTTTATGAAGATCCAGCCAGTGTGGCTGATATTGCCTCAGTGGGTCTTCTTAAACCATCTAGGGGCTGTGTAATAGCACATTTTGCATATCTTCTTAGGAAGTGTGATGCACTTCCTAAGAAGCTGGATGGCACCAGCTAAACGATGAGAAAACCCCAACTCATGTGGGAGGCTGAAAGCCCTGGAAAACAGCCAAGCTCCCTCCTACCGCTAGGCACCCCTGTCACCTCATGGAGGAGTGAAGTGTCATTTGGGGGGGGGAGGAGGCACCAACACTCCCCTTGCCAGCTGCAACCCTGCCAATGCCAGCAGGCCCACCGTGCTTCTCCTCCCCAGACACACTATGCTACAGCAGGCACAGGATGAAGCCAAGCATGGCTGGGCCCATGCTCCTCCTCACCAGCTGCACCTCGCCAGCACAGGATAAAGCCTGGTATCATTGTGCCTGTAAGTTGGTCTGGCCATAGTGACTCTATGCCAGTGGCGCTCAAACTCCTCACTCGCCCCACTATGGGGATGGGGCTTAGGGCAATGGTCCACTGGGATTTTCCTTGGCAATGTAAAAGACCAATCTGTCCCTGGAAGCCACGGACTACCCTTGGAGAGCCTGAGCAGTGTAGAGGTTAGAGTGTCAAAGTGGGATCTAGGAGATCTCTGTCTCCATTCTGCCCTGGAATCTCACTGGGTAACCATGGACCAGTCACAGACACTCAGCCTAACCTACCTCATAGGGTTGTTGTGAAGATAAAATGGACTAGGGGAGACATATATCACCCTGAGCTCCTTGGCGAAGAGGCAGGATCAATACCTAAGGCAGAGCTAGCATTCCAATCCTATAGCAGCTGCTTTGTTTGGGAACATGTGGCCCAATGACAGAAATGTTGATCTCTGGGAAATCTATTCTATTTTTTTATCATAGTATCTCCAAGGCTGGCATATCCAGTGCTCCTCTCCTCCATTTTTTCCTGAGACGCTTGTAAGGTAGATTAGGCTGAGAGAGAATGAATGATCCAAGCGGCTCAGAGCCGAGTGACAACTGAACCTGGCTCTCCTTGCTCCTCATCTAACAGTCTCTAACCCCTAAATCGTACCACTTCTTCTGCACACTGGAAATGTAACTTCAGTTTTTCAATGAGTGATTAGGGAGGAGACAGCCTTTGCAATTTCTGCCTAGAGTACTCAACTCAACATTTGAGCATTTCCCATCTTGCCTAGTTCCTACTTCTCAGCTTGGGAAGGGACTCCACACAAAAAAGCAGGGGAGAGGAGGCAAATGCTGATATTATGATCATCACCTTAACTCAACACATCCCAGAGGCTCAGAGCGGATTACAAACGGAAAAGGAAACGGGACAGGATAGGATCCATACATGAGGCGAAACTCTTTGGCATGCATTGTGGTGCTCTTTAATTTCCTGTTGTTTGCTCCTGCAGCTGTTAGTTTCTGCACACAGCAGTGAATCCCGCTTCCCCAGACCTCTTCTGATATGGTGGCAGCCGCATATCTGGCTTGTGCACGCGGTCCCTCTCTCCATCCCCTGTCCCTCCTACAGAACCTAAGTGAAAGTTTTCTGGTCTCAGAAGTCTGCAATCTCCAGTTTCTTGTGATGTCCAAATCCTGGAACAATAGGACCTTGTTTCTTCCCTAACCAGGACTGGAATTAAAGTGAGGGTTTAGAACCTTCTTTTGTTGAGGAGGAAACAAAACTCCAGTTCCTCCAGGAACTCACATTCAGATACTACAACAAACTTGAGTTATCCTAAAATCTTACAAAATCAGAAATTCTTAAAACATACTGTTTGTGAGAGTAGAAGGAAAGCAGTGGGCACGCATGGCAAGAAGCCAGTTTTGCGCCAGTCAAGAACAAGCTGTTTCTTTGTGACATCTGAATGCGGAGATCGAATCTGTGGTTAAAACGTGCAGTAAAATGTCTATCAGCATCTACCGATTTTCAATGAGATCCTTATACAGTGATACTTTTCAGCTTCGTAAAAATGAAATTTTGAAATGAAATACCTCATAATATTGGAGGCGTCTTCAGCATCTGGGTCCGGGCAGTATTTGTTGGCAAGGATTAGGCACGCGTCTGCTGACTCTATCTGAGACACCAAAGGAGATGGCAAACATAAGAAACAATATGACATTTGAAAGAATATTTCATCACTTACCACCTTCCCTGGAATTCGGGTCATCTCTGCACTATTTCTCAGTGGGAAAGAATGAAGTGCCCCCCCAAGGCTGTGACTATGTCGTGTTGCATCGCGTCTTTCAAGCATGCTTGGGCCAAGAAAAGACACTGTATGCCTATCTATACTCTAATGTTCATTTCCACAATCAGTAATGGAGGGTGGGAGCGTGAGTCATCACATTATGTATTTGGGGGATCTAACTTCTCCTCAAGGACCTCAGGATAGCCTACATGAGTACTCCTGACAGGTCAGGACGAGCTAGTTCCTCTGTAACCTTCCTCTTGCCTGCTTTGCGGCTCTCTCTCTGTTTATTCAAAATCCTTATCTCAGGGACTATCCAATCCTTCTGGCTGTCTCCTTCTCTTCCTAGTTTTGTACTTTCTCTGACTCTCTCTCTCTCTCTCTCTGGCCTCCACAACAGCAACAAATGATTTCAGAATCTCTACCCATCCTTTAGTTAGAGAGATTGCTAGAATGCCTATTCTACCTTTCCTGCCTGGCCAGCTCTCTTGATATAGAGGGAGACCTCCTGCCCTGGCCCCCCCCCGCTCCTCTTGCTACTGTTTGGTGTAACAGGAGAAATTTGGGCAGCCGGGGGGGGGGGAGGAATTGGCATTACGCCAATTCCATGATTTTATTTCTGCCACAAACCTGAAAGTACAGGTGAAAGGGGGAGGTGGATTTCAATCCAAAGAAAACTAGGTAATCAGAAAGGTTGAAAGTAAAAGAAAAACCTAGGGTCTTCCTCATTGGTTTAAATTTGTACAATACACACCATATACTATATTGTTTTGATTACAGCACACACATTAGAATACATAAAGGAGAATATTAATAATTAATTTCAGACGTGTAAAAAGCTAATTGAAAACATAAAAGAATTTAAACAAAAATATGGTAATTTACTTCTACTAACCAGGTCCCATACCTGTATTCCAGCCATTTGAACGACTAACAATCACCACCTTGACAACCCGTCGCCACTAATTGTGCTGATCTACTAGAACAAGGAAGTGAAATTTACATCTTCCATAATTTTTTTTGCATCCTGTTGGTGCGAGTAATCTAAAATTGTTTTAAATAACTTCAGAAGTTATAGTTTATTATTTATAAAATACACAAAAATTAATTCAAAAATTGTTTTCTCTTTTCTCTCCCTTTTTTAGGATGTTTAGTGCTTTACTCAGCCATGGTATAATCTAAACAATATACTATATGGTGTGTATTGTACGAATTTAAACCACTGAAGAAGGTCTCAAGGCTGAAACACATTCAGTTTACATGTGTTTCATGATATAAATAACAGTACCTGATAACCTGAAAGATGCCTGTAAATGTGTGACATCCCCATGTGTATAAGGATAACTGTTCTTAAAAAAATTTTACATTGGGGAAGTTATTCATATATGTAACTATAGCGGATAGATTTTTAATGCACAGTCTTTGATTTTTGGAATTTGATTAAAGATTTTGTAATTTAATATATTTTTCACTTTTTAATATATTGATACTCTCACATACCTAGAAGTAACATCACCACATAGTAGCAACAATCTACGATTTACCCAAATTAACCCAAAAATCAATGGTGAAGACCATAGACTTTCCACTGAATACTAGAGAATCAACATCCAGAAGCGAAGTCGTGCAGTTGATCTGACGCTGATCATGAGGACTCCCTGCCTAGTCTCCCAAGGGTTACCAGTATGCATTTCTTTAGCAATAAAAGACAACCACTTCTGTCCTAAAGCAATAGCCTCCTGCAGATTTTATTCTAAAAGGAGTTCCAGAATTGACGGACGAGGTAGAGGGGAGGTAGATAACATCAACCGGAGTATTGAAAACCATGACCTTCCTGGCCTCGTGGGCTATCAGAATATTTTCTGTAATAGCTTGGGAATAAATTTAGGCATACCCTTGGTTAAATGTAGACAGCAAATAGTGAGGTAGAAAATGGAAGGAAGCCATTACCTTTACTCTAGCCAAGTCATGCGGATTGAGAACTGAACCCTGAAAAAATTCCACCTGAGTGAAGTGTCGTTTAAAAAGAGCTTCCAACTCAAGGTTAGGGGAGATACTACATTGAGAAAGAGAAGACAAAATAAGCAAAATCATGCCATGAATATCATCTTTTTGTTATTCTTCTTTAAATGATGTTTTCAAACAAAGGAAGAATAAAATTTTGTAAAAATTCTGTAATGTAGGCACCATTTCAGTATTTTCATTTTATTTCTCTACATTCAGTAAGAAGCGTTTTTTTTTAAAGAACAAGGAAAGATAGTACCTTTCAAAGGCATGTGCCAGTTTGGTGTAGTGGTTAAGAGCGGCAGGAATCTAATCTGGAGAACCGAGTTTGATTCCCCACTCCTCTACTTGAAGCCAGCTGGGTGACCTGGGATCAGGGCTCTCCAGACCTCTCTCAGCCCCACCCACCTCACAAGGTGATTGTTATGGAGATAATAATGACATACTTTGTAGACTACTCTGAGTGGGTGTTAAGTTGCCCTGAAGGCCGGTATATAAATAGAATGTTTTTATTAATGTTGTTAGATTAGATATGGATTTTATTAAAGGCTTGATTCCTCTCCCTTCTTATACAAAAGTAACCTGGACACACTGGATATGCTTTGCCCTAAGATCCTGAAAAATTGTTTAATTCTTTGTTTCACTAGGGCGTTACAATGGGGATATTCTACAATATAATAATAACATTAAATTTATATACCGCCCTTCAGGACAACTTAATGACCACTCAGAGTGGTTTGCAAGGTATGTTATTAGTATCCCCCCCAAACACCCTGTGAGGTGGGTGGGGCTGAGAGAGCTCCAGAGAGCTGTGACTAGCCCAAGGTCACCCAGCTGGCTTCAAGTGGAGGAGGAGTGGGGAATCAAACCCGGCTCTCCAGATTAGAGTCCCACGCTCTTAACCACTACACCACAAACTGGATCTCAAGAACAGGTGCACATTCACATCACAGAACTGTTTCTTATAAACAGTTGCAATTCTAACTCCATACGTGAGTTCTTTCTCTCTCTCTCTCTCTCTCTCTCTCTCTCTCTCTCAGTCCTGTGGATTTTTATCCTGCCATTCCTCCAGGGAGTTAAGGTCAGGTTCTCCAGTATTTTCTGCACTTGAGAAATGTGATCTTTGTTATTAGGAAGAATCCTAAATACTGCACACTTGCAGGTGTTACTTTCAATATGTATTCCCTGATTTTTTTTACAACAATATTTTGATTTTTAAAAACCCCTGTGTGTCATCTGTGTTTTGCTTTATCCCACACGTCACAATCATTATGACCCCTTTAATTGTTTTGACTGACAGTAGTTAGCTATAAGAGTTCTGATATCTCTCATTGGGAAATTGCCTCCAGCTCTCAATGTAGCACAAGCTGTTTCTTACAGGGACAGGTCAAAGCTGCTTACAAACAGCTATGTTTTTTTTTAAACTACCTGTTCTGGCAACACATGTCAATTGTGATGTAGAATTTTATTTTAAGGGCATGTTCACGACAAACAGCAAACATTTTTAGCTTTCATGACTACTGGCAAGGACATTCCTAGGCAATTAATGCTTCTCAGGAGAAAATGAGGCCCAATCCCTCCCCCCCCCCCCCCGAATAATTCAAATGGATTCGACGCCAAAAAAACATTGCTGTTCTTTAGTCTATCTCTTTTCTATTCTTGGGCCTGTGCCACATTTTGTTTTTTAAAATTGTATGCTGCCTTTCTGCCCAGTTAAGGCCCAATTATGAATTTGCATTTGTACCTTAAGTTTTATGAAGCAATCTTAGATTTGGGAAAGTTTTTCCTTAAGAGTGGCTCACACAAGAATACCTGCAATGTGTGTGTGTGTAAAATGCTGTCAAGTCACAACTGGTTTATGGTGATGCCAGCAAGGGGCTTTCAGGACAAATGAGAAGCAGAGGTGGTTTGCGACTGCCTTCCTCTGCAGAGTCTTCCTTGATGGTCTCCCATTCAAGTACCAGCCCTGCTTAGTTTCCGAGATTTGACGAGATCAGGCTATACCATGCTGCCTCCCTGCCACTGCAACATGACGCCTTACATATTTAGTCACTCATCTGGTTGCCTGTGGCAAGTAAGATTTATCTGCATGTGGCCAGGAAAGGCAGTTTTGGGACTTGGGGGAGAAGGTTGTCTCTTTTTCTCCCTCTCAGTGTGCCACAGTTTATTATAATTTGAGCCAGGTTTGCATCCACAGGTCGGATTTTGGAATGTCTCCTGCATATGTAGAAGATGGTAAGACCCTGCATCGGCATTTCTCCTGTGATTGGCCAGAACTGATTTTGATTTGGGGTAAGATTATAACGCATGCAGTAAAGAGAATTATTTTTGGTTCCAAGTCTCTGATTTGTAGGAGAACAGGTTGTAGTGTAAATTAGAATCCATTGCCAGTTTTATTTCATTATTTGGATGACTTCCTCTTTAATGAGCTTATATTTAATCCTACAACAACAGGAAAGGCTATAGCAGGTAGGCCAGTGGTTTTTAAATGGCTTATCCATATATTTCTACTCTCCCCTTCCTTCAAGCAGATGACAACATACACAGCCCGCCCCCCAGCCCCACATTTTTTTCTCACAGCAACCCTGAGGTAGCTGAGACTGAGAGAAAGAGACACAGAAAGAGATTTGCCCAAGGTCACCTAAGGAGTTTCAAAGCTCAGTTGGCACTGAAGGCCAGGTTTCCCAAGAATCACAGTGCAATCCTAAGCAGAGCTCTATGCCATCTAAGCACATGGACTTCAGCCAACTTAGAAGTGTGCAACTCTGCTTAGGAGGACTGCACTGTTAGTCTGGCACTCTGAGCACTATGACACACTGTCCTAGCCCCTCAGGAAATCCTTTCCCCCCTCTGTTTCTCTGTGGAAGATATTTGCCCCAAACCTAGAGCTTCACATAAGCATTACATTGGAATGTGACATCACTTCTAGGTATTTTCTGCAAGTGACCTCGCACCAATGATGTGGCACTGCTTTTCAGACATCCCCTCCCCCCACCTATGCTGCCCTGTCAAGAGGGAGGCTGAAGTGGGAGACCAGGTTTCCCTGTTTGGGTTACACGCTCCATTCCCATGGGATACTGGCCATAATTTTCAGGCCTCATCTGTGTCTCATATGAATTAAAAGTGCTCTCCGGAAATCAGCTGTGGTTCACATTGCAGGGGGAAATTTGTAGCACTGGTCAAGCTATCGTTTAAGGAAGTCTGCTCAACATTTATTTAATTAAATGTGTTTGTTTCGTTTGTTTATACCCCAGCATTCTCCCCAACGGGAACCCAAAACAGCTTAAAGAAGCCTTCAAGGAAGCTCTGGATTCCAGGAAAAAAATTAAAAACCACTGAATTAAGCACAAACATTTCTTGATTGTTTTAAGAAAATAGTTAGGTCAGGCCTGCACAATATTTGACATACCAAGCCAAATGTAGCCCAGCAGCCATATAAGTATGGGGAAAGGCACAGTAAACAATAGAACTGCACAAAGAAAAAGTTCATGAGTTTTAACTGGTTTAGGTATTGTGCACCTCTATTGTAAAACAATGTTTCTTGTATAAAGCCGCTGCTATGATCCAAGGATCCATTTGTTTGTGTATTTTGTATATGCCCCGGAATTATGTGTAGTTTCTTCTCTTCCAAAGCAACCCTCCAAATCCCCCAGCTGCTCTTTTTTACTACCCCAAATTGAAAGAAGTGGTTTGACATAACAGAACCTCTTCCTATGGTTTCAAGACCTTTGTATTTTATTTCTCTCTTTAAGAAAATAATATTTTGATCTGTATGGCTACTTACTTATGCAGAAAGACGATTTCTACGTTGACATCATCCCTGTCCTTGTGTAGGAAGTCCTTCAGGAAGTTGGACACACTTTCCAATGTGATGTGACCACAGACAACAATGTGCCTGGGACAGAAAAAAAGGAACAGTTGAGTTTGCTGAGAAAGCAGTGAGGGCTGAACACAAACAAGCTTGCCAAAGTGGGAGAAGAAGGAATTTGTTGTGAGGAGAGGGAGGAACTGATAGGAAAGAAAAGAACCCTGTTGAGGTGAGGGGTCTCCACTCCATTCCTGGAAAAAAAGAAAGGAAAATACAAACACCATGAAATAGGTAGAGACCAAAGTACTTCTGGGATTCCTCCTCAGCTGCCGAAAACAGCTATTGTAAACTGATGCCCAACAAGTTACACTTTTAATAATGAGACAAAACAGACAGGTGTGGGCCAAAATGGGAAAGAGGGCAGGTAGAACCACCCTGCCTTTGCAGAAAAAGAGAAAGAAGCAGAGGTGGAGCAAACTGCCCCCAGCTTCCCACAACCTAGATGAATATGTGCTTCCCTCACACTGCTAAAGGAATATCCACAGCTGCAGAGGGTGGCATGCAGGAGTCATCCCTAGACAGGTGGTGGGATTGTGCTGGAGGAGTGAGGTGCTCCCTTCAGATACAGGCATCATCAGGGGATGACCCGTGTCATCCTCATATTGCCAAAGTTCACCTTGGAAGGAGTGTTTGGGCTCTTAGGAAGTGCCCTCTCTGCCCACTTGACTCATCAAGTTCCCACAAAGGTCCCCTCAGGGACAGTGGGGAGGCTCAGAGCCAAGCTACAAGTGACGCCTTACACAGTTTGGACACTTATTAGCTTCCCTCAAGTTTTGATGGGAAATGTAGGCGTCCTGGTTTTACAGCTTGGCTGTCCATTACAGCTGCAAGACCAGGATGCCTACATTTCCCATCAAAACTTGAGGGAAGCTGACAAGTGTCCAACTTGTGTCAGGCGTCACTTGTAGCTTGGCTCTCAGTCAAAGCAATCACAGAGTGTTTGCAGGAAATCCTTGGCCTCCAAGACAGCCTGCTGCTGCTTTGGTGGGCTGCATCTGAGTCTAGGGTTTTTGTTTCTGCCCAGGACACCCCTCTCCAAAGATCACTTGACTGCAACATAAACAGAGACCCTTCACCCCGCCCCTTCTCTTTCCACTGCCATTCTTTGTTCCTGCTTGCATGTTTGCATTTTTCACTCCTTCCAGTCAAATAGTGAACATGAATCCCACGCCTATCAGCAAGGAAGCAAAATGGTCCTCCCTAGGGCTGGTCGGCAGAGCCTGGGCAACCAATGGGAAGGTTGAAGGGCAAGGACCTAGGAGGGCATATGACATCAGGGTTGACATCATTACATCACTTCCAGATACAACCTGGAATTGGCAGCCCTAGGAATCACTGGAAATTTTATGGTAAACTCTTTGGTTTTACCATGGAGTTTCTGGCAATTCCCAAAGCTACCCACTGCCACTTTCAGGTTGTCCCATAAATAACATGCTGGCATGTAGGATGCCTGCATTTTTTTATTTATTCTTCTCTCACCACCAGTCCAAGTCATGGTAGGCAATGGAGGCTACCCACAGACTAGGCAAAAAGTTCTGCTTATTTATAAGGCTACCCAGTGAGGACCAGACATACTCATGCCAGTATTTCATGGAATAGAATAGACAATGTTTACTCTTAGCAAAACGCTGATTTGGCTAGCTTGCTGTCAGGACTCCCATATGGAGGTGAAGGCATCTCTGGGTGCATGCACACCTAGTGGCAGCTCAACACACCTGAGGTTACTACCCTCAGTAGGGTTACCTAGTCTGGCTTGGGAAATTCCTGGAGATTTGGGGATGGAGCTAGGGGTGGGTGGGTGGAATATGGGAAGAAAACAAAGCTCAGTGAGAGTGTGATGCCAAAGAATCTACCTTTTTATACGAGATTTTATATTGGCCCAATGGTACGCTCCCATGTTCTGCTCCATCTCCTCTTTGCTGGCACATACATTTAAATATCTTCCTTCTGTGCTTTTTCTAACCTTTTAAAAATGTCCTCCATTCCTACCCTTGTATTTTTACCTCAGAAGTGAGACAATAATGGGTGAGGCATTGGTTGAAACTCTCCAGAGGGATGCGAGAGGGTGTGAATTCTCTACTGAAACCTGATCCCTGCCTGAAGATGAGGGATACAAATCCTGACAAAAACATAGCCAATGAAGCTTTTGTGGTGATAAAGTGACCTGAAAAGCTCCTCCATAAATGACTACATGGTTGCTTAACATGGAGATTTGTTTTTGTCTTTTACCTTAAAATATTTATTTTATATATTTTTGCATTTTATATAACATTTCTATTGTCTACAATCTGTGAGCTGTATAAAGTGACGGAGAGCGCTGTCAAGTCATAGCTGACTTATGGCGATCCCTGGTGGGGTTTTCATGGAAAGAGACTAACAGAGGTAGTTTGCCATTGCCTGCCTCTGCAACCCTGGTCTTCGTTGGAGGTCTTCCATCCAAGTACTAACCAAGGCTGACCCTGTTTAGCTTCTGAGATCTGACGAGATCAGGCTCACCTGGGCTATCCAGTTCAGGGTGAGCTGTATAGACCCACCTGTTAATAAATGGAAATGGATTTTTTAAAAAAAGAATCTGCCCTCTGAAGCAGCTATTTCCTCCAGGGGAACTAATCTCTGTAGTTCGGAAATCAACTGTAATTCCAGGAGAACGCCAGGCCCCACCTGGACGTTTGCAACCCTAGCCCTCAGTCCACCATCCTGCTTTGCATGTTTTCATCTTGCCTCTGCCCACTGCCTCTGCTGGAGGCAGCTAATGTGCCTCCCCTGCCCTATGAATCTCTAAAGACTGTGTAGCCAGCCTCATGTATCCAACAGGACTTCCTAAACTTTAGTAAGAGTTTGGAAAGGTCTCCTGGGCAGGTGCTTGCTTAAGGGAGTCAGGAGGGGAAAGCTTCTAAGTGGGGAGGCAGTGGCAGTGAGGGAGGGGTGGCACACAGGCTAACTGCACCCTGAAAATCCGCCATACAAGGCCACATGCTCACCATGACTCATTACAGAGCCAGGCTTTCCCCAGAATCAGCATCAGCCCTTCTCCCAGCAGCCCCATCCGGTGTAATGACACACCTTTTGCTTGCACAATCATAGCAAAAAACAACGCCAGTAGTAGCACCTGACAGGTTCAAAATGCGCTTCACATTCATCATCTCAGCTCAGACATGAACCCATAGTTCATTTTGACTATGGTTAGCTTGTTCAGCCACGATTCGGCTAGCAAATGATCACTCCAATCCAGATTCACCAGGAAAGGTGCTGGTTTCACCACATTCACTTTGGCCAGGCATTTCTGTTGCTGGGAAGCGTCCAAGAACAGTGCCATGGGAACACACCAACAGTAAGGCAGAATAAAGACCAGGACGTCCACATTTTATGGTGCACAAAGTCATACTGAAAACTGACTGTGATTATTAAGCTAACTTCAAGTAACAGTCCGTCTTATCCTAATGAGCCTTTGTGAGAAGAATGACCCATGTCTGGACAATCACACTAAGAATAGTAAATTTTATTAAAACCATAGTTTCTTCTTAAGTCTGAACTGAGCCCATGTCTTGGGAATCCTTCTAAACTAGACCTGGATTATTATTCCTCCCTTCCCCACAATACTACTGAGAGAAAGCTGGAGCATTGCTGCTTGTCTAAAGCCACTCCGTGAGTTTATGGATGTGGCACAACTTGATCTGAATACTTTCCAGCTTGGAACATGTACTTTTATCCACTCTGCCACACAGACGCAGGAATCTGTTATCTCATTCCTTTGAGTGTCATACCTTCTCTGCATTCAGATTTAGTAATTATGTGATTACCTTTCATTTTACAGTTTATTATATGTGACTGCAAATCATCCTGGAAAAAAAATCTTTTGTATGTAAATAGAGGACATAAAGCTAGACCCATTTGTTTCACTGGAAGAAGGTGGAGAGCCTAGACATAGCATGTTATTATTCTTTGCACCATACAAGAAAAGATGTGACTCTGTAATGTGGCAGAAGACACACTATTTAATTTACAGTCAGTCCTTGAACATAACACCAGAAGAGCATCCCACTGATTTCAAAGGGATTCATTCCCTAGGATTGCAAACCAGATAATATCAAAAATGAGCAACAAATGGATTCGATTTCTCATCAGGGATGTGCTGCCATTTAATATTTCTCGTGGCACAGCCTCCAGTGCCTTGTAACTTAATTCCAACTGCATTAACTTGAAAGTAAGCCCCTTTGATTTCAATTGATCTTTCTTTCAAGTAAGTGTGCTTCAGACCATGGAGAGGAGGGCACTGGCTCCCTTCCTGCCAGCTAATATCAATGGGATTTATTTCCAAGTAAATTTGCACCTTGTGATCTCTTATTGTATTGAAGTCTTGATAGTTATCTGAGTATGTAAAGCAAGTCACATTAGAAACCGGGACGGAATTATCCAGATGTGAGTTTAGGCTTTCCATTACAACATAGGTCTAAAAGCACTCTTTATTGACCATTATGACTACACAAATGGAAGATATATGCTTCCAATCGTTAGTCTTGCAATTTACTTGCCTTTTTTTATTCCCTTTGATGAAGCATAGGGTAAACTATGACAACCATTTCCCAACTGGAATCCTACTGGAGTATGGCACTTGGTAAGCTTGTCATAGGTAACATAAACGCACATTAAGCTGACTTATGCTGAGTCAGACCCATGGTCAATCAAAACTAGTACTGTCTACTCTGGCTGGCAGTGGCCCTTCAGGCTATCAGGTTGAAGCCCTTCACATTACCTACTTTCACATCAAACTTGGGACCTTCTGTGTGCAAAGTTGATGCTCTATCACTGAGCCACTGCCTCTTCCAGCCAATGGGCTAAGAGAATTTCATCATTCCCTCGTTCCTCTCAACTGGTGTGGAAGAATAGGAGAATTCCCCTCACAACTTGGCAGGACAAAGAAGCAATAAGTTATCAAGTTGTTACATGTGCACTGTGGGAAGTTGGTAAAGGCCCATCTGTATTCACCCCTGGCGGCAGAAAGAAGCATGGCTGCTGTTCATATTTATCAGGGAAATAGCACCAAGCTGTTCAGTATTCTGAGCTCAAGGAGGGGCACCAGGCCTCTTGGCCAGGCAAGATGGGCATTCTTGTTGGCTGGCAACTGAACTGACAGCAGGTGGCAGATAATAAGCAAAGCAAAGCGCTTTCAAAGGTAACATTTAGACTGCTCAGGTCACTCCTACTTCATAATTGTTCTGAGCACATTCCAATAGCCATGGACAGGGAAAAAATCATTGGCTAGAAACAATGAGAGAGAGACAACAAGACAGACAGACTGGGCAAGCAATCACCATCCATGTAATTTAGCATTAGGGATATTAGGAGTGCTTGCCCTTGCTTCATAATTCCATGCTTGACTAAAAATGTGAGGAATAATTGTGTTGGTCTTGTTGGTGGAAGGATAATGATGCAGAACAATGGATAAATCAATAACAAGCACGAAGACGTTATTAAAATTGCCACTCAATGTGGCTGTACTTGTAGTGGCGCCATTAGTGACTGTAAAAGTACAACATTATAAAAACACAGCACATTCTATATAAGGTTGTTTGATTCAATGGGCCAGAAAGAGCTTGTGGCATGCACATTTTAAAAAAAACAATAATTTTTAAAAATCTCCAGATGTTTATTGCTAATTTTAAGACAGTATGTGCAGTATTGTTACAAGTCAACACCTTGTGCGGAGAATATGATGCACAGAGGGTTTGTGGGTGACTGGAATCAAGGGGGGCCTGACTGATCACTCCTGAGAGCACTAGGGAGGGAGAATGCAGAAATCAGCAGTGTGATGCCATGACGTCATGTCAGATTTGTACCCAGAAGTGACATCACGGTGTCATGCAATGCTCTAGGGATTCCTGAAATCATTATAATTTTTACCATTGGGAAATTTCTAGATTATCACAAAATGTTACCCACTCCATTTGGCTCTTGCCTATCCATCGAGGAGCAGCAGGATCCCAAGGCTGGGAGATTGGCAATCACACTGAGGACCTTAGAGCTGGGGGGGGGGGGGTAACAGGAGACAAAAATGTGGCAGGAGGTCAGCTGAAAGGAAAGAGTAGGCCTGGAGCAGGAACTGGGAAAGAAACAAACAGTATAGAAGGAAAAGGAAGGGTAGCATTGGTGAACAGAGGAGCAAAGGGTCAGGGCTAGTTCTCACCACAAGGAGTGGCTTCAGGCAGAACAACAAGAGAATTGCCTCCTACAGTTAGCGGAGTAGGCTGGCCCATCCTTCCCCACACTGCTCCTGCTTCCTTCTGCAGCAAAAGTGTACTTTGCTTGGGATGACAAAACATCTTGGACTGGCCCAACAAAGGAGCAGAGGATGTCACAAGGGGGTGTGGTGCTTTAGATGCACCCAGACGCTGCCTCTGGGGTGCATCTAAAGGGTGCATCTAAAGATTTTCTAGGGGAAAATCTATTCCTCTCCAGTGGACTCCTCCCTTGTCCAATAAGGAAGCAGAGGTCCCCCCCCACACACACACACACACCGCCGCTAGGAGTAATGAGTACGACTACTGGATTCACCTCAGTGTGATCATCTTTAACTTTCTCCTCAAAGCTTTTTAACAAGCCTGTAAGAACTACATTATCAGACTGGCAGAGAACAGGTAAGGTGCAATGTGTTTTTTAAAATTCCTAATGTACTAGAATGCATAATGAGATTCAAGCATTAGGCACCTCAAGCAAATTCTAAACTGAGTTACGGGAACAATGGTACACAAGAATCCTACCAAAGACTCAACTGAGCATGATATTCAGTCTCAGACAATACAAAGAGTAGCCATCAGCAGCACAGCAAGGCTAATGTCTATTTCTAGATGAACAAAAAAGGCAAATACTATTAATATAGGAACTAAAAACAGATGATGGCCTCAAACATACAAAGAGCCTTAATGAATCAGTAAGGTTGGCCTATGCTTAAATGTTCCTATTAATGTAGATATAATATAGTCTCATACATCTGGTCAGAAGCTTCTGGTGTGTGTGAATTTATATAAAACTGCCTGAACATCGTGATGCATCCTTTGTCTCATCCTACCTGCTCTCACCAGATTCCCCCCTCCCTGAACTTAATTGCTTATTTGCAGGGCTTTTTTTCTGGGAAAAGAGGTGGTGGAACTCAGTGGGTTGCCCTCGCAGAAAATGGTCACATGGCTGGTGGCCCCGCCCCCTGATCTCCAGACAGAGGGGAGTTGAGATTGCCCTCCGCGCCGCCGAGTGATGCATAGGGCAATCTAAACTCCCTCTGTCTGGAGATCAGGGGGTGGGGGGCACCAGCCATGTGACCATTTTCAAGAGGTTCCGGAACTCCGTTCCACCGCATTCCTGCTGAAAAAAAGCCCTGCTTATTTGTCAACAGTTCTCCCAACATCTCTTTCCTTAACGCTGTAATGCTCTCTACTCATATAATGCCTGTAAAAATACCTCCTGATCAGTATGAACAAGAAAAATGAACTTCCCACAACAGGTTAACCAAGACACACTCAGAAGCTGTGTGCTATAGGATCATCATCTTGCCCCTTTGTGCATAAGTGTAATATCAATGGCTGATGGCAGCCATTCACAGTGGGGATGGGAAAAGGCTGTATCTCAGAGGCTGTCGCTGAAGGACATAATGGCAGGATTTTGTCCCAGCCGCTGCAGCTGTTCACAATGGAGAAGAAAGAATTAAGGTGGCTGTGACTCAGGTTATGTGAGAATGAGTCAGTGGGAAGAATTACTGATTCAGTCCTTGCTCACCTCAAAATATGGCTGCTGTTGAAAATTAGTTTTTGATGGAAAGTAACAGATTCATCCTCCAAATCCTCCACATGAGAAAGGCCTCCACAGGGATGGCAGAAGAAAACCCTCCTTATAAAAGTTCAGCATACATTATCAGCCGTCCACTGCTTCCCTCTCAGGTCTGAGGCTAATCACATTTCTTTGTGTGCATCTTCCTATTCCTTATTCTGCTCCTATGACTGTAATCCTCTTCTGTTACCACACCACCACATAACTAAATCTACACATTATTACTCACATATAACAACTTCTATCTTTCCACTCTTCTCTGTCAAGTCTGGAGCCTCCCTCCAGTCCAAGAAGACTTTCTCTGCTGGAAGAGAGGGGCCAAAGGAAGGCTTCAAATCTGGCTGAGCAGAGTGGTAGGATGCACATAACTATCTTTAGTTAATTTTGTGTGGATTAGGTTGGATGGTGCAGAAGAAGAGAATTACCAATACCTGTAGGATCATGACGCTCCAATTCTGGGTCCTATTAGAAATAATATCCTACTTCTTCATACTCTTTTTCTTATACGTCTAAGAATCACTGTTTTATTTTGCCGAGCTTCCATCTTTGCAACCAAACCTTCAGTCACCTATGCGGCTTTGCCATCACAGCACATGATACCCTCTGCCATGTGGTACTACTCTACTGCTGAAAGGAAACATTGAATTTTGAATGGCAAATATCTATTAGTCTCTGTGTGCCACTTGGCACAATTCAAGGGTGTGGACAGCAGGTCAATCTCACTATTAAGCAGAAACTTGCTTGCCTGCCCACCTCTATTCTCCAGCTGTCCTCCCACACATACCTTCTACCTCTTCCTGACTATAATCAACACAACCTGTTGTCCTTGGCAGATCACATCCATTATCATCCCATCATCTCCTCTGGATGGGGTACTTCACCCTCAATCCACTACCATCTGCCTATATCACCTGTTTCAGTCCAAAGCTGTTTTCCTTTGAACAATCCCACATAGTCTTCTGATTTAATGTTAGGTATCATGCTGTTAAGCTCTACTTGGTGACTTTCCTATGACCCTCTTTCCAATGTTCGGCATTTAAACAGCAAGTTGTGAACCGGTGTTTTTTAAATATGGGACATACATCTCCCCCCTCCCCCCATGGTCAACAACAAATCGGGTGGGCATTCAGAACAGGGGTAGGGGGTGGGGCACATTCAGGATTTTAGGCAACCCCTTCTCTGCAATGTCTTCTGACAGCAATCTAAGGTAAATTGTTTTATAATGCACCCTGAAGATACAATTGCAAATCCCAGATTTCTCTCCCAGACCTTTAAAAAGCGGCACAAATCGAACATCAAGGAATTGAATTATGGCTGTAAGGCTGTGAACTGTATGCATATATCATAAACACACTTGTATTAATAAAAGTTGGCTTGCCTGAAATACTGCTTTACTTTTCTACTTGTGGCTGGGTGGGGGGAATATGATGATAATGAGAACACATAGTGCATGTTTCAGAAGCCTGATGGGACAGGGGGAATCTGTACCGTATGGATATGAACGGCACAGGAAGTACAGGGAGGGATGAAGTTCAAGAAGCTGTATGTGTCAGAGAGGGCACACAGTCCAGAAAAGGAGAATTCTGAAAAATGAGGGGATTAGGTGAAAGGGAAGGTAAAGAGGATCAAATCCCTTCAGGATGCTTGGAAATAATTTAAATCCACAATAAGAGAAGCTAAGATAAAATATACATAACAGATTAGGAAAGACATCACCAAATGTAAAAAGAAGCCATAGCAGCTAACATGGAAAATCAAAGAAGCAAACAAGTGACAACAGGAAAATTACCCAAAGCAGATGAATCATACGTTTTGACACAACAGATCTGTGCAATGAGGAGTTTATTGCTTAAAAATGAACAACAGGAATTTTAAATATATAAGAAGGGACTTCTGTTATCTTAGTTATTCAAACATTTATAGGCTTTCTTGAGGCTCTAGCTCTTAGTTCTTTAATCTTGGTTTTTGTTTTGATAGCAGCTGACCTTGCTCAGCTTGAGCAATTATCTCTCACTCCCCACCCTTTCTGAGACGCTGAACCATGCCTCATTTTCTGGGCTGACTAGTAGGGAAGGAAATTGATCTCTCTCACTTATTCTAGGTGGCAAACTTGTGTACTCTTTGCTGTTTCCTTTTAACTAGTTTGCTCTTTGTTCCTTTAATCTCATTTCTGTTCTGTTGCCTAGCCGGCTGGTCCTTTTAGTGGCCACTTTAGACTGCTGCTGGGTGTGTGAGTTTCTGCTTTCTTTTCTCAGCCTGGTTGTGGGAGGTTTTATTCTATTTATTTATTTATTTTAATTTATTTCACTTATCTTATTGTTTGATTCTGATCGGGTGGGTGGTGGAGCAAGGGAAATTAGAGAATAAGATTAATAGGGTGTAACTACTCTAATTAGTAAGACCTCGCTACATCCTAATTACACAGCTGATAGCACTATTCAGCTGCATTTATTTTTCCAGCTGTATTGTGATAACGCTAGGAAGTTGAACCTTACACTACTGCTGTGTTATTATAATATTTTAACTTGTCTTAACAAGTAAAACCTATACTTGGAATTTAAAAATAAATGGGAAAGAAACGGGGCTGCCCATTCAATGATATCCCTGCTCCCTGCTCTAAGCAAAGTAAAATGGAAGATTTCTTCCCAGAGGGACTCTCAAACTGCATTAGACAGACAAACAGATACCAGTGTTTGTCTGAAGAGTCAGGGCTGTCTCCAATCTCCAACCTGCAACACCTACAATTAGACGAAAGCCAGAAGGAACTGAATTTTAGTGATCTTTCTGAAATTCTGTTATCAAGAAATGGAGGACCAGAACCAAGTAAAGCAGAAACCCTGGCCTATTTAGCCAATCAAACAGTACTAATACGTCAGACTCTTGCCAAGATCTATGATAAATTGGATCTGATAACCCAGTACTGCCAGGGACAATCATTGACTAATCAAAAGACCCAATTAAATAATAATCTTCCTCCTGGGACCTGTCCACTAAAGGAAGTGAAAGGAAGGACCTCTGGGAGGACTTATTTTGATGCAGTTCCCCATTCAATTCCAGATGAGGACTTTCGTCAGGTTGTGTTAAAGATCTATCCTTACCAAGAGAGACATATTAATTGGCTCCCAAAATGGCGTGCTAAACTACATCTAGCCTTCTTACTGAATGTACCACATATAGACTTAAGAACAGTAGAAAGAATCCAGGGTCCAATATACTATGATCATATTCTACTTACATTCTTTTCCCCAAAGTTATCAAGACTTATTTTGGCTAAAAGCAATTTTTTACAAATATATGGAATAACTCCCTTAAAGCACCTCCATGACCCACTAGTTAAACCAGTGGTTCTATTAAAATGTTTTATCTCTGAAAGAAGGAGTTGCGATAGCAAGATGAATAGGTCTAGTGACAACATCGACCTATGTAAAGATTTACCACCATCTTTAGACCAGAAAAAGGATTCTAATGAAAGGGAAGGCAAGCAGGGAAAGTCATCCCCCAACAATAGAAAGGAAACTAAAGAAGTAGTTGATCTGAATCCAACTAATGACTCCTCCAACAATTTAGCTAGCAAATTCCATGATCTAACCGCTACATCAGCTTTGGACTCAATTGAAACCAACTTGTTTATATCCTTTTCCAACCTGGACTTACAAGAACAAGGCAATATGATAAAACGTTTTCAAGTTCTTCAACAGAAACTAGAGGATCTTCATCAATCCTCTCATAGAAAATATAGCAGGCTTGAAACGCAAAGTCCTGCAGAAATGTACTCCACTCCAATTGCCCAAGCCAGTGCTCATGATGGAGCTCTCAGTGAGCTTGAAGTTAGTAACATGGAGCATGAAGGCAATGCCCCGCTGCCCCTTGAACCTAGGATTGTAATTAGGAAGCCCAAGGCTTGCACCACACAGACCCCAGATACGATCTTGCCATTTTCCCAAGATTGACTCCCAAGCACCTCTGTCAAAATCCTTTCATGGAACGTGGCGGGATGGACATCTAGGATAGGGTCTCCAGGTGTAGCTGAGTTCCTCAACGACTTTTCAATAATACTACTTCAAGAGACCTGGGCTCTGGAGGATGTGTCCCTCCCAGGATACACAACCTTTACGGAGAAAGCAATAAGAGGGAGGAAAGGGGGGCGCCCCAAAGCTGGCCTCTCAAATGCTCTGAAATATGATAGAGTAGAACTTCTGGAATCCTCTTCTTCAATATTAGCTATTTATTTGGTGCTCAATGTCTGTGCCCTTATTTTGGTGACAGTCTATATCCTTCCTATTTCTAATAAAGTCCATTTAAATCAGGCTTGGTCTCACTAAGAGAATCTGATAGATAGACTAACCATCCTCCACCCTAGAGCAAAGATTTTGATGGCAGGGGATTTAAATGCCCATATTGGAAAGAATGATGAATTATGGCTGGCCTCAGCAGGACTTACTGGGATTGAACCGAACGATCTGGGATATCTGTACTTCTATGAAAGACGATCCAAAGATGGGAAAGTTAATCCTGCAGGCCTGAAAGTCTTGGATTTTGTTTTCAAGACCAATATGATAATTCTAAATGGGAGGGAAGTAATGGGACCCTTGGATGACAAAAGGGTAAAAAGATTGCTAAAGGTAGCCAGGCAGATTGGAATAAATGAGCAAAAGAAGTTCAATACGAAAAAGTGCAAAGTGCTGCACACAGTGGCAAAGAGTTATAAGCCAAACCAAGTGGTTGGCTAGAATTAATATATTCCTGGGAGTAGTCCTAAGAGCAACTACTATGCACAAACTTACGGGTAAAGGAAAACAAAGCTGAACTTATTGCTTAGTAAACTGCCTCAAGCACTAAATATGGTGAAGAGGCAGTATATAAGATAAATAAATAAATAAATAGACAAGAATGAACTCAGTGTTTTGCCCAACAAGACACGTTGGATCAGAAAAGAAAAAAACAGGATGAGGAGGAAAACTGTCCATACGGGCCGTTTTGAGAGGTGGGATTTGAGGCAGACTTAAGAAGATTCCAGAACTACCTTTTAATGAACAGTTGGTTCAATGCAATAATAAAAAGTTTACTAAAAAGCATTTATTAAAATAATTTGTCAAAAATTTATTAAAAGTAAGGATAAGATTTGCATAGGATCTGGTGCCAGTGGACTGGTTGCTCTGCATTAAGAGAACCTAAATCTTTTGGTGCTTTACATTCATCCTAGGCAATAAAAAACTGATATATGCAACAGGAAGTTCTTCAATACCTGACTGTTAGGAAAGAAGTAGGGAAGAATCCTACCCTGTGTTCTGACGAACAGCTGGTTTTTATATTACAAATTATATTACATTACATTTATATTTCTGCCACCATGCCCTAGAACATCTTTTCTTTCCTTCCACTTGAACTTTTTGTACTTCAAACTGATGAAAAGTTGTGGGGAGCTCAAGAAATTGAACAACTATTTTATGGTATGTTGCTTGCCCCAACAAAAAGAAATCATGTATTTACATTATTGTTGTTCTCAGGCTTTCCCTTCAGTGGAATGATGTACACCAGGGATCCCCAACCTTTTTGAGACAGCGGGCACCATTGGAATTATGAAAAAAGATGGTGAGTACAACCACAAAATGGCCACCGTGGGAGGGTGACCCAATCACAAAATGGCTGCCATGGGGTGCAGAGACAACTGCAAAATGTCAGGGACTGATGTCATGCATAAGAGTTTCATATAATATTTTTGGCAGAAGCTCTATTGAACAGGATGCTTTATGTTGTTTAAAAATATTTTATGGCCTACACACAGCTTACCTTCAGTAACACAAAGAATATCCTTGTGCTGTGGTGGCAATTGCTGCCAAAGCAACTTGTAAAAAAATGTGCAGCGAATCTGATTTCCAATGGCCAATCAGAGGCCCAGCTGTCCAAAAGCTCCATCTGGCCCTGCCCACTTTCTAAAAACACTTGGCAAGTGCCCGGAAAGATTGTTAGCACAAGGACTCTTGATCTACATTCTACCATTTATTGTCCTGTGTTTGGTGGCTTTTCCACTGCAGAACAGTCTTAGTTATTATTGCCTTAGTGGCTTCTGACCCCCCAAAACTCTAGCTATGTAGTCAAACTGCAAGAAGAGATCAGCTGGTTCTTCATTCTCATTTTCAATTGAAAAGGATTACTTTTTTCCTCCTACTGGGATCAAATTTATGCTATAGGTAAGATTAAAACCAGACGTTGCATGCCGAATGAAAATGATTAGTTACACTCTTTTAGAATCTTTGGAAAAACCATACTGTTCTAATCATTTGATTTGAAGATTTACAGGTTCCCTTGTCTAATGCCAAAAAACATCTCTACATTATTTCTTACTTGGGTTTTTCAATCCCAGCAAACATTTCCAGGAGCCAAGATAATGAAAATGTTTGAAATACAAAACAATGAAACACTGGAACAGTAATTTGGGAGGCAAGGAGAACTTCCATCGAAGCGTATTTTAAAATTTATGAACATATGTAGGAAAGGTGTGTTATCAGGAGGAAACTAATGAAAACCCAAACCAAATACCCTCTATTCTATAACATTATACCAAATCTGAATAAAAACAATGATCTTTAGAGACAATAAAAAAACCACTACTCTTTGGTATTTTTTTGAATGTAACTAAAGCTGTTTTGGTTCAACAAGGACAGTAGGAGAGGGCAGTAGGAGAGGGAAGAAAGTGGGTCAGTGTAAGTGACAGGCATATTACCCCACCAGCAAAGTATAGATCAATCTTGTAGCTGCCACAAAAATTATTGTGCTTGTAGGTTCCTGTATACAATGTTTCTTTGTGGTTGTTGAACTGATGTGGTGGGCTTTTTGAATTCTATATAAGCAGCAGAAGTACAGCCACTTGACAGACTGTATATTTATTTATGAGACCATGTATTTAAGGGAGACTAAAAAAATTAATTTCAGCAGAAGCATTTGTGAGTCAGAGTTCACTTCATTAGGTGCATGAAGTACACATAAGACATGTACATTTACACTAAAAGCTACACACAACAGAACAGGAGGAAGGGAAATGTTATGGAGATCAATTTTTTTTTAATTCCAATCAAAAGAGAAATAAATTACTCAAGGGGTGATGACCATTTTCAAGCGTAAAATGGGTAAAATGGGACGGAAACATCAGATCTGATCCAGGAAAGTACAGAGCAAGACATGGCAAGTAGTTCTAATTAGAAAAGTACAGCTAGCATCTACAGGTTAGCTGGGATTAAAAGTAGAGATGGGCACGAACTGAAATATGAACCAAAGTTCAGCACAAACCAGGCTGGTTCGTGGTTCGTGAACCAGCAGTTCATCAGATCCCATTTCTAATGAACCACCACGAACTTTAGGCTGGTTTATTTGGTTCGTTTTTTGGTTCGTCACTGCAGACAGCCTGGCGCCAATCAATCAGTTTCCTAAGAAACGGGGGATGGACTTCCTGCAGACCTTCTTCTGACCCAGAAGTGGCCTTCCGCTGGCCCAGAAATGACCTTCTGCTGACCCGGAAGTGGTGATTTGCTGGCCCGGAAGTCACATTTTCACTAACCAAAACGAAGCAATTAATGAACCGGGGCAGGTTTGTGAATGTTCATGGTTCGTGAAATGTGACAAACCACGAACCACACAGTTCTTTGGGGGGGGGGGGTCATGCCTATCTCTAATTAAAAGCACCTGTAGGTCAATCTAAGATGTTATGACTTACATTGAGTGAGAACCTAAACTTGATGATTCCTTCAGATTTTCCTTAATGAGAACTCTTCATGAATCCATTAGATTCTCCCTTTGAAGTTATTTTGTAGAACAGTGACCTTTAGATCAGCAACAGAATGCCCAGGAAGAGTAGAATGCTCATCCACTGGTTTCTGATCATTATGCGTTTTAATGTCAGATTTGTGTCCATTTATTCTTTTGCATTGAGACTGACTTGTTTGTTCAGTACAAACAGCAAAAAGGAAATGCCTCCTGTGTATTTATGGGTACTTCTGTAGCTTGGTGGTGTGTTTTGTTCTTTATCAAAGAATAAACATGAGTAATAACAAAATAAAGATTACAAATAAGTATTTTAAAGAACAAAACATGCTCAAATTAATATAAATCAAACATAAATCTTATTATTTCAACAAAAGATGTGCATTTTTCCTAACCTTATTTACTTGCAATAGACAGAATCTATTCCAAATGCTATTCTTACACAGGATACTCAGTCTTTACTTCATTAACATAAATCTTCTGTTTTGTAGGTAATGAATCAGAGCTATATATGCAGACCCTTGCTGCTTGAGCAAAATAAATGAATAATTTTTTAAAAATCAGCAACATGCAATTATGCAACCAAACCTACTGGTTTCATGCTGGACCTTAACGCTGCATCTCTTTAACACTGCATAAAGAGTTCACTTAATTTTCAGCTGTCTGACTGCAATTTATTATGATTTTATATTCTTTTCTTTTTTAAAAAGCTTGTTCCAAATCCTTATTAATTCCATACTTACGCAAAGTTTTGATCGCTGTTGGAATTGACTCTTAGCACTGTAGGGTTTTCACGTTCCCACTAGTATCACAGCTAGGTAAAGGATAGCTGCCAACTGCGCTGCTTTCTGAGATATGAGATTGCCATATTTGAGATTAGGAATGGAAAGCAGGTCAATCACATTCACATGAGACTTCTTCCCCTAGTATATTACTGTGGCTTACTTGGAAAAGTACTAATGATTTAGTTGGTTTAACATAGTTACTCCTAGCACAAACTAACAGTATAGCTGCTGGCTGAAAATAGTGGAGTTCTTTAGAACTTTTTCCCTACTCATATCAGAGCTTATTTTACCAGAGTAATACAGTTGCTGATTCTGTCCTGCATACTTTTAGCTTAAATGCAGTGCAGCAGCCATGTATATTGTCGATTCTTCCAAAAAAAAAACAACCACCCACTACAGGTATCCTATGACCACCATTCTTA
This sequence comes from Eublepharis macularius, assembly GCF_028583425.1. Taxonomy (NCBI): domain Eukaryota; kingdom Metazoa; phylum Chordata; class Lepidosauria; order Squamata; family Eublepharidae; genus Eublepharis; species Eublepharis macularius. The sequence continues at coordinate 121,833,785 of NC_072795.1, read as the reverse complement.
TTTTCACATTTAAGCAGGGTTTCCCCAAACTTCTAATGGTACCCCTACAGAGAGGCAACAAGAACTACCCCCTAAAAGCCGGCTGTAATAACTAATGTTGTGGCCTGATTGTCCCCAGCACAGTGTGCTTGTGTCACCTCCCCCGCTCTCTGCATAGCATGTCCCCACTCCAGGAAAAACAGGGTTTCTCACCTGTAACTGTTGATCGTCGAGTCTCTTCTGTGCAGACACACATTGGGACTGCGCAGGCGCAGGCCAGCCGCGGAAAAGATTTTTCTAGCTTCCAGAGATGTGAAGGGGACGTTCGGATCCACCGCGCATGCGCGCCGGTGTTCCCGCCAATTTTGAATGCATATATATCCGAACGTCCCCGGCATTCCCTCAGTTCACCTGAGCCGCCGGAGAAACTAAGTTAACGAAACACTCACAGCGGGGCAGGCGGGAGGGAATGTGTGTCTGCACAGAAGAGACTCGACGATCAACAGTTACAGGTGAGAAACCCTGTTTATCGTCTTCGTCCTTCTGTGCAGCCCCACATTGGGAGAGTAACTAGCATCTCACCAATGGGGGCGGGTGTGAGTGTCTACTTGAACAAGGACTGCAGGACAGCTGTGCCAACAGCCGAGTCACGTCGTGCATGCACATCCACAGAGTAATGCCGGATGAAAGTGTCTGCAGAGGACCATGTCGCAGCTTGGCAGACGTCCTGGAGCGGCACTCCTCGCAGGAAGGCAGCAGAAGCAGCTTGGGCTCGAGTGGAATGAGCGGTAACCAACAAGGGACACTGGACTTTAGCATGCTGATAGCAAAGTTTAATCGTAGACACAATCCAGCGAGAGATGGACTGGGCAGAAGCAGGAGAGCCCTTGCGAGGGCCAGAGTAACACACAAACAGGGCAGGAGACTTCCTGAAACATTTGGTGCGGTGCAAATAAAACAATAAAGCACGCTTTACATCCAATGTGTGTAGTGCTCGTTCCCCTGGGGATGAGGGCGTTGGAAAAAAGGAAGGGAGGAACACCTTTTGCTGTAGGTGAAACCTTGAGACTACCTTAGGCAGAAACTCCATGCTAGTGTGGAGCATGACAGTACCAGGGAAAAACTGCAGAAAGGGAGGGTCACACCGCAGGGCAGACAGTTCCCCCACACGCCTAGAGGACGTGATTGCCACCAGGAAAGCCACCTTCTGAGTGAGCAAAGGCAGGGGGCAGGAAGATAGAGGCTCAAAGGGCTGGAGCATCAGTTGGGAGAGAACCAGGGAGAGACTCCATTGTGGAATGGGATGGGCCCTAGGAGGGAAGGTCTTGAACAGGCCCTTCAGAAACTGCTTGGAAAGCCAGTGAGTAAAAACGGTCTTCCCATCAATCTGCTCATGGAAGGCAGAGATTGCAGCCATGTGGACCTTAACACTGGAAAACGCAAGGCCCTGGGAGCAGAGATCCAGGAGGTAGTCCAGGATGACAGGGAGCGGGCAACTAAAGGGAGAAACCCCCTTTGGGGCCAACCACCGGGAAAAACGTGACCACTTCCTCTGGTAGGACAACCTGGTGGACGGTTTCCGGGCATTCAAGATCACCCCAAGCACCCCAGAAGAGAGGTTCATTCCCGGTTGCCCAGAAGCCAGGCAGCCAGATTCAGTACAGCCACATCGTGATGCCACACCCCGTCCCTGGTTAAGAGGTCCGGGGCGTGAGGCAGGGGGAGGCATCGCCCCTGGGACAGGGAGAGCAAAAGGGGGAACCAATCCTGGCGAGGCCACCGAGGGGCAACGAGGATACAGCGGGTTCGGTAGGCCCTGACCCTGGAAAGAACCTTGTACAGGAGCGGAAAGGGCGGGAAGGCATAAAAGAGCCCTGGGGACCAAGGTATTTGGAAGGCATCCCCTAGGGAGTGGCGGCCAATGCCGGCCCGGGAGCAGAACAGCGGGGCCTGTTTGTTGCGGGCAGTGGCGAAGAGGTCGACCAAAGGCGTGCCCCATGTGCGGAAAACCTGGTCGAGGTAGACCCTGTTTAGGGACCACTCGTGCTGAGGCAGAAACACCCTGCTCAGCGCATCTGCCGAGGTGTTGAGCTCCCCGGCAATGTGCACGGCCCTGGGAAGGACGTTGTTGGCCATGGCCCAATTCCATAGAGTCGTTGCCTCCTTGCAGAGCTTGAGCGAGACCGTTCCCCCCTGCTTGTTGAGATAGTAGCAGGCCGTGGTATTGTCCGACAGGACCTGAATCTTCCTGTTCCGAACGGCATCTGCAAAAGAAGCGAGGGAGTAACGGATCGCCCGAAGCTCAAGAAGGTTGATATGCATGGATGCCTCAGATGGGGACCAGATGCCCTGAGCCGAAAGCTGTCCACAGCGCCCCCCCATCCCAAGTTGGAGGCATCGGTATAAACTGTGACCTCAGCTAGGAAGGGGCCAAAAGGACAACCCTCAGACAGGTTTCCAGGGACAGTCCACCAGGCCAGAGAGCACAGCACCACCCTGGGAATGGAGAACTTCTGATGCTGGCCCATAGTGAGGGGGTTGTACCTCCGGACGAACCAGTTTTGCAGAGGCCTCATATGCAGGCGTGCAAAGAAAACCACCCCCGTGGAGGAGGCCATAAGGCCCAATAACGTTTGGATCAAAAGGGCAGTTTGGTAACGGTTATGCAGGAAATGACGGGCTAAGGAAGAAAGCCTGGTCAGGCGATCTGGAGGCAGGTAGGCTCTGCCCCGTGGTGAGTCTAGATGAACCCCAATAAACCTAATGGCTGTGCCCGGAGTAAGGATGGACTTATCCCTATTAACCACCAAGCCCAACTCAGCCAGTACAGACAAAGTGAGGGCAATATGGTCCTGGAGAGAGTCAGCTGAGGGTCCCACTAGGAGCCAATCATCCAGGTACGGGTAGATAAAGCACCCCCTGGACCGTAGGTATGCCACCACAGTGGCCATGCATTTCGTAAAGACCCTGGGCGCAGAGGCCAGCCCAAAAGGCAACACCGTATATTCATATACAGAATCCCCATAGGCAAACCGCAGATACTTCCTGTGGCCCTCAAAGATGGAGATGTGGAAGTAGGCGTCTTTCAAGTCTAGGATAGCTAACCAGACGCCCACCTCTAGGAGCTCCATGACCCATGCCAGGGTCAGCATCCGAAACTTCTCAACCTTTAAATAGCTGTTGAGGCCCCTAAGGTCCAAAATGGGCCGGGAACCTCCATCCTTCTTATCCACAAGGAAGTACCTCGAATAAAATCCCCACGGGGAAGCAGCGACATTGACCACCCGGACAGCACCTTTGTTAACCAACTCTATAACATTATTGTGCAACATAACATCACAACATGGAGAACAACGGGGAGGGAGAGAGAGAGGAGGTGCATCTGTAAACATTAACTTGTAACCATGGGCCACAATGGACAGGACCCAAGTGTCAGAAGTAACACGTTGCCAACAGGGCAAAAAAGGCCGAAGCCTGTCCAGAAACTGGGCAGCAGAGGAGGCGTCCTTGGAGGCCAACAGGGGAGCGTTCAGGCGTAGTCAGAAGACCGAGGGCTTCTGCACCGAGGTCAAAGGCTTGGGTGAAGAAGGCTGTTGCCTGCCCTTGGACCGGCCGGAGCGCCGGGAAGAATGACGCTGCTGGGCTGAATAGGATCGGTGACCGTAGGACTGGCCCGAGAAGAAGCGCCCTTGACGCTGCTGGTAAGGTTGGTAAGGGGCCTGGTAGGATCGGAACCGACCATAACGATACCTCGGACCCGATGACTGAACCGAGGGGGCGACTCCGAGGGACTTGGCCGTCTGCTGATTCTTTTTCATCAGGGAGAGGGATTCATCCGTCTTCTCCGAGAAGAGCTGGGGCCCCTCGAAGGGGAAATCCTCCACTTTCGCCTTCTTTTCAGGCAGCAGGGCAGTGGACCGGAGCCAGGCGTGTCGACGCAGGACCACCGAAGTCGCCATCGAGCGCGCCGCGGAGTCGGCAGCATCCTTGCCCGCTGTCATCTGCTGTTTTGACAGCCGTATGGCCTCTGCTTGAAGGGCCTTCACCAAGTGGCGGCGATCCTCGGGGAGATCGGAAAGGTAAGAGGACAGCCGTTTCCAGAGGAACAGATTGTAGGACCCCATAATGGCCTGGAAGTTGGCAATACGGAACCCCAAAGACGCGGACGAGTAGAGTTTCCTGCCCATGCCATCCAGCTTCCTGCCTTCTCGGTCCGCCGGCGCCGACGAGGAACCGGAACGGAACCGAGCCTGACCCTCCTCAGCCACGATTGAGGAGGGTTTCGGATGACTGAAGAGGTACGGGCAATCATCCTGCTTTAAACGGTAGTACCTCTCTACCTTCTTTGCCGTCGCGGACACGGACGCCGGTGTTTGCCAGAGCGCGAGAGCGCTGTCAACAAAATCCTCCACAGGGGGAAACGCCACCGACGCGGGGGACCCGGAATACAGAGCCTCCAGTAGCTTACTCTTGGGCTTGGAGGTCGTGGAGGAGACGTCTATCTCCAGCGCGGCAGCCATCCGCACCATCTGCTCGGAGAACAGCCTGTAGTCGTCATTCGGAGACGATGAACGGGGCCCACCCACGGTGTCATCCGGGGAAGGATCAGAGGCCGCATCTGAAGAACACTCCGACGGGGACGCCAGACCTTCCTCATCCTCGGAATCTGAAAACTCCGGCGAGGTTTGTGTCGGAACCGAGGACCGGTGAGCGCTCGGGGCCGACGGACAAGTCGCCGGAACCGACGGTCGCAGAGGCAAGCCAGGAGGTGGAGGAGCGGATGCCGGGAGCCCGACTGGCTGAGCTGGAACGGAAACCACCGGAACCGAAGGGTGCTGCAGGAAGGGCAGCGACTGCTGGAACCACGCCACAAAATCCTGCCAGGAGGTCATGTTCCCAATCCCCACGACAGGCTGGCAAGGGGGCAGAGGAGCAGGCACCGGGGCGGGCCAGCGAAGAGGCATCGGAACCGACGAGGTAGACGGTAATGGAACGGAGGCCTCCGAAGGCGCCGGGGCGGAAGGCAGGGAGCGTTCGAATGACTGGAACGGTTCCGTGAAAGATGGGAACGACACGAATTCCTCGGGAACCGACGGAGGAGGCGTGCAGGGAGGAGACGGGGTGTGGAGACTCACCACATCGTCAGGGATCAGGACCGGTCCAGATGGAGTACCAGGGCGCACTGTCGGAGCCGGGGATAAAGCACGGCCCTTGGCCCTCGATTTCGCCTTGGCCTTCTTGGGCTGGGGTTCCAAAGCAGCCTCTGCGGCCGAGGGCTTGGAGGAGGACTTCGGCTTGGAAGCGGAACGCTTCTTGGCCTTCCGGTCGGAAGGACGATCCCCGGAACCGGAGTCAGGTCGGGCCTCCGGAACGGGTTGCCCCGTCGGTTCCGTGGGGAGCTGCTCTGGCGACTTACGAGACGGCGCCGGCGACGGAGCGGCGGAGCGGGGTCTATCTCCCGAAGAGCCGGATGGCTTGGGGGGGAGAAGGTTAGCATCCCACAAAAAGGCACGGAGCCTGGCCTTCCGATCACTCCTTGCCTTCGGGGTGAAGGACATACAGATGGAGCAGCGCTCGACAACATGCCCCTCGCCCAGGCAGATGAGGCAGAGCTCATGGCCGTCCGAGTGCGTCATTTTAGTGCCGCACTTAAGACACTTCTTAAACAAAGAAGTTTGGGACATAATGAACGGTATCTCCCACCGACAAGGGGAAAAAATACCGACCAGAAGATCACAATCCAAAACTCCGAAGAGACGCTGAGAGGATAAATGCTAGACAATAGAACCTTTTCGTACGGCGGCGAAAAAGGAACTGAGGGAATGCCGGGGACGTTCGGATATATATGCATTCAAAATTGGCGGGAACACCGGCGCGCATGCGCGGTGGATCCGAACGTCCCCTTCACATCTCTGGAAGCTAGAAAAATCTTTTCCGCGGCTGGCCTGCGCCTGCGCAGTCCCAATGTGGGGCTGCACAGAAGGACGAAGACGATCATCCAGCTCCCAGCCATAATCAGAAGCATCATGTGCCAGGGTGGAAGTGGAGGAGGGAAGGAAGCAGGATGACATGGGGCAATTTCTGCCAAGTGCTGGCTGTCTTTTCAGCTAGGTGAGCTTAGAGCAGCTTCTAACAGCCTAGCCCTTCATGGACTGGCTGAGAAGCAGAGAGGTCGTCATTGGACCTGAGGGCTTCGGGTTTCAATCTGGTCCGTGACTAATGTTGAAAAGGAGAAACTGGCATGTACACAAAGCGTTTGGGAACTCTCCCCCACCAAATTCTAGCTATATCTGAAGAAGTGAGCTGTGACTCAAGAAAGCTCATACCCTACCACAGACAAACACGGCTACCCATCCCTCATCAAAGACCCACTCTCCTACCCCATGTTTTCATATTGACTCTGTTGTGGTACCTATCCTTTGCTATGTCTGCAGAAGATCACTGGTTAGGGCAGGAAGGAATCATGAGATACTGGGCAATCACCTGGAAACTTTTAAAGTCTCCGTGGAACTACCACAGGATAGCTTTTGCAAGCCTTTACAGGGTCTCCACATGGGGTAAATTAAGCCACGGACAGTTCTCTGAGAAGCCATCAGCGTACTAGAGCGGCTCAGCTTCCTCTCAGACATCAGCAGCACAGGAGTCAACAGGCATGACCTCATGGTGTTGCTATAGGGGCTCAGCTTCGACTTGGACAGTAGCCTTATTGGAAGAAGCGAGGGATGCATGTTGCTTGGGGTAAGAAAATCCTTGAAATGGCCCTGAGGTTATACCAAGCTTAACAAAGGTTCATAAGGTAAAGCAGTTTTGGGGAGTCAGGCAGAACATAAAATAAGCATTCAAAACCCAAGGAAATAGGAATCTCCTTTAACAATATTTGCCAGGTTTGAATCCAGGCAGACCTGACTGATAAGATGCTGAACAGAAAGAAAGCATGTATGCTGTCAGTCCGTTCCTAGGTGAACATACAGCATCAGCTTGCCCTGTTTCTACAATCTTTTCCTGTCAGTCTAGGAAAATCTCTTTAAAAGCCTTGCCACCTGCGTCTACTGACCACTCCTCCCATACTCACCTTCTTCTTAGTTTAACGGCTCTTTCCCAACTGTCCTACTCCCTTATAGAACTTGAATCTTATTGGCCCATGTAAGTAAGAATCATCAACAATAACAATTTTGTCCTGATGGATAATTCCACTGCATTTGTGTTAGAGGAACTGACTAGATAAAGGAACGGATGATTTTTCAGAATGGAAAATGCTCGGACTCTGAAGTGGTACAGCCCAGGCCCAAGCTGACCACCTCATCAAGAATCAGACCTGTACAGTCCAGCATCACAGAAGAAACAAAAAAGCCAAAGCAATATTCCAGTGGATGTATGTATGACTAAGAATGTGCTCAAGAAGCTTCCGAGTTGTCACATTTCAATATGACAAACTATTTTAAACTGTTCCTATCATTCATTGCATTATCTCTGGAGCAAAATAAGTAGGACACTGAGGGGCTTAATAGAACTACAGTGTAATTCTGGGTATCTAATCCTACATCTACATTTAATAATACAAATACTGAAAGTATGGGGAAATTGATCTACAAGTCATTCTAGTGCCATATGTTCAGTTTCCAGACTAGACAGAAAATGATGCGTATATTTTTACAAAACCACTTATACGTACATATGAAAGACATGTTATGCATACATGTAGAGGACATGTTTTTAATGGCTTGTTTTAGTTTTTTTTTAATATTGATTTGTGTTATTTAATGCTTTTTTTAAAAAGTTACTGTAAGACATCTTGAGCAGGATACTGAAGAGATGGCATACAAATTTCTTTAATAAATAAACAAGGTCAGAGTAAGGCCAGAGCAATGCGTTATGTACAGCTGCAACAGAGAGCATATTCTGTGGATGAGTACTATTTCAGCTTTTATTTAATTAACACTTTCATTTAAAATGTAGCACGCTCATCTACCCCACCTTAGAAATGATTATGTGAGTATGAATCCATGTGAGTAGACTATCCTGGGTGGAAGGTGTGCATTCACATTCAAAAGAATGTGAACTTTCTCTTCTCCATGTGAGGATCTTTGCCAACAGCAATTGCCAAATTAGTTCCATCACCAACGAGATTTGAAACCAAGCTACAGAGTACCCTAGAGGAAATACACTGAAGACAGCCCATGTAAACTATATTGCAAATTAAAACAATGCCAACCTCGGTATAATCCTCGAGGTGGGATCTCTACCCATGTTCACAGAGAAACAATGACACAAAGCGCAAAGCTCTCTGGGCTGTTTATTTTCCAGGAAAATTACATCCATTCTATTGGAACAAATATAAAGAGCCTCTTAAAAAACCACCCTTACCATCCCATCATAGTAAATCATAGAGAGTAAATCGCAAATTTTGTTCCACATTCACTGACTACATTGAGTTTCTTTTGTCAAGCAAGTAAATGAATTGTGACATATATTGATCTAGATGTCTCTGGGTAACTATAATATTTATATCAAATACATATGCTCGAGTCTGTCCCTCCCTCCACCCCCCTTGTCTCCCTTCTTAACTTTCCAATCAGGCCTCCGTCTACCGGCTGCTCACCACTCCTCTGCCCTCCCTGGTCCTTCCCTTCTCTCTCCTCTGGTAGTGGGCTGGCAATGTTGAAGAATACTCCAGGTATAATGTAGGGGAGGCAAAAACAAATTCATGTGTGTATCATCATGATCATAAAAATAGGGCATGCTTTCCTTATTAAATTTATAATAGAACTCTCATACAAAAATGCCCAATCATGATCACTTCGCTTAAATTGAGCACATTATCCATTTTGGGATTTAGATTCCAGAAAATTGAGTCAAGGGGGTATGCTTCTTCTTTGGCAAAAGCCACATACCTAGTTACATTGTTTTGTCTTCCATGTACCCCGTGTCAATTTTACTCATTCAGACTGGTTAAAAATAAAAACCCACATAAGCAACATTAGATCAACATTTCTGTATTGATTTGAGATTATGTCTGGCCAAGGTCATTGAGCAAACTTACATGGTGGCATGGTGATTTGAACCTGGGTCTCTCAGATCCTCATCTGAAACTCTAACCACTATACCCCACTAGCTTTCATGGGGCAGCCAGGTCTGGGCGAGTCATGCATGTCAGGCGGTAGCAAATTGCTTGGTGGTTGCTAGTGAGCCTGGCCCCGATGAGCTCTTCCTCAAAGACCAAAACAGCCCTAGAAAGGACTCTGCATTTTACTGATAAAAACCGAGGCTTCAACTGGCAATATTATTAGACTTGCCTAGCAAATCCACAGAGGGTGTTTCTTAAGGTTAAATGTGCTGCTTTTATTTTTATTTTTCTTGGATTAACTCAGGTGTTTTCCTCACGGCACACTTACATTGGGTTTCCTGGGTATTCGTCCTGCGAGGATTGGTACCACTTTCAGCTTCTATAATTCTGCACTTGAGGGAGTCAAACCGAAATGGTTTCTTGTTGGTATCTGATGTTTATTTCTGCACTTTAAAAAAAAAAACGCCCCTTTTCTGCTGAAGGCTTTCTGGGGAAGACCAACATCAGTGGTTTTGTCAATGTTGGTTTTTAATTTAAAAAACAAAATAAAACACTGCAGTGGGGTTTTTTTACTGCCTATTTTATGTGTATCTTATGTTTATTGGGAATTCCTAAGAATTAAATATATGGGTAGGAAGTCTTTTTAAAGTCCATTTGATAATGTACTGAGTAGGGCTCCTCGGTCCCTTATTGCTTTGGAGGTCATGGAGGAGCCATTGGGGTTCCTGGGTGACTCAGCACTAAGGAGAATGGTGGCATGCAGGCTTTCCCTAGGAGCAGCCAGTGAAGTTGCCCTCCACTCTTTCTCTGGTAAGCCGTTCCAAAGGACTGAACCTACCACAGAGAAAGCCGGTGACCTAGCAGTTGCTCTACAAACAGTCCTAAGAGAGGTCATCGCAAAGCAGTCTGGGCACTATGGTTTGCCCTGAGCCTAAGAGTTATATCTTAATATCACTTTTAACAGCACATTTAATGTTTTAGCTTCACTATCTCCCTGTCTGATGTCATAAAGGTTGCAAAACTAATAACCAGCACAGTGTATCAATTAACACAGGTCAGCTGCAAACAAAAATGTCCCCATTCAAATCTCACCTCTGCCATGAACTCATATGGTAGCATTCAACTAACCGTAATTTCACTGACTCGGCTCCTCCACACTATCATGATTTGGGAATACTACTAGTCTGGATTGCAGGGTTCTTGTAAGAGTTTCTGAGATGATGTATAAAATTCACGTTAGGAGAGTATGGAATTTATATTCCAATGGTTTGAACTGCTTCACTATAACATGGGGTAAGCCCATGGTCTTCTGAAGTCCAAAGGCTAGAGTCATATGAGCTCTTAGAGTTTAAAGTGTTGGACTAAAATTGGAAAGAACTGGGTTCAAATCTCAACTCTGCCAAGAAGTTCACTGAGTAACCACGAGTCAATTATATGGGGAAGGGACTCCAGGCACCAACATGAACTCCTGGGAGGAAGGCTGAGATGAAAACCATGTAAATAAACATTGAGGATCAACCCCCAACTACCAGTCCTCCCTCCTTTCCCCACTGACCCTCCAGGAAGCGGCAACAGCCAAGTCACACTTTTCCCCCATCCTGGTTTGCCAAGAATGCTACAACAGCAGGATGAAGAAGGAGCTCTGGGAAGTTTTTGTGTCTTTATCCCAGTAAACCAACATAGTTAGGAGCCCTGGAGAACATTATCCAGAGTTCCTTGTACCTGGAATTAGGGGGCTGGAGATCGCCTGGAATTACAACTGATTTCCAGACTACAGAGAAGAGTTTCCCCTGGAGAAAACTGACACCTCCCGAAACCCCACTCTCTCCAGGCTCCACCTGAAATCTCTAGGAATTCCCAACACGAAGTTGGCAACCTACCTGGAATGCTGCTACTGCAGTGTTTGAAACAACCCGTTGTGGTGAAAATGACCTTGCTGCTCTTACCACCGTTGACACTGCCCCACTACCAAAGTAACTCTGGGACAAAATCAAGGGTGGAGTTGGGGGGGGGGGTACATGAGTTCACTGGGGTCCAGGGAATTATGATTGCCATTTACTTCTGGTGAACTTTTGCAAGGCTCAAAAAGCCTTGAGAGCTTGCTAGGAAAAACTGCAAAACAAAAACCTGCAAATTTAGTTGAGCTAAGTGGAGTTTATCCATTACAGGTTGGATCCCGCTGCCTTTTTCATTCAGGCTCATCTGAATTCCTCCCCTGATTACAGCACCTTTTCCAAGTGGCTTTTGTCCAGGCAGGTCCCATAATCCCCAGCATGCCCTTTTTGGTGATCAAAGGAGACCCCCTCCTCTTTTATTTACCAGTGAGAAAGCTGGTTTGAACCAATCCAGCATCTGTGAAATACTTTGAGCAGCTGTATACATGTGTTATTATTGTTAAAGATTATTGGGTTTGGGTCATTTGTATCGTAACCCTCCAGCCCCATGTTCAATCAACCGTGGGCTTGATACATGCCCTGTTTTTGAAATACATCAGAGATTGTTAAAATAGGGGCAGAGGAAGATTGTCAAATATATGGCAGGTTGCACTGCATGGCTGGTGGGCTGTGTTGGGCTTGGCAAGTCACACAGGCAGAGGAAAAATACACTGCAAGGAGGGGAGAACCCCAGAGAGTGAGGTGAAAATAGTTCTCATCTGAAGGGAATTTCCCATGACATACTACCACCATAGGCAACAGAGATATATGGACTTCAGGACATAAGCACAAAACAGAATTCATTATCTTAAGGATCTTCACCATCTCAAGAAATACAGGTAACAGAAAGTGAAGTGGGTGACAACCGGAGTAGCCAAGGGCCCATGCTTTTGGAATGCCCCCCCCCTTCAGATCCACTTGGCATCTACCTTAATGTCCCTTACACATAAGACCAGAACATTTCTTTTTTTAACTGCAGTCTTCCATCTCTTTTAGCTGCTGTATGGTCTGCTTATAGCCTGAGGGCTGTTTTATGAGTATCATTTTAGGATGCTGAATATTGTTTTATTCTTCTTTTATGCTTCTACTTTTTTAAAAAGTTGCTTGTTTTTAATACTGTTGTTGGTCGTTATTTTAATGTTGCTGTAATGTTGTGGTTTTTAGGATTTTGTTTTATGCTTTTTACTGTGTAAGCCTCCTTGAGAAGGTCTCTGGAGATGCAGCATTTACATTTTTAAATAAATAAAGTGGTCTTAATAATGTTGGAAAGAAGGATGAACTCTAGCCTCCACTACAGCACAATGAAATCAAGTGCTTTTAGGGGCATGCCACCCCCACCTCTACAGTTCTGTATTCTTAACAGAATTTTTTTGTGTGCACTTCAAATGTTTTAAAAACAAAGCTGTTTTCCAAAGGAAAATATATGACAATAAACCCTTTCTTTCCAATCTAATATGATTATACCACATACTGCAATATGCAATAAATAGAATCCTTTTCCCCCTCTCCAATGAGAGGATTATTTCTATTACATTTTTACTAGTAGGATTATTTCCATTTCTCTCTCAATGTTTTGCTGAGCACAAAGCTCTAGAATGCTCCTTGAAATTCTGCTATATGCAAAATTCAGCAATTATTACCTGAACTGAACCTCCCAGACATTTGTCCAGTTGTATCAAAACTCTCTGACTTCTCTTGAAATTCCTCTGATTTCTCCCCTCCCAAATTCACTCTGAATTTTGCTTGAACTGAAGTTTTGATGGCAACTCATCGTGATGTGTTTGCACCAACCTGGACTATAATCAATTTTTAAAACTGAACACAGAATCTGTGATAAATTCTTTTTCATCTGCTTCCAACCATACAGATACTTCTCTTCAGGGTAAATATTTTGTACAACCTACTGTGATGAACGGACAAACAGGTCTAGATCTCCATTCGCTAAGACCTTAGACTGAAACCAAAAGGCAAAACGTTAAAGTGCTTCGAACAGACAGTGAGAAGGACGTGCTAGCTAGCAGATTATCATGATACCAGAGCAGCAAACCACACTTCTAACACCAGCACATCCGTATCAACCAGACTTTCATCTACTGCTCTAATCCTTTGAAAACTCAGAATTTCTTGAGCTCCTAGAAGCAACAGTTAGGACCATACAAAAGACACCCTGCTATTATTCGGAAACCAACTCCAAACTATAAGAAATATACTGTTACCTAGTAATCTGCATATAAAAAGTGAAATTTCTTCAGAGTCAATGTGTAAGATAGATTTGAAGTTATAATTAACTTCCCACAACTAACAATCTTTAAACCCTTTATTTGGTAAATTGATCTACTACAGCTTTAGTTAATTAATCCACAGTGGTAAATTTTAATCTGTCAGATTAGGGCCCAAAATTGAGGACAAAGATTTATTTTTTTATCTAATTTGTTCTTGGTGAGTTACTGTAATAGAGTATCAAAATAATTTTTAAAAAGATTGAAGATGGTCTTCTAACAAATAGTTATGCACCCTGTAGTATCCAAGAAAGGCACCTGTATTGAAGCTGAGGTAATGTACAAAACTCTTTCCGTGCAACTGATTAATTGCTAAGAAGGTGTCAGCTGAAACACTGTAACTGGCGGGAAGCCTTAATATTTTCTCATGGCTCGTTCAAGGTAGTCTTGCAGTACAATCCTAAACAGTTAATCCAGTCTAAACCCATTGACTTCAAAGGTCTTAGACTGCAGTAACTCTGTTTAGGATTGCACTATTGATCTTGTAAATGGTCACAGAGGATTTCGGAAGAAAAGTGCTCCTGCCTTACAAGTACAAGTTAAGGGCCAAACACACATGTGACAAATGTGATTTTTTAAAAGGGATGGCAGAGTTTGTTCCACCATGTTTCAGATCTCCTTTGATCAATTCTGATCCTGTCCAACTCCCTGGTTCTGCACACTCAGTCCAGTTCAGCTCTGGAGTATGCATACACAGAAGCAAGCTTCATTTATTGTGGTCCTAAGTGGATGGGGAATAATTGCGCATCAAGTGGGTGCTGCCAATCAGTTTTCTGAGCGGGGGAGAGGGTTAACAGCTACTGTTATGAACAAATAATACGTATAAATTATTTTTAAATACACTTCCTTTTCCAGTTAATCTTGAATACATCCAAGAGAAGCAGATTTCTCACCAAATCTCCTTCTTCTCTCTCTCACACACACACATAGATATACTGGAATTTAAAAGTTTCACCGAACCCTTACTAGCCTATTTTCAGCGACTGGCCAAGAAAATCCCATGCAGTCTGAAATCTGGATAGTCTTGAGAATATTTGTGTATTGGGGTTTTTTTGGCTGCAATAGACTAAAATGGCTACTGCTCTGGAATTATTATAATAATGCATAGGTCTCCCCTTGATCTCATCTCAGAAACTCCAGTCGGTGCAGAATGCTGCAGCTTTGTTATTATCAGGAGTCAGTCCTGTTCTGCAGTCACTCTGTCTATCGGTTCCCAGGCTCAATTCACAGCGTTGGCTATCGCGCAAAAAGCCTTTCATGGCCTTAGTCCTTCATATGTATAGGACCACCTTCCTTTTCCTATTCCACCAAGGCAGCTTTGCTGTACCTCTCTTCTCTGGGCGACTCAGCGCAGTAAACATGGGACTCTCAATTTATCCTCACAATTAAACACCCTCTCTCAGCCTGTTTTTCTAAGGCAATGTAGTGAGCAAGCTTCATTACCAAGTTGGGCCTAAACCTGGCGTTATGTTTTCTCAAGACAACACCTTATTCATTATATAATGAATCTTCTTTCCTTTAAAGGAAACACAGGTGGTGAAATTCCCTGTAAAGTGAGAACTGGTTGCAATTTCTCTCTGTTTCTTTGATAATCTCTTCTTCCTCCTTTCCCAATTTCAATACATCTATTGGAAATGAATTCATGCCCTTTGATGAATTTACACACTTCTAAACTCACTGACCTCAATGGACTCACAAGGGAGAAAATCTGTTTGGGACTGTACTGTTAAACTCCACTGATTTCAGTGTAAGCACTAAACAGGAGCTCAAAAGTGGTTGGACCATGACTTTATCCAGCTTTGGGATTTGAGTTGTGTGTGTGTGTGTGTCTGTCTAGGGAGGGGAGAGATTTCTGGTATAAACATTTATCTTCATCCACTGGGATTGGCGCATATGGCTTTATCTGCGTCCAAGAAAGAACTGGTAGGACAGGGACTTATGCTTTCTCTGAAGTGGCCCCTACTCTCAACAGCTCTCTACCCTAGAAGATTCGTCTGGCAACCTCTCTGTATATGTTCTGCCAACAGGTGAAAACATGTTTATGCATTTGCTTGGGGCTGCACGACTGCTATTTATTTAATTCTGCCGTTCCTACTTTAAATCTGCTTTGGTATTCTATTATGTTTTAATAATATTATTTGAAGTATTTTTTTAAAAAAATATACTTTGCATCAAGCGACTGAAGTATAACAGTAGAAATCAGTTCCCCAACAGATGCCACTGAGTGCACATGTGCAAAACGGCAATGCAATCTCATTAATGTTGGTCAGTTAAAGGATGCAACCAATTGTGCAGGTGAAATGAAGGGACAAACTGCAAAGAATTCCTTGCTTTATGCAAGCTGGTCAATTTAATGACCTCAGCAACTACAACCCTGGGGGTCAGCAGCACTTCTTTTGGAAACAAGATGTTTTAGTTCTCAAATGGGGCAAAAGCAGCTGCAACAGCCAAAGATCTATTATGCAAACATACAGCTGCTAAGCATGGTACTTTGCTCAAGAGGGAACATTGAGGCGATCCAATCCGGAGCTCACCGCACGAGTAACTGATGGAGTTTCAACAGTGTCTGTCTGACAAGCATGCAATGCAAAGTTCTCAGTGAGTCTAAAGAGAACTGAGATTTAAAGCAAACATATTCAGCTCATAGCTCATGCTCTTAACCAGTATGCTACACTAGGATATCAAATCGGCCATTTATCAAAAGATAAATGATAAATTAGGCCATTTATCAGAACATTTAAGAGAGAGAGAGTGCGTGTGTGTGTGTGTGTGTGTGTGTGAGAGAGAGAGAGAGAGAGAGAGAGAGAGAGAGATCAAGTCATTCTGTATTTTGGAACCAAACCAGGATGTTTAATGAATCCAAGGTGGCCTGTCGATTTATATTATCTGTTTGTCTGTCTGTTTACTTTGTCTGTCTCTTCATGGTTCTTTTTTATGTCTGGGAAATACAGCTATCAAATCTCATGTTTCCTTCTGGAAGGACTCTCTAACAGATTATCCTTCCTGATGATATGTTGATTACTTGCTGGTTTATGCCATATAAATTAAAGAAATCTGAAGAAATCTCTAAGAAGCAGAGAGAATCACAAGCAAAGAGAAACCAGAGATCTTTAATTATTTTAAAAAGCACAGAAGTGAGGTTTGCTTAAAGTGCAGGGCTTTTAGACATACGTTTGAACTTAGAATATCTAAAAAGCAAATACCAGCAGGCCCCAGACCAGGGTATATTTTACTGTGGCTCGGAAGTCAAGGGGGCACAGTTATCATTACCATGATATGGTCTTATGCATCATTTTAGAAATAAAATGGAAACGTTCCTTTCCTGATTCATGGGATCGGATCATGGGGTAGGGTTGGGCTGTGTACAGAAGGCCTGACAGAAAATGTCTAGTACTAAGTCATCTGAATAGAGTTGCAGTTCCCTCGGTGGGGGCAGGGGGTTTCAGAGTACCATGAGAGAAACTGTTTGCAAAATTTCTTACAACTGTCAACCAGGAAACCTCTTAATTTCACAACATGCAGTGGCTGACAGAAAACAAGAATTCAAATTAAAAAAATGAGAGGTTTTCCACAGTTTTCAGGGCTTGTCTTTAGGAGAGAACTCCACCAATTGCATCCTACAGAATTTGGCAGTACTTCCAATGAGGTCATGATAGAGAGCCTTCTGTAAATATATTCAGACACTTCTCATCAACTCATAGCCAATATAGGGTTGTTAGATCACATCCTGACTGATAGCTAGTTTGCAAGAGAGGGCATCCCTGGAAAAAATCTGCAGTTTGTCGTCAATTTCTTATTGTTTGCTGGTAACAGCAAAGAAACAAAAAAGAGTCATCTTGCCAAGGACTCTTTCTAACCATGCTCCTGTCTTCTTGTCATGTAGAACTATCTTAAGGCCATTAATCCCATCTGATAAGGTCAACTGTTGATTGGGGATCACATAATGCACCTGTTAATAGGACTGTCAACTTCAGGTTGAGAGGTTTGGGGGTGGAACCTGGAAAGGGTGGGATTTAAGTAGGGGAGGGACCTCAGCAGGGTATAATGCCATAGAGTCCACCCTCCAAAGCAGCCATTTTCTCCAGGGGAACTGATTTTCACAGTCTGAAGAACAGTTGTAATTCAGGGAGATCTCCAGGTCCCACCTGGTGGTTGGCAACCCTACCTGTTAAGCTCTAGAAAGCCTGATTCATCCAACACTTTCATTTTAAAAGATTTTCTTTTATATGAAGATCAAAAGCCTCTCATTTGTTAAGTGTTAAGACGGTTCAAGGCTAACATATGTATGTATTATAACAAATGGAAATCTATGTCATATACAGTATTGCTAACATTAAGCATTTTTTAAATTCCATTCATTCCAGTAGGAGAGATTTAAGGCCATAACTTCAGACTCAAATTAATGAGCCTTAATAGTACTTAAATGAGCCCCGTGGCGCAGAGTGGTAAGCTGCACTACTACAGCCCAAGCTCTGCTCACAACCTAAGTTCGATCCTGGCGGAAGCTGGGTTCAGGCAGCCGGCTCAAGGTTGACTCAGCCTTCCATCCTTCCGAGGTCGGTAAAATGAGTACCCAGTTTCCTGGGGGTAAAGTGTAGATGACTGGGGAAGGCAATGGCAAACCACCCCGTAACAAAAGTCTGCCAAGAAAACGTCGTGATGCAATGTGTCTCCCCACCCCCCATGGGTCAGTAATGACTCAGTGCTTGCACATGGGGCTACCTTTACCTTTAATAGTACTTAAACTTTGACAGGTTTTGTCCATTTATACTAAAACCAAAAACTGTACTTCCTAGAAACAGGGGAACAATGATTTTGCATCTTTTGTTGCTTTTTACTTCACTTCTGAATGTTTTCATTCAGAATATTTTTAATGCCCCAACTTTAAATTTGTTCTTTATAAAATTCTAGGAAATGACTAAGCTGTTACACTCATATTTACTAAACCTATTATGTCATGTGTCTCTATTTTACAAAGAAACACATACACTACATAATATCATGTGTCATTTAACAGTAGATTAGCTGCAGCATACACATTGTAACCTTACATATCTGAATGAACCACACAGGAGGCCCAAATAATTCAGATGGGACAATTAGTTTTAGACAGGAAAACAAGTCCAGACTGCTACTCAGACAAGGTTACAACAGCTTGGGAGTTTGTGGGGCCACACATTGAATTTGGATAACCCAGCAGAAATTCTGCTTTAGATTTACATCTGCAATGTGGCTCCCAAAGAGGGTGATACCACCCCCTGGGGGGCAGTGGTATTACCTAGGGGGGTGCTAAGAGGCAAGGGGGTGGGAGTGCTGGGGGTGGGTCCATCTGAGCACACTGTTTGCTTATTTATAATTGACCAACTGCACGGTGCTGAAATCTGGTGGAAACTATCTGAATTGTAATAAACACGCCACCAGAGCTCTAGTCAGACCAGCATATGATGTTTTGAGAAACTAAACAGAACTCAAATGTTTTAATTGGATCTTGAATAAGTTGCAATTATTTGTTACTGTTTTGAATTTTATTGTTATTATCTTCCCTTAGTAGTTTGTGCAAACCGCTACTTTGAATAACACTTTCTATATGGTAGGGTAAGGAGCGCTGAGGATGTGTTTTGGATCCAAGGGGGCAGCGGCCTGAAAAAATTTGGGAACCACTGATCTACATCTTCACCTGTAAATAAAACAGAACATGGACAAGTATGCTATGCTATGTGACATGCAATTAAGTACTGAGAGGTTTGGAACATTTTTCTTAGCTTTAAAAAACTTTGGGTCTTTATACACTTTCTCCTGAGTGCTCTGCACAGATATCACCTTTCCCCTGCTCCAAACAAGTGTCTGCGTTTCCTAGTAATGAGCACCAAATCCAGCTGCTCAGTAGCAGCAATTTTTATATTATTGTTACAAGGCTGAGTGGATAGTGCCTGAAGACGAATGAAGATGGTGGCAGTTCTGGAACATTTTCCAGTGCTTTATTTTTTCATGGATTTTTTTCCATTTCTAAATATTCATTGTTTCGTTGGAATAAAAGCAACATACAAATGCAATTGCTAATACAAAAATAATTACTAAATATTTTTTCACGTAAATATCCCTAGGAATTGTGAGAGACAGTAAATGTTAAGTTTTATTAATTTGCAGATGGGAGAGGGACTACAGTCATACGTACGTATAATAATCCAAATAAAAAGGAGGTTACGAGTTCACCCGATTGGCTGTGCTGGACAAAGCCAAAGTTACGATTCTTATTTCTATGTCCCCTCTCACATGGTGGAAGGGATATTGTATTCAATACGGAACTAGCAATAATGCAAATAATGAGGTCCCCCAGTGACCTTCATAGACAAGAGATGAATTCTTTTGAAATGGATAAGTAGACAACCATCTCCCTGGCCTATCATGCACGGCTTCTGGGGTGTGCTAAAACTGAGTTCAGTGAATTCAAACTGAAGGAACTCTTCTCAAGGGTAGACTGTTTGTGTGTTAAAAAGTTTTCGCTTTTTAAAACAATGTAAAGGGGGAAAATGCTGGATTATCTTTAAATGTGTACAAGTTTAATTCTAATGAAATAACTTTCACAAAGAGCTCTCTATAACATTTAAACCATACCTATTTTTCCCCCCTTTTTGTTGCTATTGGGACATATATTACGATTCTCGGTAGTTGCTCAGAAACGTATTTGTCATTGCTGAAAAGCATTTCTGAACAACAATCACTTCTCCACTCTCTTTCCCTGTGATATATACATAAAGGAGAGTGTTGTGGGATATTTTAAGGTGTGTTGTCAGTCCACGCAGACCGAATGCACTTTAAAACATGGTTCAATTTTCTGCAAGGCAGGGATTCCACTTTTCCATAGCATGAACTGGAGTTCTTTGGCAGACAAATGAGCATGAAAAGCATTCCCTACATGTTAAAAATTTAAATTACGGCTAATCTAGAGCATGTTGGATTATTGATTAAAGTGTCTGATACAGTGAAAGTACACTGTCTGGAGTTTGTTCTTCTGATCCATGACACTGCAATGGAGAGAGCATGTGTGTGTTTGATGGGAACAGTGTTGGCCATAGTGATGTAAATAAATATAAGGGTAAACCAAGTAATAATCAGCCATCATTTCAATTCAAGTATTTATCTAAAACATTTTTATCCCAGTCTTCTCCCAAAGAGCTCAGAACAGTGCCCAGGTGAATCTTTAGAGATAACCTAGCTTAGCAAGTTCCCAAATCCATCTTGGTATTCAAACAATGTCATTATGAACAACTACTTTGTGCCATGCTGTACTTTGCTTTGGGCATTTATTTAACAAATAAGTAACTCGCAAATTCCATAAATAAGTAATACAGCGGTATCATGCCCTATCCTAAAAGTTCACAGCAAATAACATAAGCAAGACAGATAAGAGTATAGGGATATAAAATATGGAGTAGAATAAACTAAAACAGCCCCCTGCCAAGTCAAACACAAACTGCTTTAAGAAGATTCTCTGACTGAACCTATGGCAATGTCTAGGGAGAACATGTCCCACGAGTGTTGACCATAAACGTGCCTCCATTATTCAAACTCAAAGCATGATAGGTATATTCTGAAATAATGTTCCAGCGGCATGTCAGCAAATAAGTCTGTGCTACCTACCTCTTCCTTCTCAACTACTACACTGGAAAAGGCAGAAGAGTAACCGTTCCGAAAACCCAGAGGGAAAGAACCCTCTGTTTTGGGGATCGCATCACCTTTCTCCAGGGAGACAGACCCACAAATGGCCAGTCCTCCAGGAACAGCACTAAGGAACAGGTTTTCCCAATACAGAGTTAACTGCCATTGTGACATTTGCAGCCAGTGGTCCAATCATATCTCTCTACCCTCTCAGCTATATGCATGGTTGAAAACATCAGGGTTTTTTAAATGGCAACAAGGGCTATTTCAACAAGGGATTTCAAATATTCCAAGTATTTGGTAAGCATCCTATACATTGTTCGTAACAGCAACGACTTCACATTTAGAAGCACTTTTAATGAGTTAAAGCACTTCCTAGACAGGTATTATTTGTGTGTTTGTGTGTGTGCGCGCATGTGAAGTCAAGTCACAGCTGATTTATGGCAACTCCATAGGGTTTTCAAGGCATCAGACAGTACAGAGGTGGTTTGCCATTGCCTTTCCTTGCCTAGCGACCCTGAACTTCCTTGGTGGTCTCCCATCTAAGTACTAATGAAGACCACGCCGACCGAGCAGGGCTCATGCAAGCAGCGGCCAGGCTGGGCTGCGGCCCAGAGCTGCATTATCCGGCAGGGTCCAGACGAGCACAGGGGAAGAGGCAGTGGTGCTTCAGCCCGCCACCGCATCGCTCTGCAGGGCCTTGGCTTGGGCAGGGAAGGCAGTGATGCTGCAGCCCGCTCTGGCCAAGCAGGCACGCCTGCGTGCTGCAGTGGCCAGGACGGGCTGGAGCATCGCCCGCCTCCCCTGCCCAGTCTCTACACTGTAGCGCAGCGAGGTGGCCGCTGGGCCGCAGCCTGAAGCTGTGGCACGCTGTGGAGGCTGGACTCAGAGTTGCAATGCCCAGTCAGCGCAGTGTGGCTTTGGGCGGGGGCTGGGTGAGCGGGGAGGAAAGGCAGTGACACTCTGGCCCGCCACCACACTGGCCTGGGCACGCATGCCATGTCACTTTGCGGGGGCCAGGCAAGGGGGGGAAGATTCAGTGATGCTCCAGCCCGCCCTGTCTGCTGTGCAGGGAGGGAAGGGGGGCAGGAGAGGGGCCCTGAATCCCCCTCAGCGGAGGGGAAGGGGGCGCTCTGCAAGAGTCCAACGCCTGCCCCCCCTCCTGACCGCGTGTTCTCCCTTCCATAGACTGCCGCTCTGTAAGCTTCAAATTAAATGGAGAGCCAAGCTGCAAGAATGCCTACAATTCCATCAAAACTTGCGTGAAACTAACATGTGTCTAACTCGTGTCAGGCGTCACTTGTAGCTTGGCGCCATGCATAGTTGCTCTCACAGTATGGTCTGGGTGCACTCATAGTTGCTTCAGTAAGGGAATTTTCACACTTGCGTTTAGAAATCATGATGGGTCACTAAGTATGCCTGAAAAACCTGTGACTCGCCCTTTCACATCTTTAAAAGTCTCATTAAGCCTACTATTTGTTCTGACTACTGAGTATGGCCAAGCTCGATTGTTCAGCATCTGGTAGGCTAGAACACAAGGCTGGTGCCCTCCATTGGGTCTGACGGATTGTAAGTGGTGCAGGCCTGCTCTGGGGCTTTATGCAGCAAAATACTCTGTGCGTTTACTTAGAAATACTCTCGCTGCTAAAAGTGTGCGCAGGATGCTGTCTCTTTTTTTCCTCTCTGTTTTGCATTGCATGACGGTATCTATGCAGAATCTGTGAAACTGATTGCACAGTCACATCAGGATTCCATTTAAGCTTTAATTTAATTAATGCACTCATTAAATTATAGCGTAAAGTGGAATTTTGTGTGATTCTGCAAACACCCAGCAACCTTCATTAAGTGTGTGTGTGTTATGTGCTCTCAAGTTGCCTCCAACCTATGGCGACCCTATGGAAGAAAGACCTCCAAAACGTCCTGTCATTAACACACTTGCTCAAATCCTGCAAACTGGAGTATGTGGCTTCTTTTACTGAGTCAAGCTACCTCGTTTTAGGTCTTTTCCTACTGCCTTCCACTTTTCCTAGCATTATTGACTTTTCCAGAGAATCTTGTCTTCTCATGATGTGACCAAAGTACAACGCTTCTAGGGAGAATTCAGGCTTGATTTGAATAAGAGACATGACTGAAATAACAGCAAGCTTCACATGTGTAAATTCTGAAATAGATTTTAGAAAATCTCCACTTTGAGCTGGAAGGCATGCCAAGCACAATCCCATGGAGCAAAAAAAGGAAAACCCAGCCATCGCTATTTTTTAAACTCCTTCCACTGCGTGACAATTTATATATATTATTTAAATAATATGTATAAACAAAAGATCTTAATGTATGTTCTGACCTGGGAGTGAGAAAGGCAAATGCTATTTTAAGACTCTGAATAACATCTTTCAACAAAAGTTTCGTGGCTCCAGTGTTTGCAAATGCATTCAACCTTATCTGGAAACTTTCTGACATTAGAAATCACAGAACTGTAGTTTTTCATTATGTCTCCTGCCAGAATCTTTGCTGAGCTGCTCAGCTAAAGACCTTGTATTGCTAATTACTACCACATGCCCCCATCCCAAACGATGGAAAACTGATTGGTTCTGACAACCCATTTTCTCAATGCTGAATTCCAAAGGAAAACTCAGATTTTGGCCAAACATAACATTTCATCAATCTTGTTCTACTGACTGCAAAACCAATATCAAACATAGCATGCTAATGGTTTTTTACTATGCTGCTCCCAAGCTTATAGGCTATGATGAAAGATGTACATGAGTAAAAGCCTTCTCCAAAGTACTTAGAAATTAGCTTTCTGAACCAGGAAACGATGCATAAAGTGAATCTCACGGCCCGTGTGCTGATGCTAGAGCTCCGTTTCAGCCAACGGAATATACAGGCAAGCAGAGACAGATGGACGGACACAAAGAGCATGATAAAAAATCTAAAGCCACTAGAAATGCAACAACATTAAGCGGGCCTCGAAGCTCACAGAAAAGCCAGATTCGGAAGTGGGAACTTGAGGATCGGTTTCGGGGCTAGAGAGCAATGCTGGGAAACAAAAGATTGTGTCTTGTTGACTAGCTCCTTTAAAATATTATTTACTGGGACCAAATCTCTACAGTGCATTTCTCTAATACCTAAGTATTTCACTTAATGTTATTTAATGACTGGGGCTTTGCTGAGAACATGTCCCAACTAACTTTTGATCCAAACCCCATTCTGTTATTTTCACTGGGACTTAGATAAATCCTAAAAATGTACACAGAATGAAGAAAGTAAAATTCTGGACTGTACTATTGCAAGCTGCAAATAGGGGTGCTCTATCATTTTAAATTGTTCCATATGCCTAATAACATATGAGTTGTATCACATGAATGCATTGCTCTGAGGCTGGTGCGCCCCCTCTCCCCTACAAGGCATCTTTCTCCTGACGCAAGAAGATCGTCGGGAGATGATCATCGGGAAATGTGCCTTGCTTGAAGGAAGGTGCCTAAGGTAACAGAATGACTGCCGGATCCAATTCCATGCAATAGAACAAAATGCAGTTTTCATAGGCATGGTGTAAGGAAACTTTCAACGTAAAACATTCCACTGTTGGTCTGAGGCACTGCTGCCCGAGAAGATGATCATCTTATTCTCCAATGCCCAAAGAGAATCAGAATCAGCATTAAAATGTTGATCCAAACTTTTCCGTTTCAGCTAACATATTTTCTATTTGTGACAACTCCCGTTTTGGCAAGGGGACTGGACTATTCTGAACTGCACAGGGATTTGTCCCATTTGTTTCAGCAGCGGTAAGAACTATAGGACCACCATTTCAAAAAACGCAAAGTGTCAGAAGAATTAAAAATTCTAATACAATAAGGAGGATAGTGGCAACAGTAACTCTATCCCATAATGCAATCGCCAAACAGAATAGTAGAAAATTTTGGGTTGGAATGAACCGGGAGAGGATTAAAGTTCTTTTTGGAACTTGCCAGTTTGGGAGACTAATTGTATAAAATGCTATCAAAATTATGTCACATCAACAAATGTGCAGTGAAATAGTGAATGAGATTTCTTTTTCTTTTCTTTTTTTACTTTTATAATGACTCATGGATGGCATTCAGTTGCCAAGCTCCTTCCATCTTCCTGGTAATACACAGATTGAACATAAAATGAGACAAGAAGACCGAGGGAAAAAACAACTTTCTGAGGCAATTCCCCTGCGGTTTACCAACGGTTTTTGTGTCAGTGACAACTAACAAATATTTGGTTGACAAACCTTCAGAGCTTGGAAGCTTGTTAAGCGGGGTTATATAAAAGGTGTCTAAAATAAAAATGTAGGTTGCTAAGGCATCTAATCAGAGAACGGTTGCTGCTGCTGACACTACTTGTATCAACATACAATGGGGAGGATCCAATCATTCTCCAAGTAGTCGTCCTTCGGCCTAAGGAAGACGCCTAAGCCAATTCAAGCGACTCTAAGCTTAAGCCCACTTAAGTGGTTCTTTCTCCAATGAAAGTGTTGCTTAAGTTGCAGGAAGGCTCCTTAGACAGGAGGAAGACTTATAACATAAGCCAAAAGTAAAGGTGAGGTATAAATAGTTTAATGATTAACTATATAAATAAACTTCGCTCAGCAGAGTTTTAGGATAGGAAATAGACCCACCTCATTCTCTCCATGTTAGTCACTGTTACTTTGATTTATGTCAATGTCATTAACAAACACATTCACAAAAACCTGACATTGATTTGTAGAATGCCCTGGATTGGAATGCATCTATGCCATTTCCTAATGACACTGGCTGGCTCATGCTTTGGAGGGTCTCTGAGAATGGGAAAGACTACTGATTCTAGATGATGGTGATATTTGTGTGAAACAGCAGCTCCATATAAGAGCCATACACGCTTTTTTGGAAACCAAAAAATGAACAAATTTTTGAGGCACACCCAAGATCAGAGATGTATATCCTACCACTCCGAGCCTTTTTCAACCCCTAGAAAGATCATTCTCAGGGTTACAAGCTGGGTAAGGCTGTATTGAGGAAGGACAAAGGTGTGAAATTGCTCCTCATTCCTCTTTCACGAGCACACCTCTGCTGGGAAAAGGGGTTGAATTCATTCCCTTGTCCCTCATCAACCCACTGACCCACATGGCTGTTCTTTCTCATGGATCCCCACAACCCCAGGAATTATCTTTCCAGGGCGCTAGAACAAAGAGGAATGTAGGAAAACTGTGCCTGTGTGCCTGATATGGGTGATTGCTGCAGACCCTCTCTGACTGCACACTGAATGGCAGCAATGAGTAGAGGCCTTCATGGTGATAGTTTGAGAGCTGTCATAAATTTGATTCAGTTGACAGACTGAAGGGCTTAAGGTCGAGGGTGACAAAAAAGCAGCTACAGAAAAAGTTACATGCAAACATAAAAATAAACTTTGATACACCAAACAAATTAGTTCCATAAGGTAACAGCAAATTAATAATAGCAGGGTTGTCTTCTGATTTGTACCAACTGAGTTCTAGCGTTGTCCACAGAAAACAGGGAAAACCCTTGTCCCTTAGCACTACCCAGGTTTCTAATGCACAGTGTGACAATTTGGTGAGGAGGAGGAGACATCTTATGTCAACAGGACACACGTACAAACACATGTGGCACACTGGAGTGTGTCTGTGAGTCAGATGCCACCACCTTGGTAGCCTGATTAAGGTCACACAACCATACCCGGTCTTTCTTTCTTTTCCTTTTTTTTTTTAAGACTTACTTTCTGCCTCTGGTTGCGTTAAAAGTCCCGCCGTATTTCTTCCGATTAAGGATGAGAGCAGCAATTTCTGGCACGTAGCGCGCAAACATTGCCTACATGCACGGAACAAAAAACAAACAAAAACAAACAAAAAAGAAAATGGCATGCAGAGAGGTGTTCTACTGCAGCACAGGCAGCAGAGCCTTCTGGGATACTTACTTTCTTCCACTAACCGCACTATAGGAACCACCATATTTCTTGCGGTTTCCTATTAACTCTATGATTTCAGGGACGTAGCTGGCAAACATGGCCTAAGGAAGAAGATAGAAGACAGAAGAAAAGACTAAAAAGAGAGGCCAAAGAAAGGGGGAATGATGAATATTTTTAAGAAGATATATCATCTTTAAGATCTGAAAATGTAAAAGATTTAGATCTATAAAGGTTGTGTTTTTTTTAAAAAAAAAACTTTTAAAAAATGCTTATAAAACCAAAACAAGAAAGTCTGACATAAGAGTCGGTCTTGAGAGAGACGCACATCTGGTCCAAAATGTGAGGGGAAAGAAACTGTTCCAAAGTGTGGGGGAAGAAAAAGTGTGCAAAACAAAATGGAATTTTAAAAAAAGAACAAAATGACGTCCAAGGGGCATCTAGAGCGATAAAGCCCATGGCTACCACTTCCTGAGAGTGGGCAAGTGGAAATATTGGAAGATTACAGGCCGCCATAATGAAAAAGCACACTGAAGACTAGGCAAGTCAAAACCCTGAGATATATCACTGGGCGAATGTTAACTTATTTATAAAAGACAAGATTAGGTGGTTTCCACCCATTGTCAAAGATTAAAAAAATGATCTACCAAGGGCTTTTCTCTCTGCACATAAGAATGGATATGGTATAACTATGATAACACACACACACAAATATATACATTCATGCATGCACACACACACACACACACACACGTGCACACGCACACACATATACACGCATGCGCACGCGCACACACACATTTATATATATATATATATTAAATATATATATAAATATATATATATATATATACACATACACACACGCATGCACGCACGCACACACACACACACACACACAAACACCCAGGGAGAGTTTATATATATATATACACACATATATATTTTTAAAAGTTCAACTTTTACAAAAGTTGATAAGGACATGTAAGGATGTGTAAAAGAAAAAGGTGATGAGGAGAAAAAATATATATAAATCTGCCATGTTTAGTCCAACAAACATTTGCCAGGGGCTGGATGCTTCCAAGAGCGGCTGCTTGTAAACTTGGCTTTTTGTTTTGGCATATGCCACTGTTGTACTTCTTTTCAAAATAGATGGACACGTATGTATCCCCTATAACACATCTATTAAATATTGCAATCCTACAGAAAGATGTACACAAGAGATACAAAACTATGTCAAACTACATACAGTGATTATATGCCTGCCTATGTATATTACACATGCTGCGCACTGAATGTGATCAGTACTTACCTTACAGGGTGTAATTTTTAGCACTAAGGATGTGGGGAGATTTTATAAGACAAAAATGCAAAAGTCTTTGGAATAATCAGAATTTGTTTAAAAAATGAAATTAACGAGAAGCTCTCTCGTGTGTGTGAATGTGCACACTCTGTGTTCTTGCTTAGCTGGACAAGCATAGCAGAGAAATAGTTTGTTGACCAGTCAGGGAATTTGCATCTAAGTTTATCTCCCATGACTGCCATGGTTTGGAAAGAAGGACTGGCACGGTTTTGCCATTGTCTGGAAACGGCCAGCGGCTCTTGAAAGGAGATCCGAAGCCACAGTGTTTGTTGGAATATTGGGGAGGAACACAGAAGGGTAGGGAGGGTTGAAACCGCAGCTACCTTTAAAATAATATCACCACTGTCAACTTAATGTACCACTACTAATCACTAATGTGAAAGTAACGGTTTATGACCCTGTTAGTTCCTATGGCACTTTGCTGTATCTGCATGCATTATTAGATCAAAGTATTCCTATTTTAGTTAAAGCAATGGATTCTGCAAAATGCAACAAAACGTTGAACTTTTACACCAATGCAACTTTACACAAACTGTTTTAAAGTGAATCATGAATTTACTATAATTAAGGTTACTGCTAGGGTTGCCAACTCTGGGTCAGGGAATTCTTAGAGATTTGGGGGTGAGGCTTGGGGAAAGGGGGGCTGGGCAGGAGAACGGACTTCAGTGTTGTATGGTTCCTAGACTCCACCCTCCCAAGCTGTCGTTTCATCCAGGGAAGCTGATCTCTGTAGTCTGGAGATCAGTTGTAATTGTGGGAGAATGCCAGGCCCGATCAGGAGATTGGCAACCCTAGCTACTAGGCTGCAGGGGGGGGGGGGGTGGAATTAATCCAGTGGGAAAATAATGTAAGCATTTTACCAATCCCCCGAGGATGAAGAAGACCATGAAAAGGCGACCAAGGGTTGTTTTTGCATAAACATCTCCGTAACCAACAGTGGACATAGTAACCATTAGTAAATAAACACATTCCCAATATGTAAGAGCTTGGTTGTTTCTGAAGTCTTCCCATGGATCCCCTGAGTTCTCCACCTACAAAAGAAGAAGAATGGCAGATGAACAGATTCTCAGCCACGCTGCATAAAGACACCAACCTGCTACTTCTAGGCCCACAGAGGTCTTCCCCCGCTGCCCATTAACAAGAGAATCGGGAGCTAGTTTGGTGTTCTGACTTGGGATGAGATCAGCCACACAGCTTATCAGGTGAGGTCAACCCAGTTGCTGCCTCTCAGCATAACCTACCTCACAGGGATGCTATAATGATGAAAGGTAGGCCTTTTATGCCTTTGTGACCAAATGTCACAAAGATAGCCAGCAGGCTACCCTGAATGTGCCATGAACTGTTTGGAAACACGTATGGGAAAAAAACCTTTTAGAAGTGAACCTAGAAATGGTGTAGTGCTGAAGTTTGGTGAAATTCTATTTTCTCAGGGTAAAGGCTACAAAAATGTTTATGATAAAAAGGCTGCGTTTTACTCTTTCACAGCCAATTCATGTTTCTTCCTGGTCACTGTTCCCTGGTGGGCTGCTGGGGGGAGGCGCTGATGCAGCGTAGAATGACACTCGCTTGCAGGGAGAGTGGAATATACATTTAATAAAATAAATTAAATTAAATATTTGAATGAGACTAATAGTATTCTGCACTTTCACTTTTGACAGCACATACTTTTTAGCCCACACAAGGAAGCTCAACCTGGCCGCCCCAGCGACAGGGACACTTGACAGGGACGCTCCATCTTCTCTCTAATGCTGTCTCTTTGGGAACACCTTCACACTCTTTTACACTCCGCAAAGAGGCCATTTTGCAAGAAGAAAAAAATATGTTTGCAAAATATCCCACTGAAACACCCACGCACACAAACACCAGTACTAGCTATTGAGAGGGCAGGCATTTTGCTAGAATGTAATTTCTTGGAAATCAAATGTGATCCCCATCTTAGAAGCCTTGAGCCAAGAGAACTGCCTTTTAGCAGCTGTGCTGATGGCAAATCCCAGGCATGCCTCAGGTCTAAAGACTGCGGGGGCCCACCGTTTGCGCACTAGCGGATGGTATCTCCTGCACCTGATCACTGCAGACATGCACACCTCTGACAGAGTCTGACTAGACTATGTTTTGCACCTCCTGGACAGGTGCTGTGGCAACTGTCTGATCTATCACAGTTGCGGCAACAAGTGATGCTTCATTCGGGCTACACTGCAGAGCAAGTCAGAATAGCGCTGCTTGTTTATGGACTGCAGCCTAACTTCATAAAATTAGCTAATACCGATCTTAGCAGAAAGAATCAGACCATAGACTCCACGTTGTTTCCTTGCTTACTGTTCAGGGTAACACCGCACCACACTAAAATGGTGATTTAAATCAAACCCGGCAGCTTCAATAACACTGGAAGAGAGTTATATTGATGGAAGAGTCAGCCATATAGTCTGCTTTAAGATTTTTTTGAATTTAGACTTAATATTTAGATCTAGATTTGTTGCACTGACCTAAATGGCTCAGGCTAACCCAACCATGTCAGGTCTCAGAAGCTCAGAAGGATCAGCCTCAAGTACTTGGATGGGAAACCTCCAAGGAAAGTCCAGTATCAAACTAAGCTCATACTGTGTAATCCGCCTTGAGTCTCAGTGAGAAAGGCGGACCATAAATGACATAAACAAACAAACAAATAATAGCAAACCACCACTGACTGTCGCTTGCCTCAAAAACCCTACAAAGTCACCATAAATTGGCTGCAACTTGACGGCACTTTCCACCAGCAGCAGATTTGTTCATGTGTCTAAAGTGTCATCAAGTCACAGATGACTCATGGTGACCCCTGCAGGGGTTTTCAAGGCAAGAGACTCACAGAGGTGGTTTGCATTGTCTGCCTCTTTGTGGCAACCCCAGACTTCCTCGCTGATCTCCCATCCAAGTACTAACCAGGGCTGACCGTGCTGAGCTTCTGAGATCAAGCTAGCCTGGGCCATTTACACCATATTAAATAGTTTATGCCAAAAAAAGTGGAAATAAATGAAAACATTATTTGATGTAACAATTAGGAAGTCCTTTGAAGAATTTTTACTCTTCCGTATTAGTAACATACAGCTGCTGCTTCTTATAAGATATGGTATTCCTACTTCATCTTTGGTGACAACCTTTTCCTTTCTTATTCTTGAGGAAATACTGCCACCTAGTGGTCATGTGTTGTTATTGAAAACTCAGGGAAACCATCCGGTACATTCCAGAATTATGTACCGGTTAATCAATCAAGGAAGTGTATTGATGTTTTAATTATCAGAATGAGATTAGAGTATGTTGAAAGACGTGGCACTATGGCTGCACCTGAAGCTGTTGTGCTAAATATCTGAATTTTGACAGGGAGACAGATGCTCCCTACATTTTCCAGGGCACGTAGCTGGGAGTTGTCCTGGGGCAAACACACAAATGTGAAAGGAAGGCACATTTTTCCAAGCATGTAGTTAACATGTGTCTGAGTCTGGCTCCCCCTCACAGTTCATGTGTTTGCCCCAGGACACACTGACCAAACAGTGGTTCTACAAAAATGGTGAAGCAGCTTTGGAGAACTTAAACTATAATCTATTGCTGTTCAGGGGAATGGATAGCAGCAGCAGCTGATCTGAAAATATCTCCCAAACCCAACTGGCTTCAAAGTATACTTACCAAATGTATAAATCCAGCTGCTGTCAGCCATGTGCTGATAAATATAGAGCACAGATTCACCAACTTGATGGAATTACTAGTAAAGGGGGAAAAAATCAGAAATAAACAGATGTTCCATTTTCTTTTTGCTGAGCAGCCCAAGCAGGGAAATTTGGATAACTACCATGTCTACTGCAGAATTACTGTGGTAATAACAGAGTTACTTCCAGGTCACACACCCCAGGACTGAGCAAACTGTGTGCTTCTAATGATTTTCCCGGAGGCTGGATACCACCATCATCCTGGATTTTCTCTGACAAAGTTTCCAACCTACCCCATTGCACAGGGGTTCCCAAAAGGAATTTATAGTCCCACCCAAGCTTGGATTGATAACTGAACAATATTAAGTTAAACTGACAAGAACACGATGGTTTGTTTTATTTCCAGTGAACAAGAATGAAATTTACTGAGAAAGAAACAATCAGCTGAGGTAAATATTAACACTCAACCAGAATCTGTGATATATTATGCTTCAAAAAAAGTACACCCAAGAAAAACTCTTTATCAGGAAGATTTATAATACAGACCGTTGTGTCAACTAAATTACGTACAAGACCTAGCAAACAGACATGGGCACGAATCGAAATACAAATCCAATTTCATGACAAATCGGGCTGATTCGTTTCACAAAAAGTGTTTTGTGTGGCTGCGGTTTTCACAAAATTCACGACTTTTGGAGCCAACTGGTTAATGATTCATGATGCCAGACAGGCTGGTGCCGATCCATTGATTCCCTAGGCAACATAGGCCCAGAATGTCTGCAGACCTTTTGTTGGCATTGAAAACTCCAATCTTAGCCCACATAACCTTGATAGGCAGCTTTCCTTGCCAACTGGAAAGCTTCCATTCTGTCCTATACAGCAAGGAGCAGGGTGGTTAACCCGTAGGCAACTGAGGAGATGGGCCTTCTGTAGCCATGGGAACACAATCTCATCCCTCCAAACCCTGTTAGGCAGGTCTGTCTGCCAACCAGAGACCTCCTGTTCTGCTCTATGTGAGCATTTTTTATATAAGGCATAGCTCTCTGCCTCGTGTTTTTCAGTTCCAGTAGACAGAGGGAGAGGGAAGACCTGTGAGAGAGTGGAATTGGGAGTGTTTGGCTGGATTTTCTGCTGCTTTAAAAGAGACTGAAAAGCCTCTTCCTTATTTTCAGCTCTTGGCCTTGCTGGGAAGGTCATTCTTTCATCCACCCCACCCAACCCCAGTCTCAGGGTATTGCCTGGCTCTGGGGCCTAGCTTGACTGAGGCCTTTTTTCCTTTAATTTTCTTTGCTTATATTCTTATTTAGAGCATTTGTTCTGGCTTGCTGGGTGAGGCTGGGTGGAGGAGAGACTGCTGAAGTCTCCCTGCGAGTTTGGCATCTCTGGGTAGGAAGGGGGCCATTGAAATGCCCTGGGTTCTGATGAATCACAAAACTAACAAATCATTTCATGAAACGGGACAATTTCATGAAAGTTTGTGATTCATGGAATGCGAGGAAACACAAAACGCTTGTTTCATTTTTTGCCATTTTGTGCCCATCTCTGCTAGCAAATCCTGCTGGCCTATTGTAACATCTCAGTTCCCCTAAAAGGCAAACTCAAGCTAAGATCTGATATCTCCACAGACCTTTAATTCAGATTATTCAAATTATTCAAATGCTTTTTACAACCTCACTCTTGCCTGGAAGATGGCCTCTTATCTCGACACGGCTGACCTGGCCACGTGGATCCATGCTATGATAACATCAACGCTTAACTATTGTAATGCATTATACATAGGTCTCCCATCTAAGCTAACTAGGAGGCTCCAATTAGTGCAAAATGCTGCAGATCAACGGTTATCAGGAGTGAGCAGGAGCATGAGCATCACTCCCCTCCTATAGTCTCTCAATTGGCTGCCTATCAGTTACCGTGCTCAGTTCAAGGTATTGGTTATTACATACAAAGCTCTTCATGGCCTTGGTCCAGCATACCTACGGGACCACCTCCCTCCGTATGTTCCTCCATGGCAGCTTTACTCATCTGAACAGGGTCTCCTGCAGGTGCCAGACTGCACATGGGTAAAATCAACAGCTGCCCGTACACGGGCTTTCTCTGTGGTGGCCCCTACCCTATGGAACGGCCTGCCTGAGGAGGTCAAGAGAGCCCCCACACTCCTGGCTTTCTGTAAACAATGCAAAACTGAATTATTCAAAAAGGCTTTTTACTCGAATGGGAGGGCTGTATTGTAGGGATGGGGTCT
Organism: Eublepharis macularius; assembly: GCF_028583425.1. Classification (NCBI taxonomy): domain Eukaryota; kingdom Metazoa; phylum Chordata; class Lepidosauria; order Squamata; family Eublepharidae; genus Eublepharis; species Eublepharis macularius. The sequence goes on along the minus strand of NC_072795.1, from coordinate 121,799,669 downwards.
CAGATGCTTCGGTAATAAGTTAGGGACCATAGACTTCACCACTATGTTTCCTTACATATTATCTGTTGCTTTAAATATGTACTCCTATGTATTACCCGTGCTTTATGTTGTCTAATGTCAATCTTAGAAGTGATTATGTTCTGTTCCAGTATTTTCTTCTACTTCGTATTGGATTCTTGCTAACACTATGTCTTTTTAAACTTGTATCTATTTACCCTATGGCATTGTTTATGGAAATCTCCTTGTTATTGAAATGGAAATGTACTGGATACTGTATGGAAATGTACTTGATATACGGTATGAAAATGTACTTGATACTGATTATACAAAGCTCGTACTGTGTAATCCGCCTTGAGTCTCAGTGAGAAAGGTGGACTATAAATTACATAAGTAAACAAACAAACAAATAAATAAACCCTCCCACTCACAACTCACCACTTCCCTGTGTCAACCCCCTACAATCTAACTGATATCCCAACCTTCAACTTTCTCCCAGACAACAGCTCCTACAGGCTACTCTCATTGGCTCCAGTGTTGCCGGGATACATTTCTGTGCTCTACCTATCACAGTGCCCCAAAGAGGAAATAGCTAAGGAGTCTGAGGAAGTCTACATCAATTCTGATTGGATGCTCTTGAGGAAAAGATGAAAAAAAAATGAGAGATCTGTTAACCATTTTAATTTTGTATTCTGAATCGGAGGACAAGAAATATTTTATCCCCATTGCACCGTGACATACTCATTCAGTGGTCAGAATTTGACATGTAAAAACTACCAAACAGAATTTTGACCCACTTGCTACAGTTGGCAAATTGAGCCTTGACAGCAAAATGAAAATACAGCCTTGTGTTTGCCATGGCTCTACATGGATATTTGCAAACCGTACGCTTGTGAATCCTATAAGTTCTGCAGTACCCACAGTTCCCAATCTGGATACTCCTCAGGGTCTAACCTCAAATCAGCACAATCTGTATTGGAGGGTCTCCCAGATCTCTGCTGGACTTCCAGCCAGTGCTGGAACTCCTCAAAGATGCATTTGAAAACTCCATGATGCCAGTCTCTGGGCCAGGGAGGGATGTCGACCTTCCTAAACTGAATCAGACTGCCCACCTCTCCAGGGGAGAAGGCAAAAGGCACAATCTGAGAACATTCAACGATGCCACAGTGTGAGACTTCAAAACAGTTGGACAACACTTTCACACTCCATTATTATTATTACATTACTCAGGAGGGCTTTTTTACTCAGATAAGAGTTTGGTTATATAAATATCTAGGGGTTATTTTTGATGATAAAATAAGCTGAAAACTGCGTATTGAAGCAATCAAAGCTAAGGCCAAAAGGGAAATTGGGGGAATTGTAAAAATTTTCTTTACAACAGAAGCGCAGTGCATTTCCATGGAACTTCAAGTGTTTACTGTCGAGCTACAGTGCAATCCTAAACAGAGTTACTCCAGTCTAATTCCACTGACTTCAACAGGCTTAGACTGGAGTAACTCTGCTTAAGACTGCACTGTAAATCATTTTTTATATGTGGCGCAGGTTTGGGTCCAAGCAAGTACCCCTTCTACTGAATTAATTCAATTAAAAATCTTGAGAACAATTTTTAAAGTACCTAGATGTGCACCTTCTATGGTCCTTAGATTAGAAAGTGTCATTTACAAATTTGGCTTGGTTACAGAACCATTTTCTTCATAGCTTAATGACAGATCCTCATACCCAATCTTGGTTTAATCCAATAGACAAGAAATTGGCCGCCTTGGGACTTTCAGTTTCCTTTCTGAAATCACTGGGGTCAAGCAAAGCTACTTTAGCAATTAACATCCGTGTAAAGGATACTGATTTCCACGAAACATTGACTAAAAGTCATGGCATGTATTCTCCTCTTCTTTTTGATTTAGTCTCAATGATCCCAAGCCAACACACATGTTACTTATCAATATTAATTGTCCCAAGATACAGCTATGCACTTATGCTGGCCAGATTTAACATGTTTCAATCTGCATTGTTGACAGGGAGATATCAAAATAATCACAGATTTTGCCTTAGTTCCAATAACATGGTGAAATTGTCGGTTCACATGTTATTTCATTTTAGATTTTCTGTCCAAGAATGCATAGATTTTCTGGAACCAGTGCTGGGTGATAAAAAATGGTTCTCAGAAGAAAGGATGCTAAAAATGTTATTGGCGGTAGTTGACCAAAGAATGATAGTCTCTCGACTCTCTGTAGCCAAGTTTTTGCTTTCTGCAATGAAAATACAAGCTGAGTTAATGTCCCGTATGTAAATTGTCTAGGTTTTAATTTTTTTAATGTGGTAATGGATTTGAATGAATGTAGTAACTGGGATTGGTGTGGGTTATTGATAATTTTTGTGTTTGTATGGTTTGTAGGGCTCAATAAAGTTTCTACTGGTACTATACTTATGCGTGTTTTCAGAAATGTTTCATCTCTGCGTTCAAATTTATGCTTGTTTTCAAATTTCTGCAACCCATATCCTGTTGTATTTGTATATCCTAGCTGTTGTTCATATTGTATTTCGTTCACTGAATATGTTAGCCATTGATTATATTGGCTTGCTCTGTATCATCAGCCTTGGGTCTCAGTGAGAAAGGTGAGCAATAAATAAAATAAATAATAAATTCCCTGCAATTTAAGTTGGGGAGATTTCTGGTGGCCCTGCTGGGATATAGGAAGGGCCCTCTGAACTCTAATGGATAAAAAAAAATCAGCAACTGCTAACTAGGATCTCCAGGAACTGTAGAACCTGATTCTGTCCTGCCTCTATTAGCCTTGTACTCCAAACCTGAAACCTGCTAATGAAGGGCACAACTGATGAAAGGAGAATCAAAAACTTCCATCATTCTGTAAAGGCTACACTGTATACATGTGCAGTCTTAATTCGGAACTGGGATGGCGTGGGAGGGAAAGAGGGAGGGCTGAGTACTCAAAAGACCTTCTTTGTTTCTGCTAACTGAAAACAGTCTTCCTGGCCCATTATATTATATTATATTATATTATATTATATTATATTATATTATATTATATTATATTATATTATATTATATTATATTATATTATATTATATTATATTATATTATATTATATTATATTATATTATATTATATTATATTATATTATATATAACCTCCCTTCCCTTTCCATCCCATGTGGCCTCATTTCCAGATCACTGCTACATGCCAATTACTTCAATCCAAAAAGAGTCCAGAGTCACATGGAGCCTATGAGACTCGGGTTCAATTTCCAAATCAGCCACAGAGCTACCTGGCTGACCTTGGGCTGGCCACTCTCTCTCAGCATAACCTACTTTGCAGGGGCGCTGTGGAGATAAAATGCTCCCAAGATCCTTAGAGGATAGGCTGGATTAAAATAAGATCATATAGACAGATAGAAAGAGAATGTTGTGTTTAGGTTTGCCAAGTACCTGCTGGTAGCAGGCAAACTCCTGGTGGTCTGTCTGCCAACGGCTGGTGATTAGCAGGAGGTGGCAAACTGCCCAGTGATCACTGGCCACTGGCAAGCAACCCAGGCAAATGCATACTCCCAGCTGGGCCACGATGGCATCACTTCCGGAACTGATGTCATCTTGCTAGCCATAGGAGTGTTTGTGGAGTGGGGGGAGTGTTTGGGGTTGAAATTGGCCCTGTGCAAAGTGTGGGAGCACTCCCATAGGCAAAAGTGACACCATTGCACACCGGCCAGGAAACTGAACCCTGTTAAGTATCAGCTCTGCCATCAGTTGCCTGGGAGACCTGGCAACTCAATTGACCAGTTTAGTGTAGTGGTTAAGAGCAGCAGGACTCTAATCTGGAGAACCAGGTTTGACTCCCCACTTCTCCACTTGAAGCCAGCTGGGTGACTTTGGGTCAGTCACAGCTTCTTGGAGCTCTCTCAGCCCCACCCACCTCACAGTGTTAATAATGTCACACTTTGTAAAATGGTCTGACTGGGTGTTAAATTGTCCTGAAGAGCAGTATATAAATCGAAAGTTGTTGTTATTATTATTATCCTACTATATAAAAGGCAAGCCATATTGGCGATGCCTCACTTTTTATCCTCATGCAGGCGCATTGTCGACGACTCTGGCCTTGCTTACCGCCAGGAGGGGGCCCGCCGAATTGATGGCCTAAGTACTCCTTCCCACATCTCCCCTCAGTGCCCTCCCGTTCTGGCCTCCAAGCCACTGCGAAGCACTCACTTGCCTCCGGGAGGGGGCCTGCTGGATCTGTTTGCTAGAGCCCATTGTATTTCTTCACACAACAGGCATTGTTGCTAATGTTATATATTTGGTGGGCTCATACACGTACCTATTGAACACAGCCAAATGTTTAAATCAACTCCACTGAAATGTACTGAAGTAAAAGTTCAGAAACTGTTTGTCCACAGCTGCAAATCAGCACCTGATACGGCAAGCGATCAAATTACAAACATGCATGTGTAAAAAATTATCACTGAGCACATGCACAGAAAGAGCTTTCAAGCACCCAATAACTTATCCACCAGCATTTTGGAAATGTTTCAGTGGCTCTTCAGCTACAGTTTACACTTCACATGTTTATGTAAAATTGCTTCCTGCCTGCCTATGAAATGCTTCTGACTTTTCAACCAAGGTTCTAAATATAGAGGAAGGATTAGTCACCAACATTTTTCTGCTGTTTAAGCTCTTTGAGACAGCTGTGCCATTCCTAATTCTGACTGAGCCCAGTCTAAGCCCCTGTAGTTTCACTGAAACATCATTTGAATCAGCAAGGGGGGGTATTAATAACAATAATTTGAATAGGTTTCCTTGACTTTTTAATAAAACGATAGAAAATATATGTAGCAGACAAATGCACATGTCTTTCTGTGCATCTACACATCAATAGCAACTGTAATAATGTCGACTGCAGGTAAGTAAAGGGACCTGATTTTCTTTGCCATTAGCTAATTATCAGGATGCAGTGTTGATGGTTCTTTGCTCCAGTCCAGCTAGGAGAGACATATGTGATGGCTTCCACATGCAAATCCCTACCTTGATGAGGAACTATGCATGTAAAAGTTGCACGCAGAACTCCTAAGATAATTTGGCAGTTATTCAGTGATAGTATCCATTAGGTGTCTGGAAGGGGGTGGAGAATGCGTTGCCTCTTGCTTCTTCCTCCCCCTGCAAATAGCTGGATGGTGCTCTTGCCAATTATCTGAGTGGAGCTCTATGCCCAAGTAGCTTATATTGAGGCTCCTTGGCCTCTAGAGGATCTGATAAAGAAATGAGAAACTTTCCCCGAAGGTTCAGAAAATTACATAAAAGCCAGGCACCAGCATTTAATATGTCCACTTTCTATTTGTAGGCTGTTGTAGCTGATTTACAGAAGATCACAGTATTATGAATGGCCTTTGCAATGACTACAGGAATGAGATTTGCTTGCCTCTGTAATCCAAGCACTTCATCTACTATATTCACTGAGCTTCTTCCTCTCTCTGACTTCGTGCGCTACGAAATATTGTTTTTTGTAGGCAGTGATTAAAAGCGCAAGGGAGGAAGAGGCAAAGCGGAAACTCAAGGAAAGTGAACCTCTTTTTCCCTTGTCATGCTGTGTGATCTTTTTGTGGACAAGACGAAATCTGCAATAATTAAACAGCCAATTTTAGAAGCATTGAGAAAGTGCTGAAATGGGGTGGGGGTGGGGAGAATCACAAACATGACTGTCACTGTAAATTCACTGGGGCAGGGATCCATCTATTTTAGCTTAGTACCTTTTATGGCACTGTGTATATTGCTGGTGCTCTACAAATTTTAAATAGTAATATATTCAAAACATTCCAGGTTTCCAGAACAGAAGCACACACAGAACGGTAGTTCGGTTAAAATGCAAACCCAGGGTTAAATTGAATTATGGTTATTGTGACTGTGACTCAGCCACACAGATCACTGACTGCACCTTGGGCCATCACTCTCTCTAAGCCTGAAATACCTTATGGGTTTAACTGGGGTTGGATCCAAGCAGGTTTTCTGCTGGTGAGAAAGGAATGAAGGGTTCCTACTGACTGCCAAAAAACCTATGCTGGGAGATCACGGGACCTGCATGGACAACAACCATGTGGGACGAGGACTGTAGCAAGGAGGGTTATGTTAGGGTCAGGAGAGAACAAATAACAAAGCTGGCTGGACCCAACTGAAAATGAAGGAGGGGAGAACTGCAGTCCAGATCCAACCAAATGGTTCTTCGGGCAGAAGGGTTGAGGCGGAAATGCAGAAGAAAAAGTTGCTATATAGACTGTGCTATTGTGAAGTTCTCTAGCTTTTCCTCCCAAGAAAACACGTCACAGGTGAACCCTTCTAATGTCCTAGATAAGCACAGCCCTTCTCTTTACGCGATGAGCAAGATTACCATGGATCTGGGCACAGAGCTCAACCCAGAAGCTTTTGCAAGTGTGAGCAGCTCACATGGAAGAAATGTGGCAGGAGTAAAAGAGCACATTCCTAACATCGGGGGTCTATTTCATCGGAGCTGCACTGTATCGCGGAATTTACAGGCCTCGTGGAGCAAGGCTTTCCCCCTTCCCCTCCCACAGCAGCCCTGTAATAGTAAAACATGGCTAATATACAGGGATTTTCAAATATCACAAGAATACATACTGTCTGTGCTCAGCTCATTACTGTAGCATGAAAACATTGGGGTACAGGCCCCGTCTTTGAAACATGAGGGCAACTCCAGCTCCCTTTCCCTCCTCTTTTTCCCTTCCACCTGCCCCACTCTATGGCATTACTCAGGCATGCCTCTCTTTTGGGGATGTTTCGTGAAAACAGGGAATGAACGGTGTGAAGGTCACTCGTGATGCTTATTTTACAAAACTCTGGGTATTTCGAAATGGTATTTGTCCCTAATAAAACAAATGAGACTGGCATATTAAATCAAATGTACAATGTGGTTTATATAGTTTTCATGATGTATCCCTGCAGAATTTTGCTCCAGAATTTTTGTTGGAGCAAGGGGAGTCACAGATAGGATTTCCAAATTCCAACGTGAAAACTGTCATTGTGTATTGTTTGGTGTATCCCACCTGTCTCCCCCTCCTCAGACCCTCTCCCCCTTTGCTCACCTGAGCCAGGCTCTACACATGCTGCACAAGTGTAAGTGTAGGAAGGAGGTAAACAAAAAAACAGGAGAGTATGGCTGGGAGAAGACTAGATTTTGAACAGTGCAATCCTATGCAAAGTTAATTTAGCCTAAGCCCATTCATTTCAATGGACTGGGCACGACAAACCCTGGCACATGTTACAGTGAACTCACATACATTCTGCATGTACAGGCATACATCTGTTTGTAAAAAACAGCCAATGAGCGTTAACTTTACAAATGAAACCAGTACCTGGATAAATGTGGAGTTTCAATCACATATTTGTAGCTGGGTGGCAGGTCCCTCCCCCACTGATCTTCTCTTACTCTCATCTGCCAGGCATATTTTGGGGGCAGTGTGAATGTAAGTGAGAGGTGTGCTCTGGAGGCGTGAGCTCTTAGCCTGGGGTGAACAGCCAGAGTACAGACATCACCTGTACCAAGTGGAGGATGCTAGAGGATAGGAAGCGCTCCACCAATTATCTGCCTGATTACTACGAGGAGCTGGAAGGGAAACTTCACCAGTTGGACAGTGTTTGCATCAATACACCATAACTGTAGCCTGGACTGATGTTTAAGCTGAGGCAACTAGCACGTTGATCCAACTAGCACTCTAGTGCTTTGGACTCTTTTCAGTCTGGATTCAGGCCAAGCTATGGGATGAAGATGGTTCTAGTCGCTTCAGTGGATGATCTCTGTCTAAATATAGATAATGGCTATGGTTTGTAATTGCTCCTCCTGGATCTATCTGCAACTTTTGATACAGTAGATGATGCCATCTCATTTAGACGTTTGAAGGCAGAAGGGGGTATCAAAGGATGTGCCTTGGACTGGTTTAAATTGTTTCTCGTGGAACAGAGCCAAAGGATCGGTGTCGGAGATCACCTATCTCCAGAGTGAACATTATCTTGAGAGGTTCCATAGGGCGCAATCTTATCCCCAATGTTATTCAACCTCTGTGTAAAGCCTTTAGACAGTGGCATAGCATGGGAGGCAAGAGGGGTGGCCACCCCGAGCACAAAATTTGTAGGGGCACAAGAGACTGTGCCGTACCCATGGGGAGGCCACCTGCACCACCTGCGCGCTGACAGGGCGGCCGGCTCGCTGGGCACTGATCTGTCCTTCCAGCAGTGGCCAAGCTGGTGGCTCAAGCCAAGCTGGCTGCAGTGCACTGTGCCCATGGGAAGGCCACCCATGCCCCTTGCATGCTGACAGCGTGGCCAGCTTGCTGGGCGTTGAGCTGGCCTTCCTGCAGCAGCCAAGCTGGCGGCTCAAGCCGAGCTGGCTGCGGCGGTGTGGGCAGCTGCAGCGGAAGGGGGGAGCCCTGCGCAATAATGTCACTTCCCAGAAGTGATGTCATCATGTGGGCCTGTGAGTGCAAGCGTGCAAAGCATGCACACAAGAGAGAACAAAAAATGTATTGGCGAGACTTGCCTTGTCCGGGGCGCCCTCAACCCATGCTACACCGCTGTCTTTAGGAGAACTCATTTGTACGTATGGAATTGGATGCAATCGATATGCAGGTGACACCAGCTCTATATCACACTACCCAAATCACTGCAGGATGCAGTAGAAATTTTGGTCGCTGCCTAGCAGCTGTAGTCAAATGGCTGAAAGCAAACTGCTTAGAAAAACAAATTAAGGCAGGTGCATAGAAGATGCCCCCTACCTCAACATAGCCAATCTGGCCAGCTGGATCCATGCCATGGTAATTGAGACTTGACTACTGCAATGCATTTTATATAAAGTCTCCCCTCTAAGTTAACTTGGAAACTCCAGTTTGTGCAGAATGCTGCAGCTCAGTTATTATCAATGACTAGGAGATGATATTACTCCCATTCTGCTGTCTCCCCAATGGCTACCTATCAGTTACTGGGGTCAATTCAAGATATTGGCTATTACATACAGAACCCTTCATGGCCTTGGTCCAACATATCTAAAGGACCCCTCTCTCCATATGTTCCACTGTGGCAGCTTCACTCATCCAAACAGGGACTCCTGCAGGTGCAAACTTGGACATGGGGAAATCAACAGCTGTCCATCACATGCATTCTCTGTGGTGGTCCTCCTGACCTTATGGAATGGCCTACTTGAAGGCCTCAGGAAAGCTCCCACCATCCTGGATTTCCATAAACTATGCAAAACGGAATTATTCAATAGGTCTTTTTACTCAGGAGGGCTGTACTGTAAGGAAGTGGTCTCAGAGAGATGCATCAGTATAGAGATAGGAGTCATAGACTTCACTACTATGTACTATGATCCTAGTAGGTAGTTCTGTGTTGTTTAGTATGTCAGAATTGCTTATACTCTGTTTCAGCATTTCTTGAACTCTGTATTGGATTTCTGCTCGTTTTTAATCTTTGAAAATTTGCATTATATACCGTATTACATTGTCTACTGAAATACCCTTGAATTTGACTGTACTAATTCATACTATGTAATCCACCTTGAGACTCAATGAGAAAGACGGACTATAACTAACATAAATAAATAGATGAGAATTACTCAATGTACAATAAAGAAAAATCAAGGATATACACTGTGCTCATTTTGTACATGCAGTCAATGTAACTTGTAAGCAGGGCTTCTTCTGAATGGGGATTATGAATCTCCCACTTCATTTAGGAATTTAAAGGTGTTGTGACAATTTCTGGGCCGCAACCTCACAACTGCATTGATGTTAGAAAGGAAGGTCTCAGGAGCAGCTAAGATATATTGCATTTGAAGCTGTAACAGATTTCCTACTCTGGAACCCAAAGGGACAAACCTGCTTGTCAAAACAGATTTCGGAGAATTCAATGGCAAAGATTTTTAAAAGAATCACTACAATAAACATACACTGAGTAGGTCACTTTTGAGGGGACCGTTTTGGCGATACTGAACTGCTGGTTTACTAAACGGATAAAATACTCCTTGAATGGTTGTGGAGATTAACGCCATACTGCTTTTAGCCTAGACTTGCTCTGCAGTTGTCAAAATGGCTCTGCCAATTAACCAATCAATGCATGCTATCTAAAGGACTCCCCAGATCAAGAACACCAGAGGGGGGAAGTACCAGCTAAATCTGTCCTTTCATGCCCTTGCGAAGGAGAAAGTAAACAATAGATGTGAATGCCTTACCTTGTTTTAAGGATATTCAGAAACTGCAAAATTTCTGAGAATTGAATCAGCCTAAGAGCTCGTAAAAATCTTAAACCTGTAATTACAAAATGACAAAAAAAGAGCATTAGATTATGTTGACCCCATTATGACTTTCAACAGCAGCTGCAAAATCAAAATTGGCTGACATGGTGAATATCCAGTACTTCTGAAACATTGCTGTATACTGATTACCTTGGCTACTTCCTAAGATCTCTTTCCAAAGACGTAACTATGTACCATTCAAAAACTTAAGTCTTTGAATTATGAAATCCATAAAAAGGAATGCCTTGCTTCTGAGATAGTCATAAAAAATCAGAACTCCCCACTTCTCACATCTACCTGAAAAGAGAGATTGTGTGGAAACCTGATTTTAAAGAGAACCAGACAGCAATTTAAGATAATTTTGTGTGATGCAAAAATCTTGTTAAGATGCTCCATGCTTTCACAAAGTTTTCATGAACTGTGGTTTCATTAGACAAAGGTTCAACTAGTCTTCCATCTCTTTTAAACAACTCTGTTTTTTCTAAGAAATTACATTTACATTTATAAATTCAGGTTGCAGTTAGCAGACCCACAGATGGCTGCACAGGACCTGATACATTGTACGAGATAAAGGGCTTAAAATATTTTAAGACTTATGAATGATACAAAATAATTTTGCTGCAAATCTCTTTCAAAGGAGTAAAGGTACATTGAGTATTATAAACACACAGTTTATAGAATCAAGAAGAGAAATTTAGATAGCTGGAGTCACTTTGCATAGGAATGCAGTGAAGTCTGGCCTGGAGCACTCAAAACAGCATTGCATAGTGAAATGCACAGTGAGGACTCCTAACCCGTTATTGTTATATTATGTATCACTTCCACCTAACAAATAATGACTGGGATCCAAAAAAGTACAAAAGGAACGCTTAATTGATTTTTTTGGGGTACTTTTTGCCTTTGAATGGCAGACCACCACCACCTGTCCCATATTACAAACAGTTTTTCAAACTCCTCTCCATTAAAGAAAAAGTTTGACTAGCAGGACAGGGAAGGGAGTCAGGGTTGAGTTTCAGAAAACAGAAGCTCAAAGCTGCAATGGAAAGAAGCAGCTCACTCACTAGGCACCAGAGGGTGGGGGGCACCAGAGGCTCCCCCGGCCCCAGCACCACTGCCTTGGCCAGCTGGCCACCCAGCTGGCAGCTCAGAGTATGCCCTGTCAACTGCCTAGCTCCAGATTCACTTACCCACTGATGTGGTGGGAGAAACTTGTTGAGGGGTGTTGGAACCCAGAAGTAATTCCACTTCCAGGTGATGGTCTGGGAACCTTCCCCCCAACTCTATGGTCTTTACCATAGAGATTTCAGGGATTCTTAGAGCGTCACCCAGAAGTGATGTCACTTCCAGCTTCTGATACATGTCAAGTCAAGCAAGCCTTTATATAAAATATAAAATTTTAAATACAGAGACTCCATACAAAATGAGATTAAAATACAGATAGGAGCAGGGCAACAGTGCAGCAAAACCAGTACAGAATATTACTTGTCAGGGAATATAGCCATGGCACTGTAGAGAAACTTAGCTACTATATCAGTTATTTCCCCATCTGGGTTGTCAAGCAGGAACTGAACCTTAAAATCATCAGAAAACTCTGAAAGTTGGGCTAATATAGGATGTAGAAGTTCCCGGAGTGGCGCCAGATAAAAAGGGCACTGGAGAAGAACATGGGAAACAGTTTCAACACAGTCCATCAAACAACGACAACACCTGCTATAATAAGGAATCCCATGAAATCTGCCAGATAAAATGGCTGAAGGAAGAACATTAAATCTGGCCAGAGAAAAGGCTCTACGTAAATTGGGAGCCAGGAGTTGGTAAAGGTATATTGCTGGGAAACTCAGCTTCCGACACAGTTTCCCCTTACTTTCTCCCATTATATTAATAAGTGAGCCCCGAGACACTCAGCTGCTTGCTGTCTCAGGGACTGCATGAGCTGAGTGGTAGGGTGGGGGCAGGGGCATGTTCAGCCTGGCCTGCTGAGGGCATGGAAAAGTCTTGGGCCAGCACTGGCACTGGGAATGCAGTACTAGAACATTCTATTGTTCCCATGTCAGACTACAGCTAGGGGCATACCTGAGTTCAGATCTTCACTTTGCCATGAAACTCACTGGATGACCTTGGGCCAATCACTCTCTCCCAGCCAATCCTGCCTCAAAGGTTTACTGAAAGAATAAAATGGGAGTAGGGGACCACGTATACTCCCTGAGCTTCTTGGAGGAAGGGCAAGAAATGAAAATTAAACAAATCAATAAAACAAGCTGCATGCTTTCTTCCCAACTGAAATGAAATGTGAAGCCACTTTAACATCCAAAGACTGAACAATGTTTGCATTTCATTATTTTATGCTTTAGCTCTGGCGCACATTTTGTTATTGAAAGATTTTAAAGGTTGTAAAGCTTGGGCAGATGGAGAGGATGGTTGATATTCAGAGAATAGAAGGTTGGTGCTCACACCGTGATGGTGGACACAGGACTCCCCAACAGGAAGTGCGAGGTACCTGTGCTCTTTGATTGCTCAATCATGATGCTCAAGCAAGCAAGACCTCTATGGCTGAGCAGAGATTCAAATCCAGGTCCCAACCCAACAATCTATTTATTATACTGCCTCAGTAAGATCACAAAGATCTGGGATCAGAAGTACCATATAAAGCATCAAGTTTTGTGCAAACAAATACATATCAAATCTTCCTGTGTGTGTGGTGGATTAGCACTACAATTGGTACTCTACATGCCGATCATGAATCTTCTTTGCTCCTTACAATTTACTTCAAAGTCAAAAGGCAAAAGATTTATGCGATCTGAAGAGAAACCTGTTTTTCCCATTCAGGTTTCTACAGGGTTTGTCTGGCATTTCAATGAAGCAACACATAATTTGCAGCCATTCCTCCTCCAGGAGTCTACACAAACTTGAACCGTTGGACACAGGTGGCTCCAAATTTCGTGACTGGGTTTTCAATCTTGATGCTGTATTTGTGATCCATCCCCAAATTTTCCCCATGGGTTGGATTGATCAAAAGAGATCACAACGAATATCATTTTCCACAGCCTTAGATAGCTTTCACAGCCTACCATTTCCAAACTATTCTGACAGTCATGTTAATGGGCCATTATACTAAACAAATTGTTGCCCAGTGCCTATGTTCTTGTGGGATCCTAGAAGCAGAAGGTTTTCCTCACTACATTTTGTTTTATCCTTCCTAGGAAGAACCTAGATCTAAATTTCTTGCCACAATGCTAGCCAGCTCTGACCTGGGTCCACCAGTAAAGAAAATTATTTTCCTTCTAGCCATTGAACACTGTTTCCTTCATTGTTTGCTGCTATGAAAATTCAAGCTACAGTCATGCTTGAGACCTATTGTTTCTGCCTGATTTGTAGTTTTGAGCCAGGCTATCTCTTTGTTCCTTATCCGTTTTCATCTAATCTGCTTTTATTGTTGTTCTCTTGTTATTTTAATTTAACGTTAAATCTCAACTCCTTTCAGCTTCTCTGAGCCCTCAGTCACGAACAGTCCATTGAACGTACAGTGGGGCCTGGCAAGTGTTCAACTAGGCTTGCCAATTCTGGCTTGGAAAATTCCTGGAAATTTGGTGGCAGTGCCTGGTCAGGGAAGAGTCTGGAGAGGGGAGGAAGCTGTGGGAGAAAATTAGGATTTCTATTTCTCCTAGGTTTAAGATTTCGTTTTCTCCGATTTCTCCTTTAGACTTTATGGTATAACATAGCATATGATACGGGAGACGGTTTTGTGTAGTGGTACAGAGCAGCAGAACTTTAATCTGGAGAGCCAGGTTTGATTCCCCACTCCTCCGCTTGAAGCCAGCTGGGTGACCCTGGGTCAGTCACAGCTCTCTCAGAGCTCTCTCAACTCCACCCAGCTAACACAGTGATTGTTGTGGAGATAATAATAACATACTTTGCAAACTGCTCTGCGTGGGTGTTATGTTATCCTGAATATAAATCAAATGTTGGTATATAAATCGAATGTTGTTGTTGTTATAGAGCCCTTTGAAGCTGCCATTTCCTCCAGAGGAGGTGATCAGCTACCACTCTAGGAGAATTCCAGGCCCCACCTGGAGGCTATTCAAGCCTGTTTTTTGCAGCCACCAACAAGTCTCAAAATCAGGAGATTCAGTGAACCTTTGATGAGACTTACATGGATAATGGGATATACTTGGCTTGTGGGACACAGCATACAGGTCTGCACTTTTAAATATCAACAGTGCCTTTCTGAATCAATTCCTAAAAATGAGGAGATATACAAACAAAATATTATTGAGAGGCAGAACCACCCCAGAAGAGTACCCAGCACGTGCTGGTCAAATGAACTGCTTTCTCTCCAGGAGTGGAGATCAGTGATACACGGTTCTCCTATAGAGATCCCATTCCCTCTGTGGGGGTGGGGGATCCCCTGCTTTCATCCTCCACCCTCACCACTACTCACCTGGCCAATGGGGAAGAAGGGCATGGGAATGGACCTCCTGGGCACGTTCCCAGGGGCAGCATAAGAACATCACTCCAGGGAGTGATGTCACTGCTCCACCCCAAGAGCATGGGCACACTTTGCAGTGGGCCAATTTGGGCCCCAAAGTGCGTGCGTGTTCCTGCACCCACGTGGTGACATCACCAGAAGTGTTGCCATTGCTCAGCCATGGCTTCACGCATGAGAGAGGAGCATGCTGGGGCCACAAGACAGGTAAGCACACGCTCTCCAGCCTCCCGCCAGGACAGTAAGGGGGCCTGGCAACCCTGTTCTCCAGGTTTGCAAAGGCAGGTTGGTGAGCATGTAACTGACTGGCATGACTGTGGTATTAAAAGTCCACATTCCCCATCCAGGGTCACTTTTTACACCTTAAAATGCTTTAAAAATAAGATGATGACTATTTCACATTTAAAAATCATTAACAAGTTCTGCACTTGAAACAAAATTTAAAAGTGGATGGTCTACCTGAGACATGGGCGGAAAGACAAGACAAGACCAGAGTTTCTGGCATACAGATTCTTTTACAGTAGCTAAACAGTGAGGGAGATTTTTGAGGGAACCCCAACTGTGGCTTTTTTAATGATACGTTTCTACATAGGTTCAATTCACCTCTTTCATTCATGTTTATAAAAGGTTAAAATTTTGGCATGTGCAGCACCATGCACACCTATGCTTGATTTCTCAAAGAAGAAAATGCGTAAGCATAAGAGAGTCCCTGCATGCATGAAGCGCGATGGATCACTTGCACTTAGGGTTGCCAACTTCCAGGTAGATCCTGGAGATCTCCTGGAATTACAACTGATCTCCAGATGACACAGATCAGTTCCCACAGAGAAAACTGCTGCTTTGGAAGGTGGACTCTATAGCATTGTACCCGCTGAGGTCCTTCCCATCCCCAAACCCTGCTCTCCCCGGCTCTACCCCCAAAATATCCAGGAATTTCTCACCTTGGCAATCCTACTTGCCATGCATTACTTAAGGAGCTTTCAACAAAAATGAGTCTGAGGGTTTCCCTGAACTTCATGAAAAACTAGCACTACAATCTAGGTCATGAAAATTCTGTCACATCTCAGGAAAATAACTATGAAGATTTTAGCCTGACGTTTTTGCTTCAATACAACCTACTGTGCCCATTGCATGTTTTTGATACATTTAGCCAACCCAACAGGCACCAGGACTTTCCAAAGGTTCTAAGTCACCAAGCAAGGGAACTCCCACGCAAAATAATCCAAACACGAAAAAGAGGGGGAAAGAATGGGGAAAGTTCCAGAATTAAATTGCTTTGTGGCTCAACACTAAAAAGGCCTTTCGTCTAGAATAAGGAACAAGGCTAGATAACACAATCATGCATCTTAAATATCACATATACTCATGCAAATCAAGGAGTTACTGGGGGGGCACTTTCTAAAAAAAGGTCTGCTAGTTTAAAAATAACTGGAGGGATCAGACATTGGGAATCTCTGGGCTGGATCCCGTGGATCCATTCCAATAATGGTGGTACTTCCCCACAGCACAAAGGCTCTTGAAAAAAGGAAAGCCCCCTTGAACTGGGGGAGTGCACCACAAGTACCAGAAAAAATGCATGAGATTGAGCCCAATTTTTCTGCCTTGCTAACTATGCACAGAAGATTAAGGAAGCTTCTAATATATTGAGATTAACTGTTCTTTATTATAATAAACATCTTTATTGGAAGCTGAAAGCAGACAGACAAACACTCAGGCCTAATCAGGCCTGTTTGGGGCCCAAATCGGCTCACTGTGAAGCGCAGGAGCGCTCCCAGGCCCTGTGCGATGACATCCCTTCCCAGAAGTGATGTCATCATGCCACCCTGCACGCGCACGCGCACAAAGTCAGCAACAAAGCTGAGAGCCAGGTCCCCCCTCCCTCTTGGCAACCCTACCTACACATAAAAATTAAAATCCAATAAAAGGCTTTATTCCACAGCAAATAACAATAGCATCAAAATTCCTACAAAAGATACAAAAGGAAAGCATGGAAAGAGTCGAAAATGAGACACAAAAGAAAGGAAAGAACAAGAGAAATATTTTCACAGACGGTTGCCACCTCCAGGTCAGGAAATTTCTGGAAATCTGGAGTACAGTCCAGGGAGGACAGAGTTTGTGAGGGTGGAGGGACCTCAGTGGCATAAAATGCAATAGAGTCCACCTTCCAAGGCAGCCATTTTCCCCAGGGGAACTGATCTCTCTAGTCTGGAGATCAGTTGTTATTCTATACCATGCCTTAAGTTGCCAACCTCCAGGTGGTAGCAATATAGGAGAGGCGGTCCCCAATGATAAGTGAAACAAACAAAAGCTGTAACTAGCAGGGAAACCTACACAATTAATTCAAATTATGAAATCACTTGATTATATTTGCAATGCAGTCCTCATTAATACTCACTGAATGACATTACAACAATAAATAACATTATGTGTAACTGTATCAAAAACACTTCAAAAAGATACTTTCTAACAATCTATACATGCAAAAATGAAACACTCCAAACAATGAAGGTGTGTAAACATCAGACCGTATTCCCTCAACCCAGTAAATCAGTCCTGAGGTATGATACTGTCCTTTTAAGCATGTCCCACACACTGAAAACCCCGCCGTGAACGGGACTGGACGAGGCTCCAAACGATGGAAAGGTAAGAGGTGACGGTATCCCTGAAGGGTGTTACTCCTGGTGTGGTGAATTCCAGTTGCAGGTGGAGTGCAGGTGGTGTTTCTTGGGCTGATTGAGGACTATAGGATTTTTGCCTATGTTGACATTGTCTCTTTAAAATAACCCATGGAGTTCTTTTGGGTATGGATTCCTTTAAATTTCAGTTAGTGTGTGAGTATATATTTCTCTATGATGGTGGGGTGCATTTACCATGACCGTTCCTGTATAGGCGCTGAAATGCATGCATAAAAGTTTTTCTTCATTGAGAGTTGGGTAAGAAATTCACAGATTATAGAGAAGCTCACAGCCACACTTGATATGGAAGTATTTTCATTAAGAATGTGCTTTATTTATTCATAGATAAGCTTATTGCAGAGGTGGATTGTGAGCCGTCCCCTGAGGAAGATTGCTTGAAACAAGCCGAATTACCGGACGCTTGTAGGGCGGGGAGGGGGGGCCCTTTCGGGTCCTCCGTTCTCCTCTGTACTCCACCTGCAACTGGAATTCACCACACCAGGAGTAACACCCTTCGGGGATACTGTCACCTCTTACCTTTCCATCGTTTGGAGCCTCATCCAGTCCCGTTCACGGCAGGGTTTTCAGTGTGTGGGACATACTTAAAAGGACAGTATCATACCACAGGACTGATTTACTGGGTTGAGGGAATACGGTCTGATGTTTACACACCTTCATTGTTTGGAGTGTTTCATTTTTGCATGTATAGATTGTTAGAAAGTATCTTTTTGAAGTGTTTTTGATACAGTTACACATAATATTTATTGTTGTAATGTCATTCAGTGAGTATTAATGAGGACTGCATTGCAAATATAATTAAGCGATTTCATAATTTGAATTAATTGTGTAGGTTTCCCTGCTGGTTACAGCTTTTGTTTGTTTCATTTGACCTCCAGGTGGTAGCTGGAGATCTCCCAGAATTACAACTGATCTCCAGGCAACAGAGACTAGTTCCCCTTAGGTTTTTCAGTTACCTGCCAGTGGCAGGCAATCTCATGGTGGTTTGCCTCATGGCCCACCAATCGCTGGCAATCGTAGGAAGTGGCAAACACTCCAGAGATCACCTCCCATCAGCAAGCAACCTGTAAAAACACACACTGGGCACGTTCCTGGTGGGGAGCGATGATGCCACTTTAGGACATGACATCATCACAAAAGCAGCAAGTGTCAGGTCCCCCGTCCCGCCAGGAGGGTCTAGGGATCTGGCAACTCTAGTTCCTCTGGAGTAAATGCCTTGGAAGGTGGACTCTGTGGCGTTATACCCAACTAAAGTCCCTCCCCTCCCCTGCCTTCCCAAGGCTTCATCTTTTAAAATCTCCAGGAATTTTCTAACCTGGAGCTGGCAACCCTATGGACACCCTGTCTTCACATGAGAATAAAACTGGGGGAAACCTGCATTGTTTAATATAGATCATATTGAGGAGTGAGCCCAGAAAGTACATGGAGGGTATTCCATGTAGCATAAGCTTTCGAGAATCACAGTTCTCTTCATCAGATGCATCTGATGAAGAGACCTGTGGTTCTCGAAAGCTTATGTTACAGTAAAGTTGGTTAGTCTTAAAGGTGCTATTGGACTCTTTTCTATTTTGCTACTACAGACTAACACGGCTAACTCCTCTGGGTATTCCATGTGGCATCCTAAGCACCCAGGGACCTCCATGGATTCTGCCACAACTGGATTCAGGCACAACTCTGTTTAGGATTATACTGTTCATGTTATACTGTTCCAGAAGCATCCCATTGCCAAGTCTCATTGCCACGGCCACCCTGAGCAGCGGCTGGAGAAAAATGAAATAAAAAGCCATTTGTCACTGCCCCAGCCTTCCCATCAGTTGCCGGGCTTGGCCTGGCAATAGTCACCTGGAAGGACAGTTTGAAAATATGGTTGTTTCATAAACGTGCATTTGTTAAAGAATACACATATTCCAAATGCAATTTTCAAGAAACTGAAAAGCATTTTGATCTAGCTATTTTTAGAAAGCAAAATTGAAGAAATGGAGAGGCTTCCTTGAGATGAGGAATAGAAACAGAACTGATGATTCTATCACCTAGAATTTGAAGCTTCTTCCCTGACCACTAAGGACTACTTTTACTAAAAACATTGTGTCTGAAGTGGGGGCACTGGCAGAACTGAGTAGCATGCAAGTTGGTGGATTGTTTTTTAAAGAAAAATATATACATGTTATGTTACCAAAAAAGACAATGAGATAAAATGGAAAAGCAGTATTTAAATTCATAAGGATGCTGTATTTAATTTATAAAAGAAGAGCGATAAAACAAAAACAGAGTCATGTGCATATGAACTGTGAAATTTCTTTATGAAATATATTCAACAAGTCCTCTATTTATTAAGGCCACCTTTCTCAATAAAACACCAGATTCCATTTCTAAAACAGAATCATTATCTGGAAAATCACTTTTGCAAAACAGAAACTCCTCGAGACATTGAGATCCAAGCTCCCCCTCCCCTCAGCCTTGTAAATGCAATTTTGAAGCAACTAGACAAATTTTCTAGTAAGCAGTTAACTTTAGCACCACACCTGCTATGATGAAATCGTACGGGGCCAGGAAGTAGAATGTGAAACGTTTTAGACACTTCTTACCCCAGTAGGAGCCAATCCTGTAACAAGACACCAAAGTCTGTCGAAAAGTATGTTGATCTTCCTTATCAAGATGGCTATGCCCAGTCCTGACTCTGTATCCATTTTTGAATAAATCTCCATGGGACTTCTTTCGACGCCGGGGAGCTGTGTACGTCTCAGTTCGTGTACCCCCAGGGGGGTTGTGATAAACCAAAATCTTGCTGGGGATCATCACGTCAGGGAAAAATCAAAGTGAAATGTGGTTTTGCCTAGAATTTAGGCAAAATTAGAACAAGGACCCCTTTTTTAATTAAAAAAAAACCTGTATAACTTGTGAGGATATTGAAAACTAGCAACTTTTGAAGAGAGTGACAAAACAACAGATTAGGTAGTTGTTAAGTTACTTCCAGAAGGAGGGGAGAAAAGGAGATTCTGAATTTAAAATGTAAAAATTAGAGTAAATTTCTACTCCTGTCTCCACTAAGGCTTCCTAGAACACAGAGAATATCTCCAAAATGCAGAGACAAATTGCTGAGAGATGAAGGCTGGCGGTACAGACGCTCTTCTGATTTGTGCTGTGTACCCAGGCTTTAAAGCCATCTTCTATCCGGATATTACTATATAAGCTTCTTTTGTGCCCCCTCCAGCCTGCCTCTTCCCCAGCCAGAGGAAACAGGGCAGATTACCCTTTCTGTAGAAGGAGATGCTCTGATCTACAAGCCCCACATTCTGCAAAATGTAGCTGCTTGCAGTGGTAACTGTTCCTTTCACAGCATTGCACCATCCAGTGTTTGGTTAAAACGTGTGCGCTGCAAGCAGCAATCACATCAGTCAGCCAACTCTTACAGGATGGGGTCGTTGGGTGGGTTTGCGGGAGGGGTGGCCACCTTCAACTAATCCTTGGTTAATGACAATGAGATATTTTTAAACTGGTAATGCAGGAGTACAGAGAAACAAGCACAATTCGATAACTTCTAATTGCTGTTGAAGTTCACACATTTGTTGCTTCCAACAAAAGTCTCGCTCAGACTGAGAACAATGATAATTCATTTTTTTTTAAATCAACTGTTTCATGAAAGAATGGGGGGGAAACTAAGCCTCTGCACAGCTGTCAGATGCAATGGCTTACACAGTCCATTATAAATTTAAATGCATGTTCTTTCTTAAGCTCTGCTTTCACATACCAAAAAAATCAGAAGTGTCACTCCATCCTAAGCCATCTCCCAGGGGTTTGCCCTATTACCGGCCGATCACCAGCCAGGGTACAACCCCCCCCCCGAGATTGCCCACCAGTGGGAAGCAACCCATTGCACCAGCCATGGGCATGCTCCTGTGCTTTGCTGGGGTCGATTTTGGCTCCAAACGAGAGGATTTTGCCCCGTGCAAAGCGCGGGAGTATGCCATGGCCAGTGTGATGACATCACTTCCAGGAAGAGACATCATTGCACAAGCACCAGGAGTACGCACACAATTTGAGCACACACAAGGAAAAGACTCCCGGGAGGCACAAGGTGAGTGCCAACCCCCGTCCCTCTTGCCAGAAGAGTATAGGGACCTGGCAACCCTACTCCATCCCCCCAAAGCTAGGCTAAATCAAGGGACTGTTTACCCTGTGCATTTGTTTCTCTTACCAAGTGCAAGAAAGCTAGCATGGTGAATCTCCATTGACAGACCTAAGTGGAACCTTCATTTTCAGAGGCAGTACGTTGCTTGAATATCTTCAAAGGCATTAATATCCATACATTTTATAAGATCATCATTTGAGCCTGCCAGCTACTAACTAATCTGAACACCAGAAACAATTTCCCCCAGCCTTCAGAGTCAAATAAAAATACTCTGACAAAAATGATCTAACAAAGGTGTACATGACTGTGTAGATTATGAAAAGCTATGGAGAGTCTTAAAAGAAATGGGAGTTCCACAACATCTGATTGTTTTGATGCGCAACCTGTACTCTGGACAAGAGGCTACTGTCAGGACAGAATATGGGGAAACAGAATGGTTTCCAATTGGCAAGGGTGTCAGACAAGGATGCATATTATCTCCCTACCTGTTCAACCTCTATGCAGACTATATCATAAGGAAAGCTGGATTTGATCTAGAAGAAGGTGGAGTGAAAATTGGTGGGAGGAACATTAACAATCTGAGATATGCAGATGACACCACATTACTAGCAGAAAATAGTGAAGAAACAACTACTGATGAAGGTTAAAGGGAAAAGTGCCAAAGCAGGATTACAACTGAACATCAAGAAGACAAAAGTAATGACTACCGAGGAACTACACAATTTTAAAGTTGACAATGAGGAAACTGAAGTTGTTCATGATTTTCTATTCCTTGGCTGGCTCAATCATTAACCAACAGAGAGACTGCAGTGAAGAAATCAGAAGAAGATTGAGACTTGGAAGAGCAGCTGTGAGGGAGCTAGATAAGATCCTTAAAGATAAAGATGTCTCTGGGAACCAAGATCAAGATAATCCAAACTATGGTATTCTCCATTGCCATGTATGGATGTGAAAGTTGGACAGTAAAGAAAGCTGACAGGAAAAAAAATTGATTCATTTGAAATGTGGTGCTGGAGGTGAGTTTTGCAGATACCATGGACAGCCAAAAAGACAAATAAATGGGTACTAGATCAAATCAAGCCGGAATTCTCCTTAGAAGCTAAAATGACAAGACTAAAGCTATCGTACTTTGGTCACATCATGAGAAGACAAGATTCTCTGGAAAAGTCAATAATGCTAGGGAAAGTGGGAGGCAGCAGGAAAAGAGGAAGACCTAAAACAAGGTGGCTTGACTCAATAAAAGAAGCCCTGTCCTCCAGTTTGCAGGATCTGAGTAGGTCTGTTAGAGATAGAACGTTTTGGAGGTCTTGACAGCACATAACACACACACACACATTCTAGGCCATGTATATGAATGATTCATAGAGCAACCCTAAGTCGGCCTGCTCAGAAACTACTCCAGTCTCATCTACGGGCTTACTCCCACGAAAACATTTTGAGGGTTGCACTGCTAACCATAATCAGTGTTTCCGTTGGCATGCCCGCAGTGATCCCTCCTTCATGTCCAATGTTTTAACTATTTTAATAGCGCAATCCTAATAAGAGTTATTTCAGTCTAAGCCCATTGAAATCAATGGGCTTAGACTGGTGTAACTCTTCTTAGGATTGCACTGTAAATGTTCTGTTCTTTTTATGTCTCTGTATTTTTTTAAAGTTCTGGTTTTAACTGGTTTAATGGCCTATTTTAATGGTTTTGTAAAGTGATTTTAGTATGTATGTATTAATTTGTTAGCCGCCTTGGTAGCCCTTATGATGTCAGAAGGCATGATATAAAAAATGTCATGAGTATTCAGATATTAAATAAAAACATTTCTTTAGTATTCAGATGACAACAGCTCATCAGAATTGAAAAATGATTACAGCCTGTGATCATGGGAAACAGATGGATCTGGTTATTATTATTTTGATACCTAGCAGTCTAGCACAGAGTTCAAGAAACTCAAGAGAGAGGGGGGGAGTGAAGAAAGGGCATGAAAAGAGGGATCCAGTTACCAGGACCAAACCGGAGGAGGTTCCTATACCTTTAAAAATGGCATATAAGATCAAACCACTGGTCCGCTGAACATGAAACAGCTTGCCACCCGCCCCCATGGGGTTCTGTATACAGAGGGATTGTTCAATAAGAATGCTCCAATGTTTTTACTGAAGTGTTTTAATTGTTATGCTGCTTGATTTATATCTCTTTCTGTGATCCTCTCTGAGCCTGGTTTTCAGGGAGTGTGGAATAAAAATGTAATAATAACAATAAAAACTTCTATCATAACAACATTCGATTCAGATACTGCCCTTCAGGATGACTTAACACCTAGAGTGGTTTACAAAGTATGCTATTATTATCCTCACAACAAAACACCCTGTGAGGTGGGTGGGGCTGAGAGAGCTAGAACCTGTGACTGACCCAAGATCACCCAGCTGGCTTCAAGTGGAGGAGAGAGGAATCAAACCCAGTTCTCCAGATTAGAGTCTTGCCGCTCTTAACCACTACACCAAACTGGTTCTACCATGCTTCTACATAACAGCAGAGCTTTCTTGGGGTCTGCCCTAGGGAGCCACTGAGGCAAGGAGATGCATAAGCTTATTGGAAATGTGCTGTGCAGGACCAGACCACACCTCAGGTGCTCCATCCAGTCTTCCACCTCATGGCATGAAAGATTAGCATGACTGGCAGATGCTCAAATCTTCTCTTTGCCTTCCCCCCATCTATGGCAACAGCAGGTCTGCCCTGTCTCTGCTGCTGAGGGAGACAGGCAAGGGGAGCAGGAATCCCAGCCAAGAGCAGCTCAGCCAGGTTGCCCACTACTGGCCTGACCGGGTTTCCTTTCTTCTGACTGGTTTCTGAATGATGTCTTCTTCTTCTTCTTCTTTGAGTAAGAAGCAAACTCAGTTTTAACAATTTATTTATTATTGTTTCCCTCACAATCTAGAAAGACTCAGGTAGGTCTGGAGAAGACTGGAGAGTTCCCTGTGATGTCTCCTGAAGTCAACCAAGTCATTCTGATCGTGAGGGGAGTGAGCAGGGATGGCAGACAGGATTTATAAAGACTTCATCATCCCTGCTGCTGGACCACACTTTTCTCCTGCCTTCCCCAAATTGAGGTTGGAGCAGAAAGAAGCAGGAAAGGCCAAACTGCAAACCGTGAGTATGTGACAGTGCACACAAAATCTTCACACAACACATCATTAATGCATGGAGCCTGGTGTCACAAGGAGTGATAGCCGCTACAGCGGATGACTTTCAAGAGAGAAGAAAACACATTCACAAAGGACCAACTGAGGCTATTAGCTGCTTAAGCTAAACAGAACCTCCATTTTCAGAGATAGTATACTACGCAGTACGAGATACGGAGTGAAAGCTAAAATGGTAGGCAATACATAAACCAAGCTAGTAATGCCTGGGGCAGAAAGCAGACAATGGAGGGGAGGGTGTTAGTGGGTAATGTACTGCTGAAAATTTGCTTTCCAACAATACAGGATAAGAGAAATTGAAGATGTAATCAGACAAATTGAATAGGTGACACTATAAACCAAACATTCGGAATAAAGCTTCACATGTTTCTACAGAAAATAAACATACAAAGAGAAATCTAAAAACCATATAAACACTTTGCAAATACAGTGACTAAAATCCAATTTTCATTATTGTCCCAGTTTCTTCTTTTTTAAAAGACGACATAGAGAGTCTCTCCTTCCTCGTTTAACTGCAAATATTATAGACTGAAGGGAGAGCAGGAAGAGACAGTTACCACCCAATGCTTGTCGGGGGGAGGCAGTTTGGGAAGAAATGTTGTGTGTGTCAGGTTGTGGTATTTTGAATCCTGGAATTTTTTAAAAGAACGATTGAGAGGAAACTGGGTAATAAATAAAATAAATCCTGTGATCTTTCTGAGCCTTCTTTTCCCCTGGCTGACTATTAGTTATTTAAGTTTGGAACTGCTGGATCCCTTGCTCTTTCCTCCCTGCCCTCCTCTAATGAAGCCCTATATATGTCTAGTTGGACATGAGTCCCATTTTGCTCAATAGGGCACAGCATAAACCATGAACTGACTCATTTCTTATTTCCTTTCCGCTCAGCTCATGTTTCCTACTATGGCTGCTGCTTTCTCCTCTTCTTCAGTTAACAGGAAATAGCACAATTAAAAAAAAATCCATACAGCCCAAGGCACAGGGTTCCCAATTCCAGGGTGGGAAATTCCTGAAGAACTGGGAGCAGGGGATGGAGTTTGGGGAGAGGACTGAGCTCAGGGGGATGTGATATCATACAGTCCGCCCTCAGAAGCTGCCATTTCCTATAGTTTGGAGATCACACATAATTCCAGGAGCTCTCCAGGCCCAACCTGCATTTGCCTCATACCCCAATAATTTGCTTGGGTGGAGCTGCAGATTTCTGCCCCAAGGCCCAGCCTTGTGATGCGCTGCCTGCCTGCCTGCCTTGCTGCTCAACCTTTACTGGTCCTCCCCTCCCTCCCATTTCAGCTTTGAACAAAGTATATAATGGGTGGGCCCCTCCTGAAGGGGGTTGGTCCTGGGCCTGTCCTGGACAGCCCCTTCATGCCAAATGTATACCTTCCAAGAGATGGCAGACCTACAGGTAACCTCACACTCTTTCATGGCTTCATAGGTAGGGTTGCCAGGTCCCTGTACACTCCTGGCAGGAGGGGGGGACCCAGCACTTACCTTGCTCCTCCTGGGAGATTTTTCTTCACGCACATGCTACATGCATGTGCTCCCTGTCTTGCGTGATGATTTCACTTCCAGGAAGTGACATCATCGTAGTGGCCATGAGCATGCTCCTATACTCCGTGCAGGGCAAAAGCAGCCTGTTTGGAGAAAAAAATGGCCCCAGTGAAGCGTGGGAGCACACCTCTAGCCAGAACAATGATATCACTCCAGAAAGCAATGGCGTTGCATCCCACTGGGAGTGTGCCCAGTGCATGCTTTCCCAGGTTGCCTGCCTCACTGGGGGGACAGCAACCTCCCACAAGGGGGCAAACCCCCAGGAGATTGCCCACCACCAGCAGGTAACTGCGAAGCCTATTCATAGGTGCCAGTCATTTTGCAAGGGTGGGACATGTATGTGGAAATGTAGGCAAATTGCTCCACTAACCTTCCCATGCTCCTTCCCTTGAAGTCATCACCATTGGCCACTGTCTTATCCCTAAGATTTAGCTCAGGTACCTGCTTGCTTCCTTCCCCTCAGGCCTCTTCAGCTGTAGCCCATCCCTGTGGCTGTCTGAGTTATAACATCAGCAGCCTTTATGACATCAGCAGCCACTGCACCAATCTCAGACCTCTTTTCTTGTTTTGGTTGCTAACCATACAAATGGGTCCCAAACTGAGGTAAGAGCTGCTGATGTCACAAAGATACTACTTTATACCTAAAGCAGGGGATACAAGGCCCATTTCTCTACCACTAAGGGGAAAGGAGGATGTGGAGGTGGGACTCTCTGCCAGTTGAAGGGCAATTGGTGCCTCACATACATGGCTCTACTTACAAGTATACTTTCCAAATGCAGTTGTTTATTCCAGTAGTAGTCTGCAATAAAAAACATTCATCTAAATAGGGTAGATTAACTGGGGGAAAGCGAGTAGTTTGGGGCATGTATACCTATCAAGATGAAGTGCATTGCTACCTGAGGAGAAACAACAGTTGTTTCAATGTTACTGAAATCTGAGGTTGCAACGGTTGCCAGGAGGTTATCAAGAAGGGCTACCTACTTGGGTTTATGTCTTCAGATATAGTTTGACATCTGATAAAGATTTTGGGAACAGATCATTTTCCATGAACCATACTTTTATCATGTCCTGGAGGAAACTGCTCAATCAGTTTGAGTGTGTGTGTGTATATGTATATGTAAGATTCACCTCATCTTTCTATATCTGTCAAAAACTCCACATTCTTCCTTAGATTAAGGAAGACAAACATAGCCACAGAAGGTGGACTCAGGTTTCCTTTGAAGCTATTATATTTGGCCTGAAAACCTGAATTGGGCCAGATTTGGGCCAAATCAGGACCAATTCGGCCCCCTGCAGAGCATGAGAGTGCTCCCAGGGGCGGCTCCCACCCTGCGTGATGATGTCACTTCCCGGAAGTGACATCATCATGCACCCTGTGTGCGCACTTCGCGCACAAGAAGGGGGGACAGAATGGTGAGTACCAGGTCTCACACCTCCCGCCTGGAGGGTAGGGGGACCTGGCAACCCTAACATGAGTCCACCTTTTTGTAAGAAAAGATACTTTATAACTGAAACTGGGGACCAGTACCCGGATAAATGTGAGGTTTAAATCACATATTCAGTTGTGCATGCATTGAATATAACATGAAAATTACTCAATGCAAGAACAATCAAGTGTTAACTATACACAGATTTTATGTGCGTTCACTGTAATGTGAGCAGGGATAATCTCTATTGCACGATCAGGTCCCAGGTTCTGGGCGCTCCCCCTCCTCTTTTCATATATTGGCACCTGAAGGAAATCATGAAGCCTCTCTTCACCATTGCTCAGCACAGGCATTTATTGGGTGCATAAAATGCTTTTGCTGCAAAAGGGTTAACTTAGCAGGCTGGAAGTGAAAATTATTGAGAGTGACAGCTAGGGAACCTTTGAGTGATCTTGCCTGACAGTATTGAGGAAATAGGAGCTGCATAGCTGGCACTCTTTCCACCTCTTGCTGCATACTGTTAGTCAGTCAATTAACTTTGACTGCTGCATGCTGTCATCTGCTGCTAATCAGGGACACCCATGCCTCTGGACAGATGCATTACTTTGAAACAGCCTTTTGGGCAGGAGCAGGAAGACAGCCAAGACAGACTTTCTGGCCCTTTTGGTCTTTTCTCTACAGTCCCTAATTATTTGAGCAGGCCCCTCTGAGGTATCATCCTTAAAAGAACTGCCAAGAGAATAGGGTTCAGGGTTGATTGGTCTGGGGTTAGAAGAAGGGCATCGAGGGAAAGGCTTGGCTTCAGCAGCTGAAACAGCTTCTCCAAGCAGCTCCCTCCATGTCAAAGAAAACAGGGTTAACATACCTGTAACTTATGTTCATCGAGTTCTTCTGTGCTGACACACATGGGGACTGCGCAGGCGCAGGCCAGCCGCCGGAGAATTTTCTAGAGCTTCCATGGCTCCGAAGGGGCCGTTTGTCGCGCGCCTCAGCGACCGTTTTCCCGCCCAAACGGTCACGTGATCCTCCAGCGACCAACGGCCCCTTCCCTCAGTTCTCCCTTGCCGCCGCTTGACCAACACACTTCAGCCGTAACACCTTAAAAACACCAATATCCGTTACAGCCATCACAGTATTGTGCATTGGAGTTCACAGCGGGGTAGGAGGGAGGGTTGTGTGTCAGCACAGAAGAACTCGATGAACATAAGTTACAGGTATGTTAACCCTGTTTTCATCTTCGTTCTTCTGTGCCTCCACACATGGGAGTGTACCAAGCTTCACACAATAAGGAAGGCGGGGGTGAAGTCCAACACAATTTTATTGAACAAACAAGAACAACAATAAATAGATATGCATATATACATCTATGTAAAAAACTGTGTAAGGACACATAAATATTCAATATTTACATATATACACACCCCCAGGTACATATATACACACTTTCACTCAAGGGTACCCAGCAGGTACGCCAAGAAAGTCATTCCAAAACTCCCTCAGGAAAAAAGGGAGTGTAAGACAGCCTTGGCCACAGATACATCCTGCTCCGCATTGACATCAACGGCGTAATGCCTGACAAAGGTGTCTGCAGAGGACCATGTGGCTGCTTTACAAATGTTAACCAGGGGCACCCCCCTGAGGAGTGCCGAAGAGGATGCTTGGGACCGCGTGGAGTGGGCTCTGACATGGAGCGGGCAAGCCACCCCTGCCAGGGAATAGGCCTTGCTAATGGCCGTCACAATCCACCTAGACAGGGTCTGTGAGGAAGCCCTGCTACCCTTGTCCTTGGCCCCAAAACATACAAACAGGTGAGGACTGGAGCGGAATCCCTTCGTCCTATCCAGGTAATAGGCTAGGGCCCTCTTCAAGTCTAGGGTATGGAGGGCCTTTTCCCCCTTAGAGGAGGGTTGAGGAAAGAAAGCAGGCAGTGAGATATCCTGCGAGAGGTGGAAGGCGGACACCACCTTGGGCAGGAACCCAAGGCAGGGACGCAGGACCACCTTGTTGGGATGAAACACAAGAAAGGGAGGGTCAGACCGCAGTGCAGACAGCTCACTGACCCTTCTGGCCGATGTGACGGCCACCAAGAATGCTACCTTGTAGGATAGCATATCCAAGGGGCAGGTAGCCATAGGTTCAAATGGAGGCAACATGAGACGTGAGAGCACCAAGGACAGCGACCACTGAGGCACTGGCGCTGACACAGGTGGGTAAAGATTGTACATGCCCTTAAGGAACTGGCGGGATTGTGGGTGAGAAAACACCGTAGCACCCTCAACTCGGGTGTGAGCAGCTGATATCGCTGCCAGGTGGACCTTGAGGGAGGAAGCCTTCAAGCCCAGGCCACGCAAGTGGCACAAATACTCGAACACAACCCCCAAGGGACTGTTGTCAGGCACCACTCCTCTGGCAAGTGCCCAGAGCTCAAACCTGCGCCACTTGGCCGCATAAGCGCGCCTAGTGGATGGCCGACGAGCATTCAGGAGGACCCTCTGTACCTCGTCAGTAAAGCCTATCGGGGAGGAACGATCCGCCAAGCCGTTAGATGCAGCTTCCTTGGATCGTGGTGGACCAGGCTCCCGTTTAGGAGAAGGTCTTGCCGAGGGGGCAGACTCACATACGTCCGTTGGGACATCCGCAGGAGCTTCGGGAACCAAACCTGCCGTGGCCAGAAGGGGGCCACTAGAATGCAGTCCGTCCCGTCCTCCTCTATCTTGCACAGGACCCTGGGAATCAAGGGGAACGGAGGAAACATGTAGTGCAAGCCCTGCGTCCACGTAAACTGGAAGGCATCCCCAATAGAGAGGGGGTCGCTCCCTGCCCTGGAACAGAACGTGTGGGCCTTGGTGGTCGCCGCAGTGGCGAACACATCTATCACTGGATGACCCCACATCTGGAAGATCGGCCCAACGCACTCTACGTTCAGTTCCCACTCGTGTTCCAGTAAAGGGACCCTGCTGAGGGCATCTGCCCGGGCATTGTCCGACCCAGCCACGTGTATAGCACGGAGCGACACGCCGTTCTTGATAGCCCACTGCCAAGTGAGTGTGGCTTCCCGGCACAGGGCTATGGACACTGTGCCCCCCTGCTGATTCACGTAGTACATGGCAGTCGTGTTGTCCGTCTGCACCAAGACCTGACGATTTCTCAGCAGTGCTGTAAGAGACACAAGTGCGAAACGAATGGCCCTTAGTTCAAGCACATTGATATGGAGGGTCTTTTCCCTGTCAGACCAGACATCCTGCACCGACACATCACCACAGTAAGCCCCCCATCCCAACAGAGAGGCATCAGTGGTAACCGTGATGTCATGGTGTTGATACCCGAAAGGGGTCCCTCTAAACAAGTTGTCATCAGACAGCCACCAGTCCAAGGAGGAGAGGATGACCCTCGGGATAGAGAATTTGAGGGACGGAGGGTGCAGTAGAGCATCATACCTCCGCACAAACCAGTTCTGGAGAGGGCGCATACGCAGCCTAGCGAAAGGCACCACAGAGGTGGCCGCTGCCATATGCCCTAGTAAGCACTGGATAGTGCGCACAGACTGGAACCGGTTCCTTTTAAACATGGACACTAGACCCCTTAGGGACCGAGCCCTCTCCAAGGGGAGCAGGGCCTTACCCTCCACAGAGTCTAACAGTGCACCAATGTAGGACACTTTGCAGTTGGGCACCAGTTTGGATTTCTCCAAGTTCACCAGGAGCCCCAGGCGTTGGCAAGTGCTAAGTACCAAGCCAATGTCCTGCACCAGCCTAGACTCCGATTCAGCCACGATGAGCCAGTCATCGAGGTACGGAAAGATGGTACAGCCTTCTTCCCGTAGGAAGGAAACCACAGGGGCCACACATTTAGTGAACACTCGTGGGGCAGTGGACAGGCCAAAGGGGAGCACCTTATACCGGAAAACCCGTTGCCGGTAAACAAAGCTCAGGTACTTCCTGTGCTCCTTCCGTATGCCCACGTGAAAGTATGCGTCTTTTAAGTCAAGAACCGCAAACCAATCCCCCTGTTTCAGCAAGGCGATCACAGCCGCCAACGTTACCATTTTGAATTTGGTCACCTTGAGGAAGGCATTAAGGTCCCTCAGATCTAAGATGGGACGTAAGCCCCCATCCTTCTTAGGGACCAGGAAGAACCTAGAGAAGAATCCCTTTACAGAGTCCTCATAGGGCAATTCTTCCACAGCACCCTTGGCCAAGAGCGACACGATCTCCGCATCCAGCTCGGCCATAGTGTTATTGACAGCTGTCAGGGGTGAACTGCATCTAGGCAGCTCAACGAACTCCAGCCCGTATCCCAGTTCAACAATAGTTAAGACCCATGAGTCAGATGTTATTGACTCCCACTCAGAGAGGAGTGGACTAAGTCTGTCCGAAAAGTTCGGGGATACGGCTGGCGTGACCCGTCAGTACTGCCTCCCGGTGCCCTGCTGATCCTTCTGCTGGGCCGGTTGTTGTGCCGGACGAGGCTTGAAGGGCCGACGCCTCCTCTGCTGTTGTGCGGGAGGGTAGGGCCGCTGTTGGTAGACAGGATACTGCTGGTAGCCCGGCCGCTGTTGATGGTATCTGCCCTGGTAATGGTAAGGGCCAGATCGGGGAGCGTACCGTGACCTGGAGGAGGGCTTGTCCGCTGGAGCCAGACCCAAAGACCGCGCCGTCTGCCGGTCCTCCTTCTTTTTCTTCAGGGTCTCGTCGGTCGCTTTGGAAAAGAGCGAGTCCCCCTCAAATGGCATGCTCTCCACTCTGGAACGCACCTCTTGGGACAGGGCCGTAGACCGCAACCAGGAGTGGCGCCTGA
Source organism: Eublepharis macularius (assembly GCF_028583425.1). Classification (NCBI taxonomy): domain Eukaryota; kingdom Metazoa; phylum Chordata; class Lepidosauria; order Squamata; family Eublepharidae; genus Eublepharis; species Eublepharis macularius. Next base: position 121,767,109 of record NC_072795.1, on the reverse strand, counting down.
GGACCACCGCCGAAGCCATCCCTCTAGCAGCAGTGTCAGCAGCGTGGCTCCCAGCGTTCATCTGCTGCTTAGACAGCCTCACAGCCTCTGTCTGCAGCAGGGACACCACAGCCTTCTGCTCAGGAGGGAGGTCTCGTGTATAGGATGCCAACTTCTCCCAGAGGTACAGCTGGTACCCTGCCATGATGGTCTGATAGTTGGCAATCCTCAGACCCAGGGAAGAAACAATGTACTGGCGCCTGCCCATGGCATCCAGTTTCTTGCCCTCCTTATCGGCAGGTACCGAGGAGTGACCCGATCGCCTGGGGTTGAACTCCTCTGTGACCAAGGAGGAAGGTGGAGGGTGTTTCACCAGCGCCGGCCAGGTACCCTGCTTGATCTTGTAGAGCTGCTCAATCCTCTTGGATGTTGGAGGTTGATCGCAGGGCACCTGCCATACCTTCTCCACGATTTCCTCAAGACCCTCGAGCATGGGGAAGCCAACGTACGCCGGGTTGTCTCCGTAAATGCGTTTGAGGAGCTTGTCCTTGGTCTGGGGAACTGCCGAGGAGATGTCCATCTCGAGAGCCTTGGCCATCCTTGCCATCTGGTCGGCGTAGATGCGGAGGTCCTCGAATGGCGAGTCCGCAGATGGTACCAGCTCCTCAGCTGGCGATGGTTCGGACCAGGACTCCGACTGGTAGCCGCCAAAGCTCTCCACATCCTCCTCATCGGAACCGAGCTGGGATTCCGGAACCTGGTGCGGAGGGGGAGCCCACGTCGACCTCGATGTCGAAGGCCTCGGTTCCGACACGGAGAAACCCGCAGGTGCCCCTTCCCACTGGCAATGGTATGGCGAGGGGAGGTAGGAGGCCTGTCGATGTCGGGACGCAGTGGACCGGGCCGATCGGACACTGTCCCCAGACCGACGTCGCTCACGACCGGCAGCTGGTGAAGATGGACGGGCAGGGGAAGGACGGCTCCGACGAGGAGACGGGCTCGGTTCCAGCCTCGGCGACCGAAGAGCAGGCGATGGTCGGATCCGACGGCGCGGGCTCGGCTCCGGCCCCGACGAGAATTCCGCGGGCACCGTCTCGAAGGCCATCGGATCCGGCACTGGCACGGCGAGTTCCTCTGGTTCGGGGGAATCCAGATGAGGGGAAGGCGTGTGAGGAAGCACGATGACCTCCTCCTGGGGAGCGGGATGCGGCGACCGATGATGTTTGGTCTTCTTCTTCTTCTTCGCCGGTTCCGAAGAAGACCTCGGAACCGACGCGCTCCTCGCCTTCGAAGGGGACCTCGGCCTCGACCTCTTAGGTTTTACCGGAATCGACCCGGTCGTCGGTTCCGATCGGGGACTCGGTAGACGGATCCTCGGTTCCGATGTCGGTCTCGGATCCGACCTGGTGGAAGATGCGCTACGGGGCGGCCGCACCGGTCCCTGCGCTGGAGAGGCCGCTCTCGACGCCGAGGCACTCGGGGGACGCGGTTTCGACCCCGACCTCGCGGAGGCCACTGAGCCAGCTCTGGAATGCCGTTCGGCAGAGGGGCTAGGGCCGGCCTTGGAGGAGGGCAACGGGGCGCCTCCGGACATGACCTTCTGCCACAGGGAGGAGTTAAGACGGGCCTTGCGCTCCTGTCGGGCCTTGCTGGTGAAGCCCTGGCAAATCTTACAGGCCGTTACATTATGGGTCTCCCCCAAACAGAACAGGCACAGTTCATGGCCATCGGTCTTGGCCATTTTAGTGTGGCATTGGAGGCAATGCTTGAAGAGAGCCTTTGAGGCCATCTTCAGGGGCACGCGAAAGGAAGGTCAAAAACAGTCCGAGTCAAATTACCGAGTCCACAACAAAGTCCAAACGAGATCCGAAGAATAGTCGAGGTCACGAAGTCCGAAGTCAAAAGCCAAGCAATCAGTCAGAATAAAGCACGAAGCACAAAAGCACAGAGCAATGAAGCTCACGTTCTCTCCAAGCGGCGGCAAGAAGAGAACTGAGGGAAGGGGCCGTTGGTCGCTGGAGGATCACGTGACCGTTTGGGCGGGAAAACGGTCGCTGAGGCGCGCGACAAACGGCCCCTTCGGAGCCATGGAAGCTCTAGAAAATTCTCCGGCGGCTGGCCTGCGCCTGCGCAGTCCCCATGTGTGGAGGCACAGAAGAACGAAGATGAACGGCTGTTGTAGAATGGTGGGGTCTGGAGATGAGGGTGTGATGGATGGCGGCTGACCTTTGGCTTTGATGGCCTTGAGGAGACATCAGCTGTTCATGGGGGAAGCCTCCTGTTATGATTATTAAGCACATGGTTCTTTTGGGAACTAAGGATGAGGAATCCAAGATGGAGACTCTGAAGTTCATGTTATATATGAGAAGGAAAATTGAAACAGGACAGAGAGCCATGGGCTTGCAGAGGAGAAGAGAGTTCTTGCTAACCTCTTACTGTTCTTCTTGTGTATATTTATGCATGCTGTCAAGGCACAGCTGACTTACGGTGACCCCTGCTGGAGTTTTCAAGGCAAGTAGCAAGCAGAGGTGGGGTGCCATTGCCTGCCTGTGCATGATGACCCTGGAATTCCTTGGTGGTCTCTTGTGAGTTCTTGTGAGAGTCTGGGAGTTGTGCTGGCCCTGTTTCTTCCCTGACACTTTTGGGTCAGCAGCATCTGCTTGTGGCAACAGGAACAGGGACTTAAAGGGTCCAGACTGCAGTGCGGTCTTTGATATGGCCTTCTTTCTTGCCGTGCGGTGGTGATGGGGTAAGTCCATGGTGGCCCCAATGCCACAGGAGGCCCTGATCCCAGACAAGACCCTCATTGTTACCGGTCTGCCCCCCTCCTCAGAAGGGCTATATGCAACAACAGGGGCTGCCCATTATATCTCTTTCTCCTTCTGCCTCCAGAGGCTTCATCTTTGTTTCATATGGTCCTTTTGTAGCTGGTTATCAAAGACCATTATAATGGTGTGCTACCAAACCTTCTTTTGCCTTTCACTATATAAGATTTTACTGTATAAAATTGTTGCTAAATATTTATAAATATTTAAAATATATATGCTAAATATTTATAAATGCCATTCTCCAGTTTTAACAGCCCCCACCTCAGGTCTAGAAGATAAAACTTCTGAGTGTGTGTGTGAAGTGATATCATTACACAGCGTGGGAGCCACCCCTGTGCTCTCCAGGGGGCTGAATTGAGCTGGATTGGGCTGCTGCGGAGCACATGAGTGCTGCCATGCTCCACAGTGGCCTGATCCGGCCTGATTTGGCCCAGGAGGCGAGTCCCCCCCCATAGGCCAGGTAAGCGGGAGTGGGGGGTGGAGGGTGGAAACGGGGAATCCCCCTCCTCTAGCAGGGGATTGGCAACCCTAACTCATGTACATGCATTCACCGTAACATATCAACAGGACTATTCACTGCTGGAGTAGGAAAGGGGGGCAGTCTTTGCATTTTTGACGGATTGGCTCATACAAAACAAAAAGTGTCTAGAATTGGTCAGTATATAGTGGAAGGCCCCAAATGAAAGCTGGATTTGTCAATAAAGTTTCAAAGTATTTACAAATAATAATGTCCAAGGGTAGTAAGGGTTGGCTCTTACCTGGATAGCCCAGGCAAACCCAATCTCGTTAGATATCAGAAGCTAAGCAGGGTTGGCCTTTGTTAGTAATTGGATGGGAGACCTCCAATGAAGACCAGGGTTACAGAGGCAGACAATCACAAACTACCTCTGTTAGTCACTTGCTGTGAAAACTCCACCGGGGGGGAGGGGTCACTATAAGTTAGCTATGACTTGATGGCACTCTCCACCAAGGCCACTAAGGGTTGGATCCAAAGTTTTTATAATGATAACTCTGGATACTTCCTCTGTTGGAAGAAGAGTTGTCTGCTGGTAGAAGGTACTTTGCACCAACAAAAGGCTCCACCGTTAATGGAATGGAACCTTCGGATCCAAGCCTATGTGTTTTTGAATGTTTTCTTACTATAACATAACTAGCTAAAGGCCCATCCAAATGACTTTGAGCCACCCGATGTCTATGCTCTTCCCTCACCATCTCACATCCTTGCAACACACTGTATTCACATGGAAAACAGGCACATGCAAGCTAGGCTCTGTAGGTTGAGAATGGCGCCAGCTCAATTCCCCCTCATCTCTTGGGGACCATCAGCTGCAACAGGAGAGGCAAGATACACATTTGAAAGGCTGGGAGAAGGCAGATGCCCTGCAATCACTTCTAGCTTTCTTGACTGGTTTCTGGGGGAGCTTGAAAATCCTCCACAATCAGAGTCGGACTTATAGGTGGCTACTTTTCACATGATGAACTCCATGAGTAGAAGCCATGCTCAAAGGACTACAGAACCAGGGCCTATATTTACAGAACTGGAAGGAAGCATCTGAATTGTTGCAAAGTGATGGTTCCTAACAAATCCATCTGATTGGTTGCTCAAAGAGAACTTTGAGAAGGTCACCATTATGCAATTGTTCTTCAAGAAAGAATTTTAATAGTTCCCTCCTCTGCAATTCAGTGAGGGCTACACTCCCTGAGGGAGACGACTGGATCCAGTACTATGTTCTACCTCTTATTTCCTTTAGACAGGGCTGTTTCCTTCTAGCGCCTGAGGATGGCAACAAGGGTCCCTCAGGTAATAATTAATTCCTTGAGAATTTCATCCCAATTGGTTAAGAGACAGGAAAAGGTGGGAATGTTTTTCCAGTTGGAACCAACGTAAACACCATACACATGCAATAACAATCCAAAAAACATTACTAAACTCTATTAAAGAATAAAAAATCAACTAAAGAAGCTGAACTCAAAACATGGCTAACATTTTTGTCCCCACCCTTATTTTTCTATAACATTTCAGTTTCTAACTGTGGAGTGCTTCCATTTTGAATAAAGGTTGACATTTTGTTGTACCTGCCATAGCTCTTTCTATATGCAACTTGGGCATATGGAAGACGTTTAAGGGACCTACACAAACCTTAATATTCACAATGTTTTGGTGATGTCACAAAAGAATGTCAGGATCAGATTATGGAAATTGTGACTCCACAAATTTCCTACATGGTCGACATAAACCCTCTCCTAATACAAAAAGGTTTTGTGTATGAAGAACTGTCATAGTTGAATCATAGTTTAAACAGAGCACACACACAAAGAACTGTGAAAAAAGATTGAATTGGCTTTTATATCAGGGGGAAGGAGAGACAAGAACGCTTGAATTTCTTTTATGCATTCTATCCTTAACAATCAAGTCATATTTTTGTTCTGCAGGAGTATTATAGGAAAAGAAAATAAATGTGTAAGTAACACATGACTTAAGCCCCCAAAGACAGCAGGTAAATACTGCCAGTCTCTTTATAATGCTTTCAACAATATCTGGGTCGAATCCACATTCACCCATTAACCGCATGTTTATCGGATATCTTCCGTTTGCCTCCAATCCATGATTTTTTCCTCTTCGTTCACATTCCTGCTTCCAATCCGTCTTTCTCGCACGTCCCTCTGGTCACACGGCCGCTCAAAAACCGCTTTTTTGGGCGGGACCTTTTTTCCCGCCCATTTTTTTTAATTTTTTTGAGCGCACTTTTCCGTTATTTCGATCTTGCCTTATAAAGAAACATCATTGAAGATAATGATGCCTCTCTTTCCCCCACTGACAGCACTGATGGCTCTCTCCCGTTTCTTTTTTGGAAATTTGGAAGCATGTGGGAAGCTTTTGTGGGCATTTCCTATGCAGGACAGTTCAGTGCCTGAATTTTACTGAAGTTTCACTTCCTTGAAGTGTCATTATTTCAATATTTTGTAATTTTGATATTACAGTAATATAAAATAAAAAAAAATTAAAAACAGTTAAAAAGGAAGTTTCACGAGTCCGTTCTGAGGATGGGTTCACCCCAAAATGATTTTTCAAACTACCAGATTTGATTCAGAAACAGCATAATCAATAAATCCAATGCTATGAAGTCAAAAACAGTCTTTTGCAGACTACGGAGCACTTGCAAGTTGAATCAGCCAATAGGAACTCTCAGAACGGCCGGAGAGACAGGAAGGGGGGGGTGGTTTTTTAAAAAACCGCGTAAATTGCGCATTGGCCCATTCACGGCCACTGTGAAACTCCCGTTGAAAACCTGTGACCACATATTCTGGAGAAATGCGAATAAAATGTGTCTGTTTAATGAGGTAATGTGACCGGCACTCGGGATTGCGTGGGGAATGCGGGGAACATGCGACTTAGAATGAGTAATGTGGATTCGACCCTGGATTGGATTGCTTTTTTTTAATTTGTGGAGAATACATTTTACTCTGGAGGTTTGGACTGTACCAAAACCTTCACCTGTACTTTAAAAATGTTTCCCATTCTCTCTTAACAGAGAACAGACAGGAAGATGGGGGAGCCAGCACATTTTAAAGATGCTAATGGACTCTGTGCCAGGGACAATGAAGTAGTTAGCTCACACCTCTAGGAAAGCTTTCTTTCTCCTGCTATGGGGTGGGCAAACAGAGATAATAAAACCTCTTGGCATGGAGGGGAAAGGTTTTTGTTTTTGTTTGCCGATTCCATCTCAGCAGAAAGAGCTCCCACACCCAGTTTCATGCAGAGGAGACAAAGGGCTGCATGCCTGAACAAAGACCCCAAGGTAATATGAAGTTTTTAGAACACTGTAGTGTGTGTGTGTGTGTTACGTGCCATCAAGTCGCCAACCAACCTATGGCGATCCTATGAATGAGAGACCTCCAAAACATCCTACCATTAACATACTTGCTCAGTTCTTGCAAACTGGAGGTCGTGGGTTCTTTTATTGAGTCAAGCCATCTCCTTTTAGGTCTTCCTGTTTTCCTACTGCCTTCCACTTTTCCTAGCATTGTTGACTTTTCCAGAGAATCTTGTTGTCTCATGATGCGATGACGTACAATGGCTTCAGTTTTGTCATTTTAGCTACTAGGGAGAATTTAGGTTTTATTTGATCCTACCTACTTATTTGTCTTTTTGGCTGTCCACAGTATCCGCAAAACTCTCCTCCAGCACCCCATTTCAAATGAAAGAATTTTCTTCTTCTCAGCTTCCTTCACCATCCAACTTTCACATCCATACTTAGTAATGGGGAATGCCATAGTATAGATTATCTTGATCTTGGTTCCCAGAGAGACATCTTTATCTTTAAGGAATACTATAGCCTGCCTTAGAATAAGATCAGCTGGTGGATGTGCAGAGTGAGGGGCAGAGGAAATGTGTATTCACACCTTTCTTTTGTGATCCCTTGCTCAATCTGCTGCTGTGCAGGGGTGTGCATGTTGAAATTTTTACAAACATTTTATAATTTTAATGTGGGTTATTGTTCTCTGCAGCACATAGAAACATGCTATTTATATCTATTTATTTATATCATTTATAGTCCACCTTTCTCACTAAGATTCAAGGCGGATTACACAGCATGAGATTAGTACAATCAGTATCAAGAACATTTCCATAATTATCGAAGGCTTTCACGGCCAGAGAACGATGGTTGTTGTGGGTTTCCCGGGCTGTATTGCCGTGGTCTTGGCATTGTAGTTCCTGATGTTTCGCCAGCAGCTGTGGCTGGCATCTTCAGAGGTGTAGCACCAAAAGACAGAGATCTCTCAGTGTCATGCCACTGAGAGATCTCTGTGACACTGAACCTGAACCTTCTTTCACATCAGCTTCACACCACTGAGCTTCACACCACTGAGAGATCTCAGTGTGACACTGAGAGATCTCTGTCTTTTGGTGCTACACCTCTGAAGATGCCAGCCACAGCTGCTGGCAAAACGTCAGGAACTACAATGCCAAGACCACGGCAATACAGCCTGGAAAACCCACAACAACCATTTCCATAATTAATGCCATAGGGTAAATAAATACAAGTTTACAAAAACATAGCATTAGCAAGAACCCAATACAGAGTTGAAGAAATGCTGAAACAGAATATAAGCAATTCTAGGGCTGACATTAGACAACATGAAGCACAGGTAGCTTATAGGAGCACATATTTAGAGCAACAGATAGGACGTAAAACAACATAGTGCTGACGTCTATGGTCCCTAACTCATTAGCAAAGCATCTGAGACCCCCTCCTTCCAATACAGCCCTCCTATCTGTGTAAAAAAAATGGTGCTAGGAGAAGGGAGTGCTGTATTGCCAATCCCTCAATGGTGTGCAAGTACACTAAGCAATCCAGTGGTAACCAGATACTGGTGAGTGGGAGACACAGACACGAGGTGGGGCCTAGGAATGGCAAGCAAAGGGAAGTGAGCTGGGCATCCTGTTCCTCTCAACAGGTAATTCCTACAATGGCCAGGTGGTGGCAGTAGTGTACCAAAAGAGGGAGTGAAACCCCCTCACAGGGACAGGGAAGCCAGGAGAGGGCACATTGCCAGGAGGACACTTGGATGGTTGCTGGTGCCCAGACACCTCAGAGGGTACACTCCCTGCAGATCAGCAGGGCCGTTTCGCCACATATTGGCAGCAGTATGAACATTCTTGATACGCACATAAAACTAATCAGGGACTTTTCCTGACATCATGATCTCTTCTATGATATTGTACCCTAAAATCTGTAGCTCAGATATATGGAAACACAGTGATTAACATACTCCTTGAAGTTGAACCCACTTCTAAACTTTGGCTCAGTCCAAGCATCATATGAAACTATGGTTTAATTAAACTAGATGTGGTCAGTGTGATGGTCTGAATGCAGGCCACTCCACAAACTGTGATTAGTTAGAGTCCATCAAATCAGAACCTGAAAACATGGTTTGAAGCTGCTCTGTTGCTCCTACCCTGTTTCCAAAGAAACTATCCGCTTTCCATATGTGGTATGTACAGTTTTTCCTACCACACTGAAGATCATTCAAGGGCAAGGACCTATCAATGTGTTCAGTTCCTTTTAAGTGCCTTCAGCACTGCAGGAGGCCTAAGTTAGCAATTTCTGCATGCAAAATAATTAAGTCAAGAAGGTGTGTTCCAGGTTCTTCCAGATGTGCCTTGCCATTAAAAATTAATGTACACCTAATAATTACTTTAATACTCGTTTTGTTAACATGGAGATTGTACTTTGATGGGATATACTGGAACTTTCATGGAGAATGTGTATAAAATACCAAATAGATTCAGCTCTGTTATTCACCTTTTTTCTACAGTTTTTGTAGATTTTTTGTATACATACATAACTTAAATATTTTGTTTGCAAACCTCTAGCTTTCCCAGAATACTAACTGTTTTTCTTGCAGAGTCTAACATCGTTCTTACATTATATTCTATATATAAAGTATCAATTATCTCTTTCAATTTAACTGTCATATGATACTTTGTTCTTTCTGTTAATTCTCTGAATGCAACAGGGAACTCATCTTTGTAAGGCTTTATGCAAAAGAAAAACGAAACCTTAATATCAAGGAAGACAAACTTTGGAAAGTGCAGAAATGTCCCGCTTATTCTTATCGAAAGATCTAATTATTTCCTGTGACATATCTGCTTTCACATGCATATTAAAAGCATCTCTTAAGATTTGGCCACATTCGGTTGGAAAGGGCATCAGTGTGTGTGCGAGTGCACATGTGAGTGAGAGAGTGCGCACTTCTGAAGTCACCAAAAGCATTCCCATGGGTTGTTCAGCTGTTTGGCAACAACACTTATCCACTGCCTGCACTTTCATGGATTATAGGATTGCGTAATATCTTTTTAAAGAATGCTTTGAAAACTGTGCCTTGCATTTATTTCCCCTAATGCTCTCTTGGGGAAGTCACAAAATGGCATTCTGAAAGAACACTCAATTGCTCTTTCTTCCAAAGGATTATTTTTCATGCACTAAACACCAAAACAAGAGGGGTCGGATGAAAATAATATATACTTACAGAATCATTCAACATTAAATTACTTTGGAAACAACAACTTTTGAAAAAGGGATGGCGTGCTTATGTGCGCGCGTGTGTGTGGCTTCCACTGGATTCCTCTATAGCCTAGCAAGATAGTTTGTGAAGGAAAGTGCACAGGGATCATTCTTCTTCCTTGTCTGCTGATCCTGTTATTCCATTTTCTGCACAGATGCATCTAGGGATGTTGCTCACTTCTATTTCGGTACATGTCTGTCTCTGCACCACACTCTGCAAGAGGCTTTTAAATCTCCCCTAAGTTCAGAGATGTCTGTGATGATGCAACAGGGATGGGAGATAGGGGAAGGCGTGCAGTTCAGAGAAAAATTACCCTGCTGCGCATGCAAAATATAGCATGCATTCACAGATAAGGGGGCTACCCAAATCTAGGATATTAATTAAATAAAAGTAAAGTGCTTAGGAAAGCACTATATAAGCCTTTCTGAAAAATCTATTCTTATTAAAGTTAAATAATACTGATATCGCCCAACATCTGTAAGAATTCTGAAAATCCACTTCTTTTATGCCATTTCCTTCAATTCCACCACTCAACAGGCATTTGCTCTTTCCTATGGATATTACTGATTCCAGCATGAATTATTATTAAATTTACAAACCAACAAATTTATACAATGGCAGCAAACATAGTCATTTATACAATGGCAGCAAACTTGAAGATGAAGTCCAATACTTCATCTTCAACCCTATGGCAGCCCCTTTCTCAGAGATACTGCCACCCAACCCTGGACTAAAGTCTCTGCATTCAGATTTGGCTATGACTTGTCTATCTGTCATCCATTGCTGACAGACATTCCCAGTCAGAAAGATTGTGGTTGATATTTCACAAATTAATTTCCCAACAAAAACAAACAAGTTTTAGTACATATTCTAAAAATGGAAGTTGCCAATTCCCCTCCTTCTTCCCAGAAGACTTAGGTACAACTTGACAGCAGAGAAAAGAACAGACCTTCAATTACATGGGGAAAGAGTTCCCTGTATGCTCAGCCCCTGATCACCCCATTAACTCCCCAGGCACCAAGAACTGTTTTATCCTGTAGCCTCATCATGATAGAATGTGACAGGAACTCAAGATCTGTGATTTAATCCTAGATCTAGATGGGGTTTTATTTACTGTGGGACTCTGGTTTTTATGCACCAGGGCAGGCATCCAGGCGATCACAATAAATGCGACCGGAGCTTTTCAGCCCATAAGATTGGCTTGGCCCTGTTCCATTGGAGACGATGAATGGGAAAGATGTATGGATAGCACAATCAGCCCAGCAGCAAACAGATGCCCTTTCAAAAAGCTAACACCACCTCCAGTCACCATCAAAAAGCTTTCTTGTAGGGTTTTGATTAGGGTTGCCAGCCTCCAGGTGGTGGCTGGAGATCTCCCGGAATTACAACTGATCTCCAGGTGACAGAGATCAGTTCCCCTGGAGGAAATGGCTGCCTTGGAAGGTGGACTTGGAAGGTGAGGCCCTTCCCCTCCCCAAACTCCACCCTCTCCAGGCTCCACCCCCAAAATCTCCAGGAATTTCCCAACCTGGACCTGGCAACCCTAGCTTTGATGCATGTGTTTTGGGCATAATCAAAACTTAGATCTATTTTGGTTAAATGTGATCCAGTTTCTAGATGATATGTTGCACCACTGGCCCCTAAGCTAATTCTATTAGGTTATTTGAATTGGTAACTTCTTCAGATGCTGACTTAGTTTCAACTCTGCTTACTGCTAAGGCAGTTATTGTGGCACATCGGGGAGGGGGAAGAATCCCTTTCAATAAAAGACTGGTTTAATTGTAGCTGAATGTAGTCTCATTAACTAAATTAACATATCACCTAAGGATGCAAAGAAATAATCTGCAACATACAGATAAGGTTTGTGCATGCTGGGCAATGTTATTATGTAGTGGAATGGAAAAGGCAGAGACAGAACATATTCTCTTGCTTGTTATGAAATGTTGCAAACACTCTTCTTCTTTTCCTTCCTTTGTAATAAGCTATTATTTAATGTAATATATGCAATATATGCAATAAGTAATTGGCAACTGTTAAATAGTTTTACCGTGGAGACATTGTGGCAACAATTTACTCATACTCAGCTTTCATTTTTTTAAAAGAAAGCACTTTTTATTGCAGAGTTGTGAATAGAAATAAATAGGCTGCACATTTCTCCTTATGGCCACACGGCAAAGAGAGCTAGAGACTTACTTGGGAGAAAGGAGGCTGAGAACTGGTGGGTCATAACCATGGATTGTTTTAATAATATAGTGCTAGGCAGGGCTCATTTGGAGGCGGAACGCGCCAGAACTGTGTTCCGGTAGATCGGAAAAGAGGTCACATGGGCTTTGGCCCCGCCCACATGATTCCTTTTCCTCCGAGTGCAAGCCAAGTGGGGCTAGGCTCCAAAGGAATGTAAGCTGCTCCGAATTCATTCTGCTCTGTTGCTTTATTTTCATTTGTGACTTGTGAGAGAGAGGGGGAGAGAGAAAAAAATGAGTGAGTGAATGCAAGCTGAGTGGGGCTGGGCTCCAAAGGAATGTAAGCTGCTTTGAATTCATTCTGCTCTGCTGCTTTATTTTCATTTGTGACTCGTGAGAGAGAGAGAGAGAGAGAGAGAGAGAGAGAGAGAGAGAGAGAGAGAGAGAGAGAGAGAGAGTGAGTGAGTGAGTGAGTGAGTGAGTGAGTGAGTGAGTGAGTGAGTGAGTGAGTGAGTGAGTGAGTGCAAGCCAGGTGGGGCTGGACTCCAAAGGAGGGTAAGCTGCTTTGAATTCATTCTGCTGCTTTATTTTCATTTGTGACTCGTGAGAGAGAGTGAGTGAGTGAGTGCATGCATGCATGGGTGGGTGCAAGCAGGGCTGGCCCTCCAGAGGAGGGTAAGCTGCTTTGAGTTCATTCTGCTTTAAGGAAATACCTGGAGATTTTTGGGGAAAGGGGCCTGAGGGGTGGATGTTGCCTTCTGACACACGTCCGGTGATGTCAGGGGGTGTGGCATATGCTAATGAGTTATGCTAATGAGTTCCTGCAGTTCTTTTTCTAGGAAATGATCCCTGGTGCTATGGCAATCCCCCATCCCTACTCACGATCTAAAAACTTCTTAGGGATTGCTGTTCATAAAGTGTGCTTGTTTGTATAAGTAAAGGATTAAGCCCTACCAAATCCACAAGAAGCCTCTATCTGCATATAGAAACATCATTCCCATGTCTTCTGTTACATTCTGGCATGACCGTGAATGCACAACATTCTCAATGGCTCCTACAAGGGGACACACTTCTAAGGAACCTTTCTAAGGAACATTTCTGCTACTTTCAAGGTGACCAACATAGGTTAAAACAAACATTATATCCAGAGAATGTGAGATACAGAGAATGGTCCATGGAAGGGAAATGGAAGGCAGCGGCATATAGGAGGGGTTTATGTAACTGTTGAGTCACTGGATATGGCTTAGTATATTTTTCTATCTGTTTTACAATATGCTACGAGCCCTGATACTTTGGCACAGCATGGAACATAAATGTAAATGAACAAGCAAGCCAAAAATTTAAGATTGTCAGATTCAGGACAGCTTAGATAAACTTAGGAAAGGAGGAGGATTTATTTTATTTTTTTTACCCATGATAGCAAAATGGCCAGCACTGGCCCAGAAAGTAGTTCAGAGAACAGAACACAGCAATATCACTACTATTAAGTAGTTAATTCCTGGAGGACACTGAACATTTGCTTCTCAATCTCACATTTTCAAACTCGTCATGTGAAAATGCACAATCCAGTGGATGTATCCCAGGGTTCTGCAGACCGGTGGAGTGGGTTCGCCTGACATTATTTCTTCATGAAATTAAACAATGGACAAATATTATATTTGAATTAGACCATAGGACTCTCCAAAAATGGGAAAGAAAGCATATTTTAAATGGTAAAAACCTTTGGGACTGATATTTTTTTTTTGAAAAAGGTATTTTTAACTAACGTCTAAAAAGTTTTAGTTTTTGTAGTGAAGTTTGTTAATAATATACACCTGCAGGAAAATAAATTTATGAAGAACCAGCATTTCCAGTCTCATGAAAGAAATATTTCTGTATCTAAGTTACAGCAAATTTTCCTCAAGTACCTTATATAATGTTAACCCTCATTTGATTTTTTTATCCCGATCTTCCCTGAGGAACTCCCTCCATTTTATCCTCACAACAACCCACAGAGGTAGGCGGAAAGAGCAAGTGAGAGAGTGATTAGCCCAAATGTCACCCAGTGAACTTCATAGGCAGGACAGATTTGAACTGAGGTCTCACACTCAACACCCAGTGTTCTAACCACTACACCACATTGCCTCTACTCTATCAGCTTTCTAACCACCACTGTTTCTGCAAGCAGAGAAAAAAATGAGGTGTCCCAACGGTCCAAGAATTAATTGTATCCATGTCTTTAAATTATTTAAATAAACTTGATCTTCCATTTGATTTAGCTGATCAGTTCACAGCAAGAAGGTTTGTTCCCTTAAAGAAGGCCTCATGAAGCAGTACACATTTATCTGAGGGGATCTCAAATCATCATTCTTGGAATACTGGAGCCAAGCAGACACCAAAGTCAAGATTTGTCTTAAGGAAGAGGAAACTATTTTGGGGGAGGAAACTGAGAAAAAGAATGCGTACAGATGTTTGTGGCATGGAGCTTCCTGTAAGTCATAAGGGCACCTGCTCCGACTAACATTTAGATTATAGTTATCTTGGAATCAAGTATCTCAGTTTAAGCTGGACAGGCACAGCCTAGGCCATCAGCCATGTTTTATGCCCTGACAAGCACTTAAAACAAGCCATTTTACAATCCGAGGCAGGCAGCACAAAACAGGACCCTTCTCAAGCTCCTGAAAGAATGCATTATATCACTCGCAGGCCTGGTATAAACCTATGACAAGCAACATAAACTGCAGACATTTTTTGCATAACAGCATTTCATTTGACTGGTAGCACAGCAAGAGGGTCACCCTCCCATAGACAATTCAATACATTGATGTCAGCACCAATGAAAGTTACTCTGCATTTTTTGCAACCAAAGAAGCATGGTTTTAGGCTTGGAGTATTAATAATAAACCATCTTGGTTTTGAAAGGGGAAGTCATGCATCATGCTGGCCACTAGGTGGCAGAAGCAGACAGTTGTTTAAACCACATTTGAACTCGAAAGGAAAAACAAATTAGTAACTCTGTGGCAGCTTTTAACATCTGTGGCTGCGGAATCAGCAGCGGTAAGATTGATCCTCAGGCCAGCAGAGTCAAAATTAAAGTTACGAAGCTTATAATTCCTCTCATATATCACTGTCACTGTTCTAGTCCCTCGTTGTTGCTCTTGTTAAACATAGACACTGTATGTTCCAAGCAAGACTGCTGCCTTTATCCAGATGGAGCTCTTGCGCCTTTAACGGTAATCTGACACACAGAAATTCAGCAGGTGAAGCAGAAAGTGTCAGGGGAAAGGTTCCTGTGATTAAAAAAGCCCTGTGATAAACGCTGGGCTGCTCTGAGACTCATCGAAGCAGGGTCAGTAGAACAGTGGCAGTTCTAGTCATGAAGCAGTGGCAGTTCTAGCCACAATTAAGAAAAGACACAAGATCTCAGCACTGAAAGAGCTTTGCAAGTGATGAAAGAAAGGCCCTTTGATGGAAGGACCCAGACATAGTACAAGGAAGACGGACCTTGCATCCTTCCTTGCCAGGCAAAGCAAAGCAATTTGAGGAAGGCTTCTTAGGCTGGCAGAAGGCTTCGGAGTTTCCGGAACCAAGTGGCAGGGTATAAAGCAGTGGTTGTACAAAAATTAGTTATCATAGATACTTGGATTAAACAACTCTTAATCCACAGTGCAAATACTTATTGAATTTCAGCAGCAGATGTAATGTCAGCAGCTTCATTCTGAAAGCAAGTGATATAGTGCCATCTATAAAACTAAGAAGTTCAGTTAGAGTCTCTCTACACGAGACCTCTTACATGAGGACGCTCAAGTGAAGGGAGATGCAATGTTAGCTGGAAGCGTAGTTTAAAAAGACTGAAGCAAAGGCTCTGTCAATTTCCCTCTTTACAGAGCTGGCAAAGATTTCAGGGCAGATGGTTTGTTTATTCCATTTTCGCCTCCCCAAAGGGGAGATGAAATTGACAAACCCTTTGGGGAGGCAAAGAGGAAATTAACAAATCCTCTGAGCAGATAATAGAGAGGGAAATTGACAGAGCCTTTGCCTCTGTCTTTTTAAACCAGATAACATTGCGTCTCCCTTCACTAGAGCATCCTCATAAAAGAGGTCTCATGTACAGAGACTCTTAGTTCCTTGACAGGAAAAAACTAAGTAAATTCTGTCAGTTGCAAATGCCATCCAGCCAGATTAATCTTGATGCAGGCTCGTTGTTGGCACATCCCTCTGGTACCAACTGGACAAGCAAGGAGGAAGTTCAACAAAGGGCAAAGATGGACACTGAATCCAGAACTGGTAATGAGTCAGGAGGGCTCCTTTCAGGGTGGATCAAAACCCTGTAATTACACTGTCGGACTATCCTTTTGCTACTGTTTGGGTTTGCTGCCATGTCAATGTTAACACCATCCAGCTCATAAATCCCACAAAGGCAACAATGCAGGAGAAGAAAATGTTCCTGGCAGACACAATCTGGTTGCCACTGTCACCTGCAGCTTCCACATCTCAGTCTGTGGTTACCCTGGTCATTTGACATCAGTTATTAAAAATAAAGAGGTAGGATGCTATTTACTTACCCAGCCAACTTCTGTTCAAATACACTGAAACGAATACTGGAGGAACCGTGAAGAAATCTACCACTGAGTTTACTTCTAGCCAAAACCACAGCTTGTCATTGGCTGCTATGAACTGAAGGAAGAAAAATGAGAAGATACATGAAAAGGATCATGATACTTGTATTTTGGACAGCATTCTTCTTTAGCAAATACTTATCTGTCTCAGGCCACAAACTCAGGTTCTGTTTTGGCATTTATAGAACAAGGTAATAATGAAATACCTTCTCTGAGGATGGTTTACAGACAGAATTTGTAGAAGCAATCACAAAGGGAAGAGAGACTTGTAGGGCTTTACCAGGGCTTTTTTTAAGCTGGAACGTGGTGGAACGGAGTTCCGGAACCTCTTGAAAATGGTCACATGGCTGGTGGCTCCGTCCCCTGATCTCCAGACAGAGAGGAGTTTCGATCACCCTCCGCAGCACGGCAGGGAGGGCAATCTAAACTCCCCTCTGCCTGGAGATCTGGGGGCGGGGCCACCAGCCATGTGACCATTTTCTCCGAGAGCAACCCACTGAGTTCCACCACCTCTTTTCCCAGAAAAAAAGCCCTGGGCATTACCATAGACTACAGCATACCTTCAGGATTGTCTGCTTCTGCAAGTACCTGCTCAACTGCTATAGTCATCATCTGAGACTCTGTTTCAGGTGTCCTCCCCACCTTCTGAGGTTAGAAAGGTAGCAACCCGTGAGATGGCCTTCTTGACTGTGGCACCAAAATTGGGAAACTTCCTCTGCAGGGATATTTGTCTGTCCCCTTCTATCACTATCTTCTGCCAGCAAGTGAAGACTTCCTTGTTTCATTTGCCAGTGACCTCTCCTTCCTGCTCCATGTTTTAATTGTTCTGGAGTTTTTTTACATATGAATTTTAGCTTTGGTTTTAAATTGGTTTTACAGTTGTATTGCGATTTCTCACTTTTAATTGTTATCCGCCTTGGTGACCCTGATTGGGCAGAAAGGTGGAATATAAATCCTGTGGATAAACAAATAAATAGACTATTAATCTGGTCTGACAAATCTTCTCACCTCAGGGAACTGTAGTTCTGTGCAGTTTGATCACAGAACTTTCAGCAGGCTACAAAATTCTCTGTGGCAAATTAAAGCAGATATCTGTTTGTGCTACAAATATGAACCTGTGTGATTAACTGGGATGAGCTTGGGCATCTGTCAGGAAAAAAAGGATTCACAGGTAGAATGGTCTTGGAAACCCTCCTGATTAACCTGCCTGGATGAGGTGAATCTGGCCTCTGGGGTGTACGATGGCACCATCTGGGCTGGATTGGTGAAGTGCAATCAGTAGGGATGAAGGGGTCAGAGACAGCCAGTGCAGTGTAGTACTGCTTCACGGGTTGAACAAGCACCTTGGGGGAAGGGGGCATGGGTTCAAACTCCTGCTCAACCATTAGCATGACTTCTGCAAAGAGAAGTCCTGCTTCACCAATCTTTTGGAGTTCTCTGAGAAAATAAGCAAATGTGTAGATAATGGTGACCTGGTAAACATTATATACAGTACTTGGATGTTCAAAAGGCTTTTGACAACGTCCCTCACCAAAGACTTCTAAGTAAGTTTTGCACTCATGGGAGAAATGGAAGGTCCTCTTATGGATTGAAAATTGATTAAACAGTAGGATTTAGAGAGTAGGAATAAATGGGACAGTTCTTGCAATGGAGGAAAATGAGCAGTGGGATCCCTCACAGAGCAGTACTGATGTGGAACTTGGGGTTAGAAGTGTGGCAGCCAAGTTTGCAGATGACACAAAATTATTCAGGATGGTGAAAATGAAGGGCAACTGTGAAGATCTCCAGGAGGATCTCCACAAACTGGATGTTGCAAATGAAGTCCCGTGTAGGTAAGTGGAACAAAAAATACCAACTTCAAGTATATACTAATGGGGTCTGAACTTGCTGAAGACTGAAAGAGACCTTAGGGTCCTAATGGATACCGCAAAGAAAGTGTCGACTCGGTGAGCAGCAAGCAGTGAAAAAGGCAAACTCTATGCTGGATACTATTAGGAAAGGGATTGAAAATAAAATGGCCACTATTACAATACTCCTGTATAGATCTAGGGTGTGGCTTCATTTGGAACACTGTGTATGGGTCTGGTCTCCGTATCTCAAAAAAAAAAAAATGAAGCGCTGGAAAAAGTATAGAAGTGGGCAACCAAGATGATTAGGGAGTTAGAACACGTTTCCTATGAGGAAAAGATTAAAAGTCTGAGACTTTTCAGTTTAAAAAAGAGATTGATGGGAGGTTTATAAAATTATGCACAGGGTAGAGAAGGTAGACATGATCGAGGTTTATAAAATTATGCACAGGGTAGAGAAGGTAGACAGAGAGAACTTTTTCTCCTTGTCCCCAAACACTAGAACTCTGTGGCATCCAGTGAACCTTGATGGGCAGTAGATTCACAATGGATAAAAGAAAATGCTTCCTTATGCAACGATTAAACAATGGAATTTGCTACCAGAGGATGAAGTAATGGCCACAGGCGTAGACGGCTTTAAAGGGGATATAGGCTATAGGAGGATAGCTAATGGCTACTAGCTACGGTGAGTAAAGGGAACCTCCACATTCAGAGGCAGTAAACTTCTGAATACTGTTGCAAGGAGGCAATATCAGAGGAAGGCATTGGCCTCTGTGCCTTGTTGTTGGCCCTCCATAATAACCGGTTGACCACTGTGTGAGACAGGATGCTGTACGAGAAGGAACATTGGTCTGATCCATCAGGGCTTTTCTTATGTCTTTAGGAAGCTTAATCGGTGAGGTTGGGTCTTTCAGACTAACCCTATCATACAGAGTTCTTTTGGGGACTTCAGAGAATGATGTCAAAACCCTGAGCAATATGTAGGAAGGGTGGGATAAAAATGTACTAGACAGATGGACAGAAAGCATACCTAGGATTATGTGATGTGTGTGTTTGTGTGCTGGGAGGTGGCACAGCATTGGATGCTAGAGAAGAGAAAGAGGGCTAGGTCTTGGAGAGACAAAGGCTAGGTTTAGGGTCATACCTGTAATCTTTCTAAGTTTATCAACGCTATTCCTATAGCTTCATGGTTCAAACAAATTCTTCTCTGGGGACACTAATTAGAACAATGCTCCCACCATCACCACCACCAACTGATGGAGAGTACCATCAAATCATAGCTGATTTAAGGCGACCCCTGGTGAGGTTTTCACAGCAAGAGATTAACAGAGGTGGTTTGCCATTGCCTACCTCTGCAACCCTCATCTTCACTGGAGGTCCCCCATCCAATTACTAACCAAGGCCAATCCCGCTTAGCTTCTGAGATCTGATGAGATCGGGTTCACTTGGGCTTTCCAGATCAGTTCCCCCACCCCCAACCATCAACTAAAGGAAGATAAATTCTGTAACACAAGAGATTTCTTAGACAAACTAGATAGTCAAGAAGTTTGTTTGTTTGTCTGCTCTCCTCAGTAAGCTTGGCAGAAATGGCTTTTATTGCTGATCACTTTTTATTGATCTTATGGACGCCATCTGAGGTGCTATGCTATGCTGATGAGAATAGGACACGTCTTTTGAACAAATGAACGAATGAATGAACAAACGATGGATGGATGGATGGATGGATGGATGGATGGATGGATGGATGGATGGATGGATGGATGGATGGATGGTGAGCAATTTATTTCAAATAACTGGGGAGGCTTCATTCACCCTTTGTACATTTCATAAGCAAGGTCACCCAGGAGTCAGTTAAAACTTACCCGCAAGCCAAAGTAGAGTAGGAAGAACACGTTGAAAGCCATGTCGATCTGTAACGTGAAATCTTTGTAGAAATTCTGGCAAGATTCTATTGGGCTATTAAAGAGAAGAAAAGAGGGGAGTAACCTGGAGGGAACCAGTCTGCATATACAAATACATCCCCTCCCCCAAGTTAGCTGCCCACTTTCATTTTGACTACACAGTGGACTGAACACAAGAACTGCAGATGGGCCAGCTGCTCTCTCCCCACTCCATCCAAAGCAAGCAGACATTTATTTGAAAGGACTTGGTGGTCAGCCATTTTTACCATTCATCTGTTCAATTAACAGCTGAGATAGAAACATGCAGGCACCTTTAAGGAAGGCCAAGCAGGAGAGTCTCTTCGGGTTTCTGACACCCCCCCCAATCATTAACCCTTAAAGAACTGTCTTCAGAAATCCATGGCCTTTTAGCAACATATTCAAATGAGAGCCGCCAACTTTTCCTAGCACCCCTTGTCCTCCTCCACTGCTGCTTAACAACAGCGGGTGGCAATGCTAATCCCCAAACTGGGAAAAGCTTCACAGGCTAATTGCTGGGGCTCAATGGGCGACTACCATCGCAGGCACCTGACAGGTTTTTTTTCCTCCTGATCAGCTAGCAGCCTTCAGTCCCGTACCTGCAACTGAATCTCATGAGATTATTCTTTCTAGATTTTGAACAGGATTTTTAAAAATAAATAATCCTTCTGAAAAATTACCTGATTAATGCCATTTTATTCCCTCTTCCCTTTTCTGCTTAAAAAAAAGAGAGCAGCCCTTGCGCCTGAATGTCTTCTGCAACTGGGAAAGGCGGGAGGAGGGTTGGCAAGCTTTTCTTGTTTGCCAAACAAGAGATCTGTATTTGGCTGCCTACTTTGCACGTATAATATGATGAAGAGCCTTAAAAATGGCAGGATTGGAAGCGGTGCTCTAAGGGTTAATTTCCACATGCACTGCTGAACACACTTCCCCTCAGACTCTCAGACAGCCATTCCAAATTTCAGTTTTGTTCACAGAGTAATGCAACCAGTAGCATTATCTATACAAACTGGTACTGTGGTAGAGGTTCGAGATATTTAGCTCATAATCCACTGAAGAAAGTATATTTTGTGATTTATTTGAGACATTCCTAGGAGAGGGGTGACAGCCCCCCCCCTTAAACAGTGTAACCTGATATTCAAAGCAAATTCTCAGTCCATCAGCATAACCAAGCTGGAAAGATACTTTGTCAGGCTTCAAAACTGACAAAGCAGAAGGGGAGGGGTGGGGAGAGAGACGCTTGAGGAAACAGAAACAAAAAAAATCCCTTGACTTTAATGGTACAAATAGAGCGCCAGGTATCATACCAGTTAGTATAGCTGCAGAGATCAGGCTAAATTGCTAAACGAGCAGATTCTGTGCATTAGGACCATCAGTAATCTAATTAGAGGCAGCAAAGGAAATGAGATTGCCGAGGCGTTGAACATGCAGCCAGGTTCCCATTGGCTTCTAAACATCACCGCTCCAACAAGATCACAGCATGCCCCTTCTGGTACTTAGGCACTTTATTGTGGTGTGAAAACGTCCCCTTGGAAAATAGTGAACTCTTAACAGTGCAGTCCTGCACAGAATTTGTACTCCAATCTAACCCACTGAATGAACTTAACCAACGGAGCAGCCCTCACAAGAACTAAACCTAACAGTATAATACAAGGGCACACAATATAACAAACAACGTAACAAAATTGAATGTATCAAAATGAATTAAAGTCCAAGGAGTAAACCAGACATTAAAGTAAGTCCCCACACAGGGGAGACACAGGCAGCAATAGTCAGTGCAGCAAAGCAACATAGCAGGGTGCAACGTAAGTGCAGTAAGGATCTTTAAACATCTTGTCTGAAGACAAAGCTTTGAATTCTTCATGTTGCTTGACTTGTTTATTTTCTGTACAGGTGTCCACAGCCAAACGAGGCGTGCAAAGACCCCAACGACTCATGGCAAAGTTACTAGTATCTCATACTGTACTGGCAGAAAATAAAATCTGGTTTCTACCACACAGAAAACCAAGCAAAGCCGAAATCCAAAAACAACCACGTCATATCTTGAGTTAAAACCAACCAAAATAATAACCGTATGCAAGATCTGGATCATATTTACATTATGCCTGCCCCATTTCTAGAGGATACAAAAACAGAGACACCACCAAAGCCTGCCGCATTTCTACAGCACGGAGTTTTTCCTACCTGGAAAATTGCCATCCAAAGAGATTGCTTCAGTCGGTAGCCAAGTCATGAATACTGCGTACATTTCATTCCCATTTTTAAAAGTTCTTATTAGTTTTAACTATTAAGTCCACTTTAATCCAGAATGAGCAAAGAGTTAATTGTCTCACTATGCACTAAGGAACAATTGCCCTTGAGTGCTACAAATACCACCCAGCCAGCCATGAAACAGGCACACATTACGCTCATAATAAAACTCAATTTTATTTACAGAGTAAGAATTTCAGGGCAGGGAGATCATCTGGCAATACAACTGAGTATTGCAAGCAATGAGAATCTTATTGAAACCTCAATGATACTATAAATGTAAGATGAGCTTCCTTCCTGACATTGCTAGCTTTCTCTATGCAGGGAATTATTGTTATGGGGGATTATTCAGCATTCTAGTGATTATTAAAGCCTCAGCCTCAACACTGTCACCAAGAAGGCCCAATAATAGCAGTCAGGGCCTTCTTGGTGGTAGTGCTAAGGTTATGAAAATCTTTTCCCCACAAGGTTCACTTTTGTCTATCTCATTTAGCTTTCAATAAGTTGGCCCAAACAATCTTGTTTAGAAGGACATCTGAATTAAATTAATTTGATTACCAATCTTGTTTGGTCTGCTTTTTAATTTCTTCTGAGTTTGTTGCTTTTCTGGTTTATAAGTTTAAGTTTATTTACTTCTTTTTTGCAATGGGGACCCAAAACCATTTACATCATTATCTCCTCCAATTTAGCTTCATAACAACCTTGCAAGGTAGATTAGGCTGAGAGCATATGACTGAACCATGGTCACCTGGTAAGCTTCCATAGCAGAGCAGAGATTCGAACCTGGGTGCCCCAGATCCTAGTCGGACACTCTAAACACTAAAGCACAATATTGATTAGTTTTTTTGCAATGGCATCATTTTGTTTGACGAAACATAATTGAAAAACTGAAAATATCTTAATAAAAACATGTATACTTAGTAATCTCATTTTAAAAAAAAAGTTTTGGGTGCCCATCTTCACAGGAATGCGTGGTAGTGACAATAACCAACTCTGTTGAGTCCTGGATCAAGTTCAGCCAGAAGAACACCGTGGTCATGCACCCTTGTCTGTGATTGATGTTACACACACAGTGCAATCCCAAGCATGAATACATAGAAGTAAATTCCAGTGAGTTCAATGGGACTTACTCCCTAATAAGTGTACTTAGGACTGCAGCCACAATCACCCCCTAATACCATATATGCAACAACCACAACCTCTACATCAATAATATACAAACACATCATGTACACAGAAGATGATCAGCTTTTGTACTCTGTGCACAAAGACCAGCCTGTTCACCACCCAATAGCAATTATGGATTATCAAGACATCCAAACACCTCTGAACTGCTTGGAAGAAGGCTAAGAAAATATCTAACATATGAACTTCTGCCAGCAGGCACTGCTCCTTAACACCCTTCTCATTCCTTTCTTCCTTTCCACTAACTTCCGTTGATGCATTTGAACTAAGTCTTTCATGCATTTATAAAATTATTAAGCAGTCTATAGTGTTCCAGACAAGTGGCCTCATGTTTTCGAATCCTACCGGACAGATATTCTCTTTCTCCTGTCTTGCTGTGAGATAATTAGAAGTCCACCACTGCACTTCTAACAAACTCTACAGCATTTCAGTTAACAGATAAAATAATGCTGACTGGGCAGGTTGCAATAAATGCTTAATTTAATCAGAAATACTAAGAACAGCAGAAGCAGTAATTGATAAACGGAAAATGTAAAACGAAGAGATTTCTATATAATCAACACATCATTTGCAAGTTACTATATAAGGAGCAATTAGAAATGTGTTCGCCCCACTGTTTTCTGAAATCCCAGAGCACTACTCTACTACTACTCTAGTGCAAATGAACATTTTTGATGCCCAAGGTGAAAAATCTAAGAGATATGTAACATCTATACTAGCTTCAGCTCAGAACAGACATAATGTGAAGCAGCAATGGTTTAATTAAATTAAGTGTTGATATTGTGATTATATGAACATGTGCCAGGGCCGCCACAAGACGGGCACTGGGGGTTCAAACTTCAGGATCAGCTTGAGGGCCTGCTAATCATGCTTCGTTGCAACAAAACACAATTTCCCGTGCAATAACAATGTCTCCCTATTTTATTTACAGTAATTGCATAATTTAACAGAACTATACCACATGTAACCAGTTCTAGGAAAAATTATTTTGCAGGCGTCATATATGCTCCAAAGTCCATACATAAAGTGTCCAGTGCTTCAAGTGCTCTATTAATATTGCAACAGGTATTAAAGTGCAAATGCTTCCTAGCACCATGTACACATTAATTATTTCATACAAGCTCGCCTTATATTCCAACTGGAGTTGGGTATAGTCCAAGATTTGGTTCCAATAAACTGTGTAGTTCACAGATCACAAGTAGACCTTTGCGTGTATTCTTTAGGTGTACATTGATAATTCTGTGACATCATTATTCTAACGGAAGGTCCAGATCACCATTATATCCGTTTCCAAACTCTTTCTCAAAGAACACAGTTGTCAAAGTTTCATGCAGCTACCACTCCATATTAGTCATCAGTTTTCCAATTTTCACCATTTGCCAAATACTAATCAAGGCTGACACTGCTTAGCTTGAGATCTGACAAGATCGGGCTTCTCTGGGCTATCCAGGTCAAGGCATCCTCATATTGACAGAGGAATTTAAAAAATGTAATTCAGCAATCCTGTTGCTTTCTCTGCATCTTTAACAGTGAAATCCTAAGTAGAGTTACTCCAGTCTAAGCCCACTGAAATCAATCAGTAGCAAACTGTAAGTGTGCCACTGAATTATTAAAGTGTGTAGAAAGAGAAGACACCACGGTTTTTCAGTGTTGAGGGAAAGGCATTCTATGGATGTCTGGAAATATTTTTCTTTCAGAACTCAGTCTGTGCCGAAAACAAATTCTTGGACTAAGCCCTAGTGAAATCTTGCCACAAACTGAGTAATTCGAAGGGACAGAGTCTAGATGTCTGTTGTGGCAAAACCAAAAAAAGAATCTTGCACCATGTATTGTTATTTCAGCTTTCACAGTTAGAATCTATTTCATCAGAAGCATGAAATGAATTTTCAGTCCACAGCTACAGCTACACAGAAAGGAAAGCAGTTTCACATTAAAATGTATGATATCGACCTATGATACCTTGCAATTGATTGATATTACATGTTAATTTTTTAAAGCACATATATAAAGGAAACCAAACACTGGACATAGGCCCCATTGCATAAAATGGGACTTACTTCAAAGGAGACCTGCTCATGATTGCTCCCAAAAGATCTAGTCAGTTCTGAGCCTGGTTTTCAGGGAGAGCAGAATACAAAGCTAATAAAATAAAATAAATAAATAAATACGACTTACAGTGATTTGGTTTTGAAGGGCTGGCTTTGAAATAATGACATCAAAAGGCTCATTAATCTCTTGGATCACAATTTTTTTTTTTGGTAAAATCACTTCTCGGTTTGACCTACAAAATGTGTTCAATGACTAGAAAAATTTTCCTTTCCAATTGATGAATTTTTCCCTCTAAATCAACAGAACACAATGGTAGAAATTTTGTTCTTTGAATTAGGCAAAGTAAAGCAGAATTTAAGATTTCAAGTTATGCAGAACTCTTTGCTACTCAGCCTTTAAAACAGTAAGGCAAACGTTTATTGTCTAAAACTGTTTTGACTTTTAAATTTGAGATCATATGGCCAAGTAACAAGTTCCCATTGTCACTGGGAAATTAACAGTTAATTGCTTTTAAAGAAAATATTTAAATTTGATCACACACGTATGCAGATCAGTACAAAGCAGGTCAATTCAAAGACATTCTTTGGTCAAGCCTAAGATTAAACCAAAACAAAAACATCCAACATGGAGGCCAAGAAAGATTGAAGACTAGGGCTGAATCCACACTTACCAGCACACCGCTAAACACTTGGAATGATAGCATCTTCCTGGCGCTTTTTCTGATGTCATCGCACCATGAGAGCGGCATCGTGGTGCAATGACATCATAAAATGCGCCAGAAAGACGCTATCATTCTGACTGTTTAGCACTATGCTGGTAAGTGTGGATTCAACCTAGGTTGTCATTGTTATCACTACTGCAGTTAGCTATCTCAAGCTTTTATCAACTCCCTTCACAAAATGTTGTAAATATACTGGTTTTCATTCTAAAAAAACTGGGGTAGAATCTGGGAAGTTTACATACAGTTAACTCTTCTATTGAAATCAATGAGACTTTTAAGTGTTTAACTTCATCTGCCTGAATAAGAAAAGATCCTAACATTACAAACAAAATTAATACACAGCATTCAATATGCTAGCAGTGAAATCCTGATCTAATTATCACATTCTTTCAAGCAAACGGTATCTATCATATTTCCATCTCATCCTTCCTCCAAGGAGCTTACATGGTTCTCCCCTCCGTTTTATTCTCACACAACAACCTTATGAGGTAGGTTGAGAAAGAGTGACTCAATGGAATTCAGTAAATGAGCAGTGTTGTTGTTGTTGTTAACTGGAATAATTGCTAATATAGTTTAACAGCATCTAATTGATAACAACTTTTTACTAAAGGAACTCAAAGGAAACTGCCAAAAGAAACAAACGATCAATTACTGGTGGATAAAATGGTATTAAAAAATTGCAATAGGAGAAAAACAAGTTTGAACATAGCCTGGATTGATTGCAAAAAGACATGTGGCTCCTCTCTGCTTTCATGGATTGAAAAAACATTAGAAATGTTCATATTTAGCAGCAATATTAGAAAGTTCATGTAAAACAACGAGAAAATGATGCAGAAGTCTGACAGCTAACGGAGTGGATGTGTCACTAGGATGTGTCAGTATCAGAAATGGAATATTCAAGGTGATTCCCTGTCACCTTTATTGTTTGTCATTGCTATGATACCACTAACAATGACACTAAATAAAACACATTGTGGATATGAGATTTTGAAGGGAGAGGGAATAATATTTTATGTGCTATATATGGTCAACCTTAAATTATATGGAAAATCTGAAGAGGAAAGGTATCCAGTGTTTACTGTAAAAACGTTTAGCCAAGATATAGCTATAGACTTTGGAACTGGAAAATGTGCAATGCTATCAATAAAACAAAGGAAGATGACTGAATCGGATGGAATACAGCTTGTGGATGGAAACAGAATCAAAAGCTTAGATTATCAAGAAAATGACAGGTATATAGCAAGCTAATGATATTTAGCATAGTGTGCTGAATACATAAAAAGGGTTCATAAAATACTCAAGTCAAAATTAAACAGTGGAAATATACTTCATGATATAAACACCTGGACCATCCCAATGATTCAATCCTATGCTGGAATTGTAGATTGGACACAAGCCAAATTGGATGCACTATATTGCAAAATGAGGAAAATCATGATAGCCAGTCATGCGCTACTTCCTCGAAGTGACACAGATTGACTCTATTTGTCACAAAGTCATGATAGCCAAGGATTGTTACAAGTAAAACAAACAGTAGAAGAAGGAAAAAGGGCACCGAATGATTATATCAAGAGCAAGAAAGAGAAGATGCTGGCTGATGTTTACGGAAATGAAATAAAATCAAGGGTACAAAAGACAAATATAGGAAAGAAACATTGAAAAACTACATGGTGGCATTGCAATGTAAACCACTGCATGGTCAATACTTGAAGAATACGGATGGTAAAGTTGACAAGAGCAACAACTGGAAATGGCTAACACAAGGAATAGTGAAAAAGCCAGCTAAACAAGAGCAAGCATTTAGAATGAACCGTATGAAAACAAAAATTGAAAAGACCAAGAATGACAGTAAGCACGGATTATGTATTGAAGCGGATGAAACAGTTGACCATCTCATCAGCAGGTGCAGTAAGATTGAACAAACTGATTATAAAAACCACCAGAATAAAATAGCTGCAATGCTGCGCTAGAATTTATACAAAAAGTATACAAAATACTGGTGGGAACATAAGCCCAAGAAAGTTGTTGAAAATGAGGAAGTTACGGTCTTCTGGGATTTCCAAATCCAAACAGACAAGAAGTTAGAACATAATACTTCAGATATTACTGTGGCTGAAAGTAAGAAGGACAAACTGATCAATGTGACAACCCCAGGTGAAAGTGAAGATAAAGAAATTGAAAAGATAACATTGTCTTTGGGAGAAACATACAACAGTTATTCCAGTAGTGATAAGAGTGCTAGGTGTGATTCCAAAAGGACTAACTAAGCATCGATTCTAGGCTATATCTGCAGAGACAGGATAACAATTGGACAGTTGTAAACAGCCAGACTACTTGGAATGTGCCACATACTAAGGCAACATCTCAATGATTCCTAGATTCTTGGATAACATCTGAGTGGGTGACAGACCCCCCAAAACATCCAGCCCAAATCATAATTATTTACTTTATTTACTTCATTTATACACCACGTTTCTCCCCAATGAGGATCCAAAGCAGCCTCCATCAGTCCCCTCTCCTCCACTGCATCTTCACAAGAACCCTGTGAGGTAAGCTAGGCTGCGAGCATGAGACTGACCCAAGGGTCACCCATTAGCATCTGCAGCACAGCAGGGGTTCAAAAGCAGTTGTAAGCTGTGCTGGTCGAAAGGGGGAAAAAACTCAAAAACAGAGAACACAATCCACATAATACCTTTATTAGTACCGACCAAATGACACATGAAGGCTTGCAAGTCTCAAGTACCCTAGAACTCTATTTCAGGCTGAATGTTACAAAAAAATTATAAAAAATAGGAAAAGATGCTGTGGCATGATGTAAAGTCCTGGTGTAGTCTGTGTTGTGCTTACACCTTAGATGCAGATCTTATGATGATATCCAGTGATGCTAGAAAAGTTATTATGCGGACTGTGTTCTGGATGTTGGGGAGTTCAAACCTGAGTTTACCAGATTCTGGACTGACAGTCAAACCACAATACCACAATGGCTGTCTACATGAACATCCTTCCCATTAGCCTTGCAGAAGACTATTTGAGTGAGATAAGTTTGGACTCCATGGCGGATGTATTTTATTCTCATATTCACTGTAAAATCTTTAAATCTGTCACTGACCCAAAGAGAAATGGACAACAAATAAACAACATAAAAGATGATAGCAGGTAGGGTTGCCACTTCTGGGTTGTGAAATTCCTGGAGATTTTGGGATTACAGCCTGGAGAGGGCATGGTTTGGGAAGCGGAGAAACCTCTGCAGGGTATAATGCCAGAGAGTCCACCCTCCAAAGCAGCCATTTTCTCCAGGGGAATTGATCTCTGTCATATGGAGATCATCTGTAATTCCAGGAGATCTCCAGGTGCTACCTGGAGGTTGCCAACCCTAAGTAGGATATAATCCCAAACCATTTCACTCCAGGGTTTTTCCAATAATATCATGGAATTACTCAAGTTAAAATGGAGTTTAGCTCTACAGAAAACAGTAAAAAAGTACTACCATAACGTATGTTATACAAATGAAAAACATCAACATTTCACTGAGTGTGACATCAGCTGAAAAGGTATACAGAATGCAGTAGAACTGTAGCAAACACACCAACCAGTACATATAAGAAAATTAAGACAGTATCTTTTTGTCAATTTCACCATGTATGCGAATTTTCATTTTCCATATCATTGGAGCAAAAAGTGCCCAACAATGGCAGTTTGCACACTACAATTTACAACAAATAAGAAGGGAAGAGGGAGGCCATAGAAAACCACAAAGGCAAATGGCTTCATTAAGGTAAAGGGATAGATGGCCTATAAAGCTGTAAGAGATGGAAAACAAAGCAATATACATTTTCCCACTTCTTGGGGTCAACTGGACCCCATTATGTGCCAAGGTTTAAAACTAATAACAAACCAGAAAATGCAGCTTTAAGTTTTGCTTGTAGATGGAGAATGAAAAGCAGGAATAGGTGTGGTGATGGTCTTAGAGGAACAGATGGTAGTCTTAGAGAAACCAATAGGCCTTCTGCAGCATTGACACCAACATGGAATGGATAGTAAACTACCCTGATGTTCTAGCCATTCTAGGCCTGTGTAACAGAAAGAAGTTTGGCCAACTCCGTTTCTTTCACCTCCAAAGTACCAAGACAAATAAGATGCACCTCACACAACTATTTTTAATGCCCAGCAAGACCAATTAAGGGCTGGGATCCAAGGAGCTACTTTAGATATACCCAGGAGTTTGGGCATCCCCATCGGATTATTTGCCTTCTTTTGTACAGCAGGCTCCCAAACAAAAGAAAGCCCCTTCAATTTATATGTAGCTTGAGGGCTACTGTACAGGAAACCCAAGATAGTAATGCAGAACTAGCTTATGGTTCTCTGGACTCCTGCTATTTTCTCTAAAAAAAATTGAAATCATAGGATGAACGTCTCAGGGAGCAGAAGAATAGATCTACAGGAGAGATGGATGTCTCCTTATATCCAAGTATATTGCAGAGACGGAGCCATAGCATATATTGAATTTTGCAGAAAAGATAAGCGACTTATGAGTCTGAACAGTAAGTCTTGGTGACCTCTTATGGATTGAGTGCTGAAGCCTGGTTTTGTCAAACTAGATTAACATTTTTCTTTCTCTTCCTTGCTAGTCAGTTTATTTTCCTTAGCAGATTGAATTCAGGGCTGGCATTAAGAACTCAGCCATAACAAAACAAGTTATTAAATACAGGGTTGTGTCTCATCGGCAAGTACAGAATTGTACATCATTCTTGGGAGGAAGATAGTGATTCTCTGGCTCAGCGTGATGTTTGGTATATCAATCTTCTTGCATGTCTGTAAAGCTCCCTGTTATCTGCTATAACACATTTCTCTAGATGACAAAGAATTTAGGGTACTTAATGTCATCAGGAAAGCAATTAAGTCATAATTGTAATCCTCTTGCTGTTCAAGGAACATAGATATTAATATAAAAAAAGTACAGGTGTGAATTTGCAACTGCAGATTCTGAAGTGTGATGAACTGCAATGAAACAAACATGTAAACACATTTTCCGAGATTTTGTTGTCCTCTGCCCTCCCTCCACATATATTTGCTCTCCGCTGTCAGACCTTCTAGGGTAAGTTAATTATCATTTTTACCAGGTTTCCGTAGCTAAATCAGTCATAATTCTGCACCTCTCAATTGCCAACAGAAAGGCAGAAAAAGAGTCGGAAGCAGGATTATCTGTGACAAAAGGAGGTCAAAGATGGCACGTGGGCACTGGCCATGAATGTTGGGCCAGACAAGTGACATATGTGAACTGAAAACACAGCCTTGGACACATTACTGCCCTGAAGAAGACTGGGAATGATGGGCAAGCTGTCTTTCTCTGAGATGATAAAATCTGTACAATATAAGATCAGATCTTTTCACTGAGGAGCCTCAAATAAGCTTCCATGTAACAACAGGATTCCCCATGACGCAGAAATCAATGTATACAAGTCAAAGTACTGTTTCACCCCCACCTACGCCCATTACCACATGCAGAAGGCAAAGCCCCAATAAACTTTCTACTGTAGCACAGTGGTTAAGTGGTTCTAAAAAGTCATGTAGGAAGTGCCAGAATTGTAAATGCAGCAATGAGTAGTTGAATGAGTGACCCAAAGGGGCCGAAGCATCCAGCATCCAGCCAAGACCACTGAACTAAGACCTGAAGGAGAGATGAAGATCCTAGGAGAGACCACTCAGCTGTTTGGAATGCAGCATCACTGGCATGCTAGTGATATGCAGCACTTCTTTTCCATCTCATACAGGAACGGTGGTTCAGCTCTTCAGCATGGTAGCGGGCTGAAAGAGGTTTTTAATAAACTGAAGATTAATCCAGATTATAATAACTGGCAGACTCAAAGGACAGAGGAATGATATGTGATGCTGAGGAATAAACCTACAGGTAGCCCTGGATCCCACATTGCTTTTTAATTCCTAGGTGGCTTCAAGGACCAAGTTTCCTAGTCAGGTCTATCTAACTTTACATTTGTATCCCACTCTTTCTTTCTCCAAGCGATATACAAGTCTCTCACCTTCTTCTGACAGCAGATGTTTCTATCTGACTGAATTACTTTATATATTAGAAGAATTTGTTCTTGTTGAGTTAATTTTTATTTTATGGATTTTATGTTTTGTGTACATTATGTGCTGCCTCTTGGTGCTTATAAATGGTTAAACTAACAAACACAAACAAATAGTGCTACTAACCTTTATAAAAGACAATATAAAAACCCAAACTTTTTTTTGTCTTTGCAACTTTACTTATTTGCATAATTTTCATTTTCATGCTCAAGGTAGCAATAAAATGCTTGCATCATTCAGAGCTCTTTCAGGAGTTAAGAACATGCACTTTCCCTTTCCCATTTATCACACATTCCTACAGACTAGCAATCATTTCTGAAATGAAAACAGGCAGATTATTACATTGCAGCAGAGTTTGGAGGCAAAAGCCCTGGGACCAATCTCTAAGACCAAACGAAGGTCAAAAATGTACTGCAAGTTACCATTTCTGGGTAATTCAGTAGTCAATCAAGAACCGCTTCACTAAAGTGTTGCTAAATTTCACATCCCCTCCTGCTTCCACTAACACCTTTCAAAGCACAACATTAATGTAGCGCTCTTGAGGATGATTGAGAGACTTCTTTTCATTTCAAATCCCATACACTGGGGGAGGGGGTGATTTTGCTTTTTTGGGTGACTGCCATTTGAAGCATACTTACTTGGATTGAGACTGCCATTTGAAGCACGCTGAGACTAATAAGACTTGCACTAACTGTGTTTAAGATTGGGTTGTACATTTCTGTTCAGATATTTGCAACAGGCAAATTAAGGAGATTGTATAATTTAGCTTCATTTCAAAACTTGTTCTTGTATAAATGCTGGCAATTTTTTAATTTAGGACTGGCTACTTATCCGACTACATTTTATTATTCTGCATCTGCATCATCTACTAAGCTCTACCAAGGCTTGTCTACAGGTATGCAATGAAAAGGGGGAAAGGATGGGAGTGAGTTTCCTTCTCTCTCAAAAAAAAAAAAAAAAAAAAGCAGAGTGAGCATGGTTATTTTCCAAACCGTCCACTGCCACTTGTTACCTACTGTGCTTAACCTGCACAGATCCATCCCCATTTAAACCAATGTATGGTAAGCTTAGAAGATTTCAGCATTTGGACAGAGCCCAGGAGAAAGCAAGGAATATTCCCCAGACCCTCACTGAGGTCTTGGCAACATGCTGCGGGCACACAAGCTTAAAGTTTCAACTGCCTTCTTTTTTTCTACACTCAAGAACTGGGTAGAGTTTTTAAAGTTTTACAAGCCTTGACCCTGTGTTGATCAGCAAGCCTGATGCACAGAAATTGCACAGATGAAGAAAGTGTTTCCTACAACTGCAGTGAAGCGATGGGAAAATCCTTACCTTCTTAATTCTGTGTGTTAGGCTGCTTGGTACTGGCACAAGAGCTGGGCAGTAAAAATGCTGGCAACTCTGGCACAGAAGGAAGGCATGCTGCTGCCATTAGGACAAGTTAATGACTGGGGCACAGGGAAGGTAGGGGGCCACAAGTGTTAGCTTCCCTATGGCAGAACGTTGTGCTCAAAGGACCCTCTTGCTACACAACCCACACTGCCTCTCTGACTTTTCCTGGAATCAATGCCATCTTCCCACACTTTTTCCCCATTCCCTCACCTCACTAAATAATAGGGCTATCTCGTCTGACCATTTGCTCAATGTAGGAAATCCACAGGGAGATCACTGCTGACAGATGGCTGTCTGGGCTCAGCTTCAAGACCTCCAGAGAGAGAAAGTTCTCCTTCCTCCAGATAACTGGATCCATCATCAAACTGTTCTTACTTTTAGGATGTTTCTCTCAATACTTAATTGCAATCTTCCCTCCTATGACCTATGCCTATTCTTGCCTTCTGGATCAACATCTGATAGTCATTCCTCCCATCACTGACAACTGACTGCATGGTTTCAGGAAGGCCTGAAATGTGGCAGAAGCTTGCTGCAGGTTGCTGCCATGATCATCACCATTCGCATTGGTATTATTATTTATATAGTACCATTGTTGTAGGTGGTATTTGACAAAGTAATGCAACCAAAGAAATACTTCCCCAAGTAGCTTACATGTGTTGTTCCCTTCACCTCTCCCCCGTTAAAATTTCAGTGCTATAGAGAGTTGTGAGAAAGGAAATCTGACTAGACAAAGGAAATCTGAATTGTGGATGGGTTTAATTAGGCAAAGTGATGCAGCTTGGAGCAAAATAAAGAGTTAATGGTGTGGAGCGGGGTTGTTATCTGTATCTCTCCAACCACCTTGGATCATTGTCATCCTTGTTCATTCACTAAGTAGCCTAGAATAACAATAAGATATCACACAAGAAGATTCTAACCTGAAAGACTCAGCGCACATTGCCTCTTCCTCACTGTAAGAGCAACCATTCACTCAAAGTATCACATAACCTGGTCTTGATTTCGGTTCATGCACTCAAGGCTTAGATTGCATCCAGCATATTGGCTGTTAGAAGAGGCAGGTTAGCATGCACCAAGCACAGTCTGCATTAAACCCAAGGCCACCGGAGGGGGGAAAGGTGAAGTTGCATCATGCAAGCGAAACCAACAACTTGCTCTTGGCTGCCGTGCAGAAAAAAAACCTACATCAATGAGTCTGCCGAGCGGCTCCTAGGTAAGAGTTGATACGAAAGAGGTGGGTTATTTCAGCAATGAAGACACAAGCGGAAAAGTTTATACTGCTGTAAAAAAGATACTGTACATAGCAGGAAAGTAGGCCTTCAGTTTGTTTAGAGCATATTCAATCCCTGGGGAGGGGGCAGGACCAGAAAAGACATAGATTATGTAGTGATATACACCAATCCTCAAAATGACCACCCTTTTATGTAACTGGGGGAGGTTCTACCTGTTAGAACAAATTAACATTTTGAGGTGGCTTCTTCAAATCTGAAATCATGTCCCTTCCCTAAACATCAACATCTGAATTACGGGATCAGATGAAAGAGGAAGCAGAAGGGTGCCTGAATTTTCCTTGCACATTAACAGGTGCTTCTGGGCAAGAATCAGCCAGTGGGACCATTTGCTCAAGCCCCTTCATCCTTTCAGAATCCCACAACAAAGAGCAAAAACACTTAATCCAAACGGTCACATTGGGACTGCTTTTGCTGGCATGCGCCCCTGCCCCCCGGCACCCCCTCCCATGCCTCAGCACTCGAGGCGGCTG
Organism: Eublepharis macularius; assembly: GCF_028583425.1. Taxonomy (NCBI): domain Eukaryota; kingdom Metazoa; phylum Chordata; class Lepidosauria; order Squamata; family Eublepharidae; genus Eublepharis; species Eublepharis macularius. Next base: position 121,731,241 of record NC_072795.1, on the reverse strand, counting down.
CCAGACCCGCCTCCATGGACGCGCCGGCCCTGCCCCTAACACTACAGAGAAAAGGCTCAGCTACCACCCTGTCCTCTGAATGCTGGTTCTGCACATGCAAGGGATTTAATTGTGTGGTGTTCAAAACTTTGGTCTCTGATGTATCCTTTCGTCAGCTGAAGTGGTACAACCCAGCAGCAGACATGTCTCACGAGAGTGCCGATAACACAGTTTGGCTTTAATGTTCACAGCTAAAAGCTTAGTATGTGACTGAAACTACATGTACAAAAGATTGGTGTGAAGAAGGGGCAAATTGGAGATCAAGACTGACCTAGAGCTTATTGTTTTCCAGTTGCAAAAAAAAAAAAGTTCAATGTTGGCATAGGGCCACAAGGTCAAGCTAAATGAGACACCAGGCATGGGCTGATTCCAGTGGCCAGTGATACAATTTTACCTGGGAACTGTAGTTTTCAAAGACAGAGTTGCAGGCTCACTAAGGAAGGGATTCTCTTGCAGCCCTCTGCTAGCTGCTTGGCTGGCTCACACACACACACAGACACATATATACACACTCTATCTCTCTGGCTGCTTGCCTGGCTCCCTCCCTCCTCCCCCACTCTGGATGGCAGGATGGCTGTAGCTGTTCATCTGGGGCTGTGGGCTGAGGGGCATCGGGCCCCAGTACTGCCTTCCTCCTGCCTTCGCTTCCTCCAGGACTGCGGGCATGCAGCCACCCAGAGCATGAGGTAGAGAGAGGAAGGGAGGTGGGGGAGCAGCTGAAGCATGGCGGGGGGGGGAGGAAGGGAACTGGCTAAGCAGCCAGTAGCGGGGTGGCTACCAGATGGAGGGCTGTGAGGGAATCCCTCCAATCCCCCTGTGTGCCACTGCTGTGAAAATTACAGTTCCCAGGTAAAACTGCATCACTGGTCACTGCAATCAACCCATGCCAGATGTCTCCTTTAGCTTGACCCCTTATCTATAAAAGATGGCCACAGAATGGGTTGGATCCAGACTAAGTTGGCAGCCTCCACTGATTCTTCATGTTGCTCCTAAGGGTCCCCTATCCACCACCATCATTTCATGAAGATCAGTGGAAGGGGGTGAGTCAGGAAAATTCTGTTACACTGGTGGAAAATTTAGTCTGAATCCAACCACATATTAGGACCTGTGAGCAGGAGGAGGTTACTTTAGGGTTAGGAGGTGATTTAAAGTCCAGTTTCAATTGTACACAGAGGCAAGGACAGGCCTAGTTACAGACATGCCATGGCAAGCTACACTTCCTCAAAGGAAGCTCCTGGCATGAAAATTAAATCTCATGATTGAACTTTCCAAAGGCACAAATCCTCTTATGGGGGTGGGGTGGGGGAATCCTCCTGCACAAATCTCTTTGAAATGAACAGGTGCTGTGGAGCTGTGTAGTGACAGAAGTAAAGGAGATGTTCAAGTGGTTCTACATCATGGTGTTTATTTACCATGATGCCTTATTACAACATAGGTGTTCTCTTCTGCATAAAACACAGGAAGTTTGCTAGTACTAAGACAAACAAAGGAACACAATGCTGCCCCCTAGTCCTAGATCCTTGACATACCCTTTATCTTTTGTTTTTACAGGTCATGAGATGGCAATTCCTCCATGTGCTATTGTCAGAGAGAATGCCTGCAGCTTGAGCCCCCCACCCCTTCATGTCATTCAGGAGATCTGTGGTTTAATGTGAAAATCTTATGATTTGAAACTAGTGAGCTACTCAAAAGACACATTATATATACTCAGGTTTCTTCTGACCTGACTTCTAGGTGTTGGTTCTTTCAGAGCGATCCGGCATCAAGGAATTCCATGACCCAGATTTCATGTGTGATACAATCACCTACCCCTAACCCCAGCACTGAGCACATGGAAACAGCACTTTAGAGCAATAAAACATAGCGACCAAACAATTGCCTTCAAAATCTCCTGGGTTTTCATACTGTGTTTTCACATTTAGAATTCTGAATTAAAACTTCCTACATCCAACCTAGACCTGAATTCTGATGTTAGCTAAACTTATTTTATTTAGCTCCTGGCCTTTTTGCAACTGCTTTGAAAATGTTTGTGGAAATCTCATGTTTCTCATTTTTCCCCCCAGGACAGGAGAATAAAAGCCAGAAACAATGCTTTTTGAGTTAGAGAGATCCTTAAAAAGGTCTCGAGACTGTGCAAATATATTTTTTTTCTTAATGGAAAGAAGAAATCCCTACAAGAACAACTGAACAATATTGCATGTCCTTCAGAATTCTTCTCATATGATTGGGCTTATAAATTCCCTCTGCTTTCAGGGAGTCAGTCTCTCTTTCCCCCACTTTTTGTTACTCGCTGTTTCAGCAGGATCTCATGTTTTTGCTAGGGGTGTGCAAGCCAAAAATTTTCGGCTATAGCCGAAAGTAGAAAGCCGAAAGAAGATTCTCTATCGTTAAAGCCGAAAGCCGAAACAAGAATCTCTTTCGGCTTTCGGGATTCTTTCGGCATTATTTCGGCATTCTTTCGGCTTTTTTCTATGGGAAAATGCCTCCGTCTTCCAGGACGCCTGGAGGAGGCATTTTCCCACCAAATAAGCCCAAAATTGGTGGGGACCTTCCTCTAACCCTTCTCTAACATCCACCCAAGTTTCAGACAGATTGGACTTTGGGGGGCCATGTTATGGCCCCCCAAAGCAGGTCCCCCCATCCTCCCATAAGAAAGCGAAGGAGCAGCATATTGTTAGCATGCTGCTGCTCATCTTTCTTCATTATTTCCTATGGGGAAAAAATGAAGAGGCAGGCTTCCACTTCCAGGGGTGGCATTTTGCATGCAAAATGCCCCCCAACCCTCTGGGGCCCTTCTCCCACCCCTCCTCCCACCCCCCACCAAGGCTCAGCCTGCTCCCACTTGGGGGGGCATTTCATGGCCTCCCCAAGTAGATGCTCTGCTCTCATCTCTACCACTGACAGCTGGGGGAGGCTTGTGTTGCCAGGGGTGGCATTTTGCATGCAAAATGCCCCCCAGCCCTCTGGGGCCCTTCTCCCACCCTTCCTCCCACCCCCCACCAAGGCTCAGCCTGCTCCCACTTGGGGGGGGGCATTTCATGGCCTCCCCAAGTAGGTCCTCTCAGCCCCTAAAGTCCACCCCTTACAGCCCCACACAAACCCAATTCCCCCCCAGCTGCCACACACAGACCCAAATCCCCACATTAGCCCCTCACAGACCCAAATCCACCCCCACCTGCCCCACACCCATAACCCCAGGAACAGGCTGGCAAAGGCCAGCCCTCTCCCTTTGTTCCCTATGCTGGGAACTTCTAAACTCTCTTTCCCTGGGCAATTCTGGACAGCCCAGGGGTGCCACAATGGTGGGCACACTTCTGAGTGCCAGCTGGTCCCTGTGAAAGAGCACCTGAACCACAGACACCCTCCCTCAAATTCCCCCACCACCTACAGAGATGGCTGGCCAGCCAGCCCCATTGTTCCCTATGATGGGAACCAACTGCACAACAAAGAATAAAACACGAACAACACAAAATAAAGTTTTTTAAAAATTATTTTCTCCCTTTCAAAGTACAAGTAGGCAAAGCATTATGACACATTACACCAGCAGTCCCCCACACAGAAAAATTAACACAACTCACTTAACATCAGAGAATCACAAAACACGATTCCTGTCAAAAACACTTTATTTCTTGAACAGCTTTAGGATACACAGCAGGGGAGCACACCAAAGGGCATGGCAGCACTATCTTACACAAAAATAACACAACTCACTTAACATCAGAGAATCACAAAAGCACATTTCCTGTCAAAAACACTTTATTTCTTGAACAGCTTTAGGCTACACAGCAGGGGGGGGGGACACCAAAGGGCATGGAAGCAGTATCTTACACAAAAATAACACAACTCACTTCACATTAAAGAATCACCCCAAAAAATTGCTGTCAAAAGCACTTTATTTCTGTAACTGCTTTAGGTTACACAGTAGGAAGGCACCACAGAGCAGGAAAGCAGTGTACTACACAAAAATAACACAACTCACTTCACATCAGAGAATCACACAAACACAATTGCTGTCAAAAACGGTGAAGTGGGTTGTATTATTTTTTGTAGTACATTGCTATCATGCCCTGTTGTGCCCTCCTACTGTGTAACCTAAAGCTGTTCAAGAAATAAAGTGTTTTTGCCAGGAATTGTGTTTTTGTGATTCTCTGATGTTAAGTGAGTTGTGTTATTTTTGTGTAAGGTAGTGCTGCCATGCCCTTTGGTGTTCCCCCCTGCTGTGTAACCTAAAGCTGTTCAAGAAATAAAGTGTTTTTGACAGGAATCGTGCTTTGTGATTCTCTGATGTTAAGTGAGTTGTGTTATTTTTGTGTAAGATAGTGCTGCCATGCCCTTTGGTGTTCCCCCCTGCTGTGTAACCTAAAGCTGTTCAAGAAATAAAGTGTTTTTGACAGGAATCATGCTTTGTGATTCTCTGACGTTAAGTGAGTTGTGTTATTTTTCTGTGTGGGGGACTGCTGGTGTAATGTGTCATAATGCTTTGCCTACTTGTACTTTGGAAGGGAGAAAAAAAAATTTAAAACTTTATTTTGTGTTGTTCTTGTTTTATTCTTTGTTGTGCAGTTGGTTCCCATCATAGGGAACAATGGGGCTGGCTGGCCAGCCATCTCTGTAGGTGGTGGGGGAATTTGAGGGAGGGTGTCTGTGGTTCAGGTGCTCTTTCACAGGGACCAGCTGGCACTCAGAAGTGTGCCCACCATTGTGGCACCCCTGGGCTGTCCAGAATTGCCCAGGGAAAGAGAGTTTAGAAGTTCCCAGCATAGGGAACAAAGGGAGAGGGCTGGCCTTTGCCAGCCTGTTCCTGGGGTTATGGGTGTGGGGCAGGTGGGGGTGGATTTGGGTCTGTGAGGGGCTAATGTGGGGATTTGGGTCTGTGTGTGGCAGCTGGGGGGGAATTGGGTTTGTGTGGGGCTGTAAGGGGTGGACTTTAGGGGCTGAGAGGACCTACTTGGGGAGGCCATGAAATGCCCCCCCAAGTGGGAGCAGGCTGAGCCTTGGTGGGGGGTGGGAGGAAGGGTGGGAGAAGGGCCCCAGAGGGCTGGGGGGCATTTTGCATGCAAAATGCCACCCCTGGCAAGACAAGCCTTCCCCAGCTGTCAGTGGTAGAGAAAAGAGCACCTACTTGGGGAGGCCATGAAATGCCCCCCCCCAAGTGGGAGCAGGCTGAGCCTGGGTGGGGGGTGGGGGGAAGGGTGGGAGAAGGGCCCCTGAGGGCTTGGGGGCATTTTGCATGCAAAATGCCACCCCTGGCAACACAAGCCTCCCCCAGCTGTCAGTGGTAGAGATTAGAGCACCTACTTGGGGAGGCCATGAAATGGCCCCCCCAAGTGGGAGCAGGCTGAGCCTTGGTGGGGGGTGGGAGGAGGGGTGGGAGAAGGGCCCCTGAGGGTGAGGGGGCATTTTGCATGCAAAATGCCACCCCTGGCAAAGGAAGCCTGCTTCTTCATTTTTCCCCATAGGAAATAATGAAGAAGATGAGTAGCAGCATGCTAACAATGTGCTGCTCCTTCGCTTTCTTATGGGAGGATGGGGGGACCTGCTTTGGGGGGCCATAACATGGCCCCCCAAAGTCCAATCTGTCTGAAACTTGGGTGGTTGTTAGAGAAGGGTTAGAGGAAGGTCCCCACCAATTTTGGGCTTATTCGGTGGGAAAATGCCTCCCCCAGACATCCGGGAAGACGGAGGCATTTTCCCATTGAAAAGCCGAAAGAAAGCCGAAAGAATCCCGAAACGTTTCGGCTTTTTTCTTTCGGCTACCCGAAACGTTTCGGCATTCCCCGAAACGTTTCGGCATTCCCCAAAAGAAGCCGAAACACTTTTGTTTCGGCATTCTTTCAGCATTCTGAATGCCGAAACGCACATCCCTAGTTTTTGCGTCTACCGCTTCCCAACACTCTGCACAACTGTTAGCACAGCGCTTTGGAGAAGTGGGCAGTGCTTCAAAAAGGACACAGTCTGATGCAACACCTAGAGGAGGACTAAAGACCAAGACCCATTAAACCAAATGCAGCCCTACTTGCTTTTGTTGACTGCCCGGGACTTCAAAAACGAGGGTATCGTCACGCACCTGACAGATGGAAATGCAGGGCTGGAGGGCTGGATGTGGCTTGGGGGTGAGTATTCATGTAGTGCAGGCCTGGGCAACAGAGGTGGGTTCACATCCTCACTGCGCTATGAAATAACACAAGCAAGTCTCTGTTTCTCTCAGTTCCTCACAGGTCTATAGTGAAGCTGAAAAGCTCTGGAGGAAGCTCAAGATACAACCAAAAGAAAAGAACATTGAAGACTGCCACCCAAGCAAGCTCAGTGGTGCCTACAATTCAATTCAGCTATTTCTACACAGGTGTCAATGGGCTACATCAGCCCAGAATGGAATAAGAACAACTGGAGCCAGTTCAATGAGATTTTCTTCCCTTGCTTCTTCCCTTGATTGGTCCCCAATCAGAAATATAGTCTCTGTTATTCTTTAGGGATTACCATTTAATCAGAAAGCAACTTTTGAATTTTATTTCACAAGTTCCTCCTGCTTTCAAAGGCAAACAAATACATATAGAAAAGCCCTGCACATGCACACCTAGCTAAGTACTCTTTGGCTGATTAAAAATAAGAAAAGCTCTTCTGGCAAAACCAGAAGCCTTTGTGGAAGCTGCACAACACAAGGAGCGTTGGGCCAAAGGAACTTAGAAGCCATGCTTGCGAACTTCTAAGGAAGGCAGGGCAAATAGGCCTCATAATATCAGCCACCCATATATAATATAAATTATACATACATATTATATATGTAAGTACCCCCACACATATTGTTTAGAACACTAGTATGTTGTATGTTCAAAGTAAACAGCAAAAACGTTCACAGAATCTATAAATATGAATCAACTAAGGAAATAAGTTCGTGTTTATTTATTTAAAAAAGCAATTGTGCCCATCAGAAATAAGAGAAGTATCTTATTTCTGATGGGCACAATTGCTTTTTTAAATAAATAAACACGAACTTATTTCCTTAGTTGATTCATATTTATAGATTCTGTGAACGTTTTTGCTGTTTACTTTGAACATACAACATACTAAAGCAATTTCAAGAATGCATAAATTGTTATTGAAGTGGTACATAGAAGATGAAACAGTCAAGGTACAGATGGTAAAGAGGGCAATAAATTGTAATAATGAAATAATGATGGAAGCGTGGGAACAATTGTGGAAAAACAGGTTAAAAATATCAACATGTACTAGTATAAGAGAGAATGGCTATAAAATGATATATAGATGGTATTTAACACCGAAAAATTAGCCATAGCCAATAAACAGCTATCCAATAAGTGTTGGAAACGTAAGGAGCATGAGGGCTCTCTATTTCATATGTGGTGGACTTGCTGAAAGACTAGAGACTTTTGGACCAAAATTTGTGTTGAGATGTCTTTGATACTCCAGTATAATGTTGTTAAAAACCCAGAAATGTTGTTAATATCTTTGCATTTAGAAGTTGTTAATAGAAATGATAAGACATTGTTATATTATATGATAACAGCAGCAAGAATGTTATATGCTCAATACTGGAAGAAAGAAGAAATACCTGAAATTGAAGAATGGACAAGGAAATTGTTGTACATGGCTGAAATGGACAAGTTAACAAGAAATCTGGAAGATCAAGATCCGAAAAGGTTTTTGGAAGACTGGAAAAAACTAAAAAAATATATGGAAAAGAGATGGGATGTTAAGGGACAATTATGGTCTTTCGAAGGGTTTTAAAGATATTAAGTAAGATAAGATATAGTTAAGATCTTTACCAATAACGAGACAAGAACAACTATAGTATAGAAATAATGTGATAATAATAATGGGGGGTTGGAGTGCTGTTGGAAGTCAACATGGAAAAGGGGGAGGGGTGGGTGGGGAAATAAAGCTGTGGGAAATTAAATGAATTGTACATGTATTTTAATTTGATTGTATTGACCCATCCAATAAAAATTATTAACAACAACAGAAAAAGAAATAAGATACTTCTCCACTTTTGCCTTGGTGTTACAGGAAAGATTTTCTAACCCAGAATATGTCATAACCCCATCATCCCACAGTGATCAGGCACTGACTATGAGCAGGAGGCACAGAGTACCCATGCGCCTCTCTGGTCATGCAACTCCACCCGCAGAGGAACTGAGCACTGACATGGATAATTAAAGGACCCCCTTGCAGATATCCAGCTATAGCTAATCCTCTGGGCAGGGTATTTCCTCCCTCTGAACTGAATCTTCTCGAAGAACTCTCATGCCATATATCCAAGGCTTCCATCATCTCCCATACCATGTCATCAGAGACACCAATGGAATTATCAGGAACTATCAAATGATGCAAAACTGAGGGTGCAAAACTCAAGGTTAAGGGACTGTCCATTTAAGAGTCCCATTCTTCAGAAAGCATACATAGACTGTGTTGGAAAATGGGACTGGTGCAGAGAAATAAGGATGAAGTCAAGCTCTGAAACTGGTTGGGGGACGCTTTTTGGAGCTGGGCTTGGTACTGCAGATTTCATCTCCTGCCCTGCTTGTCCTGCCTCCTCATTTTAATGTGATGCCTGGCCTCATGTAGAATATTTCCCTATTGGTTATGTGACTGTCCTTACATCTATAATTGCTCTCTGCCTCCCAGGAAGGAAAGTTCAACTGACGTAACACACATACCCTGAAAATTCCAGCCTAACAAGAGTGAGAATGGAGTTCCTTGGATTATCATATGGCTAGATACTATAGGAAGTTCTTACCCACAAAGTAATGTTCCTGAACCTTTACTCTACTTACTTAAATAGTGTATTAAAACACAATCAAGTGATTAAAACAACATGAAAAGGGGAAGGAAGGGGTCAATACACTAAAAGAGAAACAGCATGGAGCAACACCCGCTGGAGAACACACTTGAACACCCGGAGAGATGCCCACCACCCCTGCATCCTAATGCAATCTCTAAACCTAAGACACATAGGCTGTTAATCCAAAGGACATGCTCCTGTGAGTAAGCCCCATTGAATAACATGAAACTTACTTCTGAGTAAGCCTGCTTACTATTGCTCCAACAATTACTTATAGAAAAAGACCTAGAATCACACATCATCGCCATCGGTACTAGAAGGTACTCCACCTTCCAAGAAAAATATATAAGGTTTTCACTACAGAACTCTCAAGGGATAGAGCCATGCTGCTCCAGGGTTACAGTGAATCACAGCCAGGGGTGTCTTTCACTGTTCACTAGAAGCTCGGACCGTACATGTCACTCTAGCCTTTTCCCCCCATTGTCTCTCTATGGAGTTAGTACTTAGTTTGCCAGGGCTGAACCAAGGGATGCATGCCTCTCCTCTTCCTCTACAAATCAATGTCAAAACTCAAATGGATTTTAATGGAGCAGGATAGCAGCCTAAGTCTACAAAAAAGCCTGAAGAGAGCTGTTCTCAGTCACTGTGAAATTCCCTTCCCTCTGCCAAAGTCCCTCTCTAAGAGTCCCACTAAACACTGGACATTTTATGATGACTAGGAGATGGAGGTAGGCTGCAAAGCATATATACAGAAAGATAGGTAGGCAGGTAGGTAGGATGGGAAAGAAAGAAAGAAAGAAAGAAAGAAAGAAAGAAAGAAAGAAAGAAAGAAAGAAAGAAAGAAAGAAAGAAAGAAAGAAAGAAAGAAAGAAAGAAAGAAAGAAAGAAAGAAAGAAAGAAAGAAAGAAAGAAAGAAAGTCATTTTAAGGGGCAAAGATGAAGAACAAGAAAAGATCAAGGGAAGGGCATATTCTGTACTAACAGGCTTGGCAGGCTGATTGCCTGCTGACCTCTGGGGCAGAATCAAAAAAGGGCAAGGTCTCCTAAGCAGATACGCCCACCAGGGACAGACCACTATCTCAGGTTGGCTCACTAACTCAGTAACTATGGATATAAGCTATTAAATGAGCCTGTGAAATCAGTACACATGTCAGAAGCACAAATCCCTTTGCTTCCAAAAGGGTTGATGGTTTCATCTGTGCTTGTAACATATTTCTAGTTATTATGCTTCTCAGTTACACCCCCCCACCCCCAATATTTCCAGAATCTGGCCTTGAACCTTGCTGTGAATTTCATCACATGCATCCTCTCGCCTGAAAACAGGGGGTGAACTCTTGAACATACATTCACTGCTCTAAAAAGACATTTCAGAAACTGAAAACCCACCACAGAATGTGCGATCAAAATACTTTTATCACATTTAAAGCATTAGGACTGTCTTCACCTTTCAAATGTTGAAAATGTAAGATTTGCGACATAACCCTAGAAACTTAAAAATTGCAGATATTATGTTACATAAATTTATAACCTAAATTATGGGGGGAAATTGTGGAAATGCTCCTAACACATCCTTCCAAACATAAATTGTTTTCACAGATGTGTTTCCACAAATGCTTGGGGCATCACAAATTCAGTCTTTAAGCCAGCCTAAAGGAGGGGCAGGAACGGAATTTAATTGTGATTACTGATGGCCACAGGGTGAGAAATATTCCCTCCTTATTGAAATATGAGTGTCATACAGATAATCCTAGATAATCTGACCATAAAAAATCCTCATTTCTTTTATTAATAAAGCCATTAACAGAGATTCAAGTCTGTTAAATCATTAGCAGAGATTTAAATGCATGGGGTGAAAAGGAATGGTTTTCTTTTCCAGTTGCATAGTCTGATAAATGATACCAGCACAAAAGTCTAGCATATTAATAACTTCTTTCACTGGTTAAAATGCACAAAACTGACAGTGGAAAATGAAAGTTTGCCACTATGGTAAATGAGACATCTTCCCTGTGAAGTACAAAACACCCATTTGTCATACTAATTGATGAATGCACATTGTATTTCTCTTATAATATGTCAGTGGGAACAATCCATCAGAACTGGATCCTGCGCAAGGCCCATTGATTGTAGAGAAGCAATAAAATGCAGGCATCTCGGGTTGCTACTTCTGAACCATCCCCTGAAGTTGTCCCTTTACCAGCATGCTGTTGGTAAGGGGCAGCTAGCTCCATGTAACAAAATTAGGGTTGCCAGCCTCCAGGTAGTGGCTGGAGATCTCCCGGAATTACAACTGGTCTCCAGCCCACAGAGATCAGTTCACCTGGAGAAAATGGCTACTTTGGAGGGGGGGTGGACTCTATGGAATTAAGCCATGCCAAAGTCCTTTTCCTCCCCAAACCCCACTTTCTCCAGGTTTCACCCCCCAGATCTCCAGGAATTTCCTAACTTGGAGCTGGCAACCCTAAACAAAATGCTTCACCTGTGCTGATTGCTGCTCGTCTAAGCTCTGTTACAACTACAGGAGTAGGCCAGCCTGCTTTTTTTCTGACCAGACAGACTTTCAAAGAACTACTGTAGGGTGTTTTCTGCATATGGCTTTTCCAACAGCTCTGGCCCAATACCACACTGATTTTTCTTCAGAGTTCTGCACGCAAGCTCAATATACCCCAATTCAGTCTCCCAACTGCTTCCCATATTTTTTTGCATTCTGCATGGGAAAAGGCTGCAGCTGCTGCAGAACTGATCTTTCCCCAGCTTTTGTGCAGCTTTTCTCCCTGCACACACACACAATTTCCGGCCCCCCCAAACAAAGTCAAACCATGGCTTTTTTGAAGAGCAGACTGCTTTCTTCAGTGTGAGGCCCAGCTCTGGCCCTGTCTTTCATCCTCCTCTTTAACCCCCTGCACCCGGACAGGTTGAACAGGAACCAAACCAGGTTTTTTTTTCCTTTTTTTTTTTAAACAGCAACATTGCCACTTTGGTGCCTAAAACAAACAAACAAACAAAAACCCTTACAATTGATAGGGGGGGGGAAGGCTGCAATATGGCTAACTGAATCCCAGTTGATATTTTGAAGTTTCCCTCTGTGCTTCCTGTACTTTTTAGTCCATTCTTTTTTGTTTGTTTTTAAATAGCAACTTTACAACTTGCTGTCTTAAAAATAACAAAACCAAAATCCTTTTAAGTTTCCTCATCTGATCAGCTGACACTTCTTCAGCCAATCAACCAACGAAACTGACACGTTCCCCAGAAAGCCCCCAGCAAAAACAGGGCATTTTCCAGTGCAGAAAAAATAGACAACACTTTGCTTCGACCCTTTCAAGTACAAAATTACAGGGGCCCAAAGCGAATTGAATCCTCACGGATCGAATATTCAGAAAAGTGTAAGTGTACATGCATAAAACACCGAGGTGTTCTGAACAGACTGAACATGCCAAGTGTTATTTTTGAATTCCTTTATTTTTAACAACAGGAAACGTTTTGCCATCCTCTTTAAAAGTTGATGCAGTTTCAAAATCAGTTTGCCACATGCATGGATGGGCACTGAAGGCTACTTATAACATTCTTTAGATCATAGTCTTTGTATCTATTATAATAAAATGCAGCCAATTTGGTTTTTTTTTTAATTAATGTGTTCAGAGCTGGCTTCAAGTTACATATCACTATAACCAAAACTTATAAAACAGTCTGAAAATATTGTATTTATCATTTATTTCTAGATGCCCTGCGCTTCTTCCAACGGACTTGGCACAAAATACAAAGAGGCCAGGGGCACCAAACTTACTTGTTACAATCTGACATAACTTGGTTGGCCATACCATAAATTATCAAAATGCTTTAAAAAGTACTCATTTTATTAATACCCTACTGATAGTTTAAGGAGTAGACAACCTCAGGGCCAGTTCCCTTCTTACTCCTGAGTTCTTCTGCAATTCCCCAAGTTGCAGTCACTGGTTTTTCTTTCATCATTCCTGAACCTGTAAAAATGTCTAAGCTCAGACTTCAGCTGAAACAGTTGGAGAAAATGGCTGAAGGCAATATTACAGAAGGGTGGAGAAAGAAGGCCAGGAGCAAGTACACGGAAGCAAGCAGTACATACACACAGAGGTGAGTGGGAGTTGCTTGCTTCTGTGTGGTTGTGAACTCCTTCTTGAATGCCCCAACTCTCATGATACAGGTAATGTGGCAGCTGATCCTTTAGTTTTAAACATATGGAACCAATAAAAAAATCTCCCTCCCCCCATATTTGTAGTCTACAGTGGTACCATCCATTCTACATCCCATTTCTACTTCACAAGGAGGGACAAGCAAAAATTGTGTGTGTGTGGGGGGGGGGGGGGAATTCCAGGGAATCGTGCCAAGTTTCTTGCCCCTCTCCACTGTACAAAGCCTTCCCCTTTTGGGTCTTGGAGGAGAAAGGTCAGGGGGGCAAAGGGCAAGAGAACTGGGGAGGGAAGGGGGCCGAAGGAGAAAGGTATTTGGTGAGAGCAAAAGGGAAAGGTGTTTGGAAAGTCCCTCCCCCCACTCCCAAAGATCCTTCCCATTCCCCCCTCCACCTTGTGGCTCCTAGATGGATCTTGGGCCACTAAGTGTCGCTGCACCAGGGCTCTCCTAGCCTCAGAGTGGGTTACTGCTGCCAGGCTTGCGCCCTCCTGGCCTTGGGGCTGCTTGGTTCTGTCACACTCGGCCTTGGTGTAGCTCACTACAGCAGTGCTTTTCTGACCTTGGCACAGCTGCATCTGCACCATTTGAGCTTGGTGTGACTTGCTGCTGCAATGCCCAGGCTCTCCTGGTCTAGGGCAGCTTTTTTTCTGCAGTGTCCATCCTCAGCACAGTTCACTGAGGCAGCACCCGGGCTCTCTCGACCTCAGCACTTCTCACTGCCATGGAAATGTGACGCTTCTGTTCTCAGCGCAGCTCACTTCCATGGCACCCAGCCCCAGTATGGCTCACTTCTTCCATGCCCAGCCTCAGACAAGTTCAGGGGTGGAACCCCTCTCTCCCACCATGTCTGCCAAGTACACAGCGAACTTACGCTTACAGAGTGAACTATGTTTTTTATGTTTTTCATTTTTTGGACTCCCCACACCCATTCCTTTCTATTTTCAATTTTTTCTCCAAGTCTGAGGGGTTTCCCAAGTTCGAAGAAAAATGTTCCTTGTGTCATGGTGGCCCAATCCACAGATTTATGTATCTGCAAATCAAGGTCACTTGGCTTTTAGTATATAAGATTCTTCTGCATGCCCAAACTAGCTGGCTGTCAAACATACACACTACACACTGTGCTGTAATAGTTAAGAGTGTTGAGCGAGAATCTGAGAGACCTGAGTTTGAATCCCCACCCCACTCCACCATGGAATCTTGCTGGGAGACCTAGCTCAGTCAGTCTCTCTTAGCTAACCTACCTCACGGGGTTGTAGTGAGAATAAACTTGAGGTGAATGGTTTAAGCTGCTTTGAGTCCCCATTGGGGAGAAAAGTGGGGTACAAATGAAGTAAATAAATCCTGTGAGAACAAATTCCATGAATTAATTATGCCTTGTGTGAAGAAACACTTCCTCTTGTTAGTTATTAACTGATTCTCAGTCAGTCTCTAGCTATGAAGCTGAGTTTCTTAACTTTATATATATATATATATATATATATATATATATATATATATATATATATATATATATATATATATATATATATACACACACACACACACACACACATATGTGTGTGTGTGTGTGTGTGTGTGTGTGTGTGTGTGTGTGTCCAAATCCTGACAGTCTCTATCCTTTTATCTTACGAAAGATGCTCAAGTGAAAAGTTTAAGTGCCCCTTTCTGTACCTTCTCTAGAGTGGTGATATCCTTTTCAAGTTGGTAGATCTAGAGGAGTTAGCCATGTTAGTCTGTAGCCGCAAAACAGTAAAGCGCCTTTAAGACTAACCAACTTTATTGTAGCATAATCTTTCGAGAACCACATCTCTCTTCGTCAGATGCATGGAGGGTATGAAGAAACTGGCCAGAGATATATAGGTGGTGAGGGAAGGGGGGAGTAGATGCAAATCAGTTGCAAAAGTCATGAAAGAGGTATAGTGCACAAAACGCCCCTCCCTGTCCTGCCTATAGAGCTTATACATTATCCCATGGATTTCCCCATCCCACCATGTTTCTGAGACATCCATCTCCTCCTTGACTAAATTCTGGTTAGCACCAAACACGCCAGCTCACCCATCTCGGCTCAGAGGCTTCTAGCATTGTCATACAGACACCTGTGTGTCTCCCTCTCCAACAACCCTCACCTCCCTCTGCCTCCGCACAAAGCCCTCCTTTGCCACCCTACTCTCACTCCCAAGTTCTACTGCACTCCCACCAATATTATCCCAGGTGTTTTACACTATTGTCCCTTTGGACTTACTTGTCCCAAACTCGAGGCCTCCCAGCTTCTGTCAACATTCCCCCTGGGATTACTTTAAAAGCTGCTCTGTCACTTTTTTTTGATACTAAGCACCAACAGTGTGGTTCCCTTTGGGGTGAAATGAAAGCTGTCTCTTTTGTGCAGGTTTGGCTTATCCCAGAAAGTTCTCCAGTGCCTAACAAATCTAAATCCTTCCTCCTGGCATCATTTTCTCATCCACGCTTTGAGACTCATAATCTTTGCCTGTTTAGCTAGCTAGCCCTGCACATGGAACCGATAGCAATTCTGAGAGTTGCTTTCTGCTTGATAACCTAGCTGACTAGTAACCTAAACAGAACTTCCAGGTGGCAACGGGAGGCACAAAGAAACAGCCACAGAGAAGAGTCCAATCTTGTTGCAAAATACATGCATGTCTGATCACATGGAGGACAAGAGGCAGGACAAGCAGTCTATCTTTGACAGACGTATTATGAAAAATGGCTCTCAGTGCCACAGGGAGGGATGAAGAAGAAATATAAATATCTTTCCTTATTGCTTCTACTGTAGATACAATGCATATGCAATGGGCCATTTTCTGTTATTCGTTATGTGTCTTCAGGCAGACCTGCAGATTTCTCTGAGGTTTAAAGACTGGAATGCATTATCTCTCACAGCAACAGTAGCAAACTGAAGGTTATAAATTATTTCACGTTTACCAACAGACGTGGTTTTCTACCCCCATGCACACACTGTCTGGTTAGAATTATGGCCTCAAGAAACACAAGCAAACTGAGAGATACCCTCCCTGTCAATGCTGACATCAATTTTTTTTCATCTATGCATTTTAAAACAAAAACACTGCTATATTCCTAGCACATCAGGAAGTCTGCAGCATTCGGTCCTGAATCCAGATTCCCATCTTCCAAAGGCCCCAGAACAATCAGACCTTATTCAAGGCTTCTAATTCACAAGCAAAGGTCTAAGGCCAGGGAAAATGTGGAATGTTCTTTATGACCTCTGTCCAATTCATCCACTTTGCCTTGAATTTTCTGCTTATTTACAAAATGAAATACTGATTTATTATTATTACTACTACTACTATTACTACTACTACTGTTGTTGTTTGTTGTTGTTGTTGTTGTTGGAGAGAACAATAAGATCTTTTTTTTTTATTGACAGTAGGTACGAACACACTGGAAATAATAAATGCAACAGTGAATGCAGAAGACACCAGTCACCATAATAATAGAGGTCACCACCAAGTTATCAGAGACTGGAAGAAAATGACCATTCTCTCTCCTTTCAAAATTCTCTTTGATAAGGATGTATAAAAGACTATGCAATGGATTTAGCTTTCCTCAACTTTTTTGTTGTATGAGTAATGACTAGGGATGTGCGTTTCGGCTTTCTGAATGCCGAAAGAAAGCCGAAACAAAAGTGTTTCGGCTTCTTTTGGGTTAGCCGAAACGTTTCAGAGAAAGCCGAAACGTTTCGGTTTAGCCGAAAGAAAAAAAGCCGAAACGTTTCGGCTTCTTTAGGCTTTCTTTCGGCTTTTCAATGGGAAAATGCCTCCGTCTTCCCGGACGTCTGGGGGAGGCATTTTCCCACCGAATCAGCCCAAAATTGGTGGGGACCTTCCTCTAACCCCTCTCTAAAAAAACCCCAAGTTTCAGACCGATTGGACTTTGGGGGGCCATGTTATGGCCCCCCAAACCAGGTCCCCCTATCCTCCCATAAGAAAGTGAAGGAGCAGCATATTGTTAGCATGCTGCTGCTCATCTTCTTCATTATTTCCTATGGGGAAAAAATGAAGAAGCAGGCTTCCTTTGCCAGGGGTGGCATTTTGCATGCAAAATGCCCCCTTACCCTCAGGGGCCCTTCTCCCACCCTTCCTCCCACCCCCCACCAAGGCTCAGCCTGCTCCCACTTGGGGGGGCCATTTCATGGCCTCCCCAAGTAGGTGCTCTGCTCTCATCTCTACCACTGACAGCTGGGGGAGGCTTGTCTTGCCAGGGGTGGCATTTTGCATGCAAAATGCCCCCCAGCCCTCAGGGGCCCTTCTCCCACCCCTCCTCCCACCCCCCACCAAGGCTCAGCCTGCTCCCACTTGGGGGGGCCATTTCATGGCCTCCCCAAGTAGGTCCTCTCAGCCCCTAAAGTCCACCCCTTACAGCCCCACACAAACCCAATTCCCCCCCAGCTGCCACACACAGACCCAAATCCCCACATTAGCCCCTCACAGACCCAAATCCACCCCCACCTGCCCCACACCCATAACCCCAGGAACAGGCTGGCAAAGGCCAGCCCTCTCCCTTTGTTCCCTATGCTAGGGACTTCTAAACTCTCTTTCCCTGGGCAATTCTGCACAGCCCAGGGGTGCCACAATGGTGGGCACACTTCTGAGTGCCAGCTGGTCCCTGTGAAAGAGCACCTGAACCACAGACACCCTCCCTCAAATTCCCCCACCACCTACAGAGATGGCTGGCCAGCCAGCCCCATTGTTCCCTATGATGGGAACCAACTGCACAACAAAGAATAAAACACGAACAACACAAAATAAAGTTTTTTAAAAATTATTTTCTCCCTTTCAAAGTACAAGTAGGCAAAGCATTATGACACATTACACCAGCAGTCCCCCACACAGAAAAATTAACACAACTCACTTAACATCAGAGAATCACAAAACACGATTCCTGTCAAAAACACTTTATTTCTTGAACAGCTTTAGGATACACAGCAGGGGAGCACACCAAAGGGCATGATAGAAGTGTGCTACACAAAATAATACAACCCACTTCACCGTTTTTGACAGCAGTTGTGTTTGTGTGATTCTCTGATGTGAAGTGAGTTGTGTTATTTTTATGTAGTACACTGCTTTCATGCCCTGTTGTGCCTTCCTACTGTGTAACCTAAAGCAGTTAAGGAAATAAAGTGCTTTTGACAGCAATATTTTGGGGTGATTCTCTGATGTTAAGTGAGTTGTGTTATTTTTGTGTAAGATACTGCTGCCACCCCTGGCAAGACAAGCCTCCCCCAGCTGTCAGTGGTAGAGATGAGAGCAGAGCACCTACTTGGGGAGGCCATGAAATGCCCCCCCCCAAGTGGGAGCAGGCTGAGCCTTGGTGGGGGGTGGGAGGAAGGGTGGGAGAAGGGCCCCTGAGGGTAAGGGGGCATTTTGCATGCAAAATGCCACCCCTGGCAAAGGAAGCCTGCTTCTTCATTTTTTCCCCATAGGAAATAATGAAGAAGATGAGCAGCAGCATGCTAACAATATGCTGCTCCTTCACTTTCTTATGGGAGGATAGGGGGACCTGATTTGGGGGGCCATAACATGGCCCCCCAAAGTCCAATCGGTCTGAAACTTGGGGTTTTTTTAGAGAGGGGTTAGAGGAAGGTCCCCACCAATTTTGGGCTGATTCGGTGGGAAAATGCCTCCCCCAGACATCCGGGAAGACGGAGGCATTTTCCCACTGAAAAAGCTGAAAGCCGAAAGCAAGCCGAAACAAAGCCGAAAGCCGAAACGGCTGGCTTATTCGAAAGAGATTCTTCTTTCGGCTTTCGGCTTTAGCCGAAATTTTTTGGCTTGCACACCCCTAGTAATGACTGTAGCAAACTACAACACAAACAGAACCAAATTTATAGATCGGTATTCTTTTTCAGCTAATCTCTTCACACTTGCTTTCTATAAAATGAGTCTTAGTTTAGCAATTGTTTCCTTACTATCAGTGCAATCCTAAGCAGAGTTACTCCAGTCTAAACCTCTGGGCAATCTGCTTTGGATTGCACTGTATATCACCTTCTCCCTAGGACTGTGGTTTTCAAATTTACTCTGTTCAGAGATTACTAGTTTGCATGCTGACTTGCCCATAAAGAAATACCTGCATAATTGCTGCACAATTCCTGCATGTTATAAAGGAATCTTGGGCCTACTCTAGGTAGGGCATACACAGTTCCTGTGAGGCAGTTTCTAAGATTCTTGGGCCTCATTGTTGCCCTGCTTGACTTGAAAGTGTGTCTTGAAAACAGCCAACATTCCCGTGATGGCACCTGGTTGTAGAAATCAGAAGGACTGTGGTTTTCATGGAAGCCTGTCTGCTACTGGTGGTCTCCAAATTAAAGGATTCTAAAGTCTAAGCTGTGCTGCCTCTTATTTAGGTCCCCATATACCAGCTATCAAAAGTTCAGGAAACATCAGTGTAATGTCTGTCTTTGACCTTATGATAGCTGTACTTTTCTTCTCTACAAACCCCCTCCCCTTTTTTTTTTAGAAAATGTATATCCTGATATCCTGACCTTCTAATGGACTTGGGATGACTAACAAGAACTAAAAACAGAACAACATCTACAATCCAAGAAGTAAAGCACTAAAAATCTCATCTGATAATGAACAACTAGAGACATTCTCCCCATACAACTCCCATAATCCACCACGTAACTTTCACCACAGTACAATTTCATCAGTCAACAACAGGCATAATGGATAACAACATCTCCATTTGCAAAATTCCTTAGCCCAGTAACTATCAGCAAAAGTTTGGTTTTACAAGCTTTCTGGAAGACGAAGAAGGAAGTGTTCTGATACATAGTATCCGGGAGGCTATTCCACAATTGGAGGAGGTGGCCACTGAGAAAGCCTGATTCTTGAACAAATCTAGCTGGACTACCTGTGATGGTCCAAAAAGATGGGGACCAAGCCTCAGTGGCAGAACATCTGCTTGGCATGTAGAAGATCCTGGGTTCATTCCCTGGCATCTCCAGTGAAAAGGATCAGATAATAGGTGATGGGAAAGACTGTCACCTGAGACCCTGGATAGCTGCTGCCAGTCTGAGTAGACAATACTGACCATGATGGGCCAATAGTCTGGTTCAGTATAACGCAGCTTCATGTGAGATTGTTGGGCCAATCTCAGTGTGAGCTTGGAGTTTTATAAAGAATGACAGGGGCCTGGTTCTCTTAAACCCTCAGCAGTTTAACAAGGGTGGTTTCTCCTTCCTCACTATTTTCTTTTTGTTGATATTCAGCTCTTCTCAATTCTCCATTCCTTCTGAAGCATTTTCAGTCCATAGATGGTCAGTTTTGTTTTGTTTTTTTATTTGGTTAATACACAAAATCAGAGGGAGGGTTGCACCCCTGTGAGGTCTTTTGAGTGCAAAGAACTAGGGGTGTGCAAATTGAAACAAGCAGAAAATACACATACAAATTTGGTTGGATAAAGGGGCTTCCAGAATGGCGAAACAAACTGGGAAATGAAGCAGAAATAAGCTCCCACCCTCCAAAGTCCACGTGTTCCAGTTCGGTTCTTACTGTGCAGCAGCAGCAGTATAGGCAGGCTCTGGCCCTAGGTCAGCAGTGGCAAGTGACAGCATTTTCCTTAACGGCAACCAGCCTAGCAGATCTTAAGGGGAGAGACTGAACCCTGTTGGCAGGAACGGGCATGTGTGCTTTGTGCATTAGTGCATTTCATTGTTGGATCAATTTGCAAAAGGCTTGCTTTGCACTAAGGAGGGGAGCAGCAGGTGGTATGGCACCATCAGCGTTGCCTCGTCAATTGATGGAAGCCCTA
Organism: Eublepharis macularius; assembly: GCF_028583425.1. Classification (NCBI taxonomy): domain Eukaryota; kingdom Metazoa; phylum Chordata; class Lepidosauria; order Squamata; family Eublepharidae; genus Eublepharis; species Eublepharis macularius. Next base: position 121,710,456 of record NC_072795.1, on the reverse strand, counting down.
GATCCAAAACTGAAATGGAAATTTTCTCAGTGCACACCTCTAATAGATACCTCTTTCCAGAGGTGCAGCGAGGTAATTTTAGATTCTGGACAATGTCTTATGCTCCTCTTCCATTTACAGACCTTAAGGTGTACTTCATACTGAAATTACTGCCTTCTCTAGAGCCCCGCTATCCTAATCCTATGACTTTCACCCCCAAATCCAGCCCTTATACAGCCACTGCACCTGCTTTGTTCATGTGTGACCTTTCTTTGTTGCTTTCATCATCCACAACAGAGTTCCGTCATCTTACATTTAGATAATGGCAAGGACCTGTGGGGGGCATCTCATTTTCCCTTCCTCTACCATGTCCTCTTTCCCTTCCCTGGCTGCCTCTATAGCCTCTCCCTCTTTCCTGCCACCTTCTCTCTTTCCCATCCATCTCTGTCTGCACCCTTCTCTTCAGCTTTCCCTCATTCCACCCCACCACCACACACAGCAGCCTCTCCCCAATGGCCCAGTTGCATAGTGCTGGTTAGGGCTGCCAGGTCCCCCTGGGCTGAAAGCAGGGGATGGGGGTGTGGGCAGGGCAATATTGCAGGTTCTTATCTTGTGCAAGTGCACAGCACATGCACACTCCAGGACACTCCCACATCACCCTGTGAATGACATCATTCTCAGCATTATGTGGAAATGACGGGTCATACAGTGGGCCGATATAGTAAAAATAGACCCCAAATTTAGAGTTTGGGGCCAATTTTTACTGAAATGGCCCCTGGTGCAATGCAGGAGAATTCTGGAATTTCCATTCCTGGGTCTCCCAAATCCATCTCTGAAACTGTAACCAGTACACTACACTGGCTTTTGAGGTGGGGGCGGGGGGGAAGGAAGGGTGCTGTTGAACAGTGGCAAGCAGCCAGACCTGGGTGAGTCATGCAAGTCATGTTGTATCATGTCATTTGGTGGTTTTTTCTGGGTCTGGCCTCAATGAGTCTTCCAAAACAGCTGCCTTCCCCTTCCCACTGCCTTTCCTGACAGAAACCAAGCCTGAAATACTGGCTAAAGTGTTATGGTTGCCTAGCAATGGCCACTGAGGGCATCTGGTTAAAGCAACACGCTATCCTTTTATCCTTTGGGTTTTTTTTAAAAACCCATTTTATTTTTTTAGAATTCAGATTTTTCTGCAAACCTAGGGCATTTTTCAAGTGTGTAGGATGATCTGGCTTGTCCATTCATGGCTCTAATGTCTGGATTAATTATCCACGGGTCAGGGCCACTTGGCTATTACTATATAAGATTCTCTGGGAATCTGAGCCGTCCTCCAGTAGACTCTCTTTTGATATGCAATCCCATGCCTTCTAGCAGTGATGTCTCTAGTTTAGTGCTGAATGCTTGCATGCAAATATTACCACTGAAGTGCTCGCTAACTGGAATAATAACGTAGGTGGGTTGTTAGTCATCTCTGCTATTGAAAAATGTTTTTTAAAGGTATAATAAAAATAGCAGTTATGACTTTAATTATAGTCCCCAGTGCTTGGGGCATTGTTAACATTATACTTCTTTAATACTTAAGCATGTGTTCACAAAAGCAGGTTTGTGTGTTACCTCTTTTTGCAGGAGACATTCTACCAACACTGATCTCTGGGCTTTGACAAATCTCAGAAAGTGTTCCTTTTCTTCACTCTACAGAACATTGAATGCACAGTTGCTGAAATCAACTGTTACACTTCAAATTTCCCCTTCTTGTCCTAAATATCAGGCAACCTGGCCATATCCTTGCATGACAAAATTGTGGATGTGGACAGACTAAGGCAAACCACACGCTGTTGGTGGTAAGGATCAGTGCACTGCTAGAGTTACTGCATTTAAACCAATGGTTAAGACTGGAGTAAATTTCATGGGATTCCACTGAATGCCACCAGAAAGTTGGCTGAGATATTCTGGAGGGGAATGTGACCCTTTTTCCAATATGCAAGCCAATCCAAACTATCAATCACTTTCCCCCTCCCTCAGCCATTCCATTCTCCAAGGACCTTAGGGCCACATATACAGTTCTCCTGCAACAACCCTGTGAGGAAGCCTAGGCTACGAGAGAGTGTCTGGCCCAAGGGACTTTAATGGCTGAGTGGAGATTTGAATCTAGGCCTCTCAGGCCCAAGTCTAACCACTACACTACATTGGCTCTATATTCTCTGAGGCACAGCTCCACAATCTCTGTTAGCTCACATATGTGACTAATGCCCAAATCTCTTTAAAATAAATGAGAGGATATTCACAGTAAGAACAACTGATTTTGCCTTGGCATAGAGCTTTAGAGAAATGCTCCAACATTTTCAGACCCAGGAGTTAAGTTTAATGCTGAGGCAGCAGTAAACAGTTAACAGAAAGTCAGATGATAGTTATGTAAAAAGAAAAAGGGGGAACTAACCGAAAGAGTGTCAAGGCCAAGACCGAGAGAGCTAGGGACACCAAACACAAGCTGAGCTCCATGTGGTGTACTGTAGTGAGATACAAGCCAAGGGCCATAAAAAATCCTCTCCATTGCTGAAGTTGTCATCCTGCTGCACCTCTCAGCTTGCCTGCAATGAGAGGCAGGAGGCTCTCTAATCATGTGTATTAGCAGCAGGTCCTTCCAAAAAGCAGCCAAAACCCCCAAACCAACATGGCAGTTGTATAAGAATCTGTCACCCAGCAGGCAGGACTCCAAAATCCTCCAGGGAGTCTCAACCCAGGGGTGAAGACCACTGCTTTAGAGCGCTGAAAACACTAGTTTCCTGTAATCTTTATGGCCACCAGGAGGTTAATGTTTTTATCTCCATACTAGCAACCAAGCCTTTTTTAAAAAGGGGGCTCTACAAATGGCTCCTGCACTTTGCAGTAGGCCAAATCGGGCTCATTTGGGGCTGAAATTGGCCTGCTGCGGAGCACAGGAATGCTGCTGGGGCAGCGCAATGGGTCCCGGAGTGCTCCTGTGCTCCACAGCGGGCTGGTTCCGGCCTCAAATGAGCCAAAATCAGCCCGCTTTGGAATGCAGGAGGACTCAAGAGTCCATTGTGCCACCCCAGCCTGCTCAGGGCGGCCACCATACTGGGCCTTCCCGGGCCTCCACAGGCCCTAAGGAGGCAGCAGGAAGGCAAACTGTGTTGCTGCTGACTCAATTCTTATCCCTGCGGAGTAGGCCGGTGTGGGGATCAAAAGTGGGTCATCTGCAACACAGGTTTGCCTTTTATGTCTTAGGATTACAAATGGGGCTGAGGATGGAGAGTGTTTTGCCTAAGGCACCTTACAGAGCTCAAGATGAATCTAGTTTCTGAATGAAGTACATCCTGAATCACAGCTCAGTATCTTAGCCACTAACTTACACCAGCTGCCACTGGGATTGTTGAAAGGAGTGTCTCCCCTGAAAGAAGAATGTCACATGTAGGCATGACTAGAAGCTGTGCTGTCTTGGTAACTGGTTAAAAAAAGATGTTTCAATGGTGTGAGGAAGAAGAGGAAAGTATTGTAAGAATAAGTCCTCTATAAATATGAACCTAAGTATAGAGTATTCAAACCGGCATGATGCCTTACAAAGATACCGTCGGTAAACACATTCATGCCTCCTCTTTCCATCCCACATTAAAATCCCTGGCTTAAAGTGAGTGTGACTTCATTGTATCATTTTTTTGCCCAAGACTGTTTCCAGTTTCTATGTTTTCACTTTCTCTGTTTCTAAGGTTTATCGTCCTCACGCCATTATTTCAGCTCCAAAGATGTTCTTCATGCACATTTGTCAGGTATTCAAGCATTAAAAACAATAGTTGGAAAGACTCTGAACTGGCTTCCAAGGCAGCCGAAATGAACTTAGTGGGGGAAATTTATATGGAAAAGTCAAATTATTATTTCCAAACACAGTTGGGAAGTTCTGAATGCTTCAGCTGTAGAAAAATAATGTTATACCTTGTAGAAAAATATAAATATTATATTTTGTAACAGCCTAGCATATTTGGATGGCACAATGTTTTCTGTAAAAGAATTCTGTCAGGGTTGGTAAGCAGCCTAAAGCACCTTTATCACATTTTGTTTTCTTTTTAACAATGATGGATAGATTTCAGAAGGTCCATCGCATTTTCCTCCTTTCCTTTTATTTTGCACTCTGATCGCTGTAGTAGAGAATATGGGGTGTTACATCTCAGGAGGAGTGAAGAAAGTAAAACAACCCCCTCCCAATAAAGCTAAGATGAAAAATTGAGCAGTCAATGTTTTTAACAAGGAAAATATTAACTCATTTCGATGATCAATGGACTTTGCAGCTATGCGCAATCATCAATCATGTGTCCTTTCAAGTTTTGTTTATGGCAGTCATTTGTATCTGAAGTACAATGCCCTTTCCTCAAAACTCACAACACCGCTCACGCCAGCCTCCTGTTATGTGGTTTGACTTTGCCTGCAGCACAGAGGATGAAATTCAGTCCACACCCAACTTCTGGGCTCTAGTTGTCCCATATGGTTGACAGGTCACACCCAATGCTACATGACAGAATTGCCCTTCTATTCATCTCATGAAAGTACAGCAAACCTATATGTCCTGGCAGCTTCTGAGGTCCCAGCCTCCCAAACCTCCCTTCCTTCTCTACAACATTTCTGCCTCTCATGCATACCTCCTGTGAGATTTTGCCACTGACTTCAAGTTCCTCCTGGTCTCTTCCTTCATTCAATACCATGCCTCCACCATCAATTGTTTACTCATGTCCTTGACTAGTTTTCTGCCCTTTTTTAGCTATCCTTTCTCAGTTCCCTAGCTTTTCTCTCTCCCTTTCCCTTAGTACACAGCTCTTCCTCACATTAAGCACCATGAACACTCTTCTGAATCTCTTTTCCCTTAAATCTCCTCTTCTTCAGCAAACTCTCTCAGGTTCCTGCTTCTCAATCTTCTTTTGGCCCCTTAGCTCCCTACTTTCTTGGATCTCTAATCCTGTATCCCCAGTCTGCATACAAAGACTTTAGTACAGACAAACATTTCTTAGAAAAGCTAGACTGAAAACATTTTATAGCAGTTTGTTCCCTGGGCAGTCAGAGTATCTGCAAACATTCTGTGTCATCACACTGGTTTAGCTGATGAATGTCAATGTTATTTATGGGGGCATTACTTACATATGAAAGGGACATCCTGAACTTGAGATTCTACTGTAGCCTTCAGGTCTTCACTGGAGCCTTTCCCTATCACCTCTAGTAAGTAACAGAAAAGTGAGTGTGTGAAGGCCCCATTTTCATCCTGATGAACTGGATCCAGACTCTAGAGAATCTAAAGTTCAATCTGAAATGGCTCTAAGGAGAAGGAACAGGCTGAAGATCTGGGCTTGTATCCTACTATTCTTCTCAGCAAATTCTGAAATCTTCCTCCTAGAGAGTCTTCCTTCAATTTCTGTGGCTCTTTGCTGAGCAGAGAGATAGGATACGGGTCCTGATAAAACAGGGTTGACATACCTGTAACTTTTGTTCATCGAGTTCTTCTGTGCTGACACACATGGGACTGCGCAGGCGCAGGCCAGCCGCCGGAAGATTCTTTACCGCTTTTTTGCTCCGAAGGGGCTGTTGGTCACGAGTGCACAGCGACCATTTCCCGCCCAAACGGTCACGTTCCCAATGACGAGCAATGGCCCCTTCCCTCAGTTCTCCCTTGCCGCCGCTACCCAGTACATGAAGGTAGTATTTCTTGAATTCACAGCGGGGCAGGAGGGAGGGATGTGTGTCAGCACAGAAGAACTCGATGAACAAAAGTTACAGGTATGTCAACCCTGTTTTCATCGTCGTTCTTCTGTGCCTTCACACATGGGAGAGTACCAAGCTTCAGACAATAAGGAGGCGGGGTGAAGTCCAACTCTATTTTATTATGTACAATAACCATCTGTAACAGGAACAACAAGATAAGTAACCATGTTCAATAAAACATATTCTCACAAAATGCGACTCTCCATCATTGGAGTAAAACATTCCAGTGAGTATGAGAACAAGGAGTGAAGAACAGCCCTTGCTACTGCAACATCTTGCTCTGCATTGACATCCATAGCATAATGTTTTACAAAAGTTTCAGCAGACGACCACGTAGCCACTTTACAAATGTTAGTCAACAGCACACCCCTGATAAAGGCTGATGAAGATGCTTGAGATCGTGTGGAATGGACCTTGATCACCAATGGACAATCTACCCTGGCCAGAGCATAGGCCTTACTAATGGCCGACATTATCCATCGTGACACTGTCTGTGACGATGCTTTGTGCCCTTTGTCTTTAATCCCCAAACAGACAAAAAGATGGGGAATATTACGGAAATCTTGTGTCCTGTCTAAATAAAAGGCTAAAGCCCTCCTCAAATCTAATGTGTGAAGGGCCTATTCTCCTTTAGTAGATGCCTGTGAAAAGAACACAGGCAACGTGATTTCTTGTGACAGGTGGAAAGCAGACACCACTTTGGGCAGGAACGTAAGGCATGGTCGCAGAACCACCCTATTAGTATGAAAGCGTAGAAATGGAGGGTCAGCCCTAAGCGCTGTTAACTCGCTGACCCTCCTAGCAGAAGTAACAGCCACCAGAAATGCCACCTTATAAGACAATAAGTCCAAGGTGCACGTAGCTAGCGGTTCAAAGGGCGGTAGCATCAACCTTGAGAGCACCAGTGATAGAGACCATTGAGGCGCTGGTGGTGACACAGGCGGGTATAGATTAAACATTCCTTTTAGAAACTGATGAGACTTGTAATGCGAGAACACTGTATGGCTGTCAACCTGATCATGAAATGAGGAAACAGCCGCAAGGTGCACTTTTAGGGAGGTAACCCTAAGCCCTTGGTCCTTCAGATGACATAAGTAGTCAAAAACCAACCCTAAAGGGCGACTAGAAGGCACTACATTCTTTGAGACTGCCCAAGTCTCAAATCTAAGCCACTTGGCCTCGTAAGACTGCCTCGTGGAGGGTTTCCTTGCATTTAATAAAACTTCCTCCACTCACTTAGAATAGTCTACAGGCGGGGTCGTATCTGCCAAACAGTCAGGTGCAATTTCTTGGGCTCGTGGTGAAACAGATTCCTGTTCACTAGGATATCCTGCCGGGGAGGTAGACTCACATATATCTGTTTGAACAGCTGCAACAGCTTTGGAAACCACACCTGCCTGGGCCAGAAGGGTGCCACCAGAATGCAATCTGTATTGTCGTTCTCTATTTTGCATAACACCCTTGGTATCAGTGGGAATGGTGGGAACATATAGTGCAACTTGTGGGTCCACATAAATTGGAAGGCATCCCCAATAGAGAGGGGGTCGCTCCCTGCCCTTGAACAAAATATCTGGGCTTTGCTGTTTGCTGACGTTGCAAACACATCTATGCTGGGTTGGCCCCACATCTGGAAGATCGGCCCAATGTACTTTACGTTTAGTTCCCACTCGTGGTCCAACATGAGTACTCTGCTGAGGGCATCCGCACGAGCATTGTCTGATCCCGCTACATGTATAGCCCGAAGCATCACACCATTCTGAATCGCCCATTGCCAAATGAAAGTGGCCTCCCTGCAGAGAATCATAGATGCTGTGCCCCCTTGCTGGTTTAGGTAATACATGGCAGTCGTGTTGTCCGTCTGTACCAACACCTGACGATTCTGCAGAAGTGCTGCAAGGGACACAACTGCAAAACGTATAGCTCTTAATTCAAGAACATTAATATGTAGGTTCCTTTCTCTCTCTGACCACACATCTTGCACACATGCAGCACCACAATAGGCCCCCCATCCTTGCAAGGATGTATCTGTGGTCACTGTAACCTCAGGGTGCAAAAAGCCAAACAGGGTTCCTTTAAACAAATTGTCATCCGACAGCCACCAGTCAAGGGAAGACAGGATGACCCTAGGTATCGAGAACTTGAGAGATGGAGGGTGCTACAGAGCATTGTACCTTCGCACAAACCAATTTTGAAGCGGACGCATATGTAGTCTCGCAAAAGGTACAACTGATGTAGCAGCTGCCATATGACCCAGTAAACACTGAATTGTGCGCACAGATTGGAGACGATTTCTTTTAAACATGGCAATTAATCCCCTCAGAGACTTAGCTCTGTCCCGAGGCAGTAGTGCTTTACCCTTTACTGAGTCCAATACGGCACCAATGTAAGACACTTTACGGCTTGGTACCAGTTTTGATTTTTCAAAATTTACAAGCAGACCTAAATGTTCGCAAGTCCTGACTACTAAGTCCGCATCTTGAAACAGCTTAGTCTCCAAGTCTGCCATGATAAGCCAATCATCAAGATATGGAAAGATGGTACAGCCATTCTTCCAAAGGAAAGACACCACAGGCACCACACACTTAGTAAATACTCGTGGTGCCGTGGATAGGCCGAAGGGAAACACCCTGTAACGGAACACCCTTCACTTGTAAACGAACCCCAGAAATTTTCTGTGTTCCTCTAGTATTCCAACATGGAAATAGGCGTCCTTCAGGTCAAGAACAGCAAACCAAGCCCCTTTCTTTAACAAGGAAATTACTGCAGACAATGTGACCATCTTAAACTTTGTAACTTTAAGAAAGGCATTAAGTTCCCTTAAATCTAAAATGGGACGTAAACCCCCATCTTTTTTGGGAACCAGGAAGAAGTGAGAAAAGAAGCCTTTCTCAGACTTCTCATATGCCACTTCCTCCACAGCACCCTTGGCCAACAGAGACATGATCTCATCCTCTAGTTCCACCAAGGTATTATTCACAGCCCTTGACGGTGGAATACACACAGGCAGTTCACTGAATTCCAACCCATAGCCTTTATTAACAGTTGTTAAGACCCAGATGTTATTGACTCCCATTCAAACAGCCTGTCCAAGAAATTCAGGGCTGTGGTTGCTTTGTTCTTTCAGAACTGCATCGCTGCTCCCTGCGGATCTTTTTGCTGGGCAGGAGCTTGAGATGGATGGGGCTTGAATGGCCTACGCCTCCTTGGTTGCTGTGCAGCAGTGAACTGGCATTGAGACGTGGGGTTGTGTTGGAAGTAGGGATGGTGCTGGTATCTTCCATGATACTGGTATGGATTGTATCTGGTCAAATACCGTGGCTTAAATGCAGACCTCTCAGCCGAGGTCACTCCCAACGACCGAGCCGTCTGCCTATCCTCCTTCTTTTTCAATGCCTCGTCCGTCGTGCTGCAAAACAGGGAATCACCCTCAAATGGCAAATTCTCAATCTTGGTTCTCACCTCCATGGGGAGAGCCGTTGACTGCAGCCAAGAGTGCCTCCTCAAGAACACTACAGCTGACATACCCTGGGCAGCAGTATCTGCGGCATGGCTCCCTGCGTTCATTTGCTGCTTTGAAAGGCGAACTGCTTCATTTTGCAGTAGGGACACCACAGCCTTCTTGTCTGCAGGCAAGTCAGCAACATAAGAGGATAGCTTCTCCCACAAGTATAATTGATAGCCAGCCATGATAGTTTGGTAGTTGGCTATACGGAGGCCCAACGCCGAGATGGAGTATTGGCATCTGCCCAGGGGATCAATCTTCCTTCCCTCCTTATCAGGTGGGGCAGAGGAGGAATCAGATCTCCTGTGCTGTATTTCATCAGCTATCAGGGATGATGGTGGAGGATGCTTGACAAGTGATTGCCACGTGCCTTGCTTGATCTTGTACATCTGCTCAATACGCTTCGATGTTGCTGGCAGATCTGAAGGCACTTTCCACACTTTCTCCACTATCTCTTCCAGGCCTTCCAGCATTGGGAAGCCCACTGTTGCTGGGTTCTCACCGTAGATGCGGCACAGCAGCTTGTCCTTTGTCCTAGGAACAGTCGTGGAATAAACTGGCTTTTCCCGATGTAACACTTCCAGAAATATAGGTCCTAAGACCAACGGGAAAACAATTATTTATCAATCATATATTACATATACATAATCATTATTTTAATATAGCATATTACAATATTGCAGCCAATTTTTATCTTCGTTTTGCAAGTTTCAGTATATAATTTATATTACATATATCATTCAAGAATCCTCCCCAGGAGGATCAAGGGGTGCAGCGGCAAATTAATGACTTGTACTATATCAACGTCCTTTCAGGAGCTGGTTAAACAAGTTCATGGTTTGTTCCAAGATGAAAAGTGGAACCTTCAATTGTACAGGTATTGTAAATCCCTGTATTGTAAATCTTTTTTTGTACAAAAATGTGAACGCTAGGAACTGCATCACGTAGGAGTTTTCCACGTCATTGGGTGAACTGACGGTGTGCCTGTTAAATGACTTTGGATGGGTGAGCACATGTAGATGTTTTAGCAAGACTATTGGTAATGTGTAATATATAAAATAATCAATCAATGTACTATTAGAGAATATATAAATGAGCTAAAATGAATTTATGTAATATTTATTCATTTTTATGTAGTTGTAAATGGTTGCTCCTGAGGAAGTCCGTGGGGACGAAGAACTAGTTGGAAATTGCCGGCCTTAGTTCCGGGCACCATTGAAGGTTCCACTTTTCATCTTGGAACAAACCATGAACTTGTTTAACCAGCTCCTGAAAGGACGTTGATATAGTACAAGTCATTAATTTGCCGCTGCACCCCTTGATCCTCCTGGGGAGGATTCTTGAATGATATATGTAATATAAATTATATACTGAAACTTGCAAAACGAAGATAAAAATTGGCTGCAATATTGTAATATGCTATATTAAAATAATGATTATGTATATGTAATATATGTTTGATAAATAATTGTTTTCCCGTTGGTCTTAGGACCTATATTTCTGGAAGTGTCCTTTGTCCTAGGCACTGTGGAGGATATGTCAATCTCCAATGCCTTCGCCATGCGGGCCATCTGGTCAGCGTAGATACGGAGGTCCTCAAAAGGAGAATTCGTACTCGGACCCAGGTTGTCATCTGGGGATGGTTCCGACACTGATTCGGATCCATACTTTGAGCACTCGACATCAACCTCCTCCACATCGGAAACAGGGGCAGACAGAATGTCCGTTGGGAACAGTGGAGGTAGCCAACCATGCTGCCTGGAAGTTGATGGTCTCAGATCCGAGGAGTCATACCCTGTCGGCGCACCTTTCCACTGGCAACGAAATGGGGCCAGAATATAACAGGCCTGATGGTGTTGCGAAGCCAGGGAACGCTCCAAGCCTGCACTCTCTTCCTCGGACAATCGATGTCGGCTCCGAGTGGATGATGCCGGAGATGCGGGAGATGGCTTTCTGGCCGAGTGTCGTTGGATCCGACGATGGGTAGTCGGGCTTGGTTCCGATGATGGGGAACAATGCTCGCTGGAGACTACGACAAATGCACCCGGATCCGGCACCTCCTCATCAAGTCCAGAACGGTCCGGGGAATTCAAGTGAGGCGAGGGTGTGCGTGGAGAAACTAACACCATGTCATCAGCTGATCGGCGCTGTGGGGACCGAGGATGTCGATGTTTAGACTTCTTCGGCTTCTTTGATGGAGGTTCCGAACTGGCTCTCGGATCCAAAGCCCTCTTGGCCATCAACTTCTTCCCAGCCTCCGGTCTTGGAGTAGCAATACTCTTCAGATCCGCTGTCGGAGCTGATACACTAGTTGGATCCGCCGTCGGAGTCGACGCACCAGTCGGATCCGGTGTGGAACCTGGCTTGCTCTTCGGATCCGATGCCGAAACTGCGCTGCCATCCGACCCTGGCTTCGACACCGACTTTCCTGTCGAATTCGATTTAGGAGACGCCGTCTCCCTAGGTGTTTTTGGGGACTTTGCCACCTCCGATCCTGCCCTCGAAGCTGTCTTACTCGTCGGTCTAGATGTTGTTACCGACTTGGAAGACACAACTGAGCCCGCTCTTGAATGCCTCCCGGCTGGAGCAGGGCTTTGAGTGGCCTTTGGGGAGGACAACGGAGTTTTCCCCGCTACTGAAGGGGATCTCAAAGTTTCCTTACCATCCAACACTTCTTGCCACAGCGATGCTTTTAATCGCAGAGACCTCTCCTGTCTTGCTTTATGAGTGAATTTTTGGCAGATCTTGCATGCTGGTACATTATGACCCTCCCCGAGGCAAAACAGACACAGATCGTGTCCATCGGTCTGGGTCATTTTCATTTGGCACTGGGCACAGCGCTTGAATAAGGCCTTAGAAGCCATAAGGGGTCGAAATGTTGCATCGTCAAAACAAGCCAAGTCAATACACACTGAGTCCAGAATTAGTTCAAATCAGTCAGAAGATGCGTTGTCCAAGTCCAAAATCCAAGTCAGTACCGAAATATCCAATAAAAAAAAACACTCGATCACGGAGCTGTGAAGCGGGCGTTCACTTCTAGCGGTGGCAGGAAGAGAACTGAGGGAAGGGGCCATTGCTCGCCGTTGGGAACGTGACCGCTTGGGCGGGAAACGGTCGCTGTGCGCTCGCGACCAACGGCCCCTTCGGAGCAAAAAAGCGGTAAAGAATCTTCCAGCGGCTGGCCTGCGCCTGCGCAGTCCCATGTGTGGAGGCACAGAAGAACAACGATGAACTGACTCTTCCCCCTTCCCTCTTCTGGGACTTTGGTACCATCACAGGCCCAGTCCCCTGGGTAGAATCCACAATGAAGAACAGAAGCCTCATAGAGGCCTTTTTAAAAAAGATGTTTAAAAGCTTGTTTGGCTTATAAGAAGGTGAAGCCAGTACACTGGTGAAGCTGCAAAAGTCTGAGGAAACAGTTCTTAATGGGTTGTGAATAATCCATCATAGTTCACTACACATTTAAATGATATAAAAAATTGTCCTTGTGTTTTTCACATCTGTTCGACAGCCATTTAAGTAAGTGGCAGGTAATGATGAATGAATCTAGTAATAATGTACTCATTCAAAAACAGATTATCATTGTTGTTTTCTCAGCTGTCTAGACTCCAAACAAAAAAGTGTTTTCTTCTTCTTCTCCTTCTTCTTCTTCTTAATTAAAAATGTTAAAGGACTGCAACCAAGAAATGCTACCGGAACAGTTTGGTCTCATAATAGCTAAGAGCAAGCATGAATTTTAATCCTCACTTTACAATGCAGCCTTGATCATGTCATTAAGTTTTCAATTCATTCCCAACTCTATACTTGAGAAAGGTTTGTGTGCATTGATGTATACATGTAAAATACGAATATTGCCTTTTTTAAAAAGAGGTCAGTAATTTCAACAGATAAATGGAAAGTTCTGTATTTAGGTAGGAAAAATCAAATGCATACTTATAGCATGGGGGAGACTTGTCTTGGCGGTAGTATGTGCGAAAAAGATCTAGGGGTCTTAGTAGACCATACACTGAACATGAGTCAGCAGTGTGATGTGGTAGCTAAAAAGGAACATGCAATTTTGGGCTGTATTAACAGTATAGTGTCCAGATCATGCGAAGTGATGGTATCACTCTGCTCTGCTCTGCTCTGGTAAGATCTCACCCAGAGTATTTTCGGTTTGGGGCACCACAATTTCAGAAGGATACAGACAAGCTGGAACATGTCCAGAGGAGGGCAACGAAAATGGTGAGGGGTCTGGAGCCCAAGTTCTATGAGGAAAGGTTGAAGGAACTTGATATGTTTAGCCTAGAGAGGAGATGACTGAGAGGTGATATAACCATCTTAAAATACTTGAAAGGCTGTCAAATAAGAGGATGGTACAGAGTTGTTTTCCATTGCCCCAGAAGGTCAGACCAGAACCAATGTGTTGAAATTAAATCAAAAGAACTTTCAGCTAAACATTAGGAAGAACTTCCTGACAGAGCAGTCTCTCAGTGGAACAGGCATCCTCAGGAAGTGGTGGGCCTCCTTCTTTGGAGGTTTTTAAGCAGAGGCCAGATGGCCATCTGACAGCAACGCTGATTCTGTGAACCTAAGCAGATCATGAGAGAGAGGGCAAGAAGGGTTACATAAATACTTCATTCTCATGGCCCCTTCTTACACGCCCAGGGTAATGCCGATTGCCACTCTGGGGTCAGGCAGCGGCGTAGGGTGGACGCAGTTCGCCTGGGGCAGGGATATCTTGCTCCCGGGGCCTACACGATGATGTCACTTCCGGTGATGTCATCGTGCACTGTTGCAGCCACCGCCCCCTGCGCCACCACAGGGAGCTCGGCCAGTTGGCCACCCAGTGAGCCAGCTGCCTGGTCGCATGTGGGCAGACTGGCAGCCCTCCTGAAGGGCGCAGCGCAGTCACCCGTGTGCTGATGAGGCTGCCAGCTTGCTGGGTGCCCAGCAGGCCAAGCTCGCTGTGGCAGTGTGGAGGGGGAAGACAGAGGCGTCTTGTACCCCTTCAAATTCTGTGCCTGGGGCAACTGCCCCTCTGGCCCCCGGCATGCTATGCCTCTGGGGTCAGGAAGCAATTTTCCCCAGGATAGTTTGGCTAGGGATCCTGAGGGTGTTTTGCCATCTTCTGGGCATGGAGCAGGGGTCATTGGGGGGGGGCTGTTGTGAATTACCTGCACTGTGCAGAGGGTTGGACTAAATGACCCTGGAGGTCCCTTCCAACTCTATGATTCTATGATTAAGGGACATCTATTAGTACTATAAAAGTTATCAACATGGGAACTATTTATTTTTGTGATCTGCCCAACAATTGACAGAAAGGCAAAACTCACTGGTTTTGAGTCTAGTGAGTTAATTCTCTTACAATGCAATCCTATGTAGAGTTACGCCATTCTGAGTTCATTGAGATCAATGGGCATAGATTGAAGTATCTCAGTACAGAAACTAACTATTCACTGAGCTAAACAAGACTTTTGGTTTAATTCACCTGTTGGGCATCCTATTGGTTTGTTATCCCAGAAACTCCATTGCAAATACACATATACACACAAATCAATCAGGCCCCAGTCTGTATGTATATCTATATGGTGGCAACATGAAAGGGAAGCAGAGTTTAGTTCCCTAACCCAATAGGTGTGAGAGGTTTACACAAAGTCAGTTGCAATTCTAAAACAGTTGGGCATCTGATACTTGCTCCTTTAAGCCTGAGATCTACTCATTCCTCTCTCTCAAACTACAACAATGAGGATTATCTCAAAGTATCTGAAACCAATTAACAGATAAGGTTGCATCTAGAGATGGTTGTTGCTGGTCAATTGATGAAAAGTAAACAGTTTGTCTTCATCTGACAGAAAGAGTCTTTAACTGATATCACAGAAGAAAACTGAGCCCAAACTTTCCAGCAGTGGCAACCTGATGAACCTCCTGCAAAAGGTTGAACAATTTCAAGAGAGATATTTTCCGTACCTGTAAACAAATACTCAGGTCTGTTGAATTCATGGCAATCGGTGAACACAATCATTTGACTGAAAACTAGCAATTTGTGCAAAACTTAGATTACTGAGAATCTTCCAGTCTTCATTGACAGTCTTCAGAAAATGATAATGGAATTTCCAGTCCTCATAAAAAGATTTTAAAAATTCATGCATAAAGCATATTTGGGGAAAGTCATTTTTGAGACATTCCACCATTCTGGCAACCATTCAAAGTGAATTTGGGTTTCCCTCTCAAGCAAAACATCAGAGGAATTTGGAGGGAAGCCAAAACAGTGATATTTCTTATGCAGGTTCGCTGTATACAACCACAGAATTTCTGCTCAAGTGAAATTAAAACTGAAAAGTGTAGGTGCATGGCTGAGGGATTTTCAGAGAGGCCAAATGCATCAACATTAATGAAAACATTCAGGGAAGTTCCAGAGACTCCTAGTCCTTAATATGACTGAACCCAAGGAGATGTGGTACTTCTCACAAACAAATGTGTGGCATGGTGCTCCCTCTTTTAATGATCTTTCAAAAACTGCTCTGAAACAGAATGGAAATGATCATCCATTGACAGTGAAGAAATGCCCTCGCTCTCAATTGTCTTGCTGATGTAATTACACAGTCAAATATATTTCGCTTTCTAGGGCTTGATGCCATCATGTTCATTAAAGGATTCCCAGTTTCCAGGACAATAAGATTCAGTCATGAACAGGGAACTAACAAGTAGCAAGCAGGCAAGTAATTGGATATGAAAGCATAGGGGGAAATGGCAGTAAATGTTTTTGCATCCCTTCAATCTACCCCCCACCCATGGGCAACTATTCAGTACAGTTTTGCTCCTGAAGCAACACTGACAATTGGGGGCGGGGGGGGGGACGTACTTCAAGGTGTATTTAGCATAGAGTACCACAAGACGGAGACATTCTATGGTTTTCTCAATCTCTTCAGAACTTTAACTTAGTCTAACAGATTAAGAAAGCAGATTGATCTGTGCACTGCAAAAGCTTTTTAATATTGCTCACCTACCCTTCTTCCCTCATTAAGGCCACCAACAAGTATAAAAAGCTAATGTTTTCTAAGCAGTATTGCCCCTCAGAGGTATCTGGCTTGTGTGATTGACATTAGTGATATTAGGGGCAGTTCCCTGAGGCTGTGAGCAGGCCATACCTGGAAGTCAACCCTGTTAATTTAAATGACTGCTAAAATGGCTTCAAGTATTTACCTTTTGGCACTAAGTGATCTTTTAACTGTATATTCTACATCCAAGCTTAAAAGGAATACCTTTATTCCTGGAGATTTTGAGGGTAGAACTTGTAAACGGCAGGGTTTATACTCCTCAGTAGGATATAATATCATACAGATCACTCTCCAAAGCAGACATTTTCTCCAGGGGAGCTGATTTGTGATTTATGGAAATCAGTTGTAATTTGAAGGGATCTCCAGGTTCCACTTGGAGGTTGGTAACCCTACTTCAAAGTAATTAAATTGAGTTCTATGCATCTTGCTCCCAGGTAAATATGCACAGGTCTACAACTTTAGGATAAGTTGGCTGTATTTAGCAGAACCAAGGCCTGGAGCCCGATACTGCTGTGATAAACTGCAAAATGGCTACAGCTTCAGAAGGTCCTATGCTGCAAAAATGTTCCTTCCTCTGAATCAGCAACAACTACACTACCTTTCTTTTGTATAATCAGGGATCATTTCGTAGAAAAAGAGTTGGAGGAACTCATTTGCATAATCATTAGCATATGCCCCGCCCGCCTCTTGGTATCACCGGAAATGTGTCATTAGCACAACTGATTTGTGTATGCCCCACCCCCTGACATCACCTATCCTTGCTGTTTTGGTCCCAATCCTGGCCATTCAGGGCCAAAATTGGGCCCAAAATGGCAAAAAGGGGCTGAAAATGGCTGAAAGGGGGCCCAAAATGGTCAGGATTGGGCCGCTGCTGAGTAGAAGAGTGTTCCACCACCCGTCAGAGGCCCAATCTGGGCCGTTTCAGCCCTAATCCAGGACAAAACGGGCCCAAAATGGCCGTGCCAGGCAGGCGGGACCACCTGACATGTGACCTCTTTGGGGAACTGCCGGAACTGCATTCCTGTGCGTTCCCCCTCAAAATGAGCCCTGTGTATAATACTATACATTCCACAGCATATGTGAAAACAGGGATCCCAAGGGCCTGCCAGCGGTGCACAAACTCCTGTCAGTTTGCTCCTTTGCCCTCCAATTGCTGGAGATCGGCGGGAGGTGCAAGCCACCCTGGTGATCACCAGCCACCAGCAGGCAGCCCAAGAAAGGACTCAATGGTGCACTTCCAGTGGAAAGCAACGGCACCACTTCTTGAAGTGACATCATTGCAAAGCACGGGAGCACTCACAGGGGTGCAATGACATCACTTTAGGAAATGACATCATTGCGCCGGGGACTGGAAGAGTGTGCACACTCTGTGCGTGCACAAAGATCATCCCTGGGGTGAGTACCAGGGGTGGCCCCTCCCACCAGGAGACTATGGGGACCTGGCAACACTACTCCCAAACAACCTATAGAAGGAAAAATATTTTAACTGCTGATACAATGTGTTTGTGCATGTGCATGCTTGGTCATTCACTTATTCACTCATGGGAGGGATCAAAATGATAATTCCATTAACTAGAATCATTAAATTTTGTAATGATCATCACCCCCCTCCACACACACAAATATTCAAAAAAATATGGAAATTCCTATGTCTCCATCAAAAAAGAGACTCAAACAGTACATATAAGCACCCTGATTACAAACAAACAAAAAAAGTCCAGAAAGAGAACATTTGAACAACTGACTGGCAACAATGCGACACAGCATTTACTCTTATAACAAAGTAAGCCGAACAATATAATAGGTGGAATGCTGGACAAGGGAACTCAGTTGCCTCTTTACTCTCAAAGGAAACTCTGCCATTGGCAGCCAAAGGCATACAGCTTATGCTTGCAGAATGCAAGCTTCATTTACTAGTAGAAAAATAATAAAACTAGGGAGATTTAAAAACTGTCTTGTTAAAAATATGAGTCTATTTGCTGTTTAGGGTCTGGCAATTCAGCCTCTGCCTCGCCTCTTCATTGATTTTTTTTAAAGTAGCTAGTTTTTTTTTAAGCAATCCTGTCTAAATAAACTAACAAAACATTACCCTTGTATTGCTGTCCACAGTGGTTTCACTGTGGTTACAAGGCAGGCATCGTGTTTACCCATTTGGATGTATTTTGCTAAAGCAAGTTTGTAATTTTCTTTAAATATCCAGGTAGTGTATGTTTAAATTGCACCCACAGGACCAAATTATGTTCTGTGGGGGAGGCTTTTTGCAAGGCTGAGAAAAAATATCACTGACCAGTTTGCTATCCAACACGTCTATGGTTCTGTTCTATTACTGCTGTATGCTGCACCCCTTCCAAATTATTTCATACCTAAGCTCTAAATGCAGTAAACAGTGTTTTGCTGTCCAGAAACATATTCTATTCTATTCTATTCTATTCTATTCTATTCTATTCTATTCTATTCTATTCTATTCTATTCTATTCATATATCTAATTCTCAAGATGGTTATATCTGTAGATACTTAAATCCAGAGAATGGGGATATGGACAAGACAAGACAGATCTTTTGACAAACCTGAGAGAAATCCCAGGTGTGTAGAAAAAACTAAAATTCTCTAAAATGATAGAAGCAGTACCTGCAGATTTAAGAAACGAATGCCCTCAATGGCCATTGTTAGGCAACCACAACAGTATTGCCAGTCTTCAAGCCTTGGTTTGTCAGTAAAAAATGGAGGGAGTGGGCAGGGCCCTTTCCAGGGCTGTTCTGGCCTTTGAAGGAGGACTCATTGGGGCAAGGCCCAGAAGCAACCACTGTCAACTTGATACCATGAAACTTACATAGTCACTCAGGCCTGGCTGCTTGCTACTGTTCAGCCAGAAGCAGGGCAAAACTCAGGGAGACAACCCGGTTAGTAGGAACAAACAGAAACAAAGCCGTGAATATAACAATATGTATCTCTATTCTATTAAAGTGCATTTAAGTGCAAATAGCAAAAGTGTTGTAAACAGTGTACAAAAAGCAATAAATATATCAATCACAATCCGTCAATGTCCATATATATACTCCATAATGGGAGATCCCAGGAAGGGGAGGTGGAGTTCCAGTTGGAAACAAATTTCCAGGAAAGTTCATAAATAATTTAAAAGTCATAATCCATGCACGATGACCCCATTATTGCCGACGGTCCGATGTGTGCCCTGATGTTTCAAATCCCGTTTCGTGGCAAAAAGGCACTTCTTCATGGGCATATATCTTCTGGAAAGTAATAACTCCCGGTCCAACACACTCCCGGATCCAATACACCATCAAAAATTAAAAATTGTCCGTCGTAATTTTTGATGGTGTATTGGATCCGGGAGTGTGTTGGACCGGGAGTTATTACTTTCCAGAAGATATATGCCCATGAAGAAGTGCCTTTTTGCCACGAAACGGGATTTGAAACATCAGGGCACACATCGGACCGTCGGCAATAATGGGGTCATCGTGCATGGATTATGACTTTTAAATTATTTATGAACTTTCCTGGAAATTTGTTTCCAACTGGAACTCCACCTCCCCTTCCTGGGATCTCCCATTGTGGAATATATATATGGACATTGACGGATTGTGATTGATATATTTATTGCTTTTTGTACACTGTTTACAACACTTTTGCTATTTGCACTTAAATGCACTTTAATAGAATATACATATTGTTATATTCACGGCTTTGTTTCTGTTTGCTACTGTTCAGCAGCAACCATTTCACAATAGCCAGTGTGGTCTAGTGGTTAGAGTTTATTTATTTCTTCCATTTCTAGACCGCCCTCCCCATCAGACAGGCTCAGGGCACTGTAACAGCATACAATTTGTAACATACAGTTATGGTGACTGCCCTGGAAAGTGATCTTGAGCAAAGGTGAATTGGCAATTAAGGGCACTGGGGCAAGTCCTGGTGGGCTGCTGGCCTTGGCAGCCACCTTCCACCAAGGCCATCCTATCACTGGGGATGAACGTGAGTCACCACTGCAGCCACTGCCAATCTGCTCATCCTCTTCCCCTCACCCCCTCCACCAGGGGGGCAGAGCCCTTTTGAGGGCCATATTGGCCTCCCAGTCTGCTCCTGCTCTTGGGATCATGGATGGTGGGAAGCTTTATATTTATCCCTACATAAAAAGACTACATAGTGAGGAATGGATCCATTCAACGCTTTTGAAGATGAGAACTTAAGTCAACAAAAGCTTATGTTGGAACAAAGTTTTGGTTTTGTCTTTATTATATCAAAATCGCTCCAGTACAAGTGATACATGGAAAGCTGTTCATGTGCAACAGCATCTATGCAGTTTTAGTACATATACACTTGTTTTAAATTGCTTCAGCAAATCTGAATAAAGCTAGTGACCAGAATAAAATTTAGATAACAATGACGACAATGGCTAGAATGTAAACTGAAGTAAGATTTCCTCGAGAAGCCTCTCTCTCACTCTCTCTCCCTCACACGGCACAGAATGAAATTTGTGTCCATTACCCATTTGTCTATATTTTAAGTTTGCTCTATTCAAGCAGCAAAAATTGAATCATGCTGTATATTTTGAAAAGGGCAAAACGTCAGCTTTTTGGCAAAAAATCTCCCAGAAGCAAACTTCAGTTCCTTTTTCCCAGTCTGGTGTATTATTGATAATGTTATTGGCATCATTTGTGCCGTGCTATTTCTGTGCATGGAATGTAACACGCAAATAATGGGACAGATGGGAATGGTAACTATGTTCAACAATGATTCACGGGCATTAATGTATGGCTCACAGGACTTCTGTTTATCCCAGCACTGCTAAATTTTGCATCAAGTAAGAAAACAAGGAATTTGAATTTTTTGGGCCAAGTCAGAAAGGTGTACATTGGGAAAAAAATTATTCATCCCAAGCTGGGTATTTGCCAGTGACATTCATGTTAATATTTTATGCAATTTGGGTTCACGTTGCTAAGTGCTTTTTGACTTGTACAATCTATTCCATTCCAGAGGTTCTAATTTCGAATACACTGACAGTACAACCCTCTGCAAGTTTACACAGGAGAATGTCCCATTATCCAGGTAAGCTTGCAAAGGACTGCACCATAATTGTTTTTATCCTATGTCCATGTGAAAATGGTTACGTTATGTGGACCGTTGGTCAGAGTATATGTGTGAAGGATGCCTGATTCTTCCCAACTTGACTCAGACATTATTTCTCCAAATACTTTCTTAGAACTTCTGCACCTGTGTGATAGGCCTGCTTGATCTCATCAGATCACAGAAGCTAAGCAGGATCAGCCCTGGTCGATACTTGGATGGGAGACCACCAAGGAAGTCCTGGGTCAGTATGCAGAGGCAGACAATGGCAAACCAGCTCCGCTCATCTCTTGCCCTGAAAAAACTGCAACATGGCAGCACTTTATACACACACATATGATAACAAAATAGAGCATTCATGAAACAAACAAGTGAGAGGGGAACAGAGGAACAAACATGGTTTGGAAGCACAAAACAAAGGCCAGCTCCACTACATTTTTGGTGAGCCAATCTGGTGCAGTGGCTAAGAGCAGCAGGACTCTAATCTGGAGAACAGGGTTTGATTCCCCACTCCTCCACTTGAAGCCAGCTAGGTGACCTTGGGTCACTCACAGCTCTCCAGAGCTCTTTCAGCCCTACCCACCCCACAAGGTGATTGTTGTGGGGATAATAGTAACATACTTTGTAAACTGCTCTGAGTGGGCAAGTTGTCCCGAAGGGCGGTATATAAATTGAATGTTATTATTATTACATACAAGCAAGAGCTTAATATCCAACTTAATGAGCAGAAGGCATGAAAAGCTTTATAGTGCAGTGTGTTGAAATAAGGGGAAGAAATGTCTGATGACACATTTTCAATGTCAAGGCCCTGAACCAAATATAATCCCCAATGGTAATTTTGGTATTAAGGCATTATCAACCTGTTTTAGGGAAGAGCTCAGAGATAAAGATGGGTTAATAAAGATTGATTCCAGTCTAATAATAGTAAACCTTCTAAACTAACAGTCAGTGCCCAAACACAGTAAATAACCTCTTTGTTTTTCATGGTCATTGAAAAAGTACATTATTTGCGTGCCTCTGGAACTCGTGTGTGTGTGTGGGGGGGAAATCTACTTAAAGGACCATCTGGAGCAGGGAAAAGTGGGTAGAGAATGTATAAAAAACACACAAATGCAGTTTTTCTGATCTCACTTGCTATTCCAGAGGTAACTTATTCTACATGAAGAAGGATGCTTGGTAATCTTACACCTGTAGTAGCCCCACAAAATATGGATTCCTATCCCCGCAATCATTAAAGAAAAGTAGTAATGGTCAGTTAACACTAGGTAAATATTGAAAAGGGCAAGTCACCAACTAGCAGTGAGTGGACGAGCCTGAACCTGCTTGGAAAATAGTCCAATCTCAGGACTAGGCCAATCTCAGGACTAATCATCAGGGATTAATGCCCCCTAACAAAGCACCCTCCCACTGAGGGAGGCACAAAGACAGGTAGTCGCAGGCCATGGTAATGCAACTTTCCTTAATGTTACTTTGAGTATTCATAGTTGCATTCAAGGACTGAGGGAGGCATGGTCAGGACAGGAGCCCACCATCCGTGGTCTTGCTGAGCTTGTAGGAAAGGAGAAAGCTTTTGCCATGTGATTTGTTTCAAAGGGACCATGTGCTTAAATGGTAGCAGCTATATAAAAAATAAATACTGGAAAAAATTTGCCATAATACTCACTAGGTTTTTTTAAAAGGGGGGGCAGAATCGTGGGAGAAAGAGGAAGTAGACTCTAATCCACAAAATCTTATTCTAGAATAAAAATCCGGGTCCAGTAGCACCTTAAAAACCAACTACATTTCCAGGGTATGAGCCTCCGAGAGTCAAAGCTCCCTTCATCAAATAGAGGGAACTTTGACTCTTGAAAGCTCATGCCCTAGAAATCTAGTAGGTCTTTTAAAGGTGTTACTAGATCTGAATCTTGCTCCTACTTAGGGTCGCCAAGTCCCCCTACCCCCTGGGAAATGATGTCATTGCTCAGGCCAGAAGCTACCCTGGGAGTGCTCCAGCGCTCTGCAGGGGTCTGAATTGGGCCCAGTTGGGGCCCAATTTGGCTCGAATCTGGCTGGATTTGGCCAGATTCAGGCCTTAATCAGCCCGAATCATGCAGCTGTGGAGTGTGGGAGGCGCCTTCCCCCTGCCGGCCAGGTAAGCAGGGGCACATGGGTGGAGGGTGGGAGCAGGGGATCCCCCATGGGGTACTGGCAACCCTACTCCTATTACAGAGCAACATGGCTACCCACTTGAAACTATCTAGAATAAAAATACTCATCTTTAAGATCAGTCTCCTTTATTATTTTTAACCATTTTCAGGCAAAAAAGTGAGCTGCAGAAATGAAAACCAATTCAAAATAGTATCACTGCTAGCAAAAGCAGGAGCAGAACTCATTTGCATAAAGTGGACCCTCTCCTGGCAGACACCTCACAGAGAGGAGCCAGTTTGATGTAGTGGTTAAAAGTGGCAGGACTGGAGAATCAGGTTTGATTCCCCACTCCTCTGCTTGAAGCCAGCTGGGTGACCTTGGGTCAGTCACAGCTTCTTGGAGCTCTCTCAGCCCCACCCACCTCACAGGAATCAATGGGCTTAGATGAGACTAATTCTTCTTAGGATTGCACTGTCTTTCCCTCTTTGCTGCAACACGTTAGCTTTCTGGAATCTTAAATATATTTACCTGCAAACTAAGACAAAGCACACTGAAAAATTATCATCTTTTCAGAGAAATCAGCTAGCAACCGGTGTGCTATAGTGGTTAGGATGTTGGAGAGAAAAGATGGAAACTCAGATTCTAAATTCTTCCTTGTCATGAAACTTGCTAAGTGACCTTGGACCAATCACTTCCTTCTCTCAACATAATCTCAACTCAGCCCAATATCAACTACCTCAGGGTTGTATTGTCGAAGGCTTTCACGGCCGGAGAACGATGGTGGTTGTGGGTTTTCTGGGCTGTATTACCGTGGTCTTGGCATTGTAGTTCCTGACGTTTCGCCAGCAGCTGTGGCTGGCATCTTCAGAGGTGTAGCACCAAAAGACAGAGATCTCTCAGTGTCACAGTGTGGAAAAGATGTTGGCAGGTCATTTGTATCTACTCAGGAGGGGTGGGGTTGAGCTGAGTCATCCTGTAAGAGTTTCCCAGGGTGTGGAATGCTAATGGCGGGAGGCTTCACTGTATCCTGAGGAGGGTTGCTACCTCAGGGTTGCTATGAGGATACAACTGCGAAGGGAGAAAACAACATATGATTTATGCTGCTATGTGCACCTCAGAATATGGGAGAAATAAAAGTTCACAAACAGCAATATCTATCACCACCCTCAGTCACTAAAACAAGAGGGGAAGCTTTGTGCCACCCCCCATTTGCTAATTATAAAATCCTTATTGTCGGCCAATTTTTAACATAGGCTGTACTTCAATCTAGGCAAGATTTGGAAGACTAGTAACTAGGCTTCCACCCACTGAGCCACGCAAGCCCACAATGCAGGCAAAGGCCTCTAACTCCAATTTCCTTCAGCAGAGGTTTTGGCCAGGCTTTTCCCTGAGGCAGCACAGCAGTTCAGTGCCTCCCTTAGCTCATGCAAGGGAGTGAACGCTTGAGGTGGCTAAGCAGAGAATTGATTGTACCTCTGCTGTGTTTGGCCATATAAGTATTTTTATATTTTATTTCTGCTAATTCATGTGGGGTTTTGAATGTTTTTTTGTTTGGGTTTAAAATGCAGGCCTCTCAAGGGAAGAAAGAGGGGGCTGGATGGGTGAGTGAAATGTGTCATGACTGGATGGTGGCTGTTCCCTAGGAGGCGGAGTGGACTGCAGGTTGAGAGAATGGTTCTGAGGGAGAGTTGTGTAGAGAAAGGGAGAGACAGAGTAGTTGTGCAGTGTCGTACTATGAGAGAAGTCTGCATGTTCTTTCTTGTGGGTTATATTAGCCTCAGGGGCACCTGAGGGAAATAAGTCCTTGTGACTAAGTCTGTTTAGAAAATACAAAGAAAACCTATACCTATCATGCAACTAGGAAATAATATACTAAACTATGTAATACAGTATTATGTTAATACATGTATTTCTACTAAGATTTGGGCAGAAGAATGCAGGAGGAGGGCCCAAAGACTATGGTTTGCCTGAACTGCAGAGATGACCTCTTCTCTGACTGCTGCACCATCACGGTTCCCCTTATATCTGTTGAGATTTATGTCTGACACACACACTCGTGCCCCAAAGCCAATGGCAGTAGGTCTCCTTAGGCATAGGGGGATTCCCTCTGCATTAATAAGAATCTGCACCAGAAGCTTTGCACGTATACAGTGACATTGGATTGGGGTAGGGTTACCAGCTTCCAGGTGGTGGCTGGCGATCTCCCGGAATTACAAGTGATCTCCAGGTGTCAGAGATCAGTTCCCCTGGAGAAAATGGCTGCTTTGGAGGGTGGGCCCCATGGCATTATACCATTCTGATGCCTCTCCCCTCCCCAAACCTTGCTCTATCCAGGCTCCATTCCCCAAATCTCCAGGAATTTCCCAACCTGGACCTGGCAACCCTAGACTGGGGGGGGGGGGGTGATCTGGTAGCTGTTGTCAGTGAGGGTAAACATTCTTGAGGACAGTGTGCAAAATGCAGCTACGAATGGCATTCTGTTTTTATCAGAAGCTTTTGTCCTGGGAAGCTAGAGCTGCAACCCTTAGTCTGTTGCCTTAAGATGACATTTTCTAAGATGGGCACATCACCACCACTACTATTATTGCTTCTGCCACTGAGGTGTATAAAAATTCAATGCAGAAGGATCATTTACAAACAAGCTAAGGTATTCTCAGGCAGTTTTTAAAAAATTAGGGAAAATACTTGGATATGCATTTTTGTTTCTGCCAAGTTAAAAATCAAATTTTGATTTTGCAGCTGGAGTAGCAGCCTGTGTCTCCTGCCTGTGTCTCACTTAATCCCCAAAGTCTCCAGACAGTTCTAGGAAAGCCATATTCTCTCCTCTGAAATACAGGGTTAGCAAGACTGGCTTACCTTGCAGACCTGTAGTAAAGATCGTTAAGGGAAGCTATACAAAGCATTGTATAAGTGCAAAGCAGTCTAGGACACAAAAGCACAGATTTGCACTGCAAATGCCACCTGTAAAATATACAGCATACTCTTTAGAACTGTTAGAAGAGGAAGAATAACGCTGTCCCTTCCTTAGGTTTCAGAGAGGGACAAACCAGAAAGTTAAAATTATAGAGGTCAGGGATTTGCTACCTCTTTGCTCTTTACTGCCTTGGCATTATCCTTTCATGTGTAGATTGCTATTCTCAGGAGTTCCTCCTCATCACATCTCATCTTCCTCTCTTTGTCACAATCTCTTCTCTCCTCATCATTTTGCACCATGGATGCAGAGCTCATGCTACCATCCACTGGCATCTTTAGACTAGACAGATAGGGATGTATCTCTCTTCTTTCCTATGAAGTCCCTACAATAAAGAACTCTCATTTCTTTCCTAGTCTTAATCAAGGCTCTGAGTATTAGTTTGTTGTTTTCTGTCTCTCCCACAGACACCAGCCATGCAAAGCTCCTACACTCACATTTTTTTCTGTGCACACAATGCAATTCTGCTAATAAGAACCAACAGTCTTATCCTACCCTAACAGTGCATATTTACACACAGTTGCTCCAGTCTAAGTCCACTGAAGTTATTGGACAGACTGGAGCAACTCTGCATAGGATTTCACTGTCAATCATCTTTTTAATGTCAAGTTTACGGAAGTAACGCTGGGAGGCAACTGTGGCAATTCTTGAGGCCTGTGTCACATCAAAACTAATTTTTGCAAGTGGCCAAAACCTGTCCTCCAAACAATTGCTAACAGCAAATGAGAACTCTCCAGGGAGACTAGCTACAACCTTCATAATGTGGGGAACACACTGAAGCTGCTCCAATCCATCCAAAGAAAAGACAGATGCTGCAATCAGTTCCTAACCCTCTTATGACACCAGGATATTAAAGAAAAAAGCAATCTTTAAAAAGTCCACCTCTAACCCGACCTAGAGAATGCTGTGCAAGGTCTCTTCCACACAAGCACAATTCCCAGGATGCCTTTAGAGGGCAAACATGACAGCTGAAGCTTATAGCACAGACATAAGAACGTAAGAAGAGCCGTGCTGCATCAGGCCAAAGGCCCATCCAGTCTACCATTTTATTCATACAGTGGCCAATCAGCTGCCTCTAGGAAGCCCACAAGCAGCAGCGTCCTCCCGCCCATGCTCCCACTCGTGCTTCCCAGCAACTGCTAGATATCCATCTTTACTAGCAGCCACTGATATTCCCATCCTCCATAAATGTGTCCACTCCCCTTTTAAATCCTTCCAAGTTGGCAGCCATCATCACATCCTGTGGCAGCAAGTTCCACAATTTAACTATGCACTGTGTGAAGCTCTTCTTTCTGCCTGGCCTGAATCTTCCACCCTTCGGCTTCAGAGGATGAGCCCAAGTGCCAGTATTATGAGAGAGGGAGAAAAGTCCTGTCCACTCTCTAAGCACCATGCATAATTTTATAGACCTCTGTCATGCCTCCCCTTACTCACTGTTTTCTAACCTAAACAGCCCTATCTTAACCAATGGTCATATGGCAGTTGCTCCAGCCCCAATCATTTGGTTGCTCTTTTCTGCACCATTTCAAAAATCCCTTTTTGGGTGCATTGACCAGTATTCCAGGTGTGGTCTCACCATAAGGGCTGTATGACAGGAGCAGTTTTATTCTCTATTCCTCTTCTAATTGTAGCCAGTGTGGAATTTACTTTTTTTAAGCAGCCGCACACTGGGTCAACATTCTCCACTACCACTATCCACTATCACCCCAAGATCCCTTTCTTGATCTCTCACTGCCAGCTCAGATCCTATCAATGTATATGTGAAGTCAGGATTGTTTTGCCCCAATATACATCTCTTGAAACTTGTTCACTTTGAATCTCGTTTGACATTTTAATGTCCATTTCCCTAGTTTACACAGATTCTTTTTGACCTAGGGCAGCCCTGCAAGCTCTGTTTGAAAACAGATTTATTCCATTGATATTCAGACTGTCAGATATGGTTCCCCTGAAGTCAGCAGGGTACCACATATTGGAACATAAATTCCAGTAAGAGGCTGAAAATGGCAGAGAAAACAGGGTTAACATACCTGTAACTTATGTTCGAGTTCTTCTGTGCTGACACACATGGGAACTGCGCAGGTGCAGGCCAGCCACCGGAAGATTCTTTACCGCTTTTTTGAGCTTCGAAGGGGCCATTGGTTGCGCGCCTAAGCGACCGTTTCCCGCCCAAATGGTCACATGCCCTAACAGCGACCAATGGCCCCTTCCCTCAGTTCTTCCTTGCCGCCGCTTTGAAATATATACATAGAATTTTTTTTTTTTTTGGAATTCACAGTGGGGCAGGAGGGAGGGATGTGTGTCAGCACAGAAGAACTCGATGAACATAAGTTACAGGTATGTTAACCCTGTTTTCATCTTTGTTCTTCTGTGCCTCCACACATGGGAGAGTACCAAGCTTCATACAATAAGGCGGGGTGAAGTCCAACTCTATTTTATTATATACCACAAGCAGTAGTACAAAAATAAAACTTGTTCAAAACTATTAAAGTTGGTCAATAATACACACACACACACACACACACACACACACAACGTGTCATTCTCATCATTGGAGTAAGGCATTCCAGTGTACCCTTATGAGAACAAGGAGTGTAGGACAGCCTTGGCCACAGCAACATCATGTTGTACATTGACATCCATAGCATAATGCTTTACAAACGTGTCAGCAGATGACCACGTAGCCGCTTTACAAATGCTAACCAGCGGCACACCCCTGATAAGTGCTGATGACGCTGCCTGAGACCATGTGGAATGGGCATTGATCCCCAATGGACAATCTACCCTGGCCAAAGCATAGGCCTTAGTAATGGCCGACACTATCCATCGGGATACCATCTGTGACGATGCCTTGTGACCCTTGTCCTTGATCCCAAAACAGACAAAGAGATGGGGACTGTTACAGAACTCCTTAGTCTTGTCTAAATAAAAGGCTAAAGCCCTCCTCAAATCTAAAGTGTGAAGGGCCTTTTCTCCTTTAGTAGATGCATTCGGAAAGAACACAGGCAAAGTAATCTCTTGCGACAGGTGGAAGGCAGACACCACCTTAGGTAGAAACTTAAGGCACGGTCGCAGAACCACCCTATTTTTATGGAAACGAAGAAATGGAGGGTCAGCCCTAAGTGCTGCTAACTCACTAACCCTTCTGGCAGACGTTACAGCCACCAGAAACGATACCTTGTAGGACAATAAGTCCAAAGGGCATGTAGCCAACGGGAGGTAGCATCAACCTAGATAGCACTAGGGAGAGAGACCATTGGGGAACCGGTGGTGTTACCGGTGGGTAGAGATTAAACATCCCCTTCAAAAACTGACGAGACCTGTAGTGTGAAAATACCGTACAACCGTCAACCTGATTGTGAAATGCAGAGATTGCCGTAAGATGTACTTTTAGGGAGGTAACCCCAAGCCCCTGGTCCTTCAAATGACATAGGTAGTCAAAGATTAACCCTAAGGGGCTACTATTAGACACTACATTTTTTGAAACTGCCCAAGCTTCAAATCTAAGCCACTTAGCTTTGTAAGACCATCTAGTGGAAAGTTTCCTTGCATTTAGCAAGACTTTCTCCACTTGCTCAGAATAAATCACAGGCGGGGTAGAATCCACCAAGCAGACAGGTGCAACTTCTTGGGCTCGTGGTGGAACAAGCTCCCGTTCAGCAGGAGATCCTGCCGGGGAGGTAGACTCACATATGTCTGATTGGACATCTGCAACAGTTTGGGGAACCACACCTGTCTTGGCCAGAAGGGTGCTACCAGAATGCAATCTGCATTGTCGTTCTCTATTTTGCATAACACTCTTGGTATTAGCGGGAATGGTGGAAATGTATAGTGCAACCTGTGGGTCCGCGTAAATTGGAAGGCATCCCCAATAGAGAGGGGGTCGCTCCCTGCCCTTGAACAAAATATCTGGGCTTTGCTGTTTGCTGACGTTGCAAACACATCTATGCTCGGTTGGCCCCACATCTGGAAGATCGGCCCAATGTACTTTACGTTTAGTTCCCACTCATGGTCCAACATGAGTACTCTGCTGAGGGCATCCGCACGAGCATTGTCTGATCCCGCTACATGTATAGCCCGAAGCATCACACCATTCTGAATCGCCCATTGCCAAATGAGAGTGGCCTCCCTGCAGAGAATCATAGATGCTGTGCCCCCTTGCTGGTTTAGGTAATACATGGCAGTCGTGTTGTCCGTCTGTACCAACACCTGACAGTTCTGCAGAAGCGCTGCAAGGGACACAAGTGCAAAACGAATAGCTCTTAATTCAATAACATTAATATGCAGGTTCCTTTCCCTCTCTGACCATACATCTTGCACACATGCAGCACCACAATAGGCCCCCCATCCTTGCAAGGATGCATCTGTGGTCACTGCAACTTCCGGATACAGATACCCAAACAGGGTTCCCTTAAACAAGTTTTCATCCGACAGCCACCAATCAAACGAGGATAATATGACCCTAGGTATGGAGAATTTGAGAGATGGAGGGTGCTGCAGAGCATTGTACCTCTGCACAAACCAATTTTGAAGTGGACGCATACCCAGTCTCGCAAAGGGTACCACTGAGGTAGCAGCTGCCATATGACCCAGTAAGCATTGTATCTTGCGCACAGATTGGAAACGATTTCCTTTAAACATGGAAATTAATCCCCTCAGAGACTTAGCCCTTTCCTGAGGCAGTAGTGCTTTACCCACTACTGAGTCCAATACTGCACCAATGTAAGATACCTTACGGCTAGGTACCAGCTTAGATTTTTCAAAATTTACAAGGAAACCCAAACGTTTGCAAGTGCTCAGTACTAACTCCACATCTTGCAATAGCCTAGCCCTCGAGTCTGCTACGATAAGCCAATCATCGAGGTAGGGAAAGATGGTACAGCCTTTCTCTCAAAGGAAAGATACCACAGGCGCCACACACTTGGTAAATACTCGTGGCGCTGTAAATAGGCCGAAGGGAAGAACCTTATAACGGAACACCCTTCGCTTGTAAACGAAGCACAGAAATTTTCTGTGCTCCTCTAGTATTCCAATATGGAAGTAGGCGTCCTTCAAGTCAAGGACAGCAAACCAATCCCCTGTCTTTAATAAGGAAATTACTGCAGGCAATGTGACCATCTTAAACTTAGTCACTTTAAGAAATGCATTAAGACCCCTTAAATTTAGAATGGGACGCAAACCCCCATCCCTTTTGGGTACCAGGAAGAAACGAGAAAAAAAATCCTTTCTCAGACTCCTCATATGCCACTTCTTCCACAGCACCCTTCGCCAAGAGAGATATGATCTCATCTTCTAGTTCAACCAAGGCATTATTTACAGCCCTTGCTGGTGGAACACACATGGGCAGTTCAGCGAATTCCAGCCCATAACCTTTATTCACAATTGTTAAGACCCATGAGTCAGATGTTATTGACTCCCATTCAAACAGGAAAGGCTTCAGCCTGTCCGAGAAATTCAGGGCTGCGGTTGGTTCATTCTGTCAGAATTGCCTCCCTGCTCCTTGCTGATCTTTTTGCTGAGCAGGAGGTTGAGATGGACTGGGCTTGAAAGGCCTACGCCTCTTGGGTTGCTGTCCAGGAGTGAAATGGCGTTGAGAAGCAGGGAATTGCTGGAAGTAAGGACGTTGCTGGTATCTTCCATGGTACTGATACAGGTTGTATCTTGTAGAGTACCGTGGCTTAAATGCAGACATGTCTGCCGAGGTCACTCCCAATGACCGAGCCGTCTGCCTATCCTCCTTCTTCTTCTTCAGCACCTCATCTGTGGTGCTGGAAAACAGGGAATCTCCCTCAAATGGCAGATTCTCAATCTTGGTTTTCACCTCTTGTGGGAGAGCCGTTGACCACAGCCAAGTGTGCCTTCTCAGGATCACCGCTGCTGACATACCACGGGCAGCAGTATCAGCTGCATGACTCCCCGCATTCATCTGCTGCTTTGAAAGGCGAATGGCTTCATTCTGCAGCAGGGACACCACTGCCTTCTTATCCGCAGGTAAGTCAGCGACATATGGCGCCAGCTTCTCCCACAGGTACAACTGATAGCCAGCCATGATGGTTTGGTAGTTGGCTATCTGGAGGGCCAGTGCCGAGGTGGAGTATTGGCGTCTACTCATGGCGTCAAGCTTCCTTCCTTCCCTCTTTATCTGGCGGGGCGGAAGAGGAGCCAGACCGTCGGTGCTGGATTTCCTCAGCTATCAGGGATGATTGAGGAGGATGTTTGATAAGGGATTGCCACGTGCCTTGCTTGATCTTGTACATCTGCTCAATGATGTAGCTGGCAGATCCAAAGGCACCTTCCACACCTTTTCCACTATCTCCTCCAAGCCTTCCAACATGGGGAAAACCACCGAAGCTGGGTAGTCTCCGTAAATGTGACACAGGAGCTTGTACTTAGTCTTAGGCACCGCTGACGATACATCAATCTCCAATGCCTTTGCCATACGGGCCATCTGGTCAGCGTAGATACAGAGGTCCTCAAAGGGGGAACTCGTACTCGGGCCCACGTTGTCATCTGGAGACGGTTCCAACAACGATTCAGATCGATACTCAAAGTTGACATCAGCTTCCTCCTCTTTGGAAGCAGGGGCCGACACATTGTCTGCTGGAAACGGCGGAGGTAGCCATCCACGCTGCCCTGATGTTGATGTTCTCGGATCCGATGAGTCATACCCAGCTGGGGCCCCCTTCCACTGACAACGGTATGTAGCCATTAGATAGGAGGCCTGTCGGTGTCATGATGCTAGGGAATGCTCTGAACCTGCGCTCTCCACATCGGAAAAACGGCGTCGACTCCGAGTGGAGGAAGCCAGAGACGCGGGAGATGGCTCTCTGGCTGCATGTCAGATCCGACGGTGAATAGTCGGGCTTGGTTCTGGTGAAGGGGGACGATGTCCACTTGAGACCACGACGAATGCACCTGGATCCAGTAACACCTCCACAGGAGCAGAACGGACCGGAGAATTCAGATGAGGCGAAGGCGTAAGTGGAGACACCAGCATTACATCATCAGCCGATTGGCACCGTGGGGACCGAGAATGCCGATGCTTGGACTTCTTCGGCTTCTTCGGAGGAGGTTCCAAGCTGGCCCTCGGATCCGAAGCCTTTTTGGTGGATGACTTCTTACCGGCAACCTCCGGTCTTGGAGTCGCGGTACCTTTCGGATCCGACATCAGAGCCGATGCTGTAGGAACCGACCCCTTCAGCTCTGATCTCGACGCCGATTTCTTCGGATCCGAATGTGACGATGCCTTCTGTCTGGGTGAATCCGGAGACATCACCACCTGCGACCCCGCTTTTGAGGCTGCTTTACTCGTCGGCCGAGATGTCGATACCGACTTAGCAGACGCCACCGAACCTGCTCTAGATTGCCTTCCGGCAGGAGTAGAACTGTGGCTAGCCTTTGGAGAGGATAATGGAGTTTTTTCCACCACCGAAGGGGGTCTGGGAGCTTCTTCCCCATCCAGCACTTTCTGCCACAACAACGCCTTCAAGCGCGCAGACCTCTCTTGTCTGGCCTTATGGGTAAACTTCTGGCAGATTTTACAAGCTGGGACATTATGACCCTCCCCAAGGCAAAACAGGCACAGATCATGCCCATCGGTCTGGGCCATCTTCATTTGGCACTGAGCACAGTGCTTGAATAAGACCTTAGAGGCCATCAAGGGGTTCAGGCAATACACGTCGTCGAAACAGTCCAAGTCAACACACACCGAGTCCAGAATCAGTCCAAATCAGTCAGAAGAAGAGTAAGTCAAATCCGAAGTCCGAGTCAATACCGAAATAACCCAACATACACTAACAAGCACGGAGCTGCAAAGCGGACGTTCACTTCAAGCGGCGGCAAGAAGAGAACTGAGGGAAGGGGCCGTTGGTCGCTGTTAGGGCATGTGACCGTTTGGGCGGGAAATAGTCACTTAGGCATGCGACCAATGGCCCCTTCGGAACTCAAAAAAGCGGTAAAGAATCTTCCGGCGGCTGGCCTGCGCCTGCGCAGTCCCCATGTGTGGAGGCACAGAAGAACGAAGATGAACCAGTATACTCTTTTAACACTTTGTCTGATATGGCCTCTACAGAATGTTCAAGTGGCTCTTGTATACCTGGTTGATGTAGCAAATTCCTTTTCTGACCACAGGTCCATAGCACCTAGGTTGAACCCCCGTTTGAAATCTTTAGAAAGGCCCATATATTAGGATGTGTTCCCAAATTCAAATTTTCAATTAGGACAACTAGTGTATCAAGCTTGATGTATGGCCAAAAGGCATAACCATTGTGAATTAGCCAATCTCCTTTCATTTTTTCACAGGACAGCATCTGTAATTTGTACATCTATATGTGATCATATCAACCCATAAAACATACAATTTTGTGGAACATAAACATGGATAGATATGAAACCTTTGCATGGAAAAGTGGTAGTGAAATTTAATAGGGCTTAACCAGAGAAATGCAGTCAGATCAATATACAGTCCAGTTTCCATAGGATCAAACTACTCAAAAGCCTGCTCTGCACTTTATTAAAGATGGCATTGCTCCAGAGCTTTTGATACTGTGAGTTGTTTTTTTCTGTGAGTGAATCAATATCCATCACTCAAATTATGGGGCTAATATTTTCTAATATATTATTGGAAACACTAGCTAATAGACAAATGACAAGAGGAGTTTGGTACCCTGGATCTCCCCTCCACCTTTACTGCCTCTCAGCTGATAATGCAGCCTGTTTTTCTCTTTAAATATTTCTAGCTGTGCAAGCTGCTTTACAGAAGTTATTTCGCCTACACAGATATTTCTTCAGGGGGAAGGGAAAGCAGGCATCCAAAGATGGATTTGGGAAGAATATGTTTGTTTCTCCCCACCTTATGTGAAATATTATTCGGTATAGTTTCTATGTCCTCTGAAATCCTGCCTTAAATGAGATTTGAAGCAAATTTGTAGGGTTCCTCCACAAATAAACTGCTTGAGGACTCAGGAGTCAACCCAGGGGCGGTGCCATGGTTTCTGGCACCCGCGGCTGCCCCTACGTGCGCACGCACGCCCCCCCTGGACTGCGTGATGACGTCACTGCATGTGACATCATCATGCAGCAAGCCAGCCCCATTGACCAGCAGGTGGCTGGGGAGGTTCCGGACGCCTGCAATGCTTGGCCCGCGGCTGCTGCTCCCGGTTGGGGGCATGTGTTGGTGGCGGCGGTGGCAGCGCGGGGCTGGCCAGCTGCAGCAACTGCAGGCCAGGCATGCCAGCTCTGTGGTGCGTGCCTCCACCCCTGGTGCCACCTCCAGCGCCTCAGCGCTCGAGGTGGGGGCCGGACCTGCCTCAATGAGCGTGCCAGCCCTGAGTCAACCTGTCCTGGAGATGGTTGTACTCCCTGAAGGAACTGGTTCATAGTTTGGGGATACTGTTGGATCTTGGCCTAAAGTTGGAGGCTAGGCATCCCATCCCCTCAGTGCTTACCTAGCCGGTGCCCCCCACCACTGCTTACCAGGCTGGTGGGGGAACAGGCCCAAGAGGCAAGAAACCTCCTGGGCAAGCAGGCAGCAGCAGGCACATTCCTAGAGAGCATGACAATGTCATTCCTGAAGTGATATGGTTGTGCCCAGCAACAGGGCATGCTCTCATACTTCACAAGGGCCAATTTTTGCCCCCACCAGGCTGAATTGGACCTGCGAGAAGCACGGAAGCATGCCTGGTGCTGGCGCTATGGTGCTGGCGCAATGGCGTCACTTCAGGAAGTGACATAATCACATTGGTGCAGGAAGCATGTGTGCACTTTGCATGCAGGCGGGAAGGAGACTCCCAGTAAGTGCCAGTTCCCCCCTCCTACCAGGAGGGTATAGGGACCTGGCAACCCTATTGGAGGCCCGATCTCCTTTGCGGCACAAAATCCCTTTTATCAGTTTTGGCTGGTATGCTAACTAGGCCATTCTTCTAAAGGCATGATCTGGCCATGGTGATTCATGTTCTCATTATATCCATGCTAGATTACTGTAATGTGCTTTATGTGGGGCTTCCTTTGAAAACAGTCTGGAAACTTCAGTTCATTCAAAATACAGAAGCCAGGCTCTTGTTAGGGGTGGGATACAGGGATCTTATTACTCCACTGATGAAAGACCTGCACCATTCAAAGTGCTGGTTCTCATCTTTAAAGTCCTAATTAGCTTTGGGGCTTGGTACTTGAAGGACTGCCTCCTCCCATAACTGTCCACCATGCCAGCTACGATCTGCTCTCTGTACTCCTAACTTCAGAAATGATGTGGGGCTTTTTCAATAGTGGCACTTTGCCTGTCGAGTGCCCTTCCCCTTGAGGCTTGCCTGGCACCTACTGTTAGAAGAGGAGCACAGAGCGCTATCCCTTACCAAGCATATTGACATGAAGGGTCACTTTGTAAAACAACTACAACTGAAAGGCATTATGAAGACTAAGCCACTACCAAGAGTTCACTTTCAGACTCTACGAGACAAGATGAATCTCATAGACTGATACAAGCAACAGCGAGAGGGGATGTTAGAAAAGGAGCACTGAGCACTGTTCCTTTGCTCAGGTTTCAGAGGGGGACAAACCAAAGAGTTAGAAAGACAGAGAGGTCAGGGCATCTGTTTACTGTTTACTGCTCTGACTCTCCTATGTAGATTGCTATTCTCAGGACTTCCTCCTTCTGACATCTTCTTTTCACTTTTCTCTTCCAGGCTTCATCCAGCCACCATCTCCTTCTCCCTTTCCTCCATCTTGCAACCATGGATGCAGGACTTTCCCTGTCATCCATGTCCATTCTCAGATGAGATAGGTAACTAGGATCTATCTCTCCTCCTTTCCTATCAGAGTATGGAGTTCCTATAATAAAGAACTCCTATTTCCTTTCTCAATATAAATAAGTGTATGCTTTATTATTTTCTCTCCTGCACACACACCAACCAGTAGTACCAGCGCACACCACCTATAATCACGCTTTCACTGCAAACGATATACTTGCTAATGGCCTAACCATGGAATCCTTTAATTAGGTTTCTGGGGTCAACATATGATTTATTTATCTCCTACTTTGCTTTCCTTTAGGTTCCAGGCCAAAATATTTCTGTTCAGGTTTTCAATTGAGGTGATTTTTTTTCAAGACTCCTTTAGTCTTGAAACAGTTATTTTAAACTGTCAGCTGTCTGTTTATATCGTTTGTGTTGTGAGGCTGGGCTGGGGTTTTTAACGCTGGAATTTAATTAATACCTTTTAATATTTTGTTTTTAGTATTTATTATTTTGTAAGCCACCTTGGGCAGGTTCCAAGAGAGGTGGCATAATAAATAAACTGAGGGGAAATTTTGAGGGAAGCAACAAAACATTCTTCATAAAACTAGGTAAATTTCTTTGGGAAGGAGTTTGTGTAGTCTACAATGAAACTCAAAGCAAATTTGGAGGTTCCACTTCTTGTGAAACATCCAAGGTGTGTTTTTGCCAATGAAGCGAAAAACGAGACAACTGGTGCAGCTGAAGAATTAATTTTAATTCATTCTGAGACCCTTATGCATTTCACATATGGCCACAGAGTAAATTAAAATTAATTTTCCCACTTCACCAACTGTCTCTTTTTTTTTTTGCTCTGTCCTTGGTGTGGCCCTCCTTTTCTTGCTCCTACTTAGCCAAGAGAGGTCAAAAGCATTTCACAGGATTTCTCAGCTCTGGGTCATATAACATGTCCTTTTCATAAAACAGAAATGAGGCAGATCTGTGAATCTCCAGAACAAACACAAACTGGCACTCTGGCCATCTTTCAAATGAATAACAACTTCAGCAATTTTGCTTATGATCTATCTTGCAAAGACTTTTCACTGCCTTCAATATGTAACCATGATGAGAACACCTTAGCTAGTGAAGCCCACTTGTCAAGTCAGATCTGTTGAAATTGAGGCTGAAAAGCAATTTCTTACTATAAAAATCATTTATGAAGGCAGCCTGTCTCAAATAATTCCATTTCGGTTGCTTTAACAAGGGAAAAGAAGTGGCACCTGATGGGAAGAAATTCGTAACAGGTCCCCTGTGGGGGGGAAGGGGTGTCATTCATTTCAAACAAAGACAAAGGCTGGGGACATTAACAGTGCAATCCTAAAAAGAGTTACTCCAGTATAAGCCCATTTAAATCAATGGGCTTAGATTGGAGTAAGTTTTCTTAGTATTGCACTGTATATGATGGAAGAAACAATAAATCACAGTTTTCACTAATGGAACTCATTCTTTTCTAACAAATGCCAGGTTTTATCCACATGTGACCTCACTGAAGCAGATAAAGAAATGAAACGCCACATCTTGAAGCTCTCCTTGATGCAGCTTTTATCCTCCAAAGTGCAACCCCCCCCCCCCCCGCCCCCGGCTCCCTTAGCTTGGGTCATAGAGCTACCTGTGCTGCTACCTGGATCTTGTCTCTACAACCACTCCTCAGATAGGCCTTTGTCTCAAATGTGGCCTGCCACTGACACAGCCCCCTTAATTTACTCTTCTATGGATCTTCCCCAGCACTCAAGTTAAAATACTAACAGTTCTGTCAGGACTCACATTTCAGTTCCCAACTTCCCAATAGGATTGCAAGGTTTCAGGCTCCCCTTCTCAGGACTTCCATGGGGAGGAGTAAAATCTCTAGCCGATGGTCCAGTGTAAAGGGCCAAGGTATTTTCTTGCTTGGCTTGAGAACAAAATGTACTACTGGCTCTGTAATTATGTCCATCAGACTCCAATCCGTCACATTCCCTGACTCCACCAGGTGCCACTAGATCCTGCCCTCAGCTATCAAGAATCACCTTGGATCTGCAAGGCTCTTCCCCCTGACTCACAACAGCTGAGTATTTGGAGAGTTTACAGGTGTACCTCCTTCCATGTCCAAAAGCTGACAAATCAAAAAGTTCAGGGACACAGAAACAAAAAACTTGACAATCAACTATAAAGTATATTTGGCTCATAAAGATCTGGCTACAGCTAGAAAATGTAATTTCAATATCTACCTATTTCATCATATACATATAGATCTTACGCACCACTGAATCCGTTCCCTATTCATTAATTGGGAGTTCACTTGACACGTAAGGACATTTCAAAGACTAATTGCATAATAGACACTGAAAGAGATTAAACATAATTTGGAAGATCAGCTGTTGTGACTGAGAAGAATAAAGTGCATGCCTTGTCCAAAGTGTTGATTTTATTTCAGAAAGCTCATCAGATGCATCTGGAACCAAAGGAACCTAGACTTGATCTCAGCAAAAGGGGAGTGAAAGGAGGGGGGGGTCACTTTTGGGAAAGATCAGCAGAGAAGAAGAAAGACTCCTCCTTGATTTCCACTGCAAACTCTTTCCCCCAGGAGTTGTCTTCAAGCAGAGCTCAGTTCTGAATTTGAATCCCTGTCAAGGAAAATACTCGAAAATTGCTCCAGTAGGAGGTATTTATACGGGGGGGAGCAGGGGACAATTAAACACTTGTTCATCAATTCTCCCTTCCAGATCTTGCGGTAGAAGAGATCCAAGTGTTTCCTTTGTAACATCTAGCACAGCGCTCAAATATGATGAAACTAGAAAGTTAAATGATCTCCACAGCTATATCATTAACTATTCTTAATCTTTGATTTATGCAGGAAAAAGTAACTAATCATTCCTAAATATTATACATCATGTTCAATGGTAATTATTCTTCAGTTAGAAGTAAAAATAAATTCTCAGGTTTACTAATAGAACAAGAAAAACATTTACATATCCCCACGCATCCCATGGGCAGGCAAAATAAGAGAAGCAGTCATAAAAGGAACTTTTATCAGTATTAAGTAATGATGTCATATAATATTATAGTTGTATCTACTTTAGTGTAGATGAAAAAAATATATGAACTCTATGTACAGACTGACCTGGATAGCCCAGGTGAGCCTGATCTCATTAGATCTCAGAAGCTAAGCAGGGTCGACCTTGGATAGTAATTGGATGGAAGACCGCCAACGAAGACCAGGGTTGCAGAGGCAGGCAATGGCAAATCACCTCTGATAGTCTCTTGCAATGAAAGTCAGCTATGACTTGAGGCACTACATACACATACATTTATAGACTACATTCTATACATACTTGTTTCAAATTAGAATGGTATATTTATATAGATAAAACAATGTTAACTATTTAACATCAATATCCATATTAGGATGGGCTATGCATCTCAACAAATGGGTGTAGGGTGACTACTAAAGACGATGTGCCAGAAAGCTTTCTGCTACATGGGTTCAAAACAAAACAAAAAAGGGACCCACAGCACCTTTGGAGATTTCAGTGTCATACCTGACTTGGCTACCACCACTGACAACTTTGAGGTTTGGAGTAGGGATAGATAGAGGATGTAGGAATGGGCATAGAGAGAAAAATGCCACATAAGCAACAATTTCCAGTTTGATCTGAGAAATCCATCCATCTCCACTTGATCTGCTTGAAGGGTTGAAAAAAGCGGAGCTGGTGGGCGGGGTTGATCATATCAATCAATCAATCAATCAATCAATCAATCAATCAATCAATCAATCAATCAATCAATCACCTTTATTGGCATTAGAAGGGGTTGATTATAATTAGGAGGGCTAGAGGTGGGGACATGGGAGGTGCTATGTATCTGATGTGACTACATCACTTCCAGGTGTAATCAAAAGGGTAGTTCTAGGAAACAAAAGGGTAGTTCTAGGAATCACTGGAAACTTTATAGTAACCAGTTTCAGCAGTTCCTAGAGCTACCCATCACCATTTCCAGAATGTTCCCAGAAGTAACATAGCAACCTCACTGTTTTTTTTTTTACTCCCTAGTCTGTACCACTCAGAGTGGTGGAAGGCAATGAAGTTTACCAACAGTAGGCCTCCTGCCATAATAACAGCAGGAGGCCTGATAAGCATAGTCATAATTGGTGGTACACGCTGTAAACTTGGCAATACATCAGATCTCCACCACCACTACCACTCCTTCTTTCTTGTAATTTTTCTTCTGTTTCAGAGACTGCTCTGCTTTGATGTCACCAGGGCTTTTTTTGAGGAGGAACACTCCGGAACGCTGTTCCAGCAGCTCTAGAATCTGCCCACCTGATTCCTTCCTCCTTCGGCCCTGCGGGCTCTGCAGAGGAGGCTAAGCTGCTTTGAGTTCATTCTGCTTTTTTCATTCATTCATTCATTCATTCATTCATTCATTCATTCATTCATTCATTCATTCATGAGAGAGAGAGAGAGAGAGAGAGAGAGCAAGCAGAGCTGCTGGGGCCAGCTCAGCAGAGGAGGCTAAGGTGCTTTGAGTTAATTCTGCTTTTTTCATTAATGACAGACAGACCTTCTGGAGCAGCCACAGGGTAAGAGCCAGCGTCCCAGTCTCCCACCAGGAGACTTGAGGGACCTGGCAACCCTAAGTGGGTGAGTGGGGCTGTGTGTGTATGTGTGCTGCTTTGAGTTCATTCTGCTTTTTCTTTTCATGGGAGTGGGTAAGGCTGTGCATGAGTGTGTATGTGTGTTGCCTTCATTCTTTTGTTGACTGAAGTTGACATTGTTATGGTTCCCACAGCTTTTGAATGCAGATTGGTTCTGTGTTAGTTAAATATATCAGCTATGGTTATTTGTATTAGTTAAAATATGTTATGGTTATTCCAGTTTTATGTTAGGAATGGATACCTGTGTCCAAGTCACAGAAGGTTTTCATCAATATATTCATCAGCATATAGGTGTTCTTATGTCTTAATAGCTGTAACTCAAATGGTTCTCCCCACCCTCAGTTGATTAACATCATTGGAATTGCAAGGACATATGGGTGTTAAGGAAGTTTTTATGAATATTGTTTGTGTGGGACACTGGAATATTTATGAGCATTTCACAATGTCGCAACAGCTTAGCCATTAGTAAGGTCTAATCTAATACAGCTAAAGTTGAGTATCTAATTTTGAATTGCTCCAGTAAAGCAAAACCCTCCCTGAAAATTTGAAAATGCAATATTTATTACATTAGGAATTTCAGACTCTGTGGAATTTTGAGAAAGAATTTTGGAATTTTTTTCTATGCTGGCAGAGGGAATCTGTTAGAATTTAGATTTGTGAGATGGTTTTGGATTTTTAGAGGCCCCCTCCTTCTTGTATATTTTAAAATATGATTCCAAAGAAATGAAATGTTTGGGAAAGGGAATGGAAGATTTCACTTTTTGTAGAGGATACAGAAAGGAAACAAACCCTTTCTCATAAGTGTAATTTTCCAAGCTTACTAACATTTATCTCGTCGCAATGCATTGTGCTGGGTTCTAGGAAGTGGCATCACTTTCTGGGAATGACGTCACTTCCGGAAGTGACATCACCACGCCTTTCTGGGAGCAGGAGCATGCTTCGTGTGCGCACATGTGATAATAGAGAGTTCCACCCCCTCTCTTCCCTGAAAAAAAAGCCCTGGATGTCACAGTGAACTTGGCCAAGCATAGGTGCTCCAGCTCCTTGACTGCTGTTGGCTTCACTGTCATCCTGATGCCAGCCCAGAGAATGCTCTGAGGGACATAATATTGGTGCACTGTTAAAACCATGTAGGTTTTGCCCTGGTCAGTGCCTGGAAGCTGTATATCAGTTGCTCTGAGCTTCCTGAAGGAAAGTAGCAGCGCAACAAATTATTCAATGTCACCATCTTCCCTGGATGTCACAAGAGGACTTTAAATCTGGAAAGCTGACCTTATGAACAACCTCTATAAAATTAAACAAGGGAAGTAAAAGTGCTCTTTATGCCACTGACACCTTCTGGATACCATTTATTGCATGGTTTCAAGCTCTCAAGGGACAGCCATAAAACATTTCCTGCCTATAAGGCATGATGAGAGGCTGTGTTCTGAATGCTTAAGAAAGTACGGGGGAACAAATCACACAACTTTAAAAGATGGAATTCTGGTTTTAAATCTGTTGTTGAAGGCTCAGCTATCCATTGTTTCACACGGAGAAAGCCCTACACCCCTCCCCATTTAGCCAAGGGGTTGAAGAGAATGTAGGATGTTACTTTGAAGTCAAAAACATGCTTATTCAAGAAGGATGAGATTGTTAGATTGTTAGGACAGTGCAATAAATGTACAAAGACATCATCTCAACAGAATACTTTGTGATGGTCTGCAATGATGAGGCTGTGGGCTACCAAAAATGTCGTCATTAAAGCTTGTGGATTCAGAAGCAAGGAATTCCAGATTCGGAATTGAGAAAACATGG
Organism: Eublepharis macularius; assembly: GCF_028583425.1. NCBI lineage: Eukaryota > Metazoa > Chordata > Lepidosauria > Squamata > Eublepharidae > Eublepharis > Eublepharis macularius. Next base: position 121,666,816 of record NC_072795.1, on the reverse strand, counting down.
GTGTGCTCAGACCACAAGGCCTTCATCAGGCTCAGAAGAGAACTGGGGTATGCAGCCTTTGCCCCTGCAAACAGCCAACTGGATGGATGAGAAGACTACGTACTAGGAGCCTGGCCTTCTTCCTAGTTCTCAGAGTAGTTCCTTTTGCTTTCTGCAAATCTATAAAGCCCTGATTGCCAGCTGCGGCTTCCATTCTCAAATCTGACTCCACCTTGGTTCTGTTTCTAGCTGCTGACCTCAGGGACCCATTGCACTGAGAATACATTCTCCCAGCCCAGATTTGGACATGGATTACCATGGCTCTAATCCCAACAGTCTTGCAGGGTACTTCAAATATAACTGCTGAATGTCACACCTCAAGAGGCATCATCAGTATTTGCAACAAAAAGGCAAACTGTTGGTTCTGAAAATTGAAGTGGAGATACCTTCCAATAATTTTGCCCATTTTTCTACTGCAAAAAGTTAGCTTTGCTCTCAAGGTGCCTTTAGTACACATCTCCCATATACTGTAGACACACTGTACCTGTGAGCACTAATGGGAGCAGGCCATGTTTGCTAGAAAGTCAACAGGAACTTCAGCCATATACGTAGGACTTGTCGACGACACCAACAGATTTATTGTCCTTTCAGCCCAATAAAGCATAAAATATGCCTAATAAACAACCCACAGAAGTATATTCAAACTATGCAATATATTCTGAAAGCTACAACCCAGCCTCAGTTCTATACTTTGCCCGATCCAGCCGTACTCCCCACATGCCCCACATTGCCTTTTTTAGGACAGCTGGTTTTAGCATGTTGAAGCAACAAGTCCTCAGACAAGTCCTGAGCCTGCTTGAGGGTAAGGAGGGCAAGAAATCAAATAAATCAAATCAAATCAATGCCATCATTTCACCTTCTTTGCAAAAGAGGAGAGATTCATCTAGTTGCTGGGTATTAACTATTTCCACTATCAAAGTTCCACTGATTTAACAGATATTTTACTTTTTCCCCAGGGTATAATCTGTTGGTTCAGCAACTGTGGGCTGTTTGCCTACTGGAGATTCCTAAATAAATCTTGTGATAGGTAAGATATTCATCTTCACCCAGAATGTGTGGAACCGATTCCTTTCTTTCCATGGATTTTTCAACTTTTCTGCCTGGTCTGACATATCTATGAACATTTCAAGGATGTCTCATATCTCCTTGCTTTTAGGCATTTTTGATGGTAGATCAGATGATGCATTCAGATGTGCATCCAGATTCGCATCTAAAAGCAGATGCCGTCCCTTCAATAGAATTCATGCTCAGATGTGCATTCAGATGCACATCACCGTTCTTATGCCTGTGGCGAGCCTGTTCAGCCTCATATTTCCCCCAACAGTCTTATGGGAAGTAAATTGGAAGCAATAGGAATGAGAGTTCGGGATAATTATGTGTACTGATGAAACGTCCCAAACTTAATCTGCTGGATTAGAACAACATCCCTAATTCACACAATTCAGGCCCCTTTCTTCTACGTTGTGGACATCTCAGGCAGGACATGACTTGAAACATCTTGTTCAATTTAGCAAGGGTTTAGGGTGTCCCACTTGACACAGAGCTTCTTGCAAAAACAGCATCCCTGTACCCTGGATCTCTCCATCTCCCTTAGAATGGCTTATCTCTCCCGGCCTGTGATGTAGAGTGGGCACTAAGGAATATATAAGGAGATGACTTTAAAATATGAGGTAAGAGAGGTGGAAGCAGAGAGACCTTAATTTTGGGGTGAAAGTTTTGGGCAGCAGCCCTGTCTGGAAAGGCACGTCATTCCATTCTTCATCTCTGGCAGGAGCGGGAGATGGTGTGGCCTTCGCTTGTTAAATTGTGATGTTTCATATCACATTTTTACCACTGAAATGACTGAAGGATCTATTTTCAAACAAGAAAAAAAGACACAGAGGCTTTGCTCCCTTGACGAGCAAAATTCCACTCAGAATCAGAGACTCGCAATCATTGTAATCCTAAACAGAGTTACACCCATTTAAGTCCACTGAAGTCAATGGGATTAGAAAGGCATCACGCTTCTTAGGTTGGCACTATATACTGAGGTTTAATTTTAATGCTAAGATGAGGAGTTATTACTCTCCCTCTGATGAGAACAATGTATTTTATCAAGCAATAGTCATTATTATTATTGTTGTTGCTGCTGCTGCTGCTGTATAGTTAACTGTATTTAGATTCAATCAGTTTAAATCTACCCCAGTTCTAGTTACTATATATTGTTATGGTTTTGCTGGTTGTTTAAACTGTTATGTTTTTTATTGTTGGGGGAAAATAAAATAAATAATAAGCTTAAAAAATGGTCATCTAATTAACTGAATGTTCATATGACTTCTCAAATCAGGGGACACATCACTAGAAGAGGAAATGGATTTTAAATAGAAGTAATTGGGAGCTCACTCCTAGAGGTACTATTCAAACTTCCTACTTTAATGATGTACCTGAATGCCTGAAAAGAAAATATAGGAAGGTCATCTGGGTCTATCTTAGTTGTACTGTGCAATACTAAAATAGCACCTTTGCACAAATGGACTATTGACATCTCATTTCTGATAGCACAATGCTTCATGCAATATGGTACTTAGGATTAAAGTATCAGGCTGGAAGAAAGCATGTGCTAACTCATTCTCACTTTAAAGATGTTACCGATTTCAGCTGCAATATAAGTTCCTCCCCATTTATATTCTGGAAACAGCTACCCTCCAGTTTAGCAACAGTGTTTAGACAGACATGCCAACCTATTTATATTCATTAGGCCAAGGGTCCCCAACCTTTTTGAGCCTGTGGGCACCTTTGAAATTCTGGCACAGGGTAGTGGGCACAACCACGAAATTGCTGCTACAGGAGGCAAAGCCAACCACAAAATGTCAGGGAATGATTCCTTTTTAAATGAACATGTTCTTTAAAAATATTCTGTTGTACACACAGAGCACCCTTCAGTCACACAATGAAGATGCTTATGCTGTGGTGGCAGCTGCTACCAAAGCAAGTTTTTAAAACTCTGCACTCTCTAACAGCCAATCAAAAGCCCTACCGGGCAAAAGTCCCACCTGGCCCCACTCACTTTCTAAAATATTTGTCAAGCCTTAGGAACAATGTTGGCAGGAACCATAGCACCCATGGTACCATATTATGGACCTCTGTGTTAGGCTATTCTTTCTATATGTTGTAGGGGCATCTAGCAGGGGGCCATGGCTATGTACCAAGGGTTATGTAAACAATTATGTAACTTTGAAGTTTAACTGCAAAGTTTGGCAGGACAAAGGGCCATGAACCAACAAAACCTTAAGCACACCCCATTAATTTCAGTGGGTGAACCGTAACAGGTCACTTATGCCCAGAGCAAGTGCTTACTTCAGCGCCCTCACTACCACCAGCAGCACATTTGTTCCAATGCAGGAGTTCTTGTGAGAAGGGCTGCACTCTTGAGAGCAGCAATTATTATTGTTGTTGTTGCTGCTGCTGTTGCTGTTGTTATATAACATTCAATTTATATACCACCCATCAGGACAACTTAATGCCCACTCAGAGCCATTTACGAAGTATGTTATTTATCCCCACAACAAAACACCCTGTGAGGTGGGTGGGGCTGAGAGAGCACCAGAGAGCCGTGACTAGCCCAAGGTCACCCAGATGGCTTTAAGTGGAGGAGTGGGGAATCAAACCCAGTTCTTCAGATTAGAGTCCTGCCACTCTTAACCACTACACCAAACTGGCTGAAAGTCAAAGATTACTACCCAAATAGCCTGCTCCTGAACAGCAGCTACTGTGCAAAAAGACCTGCTGGCTATTGCCACTGCTGCTGTTCACTTTCACAGATCTCTGATTTCCTTCCCTGACAGCATTCTTAAATGAATGATTTGAAAAGGTGCTGCTTGGCCTGTCCTGAGCCCCTGAGAAGACTATCAGCTGGCTTGTCACCCACTATCTTGAAAGCATGCCTAATTACTCAATACCAGGGCTTTTTTCAGCGGGATCTCCCAGGATCTGAGATCCGGCACCTCTGAAAAAAGATCACGTAACTGGTGGCCCTGCCCCCAGCACCCAAAGACCCATGGGCCGTCTCCCTGATTGGAGCATCTCCCAGGCCACCTACTTCCCCAGGCTTTCCCTCTCTCCCTCCCTTTTTCTCTTTCTTTCCATCTTTCCTTGCTTCCTTCTTTCTTTCCCTCCCTCTGTTTCTCTTTCCATGTCTTTTCTTCTTCCCTTTCTTTACCTCCCTGAATTGCTGCCATTGCCTGGCTGGCTGAGAGGCAGGCCAGGAGGGAGAAGAAAGGAAGAGAAAGCCGCCCTCCTGTTGCTATTCCCACCACCACTGCTGCCGCACCAAGCAAGGGGTGAGAGAAGGAAGGAGATGTGCGGCTGGCTGGAGGCAGTGGTGAAGGAGCAGCTCGGTGGGGTGCTCCTCCCTCAGCCACCCTGCATGGAAAGGGCCCCCATCCTGCCCACCAACTGCATGGTGGTGTTGGTGGAGGCACCCACTGAAGGGGAAAAGGAGGAGTGCCCGAGGGGACAACCACAAGGTCACTTCCAGAAGTGATATCACTTCTGGAAGTGATGTCATCATGTGTTTCTGGCGGTGCATGTGCGCTTTGCGCACGCACATGAGAGAACAGAGAGATCCACCACCTCTTTTTCCAGAAAAAAAGCCCTGCTCAGTACTAAAAAGAAATCACATAATCAAACATCTTAATAATTTTAGTGTGATCCCTTTTGCCCAATTTAAACAGGAAAGAGATTATCTTTCTCTCACTGAAATTAAACGTCATGCCCAGAAATGTCTCTCCAAGGCCAACATTTGCTTACAGAAAAGGCATTGATGAATTATAACAAAAACACAGTAGCCACAATCAGTTTCCCCACTGAGCAAACTGTTTTAAACTGTGCTATTACAAAGCATGCCCAACATATGGTACACCTAAAGGCTCTTGCGCATATTATATTTTTAACAGCATTATGCCCAAGGGTGTTGCCATCTGTCCACAAATAGGTTTAAAGTTATTCTGAAATTGCCCACAGTGAATTACTACAATGAACTGAAAGACTGAGCTGAACAAAGCAGATCCCATGTAATGCCCCTTTTTGAGTCAATTGGAATGGATCCTGTGATCCGCTGGTGTAAGCACTGAGGATTTTTCCCCACAGTCCCCTTCTGACACCCACTTCTACTCTGACTCCTCCAGTTTGGATGTGAGTAGAACCAGAAGAATGCAAACAAAAGAAAGGCAGGACTTTGAAATGGATAGTGTTCAACAACAGGCACTGAAAAGAAAGGCACATGGCATCTGAATGAATTTTTAAAATTGCTCAGAAGGCTTCTTGGAGCAGCCACTAATGAAACCGATCTTTTGAGAAAGAGAGATCGAAGGAAAGGCTGTCCCATGTTGACTCTAGTCAAGTATCATTTCTTTTAAGAATTTGCTTTTCTGATAAAGTGAAATTTATTTAATACATTTTTTTAACACTCTTTCCTCAAGGAGTTTATGGCTCCGTGCGTTGTTCTCCCCTCCTCTATATTTTATCCTCATAAAAACCCCGTAAGTTAGGCTGAGTGTGACCAGCCCAAAGTAACTCAGCAGACCTGATAGTAGAGTGGGAATTGGAACCTGAGCCGTTTCCACACATCCCAGCATAGTGCTAAACTTACAGAATGAGAGCATTTTCCTGTTGTGATTTCTGATGTCATCGCACCACAAGAACAGAATCGTGGCATGGTGATGTCAGAAACTGCACCAGGAAGATGCTCTCATATACCGGGACATGTGGAAAAGGCTCTCCCAGATCCTAGTAAAATACTCTGCCCACTATAACACATTGAGTACCTCACATTTTGACAGGATTATATTCTTAAAGAATGAGCTGGGCTTGCTTCCTGCTAAGAAAGATAACCCTTTACATCCTGACTGGGTAGCATTTGAAGGAAACAAAGCTGATTCCCAAAAAACTGAACAGTGCCTTTCCCCCTTCAATATATATTTCTGAAACTTATGGCAGATCTAGCTAAAATTTGTTCACCCACAACTATGCCTTCTCAAAGAAGTCCATGTTGCATTTTCTCCTTTTTCTCAACAGGAGTTTCAAAATATTAACAACCCATAAATATTATGGACATGATGCAGGGAAAGGAGCACCATTTTTAGGAGATAAGTTAGCTTTCCTCTGATCCTCCACAGCCCACTTTTTATATGTACCTTGACAGAGCTACAAAGTGGCTTAACAGGAATGGCTGAAAAAGGGTCAACAACATTTTTGGGAAGGGCTCCTGTGCTTTGAACAGCTGCATGCTGGGCAGAAGTTCAGCTATTCCCATTCCTGAAAGTGCACAAAGTTTGGGGGGAAAATAATCTTTACCTGCTGAATTTCTTGCACTCATGGAGCGCAGGAAAAAAACTGGCAAATCTCACTCTCAGAAGAAAGCAGAGCTGTTGCTATAGAACGAATAGACCACCATTTAAAAAAAGGGGGGGTGTTCTTCCTTTGAAAACTTCAGGCTCATCACAGTTTGCACAGGATTGCTCATATAAAAATCTGTTGGTTCCACCCCAAATCTTGAAATGGCACCTCTGTTTTTAATGAATATATTCCAGGAGGCTCTGCCTCTTTTCTTCCCTATTTAAAGGCAAGATATGAAAGCTTCTAAGGACTGGTTTTATGTGCAGCAGAATGAGGCAGCAACAGGGTGGTAGAGTCCTCCTGAGGTAGCAAAGTGAACTATACCACTTCAGACTGCAGCTGCTAGATTCCCATTCTGAATGTTTCTTTGCGTAAAGATCTTCGTAGAAAACTACCAACGCAGGGGGAAAGTTTTTTTTTTTACACTGAGCTGGCAGTCTATTTACAGGAAGTTCTTAATAGTTCAAATTAGGGGGACAGTTCAAAATGTCACACTCTATGTTCTTCCATCTGCAGCCTGAATCCACTCTACCACCTCAGATCTCAGCCGCCTCATTGCATGTGTGAACCAGGTCTTTCATAATTCAGAGAAACAATATCTGCATTCCAGATCAGACTTATTGAAATGCAAGAACAGCACTAAACCATCCTTAAATCCCAAATATTTATATCTGGCTATCTCAGACAAGATCCCGAAAGAACAGAAGCAGAACAAATGCAAACAGCTTGGTAGAAAGCAGAGATGGAAATTATAGCTCATAAACAGAGATACTTAAGACATGCTTGAAGGAAAGGCTAGAACAACATAACAAAGTCAGGCACAGAATTCATTATTAGGCAAGAGGGAATGAGAAGGACTAACAATGTTATGGAAAGTAAGAAGATGTGATGCTGACAGCTTTTGGTAGAATATAAGTTTCGTTTCATATAATACTGGATGGATGAGGGGGTCAGTTCCGCACCACCACTCCAAGGCTTCCAGGTACAAGAGTGAGTGAGCATAACAGAAATCAGGAGGCAAGTTGAATAGCAAATCCTGAAGGGAACAGCAGATGAGTAGGCAGAAGGAGGCTTTGTGGTCCCAGCAGGTAAGGAGCAGGGACTGACTCCTTAGCATGGAGATATGGTGGAATAGGCTTGGAGAATGCCTTTGAAGTGAGCCTGAGAAAGGATTCCTGACATTCTGTCACAGCAGGGACAGAGACCCAGAGGAGGGAAGACAGCAGTGGCAGGGGGAGCCAATCTCCTTCTGAGGCCTTGAGTACCACTGACATGGTCCTCGGGAAAGGGGTGTACAACACCATGCACAACAGTTAATGCTTCATTCTCAGGAAGCAAGAGTTCCCATTTGGTCACTTTCACACACCACATCTTGCTTTTGCAAGGGTAAAGAAATCGCTTGCCTCTCAAGTACCTGCCCCAGCTCCCCAACCCCAACACTGCCTTGTGAATGAATGGGGAGAGGTGTTGTTGCGGTATTTTATTGTTTTTAGACACAATGAGCACAACCGGTGCTAGAAGGTTTCTTCTAGTGGGTATGTTATGAGCCGTCAAGTTGCTTATAACTTATGGCAACCCTATGAAAGAAAGCCCTCCAAAACATTCTATCACTGAAAGCCTTGCTCAGGTCTTGCTAACTGAAGGCCATGGCTTCCTTTATGGAGTCAATCCATCTCATGTTGGGTATTCCTCTTTTTCGACCGCCTTTCACGTTTCTTAGCATTATTGTCTTTTCCACTGAGGCCATTTCCACACGTCTTTCCCTAGCGCAAAACTCATGGAACGAAGGTGTCTTCCTGGCGCGATTTCTGATATCATCGCGCCACGTGGCGCGATGATGTCAGAAATTGTGCCAGGAAGACGCCCTCGTTCCATGAGTTTTGTGCTAGGGAAAGACGTGTGGAAACAGCCTGATCTTCTCATGATGATACCAAATTACGATAACCTCAGTTAAGTCAGTTTAGCTTCTAGGGAGAATTCTTCTAGGTGACACTTCGTTAAGTCAGACAGTTCTAAACGGGATAGAGGACTTGCCCCTCCCAGATCTGCTGAAACATGCAGGTCTTAAGGCCCGGGAAAGGAGCAGAAAAGAGCAATCGAAACTAAGCAGGTTCTATTGTCTCTACAAACGCACTCAGTTTGGGGCAGACGAGCTGATCCCCAAGTGTTTTCTTATTAACATCTTTAAGATGAAAATGAGAATTGTGCAAGCGATATCTGAAATGGAATCCTGGTTAGCTAATGAGATTGCTGGCTAGAAAACATTCCAGATGAGCAGGTTCCAGAAGGGAAAGCACAAATTTGTTGCTACAGTTACTTTATCACTACTGAAGAAGCAACTGAACTAGCAGAAATGACTGAGGTGAACTGAGGTGAGCAACTGTAAGAGACAGCGGTGATCCTAGAAACAAATGAACAACATGGAGCTTCCTAAGCAGGCGGTAGAGAGTGGGGGGAATCCCACATTTCACGTTAGCTGCCAAATTTGTTTTAGGACTGAGTTGGCAGAAATGACACACTGGCTGCAGATGTCTCCACCAGTTTCTTCCCCATCCATGCACCCCAATCAAATACCTTGTCCTTGCGGAACATAAGGAGTCGCCTTCTAATGAATGAGGCCACTGGTCCATCCAACATGGCGTTTTTTATTATGTTTGGCAGCAGCTCTCTAGTATCTCAGGCAGGGAAAAGCCAGCTGTTTGCTATCGTTGTACCAGAGATTCTGGGAACCGAACACGGGACCTGTCATATGCAAAATGTGCTCACCAGTACTGAGCCACAGCCCCTTGCCAAGCCAACAGTGGCTCTTGACAGTCAAAGGCAGCAAAGTTGTTTATGAAAAAAAGAAAATGGGGGAGATTTCCCAAAGACAGGGTTCCTTTACTCCTACAGCCAAAAACTGGGCTGTCATTTCAATTTTTTTTTCTCACTCAACAGTCTCCTTCTACAGAAGCCTTACAAAAAGACCTCTCAGTGAGGATTTTCAAAAGATTAATTAGGTTGATCAGTCACTTGCAATCCAACGATGAATGGAGTCAACCATGTTTTACTAGTTGTCAGCTTTTGCTTTCTAACAACTTTTTGCATCAGTGCATGAACAGTTATTTCAAGGAACCTCTTAGTACAGGAAAGGGAAGCTGCCACCAGGCCAAATTAACACCTGGAAATAAACAATGGGCATTTCCTACTCCCGAGGACAGGCAAACCCAGAGCTCGACAAGAGAAGGGAGCAGGTGAAGTAGATAATGTCAGGGAGAGATAAAACAGTTGCCTATTGACTGCCTAGCACAGTCCTTTGTCCTTTAGATTTCTGCTTGTGGAACTGTGAAGGGTTAATTATTTAATTATTTTATTTACTTATACACCAACTTTTCCACCAGAAGGACCCGAAGCTGCTTACATCATTCTCCTCCCTTCCACTTTATCCTCAGAACAGCCCTGGGACTGGCCCAAGATCAGCCAGCAAGTTTCCATGTCAGAATGGGGATTTGAACCTGGGTCTCCCAGATCCTAGACTGACACTTTAACCACTACACCACACTGGTTCTCTGTTAAAAGATGGGAAACAATCTAAGCAAACCATATAAGTAGCCTACTGCCTATGAAACTATATGCAGCAATAAATTAATGCTCTTTCAGATTCCAAGGATGGTATGTTTATTATGATGATAGCAGATGACAGAAATAACTGCGATAATTTGTTTTTTTTAATAGTCTACCATTAGAAAATATCAACCTCAAAGTGAACAGATGCCTATACATGCCAATTGTTTGTTTTTTCTTCTTATTTTAGATAACTTCTGTGCCCAAAATAATGTTTAGCTCAGATGCAACTCCAGAAATAGTAAGTAAGAGAAGTTTTAGAACTGGGCTCCTTGTGGCAACTGGATTAACTGTTTATATAGTCTGACATTGTGTAGAATAAAGCAGATTTGAGACCATGTCACCACCACCCTCTCTCCCACCTTCGCTCAGCATTTCCAAATGTATGCTAGGATTTCACCAGGCTGTCTCCTGCTATGTCCCAGCATCACTGCTCCCCGAGAGTTTCTCCACTCCAGAATGTGTCAGGAGGATCTTGAGGGGGAAATTCCGTGGGGATTTCCCAGAGAAGGAAGACAACATGCCTAGGACCCTAAATTTGGAACTTTCTGTGCAATGCTTTCAGATGAAGAGTCGGCCTCAATTCTCTAGCCACCCAATGGTTTCCCTGAGGTCCCTGATGGAAGAAATAGAGATGTTCAGGGTATTCAGCACCACGTCCACAAGAAGACATGGTTCAGGGCCCTACCTTTGCAGCTTTATATTAGCTGCAAGTATGTCTTCTGCAGTTATCAGGTTGGTCCCAGATAAATAAAAGATCAGGGACTATGGTCTTCACACACAGACAACTTGCCTGCTGCCTACAAATTGTCTGTGTTTTTGTGGATCTTGCTCCTGGCAGAGTTGGTCTTAGCCACCAGACAGCAGCTGGGCCCAGACCCAGTCAGGGCAGACTGGGAGGCCCCAAATGTCCTGCAAATGCTCAGAACCCAGGGGGACTAGATGGCTTGACCACCCCAAACTGGTCAGAGGCCTGCCACTTTTTAAAATTCTTTTGTTCCTGGCCCTAGTGTAATGACATGACTTCAGGAGTGACATCATCACTGGCGGACAAGAGACTGGGAGGGCTGGCTGGCCGCTCCCAGGCATGCAGGAATCCAGTGAGGCGAGTGGGTTGGCAGCTCCCTGAGAGCACAGGATGCCAGGTGGGCGAGGAAGCAGGCTAGTCTCTCCCTGGGCATGCAGGATGCCTGGCAGGTGCACAAGCAGCCCAGCCTCTCCCCTGGCATGGGTGCGTGGGCTTGCCTCTCCCCAGGAGCATAAGACCCCAGTGGGCAGGTGTCTGGTTTTTTTACTCTGTTTCCACTGGACAGTCCAACAAATAACAGACTGTCCAGTGGAAAATCAGACACCTGGCAGCCCTACTGTCCATGGTCCTACCCATGGTGGAGAGGGGAAGAAGGAAGAGGAAATCAGAGTCCATTTTATCCATACAACTAGCTTGTGAAGTAGGTTAGGGTGGTCAGCCCAGGTGCACTTCCATGGCAGAACAGGGATTCAACCCTGGGTCTTCCAGATCCTAGCCCAACATTCTAACCACTACACTTCACCTAAACAGCACACCAAAATATACCTAGTCTATTAAAGTATTGAGTCATGTTAATTATCCCTCAAAGGGAATCAGCAAGGATTCCAGGCCCACCAGCTGAGAAAATACTAAGCAAAGTTCTGTAGAATATATGCAGTTACCAAAAATGTCTATGCATTTAAAGTAAGAAAGAGGGTTATCTCCTCCCGCCCACCCCATTATTATGCTCCCAAGTGATAGTGTACAAAGATGGCCAAGGTTAACAGATGTATACTAACATGACTAGCAGCCACCTCGATATTGAAAATTTTCCATTGAATGAATGTAGCATTGCATTGTAGCATTACAGTCACAGGGGAAAACTGTACAGGATACAATTACCTGAAGCAGAATTTTGCTCTTTCTCAAGAATGGCTGCAAAGTCGATCTGCTCTGTCCATATTGATCCTACCACCTATTAACACTTTTTTTGATAGCATTAGTCATGAGGCTTTTCTTGCCTCACACAGGCTCTAGCAAGAACAAATGACTCATCCTTTGCAGTACCCTCTTGCAAAAGCTAAGTGATGCTGGGAAGCATCATCTGAGTGAATGTCCTTATCAGGGTCAGCCACACACGCACTTCCAACTGCAGACTCCATGTCTGCCCTAGCTCAGTGGCAGAGCACCCGCTTGCCGTGCAGAAGGTTCCAGGTTCAATCCCCAGCATCTCCAGTGCAAAGTATCAGATATAGGTGATGTGAAAGGCCTTTCCCTGAGACCCTAGCTGCTGCCAGTCTGAGGAGACAATATTGACATTGATGGACCAGTGGTGTTATTCCATATAAGGTCTAAGGTCTGATTCTGTATAAGACAAGACCTTCAAGAAGCTGCGCTGGGGGAATTGCTTCTTGAACAACTGCATCTCTTGGGACAATGGTGGTTCTTTGGGGGTCCAAGTCACTCTTATGGGCAGCCTTATCACCACTCAGTTATGGTGGTGGATAGAGCTGGGTGCAGGCTGGGAAGTCCAGGGTTCAATCCTCTCTTTGTTTTCCAAGGTTACTGGCAGGTCTTAACATGAGGCACATCACTGCCTCTAATCCTGACTAAGCTCACAAGTTTGCTGTAAAGATAAAATGGAGATGGGACCGTAAATGATACGCTGAGCTCTTGAAGGAAGAGCCAAGATAGGAATATAAAATTTGTTAGGTATCTTTCCAACCACATAGGATCCAAGATGCTACATACTCCTCCTAGAATCCATCATAAAAAAACTACCTACAAAGACATGGCAGGTGAATGAACACAGTGAAAGCTAAATATCTGCAAGTGAAAGCTAAATACTGAAGGGAAAGTTTGATCTCCTACAAAAAAGAACTCGTCTCAGTATGTCATGCTCTGGAAATCTTGTTGGTATTTAACATGCTACTGGACTTGAATCTTGCTCCATAATACAGAAGGCCTCCTTTTGCGCCATCCCTGATTCAATTACAATGAATTATACTATATGGAGAAAGGCCTTTTCTGGTGATCTTAGTAAGAATGGAGTAGCATACAGCAGTACCTGAAGTATATAGGGCCCAGGCCAATAGGAATGTGAATACCAGCAGCTTGAACCAGGCACAAAAGCCAGTGATCAGCCAACACAATCCTGCCAACACTGGAGTGATACAAATTTATTTTTGTGTTCTGGCCACAAATAAGCAGCCATATTCTGCACCAATTGGAATGCTTCGACAATGTTCAGGTGCAGCCCCTTGTAAAATGTATTACAGTAATCTAATTAACAGCACATGGTTTTTAAAAACTGGCTTCATCTAACATTCAGCTCTGGAATTGCTGTGACCCTGACCTGTGGACCCACTTGTTCATACACGGAAGGCTTGACGTACTTTTTAAATTCCTAAGGCAGGATGCAGCCCAATGGCTTTTGAGTAATAGGATGCAACATAGCTTGTCTGAAGGAGGTTGTCCTCTGTGCAAATTGAAAACAAATGCTGGGCTGGTTTTCTATTTGCAGTCTAGTAGTTTTTAACACAGGAGAGTGTTTCAAAATGCTCCAAAGAGGTTGTTTATTCATTAATTGGTGGTGGGGAATGCCCTCAAGTGATAGCATTACTACATCCTATTTTTTTGTACACACAGTATCATTTGTCCATTAGGAAATGCTCTTTTTTCCTGTTAATTTTTGCCCATATGGGAGCACTCCTTTCTTCACTTCTGCGAAGGAAGTTAAGTTGGCAAGAAACTGGTCATGCATCTCCAAGGATCCTGTCCTTTTTCTCAGACAACGGTTACTGAAATGGATCTCCACAAAAATCAGACAAGCTGATGCACTAAGCCAGTTGTGTAAAGGGGCACTCGCCTATGGCGCTAAAGTTTTACATCTGGTTTGCACTCCTGTAAATAACTGGAAAACAACAGAGAACACATATTCCAAGCCTACTCCCATTAAAACTTTGCTGTGTGCGTACAGACCTGAGGCTTGGTTCACACATGCAAGAGAAGGAGGTGGTAACAAGGTGGAGGTACTTTCAGGTGGCAGAACGGACTGTGCTACTTCTGACAGCAGATGGTAAACTTCAGCTCTTTGTGTTCCTCCGTGCAAACAGAAAACAAAAACTGGGCTGGCTTTCTATTTGCAGCCTTGTAGTTTTTAACACCGGCAAGCATTTCAAAAAGCAATCTGCCACCTGCATCCTGGAGTGAGATGGCACTTCTCTGTGCTAAAAAAACTCTTTTTCACTGGAAGAAAAAAATCAGGAATGACTGGTGAAATGTGGTATTTTTAACGTTAGACACCCACATTCCGGAGATCTAAAACCTTTTCAAGCATCCTTTTACTATATTTCATCAATTGTTTCAGTTAATTACTAGATACCTATTGCAGGGACTAACAGCAAGAGTGTCACTAAATATCCACCAGAATCCTTCAATAAATTGTTTTCCCATGGTTATGATCCAGGCCTTATAAAATAGCTTATCCGATTGGTCTCCCATTAGCAAAGACACCTTTGCAAGCAACTGAATTACCTGAGTGCTATATGTGAATTCTTTCCTATATTTTAGATTCTTTATCATTCTATCTTGTTATTAGCAGATTATACACATCCTTTATTATTACATTACATTTTCTGTGTTTGCTGTTGCTTACTTTTGCTAGAGTTTTCTCATTAATACTACATCCTTCTAATTTTTTGTACATACAGTATCATTTGTCCATTAGAAGAATCTCTTTTTTTCCTGCTTATTTTTGCTCGTATAGGTTCACACCTTCCTTCCCTCCTAGATATTTCGTTCATTCTTAGCTTTTTCAGTCCTTGCATATTCACAAAACAAGACCACAACTCTCTGATGAAGTGCAGCAGCAGTTAAACTTTTCACACCACTTCAACAAACTAAGCTTGGCTATTTGGGATCCTTAATAAGATAATATTTCACTCTACTGGACTGTACACTGCCCTAACAGATGTTCGTTCAACCCAATGTGAGAAATTGGGTCAGAGTATCTTACTCCAGAAAGCTGAGTATGCTGTTTCTTAGTTGTCAACTAAACAATAAGGGAGACACCCCCACTCTGCCCAAATAAAGAATGTAGGTGGAGAAAATAAAAAAGCCACTTGGCTTGACATTCTTCAAGATGGCAGTTTTCCTTCATCTAAGCTTTTATTAACTATTTGTCTATTTTCAGAAGGTAAAAAACAAAACCTAGAGGCTGGAGAAAAGCACTGATTAACTGATCTATCTAAAGTTCAAGCAACCCCAAAGGCATCTTCTATTAAGAAAAAGCTTCTGTCTGAAGGATGGGGAATTGCTTTAATCAAAGGGTTTCCAGAACCCTCAGGCAGCAACTCCCAAAGCATAAAACTATCATCAGATAATTTAATTTTTAGCAATAGCTGAGTACTTACTGCTTCAGAACAAACACAGGAACAACAAGAGGCTCCTTCAAATGCTGTCAACACTGATTTGGTGGGGGTGTGGCATTGGCATGGGAGGAGGAAGATGCTTAGTGCCCAGGCTCCGCCCCTCCCCCAGCTATCCAAATAAAAATCCCACAACCCCTGAAAACCCATAAATTATGGGCAAGCAACTTGCAAAAAAGAAGAGGCAACAGCCAAAAGCGGTAAAAAAAACTCCATGAGTTCTTCCCGTGGCCATAAACATCAACCAAGTTAAACAATGCAACAGTCGAGGGGCTCAAAATGGTGGATGAGGAGGAGGCTACTTCTACACAAGACCTATCTCTTACTTCAGTTCCATCACATATGGAGCGAAACTTATTTAAGTAAGATGATATCTCTTTTGCAATCAATGACTGAAAAATTCGCAAGAGTTAAGAATAGCACAGAATAAAGCAGCTCAGAACTCTAAGACTGCAATTGATCTTGGTTTATTGGTACAAATGGAGAGTCAAGAACTGCAGCAAACAAATACACAACTACAAGAAAGAATTCTAAGACTGGAACTATCTGCAAGGCAACTGAATATTAAATTTCGGGGGTTTGAAGAGAACATTACTTCAAAAGGAGACACATTTCTGGCTTCTTGGCTGGTACGATTTCTCCTACTGGAAGAGGGGGTAGTGCAGAAAATAACGAAGGCTTACTGAATGGGAACTCACAATCAATCTAAAAGAAAATATCCAAGAGATATTGTGGCTACGTTTGCTGATTGGAGAACTAAAAAGAAGATGATGGAATTGGCTAAGGAAAAGGGCATATTAAGCTTTAATGGAACTCCCATCCTAGTTCTTTCCGATCAACCACCAGAAGTTTTAAACAAAAGGAGGAAACGTAAAGAAACAACACAGGCACTAAGCAGGGAACAAATCAATTATAGCTGGATCAATCTCACTACCCTGCAAGTTAAACATCAAGATACCACTTATATAGTCACAAACAGAGAAACGGGAGCAGCCCTTCTAAAAGACATAGGAGTTGAAACTTCAGTGGACACTGAAAAAACATCATAGAAAAATGATCCAGGCACTATCTCCACACACAAAAAAGCAAGATTCCAGTATGCTTGTATTGACTATTTAAGCCCATAATAAAAGGTGTATACATTTCTTGTTGTGGTTACAAAACACTATAATTAAAATTGTGTTGGGGTTGGGGGGGGAACGGAAATCTAGTGCACTTTGTTCCCAGTGTTTCGTTTACTGTGCTCAAGTTGGGTACTCCAATAACTGGTGAGGTTTATTCCCACATGGTCCCACATGGTTACAAGCACAGTATTGTTTGGGTGTTACAGGGAACAACTAATTGAGAAATGTTCTATAGTTAATAGTTTAGCATTAAGGGGAAATAGGGGGTAATAAGGAAGGGGGGAGAGAAAAATGGGAAGGAGGGATTATTGCAGAAGGTAAATAAGAGTTTTGTTAATTGTTACAAAACCAATGTTTATATTATTACTATTTGAGACTAAAGCTATCAAGATTTGACATTATAATAACATCAGTACATAAAATCATTTCCACTATAGATAAAAAAATTGAAATTAAAAACACCTTGACAAAAACCAACACTAATACCATTATTTATATATCTAATTATAATCATACAAGAATTTACTTTAATAATAATGTCAAATCTTTAGAAAACACATGGAGAAAAATATTTTCTTTTTGAGGATTTAAACTAATACTAACCCTTAATTAAAATTTGGAGATTGTATTATGACAGTTAAACAACCTAATATAAGGAATACTCATTTGTTATATATATAGCAGTATCAATAATACCATTGTATAAAAAATATTATATTTGTACCTGTTCATTAAGTATAATAATAAAAAAGGGAAAAAGAAAAAAAACTGAATTTGGTCGAATTGAAACAACAGCTGAATATAAATCATTGACATTGCTGGTTTGACTCAAGCAAGCCTGGCTAAGGATGTACAATTCGGGTTTGGTATTCCTTTGAAAATACTGAATGTTACTTGATTCAGTAAAATTCGGTATTACCAAACTCAAGATTCAGTATTCCCAAAATCAAGTTTACCAAATTAATTTGTGTTAATTTGGTAAACTTTGGTAATAATGGCCGGGCTGTTCCTTTGCTTTTCCTTTCCGAAGCACACTGTTTCCCACCTTTTTTTCCAGATGGGAAGGGGAAAAGGGAGGGGGGTGAGGCAGAGGCAGAACTGAGGGTAGTTTTGTTTGCAGAAAATAAACTGTAAGTGATAACTGGCTGTACTTTAGGGACATTGTTTACTACTGCCCAGGTGACAATGCCGTAAGAGGAAAAGGTTCTATAGCCACTGTTCTTTGAATCCTGCCAAAAAAAGAGCAAATGCAGTAGCTAATTCATCCCTATAGCGTGGTTTATGCTTGAATTTCCCTAGGAGTATGCGTAAGGGTAGATTCCAGTGCTTCCTGATATCAGTGAACATTGTGCCACACACACAAAGCATCTAGAATGTAAATATGGGACCTCTACTGTTGCAGCCCTCCCCACTGCCTATCCCCTCCCCCTCTACAAGGGTAAATTCGGAAAAGGGGAGAATCAGCAAAACACATAGACGGTGCATAACTGATCCAGTTCTGAAACAGGTCTAAACCTTCAAGTAGTCTGGGTATTTTGCTGCCCTGGTAGAATCCTACTTTACACAAAGCTATGGTGATGCCACAGACTTTACAGCCAATTCTAACTGCTTCTTCAGCTTGCACTCCAGACTGCAAGATACCATAGCCAGTATTGCTCACAAAATTTGGACCCTCACACATTATGTGGCAGCCATTATTGTCACAGCCAATCTCATCTCCCTGACAAACATGCAATTTCCAATGTGTGTTCACTACCTCCTCAGTTTACTTCTTTAGGTATAAGCTTTCAAAGACTACAGATATAAGTAAAGAATAGATCATGATCCACTCAAACTGAAACACTTTCAGAGTCTCTCTACACAAGACCTCTTATACGAGGATGGTCAAGTGAAAGGAGACGCAATGTTAGCAAGGAAGCATAGTTTTAAAAGACAGAGCCAAAGGTTCAGTCAGTTTTACCTCTCTAGAGCCAGCAGAGAGAGTTCCTCAGAGGGTTTGTTTGTTTCATCTTCGCCTCCTTCAAGGGAAGGTGAAATTGACAGTGTCTTTGGGGAGGCAAAGATGAAATAAACAAACCCTCTGAGGAGTGACCTCTGCCGACTCTAGGTGAAACTAAGTCTTCAGCTCCAACTTTTTAAACTATGCTTCCTGGCTAAGATTGCATCTCCCTTCACTCGAATGTCTTCGTGTAAGAAGTCTTGTGCAGAGAGACTCTCCCATGGTTTTTAAACTTCATAATAAAATGCTTCACTCTGAACTCTATAGGACTAAATTGCTTAACGGTGGATGCATCAAACATGAAATGTAAAAAGAGACCAAACTTCAGCACAATCATCTGGTTGCCTAAAGGTGTGGACCTGTTGATAATCTGACAGGTGAAACTTTTGATGTAATTATTAATTGGACTGAGGAGAAATTATAATGTCTTGTGAATCAAGACATGATCCTTATTTGAACAACAGGAAGGCATTATAATAAAACCTTGGTATTTTTTAAAAGAAATATGTATTACTATTGCACAACCCATGCCAGTACCCTCCACTATTAAGTCCAGAAGAAAATGTTTGATGATTTCCAGGATCCTATGTCCCACACCACTACTTGATGTGACCATAGAGATGTTTATCTGATTAGTTTTATGAGATACTGCTGAGATTCTCAGGGTCAAATTAGAGATCAAGGTAAATGTATAAATGCATCTGAAAATGGCCATTCCCTCCCAATAAACTCTGCAGTGGTGATATGATACCTGTCTGCTCTTGTCCTACATTACTGGTTGCCAATGGTGGACAATGTAGAATGTTATGACATCACAAGATGATGTAAGCTCTATTAAATCTTCCAGATGGGGAAAGGAGGGGAAAACATGGTGGCTACTTTCAGCTGTAACAGAGCATTTACATAACATCTAATTTGGTCTTCCAGAAATACACGTGTTTCATACAGATCTCTAATTTCATGAATCAGGTTCTTTTTCTCTAAACCTTTCTGTGATCTTCTTTTCTAATATGGGTAGGAATTTATCCTACTGACTACTGCAAGAATAGAATTTGTATCATGTATGTATACTCTGAAAACACAGGAATTATTTTCCTCCCTTTCCAATCTCAAAAGATGACAAATAATCTTATGAGAAAAGAACTTTCCCTCATGTCTTTGAAACTAAGTCTGGAAGGCCTTCCTGTAGTTTAAAATCTCCCCCACCCACCCACCACATTGCCAACAGATTACAAGTATGATGCTTTGAGCTGAAGTAGATGAATGGAGCAATTTAAAGTTCCATAATTGCTTTGGGGGGCAGGGAGTGGGGAGGGAAAGGAAAGGAAATGTAGTTGAATACTCACTTTGACGAATCTATGAAGTATATTACAAGAGCACCAATACTAAGAGCGAAGACTAAGACAACCTGCAAAAGAGAAGGGGAGGGGGGGAAACACAATCATTTTACGGAAACAAGTAAACCATATATTTTTAAACAATATTTGAAACAGGAGAATTGCTCCATCTAATTGCTTTCTGTAAACCAGCAACAGGCTTGCGGAGTTCAACCTGACTAAGATACTAGGCTGGTAATATATATATTCAGAGGCAGTCCTTGACACTTTTGTGCTCGAGGCAGAAAATCCAGATGACAAACAATTTGGTAGTAAACACATAGTATCAGACGAGATAACTGGCATTATGCAGCTCTTCAACGTTACCCCAAATTAACAACCCAAAGCAATCTGCCTCTCTCAGGCTGACCTAGTATACATGGTGTTTATAGCACATTCCCAAAGGCCCTGAATTCTTCAGGAAAGGTTTTGCTTTCAGCCTCATTTTTCCAGAATAGATCTTGTACTAGCAGCTAGGCCTTCTCAGGTGTTGCTCACAGAGGTGTGCCAAATTTAGTGCACACAGCTCAGCTTTAGGCAGTTTTTTGTTTAAAGTGTTTTGTCATACAGCTTGGGACAGGCTAGAATCTTTGATAT
Organism: Eublepharis macularius; assembly: GCF_028583425.1. Lineage (NCBI taxonomy): Eukaryota > Metazoa > Chordata > Lepidosauria > Squamata > Eublepharidae > Eublepharis > Eublepharis macularius. The sequence goes on along the minus strand of NC_072795.1, from coordinate 121,646,267 downwards.
CTGGCAGTTGCTAGTAAGATATTTCATGATGACCAAGTGAGTTACTGGTAGAGCTAATCTGGTCTGGTAAGCTATGAGCTGGACTTGGTGCAATCAATAGCTGTACAAAGGTTTACTGCAAACCCTCGCTGGCTATTTTCACATTGTTGTATACAGCACTTTTGTGCTATAGCAAATCATTCACAACCGGGCAAGAAAAATCCAAGAGCTCTCCATTTTTCCAACTGAAATTGAAATTTTCTCCTCCAAAACTACACATTGGGAAATGATGTTAATTCTTAATCTGTTATGTTATGGTGTCGATAACCCCCCCCCCCCCAAATGCAACTGTGGTAGCTGTTGCTATATTGTCCAGAGATTACAAAGAAGATGAGAAATTGTGGTAATTACAAGACAGAAGTACAAAGACCATCTTCATACAATAGAGACTGTGTTTCTGATACACCCAAAATCATTTTAAAAAATCACAACAAAACTCTAGAAAAATCAGGAGTGAAATGGGGAAAGAATGGAAGAATGGTGGATTAATGATGATGCGCTAATGATGGTTTGGAGCCAGTGTACTCGAAGGACTGCCTTCTCCCGTACTGTCCAGCCCTGCCAACTAAGGTCTTCCCCACAAATCCTGGTCTCCATGCACCTAGCTTCAGAGGCAAGGCAAGTGGCAACCAGTGAAAGAGCTTCTTCAGTGATGGCACCTTGCCTGTAGAATAAACTTCCCCTTGACACTTGCCTGGTGCCTACGGTGCTCTCTTTCAGACCCCAGACAAGAATGTTTCTTTTAATCCGGGCTTTTCATTAAGGGATTGATCGTTCAAACTGCACTTTTATATAGCGTGCTTTTATTCTGGAAACTGTTAAATTCCTTTCAAGTTGTTCAATGGTTTGTGTTGTTGTGCCCTAGTTGGATTTTAATGAACAACTTTTAATGTTTTGTGTTTTTATTGTATTCTGTTTGGTAAGTCATTTCAGGCAGGCTGCCTGCAGAGGTGGCATAAAGATTTTCTAAAGAATGAATAAACCTCCCAAATCACTTCACGTTTGAATGGTCGTAATTGTGCCACATTTGACTAGTGTGGATCCTCCCCCTGTGAAAATACAAATAATGAAACATAAGGTTGCCAGCCTCCAGGTGGTAGCTGGAGATCTTGCAAAATGACAATAGATCTCCAGGCCATAGAGATAATTTCCCCTGGAGAAAAAGGCTGCTTTGAAGGGTGGGCTCTATGGCACTATACCTTGCTGAGGTCCTGCCCCAAACCCCGCCCTCGACCCTCAAAATGTCCTGTAATTTCCCAACCATGAGCGTGCAAACCTAAAACGGTTGGTTGATTTACTTAATGACTGACTTTCTTTGCTTTGTTCTCAACCTCCCTTCAAAATAATGAAGGTACAAAGGTGTGTGAGAGAGGCAGAAACATCCAGATTCAAATCCCTATGCTGCCAGGAAGCTTTCACCCTAATCTCCTTGGAGGACGGGTGAATTAAAAGTCTCATCTATTTATTGATATATACCCTGCTTCTCTCCCCAACAGCAACCCAAAATGGCTTATAACATTAATCTCCTCTCAATTTTAACCTCACAACAACCACCCTGACTGTGTGTGCCTGATTCAAGGTCACCAAGCAAGCTTCCCTGGAAGAGTGCAAATTCAGACTTGGGTCTCCTAGATCCTAGTCTAGCACTCTAAGTACTACACAATTACAGCCTAATCCTATGCAAAGTTACTCCAGTCCAAGCCCATTGAAGTCAACTCTCCCTAGGACTGGACCGCTTATGATCTAGTTCATGCATGAATGTGACAAGTGTCCATTGGTCAAGAGTATGGACACTGCAAAAGAATGCCAGCTCTTGCATCTGAAGAAGAGAACTGTGATTCTCGAAAGCTTATGCTACAGTAAAGTTGGTTAGTCTTAAAGGTTCTACTGGACTCTTTTCGATTTATGCTACTACAGACTAACACGGCTAACTCCTCTGGATCTATAAGCTCTTGCTTTGTATCTTTTTGACACCTTTACAATTTCCTATTCTGCCAGTAGCTCTGAGGCTTCATCATGCAAAGCTGTCAGTTTCACAAGTCATTGTGAGTTCTGGCTGGTGCATGCCTTTCTTCCTGAAAACTTGCTTCTTGGAAAAGGTCCATTACTCAACAGTAAAGCAATGTTTCACAGACAGGAAAAAAAAAACAGATTCAATGCTCAGCATCTCCAGCTAAAACATCTCAGGCAACAGGGCTGGGAATCTATTGAAATGGTCCTGCCAAAGCAGATGTCTCTAGCCTTAATAGGTTATGGTCGTCCCTCATATTTTATACATCTCACAGGCAACAGGAAAAAAATTGACAGCTGCACAGATCTCTGCCATGTCTGCTGGTGTTGAGGCTGAGAAGCACGTATGGCTGGAGACCGATAAAAATCAATATTGTATGTGCAGAAAGGAACGATGGAAATCAAACCTAAAGGGAATTACAGTTCAGGAAGAGGGGAGAAATTGCAAAACCTTAGGCAACAAACTCTATTTTCTTTCAAGAAGGAGGCCCAACACCATTGCTGGATGGAGCCAAAATTAAAATAATCCTCTCAGAAGTTTCCACTTCACTCATTCAATAAATTATTTGGGTGCAGATAATTGCTTAACCCATTCAAAGACATAGGAAAGCAGCTCAAGTCAGGCTCCTGTTGTCTATTTGAGCCAATAAACAAAACAAAACAAAAATGTTCAAAACAAAAAAAATGACTTTCTATCACACCACCTCCATTTGCAATGAAATCTTAGAATTACAAATAAACCTGGAAGGGATATGGGGAACCCTACGCAAACAGGAAATGTCTCATAGAGCATATCAGCTGCCTTAAGGCCTGGTAAACAAGAGGAAGGAAAACAAGAGTAAATATATTAATCTTAAACAGACCGAGCATGGTCAGCTTCCATCTATAAAATACAGATTAGCCTAGTAGTTCCTCCATTTGCCTTGGGACCATGTGGGGAAGAAAAAAAAGGTTTACAATGCAATCCTAAACAGAGTTACTCCAGTCTAAGCCCACTAATTTCAGTGGGTTTAGACTCTGCTTAGAAATGAACTGAAAATGTCTTAACCTCCACTTGTTTTCACTCATCAAAATTGGCTCCCTGCTCTGACATTAACAATTCAAAGAGGGAAACGAAAACATATCCTTTATAAACATATCTCCACTCCAACCCTTTTAAATGCTAATAGCAAAGAAGGGACCTGGTTTTGATTAGTGAAAAGAAGTGGATCAATGAAAATCCTTGTTTCCCTTCTCTCCACGGCCCAAGGCAAACTGAGGCTGCATGAATGCGCACTTGGTAATGCCTTTTACAGACATCTCCAGATATGCAATCTTCATATTATCTGAGTTTTCCCCCTTAGGAGCAGAAGCAGCCATGCCTCAAGTTCTGCTTTAAATACTCTGAGGCAGCCACAAGGAAGGAAACACACAAGTTTCCTCTCCCTGGGTTTCCACCCTCATCTGAAGTGGAAGAGATGCTCATTTTTCAGGAGGGCCAAAGTTGTTTTTTGTTTCTGCATCTACCTGTGGGAAAATGCAAATCTCTTTACCTTTCAGACAAAGCCCAGCAGTGTGCAGAGGGGAAGTGAAAGTCACTCATGCTTCAGTCCCGCCCCGCCCCCCGCCCATTCTCTGGAAGAGTATGAGCTACTCCATGCAAATGACGCTATGCGATGATGGTGTTTTCAGCCTGAAAATTCTTGTGTTTACTATATTAGTCGGTAAGCAGATCAGTGACATCTAGAACCAGATTCACAAACCTTATGGATATTCTGTGAACTATATCTGTGAACACCCCCATACCTTAAAAATATTGTTGCTTAATAATAATAATAATATAATAACATTTTATTTATATACTGCCCTTCAATACAACTTAACACCCACTCAGAGTGGTTTACAAAGTATATTATTATTATCCTCACGACAATGTGAGGTGGGTGGGGCTGAGACAGCTGTGAAAGAGCTGCGACTGACCCAAGGTCACCCAGCCGGCTTCAAGTGGAGGGATGGAGAATCAAACCCGGTTCTCCAGATTAGAGTCCTGCCGCTCTTAACCACTAGACCAAACTGGCTCTCTGTTAAGCTAAACTGGCTTAACAAATGGTTTCCTGCCTGACTCATTAAAGACTACAATAGCATGTGTTTATGGGAAGCAACATCTTACAAATCTACAGTGATTTCTGCCGTGCCTGTGCAGCCCTCTGGGGAGGGGGGGGTTGGCTGAAAGCATTGTAACCACATAAGGATAACTGCTTCCCACAAACAACTTTCCCACATGGAGAACTCCCATGGGTTCTCTTTTCAAAGATCTTGCCATAGTGCAGTCATACTACAAAAGATGGGAAATAATTAGCAGAACTCCCCAAAGAGACCAGAGAAAAAAGGGACTTGGAACCTCTGTTCTCCAGACCATCACTCAGCTGTGTAATAGTACTTTCTGAAGCGTGGATAACTGTTATTATATATGGTACACTGAAGCTCTGTGGAGGCCCAGTCCACAGAAAAGCTAACTAGGTCTTGCATTGTTTGTTTTTGTCTAACAAAAGAAAAAAACATTAATTCTTGGGTGTGCAGCTTTTCTGCACTCTGCACATCAGTCGAGTTGAAATTATTTGTGAGGACGCTCGTAAAATCCAAATCACCACCAGATTCAGCTGCCTTAGTGTCTAGATTTGTATCCTCATTACAGCCCTTTCACTCTAATTTTATGCCCCCTCCTCTGCCTCTTTGAATAATGTTTTACTAATCATTTTGATGGTGGAGGCTGCTCTTGCAAAATTGGAAGTAGCCATTCAATCCTGAAAGAACAAGTTATGGAAGTGGGGGGTCCATCTCATAGGAATCTTCCCATCCTTAGATGATAACAGGACATCTCAAATGTCAGAGTACTGGCCCAATTCAAAGAAGACATTACTACCATGGAAACAGATATTCATGTAGCTGGTCTGATGTCTGATTAAGGCATAAAGCACATGGCAGTGACTTCTATGGTTCAAAAGCAAGCAGACCTTCCAAACCACATGGCTAGAGATTTTATGAGCTGGTAGAGCTGAATTACAGGAATGGAGTAGGGAATTATGGTGGGGGGGGGTGTCCATGGACCAGGAAGACCACATCCCAGCTCACTATCCCGCAGTCTCATTTCCCCATCTTTAAAATAATAACATTAAGGGGTCATCAAGAGTTTGTTGTGCAGGTGAATGAAACTAACCCTAAGCAAAGTTACACCCTTCTTAGTTCACAGAACTCATAGAACCTGTCTAAACTCATAGAGTTACTATGGGTTTAGACGGGTTCTATGGGTTCTGCTTAGGACTGCACTATAAAGCATATTGCAAACTAAAAGTGTTAAATATGAGTCTTCTTGGGAGAGATGTTCTTATCTAGTGTTCCTGATGGTTGTTAGATATTAACACAAGGACACAATTTAGATTTATGTGGGTTTTTCCAAAGTTAAACAGATCATAATCTGGTATCACATGCTTTGAATATTCATACAACTGGTAGGAGACCATGGTATTACATTTGTGAGAACCAATGTGGAGTACCAGATAGAGTGTTAGCTAGGGAGACCTCAGTTAAAATCTCTACTCAGCTACACAATTTTAGTTGACTAACTAAACTGAGGCTATCATAGTTTCGTCTCATCATGAGAAGACAAGACTCACTGAAAAAGACAATCATGCTAGGAAAAGTGGAAGACAGTAGGAGACCCAACATGAGATGCCTTGACTCAATAAAGGAAGCCATGGCCTCCAGTCTTCAGGACCTGAGCAAGGCTCTGGATGATAGGATATTGTGGAGGTCATTAATTCATAGGGTTGCCATAAGTTAGAAGCAAGTTATGGGCATGTAACACACACAAAACTCAACGTGCTCATCTCAACTAAGATAAAAAGTGAATGCAATTAACAGTCCGTGCCACTGTTTACTGTGTTTTCTTACTTTTACTGCTTTGTTTTCTGCTTTTGTAAAGCCTTTTTTTTTGGCATTGTTTGACCTATAATGTCTGACCTTTCTTTCCAGTTTCTAGAATGCTAGTCCTGTAACATTGTTCATTGGATGTCTCAAGCTATTTGACTTCATTGCTTTATGCTGTATTCTACCCTGAGTCTTAGTGAGAAAGTTGGGCTATAAATAAGCAAAAAAATAAATAAACAAGTAAACTAATAATAGTAATCGTAATCGTAATTGTAATCGTAATAATGGATTTCAGTTCTGCACAAGAAAAAAATCCCATTCACTCTCATCACAGAAATGTCTATATCAGTGTCATTTCGGTGAAGCTCACGCAATAAATTTCTTAAGCATATTTCAACCAGCTTGATTCTATTTATATTTATTTTAAAAGAAGCAAAGCATGCATAGCACTACAGCCATAATAGGTGGATCTACACCATTTCAGATCTGACCATCAACAGCTTCTGCTGTTTTTCAATCCCAGAAAAAAATTCTCTCTTAAATCCAACTCTTCAGTTGAGTAGAAATTGTGTAGCAAGCTAAACCAACTAGCTTCACCAAGTTAATGACAGTGGGATAGATCCAGCCACTCTACTCTGCAAGTTTGAGCCTTCCTCTAGCCTAAGGAGCCTTTCTCCAGCTTATATTTTAGAGGAAGACTCCGTAGGCTAGAGAAAGGCTTCAAACTTGCTGAGTAGGGAAATGGAATCCAAACCCACTTATTTTAATAGAACTACCAGGGCATAAATTGCTACAAAGCAATTATAAGTATTCTCTCAATCAAATGTTCCCAAATATTCACTCACTTAAATGATATGGCAGCAGAGCCCCCATTCCATTACTGGAAGCGGACCATCCAAAGGACAGAACAGGGAGAAAAAATGGAGAAGGCCAAAAACCAAAATGCTGTTCCTGCTAAAAGCTGTCCAGCCTACATCAACAGCTCAGGCCAATACCTTTTAAAGAGCTGAGCTAGAAAATTTTATCAATTAACCTAATTAACCTTATATTTAAACACCCTCTTATTTTTTGTCCTCATCACTCCAAGAAGTGGAGTGGCAGGGGTGGAATGCTCCAAGGTCCAAAATGATGGCACCGTAGTGGAAGAACACAGCCTTCCTTTGGACAGAGAGCCTTTCCTTCTGCAACCAAAATGGCCCCTTCAGTTCTCTAAGTTCTCTCAGGAACTGCTGCTCAACACATCCACTTCCTCCACTGTTCAGACCATGTCACATTTGGTCTCTACCTTCTCTGCATGCCCTCTTCTACATTCTGCACAAGCTCTTGTCTAAATTTCTAAAGCTCTCCACAGTTTCATCTTCCCATCATCTTATATCCCAGAACGCTCCGGTCCATAACCAAGACTCTTCTCACTCTACCACCTTCAGGAGCCAAAAAGTCCCCTACTCTTTTAAGCCACTTTACTCATCTTCTACTAGCCACTCCCTCCCCTGCCCCCAAGCCTGGAATCCCCTCTCAGAATAACTGAGAAATGCAGATTCTTTTTCTTTACCTCCCAGTCCTAAAGGAAAATTCACTCTTCTGTGATGCGTTTGGCTTAATGCTTAGTCATGGTAAACTTACTCAATACAGCATAAACAAACAAACAAACAAACAAACAAATAAATAAATAAAAACCATAATGCCCATGTCTTAAAATAAAAGAAAAATATATCAATTCTTGCCTCACTCATCTCTGTTGTATTAATTACTTTGGACTCTCTTTCCTTCCTTTTTGCTGCTTTCTCAACTAATCCTTCAACTGTCTAAATTTAGACCGAAAGCTCCTCAAGGCAATGTCAGGTCTTTTGCTTATCTTGTGCTGTATAGCCGCATGCCAACTGTTGGCAGAATAAAATTATAAAAGCACAATCTAAAGAAACATAGGATAATTGCCAGGGTAGTTCTTATTACAAAAGAAAATAGCTCCTTCCTGGATTACAATATATTCACATTCATAACTAAGGCAAGAATCATGACGACAGGAGAAAAATACAATATTAAGAAAAAGCTCTCAATGACAAAAAACACTACAAAAATCATAACCATTCCAAAGTTTCATTTTTAGCATTTATTAATATTTCTGATCCAAGTTTGTAATCCTATACACAATTCATTGGCCTGTACTCCGAAGTATAGCATCACACTGCATGCTCCTCTATAACCAGATCATGTGCACTTTGCAGTATGCTGGAACACTGAAAACATGACTGGAAATCAATTTCCTTGAATGGCCATTTATATACAACTCTGAGTGGGTGCTTCTTTATTATGCTACCTCTGGGTTTCGGGTCTTATATGGTGGTGGTGGAGAGTGCCCTCAAGTCAGAGTTGACTTATGGAAAGAGACTAACAGAGGTGGTTTGCTATTGCCCACCTCTGCAACCCTGATCTTCATTGGAGGTCTCCCATCCAATTACTAACAAAGACTGACCCTGCCTAGCTTCTGAGATCTAATGAGATCAGGCTTACCTGGGCTATCCAGGTCAGGGCACCCTAAGTATATATAATGCAAAATAATGGAGGGAGAGGGTCTAGATGAAGCTGGTAGCTTTTTTCTGAAAACTGGAATGATTGAAGAGCTGGGTTTTATTCCAAGACAGGGTCCTGAAAGGGGGAGTTTGTTAACTGAAATTGGAAAACTGAAGTATGAAAATTTGCTCCAACTGGGTTACCCAACACTGACAATGACTGAATGAAATGGTATTCTCAACATGAACCTTCCTTAACTGCAACAAAAACCCTCCTCTAGTTTTGGAAACAGGAATATCCTTCAGATCCTTCAGCTTTGGACAGCTCCTGCCTCTGCAACTAGATGCCAGAAGGACAGAGGGAACCTAAAGAATATCTGGTCTTATGTGTAAATGTAATGCGAGAAGCCTACCGCTCTCCATTTTCAATAAGGGTGCAATAGGTCATCTTTCCTTGTAGCTACAAAATTCTTGGTAATGGTGAGAAGAAAAGCACACATCAGCATCCCCCTCAGTAGCTGAGGGGTCTTTAAAGATAAGAGAGAGGTTGCTATCCATCTTGTCTGAGACCCCACAGTTACTAGTTCACTTTAGCATTTCTTGTGTATTAAAGTCAAAGTGGATTAATTCTTCAGCTGATATGGATGGATGTGTTGAATTAATTCCATGAACGTACCAGCAGATCATGACTTATCCCATTTGACAAACAAACTGGGATGCGGTACATTTATTATCTGGACACAAGAGGAATTACCTCGAAGACCAGGTCAACATGCCCACATACGCTGCAAATGTCAACTTGTGTGGACTTCCACACACCAAAAAATGGCTATGTCCTCAACTAACACAGCAGATGATGAATCGCCTTGAAAATAAATTATAAAAGCATTTTTATTAGCCTGTCTACATGCAGCAGCCACATGCACGCACACACAAAATACCCAACTTTTCTTAAGCTTCCCCATCTGGTCACTTGAAACCTTAGTTGCCATGGGTAACTAGTCGACTATTTATAGACCAGCTTGTTAAACTGAACTAACCATTGCTGGGAGTATATCAGCTGAATCTACATACTCTTTCTGAAACAGAAAAAATGCTCTCCCCTCCCCAACCAACAAAGAAATCTAAGGGATATGTAAAGGAAGTTTAAAACGGGAGGTTATCAAGAATGTGAGGTTTAAGTATGTAGTTCTTATACAAATGTCATCAGCAAAGATGGATAACTACTTCAGTACTAATGCAAATCGTCCAAACAAGTAAAATGATTTTCAGGCATCCCAAAGAACTCTATTGGGGTCTTTGCTTGAAAATTCATGTTCAGACTTGGGAAACTGCATTATTCCATTAATTTTACACTGAAATCTTGTGCCGTTCACTAGGTAGAAAGTTTCAGTGGTGAACTTGGCGGGACTTGTTTACAAATGAACATGGAGAAGATCAGACTGCAAATATATTGGTAGCTATAAAGAAGCATAGTTTGCAAAAAATAACCTGAAATTTGTACCTGGAAATACTGAGTGAGCACATAGTGCTCAGGGATAAAACTATTCATAGTTTTGTGAGCACTACTGCTGAATGCTGAAAAATATTCAACAAGCATTTGGGGGCAGGTTCATCTGGACACTTGCAAATGTGCACACTCACAGATAAGTTCTCATGAACTTCTTGCTGGTTACCCTTCCCCTTACCTTTCAAAAGGGGGTTCATTCAGTGAGGGAAGGGCTCTGTAAGCAGAGGTCAGGCTTTGACTAGGCCCTTCTTTCCTGCACACTGCTGCTCTCTTAATCTTCGCTAGTATGAAGTTCTACTAGGATTGATGGGAACAGCATCCTAAATTGAATTGGAAGACAAGAAAACTACAGTCCCCATTCACTTCATGAAACCCACTACATTTGGAACATCTATCAACAAGCAGGTACTGGATGATATACCCTAAACACAGTTTAATTTATGAGCAAATCATGCAAGCATATGGATTGATCAACAGCAAAAAGAAAAAAAGTACGTTGCAAGCAGGGAAGTTTGATTTTCGAGTGCATAATGTGCAAAGATCACATTGTCATGTAAAACCTTTGTTGAATGTACTGACAACTATTTACATAATTTGTACAATAATTGATGTTGGGTCTCCTTCCTAGGTTTGCCAGCCCCCACTAGGGGTGGAGAATCCTTTGCCCTACCAGGGATAGTGGGGAGGCAACGAAATGTGACACATATGTTCCAGAAGCCCTGATGATGTCACTTCCCATTGAAAACTGGAAGCTATGGGGTCACAGCTATGGGGTTTCGGTAAGTTTGGGGTCAATTTGGTCCTGCTCTGACCCCATAGCTTAAGGTTTTCAACCAGAAGTGGCTTAACTGGTGTCTCCAGAATGCATGTGCATGTGCGGTAGATGAGGCATTTCTACACCTGCCTAGCAACTCCTCATCCTCTTTTTAAAGATAGAGGACTGGCAACCCTACTCCTTCCTAAAGATTCTACAAAAGACAAATCCTATCTTTCTGCTCTCATTCCCCCCGCCCTCCATTCGTCTGGATTTCCCCTCCCTAGATTATAATAATTTGTGAGCTAAGTGATATGTAAAGGGCACAAATCTCTACAGGAAAGAAAACTGAGGAAAATAACTGAATGAAAGTTGATTGCTGAGTATAGCCGTGCAGGTTTCCTTTGTAAAGCCAAATGATTAAGCATATTTAGATTCATTTCTAACGATCAAAAGAGCCACATTTTAAGTCTTCAAAGAGCAGGATCACTAGGAAGCCAAGATGGACCTCTGCAACCGTCAATCAAAGAAATCAATTTAAGTGAAATGACTGAAAAACAAGAAGAGGCAAGAGAACAAAAATGTCAGAACATAAAATTTGCAAACATGACCTTACAAGACCTGTATTTTTCCGATTGTGTCATGAAGAGTATAAGACTGAGAAGCAAAAAAAAATTAAGATCATACAGAAGCTTTACATTTCCATAAATGCTTCTACCTTCTCACCCTAGAGCGGAATATTTGAAATGCTTTTCTGAAATAGGTAATATACACAATTTTTTTCCTTTTTAAAAGGGCCAGTATGGCATAGTGGCTAGAATGCTGGACGAGGGTCTGGGAGATCCAGATTCATATCCCCACTAGGCCACGAAAGCCCACTAGGTGATCTCGGGCCAGTCATTCGCATTTAACCTAAGCGACTTCACTGGGTTGTTGTGACGATAAAAAGGAGGAGAGGAGAATAATGTAAACTGCTTTGGGTCCCCATTGGGGTGGGAGGTGGTGGATAAATGAAGTAAATAAACAAACAAATGGAAGTTATTATACACACAATACAATGGGGCAAAATGTATTCAAGCCCTAAAAAGTACTCAGTAAAAACAGAATACAAAGACAGAAAATACTGGAAATTCCACATAGCTGCATGAGGTTTGTAATCCACTTTGAGTCTCTGTGAGAAACGTGGGCTATAAATAAATAAAATTAAATTAAGCGTATTCTTAACCAGCTGAGTTCTTAAATCGCAATCTGTTGGTCCACCATCATTGTGTTTATTTGTAAAATAATATGAATGTGGTCCTTTCTGACTGATGATATAAGAAACTGATCCTAAGTTTCATAAAATAAACATCGGATGCTAATTTAATTAAGCATTTTTAAGACCATAGATATCATAAATAGATAAGGAATTTCTTCCAAAGCCATTTTTTGTTACACAGTTTAGCAAACATTACTACATTTAAAATAGCACATCTACCCTTGATCCATTCACCAATCCTTCAGCTAGCCAAGCAACACTCATCATGGATCCAGCAGCCACTCAGTGGCTTGACTTGTGGTTTTCTTCTTCCATGCTTGTATGTGCTGTTGGCATAAAAACCTCTTCTCATCAGCTCCTTTTTATATTAAGGAAACCTTGAAACTAAACACCACTCTGCCCTGGCTAAATTAGTTGTGAATAATTACAGCGTGCTGGTGACCACACAACTGAAATAGCAATCCCTGGATTGCCACATCATTGAACTAATCAACAGAGAGTTTGCTAATTAAGCATAGGAAAGGTACTGGTGATGCAGCTAAATAAAACTTATCTGAAGGTCAGGTTGAGAATGGTTTTCTTTTGCAATGCAGCTTTTCTTTTATCCCTCATATAAAAATATCTGTAACATTTTGGGTGGTCCTAAGATATTATTCTGTCAGTGTTTTGATTTTGTATTTGTATAAGTCAATGCACGAGTGCTGGGTCCCACCGTTCCTGAAACCAGAGCCACCAAAAGAGGGAGACTAAGAGAACAAAATTCCCAGGGCCCTGTTAGCTCTGAAGATGGATAAATCATGCATTCAGAAAATGCATTTCAGTTTTTAAATTTTGGTGCAGTTCTGCCTGCAGCCACTAGGAGAGCAAAGGGACCACTAAGCCCAGAAAACTGCCAGGAACTGGCTTACTGGTACTGTGCTTGTAGCTGCCTTTTTATTATTGTTGTTGTTGTTGTTATTTAGTGGTTTATTTTTTAAAGAAAGCTCTCCATGGCTGTAATAAAGCTGAGGAAAGCATGGACCCATCGACCAACCTGGTATACTTTAATTCCTCTCCCCCCTGCCCTTCTAATTCTCCTTGTGTTTGTCTCTCTCATTATCCTAGCCTTGGCTGGGGAGGTGTATTGAAACATATTTAATTGCAGAACAGAAAACTTTTGTTCATATTATATTCAGAAAGGGTGCCCCTGCTCCTGTTTTGTTCCTGTTTATGGAAGCAGCAGGAGGGAAGGATGCTGAAGCTCATTGGGTTTCAGCATCCAGGGACTAGAACATCTGTCTAAAATTAGGGTAGGTGCAGGAGGACAACATTATATGGAGACTTGGCTCACCAGCCTCCTCTCCCTGCAGGATAAAACCACCTTTCACATCTCCTCAATTCTCCTTCCCACTTCAAGCATCTTCATGTTTCTGTTTGTTTTGGACTAGGAAGAATATTTTAACATATATTTTTTTCAGTTTAGTACTTTTTGAGAGACTGCTGCGCTATCTCATTTTATTTAATTAGGCTTATTCCCAGTAGAATAAATCTGACCGGCCAAAATGAAACACTATTTAAAGACGATTCTTACAGAACTTGGACATCCATACAAGAGGATCCACAGAGGTGGACAAAGTTGAAAATTTCATGGTTGGGCAGAATTATGGCAATAAAGATGAATGAAGAATCAAAACTGAATTTTTATTCCAGATATTACCAATTTATGTACAAGAAAAAACAATGATTGAATGACAGAGAGAAATAAATAAATTTATGTGGAATGGCAAAACATGAATGTTTAAAGCACTACAAGATGATAAAGAGGGGAGGATTAGCAACACCAAATATTAAACTATATTATCAAGCAACCAAACTGGTTTGGATTGCAGACTGGATTATACTGCCAAACCCAAAAACTTGAAGTGGCAAATTTATGGACTAAAAACACTTTTAAAAAACAAATATCATCCAATCAGACAAGGATTATTTAAAATCTGGGGGAAATGTCGAACAAGAATCAGCCCTTCAATATCTCCATTAATGTCTCTATTGGAGGCATATTATGATAAAAATATAAGAAAGAATAACGACTCAATAACTTATGGAGAAATGATTAATTCACAAGGAAGGGTAAAAACTTGGCAAAACCAAAAAGATGAAGGTAAAAATAAAACAGAATTTATGTATATGTATATAAGTGTGATGGTTGCAGAGTTTTGATAAGCGGGTTTTAGAATAGTTCTTAATCTTGGCAGTTTCAAATATAATTATATCTTCTTAACGGTATTTTCACAGAGTCACACAGAATAATTTTCCATTTAGATTGTCACTAACAGGATAAACATTCCTTGCATTTTCGCTTTGGCTTTTCCACACAGCTTGCCTGAACTAGATAGATGAATCTCACACTCAGATATACACAGACTCTCAGGCACACACATAGCAGACACAATTTCTCAGAACACCCCAGATTCATTTCACCCCTTTCAGGCTTCCACACAGTTCGTATGACTTATCTAGAATTTCTCACAACTCCATACAGACAGCTCAGGCTCCACACAGATTGCCTGACTGAACTAGAATGAATACTTACCCTCAGCACACTAACTAAAAACAGCAGTTTACTACAGAACCCTTTTTAAAAGTAGCACAGCTTGCTTTTGAGAGGGCTACCAGGCTTGGGGGATTCAACTGAAGTTTCAGGGGTTCAGCCTTAGTCTCAGGAACTTCAGTGTGGTGTTGTGGTTAGAGTGTAGGACTAGGATCTGGGAGACTTTGGTTCAAAACCCCAGTCTGTTAAGAAGCTTTTTGCGTGACTTAAGGTTGATCAGTCTCTCTCTCTCTCTCTCTCTCTCAATCATTCAATCAACCTAACTCACTCCATGGATTCGTTATGAGGGTAAAGGGAGGAAGGGAGAACCATGCACACGGAGCCAAGCTCCCTGAGAGACAGTACAAGCTGGGAGGGTCTCATTTTCCCCTCTCCAACTATTTCCTCTTTCCCTTTCCCCAAAGCCCCATAGCCTCTCCCCCTTTCCTGTTTCCTTCTCCCTTTCCTACCCACCAGCCACATGACCTCCCCCCCCCCCACCCCAGCCCATATTCAGCTTTCCCTCCTTTCCTACATCTGGCTGCCTCTACTCAGAAAAACTAAGGCCCAGTTGTGGAGTGCTGGGCTGGCTGTTGGGCTGGCCTCAGTCGTATACACAGTGGGGAACCCAAAAGGACTTGCAGGGGGCACTTCAGTTTCCCCTGTATTTCCCTCCCTACGCTATTTCTTCTTTGTATCCCCTTTCAGTTTCAATATCCTCACTTTTCCTTGCTTCCTTCTCTCCTTTTCACCACAATGGGGACCCAAAGCAGCTGACATCACTCTCATCTCCTCCATTTTATCCACACACAACACTGTGAGATAGGTTAGGCTGAACATATTAAACTGGCCCATGATCACACAGTGAGCTTCCATGAAAGCATGGGGATTTGAACTAGGGTCTCCCGGATCCTAGTCTGAAATTCTAAAGATTATGTCACACTAGCTTTTGTGGAGTGAGTAGCAAGTCGCCAGTAGTTGCTACCAAGCTTGGCCCTGATGAGTCCTCCCTCAAAAACCAAAACAGCTCTAGAAAGTCCTTGCTCCTTATCCCTACCTTTTACTGACAAAAACCATAGCTTGAAGGCTGGCAGTTCTGTTTTGGTTGCCTAACAATCCCTACAATGTTCTTTTGCTTCTTAATGCAATATTGTTAATTCTACTACCCAGTGGGGGTTACCCCCCCCCCATGGGTGTGTGTTTGTTTAAGATTTCCTGGGGCTTTTTCTGGTTTGTAGAAAGCTGTCTTGTCTATGGCTCCAGTCTTGGCATTTAAGCATCCACAGATCTGGCCACAGATATATTGATTAAAATCTCCCTGAGGAGCCAGTATTAAGGGAACAACCTATTTTTCACCTGGTATGAGAGCTTTAGCTACATGCCCTGCCCCTCCATCAGGCTTCCCCTCAGAGGCACCAGGGCATGGCCAGGCTGTCTGGGGCTGCCTTTTGCTCTCACCAAATACTGTTAGGCTCTGCCCCTATCTTTCCTGGATCTACTCCCTGAACTGCCAAGCATCATCTCTAATGTGCCAGGCCCTACCCTGTGTCTCAAGGTCACGTCTAACTTTTGAATAGTGTTTTCAGATATTATCTTTTTCCCCTTCTTAGGTAAAAAGCAAGGTATTAAGTCCTGTTTCTATTCATTTTCCCCCTCTGGTCTACTTCAAAGTTTTTGTATGCCCTTCCTCACACTCATATACATGTTCAAAGTCTTTTGACATTTGCAAGCGTCTGGTGGAAAAATACCAAAGACAAAAGAAGAGTCTAATAAAGAATGACCTCATTTACAACATTTAAATAATTGCCTCAGGCATAACTCTGATTTTTTTTCCACTCATGACTCTAAAGGAAGCCAATTGGATTTATGATTTGCTAAAGACTGCAGGTTCTAACTTCCACTGCCTTCAGTCCTTAATATCTCTTTACACTAGTGTAAATATGATAGAACTTACATTTTTATGAGCAACTGAATGTGAAATTAACAGGATCAGGACAGAATCTCAGCAGTGCTCTGGCTAGGGTTGTCAACTCCAGTTCAGGAAATTCCTGGAGATTTGGGGATGGAGTCTGGGAGGGGGGGTTGATGAGGGACTTCGGTATAATGCCATAGAGTAAACCGAAGCAGCCATTTTCTCCAGGGGAACTGATCTCTGTCATCTGGAGATCAGTTATAATTCCATGAGATCTCCAAGCCCAACCTGGAAGAGGGCAATCCTAGCTTTGGCATAGGTCTCATTTATTTTTGTGCAGGAGGATTTCTACATGGATTGTGCCCTTTATCTAAAACCATAGTCTGGTTTATCAGAAATCACAATAAAAATACATACATGATCATGATATAGTTTGCTGTCCTAAATTAAACTCTGAGACATCTCCAGCAAGAAAAATGAGGATATTCACATTTTAAAGAACTTGACAAAAGATAGTAGACAACAGGAAAATATAGCTACAGATATTGGTTTTCACAACGAGAGAGTTGTGTTAGAAATCAGTATTCATCCCTATCAGCTACAGGCAAGAATCCACAGGTGCTTTTTAATTTCCTCTGCTTACTTATTTAAAACATCCTAAATGCAATCCTAAGGAGAATTTCCTGGACGTAAGTCCCACAGAGCAGACCTTTATCAGATTCCAAGTAGACCTCCTTAAGATAGCACTTAAGAACGCATAGTCTTCAAGAGAGCTTATAAAAATGTCAACTATAATACAGTCAATTTAAAGAACTAATACGAAGTCAAAGTAAGCAAAGTCATCCACAAAACACTGTTAATCTAAATACTTGTTCATACCTGAATGTTTAGGCTACAGACTAGGGATAGTTTTTCATCTGGGGCTTTTAGAGTACAGATTGTGTAGCAAAGCAACTTGCTGCCTATATGCTCAATTTTTCTCACTGTGTGTGTTTGTGTAAATATGATCTTAGATCCATTTGTGCTAGTTTTTGTAGGCTTTTTGAGTTTCTGATGTCCTTCAGAACATGAGGCAAAACATGAGGAAGCTTTCATAATGAAGGAAAGTAAATAGAGAATGACACAAGTATTTGTAGTAGGAGCCCTGCTAATTAATTTTTTTTGTAAATGATCATTAGTCATGGAAACAGTGAGGTAGCAATGCTTGCAGATGGCAACAAATTATTTAGGGAGACTACAAACTGCCTTGCTATCCTTTAAACCAAACTTTTCCAATCTGTTAAACCCTTTCCCTTCCTGAAGCATCAATCATTTTCCAAAATGACTAAAAAGCTTGACCTTATCATGAAGCAGTTACATCATAAGAATGAATACTAACTGAAAAACATCAACAGACCATTCTGGGTCATCAACACAATAATGGAATGGGCAGCCAGACCAACAGCAGGTTAGAAAAAAGCTTCTGTAGTTTACTCCAAAAACCATGAGAAAAGGCATCAAATTTTTTGTCCATTTCCCTGTTAAAGTTCATCTGTAAGTCCAAATTGTTAACAGCTGTATTTCAGCCCACAACCAAAAAGAAACCATCAGAATCAGCAAAGTCTTATTCGAAGTAGGAAACTTATTAAGTTCTTGCGCAGCATTAAAGCAGCAATCCTTATTCTTGTTTTATGGTCAAGTCAGAAACATATGACAATGCAATCCTTAAATCCATGGGCTTAGAAGGGTATATCTCTGTTTAAGATTGCATCGTGACTGTCACATTTTTGTAAGAGACAGACCATTTCCACACATCCTTAACAAGACTCATGGAACGCTGGCAGCTTCATTTTCATGGCACCCTCATAACTGCCTGCATCTGGGTGACGTCAGAAATCAAACTAAGACGCCGCCAGCGTTCCGTGAGTCTTGCACTATCTTAAGGATGCATAGAAATGGCCAAGATCTTACTATTCCAGAAGAAGATGAATGACTTTTCATTTTTTTTTACCATTCCATGATTCTATTCCTTTGCTTCATTAACAGCTGAAGGTGAATAACTAGCAGTTGCAAAAGTTCTGTTTGATGATGTTTGGACAGACACTGCCATTAAAGATAATGCTTGCTAACATAAAATACTTTTGAAGAGAACATCGGCATATTAAACTTGGCCATGCGTCTCTTTCAGAAAGGGGCCTGTATTGATAACACACAATGCACCTTTGATATATCCACAAGAATTCCCTATTGCACTGCCTCACAAATGGGATGGTTCTAGAACAAAGATACTCCCTGTGCTCTGATTACAAGCTTTGGCAGTCCAATATGAACATAACTATTACAGCTCCAAATCCTTCCCTGGCTCACACTGTATATTCACCTCACTTCCTTCCTCCTCCTCACCTTGTGGTGGCTTCTGTGGCTGGCAGTGCTGGTACCTGGTGGGTGGCAACCAGCCAGCCAACATGTGGGAAGAAAGATTCTCCTTAAAGCTGTCTCTCAAGTGACTTCAGCCAGCAGCTCAGATGTTTTTCCAGCTACATCTGAGATATGCCTAAGCCATGACTCATTGTTGTTTAGCTAGGTCTGGTAGGTTTAAACCAGGCATGAATTCCTTAGGTTCTTTCACAGAACGAGAGTTTCCAGAGATACCTGAGAAGAGGGAATAATAATTAAACCTATTTTAAGTCTGTAACGCAGATTTGCCTAGTAAGTGCAACCACACATTTTTTACCAGCTATAGATATACATGAGGACACAATAACTTTTTGTTTCTTGGTGTCTGGAGTCTGGTAGAGCATCCATCTCCAGCAATGATCATGCTACCTGCCCAACTAGCTGACAGGGCCATACCTACTTGGCACAGTATGAAGTCAGGCCTCTGGCTGTGCTGCTGCCCTATTGGCCAGTGAGCTGAGCTGAGCTGAGCTGAGCCCCCCCCCCCCCAAGTGCAATGGTGGCCCAGCTGGGCCGAGCACTGAAATGCCAGTAGAGCTCCCAGTCCTGCAGTGGGGCTCACACAAGACTGGCCAGTCTTATGGGTCAAGGGATGGGGGTGTGGCTTGCAGAGGCTGTGGAGAGGGATTTAAGCTTCCCGAGCATGAAGCTAATGAGGAGGACATTGGGGGTATTCCTCTGCCCAGACCCAAAGCCCAAGAGTCAGTTTGGTGTAGTGGTTAAGAATGGTGGGGCTCTAATCTGGAGAGCTGGGTTTGATCCTCCACACCTCCACCTGAAGCCAGCTGGGTGACCTTGGGTCAGTCACAGCTCTCTCAGAGCTCTCTCAGCCCCACCCACCTCAGAGTTATTGTTGTAGGGTAATAATAACACACTTTGTAAACCACTCTGAGTGGGCATTAAGTTGTCCTGAAGGGTAATACATAAATCGAACATCATCATCACCAGAACCAGGAGAGAAGAGGGAGCAACCCAACGGGAGGAGGAGGAACTGGGTGAGCCCAAAACCCTTTCCTTCCAACTTGAGGCTTCTAAGGAGGGGAAGAAGGGCACCCTATTGTCAACCTTCTGTCTAATTGGCCAGCTTGGTAACCCCTAACCTCAGTAGTCACACCACTACAGAATTTGAGAAACTCTATCCTAAATAGTGACGCAATTAACTGTATTTGTCAATATTCAGGGCTTTTTTGTGTGTGTGTGAGGGGGAAATGGTGGAAATCAGTACAACCTTATATACCAGTACCACAGCCTACAAAAGATGTCAAAGGTATTCTGAGAAGACTTGCGCAATTTCTCTATGTAGTTTTCCACAATGATAGTAGGGGGCAGAGATGCTGAGCTGGATATGCTGCTGGCAACTCTTCACAGTAGTTGAGAGAGCTGGGGACCCCCAGCCCATTGACTCAAGAAACCCAGATCAGCATGCAAAAAGCACAGAGGTCTCAATAGCAGAGGAATAGCAGTGATGAAGTTTGTTTTGTCGCACGTGACATAGTTGCTGAGCGAGCTTGTCTTTAGCTGCGCTGCTGCTGGGATGAGAGAAAGTAATCATTCTGTACGCAGTACTTGGCAGCGGCTCTATCAGAGCCACCCCTCCAGCCAATTTGTGGACAGGAGAATTTCTGCAGCAGCAGAATTAAAGAACAGTCGTTTGATTCCCCAGGCTTAGTAGCCAGGATTTTGGAAGAGACTTTTCAAGCAGAATTTTGCAGCCATTTGGTACAAATCCACTACAAAACTATTATCCTCCTTTAGTTTTCTGCAGATCTCGGTGTTGTGTGTGTGTGTTTTTAAAGTACTAACAGTGACATTTAAATGAAACCCAGAAAAGATAAGATTTTAGCCCTCGACTTACAGAGGCAAGCCCTACCTTGCTCTCTCATATACATCACTGAATTTACTCCACTTGATTTTCACGGTTATTGTGAGATGAATTTTTCAAAAATAATAATACAGATTATGCATGAAGCGACTACTTCGAGTTTACTTAGACGGTACGTGTGACTTGTTCTTCTTTCCCACTCCCCTGTTAGCTGACACAATCCTAGTGCTGGGAGGTACATATACTTAAGAGTTACAATGTTTCAATTTACAGCAGCTTTTAACTTAACAACAGTAACTAGAAAGCTTGGCACTTTTCATTGTTTTTTATCTGGGAACAGCATCCAAACTCCTGCCTATAAGGATCAATCACGTTCACTATAGTTCCTAATGGACTCACCCTTCGTAGCCCAGGATACCTCTTCTCCCTCCAAAACCCAACCATCCTTTTTGTCGGTTGGCTGTTGACAGTTAAAGGACTCCACTTCAGAGTTCCTTTCAGATTTTGATTCTGATTGGTCTGCTCTGACTAAGGAGAACAAAGGGCGGAACCTTCTTGTGTCTGTCACATCATATTTTCCCCCAGCAGTGGGGAAAGTCAGTGAGGCAATTAGATAATTTTAAACTATATAATGGTGTTAAGGGGAACACTCTTCAGATGGCAATGTAGGCTTCAGATACAAAAATACAGCTTTCTTTCAGACATTCACTGCTGAGACTATGATCTGGGATCTTGGCTTTCTTCCTCAAAGTCCAGCTCCCATGGCACAACCAGTGAGACAAGATCCAGGATGGCTTTTTCCAGTCAGTCAATCTTTTCTTTTTCCAAGAACATGTAAATGTTTTTCTCTCTCTCCCAACACCATTCTCCTCCATAATAAAAGAATTCTGGCATCTAAATTTGCAAAGGATAAACAAGTTGTTTAAAATAAATACAGAAGAAACCATAATATGTCACTAAGCCCTACATCATCTATAAAAGAAGATTCTATTTTAGTGAATCTTATCAGATTGGTGGTGGTGGAAAGTGCCATCAAGTTGCAGCCAACTTATGGCAACCCTTGCTTGGATTTTCAAGAGAAGAGACGAACAGATGTGGTTTGCCATTGCCTGCTTCTTCCTAGGTCCAATTACTAAACAAGGCTGGCCCTGCTTAGCTTCTGAGATCTGACAAGATCAGGCCTGCCTGGGCTATCCAGGTCAGGGCCTAGGGTTGCCAGGTGTCCAACTTTCCCCCAGACAGTCAGGTTTTTTTCCTTAAGACTGTCCAGAGGAAGGGGGTTAAAATACTGGGCAGGCCTTCTTGCACCATCTACCCCCCTCCCCCTCTTCCCTGCTTCCAGTGTCGGAGGAGCGGGTGGCCATCCCACTCGGCCTCCTGCATGCCCAGAAAAGCAGGCTGGCCTGCTTTCCTGCCCATTCTCCTGAGCACTGGAGGAGCAGCCAGCCAGCCCACCTACGTAGCCTCCTGAGCGCCAGGGAAGCAGCCAGCCGGGGCCTGGAATTTATCAATATGCCATCTGACAATTCTGTCAGGGTTTTATCAGATTACAAAAAGGTAAATATATTGACTGCCTATCGGTAGAAAGGCAGATTAGAGGAAGAATGGAATAATTAGATTTCATTGAAACTAATGAAACAATTTGCATGCAAGTGGCTGTGGTACAAGGCCCATGGCCAGACTCCAGGAGTTCTCTCATTCTCGACCGTGGCAGGGAAAAATGAGCTTTTGTGAACTTTTGTGCAGTAAAAAGCTATCCATGGGAGCTTAGTGATCCATACAGAGTACTGAATCACAGCTAGTTTGTTTATGATCAGAGAGTCAAAAAAGGTTAAAAAATTTCACTGATTTTATTTCAACTGTATGGCAAAAGAAAAGAAAACCCTGAGTCATATTTGTTGTCACCGCCTTGTATTGTACATTGATATTTTCTTTATAAATTTAGCTTTAGTATTATTTAATCTTTCCAGTAAAATAGCAGCTTTGAAATTACTTAACCTTTCACCAACTATAATATTTATATTAGGAACAAAAAAATAAATAAGGCTTAGTAAGCTGATAAACTTTTTAGGAAATTGTCTAAAAAATGTCTTATAATAGTAACTGGTACAGAGAAAAATATGTAATAAATATTTGAGCTAGTTTAAAACCCCATGAGATTTTTTTCCCCTTCATCTAGTCCCAAGGAAACAAAATACCACTTGACAATTCTATTACATTTGTCACAAATAGGTATTTTTGGCCCATGCCTAATATTGTACATAAGCCCTGAAAACCCTTCCCAATGTAGTTATTCAAGTCTCCGAGGAGCGCAGGACTTGTAGTATTTAAAATGTTGATATCAAAATACAAAATCAGCACTTATATGGCATGAAGAACACTGCTGAGAAAAAGGATGCTGAATTTAGCAGGTTCAATTACTAAAATTTTTAGAAAAGGCTGGAGTCTTAAAAGAAAACTAATAATTTCATCTGTATCCTACTTTTTAACAACTATTTCCATCCCACCCAACCCTTCCAGGAGTTTGGAGCGGCATACACTGTTTTCTCCCCCTTCCATTATGCTCCCAATAACCTTGTAAGGTAGACCTGTCCAACATCACCCATGGAGCTGGGACTTGAACCCACATCTCCCCAGTGCTAGCCCAGCACTTCAACCACTACATCACTCTGGCTATCCCATCATCAAACCAGAATCTGAATAGCCTAGTCTGTACTATGCCTACAGAGTAGACAGAGATAGCAGTCTGGCTTACTCCAGCACAAATGACTTTCAGACACCATGCTTCCAAGAACTTCCATACTTACTCTCAAGTAATAATGTTTAGTTTTGGGGGTTCATGTCAGTTCATTCACTATTGCATTTCCAGTTTCCACGTACACCCAAGCAAATGACAAGGTTTCAATTTGGCAAGTGTCGAGCCCCATCCAGGGGAAAGTTTCTTTGGCATCCATCCCAATTAAATTGAATGGAATCTGCAAAACAACAGCAGTGTCTATTCATTTCAATGGAGCTCATGCCAGAGAACTTCCCACTGGATTGACTTATCCTCAATCTCTGTGATAGCACAAATGCCTCTATATTCATTTAATTCAAGGGCAGCAGTGGACAGGAAACCCATTCAGAGTCTAGCTTCATTGAAAGCATCTGCATTTGAGTCCAATCAAGAGCATCCTCTCAGCTCTCTAAGGTTAGATATGCCTATGTCTAACTGTGGGATTTATGCTGATATCTTGCCCTTCCCTGTGACCCTAACAACAAAAGACAGGTCTGAAAGCCTTTCTCGAGTGATAAGAAGACATCCTTCACAACAATAAGACCTTTTCTGTTTTTCAATAATGCATGTGCATTATAGCAAATATACAGCTGCCATTCCAGGCCCACTGTATTTTGTTCCTATTATAAAACTGATATGCAACTGATGGGATGTGAAACCTGTCCACATTAGACAGAGGCTTGATCCAGCACAGAATTCTCATCAAGAGTTCCATGGGTATTTTTTTATCACACGATGTGTGGGCTTTCTGAATGTTCAGGGGGTTTAAAGGCACCTAGAGCAGGACATTGGCTGTACAAGGAATCCCCCAGCACAAGGGCTCCATTTCGCGGGAGATACATCAATGTTTGATCCACTCCTACTGCTGAGAATATTTAAATTAAAACTGCTTATAAACAAGTGCCATTGACTTTGGCCAGAGCCATCAGTTTTCCTATATATTTATCTTTTTTTCTGCAGGGAATGATATTAATGTATTGAAAATTAAAACACAGGCACTGCTGAGGAAAGCACATTAGACAGGACTCTGTTCCATCAAGGCAATTGGGTTTGCAGAGCTGCCAGGAAAACGAATGCAATGAGCGTTTTAAAAAAGCAAAAACAAAGCTAGCTAATCCTTTCTTCTCTTCTTATGCAACAAGTAGAAATGAATACAAAACGGTCTTGGCACAGTAAACACCTTATGTCTTTCATACAGTGAAGAAATGGTGGGTAACAAATTAGCTGGCCAGCTTCAGTCTGTTATTTTTGAACATGTGGTTCACATATATCCAATGTGATAAGGACATGAAAGGGGGGAAGCAAATAGAATATTTTGTAAGAAAGGCAGGAACACTCTTCCCCAAACCAGCATTTAATAATGCATTCTTGGTAGGGTTACCAGTCTGCTGGAGGGAGTGGGGAATTCCCCACTCCCAGCCTCCACTCTCTGCAACCACTCACCTGGCTGGTGGGGGGGAAGTATGGGGAATGGGCCCAGGTGCCCCCGAGTGTGCGAAACTGCACCCCAGAGCTCTTCCTTGTTGTGTTGGGAATGATGTTATTCTTGGCGAAACAAGGAAGAGTTCTAGAGCGCACATACATTTTGTGTGCACACAAGGTTAAGTTCCCACACACCCACACACCCAGGTTGGGATCCAGGGGACCTGGCAACACTAATTCTTGCTGTACTTTTCCCTATATTTTACCATACTGAAGGAGGGAAGTTTTTTGGAGTTTTCCACCCAGTAGAGTCAAATAAATCAAATTCCATTAATACAAAAACAAGAAAATAAATTTTAGGAATAATCTAGTCAACATCAAGCACTTCTAACAGTGCAATCTTAAGAACATTTTCCTGAGAGTAAGCACCATTGAATAGGCCTGAGTAGGATTCTGAGTAGACCTGCTTAGGAGGGCACTGTTAATCTCATCTGTTTCAACAGGAGAATTCAGTGCATCATTTAAACTCTTAACTGGAATTAACTTGTACAAGACTGTATTTTTAATACTTTCTAGAGGATGCTCATCCAACAATTTAGATATGCTTGATTATTGTTTCTACTATGAGACTAGCAGCACAATCCTAAGGCCTGCCTTCCTGCTGGCACTCATGTATCTGCAGCGCTGCTTATCCCTTCATTAAGGACTTTTGTGAGAGAGCTAAGCTGACGGCCGAGCCCAGCAAAGCACAAGGTCACACCAGCCGTTTCCCTGACAACCCCACCAGCATCCCCCAATGGCCGTGCTGCCTCCATGATAGGCCCGAGAGTGGCAAGCAAAGGCACAGTAAATGCATGGGCCACAGTCCCTGTTAGCCACTGATACCTCCATCCCCCCCCCCTCCCGAGAGTTGGCAGCCAGGTACTACTGGCCCTGTGATCATGGCACTCTCCCAGGGCGGTCATCATGAGCACTCTACTCGAGAAGGCCAGCCTCCTCCACCTGACTGCACACATGGAGAGTGTGCCATGGCCTGCCCTAACAACAACAACAACAACATTCAATTTTTATACCACCCTTCAGGACAACTTAATGCCCACTCAGAGTGGTCTACAAAGTATGCCATTATTATCCCCACAACAAAACACCCTGTGAGGTGGGTGGGGCTGAGAGAGCTCCAGAGAACTGTGACTAGCCCAAGGTCACCCAGCTAACTTCAAGTGGAAGAGTGGGGAATCAAACTCGGCTCTCCAGATTAGAGTTCTGCCACTCCTAACCACTACACCAAACTGGCTCTCCCTGGCTGCCACAAAGGATCTCTTTATGCAGATGAGAGGGACCTCTGGCCAAAATCCCCCATTGGGGAGGGTGCTGAGGAGGTGGAAAGAAGCATCTTGGGCTGTTGTATGCTGCGGACACTCTTGAGACCTTCCAAACCAAGGCAGCAGGCCCACTTGCCACAACAGAAGGGACCCACCAAAGATGGTGGGCTGGGGGAAAGGGGGTTAGAGGCTTATTCCCCTGTGACTTTTAACCCTGCAAGGACTGACAAAGAGTGGGTGTGTGCTTGCATTCCCCACATGCCCACTCAGATCTCCCCAGATCAGTATTCCACATGGAAGGAACCACTGGCCCCTCCCACCACTTTTTCCTTTCCTTCACTACTCTCTGGGTTAATGGTTGATATTTGAGGTTGGTTAATAAATATGATACGCAGAGCCTTAGAGATGAATGGAATAATGATCTGTAGTGTCCAGTTTTGCTACTGCAATGGGATAAGGCTTTAAGCCATATACTTATTGCTGCTATGGATCTCATGTTGCAACCTATCCAGCAAAATGTTACGGGTATATTGGACACCACAGCTTTTTACTAAAGGTAAGCACAGTATCTAACTGCTGGCAGTGTAATTTACAAGATGCATCTCTTAAGTATATGCTTTGGACATGTTCAGTCATTCAACCATTTTGGGAGGAAGTCATTAGTCATATTAATTTTGTATTAGAAAACTCATTTATTTTTGAGGATGTTAATGTATTGTTAAACTATTTGCCTGTCTCTTGGAATCTAACTGAGGGTCAACAGAAATGGACCCTCTGTGCCTTTATAGTTACTAAAAGACACCACAACATTGGAAAGACAAAAGTCCACTTCTTGTAATTCACCTTATGAACTTACCAACATTTAAACGTATCACATATAGACAGCAATTGTGTATGGTCTTATTTTTAGATATCTGGAAACCTTATGTATAGATTTGCCAATAGTGTTTTTGTAGCCGGCACTGCTTTCATTTTTTCTGTTTGCTTTTTTATTTTTTGTTTTGTTTTGTGCTAATAAAATAATTTTTAAAATTTGAAAAATAAGATTGTATAGTGTTGATTTATGTCATTCACAAAAATTCCTGCTCAATACAAAGTTTCAAGTGATGCAGGACTAATAAAAAGAAGAAATATTTCTTTACATAGTATGTAATTCACTGCTGCAAGAGGTCATGATGGCTGCTTTGCTGTAGGTTAGCTGGAGTTGGCATACCACCCAGTTCGCCTTGGCAACTCTTTACATCCCTGATTTCTGGTCAGTTGGCACACCACAACAGGAATCAGGGAGTAGTTGTAACATGTTTCATCTTGTTCTCTCATCATTCACAGAGCACAACATTCCCATACACTCTAAGTAATATTCTTCTATGCTCTTTCCGTTATGCTTCCTAGATTAGACAAAAGTCTGATCACAGCATATTTTGCTTAGTTGGCTGAGAATGGAATGTGTAACTTGTAACTGTTGCTATAACCATATTTGGGCATCCGGGACTTCCTGAATACAAGCTAATAAAACTCTCGCCTCCATCTTTGGAGGGTCAGACTTTGCATCCAGATCCCTGTCTCGTGTCGTTACTACACTGCTTGGCTTTGAAAAGGGATTGGATGAATGGTGAAGGACTGGTCCATGAAAAGCTTTTAGTTACTATGAGCAGAACCACAAGTGACAAAAGGCACAGATTGGACACTTGTCAGCTTCCCTCAAGTTTTGATGGGAAATGTAGGCAGCTTGGCGGAATGTTGGACAAGTGACAGTTGAAAAGTCCATTGGACAGCAGTCAGAGAGCGAAGCTGCAAGACCAGGATGCCTACATTTCCCATCAAAACTTGAGGGAAGCTGACAAGTGTCCAATCTGTGCCTTTTGTCACTTGTAGTTCTGCTCTATAACTAAATAGAATTTCCATGGACAGAACATGGTCAAGCCACCCAAACAACTGCTTTTGATGGCACGAGGAACATGCCCATTCCACAGGGGCTCTCATCCATCAGTGGTTTGGAGAAGACCAGCATTCCCATCAGGGCTCATGCCACCATTGGCCAGATCCAAGTTTGGACTTCCCTGGTGAGGCCCAGGCATGAGGTGGGTGTACTTACTTGGTCATCAAAATACCTTGAACAAGCCCTGGCATTAAGGCAGTATACCTCTGGATATAGGCGTATTACCATTTACCATTTGCCATCCATGGCAGGTAAACCTCTGACCTTGGCTCCAATCCCTCACACTTGAGAAACTGAAGAGCAGAAGACAAATAACTGGAAAATGGCTGGAACAAATGGCTGGAAAATGGCCTCCATAGACATGCTATAGGAATTTTTATCTATAGTCTTTACCAGAGAGAGTAGGGGAAATTCCCAGAGCATCTAGAAGTGATATAACATTCTCCTCAAACTCCACACTCCCCAGGCACCACCCTCAAAATCTTCTGGCATTTGCCAAAGCAGTGCTGGCAACTATCTGAATACCACACGCTGAGGTCAAGAAACAGGAGCTTCCAAAGCAACAGGAGGGCTACTGTTGGGAATACAGTCCTGGACTAGATAGAGTTTGGTCTCACCCAGCAAGACCTCTCTTATTCTCACGTGTTCATTCACATCTGATTAATTTCCTCTAGTCAATGTTTAGAAGTAGCAAGCAGCCATTCAGCTGCCTACAGGAAAGCATTTCTACCTCGGGAGGTACAGCAATCACAGACTAAAATATAATTGGTCTCATGAGTCCTTACATAAATTCCATTCTAGAGCTTTGAGTCCAACACAAAAAGTTCCAAACCCTTAATAAGATCCAATGTCATAAAGGTCTCTGCCGCCACCACTCTCAGTTAAAAATGCTAAGCTATTTCAAAATACAGGTGCTTATATAATGGTAAGGATAAGCCATCCAAAGCAATCTTCCTCCCAAAGGGCAAGCTAGCTTATTTACCAGTATATACACACACAAACACTCAACCCTCCCACTTCCTCTGCGAATTTCCATTTTTCAAAGGGACTCATTAGATTTTGCTTTCTAAAACATTTGATTCATTGTTCCAAAACACATAAAAGGATGAATGGAGGGGGGGGGGATGAGAGGTGTATGCAGAGAAGGAAGAAGAAAACAGAGGAAGTATGTGTGTCACAAAGATTAATACAACACAGAACACATTCATAAAGGTTGTACATATTGTCCCAGTGTGCAGTTCTACAGCTCACCAAGCCACCTGATAGAAAATACACACCATCAAGATCATCAACCCTTAGACACAGGTGCATTCCCAATTCTCACTGTTTCTGATACAGTCAATGATTTCTCACCCTATAATTCAAAGCATATGATTCAAAGTCCAAACAGCCTATCACAGGTAATTTGCAGGGCTCTCCCACTACCCCTGAAGAACCCAGAGAATCTGTAGCAATAGGTGCCAAAGCATGGCATATGCCCTTGCATAGCCCACCCTCTATTAAAAAGGGAACCAATCCATCTCTGCATGCCTTTCAAGGCCCCTACAGCAGATGGCATTCTCCTCTTGCAGCCTTTTTCCTCCTAGAGAGTAGACTGTATTAAGAGTTTAGATAAATAAATTAAATTATTCAGCAATGAGTGTTTTGTTAATCTAAAGACAGTGGAAGAAGTTGATTTTGTGGCTTTTTTTCTCCTTAACAATCACAATCTAGCAAAGGTCAAGTAGGCACCTCTCAAAGGCAATCCTTTTTTATCCTACGCTTTGGTGAAGGAGCCAAGATATTCCCCTTCCAGCCCAAACGTCTATAACTGTAAATGGTACAGAGCTGTTGTAGCATAGCGATTAAGTGGTTGAGCTGCAAATCGACAATCTGCTGGTTCAAATCCCACTATTGCCATGAGCTCAGCAGATGGCCTTAGGTAAGTCACTCCTTTCAGCCCCAGCTCCCCAGCAGTATTGTGGAGATAATAACACTGACCTTGTTTACCTCTCTGTGGGGGCAATAATCTGTCTAGAAGAATAGTGTGGAAGGACAGTTATTATTAAGTTCTCCCAGATCTGTCTGAATTCCTAAAGCCTGCACATGAGGGCTTTCACCCAAACTGTAATGAAGTAAATGGAAGTTACTAGGTCTAACTTCGAATTACATGGTATGGAACATTAGAAAAGTGCTCTCAGCCATAATGTGATGTCCTCACCATCTATCGCACAAGTAGGTAAATGTTACATAGTTATAGTATTGGTACATGTTAATGGAAAAAAAGCTATTACACAGTAGCTACAATCAGGGCTTTTTTTCAGCAGGAACAAGGTGGAACGGAGTTCTGGCACCTCTTAAAAATGGTCACATGGCCAGTGGCCCTGCCCCCGATCTTCAGATAGAGGGGAGTTGATATTGCCCTCCACACCACCGAGCGGTGCAGAGAGCAATCTAAACTCCCCTCTGTCTGGAGATCAGGGAGCGGGGCCACTAGCCACATGACCATTTTCACTGAGGGCGATATAAACTTTTAAAAACTTCCCCCTTGTTCCAGCTGACCCAAAGTTACATCATTGTGCGGTCTTGAGTTCCACCACCTCTTTTTCCCAGAAAAAAAGTCCTGGCTACAATTATCTGAACTGACAAGAAATAAACAGGGGTGGCCCTAAATACTGGATATTTGTTTAGGGTTGCTAGGGGCCCTAGGGACCAAGTGGGGTTACAGGGGGTTCGGGATTGAGGAGAGTGGGATTCCTCCATTGTTTTTTTTTTTTATAAAAATTTTTATTGGATTAGATACATATAAAATTTATTACAATCACATTCCCTTAAATTTTCCAATTCTAACCCCCTCCCTTTCCCCCCCTTTTGTTGACTTCCAACAGTTTTCCAACCCCTTGTCTATTCTCCCTCTACTCATTTCAAACTTATTGTACTTATTATAATATACTTTCAAACTCTTCTAAGCTTTTCTATAGTAACATAGTGCTATCTCTAATTTCCTTCCCAAATGGGTAAAAGTATGACAATCTTAACTTATCTTTTTCAATAATAATAATAATAATCATTTTGGTATTCTGTACTCTATCTTACTCTTTCTAAGTACTTCAAAATGAGACAAACAATTTGTCCCTCTTTATGCATATCTTCACATACTTCTATAAACATTGCATACATTTATTATAAATCAATCAATTTGACTTGTACTCTATGTGTTGCTCTTTACTTTCTTTTACATGTCTTGTCCTTTTTGATTAACTAATTTCTCCATTGTAAAACTACACAACAAACAATTCATGTACACATTCAACAAAGGTCTATCAATTAGACCTATATTATGTATGCTAATGTATATTAATTCTCCATTGTACAGTTATCTGTTTACTTAAAAAAATTAATTAAATTCTATCCTTATAATCCTTATAATAGTAACACTATTGATACCCAACTATTCATACTAATCAAATAAAACAATTGCTTAGAATTTTTTCACTTTACTCTCTCCCCCCGGTATAGTCACTCCCCTCTCCTTTTGTTATATTTCAGTAATATCAAACTGCCACAGTCCTCCCACCTCCCATTTTTTCACCAGATATCGTTTCAGCCTCTCCCAGTCCGTGTTAAACTGTCCCGGGTCAAGGTCTCTCAATTTTCTTGTCATTTTATCCATCTCCGCCATGTACAGCAATTTGTAAATCCAGTCCTCAATAGTTGGCACTTCTTGTACTTTCCATTTCTGCGCATATAAGAGTCTAGCTGCTGCTGTCATATAAAATAGCAATGTCCTGTGTTGTGCTGGAATATCTTCCATTCCCAAGTTCAGTAGCAGGAGTTCTGGGTTCTTATTAACTTGAAATTGTAAAATCTCACTCATTACTCTTATTAATTCCCCCCAGTACTGCCTAGCTACCTCACAAGTCCACCACATGTGATACAGAGATCCCTCATGCTTTTTACATTTCCAGCATTTATTAGATGTATTCACGTTCCCTAGCGCAATTTTCTTTGGTGTCAAATACCAACGATAAATCATTTTGTAGAGATTCTCTTTAATACTGGTACATGTCATAATCTTCAATGTATTTTTCCACAAATATTCCCACGCCTCCATTGTTATTTCTTTATTAAAATTTATAGCCCACTTCACCATTTGCACTTTAACTACTTCATCTTCCGTATACCATTTTAACAGTACTTTGTATATCTCTCAGTGTCTCTGAGAGATCTCTGTCTTTTGGTGCTACACCTCTGAAGATGCCAGCCACAGCTGCTGGCGAAACGTCAGGAACTACAATGCCAAGACCACGGCAATACAGCCCGGAAAACCCACAACAACCATCTTCTAATGCATTGTTTCTGCCCATGGAGATCTGACAAAATCGCCTCTACAAGATCTTAGGGATACTAGCTCCCCTTTTGCAGCATTAGACTGCCACCAAAGACTTGACGGATGTCAGCCTCTGAAGGCTCATAAGCTTTCTTACATAATGGGAGTCCTAATCGTCCGAACCGATAGAGCCACCTGCATTGCTCCCATAGCATAAAAGCAGCACTTTGGGATGAGTAACATTAAGTGATGATTGAGTGGGTAACTGTTGTTCTAACACTACAGATGGAAACTTATCTCGTTAACATAATGCCTTCCGTTGTGATCGGTCTTGCAGCTCTCTATATTTGGAACGGGGAAAGAATTCCCACTCTTTCTAGGCAAAGTGGCCAGTACTCCTGGAGTTTCCACATTCCCATACATTGTATGTGAAACTGCTTGAGACATCTGGATTTGTTGCACTTCACCACTCCTTGCAGGTATGTTTCTCTAGCAGGATGACACGCATTCTGACTCTCCACATTGGAAATTATTTGCAGAGGATTCTAGGCAGAGGTTCAGAATTAAACATTTTCCAAGTCCCTTTCCACTCCATAATTCTGTTACTACAATACTCAGCGTAAGAACCCCGTGGCGCAGAGTGGTAAGCTGCAGTACTGCAGCCCAAGCTCTGCTCACGACCTGAGTTCGATCCTGGTGGAAGCCGGGTTCAAGTAGCCGGCTCAAGGTTGACTCAGCCTTCCATCCTTCCGAGGTCGGTAAAATGAGTCCCCAGTTTCCTGGGGGTAAAGTGTAGATGACTGGGGAAAGCAATGGCAAACCACCCCCTAACAAAAAGTTAACATGAAAATGTCGTGATGCGATGTTTCCCCATGGGTCAGTAATGACTCGGTGCTTGCACAGGGAACTACCTTTACCTTTTACCTTTAATACTCAACATGCATACATGGAAGCAAACCCTAATGATTTCTATGTAACATCCTTCCAAAGAATGTTTGGGGTCACAGACTATACTGTTGAAAAGCCAATTGGTAATTCAAAATTATAGCCAAGAAACAGGACTTTTTCCTGTCATTAATATACACATATTGTAATGGAACTAGGAACCACAGGATTCTGTGAGTGGGTGCATGAAGAGAAACAATTCTGGGGAAGAACAGCAGGCAGCTGAAAACTAGCGGCCATTTTGAGATTCATTGTAAAAAGAGTAATGGTTTGTTCCATAATTCAGTATACCCTAGCAACATTTTATAGTTTGCAGTAGTAAATATTACATATTATTTTATTTTATGAGCTAGACGAGTTTTTGACTAGCCTCTTCATCACTCTGATAGTACAGTTTTCAATTAAATGCCCTATGTTTCTATATGAATATTTCATTGCACGGAAACCAGGTTGCTACCTACACATCAAAACCTATTCCAAAGTTATGCCAATCAAACAAGCTTAATTATAGGAACGTTCTGCTGACTTGATTAAAAAATCATGGCCACATATGGCTAAAAGAGCATTCTCAGTGGGCTTTTTTTTTGGTGGGAGGATCGGTACTTAATTAGTTTCTAAATGTCATTCCCTACAACACAAAATTCCAAATAACACAACTGCAAAAACTGGCACATCCAAGAATGAACCTTTTACATCACTACATCTTCCTGCTTTATTTTATTATTTAAAGGTTCTACTTATACCCACTGGCACTTGGGATCAGAATTCCCAGGGCATCTCCTTCTCGAAGATTTTACGGTAAAGGAAGAATGGAAAACCAGTGAATATAAATACGGAGCTGTCATCGTGGCCGAACAATGCCCCAATACTCCAATGATGTATTCACGTATCCCTGCATTTTGTGCTATTGTAATAATTCACTTTCTGGATTTTCCTGTCTAGGTGTCAGGGGGCAGGGGACCCCCTTCCCCAGACTTCCCCCCCCCAGACCAGAAGACAGAAGCGGGAAATGACCACAAGCCCCGTGGGGTGACGGAGAACAGCTTCAAGTCCAGTGGCTGGCCAGGGGGCAACGAGTGGGGCTGTGCCGCTTTTGCACCATCTGCCTGGCTGGTGGTGGCCTGGGAGGGCAGCTGGGTGGGCCAGGCCCTGGCCCTGCTGCCTCCCCGGCCAGCAGCCACGTTGGCAGGTGGCCCACCAAGGTGCCTTGTGGTGGCGCGGCCCCCTGCGGCTGCGGCTGCAGCTGCGCTGCCATTGCTTCCAGTGGCCCCTGCCTTGGAGGAGCGGGTTTGTCAGGCTGGCAAGGGTGGTTTGGGGCCGGAAGGGACACCAAAGGCTGGCATGGCCACCCGGGCATGCAGGCTCTAGATGGCTTGGCAAGGCCCCGCCAGCCCCACCTTGAGAGCAATGCCCCATTGGGCACTGGGACTGGGGGCCGGAATAGGCAGGTGCCTGCTGGTTGGACCAGTTATCCGCTCAGCAGGGGAGGAGGGCAGTGATAGGCAAGAGCCTGGGGGAGGGCCATGCTAAGTCTGAGGGCAGCCCCATAAAAGTGGGCAGGGAGGGCAGGCCGGGGAGGAGAGTTTGGTGGAGCTTGGTCAAGGTGGACCATCAGCCTGAGAGAGAGAGACAGAGACAGAGAGAGACAGAGAGCACTGTCCACCCTCGGCAGACCAGCCCACAGCAGGGGGAGAGAGGGTGCGAGGGTGCTGTATACCCCTCGCACCCTCACAGGGTGAATGTCATGAGGATAATAATAACACACGTTGTAAACTGCTCTGAGTGAGCATTAAGTTGTCCTGAAGACGGTATATAAATTGAATGTTGTTGTTGTTGTTACTACAACTACCCATGATATACAACATAGAGAATAATATTACCGAGCTACCTTATAGAGTTGTTGTAAGGGTTACCATGTATGGTCAAATGTTTGACGCTATTTCTCCAGGTTACAGTGGCATCATGTTCTGCTAATCTCTCTCTTTCTCTCTCCCTAGGGGGGGGGGGGATAGTCTGTCTAGAAATAGAGATCCAATTTGTTCAGGTACAAGTGCTACAGTCTTCAGAAACCTACAGTCTGATATTCATTATATTACTTTGAAATCCCACTGATTTCTTTTTATAACGGCTGTGTGCTTCCAGCTCTTGTGGTGACAAGGTTTAAAGCAATAACACAGCTCACCTAATAGGTGTAAATGAATTGTAGGGCAGTCCTAACAGTGGCAAAGATTGTGACCAAAGACAATGCTTGTTGGCAGATTTCAGGAGGGAATAAAACTGATCGGGCGCCTGGAGGTCTCTACTGAAGACCTTATCACCTGATCCGCAATGATCCACTGTAAAAGAAGATAATGAGTTGAATCTGTCCAGCTTTTCTGCTGGTGAAAAAGGGAGGGGCTATACTAGGGATCTTTGGACCTGTATGATCAAAAGTCATGTGGGATGTAATAAAGAAGGGCGATAGATAAGACTGACTCAAAAAGATAGCTGGTTCCCACCTAATCTGCATATAATTGCCAGTTTCTCTGTGTCACATTCAG
Organism: Eublepharis macularius; assembly: GCF_028583425.1. Classification (NCBI taxonomy): domain Eukaryota; kingdom Metazoa; phylum Chordata; class Lepidosauria; order Squamata; family Eublepharidae; genus Eublepharis; species Eublepharis macularius. The sequence goes on along the minus strand of NC_072795.1, from coordinate 121,610,288 downwards.
AATATATGATAAAAACACCCGTGGGCTAGGGAAGGGACATCCTGCCATCTTCTCCCTAACTCTCCAATGGATTGATCAGGAGGTTCAAGGAGGACTGAAAGCTCCGTCTTTCTCCTGCCACACAAATAAACTGCCAGGGAAATTTCACATAATACAATCTCAAAGAAGTCAACGGTTACAGAAGAAATGTCATCAGCGCAGTTCCTTTAAAATCAAACTCACTGGATGGCAAATAAGCAAAGAGCTGTCTCTTTAATCACAAGTGCGCTTTTCTGGCTGGAGTGGAAACCCCTTTGTGGCAGTTTTTATAAATAGATCTTGACCTAGTTATCTGGAGAGCAGGAAAGCCCCTTAAAGAGCCAGCAGGAAAAGCATTTACCTGCCTGTGGATTATAGCAGACAAGCAAATCATGTTTTATACCCAGCAACAACCTTCATCTAATGCAAATGCCATCTTCGCTTAGGAAAGCATCTCAACAAAACAAACAGCACGGGTAGCCAACACCCCTTGCTCTAAAATATAAAGCTCAGCAGATTGAGGAGCCTCTGCCAGTAAAAGCTGTACTGAAAGGAAGCCAGCGTGCTTGGTGTTTTGCATCACTCCTCTTCAGTGCACAAGAAGATGGATGGAAATGCTCCTGGGCACATTTGCTTCCTAATGCACAGACAACTCCTGTCACTGCTAATAGGTTGAACTGCAGATATGGGGTAATTCAGCACAGTTTACTCAGGCCTTCCAATGGTACTAAAAGCTGACTGATAAAAGTGCTTTTGGTTAAAAGGCAGGTGATTTCCATTCACATGGAATAAACTTAGATATTATTCCCACCCACCCACGCAAATCTCTCTCTCTCTTTCTCAAGGTATTACAGGAACTATATGACATTCTTCAATAAATAAAGCCACTACTCCTCACTTTAAGAAAACGCCGTCTTTAACATCAGCCTATTACTTCCCTATTAAAAATAACAAACCATAAGCAAAAGAGCCTTCATTTGTAGCCTCGCCAATTAAAATCTGCCCAGATTAAAACTAGCCAGTACCATGAGCAGTTGGAACAGCAGCATAGTGTAGTGATGAGAATATCAGACTATGACCTGGGTTCAAATCTCATTCAGCCAGGAAATCCACTGGGAGGTCCTGAACCAGTCCCCCTTTTTCAGTCTCACCTACCTCATAGGGTTGTTTTGAGAACAAAATGGGAGAGGGAAACTGCTGCTCAAAAGGGCAGGATAAAAAATATATGGATAGATAGGACTAGCTAAAGATTTAGCTAACTTATTTGCAGATTATTATAGCTTTCATCTTTACTAACAAGACTTCGTTTCAGATAAGAATGCTGATTAAAATCCAGAAGTCAAAATGAATAATTTGTTCTTGCTTGCTTGCTTGCTTGCTTGCATTCAAGAAAGATGAAAGAACAGAAATATTTGACTGGGGGAATTCTTAGATACTTCCATTTATACTGGGACCTGGCTGAATGTATGAATAAAGTAATCAAATAACATTCTGTTTTTAGTGGTTTCTTCACCATGGAGTACCAGGGCTCTATTGGAAAGAAACTGAAATGCTGTTGCCGTACCATTAGCTGTTTCGTGATAACAATGGGGCTGGGTGGACCCCTTATGTATTTTCCCCTGTGGATGAGAAAACCACCAGGGGCTTAAGGTGTATGTATATAGTTCTTTTAGTATAATATACTTTAAGGATTGTGTTCTCAAATTGCTTTTTCTATCTGTATTGTATATGATTATTAATATTTTGAATTATATAATAAAGAAAATTTGAACGAAAACTGTCGGGAGGGCAATTTTGAAACAGATAAAGCATTAAGCACCGCCTTCCTTTCTACCACTGCTTCAACTATAACCACTCTCCCACCATGCCTGCGTTTCAAAGCCAAAATACATTACAAATATGACACTAGTTGGGTCATGGGGTCCCTGGCCCAACTCACAGTCACACATATGATTAGGGGAATTCCACTTCAAAGCAGCCCATAGTTCAATTTGGCTCAGGGGCACTGGGGGGGGGAGAACAGGGTTCAGGCTTCTGCCCCCTACCATTTTCAGCATGGCCAAAGGAGAGGAGCCTGTTTGCCCCTATCTCAGGCTCCACCTGTCCTGGATGGCTCGTTCCTATTCCCTTTTACACCAGCAGGAATGCTGACAGTATTCAACCCAAGGGAAGTGTTATTATTGTTTTGAAAGAGCAACTGCCAGGGCGTTGGCTGATATACATAATTTGAGCACTCAAGGACAGGGTAGATAAAAGCTCACCCCTTTCGGTCAGATGAACAATGTTCCTTGTAACATCAAGTCTAGGAGAAACTGGCTATGCCAGTTTCCAGTAGAAGTCAGCTAAGGCAAAGTGTTGATTGGCTAGGGCATGTGACATCACAAAGCAACTCTATCTCAACATTTTTTAAAATGTGTATGGCACTAAACCAGTAATCAATAAGGTAAACAATAACAAATGATCAATGTAAAAAGTCCACCAGAAGCATGGGGGAAGGAGAACGAAGAAAAAATGGATGTTGGATATAGAGATAAGTACATATGTTGTACGTCTAAGGTGTGTATGTATTATTGCCTGCAACATGATAATATTTATACTTACTGGGATTTCTTAACTTATGTACAATCTTCACTTGTGTTCAGCCATAAACATTTTATTTGTTTTTAAACCTTTTATTTTGATCATTTTAATATTATTTTATTCATTTTCCTTTTACATCACATTTCAGATCCAGTCAATAAATATTCCTTTTCCCCACTGCACCACTGGCATTTGGCCTTTCCTTCCTACATGGAAAGAACCCCGAAGTCTGTACAAAAATCTAATTTGGAGGTAGACTGCAAAGTCTGCAAGCAGAGAGATGCCACCTAACCCTTCCTTCAACTGAGTTTAGGAAGCAGCTGGGGTTACTATAGCCACTCAAAATGGCCTATATGAACATAGTGGTAACAGGAAGTAGAAGGAAGCAAGAGGGGGAGGTGAGAAGAACCAGTGGCTATTGGGGAGAAAAGGGAAGCTGGTGCTTGGAAAGTTAGAGCTGGCAGCCAGGGGAAGGTGAACAGGGTAGTCTGGTCTCCTGGTACTGAAGGAAATCTCCTGTTCCGGGGGAAAGGGGAGTGATTCAACGCCATGCAGACACCATAAAATTATTTTTGGCATGACTTTGCATCTTGTATTTTAATAGCCCTTGTAGTAGTGTTATATCTGCTTTGTTTGCCCCCCTTCTTTTCTGTACCCCTCCTTTTCTTTGCTTAATAAAAAAATAAAATAAGAAATAAACATTATTTTTGGCATGAAGTGATGTCATCACAATGCTCTAGGATTCACCCAAAATTCTATGGTTAAACCACTGAGTTTTTTGTGACTCCTACAGCATTGTGCCGACACAATGACATCAATGGTTGTTGTGGGTTTTCCAGGCTGTATTGCCGTGGTCTTGACCTGTGTAAATTAACTGTCACTGACATAAGATGGAACATGAAATTGCAGAAATCATGTATCCATTTAGACCCCAATCAAAACAGGCAAATAAGAGATTCTAATGGCAATCAAACATCTGTGGCTTGTTTTTTTATTCCATGTGCGATAAGAAAATTCATTTAAATGATGAAATTGAACACCCAACATTATTCTGTGATCCCTATAAGCCACTCAATACTTTTCTCATTTTGCCCCTCAGATGCATCAGATGGCCAAGTTATCCATAATATTCCACATTAAAAAACAGCAGTCATATACACCGGTGAACAAATATTCTAGAGGCTACTATCCAATCAGTACAAAAATTCTTCACTTCAAGGTTATTGAACTGCAAAATTTTCTTAGTGGTCATATGGCATTGTTCTCCGCTGTTTTTCAAGCAGCTTTCCCACCTTTGTCAAACTGCACAGTAACAGTATCCAGTAGCATCTACCTACAGCTACACCCAGCCAGTGCTCCTCAGACCAAGCAAGGACAATGCTCCTTAGCTTTGACTTTGACGTGATGCGCTACAATCTACAGCACACTCCATTAAGCACCAGAGCCTGGCACCAGCCCGTTACCCGCTAAAGTGACCATTGATGGCTCAGCTGCACTGTGTCCTTGACTGTGTGCTGCTGTAAATGGATTCTGAATGCAAGAGCAGCACGCCAATTTTGTTGGTCTGCTTGTAGAACAAATGCCCTCCCCTCCTTCTTCAAAAGAAGAGGAAAACAGGTGAAAAGAATGTCAAGGTGAGCAATCCTTGTGCCGCTGCAAGCCAGAATTGTAGGGGACCACACAGGTGCAACTAGGACAGTGGCATCAATGATGTGTGCTGCCTCACCCCCACTGCCTCCTTGTGCTCCACAGCTATGCAGAAGGCAACCACCAGTGAGATGACTTTGACCATGGCTGCTGTGGAAGGAGCCAAGCAAAGTGGCCCCACAGCACAGCTGGAGCTACTGCGCTTGCTCCTGGTCCACCAGTGGCTCTCCAGGGCAGCGGCCGGCTAGGAAATTTCCCTGCAGGCTAAATGGTCACCTTTAGCCATGGAGATGAAAGTAAACTTGTGAAGTTGAAAGGGTGGAAATCTACAGCGGACACAAACACAAACACACCTACATTTTTGTTTTTATTTTCAGAGCGTGATGAGAATCGGGAAGACCAAAGCGGGCTTCCACTGTGTCTGAAGTGAAGAGGTCTCCACAGGCTCCCTGAAACCCCAGTTTAATTGGTCCTAATTTATTCAAATCTTCCGTACCCACTGAGCATCTTTCTCAGGTTTTCAAGAATAAACTGTTTTTTTTAAAAAAGGGATGCTGTCATTAAAAGCATCTAAGAGTTCCCAGTGCATTTTCAAGCCGATTGCTGCTTTCTTCTAGAATTAAACATTTAACAGCAGATGAAATATTTCTAGCAGGAACACAGCATATTGATACATTTCCTCATGGGGATCAATTACAAGAGAGTTGTACCTAACTTTTTCTCCTAATTTGCCAGAAAGGGTGTTTTGTTGCCAGAAAAGAAAGGAAAACGTTAGTCCTGTTTGCTGAGAAGGGGATTAATTTACACATAAAATGACTAAAATTTTATTTTGCAACAAACGACACTTGAGTATTGAAGTCCTCCTTGCCCTTCCCAGTGGTCATCAGACACATAGGTTCAAATCCCCATGACCCTAAACTCTTTGGAAGAAGCAAAGGACAAAAACAAAAGTGGTGTGGGATGTACCAAGCAGAGAAAACGAAATCTGCCTACACGAATAATAAGCCCCTCGAGTCCAGACTAATCAGTTCTGGATATCTCCTTTTGGAAATGCCAAAGCAAACTCCAGAAGACTTCCTTCCGAGCAGAGATCACAAGCTAGCCTTTGGTCAACTTAAGAAGGTTTGCAAAAAAACCCACAGACTCTAGCAGGGGAACTCAGAGATGCCTTACACTCTGTGCCAAATACTCAGCTTGCCACCGGGAGGAGCTGCTAGCTGCACTTTAGCAACATGCATTGCAGATGGCCAGAGGCTGGCATTGTATAGACCAGCTCTGGAGAGGTGACTCAAGGCTAACAGGGCTGCTCTAGTCCTATAAAGCAACAGACTCAAGCTCCTCCAGGATTTGTAAGCACACTGCTTAAACGAAAAGCAGGTTCCATGCTGCCACTTATTTATAAGCACCTATGTTGCTTTAGTTAACATGAGTTAGGGGAGGGGGGGCGGGTTCTGGTGTTCTATGCCACTGATTATAATCAGATACTCATTCACCATGTGTGCAAGACCAAGAAAGAGAAAAAGAGCCCAGATTTATTCATGAGTCTTGAATACTCAGCTTCTCATTAAAGTCACTGTATTTGCAAGGCATAGAACATCAGATCTGTACAGCCAAATGCATGGTGTCAGCAGCTGTGTCCGGATGCTGAAGAGGAATACAAAACATCCTGGCACTGTATTTAAATTGACAAGGGTTACTATATTGGGAGTTTTTGCTGCCTGACTAGGAGCCTAGGGACACAGCTGTCAAACCAAGAAGCTAGGAACGTCCTGCAAAGTGAACTCTGTCAAACCGCTTTTGTTTCTGCAACAGGACCTTTCCTCTGCTGGTGCTCTTCTCCTTCCTCCTCCTCCTCCTCCTCCTGACACAATGGCTTGTATAGACTGAGCTCCTAGGCTGTATGATGCCATTCATCTGCGACAGATATTGCGGGCAAGGGAAATGGTTTCTGCGAGGCCTATGTTTATAGATTCAGGAAGAAAACAATTCTAAACACTGACTGGGAACTGATACCATCCAAGTCAAGTAAATACTAGAGTGAGTTTCTCTGGCATAGGCCGTTTTCACACTGCTTACCAGCCACGGAACATCGCACCAAGCTCCCGGAATGACAGCATCTTCCTGGCACGGTTTCACCAGGAATGGCAGTTCTTGCGCAAAATCGCACCAGGAAGACGCTGTCATTCCGGGAGCTTGACATGATGTTTCCTGGCTGGTAAGCAGTGTGAAAACAGCCATTATTTCAGCATGGGTTCAAACAACTATGATTTGTGGGTCACATCTAGTAAGTGTGAAAGAGGAAGGGAATCTAATTTCATTTCTGCACTATTACTAGAGTAATGATTACACCAATTGTAATTTTTGGTGCATGCTCCAGATCAGGATAGTTCTCCAGCCAATCATGACCACTGAATGACACAGCCACAGAAGTTCACAGGGACACACTTGCCTTAGAAAATCACTAACTGTACATCATTTTTTGTTTGCTTAAAGTAATGTGAACAGTGGCTATAAGGTCATGGTGCAGGCAACTGAAACAAAGCAGTATGTGATGCACATGGATTATTTCTTTTCAAAACTGAGCATGCTCCGTCTGGATGCAAGTAAACCGTCTGTCAAACACTTGGGTGTAATGCTCAGGCTGGTTACAAGTTTGGGGTGCCCTGTACAGAGAGTGTCCAGGGCCCACTGTGTCTACTACCAGGCTCCCCTTCTTGCCTATCCACCTCCATGTCCCTACCTGCCAGTGCATCCTTCTTCAGCCCACTCGCAGCTCTCCCACCACCTGAAGTCACAGCTGCCTGCATCACCAGCATGCCCTTTCCCCAATGGGGCTGGGCAATGGGTGCAACTGGGAGTGCCACTGCCATGACCACCAGGAGCACCTCTGCTGTGTGCACCACCCACATGTCATTCTTGGCAGAGAACATGCTACCAGGAGTGTGGGTGACAAAGCACTCACAAGCAGGCAAGGGAAGGGCATGAGTGAGGGTGTCAGCAGGAGATGTGTGAGTGGGAAGTCAGCAGCAGTGGATCTTGCCAAAAGTCCTGGGCCTCAGCAGCTGCCCTGCCTCAGGCATGCTGACACTAACAACAACAACAACAACAACGTTGGATTTATATACCACCCTTCAGGACAACTTAACACTCACTCAGAGCAGTTTACAAAGTATGTTATTAGTATCCCCACAACAACAAACACCCTGTGAGGCGGATGGGGCTGAAAGAGCTCTGAGAGAGCTGTGACTGACCCAAGGTCACTCAGCTGGCTTCAAGCGGAGGAGTGGGGAATCAAACCCAGTTCTCCAGATTAGAGTCTTGCCGCTCTTAACCACTACCCAAACTAACCCAGGTGTGGTTCGCAGGCCACAAACCAAGCCTGTGGCTGAAAAAGCATCCCTGTTCCTAAGGGCAACTTCATGAAGTTTGAATTCTCTGTGTCAGCCATGTTCTCAGTGGGTACAGAATTTCCTGTATGAACCATCTTTGATTATCAAATTTTTGGCTGATGGGGTGAATCCCAGAGCACCCCTGTTCAACTCACAAGACTCTACAAAAAATGTGTATCAGGACTAGCGTGGCAATACTTGCCTTGGAATTAGTTGGGCGTATTGTAAGAAATGTTTATGCTGAAGGGGTACACAGATTTCAAATTGAAAAATCAGAAGAGAGATTCTAATCCTGCAACTAAATTCTAATGGAGACATTTTATTTGGGGGACCTGACAGTGTTCCAAAAGGGTTCCACAGATCGGCGCTGAGCTATCTTCAGTCATACACAGTCAAATCCAAAATGTTTACTGTGGTATATAACCAGCACAAGAACAACTTAAATGAATCTACAAGGTACATAAAAGAATGGTGTCAGTGTCAAAGAGAGCTTAAAATAAACATAAAAGACATATGCTGTAAAAATCTTTTGATTTCATGCTGCAATGAATCAACTTAGGTGGATTTACTGGTGTAAATATGAAAATATAAATATAAAAAACAATATAAAATTTAAAGTTAAAAATTAAAAAATTTAAAAGCCAGACTCAGAGAAACAAATAAAACATGGAGGACTCTAGTATCATGTGTCCAATGCCCTCTATAATTGATCGTAGCGTGTTCTAAGTGCTACAGCAAGGAATCTAGCACAAGCCCGTGTAAACTGTGGAGTTGCGTCAGATAATAGCTTTTTAGTGGTTTCCAAATCTGAGCAGGTGGGAAACATCCTAAACAAGGGATGTAAAATTTTCTCGTGGGCTTCCTGGTAGAAACTGCATTATCAATCTTTATTCTAAAACAGAAATGTTTGGTGGTCCTCTGATATACTTTAAATTCGCAAAACAAGGGTGAATTCTAAGGCTTTGTAACAATTAAGGCACAACTACAGTTTTCTTAATGATACTTGGATATCCCAGGTATGTGATCATCTTACATTCACACAGAAGTTACAGTTATATCAAATAATAGTTTGTGTGTGCGCGTGTGCACATTTTTACAGAAGTGGTCTTACATTTAGGGTCATCTTCCTTCTGAATATATACAGTACTCTTTGAATTTCTTACCAAGAAAAAAGGTTGGTTTCTTTTCTTCCCTCCCGTCCCATGCCCTGCCTTTTCACATAGATTTTGTGGATTTGAGTTATTAATGCTCGTGTTCAATGTTTTTTGAAGCTTTTCAAAAGGCTGCTTTACTGAAGGGAAGAAATCGACCACAATCAACATCCATATTTAAATTTTCTCTAGGCTGAAAAAAAACTTCTATTCACATCCTCTTTCTCTCTTTCTAATTACACAGCAAGTTAAATACACTGGCAAAACACATCTGCATAAAACCAAAGGGAAAGTATCGCCAAATGTAATTTGATGCATTAAATATTTAAAACACTTTATATAACACCCAATAAAAGCACTTTTTCTTCTTTTTTGCCTTGTCTCCTACAAAGCAAACAAACCAACCAAACAGAAAATTCCTGACTTAGCTAAGGAAGCCACAATGAATTCAGGCCATGCCTGTGGCAGGAGAGAGAAAGGAGGTCATGTCTTAGCTTGACAGGGAAGAAACTTCTATGAAGCTGCCTCCTGACCTGGACGTGAGTCTCAGCAGATTTTCTCAACAGAATTTTCTCCATGGATATTACAACTTGATTTTTTCCCAGTGATTCTGGTTGGATTTCAGGCAGAGGGTGGGTGAGACGTAGAAGAAAATAATGTGGCAAACTGTTCTTAGGTTGGCTCCCGCAGATCTGTTCCGCTAATGGGAGAGGGGTCCCTTGCTCTGGTATCAGGATTCAGGAGCCTCTCCCTGGCTCTTCCAGCAGGAAAAAGGCTCCTGGGGCCAGAGAAACATGTTGCTTTTAGTGGACTAGATCCACAGGATTCAATTCAGTTTATTGCCATAAAGTTATCAACAAGACAAACTTTATTGGATCAGCTCCTTCACATGCCATTACGAAGGGGCAAAATAACAGTGGCTGCACTCATGTACTAGCTAGGTTGCATTAACATTTCCCATACAGGTATGGCCTGCAATAATGGGAAGCCCACCATGTGAGTAACTGTGAGCGTGTCATTCAACAGTATCTAGGTTGGCAGGTTCCCTTACCCTGCTGGGGGGGGGGGGGGGGCTTGGCACTTACATTTGATGATCTTCTCTCTGGCATGCAAAGTGCACACATGCTCCCAGCAGACACGATGATGTCACTTCTAGAAGTGACACCATCACATCCGGCAGGAGCAAACCTGCTGTGCACTGGCCTGGGAGGTTTTTTGCTTCCCAGGCCCATTCCCTGGGCCTTTCCCCCCTGCCAGCCAGGTGAGTACCAGTGGAAGCAGAGGCTGAATGTAAGGATCCCCCACCTTCACCAGAAGACCCAGCAGCCCTAACCGGATCACAGACTCAGAGGACTGAGCTTGCAGTCAAAAAACACGGGAGGAGGGGAACTGGCCTAGAAAAAATGTTCTAGCTTTGCAAGTCTTCAGTAAGTACATTCAGCAAATAAATTTCTTTTCTATTTCTACTTAGATGTTTTTTTTAAAGATCTATTTATGTTAAAACCTGAAGTTGCTGTTGATCTCAGACGAAATCGTGTATGTTATGGTACTTTGCAGTTTGTCAAAGGGCAATGCTCACTTGTGAGCACATAAATACATAATTCAATGTGACCCCTGGCTTCTCTTTGCATTCTGCTTACCAGGCTCTCTACTTTAAATCTGCCCTTGCCCCTCTGGCACAGACATGTGCCTGACTTTCGGATCACGTAGCTGAGGATATAACCCATCCAAATCCCTTGCGTGCCCAGATCGCAAACTTTAGGATTCAACTGCTTTAGAAAATGGGTTTAAGAATCCTCAGTTTCCTGAATAAGGCTTGGTTATTTGTTCAAAATTTTATTCACATCTTCAGATTAGCCCCACAGGATGGAGAAAATGTACGACACCTGTCAAGCTTGTAAACAGCTGCTGCTCACTTGATCACCTGTGGTTAGTACAACTTGCATCTGGATAACGAGACATCCGTGTTTTTATAAAAAGCATAGGTTCTCTATTTGTGCTATAGGTTATGGCACAAATTATGGCTACAGAGTTAAATCCTAAGGAGCCGTCCCACCAGCATAAAAGCAACGAAGGTGGAGCATGGGACTTTTGTGGGGCAGAGATAAGAAGGGCAATTGTTGCTGATTTCCCCCCCGCCCACCCCCACCACAGACATCCACTTTGCCCTCACACTCTTTGTAGAGTACCTTGACCCCAAGGGACAGAATTTCAGGGGCTTCAGGGGGCTGTAACAAGAAGGGGGAAGGCAGGAAATTCCCACCTTACAGGCTTCACTTATTTTGCAGAAAGAAGGTGTGCTGTTATACTTGGAGGCATACTGTTGTTATCATACACACCCAGAGACATGGTTTGCCCTGGTCAGACCTAGAAAAGTACACAAGATATTTGAAATAACAGCATCCCTTCTTTCTACAATGTCAGTGTGCTTGGGGTATGAATAGTAAAAAGTCCAGTAGCACCTTTAAGACTAACCAACTTTATTGAGGCATAAGCTTTCAAGAACCACAGCTCTCTTCGTCAGATGCACTGGACTTTTTACTATTTTGCAACTACAGACTAACACAGCTAACTCTTTTGGGGTATGAATATTTATTATATACAAAGGGTTGGAGCCAGTTTGGTGAAGTGGTTAAGAGTGTGGGACTCTAATCTGGAGAACTGGGTTTGATTCCCCACTCCTCCACTTGAAGCCAGCTGGGTGATCTTGGGTCAGTCACAGCTCTCTTTCAGCCCCACCCACCTCACAGGGCAATTGTCATGAGGATAATAACATACTTTGTAAACTGCTCTGAGTGGGCATTAAGTTGTCTTAAAGGGCAGTATATAAATCAAATGCTGTTGTCATCGTCATCGTCACCATCATCATCATCATATCATCAACCCAAACCATTACTACATAGAGTATATATATTTTTGCCTTATTCTATGGCTGGTCAGGTTTCTTTTATTCCATGAAATAAACAGATAATTGGTGTATAGCAATTTAAGAGTGACCAACCACTGTAGAAAGCTTTAGAGGCCAAAATGTGTATGATCTATTGATTACAGTGTTGTTCTGATCATTTGTAACATTTTCATTTGACACCCTTATATGTATTGCTTTGTCTTCTTCATTATTTTTCAGCATCAAGGAAGATGCTATACTGAGATGTTACCTTATAGCTACTGTTTTAATCTCCTGTTTTTATTGCCAATGGATCCATCCCAGGAATTTTCTTCACAAACCGCATAGCATTTTATATCATATTCCAATCTGGTTTTAGAATTGGCATCACTTCTTCGCATGAATGAAACCATTAAAAAGACTGCATATGACATTTTAATAATATTCACCTTGAGTCTTCTTTGAAAGCGGGGCTAAAATGGTGAAAAGTAAAAAAATTAAAATAATGTTTACTCAGTACTTAATCCATCCTTGTATACAATCAGCCACACAAAGTGAAATGTATAAAGGAGAATCCCAGTTAGTGATTTATTTCTTCTAATAATAGCAGAGTATGGGGCAGATAAGGGCAAGCCTTCTATGAAGTTTTTAATGTTTGCTCATCAGGAAATACAAGACCTCCACTAAGCCCTTACACCTTTGTTCACCTCTGGAATTTCTAATATAATGGGCTTCAAATACCAAATCAAACAAATGGAAAACATTTTACCAGCAGCAGGAATCAAATTGCCTCTCAAAATCTGACAGAGTAAATATCTGGAAAATGAATCAGGAGTGTTAATTCTGAAGATACAGCTTTTTGTGTGTGACTGAGATGAACCATGTCAAACCCCAGAATTATTCATCTCCACCTTATTAAATGTTCCCGCAGCCCAATTGTTATGACTCATTTTGACTACTTAATTTCTGCCACTCAAAATACATACATTCTTCAAGAAGAAGGAAAAAAGTCTCGATTCTCTTTCACTTTTCAATCTAAGAACATTCACAGACACTTCATGACAGACTGGAGCATCTTAATTAACTCTGGGAAGATAAGCAATCAAGGCGGCCATTGTAGTATTTCTTTACTAGCAGGAATCCAGAATGAAGCTAAAGTAAATTTCACAGCAACCCCTTTTTTATTCAAATGAGGAGTAGGAAAGCACCTTCTTTCTGAGATAGGCAAAAATGGTGGAAACATTATTTCTTTGTGGCAGAATGCGGCTGGATAGTGGTATGCAGGAGCCAGGTTCAAAAGGGGTGACCCGGGCTTTGCTCTTTTCAAAGCTGATCCTTTTCCAGGGTTAAGAGAAATTCTCTTTATTCCTCCTTACTAGAGATGCCAGGTTCCCCAGCAGGGCCGTATTATTCATAAGGCTGACTCGGATAAAGCCCACGGGCCCCGTAGGGACTAGGGCCCCGTCAATTTTTTTGCTGAGGCACACCCCCACATAAATTATAATTGATTCTCCTTATATAACCTCTATTAAAAAGATAATTAACTGCTTCCTTACTGAAGTGAAATAAATTGTCTCTTATACTAAAACAATTATCCATACATTATATATATTTTAATAAATAATAACAATTTTTTTCACTTCAAAATATTGCAATATTGAACAATTATACTTTCAAAATGTGCGTTCCTGACGAGTTCTACTCATGCAATAAAACATTTTTTAAAAATGTGAATAGAATTCTTCAGGAGACCCTCAAAATGGATATAGGGCTATGTACTGTGGTCTAGTATCTACCATACCAGGGTCAGGCTGTCAGCTGTAGTGGGGTGAAAGATTGAAGTGCCGGAGGGGGCCTGAAATACCTGAAAGCCTAGGGGCCCGGCCATGGGTTAATACGGCCCTGTCCCCCAGGCTTGAAATCAGGGACAGGCAGGTTTGGGGAGGGGGGTGTGTGCTGGGAGGACTCATCTAGATTTGGAGCTAATTTTTACCAAATTGGCCCCATGGAGGCCACATTGCTTCCACATTGTGCCAGAAATGATGTCATTCCTGAGGTAACAAGGTGCTCCAGAGCATGCAGGAACATGCTATGGTGTTCCCAGGCCTGTTCCCGTGCCTTACCTCCCCCCACCGGCTAGATGAAAAGTAGTGGGGGGCGGAGGCTGGGAGCAGGGGATCCCCCACCCCCTCTGGGGAAAGAGGATCCCTCCTCTTTACCCAATTTCTCCCCAAAAGCCAACCATCTGTTTCTTTCCCTCTTTTTAGGAATCTGGAGTCAGTTTCTAATCAAATTCATTTTGATCAAAGATAAATTCTACTGCAGTTATGGGAAAAGATATTATTTCTGAACTGCTGTGAAAAAGGCAAACTGAGCAAACTGTACTGCCCTCTTCTATTGCTTTCTGAAGGCCAATAAAATATACCTATGTTAATCAACAGTATTAACATTTATGTATTGCTAGGCACAACAAATCCGTCTTTTGAAGCTCAAACACTGTCTACCTGGGGAATGGATGGGAGGTGGATAAAGTTACATATATACACCCTTCTGATCCAGGTCTTAGTATACAAATGTAAATCAGGGTTTCCTATGACAATTATAAAGATTTGCCAATGCTTGACAATTTTTGGTATTTCCACTATAAAAGAATAGGGTGGAAAATTCTGCAAATTGTTTGAATCATGGATCAATTTAAATGTGATGGCTTGTATATGGAGGCAGCTGAAAAGCATTCAGATCTGTCCATGTGGTGCTGCTGATTCCATGTGCTGGTCCAGATATGCACGTAAGATTGGTTCATCGATATTCAATGGTCCAAACAGTGACCACATCTAGTTGAGACTAGTGGCTTACCTTTACAATGTTAGATTTGGGTCACCCTCTCTGAATTGTTGCTTGGTGTGGAAACAATTGGTTTCCAAACTTCCTACTTTCTGAGAAGCCTTTTCACATTAACTTCTTTTTATAGTTCTGCAACAAAACTCAGGTTTCTTTTAAAAAAACAACAACCAGGAGTAGCCATACATGGGTGTTCTGCTGCATTCAATTAGGTAGATCTGAAATTGTGTAGGCTTGATCTTGTCTTGTGCAATGAAGACCTGTGCATTTGTAAATGGAAAACACCACTGGAGTGGAATCTCACATGGTTGGCACCAGTGTTGTTAGGCAGATGCCAATCCCAGCATCCCAAGAGGCTAACGATGTGACTTCACTTTGTCTGGGCTATTCCTATTGTTTCCCAGTCACCTGGCATAAAGAAACAGCTTCCATCCTTCCCAGTTTCCCCTGTGTATTACACAGTGCATAGAGGAGCAGCATTTGGCTTTTGAGCAGGATATTCAGGAAGGAGTGATTCAGTGCCAACCTCAGCCTTCTAGGAGAACATGAGTGATGTGCATGGAAAACAAGTCTGGGCTGGGCACAGGATTAGCTTCATGAGGTGTGGCTGACTCAGATGACAGATTTTAGGGGGCAGGATCCTCCTGTCCTTCCCACCACCAAACAATCAGCTGCCCTGCCCAAGATCCAGAGGGGATGCTTTTCTTTACCCTCTCCCCACACCCCAGGCCTCTTTCCAAGCCATGGCCCAAGTCTTGCCCACCAGCTCCTCAACCCTCACAACCTTCTGTCTTCACACCAGAGTTTGGCTTCCATTTCTGGATGGCTGTTTAAAATGGTGGCCAAAGTCTCCTGAGAGAGAGGAATCGCATGAGAATCCAGGGAGCCAATAGAGGCATGCGAGGGCTTGCTTTGCTATTTTCAAAGAGAGCAGGGGTAGCAAAGCTGTAAAGGAGTGTTATCTCCTCCTGCTCCTGGGTAGGAGTGGCATCAGAAACAGTGAGGGAGACTGCAAGGGAGCCTCCATAGCCACCACTGGTTAGGTAGTTAAAGTATCTTGGTTCGTATTAAACTTCTTGGATGGTCAGAAAAATAACAGAGTCATTCGATGCCCTAGTCCTTCATGGGATGTGTGATCAATAAATAAATGCTGCTCCCTCCAAGCCCTTTGTCATGCACAGTCTAGGTGAGGAAAGGTACAAACTCTTCACCCATCACAGCCAGGGATATTTGAGGCAGAGCAAGGTAACTGTTCTGTTTTTGATTTCCCTGAGTGCCCATAAAAGGAAGAAAAATCCAGGTGAGCTCTGGGGTGGGGGTGGAAGGAGGAAGCACCTCAACCTCTCATTAGGAAAGGCAATTAAGTGATGGATCCCCCCACCCCAAAAAAGCCTAGATGTAATGCTATGGTAGCATTTTGCAGTTAAGCATAGTGTCAAGCTGCTAGTCTTCTTGTTTAGAACAGGATAAATTTAATTTCCAGCCAATGATAGCTCTCCAAGTCTGAGCAGATGGTGACATTTTTTGGCCTGATCCATTTTTGGGGCGATCTAAGAGAAACACTCAACAGAAACTTTGGACTATAAGAATATGATTCCTTTAAAGGAAAGAGTCAATTAGACTCTTAACCAAAAAAAACACCCAACTTTAAATTAGTTGATGAAAAGATCCATTATAGATTAACTGATGCAACCAACGATCACGCATACTCTGCTCTTTGACACACAGAATGCTTCTTCTCTAAAAGAAGCTATTGAGCTGCCTGAAGAAGCTGGAGGGCTCAGAAGACCCAAATTTGAGACTAATTATGCAAAATATACTCAGAAGCTCTACATTAGCAATTAATTAATTTGCTTACTAAGCTCATGAGGAAGTAGAGAACAGATGATGTCAAATTTTAATTTATCCTCAAAAGCTGAATGACACAAAAGTGCTCCCCCCAACTTTGATCAGGTCTGCATAGCCGGAGATCTGTCAAGCCAAACACAGCCCATCAGCCAGGCATTGTGGCTGGGCTAGTGCTTGACAAACCCCTCCTCTTTCAGCTGCAGGCAACCAGGCTTGTCTAATGGGGGACAGTCATACATGGGCAAGTGGCTGCATGTTTTCAGAGGATGACTGGAATCCTTCTTCATCAGGATGACAAGGAAGGGCAGATTCCCTGCTCTGATTGTACTTCTTTCCCATCTTGGTAACTGTGTAAAAGCAGGTGTGGAAATTGTCAAGTGTTAGGATGGGGTGGGGTGGGATAGGGTGGAGGTCAAGAACAAGTTCCACAGGGCTGCCAGGTAAGAGAAGTGCCATTAACCAGCTAGAGGGCAAGAGACGAAAGGCACAGGGAAGCAAAGGAGAGCCGCAAGAACCAAGGAAAAACCTGACCTAAGAAAGGAAGGAGCTTGAAGCTGTTCTGGGTTGCTGGGGCCAGGACTGAGGTAGTGGCAGGTGAAGCTGGGCCTCAAAGTCTGGGTGGAGCCAGGGACCATGCTCTGCACTAGCTCCAGGAATTTCTGATAGTGGGTTGGATCCAGACTCCAATTTTCTCTCCTGGAGGGCATTTTTGTCAGTGTAACAGAAGAGCCTGCCTCCCCCCTCACTGCCAGTTCAGCCCACTGATCTCCCTGAAATGCTTGAGGGGGGGCAAGATAAGTCAGATCAGGGGTATGCAGCAGGAAGAGGGGATTGGGGGGAATGACCCTGGCCATTTTCACACTGCTTACTGGCCACGGAACATTGTGCCAAGCTCCCGGAATGGCAGCGTCTTCCTGGCGCCAGGAAGACGCTGTCGTTCCAGGAGCTCGGCGCGATGTTCCGTGGCCGGTAAGCAGTGTGAAAATAGCCCCTACCTCTTCTGTTAGAGGCAAATTTAATCTGGATCCAACCCAGTGGCACTGCGCCTCACCAAAAACAGTGGGTACCATTTCCTGTTGGAAATGAGGTCCTGGGTTCAAAAGGCCACAAGTTTGATTCAATCCAGTCTGCACATATGAATGGTAATTTCCTAATATGGGGTAATACGGGAGCATATTAAGTCATTCAGTGAAGCTCTAGGATGGAAGAGCACAGCAGTGGAGTATGTTTGGCATGCTGCCTTATAGCTGTGTATAGAAAGAGATCTTCATCCACAGTATTTGTATCTCATGTGCACACACAAAGACAAAATGAGGCAGTTGTGTGTTACAAGAAGCTGGGAAGTCAATAAAGCACTAATGCCCCTTTTTGAGAATTCATCTGCCTGCATTCATTTCCTGTTTGCCATTCTCCTCCCTCTAAAAGCAGACGTGGGTTGCAACAGATGTTGCTTTCATAAAGCAATCTCTGTTCGAGGTGCTGATTAAACTGCACACAGCAGCAAAGACAATTTACTGCTCCATTGCTCACATCCTCCAACTTCCTCTGCCCACAATCAAGTGTTGATGTTTGCCTGGCAGATGCAGAATGAAATTGCAGGAAGTCAGGCCACAGACTGAGTGGTTTATAGTGGGGCGGGGGGGCGGGGGGGAAGCTGGGTGGAACCCTAATGGAGCAGCAGAACTGTTGGATGGAAGAGCCTCTGAACAACAGATGGGCGCCCCGAGGAATAAAAGGGTGGGAATGTAATAAAATCCCACCTGTCAACTGACATCTCCAGCCAATGGATAAGAAAACACTTGGGAGTTCCACACACAGGCCTGTGTGGTAAAACAGACTATGTTTTTATTGTTGTATTTGTGATTGTCAAGTGAGAGGAACAGTGGGCTATACAAAGGGAAAGAAGCGCTTATACTTTGGGAATTACGTTTCAGTAGGGACAATCAAACTAGTAGGTAAACCTAGGAGCTGTGTGAAGGGGCTGTGAAATGCCAGAAGGGAAACCTCAGCCCATTATAACCTCTCCAGGCCCAAGCCTGGCTCTGGAAGGCAGCTCCAGCCCATTTCCATTCCTTGCTGCCCTCTGGTTGCGATCCCACACAGTTTTAGAGTGGAGAGGTGAAACTGACCAGAGCCTTCAGAGAGGCAAACGTGAAATTAACAAACCCTCTGAGGAGAGATCTCCACTGGCTCTGTGTTTTTAAACTACGCTTTCCGGCTAACATTGCATCTCTCTACACTTATCTCTCATATAGAGAGACTCTTGGAGGCCAGATTTTGAGGAGTGCCAAAAAGGTTTCAAGGAAGCTTGGCTTTAACTGGTTTCTAGTCACTGTATCTGTTGACTTGGGTTTTCTACGGCTGCCATGGAGGGGTCTTGAAAAGCATACTAATTTTTCGTTTTAAATTGTTCATTTTGAACACCCGCCATGTGAAACATTCATTCTAGCTTCTCATTTTTTCTCCATTGAAGGGGTGGGGGTGCCATAAGCCTAGGGTGCCAAAACATCTTAGGCCAACCCTGCATTCCAGGGAGTTTTTTTTCATAGCTGTGCCCATCATTTTATCAAACCACACCTGGCAAGACACCTAGAGGGAGCTCACTTATCATTTGGCAGTTGGTTCTCCCACAGCATCCCTGGTCTAAGCAACGGAAGGAAATCCATTCAAAATGTCATATGCGAAAACAGCATTCACTTCACCATACAACTACAAAGCCTTGTCCAGTATACTTCTTTTGTCTTCAAGAAAAATCCATCATTTATACATTAGAGTTTGAACTGAGGGGTTTTTAATAATGCTTAGTATTTATACACCACTTCGAGTGTTCAAAATGCTTCACAGACGAATCCTTATAATAATCCTTCAACATAGGTCTGCATTATAGCATTGTTATTATTCCCATGTGATAGGTGGGGGAAAGCCTTTGCTAAGAGTTAACAGTGTGCAACCTGACTGCCACCCACTATGTTCACAACACAGACACAGTTTGAACTGATGGATTTCTCAGAAAGTAACTGCCGTTGTGTTTTGAGAAATGGAAAATGTGTTTGAATATTTAACAAGCTTAGCAAAACTGCTTCTTGAATCCCGATGGCATATAAATGATCCATGTATAAGAATGGAAGACTCAAGGGAGACTGCCAGTCTCTTAAAACCAGGACAAACAGATTAAAAGATTTTGGGAAATCACCATGATCTAGCAAAAGGAACTACTGTCTTTAAGACAAATAAGTTAAAAGCCTGGTTGAGAAAACCAAAACTATCAGAAATCCCAAATTCATATCAACGTCTACATGTCTGTCTTTTCGTTCTGGCTCCTACAGCATAAATACGGTTATCTTTAGAACACAGTCGATTGAAGCAATTTCTCTGCCTTTTCAAAATACTCCCTTGAGGTCAGTTCCTTGGAATTCCCTTCTCTGGTTATGCAACAGCTAATACATTGCTTTAAAATGTTCTGCCTTGGAAAATTTTACATGACAGACCTACCCCATTTTTATTCTGTTTTTCTGTTAGACTGTTTTTCACTTCTAGGTTTACAGTGCAAAGGACTATATTTATGGACTGTCCTCTCCAAAATGAACCTATCCATCTATTCCAGTGATCTTCAGAGGCTTGGCTTCAGATGCCCCAACAACTGAAGCTAGATGGCTAGCAACCCTTCTTGGTTGTGATGCCAAAACTTTGGAAATCTCTCCCTGGGGAGATTCATCTGCCTCCCTCTGTCATTGTCTTCTATCCCTGTAACTCTTATTGGCCATCCCCCCCCCCCCGGTTTATGCTGCGTTTATATGTGTACATATATTTACTGAATTGTATAAATATTTTAAATGCTGTTTTAATGTCTTAATGCTTGCGTGTTTGTGGTCTTGGGGACGCTGTTTGGGTGGAAAGACAGCACAGAAATGTTTTAAACAAATAAATAAAATAAAATTTACTAGAATCTTTATTTAAAGGAAAATGTATGAGGAAGAGCATGGGGTGTGACAGCACAGAGGGTAACCAACAGGTGAAGCAATAGTGGTAAATTTTAGTAATGTGGATGTTGATAGAGCCGGGCTACATTTGCCAGATTGTTCTTCTGGCCTTGGGTTTCTGTATCGAGTAGCTAGGCTTAAAGAGGCACATTAGCCAGATGGCATATTTAAGTAAATGGCCCATCAATGCAGACAGAGCCACACCGCTACCCTTGGGCACCATCCAAGCAAAAGTCAGTTGCACAACTAAATCCAAAACCTCTGCAACAGAACTTAGTCCAGTCTAATTTAAATCCCACTGAAAGCAACAAAACTGAGTGTGGATCTAGGTATGTATCCTTAGGAGTCCAAAAAAGTCTTTTCTCTGTGGCAGTCTTTCCCACTGATCCACCATCTTGTTAATATCATATTAGTATACAATTTGAGAGGTACATAACAGCCTTTCCAGTGAAGGAAAGACATTGGTCCCTTAGAGCCAAGCTACAAGTGACGCCTTACACAGGTTGGACACTTGTCAGCTTCCCTCAAGTTTTGATGGGAAATGTAGGCATCCTGGTTTTACAGCTTGGCTCTCCATTACAGCTGCAAGAGCAGGATGCCTACATTTCCCATCAAAACTTGAGGGAAGCTGACAAGTGTCCAACCTGTGCCAGGCATCACTTGTAGCTTGGCTCTTAGTCTCACACAGGGTTGCCAGGTCTCCCTAGCAACTGGCAGGAGGGGGGCCAGGTCTCCCTGACAACAGGCAGGAGGGGGGCAGTACTCACCAGAGCTCTTTCTCACACATGCTCCTGGCCTCTCCACGATGACCTCAGTTCCGGAAGTGATATCACCGTGCTGGCCGTGGGACTTCGCATGGGGCTGATTCTTTGAGAATTGGCCTGTTTGGGGCCAAAATTGGCCCCACGTGAAACTCAGGAACACTTCCACAGCAAGCTCAATTACATCACTTCTGGAAGTGATGTCATCCCACCTATCAGAACACGCACACCATGTACTTGCCAAAGTTGCCTGCCAGGGACAAGTGATCACCAGGGAGCTTGCCACCTGGCAAACTGCCAGAAGTTTGCCGACCATCAGCAGACATATACGAATTCTACCCACCCAGCATACTGAACTGTAGTTTGGATAAATAAAATAACTGTAAAGCATAGTTTTACACTGGAAACATTTGATAAATGGTTGATTTTAAAAAATGGTAAGCGAGGCTCCCCCTCACCTAAGCTTTCCACGTTTTTGAGAATTATTAACCACCTATGGCTGGGAAGGGTTTTGATTTGTTTCTTCTCATTATATCAATTATCTTTTTTTCTAGATATCTATTTTGTTTTGCTTTTGCTGCTTCCCCCCAAGTCAAGCACACACACCCTGCTGCAGGATTTGTTTGTACAAGGGGTTTACTACATGGTTATAATGCTAAGTTAAAATGCAGTAGAAAATACGGGATGAGATCATGTCTTGTGTATAATTTACTCAGAGTCTAACCCTTAAACTGTTAGATATATTTGATGGAATAGCTTATGCAGAGATATTATTATATGTAATAGCAGTGGTTTTTTTCTGATTGGGAGCCATAATTAGGGATCCCAGGTGCCCACAGGAGGTGGGCAACTTCCCAGTGGTTTGCCTGCTTACCCGCTGGTTGCTGGAAACTGGCAGGAGTTTGCAAGCTGCCTGGTGATTGCCGGCCTGTGGCAGGCTCCCCAGGCACAAGTGCAGAGCACATGATCCCAGAGGGCATGACAATGTCACTTCCGGAAGTAACATCATCGCGCCAGCAGCAGGAGTGCACCAGCACTTCACTTGGGGTGTAACACCCCCCTCCACTGGTGAGCCCGGGAGACCTGGCAACCCTAGTCATAATAAAGACTGACCATCTAACTTAACCTAACTTTGCAGTAAACTCCTAGTACAAAGAAATCTTCCATAAGTCAGTATAAGCCTGTCGGGTCATAGTCCTTCACCTACAATTCACCTGGATTAACTAATGGGGATATCCAAAGGCATTTCTGCTCTCCTTGACTTTGTTGCTCGTCTCTCAGTAAGAGGGAGGATCTCTATGAGGGGACTTCATCTTGCAGATGTGGGTGTACATGATGGAATATTCATCCATTTACAACCCCATACCCCAAACCCCTATGCACAAAAAAAAAATGTTGAAAAGAAGGGTTCTTTAGCCTCCGCTTTGAAAGGCATGCGTTCTACATGGAAGTATTATTTTTCTGTAAGGAGTTGAAAAGTGAAGTCCTTAGGAGGAAAAGGAAAAATACAGGTGGAACTTTTCATTTCCATGAACTGTTTTTTTCAATTTTTCTAACAGAAAATTTGCTAATTTCATAAAGCACCTAAATAACAAAATTTCTATGAAATAGTTTTGTCTTTTGGAATTAATTAAATACTTTTTTGTCAAGAAAAATGTAAAGAAAAATGGAAAATGGAAATATGTATTTTTTTAAAAAAAAACTTTTCTTTTTCTCTCCTTTTTTATTTGGTGTTTGGTGTTTCTCATTTGGTGTTTGGAGTTTGGTGTTTCTGACGTTAGAAAATTTAAGTCAATGCCCAAATGTGGTGCTAGTCCTGCTGTGAAACTGAATTAGTGTGTTTCTGTTTGAATAATATCCTAAATTTTGTTTACAAAAATTGTCTTGTCTATTCTTGGTTTTTATTCTTTCCTGTGATAAGGTAGTGTTGAGTCCAGCAGTTTGCAGTGCGCTCTCTCTCTCTCTCTCTCTCTCTCTCTCTCGCACTTTTGTTTGGTGTAAATTGAAATATTTATACTTTACATTTCAAAAATATACAAAATAGTACAATTTTACTTGCTAACTGAAAAAAAGCATTTGAAGCACTAAAATAAATTTAGGGTTGATAGAAAACAAGTATTGCATATATTTCAGTTTTTCTCAAAATATCCCTTACAAAATGTTTAAAAACCCAGATTTTTCCATCAAACTTTTTTGGAAATTTTACACATGAAATAAAATGTAAAGTTACGTTAAGTCTTCACTGCCATGTCTGAAATAGTCCAGATCATACACAGGTCAATTTTTTTTTTGGAGGAGAAATTAAGCTTGGCAATACATCCTAAATAGACTGAACCCTTTCTAAATCTATTGAAATCAGTGGGCTTAAAAGGGTGCCACTCTGCTTAGGACTGCATTATAAATTATCTCCTTTCAGAGGCTTTTGCAATGCTGTCAAGTTACCAACTTATGGAGACCCTATGAATTCATGGCATCCAAAACATCCTATCATTGACTGCCTCCGCGGTAGCCTAGTGGTTAAATGGTTGGGTTGCAAATTGGCACTCTGCTGGTGTTAATCCCACTACTGCCATAAACTCAGCAGGGGGCCTTGGTAAGCCATTCTTCTCAGCCCCTGTTTCCCAGCTGTATCTTCTTCTTCTACTACTACGGTCTTGCAAACTGAAGGCCATGGCTTCCTTTATTAAGTCAAGCCATCTCATTTCGGATCTTCCTCTTTTCCTACTGCCTTCCACTTTTCCTAATGTTATTGTCTTATCCAGTGAGTCTTGTCTTCTCATGGTACTGTAACCCTAGTTTAACATTTTTAGCTTCTCAGGAGAATTTAGGCTTGATTTGACCCAGAACCCACTTAACTGTTGGCAGCATTAAACATGAGGCCATATGAGCACTGGTCATATCCCTTAGATTGTTATGCTACCTATCCCTGCCAGCAGAGAGCAGAGACCAAATTTCCATTCAGCTAGAGTGACCTTGGGCCTAACACTCTTCTGCACCCTGAGCTACCACTATGTTTGCCAACCTTCAGGTGGTGGGTGGAGATCTCCTGAAACTGCAACTGCTCTCCAGGCCACAGGGAACAGTCCCCTTGGAGAAAATAGTTGCTTTGGAGAATGGAGTCTCTGACATTATACCCTGCTGAGGTCCTCCACTCCCCAAATCCCTCCCTCTCCAAACTCTACCTGCAAAATTTCTAGGAATTTCCCAACCTGGAGCTGGCAACCCTATCTACGGCACAGGTTGTTGAGGGTAAACTCGAATAACTCAAACTTATGCATGCCATCTTGAGCTCACTGAAGGAAATTTGAGACACAAATCTGATTAATAACTATCTAAACCCGTTAGGCTTTTCGCTGGTTCTGGAGTCCCCTCCGATGATCTCCAGAGCAAGGCCTCTGCAGAAGCAAGGTAGTATGTGGGGAATGTTCCCTATATGGCCTTTCATGGGAAGGAGGCCATTATTTCCTTTGGCCACTTAGTGCAATTCTGAATGGCAACAAATTAATTCACAACTTGGTATTTCAAACTGAAAGTGATTAAACAAGCTACTTTGATTCATTTGAATATCTCCGAGCATACTCGGAAACAACAGCTCTGAGTAGTAAGTATACATCATTGAGTATTTTCAATAGAGGCTTAAATTGCATTAAGCCTCTTGCAGTTGTTTGTGAGCACTTGTGATCTCTTCTGATGTGAATGAGGACGAGGACGTCAAACAGAGGCTTTTGCAAAGTGAAGGAGCTAACTTCATTCTTAAATATTCGCATGACAAAAAGACTGAAGCAAGAGCTGCATTAAGCCACAGTAAGCTTCACCTGCTAAAATGCCTCTGAACCGCTCTCAAGATATTTATGTGAACATCTGATCCTTGCTAATGCAGCAGATGGGCATTTGTAATGCACATGGGCATTCTGGCTAATGGAGGTTTTACAGTTCCTGAGTCACTGAAGCAAGAAGTACTTTAAGCTTCCAGTGAGAAAAGGACCTAAGGAAAAAAAGCATTCCAGACTCCATGGAGATTCTAATTGATTTGGAAAATGGTGCCTTAGGAGGGATTACACCTGTCTACTGCCACAAAGTTGGGAGGTAGAGGAGATTCAACAACAAATCAAAATCTCCTCTTTCCCCTCAAACAAAAGAGAAGATCCTCATAAGAGATCTTCTACATCTTATCTAATTTAGCCCTAAGAAACTATTACCAATCACAATAAAATAAATAAAATGCCTATACCTACCACCAATCTTTGTGAAGGGGAGAAGTATATCAATGCAAAAGGACTGGGAAAGACAACTGTCTCTGTCTTCCTCAATGAAATCATTTTAAAATCCAGGGCATTTAAAAAAAAAAAAACCTCCTTTCTTCATATTGGGTAAAGGGAGGGGCAGTATTGCAAGTAATACTGTGGAAATCATTCTTGCCTGACATTATTTAAATTGAATCTCAGTGAGCACTATCCATAATTTGCAGCGAAAAGTTGAAGCTATTAAAAAGGCTCTGTCCAAGATTAAAATTTAGAATGCTGTTTTAATAACACGGAATTCTGCTACATATTCACAGAGCTGTCATTTTCAAGCTCAACCAGTCTGACAGATAATATATAGAATTCAGAGTAATTGTAGCTATAATTTCCTGTCTTTTTCATTCCAACGAAAGAAAGATATTGTGCAAGGAGGAGATTAATTGGAGCATAAGGAAAGAAGAGAGCAAAAACAAACACAATTGCTCTTAGTGGTCAGACTCCAAGTTCCATGCTTCCTCTGGGAATGAAACATGCAGATGACAAAATCAAAGGTGATCAGCTCAAGAGCTGCCATGGATGGCTTGTGCATGCGCAGACATATGGTTTGTCATGGGTCCCAATTTTTTTGAGCCTATGGACACATTTGGAATTCTGACACAGAGTGGAGGGTACAACTACAAAATGGCTGCTGCGGGAGGAGCTGAAGCTAACCACAAAATGGCTGTTGCAAGGACAGAGTAAGCCCAAGTGCAGAAGAGAAGAGGGACAAGTAAAAAAAACATTGGGAAAGAGGCAGGGCTCATTTGAAGGGGGAATGTGCAGGAACGCAGTTCCAGCAGTTCCCCAAAGAGGTCACATGTCAGGTGGCCCCATCCACCTGACTCTCAGCCATTTTGGGCCCGTTTCAGCCTGGATTTGGGCCGAAATGGCCCAGACCAGGCCTCTGACGGGTGGTGGATCACTCTCCCACTCACCAGCAGTCCAATCCTGACCATTTTGGGCCCCTTTCCGGACATTTTCAGCCCCTTTTTGCCATTTTGGGCCCAATTTCAGTCCTGAATGGCCAGGATTGGGTCCAAAACAGCCAGGATAGGTGATGTCAGGGGATGTGGCATATGCAAATCAGTTATGCCAATGACACACTTCCGTTGATGTCAAGGGGCATGGCATATGCTAATGAGTAATGCTAATGAGTTATACTAATGAGTTCCTCCAGCTCTTTTTCTACGAAATGACCCCTGGAAAGAGGAATGAGGAAGAATAAAACGAGCACTCTGGTGGCAGCTGCTGATGAAACCATGTTATTTTAATCTGCGCAGCCCATCAGAGCTCCAGTGGCCAATCAGAAGCCATTCCTGGCAAGAGCCCCACCTGATCTCACCCACTTTCTAAAAACACTTGGTGGGCTCCAAGAAAGGTGCTGATGGATGCCATGGTGCCCAAGGGCACAGCACTGGGGACCCCTGCTTTATGTGAACTAGCTCTTCCACATGGGCAATATAACAAAGGCTGCCACAACTTCGACAAGGGCAACGGCTCAAAAATGGTACCACTCTAACAGAAATATCAGCAGTCGCATATTATAAGCTAGCCTTGGGGAGGCATCGTTTCACACAGACGGCACTCCACATGACTAGAGACCCATCCATTCCTAAGACCACTGGCATGGCAAATAGTTGTTACAGTCAATGGCCGTTTCCACACAGCTTACCTTATTCTGCAAAACAGTGAAATCTCGCACGAAATCTCGCAAGAAGACGCTGTTATCGCGTCTTCTCGCGTGATAACAGCGTCTTCTCGCGAGATTTCGTGCGAGATTTCGCTATTTTGCAGAATAAGGTAAGCCATGTGGAAACGGCCAATGTAGTAGCCCTCAGACAGAACTTGCACAATACAAATAAAATGGCCACTACACAGCTGTCACTTTAAATACCTCCCTTGCAGCAGCTGTCTTCACATTGAAAGCTTCTCATCAGGAAATATGAGAGAGTCTAGAGAAAATCCGTAATATGTGTGGGAACATATAGCAGAAATGGCTTTAAACAGTAGTTCAAAGCAATCTTAACATGGGTCTAATTTCATGCACACTGGCCCTCCATTTATTGGTCTGTAACTGCCACAACTGCCACAACTCTGCAGTTCGCAAAGCAAGTTGAGGCATACAGCTGTCTGTTCATTCGCGTGAACTGGAATGTGGACAAAAGCTGGTGAACGGCTACCAATCTGGGATATTTTACATATAGACAAGAAAGTACCATTCTGTTGATGAAAAATCTTTCCAGTTAGCAGGAACAGCCGGAGGATCTGGCCATATAGGATTGAAGGGATTTCCATCAGCAGAATGGTACTTTCTGGTCTGGCCCCTCCCGCCACAGCCGGAAATTCTCTCCCAAATTTTGTTCTTGGAGGTCAGAGGACCCTAAGGAACAATGGGAGGGGCAAACTGAGGTGGTGGTCCAAAATGGAAGAGGAACTGGCAAAAACTGGGAATTTGCCACTTTGCAGTACTAGCCAAGGAGAAGAGAGGGTTCCAGCTAAACCCTTCCAGGGTGAAGCAAGGTTTGATCCCTTGCATTAAAGTCATTTTTCTTTGCCTTTGTGGGCAGAAAGGGATTCAATGCCCTGTAGAATATGGTTATCAATATCTGCACATCAGAATAGAGCAGAAGCATAGTACCTGCTGCCATGCCACTGAGAGACCACATCCAGGCACCTGAAAGTCATTAAGCAAATGGGCCTAGCTACCTCAAGCTAGCTATTGGTATATACACTGGTGCTTTCAGAAAAGATAAAAGATTTCAAATGAAATTTTTGCTGTGTGTGTTATGTGCCACCAAGTCACCTTCGACCTATGGCGACCCTACGAATGAAAGACCTCCAAAATGTCCTATCATTAACAGATTTGCTCAGATCCTGCAAACTAGAAGGCTTCCTTGAGTCAAGCCATCTTGTTTTAGGTCTTCCTCTTTTCCCTACTGTCTTCCACTTTTCTTAGCATTATTGACTTTTCCAGAGAATCTTGACTTCTCGTGATGTGACCAAAGTACGATAGCCTTAGTCTTGTCATTTTAGCTTCTAGTGAGAATTCAGGCTTGATTTGATCTAGTACCCACTTATTTATCTTTTTGGCCGTCCATGGTATCCGCAGAACTCTCCTCCAGCACCACATTTCAAATGAATCCATTTTCTTCCTGTCAGCTTTCTTCATTGCTCAACTTTCACTTCCATACATCGTAATGGGGAATACCATAGTTTGGATTATCTTGAACTTGGTTCCCAGAGAGACATCTTTATCTTTAAGGATCTTCTCTTGCTCCCTCACAGCTGCTCTTCCAAGTCTCAATCTTCTGATTTCTTCATTGCAGTCTCCCTTTTGGTTGATGATTGAGCCAAGGAATAGAAAATCTGGAACAATTTCAATTTCCCCATCAGCTTTAAAATTGTGTAATTCCTCAGTAGTCATTACTTTTATCTTCTTGATGTTCAGCTGTAATCCTGCTTTGACGCTTTCTCTTTTAACTTTCATCAGTAGTCCTTTCAAGTCGTCATTATTTTCTGCTAGTAGTGTGGTGTCATCTGCATATCTCAAATATATTTAAAAGATTAGGGGCTAGAGCAGGAAAATTTCTGATTAAGGAATCACATGTAATATCCTCCTTCTTCGATATATCCCACAGCAGGGGCTGGGGAGGTCAAGTCTAATTCTCAATAAGATGACAAGCCAGTATTTGGGCTTTATCCCTTCAGCCTGCAGGTGAGATCATACATAATGAAATGCTCCCCCATGGAGGGGCATATCTAAGACTAGTATGTCAAGAAGAAAGAGAAAATGGCAGGTTTAGAAGATGAATCCTATTGCAACACCTCCCCATTGACCCAACTCCCCTCCCCAAAATGTGTCCTTCCTGTGTTCCACTCTTAAATCTTCAGGAATTTCCCAAGGCAGGATTGGCAACCGTACTATAGTAGTCATGGTCACCAGTGGCCTGAAAGAAAACAAGGGGTATAGCAAATTCTCTCATTAGCTGATGACTATATTGAGGAAGAGCTACTGACAAGAATAGTAACAACAACAACAACAACAACATTCGATTTATATACTGCCTTTCAGGATGACTTAACACCCACTCTGAGTGGTTTACAAAGTATGTCATTATCCCCACAACAAAACACCCTGTGAGGAGGGTGGGGCTAAGAGAGCTAGAAGCTGTGACTGACCCAAGGTCACCCAGCTGGCTTCAAGTGGAGGAGTGGGGAATCAAACCCGGTTCTCCAGATTAGAGTCCCACGCTCTTAACCACTACACCAAACTGGCAATGTACTAGGGAAGGCTTTGGATAAAGGCATTGAAATCCATTATGGGCCACTTCAGATCAGTGGTGTACTCATAAGACAATTCATTACCTCAGTCCTGGACTAATGTTTTATTAGGCCTCAGTCCCTCTCTGAAGGCACAGAAAGTTAATAAGACACCAGTGCAGGATTAAGATAATTAAATAAACAAATAAATACGTAATTTAAATAAATATCACAAGGGCTGTGCAAAGAGTTTGGAAGCATGTAAGCTAACCTCAAGAATTTACTTCAAGAATTAAATCAAAGAGTTACCTTAAAATTAATTTTGTGACTTGTACAAAATGTATTGTGGCACTGTGGGCAGTTCTGGTCTTGTGTATACTATGAACCTAAGGCCTTTGAAACAATAAAGCAAGAAGAGACTTAAGTATATCTTTCGACACCTTAAGTCCTCACTACAGAGAATATGAATGGGCTTAGTTATAGATAGGTTTACCAGGTCTCCTGAGGGGGGTGAGGGCGAGGGTGCATGCATCGGGTATACTTCATCAAATCAGCCCCACATGGGGGCCTTCACTTCTTTGTTGTGCTGAAATGATGTTATTCCCAGTGCAACAAGGAAGTGTTCCAGAGCATGTGGGGGTACACTCTGGAGCTCCTGGGCCCATACCCTATGCTCCCTGCCCCCCGCCAGCCAAGTGAGAGGTGGCAGAGGGCAGAGTCTGAGACTGGAGGATTCTCTGCTCCCACTGAGGACTAATAGTAACCCTAGTGGTAGAACAGAATTCCTTGGATAAATTAATACCCTAACAAGGAACAAGCCATGTTTCAGTTGGTTTTGCACACCATATAATGATACTTTTCCATTGGTGCTGCAATCAGAAGTCTACCTTTCTATTTGCTAACGCAGAGAAGTTTGGAATGCAATGATATTTTGTGAATCATTAGTATATTTCTACTGTCTTGAGTGTTTTCCACACAAGGACAGGCTTGCTGATTTCCCCATTGCAGCTATGGCTGCCGAGTGCCAATACAGCAAAGTGGCAATAGGGTTGCCACAGGGCAGGTTGCTCTTTAGTTTCCCTGCCCCAGTCCCTTAGCAGCAGTCACCACTAACATCCCGAAGATACCAAAGCTAGAAAGTGCTTTTGATTTAAATCTAATTTTGTAGACACAAATTATAGCTCAGGTTGAGTTTAAAAAATGCCCCTTGAGGATGATTTTTAGAATGGACCAGTGCCAGAAAGTCCAGAACCAAGGGAGGAAAGAAGCTGTGTAATCTCTGTTTGTCTGACCAACTGCCGGGAATCTCCTATAAGACAGACAGCCCATAGTTTTGCAAAGATTTTTATCTTTGCCTCTTCTACTCCCTCCACCAGCCTTGTCTTTCTTGGTCTTATTAACATATGGCAAAGGAGCGAAAAATTGCTTCTCCCAGAAACCTCAGTATTATAAGCAAGGAATGCCAGTACAAAATATCCTAGCAACATGTGCAGGGGCTCCAGGTAAAGGAAAGCCAGGTGGGCAGAGGGAATTATCCCAGCATTGGTGTTCCTTTGGAGGAAAGCAAGCCATGGCATAGGGACTACATATTCCACAATCTGCACTGAATCAATAGCATTTGTGTAGCATTAGCAGAAGCACCACACAGTGGTCTAATTTTTATTCATAAATTTCAGCCTCTTTAGCTGATGACCTGTATGAAATTACAGAATTGGATTTTCTTGTTATATTCCAGCATTTGATCACCTATGATCTGATGTGCTTTTCTTTATATATATCTGATTCATGCCTGTCCTTTTTCTATGCAGAACGATATAACTCTTTCTGATGAACACACTCTAAAATTGGAAATCAGGTTAGCATTGAAATGTTTCTATAGTAAAACCAGAAAATTCACCACTTACACTGTATTTATTTATTTATACCTCACCTTTCTCCCCAATGAAGATGCAAGGTGGCTTACATCATTCTCCTCTCCTCTCTTTTATCACCACAACAACCCTGGGAGGTAGGCCAGGCTGAGAGTGTATGACTGGTCAAGGTCACACCGTGAGCTTCCATGGCAGAGTATGAATTTGAATATGGTTCTCCCAGATTCTAGTCTGACACTCTAACCACTAACCCACTGGCTCTCAGTGGAACAGCTATCCTGCTGTACTCCATTAAACTATCGCCACACCTTTAATGCTTCCATAATTTGTGGGAGAGGGTACCATTAGTTAGCAAGAGCCCCGTGGCACAGAGTGGTAAGCTGCAGTACTGCAGCCCAAGCTGTGCTCACGATCTGAGTTTGATCCTGGTGGAAGCTGGGTTCAAGTAGCCAACTCAAGGTTGACTCAGCCTTCCATCCTTCCAAGGTCGGTAAAATGAGTACCCAGTTTCCTGGGGATAAAGTGTAGATGACTGGGGAAGGCAATGGCAAACCACCCCATTGGAAAAAAAAGTCTGCCAAGAAAATGTCGTGATACGACATCCCCCATGGGTCAATAATGACTCAGTACTTGCACAGGGGACTACCTTTACCTTTTTACCATTAGTTGCAAGGCTTTTTAATGGTCTAAAGTTAGTTGGAGCAGATATCATCCTCTCCAGGACCAGCAGATTAATATCAGTTTTGGGTGCTGATTTTAGAAGACTTTATAGTAGTAATTTGTTTCATATCCAATTTAATATACTGGCATTTGAAATAAAGCTGACATATGTCAGGTGAAAGCTCCCTTTCAAATTTCTGCAATTCCTAGTCCTGTTACATTGCTTATTAGATGTATCATCCTATTGATTGCACTGGGTTACATTGTGTAATCCACCTTGAGTCCCAGTGAACAGGTGGACTATAAATAACATAAGTAAGTAAGTAAGTAAGTGAACACCTGGAACACAGCACCATACTAGGCCACATCTGTGATTATATGTAAACAAAGCCTCAATCAGTGAAACTGAACATTCTTTGTACTGTATTCAGGGCTGCTACGCAACAAGCCAAAGGGCAATTTGACCCAAACTATCGATGCTTGTTTCAAAACCAACCACGATGATTGTGGATACACACCAGCACTAACAACATTTCTGTGTGTGTTTTAAAGATTGAACACAGATATATTCTTGTCCCACGTAAAATTGTTCAATAAGCAGAAATCCTTGAGAGAGCTCTTCATCTGATAATACTCCAAAAATCAAGTTGGTGGCCTCTAGCCTTGCTTTGAGAACATAATTTCCCAATTTTCAGGCATAATTTGATCAGAAAGTCAGTGTTAGTGGATGCTCTCATTTAATTCTATTTAGTTTTTCCTCTGTAGAGCTGGTCTCTTGATCAGACTGAGATTTTTTCTCAAGGAAAAAAAAAAGATGACGCTGTTGTTGAGCTTTTCCTCTTCCCGTAGGGTACCCTGTCCCTTTAACAGCCTCCCTGTATAAAGCAGCTTCTGCTTGGGGAACATAAGGCTAGAGTCATTATTTTGCAATGTTAATTGACTCACATGGAGGGGAAAGGAAAGTCCAAGCTTACACTAATGTGAAACTTTCAAGTATTTATTCGCATTTTTACAACATCAGCTGGAGAGAACTTCTCCCATATTTGGTCGCCCTTTCCCTGGCTGCATCAAGAATACAGAATGTTTCAAGGCCTGCCAGGAGGCGCTATAAACACATGAAGCTGTGCGTTCTCCTTCCCGCACTGTGCTGACATTGTTCCTTTTGAAACCAAGGGTCCAACAAAGTACAGAAAGCTGTTGCCACTTGTTATTAAATAAACCTTGTCTTGGCACTATTATCACCAGCATAAGCGCATCGATTTCTGTACAATTGGCCCATTCCTAGCGGTAATTTTTTGATTAAACCTAATATAAAAAGTTGGAATGCTTTCATGATTCAGAGCAAATACGTTGCCCTTCTTGGATCAAAAAAAGGTGATGAAGACTGTCCAACCACAACTCAGAATCCTAATGGAATTCAGCAAACACAAATGCAGCATCCTCCATTTCTGGAATTCAATCACCCAGGACAGCTTTTCCAAATGTGAATGGCAAGAAGGCAAGCTGGTGCAAATGGAAATGAATTATAATTGGGAGCAGTTACAGCATGTAGGAGAGCACCAGGCAAAACAGGAGTCATGGAAATTATCACAGGAGCAGAGTTGAATTTAATTGTTATGTGGAATAAAGAAATTCAAATGCATCTTTGGTACACAGTTTCATCACTGATACAGCTGTCAGATACTGTTACCAGAAATAACCCCAGGGTACCATTGCCAGTACTAGAGCATTTCTCCACCATCTTCCCCAGTAGTAGCTCTCAGGTGACACTTAATGGTTGGATATTATAGAATACTCAATCAAATTAGATGGCAGTCAACACATACATACTCTGCCTACCGCCTGCTAGCAGCCAGGCTGTGGCAATCTGAGCCAACTGGAGATTCCAAATTGATTTCAATGGCAGATCTATGCAGAGTGTGTTACCCTTTGAGGTAACCACATAATAGATCTAGGTGACCAGACTGGCCAAGTCACAGTCATATAATTTGTATAAAATAAGCTATAAATGAAAAGTATGTCATGTAAAATGAACAGATCCTGAAACCAGCAGCATATACTCTGAGTATAACTGAAACATTATGAACAAGCTGACTAATGCTAATAAAATTAAAGAAATAATTAAACACAAGCCAAGTATTGTCTGAACATATGCTTGCTTGTGACAGGCTGCTTTTTACCCTTCATATCACATTACAATGGCACAACAGGCAGAAATCCATAGCTGGGAAAATCTACACTATCACATGGTTTTAAAAAACCCTCAAAGACAAATGAATGTGAAATCAAAGAGAATTCTTCTTTTGAAAGAGGAAAAGAGAATAAGAAAAACCAAATGCTATATCTAAAGAAGAAAATGTTGGAAGAAGAAATTCCACCCTCTATAATAACCTCACTGGGAAACTCAGCTAGTCTTAAATCCCCTACAATGTTTGCTTGAAACAAGACCCTCCAAATCTGTCTCAAATTCTTCTTAAGGTCGCTCCAAAGTTTACTTGTATCAAGCACATAGGCTGAGTGGCTTATTTATTGCTAGTAGCGATGCTAATGACATTCTAATCAAGGAGGCTCAAAATGAGAAATGCCCACCCATGAGAACGCTTACTGTTACAACAACCACGTCTCCTTCCACTGGTTCCTGTCGTTGCTTGGTGGAGCAGTGAGATCAAAAATAAAGAAAAAAGCAGAATCACAGAGATGCTCTATGAATACCCCAAATCTATGTGGTGCATACCCAGAAGTGATATTGCTGTTTTGTGTGCCACAACACCACCCTTACCCCACCCCACCTCGCAAATGCCTGGGGGAGCAAGTCCAGACAATTTCAGATTCAGGCCTGAGCTCACATGTATTCACACTGTGGTTCATCTCTCCCCTTGCCCTCCCATCCTTCAAGTA
This sequence comes from Eublepharis macularius, assembly GCF_028583425.1. Classification (NCBI taxonomy): domain Eukaryota; kingdom Metazoa; phylum Chordata; class Lepidosauria; order Squamata; family Eublepharidae; genus Eublepharis; species Eublepharis macularius. The sequence goes on along the minus strand of NC_072795.1, from coordinate 121,575,217 downwards.
TACCTGTCAGTGCATCAGGGGTAGCAGCAGTAGCAAAACTCTTCTCCCTCCCTCTGTAAACACTCTGCAACAGCAAAGGCGTAAGAAAAGTGTAGTTCTCCAATGCCCCAGTCCAACAAAATGGGCTTAGAAGCCCTGGAGAACTACATTTACCTTCAGACACATCTTTTTTCTAATTGTTCCAATGTAGGGAGGGAAGAAGATCCAAGACAGAGGCCCTTTGCTGTCACTATTTACTGCCAATATCAGCTAAGTTTAGGAGGAAAAGAGTGGTGGAGGAAGACTGTAATTTATGCCGTGTTTTTTGTGCATAACTGAAAATTTATTGTTTTGTTTTGCATGTATTCTTACAGAGAGCAAGTGTAAACTGAAGCCATTTGATGGAAATTCACCCATTACTAATCTCAACATGATTCTGCCTTTTCTCTCAAGAAATCCTGGCCATTTACATGGGGTTTCTTTTAACAGCAAACTAACGTATGCTAGAATGTGAGACACTGATTGGTCCCACATCACCCAGGGCCGAAGTAATTCTACACTTGAATGGCAAGTGAACAGACTCACATGTATTCCGCCCTGTTCACTTGCGGTCCACTCGATCACAGTGATCAAACTGGAGTGCAAGTGGAGCGCAAGTGAACAGGGAGGAATACATGTGAGTCTGTTCACTTGCCATTCAAGTGTAATTTGTCACTTCTAGCTCGGCCCCCAGTGAGAACCTGAGCATGGAAAACTTCACAACTGAGAAGAGACATGGACCCAGGTCTCTGCAGTCCATGCCCAACATTCAGCCCATTATCCTATGGTAGCTCTTCACCTTGGAAAGCTGATTTATGATTCATAAAGATTGCAGTAAACAACTTTTATTCACCAAATATGTGAATGCAGTTTTCCAGAGCACCGATGTTTGTTCTCCCCAGGTGGATCCTACAAACGCAAGCCACCAACTGGATGTGTCAAATTTGAAAATGAAAAATTGATATTATAGAAATTGGGGGGAAGGCAGCTTGGTTCCTGAGAGGTGCTACTAACAAAAGTTTCAAAGCAATTACTTCTCATTGCACCCTGTAGATGAATTAATCTACTCACTGTGTTTGCCATGCCAAAGGTTCTTGATACATAAATTAAACCTCTTTTCAATCTCCACTGATTCACCTGGCACCCAAATATCTCATCAAACTGGAAATAAGACTCATTCATTTGGAACGCCCTGTTAGTTCCCTGTTAATAGAACAATGACCTTCTTTACTCAAAAGGACTATTACTTCCAAGGCAGACAGGTATTTTTGTCCTCATGCATCCATGAGACAGTTCTCACTAGTTTATTCTTTCAGGTATTTAAAAAAAATGTTTTTCAACTATTACAGCCCCATTAGATATTCTTCAGACCAATCGCGTAAGCTGCTTTTTTGGCTTAACTTGGCCTAAACAATTTTTTCCCTATCTAGGAAGAACCAAAAATACAATTCACTTCAAAAACCATTACCGATGTAATCGGCTTTCCCATCTCTCTTTTACCGTGAAACAAATAGAATGTCTATTAGACGGATAACAAAAATTTACAATAGTAATTTCTACTACCGAGGATTCATTTCCAATGCACTTAATTTATATTTATGCTTTTTCTATTGGTCTCTTCCATTTCCACACCAAATTCAAAGAGCCAGATTTAGACAAAAGCTAAGTAAACTATAGTTTAGGGTCTCGGATTATGAGAAGACTCTAAATAAAGAAAGTATTACTAAACATTTCTAAATTGCCATTTTTCTATAGGATCCCTTAGTTTAGGGCCTTAGCATATTTTAATCTGGCCCTGTCTGAATCTTCTGCCCTGGATGGAATTGAACATGTCTTGTAACACAAGGTAGAAGCATAGGACTACTACTCTTCTGTATTTGTTTGTTTGTTTGTTTAAAGTATTTGTATAGTGCCTTTCCACCCAAACAGGGTCCCCAAGGTGGTGGATATCATCAATACACTACAAAAATTAAAACATTTTAAAACCAATTTAAATTTAAAACATTTAAATAGTACACAAATAAATAAATAAACACACACAAACAGATAACACCAAGATAAAGGAGAAGAACCAATAACAATTACTGGGGATATGCCAAACAAAGCAGAAAAGTATTCACCTACTGGCAGAAGACAGCAATTAACAGGGACAGGCAAGTCTTCCTGGGGAGGGAATTCCAAAGTGTTGGCACCATGCAGGGCCAGCGCACCCATTGAGGCCAGGTAGGCGGTGGCCTCGGGCGCGAGGGCACTGGAGAGGCGCCGGAGGGGGTGTCGGGGGGTGGAGGCGCGCGCAGCAGAGCTGGTGTGACTGGGCTGCAGATGCTGCTGTAGCCATCCAGCCCCGTGCCGCCGCCGCCACCACATGCCCCAGCCGGGTGCAGAAGCCGTGAGCCGCTGCTGGGGCGGCGTGCAGAGCACGGAGCAGCCTCCGCGCGCCACCCCAGCTATCCTGCGCCGCGTGATGACATCATCGCACGATGACGTCATCACGCAGTCCGTGGCATCCACGCGCGCTCTGCGCGCGCGCGCACGAGTGACCACAGGCGCCAGAAACTCTGGTGCTGGCCCTGGCACCATGACCAAGAAGGCCCTTTCTCAGGCTGCCACCAATCTAACCTCAGATGGCTGGAGCAACCACAGCAGGGCCTCTGAAGACGACCGGAGTGAGAGGGTAGGTTCATATGGGAGAAGGCAGTCCTTAAAGTATGCCGGCCCCAAGCCATATAGGGAGTAAAGGTAAATACTAGCACCTTGAATTGGACCTGGAAGCAAACTGGGAGCCAGTGTAGATCGAATAAGACTAGAATAATATGGTCCTTAAGACTGACTCCAATCAGCCTTCTGGTCCCAGCATTCTGCACCAAATATAGCTTTTGGACAGTCTTCAATAGCAGCCCAACCTAGAGTGCCTGACAGTAATCTAACCTAGGTGTTATCAGGGCATGCACTAAAGTGGCAAGATCTTTCCTGCAGAGAAGGACCACAGCTAGCTCACCAGCCAAAGCTAGTGAAAGGCACTCCTGGCAACTGCTGCCATCTGTTTATCCAACAAGAGGCTGGGATCCAGGAGCACCCCAAGCTTTGAACTTGCTCCTTTAGAAGGGGAGTGCAGCTCCATCTAGAACAAGAGATAACCCATTTCCTGGGTCAGACCTTCCCTCCACCAATAATACCTCCATCTTTGTCAGGATTGACCTTCAGCTTATTAGCCTTCCTCCACAACTGTCTCCAGACACTTGCTCACAGTGGCCACAGCATCCCTGAGATCTGCTAGTAGCACAAGATAGAGCTGAGTGTCATCCATATATTGGTGGCAACTCAACCCAAGTCTCAGGATGACTTCTCCAGCAGAATTATAATGATGTTGAAAAGCATGGGGGACAAAGATGGAACCTTGAGGCATGCCAGAAGCCAAAGGTCAAGGGGTGGAGCAGCAGTCCCCCAGCACCATACTCTGAAACCTACCCATGAAGTAGGATTGGAACCACTGCAGTACAATGCTTCCCAGTCCCAATCCCAAAAAGTGCCCCAAAAGCTGGCAAGAGGTCCAGGAGAATTAATAGGGTCATACTCCCCCATCCATCAATTAAATCAGTTCCGACTAGAATGTTGGCCCCCTCTTCCTATGGACCGCCCTCTTGGGAAGTGGAACTGTAAATTTTAAGCTGTTTTATGACTGTGATGATTTTACTATGGTTTAATTGCATTTATGCTTGATGTAACCAGGCCTGAGCCCGTTTGTGGGGAGGGCAGGCTAGAAATTGAATAATAAATAAATAAAAATAAATAAATCTCCCAGAGCATATCATCAACCAGGATGACCAAGGCTGTTTCAGCTCCATAACCAGGCCTGGAACCAGACTGGAATGGATCCAAACAATCCACTTCATTCAGGAATTGCTGGAGCTGGCCAGCCACCACTTGTTCAATTAGCTTATAAGGTTGGCAAGCTCCTGTCCCCGGGTTCTAGGCCTCACCAGGTGTCTCTGCTCCAGTAAAGACAAAGGGGCAGGCAAGGCAGGGAGTGAATACACTGTGACATCACTTCCAGTTTGTACCAAGAAATGACATCATGGTGCTCTAGGAATTGCATGTCTCTATGGTAAAACCCCACAGAGACCTGCAAATTGTTAGAGCACTGTAACTTCAGTGTACAAACTGGAAGTGGTGTCACAACTAGGGATGGGCACAAACAGCAATATGAACAAAAAAAAGCCACGAACAGCTCAATCTGCTGGTTGTTGGGGGTTTTCCGGGCTGTATTGCCGTGGTCTTGGCATTGTAGTTCCTGACGTTTCGCCAGCAGCTGTGGCTGGCATCTTCAGAGGTGTAGCACCAAAAGACAGTGACACTGAGAGATCTCTGTCTTTTGGTGCTACACCTCTGAAGATGCCAGCCACAGCTGCTGGCGAAACGTCAGGAACTACAATGCCAAGACCACGGCAATACAGCCCGGAAAACCCCCAACAACCATCGTTCTCCGGCCGTGAAAGCCTTCGACAATACAGCTCAATCTGCTGTTTGCAAACAAGCTGTTCGTGAGGCCCCATTCTAATCAAACAGGTGGTCGTTGCAAGCCTCGTTGTTGCTGTTCGTCAAGCCAGACAGTCTGGCACCTACAATCAGTTCCCTTGACAACTTAGGCAAAGATTGTCTGAACTCCCGCCGCTTGCCCTGGAAACCCCAATCTAAGCCCAATTTAGCTTGATAGGCAGGCCTTCTTTTCAAGTGTGGAGCTCCAAATTTGTTACAAGGAAGCAAAGACCCGGGGGGGGGGGCTCCCAGCTCTGGTTTAGTTTGCAGACAGTGGAGAGGGAGAGACAGTTGCTGTTGGCATTTTGATAGAGAGAGTGCATTGGCACTTGAATGTTCTTTGTGTGTGGTGGGATAAGGATTCATCCCTTCAAGTTCCAGGGCTGCTGCCAGGCTCTGGGCCAAACTATTATTTATTACTGATACCTTTCCTGCTGCCTGCTCCGGTAAGGTTTCTGGGAGTGATGTGATAGGGATCTACCCCTTCAAGTTCCAGGGCTGTTGCCAGGCTCTGGGGCCAAGCTATTGTTTATTATTGGTACCTTTCCTGGTGCCTGCTCAGGTCAGATTTCTGGGAGTAGTGCAGTAGGTATCTTGACTTGGATGATGGCTGGAGGAGAGCCTGCTGGCCCCCACGAACAGCCAACCACGAACATGTTCGTGAACAGGGCCATGTTCATGGTTGTTCGTGAGTCCCTGTTCGTGGATGGCAATGAACAACAAACATCATGTTCGAGTTTTTTTCTGTTCGTGCCCATCTCTAGTCACAACATCGTGTGATGATGTTCCCTACCCATTAAAAGTTCCTGCTGGCTGCCAGCATTCAGTTGTCTGAGCACCCTGGGCAGTTCTTAGCAGGGCTTGATAACTGGAGTGTGCTACCCAAAAATGCCCACAGGCATCATTCTAAGCCTCATCACCTGACCCTGGGAACCCATGAAACTCCACCTGACCCTATAAAACGTCTGTTTTTGGAGCCTGCTTTTTAGTCTTCTGGTTAAAAAATCATGACAGATTGAGCATCTTCTCCCCAACCCCCCATGTTATACCTGGGTGAGTCTGGGTGGCTGTCATTATTTCAAACAGTACTTCACAGATAATTTGTTGACTTTCCCTCCAACAAGGAGGGAAGCAGTTTAGCAGTTGCATGACACCAGGCAAATGGGTAGGATAGTTTTTTCTTATCATTAGATCTGCATGATGGAATAAGCTCCACCCACTATTTTGCTGTGTGTGCAGCTGCACTCAAAAGCTCATGGGAAATGTTCGGGTCTAATCCCAGAGGAATCCTTGTGGGAGAACAGCAATTTATTTAAACATGCATTTGGACCGATTTTGTGTGGCAGTGGGAAAACCTGTGCAATGAAGATTTAGTTATTGTGCAATTGGAGGGGTTCAAATAAGAAGAAAGGTTATTTCTGAAAAAAGATAAACATAACAGGGAAAAAGAGTAACATATTTGCTTCTTGTTTGTTTTAAATTGTTATGGCTCTTAAAGAGCAAATGTGATGCTTTCTCTACATATGTTAGAAAAATCATGTAAATCCTCCTTTCAGAAATACCACAAAAAGGTGTGTTTCCCTGCAGGTTCATCAACAGCGAACCCCCAGCATGCACAGGTCTCCTAATCCAGAACCTCACAGGCAGTATCCATCCAACTTATTTTCATAACTATTACAGAAAAAAATTATTTCCTCATGTTGATTCAATAGGGCTAAAAAAGAGGACTTTACAGCTTGCTGTGAATAAGACACTTGTTCTTTCTGACACAAGGGACTTCTCAGCTAAAAAGCATATTGGGGTTTGTGGTGTTATGAGCAATTTTTTAAGTGCACTCATGCAAACTTAGTAGTGTTTTTCTGTCACCAGAACAAAAGCATTCCAATTATCTTGCACACAGAAATCAATATTTTGCTAATGTTCCATTTCATCTATGTCCCTTGCAACTTAATGTTGATTAAAATATAAAAACTGCATCAGGCCTTAATATTTCTCAATTAAGCTTCATAAATTAGGTTTCTGCAGCATGCCCTCCCCTTGGTTTTTCTGCCTCTCTCTGCCCCAGCATCTTTTCTGTCTGTGTGTGTAGTATTGCCAGCAATCAGCAGAACGTGTCATCCCCTGGGATTGCCTGAAAAATGAAACCAACAGACTGGGCAGCCATCTTTCAGCAACAGCCAACTGAACAAATTGATAAATGGTTATTGAGACACGTGGGTGGCATGCAGACACTTAGGAAGATGAATAAATATAGGCTTCCCTTTGTATGGGAAACAGAGAGAGAGAGACAGAGTGAGTGAGAAAAGTGAGTGAGCGTATGACACAGGTGGACTGCCCAAAGGGATGATAAGTTGATGCTACAATGCTGAGAGCTAGAGCTTAACGTTAAGAAGGAGCTGTTGCAGGAGTTTAAGAAACAGGCTTCCTGGAAATAGCTGGCTTGCAATTCTCTTAAGAATACAAAGGCTTGAATCTAGACTAGACATTTCCATGGGTGCAAGGATTTCCCATAGAGTGCAATTTTCCCGCCTCCCCCCACCACAGCAACCCCAAACGCCCCCAAATTGTGTTCCCAAACATCCCCTCTACCCTGGGGACAGGATTTCAGGGGGCATTTTCAGCTGTTTTGGGAAGGGAGAGAGTAGGAAAATCACCAACCCCAGGCTGAACTCTTGTGGCTGCAAAGAACTGTAGTCTGAATCCAACCAGAGCATTCAAATAATTTCAGAACAATGGTAATTTATTATGAAGTCAGATTCCTTCCCTGTTGTGCGTTGCCACAGTGTCACTCGGCTCCTGCATGCCTCTCACCCTCCCAAAGAAACTGCTGCTCAGCTATTGGAGGCTGACCAATTTCGTTCCCCACCCACAGCAGACACCAGTTGGTGATGGTTAATAAATCCCCACCCCTACACACTTCCTTTGTTAAGGAGATTTTCCAAGTATCCAAGCATGCTGAGAAACATTCCAAGACCTTTTGATTCAGGTTTGCTCTTGGTCCTGGGAAATAAGCTGGTTGGGCTAGCTTTTGTTACTTTTTTTTTCTTTTTAAAATCCTCAATTACTACAAAAACAATCCTTCTAATAGAAAGTATGGAGCACCTATCAGGAGACTCTACATGTATGCAAAAAAAAAAATAGCTTGCAAAGAACAAAGAAAAGAATCTCCCCAAAAGTTCTGACACAACACATGTGTGTTGTAACAAAAGTTGACTCTGCACCCTAAAAGTTGGCACATGCATGCTAAATTTCTCACTGTGCAAATGTTATAATAGGTACCTCCTTATAATAGGTACCCCCATTCCCCTGGAGGGGTGACGGGAGGGTTGCCAGGTCCATATCGGGAAATTCCTGGAGATTTTGGGGGTGGAGCCTGGAGAGGGTGGGGTTTAGGGAGGGGAGGGGCCTCAGAATGGTATAATACCATAGAGTCTTCCCCTTCAAAGCAGCCATTTTCTCCAGGGGAACTGATCTTTGTCACCTGGAGATCAGTTGTAATTCCAGGAGATCTCCAGCCACCACCTGGAGAATGGCAACCCTAGGTGGCGGGGATCCTTTGCTTTCACCCTCAGCCCCCTGCCACTACTCACCTGGCCAGCAGGGGGAAAGGTGTAGGAACAGGCCTCCCAGGCACAGTCCAGGGGCAGAAAGCGCTCCTGCACTTTGCCACGGACCAATTTTGGCCCCAAATGGGCCTGTTTGAGGCCAAAACTGGCCTTCAACAAAGCGCACACATGCCCCTGCACCTGTGTGATGCACCTGCATCACACAGGTGCAGGGTGTGTGTGCATACACCAGGAGGCGGAGGGGGGGCTGGTAATCCTACCTAATAATTAATTGCACTGATGTCTTGATGTCATGAAGGTTATAAAAACTCTGCTGCTCATGTGAGGGGCAGAGGGAACCATTTTTTCAGGCATCAAACTGCCTTGGGTCTTTCTCCTCTTATTGAAATAAAAGTTATTATAAATCACTCTCTCTACTCCAATCTCCGTGTCTGATTGGGTGGGATACAGAGAAGCCATTTAGGCCTAACGCACTCTCCCATAGCACATGGAGAGAGAAAGATCTCTCGTTCGGGGACAGACAAAAAGTTTTCTGTTTGCTTAGCTTTGTGCCTCAGCAATCAGAGCTGACACACCGACTTCAGAAGTGCACCACAACAAGCGCTGGAAGCCAGCGGCACCGCTGAGGTGTGGAGGGGAATCTTCTACCATATGCCTTTGCTCATGAACAAATGTACCACCTCTTCCTTAGAGAGGCTCTGGACAGCATAATTTGGATCCTGGCTTTTCTCTTCCCCAGAAACCCTGTGCGGGAAAATTCGGCTGAGAAAGCAGTACTGGTTCAAGGTCGCACGGTGAATTCAATAGCTGAGCAATGGTTTAAACCCCAGTTCACTTTCCTTTATCCACCGTACCCCACCATTCCTTTATCCACCGTACCTCACTTGCAAACAGGATATTAAACATTAAAAATGAGATGAGATTGGAGGGCTCTGCTGAACTGCATAAACATATGCAAAAGGCAGGAGGTGGGGAGTAAAGAAACATTACAATAAATGCATGTTGGTGTAGAGTGGAAAATTAACATGCACTCCTGAAAGAATTCTGTCAGGAGCAATAAGAGATTAGACAATGCCACCTTTTAAATGTGTGTGTTTTGCTAATAGCAAGCACAACCTTGCAAACTGAGCTAAATTTGCTGCTTTATCCCCAGTAGTTTATTGTGAGTACAATTTCCTCTTGCAGTTCTTTTATTTATCGACAATGTCTGCTTGATACTTGCTTGTTCCCTCATTATACATTGGGCTGCAATGCAATCTAATCAAAATATCAATGGTTAACCCTGAAGGATAATTATGAGTTCAAACAGATCTTGAAACAGCTCCATGTTACATTTATTTGGCCTATTCTTATCTCTCCAATGCACAGAAGGCAATCAGCATTTAGAGTTAGCTGATGCAGTATCTTTGACTTGACCTACCAGAGCGATTGCCCGCAACCTTCTCAAAGGATACAATCCAAGCTTGTGTGTGTTGATGGATGAGAAATCTAAAGATCTGGTCTGAGAGATCAGCTCAACAAAAGGTGTTGTTCCAACGCAGAATCCTTTATTATTTTCATGCTGAACCAAAATTGGAAAGCTCATAACAAACTCCAATGGCCATTATTTCCTTGCAGGTTTCCATAGAGAAGAACGATGCCTGCTAATGTGCTTAAGAATGGTAAGACCTAATTCAGGGTGTTGAAAAAGCAAGGGAGGAAAGTGTCACACTGATTCTTTCTTGCCAGAGGGAGAGAATGGCATATACTGGAAGGCCAGAAGGCTCTTTGGCCGTTTTCACACTACTTACCGGCCACGGAACATCGCACCAAGCTCCGGGAACGACAGCGTCTTCCTGGCGCGATTTCGCACGAGAATGGTAGTTGGTAGTTGTCACACGAAATTGCACCAGGAAGACGCTGTCATTCCGGGAGCTCAGCACGATGTTCTGTGGCCGGTAAGCAGTATGAAAACGGCCTTTGTCTGGAGGCAAACCCACACATGGACACATTCCCTCAGCTTCTGCACATCCACCTGAGATTAGTCCAAGTTCTACCCAGTATCAGAGGTTTACAAAGCTGCAAGATAGCTGACAACAACGATAATCAATCTCTTTCTATTTACCAGCTGCCCCTCAACACCAGGCACACAGACCACACACATGCGCACACACAAATTCTCCATGAGTTTCAAATAACTCTTTCTCCTGCCCTGATATGGCCCTGCAGAGGTGCTATTCATTCTGTGGGGCACACAAATAACATGGAGGGGGTGCCTTTATGTTTTTCCCACCAGATCACATAAAAGCTTTGCGAGGCCATTTCAGGGTCGGGAAAGCAGCACAGTCAAAATCAAATCTACATGATCTTTATGCATGTTATCATTCACTTGCTTTAAACACACACGCACAAGATATACACAAGATGTATATCTTGAGGGATCAATAGGAAAACCATACTGTCATTTTTATGGAAACATACAAAGAGACAAAAAAGTCCAGAACGATTGAGAAAATTCCTGAATTTGGAGGACCTACTCTACTTTGAAATATTAGAAATGTACAACACTGTCTCTCAAATAGAAAGACTGGCCTGACAAAGCCAAGTAAACACACACACAGCAAAGGCAAACACCTAATGCAAACATTGACTGAACATCCAGTCTGAGGCCATTTCTTCTACAACTTGAAAACCTGCCCAGTCCTGAAAGCTTGGCGGAGGGGGGCAGATAAAAAGCAATAACAATATATGCTGCATTATGAAAGGATTAGGCCTGTCCTCCATGGATCTATCTTTTAATGGCTCTTAGCCATGACTGCTGACAGGGCCCACTCATACTGAAAATCAATAGAGCTCTGAGGTCCAAATTCAGCCCACCAGCAGTGGGAGACAGCTGCCTCAACCCTTGCTCTGCCTAACAGCTTTCCAAAGCTTTATGTCTAGGCTAGGGTTGCTAGCTATGAAATTCCTGGGGTTTGAGGGTGGAGCCTGAGAAGGGGTGGGGTTTAGGAGGAGAGGGACCTCAGAAGGGTATAATACTACAGATTCCACCATCCAAACAAGCCATTTTCTCCAGGGGAACAGATCTCTGTTATCTGGAGGTCAGTTGCAATTCCAGGAGATCTCCAAGCCCCACCTGGAAGCTGGCAACACTAGGCACTATCAGATAAAGCACAGGACCAGGCAGATGGGAGTTGCTATGGGCTGGAAATATTGTGCGGACCCCTCTTCCAATTTTTAAAAAAGTGCTCAAGCTTGTACCTTGACAGGTTTCCAGGGAACAGGTTGCTAACTTCCTAGTGGAGCCTGGAGTTCCCACAGAATCACAACCAATCTGCAGATGACACAGATAAGTTGCCCTGGGGAAAGTGGCTGCTTCAGAGGATAGACTCTATGGCATCATAGTCCCCTGAGCTCCCTCCCTTCATCAAACTCCACTCTCCCCAGACACTGCCCTCAGATCTCCGGGGATTTCCTATGCCAGAGCTGGCAACCCTCCTAGTCACAAATAAAGTCACAATAAAGCTTCACTTCTCAAACTGGAGCACAAACAGTGCCTCATGAAGACTGCATTCAGAAGTCGCAGTAAACCAAAGTGTGATTAAACTTCACCCGTGTGTGCCATCTTAAGGCTGGAAATTACACCAATGCTTATTAGTGGTAAAGAGTGCCCTCCAGTCACTTATGGCCATCTCTGCTAGGGTTTTCATGGCAAGAGACTAACAGAGGCGGTTTGCCATTGCCTACCTCTGCAGAAGGACCACAAACCAGGATTCTAAACCAAATTTACATCCTGGCTTGAGAATCTTCATCTATAGTAACTCTATTTAATTGTGACATCTGAATGCAGGAATCTCAGCTTAATCTGAATCACAGCTGCAGAGCATCCTAACAAGAAGAATAATCTGAATAATCTTGCTGCACTTGCTGCAGTTTGTTCTCACTGGCCAGGATGGGAGGGGGCAATTTCCATGTCGACTTCAGTTAGTTTCAATCATCTGCTATGCTAACGGTGGTTAGTTCAATAAACCATGGTTTAAACTCGTGACAGTAAATGGCAACAATTGAATCTAGTCTAACTGAGAAAGGGAGGCCTCAAATGAAGAGGAGGTACTCAGCTGACGTCAAACATTGTTGAACTGAGGAAATCAAGGGCTGTTCAATATGGCACATAATTTATTTCAGCATCATAGGCCATAGAACTAGTAAGACATCAGCCATATCCACTCCACAGGCCAAACGGAATTGTGCAGATGTATTACTTCTGCATCCATTCTGATTCTATGTTAATTGGTTCAATTACTTTCAGAGTGTCTAGAAAGTAATGTAACTCTTGCAGAGGAAAATAATGGACAGAATTAATTTCTTGCCCTTACCATGTCTTAAAATTGCCCAAGAGTTACAACTGCCACTAAAATTTCACCTAAAGTGAAAATCAAAGCAATTCAGATACTCCTTCTCAGGGCAAAGCGTCTAAAGAATTTCAAGAGATCCAAAGGAGTTTTGAGAAGGCCAGGAGACTTTCTTCAGAGAACAGCCTCACACATACCTAAATAGTAGAGAACCACAGCTGTGGTTCTCGAAAGCTTACGCTACAAATAAGTTGGTTAGTCTTATAGGTACTACTGGACTCTCTACTATTTTGCAACTATAGATTAACACGGCTAACTCCTCTGGATCTATGACACATCCCTAAGTATGCAAAGACTGTTCTTTTTATTGTCCACAAAATTTGCCTCCCTGCCTGCTTGGATATCCAAGGATAATCTGCTGAATGTCTTGCATGTCCTTGCTTTTGCAAGTGACCTCTGTCTATGGTGGGTTCTTGGGGTCTTCTTACCCCTGAAAAAGTTATACAGCTGACATGCCTGTGGGCTAGCTCTACTGGTTGTAGTAGACAGGAATGTGCATGAGAAGGGTACTGGACTGAAAGAAATGCAGTTCTGACAAACATTCGTGCTTGGATGTGCAATCAACCCTTGTTTTTCTTCCTCTCTACTTGGCTTCTACAAGAATTTGCACATGCAGTCACTGAGTATTTTTCACCTGACAGAAAGTAAATCAGACTGAATTGGACATCAGGAAAGGTTTGGAATAACTGTCCACATTGCTGGAATGCAGCATCTGTGTGGGAAATTGAACTAGGCAGATTACTGTGGCATCTGTACGGTCATCAGATTTTGACTAAGGGAAAACAAATTTGGAGGTTCCTCAAGAGAAAGAGATACCGGAAGGATTTCAAGGGAAACCAGACAAGGTGTCAATAGAATCACTGACATTTCTTTGGGGTGTTCCATGTTTTGTTACTTAAATGCAGTTAGGCTTCCCTTTGAGATCCCATTAGAACTTTCAAGGATTAATATAAGAATGACAGCTTGACTGATTTTAGGGAACCTGTTACTTGTTTAAAGCAGAAAAACTTAGAAAGGGCTGGGTAACAGACTTGTTTCCAACTTGATTCTTAAGTAATACAATGCAAACAACATACTGCATCAAAAATATTCCCATTCATAATTATATAATGTTTTGTGTTAATAGCTCTCTTATCTGATCAACGACCTCTCTCTTCCACATGGGAAAAGTCTTTAATGGGAATCTTTAAGATCTGCTAAAAGAAAAGAAAAATCAACATTCTGCAATGGGACACACCCATTTCTACTGAAAGAAAAGCTGAGTCCCCCCATGACCTGTACAGACAATGCGTTTTTAAGCACATTTGCACAACCAAGATGACTAGAACCATTCTTTTAAAAACATAAAAGCTGAATTTTAGTCAGTACCCTAAATGAGAAATTGTTCTGCACGTCCACAGAACAGTAATAATATACAGCCTTGAACATAAAGTTACACTTCTTTACTGTCCCTGTCCAATGCTTTTAACAGCAGCTGAAATAACAGAAATTAATAGACTGAAGTGTCTCAGCACCTCTCCATGCTAGGAAAAGCTTAACCTAAAGGCACAGACAGTCAAAAAGTTGGCTACTCTACTTAAACATTCTGGAATAGGCATAGCCACAAAGAACCAACCCTAAAAAGAACTCTCTTAACAGGAGCAAGCACAGGAACACCTAAGCAAAGAAAATATTTCATGAAGTCGAACAGGATGGTAAGCAAAGAAAAGCACAGTCAAATTTTCTGTTGCTTTTTCACATTCTGCACCTCTCCTCTTCAGAGCTGACCACCACAATTGACAGCAGGGGAAAATCAATTCATAGAGTGTTTGAATGGCCAAAGATTGTTCCTGCCCTCCCCCAGCATAGACTTGAGCACTGCACAGACCAAAACTCTCAGTTTCACATAGAGCCAAGCTACAAGTGACGCCTTACACAGGTTGGACACTTGTCAGCTTCCCTCAAGTTTTGATGGGAAATGTAGGCGTCCTGGTTTTACAGCTTTGGCTCTCCATTACAGCTGCAAGACCAGGATGCCTACATTTCCCATCAAAACTTGAGGGAAGCTGACAAGTGTCCAACCTGTGTAAGGCGTCACTTGTAGCTTGGCTCATAGTCCCTAGGACAGCAGCCCCCGTGGCCATCAGCTCTGCATCATGCCTGAAATGCCCATGTATGAACTGCAAACAACTACCGTCTCATTTTCTTGAAAAACCCTGATTGGTTCAAATACAGAGGAGGTTATTAGATCAGATCTCTTTATTATATATGCTCTAGAAATAAAACTCATTAGCAGAGTCAAAGCCACAGAAGCGAAACAGAGGGCTTTTTGAAATGCCAGTCCTGGACCACAATTACATTTTCCCCTGTATGAAGAGAACACTGAGAGCATCTATGATAAGCAATGAAGCACTGACAGCTTAAAGGGAGGTCAAAGGAGCGGCAAGAAACAAATTAAGAAGTCTGACTGCAATAAAACACTGCAGAACTAAGATGCTTCTATGCAACAATGAAAGAAAGACAAAGGTTCCCTTTATGTTCAGACAATGGAAACGGAACACATTTATTAAGGAGATCCTTGCAGTGCCAGCAGAATCCATTCTAAAGGGACCACTTTCCTTCTAGGAGAACAGATGAAGACATAACTATAACCATCCCAAACATTCAGACACCACTCACATGCCTCTCAAACGTGAGGTTTGTTTTCTGTTTCTTTGTTTTATTATCAAGGTTCAAAAAGCAGATCAGCAAATGAAAAACACCTGTGTATTTTACTAAACATGCAGAAGTTACATACTTTGGACCAGGGCTTTTTTCTGGGAAAAGAGGTGGTGGAACTCAGTGGGTTGCCCTTGGAGAAAATGGTCGCATGGCTGTTGGCCCCGCCCCCTGATCTCCAGACAGAAGGGAGTTTAGATTGCCCTCCGCACCGCCAAGCGCGGTGCTGAGGGCAATCTAAACTCCCCCCTGTCTGGAGATCAGGAGGCGGGGCCAACAGCCATGTGACCATTTTCAAGAGGTTCCAGAACTCTGTTCCACTACATTCCTGCTGGAAAAAAGCCCTGCTTTGGAGAAAACTATCTCTTTCTTGTGTGCATGGGAGTGGCAGTCAAGAAACTACAACTGCCATTGTTTGCATGACTCAAAGCAATATTTAACAGAAGGAGATTTAAATTCCACCCACCCCCCGATATGAACACCTATATCTGTAGCCCATAACTGCCCTTGAAATGATCAGCAAGTTGCAATGCCATTTTTACATGATGTTCAGGCATGTTCTAAAATATGCAACCAGGCCAGCAACACTCCTGCCAGACTTTCATTTCACTGATGATAGCAGGGGGGATGCTGTACCACAGCAATGGACTCAACAGAGACTGGACACCATCAGGGTTCAGTGACCTTCCATAACTACAAAGTGATGTACATTGTATAGAAAGAGAATTATGGTGTTCTTTTTTTAAAGTGGTCAGTTTATCTCCTACTCCAAAACAGCTTTACGGTTGCCGGTGGCTGCATAAAAATCTTCCAAATTCCCATTCCAGTCTATTGCAAACTGTGAGGAATTAAGAATCAGATCTTTGGTCATATACAATAACCAGAAGATTTCACCCAATTCCTTCCCTCATGCATAATGAGAGACTGTTCCAAACAGAAAATCCCCTATTAAGTTTTTGCATCCTAGCAACATCCTTATCCTCTCTCAAGTCTTTCCCACACATTCTATACCAGAAAAAAAACAACTAACTTGGATTGTAGCCACGAGAACAGTAGTCAGAGAGCTACAACCAATGCTAGCTATCTGATGAATTTGTCACGTTCACATGTGACATTTTTAGGTGGTCACTAACAATTTTAGGTGTACATTTAAAACTATAATGTTTGAATCTGGGGATGCCAGGTTCTGAGTGGGGCCAGGGGATCTCCTGACCCAAATCCTGTTTCCTGCCACCACTCCAATGACCAGTGGGAGATTTTTTTTTTGTAAATCACTATCAGTGTGACAGCATTACATCACTTCTGGAGAAAATTTGGAAGTTACATCAGTCCACTCTAGGAATCACCAGAAAATCTATGGTTAGTTTCTGGTGATTTCTAGAGCAGACTGATGTCACTTCTGGGTTTTCCCCAGAAGTGTCATAGTGTTGTTGCACCAGTGGTGCCCCAGACTCCCACCAGTTGCCAATGGCTGGCAACCCTATTTGAGTCACCTGTGAAGCTGTCACTACACTGGCATTTTACATCCATTTTAATAATTGTACTGCCCATGATAATTCTACACAACAGTGGTAAATGCGATATTATGAAAGAGACCAGTAGCTGATAACAACAATGGGTCCTAAGTGGCCATCCCAGAATCACCAATGGCCTGGCCTGACATACCAGAGGCCACACTGAAATTATTATTGTTGTTGAAGAACCACTTGTTTCTTGATGTTTCCATCATATGCTAGTGGAGCAACCCACTTTCCAATATATATTTTAAAATCTACACTGAAAACCAGCTGGACTTGTCAACAAGAGAAGCAAGCATTGCAGTATTTTCCTACACCGTAACTATCACGTCAGGAAAATATGACAGCCTGAAAAGCCAAACAGACAGCATTCCTCCTCAATTTCTACCTGTACTTTTTGTACAGGCAGAAAGATCACTGTTCAGTAACAAATGTAAGCCTTCCTCTGATCTTTCCACATAATCAATGAATTCAAAAGCACTGCATTACACTAATGCATGTGTAATTGGTTTTTTGCAAAGTATTGCTCAATCTTTAATTTTGAGATGGTTGTTCACAGCAGCTTTAACCATAACCTTGCAAGTCTCTCTCCTTGAAGGTTATCATTAAGTGTTTAAAATCCCCTTCACATCGCTTTGTTATTTACATGCAGCCCTAATTCCTTTTTTCAAGCCATCCAGTGTGTAAGCATAGTGTTAGGGTGGAAATTTATGAATATCTTCTAAGTGCACAGGGAAAAAGACAGCTTAAAAGGTCAGCTCTGGAGCAGATTCTGTCTCATGGTCTCAGCTTCGCACACATTTCACAGAGGATATTTAGGGTGGGAATTCACAATGTTTGAGAAAGTATACTTTGAGAAACAGAAATTCTTGTTTAATAAACTGTATGTTCATTTAAGAAAAAAACACCTAACTTATTATTAGGTGCTAGGGTGGCTATGCAGTCGTTTGAAAGAATGACAGATAAATGGCAAAGTTGCAAAGAACACTTATCCACTTGGAGGGGTGGGCGGGATATTCTATAAAACCTGAAAGTTGGCTACTTTATTCCATCTAAAGTTCTAGTCCAATAAAAAGATTATTCTAAAGTAATTCTGACCCTGCCTACCTTTCACATATTTTCGCACAGAAAACTATGCGTAGTCAGGCAGATATTTAGCAGGAATTCAGCTTCTGGGCAACGTGGCTTTTGCAAGATCTCAGAACTGGCAGCTTTGCAGGGCCACACGGGGCTCTGTCCTCTGCGGGGCTGGAACACAGAGAACCACCCCTGGGGTCACAGTTTCTTCAGCTCTCAAGTGGCCTTGATATTGTGCACAGTACAGCACCTAACCTGCCATCATAGTCTCTAGTTTCAGGCTTCGCACCAGATGAAAAGGCCTTGTATGTATTAATTTATTTAACAATGCAAACACTCTCTACTGCTTTACCTAGGGTAGGGGGGCTAGCTGGGTAGCAAAATGGATTGACCAAGCAGGATTTGAATTGCCCAGTAGGAATTCTAACCACAATCCTCTGACAACACAAACAAGTTCAAGAGGAGCTGGTTGGCATATCCTATTTCTACCTCTGCTGGTTTTCATGAGTTCAGTAAAGCCTTAAACAGTTTCAGATCAGGATATGTGAAAGACCACTTCAATAGCTACGTCCTTGTCTCAAGCCCTTCCATGAGTGCCCCTGTATTTAAGGTGGGACAACAGACAGGGCTTTCTTGGTGGTGGCACTCCATCATTGAAACATCCTCCACTTTGATGTCAACTTGACCCTGATGTTCACATTTTGGCACCAAACTAATACTTCAGTTTTCCCAGGCTTTAACTGAAGTTTTGTCTCACCTTGTAATTGTCTGCTTCAGTATCTTTTACAATCTTATGGACTTTATTCCATCTGTCAGCAGTTTTTATAACTTGCCGTATATGCTGCTGAGTCACTGCTGGGGGGTTTTGCTGTGAGTTTAATAAGTGTTAGATTGCTATGGTTTTATTACTGGTAGGGTTATTTGAGACGATTTATTTATTTTTATTGATTTGAATTTTTCATTGTTTTAAATGTTAATGGTTAGCAGTCTCAGATAGGTAGGTACACACATGCACACAAACACATGCGCACGCTGTATCTGCATCCATCCATACATACAAAGAAAATCAACTGAGAACACACAAATCACACATTTATAAGATCATTAACAAATTCAACATATAGGCTGGGGGGAATATCAAAAACCTAGTGAATGTTAACATGTGAATACTGATGATACCAATTTATCAGTATGAATGCCCCAAGATAGATTATCTATTTCCCCACATTTAGGACATACATTAGAGAATACTGATAACCACATTTAGATGACTACCAGTAGAATGTTTTCATTCACAAAATTTGTCTGAGATTGTCAGCACTCAAATGAGAAAGTCAGTGCATCTGCTGTAATTCATTCCTGACTTCCCTGAACAGTAATACATGTAGGGGTTCGATTCTTCCAGTGGGGGCAGGGATCTCCCACTCTCAGTCTCACCCTCCACCACAGCTTACCTGGCTGGCGGGGGAGGGGGGAAGTATCAGGAAATGGGCCTGGGAGCCCCACAGCATGCTCCTCCATGCTCCGGAGCACTTCCTTCTCGCACCAGGAATGATGTAATTCCCAATATGACAAGGAAGTGAAGACCCTTGTGCAGGGCCTATAAACAGTCGGCCCAGCCTCCACCATGTTTAATAGCTATTTAATACAGCTACCTGTGACATAAAATCACAAGGCACCTGGATTAAACGCAGTTTGGATTGCAAACAGAGGAATTCCAGTTAGCAGTTGCTGAGTCCTGCCTGGGGGATCCAGGCATGAATGGAATGCCGCATGTAAATGCAGAGTGACCAGCAGTGATTAGTTTACAGTCCTCTCAGCTCCGGGTGGAGCCAGAGCAAGAAAGGTCTCACAGTGACATCCCACTTAGCACGTTCCTTTCCCTCCTTCCATGATGAGATCCCCAGCCCATGATTGAGGAGAAATCAATTAGCACTCATAAGTTTTTATAATTCATTCTTGGGAAAGGTACATTCCCCAACTAAATTAATCAACTCAGCTCTGGTAGAACCCATTAACAAACTGCCCCTTTTTGTGCAGTTCCAGGAGAGACTTTGCATTTTCTTTTACACACGCTGGCAGCAAGCAATCAAGGTAATCAAACCTTTGTTATTCCCAGGAACTGACCGTTGGAGTCTTTGTTCCAATGGCTGGGAGGGCTCTCCCACCTCAGGGCATGGTTTGCCCTGTAAGAATAGGGACGCTTGCCTCATTCAAATTGAGTAGTGCTCACTTATCGGATCCAAAGTACTGCTCCCTTGAGGATGCCCTAAGCCTCTTGCTCTCCTGGCCAAGGATGCTGGATGTTTGAAGCTACTCTCTTCCTCCATGGACTGGACTACTCTCCAGGACAGGTAGATATACTTCCTCTCCCTCATTCTATTCCAATTTCTTTCTAGCTTCCTAGAACTCTGTGTGTGTGTGCAACCATTTTATTATTTACTCCTGTGTGTGCGTGTGTTTTTCCTCTTTAATAAAATATTGATCTTTGAATCTAAAAGCACCAGCCTCATCTGCTATCTTGGGGAAGGGACTCAGTAAAAATTGGTGAAAAGATCCCGTTGTTACCCCTCTCACATTGCCATCTTCCTTGCTGCTAATTCTCCCCACACACACACACACAATTCTATTACTCACAAAGAGACCAATTCAGATAACAGACCGATTTGATAAAAATCGGCCCCAAAGCTAGTTCACCCAACATGAGTCCCCCCCCCCCCCAACGCTCGTCCCCTGGTTTGGGCCCTGGGGGACCTGGCAACCCTAAGGACAGTTCTGAAAAACACTGGAGACTTCTGTTTTAGATACAAATGTTGCAAGCAAAGCATAGTAGAAACAAGTAGGTTGCTGACAACAAGCAGCTAAACCATCCATCTTGCAATACCCAGCCCACCTCCAATGCTGCATCACAGTTTTAGCTAGATAAATGAACTCAAGCCTTTGGAATTTAAGATTTTGAGAGTGTCTTCTTCCAGTGAATGAGAGGTAAATTAACCAGTTTTTAAATTTCAATTTGGAGAGAGGCTGAGAGTTTTAACTGGAGTTAGCAACTGGTGCAACTGGCTAGGGGTGCAACTGGCTAGGTACTAAGGTAGTCTACAAGAATGATGGGTAACACAAGTGAAGCATGAGTCATGGACGAGTTGATGGGAAATGCCATTTTTAGGCTATGTTATGTGAGGCATGTAGAAAAATTTTGTGATGTTTTTGAAACCATGGTTGTTGATGTTTATTGTGATTGGGTAGTGGGGTGCTGCCAAGTCAGACTCGAAATTCGTTCCTTTTCTTCCACTCTCATGATTTTTGTGGCCATTCTTTGCAATGGGAAAGAGGATGGGGGGCTGACTGAAGGCTCTGGGATGTTTGTTCCAGCACTTAACAGCACCAAAATCACATAGAACACAGTCTTCCCTCTAATCTAAAGAACTTCTAAATTTCAAGCAAATTGAACAACGGGGTGATTTTACAGCCCTCCCCCCAAATAGTCCTCTCTCTGCACAGCAGCACTAAGTTTTCTCTACTAATTCCTAAAATGGTTATCAAGCAGCAGCCAGCTAGCACGAGAGCTTCATCTAGCCACCAGCATTTAAATAAAACAAAGCTCTGTCTGCATTAATTTCATTTCTCTACTCTTATAGTGACCAACAATTTAAAAAATTACTTTCCATTGAAAATTCTGCCTTTGCCGCCCTTCCTTGTTGTAGTTTGTTGTTTGTTTCCTTCCAGAAAGTGAGGAAGACTTCTGTTGCAGCCTTCCCTGCACCATCACTTCTATTATTCTATGTGGATGATTGGGGGGGGGGTGTGGTTTTTCAACCACATTTCACCAAAATTGCAGTAGAGTTTCTTCTGCCTGTCCTTCAAAGAACCCCCATGTTTCAAGCAAATCGGGCAAGGTGTTCAAATTCTACAGGCCCCTGAGCAAGCCTCCCCCCACCATTAGACTTTTCTACTTTAACAAGAAAAAAGTTTCTCTACAGCCCACAAGCAGAGGAGAAGGGGGAAGGAGAATGGCAGCTGTCTTTCAGATTAGCTGGGGATACTCTTTGCTCCTCCAGATCTGATTGGAACACAGAAACAGATTCGAGTAAAATGTGCACTCATGCAGCATTGCTGGTAAATGCTGGAACTTAGGGGAAAACACAGATTTCATGAGGGAGGGTTTCCGTGACGACCAAGCAGCCAGGACTATCATTTCTGTTCTGGAGAGTCATAAATAAAGTTCAAAAATGGGAGGGGGTGATTTTCGTGGCTTGGGATTTTGTTTATGCACGCCCCTGCTATCTAAGACTCTGGAAGAAAAATTGCTTCATTCAACTGTGATAAAGTCATCATGTGGAGAAGAATGCACTGTTAAATTTTAAACACAATACTCTAAGACAATATGAAAAGATCTAGGTTTGGTCCCTATGCAGCCATAGAATGTAAATTTCTCCATTTGTTAAGAAAGAGAAATAGTGAGAGAAGAGGGTCTACTTGTGTGGATATTTATTTTAAATGCTTACCCACCCCTCAACCAAAGAAGGGGTTTGAGGGGCATCCTACTAAACTATTCCAAAATCATAAACCTGGAAAAAATAGAAAAAACAGAAGAGTAGAAAGATTTAAAAAGCATGCAGCAATACAATTTATGGAACCAGCAATAAAACATCAGAATCAATTCAACATAACCAACACTACCAACACTTGAACAAAGGGGGGGGGAACCACCCACCTCACTTAAAAGCCCAGGAAAACAAATGAGTTTTCATGCAGTGTAAGGAAGAAATCAAATCCAGCACCAGGTGAGCCTTCTCCAAGGGGAGGGGCATTCCAGAGTTATGGAATGCTATTCATTCCCTGCTATTCATCACCATCCCTACCTTCAAAAAAGACAGAACAGGGTCTGACAGCCTTAAAGGATGGGCAGCAAAGTGTGGAAGAAGACAATCCAAAAACAGCAGATAAAAGTTTTATCAACCTAACTACAGCAAAGTTGCTGCGAAACACTGCCATTTTTGCACAGGAGACCATTTTGTGACTACCTCCACCAACTGAGCCACCCTCTTGCGACTGAGCAATTTACTGGCCTGCATTCCTGACATGTCATTCCTGGCATGACATGGAAGTACTGGGTTGCGCCTAGGCCCAACTGAGTGAAAATCAGCTCCTATTTAATGTTTGGGGTCAATTTTCACTCAATCGGTCCCTGTGCTACCCATTACTTCTGCATCGCACCAGAAATGATGTGACTCCCCCTGTGCCCCCATCCCCAAATTTGACTCCCCCAGGGACCTGGCAACCCTATGTCTCACCGAATTAGTGTGTGGCGGGGGGAGGAAGTAGAGTTGGGAATCATCTGCATATGAATGAGCTACTTTATGGGTACAGACCCCAATTTTCACAGAAGGTTCTACACAAAGTAGGAAGATATAGCCTCCATAGGCTTGCCTTTCCCCCACTCCCACATGCTGCCCCCCCTGTCCCTGCTCGCCTGGCCAATGGGAGGGGGGAGGCATGAGGTGGGAAGAATTGTGTGCACGCACTCCCATACTCCCTCTTCACAGAGGAATCCCCTTGTGTGCTGAAAAGGAGCTGAGTGAAAATTGCCTCTCCTTGGAGGCAGATTTCACTCAGCTCTTCTTCAGAGCACACACACGGCCACTCCTTCCTTTGTCCCATTGGAAAATGAGAGCAATGGAGGCGTAAGAAGTCACTTTCCCTCCTCCATCATGCTCATTTTCAGTGGAACAAAGGAAAGAGTCATGACGCACGCCCAATGAAGACAAGTGGAGTGAAAACTGCCTCCAAAGGGTCTCCATTTCAGCTCACCTCTTCATCTGTGGAGCGTGGGAGTTAGTACACGCTATGCACAAAAACAGAAGGTTAGAACCCCAGTTTTGCCCCACCCCAGCCTCCTTCGCCCCTGCTTGGGCCCCTGGGACCCCTAGCAACCCAAAATTTCCAGGTTCACTCTTGCAAAAACTATACACTGGGCAGGGCTTTTTTCTGGGAAAAGAGGTAGTGGAACTCAGAACCGCACAATGACGTCACTTTGGGTCAGCTGGAACAAGGGGGGAGTTTTTTAAAGTTTAAATGACCTCGGCGAAAATGGTCACATGGCTGGTGGCCCCGCCCCCTGATCTCCAAACTCCCCTGTCTGGAAATCAGGGGGCGGGGCCACCAGCCATGTGACCATTTTCAAGAGGTGCTGGAACTCCGTTCCACCGTGTTCCAGCTGAAAAAAAAGCCCTGACACTGGGGCTGTCTGTGAATTCTCTTAGGAAAGCATGCTGGAGATGACTAAAGGTCAAGTATGGTCACTCTACAGAAAAAAAAAGAATTAGGGGAGTTTCAAGACCAGTCTTTGAAATCCTGGCTGCATGACTTTGGTTCAGGAGTGCAAGTTTCCACAGGCCCAGCTCAGTCTGGTTTCTGAGAAAGAATGTGCAGGCCTCCTGATTAGTTGCACCTGGAGCCTGTTGTTCCCAAGAGAACAGTCCTTGGCCAGCAGGGAGAATTAGCCTCCATCTCCCCTCCCTAGTTTTTCATGCTTGCACCATCAATTATCTAAGCGTGCCTTGATTGGCTAACAGTTCTTGAAAAGATGGCTTCTCACAGCACTGTGGATCCTCTTTATTCAGAACCGTTCTACCAGCATGTGAGAGAGGCTCTTTGCTCCATGCTCGATTCCAAGATGACCAGAACTGCCTGGTATGGACTGGACTTCTTTTTCTAAGCCTGTGGGTAAGAGAGCAACATACCTGAAAGCTACATCAGAGATGCAAGTTAGCAAGCCTTTTAATGTCTTGTCAGTTAGTTTTAGCTGGCATAGACAAGTTTTACTATTTGCTTTATCTACTGCTTGTACACGAATAGAGTGGTTCCTGCCCAGCATACACACTTCCTAATCTGAATTACTTAATAAATCTAAATATATTTTACTTTATGATGTCAAGAGTTACTAAATTTGTGCCTATATTCTCAGAAATGAATCCAGGGGCTGAAGAGTCTCAAACTAAGGGCTAGACCCCCGTAAGGCTACTAGGAGGTTACAGGGGGCTGTCAGTTCAGCGCTTGGAAACAGCAGCAGGGGCTCACTAGGTCTAGAGAGGGAGATGCAGTAAAATATTTTAAACAACAGCAGACTGGGAAGAAAAATTGTTCAAATATCCTCCAAGGAAAAGGGACAAGGCGCAACAGATTGAAATGTCAGGAAGATAAATTTTGTATAAATATCAGGGAAATATATTCTCACTATGAGAGCAAAATCAAAAAGAGTCCAGTAGCACCTTTAAGACTAACCAACTTTACTGTAGCATAAGCTTTCGAGAATCACAGTTCTCTTCATCATCTGACGAAGAGAACTGTGATTCTCGAAAGCTTATGCTACAGTAAAGTTGGTTAGTCTTAAAGGTGCTACTGGACTCTTTTCGATTTTGCTACTACAGACTAACATGGCTAACTCCTCTGGAACTACGAGAGCAGTTCATGTTATGGAACAGGCTGTCAAGAGCAGCAGAACTACAAAAAAAAAAATTCCTAACCAGAGGAAGTTCAGCCAATGTAGCTTCTCTTACCCTAGAAGCATCACAGTGAAAGCAGCTTTGCTCGACAGCTATCTTCCCCATTCAGAACTGCTGGAAGTTCTACGGTTAAGAATCTGATGTAATAATAGGAAGTGCCTTTGAAAAGAATGCAGTTCTTTTCTTGAATGGTGCTGATTCCCAAGACTCCTTTCAGTCTGGTTTCTGATTCAGTTTTGCTTTGCTCACGCTTAAGATGCGTTTGGAAATGAACAGGGAGACCACAGTCCTGTTGGTTCTCCTTGAACATCTAGCGCCTTTGGACACCATGAACTCGTCAGGTCCTTTTTAACATTTTGAGAGGACCAGGAACTGACTGTTCCTTTCTCATTATACCTGTGACAGTATCAATTCTCCTCAAAGGGAAAAATAATAGCTATTTATATCATCTTTTCAAAAATGAATCTGTATTTGACATCAGAATTTATGTCAGCTAAGTGTTGAGATGTTTACATCCTGAAAATGGAAAGCACACACAAACCTCCTACTCTCCTTTGGATTCACATACAAGTTTCAGCACTTCTACAAAAGAGATCCTCTTATTGTTTAGTGAGTTTGGGCCTCAAATTAACTGGCGAGTATTCCTTTCTGCTAGCAGCTGGATTTAAGGGCTCCATCACCCTACCCTCCATCCATGCTCAGCCAAGCAATTGGTCTGCCTGGAAGTGTCCTGAAGAGGATGAAGGAAGGAGAGAATGGACCACATGCTGAATAAATCCACAGGAAATGCAACTAAAAGATCAGAACCACCTGCTGAAGTCAGTGGCCCAATAAATGGAGCATGAGGCAAACTCAAAAGTAACTGACATCACTCCCAGTTCTGGGGTTATATTTACATTGACTTGTGTTTCTGCCTAGGAAGAAGGATCTGGTAATTTCAAGCAGTGGAATATAACATTGTGTCACCGTTGAAGTAGTCCCTTCCATATTCCAAATTTCCGCCTGGCCACCACGACCCCATGGCCAGAGCACAGTGTTTTTCTGGATAATTATGCTGAGATGGGAGTCAGAAAGGGCATTGTTTTCAGAGTTCTGGTTCTTCATAGTGGGTACAGTCTAGGAGAACACTGCTCTATCCTTGGCCATTGGCTAGTGGGGTACCTCAGGACTTCATTTACACACAACTACAAGGAGAAGTCCTTGGGAGATTTATGGTGAATTGTCACTAGTATGTTGGCAATACTCAGTTCTTCCCTTCTTTCTCTGAAATTCCAAGGAAGCAGTGCAGGTTCTGCACAAATGCTTGGAGTCAGCGAAAAACAATCAAATTGAAACATAAACCAGACAAGATGAAAATTATTGTTGATTGAGTACATGTCTGACTCAGTAGGCATACAGCCTCTGAAAAGATTTGTCATAAATGCAACTATTACATTTTGAGTACAGACATTCACACACACACATACACAATATGAAAGAAATGTGCGGAGAACAGTTGTTTTTACAAGGGAGGCTAAAATTTCCCGTTAACATCTTTCTCAAACATTCAAAGAAAGAAAACAGATTATTTCATGTTTGAGAACTCTTGTTGTCTTCATAAAGACAAAACACAGATGCATGACACCCACCCACACACGCCAAGAAATTCCAGTATGAGTTTATAAAAGAGTTTTGGGGCACATGTTGCAATCCTGAATGTGAACAGGCATTCATTCCTAAGAAGCACAGAGGGCAGAAATCAGTTTCAAAGGCCACCTTAAGTAAAGTAACATATTTAAAAAGCTGCGTTGTTTGGCCTTTATTTGTCATCATAGGTGAAATCAAATGGAGGTGCCATTGGCTGCTCTTGGTCACAGCACCATACTTGTGCAGTAAAACAGAGAAAAGAAACATTGAGTGCCATCTTAAGCAAAGGTGCAACCTTCTAAGCTCATTGACTTCAGCAGAGATAGAAGGCTGTAACTGCTGTTTGAAGTCTTGATTCCACACTGAGGCCATGTACTTCAGCCAGATTTCTTAAACACTGTGTGATGCTTCAAGCAGCTGCTCAGAAGAGAATTAAGTTGATTATCTCAGAGACTTGCCTTTAAGAACAACCCCTGCTGCTTAAATGCCCTTAAATGGCTTTTCTGTCTCTTCTCTTCCCTGGCCCTGGTTAACTGTGGAATGTTTTTTAACTATAAATCACATGCTGTTCTTCCCATCACTGGAAAGTTTAACAGGCTTTTTCTGTAGAGCAAATATTTAATATACCTGTGATTCAGGCTTTTAAAAAGCCCATTTATAACCTAGCCTTCATTCACCAAGCCGGCATCTTCACCTCTTCTGGTCCCTTTCACGATTTGATGTATTCATTAGGCTAGATATAAAATCCACTATTTATGGTCAGTTTAAAAGTTCTGTGATTATTAAAACACTCCATATTTAGAAATACAAGGTACTAAATAAAACTCTTACCGTTAAGCTAAGGTGCTTCACTTTGAGGAAAGTGCTTCTGCTGGCATAACAGATCTGCAAGATCCAACATGTTGTTCTCTACAAATATAATTGTCTCCTTCCACATCTCCGTAATATTCTTTGCAATGGACAACTAGCCTTGCTGATGACATGGTCCAATCCAGGTATGTCTATTCTACTTCAGAAATGCTCCCTCAAAACTAAAGCAAGAGCATCTTCAACCATAATCGTATCAGTAAACCCAGAATTCCCTCCATGCCTTTTCCCACAAGATCCAAAGTACTATTTTGGTGCAGCCAAGATATCCATCAAGGGACTGCAGTTAAAAGGAATCTATCAACAAATCTGCTTCAGGCTGTTATTTGAGGGATTTGGGGTCCAGGCTTTTCATAGTTTTGTGAAAACACTTTTGAGTGTTGAGAGATATTTTCAGTGGTTATTCCTTGGAGATGAACGCTCTCTCTTGGAAGGTCTTTACACTTGCACATCTTCTAGAGATACGGATGCTTGCTACTTTTGTCTCAACATTTGAACAGCTGTAAAGAGAAAACTGAACCTACCATACCCTTACCATATCCCTACAACAGGTAGGCAGGCCTGAACAATTCAAATTCATGTTTTCTACACTAAATGTGTTTGGAGATTCTAAAAGAGAGGGGTGGTGGCAGCACACAAACCATACCCCTTTGTACAACCTCTATAGCAGAAGATTAGAGTTAGCTTTATATTTATATTTTTAGAAAGCAAATGCTCTTCTAATTTTTGTAAACTATTAGAAGATATTTTGAAGTGGATATAATTTTAAATTAAAGATCTAAGAAGCCAAGAGGAATATATTACGCTTTGCACACTTCACAGAAATCATTACACTTCTCAGTGATCCTTACAAAAACCTGTAAAAGGAGGCCTGTATTATAAGCCCCACAAGTGTGAGGATATGGTTGAGAGAGGGTGGCTTCCCTAAGACCACCTATGGAGCTCCTGGAATACTTGGCTTTAAAAAAACACCTTGAATTATTTTGTCAGCAAGATACAGACTATTTGTAATATTTGTTTTTCCATCATAAACGAAGAAAATGAAGAAAGACATTCAGGATTCTCGATGGGATCCATGACTCAATCAAAAAATTTCATGGATAGAATATCATTTCTTCCCGTGAGAGCACAATTAATAGCACAAACTTTTAAGACATGGTCTTGAAAGGCAAACAGGAGCAGCCAACCTATACTTAAGAAGACCGGGAATTATGCTACCTTTGTAAACTGAATGATACATAGAACAATTAAACGTGCCTGGAAAGGGAGCAGCTTTTCCCTTTTTAATTTTTTTTTCTTTTATATACAGAATAGTAACCCTTTAATTAGTGTCAGACAAAATGTTTACACAAATGGTCCATCTACCACATCTAAACGATTGCTCTCAGCATAGGGATCCCATTTCCTTGATGGGGACAGGGGAATCCCCCCATCCCCAGGTTTGTGCCCCAGGGGACCCAGAAACCCTGCCTTAGCACCAAACCCCCACCCTCAAGAAACTGAGGAGCAAGAGAAAAAAAATGGCTGGAAAATGGCTTCCATAGTGAAGCTCTAGGAATTTCCCCAACTCTCTATGGTCGATAGCACAAAGATTAGGAGAAATTCCTAGAGTGTCACCCAGAAGTGACATCATATCTTCCACAAACTCCATCCTCCCCAGGAACTGCCCTCAGAATCTCCTAATATTTGCCGAGACGTTGCTGGCAACCCTAACAACTACACCAGACAAGAGAAAGACTTATTGGAAGGACCCTGTATCATGAAAAGGCATGGGAATAGGCCTCATAGGGCATGCTCCCAGTGCAGCATGACAATATCACTCTCAGGAATGACATCATCGCACAGGCCCCAGGAGTGCTCCCGCACTTTATGCCAAGCCGATTTTGGCCCCAAACGGGCTGACATGAAATGAGGCATTCATTAATGGCTCAAGAGATTGTATTATATGTTGGAATCCGGAAAGGGAGGGTTACCATCTGCCTGCCCCAGTACATGCTTGCCCACTAATCCACTAACTTTCCTGCTGCTGCTGATTGTGAATGCATGTGGGGAACTGCATCCAAATCTGAAAATGGGCGACATTCTAGGAATCCTCCCCTCCAAATCTCTATGGTCTTTATCATAGAGTTTAGGGATATTTACAGAGCACTGCCCAGAAATGATGTTACTTTTAGATTAAGGTGCAATACTTCACCCCTACTTTTTGACCCAAGAATGATCAGCAGGTTTGGCAGCTTTCAGGGAAGGGGACCCATCCTACAGGTTTGTATTAATCCCCAAAGCAAGGACGGTCTGGCCTGGCTTTCCTCCCATTATGACACAGGCACATCTTTACTATGCAATAGCTTGTCCTCCATGACTCCTGAAACAACACTGACCGTAACTTTTTTCATTTTTGGAAAACTTGAGAACATTTGACAGAAAGTTCAAAGTCGCAATAGACCTTGTGATACTTTCTGTACAATAGCTACAAGTCAAATACATTCATCAATTCTGAGCATCTTGGTTAGTGGTTGTGTGGGGGATGGGGAGGAGAAGTGGCATACAGCTGTTTTGTTTTTCGACAATCAAAAGACAATTAATAGCCACAGTCTAGGTCTCATTGCATAATGTGAAAACATGGCAGTTTCTGGTTGAAAAACATAATTGTACTGTATTTTTATACTTCGTTCCAAATGATACTCATAGCATGTGAAATGTCAGGTTGGACACAAGATGCTGCTTTAGTATTAATGCATAGGAGAGAGAAATGAACCCTTAAGAATGCTAGTGAAAATATATGCCCTTCTACACTAAAGGAATTTTAAAGGGCATCCATTAAATCTTTCCAAAAGGCATAAAGTGAGGCAAAATAAGGAAAGTGATTTAGCACAAACACAGGAAAATAGGGACATAGCTGGAAAATAGAGTATGTATAAGCAATTCCCATGGTCGCTTCTCATTCTGTTTCTCTTTTGATGTGCTGACTCAGCAAAAGGAGAAAGAAGGAGGCTGAATCATATGACTCTGTTACAGCGCAACCCAAGGCAGCATTACTCCAATCTAAGCCCACTGGGGTGGATCTAACCATCCTCTAAGAGTCTTTCTACACAAGACATCTGACACATGAAATACGTTGGGAGATGCAATGTTAGCCAGGAAGGGTAGTTTAAAAAGACAGAGCCGGTGGCAGGGCAAAGGCTTTGCTACACACTGGAGCTGTGTGAAGGGGCTGTGAAATGCCAGAAGGGAAACTTCAGCCCATTATAACCTCTCCAGGTCCAAGTCCAGCTCTGGAAGGCAGCTCCAGCCCATATCCATTCCTCGCTGCACTCTGACTGCAATCCCACAGAGTTTTAGACTGGAGAGATGAAATTAGCAAACTCTCTGAGGAGCGATCTGCACCAGCTCTGTCTTTTTAAACTATGCTTCCCAGCTAACATTGTGTCTCCCTACACTAGATGAACATGCACCAAGGCATCTCGTGTAGAGAGACTCTGAAAAGCCTTCTTCCAACAGGAGTATCTCTTCCTCCAACAGCAGAGTCACTTAAGTTGGAGGAAAGCTTCTTAGACAGGAGGAATTCAAGCTTGAGCTAAAAGTAAATGAATAATGAATGTTCAACGGAGAGATAGTATAGGGACAGGATCCGACTCACTGATTTCAACTCTACATAGTGCTGTACTGTCAGATTATTGGATGAGAATTCTTTGCAATCAACTCAGACTACCCTCTCCCACAGTTCTCTTTGTCAGATGCATCTGATGGGGAGAGCTGTGGTTATCGAAGGCTTATACTACATAGGAATTGGATGGTCTAGCTTACTGCTGCAAACTAACGGGGCAAACTCCCTTGAAGCCTCACTCAAGCCAACTGACCCCAAAAGGACACCAAAAGGAGATGTTTACATTTACTAGCAAAGGAATGTTTTGATTGCACCCTCCCTCTCGCCCCCCCCCTAACTGCATCTTCTCTCTCCTCCCCTCCTCTTCTATATTTGACCAGTTTCTGTACCATGCATCTGACAAAGAGAACTTGATTCTTGAAAGCTTATGCTACAATAAAATTGGTTAGTCTTAAAGGTGCCACTGGCCTCTTTTTGATTTTCCCATATGGAAAGTGAGAGTTCTCAAGACATCCCATGTAGTAAAAATATCTGAACCATTGAGTGCAAGGTAAGCAAACCCCAGAAAGATACCAAAAACAAGTCCCTAAACTCTCCTAGAGGTTTCTTCCACATTATATTCACTCTGTTATATACCTCTGTAGCAGCATTAGCAATTCATTCTCTGACATGTCACAGGATTCAGAGAGTTCTAAAATTTAAGAATTCTGTTGTGCTATATAATCTAATTGGAATAGAACGGCCACTGTAAGAATCAATCAAGAAAAGGACTATTTCGTTTTTGAGTTAGCTTGATGTGGGTTTTTTTTAGCAATATCTATCCTGCTAAATACGTCATAAATCCCTAAATGCATAATTTTTGAGGAGGTGAGGCTAGAATAAATGGATAATTAAAGAGACAAGCAGAGATTTTTTTAAAAGCCACTCATATAAACAAGGGAAAGACTTTACAGCAGGGGGTACAATCCAATAAAATGAAATTACAACTAACTCTCATTTGTTTCCATATGAATGAAATCTTGCAACTGATCTCCAGACAACAGAAATCAGTTCCCCTGGAGAAAAATGTTTGCTTTGGAGGGTGGAGTCTATGGCATTGAACTCTGCTGCGGTTCCTCCCCTCCCCCAGCATTTATAAATCTGCACCCAATTTAGGATGAAACCTAGCAGGCATAACCGGCAAACTAAAAAGAACAGGATCTTTTATTTCATTATCAATTGAAAAGATAGATTAGAAATGTATGTATTTATGTTCAGCACAGAAAAGAATTTCCCACCTTCCTGTTTCTACCTGGGCCATTTCCAGACGGCTTACCTGGCATGACATCGCGCAAAACTCGCGCGAGAAAACGCAATATTTCGCGTTTTCACCACAAGATGGCGCAACGTTCCGGAGCCAGGTAAGCCGTCTGGAAACGGCCCTGATCTGGTCCAGTTGCTGATACTTACTGAATCTCAACCTAATGCCAGACATAATCTGTCAATTGTATTTATTTGGCTACTTTCTCTTCTCCATTTGTGTGATTTATTTATCTAACTTCCTTAGAAAACGGGTCTCACCATTTTGCTAGTATTATGCACTGAACATCTGGAGTCAGTGGCTTGCTAATAACATTTACCTACTATCAACATATCTAATTCTCAACATAGTCCCTTCTGTGGATACTTAAATCCAGAAAGTGGGGTCATGGACAGACAAGTCTTTCTATAAACCTCAGAAAAGCCTCAGATTTGCAGAAAAATCTGAATTCTGACACACACACACACACACACACACACACACACAAACATACTGGTTGGTTAAAAAAATCCAAAATGATAGACACAGCACCTGTAGCTTTAAGAAACTATGCTGTCAGTGACTGTTACTAGGTAACCACAACAGTATTGCCAGCCTTCAAGCCTTGGTTTCTTTCAGGGGGAAGAGGGAGGGCCATTTCCATGGTTGTTTTGAGGGAAGACTCATGGGGGCCAGGCCTATCATCAACCATCAGGTAACCTGCTACCAAGCAATTAGCTTGACTCACCACAAATGGCTGTCTGCAATAATTCAACAGCAGCCACTCCACAAAACCCAGTATGGTGTCATGGATAGAGTTTCAAACCCAGATTCCAATCCCCACTGTCATGAAGCTTTCCAGGTGACCTTGGGCCAGTCACTCTCTCAGGGTAACCTACCTCACAGAGTTATTGTGAGGATAAAATGGAGAATAAAATTATGTAAGCCATTTTGGGTCTCCATTGGAGTGAACAGTAAGGTATATATGAAGCAAATAAATAAAAAATGTAGCTGGATGGGGGAGGGGCAAACCAAGGGTGGGAGGCAGCAGGAACTTACCTTCCATGACCACCAATCATGCCAGGAAATCATGACATTTGCCAACACGACAAGAAAGATATGGGTCATATTAGGGAACAATTTGTTAAAAGCTACTCATTTGGCTGCAATTTTTACTGCATCACACACACCCCAAAGCGACTTGTAGCTTCCGCATCACATTGGGAAATGACATCATTTTCCAGCACAATGTGAAAGCATGTGCTTTGCAGGTGTGCCTTCCCTGTTGCCTTTCCCCCCTGCCAGCAAGGTGCTGGGAGGTGGAGGAGGGCAGGGGCTTGGAGAAAGGGAAGGAAACAGGGGAAGTCGAGGATATAGGGGATGTCAGGAATAAATAGTGTAGGAAGCAAGACACAGGGCAAAGGCAAAGTAAGGTGCTCCCTGCAAATCCACGCAACTTAGTCCAGGCCAGCAGCCCAGCTGACATTGAGCAACTTGGCCAGCCTTTTCCTGGGGAGAGGCTGCCAGGAAGAGGGAAGGAGGGAAAGCTGAAAACAGGGGAGCAGATAAAGGTAGGTCGGCTGGTGGGTGAGAAGGAGGGAAGGAAGCAGGAAAAGAGGAGAGGTTACGGAGGCTTTCAGGACAAGGAAAGAGAAAATAGTGGGGGAGGAGAAACTGAGATGCCCCCTGCAAGACCTTATGGGTTGCTTGCTTGTTTATATCTAAATGTGAAGTAAGTTTTCTGGATTAAAGCAGATTTTAAAAAGAAATACAGTCAATTTAATGTGAAGTAACTGACATAATTGCCTATGACAAAAAAAGGCATAAAACGTTGGTTTGAAATGTCATCGTCTAAGACACGAACAGACAGAAAGTAGGCCACGATCCACTAGTGGACCACTGACTAATTTTAGTGGACCACCAAATGTCTGCCATTTGCTAAGACTTCAGCCAAGGAATTAGGCAGACTGTGATCTGACCCAGCAATCTGCTTCTTCTGTTTTTAAGCTAGAGGGCAGATTCAGGAAGATCACTTAACACAACAGTCATGCTTTCTCCTAATGAAGAGATGCTGAGTATAAGCACGTATGGGTGGCCCATAGAGATTTGTGTTTGTGTGGCGTGTTTTTAAAGCAACTCTGTGTTCCCCCCATGAATCAGTTGGTTTAGTTCAGGAAGGGCAGAGTCAGTGAATGGAGGTTAGCAGCAAAGGTTGTGTGTACGCTGGAGAGCTAGAGAAGATTACCTGGGCTCCCATCACCTTTTATAAGGGCTATATTTCTAAATTGAAGATGATAGCCTGGTTTCTGTGATGTCTAGTTTAGCCAAGTGGGTGTAGCCAATGGGCTAGCTATAACAAAGTTGTTGCCATTGAGTGGTAAGACTTCCATCACTGGTAAGACTTGAGCTGTAAGACTTCATCTTTACTTTAAAGCAGAGACCATGTCTGTCTCTTATAGCTTTTGAAGGGAGTGATATAGGCTGAATCCACACGTACCTGCATAGTGCTAAACTATCGGAATGCCATTGTCTTCCTGGAGTGGCATCGTGGCGTTATGACATCAGAAATCGTGCTAGGAAGATGCTGGCATCCTGATAGTTTAGCGCTATGCCGGTACGTGTGGATTCAGCCATAGTCGGTTGAACTGGATTAAGATTTGCTAAATTCATAGAGGCCTGTTCTCATTTTGGTGTCTCACAGATTCTAATATACACAAAGGGAAGCCAGTGCTGATGCTAAAAGCTTTTCTCCCAAAGAAAATAGCTGTAGTAGATTGGTTAAGTGGCTGAGCTACGAATCTGCACTCTGCTGGTTCGACTCCCACTAATGCCCTGAACTCTGCAAGTGGCCTTGGGTAAGCCACCCGTCTCAACCCCCACAACCCAGTTGTATTGTAGGGATAATAATAGCACTGATTTTGTTCACCGCTCTGAGTGGGGCACTAATCTGTCCAGAAGGGAGGTACATAAGCACACTGTTATTGCTAGCAGCAGCCAAGGTCTGACCTCTATGAAGATTTTTTTGTGAAGATTTTTTTTTAATCCACAAAATGGTAAACTTGAGGAGGGGGCAACCAGGTTTGCACAGAAATATGAATGGTTTTTTTTTTAAAAAAAGGGATAAAACCCCTCAAATGTTAAAAGTGGTCTGTGCATATGCAGACATTGAGGGAAAAAACTCTGGGGAAATTAAATAGAGGCAAACAGCTGACCCCCCCCCTTTCCCAGTGCAACTATCATCCATACTGGGGGAATGTCATCCATACTGGAGGTGGTCTCTTAGGACTGTTTACTTTCAGCTAAACTACAAGTTTGGGCCGCTTATCTTGGACCATCATGCATAGAGTTGCCCAGAATTAAAATTACTTCAGAGAAGAAAGATTGCTGCAAATGATATAACTGAAAAGAATCTCATTCTAATAGTAAACAAAGCAGGCTGATCATTTCTGCATTGGATAGAACTCCTTTTGAGGGCTAGAAATAACTTTAATGGTGTTAAAGGAAATTGTTCTCTCTTCAA
Organism: Eublepharis macularius; assembly: GCF_028583425.1. Classification (NCBI taxonomy): domain Eukaryota; kingdom Metazoa; phylum Chordata; class Lepidosauria; order Squamata; family Eublepharidae; genus Eublepharis; species Eublepharis macularius. The sequence continues at coordinate 121,539,014 of NC_072795.1, read as the reverse complement.
TCTTCCTTTTTAAAATCTTTCCAGAAAGGAGGCAACTCTGAGAAGCTTCTTTCCGAGGTCACCACAGAAATTAGATTTGGGTCCAAAGTCCTGAACTTCAGATCTAGGCAGCAGTAGTGCCTGCCATAAAGAGGCAAAGGTTTAGCTAGAAAGAGGGCAGCACTGGGAAAGGCTATTATTTCTTCCATGCTGTTAAATAAGCCACACTGCTAGAAGCCAAACAGAGAGAAACATGATTACACACACTCCTCAGTGTAAAGGCAGGCAGAGTCGGGGGGCATATGCCCATCTGTTTCCCCTCTAGATAACCAGCAGTATTTTAATATATGTGCACTGCATTCAATAACACCAGAAACATAGTGGTAAACAATGACTTAGGACCAAAGCATACAAGATGCTAGAGATATGATCAGAGGTCTCTCAGGGTCTTTAACATACAGAAGGGGTGATGGGGGGAATAACCCTTCCACCCAGAGGTGTTTCACCAAGAGATATTGCCCCCCTACACACAGAGAAACTAAACGAGCAAACTTCTGTTGACTTGGAAAGAAACCAGAGGGTGAACAGGGATCTATTTTAAATTTTAAAATGGAGCATGAGGGCAAGGAAAGGGCAGGTTCTTATCTCTAAATCAGTGGTATTCAACATTTCTAGACACAGGACCCACCTTTAACACTCAGATGATGGCACAGGGCTGATGGCCAGGCTACAGGTGACGAATGACACAGGTTGGACACTTGTCAGCTTCCCTCAAGTTTTGATGGGAAAAGTAGGCAGCTTGGCGGAATGTTGGACAAGTGACAATTGAAAAGTCCATTGGACAGCAGTCGGAGAGCCAAGCTGTAAGACGAGGATGCCTACATTTCCCATCAAAACTTGAGGGAAGCTGACAAGGGTCCAACCTGTGTCATTTGTCACTTGTAGCTTGGCCCTCAGTGAGTTACAACCACAGGGCATGAGCTTCACATGACAGGAAGAGGCAGGGCTAAATCATGACCACAGGGGAGGGAGTGGCTTTACACTGCAAGTGGTGGGGGGAGGGGCTTGGCCAGGAGAAGAGGGAAATCAAAGGAGAGCTTTTGCAGGGAGGGAAAGGAGGACTTCTGAACCCACCTGTACATAAAAAGAATCCTCCTCATTATGGCGTAATCTCTCCTTGCCTGTCCTGCAGCTCTGTCTGTATGCAAAGAGGCATCAGGCATGATACCTTTCCTCTCTGTACATAATACACTCACAGCAGATCCTGTAGAGGCATGCTAACCAGTTGGTGGACCTCTGTGACTACTTATTTGAATGGTCTGGTAATACAGAGCTGCTGTAGCACAGTGCTTAAGTGGTTCGGCTGTGAATCAGCACTCTACTGGTTTGAATCCCACCACTGCCATGAGCTCAGTAGGTGGCCTTGGGTAAGCCACTCCTCTCAGGCCCAGCTCCCCAGCTGCACTGTGAGGATAATAATAGTTGTTCACTGCTCTGGGTAAGGCACTAATCTGTCTAGGAGAACAGTATATAAGCACATTATTATGAGAGCCAGTTTGGTGCAGTGGTTAAGTGCGACAGGACTGTAATCTGGAGAACCGGGTTTGATTCCCCACTCTTCCACTTGAAGCCAGCTGGGTGACCTTGGGTCAGTCACAGCTTCTAGGAGCTCTCTCAGCCCCATCCACCTCACAGGGTGTTTGTTGTGGGGATAATATGTCAACTGCTCTGAGTAAGCATTACGTTGTCCTGAAGGGTGGTATATATATCAAATGTTATTATTATTATATTATCATAGGGCACCTAAAGGATCACCTGTTTTCATATGAGCCTGTCCTTGCATTGATGTCAATCACTGCAGGCCCTGCTTCATGAACTAAGTGACCACTTAGGGCAGGGCCTTTTCCTTGTGGGGCCCCAGTTATGGGATGACCTCTCCGTACCCCTCTGCCTGGTGCTACCAGGTGAAAATTTTTCCCCAGAAATTTTTTTCTAAAGAGAAGTTTTAACTTTAAGATTGTTCTGCGTTGCCCTTCACTCCTTCTGTTGATCAAGGTTAATTACTAGGTATAATGGGGTTTAAATATTTAGTTGATGCAGTTGATGCTGTTTAATATTTTAATATATGAAATGGGTTTTTATTTATTCTGTGGCTGACTTTGTTGTGATGCTTTTCGGGTGTTCTTTTAACTTATTATTATTTGCATTTGTATTGGTCTTGTAGTTAAATTGTTAATGGTTGTATGTTTCAGCAACATAAACTACCTCATAATTTTTTTAAATTGAGAGTGTATTATATAAATGCATTAAATAAATATCTATAGAGCCTGGTAAATAAATATCTATAGATCCAGGCATAGCAACATGTTTCCAATTTGCTGATCCCCAAAAGGCGGTGTGTGTGTGACATGCAATATGTTTGCACAACAAGGCCCATTTCATGGAATGACAAGGAGTCACCATGGACAAAAGCAAGCCAAATAACAGTGTTCATAAGGAATTCTCAGCTCAGCCTGAACATTTTGGATGTGCTTGCCTATGCAAAGTGTTTCCTGTGGTGATGTGTACGTGGCTCCCTCTCCGTAATGTCATAGCTGACTCTTTAGAGAATATTTTGCTCACCCACATGGAAACAAAACTGAATTATGCAGGAGGGCTTTTATGCACAGGTAATAGGACTATACTCTAAAGAAATATTTTTCAGAAGGACATTTTAGTAAATGGATAGGAACTGTGCTCTGTACCACAGTGTCTAGTACATACTGTCTCCTGCTGTAAGTATGACCCTATGTAATTCCTGCATCATTTGATATGTTCTGTTAATGCTCTTATGCTTTGTTTCAGCTTAGTTTTTGCTTAGATTTCCACTCATTTTCAGATTTCTGCAATCCAAACTTCTATTGTATTGTTTATTGGAGGTCATATTCCTGTTGATTTTAATTGTGTGTCACCTTGAGTCTCAGCGAAAAAGGCAGACTATGAATGACATAAATAAATAAAATCTTAGGGTATACCTGAATTGATTTCAGGTTTCTAGGTTCACTTTACAGACCATCCTCCTCTTTCGATCAATCAATTACTAACAAGCTCTTCTGCAAACTGAATACTATAGCATGAATGTCTATCCCAACTACAGATTTATTAATTAGGCTGAATTATTCCACACTCTCAAGCACTTTTCACAGACACCAAAAATAACTTTAGATAGCCAATTACATCCAGGTACAAGAGTAAGCAAGCCATTTCTAACCAATAAGCAAAAACTGGGATTCACTGCCACAGGAGGTGGTGGCAGCTTCAAGCACAGACAGCTTCAAGAGGGGATTGGATAAACATATGGAGAAGATGTCCATCAGTGGCTATTAGCCACAATGTATAGATGGAACTCTCTGTCTAGGGCAGTGATGCTCTGTATTCTTGGTGTTTGGGGGAGCAATCAGTGGGAGGTCTCCTACTGTCCCTTCCCCACTGGCAGACCTCCTGAGGACACCTGGTTTTTGGCCACTGTGTGACACAGAGTGTTGGACTGGATGGACCACTGGCCTGATCCAAAATGGCTTCTCTTATGTTCTTATGTTCTTAACACCATCAAGGCAGTTGGAAACACACATCTGTTGTGGGGGTACAGAAGCAAGAACACTAAATAATCATGTTCTTATCTCTCACATCCTCGGAGGAACACAGAGTGGCATACTTAGTTCTCTCTTCCTCAATCTTATCTTCACAAGAACCCTGAATCTTACCAGCCTTAGCCCAACATTCTAACCACTAAGACCACACTGCAGCTCCAGGGATTTCTGTGGTCTTCTGTACCAATCAACAGGCTTTTGTGGCAGAGATCCAAACAGCAAAGAAGGTCCCCATTCTATTCAGAAAACTGCTTCCAAACCTTGGGAGAACTTTTAATGTGGTCTCTGTCACAGCGCTAAGGCTGAGCTGAAATAACATTGAATGTGTTGCTTTCTTTACATGCTACAAAGACCCTTTGAAAAAAACCCTTTGAAGACACCTCCAAATGAACTGTTCAATCATCATACTATTGATGGCAAAGCCCTCTACTGCCTTTCCCCCTCCCCTTTTCTTCCTACCAACATGACATCAGAGTAAGAGCAGGAAAAATTGCTCTCACTCTGGTCTGGCTTCATGACAGTGTTATAGGTTGGCTGCCCAGTGGCAAGGTTTTCCACCTTCACAAATCCAGAGAGTATCATGCAAAATGAGAGGAGGGGGAAATAATACAGGAAAAGTTCACTAGTACATTCAGCTGAGCCTTGCAAGGAGCTGCTATAAGAAATAAATACCTGTACAGAATACAGTTCAGAATCTAGGCTCTGCTTAGGAGTAACGTTGCAAGAGCTCACCTCTTGCTGTTCCTAATGACAAGCAGTTGGCAAGAGTCAGAATTCAAGAGGACCAAAAAGACAGTCTGCAAGAGACTGGGAAGCCTTCTAAGGATGTGCAGAATCTCATTTGGGGTTTTGTTTACCTATGACCTAATTAGAAGACCGGGCTCAGCCCCAGAACCAGTCTGCATTGCCAAGACCTTCATTGCCAAGATCTTCAGTATATGTAAAGTAATCATGAAGGCGAGACAGCTTCTAAAAATGGATGTAGTTTCCACACCACTGAGTCACCATGGCCATTAAACATACATCTGGGATTAAGGAGAAGGCATTCAACAGTTTTAAATGCTGGCTTGCTCCTCTAGCTCATGAAAGTAAGACTAAGCATCATGCAACTGGGCTCCTGGATCCCTTTCCATCCCATGCCTTGTCCTGTCTCAGCTGTCTGCATCAACCCCAGGCAGCCAACTTTATTCTTGCTGTCTTCTGGAAATGGAAGAAGCCTGGGCTCTTTCAATGGTCAACCAAATACAAAATGTGCTGTTCCAGGGTCATTCCACAACCCAAGTCATGCAGAAGTTGTATTGTGTTAGCTAATATCAAAAGTGAGTGATAATAACGTGAAAAGCAAAGTTAAGTAAGAAGTCCTGTGTCCTCCAGAAATCACAGCTCCCAGACTTACCTGGGCAGCTGGGGTTGCAGCGAGTGAGTAGCTGAGGGGCATGGAGCATAGTAGCTGCCATGTTTGTGGGCTTGCCCGGCTTCCCCTGCGCAGACCTGCAGCCAATAGGGTGGCTGGGACATTGCCCAGCAGGGGGGCCGGGCTCCGGACCAGAGGGATGCAGTCTTCCCTCTGCTCAGGCAGCATGAAATATAAGGGGCTGCTGGCCCAGCCTTCGCCATTCCGCTCTCGGCTTGCGATGCCCATCTGGCCCTCCCTAAATTTTGACTGCTTGGATTGCTGTTCAGGGGCTGTATTTCTGTTCATTGGTTCTACCTTCGTCATAGCTTGGCTGGCAGTATGGCATTGGGGTAGGATCCCTTTGGGGGGAGGCAGGGCCTGTATGCTCAGTCTCCCCAATAAGGGGATTCCCTTAAGGAATCTTGGGAGTGAGTTATGGTGGTGCATGCCCAGCTCGGGGGCTGCCGGGACATACTCACTCCCAAGTGGCAGGGGAATCACACAGGGGTGTACACCCACATGATCCCCCTTTTGCTGTCACTCCTTGGTTGCCCCCCCCCCGAGGCAGTCTGGGGGGCTGGTGAACATCAGCTGGCAGGCAGGTCAGCCAATGCTTGGGATCCAACCCCTATGCATCGCATCGCTAATGCTCCTCATAGTTGTAATTCAATAAAGTTGTGGCCATTTTTTACTCCAGACAAATGCATGTTGTGCTTTTCTTGCTGGGCTCCCTGCCCCTCAGTCACCATCATCGCTTTGCTGCAATCCCAGACCCTAATCACAAAAAGGGAATTATTTGTTGTGTGTGAAGCATTAATATGACACTCTTTGGCATTAGGGCTCTCTAATTCCCAGATCTGAGGACTTCCTCTAACTCCTTGTAGGCTTCTAATTGTAACAGAATGTAATTCTAAACCACAAAGCATGTACACACACTTATACACACACAAGGAAAATGTGTGTGTGTATGTAGTAACAGCTTACACTTTGTGTGCAAATTACAGTCACATACAACTGCACACTTCCAAATTTCCTTTTAGAAAAGTCCTATAACAATCTTTGGAGATCATTCTAGCCTTCCAGAAACCCTATTCCTATGTCTGCCTTGGTAAATTCAGGGATGGCCAGAGAGTAGCCTGTGGAGTTAGATCCATCCTGTGGAACATTTTCACCCGATCCCTAACTGCTCTACTGAATTTCCACCCACAAGTTTGATTTTTGGGAGAAAGAGAAATTTCACACTTTATTTCTTCCTAATACCATGTCAGAGTTGATGTACAGAGTAAATGAAGACCAAGAAAGGTTCCTGCCCATTGAGCTTACGATCTCCATTTTTTCAGAAAGTGAGATAGAAATGGGAGTGGAGGCGAAAGGCAGGTAAAGTAATGGGAGAAAAATCTGCACAAACCCAATTACTTTCATACCAGTGTCCTCATTGCTACACTGGCAGCATGGTTTAGTGGTCAGAGTTTCAGACTAGGATCTAGAAGACCCAGGTTCAAATCTCCACTCTGCCGTGAAAGTCTCTGTGTGACCTTGGACCAGTCCCACACACTCACTCAGCCCAACCTACCTTCACCGGGGTTGTTATGAAGATAAAGTGGAACAGAGGAAAACAATGTAAGCCACTTTTGATCCCCACTGGAGAGAAAGGCAGAGTGTAAATGTAAATAAATAAATTATAGTCAACTGTAAACCATATATGATTGGCTATTCTAGCGCATAACAATTCTTCTGGCCTGCAGGACATTGTCCATAGAAGAGAGTCATCTCCAGAAATGCAGAGTTTGATTATCCCTCAAGTTTCCTTGAATTGCAACTCTTTTCAGTATGAAGCTATTCTAGAAAACAAAATAAAAGGCAGATTTTAACCTTTGTTGCTTGGGTTTAGTCTTGCTTCATGGTGTGGGAGTGGATCCTGAAAAGGACCACTGAGGAAGGGGAACGATAGTTTGCGTGATCTTAATCAAGTAATTCCTGATTTGCTTCTCTAGTGTCCTAAAACCAAAGAGTTTATCAGTTCATTCTGTGTCACTTCCTCCACAACCAGAGCCAGTTTGGTGTAGTGGTTAACAGCGGCAGGACTCTAATCTGGGGAACCGGGTTTGATTCCCCACTCCTCCACCTGAAGCTAGCTGGGTGACTTTGGAGCAGTCGCAACTCTCTCAGAGCTCTCTCAGCCCCACCCACCTCACAGAGTGATTGTCGTGAGGATAATAACAACATACTTTGTAAACTGCTCTGAGTGGGTGTTAAGTTGTCCTGAAGGGTGGTACCTAAATCGAATGTTGTTGTTGCTGTTACTACTACTAGCACTACCACTACCACCACTACTGCTATTATTACTACTACAGGTGTGACCAAGAGAATCACACCTGATATTACTCATCACCATATTGTATTTGCTTAATATGTAACAATTAAACAAAATGTTGCTATCGAAAGGTCAAAGCTCCCTCCTTTCTTCCCCTTCTCGCTCACTCTCCCTCTGCATGAGGAGGCTGCACAGCCTCAAGGGGAAGCCATCTGTGAGGTTTTGTTAAGAATGATCATTTGCACAAAAGTAAGCAACAGTTTAGGCCATTCCCTCCACTTCATTCAGTGCCTAATTATTACTGCAAGCTTGAAAATAACAATAGCGAGAAAACACTGCGCCATGCAGTTCCAAACAGGTTGAAAGTATTTCATTTTGTTTGTTTTTTTAAACAAACAAACAGCAATTAGTTATGTTTTAGTGGATTTATTGAGAGAGGAGGGAATCTCTCCTCTCTTAAACCTGTTTTATTCTTACCCCATTTATATCAGTGTGGCAGCCACAAAGTGTGCAAGACTTCATGGAGTTCCAAGACACATTTATGAATATAAAACAATTTGCAAACAAACAAATAATGCAACCTGAGTGTTTATGATGAATGCTGAAGATCACGTTTCATTTAAAATATAACCTTTAGGCCATTATGACTGTATAATGTATGAAAATATAATAGAAAAAAAACTATCAATGATTTTCTTTAAAGCATCCAAGAGTAGGGTTTCTAACTGTCAGGGTTTGACCTGAAGTTTCAGGGTTTTATTAGAAGAGGAATGGAATCCCAAGAGGAAGGACAGGTTAACTTTCTGCTTGGCTTGATAACAGCTTTTGCAAATTCCCTCTGCTCCTGCATCTGTCCGCCTGCGCCCTGATCCATCTGGCACTGTGAGGTTCCACCCACTGGCCTGCACAAGTCTTAGTCCATCTTGTTCCCCCAGATTTGCCAGCCATCACCTCTTTATCAACAACGCTGCACCCCATGAGTCTCAAGAACTGAGGCTATACAGATGTGACAACCATGATTAAGACCTTCAAACCTTATATTATGCATTTCTAAACATGTATCAAAATTTACCACAGGCTGGATCAATATTTTGCTCACAACCTTCTCGAAAATAGTCCACTCACTATAGTTTGAAAGCCCTGGTTGTGATCGTTCAGAACACCACAGCAAGAAGGAATGTACTACAGCGAAGAAAGTAAAGCAGTTTTTAAAAGAGAACAGCAGAAGTCATCACAGCAATACAGTCCACATCAAAGGATTGCAAATATTTTAAGATGTACCTGTTGAAGGCCTGGCTGTATATAAAGCTTTTCTCCTGATATCACAAGCTATATGGTGATGTATCCAAGCAGGGCTTCTTCACTCCACTGTGTTGAATCTAATGACTCCCTTCCCATAAGCCTTTTTTCAACAGAGAAAGGTTTCTTATATTGCAGGAGGTTTCTCCATCACAGCAAGTCTTGGTGGAATGGAGAAACGGGACCCAACTTCATGGAAGGGGTTCCTGGATCCAATCCATACTCTTCAATAAGCAAGTTAGTTAATATCCTCAAACTCATGATACAGGAAAGGGGCAAAGATGTCTGAAATAATGCATGGTTATTGGTTGAATGACTGCTGATGTCATAAAGACACTGCTTTCTCCCTACTATTTACATGCCTAGTAACCACAGCACAATTCTCGAACACAGAAAGAGATACCCAACAGGGCTAAAGGGAAAAGAAATAGACCGCTGGGACCTGAGGTCCTAGGATAAAGGCAGCAGACCTAGGTGAGGTTCCCAACAAGTGGGGAAGAAAGGGGGAGCCAAGCCAGCAGTAAGCTACATTTCCAGCCTCAGTTTTCTCCTTGGTGTACTAGTTTTCTACAAGCTGGAAGTTCTTCATACGAAAGATTGTATGAGTTCCCCCATGTAGTCTGAAACAGTACAGCCCAGGCACAGGTTTACCACCTTGTTGAGAACTGGATTCTAGATGTGAGCAGAGAACAGATCAAAAAGCCATCCGACACATTCCATTAAATTCACGCCAGAATTATTAAGAAAAACCAACATGGAAGTCTTTGCTTATATGTTACTACCGATTTATCCAGAGTGTCCTACTGAGGATTTCCTCTAAAAATATCTTCCTACAGATGGTTTGACTGGAGCACACACGTGCTTAATTTATCTGTCAGAAAGGCTTCCTTTCAAAATTAACACTTCAGCCTTTATCATTTTGAGGCAATCCAGGACTAGGCATCATCAATCATTCTTGCTTTCTTATTTATTGGTCTTTTGTTCCGTTTCAAAAGTTTTGTGCAGTAATTTATGTGGGAAGTTTCGGCTTGTTCCTTTCTCCGTTCTGTTTCATCCTCTTGGGGAAAAATTTGCCATGTCAAATAGAAGTCCAGTTCTGCACCTGTGAGGGGAAGGAGCTCCAAATATTTAAGGGAGGAAGCAGAGATGAGTGTGTCACTCCTAGCTGTCAACTGCACTTGGAGTAGACAGAAGTCTATTGCTGGTTACACAATTTGTTTTCACAGATTAATGAACCAATGACTGTTAAAGCTACACTCTGAGTGCTAGAGAATTCATAGTATATTCAACAAAAAGGTGAGTTTCTCCTGTTTGAATAATACAGATATTTTCTTTTGAACATCATTCTAAACCAGTGGTCCCCAGCATGGAATTCATGCACATTAAGGCATCTGCTTATGCGTTTCCTGATGCCCACTTACTTCTTCCCCCCACAGCCAATCCATTTCAATGGACAAGAAAGTGCCTCAGAAGATCAGAGGAAGCACAACACTTGGGTCTACAGGAAGCACCCATCTGGAAACAAATGCCTTCATGATAGGAAGATACATGGCTTGGAATCTTCTAACATTTTATGGAACCTCCCAAAGTTTTCTAATTGGCCTCTACCCCCATGGCAGCCATTTTTTTTGTGGATACCGCTACCTGCTCAACAACTCTAAATTTCCCACAGCTTCAAAATGTAGGGGGGCCCTGCCCTAGGCACATAACCTGAGTATCAAAACCTAAGTATTGCGTAAACCCATGCCATAACTAGGCAACATTTTCAAGGGGACAAAATGTAATATTTTGAACAGGGTATTGAGGAACTGACGAAGCACTTGGCAGTGTTTTCTTTTTTTAGCCCTGATTTATAGGTCCTTCATTTAAACACCTAATTCTCCACTGGGAAAGCCCAAGTTTCTACTGTGATTTAGTCCAAGTTTTCCATATCCAGAAGCAACCTGCAACACAGAAGCCACTTGTTCTTGCTTTGAACAATGCCCACATTTTCTCCCTTCTCCATCTAGGATGATCACCTGCAAAACAGGATATCTCCAGGGAGAGAATTTCATCAGATGCAGCTGGCCAGGGGTGGCGCCAGGGTTTCTGGCGCCTGTGGCTGCCCCTATGTGCGCGCGCAAGTAGTGTGTGTGCGTGCCCCCCAGACTGCATGATGACATCACTGCGTGATGACGACATCACGCAACAAGCTGCCCCCATTGGCCGGCGGGTGGCTGGGACGGCGTGCAGAGGCTGTCTGTGCTCCCAGTCGGGCGCAGCAGGTGGCTGGGGAGGTTCTGCATGCTGCCCTGGACGCCTGCCATGCCTGGCCCATGGCTGCTGCACCCGGCTGGGGGGGTGTGTTGGTAGCAGTGGCAGCAGTGCAGGGCTGGCCAGCTGCAGCAGCTGCGGGCCAGGCTCACCAGCTCCGTGGCACGCACCTCTGCCCCCAGCACCCCCTCTGGCACCCCCTTCGGTGCCTCAGTGCCCGCAGTGCCTGCCTCACCGCCAGCCCTGCAGCTGGCTAAGCAGGGGTAAGAAGAACTACATCTGCTGGAAATCCTGCTTCTAAACAATGATTAAAAGAAAGAGAAGATTGGTTCCTTGTCTTTAAAAGAAAAAAAACTATGGTGTGCACTTCACATTGTGACACGTGCAACCCTCCAGTTAAAAATCAAGGATCTTGTTAGCATCTGACCATTCAGACTGACCCCTCTTGCCTCAATTTGGCACAGAACCACAGTGCTGCATGGGACACAGTGAGCCACGGAATCCAGTTACCCTGGCCAATAACCCTGTATGACCTATAAAAACTTTTGAAAAAAATCAGGATCTGCTGGTGATTACATAGTGCAGAAATACAAAAGCAAGTTCATAATGATATAAATAATAATATAAGTAACAATATAAATGTAATGAATAATAATGAAATATGAATAGATCACAGATAACATATTGAAATATAACAATATCTGTGAACATCAAAACCATTTAGCCACCAGCAATCAATCTCACAACATTGCCAAAGACTGAAACATCTAGAGAGATTAAGGTGGACTAGGATCTGGGAAACATGGGTTCAAATCCCCCTTCTGACATGAAGCTGGCTAGGTGGGTGACCTTGGGACAGATACACTGTCGGGGTGTGTGGAGAGGCATCACCTACTTCACAGGGTTGTTGTGAGAATAAAATGGGGTAAGGAGAACCAAGTACACTTCATTGAGCTCTGCGAAGGAAAGTTGCCAACTGACAGATGGGGCCTGGAAATCTCAGAATTACAACTCCAAACTACATCCTTTCAGATAAGTAGCTGTGTTGGTCTGCAGTAGAACAGCAGGATCTTAGTCCAGTGGCACTTTACAGACCAACAAGATTTTAATGTATAAGCTTTCAAGAGTCAAAGCTCCCTTCTTCAGATATAGGGAGTGAAGACCCCAGAGCCTTTATATCTCAGTCAGGAAGTACAGAAGGGCGTGAAGAAAAGACAGGAGTCAGGATGTACAGGTACAATGCAGCTTGATTAAAGGAGAAATTAGCATCTGTAGTGAGATAAGAATTCTATGTCTCTATTCAACCCCAAGGGATTCTGTTGTTCTGAACTTGTAAATGAACTCAAGTTCAGCAATATCATGTTGTAATCTGCCCTTGAAGGTTATTTGCTTGAGGACAGCCACTGTTCAGCCAGCAAAGAAATGTCCCAGAAGATTAAAATGTTCTCCCATTGGCTTTTTAGTACTGTGATTCTTCATATCAGATTTGTGTCCATTTATTCTTTTGCCTAGGAATTGACTGGTTTGTCCAATGTAGGGAGTGGAAGGGCATTCCTGTCACTTGATAGCATATATAACATTGGAAGATGAAAAAACGAATGCATCTGAGATGGTATAACTGGTGTTGTTCGGTCCATTGATTGCTTCGGAGTGAATAGGGGGACAGAGTTGAGTATCTCCACTCCTCCCTTTATCTGAAGAAGGGACCTTTGACGGAAACTCAAATCTTTAAAATCTTGTTGGGCTCTAAAGTGAATGGTCATGGACTCCAGTCCTGCTGTCCAAACTACATAAAACAGCTTCCCTGGAGAAAATGGCTGCTTCAGAGGGTTGACTCTATGGTATACCATAGATACTAGGTGAAATTTCTTCCCAAATTTTCCTTTCCACTGGCACCACCCCCAAATCTCCAGGAATCTCCCAGGCCTGAGTTGGCAACCCTAGAGAAAAGATAGGATTAAAAAAACACACTGGACCAATGGATCTTGAAGTATATCAGGCTATATATGCCTATGACAGTTCCAGACACCACACATTCTGCGTGAAGGAGCTCCTCACACAGCCCCATGGTGACCCATTCAATTACCGTATGAGTCCTACTTAGATTACGTCAAAACCTTGATCCCAAGCTTCCGCTTGTTATACTTGGACTCATTAATAATACCTGAAGATTGACAGATGCTAACCTTTTCCTCAAAATCAATAAAGGAATGAAATCCCACAGTCTTTGTATACTGCTCGGCCCATTGTTAAATTGTTTTATAACCAAGAAACTGTTTCGGTTGTTTAACCTTGAACGCCTTGTAGTTCTTTATTTTCAGCAACACTCCTCTGTACTGAGGAGATGAACAAGTGGAAAAGTGTATATAGGAGGCTTGTTCTTAGGCTGTCTCATATATGGAAAAGCTCCGCTGACTAATCCCCAGACCCACCTAGTTCGGCACTCTGACAAGATGCCTATCCCACTCCAAAGCAGAGCAAATGCCAAGCATCAGAAAATGCAGGGCTTCTTACCATTACCATCATCAAGGAAGAAAAAGTATTTTGTGGTTTGGCCTCTAGAGGGAGTCGTTTTCTATAGATATAATAGCAAAAATGAAGACTTGATAGTGAAAAATCTTTTTCCATTTTTTTAATTAGAATTTTTCTTTCAATTTTCTGAAAAAGAACAGAAAATTGCTTGTTTCTAGTAAGTAAATCCATACCATGCAAGGTTAACCTCCCACTAGAGGTGGGCATGGACCAAAAAAAGGACCAAAATTTAACACAGACCAGCCTGGTTTATCGTTTATGAACCGGTGGGTCATGGGACACCCATTTTTCATGGATGCCACGACTTTTGGCTGGTCCGTTGGTCCATTGGGTCGTGAATGCTGGAAACAGGCGCTTTCACTTGCTTCAGCTGGGACCTCTCCTGTCAGCTGAAGCAAACTGTGCAGCCCATGGAGGCTGCCGCAACCGGGCAAGCTCAAGCTGCCCAACTGCACCGCAGCCCCGGCTCCCTATCTTCACTCAGCCAGCTCCAGCCAAGGTGCCATGGAGGCTGCCATATGAACCTCCAAGCAGTGCAGAGGGCCCTTTAAACTCCCCTCTTGCTCCAGCCGTCTGGTGGAGCCTGCCAGCCAGCTGGAGCAACGGAGTGCCCCCCCCACACCGCTTGCAAGCGGTGTGGAGGGCCCTTTAAACTCCCCCCTTGCTCCAGCTAATGGCGGAGCCCGCCAGACAGCTGGAGCAATGGAACGCCCTCTGTGCCACAAATGGTGCAGATGGCCCTTTAAACAACCCCCTTGCTTCAGCTGACTGGCAGAGCCCACCAGCCAGCTAGAGCAATAGAGCACCCTCCACTCTGCTCGCAAGCATCATAGAGGGCCCTATAAACTCCCCCCTTGCTCCAGCTAACTGGAGCAAGGGGAGGTTAAAGCTCCCGTTTCCATGCCCCTTGTTTGCAAGCGGCACAGAAACCAGTGCTGATTGACCACAGATTGACCAGTTCGCGAACCGGGGTGGGTCCATAAAAAGTTCAGGGTCTGTGGTCCATGAAACGCGATGGCCTGATGGCCCATGGTTTTTTCTAGTCCGCGCCCACCTCTACTCCCCATACATGACAACCTTATCCAACAAGGATAAGATTAGATTAATGCTGGAATCTGCACATTGAGACTCCGATTCAAAAGCAACTTTCACTAAAGGGTAAAAAATGAAAATTAATTAAAAATGATGACAGTATCTGGCCTGGCATAATTCTGTGGAAAAATGTAAAAACATTATGGCTGTTTTCACACGTCTTTAAAATAACATGAATGGAGGCAGGCAGTGGCAGTATCAAGGTGACAATTCCTTCCTCTCACAATCTGTGGCCTCACAGGGGCCTGATAGGAGGCTCAAAGAAAACCCCGCAATGCCCAGGAAAAGCAATTGAGAGTACTTCCCGCTGGAACTCAGATTAAAAGTACCTGAAGGCTATGGTTTGCTCACCCCTCCCTTAACCACATCCCATTTGGAACTAGGAAGGAGACAGGGTTTGTTCCCACAGTTGTATTGTGACTCAGAGACTCCAGGATCTTTTTTGGAACCCATTTTTAGTCAAGATCTCATCTTCACACCTTCAGAAATGGGGCAGGACCAGTAGGAAGTACAAATTTTGCTTGCTAAGACCAATTGTATATGCCATTATCCACAACATTCAGAAGTCACAATTAAGGGAATAGATAAAACCATGCTTAATTGTGTCTTTCTAGCTTCGTTTCTCCATTTATCAACACCACCAAATGAAGACGTTGAATTGTTTTTGTTTATTTATATGGTAGCTCTCAATTTAAAAAAAAAATTCAAAACACTGTTTGGAGCTTTTCAAATCCCAGTGTTATTAAAACGTGAGTTAGGCACATAAAAATGCCAACAGCCCATAAAAATTTGGACAGATGGCAGCATTAAAGGTTTGATAGCAGTTTGGTTTTTATTTCAGGAGTGTAAGGGAAAAGATACCAGAAAAAAAGAGAGAGGGAGGGAAGGAGAGAGATGTGCCATAAATACATTTGTCCTTCATTCTCCCTAGAATGATGCTTGCGAGTGCCGCCTGCAAGCAGAAAAGGAATTACCACAAATGCACTGTGGGTGTGGCAATATCAGTGCAGAAGCAAAAGATTTAAAAAAATACAGGGGGGGGGCTGGATTAAGGGAAGCTGCAGTTACCATAGAAACCAACAAGACCAACTCAACACTGTGTACTTTGTAGCATCATCATCTTGTGGCTGATGAACCCCAACGGGAAGCATTGTTCATGTCCCTATGGAAACCTAGGCAATAGCCCACACTGTAGTCACGGGAGATGAAAGCAAACTGGAGGACACTTCTTCAGTTCAGCAATGAGCAATCTCTCACATTGAGAGCTACGGCAGATTAACACAGAGACAGAAAAAGCACATAAATCTTGCTCATCAACAGCACACCCAAGACAACAAAGGGCTCCATCTATGAATTAAACACAAGGAAAGAGGTACTGTTCACATGAGTTAATCTGCTTATGAACACCTAGGAAGTGCATTTATGTAGTCACTCCCCAGAGCACCTCCAGTACAAGGTTTAACAATCGCTCAACAACTGCTGGGTATATTCATTTTTCTGATGCACACTGCAACTATTGATCATCAGCTCCCATCTTCATTCTTTTATTTTTTAAAATTTATTTCATTTATACCCCACCTTTTTCCCCAACAGGGACCCAAAGTGGCTTCCATCATTCTTCTCTCCTCCATTTTATTCTCACAACAACCCTGAAATGTAGGTGAGGGTGAGAGTATGTGACTGGCCCAAGGTCACCCAGCCAGCTTCCATACAGAATGGAGATTTGAACTTGCATCTCCGTTCTGCTAGGCCTAGCTTACAAGGAGTATTTGGAACAGAGACCAGATACAGCCTTCTGGTAGGAAACAAGTTTAACAGTGTTTCAACCCTGCCCCCAACAGTCTGGTCTATCTCCTGCATAGTAGGAGATTAACCCTTAGTTTACCATGATACCCCACATCCTAGTTCTTGCCTGTGGTAATCTGCTAAACAGGAGCTCTTAACCAGCACCACATTCCATAGGAAAGCAACAAGTCATGCGCCACTTCAAGAGCTACAGTGCTGAACGGCATTAAACATTTTTAAAGATGATGCTAGCAGAAATGCAGCATACTGCTACCAGGTTACTACAGCTCAGTGCTATAGCAAGCCCCTCCGTACTATGCAATATGTAGTAATTCCCAAATCAGTTCTTCTACGAGTAAAATGCAGACACTAACTCACAAACAGCAACAAGGATATATATGAATTTACAGCTAGGGAAGTTAGGTATGTAGAAAAAGCATTGTTATGAAAACAAGCCACTCAGTTTGTTTGCTTTCTTACAGGATCCTGTCAAGCGAAAGCACCACTGGAACCAATCAGGTGGTCTCCTTTAGACAAGGGCAGATTTTGGATGATGCCTGTTGGAAAAGAGGGAAGTGTGCCTGGAGAGTCTTGCTTAAGTTTGCAATGTGCTCTCAAGCCTTGCTTATATTAACTGGTCCCCCGTGTACAGGTATCACCCTCTTTCCCCATGTGTTTTCAAAATGCATTTATTAGTCCCTGGGACCTATGGGAAACACCTCTCAATTCTTTTGTCCCTCAAAAGACAAACAGACTCCAAAAAGTGCTACTGGGGGGAAAAGGTGATTTAAAGTTTAAATCACCACAGGTGGTGGCCAACAGTGAGGATGAGGAGGCTCTGTGACCCTGTATCTTGTGAGATCCTATTTTTTTTCTTCCCTGAAAACTGGGGCCAGATTCTGAGAACTGACAGCCCTCGTCATATTGCGTAGGCCCAAGTCCAGAACACTGTTTTATTTTTGTTGTTGTTCTTGTTTTGGGGGGGGGAAGAAAGCGGGGGAAGGGGTGAATATGATATAATCAATAGCTAGGACACTCTCAGCAAAAATACAATATGGTTCAATGAAAACCGATACAATAGGGTATGGTAGTAGTAAATTTGAAAACTAGCATAAAGACAAGAACACAAAAATGAAACCTTTCTGAATAAGTAAATTGTCAAACTACCCAGCAGGAACATATCTACATCAGCAGACAGTACCCAATAGCCTAGTCTACAGTCCCCCTTTTTTTAAAGTTTTTTATTGGATGGGTTAACATATATCACTCATAACATTCAATTAACATCTCCATCCCATTTCAGTTCCCCCACCCATTCCCCCCTTTTTATAATAGACTTCCAACAGTTTTCCAACCCCCCCACTATTTAAATTGCAGTCTATCTGCTATCTCTTCTATTAAACTATTTTTAACAATAAAAATCCCTTATCTATCATTATCTATTGTTTAAATATTTCAGCTACCAGCAAAGAACTACCTTCCCCCTTTACAAGTTATCCAAAGACCAGATTTTCCCCTTCATGTCCCCCTTTCTTTCCATATAGTTCTTAAGTTTCTCCCAGTTCATTTAGCAGCAGCACAGCAACCTTTATTAGCATAAATAATACAGACAAAACAGAAGAAATGTCCAGTTCATAATAAATTCTTCTATATCTTGTTCTTTAAGTTTCCTTGTTAATTTGTCCATTTCTGCCATGTTCAATAACTTCTAGATCCAATCTTCCACCGATGGTATCTCTTGTGTCTTCCAAAGTTGTGCATATAACATCCTAGCTGCTGTCGCCTAGTCTACAGTCCCTGTCCTTTACCAAGGTATATCTCTTTGAGCTATGTCTTATGATAC
This sequence comes from Eublepharis macularius, assembly GCF_028583425.1. Taxonomy (NCBI): domain Eukaryota; kingdom Metazoa; phylum Chordata; class Lepidosauria; order Squamata; family Eublepharidae; genus Eublepharis; species Eublepharis macularius. Next base: position 121,520,892 of record NC_072795.1, on the reverse strand, counting down.
AACCCTATAATGTGATTAGAAAGTCCTCCTGAATAATTCAAGCTTGCATAGTTTGTGGAAAGCCAGGAGAGTGGGAGCTTTCCTGACCTTCTCAGGCAGGCCAATCCACAAGGTGGGGGCTACCACAAAGAACACGCATGTACAGGCAGTTCTTGATTTAGCCCAACTGTAGGGTGGTATCTGCAGAAGGCCCTGTTCAGATGAGTGAAGGCACCACAACGGAACACAGCGAGAGAGGCAGTTTTGCAGATACGAAGGGCCTTGGACACGAAGGGCTTTGAATGTAATAGTTATAACCTTGAATTGAGCCCAGTAATAGATGGGTAGCCAATGGAGTGACTGCAGAATGGGAGTGATATGCATGCTCTGTCTAGCTCCTGAAACTAAACAAGCTGCAACTTTTTGCACCAGCTGGAGTCTCCAGGTTGACTTTGAGGGGAGACCTATGTAGATTGTGCAGAATGTCTTTGATACAACTCTTCAGCCTTGGTTGCTTCCCTCAGAACTCCACATTTTATCCAAGCAGGAGCCATCAAACTTCCTATAATGTTTTGTTATGAATTTCCAAATTTGCCTCAGAATTTTGCTTTACACAAAGCTCTGTGACAACTCACGTGCCATCCCCTTAAGTTCTTGCAACTTTATTAGAGGAGCAGGAATGCACCAAGTCCTGATTGGGGATTAAGTTCCCTAAACATAAGTAAGACTACACTGACAGATCCCTCTTCTGCAAAATGGATTTCCTGGTTGCTTTTGAGACGTGGCTCCCTGGTAAGAGACAGCAGCTTGCAGGAGGCCACGTTGAAAGACAGGACTTTATTGTTACACTGATTTGCAGAATGACCTCACACATATCTCACTCCCCGCCCTGCAAAAAAGTGTCAAAGCAAAGAGTGAAGTCCACGCTCACTCAAAACTTCTGTGGAAAAAAAATGTGATTTTGTATTTTAGGGAGCTTTTAGAAAGTTTTTTCTAAATGTAAACATTGTTCTGCAGTTGTGGGTAGCATTAGCAGGGTAGAAATAAACTGCCAGTGGTATCGTCCCTAGATTGCAGATGCCAAAGCATGGCTGAGAAGTAATCATGTCCATATGGACCCTGTGTGGACCCAGTCCATGGTTATTATGCATTGCAGGCTAGGGTAGGGCGGGGCAGAGTATGAAAGAGTGTGGTTTCTGGCAACCCAACAGTGCAGACCACTCTTAATAAATTAATATTCTATCGCTCTAGACAGATGGAGATCTATTCTCAGATCAAGCCAGAAGCCTTGGGATGTGTTACTCTGCTCTTTCTGTCTGTCTTTCTTCGGGATGTAGGGTTGCCAACCTCCAAGTGGTAGCTGGAGATCTCCTGGAATTACAACTGATCTCCAGGCCAAAGAGATCAGTTCCTCTGCTTTAAAGGGTGGACTCTATGGCATTATATCATGTTGAGGACCCTCCCCTCCCCAAACCCCACCCGTCCCCAGGCTCTACCCCCAAAATCTCCAGGAATTTCTTAGTCTGGAGCTGGTAACCCTATCAGGATGTCACTTGGATCCTGCAGCACCCAATTCCAACCCACAGCCTGTAAACTGGATCTCTGCTACATCCGGCAGACCTGCTCCCCATGCCCTCCTGCTGCCTAGTGCTCCTTGTTGCTAAACATCCGATGTTCCAGACTGGTTACCCTGAGCCCTTGGCCAGCAACCGCATGGGTTTTAAACCCAACTGGAAGAGAACACCTGGCAATGTCTCTACACTGTGTGACTGTGCCCAGTAAAAAACATCTGCCATCCTGGGCGGGAGAGAGAGAAAAGAGAACACAGGCCAGCAACTGACCAATTAATGGTCAGCATTCAGGAAAATAAGGCCGGAGAACCAGAAAGGCTCAATGAGAACTGGAGTGTGGATGAGATGCCACCCTCAGAGCATTTCTATGTCAGAGACAGATGGAGCCACCCCAAAATTAATTGCAAGCCACCTTGGAGATCCTTCTGGAAAGGCAGGGTAGAAACTAAAACAATCAAAGAAATACTCTTTGAAATAAATGTCATCTTTTTATCTGTTAAATCTCCAGTGCAGATTTAAAAATCCACATGATAGGGCCAGTCACAGCTACTATTTAGGATTCTGCAAAATCCAACATTTGTTTTAAAAAAAAATCTCTCTGTGTGTAAAAACATTAAAAGCAATGTCTGAACATATGTAGAATCACCTTAAAATAGCCCAAGAGTTTGTGTGGTATTTTTGGTTGTCATAGCAATCCAAAATGGCACCTAATGTGGCAACAGCAGTCACCAATACCAAGAGGAGGAAAAAGTGAGGGGGGGGGGGAAGGAAGTGGAGGCAGCACTTGGGAAAAGAGGGTCTGGTGCAGGAAAGGGATTTCCCCTCCCCTGTAAGTTCTCCTCTTGATTTATTTTTTTCATAGATATATCTAATTTGTGTTTACTGAAAGATGTGGCACCTTGGCTCAAGACCCAAACTAGAGAGCTCACTTCCATCAGCAGGGTGGGGTGTACTCTGTGACCCTTCAAAGCAGGTAAATATTCCTGCAGGTCAGCAGAAAAAGTATCTGCAGGCTGGAATTTCCTAACGGAATCACAAAAACAGCAGCAGTTTCACAATATCGGCATAATAATTCTTAAAACCTTAATGTATTTTATGTAATGGAAAACAATATACTGAGCAGAGTAAAGAACGTGGGCGATCCTGATCTGTGACATGCTGTGATAGCTTTATAGCAAACTTTCGTTGTAAGCTCGCAACACATTGTAAGCATCACATGAAAAGTAGCCACTGTGTAAGCCAAGTTCAGTCTTCTGGAAACTCTGGAGGCTCCCCCTAGAGCTTGGCAGAGAAACCTAGAACCATTATTCACCTTTCTCTTTCCATTGTTTATGCTTATCTTAACTATCATTAGCAACTAATTGTTCCTGCCCCTCTGAATCCTTAGGGGAAATTAGCTGCTAAAGGAGAGGTAGAATAAGGAGAGAGAAAACAAAGGAGAGAAGGTAGAAGGTCCATTCAAGATTTTCTTGAGATATCTTAGTGGGATCTCTCAGAATTCTAAATAGCCCCAGCCTGGCCTACTTGTCACACAATAACAATCACATAATGCCACGGGAGTTCCCCAGGAAGTTGTGCCCAGGCACATGGTGAAAGTGATGCCATCCATACTAGGGGACCTTTTTACAGTGCTGCTGGGATGTTTCCATTGACTCTACTCCCCTCTCTGGTCACTGCCTTCACTATTGCCCCAGTAGGAAATGTTGTACATGCACAAACCTATTTGTTAAAATTAGCCTACTGCTGCAACAACAGAAACAGAAAAAAATGGCTAGATCAATGGAGCACTCAAGTTGGTTCTTAGAAGGTCCTCTGCTAGACTGAAGACCTCCTAAGGAGCCATGTGAATGTTTCTTATCCCAAATTACGGCTGTACAAATAAGCCTTTTTTCATTTTGTCACTGTCAACCTTTCTGTTTTGTCTCTTTTCTTCATTGGTGTTCCAAATTCACTTGTTCTTGTGACAGCATTTTAATATTATTTTTACACTTTTTATATATTGTACATCACTTATATACCATTTAGGTTTTATTTCTATGTAACTGATACAAGAATATTGATTAAACTTGCATACTTTTTACAGGGATGAAAATATGGACTTAAAATCTCAATTTCCATAAAGAAAAGCAAAAAAGCCAAATGGGAATTTTCCAAGCCAAAATAATAAGGCTGCAAAATTCGTCACATCTCTAACGCCGTTCTGCCTAAATTGACCCCCTTATTCACCACTGGAATCCTTCAATGGATTCTACTAATCCTCCACAAACTGTTTCCCAAAGCCAACAGTTAACAAAGTTACACTGCATAAAATAAATGCATAAAACAAAACAATTTATCCATCAAATTATCCAAAAAACTTTATCTTGTTGTTTCCCACCAACAGAATTATTTTTGAAATATTCTCAACTAACTTAGAACCAAATTAGCTTTTACAAACTGTTCCTGGTTTCTGACAGCTGCCCAGGCAAAGAATGGCACATTCTAAATAGTTTTCACACATTCCCTTGCTAACAAGCTTTCTAATTTTTGGAAAGATGGAAATGAAAGACATTAGAGATGAGTGGCTATTCCCTGTTCCAATATACTGTTCCATGGTTTGGCTGATCAGCTCCACTTTCTTTCCAGTTTAACTTGGAACTTTTCTAATACTGATTTTGGAACTGGTACATGTGTGTTTTGCTGCCGTTTTCAGCGACATTTTTTCCATCCAGCTTATAAAAGTGTATGATTTCAAATATGCACTAATTAAAACTCTACATAGAATAGCACTGACATAAAACTCCTATTTTGCACGTGTACTTCTATATTTATACATATGAAAAAACAAAAAGTCTCAAACTACATGGGCATAAACAGTCAAAGTTTAGAAATCAAAGATGGAAAAATAGCAGATCACGATGCATCAGTACACCTTCACAGCTCAGATCAGGTCATTCAGACCTCATTCCCAAAATCTGGCAAGCAATGCAGATGCGGAGAACTGTATAAAAAGAGATCTTGAACCGAAATGTGGTTGGTGCATAGATAATAATCCAATAACTTGTGACAATCTACGAGGAGTTAGAGTATGTGCATTGAGGAACAGATTAACTTCTTAGTAATTAAGTGCTAGATGAAGGTTTAACTCTCCAAAGCCTTAGAAAGATGAGGCTAAGTCAAACTGGCAATTATGGTGTCAGGAGTTAAGCAGCCAGTGGGACAAATCAATCTATCATGCTTGATCTATATTTCCTTGTGTTCCCTTCTCTGTCAATTCACATTCGGCTCCTGTCTTACATTTACAGTATCAACTCATTGCGGAGCAAGCTGTCTATTTTATTACTGCTTGTGCTTATTCAGGGCCTAATTTTAGACAGTCCTAGTCCACTGGGACAATATTGTATTAGATAAACACATTTGCAGCCATTTTTACAAGTACAGTTTAAGCATGCCTGCAATTAAATAATCCTACCAAGCAGCCTTCAAGGAAGTAAGGGGGTACCACTGATACCTATTTACTGGCGCATGTAATAGCACATGAGCACACAGATGGGCCAAGGGGACCGATCCTCACCAGTTGCATGACGCTTAGAAGTACTTCCTTATGGAGGGAAACTAGACTGTCTTTTTGTGAGTCTCCATGCCTCCTCTGTGGCTTATAGGAATAAAGAGCAGGGGACTGGAACTCATAACATGGGGATAACTACTTACTGGACTGGATCTGAATTACAGAGCAAATCTCACACAACAGGGCAGTTCCATCTCTTTCTGCAGCCCACGAACCCCCCTTCCAATTCTGTTCCTGGTGGGCCAGAAGTAGGGTTGCCAACTCCAACTCAGGACATTCCTCGAGATTTGGGGGTGGAGCCTGGGAAGTGTGGAATTTGGGAGGAGAGCTAAAAAGGGACGTGAGGCCACAGAGTCCACCCTCCGAAGCTGACTTTTTCCACAAGGGAACTGATCGCTGTCATCTGGAAATCAGCTGTTATTCTGGGAGAACTCCGGTCCCCACCTGGTGGCTGATAACCCTAGCTAGAGGGCCCCTATCAACAGCATAGGGTGGCAAAGTTGGGTGCTGCAGTAGGGGAGAGACTGGCACCTTTGGATCTAAATGCTTTATGCACATTAGGTTGAATCCTATCAATTGTATCCACTAATAGAAGCAAGGTGATTTTCACCCATTTCCCCATCCTGCTGAAGATCGCCAATTTGTCCTTCATAATTGCTGCCCCCGCCCCAGAAGCAGCATTTCTGGCAGATCAGTGGGCTGCAGAAAGAGGAAGGGAAGCAGGGCAGGTCTGTCCTGCTCATGGAAATGCTGTCTGTTAAAGGAAATGATCGATGGGATCAAGCCCACTATCTCCACAAAAACTGCAACAGCCCCATAAGGTTGGTCAGGTATATTATCCATACATTACAAAGGAGGAAGCTAAGAAATAGCTGCAAGTACTGATTTGTGGCTGTGATTTGATCTACCGGCTCACAGCACTGCACTACACCATTTCTTCGAAGAGTCAATACTCAATACCAGGGCTTTTTTTCAGCAGGAACGCGGTGGAACGGAGTTCTGGCATTTCTTCAAAATGGTCACATGGCCGGTGGCCCCGCCCCCTGATCTCCAGACAGAGGGGAGTTTAGATTGCCTTGAGCACTGCGCTTGGCGGCGCGGAGGGCAATCTAAACTCCCCTCTGTCTGGAGATGAGGGGGTGGGGCCACCAGCCATGTGACCATTTTTGCCAAGGGCGATTTAAACTTTAAAAAAACTCCCCCCTTGTCACAGCTGACCCAAAGCGACATCATTGTGTGGTCCTGAGTTCCATCACTGAGTTCCGCCACCTCTTTTCCCAGAAAAAAAGCCCTGCTCAATACAGTTTTTTTTTAAAGTTACAGGCTAGCCAAGAATTACAGGCCTGGAGTTTTCCCGGAATTACAACTGATCTCCAGACCAAAAAGATTGGTTCCCCTAGAGAAAATGGCAGCCTTGGAGGGGAAACTCTATGGTATCACATCTCCAATGGGCTTTCTCCCCTCCCAAAACTGCACCCTTCCCAGGCACTTCCCCCAAAATCTCCAGAAATTTCCCACGCTGGAGTTGGAAACCCAATGAAGAGTCATTCCTCAGAGGAGGTCATACCAGTGGGTCCATTACATACGCTCCAGCCTACAGTGTGAAAAAGAAAAAGTTTGAGATTTGCATTAGGAAAACCAAACACAAATGTCATTCTCTTTCACACTGATGTTTACACCACACCTTGCTACCTTTTCTTAGCAAACAAATCTATGGGCCAAGAGTTGTGCAACAGCTTTCTTTGTGTGAGCACATGTAACCAAAAGAACAGTTGCTACTCTGTCTCTTCACCACCAAAGTGCTCAGAAAACCACTTCCTAAAGGTTATGTAATGCTGGATGTGGAAGACTGATTTTTATTTTAAACCGCAGCCTCCTGTATGGAAAGGTACTGTAATTTCCTCATCTGTCACTCTCCCCAATCTAATTTTGATCTGCAATTGACCTACAAAAAGCCATAATCTTTTACTCAATAAAACAGAATTTTCTGCCATTAGGTTGGGGGGAAATGGCCAAACGTTTCAGGAAGAGGCTGTGCTAAATCACTAAGAACCAGAGGCTAAATATCTTTAAAAGATTTTTCAATAACAATACCCTCAGTTGCAGCTGATTTTTTCTCCCTGTAAAAGATTCACAGCACATAAAGTCAATGGCAAAAAGTCCCACAGAAATGCTGGATGTGATAGAAAAGGCTAACTGAAGGCAGAGGGCATAGGTAAACGTATGGCGAAATAAAAGGCATCCGGGACGTTTTGATAATAAATTAAGGAGAAAATTTATACTTCCTTTGGGAACTTCATTTTGGCTTTAATTCTTCTCCGTTTCTAAATTATGAGTCCAGAAAGTAAAACATGGTTTTAGCAAGGACCATCTACTGACTAAAGAATTTTTAATTGATTAAAACATTGGATTGGATCCAAAGAATTGCCAGCAGAGCCCTGTAAAGGGAAGAAAACTTTCGCTCCTCTCCTCTCTCAATGCAGTTTGCTTAGCCCCCCACAAAGTTGTTCCTGAGCAACAAGAAACTCTCAAAAACACCAGAGGTGGGGGCATGAGAGTCTGCAGTAGGAAAGAACAAAAATCAACCCATTGCCCCTGCCTCTAGGGTTGCCAACTCTGGGTTGGGAAATTCCTGGAGATTTGGGGGTGAAGCCTGAAGATGACAGTTTGGGGAGGGGAGGGCCTCGGCAGGGTGTAATGCTGTAGCGTAGTGGTGAAGTGGTTGGGCTCCAAGTCAGCACTCTGCTGGTTCAAATGCCGCTACTGCCATAAGCTCAGCAGGCGGCCTCAGGTAAGCCGCTCCTCTCAGCCCCAGCTCCCTGGCTGTAATGTGGGGATAATAATACACTGACTTTGTTCACCACTCTGAGTAGGGCATTAATCTATCTAGAAGAGCGGTATATATAAGTATGATTATGATTATTATAGATAGATCAAGATAGATAGCCGTGTTAGTCTGTCTGTAGCAGTAGAAAAGAGTAAGAGTCCAGTAGCACCTATAAGACTAAGAAAATTTGTGGTAAGGTATGAGATTTCGTGAGACACAGCTCACTTCTTCAGATGGTCTGAAAAAGTGAGCTGCGGCTTGTGAAAGCTCATACGCTTGCACAAATTTTGTTAGTCTTATAGGTGCTACTGGTCTCTTGCTCTTTTCTATTATTATTCATCTTCCAAAGTTGCCATTTTCTCTAGGGGAACTGATCTCTGTAGTCTGGGGATCAGTTGTAATTCCGGGAGCTCTCTAGGCCACACCTAGACCTATCTCCCTGTCTCCTGGCAGAAATGCTCCACACTAGCAGAAAATGACCTAATTTTATTAAAGATGGTTCTAACTTGCAAATATTGAAAACAGAAACAGGGGTTCTTCCTGCCTTTTCAATTCTCTTGCATCATAGAAAATGCAGGTATGTTAAAGAGTTTAGTTAGTTAGAGTCTTTCTCATTAAGCAAAGCAATTGGAATTTAAAAGAATTCTCCAGTTATTGTCGAAGGCTTTCACGGCCGGAGAACGATGGCTGTTGTGGGTTTTCCGGGCTGTATTGCCGTGGTCTTGGCATTGTAGTTCCTGACGTTTCGCCAGCAGCTGTGGCTGGCATCTTCAGAGGTGTAGCACCAAAAGACAGAGATCTCTCAGTGTCACTGAGAGATCTCTGACACTGAGAGATCTCTGTCTTTTGGTGCTACACCTCTGAAGATGCCAGCCACAGCTGCTGGCGAAACGTCAGGAACTACAATGCCAAGACCACGGCAATACAGCCCGGAAAACCCACAACAGCCAGCATTCTCCAGTTACTTAGGCCAAAAAAGGAAAGTCAGTACTACCCAATACGCAGTTCGATTCTGTGAATCCTCAGACACAAGTCCCACCGAATCAAATAGGACAGACTCCTTAGTTAAATGTGTTTAGGACCGTAGCGAGTATCTTGTCCAGAGTTTAAATAACAAACTGGGGGAGGGGTTTAAGAGGCAGAACATACATTTTAACTGCATAATTATACCAAGAAAAAAAGAAAACAAATCCAAACTAGTCCAGGCAGATCACATTATCCTAAATCTTTTTTAAAAAATTCTTTGATCACTGTGATTTTTAAAAAAGACTCTTTGTGACAGAAATTGCAAGATGTCTTTTGTCAGTCTTTGAAGACTTGCTCATTGCAGATGATCCTCATTCCCTTCATCAAACCACATTTTCTCTCTGTGTGTGTGCGTGTGTGTATTCCAACTCACCAATATAAAACTCTAAATCTCAATCAAATCCAGGTAAATTAAGCAGAACTGGTCAGCTGGCAGCAGCATACCACAACAGGCTGTTACTTTTCTCTTTTCCTGCCTAAAAGCACTGCTGCCACAGGATCTACAACCAGAACAGACTCAGAGCCAAGCTACAAGTGACGCCTGACACAGGTTGGACACTTGTCAGCTTACCTCAAGTTTTGATGGAAAATGTAGGCATGCTGGTCTTACAGCTTGGCTCTCCATTTAATTGAAGTTTATAGAACCCACCCACCCACCCACACACACACACCCAGTGGAGGGGAAGGGGGGCACCCAGTGAAAGCCCAACGCCTGCACTCCCCTCCCGACCGCACGTTCTCCCTCCCATAGACAGCCGCTCTGTAAACTTCAATTGTAGCTTTGCTCTCAGATCAAGCGGGATCTTTCCCTCAGAGACAAAAGGTTTAGAGTTTGACAGTACAAAATTCTATATCTCAAAGTTAACAGCGTCAACCCTTTCCATATTTCTGATATGTTTTCATGGCATAGCAAGTTAACCCATTTCTCCAGTTCATAGCATAGCATCCAAACAGGGATCACACCATTGAGTACCTTCCTCTGATCCATTGTATGCTGCTGTTACACAGAGTGAAGAATATTTAAGGACCCAAAGTCAATATTCTAATTCTCTTCCAGCTGAGAAAGTCTACTTTTCATACGATCCTCCTGGTCTTTTGTAAAGCCAGCTGTGTCTATGACGGAAACAGTCATGATTTCGTATGCACAATATAATTGATAAGGGAAGCATGAGGCATCGAGAGGTGGGTATAAAATTATTACTATAATAACAATGGCCTTTTCTGGGTATTATATCCTCCCTGAAATTAGAAGTTAATTTTCATAACTTCAGGTGCTCCGAAACAATAAATTTCCCAGCAATGGCAAAGAACTGCTCTGTTAATTTTCGGTGCAGAAATTAGTCTAGCGAAACTCAGTGTGAAAGTTCTCTCAAAACAGTCATTCGAGTATCTGGTAGAGTTATATAACATGGGATCCTGACCCTGTCCTATGTTAATTTGGATGGGGTCCCATACATTTCAATTAAAACTTAATTCCAAATGAGAATGTGGAGGAATATAGACCCAGAGTGGGTTCACATTGCCACGTTTTCTATCTAGTGAATATAAACACCAGTTGAAGCAGATTGTCTGAAGGCTCCATCCTGTATCAGCTTAGCCCGCTGAAGCCATTTTCTGTATCACTTAGCAGGATACCACAAAAAGAAGAAAAGGCTATTAATGTAGAGCTTTCCCACCCTATTTACAAGGTTATTAGAAAGACACATCTGAATCCACCCTTAAAGAAAAGCAAAGCCGTATTAAAATCAAACATGAGAAAACTCACAAGGACTCTGCCAGTCAATGTCTGGGCTGAAATCATCACCCCTGCCCAGTCTTTAACAGAAGTCATCCAGCCCACTTCGACTGCTGGCACAGTTTCTTCTTTCTCATCTGTGGGTTTCAAGTCCCCATCGGCCTGGGTCTCTGCAGGGGCATTTATCTTCTGGACCTCCTGTAAAGTAGAGAAAGGGGAGGCGTTAGAACAGCAATGTTTAAGAGCAACCCAATAAATACAAAAGAGCTATCTTTACAACACAGAGAGTGGGGGTGGGGGGTAGGGATCAGGCTCCTCTGCCACATGGAATCACAACCCATCTTCTAGAGAATACCCAAAGAAGGATCCGTGGAACGGTAATTCTGCAAGAAGCCACCTGCTCTCATTCTGCACCAGCCATACTTCTATTAACTTTTGCACAACAGAACACAACAAAACATGCCCTCCCAAAATGTGCAGTGTTTGCATATTAAGCAACACCTATCTTGATATAGGGTACCTTCAGCAATAAGCTCCGCCCATATTGTGACCATAATGGTGCGCCTATGAGCAATGCTTGGCAATAAAGAAAGGTATGCTAGTCAACATAAGAGGGAGGCACTATGTTGCCTAGCATACCTTTCTGCCTAGTCCACTTAACTAACAGTGTGGTGTTCTCCACACCCATTTTATATGGTGAGTGATATTTTTTCAAAGGATGCTAGAGAGAACCTGTAGATCAGAGGTTTCCAACCTTTTTCAGCCTGTGGACACTTTTGGAATTCTGACAGTGTGTGGCAGGTGCATCCACAAAACAGCTGCTGCAAGAGGCAGAGCCAGCTACAAAATGGCTGCTGCAGTTTACCTTCAGCAACACAGTGAAGATCCTTTTGCATTGGTAGCAGCTACTGCCAAAGCAATATTTTTTAAAAATCTGCAGTCAATCAAATCTCCACTAGCCTTGCTGGGCAAAAGCTTCACCTGGCCCCACCCACCTTCTAAAAATACTTTGCAGGAGTCAGGAAAGGTATATGTGGGCACCATGGCACCCAGGGGCACCACGTTGCGAACCTCTGCTATAGATATTTTTGATTTGACGGCTACCAGTTTCCTTTCTTACTTCACATGTACAGCATTAGGAGATCTGGAACTAGAGATCCCAGGTCCCCCGGTGGGGGCAGGGGATCCTCTGCTCCCACTCTCCGCCCTCCACCACCACTGACCTGGCTGGTGGGGTGGAAAGGCGGGGAAATAGGCTTCCGTGGTGCGCTCCCAGGGCAGTGTGAATGGCATATGCTTACGGTCTTATACGCAAATTTGAATGCATAAATATGCACAAGGACAAAATAAACCTAAAATTCATTGGCAGTGAATGTGAACATCAGCCACGTATCATTTTCATTGATGGTTTCTAGAATTAGTTTTTCCCTAGGATGCCTGAAGTATAGAGTATGTGAATAGAGATGGGCACGAACAGCAATATGAACAAAAAAAAGCCACGAACAGCCCAATCTGCTGTGGTTGTTGTGGATTTTCCAGGCTGTATCTTCAGAGGTGTAGCACCAAAAGACAGATCTCTCAGTGTCACACTGAGAGATCTTGGTCTTTTGGTGCTACACCTCTGAAGATGCCAGTCACAGCTGCTGGCGAAATGTCAGGAACTACAATGCCAAGACCACAGCTATACAGCCCAGAAAATCCACAACAACCATCGCTCTCTGGCTGTGAAAGCCTTCGACAATACAGCCCAATCTGCTGTTCACGAACAAGCTGTTCATGAGGCCCCATTCTAAACGAACAGGTGGTCGTTGCAAGCCTCATTCGTTGCTGTTTGTCAAGCCAGACAGTCTGGAACCTACAATCAGTTCCCTTGGCAACTTAGGCAGGGATTGTCTGAACTTTGTCTGAACTCCTGCTGTTGCCCTGGAAACCCCAATCTAAGCCCAATTTAACTTGATAGGCAGGGCTTCCTTTCAAGCGTGGAGCTCCAAATTTGTTACAAGGGAGCAAAGAGCAGGGGGGAGGGGGGCTCCCAGCTCTGGCCTAGTTTGCAGACGATGGAGAGGGAGAGAGTTGCTCTTGGCATTTTGATAGAGTGCATTGGAGCTTGCATTTTTGTTGTGTGTGGTGGGATAGGGATCTACCCCTTCAAGTTCCAGGGCTTCTGCCAGGCTCTTGGCCAAGCTATTATTTATTATTGGTACTTTTCCTACTGCCTGCTCAGGTAAGGTTTCTGGGAGTGGTGCGATAGGTATCTACCCTTTCCAGGTCTGCTGCCAGGCTCTGGGGCCAAGCTATTACTTATTATTGGTACCTTTCCTGGTGCCTGCTCAGGTCAGGTTTCTGGGAGTGGTGCAGTAGGATCTTGACTTGGATGATGGCTGGAGGAGAGCCTGCTGGCCCCCATGAACAGCCAACCATGAACATGTTCATGAACAGGGCCATGTTCATGGTTGTTCGTGAGTCCCTGTTCGTGGATGGCAATGAACAACGAACATCATGTTCATTTTTTTTTCTGTTCGTGCCCATCTCTATATGTGAATACAAGAGTCTTAAACAAAAAGCAGAGCTGACAATCTTCCAGAAAGCCACTGAGTTTTCAAGGATCCCTTTTTTCAAAGGAAGTGTGTGTGATTAATCTGAGGGACTCTTCTTTGGATCAAGCTAAACGTGTAGGTTTTTAAAAGAGTTGGGTCTGGGAGGCTTTCCCCCTTGTTTTTTCTGCTCCACATGGAGTATTGCATGCACATGGAACAGTAAAAACAGGAGGGGAGAACTCCCCCTGTGCAATTTTGACATAGGAAAACAGCTTGAGGGGGGAGAGAGGAGGCCCTCCTCCCCCCCATGGAGGCATTCTGGGACTGTTTGGGCTCTCCTTTATTTTTTAACAGCCATTTACTTTTTAATGGTGGAACCCAATGTTTTTTGGCTGCTGAAACCCAAGCTGGGTCTGGGGAATCTAGCCCCAACTCTTTAAAAACCTGCTTGACCCTCTGTCTGCAGGCAGTGGCCTTTACAGTCACCAGGGGGAGAGAGGAAGAAGCAAATTAACAAGGAGCAGGGCTTTTTGCCAGCTGTAACGCAGTGGAACGGAGTTCCGGAACCTCTTGAAAATGGTCACATGGCTTGTGGCCCCGCCCCCTGATCTCCAGACCGAGGGGAGTTTAGACTGCCCTCCGCGCCATGGTGCGGAGGGTAATCTAAACTCCCCTCTGTCTGGATATCAGGGGGCGGGGCCACCAGCCATGTGACCATTTTCTCTGAGGGCAACCCACTGAGTTCCACCACCTCTTTCCGCAGAAAAAAAAAGCCCTGACAAGGAACATTTTACTTGCACTAAGCTGACTGGTGAGTCATTTTTGGCCACGGCCGTGCACATTCAGCGCTAGCAGCCATGGCTATGAGGATGCTGTGCTACTATGTGCCCAGTTTCAGTGAGCTTTAATTGCAGATGGCACAGAAAATTCAGAGGAACACAGAGATGCTGCAGTTAGAGAACTAGAGAACACACCTCCTTCCTTTCACTGTCTCTTAGCCTGCCACAATTGTGGATTTCCCTTCACCTGTTTATTACATCCTGCTACTTATGCAGATCTCCTACTTAAGTCCTCAGGTCCTAAGTGAGGTTTTTGTTGCAGTCCTATTTTCTCCGTGGCTTTTCCAGTCACACCACCAGCCACAATTGTCTCACAGCCATACTTTTCAGCCCAGTCTCTCTTTGTCAAACTTTTTTTAGCTGCCCTGTTTCCTTTCCACCAGATTCTTGTTTCTCTGTCTACTGTCTATGCTGCAGCTCTTCTTCAGCTTCTTTGCCTCTGGTCTCCCTAACTATTTCAATTTCTTATTTCCTGGGACCCTATTCCGCATCATCAGCTATTACTGCCCTAGATCCTGTGTGCAGTTTTAAGCTCAGCCAAACTGACAGCTTTCCCTCCGCTTGTTTGCTCACGTTTTGTTCCCCGAGTAGTTGAAATGTTTCTGAATATTCTATGCTATTATACCAACTCAGTCAATCACCCTCAGAGGTTTCATCAACACAAGCATAATATATTGAATTTGGACTGGGAAGACATTAGCATAACCCTCCATTATTTGAAAACATATAATACATGCAATCCTAAACAGGGTTACACTCTAAAAATCCATTGAAGTCAGCGGTCTTAGAAGGATGTAACTCTGCTTAGGATTGTACTGTGAGCTTTCCAAGATTTTGTGAACATGTATTTGTTAAGAATACAGCAATCTTGCATTATATGTTAACATGATGAACTGTTCTTTGAGAGTCCTGATGAAAATTTGCACGGTCCCTTACTTCTAGGAAGTAAAAAGGGCTCTGGATGTCAGTAGAGATTTTCCAGTCTTTCAGAAGCAAAGCACAGGTGAACTTGTATAGCATCCTCTACAGCTGAAATAATGGTACAGATCCTGCCCCTCTCCCAACACTCCACTCAGCAAAGTTTATTCATTTATTTAACCAGTTTCTTTAAGATGTAAAGAACAAGTTGTAATTCCAAATGAAAACTTTCATATGGTTGAAATCCTCTTCAAATGTCAAATAGATCCAAATGCACATAACCACAATATCAAACTTAAAGTTAAACATGCATTTTACATGGTAAGATAGATGTACATATGGTTCAGACATGCAAAAACAAAGTTTAATTTGAATTAGAAATGTATTTGGCAGGCATCACTATAAATGAGCCTGCCAAGGAATGTCTATCCTGGCTTTTCATAGTTGCCTGAAACAGCCTTGAACAGTCTTCTAAAGAAATAAAATTGCAGAAGATTTGGGGATGCGTTCTGATGCACAGACTCCTTGGATGTGGGCCTTTTGAGGACGCTGTCTTAAAATTAACATTCAAAAATATGATTTCTAAGTTGAGAATTCAGTTTTAAAGGAATAACTGGTATTTAGAGGACAGCTAAACGAAATTGATTAGCAGGAGATTCAGGAAGACAAAATATAAATACTCCTTTGTGGAACATACTGCTAAAAATGTGGTGTTGGCCCTTGCCTTAGATGGTCTTTTAAGGGGATTAAGTAAATTCATGGAGGGCCGGTATGTCAAATGCTACAGAACTAGCAAAATGAACATTCCAGGCATACCCAGTTCCTGAGACGCAAAAGTAGGAGCAGGCTATTGTAGGTTTCCAGAAACATCTAGTTGGCTATGGTTGGAAATTGGACACTCTCGTACCCTGGTCTTTTCCAGCTGGGCTCTTTTAATGATTTTATGTTCACAGTCCTTTTTTCAAACTAACCTTTAGGGAAATTGTTCTTGATCCAAAGACAGCATTTGCTTAAAATCAGTGGGCTAATTTTTGTAGGATGTGTCACTCATAAATGTGGAATGCCAAATGTCTGATTCATCATATCCATATTTATCAGTCTATGCATAACTGGAAAAGAAACAGCGACTTTCATCCTTACCACAAATGATTATTCAGAGAGCATGGTGTTCTGTTCTAAATTACAATTCATATATGTTGTAGGGCTGAAACCTTTTTAGCAACAGAAAATGACACTATACATGTTTTATTTAAGTTTATAGTCTAGATACAAGCCATATTTGGAGATGGAGCACAAAAACAAGTATGCATTCGGAAGGGGTGTAAATAGTTTGAACATCCATTGTCTGCATTCAAAGACATTTATTTTCAGGGTAGAGAATTTGTGCCTTCTATCAGACATAGAGGCTTTGTTATAAGGCAAATCCATGTTTAAACTGCTTATTCTGTGAAACTGGGATTCATCTTGCATATGATCTTTGTTTTCCTCAACAAATGTTGATTTTTTTTTCACCTTTACTTTGGGCTGGGGAAAGTGGTGCTGAGGAACAAGCTAGAATTAAGCAATGATGCCTGTATTCATAATCACACAAAAACATAGTTAAGACTAATTGTAGTTAGTAAACTAACTTCAAGTCATGGTTTCAGATACTGGTTTGATGGGCCCTAGCTAACCATAATTAGTGGAGTGGGCTGCATTCTGGCTGGCACCTAAGACCGCTGTGTCCAGGGCTCTGTCTGGACCAATCCTGGAGATTCTGCCCTAAATGCAAACCCCAGAGACTGGCCAGCCAGTCACAGCCCATGTCTAGGGATGTCAGGTCCCTCTACCTTCCTGGCAGGAGGGCGGGGGAGCTGGCATTTACCTGTTTAGCACCTCTGGGTCTTCCTATGTGCACACACTCCTGTGCCTATGCGATGATATCATGTCTAGGAAGAGATGTCATAGCACAGGCGTGGGAGTGCATGCTTCTCAGTGAGCCGATTTGGGCCCCAAATAACTCTAATTCGGCTAGTTTGGAGCCCAACTCAGCTTGCTGAGAAGCGCAGGGGTGGCACGATGACATCACTCCTGGAGGTGATATCATCACGACATGCTGGAAGAGCGCCCAGGGTGGCATTCCCCCACCTGTCCTCCCCTGCCAGCCAGGTGAGTAGAGGCGGGAGCGGAGGGTGGGATCAGGTGTCCCCCTCCCCAATGGAGAAATGGCATCCCTACCCCTAACACTAAAATGGATGGGAGGGGGATGAGACACCTCAGCTTAAAAAGGGGTAAGTGATATATTTTCCTTTGGACAGGGATATTGCCACCTTGGATATGGGCATAAGCTGAGCTGGGTTTTTTATTTTGGGGTTTTTAGTTAGGACTTTGGACTCACAGCAGCGCAGGAACCTTGTTTTAAGGAATGAAATAAGCACCCTGTAAAAAGGCCCATCCAAAATCTAACTTTTCTGGTACTCAAGCTAGATTCTCTGGAAGTTTAAAAGATCACTCTAGTACTTGAGTAGAAGCCTGTCAGTTGTGGGAAAGAGGTTACAAATGACCTTAAATGATGAGGAGCGCTCTTTGGAAGAAAAGAATTAATTTCTTCCCTCAGCATCTGTGTTCTCAATTTAGGATCAGGTTCAACAAGTTAACCTGAGGGGACATAACCTCTGAGGGATGGAGTTTGAGCCTGTTGTACCTTTGTTCTTACTATTAATTCCATACAAACCTTTTAACTGTTTCTACAGAAAATATTTATTTTCTGTAAATAAATATTTAATCTTTGTTCTGTTCCATCTGAGGGTTGTCTGTCCAGTCAAATAGCTGAGGGAATGAAGTTTCTAATCACTTCTCTATCAAGTACCATATTATGAGGGCCACAAATAAAAGCCTTTAGAGAACAAAAAGCTAGGAGCTACCAAGCAGATAATAAAATAAAACATTGTATTCTCCCATTTCATTGATAATGAGGTGGATAGAGTTAAAACAGAGACAGAGTGCTCTGTGACAGGACAGTATTCAATCCAGAGAGCCATTTACCTCAGAGGTCCCCCCTCAGCTCTCTCTCCTCCTACTTCCATCATATCAGGGCTGCGCCACAAATAAAATTAGTGGTAGCCAAAGCCATGTAGTCACAATATACAACAAAAGTGGTGACAACCAGGTGCTAACCTAGGGTTCCCAGATACCTGCCAACAGGCAAACTCTCAGTTATTTGCCCCTCTGCCCGCTGGCAATCGGTGGAAAGTGGCAAACTGGCTGGTGATTAGCCACTACCAGCAGGTATCCCAGGCATGAATAACACACACAGGCTCCCACCTAGGCACGATGACATCACTTCCTGAAGTGACATCATCACACTGGCCATGGGAGCGCTCCAACACTTCATGTAAAGCCAATTTTGGCCCCAAACAGGCAGATTCTTAAAGAAGTGGCCCAGCACAAAGCGTGGGAGCACTCCTGCGATCAGAATGATGTCACTTTCAGAAGTGACATGATCATGTGCCGACCAGGAGTGCACACGCATGAAGAAGCCCAGTAAGTACTGTCCCCCGCTCGCCCCCTGGTTGCCAGGGAGACCTGGCAACCCTACACTAACCTTCACAGCATTATTTCCTGTTGGGGGAGGTGAATCAGAATGCAAAGGAGAAAACTGCAAATCTCATAATCCTTTCCAGGAAACTGCCAGGAAAAATGTGACTTGTGAATTATCTTCTGTGTTTGATGATCTTTCCCTACTTCCTGTTACCCCTCCCTGTTTGACAGTTATTTTTATTCTGGAAGAGGGAAAACAGGCAAAAGGTGAGTGATGCACATTTGTTTGGAGGGGGTTAAAGGGACTGTAGGGGGTTGTTTTTGTTTTTCTAAATACCCATATCAAGAGCTCAAAAACCACTTCAAAATTTGTCTAGTGCTTGATTGGAATGCTTGAAAAAAAAAAGTAATTCCATTTTGGGTTGAGCTGGAGTGTGAGAGGGTTCACCCATTGTTACATGGAAAATGTTTCCTGGAAAAAGAACGTTTCAATACCACTACTCCAACAAAAGAGATGAAAACACAGAAGTGCAAGAATATAATATAATGACCATTCTGTCCCAACTAGGACACAACCAAAGCAGCAGATGGAGAGTGTTTGGTGATTTAAGTAGATATTTGAGGATTCTTTTCCTGCAGCATGTCAAGGATTGTGCGTTGAGTTTTCAAAACTAATTGAATTCCTTCCTTATCAATGGCACAAGTGTGCTCTGCTATTTGTATGTTGCCCCAGAGAATTAACTAAATAATCCTGCAGCCATCCACAATACATAAAAATGAACATTTCATAAAGACTAATATGATGTTTTAATTGGTGCCTTATTTAGATGCTTGACAGGAATATTTTAAGCAAGTACTATCTTTATGCAGGATGCTTACCTGTTGTTTTGTAAAGTATTAATTATTTTAATTGCTCGATGACAGGAACATATAAACAGAGTGAAGTGGGAGGATGTAGGTAGAACATGGTGAGATACAATCTCTGAGATTTATAAATGATGAGATGCCACAGAGTTCTCATCAGAAAAGAGGACTGGGAGTCAAGTGACTATAGGAGCACCCTAAGCAGATCTACTTAGATGTAAGTCCCATATAAACCAATGTGATTTACTCACAGGAAAGTGGTCTGATGACTGTGCACCTAAGAATGAATTTGAGGCTTTGCCAGGGCATTTAGGGTATTTTATTTTAACTGGCTGGTCATCTATACAATTCTATTCACAAACTTCAGGATGGATTGCTGCCCATAAAAAATTAATTCCAAAGGAATTCCAAATCAATATATATAATTCTCAACATAGTCAAATCTGTGGATACTTAAATCCAGAGACTAGAGCCATGAACAGGCAAGACAAATCTTTCAAGAAACCTGAAAAAAGCCTCAGGTTTGCAGAAAAATCTGAAATCTTTTTTTTAAAACGTGTTTTAAAAAACCTAAATAACAAAAGTAGTGCCTGTAGTTTTAAGAAATGAATGGCCACTGTGGATGTTGCTATGCAACCACAACAATATTGTCAGCCTTCAAGAAGCCCTTTTCAGGGCTGTTTTGGCCTTTGAGGGAGGACTCATAGCAGCCAGGCTGGGTAGCTTCCACTGGAGACCCACTATCACCGGACTTGCATAACTCACCCAGGCCCAGTTGTTTGGTTGACAGATAATGATTATGAGTTTTTGTCATTTTCTCAGTTGAGGCCTAGCTATGACTTGCCAATCTTTATGATGTCACTTCCAGTGATGTCACTTACAGGCAATGTCATCATGCAGGTGCAGAAGCGTGAGCACACTTTGCAGTGGGCCAATCTGGGGTGCAAGAAGTGCACCCCAAGAAGTGCACTGCCAAGAAGTGCACTCCCAATAAGTGATGTCATTGCACCGTCCCAGGAGTGCACACAGGAGGCCTGTTCCCACACCTTTCCCCTAGTCAACCAGGTGAGTGGTGGCAAGGGGTAGATGGTGAAAGCGGGGGATCCCCCACTACCGCTGGAGGACTGGTAACCCTAGCTGTAAGTAACCACATGGAAAAGCCCAAAGAGAGAGTGAGTTCTTGAGAAAACAGGGCGCAGAGCGGTGGGGTTCCCTGTATAAAGAAAATGAAAAAAGTAAGACTGGATTCTTCACCCTGAGATGCCAGCTTTTTTTTTTTCAGTCTAGAAGGATTTCACACACACACACACACACACACACACACAAACCAAAATTCAAACATGTACAAGCACACTGTACAGCCAGAACTGGTATGGTCCAGGAATAATTACACTACAGTTCTGTATGGGGGGGGGGTAAACAGGAGGATATAGGGCCAGTCATCTTCTATCATCCTAACCTACCTCACAGAGTTGTTGTGAAAAAGTGGAGGATGGGAGATCTGTGTGCTCTGGCTGAGGTCTTTGGAGGCAACATTCGAAAGAAATGCAAGTTAAAGTATCTCTATTCCAGATGGGCTGCTGAGGTTCAGAGTCTACATAAGACCACTGCCTGGTATCTGATGAAGTGCACTTTGACTCACAAAAGGTTATAGCTTGGGAAATTCTTTTAAGGTGCTATTGGACTCAAAATTTGTTCTGCTACAGACTAATACAGCTACCATCTGAAGCTACAGAAGACCTCCCAGAAAATTTTATTTTACTATTATTAAGAAAAACCCAAATGACCTTCATAAACATAGGACTGAACAACAAAGGTCACTTATGTATACACAGGCTTTAAAAAAAAAAGACAAGGAAGGTTAGGCACACAGAAGGGAAAGATTCTGCAGTCTAGCTGTTCTGTAAGAAACTGGTGTCCCACGGAGCTAGAAGAATCCGTGCACTCTCTAAGAAGACCGGAAAGGAACTCAGAAGGGCAGGACCTCCCCATCGGAGGCAGAAAGAGCAATCTAATTCCTGCCTCCTAGAAGAGGAGTAACCAAGCATGTCAGAATATCCTCCTCGTCTCAAGCAGCCTTTCTCCATGCAGAATGCAAAAAAGTCTAGAAAGCAGTTTGGAGATTGAATCAGAGGATTTTGATTGTGCATACAAACCTCTGGAGAGAAATCAATGTAGTATGGGGCCCGAATGGATGAAAAAGCCCCATGTGGAAAAGACCAGAGCTATGATGGAGCAAGTCCAAAAGCATGGAGGAGTCCGAAAGAGAATTCAGGATGTATACCCAAATGTCCATTGTGTTCACTGTTATGCCTACTGGTTGGATTTGATAATGCAACAAGCAGCATCCCAAATCAAGGATGTGAGTGTGTTCTTTGCAGACATTTCTGGGCTTCCAGCCTTCTTTGTATGTTCAGCAAAAAGAACTGAAGTTCTGGAAACAGTTGTGAAAATACAACTTCCAAGATTATCTCAGCAATACTGGACCTTTAATATCCAAACAGTGCTTATGGCATTAGAGAGGAGATAGCTTCCCATTCTCTTTAAGGAGCCTGGAATTTTGATGACTGCTGTCTGTGAGGGGATTCATTTGACTGCTGGAAGAAAATGGGGAATTCCTTTACTTTGTGTCACAGTTTAATAAAATAATGCATAACATGGATATTCTCTGCAGTGAACTCCAGAGAAAAGACATTGATTCTGCAGCAATTAGGACAGCTGATGTGTTAGAAGCAGGGCTCATTTTGAGGGGGAATGCACAGGAATGCAGTTCTGGCAGTTCTCCAAAGAGGTCACATGTCAGGTGGCCCCACCCACCTGACTCTCGGCCATTTTGGGCCCATTTCGTCCTGGATTGGGGCCAAAACAGCCCCGATCAGGCCTCTGACAGGTGGTGGATCACTCTCCTGCTCATCAGTGGCCCGATCCTGATCATTTTGGGCCCCTTTTCAGCCATTTTCAGCCCCTTTTTTGCCATTTTGGGCCCAATTTCGGCCCTGAATGGCCAGGATTGGGTCCAAAACAGCCAGAATAGGTGATGTCAGGGGGTGTGGCATATGCAAATCAGTTATGCTAATGACACAATTCCGGTGATGGCAAGAGGCATGGCATATGCTAATGAGTTATGCTAATGAGTTCCTCCAGCTCTTTTTCTACGAAATGACCCCTGGTTAGAAGTATTAATGCAGTCAGAGATTCTACCCAAGGCTTGTTCATTGAGCTACCTGAGCAATCTCAGCTGCCTAGAGGCAAGAGCAAGGAAACCCTAAATCAACTTGCTGCAGAAGTTTGTGATATCATAATTTCCCATACCAAAGAATTATTTAAATTCGCTAAACATCTATTAAGTGCAACCCAGATACTGAATAGTTTATTCAAAGTACATAATTTGAAGTTCCCGGAACAAGCCCTGCACGAAGCACTAGAGGCCGACCCAATGCTACGGAAAGACAAGCTGAACTTTCCATCATGTACACAAAGCTCCACCACAACAAGGATGCTTCAACACTACTAAACACACTTCTGGACAAAATCCTGGGCCCTTTTCACACTGCTTACCTTCACTCGCAACGACGTGGAACATCGTGCTAAAAACGCGGAAGATCGTGTTTTCTCGAGTGAGATTTGCGCGACGTCACACAAATCTCACGTGAGAAAACGCGATCTTCCGTGTTTTTAGCATGATGTTCCGCATCGTTGCGAATGAAGGTAAGCAGTGTGAAAAGGGCCCTGGATACAAGTTTTGCAGAAACAGCGATGTTTTTGATAATCCCAGTAACAACTCCAGTGACTACTGCAGAAGCAGAGCTGTGCATGGAACGAGAGCTAAGATCCAGATTTTAATCATAATGGAACTGATACAGTAAACCAGAAAGAACATTAAGATACCTTTACCTGCATAAGTCAGGTAAGAAGGAAAAAAGAAAGCAGGAGGTGAAGCCATCAATCTACATCCCAAAACGCTGAATAGAATGCAGACCATCAACACTATTTACCTGCTTGGCTTTTTTGTTTGACAGTAATGTTTCATATTTTAATGCTTTAGTTGTTTGTAGCCATCTAAAGTTGCGTAGTTTTCATATGAAGTATTTTAATAAAGTTAAAAATAAAAATATGCCTGGTTTGCAAAGATTATTTGGAGACATCAACCTTTCTGTGCTCACGTATGAGAAGCGGTGGAGTATGTGGGATCCAGTCTCTTCTCAAGTATATTTATTTGCATGTTATCTATTAAGAAACTTATTACTATGCTTGGGTGCTTTTAGTGTTGCAAGCAACAAAGATGAGACAAAATCAAGGTTATTTTGCTCTGGCTCCCCCCATCATTTGCTGCCCTGCCCTCCACTCTATTAGCCCACTGGGAACCAATCACCACTGCCATTTAGTCAGTGCAATCCTAAGAAAAGTTACTCCAATCTAAGACTACTGAAATCAACTCTTCTTAGGATTGCATTAATAGTAACACAAGTGACCACTTTCCTTATACTTTTTGATCTCTGAATAGCTGCTGACTTTAATAATTCAATAAAGTCATATTTTACTTAACCAAATATCCTTCTTTGTGCTTTCCAACACCTACAAAAAAGATTCTTGTAGCTACTAGTAGATAGCACCCTTCCTATTTTTTGTCTTGATACTGTTTTGGAGATGACACAACATAGTTCAACAAAGCAGATCCAGGTGCAAAAGAAGTATCTTCTTTGTAACCTACATTGTTTAGTTTAGTTTAGTTTAGTTTAGTTTAGTTTAGTTTAGTTTAGTTTAGTTTAGTTTAGTTTATTCAGTGTTTAACCCGCCCTCCCCACAAGTGGGCTCAGGAAGGGGTACAACAGTCATAAAATACAATTGCATAGCAAATTCTACATTGTAAACTTCCGAGAGGGTATCAACAACCATCTTCCAGAGATGTTGTGCTCTAATGCATCTGAAAGGCAGCTTTTTTCCCCATGCAAAACCAGTTTCCCATTACTCTTTTTATAGTTCATTGCTAACTTTCATAGCATTACTCCTTGCTGAGATATCACTCACTTGCCATTTTAAAAGAATTTTCACAAATTTGACACTTGACTGAAAATAGCAAAAACAGCTCTTCTTGCACAGAGAAAATAGTTTTCCTTGCATAGAGAACATGCTTTTGCCATTTCTTTACATTTAATTTGACATTTTACAGTCCAGTTATAATAATTGCTTGTACACTTTGGAGGGAAAAAACTTTCTCAGAGATAAGTTTTGAAGTCCTGGCCCACAGTTCACACTTTTAACCTGTACATTATACCTCTTTCTAAACAGTGAAATCCCCTTTTGACTGTTTTACCAGCTTTTAGAAAGACCATTTGAGACAAAAATATTTTTTTCAATTGGTTCAGAAATTCAACTCTCCTTTTTTCAAAATATTTCCAGCCTAAGAGTTGGAAAGCTGTTTTATTATACAGAACAGCTACAGTTGCCTACAGGTTAGCAGGCTATTTTTATGCTTCCTTAGTCCATGCAAACAGTTAAATGGAACTCTAAATAATTCATCTTTCCAGTGCAATTGCATCTTTTGGCACAAGAATGACTTCATTTGGAAACAGAAAACTCCAGTTAAGCTACAGCTGAGAAATAAGATCTCAGCTTTGGAAAGTATCACAACAATTTGTTTTTAGGATACTGTTGAAAGCACCATGTAGCTAGGCATATACTGTGAGTTGCTGCCAAATACACCACCAATTGCAAATTCTCAGAAACACACAGAAGATTCTATATGGAAGAAATCCAGGTAGATGCCCGCTGAGCTCACTGGGATTAAAACCAAATCTGTACGAGTCTGTTCAGGGCCAAAGGCAGCATACAGAAGGTAAAAGAGATTGGAAAGGAGGAAAGGATCTACAAAGCATTTTAGAAGGGAGATAGAGGGCACTGCAATGGCAACTGATTTCATGTCACATAACAGCAATGGCTGCTGCCAAGTTACTAGCAGCTTTGCTCCGATTAGGTTGCATTGGCATCAGGTATTATATTGTACCCTTGGTTTCGATAGTTTAAAGGGATTAATTATTGATGGCCAGAGGAAAAATTTGTGGGGTTTATTTTCAGTAAAGAAAGGCAAACAGAGAGCTGAGTGGAAAACTCATCTGGTGAATCAACCCAACATTTTTTGCTTATAAAATATTCACAAAGGGTGTAATGGGCTAGTTGCAAATTTGGCAGCTTAAGAAAGCCTGAATCCAAAACAGGTTTTCAGTCTTGCAGGTCAATCCCACGAATGTCTGCTTGGAAATATGGAGTAAAATGAGGTGTATGGCCAAGTGGACATAAGATTGAGCCTTTAACAGCTTGAACATGAACCATCTGAAACAGGGGCAGCTCTTCCATTAACCACGATGGAAAATGGAAGTTCCATGCTCGGAAGCAGTATACCTTGAAAACCAATGGTTGAGAACAAACCTCGAGGGAGAGCTGTTGACCTCATGTCCTGCTTAGGGGCTTCCCATTAAACATATGACTGGCCACTATTGAAAACAGGGTGCTGATTTAGATGCTGGTCTTCAGTATGACACAGATAAGACTCTTCATACATTCTTGCGGTTTGACATACCTTTGTGTATTCCTATGTGCGTGCAAGCATGTGCACATGTGTGCAATATGCAGCATTCCAAGGGATCTCCCCCTTATAACACTATTTCAAGTCATTATACTTAATGTTGAGGTATCCCTTGGAAAACTGAGCCCCTAAGCTTAGAAAAGAGATCTAGGGGATCAAAGCCATGTTCAATCTTCCTACATGTGATTATTTATCTATTCACACATACCCTCCATGGCTTGGACAGATGCTTTCTTACTAAATTCCCTGCAGTGTATACAATAGAACCATTTCCTGATCCAAGCTAGCATTCCAAAGTGCAGCAAGGCTCCATCTATACACTCAGCACAACGAGGTAGAGGACAGCTGACACGGTAAGAATGAATTACACCTCTGAGCACAGGGGAATGATTACATTTTTTTCAACAACCTTAAAAGCACTCCGGGCTGGATCGTATAAGAAATCCCTTCCCCTAAGTGAACAGTCTTGCTCCAGAGGAAGGAGTCTTTTCAAACATGACTTGTAAATTAATGGTAACAATCTGGGGTGCCGTGAAGAATTATAGGAGCGGACAAGTTGATTTAAAGATAATATCTCCCCACCTTCAAAATCTCCCCCACCAGGATTCACTAACCTCTCAGAGGCTTGAGCATGTTGATTTGTCCCCCTTCCTGTCTATCCTGGAGCATGCTCAGACCTTGTGAGGCTGGCTGGGGGTGGGGGGGCTCCTTTCTTCAAAGGCACATTTTCCCTCATAACTGGGAAGTCTCGTAGGTATAGATGCCTGCCTGTGGAGAGCCCTGTTAGGCTGCTTTCATCAAGGACAAGCTAGGCTACTATTAGAACACTTTTGCCTAAATTGGAACATCTAATTAAGCCATGTTCTCAAGGAATCTTTTGAGGACTAAAGCAAATTTGTACTTAATAAGGTCATTCGTCTTCTTTATAGTGCTCTAGAAAAGTACTGAATCAATGTCCCTGGAGAAAGATGTCCTGACTTCTTTGGGTCCCACTTGAGACACAAGCAGCCTATATCCCATCATAATACTTTTCTTACATAAATGTCACCTTTCCAAGCTGACCTACAGTGCAATCCGATGCAGACTTATTTCAAGCTAAGACCACTGAAATCCATGGGCCTGGACTAGAGTAACTCTGGATAGGACTGCCATTCCAGTGATATAAATTAGTATAAATATTAACTCAAAATAATTCTTTGTTTTTTATTCACTGGCCCTTTTCCTCCTGATTATTCACATTATCACGTATGATAGAATAATCAGGGTACCCTTTGTGATTAATGAATTATGTCATATTGCAGGTAAAGAGTTCTCAAGTCCCAAAAAGAGTATGTGAAAATGCAATTCCTTTCATTCACCTTGCATTCATTTCAGTGAGGACTTCTGCTAGGGATGCCAGTCCCCCATTGGGGGCAGGGGATCCCCCACTCCCACCTTCCACCCCCAGCCCCCGCTTACCTGGCTGGCAGGGGGGAATGTGCCTCCTGGGGGGTGCTCCTGGGTGGCAGCACACTCCAGTGCTCCGCAGTAGGCCAATTCAGGCCAGATTTGGGCCAAATTAGGCCAGATTCGGGCCACTGCAGAGCATGGGAGCACTCCCAGGGTGGCTGTTGGTCCATGCAATGACATCACTTCCCAGAAGTGACATCATCACGTGGGCCAGGATCACGTGTGCACACTCCACATGCACACACAAGAGGGAACCAAAAGGATAGGTGCCAGGCCTCTGACCTCCCGCCTGGGGGGCGGTTGGGGGACCTGACAACCCTAACTTCCACCCACGCATCAGATCTGCCCGTTTCCCCCTTTCCTGCTCTTGACCAAAATCAGCTTCCTAATACAGCTGCCTGGCTTTCTTTCAGGTCAGGGCTTCTTCTCTGCTGTGTCCTTTCCTCCACTCTCCAGATGCCTTTCTTTCAATCAGACAATTTCCTTCATTTTCCCCTTTGTGACAGCTTTCTTCTTAGCTATCACATAAATGTCTTCACTCAATGAAGGGAGCTGACATTCAAATAAGTGATATGGAGAAATCCCTGAGTCAGATGAGCCCCAGAGCTCAGCAGAAAAACATACCCAGGGTGACTGGCCAGCTTTCTTACTCAGTTTCTGCCACATTTCTGAGTCATAAAGCTTCCTTCACCGAACAAGTTTAAAATTACAGGAGAGCTTGAGATGTAGAACTTTTGCTCCTAAATTTGGAAAATGTAGCCTTAAAAATAGCGTTCATATTGCCAGTGCTGCATTGAAGAATTCACCAAGGTCTTCTGATGAATAAGGTCTTGAAATCTGATGCAAATCTGAACCCAAACCTAATATTTTTCTTTGGTCGGGCAAACTTTGGTATATAGAACTAGTTGCAGGGGAAGACTTCCCTGGCAATGAAAAGACAGGAAAAAGCTTCACTTCTAACTTTTTGTCCATCAGTTTACTCTTGTAGGCAAAGACAGAGTAAAATGAGGCAGCCCTCCTCCCTAGCCCGAGTCAGGTCATTCTTCTGAAATCTTCTGCATTCGTTCAGGATTATGTTTCTGGCTATTCTCTAGAAACAGGTTTTTCTCCAGCCACAGAGTTGGAGAAATGCAGTCCGTACATGGTAGATAGTCTCATATAGTTACCTCATAGCTTCGTGTTCTGTTTGGGTTCCTATTCTCATAATGATTGATCTAGTCCTGCCTGAAGTAAACTATGAATTAGAACTTGGAACTGTCTATAGGCAGCCTCCAGAAATCTGGCACTTAATTTCATTTGGGACTTTAATTGAGTTGGCCTGTGTGCACTCTTTTTCAGGGGAAGAATTTCAAGTTCTGATTCCAGTTTTGATAATGGACACTTTGTGCTGTTTAATGTTTTGTCTTTCAAAAAGTATGCAGTACAATCCTGTTGCATTCTTTTCTGCATTCCCTTTCTCCAGGCCCTTATATGGCTGCTATCAGGTACTGCCTGGAGATTTGGTTAACATCTGCACTCTGTTTCGGAAGAAGCCTTTGTGTTACGGCACAGAAAAATGTTCTAAGAACATCTGGATAGAGTCAATGCTTTAATGTATGAATTTCCAAACAGCCAAAGAATTCAATCTTTCTGTCCAGTTTAAGGGTCTATCACAGATGTTGCCACTGCAAAGAAATCCTGAGTGATTCTGGATCCTTCTAAGGATATAGCTCTGACTTCATATTATTGCATACTGGTTTCATCAAAAGGAAAAACCAGCCAGTCAGAACATGAGTGACCAGCAGGGCCGGCGCCACAGTTGAGGCGGTGAGGCAGGGGCCGCGGGCACCGCAGGGCCGGAGGGGGTGCCGCTGCCAGCCAGCCCCGCACTGCCACCACCGCTGCTGCCGCCGCTGCACACACCCCAGGCAGGCGCAGCAGCCATGGGCCAGGGACGACAGGCAGCTGGAGCGGCATGTGGGTGGCCTCCTCGTGCCGCCCCAGCCACCCGCCAGCGGCACTGCGTGATGACATCATCATGCAGTCTGGGGCAGCTGCACTCTGCGTCGGGGCTGGTGCCGGGGCTGGTGACCAGTGTCCTCTGCTGAGGACAGGCAGGGCCAGTACAATTTATTTCATCACCCTAAGCAAAATGCACTCACCAGCTCCTGGGCCACTGCTAGCTTCCCATGGCTTCACTTCATGCCAGCTGGCAACAATACAGCCCCAAGAGGTGATGCCAATCACTTCCCAGGCCACTGAACGAAGAGAAAGCCAAACCTATGCAGGTCACCGGCACCCTCCCACCCCAAATAGGGGCTTGGCTGGAGAACCGGCCCTGGGTTTAGGGTTGTTTTGATCTTACTTTCCAGCCCTGTGCGGTATATTAATGGAGCTGTCGTTGGTGTATCAAGGTCAGTCTTGTCTATTTTGAATGGCAGTGGGTCTCCAGGGTCTCTGGCGGGGGTCTTTCATACCAGCTATTTCTTTTACCTGGAGATCATAGAGACAGAACGATTGGTGGCAAACAGTGGGACTGGGGCACCTATTGATGCTACCTTGGCACCTATGTGCACCAAAACAGAACTGCCTGTCTGAAGATACCCAGGGCTTTGAAGTATCAGAAGCAAACCCCAGTAGGCATGAATAAAAGCCAGCAGAAAATGCACAACCCTACTTCAGATTCCATAAAAGTCTACTGAATATGTTATCGAGTGTATAGAGTGGCAATGATGGACAGCATTACCTCCATGCAGCCTAGCTCTATCTTAACCCTTTATCAATATATTTAATTATTATTTCCTTAAGAGAATACACATCAGCATTTAGGCCATTATTTGAAGGAGGAGAGGATTTGCCCCTTCAGATGTTTAAGTTTTAAGTCTGTGTTGGCTATCAGCCATATGAAGTGAAAATTCTTAGTTTGGAATGGGAAACATAATCCCTTCCCACAGCCTGAGTTTGTCTTCATTGGGCCATCTAAGCAGAACAGCCTTATCCAGTCTTGGTTCTTTCTAGCTTTCATGGACACTAATGGCCTGTATTCATTCCATGGGTGGTAAAATCTGTCGGTTATTAATATTGTAAAATTTTAAAAGACAGCCACGTGTTTGGCACGACAAATAACCTTGGAATATATATCACTGTATCCAAGTAATGAATCTCCTCTTTGTTACTCTGGATCTTAAGTCTCGTTTTCAAATTCACAGATAAATTTGCTTCGTGATGAGTAATTTGCAGTGACAGGAAGATAATTTGCTTGTTTTTCAGATAAATGTAAACTCCATCATGACAGACTTATTATCTTCCTTGTTCTTTCCAAACTGCTTAGTATGGTAGCAACATTGCTTTCCAATTTTATATGCTCAGTTTAGACTGACAAATGGCTGTGTTGTAACATAGTCAAGATTTAAGTGACTATATAGGACTGTTCTTTAATAGAAATTATATCTTTTTTTAAAAAGTCAACCAGAATTAAGATATTGAACCAGAGATCATGGCTCTTTTCACACTACATACCTGCTTCCAGAACATCGTGAAATGCAGCGCAAAAACCGTGGAAGATAGCGTCGTCTCGTGAGTTTTGCGCGATGTCGCACAAAACTCGTGCAAGAAGACGCTATCTTCCGTGTTTTTTGAGCTGCATTTCACGATGTTCTGGAAGCACGTATGTTGTGTGAAAAGGGCCCATGTTGCACACTCTTTCGGAAGAAGCCTTTGTGGCACAGCACAGAAAAATGATCAATTTCAGAATACATTCCTTGATGTTCCCAATGCTTAGCCTGATTGTAGGCTTTGGGGTACAGATCACCAAAGTGATGCAGAGTCAGATCAACTAGGAGATCCGCTTGGAATCCAGCACTGACCGTATGTCAGCAGCAAGAGTATCCAAGTCGGCTGAGAATGTTCAGCCTGCATTGCTCAGTGCAAGAGTGGGACTGACTACATATGACACACATGTGCAAGAGTCAACAACCCCATAACACATTGTTTTTTAACAGTCACCTTGAAGCAGGACATTGAAACAAAAACGGGCTCATAAAGTTTACTTTGCTCTCCTCTTTTTCTGGCTAAATGGCCCAGATCTATTTTTTTTTTAAAATTATGTCTTTCTCTCTCCCTCTCTCTCACACACACAAGGGGAAACATACATTTGAAATCATGCAGAGAAAAGAGTGATGGATTGGGTCACGGACACATGGTTGCTCCAACTAGACCCCTCCTAAAGCTGCTTTTCTTTCTCAGACTGGCTTCACAGCTCACTGTTATATGCATAGTTTATTTATTTATTTTATTTACTTCCCTTTGTTCCCAATGGAGACTCAAATCAATTTACACCACTCTCCTCTCCTCCAATTTACACCAATTTACCCTATGAGGTAGGTTAGGCTGCGAGTGTGTGTCTGGCCCAATGCCACCCAGCAAACTCCCATGGTTGAGAAGGAATTCGAATCTGGTTCTCTCAGATCCTAATCCAACACTCTTAACTACGATATCATACTGACACTCAGAGTGCTGCTCACATTACACTGATGCACACATCCCAAAAATAGAATCCCATATACATTTCTAGGTGTACCCTTAAAATATCTTAGGTGTGCTGTTAAAAAACCACTCATACAACAATAATGTATCTGAAGAAGGGAGTTTGGATTCTCAAAAGCTTCTATCCTGAAAATCTTGTTGGTGTCTAAGGTGCCTCCTGGACTCCAGCCCTGCTGTTTTACTGCATAACAACATGACTGCCCACCTAAAATAACAATAATGGACTTGGAAGCAGCAAGACGTCCACCACCAAAGAGCAGAGCCACTGCAAGACTGACCCTCTGTCCACCAAATGAGCTTTGGAGGTGCTTTAAAGTCATGGTTTTGGAGAACCTCTGAAGGCAACTTCCAGAACAAGCCTTCATGCTTTTCCCTTCCATGCAATCTGGGAGAAAATCAAGAACTCAGTGCCTACAAAACTCAAGACGGGGACTGATGTCATTGCGCAGGGCTAGAAGCACTCCCATGCTTTGCAGAGGACCTATTTGGTGCACTGCGCAAAGTGTGGGAGCACTCCCAGGCCTTGAGCAATGATGTCACTTCCCAGAAGTGATGACATCACGACGTTGCGCATGCAAGGATGAACAGAAAAGGGAGTGCAGGTCCCTTTTCCCGCTGGGAGGATAAGGGAACCTAACAACCCTAGCCACAACCATTAGTATTATTTATTTCATTTATATTCCACTTTTCTCCACAATGGAGACTCGAAGCGGCTTCTCTTCCCCTCCTTGTATCCTCACAATAACCTAGTAAAGTGGGTTAGTCTGAGAGCATGCAACTGGCCCGGGGTCACCCAGCAAGTTTCCATGGCAGAGCGGGGGTTTTCTCCTGGGTCTCCCAGTTCCTAGTCTGGCACTCTAACCACTCCACCACGCTGGCTCTCAAAAGACCAGGCTAAATGTAACTCAGTATAATGCAATTCCAGACAATTTATTATTTGGGCATGCAATTTATCACATGAAAAATAGGAAGCTCATTTGTGAGGGAACCATTCCTCTATTTGCTTCCCCTTCTTCCAAAGGGGGTTGTCTGTCAGCTTTTTTCCAAGGATATAAAAAGTGAGTAAAATATCATTATTAATTATGTATTATTATCTGTGGGAGTTTAAGTATTGTCAAGGCAAGTGACGGTAGACATTTGCCAAGATAAATTCCTGACATTTCAAGACAAGTTTCACCTTCTTTGACGGTATAGCAATTTTTGCTTAGGCAAAGACAGTTAATCTTGTTTGGTTTGTGTCATACTAATCACCAAAACGCTCTTTCCCTCATGTGGCTTTACAAGCGTATTTGGATTCATGTTCAGGGAAAGTACTAATGTTATTTGTAGATCAAAAATAGCTAAATCACTTTTTAAAGACATGCTCTTCCAAGAAGAGTAATTTTCCACTTTACATATTGGCTTGGGCATTCAACATCTACAACAGTTCTTTGCTGTCTTTCTCTCATCCTCCTTGAAACCCACTAGCTCCCCAGGTACTTTCTGCTGTCCAAAGATAGCTGAACATAGGAGGAGGAAAGGCCAAACAGCCATCACAGGAGGCAAATTTTGGCTACATTTCAGAACATCTGAGTAGGTCACAGACAAGTTTAATCTGGGGAGTACAATAATCCACCAGTAAATTCTTCTAAGGAGCCCCACTGAAAGGAAAAATTCACCACCTCAGTATAGAAAATTAATTTTTATGGTGGGTTATTCTAGAACTACCATCTCTTGCCTGGTTTAATATTAATTACTTTCTATCATGTATATCTGAAAAGCATTCTAGGCATTAGGAAACTATGCAAGCAAGTACTTCACTAAAAATAATAAAGCTAGTAAAGAAAACCCAAATGTGTAAAAGAAACTCAGTTACAATAAAAAACCAACTATTAAATAGCATTTAATGAAAGTCCAGGAGGGTTTTGTTAACATGAAGATTTAAAATCCTATAAATAAAGCAGTTATGTATCTTTTTCTAAACAATCTATGAGGAAGAACTGAAGCAGAAATTTGGGGGCAAAGAGTTTCAGACAACGGAAGCCACAGCACAGAGTACCCTGCTTTAGGCTAGGGATGAGTAGACTCGCTCTGTTGTACTCCACTGACAGCAAGAAAGCACAATTTAGGGAATATGATAATGGTCTTTGTGTGAAACAAAAAGGCATATTTCTGGCTGAGATGTATAGATATGTTTTAAATAGTGAAATTAATCAAATTCTCTGAAAACAGTTGTCTTTCTATGAAAGCACAAACCATGCAACAGCATTTTTGTGCAACACAAAAAGACGATCAGGAGAAAAAAAATAACCCCCTCAAAATTAACCATGTGGGCCAAAAATATATTTCTGTTTTGGAAATTTTTTAATTATGATTTTGTGTTGGTGGTGATGGAGAGTGCCCTTGGCGGGGTTTTCACCGAGGTGGTTTGCCATTACCTGCCTCTGCAACCCTATTCTTCGCTGGAGGTCTCCCATCCAATTACTAACCAAAGCATTTTGTGTTGGTATGTTTCAGGAAAAAAAGAAATCTCTTTCAGACCTGATCATTTGTGTGGCAAACCCCCAAACTGCAAATTGTGATTTTTTTCAGTAAGAGAAAAACAGCAAAGACAAATTAATATGCAGAATGGAGTTTTTGCCTTTTTTAAGCATTAATCTTGTATATCTTCTAAAAAGAGGATTACACTAATAACAACAACAACTGCGCTATATAGCGCTCTTCTAGACAGATTAGTGCCTCACCCAGAACAGTGAACAAGTTAGTGTTATTTTTATCCCCACAATACAGCTGGGGAGCTGGGCCTGAGAGGAGTGGCTTACTCAAGGCCACCTACTGAGCTCATGGCAGTAGTGGGGTTCGAACCAGCAGAGTGCTCATTCACAGCTGAACCACTTAACCACTGTGCTACAGCAGCTTCCACCTTAAGAAGGTCCTGCATGTTTTTAACTTAAGCTGTTTGTACATCTGGTTGCTCAGGGTAAAAATTAAATGGATGCCGAGCCTCCTTTGGTTGCAGAAAACCACATCTCCCCAATCTTAAAAAAAAAACAACAGTTTTTTAAATCTACAGAGCTACGCTTGACCTTGTGTCACCTGGCCAAGATGAATCCTCTATACCAGTAGTTCCTAAGTCTTCTCATAATGAAGATCACCATCAGAACGTAAGAACAGCCCTGATGGATTATACCAGTGGTCCTTCCAACCAGTATCCTGTCTCACAAAATGGCCAATCAGTTACTCAAGCCGTTACCTCTTAGCACCAGGTTTCAGAGGTTTACTGTCTCTGTCCCTTTACTAACCATAGCAAATAGCCATTGATGGCCCTATCCTCCATGATTCTGTCTAACCTCCTTTTAAAGCCAACTGTACTGTGGGCCAGGCTCAAACCAGGGTGGCAATATCTAAACCCAGACATCTGAGGGCCCCCAAATCCTGAGGTTAGTTTCTTTAGCTGGAATTTAAGGCCTGGGTGTGAACCTGAAATATTAAGCTTTGCATGCAGAAAAAAACAAGAGACCATCATTGCACTGGGAGAATTAATTTTAATTCAACTCTGCGACCCCTACACATTTCACAGGCACTTCATCAGAGGGGCTTGTGAAATATCATCGTCTGAACAGTCCTCGCAGCAACTGTTAAGACTGCTATTTTACAGCTCGTGGCTTTATTCTTAAACTCTCCAAGAAACAGAACCTTATGCTTCGGGGCCTTTTACAGAATCTGATGCTCCTCCAAATTATTCTACCCAAGTCATCCTCTGCAATGTGTCTGTCTGTGATCACACATGGAGGACAAACCTGTGATCCAGTGCATTCCTAGATGTAGGAGCAGCTTCTCTGTAACTATTTCTACAACTGTGATATCACCTTTTCAAGCTGTTGATAAAATTGCCATAAGGAAGCTGCGGCTGTATCCAGGGGGACATTAACTCATATGTTAAGCCTTTCATTCAAATGTACCCCTGGGGATTGGATGCCAGGAGGGAGTTTGGATCATATAAATTGGCATATTGGTGGAAAGGCCACAAATGTTGTCTAATTCTAACCTTGTGCACCAACAGAAGATTCACAAAATTTTTCAGTCCAACAGATTTCCCCATATTATGCAGCTTACAATCTGTGTAAAGAAGAGTGTGGAAGGAAGGTGCATGGTATAGCTACATCTTGTCAGATGTCAGAAGCTAAGCAGGGTTGGTACTTGGATGGGGGGGGCACCTACAAAGACTCTTCTGAGGAAGGCAATGGCAAGGCACTTCTGCTCCTCACTTGCCTTGAAACCCCCATGTGCCGGCATTGCCACAAATCGGTTGTGACTTGACAGAACGTAAGTGCATAAAGAATGGTGTAAACAATGGCTTGCTTTTATGACAACATGGATTTGCAGCATTTCATGCCTCTTTACTAAGCTACATCTTATAGAATCTTCCACCCTATGAGAATTCCGTCTTCACTGATTCATAAATTAGCAAGTTTGCTTGGGGAGGGCAAAATTATCTGAGTGAAGGGATACATGAGAACTTTTGTGCAAATAGCTGCCAACAGACAACGGAATAAATCCAACAGGAGGAAGCTTGTTTAAGCACTTTTTTAAAATTTAAGGGTGAATATATTATACATTGATTCTGTGGCTTCATCAACAAGAATGGAACTAATGAGGCTGACACATGAAGATAGAATTTGGCTAGAAAAAGGAGAAAATTCTTCCGAGCTATGAAATGCTCACCCACACAAAGACAATTTCTCTATAAATGTTGGCTAGTTGAATCCTCCTCAGCCTTCTATTTCATTCCACCTTCTCTTTTCTGTGCATGTGTGCGGTGGGGGATTTATCATATATATCTCATCTCAGGCTCTCTGAAGGCAACTGATGAGACACAATCATAATGCAACTGTTAAACAACACTAATCGTTGTACCTATTTGTCAGCCAGGAAGGAGCAACAAGGGAATACAGTGTAGCAGTGGACCGGGGATGGCCTGTGACCAGGGAAAATGGCTTCAAATCAATGCTCAGCCTCCCATTAAAACTTTTGGGGGATTAACTACCTTTCAGCCTAATGCTCCTCACTTATGACAGGCGAATCATGAGCGATACCTTGCCTCTTCTGCATGAAGTGGAAAGGTAGATTTGGCTCTTTAGCAGCGACTTTGTTTTTACAATACTTTCAAGGTCTACTTGAGAACCTGCAAACACCGCCCTTCTGCCATTTATACCGAACAAAGAGATCGGTGTCTATGCAAAATAAGTAAATGTGTGCTGTGACAGAATTTAGAGACATTCCTTTGTATTTAATAGTGTTAAGGAACTGGAAATGTGTGGACTTGCCCTAAGATCTCATGATCTTATTTACAGAACAAGTCTTAGAGTTTGCAGTACAAGGTGTTGTATAGTTGCTGATCATATGAAAGTTGTTTTAAGCTATTCTTGGTTCTGTTCTTGATGGGCGAATAGAGAAATATTACAAATCAGATCTTAAAATGTAAAGTCTCAGAAACCAGTGGGAGAACCATTTCAGTTGCCCTGGTCGTTCTGTTCCAGATTTTAAATCCACCACATATCGATTTTAAAAAAAATTAAAAGAGGATATTCCAGTCACCAAAGTGGGATTCAGAAGTAAGTTTTAAAACTGTGGCATTTGGTGTCAACAAATCCTGGGAACAGCTAATACATGGCTGAAGAAAGCAATCGTCCTTTTCTAGGATGCCTATTTACATTTTTGGCATTGACCTCTATTTAACTCCTACTTGGGACTTGGATCTTAATCCATTTCATTAACCTGTGTGGTCTCAGACATGCACACTATGTGTTCTCTATACAGTGATGTCCAGGGCTTTTTTTCTGGGAAAAGAGGTGGTGGAACTTAGCGGGTTGCCCTGGGAGAAAATGGTCACATGGCTGGTGGCCCCGCCCCCTGATCTCCAGACAGAGGGGAGTTTAGATTGCCCTCCAAGGGCAATCTAAACTCCCCTCGGTCTGGAGATCAGGGGGTGGGGCCACCAGCCATGTGACCATTTTCAAGAGGTTCCGGAACTCCGTTCCACTGTGTTCCAGCTGAAAAAAAGCCCTGGTGATGTCACAAAGTCACATTATATATACCTACCCACTTAGGTGATCAATCATGTACTAGGATTAAGTGCGCCTCAATCCACAAAGGCTTATACCAACAGGCATCTTTGCTGCTTTTTGCTTCAACATACAAATGTGGCCACATCACTAGGCTGCTGGGGGGGGGGTAGGGACCAGACAGCCTAATATGCAGCACCCTGATTTTATTGGATGGAATACAAATGTGAAAAGTAAATTAAATGAGTGACAGTAATCTATATCTGCATTTATTTTATTTCTGGTAAAATGAAGTTTTTGCTATCTTTCTGAGGGTAAAATCATATGCATACTTTAGAGAGCTGCTATAGCATAGTGGTTATGTGGTTGGATTGCCAATCAGCGCTCCACTGGTTTGAATCCCACAATTGCCATAATCTCAGCAGGTGGCCTTGGGTAAGCCGCTCCTCTTAGCTCCAGCTGTATTGTGGGGATAATAATAACTGAATTTGTTCACTGTTCTGAGTGAGGCACTGATCTATCTAGATGAGTAGTATATAAGCGGAGCTGTGGTTGTTAGAGTAAGCACCACTGAACATGGTGAGACTTACTTCTGTGTACTTACTTACTTATGTCATTTATAGTCCACCTTTCTCACTGAGACTCAAGATGGATTACACAGTGTGTGATTAGTCCAATCAGTAGCAAGGACATTGGCAGGCATTTCCATACAGTGTCAAGGACATTTCCATAAACAACATCATAGGGTAAATAAATACAAGTTTACAAAGACATAGCATTAGCAAGGATCTAATACAGGGTTGAAGAATTACTGAAACAGAACATAATCAGTTCTAGGACTGACATTAGACAACATGAAGCACAGGTAGTATATAGGAGTATGTATTTAAAGCAACAGATACTATGTAAGGCAACATAGTGGTGGAGTCTCTGGTTTCTAACTCATTAGTGAAACCCCCTCCCTACAATGACAACCTCCTAAGTAAAAAAGCCTTTTTGAATAATTTGAGACCCCCCCCTACAATACCACCCTCCTTTTTGAATAATTTGAATAATATCTAAGCATATGCGTAGATACGCATATGCTTGCCCTGAGAATGTGCCAGTAAAAAACCAAAGAGTTTACTAGGAACTAACATCCCTAGATAAGGAACTATCATGGGAAGGCCCAGTTTCTGTGGTCACCAGCCTCCCCGGAAGTCAAAGGCATACAGAACAAAGCAGCCTGACTATATAATCCGAAAGAACTCTGGAATCACTTCAGACACAATAATGTTCAATAATGAAAATTAACAAATTTGGCGGGGTACGTATTCCATGAAACTACCTCATCATGCTGCTAAGTTTGTGAACCATCTCTATGGGAAATCATTGTGCTTGAAGGGACTGGAGATGACATCACAATTCTCTCTACAGTCTTTGATCTGTAATTGATCCTTATGCAAGTCTTCACATGATGTTGTAGTCAGGGCTTTTTTTCTGGGAAAAGAGGTGGTGGAACTCAGTGGGTTGCCCTCAGAGAAAATGGTCACATGGCTGGTGGCCCCGCCCCCTGATCTCCAGACAGAGGGGAGTTTAGATTATCCTCCGCGCCCTCAACTCCCCTCGGTCTGGAGATCAGGGGGCGGGGCTACCAGCCATGTGACCATTTTCAAGAGGTTCCAGAACTCCATTCCACCGCGTTCCAGCTAAAAAAAGCCCTGATTGTAGTCATCAAGGAGGATCCCACATGTATAACCCCAGTTCACAGGTGTTGAGTTCTTGCAGAGATTGGAATTTTATTTCTTTTATGGACTAAGGCTGTAAAACGTTGGTGTGGATTACCCATGAGCCCAGAAGTCGGATTCTTTCTGTGTATTCGTCTTCTCCGAACTCTGTAGCATTTTTCACAGCAAAACTAGACATTGGAGGGGGGTGGTCCCTGCATATTTGCTTTCTTAATTTGTTTTCAGGACATATTATAAACAGAGACATTTCTGGACAGTTAATTAAAATCACTCTATGATATGTTTTCCCCCTCTTCAGCGAAAGAGACTGGTGATTGCAGCAATTAATTGCATGTGACTCTAGGCCTGCAGGGACTCCAGCACACGGGCACTCATAGCAGGGTATATCAACCGTCGTTCCAGTGAAATCCCAGGCAAGCCATGCTGCGCTGGTTTAGCTGAGCTAGCTAGTCACAGAGGTGGAGGGACACTGAAATTGCACACAGTTCTGTGCTGTGCCTCAACAGAGGCCTGCCCATCAGGGATTCAGGTCCATGTAATCTTAGAAACTTTATGGTTGTGGGTTCAAATCTTGCCTCCTTGCCTGTGGGCCTCTAACTCACAACTGTGACATTACCCAAACATTGCAGAAACATGACATGCTGCCCTGGTATGAACATCGTGGATCATGGTGGCAGCTGTTACAGTCTTAATAGCCTTTCTATTCAGAAGTTGCCTAATCGTATTGCCTTATTACAACTTCAGAAAGCTTGCAGCAACATCTTTGCTTATTTAACTGATTGTGGCCTTTGTTTTATTCATTCCTTCTCCCTGCCACCAGCAGTTCCATGTCAAAAAATTAATAAAAGCAAGGCAGACAAGCGGACATGGTTATAGAGCAGGTTTTCATACAGCCCTGCATTTCCCCCAGGAAGGCTGTATCTTTAGCTGTCCTTCCGCGTATATGTACTTAATCTTATCGAAAAGCCAGTAGGATTAGCCGGAAGGCACAAAGAGAGCTAATTGGTCTTGCTACCCTCCACTATAAAAAGGCCCTTTTTTCTACTCAAAGATATTACCCCTGACAGTAAAACAATGAGTAACTACAGTAAAATACTCTCTTCTGCCCTTTACCCATGTGCCATTTGAATCAAGAGGTGCATATGTACATACGGGAATTTAGAATGAAGTATTTCCCTTCTTAACCATCTACATAAATAATATTTGGTGTTCATGTTTTCCTTTTTAAATCCTTCTGTTTTGAAAAGCATCAGTAAGTGTAGTCCACCTTTCTATTGAGGCTCTCATGCCCAAAATTATCAAGTAAACTATTTGGCTGAACAGGAATTTGAATCTGGGTCTCTCCGATCCTTCCAACACTCTATCCACTACACTGATCTCTAGTGTGTCTCTGTAAGTGGTTTCCTTTATATATGTGATGCAAACTGATAAATACAAAAGAGCAAGAGTCCAGTAGCACCTATAAGATTAACAAAATTTGTGGTAGGGTATGAGCTTTCGTGAGCTACAGCTCACTTCTTCAGATACAGCTAGAATGTGAGTCCATCTTTCCTTACATCTTGGAGAGTGGAGTGATTAGAAGCTGAATGATAATAGCCAGTGAATGACAACGGCAGGCGTGACTGAATAGGGTGGGGTATGCAGAGGGGTAGTGGGTGTGGAGAAATCCACATTGGTAATGAGACAGGAAGTCTAGGTCTCCATTCAATCCAGGTGGATGCACTGTCTTGAGCTTCATTATCAGCTGCAATTCAGCAGTCTCTCATTCTAATCTCCTTTTGTAATTCCTCTGCAGGAAAACTGCTACTTTTAGGTCAGCAACTGAATGTCCTGGAAGGTTAAAATGTTCTCCCACTGGTTTATGAATGTTTTGGTTTCTGATGTCAGACTTATGTATGATGGATACAAAGTTGGCCTTACACCTTGGAAGCCTGAGCAGAGTTTCACTCATCCGAGAAGTAACTAGTTAGACATGGAGAAGTTATCACCCCTTGGCTTCAGTTCCCTACATATAAAACTGAACTCAACCAAGGATGAAGAAGCCTGTAAATCAGGTGAGCCTCACCTCTCCACGTGTTCAATGGATCCATTTTTCCCATTTGAAATATTTAGACTTAAAAGGTATAACTCTGCTTAAGATTGCACAGCAAAAGTCTCCTTTCCTCTAGAAAGTTATAATCAGGGCTTTTTTTCTGGGAAAAGAGGTGGTAGAACTCAGTGGGTTGCCCTCGGAGAAAATGGTCACATGGCTGGTGGCCCCGCCCCCTGATCTCCAGACAGAGGGGAGTTGAGATTGCCCTCCGTGTTGCTGAGCGGCACAGAGGGCAATCTAAACTCCCCTCTGTCTGGAGATCAGGGGGCAGGGCCACCAGCCATGTGACCATTTTCAAGAGGTTCCGGAACTCCGTTCCACCGTGTTCCTGCTGAAAAAAAGTCCTGGTTATAATCATAGAGGAAATGTTGGCAAACTGTTTTATGTCATCACATAACAAATGATTGTTTAGCCAGCAGAGCTACAGTTGTGAAAAAAAGCAATATTTAACCCCAAATTTCTGAACAACAGGTGTCAGTACTGATGTCTGGGGGGTTTTTTCCAGCCAAAGTTTGTCTACAAACTATAGATCTAAAGCCCGTTTGTGGGAAGGGAGGGATAAAAATTGAATAATATAAATAAAATAAATAAATAGATCAAATTACTAATATTAGAGTCAAACATCCCTACATTTATCTACATCCCTAAATTTATCATTACCTACCCCCACATAGCTGTTGTGAAAGCAAAGAAGAGGAAGATTTAATATGCTTTGTATGTCTTTAATATATATAAAATAGGAAAATAAATAAGAAATGAAACAAAAAGAAAGGGAGTCTGTTAACTACCTGGCTGAAGACTACATTACAAAGCTCCTGGGCCCTGCCTAGCCAATGGTTCACAGCAGTAAAGCCAAACAACATTAACTGAACTATGAATCTATGGAATGATGATACAGTAAAATTAAATCCTCCCAAATATATACACTTCTATGTCTCACTGAGTATTGTAACTGTGCTTGGAATCTGCAGAACATTTTTCTGCACAACTTGCAGCAGTGTGCAACACAAAACTATGTTCCCACTATTGGAAAATTCACAGTAGTAATGCCATTTACACTGCAATCCTAAACAGAGTTACACTAGAGATAGGCATGAACTGGAAAAAAAGAACCGTATGGTTTGTGGTTCATTGCATTTCACGAACCATGAACTTTCACGAACCTGCCCCAGTTCATGAACCAGTTCGTTGTGGTTTGTGAAAATGTCACATCCAGGTCAGCAGAAGGTCACTTCTGGGCCAGCAGAAGATCTGCAGAAAGTCCATCCCCTGTTGCCTAGGAAACTGATTGATTGGAGCCAGGCTGTCTGCAGTGACAAACCAAAAAATGAACCAAACAAACCAACCTAAAGTTTGTGGTGATTCGTCAGAAATGGACTCTGACGAACCGCTGATTCGCGAACCACAAACCAGCTTGGTTCATCACGAACTTTGGTTCGTATTTCAGTTTGTGCCCATCTCTAAATTACACCCTTTTTGCAGACATCACTCTACATAGAATGGTGTAAACTGTTTAGGATTACCTTGTTTCTACAGTAGAAGCAGGATTACAGTTTAGGTTGCCAGTCTTCCAAATCTGAGAACAAAGTCGAGAGTTTGCTATAACCTCAGTTCAATAGCTGTCTCACCAATACTAGATAATGTAAAGAAAGCTGCCGCTGAGTATCTTAGGGGTTTTTTTTTCCATTTCATTTAACATAAGTGGTTAGACAAGCCTGAATTGCCAAAACACGAGATGTCTGAACATTTTTCCAACCTTGTCAAAGCGAAAGACAAACACCTCAGTGCCAATATCTTTAGCGATACATGAGTCTCTGGAGAGCAATAGGATAAGACAAGACATCTATAAAGAGAAAGGCCTTCTGATTGCTTTCCAATCGTCCATCATAACTGTTTGTTTAGGATGAATTCAATTTACTCTAGATAAAGATTTGCTGACATACTTTAAAAAGAAAATGTAGTTGCCTATGAAATCTATATATCTCATACATTACTCTTGTTATAGATATATAACAGATGTACATAAAACCTGCTTTATTTCAGCATGCTTTTGTGAGGTTGTGACTTGCGAGTAGCTTTTACGATCTGTTTTACTGTTCAGCTAATGGGTTTTTTTTCCTGACATTTGTATATTATGATCTTACCTGGATTCCTAAAATAGATTTTTGATGGGAGTTTTCTTGGTTTAAATCAATAAAAGTGGACAGACATTTGGGTCTCTCTGACAGATTGCCAAATTCATTTGCTTATTCAGATAGCAAAATTGTTAAGGTGTTTCTGAATGTCTTGGGAAGGTGAAATTTGGTACAATCACAGCCTAAGATTACTGAAGAAAAAAATCAAAAAGTGGGACATATTTATATATAAACATCATACATCTGAGTTTTGAAGGATGATGAAGACT
This sequence comes from Eublepharis macularius, assembly GCF_028583425.1. Classification (NCBI taxonomy): domain Eukaryota; kingdom Metazoa; phylum Chordata; class Lepidosauria; order Squamata; family Eublepharidae; genus Eublepharis; species Eublepharis macularius. Next base: position 121,476,707 of record NC_072795.1, on the reverse strand, counting down.
AAAAATGGAAAAAGGAAAAAAAAAACCAGAAGGTTAAACAGCCTTTTTCATTCTTCCTGCCCAACCTGCAGTAAGTAGAAGACTCACAAAATTTGCCATAGTATGTCATTTGAGGTGAATTTTTCCATTCTCTTAATGCTTCCTTGAACGATTAGTTTATTTGGGAAGAAATATATTTATATGAAAGTTCAAATACTGGCCAGGTGTTTCAACTTCTATAGCAACCTCGCATGGCTTGTGATCCGGTATGCTGAATGCAGCTCATCAGTAGCTCAACAAATCAATTTTTGCTCCATGCCTAGGACTATGGGCCAGCTCAAGGGGTTCCATAACCCAAGCAAGATACACCCATCACTTCCTGTGCTTGCACTACCATGGTCAGGGCTTGGACTGGGGGCTGGTGGGCTCAGGAATGGATGCCAGTCACCTCTTCCTTTCTTTTTATAAACTCCATCCAAAGTATCCCTGAGCATGTACAGAATGTCTTTACCACTGCAGTATACTTTCCCTACACACTTTTAGATGTCAAGAGCTGCTTGCCTCTCAGTGCAATGATAGGTCAAAGTTTTTTCTATGAGACTGAGCCAAAAGAGTCTTTACCCTCTACAAAAAAAATGAAATCCTGGTTTGCTGTCATTTTTGTCTTTTAAGAGAGAGAGAGAGTTTGTGCCTTTGACATGCATATTGAGTACACAGTACCTTCTAACTTATTATAACAATAGTCATTCAACATGTAGAACTAATGAGGTGGCCATAAAACAGTCGTTCCTCAAGAATAATCAAAACAACCTTGCATATCCTAAATGTCTCCCCTGATTTGCTTATGTGGCAGGGTGAAAATCTATGTGGTAGGGTGAAACCTGGCTTGCCTGGAGAAACAGAAAGCAACAGCAGCAGCATTAGTCAAGTGTCCAAAGATCCTGAGAGTTAACATTTGTGCTGGTATCAATTTTCGAGATTGCCATTTTGGGTTTCTCTCTGTGTGATACAATTCCTGTTCCTGAGATACCTGCAAAATGGAAAGAGCTTTGATCTTGTTTCTCTTCAAATATTTATGTGAAAGGAAAAACCTTTCTTTCAAATTTCGAGGTTGTGAATCATTGAATCCCAGGATCTCAGCGGCGTACCAATTAAACCTCTCCAGAATTGCTTTCCTGCCTGCCATTTGGCCTTATTTATCTGGACAGGAAAGGCACACATGCTACCTAGTGAACATGCTCTCTTCTTTTATTTACGATGGTGCAGCTCAGGTTAAGCTGTCCTTTGCATTAAAAGTTGTTGGGAGGGGAGAAAGAGAGGGAGAGAAAGGGAGGGAACTCTCCCATAAAACCATTTCTTACAATTTGGATAAGTTTCAAAACTGCATGACTGCTCATTTTTAGTATGGACGATAGTGAGGAAATATCTAATTCCTTATGTATTTGGTTTAAATCACTTGTACTGCACCTCTACAAGGCTCAAGGCAGCTTCTAACAGAAAATAACCAATCAAGATACTAAATAATATAACCAAGTAAAAATAGTTATTGAAAAACAGTGCAATCGACAGCCAGGAGCAGAAGAAGTTCTCGAGCATTAATCTGGAGGCACTCACTCCCTTCGATTGCCAGAGAACAACCAAACATTGGATGCTCCTCAGGCACCTAGTGTGAGCTCTATGCTGAAGACATCTGATGTTGTGATAAGGAGGTGGCATAGATCTCTATCAGAGCCCATTAATGCACCGAAACAACTGTGAAACAATCCAGGCATTTACTCATCAGCATCAGGAATAGTTATGTTTGGAAGCAAAAACTTAAGCAGTTACCTCAGCCTAAGTCCATTGATTTCAATAGGCTTGGACTGGAATAACTGCTTAGGATTGCACTGTTAGTTTAACTATTCTGTATTTATCATTGTTTTTAATGTAAAATTATATTATGTGGTATTATGTGAGGGAGTTTTAAGAGAATATTTCCAAGTTTTTTTAAAAAAAAATGTTGATTGATTGATTGATTGATTGATTGATTGATTGATTGATTGATTGATTGATTGATTGATTGGAATGGAATTCTGAAAGAAAAGCCTGGGATAGTGGCTATTCTGGCACAGAGTCATGTTTATTCCAGATTGGAGTAAAATTGCCATTCTAAGCAGTTTACAGACTGGTTTTAGAATGGCGACTTTACTCCAATCTGGAATCTGTCTTTTTCTAGTTTTATGCAAATAACATTCTTCCTGCAGCTAAAATTTTATTTTTATATTAATGTTATAAAGTATCATACCTTTATAAATTTTTAAAATATAATCAGGTTGGATTATTTGAAATAACATACCCTTTTACTTGGTAAAGTTCACAGAGAATGTTCTTCTAAAGTGAATCTCTCTCTCTCTCTCTCTCTCTCTCTCTCTCTCTCTCACACACACACACACACACACACACACACACACACACACACACACACACAATTATATAAAATTAAGAGGGTCATCTTATTTGAAATCATGGTACTTTTTTATAGTATATATTTGAACAGGGGAAACCTGAAAGTACTATTAATGGTATAAAGCTGCCTGATCAATTGGAGGTTATGGGATGAAACTAAAACTTCACATATGCAAGGCATTAGCTTTACCACTGAGCTGTTGTTTTTCAATGATGTAATTTGTTTAATAGTTAAAAGGAGTGAACTCTCTCCAAAAAAATCTTTGATTAGTTGCCTCAGGAGCCCTTCCCCCATGTTTGTATTTAATTTCTAAGAATCCATATAGCTGAAACCAAGCCGCAGTTCTGCAAAAGAACTGCAAAGGTTTGGTAACTATTTAGCTTCATAGTTCACAAAGGATAGAATGAAGGGGGAAAAAACAAGCAAAAAAGCAAGTTCTTCTTTGCAACTTTAATACCTGGGTGAGCTTCCGGCAGCACTTTCATCTAAGGACTTCAAAGCAATCTGTACAACAAACTCGCACATTACTGGGGAAGCCTCAGAGCTGGCAGCCCTGAGACACATCTTATCCCTCTGTTTCAGAAAAACATTGAATGTATGAATTTGGCTTATATAATGAGTCACACCATTGCTGCATCTAGGCTGGTATTATCTACTCTGACTATTGCAATTGCAGCCAAGGTCTTATACAAACGTTTTTCTTTTCCCACCCTGTTATAAAGAGTGTTTATAATGGAGATGTGATGAATTCAGCTTGAGATCTCCTGTATGCAAAGCACGTGCTATTCCACTGAGACATGGGCCCGGCCCTCAAATTTAGACCCAAGGCATCATGAAACTCACACTTTTCATAGCAATGATTAAATGAGACCGCTTCTGACTAATGTACCAGGCTGCTCATTTTCTGACTTGGAAGAATGTGCAAACCACAGAAAAAGTGACATTGTTTTTTAATGTATTTATTGAGACCCAGTCCTGGATGGCGAAATAACTCTGGTAATCCAAATAATATCTACTGTTCTGTTCTAATGACTGTACAGTAAAGGGTCTTCTTCTGCACTTGTTGCAGGCAAGATAAAAAGTTGTATTTGACCTCATTCTATATGTAGTTTGTGAAGCCAGCTATATCAGGTTAGAACCATGGGGAAGTAACCTTGCCTTGCTGCTCTGCTGCATATGAAGAGAGGAAGGGAATTGGAATACTGTCACAATCTAGGCATATGTGCTAATAGCAGGTCCTTCCAAAGAACATGGTGCTGACACAGAAGATGGTGCTCTGTGACCCAACTGAAGATACCACCTAAGATTCCAGACCTCTGCACATAACCCTCAGGAGATTACTAGTGCAAGGGCTTGGAGAAGGTTGTGACTGACCTGGAAGTGACATCACTACGAGATGACGCTGTAGGAATCTTCCCCAATGTCTTTGGTAAAGCCCATAGAGATTGGGGTATTCCTAGACCCTAACCTGAAAGCTACGTGACTTTCAGGTTAGGCATCATTCCTTGACTTTTCTCTAGCTGTGAACATTGGTGTGGTGGGAATGTGTGCATAGGAGTGAGAGATTGCCTGCTGAAAGGGAGTGCTTGGTAAGCCTAGACTCTAGACTACTGATACAGGTGGATGTCGGCTAGCAACTTGTGGGCTAAACTTGCCAGAGCTGGGTTTGTGTGCTTTGTTTTTACAGGGCTTAGGGAGTTTCTATTTCTGTCTTAACTTAGGAAGGATCACTCTTATATACTAAAACAAGGACCTGAGAGGAACTGATATGAATAATAATAATAGCAACAACAACAGCATTAGATTTATATACTGCCCTTCAGGACAACTTAACGCCCACTCAGAGCAGTTTACAAAGTATGCTGTTATTATCCCCACAACAATCACCCTGTGAGGTGGATGGGGCTGAGAGAGCTCTGGAAGAGTGGTGACTGACCCAAGGTCACCCAGCTGGTTTCAAGGAGAGGAGTGGGGAATGAAACCCGGTTCTCTAGACTGGAGTCCCACCACTCTCAACTACTACATTAAACTGGCTCTCCTAATATCACCAAATATGGATTTCAGATTTTACCCCTTCAGCAAAGTAAATCTCTTGGTTGAAAAAATAAGCCACTGAGGTAAAAACAAAATCAACCTTGTGCCAACTGAGAAGATATAGAGAAGACAGTAAAAAAGGGATAGCACAACTGCATTGTAGTGAAAATACATACAGTTAAAATTCATACTCCCTTGAGCAAGGCTCTTTGGGACTAATTCAAAGATGCCACATGTTGTACCAATACAAGAGGCCTGAATGTCAGGCTGCTTTAAGAGTCAGAGCAAGCTTGACTCTTGTAGTATCTTCAGGATATTTTGGGTTGAATTTGGGGTCCCCCCCTTCTTTTTTCTTTAAAGCTTCCCTGTCCATCATTCCCATCCTTTCCCTGAAATAAACTGAGTTATAGGGAAAGGTTGAGTGTGTTTTAGAAAACCCTCCTGCAAGCCCCTTGTACAACTGCCATATATGTTTTGCAGCATTTTGGAAGGATCTCTGGTGAGACCAATATAATTCCTGCCTGTCTTTGTTAAGAGGAGCAACTGGACAGTGAAGTTAGGTCACTCAGAATTCCACCGTGGCTCCTCCTAACCCTTGGCTTGTTCTTATGTTTCCCTGCCCAGCTCTCTTGGTCTGCTGTCCATGGTCCTGGCCTTGCGAAGTCAAAACTCTTCAACCCCCCCTTCCTGTCACATGACTGCAATGTGACACGGTTGCCATTGAGTGGGCCTCATGCTGCCATTAGTTGCTTAAAGATGAATCCTGGATTTGGAAAAGTTGAAAACCACTGATCGATCTCTCTCATTCATCCTTTTTCTCTCACACATACAAACACATGGTTCCTTGGCAAACATATTTATGTAAAGTGGGTTCCCTGAGGACAGCGAGACAGAAAGATGATCAAACAGATCATATCTGATATCAGTTTGTTTTTGAAGAACTCTTGGTGATCAGACAAACAGAACAGTATACATTCCCTTGCCTCCAAACTGACACGATTTTGCAGTTGTGCTTGTTTATGCATTGTTGTCACCAACGAGTAAGTGATCCACTGCTCCTTTCATTGTTTGATTTGTAAACTTTTTTTCAGACAGCTTCTCATGCACAGTTTCCTCCATTTAGCATCTCTCCCCACATCTTACATGTTACCAAGGCACCCATGCACATATGCTTGTTGATTAAAACACCACACAGAAAAGGATCCTTGAAGAGATGACATCCAGCATTCCCTTTTGCCTGAAATTAAACTTAGAGATTCCCCAAGGCAAGAACAGTGGAGCTCAGGCCAAAGCCAAAGCAACAGAGAATTGGGGGGTGGGGGGTGGCATCTGTTCATACCTAGTCCACAGAAACATACATCAAGACTATCCGAGGTGCCCCTAGGACACTTTCCATGTACTGTTTGTTTTCAACAGCAGCTGGAAAGCTCTGAATAAGCTCTCCTCTTGGCACTTCCCCAGCTTCTGACAATAACCATAACGGCCACCTGAACTGTGATTAGATGTCCAAGTAACACTTGAGGTAATTTTCCGGATTTTTTTTGAGCAAACCACTGCAAAGCAGCGGTTTGCTAAAGAAAAAAAAAAGGATTTCATTAAAACAGTCAACTTTCCTATAGATTAAAGTTAACTGATAAGCCTGCACATTAACCATAATAAACAGATCTCTCCCAAGATCTACGTGTAACAACTTTATATGAGACACGGCCAAATAAGAAGTTTTGCTCATGTAACACAGTGTATTGAAGTATAGTTAGTCAAACCTCATTCCCTTTTCCCTTGGAAACAGTACTGCAAAAAAAAAAAGCACCCCTCAAAGGCTCAACTGCAAGGCATGGTGGGAGGGATCTTTAACCTTTCCTCCCCTGACATTTTCTCACTGGAAAAAACCACTTACAGGTACCCCTATTTTTCCACAGAGATGATAAATGTAGCTTGCAGCGGCAGTTTCAGGGAGAAAATGGTAAGGGAAGAAGGGGTAATGCTTCCCTTTCCCCTCCCCCTTCACCATTCTTCTGTTTGATAAAACAATTATGGAGGTCACGTTTGCAAAAGAAAAAAAAGTTGTTTAAAATAAACACAGAACACAAGAATTCTGTAACTTGTAGCTGATCCCTAAAATGTAAGAAGTAACCTGAGTGGTGTCGAATTCAGCACTGAGCTGCCAAGTGGAAGGTCCAGAGAGATGCTGCCAGGAAACCTATAGGCAAAGTATGGAAACGGGTACTGCTACCTTCTAATAACTGGTATTCAGTGGCATATTGACCTACAGAGCTCACTTAACTATGGACCCACCAAAGAGATCAGCTAAATCAGCAAGGAGATAGATACATTCAAGGCATATCTATAGACCTAAACTTGTTTGGCCAGCCTTTTCTTCTCCACAGAGCATTCTAAGCACGGCTAACGCAGAATCTTCTGCCTTCTCTCCCAGCTACAGTTGCCAAAATTCGTGGAGAAATGGCCTGGCGGTTTATAAAACTAGCAGAACACTGACACAGCTTTCTTACAGTAATGCATGCTGAAAACTGCTTGTCTTTATTTGTTCACACCCCATCTAGGGTTGCCAAGTCCAGACTGGGAAATTCCTGGAGATTTAGAGAGTGGAGCCAGGAAAGGGTGGGGTTTGGGGAGGGAAAGGGCATCAGTGAGGTATAATGCCATAAATGCCACCCTTCAAAACAACCATTTTCTCCAGGGGGACAGATGTTTGTCACCTGGAGATCAGTTATGATTCCAGGAGATCTCCAGCCACCACCTGGAGGCTGGCAACCCTAACCCCATCCGAACCTCATTCAAACAAGAATATGGCAGAGCAAGCCATGCAGCTTGAACTTTGAAAACCTGTCCATTTTTGAAGCTTTATCTAATCCATATCTTATACCTAAATTCAAATTCACAGGGAGAATAAATGAATACATTTCCCCCAGTGCAATACTGATCAACTAATTACAAAAAACCACCATTTTTATGACTTCCCACACACTATGTCGGGTGAATTCAGCAGAACATGGAATTCTTTTTACAATCTGCTTTCTGACAGCCTCAACCATCACAATGATTGAACTTTCAGAAGGAAGTTTATCTTCCCCATCAATCTTATCTTTAGTTAGCCTGTCAGGAAAGAGAGATAGGAAAAGGACAGATCCAATTGGTAGTAATCCAGATAATTCTTTTTTTTTAAAAAATCTGTTGAGAAAAAAAGCCTATCAGGATTTTACTTAAATTTATTTTAATTATTTCTTGGCAATTCCTGACATGTTGCCTTGCATGTTGGGTACCATAAGCCTCAATCAGTACTGGCGGTTTCCAGTAATATCTGGGAACACGGAAGAGGAAGGAAAGGAGTGCAAAGAAACATGCGATCTGTAAGGGAGTGGCAGACCAGGGACAGATGTAGCAGCTGCTGGAGAAAGACAAGCAAGGTCACATCTTCCAGTTCTTGCCTCTATGATTATACTGATGTGCAACTTTTCAGCTGCAGAAATTTGGCCCATCTTGAACCTTTGGACAGTTTTTAAAAACCTCCAAGGAATACATGATGAGGTTCCTTTTCTACCTCCTGCCAAACCCATTTAGCCATTTTTAAATTCTCCCCATGAAAGAACTAGGCCATGCAGCCATCTGTATTCTTTATAAAAGCGTAATTATTAAAAGGTAATTTGCAATGCATTTAGGTCAGATCTAGATCATGAACAAACAGTTCCACATTCCAGTCCCACAAGAAACAGCACCCCATAGAGAATGAAAGTTAAGCCAACCCTTTGGAAACCATGAACTCAGTTAGTTATGCAAGAGGAACCTGGCGTATCTTAAACACAGGCATTCTCTACTGCTGGACCAAACTAAGGCCATTTTGACAACGGCACAGAGTACTACTTTCAACAAATAATCCGCATCAAGTCTGGGATCACACACACACAGCCAAAATCTGTTAACTGATATGAAAACTGTTATATTTATTTACAATTTCAATTTATAAACCACCCTACCCCTGAGTACACATGACTCAGGGCAGTGAATAACAAAATGATAAAAACATTGGATAAAATAATAAACAAACAGTGTAAATAAACCATAATTTAAAACAGTCTCAGATGGCGTAAATACTTCAGATTGCAAGTTTCGTCGTTCCAAAGATGGAAGGGGAAGAAAGGAAAAAAGAATAATAAAATAAGGAGGGGTGGGAAGAGGAGGGAGTGCCAGTAAGATGATATCCGTTGCTTCCTCAACCAAAAGCCCAGTGGAACATCTCTGCCTTGCAAGCCCCGCAGAACTGCACTAAGTCTCACAGGGCGTAGAAGTTATTTGGCAGAGAGTTCCACCAGGTGGGAGCCAGGGCAGAAAAGGCCCTGGCTGCAGTTGAGGACAGCTGGACTTCTTTCGGGCTGGGAATCACCAGTAAGTTGTTCCCTGCCGAGTGCAACGCTCTTCGGGGAACATACCAGAGGAGATGGTTCCAAAGATATGCACATCAGATTATTCTGTGACAACCCATCACATAGTAACTTGCTAAGGATGCTATCAACAGACAACACATCATAAGACATAAAAGGCAAACCATGTTGCCACCGTCTCACTTCTTATCTCCATGCATGAGCAGCACACAAAGATAATAAGTAAGTGGAGGCAAAACCATTTGCCTCCCTACTGCGCAGCTGTGGGAAGGCCCGGTGCCATGGAGCAGGGCCTTCCTGCTGCCTCAGGGCTTCTCAGCTGGGCAGGGACAAGGTGGGCAAACCGCCATTTTCTCCCTGCCCAGCAGATCCGCGGGCGAGGTGGCAGTGGTGGAGCCCACCCACTTGACTGCTACTCAGCGGGACAGGGAGAAGCTTTCTCCCTTCCCAGCTGATCCGTGGGCAAGGGAGGCAGCAGTGGAGCCTGTCAGCTGCTCAGCTGAGCAGGGAGAAGGTGGCCCGACCTGCTGCAGCCTGCGGCAGCCTGGCCTGCTGTGGACCGTGGCAGCCCAGCCCAGCCCCCGCAGGTATAGCCCATTGTATTGGATGTACCAACTCAGAGCTCTCAGAGCTGTCAAAGATAATGATAGAATGTTGGAATGCACATGAATTGGAATTCATATGCAAATTTGACTCTGTCAAGCTGGGACTGAATAGGGACTATGAATGGTTATCACATTATCACAGGTAACAGATTTCCTTTACAGCGGCGTGGTCTGGGGGAGCCCAGTGGCGCCTGGTATGGGCTTTTGGGGACCACAGTTCTCTTTGTCAGATGCATCTGGCAGGGAGAGCTGTGGTTATCGAAGGCTTATACTACATAGGAATTGGATGCTTTTACTGCTGCAAACTAACACGGCAAACTGACTCCACACCAAAAGGAGATGTTTACATTTACTAGCAAAGGAATGTTTTGGTTGCCTCCCCGCTAATTGCATCTTGTCCCCTTCTGATATATGTCCCCTTCTCTCCCCTCTCCCTCCTCCTCTTCTGTATTTGACCAGTTTGTATCATGCATCTGACGAAGAGAACTTGATTCTCGAAAGCTTATGCTACAATAAAATTAGTCAGTCTTAAAGGTGCTACTGGACTTTTTGATTTTGATAGAATGTTGGATTTTTATGAAACATGGCAGGACTTCATTTCATATACTAATCAGAACAGTCCCCAATACCAGCATTTATTTGAACCCTTCCTCAGGTTATGGAAAAGAGATTAGATTCACAGTATATATAGAAATGTTTTTTTAAAAAGCCCTCCCATATGCCATTAAAAATTTCCTCTGTATGTTTTATATTGGGCAAGATAAATTCGAAAAGTCCTCCATTAACAGTTTGATTCAACTTTACTTGTTTTCTTTTTTATCTTTCTCATTTTTCTTCCTTTTCTTATTTAATCTTGTTGCTGTTGTTGTATTATATGCCCACTCCTTATTCTTATATGCAATATTGTAGGTTATGTATGTGGTTTAGATGATGGGTTTTTTGTTGTTGTGTTTGATAAATTAATAAAATCTTTTTTAAAATTTATTTTATTATTAAAGCAACACACAGCCATGCCAACATCTTCAGGTTTTGATGATGATGATGATGATGATGATGATGATGATGATGATGATGATGATGATGATGATGATGATGACATTCAATTTATATCCCAACCTACAGGACAACTTGACAGGTGATATATAAATCGAATGTTGTTGTTGTTGTAAACCACTCAGAATGGTTTACGAAGTGTATTATTATTATCCTCACAACAACCACCCTGTCAGGTGGGTGGGGCTGAGAGAGCTCTGAGACGCTGTGACTTACCCAAGGTCACCCAGCTGGCTTCAAGCGGAGGAGTGGGGAATCTCCTGCCACTCTTAACCACTACATCAAACTAGCCTTTATGGAGACTAAATGGGAGGTTCACTCAAGCCAGTTTTGGGAAGTAGTGAGCTTGACTGACCCCCTCTGACCAGCCCAGTCACTCTAGCTAGGAGGGCTCAGAGGAAGTGCCTGAGGTGCCAAGACCAGGGGATCAGGAGGACCAGAGGGATCATGAAGGGCCTGATGCTGCAGAGGAACCTGCTGACCGTGCTCCAGCAGAGCCAGCGGCCACCCTGCCAGAGCCTGCAAGAGAGTCCTTGCCTGTGGCCTCTCAGATGGCCAGTAGGCCTTCACCAGGCAGGACATGAACCCAGGCCCTGAGCCCCTCAGAATCTCCTCCCAGGCTACAAGGGTGGCATCAGTAAAAGGCCCTGGCCAAGGCAGTGCAAAGAAGGCAAAGGGCCTGGCAGCATGCACCCCCAGCCTGGATCTGAACAGGGCTCTGGGAGCAGGACTTCTTTGCAGGACCCTGAGCAGGGCACAGCACAGCCTCTGCAGCTGCCAGCAGGTGCAGATGAGCCAGATCGACTCCCAGCCTATTTAGGCTGAGTCTTGGGAAGGCTGCATTGCTGGATCAACCAGTCCACTAGGCACAAGCCCCATGCTCCAAGTTCCAGTCTAGCCTGCAAAGCCTCTGGCCTTACTCCAAAGGAGCCCTGACCTGACCAGCCTGCAGAGCACAGAACGGCAGGCCCAAAATACAGTTATGTATTGGAGGGAGGTGTCTAAAATGAAGAAGAACCAACGATAGTTCTACAAGCCATGAGCAACTGATGAAGCCAAAGGACTACAGTTATACTGAAAGCTATTCCCTCTTTAGAAGCAGTAAAACTGCCACTCTTTTCTGGGTGAACACAACACAAGGACTACTGAATGTTCTACAGCAAGGATGGGGTTCCCCATCCCATGCTGGTCTGATAATAGTAACACTGGGGTAGAACACAAGGGGGAACTGCCACACTGCTTTTCCCTGTGTCCATCTTCCTCGGGATACTTTATTTTCAGTAATATTCATCAGTAGCTGCTGTGACCCAGGACATCTCAGGAGAGATACAGTTTTAACAATCCACAGTCCAAAGGAAGCTGTCATCGGTGGTTAAACCAAAGACTTCCAAAATCCAGGAGAATTCCTCAATCTGGGGTCTGTGCATAATGGGAGCAGCACGCAACAAGAGGGCTGCAGGCTTACTTCTATCTGAACAAATCAATATTTGTTTGTAATGTCTGAATGCAGCCCTAGACTTGAGTGTTCAAAATATTTCACTCACACACATACAAACACACCTGACCTGCATGGCCCAGGTTAGCCCAGTCTCATCAGATCTCGGAAGCTAAGCAGGTTCGGTCCTGGTGAGTATTCGGATGGGAGACCACCAAGGAAGGTCAGGGTGCTTACACAGAGGTAGGCAATGGCAAACCACCTCTGAATGTCTCTTGCCTTGAAAACTCTATGGGGTTGGCCATAAGTTGGCTGCAACTTGACAGCAAAAAACAATAATGAGGGAGACAAACGCCACATCTATCCTATATGACTCTTCTATAATTAATTAACTCCCATAATGAATTCACATCTGAAGCGAGGCCTGGACTGGGGACTTTCTAGTTCATATTTCAGTCAGCCATTAACATCCCAGGATATTCTAAGAGGATGGTATTCCTAAAATCCAGTTTAATGTACATGAACACATTTTCTTCCAAGCAAATGGACAGGACCACAATTACAGCTTGTAACAGAAGTTCCTGGTTCAAAAGTCAAAGGGAAGCCTGAACTTGGACGGTCTCCCAGGAGAAACAAGAGGGGAAGCCTACAGTGTATGATTTCTTCATTAAGCCATTCTTTAAAAATTCTGTTCTACTTTCTAGCAAGTGCTGAGGGGCTTTCAGTCCAGAGGGTCTAGTTACTCAACAAACACAGCTTCTGTTAAAATCTCATTCTGTCAATGTATTTCACCCTTAAAATGTGGAAGTGATCCATTTCTAACATTTAGTAGTATAAAGGCACAAAAGACACTCTTTACACAAACATAACCAACATTATTTATCATTAACCAGCCCAATTTCTCCACAGCTTACTTAAATAGGGGGACAGCAGGTTTTGAACATCCTGACCTGGATGGCCCAGGCTAGCCCTATCTGGTCAGATCTCAGAAGCTGAGCATGGTCAGCCCTGGTTAGTATGTGGATGGGAGACTACCAAGGTAGTCCAGGGTTGCCACAAACAGGCAGGCAATGGCAAACCACCTTTGAATGTCTCTTGCCTTGCAAACCCCACAGAATCACCGTAAGTTGGCTGCAACCTGATGGTACTTTACACAAGATCTGCACTCACTGCAACAGAGTGGATGGTAGTTGCATGTTTATAAGGAAGGAAACAACAGCACGTGGGGACACTAAAACAATTTTCTGCCTTTGGTCATCTGAGCCACTGAACCTGCTCCTATTTATCTAGTTCTTTTCTATCATCTATCTAAAGCCACCCATCATCATCCCACTCAGCAAACCAGACTGATTCTATGGTTGTTCCAGATCTCTAGTAACCATGGCCAGTACCAAACAGAATAAGATAGCCATGGCTGGAGGTAGCCTGGTGGAACCAGCAACCCAATCCACAGAGAAACACTTTACAGAAGTGGTAGGACCAGATGTAGAGCAAACATCCTGGTCAACCTAGGCAACTGAAACCCTGTGAAAGGCCACTCCACCAACTGCCAGAGGCCATAGCTACACAGTTCTACCTGCAAAAGATTCTCAGTTGTTGCGTGCCTGAAGGGTGCAAAGCTCCAAGGCAAACTTGGCCTTTTAAGGAGGCTCATCTGACACAAAAGAGGCTTGTATCTGGGGGGCTGCAGTAGGACAGGAAAGCTCAGTCTGGCTCATTAGGGCAAATTGGCCTATGAGGAGCTGTCTAAGGTTCCACAGCCCTTGTCTGGGTGATCTTCTGATCTCATCTGATCTGACCAGCCATTTCTCTCTATTATCAAAAGACACAAGAGATGACTATTAAGTGTGTGGAGGGGAATGTTCAAATTTGAATGGCTCCACATACCAGCCTTATTTCTGATACCCTGAAATGGCTGCTGCCAGGGGTCATTTTGTAGAAAAAGAGCTGGAGGAACTCATTAGCATAACTCATTAGCATATGCCAAACCGCTTGACACCACTGGAAATGTTTCATTATCATAACTGATTTGCATATGCCACACCCCCTGGCATCACCTATCCTGGTTGTTTTGGACCCAATCCTGGCCATTCAGGGCCGAAATTGGGCCCAACATGGCAAAAAGGGGCTGAAAATGGCCGAGAAGGGGCCGCAAATGGTCAGGATCAGGCTGCTGCTGAGCAGAAGAGTGATCCACAACCGTCAGAGGCCTGATCCGGGCCATTTCAGCCCCAATCCAGGACAAAACAGGCCCAAAATGGCCAAGAGTCAGGTGGGTGGGGGCACCTGACATGTGACCTCTTTGCGGAACTGCCGGAACTGCATTTCTGCGCGTTCCCCCTCGAAATGAGCCCTGGCTGCTGCTCTTATTGTGGTGGTGGTGATCTCATTCACCCCCAAATAGATTCATCATTTGGAAGCAGCAACAGAAGTCGGCTGACACGGTGTTCCCAGACGGGTGAACTTCACTTGGTTTTCAGCTCAGCTCCTAACTGATGACTTTGCTCAAGTATTTAACAGGAGTCCAAAAAGAGAACTTTAAAAAAAAAAAAGTCAGTCAGCAGAGGCTTACATTTTAATTTATTTTTAATTGAATGCACCGTTAACGATGCATCAAAAATGTCTTTCAAGCCACATTTCCCTGCCTTTAGTAGTTGGTGGTCTAATGAAGAAAACTACACAGCTAAATTCAGGCTTTTCCAGCCGACTCATATATCACTCAGCTAATGAGGAATTTTAACTACGAGTTGGTTTTTTACTTCATAAACTTGAGGGTTCATTACAAAAGCTAACAGATAGGAAAAGACCAACTTCTGTGTCTGTTGGACTGTGGCATTCAATGATAGATGCCCATTGCTAAAAATCACATCATTTAGCTTCTACTGTTTCTTCTTTTCTTAATCCTGCCTTCCCTCCAAAGAGTTCAAGATTCATCAATTTTATCTTCACAACAACCCTGTGAGGCAGGTAAGGCTTACAACAAAGTGTCCGATGGTCATTTAATGAGCTTCACGGCTGAACAGGGATCAGAACTGGCACCCCTGCAGCAACATCTTTCCCACCTTTTTATTTCTAGTTTCCAGGGAAACTAAAGGAATACAATCAGAAGATCTTTTCTTAAGGAGGAAGAGGAAGGAAGAAATGTTCTTTTTTGATGTGTAAACTGCTGCCAATTTACCTCTTCAAAATTAAGTAAATTCATTGTCAATGCATTACTAATTCTGGCTTAGACAAATGAAAACATGCCATTTGACCGTACCAACATCACCATTCAGCTACAAGTAACTGACTGTTGTTTGAGACATTCAAGAAGATTCTTTGTGCACACTTAATTTGTGTTTCAAATGAAAAGAATAAGTGCCTATGTTCACACGCAAGCAACTTTATGCTCTCTACATATTACTTTGAATTTGTACGTTCAAAACCTCTGCACCCTCTTGAGATGTGTAATGTTAATGATTGCATAGATACATTTTAGTGTATGCACTCTAATTTGCTAAATACTAACCTCAGAATGCAAAATATGCACACTCAACAAAGTTTTAGAGGTTAGGAAGGTGATACCCAGTAGCTTAGAGAGAGCAATCCTAAGCAGGTCTATGCAAAATTCTACTCAGGTCTATTCAGTGGGCTTACTCCCAGGAAAGCGCTCTTGGGATTGCACTGTTAATCTAACAACATATGGAACAACACATAGAGGCCTCAGGAAGTATTTTATAAATGATTCCTGCATTGCCCATATTGTATATTGAGATTAACAGCTCTTTATTATGATAAAAAAAATTATTGAAAACTGGAAGCAGGCAGATTGAAGCCTCAGGCTCAATAGTAACCAATTTATACTTGTAGAAACCACACCCACTTGTACAACAACCAGTACATCGTAAGCAGCTAGAATCCTCCGTTTGCATGAACTATATATAAGTATCTATTTTTCAGCACAGCGATTGGTTACAAGGCGACAGTTCTGATTGGCTGTGCCGGCACACAAACACCAATAGCTTTGTAGGCCTCGGGAGCCTTTATTCTACTCAAGCAATACATAACAGCCCAGTTTCTCCAATTAAGGCTAAGACTGATTTCACTTTGGATCCATTTCCTGTTCTTAGACATGCATTAAGAAAATTATAAAACAAACAATTAAGATGTAGTGTCATATAGTGGCCACAATGCTGGATTTGGAGTGGGGAGACCCACATTCAAATCTATGCTCAGACGCAGACATGAAACTCACCTGTTGGTCTTTCACTGCATAATGTTAATCTATGCTGCCCTGAACGAACTGGAAGGAAGGGCAGAATACACTGAGATTTTTCTGGGAAAGTGACATGTACATTATTAGAGAAATATAATACATATATGATGATGAGAATGATAAGTTTGCTTATTTACTTTATTCATACCTCACCTTTCTCCCCAACAGGGACTCAAAGCGGCTTACACCCTTCTCCTGTCCTCCATTTTCTCCTCACAAACCCTGTGAGGCAGGTTAGCCAATGGTCTATGACTGGCCCAAGGTCACTCAGCAAGCTTCCACAGCAGATTGGGGATTTAAACTTCGGTCCCTCAGACCCTAGTTGACTGCTAAACCAGATTGGCTTTTCAAATAAATGAAGCGCAAATTACCATGAAAAAGTGAGAATGAACCCAAGAGAGCAGATACAGAACTGGGTTAAATTCTTTCTGAACACCGTATAAGGCTTACTGACTTGGGCTAATTACTGAGAGCTCAATTTGCTGACTAAACATCATGTTCAAAATTATTTTAGACCTTGGCCCCAGCAGTCTCAGCCTAACATAGTTTCTTAAACTGGATCATCATTCAGGACAGCCAGTTAATTAAATTAATTAGCAGTCCTGGTTTTAAAAGGCACCTCTAAAAAGAAACCTGAAAACACATTTAAAATTAATTTGACTGCCTTTCAAATTTTATTGCTTTCTCTTATTGCTGTCAACGGATAATTTTTGCCTGAAGGAGGCCCTTGTGTTACCTCAGGCCAAGTACACATAGACTTCTGGGTAGAGGGAAGCCACTGGGCACGCCCCAGGCTTTAGGTAGTAGGCCAGACCAGCTGTGACTCCCAGCTCAAGGAGGTAGTGTAGCTGGAATAGGGGGTATGCAACTCCTGTCCCTCTCCATCTGAGGCCAAGAGAAGGCGCTTTAGCCCTGGGGCATTCTCTCCCATTTTGCTCCCCAAACAATCCCCCCTATAATTATTTCCATTTCAAGGGTGGGTGAGTTATTGAGTCCACTCCTCCAGCCCCGGCAAATGCAGAATGCGAACCTAGAAATCAGGCATGTGCGCTCCCAAACACTGTACATCTCGCACGGAAGCTGCAGAACACTCCTTTCAAATCCAGTCATGTAATACTTGCTGTGATATTTCATAGTATTTTAACTGACAAAGAGGAAAGGCTTATAGTGATAACATTAAGAGCTACATCACAGGCGCTAAGAATGTATCTGTATAAATGTGTTGCTGAGAACAGCTCAGATAAATATGGCAGTACTTCTTATTTGTTAAGCTACTGTGAATTCCTATTCGGATTTCAGCTACTTTTAAAAAAAATGTGTGTTTTACAGGCACTGCAACTGTGTAGTGCATTTCTGAGCAATAATTTAAGCAACCAAGATTAGTTGCTTGCCATCTCCATGAATGTGAGCGCTCAAACTTAAAAGTAATTAAGCTATTAGCCTGGCTGAGTTCTATGAAATTTCGAAAGCAATAGAAGAGGAATACAAGAAAAAGCCCACCACAAGCTGGGTCCATGAACATTTTTATCTAAGCACAGTTAAAGAGTCCAGTAGCGCCTTTAAGACTAACCAACTTATTTGTAGCATAAGCTTTCGAGAACCACTGCTCTCTTCGTCAGATGCAGCTAACAGTTAAACAGGACATCTGGATCCATCCTATACACTGGGGGCTACAATGTAAATAAACAGACAGAAACTCTAAGCTCAAAGAGATACAAGGATGATGGATGACCTTTTTCACTTTAAAATAAGTTATGAGAAACTTCTCTTAAAATCCTAGAGGAACAGATTTCTCTTCTAAAATTATCTATTCAATGATAGGAGAGAATTAGAACCAAGGAAACACACAGGCCTCTAGTGACTAGAATCTCATTTTAAATACTAAGACAACAGGGAATACTTAGTAAAGATTCCAGGCAGGGAGAGCTGTGGGTAAATAAAGCAGTTTTTGTTTCTGGTGGGGGAGGAACGCAACGCTCCTATGATCCACAGCAATTATATTATTAAGGGCACACTGAAGGACATATTTTACTGGACAGTTGAGAAAAATAATGTCTGGTTCCAAATATCTTTCCATCTCCACTTTTGAAGCGACATCGGTATGTAGAAGGTTTGAGAGATTATTATCTCCTGCATTTGGTGCTCTGACATGCAATATATGTTTCACAGCAAACAAAAACACAAAACTAGCATGTATTTTCTTATCTCAGACCCTAGATCTAGACAGATATTCTTCTGCATGGTAAGTAGGTCGATTTCATCAACATTTACTACAATATACTAGGGTGCATAACACTTGGTCCAGTCTGGCCTAAAGTCACATTAGCCTTCCTCAGTCTATTTCCATCCTTCCACATGCTGTTCATTTATGCTGCTGTAATCCTATTGGGTTTCTGCAATATCACCCATTTTTCTTGTCTGCAGTATCACCACAATACCACATGTAGCTCTGCTGGAAAAGCACTGCACATCTTTTATCCTAATTTATGTAATGGATTTTTATACTGTCACTCCAGAGACCCACTCAAGGTAGATAAACATTAAACATAGATATAAAGTTCAATTCAGCAACAGTACAATTAAACTAAACACCCCAGCAATAAAATCATCCCCAAGGGCTAAAAAGGAATGCTTTCGCCTGACACCTAAAAGACAGCAGGGCAGGCACATGGCAAGTCTCAAGGAGGAAGGGCATTCCAGAGACGGAGTGCACCACCACCAAGAAAGCCCTGTCTCTAACTGCACAGCTCTGTGTTAGTGCCATTGTTCAAAGGGCTGGTTCATAGCTGACTACGTGCAGGTAACTGTTTATGCAGGAGAGCACACCAACCTTGTATACACAGACCTGCCGGCTGAATCTCTTGCTGCATGCACAGCCCAGCAAGAGATGCATAATATTGTTTCACCCCATTCAGGAGCAGATGGTTCTAAACTGTAATGAGCCAGCATGGCGTAGTGGTTAGATTGTTGGATTAGTCTCCCCGCTCTGTGCTGGTGACCTTGAACCAGTCACAATCTCAGCCTAGCCTACCGTACAGGGTGGTTGTGAGGATAAAAGGAGATGGGAAGAATCTTGAAAGCCACTCTGAGTCCCTGCGGGGTACTCAAAATGAATACATTCCTGAGAGCTGCCGTGCCAACATGTGCCATGGAAGGGTACATGGAATGTAGCGCTGGCTGAATATCATGACTTCCAGGAGTGAGTGACATCAGCAGCAACACGCAAACTAATCCAGGATCACCTTTAAGACTAACCAATTTTATTTTATTGTAGCATAAGCTTTCGAGAATCAAGTTCTCTTCGTCAGATGCCTGATACAGAGACGAAGAGAACTTGATTCTCGAAAGCTTATGCTACAATAAAATAAAATTGGTTAGTCTTAAAGGTGCTACTGGACTCTTTTTGATTTTGCTACTACAGACTAACACGGCTAACTCCTCTGGATCTAATCCAGGATGTTGTTTTTTCTCCCGCTGCTACAAAGAGTATCCAAACAGAGAGCAAAGACCCAACAGGTGGAAGTGTCACTTGATGACATTATGGTGTTTAATTTTCTAGACAAAAGGACTACATGAAAGGGTTTGGTAGGCAGGGCTGACGTGCCGCTTATCAAGTAATGGATGCCATCAATCAATAGCACCTCCATCACTCTCATTAATCAGAGTGGTTCGGCTGCCTGACAGGAAATGCAGCCGAGGAGTTACAGGGGGAAGGGGATCATATTATCACCCCAGAGTGTTGACAATGTCCGCTTGGAGACCTCTTTGAGACAAAAGGCTTGGTGTTTGAAGCCCTGGCGGGCGATAAGCAAAGCAAAAGGATCTGTCAGCAAACTTCACAGCCTGTACAATAACCAGCTGCCATATGGACCGGGTTTCAGGCTTGATTTCCAAGTGCTGACAAGCCGGGTTGCCACCCACTCCCTCCCCATCCCCTTGCGCATTCAGCTTTCTCCCTCAAAATCAAAACTGAAGCTTTTTAAAAGAATCATGGTGCTAGCAAATGTACCAAGCCTGTTATTTGCCATTGAGTATTTTTGATGACTTGCACGTGATGGATGATCTGAAATGTACAGAAGCTGGCGGGCAATAAAGTTGCTCACCAGGATGTTTTTCCATGCACAATATAACAATACCAGCTGATTCACTCCACCCCTGAGAATAAAAGCTTATAATAAGCTTGTAGAGGTCAAGCTGACAAAGTTACAGGACCAATATCTACTTCCTTCCCGGGGGGGGGGGAGGAATTGTACTTTGGGGTACACTTCCAAATACAACATACTCACAATTCATCACAAAGCTCAGCATCTCTGCTGAAACGGTACCATGCATAAGTGGGATCAATCTGTTTTTTCTGTACATGCCATTGGTATCTAGGGACTATCACAGTATAATTTACTTCCATTTAATTTAATTTATTTAAATTTCTAAACCATCCTCTCCACGAACAGGGTCAGGGCGGGTAACAACATTATTAAACTACAACAATAAATACAGTATAAATACAAAGTATAAAACTCAGTTTAAAACCATAAAAACATATCCAACAGTGGCAAAAATGTTAAGACTATACACCTCTTCAGCAATCAGAGGGGATAGGGCAAGCAAGTCATAGATCCAGAGGAGTTAGCCGTGTTAGTCTGTAGTAGCAAAATCAAAAAGAGTCCAGTAGCACCTTTAAGACTAACCAACTTTATTGTAGCATAAGCTTTCGAGAATCACGTTCTCTTCGTCAGATGCATCTGACAAAGAGAACGTGATTCTCAAAAGCTTATGCTACAATAAAATTGGTTAGTCTTAAAGGTGCTACTGGACTCTTTTTGATTTTGCAAGTCATAGATGTTTCAGATAACAATGGACCAAGGCCACAGCAGAGAGGCAGATCAGGTAGCCCGTCCAGACCTCAACCACTGCCGTAGGCCTGGTGGAACATCTCCGCCTTACAGGCTATGTGGAACTGTAATAAGTCCTGCAGGGACCTGGTCTCGATGGAGAGAGAGTTCCACCAGGCCAGTGCCAGGGCTGAAAAGGCCCTGGCCCTAGTTGAGGCTAGGCGAACATCCTTGGATCCAGGGACCACCAGATGATGTTGATTGGCTGAATGCAGAGCCCTCCAGGGAACATATGGGGAGAGCCTGTCCTGCAGGTATGTAGGTCCCAGTCCGTTTAGGGCTTTGAACATCAGAGTCAATACCTTGAACTTGACCTGGAACTCAACTGGAAGCCAGTGCAGATGGCGCAAGATAGGTCTAATGTGTGTCCTAACCAGATTCCTGGTGAGGAGGATACGTGCAACCGCATTCTGAACCAGCTGTAACTTCCGGATCAATCTCAAGGGCAGTCCTGCATAAAAGTTGTTTCCTCTAAAAGGTTTCTTGGAAATGAAAAGGAAAAGACAGCTTACGCGCATGCTAAGCATTCAGAAGTGATTTGTGGACTCCAACTTCCTTTCACCCAATATGCAGGATTCTGCCTTATGAAGACTTATTTTACTGTGGATACATAGTTAATCTCTGTGTTAATTTTTGTGAGTGGTGAACACTCCATCTTTTCAAAACCACAATTGTGACTACACACATTCCCAGTTATCATGTGGTATAATCCCTAGTGAGTCTGGGAGTACTACCATTTGTACTGTTTTTCCATGTGACATCATCACGCCCTGGCCCACGGTTCTCAGAATCTGGAATGTGGGGGACTGGCTCGACAACCCTGTCTCAGAGTCAAACTACAAGAGACAAATTACATGAGGAGAAGCATGTGAAAGGAGTTGCAATGTTAGCCGGGAAGCAGAGTTTTAAAAGAGATTGGAAGGCTTTGTCAATTTCCCCTCTCTACAGAGCCAGGAAGAAGGCTGCTCAGAGGGTTTTGTTAATTTCTTCTTTGCCTCTTAAAAGGGGAGGTGAAACTGACAGAGCCTTCCAGAGACAAAGAGGAAATTAACAAACCCTCTCAGGAGCTCTTTGCTGGCTCTGTAGAGAGGGGAAATTGACAAAGTCTTCCAATCTCTTTTAAAACTCAGCTTCCTGGCTAACAGTGTGACTCCCTTCACATGTTCCTCCTTGTGTAATTTGTCTCTTATAGCTTGGCTCACAGAGAGCATACAGAACAGTGCTTCTGTAGTCTAAAGATCATAGGTTTGTATGAGAGCACCTGGGGTGCAGGTCATTTAGGGATTTAATAGTGATACAATATATCTCTCACCTCACTTCAATGAGCAAAGGAATGCTAAATAATTTCCACAAGCCTGGATATGTATCTGCTCACCTAGTTACCTGCAGCCAGTAAAAAATATCTCCAGACTTTTATAAACTCTACAAACATGCCACAAACACTGCATTTTCTACAGCATTTACACACAAAACAGAGAGGAGAAAATTATACAGGGGTTCTTTGGCCCTGCCCTCCTTCCCATTGCCAATACATCCAAAGAGTCAAGCTATTAAAGCCCACTATCAAAAAATCTGCATAGAAGCTGAGCTGCACTCTGCTCGCACCGCAAATACGTGTGAACATCTCTTAGCAACAACCAGTCATGAGTTAGCTAGGAAAGGCAACATCAAGCCCATTTCAAGCATCCCACTTATGCATCTAAAGTGATAACGCCACCAGTGAAGAAGGAAGGGGGGGGACTTTCACCTCAAACGCTCACTTTACAGTGAAGCGCATCTGAAGAAAACACCTCCTGAGAAGCAAGAAATAAAACCAAATAAAAGCAATGTTGAGAATCTTGACAGATTTGTCCTTAAAACCAGGCCTGGTCTGCTTTTCTGCTTGCTGCATTCCAGCTCAAGAGGGGGGGGGGGGGGAAGAGGCTATATTACTGGACCAGCCTCTACTGGGATTTCAGTTTTGAACTGCATGCCAATCTTGATCAAGACCAGGGCTTTTTTTCTGGGAAAAGAGGTGGTGGAATTCAGTGGGTTGCCCTCGGCGAAAACGGTCACATGGCTGATGGCCCCGCCCCCTGATCTCCAGACAGAGGGGAGTTGAGATTGCCCATAAGGGCAATCTCAACTCCCCTCTGTCTGGAGATCAGGGGGCGGGGGCGGGGCCCATAAGGGCAATCTCAACTCCCCTCTGTCTGGAGATCAGGGGGCGGGGCCACCAGCCATGTGACCGTTTTCAAGAGGTTCCGGAACTCCGTTCTCCCGCGTTCCCCCTGAAAAAAAGCCCTGATCAAGACTGAAACTTTAGTGAGAACTTTTGGCTTCCTTTAGCATTTGAAATTTCAGTGACACTTGGCATACGATAGATCAAGATGGGTAGCCATGTTAGTCTGTTTGTCGCAATAGAAAAGAGCAAAAGTCCAGTACCACCTATAAATCTGAAGAAGTGAGCTGTGGCTCATGAAAACTCATACCCTACCACAAATTTTGTTAGTCTTACAGATGCTATTGGACTCTTGCTCTTTTCCACTGCTACTTGGCATGTGAGTTTTTATAGTCAGGCATGACAAATTCTGGAGAACACAACCGACATTTTGCCTCCTGAGTGCTTTAGGCTCATCCTGCATTGGGCAGGGGGTTGGACTAGAAGGTCTTTATGGCCCCTTCTAACCCTGTGATTCTGTGGTATATATTTGACGGTTTGACGGTAATTCAGGATCCCACTGCAGCCCTGATCACTGCCTCCTTATACTATAGCGGAACACTGAAGATATACGCAAGACGTTCTTGGTGGGTTACATTTGTTACATCAGGAATCCATACTTGCAAATTTATAAACAGAACCCCTGGTTCACGGGAGGACTTATTAAGGTGTGAGTTCTTCGGCAAGTACTAGTAGTCTTCTGAGTTACTGCATGCACTGCCAACAAAACCAAATGAACAGCTCCATGGCAGTGCTTGCAAAATGCCCAGTAGGTGAAAGGTAGTATAATGTGGTGAACAGAGTTTTAGACTTCAGCTGGAAAGACCCAGGTTCAAATCCATGACCACCAAACTCAGTAAGTAATCTCACAGGGTGCTTATAAAGCTTTAAGTGGGATACTAGGCTACCATGTATGCTAGTCTGAAAGAAGGATGGGATAAAATGAAATAAATTATACTAATAATCATGTAATTTTTGTTTTCTTTAAAGCAACCTTGAATCTTTGTCAAATGTTAGGTGCAATCCATTATAATCAATGTGCCCTTAAGTTTACATCATGCAAGGTATGGGTGATTGTAATATGGTGGTTAGTGTCAAATTAGGATTTGGGGAGACCCTGGTTCAGATCCCCACTCTGCCATGGAAGTAGGGTTCCTCGGTCCCTTTAGTCTCCCAGTGGGGGACTGGGAACCCAGCACTCGCTGTCCGTAGTGATTGGCACCCCTTCTTGGGCATGCGCATAGCACACGCACGTTCCCGGCGTGCATGACAACGTCACTTCTGGGAAGTGACATCATCATGGGGTCAAAGGGCAGCATGGCATGCACTCCCATGCTTGCCGAAGCACTGAATCAACCCCCCCCCCAGGCGGGCCCAATTCAGCCCGAAACGGGCCCGTTGCAGGCATGCAGGGGGGTGTGCTGTGGCAGGGCGCAGGGGTGCACTGCACCGTTGGGGGGGGGAAAGAGGTGGGAATAGGAAGTGGGAACAGGGGATCCCCCCCCGGTGGGGGATTGGCAGCCCTACATGGAAGCTGGCTTGGTGACCTTGGGCCAAACATGCACTCTAGCCCTGACAATACCTCATATTCACATGACCTTAATTTTTATTAACAAACAGTTAATAGTTATGGTGTGATTCCTAAGCAGACTTACACCCAGCAGAGCGAGACTATGATTTGGACATCACTATCAGCCTGTTCAAGTTCTTCTAATATGTTGGAACATATGTATGTTTCCGATACCTGTAATACTATCACATGACGTGGTGCTCTTATAAAAGGTGGCTATCGTTGATACACAGAAGCTGGAAGCACGAAATTATGGCAGGAAAAATCTTTTTTTTTGTCAATAGAAACTTCTCACTTAGCTTGCTTTATGTTATGTATCCATAATCGTCTATCTTCCTCCCAACTGAGAAGGAAAACGTAGCCTAATCGCCATTGCAAACTGTAAATCTTAATATTAAATTTTTACTCCTCAACAAATCTGATGTGCCAATTTAAGAGATATAAGATTCTTCTCAGAGTAGTGCTTTAATGAATGCTCACATTGTGTCATTTTCCATTCCATTGATAGCAACAGATGCTGTATCTTGAGCAGGCATAAATCTCCCTCATCACATAACACCAAAGTAGGAAATACTTAGTGTGGATATGTATATAGATTAATGTGTGCAGTGTGATGTGTGTTCAGGGAGCAGCATTAGGTTATAAATAAGGATTAGCACAACATAAGGGAGATTAATGTGCTCTGACTCTCTGTTTCTTCTTGCACGAGGGTGAAAATACATTCCAACCAATCCTGACTGTACAAAGATGTGAAGGGATTCAAGATATGAAGGAAGCATGAGAAATGCCCGCCATTTTGAAAAAGGGAAGTATGGATATAATGATAAGATATAATGGATATAATGATATATAAACAATGATATAAGCAGGTGGGGGCACTCTGATCAGGAAAATGATACAGGGGAAATGTTACCCCCCCCTTTCCAGAGTACTACAGCTCTCATCCATATTGCCCCCAAAACATATCATATATCAGAATTTCCAACCATGAACTTCGACATCTGGCATAGCTTGGCCCCAAGATGTTTAATATTTTGAAACTTTGTTTCCATGTACATATACAGCATTATCTTTGGATGCCTGGTTTGTTGAATATTAATAGCACATATGCAGACTCTCACAGACATTCATTTTACACTCCTGGCCAGAAAAGAATTTTTGGAGTTGGGGAGAAATATCCTTTTGCTTTGGGGTTTGGGCTTGAAAAAACCTACATATTTAATTTTAAAAACTTTTCTCTCTCCTAGCAGAATACAGGCAAGGGGGAGGGAAAGAACTGCTACCAAGCATCACCCAATAACCACCTATCAAAGCTTTGAAAATGCTAATGGCCAGCTTGCCCCTTAGCTGGAATCAGACACCTAAAAGTTGACAGAGACTTGAGGGGTGCAAAAAGCTAGATGGTGCCTTCCTGAAGACTTCAAGAAAGGACTCCTTCACCCACAAGGAATAAGCAAACAGAGAGAATAAAATCCCTTGGTCTGGAGAGGGGCCCATTTTGACTGATTTCATTAGGGAATAACGTGCAAGAGGGAGCTATCACAACGGGCTCCATTTTGGATGGAGGTAATGTCCATGTCCAGCAGACAAAGGGCTGGCTGCCTGGATGGGGACTCCAAGGTAATGGGAAGCATTTAGCAAACTGTAACTTCTAGCTTAAGAAGCCTGCCTTAGAACCAAATCACCTAGGGCATGTATAGGGCTATATAGGGATAAAGGACTGCTGTGTTTATCAACATTAAAAGTTAATGCTCTGCATTTAAAATGACCGGCTGTGTACTGCATAGTGTCTAAAAGTGCAACCCTAAGCAGTTACAAACTTTGAGCAGAATTATTTCAATAGACTTAGAAGGGTAAAACTCTGTTTAGGGTTGCACGATGAGTATTCCTGTGCATACAAGATATACCACCACCACCTCCGTTCCCTCCTTTCCTCTGAAGATTTAACTGAAAGTTGAAGAATGCCAGCTGAGGAATCTTATATTAATAAAACTTTGCAAACATTATTTCCAATGTAGAGCAAGGGGGGAAAGGAACTGTGATATTATGAGGAACACGTACCAGAAAACTGGTCCTGTCCCTGGTAAGTAAGGCCCTTGGAACACACTGATATATAACTAATTCTCAACATGGCCAGACCTGTGGATACTTAAATCTGGAGACTGGAGCCAAGAAGAGACAGGACAAATTGTTCTACAAATCTGAAAAACACCCCAGGTTTGCAGAAAACATGAAAACCATTTTTTTTTCAATCTGGGATTTAATCCCCCCCCCCTACACACACACAAAATAATAGAAGCAGCACCTGTAGCTTTAAGAAACAAGTTGCCATTACCAGGCAACCACGACAGTATTCTCAGCCCTCAAGCCTTCTGTCAGTAAAAAGCAGGGGGCGGGGATAAGACCCTTTCCAGGGCTGCTTTGGCCTTTGAGGAAGGAATCACTGGGGCCAGGCCCACCAGCAAACACCAGGTGACTTGCTGCCACCCAAATTGCATAACTCACCAAGTGCTTTCTATTGTTCAGTGGCAGCAACCCACGAAAGCCAGTGTGGAATACAGAGTTAGAGTTCCAGACTAGCATCTCAGAGGTCCAAGTTCAAATCCCCATCGTGCCACAGTACTAACTAGATGACCTTGGGCCAGTCACACACTTGCAACCTAATCTACCTCACATGTTTGTTGTGAGGAT
The DNA here is from genome assembly GCF_028583425.1 of Eublepharis macularius. Lineage (NCBI taxonomy): Eukaryota > Metazoa > Chordata > Lepidosauria > Squamata > Eublepharidae > Eublepharis > Eublepharis macularius. The sequence continues at coordinate 121,449,150 of NC_072795.1, read as the reverse complement.
AAAATGGAGGAGACGAGAATGACGTAAGTTGCTTTCTGTCCCTATTGTGCAAAAAGGGAGGGTATAAACAATAAATATGGATGAAGGCGGGGAGCACATAAAAGGATGGCGAAGGGGAAGGAGAGAAGGAAACAAGAAATGGTGAGGATAGGCGGGCTACTAGGAGGAAGGGAAAAGGAAATAGTGCAGGGAAATCAATGCAAGGGATTTCCTTGCAGACTTCTCATTGCATAAGTGGACCTAGCACAGTGGCAGGCAATATGCAGCTGGGACCAACCCAGCCCCAGCTATTGGAACTGTACAGTTTTTCCAGGGAAAGCCTGCCAAGCGAGGGAAGGACGGACAGATGAAGACGGGGCAGATAAAAGTAGGTTGGCTGGTAGAGGAAGCAGGAAAAGGAAGAGACTATGAGGGTTTTCAGGAAAGGGAAAGAGGAAACAGAGGGAGAAGAGAAACGAGATGCCTACTCCAAGTCCTTGTAGGTCTCCTGCTTCTTTGATAAGAGTTCTGAACACAGCTAAGCTATAACATCCTCGCAGAAACCTGGTATGATGAGGCACAGAAACAAAGGAACATATTAAAACTAGTCATAAACTTTTATTTTCTGATATTTTCAGGTGTTTGGGGGTGTTAGTTTTGCCTGAAATACTTACTTTCAAATATGCAAATGGTGGGATACATGTGGCAGCATTCAGACCACATCATCTGAGGACAGCTTCATATGACTAGGCACTAGTCAGGTTCCCATACCTTCTGGGCAGGAGGCAGGAGACTTGGCACTCACCTGTACTGAAGTCATGTAGGCCATGTGACATCCCTGGGAGAGCTCCTGCGCTCCAAAGTGGTCCAAATCAGGCCCTATTTGGGCCGAAGCAGGCTGCTGTGGTGCGCAGGAGCACTGCCGTGGTCGCGCGGTGGGCCCTGGAGTGCTCCTGTGCCCCACAGTGGGCTGAATCAGGCCCGTTTGGGGCCAAAATTGGCCTACTGTGCCACGCAGCCACCTGGGAGTGCACCTTTAGGAGGCGTGTTACCCCACCTTTTCTCCTGTCGTCCAGGTAAACGGGGTGGAGGGTGGGAGCAGAGGATCCCCTGCCCCCAGCAGGGGACTGGCAATCCTACTGGGCTCCTATATGACATTTGCAAAAATCAAATGAAAACATGATCTGATAAACCCATCCATCACTAGGATCTCTGAAATCCAAACGCATGGCACACTTGCCCTAAATGGTCATATATGAAATAAGATGAACTCCAAAAAGAATAATAGCACAGGGATAAAATAATGGTTTGGCGTGTACAAGCAAACTTATGTTTGCACTGTCCCTAATATATTTACAGGATGCTGGACCATCCATTTGGAATAATGGCAGCAGCATCCTCATCAGTACAGTAAATCAGTACAATAATTATAACCTAATTTCTCATTGTTCTTCCTCCACTTTATCCTCTGCCCTGTGAAGTAGGGGAAGCTGAGAGATTAGGAGCAGCCCAAGGTCACCTTGTGAGTTTCCATGGCGGAGCAAAGATTCAAAATCAGTTGTCTCTGTTCCTATTCTGACACTCTTAACTGGTGCACCATGCCGACATATTTATTTTTTCATTGCTGACCTTTAAGGCTAGCTGCTCACGTGTGTGGATTCACAAGATATTCAAAGAGAGACTGCTGATTACCACAGTAGAATATTGATTAGAATGAAATCCCTGTTGATTCTAAATAGTATATTTTAGGGATTGTAACAGATAGGATATGCCAGAATAAACGCATAGAAGAAATAGGGTAGTTCAGTCTCTAAGCCAGCACATGTCACAGGACAAGGATCTATTCTGCCCAAATCCCTCATTGTAACCACAAGGCTCCCTTGGAGCAGAAACAATTCTTCATCTTGTGTTTAAGAAGAAACAAATGAAATGTTTTACTGGTCCCTGGTTTTTCAGGCTAGCCATTTATCGTATGGAAGTGAAGTGACTCACCAACTATAGCATTTTCCCTTCTCAATTTTCAGCAGTATATGCAGAAATGCTATCTTGAATATATACCTATGTTAACAAGTATGCCCCCAAATCACTGTAAATCAGAGGCGATGCTAATGAAGTTCCTTCCACTGCTATCTTTAGACATTATAAATGCCACAAAATCAATTAACACCATAGTACCTGCCGCTCCATAGAAATACTCAGTTCCTCTTTGTCGCATCTGACTTATTCAGAACTCCCTCTGTTCTACAAAAAAAGTCCCCCATTCATTCAACACAACATCCCCTTTCCCATTCTATGCTTGTTGCAGTGCTCATGAAGCAACAGTAGAACTACAACCAACAGCAGTCTTAGAAGAGGCCGTAAGATATCTACAGTTGGAAACGGAGAGGAGGAGAGGAACTGCCCACAATCAACATGAAGCCTACACATGATGGGGTGGATCCTACCTCTCCACAAAGCAAAGTATGAATGAAATCTACGCTTAAGAAGACTTGCTCCAACTTATCAGCATCATCATCATGGGGGAGGGGCACGTCAGAGCAGCAGCAGGGCCAGAAGGACAGGAGGGAAACAGTCAGTGAGAGGAACCCGAAGAGAGCCCAAAGAGAGTCTTCTGCCACTGCTAGATGCCTGTCAGCTTTGGGCTCGACTCTCCTCGAGCTCCCCTCGCGGACTCTTTCCCTCTCGTCCTTCTGTCCCTGCTGCTGCTCTGACCTGCCCACTGCCCTGAAGATCCCAGGGGGAAACCAGAGCAGAGCTGATTTCTGCAAGGTACACTCTTGCAAAAATCCACTCCACTCGGGTTTTTCTTCAGGAGCTTGGGGGCGGACCCAACTACACTTCCCAGGTAAACTTGCGGGAACCCAACACATGCCGGGCGTTTCATGTAGTTTAGCTCTTAGTAGTAAAAAAAAAGTAGCAAATATCACTTTTTAAAAAAGAATTTTTGACATCTCCAAAAAGCAGGATTTGTAATAATTTGAAGACTGCATAATCATTTTCCTTAGCACAAAACTGCTGAGGAAATTCACCCTTGGCTTAAGTGTGACTGGAATGGCACATTGAGTTATTTGAAAGTAGAGCTGTGGTTGCCAAAAGGGAGACAAAGGCAAGGAAGTGCTGTTGTTTTCTGCTTGGGGGCAAGACAAGTGTGTCAAGAAAGGAAGAACAGAATATCACTAAACTCTAAACCTGAAGAAATGAGTCATCCTCCCTATCTAAATAAATCTTGATCTCACAGGACTCCCTTATCCAAGCAGTCCCTGAGGAACAAAATATATTTATTTCTCATTCCATCCAGGATTTCCTTTGCTATTTATTTCCCATTCTCTTCAGCACTTCTCTGAGGTGAAGAGTTTATGAAAAACAAATAATGAATATACTTTGGTTTGCACAAATAACGAGAGTACAGAAATTAGCTATTGAGGAGAAAGATACCCATAGCTAGAAAACCACCCATGACTAGTCCGTAGGGTTGTCAAGTTCCCAGGGGTCAAAAGTGGGAGATGGGGGATTGTGGGGGGAATTGCATGGGGGAAAACACTAAATTAGAGGCTGATTTTTACCCAGTTGGCCCCCAGCGCAACCCACTACTTCAATGTCATACCAGGAATGGAGCGATGCAGGGGCACTCTGGAGCACGCAGGAGCACGCTTCACCTCCACACACACACCCCATTCCTGTACCTTTCTTCCCCCCTCTGGCCAGGTGAGATGCCGCTGGGGCAAAGGCTGGCAAGACTACTAGTCCACTATCAGGTGGGCAAGGATCAGCCTGCAGACAAGATTTGGCCCAGGGAAGTGAGTTTCTCTTGTCCTTGGCAGCTGGACCATATTCATACCAAGGGGTGGATAAAAAATTAAGATTTTGCACAACTATTTCACTTGTAAGGAAAGGAGTTTCAAAAATTGTGAAAGAATTTTTCCATACCTCACAGCAGAGTGTTGTTTTTCACAATCATTATTTTAAAAAAATTGTACAAGTGCCCTGAAAAGTAGGCCAGTATCCACATATAACAGATGGGGAGTAAAAAGACAGTGGCTTACAACGTGCACACTAAAGGTAAATGTAACGGGGCGGGGAGAGTGTAGACTGGATTAACTTTCTACAGGGAATTGTTTTGTACAGGGCTTTTTTCTGGGAAAAGAGGTAGTGGAACTCTCCAGAGGGAAATGAGGGAGAAACACACAGGCCCCCTTACAAAATGGCCATTTCCTCCAGTGGAAATTATCTCTGTCTGGAGATCAGGGGGCAGGGCCACCGGACACGAGAGGTGCCGGAACTCCATTCCACTGCATTCCCGCTGGAAAAAAGCCCTGGTCTTGTAAAACATTTAACATTGTTGTGCCCCTCGTCTACTGCACGGAGTCCCACTGTTAATTTGTAACGATTTGCTCTGAAATACAAAACAGGTGTGAAATAATTGCTTTACTACATAGATTTTAAGACAGCAAAAACTGATATTGTTTCCAGATTGATTTGTTGAGCAGCAGAGTCCAGGAGGGGAGCAGCAGTGGGAGAATTAGGGACCTAGGGAGAGAGGCCATAGCAGGAGACCCAGAAGCCCTATTCTGCTTCCAACTCGGAAGGGGAAAAAGTGAGCAATATGGTGGGTAGGACTGGCTGTGATTGGTGGTACATCCTGTAAACCTGGCGCTGCAAGATCACTGCTGTACACTATTGACAATACATGCATGCACGGTAATGCTAAAAAATGACATTTCTTAGGTATATCAAAAAAGATGGCATAGTGCATCAATCCCAAATGGATCTGTCATATACAGATGAGCTAACTATGCATAAATATTTAACTTACCCAAAATAAAACCATTCATCACCCACCCAAATGGTGACACACTGTGCAAACAAGAGTATATTCATCCAAAAGCTAAAAACTTTTGAGGCTAACGGCCTCTTTCCATTACTGCCAAATCTAATCAATAGCCACAGAGAAAAGCGATGGAAAATTACACCATTATTCAGGAGGAAGGCAGGACAGGAGGGAATCGTCTTATGAGTAATATCTCCTGATTTTGTCCTATGTACATTCAGCACAAAAAAGGGAAGCCGTTTGCATGATCTTTGGTGTTCCCAGAACTTAAATCAATGAGAAATCTGTAACTGCAAAAGATAGCTCCCCTTGGCCCTGCATACGCAATTTGTTGCTTCGTTGAAACAAGATAAACGTAATTCTTTGCTGCTGTAATTTAAGTAGCATTCTGTCTTGTCAGCTGCAAGAAATCTTTGTCATCTGCAAGCTATTGTGTCTAGGAATGGAGGGTTGAGAGCACTCCCTGCCCCGTTCCTTCACAAAATATGGCAATTAGAAGTTTGTGAGGTGGCGCTAGAAAAAGAGAGAATTGAATTACTTTACTTTGTTTTTAACACTGCCCCATTCCTTTTGTAATTCTAGTATATTTTCATATTTCTTGAAGGACATTTCCCCAAGATTACTGGCAACCCTAGAGGGTGGTCGGCCTCTAGGTGGGGCCTGGCGTTCTCCTGGAATTACAATTACAGATAGGCTTCCCAACCTCCAGGTGGTGGCTGGAGATCTCTGGAATTATGACTAATCTCCAGGTGACAGAAATCAGTTCCCCTGGAGGAAATGGCTGCTCTGGACAGTGGACTCTATAGGATTATAATCTGCTGAGCTTCAGCCCCTCCTCAAACCCCCAAGCTCCACCCTCAAAATCTTCAGGTCTTTCCTACCTGGAGCTGGCAACCCTACCTTCAAACTACAGAGTAGGGTTGGCAGGTCCCTAAGAGGGCAAATGGGGGGAGGGGGGATGGAGGAGAGTCCTGTGGGGGTATTTATACTAAATTTTGGGCTGATTTTCACTCAGTCGGTCCTCAGCGCAACACATTACTTCCATGGCATGCCAGGAATGACATTATTCCTGGTGTGATACAGGCGCGTGTGGGGACACTCTAGAGCACATGGGAAAGAGTTTTGCCTCCAGCATGGCATTCATTCACCTTTATTTACACCGCTGGCCAGGTAAGAAGAGGTGGGGGAGAGAGGCTGGGGGTGGGAGATCCCCCACCCTAGCAGGGGAATGGCAAGCCCACTACAGAGATCAAGACCCCTGGGGAAAATGGCAACTCTCTGATTCATGTATTCAAAGATCCAGGCTCGTGGCCTAAAAAAAAATTACAGATTCTATCCGTCAAAAAATTGTTCTAGCTGATGTCCTGACTTCTGAACAACCACAGAAACTAGCAAGGGAAATGCCACAAGATAACGATGGGCATAATTTTCCTGAATTTCTTCTTCTATATTCTTCTGGCAAAATTCTGGCTGGTTTGAAACAGTAGTCTGCAAGTAGGTTCCTGCCTTAGAACAAAAGGGTTTTTTTCAGACAGTCCACACCAATTTTTCTGAAACTTTTCATTCTAAAGAAGAAATTAAAACAGAGATGCACAAATGAGGTATCATTTAATAGAAAATAATAGCCATTCTCCTATATTTTAGTACCATCCACAGAATTCTAACATGCAAATATAATTTCATATAAAATCTTATCCATCCCTCAATGTGCAAAAATAAGAGCTTTCTCCTATCCATTATATGTTGTTTCTAATGTACATTTGCCGATGCTTCAGTAGATTAGAGGAAATATTAATTGTGTATTTAGAGAGCAGGAAAATGACAGCAGCTCAGAAACAGAAAGCTTGTCTTGACCACCAGTCTGATTATGAAGGCAAAAACCCATAAAATAAGACAGGGTGTTGAAATGGTGGAAAGGAATTTAAAGCCACTTTGACAAGCAGTATTTACGACTCGTTTGTGTACCAAATGAAATAGATGTATTGTATTTGTTAAGGTGGCTGCTTAAGATTTGCAGGATGAGATAAATTCAGGATTATTTATGGCCTGCTTCTTGAACTGGACACTATAAATTCAAATCTCTGGGATTGCGTTCCTTCCATTCCTCCACACCTCCTCCACAACGCACCATTTTTTAATCTTCTTTATGTCTCTGGAGTTATTTTAAGATAATGTACTATCATTCAGGGATTTCTTAAAGAGGAGGCCAAGTTGGCATAATGCAGTTATCCCAATGCCAATGCTGCAATTTAACCAAGAGACGCATTAAGTGCGGGAGACAATTTGTGCAGCTAGAACGGGCTGGGCATTTTTAATCCTCTCCACCACCAAGGCTTTTTTTCAGCTGGAACGCGGGGGGAATGGAGTTCCGGAACCTCTTGAAAATGGTCACATGGCTGGTGGCCCCGCCCCCTGATCTCCAGACAGAGGGGAGTTGAGATTGCCCTCCGCGCCGTGACCATTTTCTCCAAGGGCAACCCACTGAGTTCCACCACCTTTTTTCCCAAAAAAAATGCCCTGTCCACCACCACACCCACCACACATTCCTGAGATTTTCTCGTCACGCCTATCTGCCTCAAATAACTTAGTCATGCAGTTTATCACAGTAGAGTTGCCTCTGTTGATAGCTAGGAACTGCTCATCATCTGCCGAGGCTGATACCCAAAGGTGCTGGTCCCTTGCAGAAACAGTGGCACAGAAGCCTGTGGTACTCAGAATTGCACTGTTTATTGTTGCAGAGGAGTTAGCCGTGTTAGTCGGTGGTAGCAAAATCAAAAAGAGTCCAGTAGCACCTTTAAGACTAACCAATTTTATTGTAGCATAAGCTTTTGAGAATCAAGTTCTCTTCGTCAGATGCATGGAACAGAAACTGGTCAAATATAGAAGAGGAGGGGGGAGGAGGGGAGGAGAGAGAAGATGCAATTGTGGGGGAGAGGGAGGGTTCAACCCAAACATTCCTTTGCTAGTAAATGTAAACATCTCCTTTTGGTATGGAGATTAATTGGTTTGTGTGAGGCTTCAAAGGAGTTTGCCGTGTTGGTTTGTAGCAGAAAAACAACCAGACCATCCAATTCCAATGTAGTATAAGCCTTCAATAACCACAGCTCTCCCTGCCAGATGCATCTGACAAAGAGAACTGTGGTCCCCAAAAGCCCATACCAGGCGCCATTGGGCTCCCCCAGACCATGCCGCTGTAAAGGAAATCTGTTACCTGTGATAATGTGATAACCATTCATAGTCCCTATTCAGTCCCAGCTTGACATAGTCAAATTTGCATATGAACAGGTAACATATTTCCTTTACAGAGGCGGGGTCTGGGGGAGCCCAGTGGCACGTGCCGTGGGCTTCCGGGGACCACAGTTCTCTTTGTCAGATGCATCTGACGGGGAGAGCTGTGGTTATCGAAGGCTTATACTACATTGGAATTGGATGGTCTGGTTGTTTTGCTGCTACAAACCAACACGGCAAACTCCTTTGAAGCCTCACACAAACCAATTAATCTCCATACCAAGAGGAGATGTTTACATTTACTAGCAAAGGAATGTTTTGGTTACATCCCTCTCTCTCCCCCCCTAACTGCATCTTCTCTCTCCTCCCCTCCTCCCCCCTCCTCTTCTATATTTGACCAGTTTCTGTACCGTGCATCTGACAAAGAGAACTTGATTCTCGAAAGCTTATGCTACAATAAAATTGGTTAGTCTTAAAGGTGCTACTGGACTCTTTTTGATTTTACTGTTTATTGTGGCATTCACTTGTAAGATTTACTTACTAATAAGACTTCTACTGTATACAGCGAAATCTAGTGCCTTTCCTAGGCACCCATTCCAAAATGGAGGATCCAGGCAAATTTGCTAGTCTTTAGGGTGCCACAGGACTCTGCTGTTGACTTTGCTCTAAGGGACTAGCAAAGCAACCATTTGGGAGTTGATCTCTAGAGAAGGTATGCATGAGATGGAGATCTGTCAGTCATATATAATTCAACAACATTTTTATCTCCATACACTCAAGGTGGCTAACAATGCAACAACAAGCAGCAAGGAGACAAAAACACTGCAATTATCCTTTAGAAAGATATAAACAACACACCAATTCAATCTGAAACCAGATATGAATATGGCCCAATACAGAATATGTGTAACCACAACAGTCAAGAAAGGCACACTGCCACCCTCCTTTACAGTAGATAGACATTGCCCCTGGAAAGTGAGCAGATCCTATGCCGATGTATTTGATAGGGCCAAGCAGTAAATACCTGCAGGTCCACTTCACAACCGAAGTTGTATGCATGCCTCCAATATCCCTATCAAAATGCAAGACAGGATCCACACGCTGGACATTCCACTGCTGTAATTCTTGATCTCCATAATTTGTATACCTGAATGAATATATCCCAGTACAAAACATATCCCAGTATAACACATATGCATGCATACTAGGGTCTCTCTACAAAATGTTTTACACTGGGATATTCTCTACACAAATACAAAACACTGTACAAAAAAAAGTGGGATGGTGAAATTTACTAATAGTGAATCAATGAAATGTCATTTCTGATCTTATCCTGATACAGAGTTTTGTCTCAGCAGCATCTTTGATTTGGATAGAGGATGTTACAGAGCAAGAAAATGACACGTATAATCTTGCCTATTCTCGTTGCCAGTCAATACTCGTGCTCAACTCAGGTCCTGGTGCTTTTCCTTGGAGCTCTCTCCTAAACAGGCTAAGGGACAGCATATCTTGCAGAGTACCTTCTCCCACATGAACCTCTCCATTCAGTGACATCAGAAAGGGCGGTCTTGCTTCACGATCCTTGTTTTACTCAAGTGAAATCAGCTACATCCCAAAGCGGGGTCTTCCCTGTGAGGGCACCCATGCTCTGGAACACTCAAAGAGGAGCCATTTGTCTCCCTCACTGCTTGCATTCTGTGGATGTAAATATTTAAGCAGGAGTTCTTTTGCTGGTTTCTGTGTTGCCTGGTTTCTGAGGAGAGAAGTGCTCTGCTTATCTTTTTAAGTTCAGATTTAAAGCCATGGTTGCCAGTAGGATTTTTGGCACTCATAAAAAATGTTTCTATCTTTAGTATATGGGAAGGGGAACTAAAAAAAGAGGGGCTTACAAAAATGCATACAATATTTCTCTTTTCCCAAACAAATCTCCAGTGATTAGCGGCTCTTGTTTCTCCCTTTTGCGGCTGTTTGATTTAGTACCATTTATTTCTGTTGCGACCACAGCAAATCAGGGGTCACACAGGGAGCATCATGGTGCCACACGGTTATCTTTGGCTGCATGATGATGCAAGGGAGGGCGTACAAAACCCTGCTCTCATTCTGAATGGAAGACAATTAATAAGCCTCCAAGGCCAAAGCCAGCTCCGCCAGTGCTCTGTCTGACTGCTCTGCAGAGCGTTCATTGCCTGGCCTCGCATCACAATGCAGGAAAACCAGGAGGCATCGCCTTGGTTCCCTAGGCAACACGAGGATGCCTGCTGCTGTCTCGCTGCACTGCTGTACAAGGGCAGGCCGTGAAATTGCCACAGGGCAGGTCAACAAAACAGAGAGCACCAACCTCACTGCCTCCCCAACAGGGGTTTGCCAGGGACATTTTTGTGATCTTTCCATGATGTCGAGAAATTGCCAAAACAGCAGGAGGTGGGGGGGAAGTGTTTACAAAAACCAGCCTCTTCTTTCTGGGCGTGATTAGGTTTTAGCAGCTATTCTAGCTGAATATCAAGATATGCTATGGAGTTGCTTTGTCTAATCAGCTTGTCGCTAGAGTATTTTAAGATGAGAATGTGACCAAGACATTAGTAAAGGAAAAGAAAATATATATGTTTTAAAAATTACTCTGGCACAATAGTTCAAGGCAGGTGACTCTGGAAATATACCAAAGAAAAATTAAAATCAGAATGTGAAGAGATATTTTAAAAGAACTAATTAAAAATAACCGTCTCATTGTACCCCCCCCCCAAAAAAGCCTACATCACCAATGGAAGTCAATGGGTATAGAAGGTTGTAACTTTGCTCAGGATTGCACTGTAAAAGCCAAATAGAAAAGACCAATATCCATAATATTCAATGCCTTCCTTTCCTCCCAAAGACATGTAGTCCAGTTTCTTCTTTGAGGTAGGTTATGCTGAGGGAAACTGACCCATCCAAGGTCACCCAGGAGCCTTGGCAGTAAAACAGGGGTTCAAACCGAGCTCTCCCTCCTCCAATGTGGTGATGGTGATTGCCCTCAAGTCAGAGTTGAGTTACGGCGACTCCTGGTGAGATTTTCATGGCAAGAGACTATCAGAGGTGGTTTGCCATTGCCTGCCTCTGCAACCCTGGTCTTTGTTGGAGGTCTCCCATCCAATTACTAAACAAGGTTGACCCTGCTTAGCTTCTGAGATCTGATAAGATCAGGATCTTGTGGGCAATCCAGGTCAGGGCCCCTCCTCCAATGCCCTATCCAATATACCACCTAAAATTCCTGACACAGGAATACTCAATAAACTTTACTAAAAGACATCCAGACATCCAGTAATTACTTTACACCTTCCTTCACCTGAAGTGTTCACTTAAATTTAAGATTGCCATTAAATTCCAGAACCAAACCACTCTGTATAATACATATCGATCTCTGCAGAACAGCGTGACTGCTTTTCAAAGAATTAGAAAGCGCATAAAATTTATTTCAAGAGCACTCCTCTGGAAACACCCAGGTGGTTTTAGGACTAAACAGCAGGGAGCCAAATTCAGCAGATGCAGTTTAATGAATTCTCTGCATAAAGGGAGAGCTCCCTTTAAAAAAAAAAACAAATACCATAGAATGACAGGAGGAGATGGAAGAAGACCCAACGCTTTCAGGCAGACGTCACTTCCACAAGATGTGGCAGCGGCAGCTTTAATGCAGCTTTACACAAAGGCTGCTTCCACACACTTTGGATAATCTACTTTCAATACTCTTTAGCGAACATTTGGAACTGCTTTTCCATGTGTGAAACAAAAAATCCACTTCCAAGGGATTGCTAAAGTGCATTGAAAAAGTGCATTATTCAATGTGTGTGGAAATGTCCCCAGTCGGGAAGGATAGTTCTTTCAACAGCGATTCACCATTATATGGTTCGATGGAAACTGTGAGTTCAGAAGTGGTATCCTTTTAAAAATTGGACACTTGCAATACAAAAAGAGATGCCTCTCGTCCGCTTCATGTCCTGCTTGTGAATGTTCAGATTCATCTGGTTAGAGTGCTGGACTATGGTCTGAGAAACCCAGGTTCAAATCTCTGTTCTGCCATAAATCTTGCTGGGATCATCCTTGCCTGCCTCAGAGAGTTGTTTGGAGGACAAAATACACAACCATGTAAACGGCCTCAAGCCCCCTAGACGAAGGGTGACATTAAAATATACTACAGATGGGAAAAAATCAACAAGGGACACAATCCTCTCATTCCATAGCAGTGCAGGTCTCATGATCTGAACAGAAGTTTCAGGGCTTTCTTTTTTTTTCCACTCACACACACACACACCCCGTCTCAGAGCCAAGCTACAAGAGATGAATTACACAAGGAGGAGCACATGAAGGGAGTCACAATGTTAGCCGACAAGCTGAGTTTTAAAAGAGATTGGAAGGCTTTGTCAATTTCCTCTCTCTACAGAGCCAGCAAAAATCCCTCCTCAGAGGGTTTATTTCCTCTTAGCCTCCAGAAGGCTCTGTCAGTTTCACCTCCCCTTCTAAGAGGCAAAGAGGAAATAAACAAACCCTCTGAGCAGCATCTCCTTGGCTCTGTAGAGAAGGGAAATTGACAAAGCCTTCCAATCTCTTTTAAAACTCAGCGTCCTGGCTAACATTGTGACTCCCTTCACGTGCTCCTCCTCCTGTAATTCATCTCTTGTAGCTTAGCTCTCAGGTAAAGGGCATGAGGGGCAGGAACCAAGAGGGCAGAATATGTTCTGAACATCTTGAAAGCTTTTGATACTCAATCTGCCCATCAGTTGGTGCTATCAGGCACTTCCGGGCTCTTACTGTGAATATCCACATATCTTCCTCTGTTTCTACAACTCCCCTCAATTGATCCCACCTTTCGGTCTCAAGTAAACCTACGTACAGCACCAGATGCTGCTTAGGCTATTATTAATAGAGCTAACAAACTCAGCCTGCACAGAGGACAAGCAGCACAAGTCCTTCCCTACTACCATCCACATATCATCACATGTGAGTTAAGCACACACCAGCCCAAGGATACAATGACATCATTTCCGCAGTCTTTGACCTCTGGAAAACAAGAGCATGGAAACTGAATTAGGATCCCTGATGTGTATGTGGGCCTGCATATGGACTATCCTCATATGTGATCTTTTGTGGGGAAGGGATTCAAACCTGGCTCTCTCTCCTCCAATGTGGTGGTGGAGTATGCCTTCAAGTCAGACTTGACTTATGGAGACCCCTTGTGAGGTTTTCATAGCAAGAGACTATATCAGAGGTGGTTTGCTATTGCCTGCCTCTGAAACCCTGGTCTTCGTTGGAGGTCTCCCATCCAATTACTAACCAAGGTCGACCCTGCTTAGCTTCTGAGATCTGATAAGATCAGGCTCTCCCTGGCAATCCAGGGATAGGGACTGCGCCAGTCCTCCTCCACACAAGATGAGCACCATTAAATGGACAGGAGGGGTTTAACACCTCTCCCTGTAGGTCAGCAATTGCATGTGCTCTAGTATGTTACATGTAAGCAAACACATTTTAATACAACTGTTTGACTGTATAGCTCTTTTTAGACACTATGAGAATGCATTCGGGAAGCAGAAGTGGGAAAACAGCAGCAAGCACCATCTACATCTTTATTAAAGGAACAGAACATTTTTTCCTCCATAGTTGGCAACCCGAGAGCCACCCCTGGAGAGTCTGCCTATCAAATGATTATTCAAGGAGAATTCAGACCCTAACAACCCTCACTCTTCTCCCTTTTAAAAACTGACTGTGATCTTTAATTGCCCTAATTTTTTTGTAATGACTCACAGTTTGTGGCAATAGAAGAGACAGGTTGTTTGCATCTTTCCAGGACCACATCTTCACCTAATAATTCAAAGCAAGAGCTTTTCTTGAATGAGAGATTTTCTGTAGGTTAAATTTACCTGTGGGCTAATTTCCTACAGAAGGTGAATCCTGTTGTTAGGAAAATATTCAGTGCCAGTGGCATTGTATTTTCCTACATAAGTACAGACTTATTTGCAGTGAAAGGGAAGCCATACATCCATGACAGCTAAGGGGTATTTGTTAGCAAGAAGCAGCAAGCTAGCACATGGGAAGGAAACCCAAGATTCTTTGTAACAGGAATAGAAATGAAAGAGTTTTGATGTGACCATGTTTGTATAGTTAAAGCTAGAAGAAAGGGGAGAGGAGCATGGGGCTGGTTTATTTCCAGCTACCACTAAAAAAGGATGAAAAAAAGGTGGGGTTCAAGGCCACTTCCCCATAATTCTTTGCAGAGGCAAAATGAAATAACATTGCAGATCTCAGCTGACTGGGAGGGCTGAAAAGAGAAAGGGTGAGGAGAGACAGAAGTACCAAGGTTGATGAGGGGGAAGAGATTATATAAGATCTGGGTTTATCCTTGGCATTTAAAGATCTGGACAGTCCCTGAGAAGATAGTCACTTGTAAATCAGATACAGAAACTTGTTTATAATATCCCTTATCTGTGGGGCATATTTCAAGCACTCTGCAGCCAATAATGGGGGGGCTTTAAAGATCATTTTAATTCAATATTATAAAGAGGTCATGGCCTGCAATACACCCCTCCCCCACTCTTTTCTTGTTTTTTGCACTGAACCTGATGAATAGTTCTGGGAAACTCAAAAACCTGCATGTGGTTTTATGTCATTTTGGTTGGTCTTAATAAAAGGTCTTATGTGGTTTATCGCTTGAGGGATTTTGCTTTGGAGCAACACAGCATACACTATCAATACTTAGCATTTCTGTAACCCTTTTAATTCAGTCCATTTCATTACATTATCTCAGTTATCTTTACATTAGCAGTATTATTACCCCATTTTGTATATGGGGAAGCTAGACTACCAACTTCAGTTTGGGAATTTCTTGGAGATTTGGGGGGGGGAAGGAACCTAGGGAAGGCAATATCTAATGCCAGAGAGACCACCTTCCAGAAGCACAGGAGACAGGTCAAGCAGGGGGTGGGGCTTCCTTCAGACATTACTTCAGCCTCTGGCCCTGGGATTGGCCCACCTCTTGGGGGTGGCAATAAAGGGGTGGGGCTGGGGATGCAGAACGAAATATAAGGAGGGCTCTGAGGCCAGGCCGGGGAGGGGGGAAAGGAAGCACTGTTGAAGGCAGTAGCCACTCTCAGGAGTCATTTCTGTGCTTTAGGGTAACGTACCCATGCTCAGCACCTCTCTGTCCGAGGCTTGTGAAAGCCACTGCAGGATGGTGGACAAGCAAGGGACAGACCCTGGGTCCATAGAGGGTCCACAACCTTTTTCTACAATGAGGACTAGGGCTGCCAGGTTTAAGTTGGTGGCTGAGAGCCCCTGCTATCAGCAGGAGCTTTTTGCCACCACTCAGCTGGGTGACGGGAGAAAAATGGTGGAGAGAAACAAGGGAGTAGGGCCAGGTAGCATCCCAAGGTGTTAACATCACCCCCTGTGTGCCTGGAAGTGACATCAGCATGTCACTGGGGTTTAACCATACAGTTTTGTACAAATGCTACAGGGGCCCTGGCAATGTGCTGATATTTCTTCGGGGCACATGGGATGAATATCATCATGTTACTGGTGAGGGGCCCTCCACCTGAGTAAGCTGCCTGCTAGTTGACCAACTGGGGACCCAGAGCAGCTTACATGATTCTAGTCTTCTCCATTTTATCCTCAAGCAACATTGTGAGATAAGTTAGGCTAAGAATATGTAACTGGCACAAAGCCACTCATGGAGCTTCCATGGCAGAGTGGTGATTCGAACCTGGGTCTCCCAGATCCTAGGCAATAACTCTAATGACTACACCACATTGGCTTTTGTGGGGTGGCTACTGTTGAGTAGTTGCAAGCAACCAAGCCTGAGTGAGTCATGTAAGTCTGGTGATAGCAAGTTGTCTGATGGTTGCTGCTTGGCCACAATGAGTCCTCCTTCAAAGGCCAAAACAGCCCCGGAAAGGGCCCTGTCCCCTACCCCTGCCTTTTACTGAATGAAACAAAGCCTGGCATGCTGGCAATATTGTTGTCATTGTCTAGCAATGACCACTGAGGGCAACTTAAAGCTATAGAAGCCTTTTTTATCATTTGCAGCAGTTTCAGCCACACCTCTCTGTGTGTGTGTGTGTGTGTGTGTGTGTGTGTGTTTTACAGCAAACCTATGTCTTTTTGCTGCAAACCTATGTCTTTCCTTAGGTTTGAAGAAAGATATGTCTCATCTGTAGGGGTGCTGTTCCCCTACTCAGGGCGGGAGATCCCCTGCTCCCACTCTTTCCCCACATGCCCACTTAGTTGGCTGGCAGGGGGGGCGCTCCCCAGGACACTCCGCCCAGGCAGTGCAGTACACCCTGGACAGCACAGCCTGCTCCCGTGCCCACAGCGGCACGATTCGGGCCAAAACATGCCCCATAGCGGGCCCGTTTCAGGCTGAATCATGCCCCGCAGCAGGCCGATCCAGCCCACAGGAGCAATCCCAGCTGCCCTTTGACCCTGTGCAATGACATCACTTCCTGGAAGTGATGTCATCATGCAAGCTGGAAGTGCATGCATGCTGCGCACAGCATACACGCATGAAACCAAGACCCAGGGATGCAGCAAGGTAGGTGCCAGGCTCCCACTCTCCTGCTGGGGAAGTCAAGGGACCTAGGAACACTACTCATCTGTTAATGTTTCAAGTAACCCTTACAGACCAGTATGGAGTACCAGTAAGGAAGTGGATAAAACAGTACCTGCCATTTTCTGCTTCCAGTCAGCCTCCCCCCAATAAAGATAAGACTATTAAGAAAATTACGTTAAATGCACCCTGACTATACTGCAAGAAACAAAACCTAAACTAAGTGATAAACGTTAGAAAGAAGGGCTTGCAGCATTGATGTTCCTTTACCTGAGGTGAAATTTAACATTTTGATGAATGGCAAAACAATTATGGATAAGTCTAGATGGCTGGAGAAAGATGACCCTCCATCTTGTTCAAGTTTTACACATCTGGTACAGGAATATGAAAATATTCCCTTGTACCAAGGACTGTAATAACTAGACAGCAGGAAGCCCAGCTGTTGGGTTTTGCTTTTTTGTGGTCTGACAGCCCAGTGTTCAGCTTTACCCACAAGCTACTCACTGAACTCAGCTTCATTTTTGCAATCATCAGCAAGACTTGGTACAAAATGGAGAGAAAGCTGCCGGCTTCCTTGGGAACCAAGAAGCAGGGTCCCCTTTTGGTGCCCGTGTTAACTCTGCAGAAGAGCTACCATTACATGAAAAATAATGAATGCCAGTACATTCCCTCAAACAGGCCTGCCACAATAATCGGAGATGTCATTTAAATATTTATTGCAAACACTTATCTCCAATTGTTTGAAGTGGTTTACAAATGGAACCAAAAGTCAGTGACACCAACATTCCACAGCCCAGCAGAAGGAGTTACAACTGTCAGCGTATTACTACTACTCACAATTTTAAAAGGCTTCCCTAAATATATGAGCCTTACCTAGGAAGAGGTAGCATTACTTCTTCCAGTGAGTGAACAAAAGCTGTGGTCTTCCAAAACTGTGAATCCTGCCAGATTCTGACCAGGACCTGACCCGAACATTGTAAAGCGGGCACAAAGGTGTTGCCCGGAAGCCACTCTTGGGAGGGGGGGAGGGTTTGTAAGCAAGAAAATGTTTTCAAAAGTTAAAGGATATAATGCAATTCACATATTATCAAGTGAAGAAAGCACCAGTCAAATATCTCACTAGCTTTAGCTGATGATGACAGACAAACTGAAGGCAGAAATTTGATACTCTTCTACCAGGGCTTTGCTTTGCAAACTGCTGTCCTGGCTGTGTGGAAGCAATTTGAACGAGATTTTCAGATTTAATTATTTGGATGTCTACATCTTCTTAAAATCTTCCTACCTTTCTCTCAGGGGTTTCAGAAGTTTTCTGTCTGTCGTGACCCCAGCATTCAGCAGTGGCTTGGATATTTAAGGAGGAGGCAGAGCTTCTTGGAGTGTGCAGTGCAGAAGAACCACCAGGTATTGGCTCCAATGCTGAAAAAATCCCCTTGGCACAACCAGGAGTCAGAAGACAGCAAGACCAAGCAACCAGGTCACCTGAACCATCAGAGTCTAAACGCTCTGAGGAATTGACATGTTGAAAGCTCCATAAGCTCCAGCTCATTTCACCAATGATCAGTGGACATACACATACATTCTCTGTGGGGGTCCCACCTTACGAATGGCCTCCCTGAAGAGGTGAGGAAAGTGCCCACTCTCCTGGCTTTTCACAAGTTATGCAAAACCGAATTATTCTAGAGGGCTTTTCATTCATATAGAAGGGTTGTACTGTAAGGAACTGGTCTCAAAGAGATGTATCAGCAAAGGGATAAAGAGAGAGACTATATTCTTCACTACTATGTACTGTCTGATGCTGTATGATCCGATTGGGTTTTCCCTGGATTGTTTAATATGTCAGAATTGCTTGCCCTGATCTGCATAGTACAGATGAGCCTGATCTCATCAGATCTCAGAAGCTCAGCAGGGTTGGCCTTGGTTAGTAATTGGATGGGAGACCTCCAACAAAGACTAGGGTTGCAGAGGCAGGCAATGGCAAACCACCTCTGTTAGTCTCTTGCCATGAAAACCCCACCAGGGGTTGCCATAAGACAGCTATGACTTGAAGGCATACTCCACCACCTAAAATTGCTTATGCTCTATTTCAGCAATTCTTCAACTCTGTATTGAATTTTTTCTGGTTTTAAACCTCTGCAAATTTGCATTTATATACCCTATAACATTGTTTATTGAAATGTCTTTGTACAGTGTGTAATTCACCTCCAGTCTCAGTGAGAAAGGCAAACTATAAAACACATAAATAAAATAAATAAACCTTTGGGTAGTTCTATCAGGAAGCTACCAAAGAACTAAATGACACCTGCCCCGCTCAGAGAACAGGAAGAAAGCCTCTGGTGGTCTTGGTATATAAAGACTTGCCTGTTTTGTCTGCTACCTGTGAGCTGTCCTTTGGGATCCTACGTGAAGCTTCTAAAATCATCTCTGACTAGTTGTCTTGCTTCAGAGAAGAAACACCCTGTGCCCTGCAGGTTCTGACCTACTGTTTGGCTTTTTATGTAAAGAAATTTGGAAAAGAGTCCATACAAACATTGGGGTGGGCTTTGCCTATTGCAGTTCTGTGGTCTCCTCAGTGAAAGCCTTATCATGTGTTGATACTGTCAGATCTTCCAAATAAACATAAACCTCAACTATTTGTTCCTCCAAAGAAGTTTTTGAAAGAAGTATGACTAGTAAACCCCAAAAACCAGAGAAAGAGGACACCAAAGAAGTAGGACCAGAACTGCAATTGAACAAGTAATTCATATGGACAGGCTAGGCACACCCATTTACCACATTAAACATCTCTGTTAAACATCCAGTCTGAACTAAATGCCAAGGGTTGTGTTATCAGACAGCTGACTTTGGTGGAACAGACAGCTCTCTGCACCCCACCCCAACCGAATGGCAAAGCCAAACCAAACAGCCACATCTGTAGCCTATGGGAAAATAAATTGCTGGTCTGACTGCATGACTAACCCACTCCACAGTTACCAGCAAGCTATATGTGGTGCAAGAGATGGATCTGCAATGGTTTTATTTACAGAACACAGGGCTTTTTTTCAGCAGGAACGCGGTGGAATGGAGTTCTGGCACCTCTTGAAAATGGTCACGTGGCTGGTGGTCCCAACCCCCGATCTCCAGACAGAGGGGAGTTTAGATTGCCCTCTGCGCTGCTGCGCGGAGGGCAATCTAACTCCCCTCTGTCTGGAGATAAGTGGGCAAAGCCACCGGCCGTGTAACTATTTTCGCCAAGGGTGATTTAAACTTTTAAAAACTCCCCCTTTGTTCCAGCTGACCCAAAGTGATGTCATTGTGCGGTCCTGAGTTCCACCACGGAGTTCCACCACCTCTTTTCCCAGAAAAAAAGCCCTGACAGAACATAATCAAAGACTCTCATCCATCTAATACACCACTACCTAAGCCTCATATTCTTGTGTCCGCTTTCAAAAACAGCATAAAAACATCCAGGGAAATCATCACGTTTTATCTTTCAATTCAAAGAGGACACTTATTAGGAACAAATCATAAATGTGTATTGAAAGTTGTCATTAACCAGGAGCAAGGGCTTCCATTTCACTTCCCAGTTTTGTATGCTTGTTGCGGAAGATGGATGCTGATCCACCATATTCCTTATCAAGGGTGATCTGGGCCCCTTTCCTGAATGCTCGGCTACTGATGTTTTTTTTTTTTAAAGAAGGCAATCTTTTAGCCCTTTGACTTACAGAAATATAAGGGAAAACATGCAGGCAGCATTCTACCCAATCACTTATTAAAGGAAAAAGGAAATCTATTCCCAACTCCTTGTATTTTACCCAATATATATAAAGGCACCAGCATGACAATCATTTGGTACTAAGGACATTAATTTCATTACCATGTTGTATTTTATTCACATTTACCCAATTAAATAACTTTGTATTAAATATATTAGACTACCTGCCTTTGGGTCAGTGCTGTTTCATATCCTGTCTTTTCCCACTAGGTAAATCTCCACCTATCCCAAATGATTAAATGCCTGGTAGGTGAAGATGGAAAGAGCACACTGTGGAACATGAGAAAGCATCAATTTCGTAATTAGCATAGTGTTATATCAGATTATAAAGAATTTTTTTTTCTCCAATAGTACACGTCTCCACTGCGAGTAACTAAAGAAATGACACCCTTCCTATGAGATGCATTATCTCCACTCAGGTGTTCCTCCCATGATAAAAACTGGGAAAGAACATAACCCATCAATGTGGTAATTCCACCACTGAGTCTTGTATGAGTTAAGCCAACAAACACAAAGCATGCACAAGACTTCATGCCGCTGTATTAATCTTCCTGTTAAAATTCTAGATGATGCAGGATACCACTGTTCAAGTTAACAAACATTCTAAATTCTAAAAAATACACCCTCGTGTCAACGCACACACAACGTGATGTAGTGGTGAGAGGATCACACCAGGATCTGGGGGAGATCGAGGTTCAAATTCCCAGTGCGATGTGGAAGCTTGCTGGGTGATCTTAGGCCAGTTACACACACTCAACCTAAGCTATCTCATATGGTTGTTGTTGGGAGGATAAAACAAAAGAGGGGAGAATATTGTAAGCCACTCTGGTTTTCTACTAGGGAGAAAAAGCTTGGGCATAAATGAAGAAAATGAATTGAAAAAATACAAAGCGAGCACTAAAAATCCTATGATGTCCGCACTGACCATGTCTCCAGACAGAGCCGGCTTTTGCAATCAAAGGTGGCGGGGCGGGGACCCTTTTGTACTGAGTGTTAAATGTGGTTACAAGCAATGTAAAAGTTGTTCTGTACACCAGATGCCAAATTAGTCTGTTGGTCCCGAGTTCAAATTTTGTCTCTGCTAAAAAGTCACTATTTTATTTATGTGGTACATAAGTATTTGTCTTCCTTCCAAGGAGCTAGAAATAATCTACATGGCTCTCTCCTCTCCTCCACAAAACACCACTGTCAAGTAGGTTCAACTGAAAGAGAATGACTGGCACCAAGTCACCTACTGACCTGATTATGGCTCAGTGCATCACAAGTCAGTTCAATGTTGTCTAACTGATGCAGTTGCTCTGTAAAGTTGCCTGCCAAAAGGGCTTTATCCCACCATATGAAGGTGCCTCATGTTGCATCAGAACAGTGGTCTGCCTAGGCCAACAGTGCCTATTCAGAGTGCTGGTGGTTCTCCAGGTTCTTCAGGAAGCTTAACCTATCTAGAACATTTTTATCCTGCCCTTCCTCCAAGAAGCTCAGGGAGGCATACATCCTTTTCTTTCAAAATCACAGCTGCCCTGTGAGGCTGAGAGGTCGTAACTGGCCCAAGCTATCCAAGCAAGCTGTAGAGAAGGGACTTGAATCCACAGTTTCCACATCTTAGTTCAAAATTCAAACCAGTACACAACACTGCTATCTGAGATCTTTGAGGAGATCCTTTTTGAATTGTTGACTGTGCAAAACAGGGATCACCCACTAGGGTTACCAACTTCAGGTTGGGAAATTCCTGGAGATTGGAGGGGCAGAGCCTGAGGAGGGTGGGATTTGGGGAGGGGAGGGATTTCAGTGGGGTATAATGCGATAGAGTCCACCCTCCAAAGCTGCCAATTTCTCCAGGGGAGCTGATCTCTCTAATTTGGAAATAGGTCATAATTCTGGGAAGATTCCACACCCCACCTAGAAGCCGGCATCCCTGTCTCCCACTGAGCTATGGCTACTTCCTAAAGTATCTCTTATGAGGGTCCCATCAAGAAAATTAAGAAAAAGGATTTCATTATATTGTGAGCTGCTGACTTTAGGCAAGCAGATGGTGCAAACGGTAGTTCCAGCCATTTGTGGCCTGAGAAGACCCCACCAAGTAGAAAAGAGGTTGTCAACACTAATCAAGAAAGAAAAGTAAGCCCTGATGCATATCTGGCTGCCAGTGGACTTCGGGAACGGGAGCCACGTTGCATGCTGAATCCAATCAATAACCCATAAAACTGGCGCTGAGCTACAGGCTCCCTGCCAACTGACAGTAGCCCCTGCATTTCTTCAAAGCCAGATCCCAGGCTTCTGCCTATATTCAGTTTTAAATTAGTCCCAAGCATCTTTTATTTAAGCAAGTAATTCAGAAGGAGATGCCAAATGAATCAGCAAAAGAGAAGAAAAAGAGTGTGTGTGTCTGTATGGGAGGGCCTACTCTGTACGGATAATTGAATCAGTGTCAATTACCAATTGCTGGCATGTCATCTCTTGCCCTGGGTTGCCTGCTAGTGCTGTGCAGCTTGCAAGCTCATGGCTTATACAAGAGGTAACAATTGTGCTGAGTGCAATTTTAAACCTTCTTCCTCTTCCACACAGATTCATATGCTGAGGAACCCCAGCATGTAGTGGAGAAAGACGTGGTGCCAAATGCTTAGCTGTTACAGGGCACTGGCCGGACTTCTTGGGCCTCACCTTGAATTAAGGTTCTGCACTAAAACACACTCAGTGCTTAGGCACAGCAAAGTAGGATCATTACTGTGAAAGCTTGTCTACCACTACTAATAATCTCTTTGAGAAATCCTCACAAGCTCCTGAAGAACCTCCGGATTCTAGAGCATTCAGTTTCAAAACCACAGTCTTCAATGAATGGACAAAATCATCTCTACACATACTGTGTCAATTTATATCCACAAACCTGCCTCTTCTTGTGGTTTAGGAGCCTGTTCAATACCCTCCCAGCCATGAACAGCTCATTTCAATGCCCCAGCCACATAGTCAGGTCCAATCACGTGGGCCTTCTCCACAGAATCAGCACCGTACAGGGATGGAGAGATCCAGCATGGTTAGTGCGTTGGGCTAGGCTCTGGGTGACCCAGGTTTGATTTCTCAGAGCCAAGCTACAAGTGACGAATGACACTTGAGCGGCAAGTGAACAGACTCATGTGTATTCCTCCCTATTCACTTGCGCTCCACTTGATCACGTAGTGCGCACGTGGAGCACAAGTGAACAGGGAGGAATACACGTGAGTCTGTTCACTTGCCGTTCAAGTGTCATTCGTCACTTGTAGCTTGGCCCTCACTCTGCCATGGAAGCTTGCTGGGTGACCTTGGGTCAGTCGCACCATCTTGCCCTGAGCTACCCGCTCTCAGGGTTGCTGTGAGGATAAAATGGAGGACAATGATGTGAGTCATTTTGGGTTCCCACTGGGGAGAAAGGTCGGATATAAATCAAATAAATAATTCTATGCCTAAAGCCTATGTACTTGGCTTTTGCATGTGAGGTTGGGTCACTTGAAACACTCCCAGACATGCAAGAGCTGCATGTGAATAAGCAACCCCTACAGGGCTGGAAGCAGGGCTTTTTTTTCTGGGTAAAGAGGTGGTGGAACTCAGTGGTGGAACTCAGGACCGCACAATGACGTCACTTTGGATCAGCTGGAACAAGGGGGGAGTTTTTTAAAGTTTAAATCACCCTCGGCAAAAATAGTCACATGGCCGGTGGCCCCGCCTCCTGATGTCCAGACAGAGGGGAGTTCAGATTTCCCTCTACACCTGGTGATATGGAGGGCAATCTAAACTCCCCTCTGTCTGGAGATCAGGGGGCGGGGCCACCAGCCATGTGACTATTTTCAAGAGGTTCCGGATCTCCGTTCCACTGCGTTCCAGCTGAAAAAAAGCCCTGGCTGGAAGTATATCCACAGGAAACTGCATCATTTCAGCCTTTACTGCTGTTTTAAAAATAATATTTTTACCTCTCATGGCCCAAGACCCTCCTTTCCACATCTAATCCTAATTCAATCACTTGCCTATAACAGTAGAGAGACTACAGTACATTTTTTTACAGGATCTAGTGTTTTCTTTTCTCCTGAATTTGGCTGAGCAGGGCAAGATGAAGATATGGAATGACAAGGCATATAAATGGTTTTCTACTGAAATCTTCCAGATACCATCAGACCCTCAACTCACAAATTCAGCTTTTTTTTCTACCTCCAAGATTTTTACAAAATTTATTCTGCACAGTTGATCTATTTTCTTCCAGACATTCAGCTCAATCATCCTTTGCAGATGATTCAACACACATCAGATTTTTGAATTTCAAAGTCCACTGTGATAGAGTGGTGAGTGGGCATGTAGCTTATTCATAAGAAAAAAACCTTTTGAGGGCTATCATTCCAGTAGACAGTCAGAACCATAAAGGACAAACACTCTTAGATCATTCAGTTTTGACTCATCCAAAATCCTGCCAGAATCTCACAATGAGACACTGGCCTCCATAGTAAACAGAGACCTGGCACAACAGAGGCGACTAAAAGAGTGGACTGCAAATCAGGATGTGCTCAGTTCATATTCTGCCTGTACCATGAACTCATTAGGAAGCCTTAGGCACCTTTCTGCAATGTGGGAAATAAGACTCCTGAAATTCCTTAAGGAGTTGCTATAATTGCACCAAATAATATACACCTCAAATCACTTTGAACATTCCAGAAATGTAAGGTATTATTATCATGGTTTTCACAGCCGCCTGCATGCATGTCTAGTACAGCCATTGTGCATGGACAGATGTTTTCACTATGAGGAAGATATCCAGCATTGCATTACGTCAAAAAAATGATTTGGAGGTCAAACACTTTGCATAAATTTGGATGTGGATAAAATCCACAAAATAGTTTGAAACCAGCAGCAAGCTGGCCAACAGCAAAATGCACTATACACAGGTCTCCCATCTATGTTAACTAGAAGACTCCAGTTGGTGCAAAATGCTGCAGTGCAACTGTTACCAGGAGTGAGCAGGAACATGAACATCACCCACATTCTCAGAAGCTCAGTTCAAGGTATTGGTCATTACATACAAAGCTCTTCACAGCCTTGGTCCACTATACCTACGAGCAGGGCTTTTTTTGAGCCGGAATGCCCTGGAATGGTGTTCCGTCAGCTCTTTAAAATACCCACGTGACTGATGTTACGTGGGTATTTTTGAAATGGCCTATTTTGGCCAGATTGGGCCCAGATTGGGCCCAAAATGGCCCAGATCCGCCCCAAAACTCCCCCACCGACAGCGGCCTAATCCTGGCCGTTTGGGGCCCTTTTGGGCCCAATTCAGGCCCCAAACAGCCAGGATCGGGCCCGAAATTGCTATAATTGGGCCCCTACCAGGTGGGGGAAGACTCCCACACCCAGCAGCAGCCTGATCTTTGTCATTTGGGGCCCAAAATGGCCAGGATTGGGCCCAAAACAGCCAGGATCGGGCCTCTGCCAGGCAGGGGAGCACTCCCCCTCCCAGCAGCAGCCCAATTTGGGCCCAAAAGGACCAGGATCAGGCTCAAAATTGCCAGGATTGGGCCTCTGCTGGATGGGGGACACTCTCCCACCCAGCAGCTGCCCAATCCTGGCCATTTTGTGACCCTTTAGGCCATTTTTGTCCCAATTCAGGCTGAAAATGGCCAGGATCTGGCCCGAAAGGACCAGGATTGTGCCATTACCGGGCAGCGGAGTGCTCTCTCATGTGGCAGCAGCCCGTTACAGGCCTATCCGGGCAATTTCTGGCCCGTTTTGGCCCAATTTGGGCTGAGAATGGCCCAGATTGGGCCCTAAACAGCCAGGTTCAGGCTGCTGCCCTGCGGGGGAGTGCTCTCTCGTGTGGCAACAGCCTGTTCCAGGCTGATCCGGGTTGTTTTGGGTCCATTTTGGCCCAATTTTGGCCCAAAAGGGCCCAGATCCAGCCACTGCTGGGCGAGGGAGTGCTCCCTCGTGGCAGAGTAGCCCGTTCTGGGCCAAATTGCACCCCCCCTCCATGGAGCACAGAAGCGCTCCTGCGTGGTCACGCCTGTGTGATGATGTCACTTCCTGGAAGTAATGTCATCATGCAGTTCCGGGAACACGCGCGCAAGTATTGAGAGGCACAGCTCCTCCTCCTGGGAGTTGTCCCGTGTGAGCATTCCCCTACCTCTTTCCCCAGAAAAAAAGTCCTGCCTACAGGACCACCTCCCTCCCTATGTTCCTCCACGGCATCTTTGCTCATCTGAACAACAGGTGCCACCCTGCACAGAGGCAAAATCAACAGCAGCTCGCACATGGGCTTTCTTTGTGGTGGCCCCTACCCTGTGGAACAGCCTACCTGAAGAGGTCAGGAGAGCCCCCACTCTCCTAGCTTTCCACAAACGATGCAAAACCAAATTATTCAAAGAGGTTTTTGTATTGTAGGGAGAGGTCTCAGACGCTCTGCTAATGATTTAGGGACCATATACTTCACCCATAAACTTCACCACTAACAACAGCATACTATCTGTTGCTTTAAATATGTCAGCCCTAGAATTGCTTATGTTCTGTTTCAGCATTTCCTCAACTCTGTATTGGATCCTTGCTAATGCTATGTCTTTGTAAACTTGTGTTTATCTACCCTATGGCATTGCTTATGAAACTGTCATTGAAACTGACTGTACTAATCTCACACTGTGTAATCTGCCTTGAGTTTCAGTGAGAAAGGCGGATCATAAATAAATAAATAAGCAAATAAATAAATAAAATCAGTTTAAAACAAAATTAGCTTCAGAAGACCTATTCCCACATCAATGTGTTCTGAGGAATCCCTGCATGTGTACCATGATATCAGGATTCTAGAAATGTTCTGGGACACACAGGCACTGTTTACACAAGGCACTACCCGGATTGCAGGGCCACACTACCACTCCATGTGAATTGCACACTAGAGTACATCCAACTCACCCCTGAGATACTCATTCAGGGCATGATCAGATGTACTGAGCAAACTGTCTATCAGGGAAACTTGCCTGTCATTACCAATCTTCTTATTGACCATCATGTGTATGAATACTCTGTTTCACTGGTCTGAGTTCTAGATATACGACCAGTTCAGTGTAGCGCAGATCTATGGAACCAAAGATACATTTCTTCCTGCTAGCATGTTAAATCTTATGGGATTCTTCCACTAGGTGTAAATGTTAACATTACTTCAAGGTTCCTAATTTTTGAAGCAAACTATTGACAGCAATCAGAGTGGTGGGATCCTGAATTTCCCTGACCTGCCAGAAGGAATGAAATGAGTGACAGCTCTCAAAATGAGAAGCAATTGAGGTGCTTGAAAGACAATGGTGATGATAGAATTTGTTTCCTTCCCACTGTTGCCCTTTGGGGATGGACGGTGTGGAATATCCACTAGCTGACAGGAGGTTTACACCAAATCTCTCAACACAGCTGATGTGTTACTACATGTGGATCTGTTCATTCCATCACTAAATGGAAAACAGAAGCTATTAAGGACATTAAAAAAAAAACTTCCATATGAAAAGCGTATCACAATTACGTATCTTGATAGGCTGTGATATTTTCCTCATGGTACTGCCCTTAGGAAGAAACCGGGAAAGGACCCAGAGCGCATAAGGACTTGCTATGCTTGCCAACTTCCAGGTTGATCTACCAGCCTACCAGTCTGGGGATCTACCAGTCAATTCCCCTAGACAAAATGGCTATTTTATTTCGGAAGGCTGACATTCCCAGTGAGCTCCCGCCCCTCCCAAGGCTCCACTCCCAAATCTCCAGGAATTTTCCAACCTGCATTTGACAATTTGGACTTGAACCATTCTCATTCACTCCTTTTATTAATTAAACAAAATACAGTTTGCATACAGGATCTCCCCTGACCATTAGAAACTTGACTCTCTTTAAAGAAGAGCACACAGCCACAGAACAACAGTATCTCTGGTTTGTTTGTTAGTGTGGGAGGAAAGGAAAGAGCTACAAATTTGGGGCCCGAATCCAACATGGAATCCTCTTGTGAAAGTCCCACTGCCAGGACAGTCGCCCACTGCATTATGCCCTTGGCCTTTAATAAAACCTTTAGAGACATACTCTTGAATGGAGGAAAATATCTACACACGTTTGATTTTATAAGATGAACTCCCCTCACCAGTCAAGAGTGAGAGCAAAAGCCCAGCCAGGAAACAATCTTAGATACGTGCTTGCATGCTGCTGTTCCTCCCCTCTGAAAAGGCACGATCCATTAAAGCTGCTGGCCCTTTACAAAAGGGACCCTGACTTCATCTCTCTGGCATGGTTTCTCTTTACCCGGCCATGCAGGCATCCTTGTGTTCTCTTGTTCTGAATGCTTTACGTAAGGAAGCTTCAATGAAATCTTACTCTCATTGTGTCTGCCTGCGGTAAATAAAGAACAGATCTATTAGCTCACAGCCCCTGCTACATGCTGATCTACAGAAACCTTAGGCAGGGAGCCAAATTCAGTCCTCAGACGCAGGCACGTGATGGCTGCTAATAAGCTCAATGTGATCCTTATGCGCTTGCCCCCAAGACGCAATTTGCCTTTATGTTTTTAAAGCCTAATGTAACGGCAATAATCAAATGATTAGGAGCTGTTTTTAGAAGCTGGGCTAACTTGGGCCCTTTCTTTTGTATCACTAAAATAGGGCATAAATAATACAAACAGGCAAGTGAAGGCAGAATTTTCCAATGCACCGTGCCCGAATTCAAGTATCGGTTACAATGAAATAAATTAGGAGTACCTTTGCTGGAGTTGCCGCAGCTCCAAGAACAGAACCCCACTGCACGCAAGAGTTTTCCACATTTTAACCTCTTAATTTCAGCGCTGACCCCAAGCTAAAATTTGAAGAGCTGCAAGAAGTACAAATTGTTCAGCTGTATGTACAGAACTGTGCTCCCGTTATCATATGGGGCATGCTGAAGGAGATCAATGTTTTCTCAAATGGAGATACTGTCAGTGAGAACATAAGCAGAGTTTCAGTCTTCTGTGCCTAATGACTTCAGTTTGGAAGGGTATAATTCTGTTCACAATGTACTCTTACCAGTGTTTAAGCCCCATTTAGCATAACCTTTCTAATTTCTGGATAAACATAGGGTTAAATCTCTAAGATTATTAGCGACACCTTTGCCTACAGAAATCTAACAGTGTGACAGAAAGAAATGCGACAGGCAACTTGAGTTTGGTACAAAAGCATCAAAGACTGGGGGTCTCTGAAAAAGGTATCTTAAATACTAACAGAAAAGTAGCTCCGATCTGTGGATACTTAAATCCAGATACTGGAGCCATGAACAGACAGGGCGGATCTTCCTGCACATTTGAAAAATGACCTGGATTGCAGAAAAATCTGAAATACTAAAAAAAAAAATTACATTGTTTTTAAAAAAACAAAAAACAAAATGATTAAAGGAGCTCCTTTATCTTTAATAAGATGCCCTCAGTGGCAGGTGCTAGGCAACCAAGTAAAAGGTCAGTATTCCAGCCTTGGTTCCTGTCAGGAAAAGGCGGGGGAGGCAGCAGGGCCCTTCCTTGGGCTGTTTTGGCTTTTGTGGGAGGACTCATGGGGGCCAGGCCCAGAAACCACCACCATACGACTTGATACCACACGACTTCCATGCCTCACCCTGGCCTGGCTGTATGCTACTGTCAAACAGCAACCCGCCCCCAAAAGCCAGAGTAGTGTAATGGTTAGAGTTTCAGAGTAGGATCTAGGAGTCCCAAGTTCGAATCACCATTCCGCTATGGAAGCTCACTGGTTGACTTTGATCCAGTCACGCATTCTCAGCCTAACTTCCCTATCTGGGCTGTTGCAAAGATAACATGGAGGCAAGGAGAATGATTAAGCTGCTTTGTGTCCCCACTGTGGAGAAAGGCACAAGTAAATTAGTAAATATAGATGAAGATTGGGGGCAGATAAAAAGTAACTTGTTCAGTGGGTTTGAAGGAGAGAAGGACGTAGCGAAATGTGAGCATAAGGGGGCTGCCAAGGAGGAGGGAAAGAGGGCATAGTGTGGGGAAGGGGATACAGGGAAAAGTGCAGTACCCCACACAAGTCCTTGCAGTTCCTCACCATGCAACTGGGCATGGCTCAGCTGACACCATGCAACTGGGCCACAGGGGAGAGGCAACCTGGGGAGGAAAGGGGGAAAGGTGAAAACAGGAAAACAGACAAAGCTGGGTGGGAAGGAGAAATGGAAACAGGAAAAGAGGAGAGGCTATGAGGGCAGAGAAGGGAAAGAAGACATGGTGCAGGAGGGGAACATGAGATGCCTCCCACCAGTCCTTGTTGGCCCCCCACTTGTCTGAATCTAATTCCTACAAGGCCATACACAAGACTGAGCTGGTCCCAACCCGTCTACACCAAATACAGGAACCATGGCAGGACCAATACAAACCACACAGTCTCATTTACTTGAAATATTTATATCCTCTACCTCCTGCCGTTTGAGGAAGATTACAAAAGCAAATCACCGTACACAAGTTACAACATTTATCGTGGTACATATAAACAACCCACCCCCTAAAAGAATAATGTTTAAAAAACACATCGCTAAGCAAACCTAACTCCTTTCTCAGCTGTCAAAATCTTGAGAAAACAAAATGGCTTTATATATCTTCTGGGAAAACAGCATACGGGAACAATGATAGATTTCTTCAGGGAGCTCCTTCCAAAGCCTGGGGCTAAAGATGAAAAGGCTATGTAGTTTCATAGAGCAATCCTAAGAGCACTTCCCTACGAGGAGGAGCCAAATGCAGTATCTCCTTCCTTACTTTGCAAAAGAATTGCATGGCAACCATACTGAATGCATGAAGCTATTTTATTCAGAGTCTGGCTATTGGCTGTCAAAGTCTTTTTAACTTTTGTCGGAAGCCTGTTCCCGCCACTAGGAGGACGGCAAGCCTGGAGAGGGAAGGCATGAGCTTCTGAACATTTATCGGTACTCGTGCAACAGACCAGCTCCCTGGACTTGAAGACGAGAACACAGCTCCCTCTCTGCTTTGCATAAGAAGCTCATGGCAACAGTCACTCAGGCCTGAACCACACACTGGCTAAGGAAAGCCCGGTGCTTCCTAAGGTCCCTGACCTGTGATTACAGCTGATGTCCAGACCACAGAGTTCTCCTGTAGAGAATGGCAGCTTTGGAGTATGGACTCTATTTTCCATAAGAAGTACAAATTTGCAGGTTACATTCCAACCCACAAGACCATCAAGAAATAAACCTGCTCCAAGTTTCCTGGTTTCTACTCCGTGAGCACCAAGAGAGTAGGATGACTCAAGCATTTGGCCTTGCTCTGTTTGCACAGAAGAACCACCTGCTGGATTGTGTTCTATGTACAGGATAACATTTGAGGGAATGGAGGGGATCTTGGCATAGCCCTTCTACCCTACAGAATGGGAACGGCAAAATGTGAATTGCACGAGATAGTTTTTTGCCTCTCTTGAGAACTGTAAAATAAAAGACCATCAAGCCTTCTGTGGATAGAGTGGTAACATCTAATTGATGAAATTAATCATTAATGTTCCTGTTTACCAGCAAGAACAGGGATGTTCCTGACCATTCAAATCACCAATGGCGTATTTCAACTACGTGCCATTAATCTGACATAAAGGGCAATGCTGTGGCCATCAACTTCCACTTCAGTATGCAACTTGCAATTTCTGTCATCGATTTCTAAATAAATATGTATTTAGCCGTTCAACGTGTAACAGCCCCTAAAGGAATTATTGGCACATAAGAGTAGAATTAACTGATTAATTTATAGGAACTAATTTAATTAAATGAATAATGGGCAGCTCAATTTCCCAAATAAGGAAGAAATAGAAAACAACATTTTTGGCTCAACAAAGCAAGCCTTAGAGGTGGCATCTAGTGCAATCCTAACCAGTGTTACTGATTTCAATAGACTTAGAAGGACGGCACTGCACACGTCATCACATGTCATACATGTGAGACATCTGAACGCTTTGGCAGAAACGTACCAATGAATATACAAATAAAAATAATGGTGTTGATCTGAAAATCAGACTCATGAAAGCTTATGCAACAATAAATCAGTTACAGTGCAATCCTAAAAACCCTTGTTTGGAATTAAGTTGCACTGAACAGATTTGAATAGAAGTTGAGTATACCTGCTTAGGACTGCACTTAGTCTTTAAAATGTTACAAGACTCCTGGCTGCAACACTATCTTATCAGACATACTTCAATTCCCACTCTCTGAAAATCTCAACAAAATTATCTCAGTGAGAAAGGCGGTCAATCCTACTATATAAAAGGCAAGTCATATGGGTGACAACTCACTTTTTATCCTCACACAGGCACATTGCCAACAACTCTGGCCTTGAGGCTGCTGCAAAGCACCTGCTTGCTGCTGGGAGGGGGACCACCAAATCAACAGCCTAAGCACTCTTCCGCACGCCTCCTCTCAGCGTCCTCCCACTCTGACCTTCAGGCCACTGCAAAGCACGTGCTTGCTGCTGGGAGGGGGCCCACCGAATCAGTTTTCTAGATCCTGTAGTATTTTTTCACACAATGGGCTTTGTTGCTAGTAAATAAATAAATCGTCAGATGGCAACTGCTCAAGCAGAGTAGCAAATACATGGAAAACCCAGATTTCCAGTACCATTGTTGTGATTATTGTTCCAGGAAGCAGGAAATGATGGCATTTTCATGATTGCCTATGAACACTGCACACAATCCTTTGGGAAGGTCTCCTGTAACCAGTACAAGAATATACTGGCACAGGTATTGCCACTGGATAGTGTCCAGGGCTTTTTTTCAGCGGGAACGTGGTGGAACAGAGTTCCGGCACCTCTTAAAAATGGTCACATGGCCGGTGGCCCCGCCCCCTGATCTCCAGACAGAGGGGGCAATCTCTGCAGTGCGGAGGGCAATCTAAACTCCCCTCTGTCTGGAGATCAGGAGGCAGGGCCACCGGCCATGTGACCATTTTCGCCAAGGGCAATTTAAACTTTAAAAAACTTCCCCCTTGTTCCAGCTAACCCAAAGTGACGTCATTGTGCGGTCTTGAGTTCCACCACTGAGTTCCACCACCTCTTTTCCCAGAAAACAGCCCTGATATTTATTTATTTATTTCAAATTTGTATTCCACCCTCCCCACGAGCGGGCTTAGGGCGGATAACAACAAATTAAAAATACAATTTAAAAATTCATGTTCATTAAAAACAACACATTTAAAACAGGATGGTGGACAGCCTTCACAGGGAGGGTTAAGATTTATATACCCCTTTTTCCATGCTGGCAGAGACCCAGCCTCAGCCATATGCCTGGCAGAACAACTCTGTCTTGCAGGCCTGGTAGTGTCCATTATCATTTCGTCCCCTATTCCAAATCTTGCCCAGACGTATTTTGAGGAAACCAGGGCTGTGTAAACCCATAACAGCCATTCTATAAAAACTGTAGTCACACAGCCACAAAGGAAATTCAAAAGCTACTCATTATCCTGGGGACTAGTTTCCTCAATTTCACCACAGTTGCATCTGTAATTTATATCTGAGATGTTCAAACCAATCAGTTACAAATTAGAACTCTTTGGCTTGGGGAATACTTTCTACTCTGGATCCTTGCCTCTCCCTCAGAGTATCTGCAAACTACCAACGTTGCAGGAAGTTGTACCAGGATATTCAAGGGCCGATAAATTAAGCTGCTACAAGAAGAAGGGTGATGCCACACACAGCTAAAAAGATAACAGAACATAGCGCATCTTCATGAAGGACCAGAACGAACACATAACAAGAGAAAATAACCTTCTCAGGCTCAAGGAAACATTATATTCCCATTTTTGGCAACATGATTCCTACAAGATATTAGAATGGAACTAGACAAGACCCTTGAGATAGGGTGACTACTGAAAGCAGCCAAGCTCTCGAAATTCTCTCTATAACATTTATTTAAAACCTTTGAACATTACAGGAAATTGACCATGTTGGGCAGTGGCCCCATCTCAGGCATCTTGTCTTGCTACCTCAAGTTCCTTTACACAAAACCTGGATCTTGTTTGGTAGAAACCCAATAGGGGAGCGGAACAATCAACATACTTCTGTTTCCTTCATTTGTGAAGCAGCATGGTGAATTCTCGCCGTGAATCAAATGAGTAGTTCCTCATTAAGGCTCTTCCCACAAATCCCGGAACCTATTAAGTAGAACCCAAAATAGATGAGGGATAAAAAGAGCAATTCCTCTTGTTTTCCCAGTTCACCTGGAAGCATCATGACTTCTCCCCAAGAACCAAATTAGTGGAGCAGAAAAAGAACAGGGACGACAACTGCTCCAGTGCCGAAGCAACCTATTTATATCCTCCCGCAACTATCAGTAAGGCCACAGACTGAACAATGCTATATTAAACTGCAAGAGTTAAAAGAGCTTTTGAGAAACAATAAAGCATCAGCCTCTGCAGCTCAGACTTCACAAAGTTATCAGTGTCTGCTTGGATTTCCTTTCATGGAGGACACATGGTATATCACAAAGAATTACAAAAAAAATCCTAGATAAGGACCATAAATGCAGCACTTTTGTCTGACAAGGAGGCAGTCCCCATTCCGTAAGTTGATGGAGGTTGGCAACCCCTGTTAAGACGCAGAGTCTGCAGTTCTGCTCCTTCACAACAGGAGGAGGGGCTGACACCAGGGTCTCGGAAAAACAGTCCAAAGTTTCAAGGTGAGGCACAAATTATTTCCCTTTCCCCAAATTGCTTTCTAATTGTTCTAATTACCAGTGATAACAAGGAGACTGCAGGTCCCGTAAAAGCTTGTGCTTTGTGGAATTGTAGAGAGAAGAATGATAAAAACAAGAGTTCAAGAAATAACAGAGGAAAATGTGTCACCCTCTCTTCTCAGGAAGCCGGCCTGTGTTCTTTTTACAAGAGGAATCAAATCCTGTTTTGGCTGAGGTTCAGATTCAGGAGGTGTGACATAGTTATCCTTCAGCCAACTAAGATTTAAGCTTTTAAAAACCCAGTAATGCGGATTCCTCTTTTTTTCTCTCCAATTGTTTATAAAACCACACATGAGCTGCAAAAAGAACACAGGGAGCAAATTTCATCTCTCTCTTGTAACACTAGAACTCAGAGTAATGTAATAAAAAAGAGTGGCAGTGGATTCAGAAAGAGCTTGACCCAATGTGCAATTAATCCAGAGAATTCCCTACCAAGAGATGTGGTAATGGTTTGTGCTGAAAGAGATAGCAAAAAGGACTGCACCGATTTTAAGTGCAAATCATGGATACCATTGTTTTTAATTCTTTCCTATGTAAAAATCCCATGGCAGAAGAAATCTCACAGAGAAAGAAGAAAGAGCCTGCTTTTCAGAGGTCCTGTTTCCTTCAACCTACCCATCCTTTTTTCAATTCAAAATCACTTTCCGCGAGTCAGTTTTCCACCTGCATGGGAGAAAGGTGTGGGGTACCCATATCTCCCCCTTCATAAAAACCATCCTGTAGAGGATGGTTTTGAGTTGGGAAATACGAGCATGGAATGAGTTAAGCAGGCTTTTTCCTGCCTGCTCTTCTTTGGCTTAGAAGCCACCTGCTCCAGGCTGCCTTGGGTTTTAAAAAAAGCTTTTTGCGGGAAATAAATTACAGAACACTCTTTAGTGATGTTTGAACCCAAAGGACTAGACACAAAGATGGGTGTGGAGTGGAAGAAAAAACCACAGCAGAGAGATCAGCTTAAGAGAATACCAACCTAACAAATTGCTAACAGGGATGTAAATACCCCAATGGAGGGAGCTAACCAGAGGGCAGTAGGTAAATGGGCCCATTAGTAAGGAGCAGCAAAGGACGGTCAGCATCAGGGAATAAACTTGTACGTTTATGGGGGAATAAGTGGAGAAAAGAGAGCCAGAAGGGGTACGAAGAGAGAAAAGAGCAGACAAATGTGTAGGAGCAAGAGAATAAAAACATTTGAAAGTCATCAGGAATGAAAAAGGAATTAGAAAGCCTTTCTCTGCACAAATAAGTATGATTCCTGTGGCACCGCATGAAAAGTATTTTAAAGAGAGACTCCAGTTTGAAAATACTGGTTTGGGATTCACTAAGAGATTTCACTTCCAACTCTCTAGAGCTTACTGTAACTAATAAAAGCTCCCTGTATTACATCTGAATTTTACACAGTTACATTTCAACATGTACTACTTGCATTTTACGGATCCTTGCCCCTGTTTTTTTCTTTATACCTTTTACATGAAATGACAGCATAGTTAAGATCTGCTCACTTCACAAAGAAGTGGGCTCTAATCCATGAAAACTTAAATGGGAATAAAATTTTGCTAGTCTTTAAAGTGTCATAAAATGCCTGTTTATTTCGGCTGCAACAGACTTATACGGTTTTCCCACTGGAAGGATATCTCTGCACAGCCTTTATTTCTTTCTCTGGGCCAAGCTACAAGTGACAAATGACACTTGAACAGCAAGTGAACAGACTCCTCCCTGTTCACTTGCGCTCCACTTGCCCTCCACTCAATCACGTGATCAAGTGAAGCACAAATGGAGCGCAAGTGAACAGGGAGGAATACACGCGAGTCTGTTCACTTACCATTCAAGTGTCATTCATCACTTGTGGCTTGGCTCTGTGTCTTAAAAAGAGTTCTTCCAATTCTTGTTAGCATTCTTTTAAGGAGTTGCCAGCTTAGAAAATTTAGCCAAAAATGATCAGTACCTAGTTTCTGGAGCTCAATTCATTTGACAAATGGGTCCTGATGGAAAAGAAGCTCACCTTTCTTACATGTTTTCACTGTTATCCAGAGGAGAACCAAAGAGATGGACAACATAGAGTAGTGGTTAGAGTGCTGGACTATGACAAGGTTTGAATCCCCACTCTGCCACTGAAGCTTGCTGGGTGACCTTGGGCCAATCACAGTCTCTCAACCTCACCTACATCTCAGGGTTGTTGTGAGGATAAACTGCAGGAGAGGAGAACTATGTAAGGTGATTTGGGTCCTGCTGGGGAGAAAAATAGGGTATAAATGAAGTAAAGCCAGTTTGGTGTAGTGGTTAAGAGTGTGGGACTC
Organism: Eublepharis macularius; assembly: GCF_028583425.1. Lineage (NCBI taxonomy): Eukaryota > Metazoa > Chordata > Lepidosauria > Squamata > Eublepharidae > Eublepharis > Eublepharis macularius. The sequence goes on along the minus strand of NC_072795.1, from coordinate 121,411,796 downwards.
TAATCTGGAGAACCAGGTTTGATTCGTCTCTCCTCCACTTGAAGCCAGCTGGGTGACCTTGGGTTAGTCACAGCTTCTAGCTCTCTCAGCCCCACCCACCTCACAGGGTGATTGTTGTGGGGATAATAATAACAAACTTTGTAAACCGCTCTGAGTGGGTGTTAAGTCATCCTGACAGGTGGTATATAAATCAAATGTTATTATTATTATTAAAAAAATAAGTAAATGAATAAATAAAATATTGCATTGGTTATCTGAAAATTTCTATCCCACTTTTCTGCTTAAAAAGCACTCAAGCTGACTAACAAAATAATACAACGGTTAAAACGTAAGACCGTAAGACAGCAGTAAAAATGAACTTGAAAAGGAACAGAGCTACTAAAGAGACATTAAGGAACAGAACAGCAGTCTCCTTTAAAATGATTACTGTTTTAAAAAAATGAAAACTTAAATGGTGCCCCTTGACATCTTGGTTTTAGCTGGAGAGAACAATGCCTGTGAACAGATTGAATCTCACTGTCTTCCTGCTTTTAGGAATTAAAATTTAACACACTTTTTCCTTCTCGTGGGAATGCATTTGGAAATTTGGGGTGGGTTGGGGGTTTGTGACTATTCTCTAGTTATTGAAGACAAAAATGTTTTCTTCTAGTAGTAAAATAGCTGGTATACAGCTGACCCAGAACCTAAACAGCTCAAAATATACCAGATATTATTTGGAAGTTCTGCTCAATACCACACCACTCAACCAAGGGCTGTTTATTGATGGAAATGGTCTGCAATGGAATCCTAACAAGAGTTACATCCTTTTAAGACAACTAAAGGCTATAAATAGGGTTAGGATTTCACTGCTGGGCACAGCACAGATGAGAATGGAGCAGAACTATCAATACGGCAAAGGGAGAGAGACTGAAATATGCTCCCTTATAAAATTTGAAGAAGCATTTTCCTTCACAGCTAGGCTTTTTATTGGTTTAGGGAATTGATATACCACCATTCCATTGAAAATGTTCAAAGCCAGCTGACAAGTACTGAACTTCTTCAAATGCAAGACTAGGCTATTTCCAAGGTATGCCATTAAATAAAAGAGGGGGTTGTCTCACATCAACACACAACGGATAGTTATATCCAGTAATTTTTGTGTGTGTGTAAGATTTGTAAGGTGACGGGTCATCTTCCTGTTGAGTAAATACCATTAAAGCAGATAATCAATGCAGTGAAAGCCTTTAACATCTAAATAATACTTAACTAAATATAGCCAGGGCAGAGATCTGAGTTAAAAGACTTTATAGAATTTTTTTTTTAATCTGAAGCTGCTGCCAGATGATTTGTAGAGAAGGGAATCAATAAGGTTGCCAGCTCCAGGTTGGGAAATTTCTGGAGATTTGGGAGGTGGAGCCTGAGGAGGGCAGGATTTGGGGAGCGGAAGGACCTCAGCGGGTCTGCTATAGAGTCCACCTTCTCCAGACAAACTGATCTCTCTTGCCTGGAGATCAGCCATAATTCCAGGAGATCTTCAGCCACCACCTGGAAGTTGGCAAGCCTAGGGTCACACAAAATTCCAGAGGGAAGTCATTCCAGAGAGTAGAGGCAGTAGCCAAGAAGGTACCAACCAAACATATATTCAGAACGGAGAGTTCTTCCCAACAGAGCCTGGGCAAGGTTATTGAATGCAGACCTCCTCCACCCTGCCTGTACCTGGAGGTTATCCAAGAGGGCTCTCTTGCGGGATCCCAGTTTCTTGGAGCCAAGCCATTGAGCAGAACCACAAGTGACAAAAGGCACAGATTGGACACTTGTCTGCTTCCCTCAAGTTTTGATGGGAAATGTAGGCAGCTTGGCGGAATGTTGGACAAGTGACAGTTGAAAAGTCCACTGGACAGCAGTCAGAGAGCGAAGCTGCGAGACCAGGATGCCTACATTTCCCATCAAAACTTGAGGGAAGCTGACAAGTGTCCAATCTGTGCCTTTTGTCACTTGTGGTTCTGCTCATTTATGCCTGTCACCTTTTCCTTATTTCAAAGAACTGTTCCATATTTATTTATTCAATTTAGAAATGCTCATGGGAAAGAAGAGATGCACCGTGACTGCAAAAACATATTACAAGGACTATATATTTTAAGAAAGTACGGGTAAAATTTCTGACACGCACAAGATATTTCCTTACAGTCCTTATTTTTGGTGTGGGTTGCTTCCCACTCTGGATTATTTCAGGCTCTCAGTCTTTAATCTCCTGAGTAGCATTCGAAGTGCTAAAATATGCTAACCAGTGACTTCCAATTTTTCTGCCTCAAGGTACATGTTCCATATCAACATATCTTTCAAATAACCCCACTGCAAAACATTTCAGGGTGCTAAAAAGGGAGTAATAGGGCCAATGTAAGATACAAAGAGAAAATCTCAAAGGTGCAAAGAAATTAGGGATGCTGTGAATTTTGCTATGAACATGTCTGGTCAGATTTACCACATTCTAAGGTAGCAATCAGATGTGAGCCAATTACTCAGTCTGTTTGGTTCATGATGAGCAGCTGTGAATGCCTGTTGACCTGGTTTGCATTGGGTTTCCCCAAAACTGCACATGTGCAGGGACAATACTGATTCAACCTGATTGGCAGCTATTAACATTACTAAAGGACTACTTAGACGAACTTAGCATTTATTTGTAATTGGTTTACCTAGTTTTTGAGTGATCTACTTGTCTATTTTTACAATTGCCTGCTGAGCAGAGCAGGTTGCCAGTCCCCCGCTCCCAGCCTCCACCACCACCCCGCCACCACTTGCCTGGCCGGCGAGGGGAAAGGTTGGGGGGATAGACCTCCAGGGCGCACTACCAGTGCAGCGCAATGACATCATTCCCAGGAGGAGTAACATCATTGCGCAGGCCCTGGGAGGGCTCCCACACTGTGCACCGGGCCAATTCTTAAACAATTTGCCTGTTTGGGGTCCAAACTGGCCCAGTGGGAAACATGGGAGCACTCCTGGGGCCTGTGCAATGACAACACTCCTGGAAGTGACGAAAATAGCACTTATCCCCCATACACGCTTCACAGCCTATAATAAAAAATAAAGATAATATGCAATTATAGCCTCCTTGTAATCTAAAATGCTATTCTATTTCTTCTTCATTTTGTAAAACAAACTCTCAAATGCAGTTTATTACAAACAAACACAAACATAAAATATAAGTCAACTTTTTCTCAAAGGCCTTCTGCCAACTCAGCCGTTATAGGGTGCACGCCCTTGATTTAAATCGTCTTCTTCTGGTAAGAACAACTACACGGGAGCTTCCAGTAGGGGCACAACACCTCCAGGGGGCTGATTTAAACTGCAGAAAATGTTGTGAAAGAAAAGGCCCCGTCCCTCACAGCTCCTAGAGCAACACAGCCCTGATACAGGGCCCCTCCCACCTGCTGTTTGTTGAATTTCAAATAGACTAGAGAGCCAATCACAGACCTCAGAGAACTGGATGGACAGATCTCCTTCCTTTCTTCCTCTCCCTCATCCTACAAGTTATTATCAGGAATTCTGATTTCTTTCTCCATAAATTCTCCCTAGATGTGTGTAAATTTCAAATTTAAAAAAAGGTTTCTATGACATTTTATCAACTTATCTTCCTTTTCATGGGCCTTTGCAACTTGGTGATCTGACATAATATTTGCTGCCTGATTATATCTCAAGAGAACATCTTTTTATTCCTCTGCTATCAGATTCTGGCTGCACAGACAGACCTCACTGGAAAGTTAAGTTCATTGTTTTGAAATACTACTTTACACACACTGTTTTATCTTTGAAAATTGGACTGGTTCATCATAAATGCCACAGTAACAAAAGTAAGCACCTTAAAAGTTGAACGTCACTGTCTACACAGAATTCTGCAGCAGTGTCAAGGAAAGCACAGCTGGTTACGGGACAATAATTTCATCTTTTCAGCTGTGTACAGTGTTCTAAAAGGGACACTGTCTTCAAGATGGTCCACAATCTGAACATAAACATCAGATTTCTTGGCTGAGAGTACCAGCAAGGACGTTAAAAAATACTAGTTGCACAGATGATTTTTGTAATGTCTACTTAAGCAGCATTTCCCAACTTGTGGGTCCTGACCCTAAAGCGGGTCGCACAACCTGTAAAAGTGAATCTCAGGTTTTTGTAGTTTTATTGATCTGTACATGCTCTATTTTTTCAATTTGGGCTTGTAGGTCACCATTCCAAAAAGGTTGGGAATTAGTGTTACACTATTGTGATGCCACCATCTCATTGCATAATAACAACAACAACAGCACTTACATACCACTCTTCTAGACAATGAGTGCCCCACCCAGAGCAGTGAACAAGTTAGTGTTATTATTACCCCCACAATACAGCTGGGGAGCTGTGGCTGAGAGGAATGGCTTACCCAAGGCCACCTACTGAGCTCATGGAAGTCAGATTTGAACCAGTAGAGTGCTGATTCGCAGCCAGACCACTTAACCATGTGCTACAGCAGCTCTCTATAGACTTCACATATTCCAAGCACATAGATTGACAGAGAGTCTCTCTACATGAGACATCTGACAAATGAAGAACATGTGTCAGGAGATGCAATGGTAGCTGGGAAGGGTAGTTTAAAAAGACAGAACTAGCGGCAGAACAAAGGCTTTGCTATACACTGGGGCTGTGTGAAGTGGCTGTGAAATGCCAGAAGGGACACTTCAGGCTACTGTAACCTCTCCAAGTCCAAGCCCAGCTCTGGAAGACAGCTCCAGCCCATTTCCATTCCTTGCTGCCCTCTGGTTGTGATCCCACACAGTTTGAGACTGGAGAGGTGAAACTGACAGAGACTTTGGGGAGGTGAAGATGAAATTAACAAACCCTCTGATGAGCGACCTCCGCTGGCTCTGTCTTTTAAAACTACGCTTCCTGGCTAACATTGCATTTTCCTACACTTGACAAACACGTGCCGAAGCGTCTCGTGTAGAGAGACTCAGAGTCAGCTTATATCAAGATATTATGCAATTACACAGAGGTTTTTTGTAATGTCTACTAAAGCAGCATTTCCCAACCTGTGGCTCCTAACCCTAAAGTGGGTTACTCAGCCTGTGAAAGTGTGGGAAGGGTTCTCTGGAGTTGGATTCATCCACTGAGGAAACCCAATAATGAAATCTCATTGTGCTTCAGAGGATCTGAAGGCAAGTTTTAGAGTACACATTTAGTCAGGATTGCCAGTTCTTGGGGTATGAACTAAAGCTTCGGTATTAATCTCCTTCTCAAGGAAGGAACAAAAAGTGAGGGAACAGAATCGAGCATTGTCTTTTTGCTGGTTGACTGTTCGCTCCACTGTGAGCCACCAAACAGTCATGTTCTTCTCTCTGAGGGCCAAACTACAAGTGACTGCTGACACCAGTGGGATACTTGTCCGCTTCCCTCAAGTTTTGATGGGAAATGTAGGCATCCTAGTCTTGCAGCTTGGCTTTCCAATTGCTGTCCAATGGACATTTCAACTGTCACTTGTCCAACATTCTGCCAAGCTGCCTACATTTCCCGCCAAAACTTGAGGGAAGCGGACAAGTGTCCAACTAGTGTCAGGCATCACTTGTAGTTTGGCCCTGAGTCAGGATCTGTTCTCTAAAAAGATACCACACCCACCCCAATCAAGTTCAGTGATGGTTTACTTCTTCCTATCAGGCTCCACCCCTGATTTATGAGGTCCACCCCGCTTGATTCTCAGAGTCTGAGCCTAGGAAGATGTGAACCCTAAGTGCCGTTATTCAAATCCTGGTGTGCCTCAAAAAATGCTAGTTTGATTGCTATCTCCAGGCACTGCGGGGGGGGGGGGGGAATAGTCAGGAAACAAGTCAGGATTAAGCCATAAGTCTGCATTCAAACATCAGCAAAATCATCGTCAAATAATGGTTTCAGATCCTGGTGTGGTGGACTCTAACTAATCATAGTTAGTGGAATAACCTGCATTCAGATAATCACACCAATCAGATACTTTAATTAAAGAATACTTTAGCATCATATCTAAACTGATGTACATTATGTACATCTGCCTCACCATATTGAATGCATGACTGTTAGCCTAAGTTTGGAATTCTGTGTTTGAATTTTGCATGTATTAGAATTTTGGGAAGGAGTGCCAGGTGAGTGCACCATAAAACTTCTTTCTTTCTTTCTTTCTTTCTTTCTGAATGGGAGCTGGAGGGGGACTTGTCTGCATATGAAAAGGCAGAAAACAATTAGGGTATTCCAGTGCTGGGCAGTTCTGTCCTTAACCTGTGCACACATACTGGCTCCTCAACTGTTCCACCAACATATGGAACAATAAAATTTATTAGGAAAGGTATTATCAGTATTTTTTTTCCTGACGCTGTTGCTCGGACTGTACGCATGTGCTATGCCTGAACTGTATCCTCCCATTCGCCTTCTGTGGAAGGGCCGTAGCTAAGTGGCAGAGCATCTGCTTGGCATGCAGAAGGTTCCAGGTTCAATCCTCGGCATTCCCAGTTGAACAATCAATTAGTAAGTGTTATGAAAGCCCCCTTTTTTTGCCTCAGACTCTGGAGAGCCAGTTGGAGTAGACAATACTGATTTTGATGGGCATGTGGACACATGAAGCTGCCTTACACTGAATGGGAGCCAAGCTACAAGTGACACCTGACACAGGTTCGACACTTGTCAGCTCCCCTCAAGTTTTGATGGGAAATGTAGACGTCTTGGTCTTGCAGCTTGGCTCTCCATTTCATTGAAGTTTACAGAGCGGCAGTCTATGGGAGGGAGAACAGGCAGTCGGGAGGGGAGTGCAGGTGTCGAGCTCTCACCGGGTGCCCCCCTTCCCCTCCGCTGGGTGGGCGGGGGGTTCTGTAAACTTTAATTAAATAGAGAGCCAAGCTGTAAGACCAGGATGCCTACATTTCCCATCAAAACTTGAGGGAAGCTGACAAGTGTCCAACCTGTGTCAGGAGTCACTTGTAGCTTGACTCTGAGAGCCTTGTTCCATCAAGGTCAGCATTGGGTTTAGGTTGAGCTCTTTCTCATTACCGCCTACCTGATCCTGGAGATGCCAAGGACTGAACCTGGCACTTTCTGCATGGCAAGGAGATGTTCTACCACTGAGCACACCCCCTCCCAATGGCCTGATTCAGTATAAGGCAGTTTCATCATGTTGTCATGTGCCCCAGAGCAATACAGGCAAAGAAATAAATGGCAGGTTGACTGTTGTGCCTCCTTTGTCAGTGGGGGAAGGGAGCAATAGGGAAATCAGCTGGGTTTTTTGGTAAGTTTTGGTAAGCCTTTCCCATAAATATTAGCAATCAATACCGAGGTTTGCATCAAAGGTATCCCTTACTCTAATTGTCGCAGCAAATTTGATTGCACGTAGATAATTGGTGTTGCCTGCACAGTATTTTAATAAGCGTGGTAGATGCCAAAGGACAGCTGGTCATGTTGAACTTATTTTTGAATGTGCAGTGCTTGGGGGGAGGGGAATCTTATATTTAGACATCACGAGAGCTGGAAAAATAATTATCTAGACTTCACCTTTTTTAAAAGCTTATCCTTCTTTAGTCATTTTTCCATTCCATTTTTAGAACTCTCTCTGTGGCCACAAGGGCAAGTAATTACTAAACCACTATAATGAATGGAGATCAATCAACAGTGTGAAAACACAAACTTGCTCTAGTCTTTAAAACAATCTTCCTCAGAATGTGGAAAAAGAATTAAACCCCATCGAGCCATTTCTGTGCTTTGGATCTTAGTAATACCTGGGGAGGCTCAGGTAAGTTAACTCTGGATTTTGGGATCCGTACAACGCCAACTTAAAAAAAAGGCGGGGGGAGCTCTCTTCCTAAAAGCGTTTACGTCGCTTTATAAAAATGATTCCTAAACCACATCCTGGACATAGAGTCCCTCTACACAAGACACCTTACAAAGGAGAACCTTACAATGGGAGAACAAGTATAAGATCTTTCAAGTAATCCTACTTGTGTAAGATGTCTTGTGCAGAGAGACTCACAGAAGCTTAGAGGGACTGAAATGTGCCTTGAGAAATTAAGGTACATGCTGGATCCATCCATCACTCTATGGGTTGGATCCAGACTAAATTTTCAAACAGCAGAATGAAATTTTCCTACCTATGTGCTCCCACTGCGACCCACTGGTTTAGTTTATTTACTAACTTCATTTACATCTCACCTTTCTCTTCAACAAGGAATCAAAGTGTCTTTCATCATTCTTCTCTCCTCCGTTTTATCCCCTCAACAACCCTGTGAGGTAGGTTAGGCTGAGACTAGTATGAGTGGTCCAAGGCAACCCATTGCAGGAGGGGAATTTGAACCAGTATACCACACTGTAGTGTGAATACATTCACTTTTTGTTTTTACTGGTCATTCTGGCTGGTGTTTCTTGAGATGACAGAAGTCTCATCTCCATGAAATGTTGCTTATGAGGAATAAGGGGCCCTGGGAAATGACATGGGGAGAGGGGGTCTGCAGTAGTAAAAGAGTAGAAACTGCAAATTTCAGTCTGAATCCAACCCTCTGTTTTTCCACAAGGTCGAGTGCTACACAGCACTGCGCCAACTGGTCTGCCTATATACAACATGTGACATTATCATGAGGGAGGAACGATACACCAAGGTACCCTCAGGTAGCACATGTACCTGCTCACAGGCACTCGGAAATCCCAGACACAGCATCATCACTCATAAAGTACAGTCTCATCCCAGAATCCTGTCTGATAGGGCAAAGGATTCAGCAGACAACATCAGCACTGTATTGCAGTCGCAAGAAGGATACCTGTCAATTTTCTCTGGGGACCAAGCTGGAAAATATATGTATAACTCTTTTTTTTTTTAGATCCAATCCTTATCCAGAAAAATATTTCTCAGTTATCTGAACTTGGAGGAACATTGCTGTAATACCTGTTCTTGTAGAGCTCTGTATAATTTCAGAAGCTCCTCAGTATATTCATTCATTTTATCCATTTATTCCTTAGATTCTACCCTGCTTCCAAACAAAGCAGAAAAAAGACTACATACAACATTTGTATGTAGATTTCCCTTGCCTTTCCTTAAAGCAAAAAACAGCTATAGAGGCTGCAAGTACCTGTAACTTTTCCTCTACAGGTAAAAAGCAGTTTGAGGAGGCATGGTTATTAGAAGCAGAAAACAATGGACGAAAGAACATTTCTGCAGCCCTTTCACCATCAGCTTACCTTCCCACTCAAGTTTTATGTCTTTGTGTTGCTTTTGTTTTGTTCTCTAAAAAAGACAGAAATACTAACATGTAACTGAATGCACCGTGTAGTTTCCACATAAGGCATAAGGAATCATCTAATCCTAGATTTCTGTAAATGGACATTCTGTAGCTGAATGATACATTCAAGATGGGGAACTGGATCTCATTAGCCAACTCACTTTACTCAAAACAGGTAAAGGATGACACACTATCATTTGGTAGAACTTCTGATGACTCACCTCTAAATGTCCAGTCATTTTTAGATTCATCATGTTGCCAAGAAGGGAATGGCTTTTTCTTTTAGGATAATTTTTTTTTTTGTAAACTTCAGCATATAACTGTAAATTATTCTAATGATGGGATTCTACTGACTACCAAAGCTAGTTGATTTAGAGAACAAGGACACTGAAATACCCAATAAATGCTGGAAGTGCAAAGAAAAAGTGGGCACCTTTTTCCATATATGGTGGCTATGTAAAAAAGCGAAGAGATATTGGAAAGGGATACATGAGCTGTTGCAAGAGGTGCTAGAAATAAACATACCCAATAAACTAGAAATGGTCCTGTTAAATATAATACTGGAGGAGCTAAATAGGGAAAATAGATATTTGATCATACATATAATAACAGCAGCAAGAATAGTATATGCCACATACTGGAAAAACACAGATATACCAACAAAAGAAGAATTAATAGAGAAAATCTTAGAGATGGCAGAAATGGACACACTGACAGAATTAATAAAAGAAATAAATGGACATGATAGAAAACAAAAAATGGACCCCGTTTTATAGATGGGTTAAATGGGAGTATAAAATAGAGACATAACTATATGTTAGCAGAACACAATCAAATGAATGAGCAGAGTAAAGAAGTACTAGAATTAAAGAATGCAGACTTATAGTGATAATAGTGTAGTGAAAACAGTATAATTATGATGGAACTGTAGAGATGAAATGGAATGTATGATTTATAACATGTATCCAAAGAATGTAAGACTTTTGATCAATTTTGTTATTAGAATAAGATGGAACTAAAACAAATTAAAATATTTTTTTAAAAAATATATGTACAGAACAAGGAACACTGTGCCACTGTCTTATTTGCAACAGAAAACCAAATAGGACACTAGCACTACCGTCCTAAGAAGAGCTCCTTTTAAGTCCAATGACACCCTCCCCCAAAGTGAGCTAGAATGGAACCATTTTGTCATTGAAAAAGCAAAGAAACCCAAGAAATGAAGGAGAATACAAAAAAAACAAGCAGCGAGGTACCTAGAGTCAACTCCCAACGTAAGCGTGTAAGGGAGTCTGGTTAGCAATGGTACCATGAAAATGTTTGTAATTGTTACTAATAGTGAATATGCTTGAACTGAGGGGTGACTGTGGAAATTACTGCTGCATTTGTAATGAGTTTTGCATCTCATAAACCAATTAATTCATGAATCTGAACCATGGTGCTGTCATCCTGGGAATATACTGAGTAACACTGATGACAAGAACACCTTCAACAGCGTTGGCATGCAGATTTCCCGTGCTTTCTGGGAATCCACTAGATCAGTATGCTTGCATTTACACCCCCCTACATAGGCCTCACTGCAACAGAGAAATCTTTATGGTGGCTCCCACATGACTAGTGTAGACTTCAAATTGACCCCAATTCAGATGTCACTTTAAGGTGACATTTAACCTGGGACTGGGACTGCATACCTGCGGGACCGCCTCTCCCATTAGGTCTCCTGCAGGGCGTTGTGCTCTGTGGACAAGCAACTCCTGGTGGTCCCTGGCCCAAAGGACATCCATCTGGCCTCAACCAGGGCCAGGGCAGAAAAAGCCTGGTGGAACGCTCTCCCGCTGAAGATCCGGGCCCTGTGGGACCTGTTACAGTTCCGCAGGGCCTGTAAAACAGAGATGTTCCACAAGAACTTTGGCTGAGGACCAGCAGGTGTCCCCCGCCCCTCTTCCAGCTAAGACCACCACTTTTTCTGGGACTGCCCTCGGCCATGTGCTATGCCCATATGTATGCCTATATATGGACTCCAAACTGTTTACTTACCTATGGATACGGCACCTGGACTACTTTAATGACAGTTTTAAGATTATTACTGATTTTAGAGTTTTATGATTAATTTATTGTATTGTATGAATGTTGTGAGCCGCCCTGAGTCCATTCGTCAGGAGAGCAGGTTATAAATCAAATCAAATAAACTAAATAAATAAACCTGCACACCCTGGTTAGAAGCTAACACTTTTTATCATTTTGTGTATTTATTAAAATATTTATACCCTGCTTTTCCTCTTGGCTCAAGGCAGTCATCAGTGAGGCTTGAATGCAAGAGTTTGGGTTAACTGGAACAAGTTTCACAAACCAGGATTCTAACAAATTACATGTCTGCACTCATAAATCAGAGTTAACTGTGGAGTGAGTTTGTCACCAGGATTGTTCACATAAGCAGGAAAAAGGGAGAAGAGGGGAGCACAGCATGAGGACAAGTCCAGCCACACACCAGGGCTGCTTCCACACACGTTGAATAATCCACTTTCAATATTATTTAGTGATCATTTGGAACTGCGAGTGATTCCTCACACATTGGATAATGCACTTTCAATGCACTTTATCAATCGTTTGAGGTGGATTATTTGTTCCACACCCAAACAAATCTGTTCCAAATGATCTATAAAGAGGATTGGAAGTGCATTATCCAACGTGTGCAGAATCACTGCTTTTCCATGTGTGGAACAAAAAATCCACTTCCAAAGGATTGCTAAAGTGCATTGAAAGTGCATTATTCAACGTGTGTGGAAATGTCCCAGGTACATGCACCTCTGAGCCTAATAGCTGTCTAAAATGATATTTCAATGCTGTTTTTTAAAAAGGATCCCAACAACATTATCCTTAACTTTCTCCTATTTTACTTAGTTTGGTGAAATTACTACTGGTAAGCAAAGAGTATGAATTCCCTAATGATTACCAGAAGAAAGGGAGGAAAGTGAATTCTGGAGCACCAAAAAGACACAGTGGCAAGAGACAAGTTAGCAAAGAGAAGATAAAATCAATTCACTAATCATCAAGACAGCTACATTACAAATGATGCTTAGGATAATCCATTCAGAACTGCCCTATTCCGATATGACATTTTTCTATGAATATATAAATAAGAGATAAAATTGCTCATTTCTTAACTTCTAGTTCCAGCAAGAGAAAAAATCATTGTTCAGGCATGCGTTCAATATTGAGGCCCATGTATCTCAACATCTGACAAGATAAGTTCAGCCCTGATCACGAGGATCTGTCTACTTTGAACACAGACGACTCTAGCTCAACACTGCTCCTTTCCCCTGCAACTGGCTATCACCTTTTTCTCTCCTCACTCCCCCAAGAGAAATTCTACCAATGCCTCCTTCCCTGAGCTGTGACGGCCTCATTATACTTCAGTCTTCACCTAGTACATTGTTAGATGGGACAAACAAAATGGCAGACAGAAACTACAGGAGTCGCCTGGGGCAAGCATCTGGAGAAAATGGCCCATTATTCAGTGAGGAAACCTGACTTTTAATCCCAGAAGTGCTGGACCACTGTAATTCCTCAACAGAAAGACAAGGGCATTCTGCACACACTCATGAAGTGCTATCTTCTTAATTACTTCATGCTTCAGGGCTGCATCCTCCTGACTGTGAAAGCAGAGTCTAGGAGCGGAACTACAAGTGACAAAAGGCACAGATTGGACACTTGTCAGCTTCCCTCAAGTTTTGATGGGAAATGTAGGCAGCTTGGCAGAATGTTGGACAAGTGACAGTTGAAAAGTCCATTGGACAGCAGTCGGAGAGCCAAGCTGCAAGACTAGGATGCCTACATTTCCCATCAAAACTTGAGGGAAGCTGACAAGTGTCCAATCTGTGCCTTTTGTCATTTGTAGTTCCGCTCTAGGTCTCCCTTCCAGTGCAGGTTAAATTTCAATTCCTTCCTATCAAGTGGTTCTTTGGTGAGTCCAAGAATCCAGAATTCTGTGGGTGTCCCATAGAAAGTATAAAGAGTGGGAACAGTGTTTGTACAGGGGGAGTGGCTATTCGGAAGTGGAGAAGGAGCAAGCAGATAGCAAGCCAAGCAAACGAATTCATAAAATGTAGGTTGGCCTTATAAAATGCAACCATCTTCCCCCACTCAAGATTAGTGCAAGAGTATTACGTTAACGGAATCTTGAGAGAAAGCTTCAAAGCAGGCCAGCTTTTTTCTGATCAGCTTTCAGCCTTCCTTCCCACGACTAAGAAGCCCACCCTTCTGATCTGGATAGGTGGCTCCTTTCTGAGTTCACCAACCAGGTGCTCCACAAGAACAGGCGATGTTACACCATCACCTCCCGCACCAATTATGGTCCCAGCACCGATTAGCCTTGTTCCCACTGTCAATGAACTCAAAGTGAGTCTTTTTCACATGCACCAAAGTCCATCAAGATGGAGAAAGTTTTGCCAACAATTCCACACAACACACTGATTGCATTAGTATACCAGTATCCTCACAGCAATTTTTTTAACCCAAACAAGGATATTTCATCTTCTTGAAATAAGGTTCTCTCCATCGCAACCCTTCCCCTCTCCCGAATCCAGAAATGATGTAACGTGTGAAAATCCTCTTTACCAAATGTACAGCATTAAGTGTCATTCTCAGCCTTAGGCCTCATTAGCATTATGAATATAACAGGAATGATTTTTAAGGGTACTGATTCACAATTTATATAAACAAGTAATAAAAACTGAAGCAGAGGTGACAGTTGGTGTTTTCCAGTTCAAATGGATCACATTTAAAAAGCAAAAAGTGGCTTGACAAGCCAGTTCCTCAACTAATCCTGAGATGGTTCCATTTGCATCTTGTTTCCAACACAAGATACACAATTGGAAAATCTCTGCTATCTGCTAGCAGGCTTACAAAAAAATCCCTGTTCTCCTTCATAAGCTTGAAGCTAGAAAAGCCGTATATTTTTCAACAAAAACACAAGCACGTTCCATCTTTGCCACATTTAATAACTTGAAACATGTTACAGTTACCAGCCCAAAATATCATTCTGAGCTTCAATGTTGAAAGAGCAATTCTTCATTTAGGAATCTACCATTAAAGCCTACTGTCTGCCATGTATGTCTGATACCTTCTATAGAACCAAGGTTGCCAGATTTCCGCCCACCCCCCACTTCATGACAGGACTAGATCTTATGGAGCATTTTGCATTAGTGGATCCATTCCGACAAGCACCTTGCCCCAATGGGCGGCTCCTTCTGTTGCAGAAAAAGCTCCTCCACTAGCAGAACTGATACAAAAGATCCAGTCTCATCTTTTCCGGGGTCTGAGCCCCAGCCCCCAGACTTGACAAGAGGGAACAGCAGGTCAACCAGGCTGACGGGCAAACAGAGGGGGCAGCCAGCAGCCAGCAGGTCAACTGGTCAGCCAGCAGACAGCAGGTCAACCCCTCCCACGGGCAAATGGAGCCAGAACCTGCCTGTGCCAGGGGCAAGGGGCAAAGGCCCAGGGCCTCAGGAGGCAGGGGGAGACAGAGAGAGGCCAGCGAGTCCCACTCCCCTGGGGAAGGAAAGGGGACTAAGCAAGGCAGAAGGGGGCAAGGGCAGAGGGACTGGGGGCCCAGCAGTCACCCACCCAAAGACCTTACCTGAGGAGGAGAAGCAGCAGCAGCCCCAACAGCCCAAAGCCACGCCCCAGCTAGAAAATAGTAGCCTGGCCCAGGAGTTGCCAAAAGCCAAGCCACTCCAGGTGGGGCTATTGGAGGCACTCTGCAGGAAGCCCTGAGCAACCAGCCAAGGAGCCGCAGCTGGACCCACCTTCAGCCATCAGCTCAGCCAGGGAGGCCGGGCTGCTAGCCAGGGGACTGCAGCTGGACAGGCCTTCAGCAATCAGCCAAGGCAGGGAGGCTGGGCAGCCAGGGAACAAGGCACAGCTGGTGCTGGTCAGTGGGGCCAGATCAGCTACCCCAGCTGCAACTGCTTGGTGCAGCCCAAGACCAGGCTGGAAGAGGGGTGGGACAGTAGAAGGAAGCCCTATAAAAGCTGGCTGGGAAGAGCCCTGAGGTGGTGGGTTTGAGTAGGAGTGATGGAGTAGAGAGAAACCAAGGAAAAGGCAAGAAGAAGAGTGGAGGCTTGAAGGAGAGTCTTGGGAGGAAGAGATGGTGGAAGATGCAGGGGGTAAGCAGGCCAGGTTGAGCAGGCCAGCGAGTGGATTGAGAGGGAGTCAGGGTGAGGTATACCACCCCTCCTTCCACAAAGCAGGGTCCTGCAAAATCCCTGGTCCCCCTGTGATGTCAGGGGCAGACTGCCCAGTGCCATGCCCAGTGGCAGCTGTGGCAAGCCCTGGCACATCTGTCTTTTTAACTGGAGTTCAACTTGCAGGAATTTTTAATTGGCAGGAATTTAATAGACAAAACTTCCCCGACCCCAGGAACATGTGATTAATTACTTTGCTTTAATTTTCTCCAAGAGGCTTGGTAGTAGCATATATGCCTTCCTCATTTTATCTTGACAACAACCCTGTGAGGCAGGCCAGGCTGAGAGATGGTGACTGGCCCAAGGCTGTCCATTAACTACTGTACCAATCTGGCTCTTAATTGATGAAGAAAACTATGAAATTGCATTTCTTGTTATTCATACCATTGCTAAAGACTGCAACAAGCTAGACTGGGAATCCGCGTACCCTTCACAAGCCTTTTCAGAGAATTCTAGATGGGAACGAAACCCTCCCTTTTTTCTAAGCATCCTTTCCCCAGCTCACCTTATTGGTTACATCTTAGTATTTTTAAATGCTTCTCAAATTTCATTTTCTTTTCTTATCCAAGTTGCGAATGCTTCTCACAACTCTTCAGGTGCCACACAAATCCTAAATTCCCTCCAAAAGACTCCAGGGAATGCCCCAAGTCTCAATATTAAATTCAAACTAGTGGTAGAGCTGCAGCCATTCGCAGAGCCCTTCTTCTAGCTCATGTGGCTACTGTTTGGGCCCAGCACTGTTCACCTGCCCCGGCACTCTAAGAGTGAAAAATTCTACAACTCTAATAATAGAAGTATCCAGTTAGCATTTCATGTTGGGACTTTTGGTGAGGAAGCATTCTGTGCCTTGTGCCTGCATAGTTCCCAGGAGGAGGTGGTTCAAAGCACCCTTTTCCACCACCTTTTCTGAGCTGTGGTTAGAGACCAGCATGAGGAACAAGAATAGGCTTAAATGTAAAATACAGAAATTTGCTCACAGAACCACAAAGCAGCCTGAATGCAACTTTACATTTCCCAGTTACTAGGGCTTTTTTTCTCGGAAAAGAGGTGGTGGAACTCAGTGGGTTGCCGGGGGCAACTCTTGGTGGAAGGTGATGCCCCTGGTACCACATGCATGTGCGCAGTGTGCACACACTCCCTGGACCACACAATGACATCACTTTGGGTCAGCAGGAACAAGGGGGAGTTTTTTTAAGTTTAAATTGCCCTAGGAGAAAATGGTCACATGGCTGGTGGCCCCGCCCCCTGATCTCCAGACTTAGGGGAGTTTAGATTGCCCTCTGTGCCGCTGGAGTGGTGCGGAGGGCAATCTAAACTCCCCTCTGTCCGGAGATCAGGGGCAGGGCCACCAGCCATGTGACCATTTTCAAGAGGTGCCAGAACTCTGTTCCACCGCGTTCCAGCTGAAAAAAAGCCCTGCCAGTTACAATGCTATTTTGCATTAGGAGATGAAGAAGACCTTGATGGGGGGTGGGGAGGGAAATCATGCTCATTTCATAAAACATCAGACCATTATGGAGCTGTATAAGTTTGTATTCCAAAGCTGGCAATGATGAACTTTGGTGGCCTGCTCCTTTTCCCAGAATTAAAGATGCCTAGAACACAGAGGTAATCAAAATTGTTAGTGCATTTCCATGTGACCTTGAATCACGAAATGTGATGCGTCTATTATCAAACACATCCTAAAACTACAAACGCCTGAAAACAGGGCATCTGAACACATATCCTTCAAAATTAGAGAGATGACATATTTTCCAAAACAAGGTAGTTTTGCATGCCACCCAGAAAACTGACATTTGGTATCACCATATTTCAAGATACCCTTATTGTTAGGAAAAGACTGAAAGAGAACATTTGCACATCTCTGCCACTAACTGGGATATAATGTGAAAGCCCAAATAGTGCATTTCCACACCACCCAGAAAGCTGAAATATAATGCACTGCAAAGGTCTGAGAGCTGGATATGATTGAGGTAGTTTCAAAATAGAAGTTAGCTTTCCACAAGAAGCAAACCAAGCTACACGCTGCAAAGCATATTGGGCTAGAGGAGTTCTTTGTGAATCAGACTTGGATTTGGATGAATGACAGGGCTTTCAGTACAAGCTAGAACATAAGGTATGTTTGCAAAATTTATTTTAAGCTGCAATGGAGTACCTTAGAACTGCCCTGAACACAAGCAAGCAAATATACAAAACTAACTACAGTTTTGTTCCTTTGGACAGAATACTGTCATTGTCACTGGGAAGTGCTGAAGTCACAGTTTCGCATCCAATCATAACATTTCTCCTTTCAGCTACTCACTGTAGGCAGCCAGTTCAGCTGGAGTGGAATTTTCCTGCAAGAACATTAGTCACTGCCACGCAGAAAAGGCCAAGTGACCTCACCATCCTTTCGTCAAAATAATTTTTGAGAAAGCAACAGCTTATATGTTTTGGTTAAGTGACTTTAGAGTCACCCCACTCCTCGAACACAACATTAGAGGTAACTACTAGGTAACACCCACATTAGGCCTAGTAAATTTCTATGTACCAGAAGCATTTATGGACTTATTTTTCAGGCTGTTCTGAACCCTGTACATATCGACCGAAGTTGCTGGCACCGTCATTTCTCTCTAATCAGAGGCTAAAGACAGAAAGGGCAACTAAGGGATCGAAGGTGTTGTAGCTTACAGGAGAAAAAAGAAATTCCTTTCTCTCTAGGACATTTCTATCCTGTCCTTTTCTTCGAAAGACCTCAGGGTTGCAAAAGTGGTTCTTTCTTCCCCACTTTATCCTCACAGAAACCCAGGGCAAACAGTATATGACTGGCCCAAGGTCATCCAATGAATTTCATGTCAGAGTTGGGAGTTGAACTCAGGTGTCTTGAATCCTAGTTTGAAACTCTAACCACTACACCACTCTGCCCCCCTCCCAATGTTAGAGGGAACCAAACCCTGGGCTGTAAAAAGAACTGGTTAGGATAGTAGCACTGGTTTGTTTAGACTTAGTATGGGCCTTTCTAGTTTTGCTGACATGTGTAAAGACTTATTTAAAGAAGCTTTTCATGCCGTGAACTGGAGACTATCTGTTAATGGCTGTCCTGTTTTATTATTTACTGTATGTTTGTAGTTTTGTTATCATAAACTGTCTTAGGTTTTGAGTTTAAAGAAAAGCAGGGGTCAGCATAATGTTCTTTCCAAACAGAGCAACTTCTCCTGCAGCCATGTGCTTAGCATGCATGGAGGCCACCTCCTGGGCTTTGTGTGACCATAACTGGAGAGGTGGGAAGAGGACATTGCAAGACTTCCGCGACAAATGAAAACCAGCTATTGGTCTTGCATATTCCATGCAAGTGCTTCCACATGCATCACTGCAGGTCTCCATCAGAAAACCAACATGGAAAATGGTTGTATGAACGCTAAGGCTAGGAGTGATGTCCTCCATTATAGCCACTTTAATGTTTTAGACTGAGGAAGACATCATCATTAAAAATGAAGCCATTAGAGTTCAATATATTTTGAGCTTAATTTAGGAACTGTGTGTGTGTGTGTGTGTGTGTGTGTGTGTGTGTGTGTGTGCATGCACGCGCATGTGTGCACTGCAGGAGATGACAAAGAGCCAGATTTCTGGCACTTCTAAACTTACTCATTTGGAGTAAGAGTTTTGGTGTGTTACTCACTGAACAGTGGCTTTACATGCCACCAACAGAACAGAAATACAACAGGTTAACCAGTCAGATTTAGTTTAGCCTCTGCAGAGGGGGATTCTATTTGTGCTTTAAGATTAGTTTTAACTGATCCGAGGTTTAACTATTGCAATCAACTCTTACACTACACTGAACAAGTTTAGCTGCTGAAATAGTAATTGACATAAATTCAGTGGTCTTCCTTTATAGTGAAACAGACTCCTTTAAGTATACAGGAGATTCTTCCCTACCTCCCATTCAGCCACTACTTTCATGTATTACCTTTCACAACCCCTCACAGCGACCTGTCACACTTCTTTCTGCTCTTCAGCTTAAACAAAATAGTGCTTTTGTTTTTAAGTGAAAGGGCTTTACAATGCTTATCCTAGTCAGAAAGTGCAGATAATTACTCCAGTAAACAGTCTTCTCACAACTGTCTAGCAAGGCAGATCCCTCTAATTTGCATTTTGCAGAATGAAAGAGAATGTGTTGCCTAGGAACACCCAGCCAGTCCATATGGTGTAAAGTTGATTTGGTGATGGTGGTGGTGATACTGCACTTTGCTGTTGGCTACTATTTTGAAGAGACATTACTCTAATGTGAGAGTCTCTCTACACGAGACACATCGGCACGTGTTCATCAAGTGTAGGGAGACGCAATGTTAGCAGGGAAGCATAGTTTAAAAAGACAGAGCCCACAGAGATTGCACCTCAGAGGGTTTGTGAATTTCATCTCTGCCTCCCCTAAGGCTCTGTCAGTTTCACCTCTCCAGTCTAAAACTGTGTAGGATCGCAACCAGAGGGCAGCAAGGAATGAAAATGGGCTGCAGCTGCCTTCCAGAGCCTGGCTTGGACCTGGAGAGGTTATAGTTAGCTGAAGTTTCCCTCCTGGGCATTTCACAGCCCCTTTACACAGCTCCAGTATATAGCAAAGCCTTTGCCCTGCTGCTGGCTATGTCTTTTTAAACTACCCTTCCTGGCTACCATTGTATTTCCCAACACGTGTTCTTCACGTGTGAAATGTCTCATGTACTCTAACTCTTTATCTACCTTATGAATAGTTAACCAGAGTCCTGCACCTTCTGCAAAGTAGCTTACAATCCACTTGGGGCCAATTCACAATTGGTATTGACGCTAAACTGGATTTGGCATTGAGCGAACTCTCATCAGAAGGGGCAATCAATCATGGCTCTCTGTTTCTTATACCTGCGTGGAATACATGTTTGTTGCATTCCCACATTATTTGTGTGTGGGGGGGGGGGGATCTCTTGCTAGTTATTTTCAACACATTCCTCCCAAATCCTTTTTAGCCAGACGAGCTTCAGGTTACTTCACTTTACACTTGAGGGAAATTGTTTTCTCATTTCTCTAACAGGTAACACTTCAGCTGGAAAAGAATGAAAAAGGTTAACTTTCAAGTGTTGGGACAAAAAACAGGATTTTAACATCATATAATCCCTATTCTGGCCTCTAGGCTTCGTATGAGGCTAAAAATAAAATGGGTTACAGTTTCTGTAGCACTGTGGGACATACAAGCCTACTTTAAGGCACAATTCAATGCTTGTGTTTTAAACAGTTTGGTTGGGAGGTCCCAATGCACTCCGCCCCCCAGCACTGAGCATCATTTTCCTATGGCTCTAGCCTGGAGGAGGGATTGAATTAAAAAAATCCTTATTACTGACCTCACTGTAAACTCCCATCCCAAGCTGTTTCCAAGCATGGAGTACTTAATGAAATATAAGATAATCCTCCAACTCTGGGACCACAGTGTAACTCAAGGCTTACAAGAAGGGAAAGAGACGATTTGGCCCTGGAATAATGGCTGCATGCCAGGATCCAGCAGGTGGGGGGAGGGGGTTGTAACCTGTACCAATAACAAAGTGGACCCTCAGTGCAAAGTATGTTCCTCATCTGGATCCAAATCTGGGAGCGTTGCTAACTGGCACAATATCTCTAATCTCTGACCTATTTCTGACAGGCTACAGGAATAGAGATAGACGAATGGGTGGTCTTAGCCACTGTCGGTGGCTTTTTGGTTGAGAGGCTGCAGAGTGGGGGTTTTAAGGATGAATGGGGAACAAGGCCTAAACGGACTGACATCTAGGCCAAGAATAAAGCTAGCTGGCAGGTGGCTCCCAAAGAGGGAGACCTTGAACTTTCTCAGTGCTGCAAATGGCCAGCTTAAATTGGAGGCAGCACAAAAAAGTCAGATCCTCTTCTTCCACATAAAGTATACACACCTCTCAAACACAGGCCTTTTGCTCCATCAGCATCATCTTTGAAAGAAACACTTTCATCTTACTGCAAAAACAGCAAAAAGCACAGTGGAGATGAATAACTTTATTAGGCTATAATATTTCATATATTTCAGCCTTCATTGGCAGGAATATCATGTCTGAGCCTCAGCTGAAAAGATCCAATTCCTTCAGCCCTAAGCCCTAAATAATAATGAAACTCCACTGTTGAGTCTCCTTAGTCTTGGTAGACGATAGAACAGCATTCTCGACGTGTTATACAACCAACACAGTTTTTAGACTATCTTCTACGGAGCTCTAGTAGTCCTCTGAAGTTTATCAAGGTTGCTCCAAAAGAACAGTGAAATTCCCTGAAAGACAGCTGGCATACTACTACCAGTCTTCCCCTGCAATGTGCAGCTGCATAAACACTGGAGGTTTTAAAGATTTTCTTTTTCCTAGCTGAGGACGGCCAGGAAAGGGGAAGTCAATTGCTCTCAAACCTTGACAAGTACCAACCACCAGAGTTTCAGAAATGCTAATGGCCTTCCTGGCTGGAGATAATGAAATAGTCAGCTCATACCTTAACTGGGAATCTGACACCTAGAAGAGACACAAACTTGGGATTGAGGGCCAAGCTACAAGTGACGTCTTACACAGGTTGGACACTTGTCAGCTTACCTCAAGTTTTGATGGGAAATGTAGGCGTCCTGGTTTTACAGCTTGGCTCTCCATTACAGCTCCAAGACCAGGATGCCTACATTTCCCATCAAAACTTGAGGGAAGCTGACAAATGTCCAACCTGTGTCAGGCGTCACTTGTAGCTTGGCTCTGTGTCTTTCTAGAGGGTTCAGGAAAAGATTCCCTGAATCACATGAGGGTGGGAAAACAGAAGAGATAAAATCCTTTGGCATGGAGGGAGGGGAGATTTTTGCCGGTTTATCTTAGCTGAATACATCAAAAGGAGCTTTCACACCTGAGCTCCCATCTTGATGGCTGCCCTTGCCATGTGAAGCAGACAAATGGCTAGCTGCCTAGACAAAGACTCCAAGGTAAAGGAAAGCTTTTAAAACTCTATAACTTCTAAATTAAAGAGTTTGCCTTAAGAATAAGATTGGCTAGGGTATATACAGTGAGGGATAGGAGAATTTTTGTATTCTTACTCAATCTATTGTCGTGCAGAGTATATGTGTTGATATATTGTCAAAGGCTTTCACGGCTGGAGAACGTTAGTTGTTGTAGATTTTCTGGGCTGTATGGCCATGGTCTTGGCATTGTAGTTCCTGACGTTTCACCAGCAGCTGTGACTATATGTGTTGACTTTTTACTAATAAATTGTTTACTATTTTAAACACTGGTAGTTGTTCTCTGTGGTTGCTGGTAACCAACCACCATTTGAACACACTATTTAAAACGGGAGCCAGACAAAAGGGAGGCAGTCAGTTGGTAAATCGCTATTTCCCCAGAAGTGCACAATTGCAGCAAGCTATCCCCATGCTAAACAGTCTCTGGGTAGCAAGAGACACAGGTATTAGGCGGAGCCTTAAAACGGCAACATGTGAAGGGAAGCTGGGAACACTGGCTTTCCCTGCAGGTAATTTAAAAAATGGCCAGTTCGTTGCACCAGTACCAAATGTGTGAGAGAAAACCCCTGCAGGGTTTGTGCAGGCCAGGAGAGTGATGCGTCACCAGGTGGAGACTTGGCAGCCACTGATGCCTAGATGACTTGGCGGGCCAAACAAAGTGGCGCTGGCAGATCGGTAGGGCCATTCTGTCACAAGGTGCATTCTTGGTTTATTTAGAATGATAAGACAGGCCCAAGAGACTTAGCTTGTGTCCACTAGAACATGCTCTAGTGTTCTCTGCAAAACACTTGAGAGACAGACCAGTGTGGAATGGGTTCCATAATGACAGAAAGCTTGGAAATGGCTGTGACAGAAGAACCCACCTCCCTAGGCTGGACCAATAAACTGACGCCACACTTTGCAACCCAATCCCAAGCTTATTTATTTGGAAGTGGATTGCAGTGACTTCTGTGGGGGCTTTCTTCCATGCTCGAATTCTTAGAAGTATATTCTCATCATGCACTCTATTCCACGGATTGTTAGTGCAACTGTATCAGAAACAGCAACCTTCTTCATATGTCCTTTGAACTTTGCCACTGGAGTTCGGTTTTTATCTGCCCAGCTCCTACTGCTTTTTAATTGGACTCATGCAGCTTAGAACCCTACATAAACCTGAGAAGGGCGGAAACAGCGCATCCTCTGCATAACGAGACTCAGATAGACCCTCGGGCATGCTGACTACCATATGGTCCCTAATGGCAGCACTTTGCTTTAAAAGAACAAAGGGCAGGGAGGCACCACACTAAATGGAAGCACCCTGGGTGATAGAAACGGAAGTTCTTTCCACAAAGATGCACAACAACCAAAGAAGTTAACTTGCAGATCACAAAGCCATAAGGAAAAACGGGATAGATGCACTCTCGTATGTAGCCCCCAGTGCTAAGTGCACTTTGCAACATACCATAATGCTATATATAATCAGACATTTGCACCAAGATAACTCTGTTTTATGCTCTCATGCTCTCATTTCTTCAACTGATACAAATTATGCCTAACTGTATTTTCATGATTATTTATTTGATTTTGTGTAACTTCAATATTTTATTAGTGTATAATTTATTCTAGTTTAGAATGAACAAGGAAACTGAAGCGTCAGACTCTGGCGACATCAATTTTATTCAGCTATGCCTCTGGTTTCTGAAAATTCACCAAGCACCACCCACACATTTTCAATCATACCTGGCAAATGCACAAACTAGAAAGTTGTTTATTTCCCCTCCACTTTCATATTGCATTGTTTAAGGGATGCCTTATATTGCCTTTATCTCAGTTTTCTTAAATCAAGTTCATTGGATCCTGTAATATTTGTGAAATCTAGGCTGTTGTGTGTATTACACTGTTTTTATTCCATTGCTCTTTAATTGCATAACCCAGCTTTGTTACATCATTCATTGTATGCACTGTGCTGGTATGCATTAACTCTGTAATCCAGCCTGAGTCAGATGATGAACGCTGTAAATAAATAAAATAAATTAGGAAACGGACATCTTTGGCCAACAGAATATTCAGCTGCTTTTCTGTCCCTCTAACTACAACTTCAGACATAAGCCTGAGCAAAAGTTTAGTTTGGGCTCAAATTCTGCCTCTTTCTTGTTCACCACAGAATATACTACCATAAAGCCAAGATTCTGAATTTCAGCCTCATGCCACAGTGATTGCAATGAGGTCTAGCACAGTGCCACAGATCTAACCAACTCACTGCATGAGAAAAAAGAGAATAGTTTCTAGCCACCAATGGGGGCATCACATTTTTAATGTTCTTTCTCATTCAAGCTCCTCCAAGAAGAAAACGAACACAGCAAAGGGTAGAGTGGGCTGAAACCATTTTCACAAACATGCTAGGGTTTGGGGGTTTTTTATAGTCAAGATTTTTTTTAGTGCAATGGAACTCTGAAAAAAATGCATCCCCCCCCCCCCCACACACACACCTTTGGAATCAGAAACAGTAGCTCTGCTCTAATTACATGAGGATTCTACCGCCCCATTTTACAAGATATGCGCACCAGTTTTTTCATGCTTGTGATAGGGAAAAGGCATTCCTATAATTTTTGCCTCAAATATGTGCCATCTCACTCTTACATTGCTTCTCACACAAAAAATATATGACTTCACAGAAGTACTGTGAAAATCTATCCGACAAATGTCTAATTACGGTAATGATGGGAACAGAGAATGGATTCTCCAAATTGCTGGTATACCAGGGTCTTGTTCAAGCTTTAGTCAGATATTATTAGCTGAGAAGAGCTATGGCTTAGTGGTAGAGCTTCTGCTTTGTACATAGCAGGCCCAAGGTTCAATTCCCCATTATGAGGGTGAGGCAGTAGGAGATGTGAAAGACACCTGAGGCCTTGGAGAGCCAATGGCAGTCAGAGGACACAAGATAGTGCTAAGCTGACTGGCCTCTCCATTGGACCAAGAGAAATCATGGTTTAACCACCATCACCCCAAACTTTTTGAGTCTGCAGACACCTCTGGAGCTCTGACACAGGGTGGTGGAGTGCAACTACAAATGACTGCCACAGGAGTCCAAACCACAAAAAGTTGCCACAAGAGGCAGAGCCAATCACAAAATGGCTACCCCCCCCCCCCAGGAGGCAGAGCCAATGACAAAATGCTAGGGAGTGAGGTCATGTATAATTCTAACAACTCTTAAACATTTCAGACAGAAGTTCTGTTTAACAGGATGCCTTTTAAAATCAACGTATTGTTTTAAAATATTTTCTTGCATACACATACCTTAAACTTTATGCTCCGGTAACAAGTGCTGCTGAAGCACCTTTTCTTTAAAATCTGCACAGCTTTCCAATGGCCAATCAGAAACCCTGTTGGGCAAAAGCCCTACCTAGCCCTATTTCCTTTCTTAAAATACATAATGGGTTTCAGGAAAGGTGTTGGTAGGACCTCCGCCCTAATTTTTAAAAGCAAAGCAAAAGAAAATCAAGTGCTTAAGCAGTCACTCTCAGTTTTATTGTTGAACTTGGAAATAGGCATTCAAAGGTAAAGGATGCATGAAAAGCATCCAAGAGAAGAATTAATCACACATCTATGAAAAACGGTACAAAGGATATAAAGACAGCAGGAATCAAAGCATTCCATAGGCAAATACATGGATTGAGCCAGTTGAAACCATGGGAACAGCTTAGTCCAAGATAAACAACGATTTAGACATCTCTTGTGATAGCAAAAGTTGTACAGTGTTAAGTTGGTGTGCAATCATAATAATAACATTTGATTTCTATAGTGCCCTTCAGGACAACTTAACAACCACTCAGAGTGGTTTACAAAGGGTGTTATTATTATCCTCACAACAATCACCCTGTGAGGTGAGTGGGGCTGAGAGAGCTCCTAGAAGCTGTGACTGACCCAAGGTCACCCAGCTGGCTTCAAATGGAGGGATGGGGAATCAAACCCAGTTCTCCAGATTAGAGTCCTGCTGCTCTTAACCACTACACCAGATTGGCTCTCTGCAGCACAGCAAATATTACAGAAAGGAAACACCTTTGATATATTGATGAGAGAAGAGGGTTAGTGTTCCATTTCCAGATAATGCTGCAGGAAAGTGTGGGTCATAGACGATGGGGCAGAGAAGAACCTATGCACTCTAAAAATGTTCTTTATCACAATTATGGGCATCTACCAAAGGCTTTTTCAGCAGAGATGGCCTTAGGAATTTAAGACAGCATGTAGGCATGGAAGACTCAGAGCAGAAAAGGTCCTATCGATATGCACAGCCTGATCTAGAACATAGTGGGTGCCTGAGCTCTGCCACCACATGAACCTTGTGGGTGAAGATCCTGCCACTGCACGTGAACCTAGTGGGTGAATGGGACTGTGATACGGCTGCCCTAACAGAGTACAACACATTTCCTCTCCTCCCTTCTAGGTGTTTTTAGAAGATCCACTTATGCCCAAACATACTTTTTCTCTTTATTAAAAGGATATAGTTTAATGCAGTTTTATTGCTGTGTTTTAAAATTAAATGACTTGACCGACAGGATTCACCCTCCCCTCAGCTGTGCCCCTGCACAGCATCCTTGTACATTTATTTCTTTATATATTTATATTTCACTTTTCTTCCCAATGGGCAGCTTACATCATTCCCTCCTCTGTTTTATCCTCATAACAAATCTGTAAGGTGGGTTCGGTTGAGAGAGAGTGACTGGGTGCAAGGTCACTCAGTGCATTTCCCTGACAGAGCAGGATTTGAACCTGGGTTTCCCAGATTCTAGTCCAAGACACTAATTAATCACTGCACCACAGAACTCAATAGCAGCCATTTAGAATGGAGCCTTCCCCTATCTCCACAGCCCATTTCAGCTGGATAACCCCACCCGGTGTTCTATTTGTTAGTCAAAGTACATTCCAACAAAGATAAAGGAACCATCACTTTTACATGACGGTATGTCCTGAGAAGACAACTGGCTTCCAGCAGATCACATCAGGAATTCTTAGTGTTTCTCATCCATAGCCTGGCAGCTGGAAAGCTCAGAGGTCCATGAGGGGCTGCATCTCAAACAAAGGTACACACCACAGTTCAGTGACACAGAACATACTTGCCAGAGTCAGAAGCCCTCCTCCCCACAATCAATCCCGTTTCCAAAGCATTTATGGTAGCAAGGCTACGAAAGTCCTCTTTCCAAGCTGCTGCTGAGAATAAACAATAAGGACCTAGGTGGACCAGTGACCCCATTCAGTATAAGGCAGGTCCATAAGCAGGGCCCCCTGGAATCATGCGCAGCTGTTTTGCTAGTAGGGAGAGAAATGAGGAAGGTCTCAGAGGCTGAGTCCCCCTATTGATCATCAGCGGCTTGAGCCTACCCCGAGCAGCTTATGAATTCTTGCTGGTGCCTGGGGCCAGCCTGTGACTCACCGCAAATGTACTGGCTGCATTACGCTAAGAACATTCTGGGAGAAGGAAAAAACACAATCTCACGTCCTGCCTTTTTGGCTGAATGATCCCATGAATTGAAATCCACTATATAAGAAACTTCTTCCCTGTCTTCTCACAGATGGGGAACAATTTATGTATGGTTACTGATACACAATGTTCAGCTCCAATGCCGTGACCCATTGATGTGCTGTAAGTTTGCCATGGGGGTTCCAATATACACATGGAGCTCCCCCAAATGAGAATAATCCTGTTCATTTCATGGTCAGAAACTGACGTGTGTCTAAAAAGGGACGCATGTGAGCAACTGCTTTCTACATGGGAAATGAATAACCCTCTTCAGGCATTCGCTTCTAGAAGGGACCACTGAGATCACCCCCCACTGGCTCAACTTTTGACTTCTGCGTGATCAAGGGCTCTCGGTGCAGGCAGAGGTAGGCCATGGTTCAAAGCTACAGGAGCAAGGCAAGGTTCAAGGGAATGGTCACAGCAGTAGCAAGACTGCAACATGTTGCTTCCACACCTGGCAATTCCTCTAGACTGGCTTTTATAGCCAGGCGTGGTTTGCAGCCAGCTGCTTGGACTCTATCCTGATGCTACTTATTGTCGCTATCCACAAGCAGCTGGTGTCAGCCCAGGAGGGAAGCTCTGTGCCATCTCTCCTGTAGTTCCACTCTCTGCCTTCGTCTGCAGCGCTCTGTGGCTGTGGGCAAACCTGGGGGGTGGGAGCCCCTGGTTGGGCTTCACCTGTGATGTTGGAAGTCCCTGGCTGAGCTTCCTCTGTGGTGTTGGGGCTGGAGGGTGCCAGTGGCTCTGCCTCAGCTGCTGGCTGTGGACTCTGATCAGCCAGCAGCTGTTCTTCCTGATCACCGGCTTCTGCTGAGTCAGGGCTGGCTACATGAGGCTCCTCTCCTCCTCAGGAGTCCTCACTTTCACTGAGCCCAGACTGGCCTGTTACAGCCCTGTACCTGGGGGAGCATCTGAAGGGTGGAGCAGTCAGCTGGGGCAAGAGGGGATTTAAAACGCTCCCCTCACCACTTGTAAGTGGCGCGTGGAGCGCTTTAAACTTTTAAAAAACCTTTGCTCTGCAGAGCCTGCCAGTCAGCTGGAGCAAGGGGGGGTTAAAACGCTCCCCCTGCCGCTTGCGAGCAGCACGCGGAAACTTTAAACCGCCTTGCTTCATCTGGCAGGTGGGGAAGTCCCGGACCAACGGAACGGCCCAAAAGTCATGGCGTCCGTGCAAAACGGGCATCCCACGACCCGTCAGTTCACAAACACCGAACCAGGCTGGTCTGTGTCAAATTTAGGCCCATTTTCTGGTCTGCGCCGGAATGATCTCGAGTCTGATTAAGGAGTGAATGAAGAGAGTTTATTCAGGAACTACAATGCTGTGAAGATTAAGCTGAGAGCTTGCAACCCAGGTCTCCCAGATTCTAATCTGACACTCTAACCACTACACCACGCCGGCTCTCCATTACTGTAATCTTACAGTACTTTTCAAGGATGGGTAACTCCCAGAGATCAAGAACAGACTCCCTCAATTATGGATCCTTTCCGGTTTCTGCACCAGCCCCGCAAGCTAAGCATAATTTAGTTGTGAGAAGACATTCATCCTTTGGTCCTCATGGAATCGAGAGGCTGTCACTTCTTAGCAAAAGAATGGAACAAAATAGGGAGAGGAAATGGATGTATAACTTAATTGCCACTTGGATACACAAATTACCGGGCTTTTAAAACCCAGATAACCACGGTATTTCACGGGAAATTGAATCAATCTTTTTTTTAAAAAAATGGTTGTGCCATTAAGATGGGAAAAGTTAGAGCAGTTAAGTGATATGCAGAAGCAATATGCTTATTTTTATAAGATCATTTAGATGGAATATATCACTTAACTCTACAAAGCCATGTATCAAAGGAAGCTTTTGAACAAATCCAGCTCCTTCCTAATTCCTAATGCTCCTGATGAAACTAACGATGCTCATTTGTAGCAGCCCTCGACTTTTGGGTGTCTGAGGCAGGAAACCCATAGAGTACCTGTTTTTTAAATATTTTATTCAGGCAGGATTCCTGTGTTAAAGTGCAGCCTGAAAGGCAGGAATTCAAAAGTTTTATCCCCTGAAGGGGCAATGATGGGAAAAGTCCCCTACTGAATTTCTGCATCTCCCAGAATTATAACTGATCTCCAGCCAACAGAAATCAGTTCCTCCAGCGAAAATGGCTGCTTTGGAGGATAGACTCTATGGCATTATACCCCGCTGAGGCCCCTCCCCAAACTCCACCGTCTCCAGGCTCCATCCCCCTAAATCTCCAGGAATTCCCCAAGCCAGAGTGAGCAATCATAGGGTAGATGTTTCATTCTGACTAATGGTGGGATGCCCTGACTGGGATAGCCCAGGTGAGCTTGATCTCCTCAGATCTCAAGAAGCTAAGCAGGGCTGGTCTTAGTTAGTAATTGGATGGGAGACTTCCAACAAAGACCAGGGCTGAAATGGCAAACCAGCTCTGTTAGTCTCTTGCCATGAAAACCCCACCAGGGTCGCCATAAGTTAGCTATGACTTGAAGGGACTCTAAACACACACAATGGTGGGATGTCCCACCTGGCTATTATTTGCATGAGTGCTGGCGTAATTGCTCCCCCACCCCACAATTCAAAGCACTCTATCCTTGACATTGCAACGTTGAATCAAAATTTTAATTTCAAGAACACTTCTAAAATTCCACCTTAATCAGTCCCATGAGAGCCTTGTTAAATGGGTTGAATACTTCTTAAAATTAAAATCAATAACCTTTTATGCTGTTAATTTCCTAAGCCCATTTCTAACCACAATGATAATTAAAAGGAAAAAAAACTCACTGACCTCTACAGATAGCCACTGTGCAAACTCAGTACACCAAAGAACCAACCTTTGATTTTAAAAAGTCACATGGGATCAATTATAACCAAGAGTAATAGGATTCTCTGCAGCTGTTCTTTCCCAGCACAATCCCGTAAGCCACTATACTGCCACAACATGCCCTTCCACTGAACATTACAACTGTAGTGACAGAAAAGGAACAAAAATGTGTACCCTTCACAGCCAGTCCTAAAGCAGTAGCATGTATTAGCCATGCAGAATAATGTGAAATTCGAAGGGCTAAAGTCAGAGTACAGATGTAAAATTTTTGGAAATTTTGAAGCATGGGGGGAAATGGTGTTTTGGAGGGAAAACAATGGAAATTTTGGTGGGAAAAGGAATAAAAATAACACTTATAT
This sequence comes from Eublepharis macularius, assembly GCF_028583425.1. Lineage (NCBI taxonomy): Eukaryota > Metazoa > Chordata > Lepidosauria > Squamata > Eublepharidae > Eublepharis > Eublepharis macularius. The sequence continues at coordinate 121,380,660 of NC_072795.1, read as the reverse complement.
GTAAATATAATCTCCTTTTGTTGATTTAACAAGATAAAATGCAGTGCTTATTACAGAGGCCTATTCTACACAGTCAGTTTATGGCAATTCAGATTCCATTCTGCTTCTCTCGATCTCCAGATTTTCACATGAGGAAAGGAGGCGTGAGATGCAGAATTGGTCTTTCCCTGGCTTTCCCCTGACTTTTTTCTGTGTGCACATAAGTCGACTTTTTTTAAGCTGCTGTTGAGTCGCTGCTGATACATCCTGTGTGTGTGCAGAATTCTTAGTCCCTAACTGCGTCTCTTCCTCCTTTTCCTTTCCCTGGGAGCTGATTGGTTGGCCACCCAGTGGAAACCAATCCCTCCCCAGCTCGCCACACACCTTTAAATTTGTTTTCCTTTGGTGTAAGGAGAAGCCTAAAACAAACTTCAAGCAACTGAGCATCCACTCCCTTTTTTTTAATGAGGAAAGAGTTGCAACACTGTGACATTTGTGCATTCTACCCCTTTAAGCACAACGTCTGTCCCATTCCCTGATGGCAATCCACATTCCCCACTGATCACTTCTTGGGTTTACTTTTTTATTTCCTTTCTTTAAAATCAGGGCTCATGTTCATGGTGATTTAGAAATGGAGGTGGGCAGGGGTCATTTCGTAGAAAAAGAGCTGGAGGAACTCATTAGTATAACTCATTAGCATATGCCACACCCCTTGCCATCACTGGAAATGTGCCATTAGCATAACTGATTTGCATATACCACACACCCCCTGACATGACCTATCCTAACTGCTTTGGACCCAATCCTGGCCATTCAGGGCTGAAATTGGGCCCAAAATGGCAAAAAAGGGGCTGAAAATGGCCGAAAAGGGGACCAAAATGGTCAGGATCGGGCCGCTGCTGAACAAGAGAGTGATCCACCACCTGTCAGAGGCCCGATCCAGGCCATTTCGGTCCCAATCCAGGCCAAAATGGGCCCAAATGGCCGAGAGTCAGGTGGGCAGGGCCACCTGACATGTGACCTCTTTGGGGAACTGCATTCCTGCGCGTTCCCCCTCAAAATGAGCCCTGGAGTTGGGGGACTCGTCTCAAAGAGTCATCCTTCCCCATCCCAGAACACAGTCACGTGATGTGAGGAGGCCAATGAGAACACTGTTTTGTTTGGGCAACGGCATTGTAACATTTTGCTCTGGCAGGGAGGTGCTATTTTGCATCAAGCAGACAATTCAAACCATACCAAAGCAATTTGCTAGAAGCTAGTGGAACAAGTGCAAAAAGTACATTGTAGGTTTCCCTCCAGAACTCCACGGCCAACTGCCTCTTCAGATTTTTTTTAAAAGTGGTGGGCATGGAACTGCCCAGTCAGTGAATACAGGGTCAGGAAGAAGGGGGGGATGGTGGACACACTAGGCTTCAACATTGCAACATTAGGACGCATGAGCTGAATTTTTTTTTTAGAAGTGACGGCTCCAGTCCCCACAAAAGGCGGCTTCAAACAGACATATCTCATCTCATCTGGAATAACAGTGCAGACACTAAATCGCCTCGAGGCCATGCAGTGTAGAATGCCAGGAGCCCAAGCCGATTCAGTGCCGATTAGCACGAATACTCAGAGTGGAAATACAAGTGACAAAAGGCACAGGTTGGACACTTGTCAGCTTCCCTCAAATTTTGATGGGAAATGTAGGCAGCTTGGCGGAATGTTGGACAAGTGACAGTTGAAAAGTCCATTGGACAGCAGTCAGAGAGCCAAGCTGCGAGACCAGGATGCCTACATTTCCCATCAAAACTTGAGGGAAGCTGACAAGTGTCCAACCTGTGCCTTTTGTCTCTTGTAGTTCCGCTCTCAGAAACACCGGCTTAAAGTGTGCCATGCGGAATGGGCCTTAATATTCAGCGTATTAATGAAATTTTAAAGTATACATGCCTTAGTTTACTACAGGAAAAATTGTGAACATACCCGGGAGGGAGGGAAGGAGAACACAACAAAGTGCTGCATCCAAGATAACATGTGTATCATACTTCTTGCCATCTGAGAGGCAAGAAAAAAGTGAACGTTGAAAACACAGCACGCAACTTTGTAGTAAAGAAAAGGTAGCGTGCTATCTGATGAGAAACTCTCATATAGTCCTAATGTTAAAAGTATATTAGAAACTATTAAGTTAAACTTTATACCATTGAAAACATAAACAGTGTATTGTTGTACACATAATAGCATAACAACTGCGGCTAAATTAATAAAAAATAAACAATGAAAGTATGTTTGAAACTATTTTATCTATAAGCCTAGAGTATACGCAAGAATTATCAATCACCACTGGTAGAGAGCCTTCCATTCAAAATAAATAATGCTACACATTTTGAGTAGCACATTGTCTTTAAAATAATTTCACTCATTCCAAAAGACAGAAAATATATAGGAATTTTTTTCCTATAGGAATTTTCTAATATTTTCACTGGGAAATAAATTGGGGGGAAATTGCCAGAAACACATACACACACACACGGGTTTTCTTTTCTCCCCTCTGGACCATCACATCCTTACGAAGCGGCATCTTTTGAGAAACCTCCAAGCAAGATTAGAACCACTGCAAACTAGTACACCTCCTTACTTTCCTGCCGAAGTGGCTCTCATTTGATTTAGATTTAAATTCAGATGGTAATTCCTTGAAGGCAGGGACCTGCCTTTTAGATATTTGGATACATTAAGTGCCATGTGCCCCCCCCCCAAAGTGCTATATAAATTAAGTAATCTCCATTCCTTTTTACCTGAAGACAAGGCACTTCTGTCTTTGGAAGGAAAAAAAACTATCCCTTTGACTCCCAACTCATTCTGTACATTGGCAGAGCAAGAATTTTCAGTATAAAGAGGGAACGGGCTGCATTTTTGTAGGGAAGGTAGTTATTTAAATGTCCAACTGAGGAGATCCAGGTTCAGATCCATACTGGGCCATGCAGCTCGCTTACTCTCAGTTATCAGGCTCAATTCAAGGCCATGACTATCACAGTCAAAGCCCTTCACGGCCTTGGCCTGTCATATCTGTGTGACTGCCTTTCCTCCTATGTTCCATCACTGCAGCTTTGCTCCAGGGCACCTGCAGGAGACCCTGTTCGGAACAGCAAAGCTGCCGTGGAGGAGCACGGGGAAGGAGGCAGTGCCACAGGAATGCCATGAAGAGCTTTCTAAGTGATAACTTATACCTTGAACTGAGCATGGTAACTAATAGGTAGTGACTGCAGGATGGGAGTGATGTTCATGCTTCTGCTCACTCCTGATAACAGTCGGGCCACAGTGTTGTGCACTAATTGGAGTCTCCTAGTTAGTTTAGATGGGAGACCTACATATAGGGCATTACAATAGTCAAGTCTTGATGTTAACATAGCATGGATCCAGGTAGCCAAGTTGGCCATGTTGAGGTAAGAAGCCATTTTCTAGGCTAGGGAGAGGTTGTAGAAAACATTTTTGCAGGTGCCTTAACTTGTTTTTCTAGTAATTGTGCTGGATCCAGTATAATTCCTAGGCTCTTAACAGAGTCCGCAAGGGTCAGATGAAATCCATAGAAAGTGGGGAGTTCAATGTCCTTCACAATCTCTGCCATCCCAACAAGCATCACTTCCATCTTGTCTGGGTTTAGTTTTAATGTGTTTGTTTTCAGCCATTTCACCTGCATTTGTGGACTGAATATCCTAACTGTTGTTCATTATGGTGTTTATTCAGTGAATGTCCTAGCTGTTGCTTATATCTCATTTGCACTATATAATATGCCTTGGATCTCAGTGAGAAAGGCAGACTATAAATGAATACATGATGATGATGATGATGATGATGATGATGATGATGATGATGATGATGATGATGATGAAGTTTATATGATTACTTTGGGCCTCTCTCTCTTTTTCAACCTAGCCTACTTCACAGGATTATTGTGAGGATAAAATGGGGGACAGTGAGGATAAAATGGGGGAGCCGAGAAGCCAAAGCTAGTTAGAAGAGGAAAGAACCAAAGGGCTAAACCTGGAGTCACTGGTGGATTGGGCAGAACGAACCAAGGCTGAGATAGATATATAAAGGATGACACAGAAAATCACTGATGCTTGATTTTATTCAATGCCTAATCCAGGTCTGGAGACATTAGATTCAACACCCGCTTCCCAGCACTGCATACCAGCTAATTCTCTGTTCTACACTTGTGCTCATCTCACTGTTATCTTGCTTGCATTTCAATGCTGAACAGCATCAGCCAATGTCCCTAGGGCTCCTAATTCAGTAAGTATAACAATTATGGTACAATTTATGCACACACACATGCTGTAACAGCTACTTCAACACATAAGCCATCCAAAAACTCTTAAGAGGAAAAAATGGTGTGTTGGTGAGGTTCTGAGAAAAGGTCCATTAGTGTCCAAAAGGAACGATGAAGTAACAAAATTGCATAAACAATTACAGAGAGCAGAGTCCTTAGAATGTATACTCAGAAGTACCAGTGAATTCAAAAGGCTTACTCCCTAGTACGTGTGTTTAGCATCACAGTCTTGGAAAGAAAATGGACAGTTTTATCTTCTGATGTATTTCAAAGGAGTAGGAACAGAGGCAATGGAAACAACCGATGTCAAACTTTTTTTTAAAAGGTGATTAAATTCAAGTGTATCTATTCTTGTTGCTACTATGTATCATGAAGCTGAGGCCACACAGAAGGTACATAACCAACTGGCAATTTTATTATAACCATAAAGATACATTTTTTCACGTTACTTGGTTCCTATTGTTATGATGCTCTTATTGTATATCTTTAATTGTATATCTTTGATGTAAGCCGCCCTGAGCCCCCTTGCGGGAAGGGTGGGGTATTAGCTGAATGAATGAATGAATGAATGAATGAATGAATGAATGAATGAATGAATGAATGAATGAACGAACTGAAGCAAGGACCATACTGGAACTTGGGGCTTCCAGATCCCCAAGGGTCCCAACCAGGAAGCAAAGATATGGTGGTTGGCTATGGGGTACTTGCGCTCACACATGCCCCCATACTCCAGCACAATGGGGAAGGTACCAGGGGGGATCATTAAAATCATCCTCAAACACTCAGTTTGAGGTTGATTTTTAAGGAACCCCCCAATCCCCATTGAGCTGGAAAATGCCATAATTGTGTATGTCTCCCCCCAATGTGCCTCCCCCTGCTACCAGGTGAGTGGAGGAAGGCATGAAGGTGCTGGAGGCAAGGGGCAGCATTTTTCCTAGTTCCTAGTTCGGCCAGCAGCGAGGAGGAGGATTGCCAGGCAGCTCCATTGAACAGCTGTGGCAACAGGACTGAGACTCATAGATGGTCTCAGTATGAGTCTATGATTAAGCTTGCTATATTATCTCACAAAGTTGTATGTCTATTCCCAACATATTAATATTAAGCTTAGGGTTGCCAGCTGGTATTTGATACCCAGTAGAGATGGGGGGGGCAGGGACATGGAGGTAACTACAGCATCGATTGCAGGGAGTTATTTCTGAAGCAAACCTCAAAGTGATGTGCTCTGGTTACCACAGAATTTCTGTTGAATCCTAGAATGGCATGGTGTCACTTCTGGGTTCACCCTGGAAATGATGTCAAGCCATAATAACAACAACAACTATGCTTATCAACTGCTCTTCTAGACAGATTAGTGCCCTACTCAGAGTGGTGAACCAAGTCAGTGTTATTATTTCCACAACGCAGCTGGGGAGCTTGGGCTGAGAGGAGTGGCTTACCCAAGGCCACCTGCTGAGCTCATGGCAGTAGCGGGATTCGAACCAGCAGAGTGCTGATTCACAGCCAAACCACTTTAACCACTGTGCTACACCAGCTCCGTGACAGCCGTTTTGTCTTTATTTTTACCCACTCCAGCCTACTGAGCAACAGCAGGGGTTGGGTGCTGCTAGAGGAAGCAGGAAACCTGGCAACCCTACTTACTAACAAAATGTCTACCATCATGCCGTGCAGTGTGTGGGGATGCGGGGGTGCAAGAATATGATTCTGTGTGCCCTATGTACACTGTGTGTCATTCCTAACAGTAGAAAGTGGGTTACCCACTTTCAGAGGTGGAGAGACAGTTTTATCTCCTAGATCTAGTGACTGTTTTTCACTCTGTTGCAACTCTTCAAATCAGGGAGAAAAGGAAGGTCTTCTTTGGTACACCATTACGGCAAGGGTTAGTCCTTCCCCCAGTGTCTGGTGTACCAAGTATTTGCCAGTGAGGGCCACTGTGTTGCTTGTAACAACTCCATTCCTTGATCCAAGCCAGTATTTCAGATTGCCCAGTGTTAACCACAAGCCAATCCACCCCAGAACTTACAGTGAGCTCAAAAGATCGAACTTCTCTATCTAAGCTCCTCTCTACCAGGGAACTGACACTTGAAAGATCCATGACTGAATTCACATCAAACTTCTCTGCCTTGACTCCTCCCTCCCCATAAAATTCCCCATAAGAATTTTCAATGTTTTTCCGTTCACCTATCTGAAGAAGTGAGCTGTGACTCATGAAAAATCATATTGAAAAATGCTGTTAAGGTGCCGCTGGCCTTTTTATTTTGCTATGATAGACTAACACAGGTACTGCTTTGCAATTTTCTAAAAGACTAAAGGAAATCTTAGTTCAGCTGCAGCTGTAATTCTGCCCAGAAGGAACTTCATTATTAAACTCTGCATCTGTTTAAGCCTGTGCTGCCAACTCATTCTCATCGGTTTTTGTTCTTCTTGATTTAACACTCACATTCTGCCTCCAATTTACATGCAGGACCCCTCCGATACGATCCTGCCTGACTGAAATTTCTTAAAATGATACTACAGCGTGACTCTCAGAAGTGGCAGTTTTGGAAACTGGTTTTTGCAAGCATCAATGCCGTTCAACCCAATCTTCTACATACGAGCTGTAGGGAAGCAAAGTTAATGCTCTTCCAATCCAATCCTGTAACATCAAAACAGAATGCATACTCAAAGCCTACACACATGTAGCCCTGAAAAGTGCAATCAAGATACAGATGATGGGGAGGAGGAGCAGACACACGAGTGCAATGCTCCTGCCTATGTTGTGATTTAAAATATTTACTTTGAGAACTGAACTTGATAAGCACAGCTGGGCTGAAGCCTTTGGGGAGAAATTTATAGTCTTGCTTGGAAGGATATCCTTTGAATATTCAAAAAAGGAGAACAAATTCCCATGAGGAAGAAGAAATACCAGAGAGTCCACTGCTCTCTGACCAAATCAGCCAAGCAACTTCATCTGGATGATCTTATCTCATGGACAGAGGCAGTAATAAGTTACAGAAGGGCAATCTAGGAACGGAACAGACCCTAGTGTCTGAGCCAAGGAACAGTGTATTCTTTTAGGCATTAAGTGCCAAGGGTCCAATCTCACTCCTCCTACTGCCTTGAGTTTAGAAAGAATTATCTAGTCCAAGCAACTATTTCCATCATAAACCCAATAAAAAAACCCACCGACATTGTCCAGTCGTTTCAGACTATTAAAGACATCTCATTTGTTTTATAGATGTTGCTTTGAAATGTTGAATAAAAATCAATCTACCATTTGTTATAACAAGGACATTTAAGGAAATATAAAAGGACTAGCAACAAAGCCTGTTGTGGGGAAAAATACAACGGGCTCTAGAAAGGGAAGGGCAGGCAGGCAGGCATTTGCTCCTCCTCCGTCACTGATTCCAGCTTGTGAAGGAGGGGGGTGGGCATTGTCATCTGCTCCATGCCTGATCTGCCTGATCTTGGCCATGTGAAGGGGTGGTGGTCTTTGCTACCTGCTCCATGCATGATACATGCCAGGTAAGGGGGGGGGGATTGCCTCCAGTTCTGCGCCTGACTACAGCTGGGTGAAGGGGGGCAGGCATTGCCGCCTGCTCAGAGACTGATCCCCGCTGGGTGAAGATGAGTGGCGGGCTTTACTAACTGCTCTGCTCCTGATCCCAGCTGGGTGAAGGGGGTGCGGGCATTGCCACCTGCTCTGACCTGATTCCAGCAGGTTGAGGGGGGGCAGGCATTGCTGCATGCTTGGCTCCTGACTCCAGCAGGGTGAAGACAGGGTGGGCATTGCCGCCAGCTCAGTGGCTTATTTCGGTAGATTGAAGAGGGTGGGCATTGCCACCTGCTCTGTTCTTTATCCCAGCTGGGTGAAGGTGCAAGGTGGGCGTTGCCACCTGCTTCTGATCCCAAATGGGTGATGGCGGAGGGTGGGCATTGCCACTTGCTCCACCACTAATACCAGCTGTGTTAAGGCAGGGGAGGGCATGGCCACCTGCTCCACTCCTAATACCAGCTGGATAAGATGGGGGATAGGCATTGCTACCTTCTCCACTCCTAATACCAGCTAGGTTAAGGCAGGGGGTGGGCATTGCCACCTGCTCTGCTCCTAATACCAGCTGGGTTAAGACGGTGAGTGGGCATTGCCATCTGCTCCGCTCCTATTACCAGCTGAGTTAAGGTGGAGGGGTGGGCATTGCCACCTGGTCCGCTCCTAATACCAGCAGGGTCAAGGTGGGGGTGGGGATTGCCACCTTCTCTGCCACTAATACCTGCTGGGTTAAGGCGGGGGAGGGCATTGCCCCCTGCTCCATTCCTAATACCAGCTGGGTTAAGGTGGAGGATGGGCATTGCCATCTGCTCCACTCCTACCAGCTGGGTGTTAATTATAGTATCTTAGTCTGTTATTTATAGCAGCAAGTGCTGTTGTTGGGTGGGGTGAAAGCAGGAGGCAGGCATTGCTCCCATCCTGCTCCTGGTCTGGGCTTCCCACCATGGCACATTTTCTAGAGGGACATGGTACCTTGCCTAGGTTTCCCTCCATCACAGCGCCCTCTGGTAGTGCACCAGGGTATAAAGTGAGTTGTCTGAAATACGCTTACTCAGTTATATAGTTAAGATGTGATGTTTGTTTTTTACTACAGCACATCACTTGTTTTCTCTTTCCCCTCTTAGCATCACTAGGCACCAAAGCCCAAATAAAAGATACGTTTCAAAGAGTATTCATTTTGACTCACTGCTACTGGTTCAAGTCCAGTCTCTCACATACAGCCCTGATGCCGCTTTCCTTTCTTGGTTATAGCAAGAGCACCTAAGTTGGCATTCCTTTTAAGAACAGAATTCATATTCACAAAAGAAGCTGGAGACAGCAGCATGCGTTGCTTGGAGGAGCTAAGAATAGCCCAGCGTTTAACTGGAAACTCTCCTAAAATCAGGCTTATGTTTTGATTTCTTTAATTTCTTCTTTGCATTTTAACATTTCAACTCCAAGAGGCTTAACCCCTTAGCGCAAAGCATGCATGCATCACTATTAAGGGTTGTTACAAATAAAAATGTAGAGGAAGATTTCTGGGAATTTTTCACTGTTAAAAATAAGGAATAAAAGTAGGTGTGGGTAAATTGAATTGTACAGTTTCAAGGAGATTGCCTCCTTAGTCTCAGAAGCTGCCAGGGAACTTTAGGGGTTAGAGTTCGGACGAGGACAGGGAAAACCTGTCATGAAGCTCCCAGGGTAACTACGGGCAGGTCATTTCAGGAAAATTTCAAACTGCACAGCCGTAGGGGACTAGAATTTGTCCACATAGTGTACACCTGCACATTTTTCTTGTGTGCGCATTGGTGCCCTCATCATAGCATGGACAGCTTCATGTGACTTGCCAGAAAGGGGAGTTCCCATTTTCTGAAATGATTTTCTTTGTCATTGAAAAACTGGTGAGCACTCGGTGTGGGGTAACTGGGGGAGAATGGAGAAGAAATGGGAATGCCTGATCAGGTCCCGTCATTCTAGAAAAGCCATGACTATCTGCTGTATTTTTGACATTATCTGTTATGTTTTACATCAGCGTCACACAACGTAACTTTTGCCTGACTTTAATTTTTTAACTGCACAAACCATTCTTTAGGGACTGCGTGCTTGTTTTGTCTGGTTACACTTTTTTTAAAAAAGCCTCAAATCTCGCTCAAATGACCTACCTCTCATGGTTATTGTGAAGAGGGAATGGGGAAGGGGGGAAATATGTAGTGTTAGAGGGATAAAAAAGTATGGAAAGATCAGGTAGCAAATCTTTCGAACCTTGAAACTGTTGTACTGTCAGGGCTCAGGGTGGGATATGAATGACTCTGGTAGTAAATTGATTACATACCTACCTTGCTCTTCTGGAAGGGAACTTGTGGCAGAATGAGACACATTTCCCCCATTTTATCCTCTCCATGATCCTTTGACGCAGGCAGAACCTCAGTTACTGCATCCAGGACACCCAGCAAACTTTACAGCTGAGCAAGGATTTGGACCGAGAGCTCTAAGTTCCAAGTTAAATGCTCTATCCCCTACATCAGACAAGCATTTTGAACACCTGAAATGTGCGATATAAACAGAGATTTTATTGCAATTCATACTCTCCCTTGCTGAAGTATAGCACGGCGTAATCCCTCTAATTTTATTTTATTCACTTAATTTACATCCCGTCTTTCACCCCAGTGGGAACCCAAAAGAGCCTACATTGTTCTCCTCCATTTTACCTGCACGACAACCTTGCAAGACAGGTTAGGCTGAGAATGTGTGACTGGCCCGAGGTCACCCAGCAAGCTTCCATGGCAGAGCAGGGATTTGAACCCAAACCTTAGTATGTCATTCTAACCACTACACCACTCCGGCTCTCTGAAACCTGTGTTCATAAATGCAGCTTTCATTGCAGTTGGGCCCATTCTCAACTGCAGAGACGCTACCCAGCTGCACACAAACAGGAACTGTCATGCTTCCCCTACGTGTGCAGTTGGCAGGTTGTCTGAAGAAGCGCCTCTGTATCGTGAACTGTTCCAGCGCTCTGAACAGGATGCAGACACGGCCCATGCCAATCAATCATTGCATCAATATCCTACCCCACTCTGCTTCCGCTTGCTGTGCGGGGAAACTAAGAATATAAGACGAGCCTGCTAGGTCAAACCAGTTGACCATCTAATCCAGCATCCTATTTCACACAACAGTCACTCTGGAGGGCCAACAACAGGGCATCGTGGTTAGGGACCTTCCCTGATTCTGCCTCCCAGCACTGGTATTCAGAGGCTTACTGAGCTAGAATTTTCTGGACAGAGCAGGCAGAAACAGGACGGTGGGGAGAAAGGACTAGAAGAAGACTAAGGCGAAGTTTCTTGTCGCCCTATGCCTTGGAATTGTTAAAAGAGATTAGTACCACCTCTGAATGAGGACCTTTGCAAGCCTACCTAATGCAAGGATACCTTATAAAATGCAAGTGTCTCTCTACCTGTGATCAGGGAATCCCATATCAGCATCTGTTCCTTTCCGGCCACCCAAACAGACATTCAGCAACCTGTGCATTTGTGAACGATATGCACAGTTCAGACTGTGATCCAGCCTGTATCTTCTTGGCTGTATCACTTTAAGACTGCAAGCTGAAGTTCACATGCTGGAGCCGTTTTCCAAACACAAATATCATAGCTTGTAAATTCCTACCTGTAGTCTAAGGTAGAACAGCCTTGACACAAACTTCTTGCCTCAGTGAAAACTAGGCCAGTCAGACACTGACAGTTATCCTTTCTATAAAGATATCTGGAGATTTCTCAAGATTAAATAAATCAATCTTTTAAAAAAAAAAAACTTTTACTGCACATATGCTGTCAAGTCACCACGGACCATCGTCAGGCAGGTACTCATTTTAAGCAACACTTTTTCGATTCAGTTCTACTGGAGCTGCAAGAGTCGATCCCCGGCATTGTCCCCTGCTTCCCAGTTCCCCGACAGCAGGTCATTACAGGGCAGCTTTACAGGTTGGATTGGAGGAAACAAATTCAGAATTTCCTGGGGTCCTCAGAACAATCTGTTTATGCACAAAAGCTCAGGCAGAACAGGGAACAAGCAAGCACATGAACAGTCAAGCCTCAAAACTGCCACGGTACCAGTGCTGCAGCCACCTCCCTAGGACTGGTTCATGAGCCAACTCCAGAAATTTCTTTCTCTAGCCAAATCCAAACTCCATAAAGGGTTGTTGTAGCCCTACCCAGGCACATTCACTGAGACTCAAACATTAATAGTACTGTTACAGCCTTGAAGGGGAGGCTGGTATTATTAACCCCAGACTGCAGACAGGGGCTGTCAGGTTACAGCAGCTTATCAGTCCTCAGTTTGGGGCTGAGAAGTATCTGTAGCAGGAATCCCCCAGCTCTCAGCCACACTCTCTTGTGGGAACAAGTGCCAGACTCTACGAAACTTTAGACTTCTAATCGTGGTAAAATCTCCAGGAGACACAGAAGGAGAGAAGCAGAGAGCAAGAGAGAGAATATACCCGTTGCATTTAATTTTTATTTGGTTTATTTACTCTTCTCTTCTTCCAAGGTGCTCAGGGCAGTATTTGTGGCTCAGCATTTATTTATTTACTTCATTTCTACCCTGCCTTGCTCCCCTCCCCCTGCAATGGGAACCCAAATCAGCTTACTTCATTCTCCTGTCTTTCTCTTTATCCTCACAACCACCCTGTGAGGCAGGTTAAACTGAGGGTATGATTGGCCCAAGGTCCCGCAAACCTCCATGGCAGAGTGGGGATTCCAACTTGGGTCTCCCAGATTTTTGCCTATTCAAATTAAAGCCTTAAAATCTTCAGTTGAAGGATCTCAAGTAGCAAGTGCTGAGAAAAAACATATTTTGCCCAAGACTTTGAGAAAACTGCTGCCAGTGATGGCAGATGATTAGATGAACTACTGGTCTAACTTAGTATGAAGTAGATCAAGATGGGTAGCCGTGTTAGGCTGTCTGTGGCAGTGGAAAAGAACAAGAGTCCAGTAGCACCTATAAGACTAACAAAATTTGTGGCAGGGTATGAGCTTTTGTGAGTCAGTATAAAGTAGCCACATAGATTCAACAACCCTGTAAAATAGATTAGACTGAGAGACGGTGCACCACACAAGACCATGAAGTGCCTAAGCAGGGATTTGAACCTTCAGTCCTAGACTGACATGCTAACTACTACGCCACACTGGCTGTCATTAAAAATGCCATGCCTGCAACACTGTGTTTTCATATAGCCTCTGGCTGCCATAAAATGGATTATGATCTCAGCTTTGGATCTCTAGGTACCGATACACTGCAAATGAAAATATAGAGTCTCCTCTGAAATTCTTCATTCCTTGTAAACAAGATGCCATGTGTCGGTGGATTTTTCAGGATACATGAGCCAGCTCGGATTGCACCCAAGTATTTTTAGCTTGCCAAACATGCACATTGGAACAGTTTATGCCAATATCCTAATACCTCAAAAGCCCGATTTGCACCACACATTCAAACAATGGGACAGTCAGAGGGTACACTGGCAATCTAAGTGACAGGGAGGTGAACACCAGAAGCTGCCAAGGTCAATATCGCTTCCTCTGATTGGCAGAGCCTCTCCAGGTTTCAGGTGGAGGTCTTTTGCATCACCTATTACCTGGACCTCTTAGGTAAACCTCTGTTTAAACTCCAGCTTGGAGGATAGAATTCCTCTAATAAGTCCCAACGCAGAATGGAAATGTAAAAAATGTACCTGACTCAAATCAGTGATAAGGAACCAGTAGATGAGAGATAGAAACAACAGATCATATTCTACTCCACTGCCCTCTCCACCAACCAGGGCCAGAGTGCCCATTGAGGCTGGGCTGGCAGCTGCCTTGAGCACTAAGGCACCGAGGGGGCACCGGGGATGGGGGTGCGCACCACGGAGCTCAATTGCCCAATGCTGCTGTGCCCAGCCAGAAGCTCTGTGCTGCTGCCGCCACCGCCACCGCCGGCACACAGCTGCGGGCTTGGCATGGCAGGCAGCCGGGGCAGCGAGCAGAGCAACTGAGCCGGAGGGAGGACGCATGCGCGCAACCCCGGCGGCCTGCCATGCCTGGCCCACAGCTGTGCCTGGCCAGGAGCGTGTGCTGGCGGCGGCAGCGTGAGGCAGTTGAACAGGCAGCCTCCCAGCCCTCCCGCTCAGTTGCTCTGTGCTGCCGCCGCCACCACCAGCACACAGCTGCAGGCCAGGTGCAGCAGGCGGCCAGGGCAGCTTGGGGCAACTGAACGGGAGGGCTGGGAGGCCACCCATGCGCCGCCCTGCCCTGCGCGATGACATCACATGCAGTGACGTCATCACGCAGTCCAGGTGCACGTGTGCACCAACGCCCCTGAAGCTGCCTCAGGCACCAGAAATGCTGGCGCCGGCCCTGCCACCAACTGATTAGTTTGAAGTACATATCCTCCCTACTTGAAAGATTTCCAGGCCACTCAAACATGTAAAAATGTTACTTACAGGTGAAAATGAGCATATAATAGTATCAATCGCAAAATTTTGTGCAGCTATTGTAAATCTTGGCAAAATACCTAAGACAATAATGAATAGTAGTAAATTTACATCAAACTACTATTACTTGAGGGGATACAAATTAGCGGGCATAATTTTAAAACGATTCTTTTGCTATATTATCACACTAATCTTTTAAAATCATTTATATATAAATACTCTTTTTTTAGTTTTTAACCTATATTGGTAGTAGATTTTAAACTGAATGTTGAGAAGCACAATTCTTTGCTTTGTGTTATGCTGGTCTAAAGACCCTAATAAAATTCTAATTCTGACGGCGACAGCACGGGTGGCTGAATGGAGGGCAGGACGGCCGCTGCGCCATTCGCCTGCCCTGCTGACCAGGCAGCTGGCAGCAGTGCAGGGTGCCCCCTGGAAGCATGCCGCCTGCACTTCCTACAGCTGGAGGGAAGGGAGCATGCAGCAAGCCAGCCGCTCCATCACCGGGGAAGGGGAATGGTGCAGGCGACCTTCCAGCCCTCCACTCAGCCACCCAGATGGCTGCCGCCAGCTCCATGGCGCACCATGTTCCGGGGCGGCCAGCTTGTCGTGTGCTCCCTTCCCTCTAGTGGCAGTGGGGCGGCATGCTTTTCCTGGGGGCCCCCCATGTGATGATGTCACAAAAGTGATGTCATCACGCAGTGCTGGGAGCGTGTGTGCGCAATGTGTGCACGTGGGGGAACACAGGGCTTGGGTTGACCCGGGCGCGGGCAACCCTAGATCCGGCCCTGTTGCTCAGTGCTGGGATGTCTGGTTTCATGGACTGACGGACCGATGGACCAGCCCAAAAGTCATTGCGTTCATTAAAAACATGCGCCCCATGACCCCCTGTTTGCAAACGCTGAACCTGGACAGTCCATGTCAAATTTTGGTACATTTTTCGATCTATGCCCAGCTCTATTTATGAGATTTTTACCTCGCCTTTCCACCATGGCCACCAAGGCAGCTAACAAAATTAAAATCTCACCTTAAAAACCATTAAAATCAGCTCACATAAACTTAATTAAAACAATTTAAAACCAGAGCTTAAAATTAATACAAGAAAATAAAAACAAAACACTGAGGAGGGAGGAGGGATCATTGACGGAATGCCAAAAGAAACCCCCCAAAAAAGTCTTTACCCGCTGGCTGAATCTTATTTTGTCAGCCACCTCAAGCAATTTCTATGGAGGTAGCATAAACAGTTTCTAAATAATAAAATAAGTAGATGCAAGATTTGAGCTTGGAGAGGATGAGAATGAGTGCACTTGTATTCAATCCCTGGAAAGGGGAATGGAAAGGCTAAAAGCTTGCTACCAAGATAACTTCTTAAGTCATTTCAGAAACAGACTAGAAGTCCCAACTCATGAGACTGTATGTATGGAAGGGGAAGGGAAAATAATTTTCTACTGGACCCTGGGGAATTATGGTTGGGTCCTGAGTAGATGGAAGGGGAGGAAACGATAACAGACACTGACGGGGGACAGTAGGAATTTCTAAACGAAGATTCTCAGCCTCCTCGAAAGGAGTAATAACAGGCGTAAAATTGGTTTAGCTTTGTAGTGTTCTTGAGTTTGCAGTTGATGGTAATATCCTCACCTGACTGGGAGTGCAGAAAAGGTGCTTTTGGTTCACCATCAGCTGACTCAGCATTGGGTTTCGAGGTCAGCCCAGGCAGCGGCTGAGAAATTCCTAGCCCCTTTCCCCTCTCAGAGCTAAAGTTGCCAGGGTTCCCTGAGGAGAGGGAATGAATACTAAACTCAGCTTAAGGCTGTAGTACAGATATGCCTATCACAACTAGCCATGCAAGAGAACCAACGGCAACAAAGCCCCTCAAATCCAGAGTCGCTGTTCCAACCACCATTAGTCTGGTCCACTGTGAAATCCAACCTTCAAGCCTCCTATAACATTTTTAATCTCCCTGCACGGTATACTTAGTCTTCAAATTATCTGAAGATTCATAAAATAAAGGGGGAAAGGCCCTTGCAGTCCAGCAGCAGCCAAATTGCAAGGCAGACAGCGGTTCCGTCATCTGTGGCGCAGTATGTAGGGCAATGGGCTTCCCTCCAGAATCCCAGGGCTTGCCATCCTCTGCCAGCCAGTTGGCTCCAGATTCCCATCCGCGGAGGGCAGCAAACATGTGTCTAGTCGGTTCCAAAGAGTGAATTTCCAGAAAATTGTTCCAACCCTGCCAGCTTTCCATGTACTCTACTAGCATTTTTTTTTCATTCAACAAGGGCTTACACAAACCAAAAGTGTGCGGGGTTTAGACTTTAAGCTCAAGAAGTCCCATCATCATCCAGTTGTGAATGGATATACGAAGCTGCCTGACAGTGAATTAGACACAGCCCCCCTGATGCAATACTCAAGGCATCAAGCAGAGGTATTTCCCAGCTCTGCTAGTGGTGATGTCAGTGGTATAGAGTTCTCAATACTGCCTAGGAAATGTCAGAAGATTCGGGGGGCAGTGCCTGGGGAGGGTGGAGTTTGGAGAGGATGTGATGTCACTTCTAGGCGACCCTCTACAAATCTCCCCTCATCTCTATGGGAAATTCCTATAGTGTCATTACGGAGGTCATTTTTTTGTCCTGCCCCTCAGTTTCTCAATGGCAGGAGATTGGGGCTATGGCAGAGAAAACTCTGCCGGCCTCACAACTGGTAAACCTACAGGGATGGATTGTGGGACATTCTGCGTGCAAAGCGTGTGCTCTGTTACTAGGTGAGACCAATCAAGCCTCATGGTTTATCTTCCATATGTCCTCCCTGAGATCGGCTCAAATATCTCAGGGCAATCAATGTTAAATTTGTGAATGTCCCCCCACTGCCCCATGAAGAAATCTCCATCTCAAATAAAGATCATCTCATCTCTTAAAGCATGACTGGGAAATTACATGTGAAATGAAATAAAGGAACATCTGAGTAAAAAACCAGCCCCCATCCCCAAAAGGAACTTTGCAAATTACTCAAGATATTTGAAGTGGTGTTTACGTAACTTGGAGTACTGTCTCAATAACCTGTTTAAACTGACAACTCTCTCATTATCCAATGACAAACCAATGAAGTTTCTAGTACTTGGTCTTAAGGACAAGTAGACATCACAAGAACATTAGAAGAACTTCGCTGGATTAGACCAGTGGTCCATCTAGTCCAGTATCCTATCTCATACAGCGACCAACCAGTTGTAATGGAGGGCAGGCAACAGCATGCAAGATGAGTCCTTCCCCTGATGTCGCCTCCTGGCACTGATAATCCGACATTCGCTGCCTCTGAATGTGGAGGCTCCCTTTAGGCACCATGGCTAGTAGCCACTGATGGACCTTTCCTCCATGAATGTGTTTAACCTAAAGACATTAATCGACTGCCAATCTCCCATCTCTTTCCTCCTCCTTCTGTAATGCTTAGCTCTGCGCTGTGCATGGCATCACATCATTGTGTTGCACGTTCCCTTCCACCTGCAGTCAAGGAGGGCAGGGCAACACACCACTTTAGCAGCAAGCAGAATTCAGCATAAGAAGCTTTCCCCATCACTCACTGCTGTACTAGGGGAAAGCTTCACCTGTTGAATGTATGTCTGCTGAACAGCTGTTAAGCCTTGAGCAGTCCTGGGTGAGGGAGGGGAACGGCAACTCACATTTCAGTATATATTTATCTCAAGCTACTGCAGTTAAAAAAACTCGTGACAGGCTGGGGAAACAACCATCTGCCACTGATGAATTAGTGCCCAGCACCTGCAATGATCACAAAGACCAAGCATGCGCATGTGTATCTCTATGCCCAGGGCTTTTTTCTGGGAAAAGAGGTGGTGGAACTCAGTGGGTTGCTCTCGGAGAAAATGGTCACATGGCTGGTGGCCCCGCCCCCTGATCTCCAGACAGAGGGGAGTTTAGATTGCCCTCCGCGCTGCAGCGCAGACGGCAATCTAAACTCCCCTCTGTCTGGAGATCAGGGGGCGGGGCCACCAGCCATGTGACCATTTTCAAGAGGTTCCGGAACTCCGTTCCACCACATTCCTGCTGAAAAAAAGCCCTGTCTATGCCCATCATTTATTTAACTAAACTGCTTCCAAACAGGCTCCAATGGCCAACAATTTCATAACGAGACAATTGTGTTTTCTCTATAGCTTTTGACGCACAGAGGAATATTTCTTCAATGATCATTGATGGCTGGTGCTACCAAGTTCACACACCTCTCATGCTCAGGCGGCAGCCAGACAATTAGCTGGGGTTTCCAACGGGCCTGAGGAACGAGACCAAAGCTTGACAGTTCTGCCTCTGACTGGAAACCTTTCACAGAAATGAAAGTTGTTTTGTAGACCATCAGTGTATCTCGGTACATGCCTAATATTCATTGCTCAAGATGAAGACTTCTAAAAAGAAAACGAATTTCATAAATATAGAGGAGTTAGCTGTGTTAGTCTGTAGTTGCAAAATAGTAAAGACTCCAGTAGCACCTTTAAGACTAACCAACTTTATTGTAGCATAAGCTTTCGAGAACTACAGCGCTGTTAGTCAGATGCTGATGAAGAGAGCTGTAGTTGTGAAAGCTTACGCTACGATAAAGTTGGTTAGTCTTAAAGGTGCTACTGGAGTCTTTACTAAATTTCATAAAAACACCTTAAGTGTTCCACAGCCAGACTGGTCTTCACTGGGAACCAGAAGCAAAAAAATGGGCCAAAATTCATGACTGGCTGATGGAAGTAAAAGAGACCTATACCTCGTGAAACCAACAGTCTGCCAACAAAATAGAGATGTTTCCAGATTAGACTCATTATGATATGATCCCTCTTAGTCTGCTCAACATCAAGCGGCTTGCCGCCCACCCCCTATGTATATAGAAGGATTGTGCAATAAGGATGCCAAGTTCTTTTTATTATTCAAGTGTTTTAAATTTTATGCTGCCTGTTTTATATTTCTTCTGTGATCCGCTCTGAGCCTGGATTCAGGGACAGTGGAATACAAATGTAAATAAATAAATAAATGTCGACTCGATGGTTGTATAGAGAATGGAACATGCAGCAAAATGTGAAAGTTCTTAATTTCACAGGGTTTTTATGGTTTGGGTAGACCTGTTTGCTCAGTACTTATTATGTGTTCTCTTTTTTATTATGTATATCTTTTTATTGTATCGAATAAATACTAATTTTTAAAAAAATCTTAAGTGTCCAGTTCTCTTTTTTTTTTTTTACTAAACTTGGTAACAACTGTTTGCAGAACTGTGTATTAAAAAAATACTGTTCAACTGACTGAGAACCAGTTTAGTGTATTGGTTAAGAGGGTGGGACTCTAATCTGGAGATCCGGGTTTGATTCCCCACTCCTCCACTTGTAGCCAGCTGGGTGACCTTGGGACAGTCACAGCGTCTAGGAGCTCTCTCAGCCCCACCCACCTCACAGGGCAATTGTTGTTGTGGGGATAATGATAACATACTTTGTAAACCGCTCTGAGTGAATGTTAAGTCATCCGGAATGGCGGTATATAAATTAAATGTGGTTGTTGTTGTTATAAAATGCAGGAGAGGAGCTGCAACGTGGTGCTACAGTCTACCTGTTCCCCAGGTTGCTTCTTACTTATGGTGACAAAAATCAGACAGGTGCTTGGGTCTTCTTCATAATTACAAGTCTAGAAGATCTCCACATTGGTGCTTTATTCCTATAAGGATTTTCCAGCACCAGCTATTCATAACTTCAAGTTCCCACAACATACATTCGTTGGGGAAGAGGAGGGTGGCACCTGCAGGCAAGTTGCAAGGAAAGCACATGGTGCATAGTTCATTGGAAACACCCTTGCAAGGATGTTCATATAACTGTTTAGGGGCCGTTCAATTTGTCTGGATGTAAAACAGGGAAACTGAACCATTCCATACTCCTATACCAAAACCACCCCTGCTAAACCTCACACTGGGCACACCTGATGCTCGAGTCCACACAGGATCTGTGCCAATCCTCCTGTCTATGGTGGCATCACATCACTCACCAACAGCTGTGCCCTTGTTCAGTGCTACAGTGGCAGGGACTGGGATGGGTCTCCTCTGCTCAAACAAAAGTTAAAAACTCTCTGCCAAATAATTCAAATTCTGCAGTGAGAAAAGCTGAATTCTGCAGCTGAATTCTGCGAATTAAGTACATCCACATAGTACAAAATTTATTTTGATTCCCCAAGAAATTGTGTGGTGGGCTAGGAGCCATGCCGGGCGTTTAAACACTGCCCAAACCACCCTTCTGGAATTTCAGCAAGAATTGTCCACACATTTTCAGGCACATCCTTGCAGCCGTCAGAGCTACACAGTTGTTATCTCTCTTCAATGATAGCAGAGAGACTGGTGAAGCTGAATTCTGGGCTCCATCCACACCACATGCAAGCATTTAGAAGTTCTCTGGAAGCACAGCCTACACACATGCCCTTGAGCTGGGAAAAGCTGTGGTCTGGCTATTTTCCTACAAGCAGGTGCTACCTTGCACATGGGCGAAATCAACAGTCTCTGTGGTGGCCCCTACCCTGTGGAATGACTTGCCTAAGGAGGTCAGGAGAGCCCCCACTGTCCTAGCTTTCCACAAATAACGCAAAACCGAATTATTCAAAAAGACTTTTGTATTGTAGGGAGGGAATCTCAGATGCTTCGCTAATGGGTTAGGAACCATAGACTTCACCACTACGTTGCCTTACATACTATCTGTTGCTTTAAATATGTGCTCCTATGAACTACTTGTGCTTCATGGTGTCCAATAGCCCTAGAATTGCTTATGTTCTGTTCCAGCATTTCTTCAACTCTGTATTGGATTCTTGCTAATGCTATGCCTTTGTAAACTTTTGTTTATTTACCCTATGGCTTTGTTTATGGAAATGTCCTTGATATTGACTGTACTAATCAAGCAAACAAGCAAACAAATGCTAACTGGATTACTATCTGTTAAAATGTTGACCAATGTGCTATTTCTCAAGCAGTTGCTAAAAAAGATGGTCTATTGCACTACCCCCCCCCCCAAAAAACCTCCAACCTAAGTATGCAACACGTTCCTGCATTAAAAAAAATAGCAATGAACTTTGCTTCAGCACTGTGTTATTTTATTTAGGATTAGGGTTCCCATTCCCCCAGAGGTTTACGGGACCCTCTGCTCCCACACTTCACCCCCCACCTCTCATCTGGCCAGTAGGGGGGAAGGGAATGGGTCCCCTGGAGCAAGCTCCTGCGTTCTCCAGACTTCTTCTGTGTCACACGAGGAATGATGTCACTTTCGGTGCAATGTGGAAGTGCAGGGTCACTCCAAGGGCGGATTTGGTAAAAACTGGCCCCCAACAGTAGAGTGGAAATGATTTTCATTAAATTGGCCCCTGGTGTCACCCGTCACTTCTGCACTTCTGACATCATTCCTGGTGTGACATGGAAGTGTTCCTCTGTGTGTGTGTGTGTGTGTGTGTGTGTGTGTGTGTGTGTGTGTGTGTGTACTGCGTGCACGTGAGGTAAGCACTCCCATCACTCCCCCCCTATGACCCCTCCGCCCCCCTGTTTTGAGCCCTGCAGGACCTGGCAACCCTATTTAGGATAGATATTGCAAATATGCAAAAAAATTGTTTTAGGAGTCAAAATAAGACATGTTTAATTCCTATATTTGATTGTTTAGGCTCATGACTTGTGATCCTTCAGAAGAGATTATCATAAAAGGGGGGGGGAGAGAGATTATCATTTGCACAAGAGTTTAATAGCAATAAGGAGAAGAGAATATATATATATATTAAAAACAGCTGCACTGGTAGAACACTGGTCCTTGATTCTTGATGTACTTTATAGGCTAAGCAATCAGAGAAACAACCTTCTCTATGAGGTAGTAGGGAGATAAAATGAACAGTGACACCAGTTGAAAACTGCAGGGAACAGCCCTGAGAGGTGTAAATAGAGTTGCTTCATCTCTGGCAAGCTGGCTGCCAAAGGCACCAGGACTTGACTCATTGAAAGATGCTGGAGCACTCCTGATACATATGAATCTCTGCTATCAAATATCTTGTTCCATGGCAGAGAGCATTCAAATTGTGCTAGCCCAGGTGCTATGTGTCAAGAAAAGCCTCAACAAACACACCCTTTCCACACACAGCTGTCTCACCTGCATCCCTTCGATCACCCAGACTACCACTTTCACCATCTTCAGCCTGTGGTTTGATTCACACATCTATGACTGTCAACTGATGGCTACAACACCAAGAGATTGCCTTGCATGTGTGAATGGGAGGTGTAACACAACAGGGAGAACTTTATGCTCAGCTCACATTATCTCAAATGCAGATACATTGTCTCTGATTTGAACATTCAGCTGCCCAGCGTCAGGTGTAGAACAATCCAAATGATGTTTGTGCATGTGAACTATCACCAATGTTTATGTCTCCACAAAGCCAGTCTCAAACTGCTCCAAAATGCTTATCTCGTATATTCCCCTACTCTCCCTACGCCTTTCCAAAGTTGGCCCTCTTTTAGCCCTTTCTACGTGCTTCATGCAAATAGGATCAGGAAATGCTGCCTGCTTTTCCCCACTTGCCTGTGGCACAGCATCTGACCTTCACAAGGAGATAAATCACTAGATTTCTTTTCCTGTCCTTATTGCAGAAAGGCTGGGAACAAAATCTACTTTCTGAGATGCATGCAGCAACCACAGGAGAGCTGCTTAGGTATTTTAGCTAGAAACATTCACTTAGCAAAGCATGCATACTTCCAGTAATCCCCCCCCCCCGAAGTCTTTTCTGTAACCCAGCCATTAGGCTTATAAATTAGGGTTGCACATACGTACAAGAAAAAGAAAATAATTCTGTGCTGGGTGAAAGTTCAGCCATCTGAGAATCTCAGCTTTAAAAAACAAGTTTCTAGTCCTCACAAACATAAAAATATGCTTTAAAATGTTAAGCAACATTTAGTGGAATCTCAAAGGCCAAAAAGGACCTCAGTCAAACTTCCAGTAGGATTTGAGTGTCCTACATAGATCCCCATATCATTCCACAACAGGCAGAACCAAAGTAAATACTGGAAAGCATGAAAAATTGTACTGATCTACACAGGTTGTAGAATGCATCTTTTTTTGGTGCAGAAACTGTTTTCCCTTGGAACATAATTTGTATTTCTTGAACACAGAGAACAAACATCTTGGCCTGCTAAAATGCATGATTTTTTTTAAAACAACCCAAAGTATAACAGTCTCTAAATTCCAGCAAATTTTGGTTATCCATCTAAAATGTACATCTGAAAAGCTTATTGGAGCAAAGGAATATTGATGCTTGAGGGTGAGTGTTCACACACACACACACACAAACTCTTTATAATCTTTTGAGGGATGCTACATCAAGTGACAGATGACTCAGTGAAAACAATCACCACATATACCACCCCAAAGCCCTCGTATTAGCACATCTCAAGTACAATTTTTTTTCAATGGAGGCAATTCACACTGAGTCATTCAGAAATGAGGTGTCAAGCAACATGTCTATATGCGTGAATCAGTTCTCAGTTGACTATTCTGAAATGTCCAACCCTCAAACACAAGCAACAACAAAAATCTCCATATAATTGTAAATTCCCTTCAGCTTCTGCAAATCATCGCTGGCACTAATTGCGACCAGACTATATAGAGAAAAAACATATGAGCACCATGTAATGCTACTACAAACCATTGGTAGCATGTGAAGAACCAACATTCCAGCATCTCCTCTTCTGCTCTTAGGCTTGCAGTTCAGGAAGTCCCATACTTCCAGTTAGGTCCTCTGGGTCCTCACATATTCCAGATCCTAGACCTAACTTTAACTGGCGGAAGGAAGTATGGGGCGCCCTGAGCTGCAAGCCTATGAGAGGAAGAGGAGGCGCTGAAATTTTCACTTCACTAGTGAAAAGGGATTCCACACTGCAAGTGCGTACAAAACAAGAGAACTAAATTTATAGCGGTCAGTTTGTTGCAGGTGAGGCAAAGAGAAAAGGCAAGGGAGAGTTTCTGTGGAGCAGAAGAGGGTGTGTCAACGTGTCTGTTGAGGAATGCTGGTGCTAGAAAGGGATCGTAGCCACCACTAAGTAGCCTCGCCTCACTGTCCTGTTTCTCCTCTCAGCACTCATGCAAAGAGAGGCCCTCTGTGCATGCCCATAAGCAGGAGATGCTTCCAAAAAGCAGCAAAAAAAGGGCAGTTCTATAAAGGCTTGCAGTCCAGCAGCAACCCAATTGACTATCACAACCCTTGGGGTAAAGAGCCAGAGAGCCAGTTTGGTGTAGTGGTTAAGAGTACAGGACTCTAATCTGGAGAACTGGGTTTGATTCCTCACTCCTCCACTTGAAGCCAGCTGGGTGACCTTGGGTCAGTCACAGCTTCTAGGACCTCTCTCACCCCCACCCACCTCACAGGGTGTTTTGTTGTGGGGATAATAATGACATAGTTTGTAAACCGCTCTGAGTGGGTGTTAAGTCATCCTGAAGGGCGGTATATCAATCAAATGTTGTTGTTGTTGTTATTGTTATTGTTATTAAGACCAATGACCTAGCACAGTATTCTCTAGCCTGACTAGTAGCATCTCTTCAAGGTCTTCCCCAGCCCAGCTTCCAGAGATATTTTTTTAAAAACTGGAGATGCCAGGAACTGAGCTTGCAAATCATGCTCTTTATCACTAGGCTGCTGTAGTTCCTCAAAAATATACACAGGGTTTTAAAATATCCCAGTCTTTATTAAAAGCCTTTGCTGAAATAAATGGGTTAGTTGATTTTACCCAGCTGCAATGGTTACAATTTACTGGGGTTGGCTATTTCTGCTTGTGCTCATCTGTAATTACAATCATGGGCAGGTCAACATGACTCCCCAAAACATCTGTTTTCACAGAAACAGCTGCAGCATGGTTAAGATGGGTTTGGCAAATGTGCTCTGTGCCATCTGGCACAGTAAGCCATGCACAGATAAGGACAGAACAGGTCTACTGCGTACCAGGCCACAGATACAAGGAGAACGTATACCTTTGAGGATATACAAGGTCCCTCCCTCTAAATTTCAATCTTTTGTTTTACAAAGCAAGTTTCTAGCCATATAAGGGAAAATATGCAACGTTCCAAATTGTCCCCTTAAGGGGCAGAGGAAACTCCAAGGAACTCTGCTGGAGCTTGTTCCTGTCCTACATCAGTTAGCATATCACTGATCCAGCCTGATCACTGCAAATCATCGTACAACAATGAAGCCACTATCAAGTCCTCATCCTCACCTTGCCAAACCATCTATCATTACAGCTAAAAAACTGAACAGGGCATAGAGTGGGCTTGATCTCACAAAGTTCTTACTATAAAATAAGTAGTACTGGGTCACGTGTCCTCCTGACCTGGATAGGCCAGGTGAGCCTGATCTCATCAGATCTTAGAAGCTAAGCAGGGTCGGCCTTGGATAGTAGTTGGATGGGAGACCTCCAAGGAAGACCAGGATGGCAGAGGCAGGCAATGGCAAGCCACCTCTGTTCCTCCCTTGCCATGAAAACCCCAGCAGGGGGTCACCATGTCAGCTATGAGCTGATGGCACTTTTCACCACCACAGAGCCATGTAGGACCAAAGGACTGGGGTGGGGGTATGATATCCAGGCAGTGTTAAGCTCTGCTCTTTACAGAAAAAGGAAGCCCTGAGGAAGACATTTTCAATGGTTAAAACTGACACGCGTGCTCCTAAGCATGTACAGAGTTGTCTTGACCTCACTGTAGATACCCTACACTCTCTTACTTGGCTTATATTAGGAGACAAGATCAAAGGCTGTGACTTGCAGTCAGACAGAGCTCTTGCATCAACTCATTTTAGTAATTAATGCATGGATTAAAAGCCATTTTCCCTCCCAATACAATTCTGAATCCTGTCTCACAAACAGGGCTTTTTTTCAGCAGGAACGCAGTGGAACGGAGTTCTGGAACCTCTTGAAAATGGTCACATGGCTGGTGGCCCCGCCCCCTGATCTCCAGACAGAGGAGAGTTTAGATCGCCCTCCGCGAGGGCAATCTAAACTCCCCTCTGTCTGGAGATCAGGGGGCGGAGCCACCAGCCATGTGACCACTTTCTCCGAGGGTAGCCCACTGAGTTCTACCACCTCTTTTTCCAGAAAAAAAGCCCTGTTCACACACCACAGCACCTTAGGCTTATGCCCTCCAACAGCTCTTGAAAACAGAATACTGGTAAATGGGATAAATCCAGAAAAGTTTCATAAAATGGTAGTCAGATCATTGTTTCCAGTTGGATTATGCCATGTTGCTGGTTTTTAAAGTGTATTTATAACATTTTTAAAACTCAACAAAAGCACTTTAAAATTTAGGAGTATTAAAAATGTGGATCCAAGCACACTAGCACACTTTCAGTTCCCCAAGGAAGGCAAACAGCATTTTATAGCCTGAAGATGGTATAATTGGAAGTCAGATGGGATGTTCTAGTACCATATTCATCTCTGGCCCTGCCATCCTCTCTCTTTCCTCCCCATTAACTGAAAACCCAAACTGTTTTCTAATGCTTCACTTTCAAAATGCAAAATTCACTTAGTCTGGTAATGCTATGCTGGATAGACACAAGTTCTCTGTTGTGAATGGTCACAACCGTTATTGGTCACCGTCACCCTAACATCCTAGGGCCTCAGTAAGAATTTGGCTGCCTGGTGCTTAAAGCCCAATCAAATTTAAATAACGTCAAACATATCCAATTTATCTTTTGTTTATTGCCATTTTATATGGAATTGCAAGGGAAACTTTACCACATTGTAGTATATTTTTAGACCCTCTCCCTATACAACATCTGGCTATGGGCTTGATCACTGGTTTCCCACATAGCAAAGGAAGCACCCCCAAAATGTTGGCCTTTCATTCCACTTTAATTTTACTTCATTGATGCCCTCTCTTTCTCCCTACCGGGGACCTGAAGTGGCTTGTATCATGAATGTGTGACAGTTCTTAGAAGACCAACTCCCTTTGTTAGATACAAATAGGAATAGAGATCCATGAGCCATTATATCCCAATCAGAAGAATGTTGCCAAGAAAGGAGTCAGAATGCAAAGGTATGATGTAGGGTTGCCAGGTCCAGGATGGGAAATTCCTGGAAATTTGGGGAGGTGGAGCCTGAAGAGGGCAGGGTTGGGGGAGGGGAGGGACCTCAGCAGAGTATAATGCCATAGAGTCCACCCTTCAAGGCAGTCATTTTCTCCAGGGGAGTTGATCTCTTTGGCCTGGAGATCAGTTGTAATTCTGGGAGATCTCCAGCCACCACCTGCAGGCTGGCAACCCTAGTAGGATGCAAAACTCCTATACAATACTTCTCATTATCTAAGGGCCATAATCCAAATTTGAGTAATTCCCTCAATCAACTATCTGTCTTTTAATATGAGAAAAAAATAGATACAGTTAACGAATAAAATAAATATTTTCTTTCTAAGTCAACTGTTTGCACTTGCAAATCTTGATTTAGTTGAAATGAAGACAAGGTTTCTACTGAGACACAATTTCATCCTTATGTTTAAAGAATATTTCCCTTTTCAAACACCCCTGAAGAATCCACTATAAACAAAACAGGAGAAACATTACCATATCAGAGATATAGTGTTCATTATCCTCAGACTGAAGTAGCTTAAATGGATTCAGCAGCAATGAAATATTGGGGGGGGGGGATGTCTGCCATCTCCTTTCAATCTAATGCATCTCCATTTCTAGAAAAATCTGAGACAAAAAGTTCTTTATGAAGTGTGTCAAATATTAAAAGAGGCCAGGACATGAGAGATTCCAGTTGCAAAACCCCGTTCTATGAATCTACGTTGGCCTGATCCATAAAACATAATTTCTCAGAACTAAAACAGATAAGCACAAGTAACACTTTATACACCTGGTTCAGCACTGAGGTCTAGTTCTTGGGGAGATGGTACATTTGCATCTGGATTATAGCACTTCAGGTTCCTGGCACGGACACAACTGAATCCTTCCCTATAATGAACCGTATCTCACACAGAAAATGAGCATATCAGGGCAGGTAAAGGGCTAAGTTAGCCCCCTTCCAAAGCTGTTTTCTATGTGCAAGGAATTTCCCATTTCCCCTTTTTTCTCCTTTTGAATATTCATTCATGTCAGTCTCCATCTACAGTCTAAACCAATACAGGTTTGCCTCTTCAGTGAAAACCAGGCATGAATGTTCAAAGGCTCCCACTTTAAAAACAAGCTCCTTATACAAAAAAAAAGCATAGCAAGAAAAAAAGCTAGCCCACAACCTTCCCGCTTGCATGCCAATTTGTAAGAGTGGGGGGGGGGGCGTTGACATTTGACACCTTCCCACATCATCACTTGCATTACAAGCCAACAACAGGCTCACAGTGCAGGCCATTCTTCTTGCTTGCCTCACCAACTGTCGAAGAATTCTCCTCCATATCAAGCCTTTTTTCCCCTTATGATTTCAGGGAAACATTCTGCACTTCCCATGCCCTAGGTATTCTGCGTTTACACTTTATGGCAGTGTGAAATATGGCTTCTGTTATGACAATCCAGCACATAGTCACACGCACTTAAACATGCCGGTTTCAAGTATTTCTAAAGGCCAGCTCAGAGCCTACATTTCCAGGGAATGGGAGGATTCAGCAGCCAAGACTAAAAACCTATTATCCTTTCATTCTTTCTTCTCCCTCAGTGACATCAAGGACAGTTAAACTGGCTTACCAGTTACTCCCTCTACCGAGAGTTCTCTAGGAACTGTAGGTCTGTATGGTATATGAACTGACGTGTTGGACTTGGACTCAGCAGAGCCAAGTTCAAAACTGCTCTGCCATGAAGTTGGATGAGTCACATACTCTCAAGCTAATTTACCTCACGGTTGTTGGGAAAATAACAGTGCCAAGAGAGAGCGATGCTCCTTGGAGGAAGGGCAGAATAAAAAAAAACTATTTGACTGATAGCTTTGTGATTGTAGGTGAGCCATCAGGGATCTCTCAAAGAAAATCCACAGCACCTCAGGACCATATTAACCCATGGCCAGGCCCTCTAGGCTTTCAGGTATTTCTGGCCCCCTCCAGCACTACAGTCTTTAACCTCACTAGCCTGACCCTGGTATGGCAGGTACTAGACCGCAGTACATAGCCTTATATCCATTTTGAGGGTCTCCTTAAGAATTCTATTCACAATTTTTAAAATATTTTTATTGCGCAAGTAGAACTCTTCAGGAAAGAACATTTTGGGGGTATAATTGTTCAATACTGTAATATTGTCAAGTGAATAACATTTTTATTATTTATTAATAATATATATAATTTACGAATAATTGTTTTAATATAAGAGACAATTTGTTTCAATTCAATAAGGAAGCAGCTAATTATCTTATTAATACAGGTTATATAAGAGAATCAATTAATTGTAATTTATGTTGGGGTGTGCCTCAGCAAAAAAAAACCTGCCAGGCCCCTAGTCCCTGCGGGGACCCCAAGTTTCGGCCTAGTCAGCCTTATGAATAATACAGCCCTGCAGCACCTCCATAATACAATTCCCCAGTATTCTCTCAAGGAAGCCATGACAGATAAGCTACTATATGACAAGAGGTTTGTTGTGTAGATCCAGTGTGAACATATTTTCTTCTCTACCCTTGCAAAAAAAAAAAAGCAGCCCACATGGTGTAACGATTAAAATGTCGGACTATGATCAAGGAATCCAGGTTCAAAACCACACTCTGCCATGGAAGCATGCTGGGTGACCTTAGCCAGTCAGAAACTCTCAGCCTAAACTACCTCACAGGGGTGTTGTGAGGATAAAATGGAAAAGGGGGAAATATTGTAAGCCACTCTGGGTACCCAACTAGGGAGAAAAGTGGGGTATAAATCAAGTAAATAAAGAAAAAATAAAAACAAACCAAAAACGCTACAAATTAGAAGTTCTGTTGTTTCCCTGAAAACGTTTCAAGCACTTTCACTTCCTTCTTCCAGATGGACAATTCTGGATGATCACAGAACTGACTTTGTTTGCTCCCAGGCGTAAAAGCAGAGTGTCAGCCTGGAGTGTGTGACCTTTTCTCTGTTTCCAGCTACTTTCAAAAAATTTCTCACATGCACACACAACAGTTGGCTGGTTCTTCATATATCTACTGTGATGTTTTTGTTCGTTTCACCTACTTTTTGAGATATACCCCTCCCCCTGCCTTTTTATAACCGTGACACCGTGGCACCAATTTCTGAGAGATAACCATGTTTGCTTGCTGCAGCAACAATTGACAAGAATCTTGAGATACTTCAAGATTAAAAAGATTTTATTCCAGCATAAATTTTCATGGACTAGATGTATGCAGTAGGCCGATTCCTGGCAGACATTTATAGATAAGGTTATTAATAATTTCTTTTTCTTCAGAAGAACTTCATATAGAAATGTGTGCCAAGCAAGTACCCACTACATACATCCATGAAATCTTACGTTGAAATAAAAATCTTAGTGAGGGAACTGCATCTTCTTTTTGTGTACGTACATGCAATCTAGCACAATAAAGCAGAATTCAACTGCTGTCTATTACTGGTGGGAGAGGGGGAAATCAAAGATTTGGAATACCAGAGATTTTACCAGTGACTCTCCAATAGGTCTCTTTAGGGGCCAGTCCTCTGGGAGTACAAAATTAAGAGTTTGGGCACAGAAATGACACATTCTTTGTTGTGCTGCCTTTGAAGTGTGTTTAGAAGCTTCCACTGGTGCAAAAGAGAGGCAGTGAAATTGCTGAGAGTTACCGGGAACATATCACACTACCAAGGAGTCCTACTGCCTGTCTGCTCTTTTCCAAATGCAATTTAAGGAGCTGGTCATTACCTTTAAAGCCCCAAATCAACTGAGGCTAGGATGCTCAATGAACTGTTTACTTCCAGGAGAATCCAGTCATTAGTTGAAATTTTCTGCAGAGGGCTTATTCTATATATGCCTAACTTCCACATTAGAGCCACCAGAGGCAAGGTCTTTTCACAACCAGCACCTCAGCTCTGCCATTTCCTTTACCCAAGGCTGCTCCCCTTGCACCAGCCTAGCACGCCTAGTTTGAGAAGTCAGGTGAAAACTGTTTCCTTTACTCAGGATTTTTGTTGTGTGAGTGAATCATGAAGCTATCGTATATGGAATCTGACCATTGCTCCATCAAAATCAGTACTGTCTACTCAGACTAGTAGTTGTTCTCCCAGGTCTCAGGTTAGAGGCCTTCTACTTGGGGGGATAAAACTCACAAATATAAAATAATCATTTTTTTTAAAAAAAAAAGTTATGAATTCACTTGATTGTCTATGCAGATGAAATCAAATCAAAACTAAAAATCTTACGCAGCCCTTCCTTGAAGGAAAAGATCTTGCCACTCTAGTATATGCCCTGGTAACATCTAGATTAGATTACTGCAACATGCTCCATGTGGGGCTGCCCCTGAAGACTGTCTGGAAGCTACAGCTGGTATAGGATACTGTAGCCAGAATGCTGACTGGAATGGATCAAAAGGACATCACTCCTGTCTTATTCCATTTACACTGGCTCTCAATTTGTTTCCGGGCACAATGCAAGGTGCTGGTATTGCCCTTTAAAACCCTATATGGCTTGGGACCAGCATATCTTAAGGACCGCCTTCTCCCATATGAAGCTACCCATTCAGTCATCTTCAGAGGCCCTGCTTCGGGAGCCCCCAACCATCTGAGGATAGACAGATGGCAACCCAAAAAAGGACATTCTCAGACGTGGCACCAAAGCTTCAGAACTCCCCTCCAGGGAGATTCATCTCTCCCCCTCTACTGCTGTCTCTCACCAGCAGGTGAGGAATTTCTCGTTTCGTAGGCATTCCCCCAACAACTGCTATTGGCCCTCCTCCTTGTTCTTGGTGTTATGTGTTTGTGTATTTTTATTGAATTATTTTTATACAATTTTAAATAAAGGTTTAAATTTAAATTGTTTAATGTTGCTTTAATTTTTTTAAATGTTTTAATATATACCACCTTGGGGACCCTATTTGGGAAGAAAGGCGGCATATCCATGTGGTAAATAAAATGAATAAATAAACACATTTCACATCATCTTTTACCTGATCCTTTTTTACAAAATGTAGATTCTGTGGATTGAACCCGGGACTTTCTGCCACTGAGCCACAGCCCCTCTCCGACAGATGGAAGCCAGGATCCCGTCTTGTGTGTTGGGTTCAGTCCACTGCTGTATTTTGGTGACAGCAAAATGAACTAAAGGATATTGTACTTTTCATTTGTACTCTCAGAACTTTCTTAAACAATATTATGTACAGTGTTTTTAATTGGTGATTGCTTTCTCTCTGAGCCACCTCAGAAACCATTTGGATGAGTTTTATTATGTGAGATAAACATATATCTCACATAATATATATGACATATACACATATATGGCAGAAAAGAAACTCCAAACAAATAATATATATGGCAACACCCATCATTTTCAAAGAAGTAGGGGATAAATTATTATTTCCCCTGGAAGACATGGTCACAGGACAAATTAGGGGGTGAGGCAAGAATACTTAGTACAGTTACTTTTGAGTTCTTGGTGGCCAAAAAAAGAACAGTAAATGATGCTAATCACCTCTACATATTGTACAGGATTTTGGTGTCTTCCAGACTCCCTCTGGATTTATTTCTCATTACCACATGTAAAGAACACTAAATATATGAAATAATAAACTTCACCAGGCCTATCCAACATTTGGCTTTCCACCCAGAGAAAGCAGCTTTCTTTTCTGAAAATATATACTTATAATAAAAACACCACTGAGGCTGCAATTCTTTCCTGGGCGTAAACCTCTCGGAATAACATGGATTACTTTTGAGTAGACCTGCTTAGGAGTGCTCCCTGAGTGTTATAGCCACAACAAATCTTTCAGACCACAACCTCACACTGATTTTTGTTTGAAAAATAAGAACGCAAATGTTTGGGGGCGGGCGGGGTGCAGGCCACTCCAGTTATTTACTTAGCATGTAACAACCTGAATTTTAGTTTCAATTTACCCTATTGCCTATACCGATCATATTTTCCACCAAAAACTGTTTTAAAATTATATAAATCTATGGAAGATAGGACACCCTTTTTAGGAAATGCTGATTATATTGTGATCTATTTAAAGAATAAATAAAATGAAGTTAGAAAACAACTGTCCCAGTGTGTAAGACATAGACTTTAAGCATGTTTCAGTGCAATCAATGAACTTCCCCTGATTTCAGCAGGATTTAAACGTGTCTAAATTTCTCAAGGTTGCTCTCATAATTCTCAGCATGATGCTTCACTGCAGTGTTATTTTCACCACTGCCGCCTCCCCCACCTTTCCAAATTAAAAATGAATCCATGTTGCACAGCCAGGTTATGCCATATCTTGGGGGAAGCCGGGAGAGCCGATGGCTGAATGTCAAATCATGACAGCAGCCTAGCAACCACGTATATTTAAAAGGTTTGTGTGTTTTATATGTATCTATGTGCCAGGAATAGCTGGAGCAGATCTATTCTTCCATTCGTAATCCGAAAAATGTGAAAAGGGGAAGGGAGAAACTCCAGCTGCTGATCTATTTTGGAGGGTCCAAATTGCCTGTCAGTTGCCACGTTAGCAAATAAATCCTTAATGGTTTTTTTTAAAATAAAAAAAATAGGCTCCTGAAAAGAAAAAAATATCCTCATGGTGCTCAATCTCACAGCTTTCAGAACACCACGGCATTTTAAGCACATTCTGCCTTCTTCGTAGTTATACATAAACTCTTAAGGGAAGGAGGGACCTGGTAAATAAGACACAAACCAATTACGATGGAATAGGTCCCATTAAGGAAAAGTGGGAGCTATCCTAGAAGGAATAATAATGTCTGATTTATATACCGCCCTTCAGGACAACTTAACGCCCACTCAGAGCGGTTTACAAAGTGTGTTATTATTATCCTCACGACAATCACCCTGTGAGGTGGGTGGGGCTGAGAGAGCTCTGAGAGAGCTGTGACTGACCCAAGGTCACCCAGCTGGCTTCAAGCAGAGGAGTGGGGGAAATCAAACCGGGCTCTCCCGATTACAGTCCTGCCACTCTTAATCACTACACCAAACTATCAGCCTCAGAACCAACCTTAGTGAGAAGTCATCACTTGACTTAAAGATGGCACCCAACCTTCCCCCGCCTCTGCCCTTTCAACCTTTCAGAGTATTTTATTTAAGATGGTATGTTTCAGGTTTCAGTAGGCCACAGATATGAAGTAAAAGTCCTGCCCACTATTACCACTTGTCCTGAGTAGAACAGCAGTGTCGATTCTGCATACACTCATCACTTGACAGAGGAGGTACCATCACAAACTGAATATTCATATGGCCTCTGACACAATGGCTTTCAAGGGAGCCAGTTCACATGTTCAGCTACAAATCTTCAAGTGCTGAGCTGAACTTACGAAGTGATGTACATGCTAAGAGAACTGGCTTACAATTAAAGGGAACAAAGAGGTCAATGCCAATGCCAAAGGAACAGAACCAGCAAACCACAACATCTGAACAACAATCTTAAGATTGAGTCTGTTACTTTTTCAAAGATTATTTCTTCTCTAACCTCACTGGGAACAGAAGCAGCAATAAGGAGAAAAAAATGTACATCCCTTTCCATAATAAATCAGATCTGGATACACAAGAAACACTTGCAAAATTTCCAGAGAAGCCGTGTTAGTTGCAGACTTAGTAAAATTGTTGATGTTATGGTTTCCTACAGCTGTTGGAAAAGGGGGAAAAAACACTGTAGAGGGAAGCTGTCGACAGGGAGCCACTGTCTTAGGTCTCACCAGCCACTATGCTTCAGGGAAGCTCGAATCTACTGACTTCTTCGGTGTCCACTGACAACAAACCCCACAATTCCACAAGGAGTTTGCTGTGCAGAGGGGGAAAGAGAGACATCCAAACTTGCTCAGCATGAATTCTAATTAGCAGATTTTGCTTGTATAACTCTTTAGGAAGAATTAAGGGGAAACGAGAGGGAAGGAGACGGATCTGAAAACGAGATCTCCTCTTCTCTTGCTGCTGAAAGCCTGAGTTTGCACAGACAAGCATTGGGTGACTCTCAAAGATAAGTGGTTTATTTTAGTTACTTGTTGTGCTCTGCCTACATGATCTTCCAGTCCATCATGCCCTATAGCTGAAACAATCTCCTTTTTTACAGAGGCTGCTGAGAATTAACACCAACCTCAAACTCCCCCACAGCCTTTTCTTTTTAACCAAAACACATTCTATTTTATAAAATCCCAGATCCCTGATTGCCAGCTGGTTGGAATGGATGCTATTCTCTTATCTGATCCCTGTTACCTTTTTCTGACGGCTGCATCCATTTTGTTTATTGATAATTACAAGCTTATCGATAACTTGGTTAGGGCTAGCGGCTAGCGTGAATACAATTTTATTCCAGTGTATCAAGTCAACAACAGGTTTTTTGTTAAAAGAGCTGAATGCAAGACAAACATGGCAGTGATAATATTGAGAACAAACTAATTGGAAAGTTTATCTTTATACAATGCCCCGTTTCCTCTTTAGCCTCAGTCATGGTAATGGCAGTGAAAAAGAAAGCAATAGTTCGATACAGAAAAGAAGAGCAACAACAACTACAAACACCATCTAGGTTTCCCTGGGTATTTCTCCCAAGGGAAAAGTCAACCTTTCAACTGCAACACATCCATGCCCCACAGCTGAACTCTTGTTCTGGCTCAACTTTCTCAAGAACTGGTGGTTTTCAAGGATCGTCGCCTTCTGAATATGATCATTTCTTTAGCATCACACAAGTCACCAAGAAAGTATCCTATAGCCTACCATACCCTATTACTAAAGAAAACCAGACAGGCAAATGGGGTGAAAATGGCACAGCCGTGAAGCCAACCTATAGTCCATTTTAGATACCACACTGAAGCCCTTATCATTATTCTATCTCTGTGGATGTACAAACACCAACAGGACATGAAGAGCCACATCGGCAGAAGGAGGAGGTAGGTGAAACAGAGAAATGGAAATGGTGATTACAAAGGAGTCAAATAAGAGAGAGAAAAGAGACTGAAGAGCCCAACCCTGTAATTTAGGATTAAGTCTCAGGGCATTCAACAGCATTCATTCACAAGTAAGTGTGCATAAGACCTGAGCCTATGAACTCTCTGAACTCAGCGAGACCTCGCTCTGCATAAACGAGCACAGGATCCAGTTGCCCGGCTGCAACCCAATACCCTTTTCTTGTAAATAAGTTCCACTGAACTGGGGGGGGGGGGGAGTGTTCCACAGCAAAATACATAGAGCCAAAATGAACAAGGCCATTTCACACATTCTGCAAGTGCCAATCTCAGTGAGCCAACCCCAGCTACTTGGTGAATGTACCCAGGGCTACTGAGGGTGCAGGGGGGAACAACAACATGCACAGGGCTCTAGTCAACTGATGGGCACAGAGCTGGGGCAAGCCAGATGATTTATTTTCACATGATGTTTGGCTTGGCTATGTCCGGGGCGAGGGCAGAGGAAATCTTTAGCTGAACCTCTGGGGGGCTCTCAGCAACCCCGAGCATAAGGACTCCTCCAGGATGGATTGGCCCTGGAGCTGACAAGGAAAGTCCCTGGCTGGGCTGCTGCCCTGGGAGGCCATTGGTGGCCAGGAGCAAGCGGAGAGAAGCAGCCTTTGCAGTGTTGGCAACACCACAGGGGACACTCGGCTCAGCCCCACTGCCAACGGCAAAGGGATGCAGACTCGCTGCCCCCACTGTCGTCGCCAGCGTAGCCAGGGGCAGAGTCTCCTGGGGCGGCTGCGAGCAACACCAAGGCCATCAGGCCGCACTTGCGCCCGGTGGTGTGTTCTCAATACACGTGTGTGGGGGGGAGGGGGTTTCCTGCTTTCTCAACAAGGCTGGAGGAGGGTGCAGGGGGGGCCGTTACCTTCTCCTTGCCCCCACAGTGACAGCAGACGGTCCACAGGTACTTGAGGGTCCTCCAGAGCAAGATGATAAAGAGCCCTCCAAAAAAGGTGACCATGGACGAGGCCAGGAAGGCCCACCACATGCGCTGCCCAGTGTCGCAGGGCACCTCCATGGTGATGGGGATAATGGGCGCCTTGACGGGCGCCGAGGAGGAGTCCGCGTTCAGGCTGCCGCCGGCGCTGATGGGGCTGCTCATCCTAATGTTGCCGCCGCCGCCGCCGCCGCCTCCCGAGTAGTAGCTGCTGCTGGAGCCGCCGCCGCCGCCACCGCCGCCTCCGCCGCCGCCGCCGCTGCCATTGGCCATGGCTAACAGCGGGCAAGGCGCGCCGCCGGGGCCCCGGAGAGCTGCTGCTGCTGCTGCTGCTGCTGCCGCCGTCGCCAGCGCCCTCCGCCGAGCCCATGCCCGGCCATGGTGCTACTGTGGAGAGGGAGAGGGGCAGGGGAGCCGCGCCAGCCGAGCCCTCCGCTCACGTCCAGGCAGGCCGGCCGGCCGGCCGGCTGCGGGGCGCCTCGACGCCGCGCCTCTCAGCGGGCCCCCATGCCGCCCGCGCTCCCTTCCGCGCTCGCCCGGCGCCGCGGGCTGAGGCGAAGACCAGGCGCCTGCGGGCTCTTCCTCACACGGCGTCGCCCGCCGGGCAGGCCAGCACCCGCCGAGCCTAATGCAGTCGCCGCCACGCGCCCGGCTGCCTCGGCGTCCTCGCTGCTGCTGCCGCCGCCGCCGCGCCGACCATCCTCCCCGCTCACCACGACTGCCAGCCCGCCGCTCCCGCGCCTCTCGCCAGCCGGGCTTGCCCCGGGCGCTTCGGGGCTGGGGGAGCGCGGGGCCGGGGCTGCGTCTTCCTCCCTGGGTGGCGGGCCCGAGCCCGGCTGCCGCCTTCAGCCGCCCCTCGCCGCCAGCTGGCCTCTCCGAACGGCCTGGCGCGGAGGCGTCTGCGAGCAGATGGAGGCGAGAGCGAAACGCGCTTTACAGGTAGCGGCGGCGGCGGCCGTGCCAGGCGGGCGGAGCCAAGGCGCAGCCCGTGTGACCTGCGGCCGCTCCAACAAGTCCTCCCGCTGGCTCGCGGAGGCGGCCGGGGGTCGCGCCTCCTCTCGCGGAGCCCTCAGAGGATTGGGCAGGCGGCGACAAACGGGCGCACGGAGCGAGGCGGAGGGAGGGCGTCGAGCCCAGCGCCTGGAGGATGGCGTGACGCGCCGCCGTCAGGCTCCCCCGCCCGCCTTTAATCCGATTTGACTCCCGATACAGCGACGTGGTTACAGCGCCCGCCCCTCAGCGCCCCGCATTCCCAATGCGGGGGGAGAAGGGATGACAAACTCCCGGGAGGGGGGAGGCGAGGGGAGACACCCCCTCCCCCCCCGGCTTGCCATTCATCCCTCCTTCCCGCCCCAGAGGAAAAGCGGCGAGGCGGCCGAGCCATTAACAAGCCGGGCGGCTGAACCGCTGAGGGGGGGGATTCGCCTCCGAAGGCGCTCTCGGGGCTGGGGGGAGGCGGGAAGGGCGAGGCGAGGCGAGGCGCGCCCGCTGGGGCCGGGCTTGAGTTGCGGAGACAGGTGCTGCGCCGTGCCGGAGCGGGGAAGCCGAGCAGCCCCCCGGGGAAGCGCGGCTGGCCTTGGGGCTTTCCGGCTCCCTCGCTGGAAGGGCAAGGGGAAGCCTTCGCTCGTCCCCACCGCGCCCCTCCAGCGGGCGGAAGGAGAGCGCGACGGGGGCGCCTCGGAGGCCGCCGCGGGACTCCCAGGCGAGCGGGGCTGGCGATGCCGCCGCGGCCGCCGCAGCATTCTGGGCAGGGAAGCTCCGAGAGGCGCCCGGGCGCGGAGTGACGGACGCGGCCTCCTGTTCCCGGCGCTCCTGCGGGAAGTCTCCATTGCAAAATAATCGTTACTTAACCTGTGACCCGCGCGGGCGGGGGGGGGGGGGCTTTGGGCACCTGTCACCGCTTTAGAAAAAACACGCGCCCGCCTTTAGCTAGTGAAGACTTCGGCATGTTTGCCCGCCGGTTGCTTGCGAGCGCTTTTTTGCTAGGCAAGGTCAGAGGAATAAACAACCGCGCGGGGGGGGGGGGTCACAACCCAACTGGCGATTCTCCAACATAAACCCTCTTGAAAAGAACAGAATCGCGGCAGGGGGTTGTGCAGGAGAGCAGCTCCTTCGGCTCCGCTTTGTTTGAGTGTTACTTATTAAATACAGATTTAAACCTTCCACCCCCTGCAGAGCGAATGTATTTGCTCTTCCGCTGGTGTTATTGGAGGAGGAGCTGGCAGAGAAGAGCAAGGCAGGGGGGGGGAGTTGGCAAATGGTGAGGATGGGGTAATGTGGGGGGCAAAGATCACCAATAACAATAGTGCCGAGAGGATGCAGGAAAGGATTCTCGGGGGCCAGGGGATGTTTGGTGGGGAAAGACCCGGTTTAAAGGAAGGAATTGCTCCAGGCACGGGAAGCAATAGGGCTTTATTTAAACCATTATGCCCCATTTATATTTCAGATTCAGGAACATGATGGTTAACTGTGAAGAGTGCTGTTTGAATGGACTCAAACACCTTCTCCATGTGGAAGGACAAATAGTACCAGGGGACGTTTTTAAATTTGGAAAGGTGGCTATGAAGTGTGGGGGGGGCATTATGTAGATTTATTAAATGATGCACAGGGTGGTGAATGAAAAATATCTTCTCCCAGAAGACAAGAAATAGGGACCACCCAATGAAAGTGACTGGCAGGAAGCTGTTCAGGATTGGCAAAGGAAGTGCTTCTCCATGTGTGCCAGAGAGCTCACTTCCTCAGATGCGCTGGAGTGTAAATCCATCAGGTACATTTATATACACAACAGACCATGAAACAGACGTTGGTTCAAAACAAGATCCTGTCCAAGGGTAATTCGTTTCTGTGAGCGTGAGACTTCCAACTGTTATTTAATAGGCAAAATGCATAATTGAGATAAGTAGACACAATAAGGAATTACAGAGGTATAGCTGATACAATTAACATAAAAAGGACAGACAAGCTATTGGCACCTCTGGTGAGTAAAATCGAAGAGTCCAGTAGCACCTTTAAGACTAACCAACTTTACTGTAGCATAAGCTTTCGAGAATCACATAGCCGGAGGAGCTGCTCTCCTGCACAACTCTGGAGAGTAAGGAATCTCAAGTCTCAGTTAAACCCCAGAAGTTACTTTTTCCTGTGTTTGCCAAGGAATTCGATCACCATGATGGCCACTAACATAGATGGTTTTAGAAGGGGACTAAACAAATCCATGGAGATCGGTCTGTCCGGCATGACGGGTCAGGGGCTCTTCCTTGCTGAAAGGTAACGGGGCCTCTGAATGGTGTGGAACAGATCTCGCCTTCCTGCTGTTTGCGTGATCTGGAAACGGGCTAGTGGAGGAGATGAACCTTTAGGTTGATCCAGCCGGGCTTCTTCTTGCTCCAGAAAATGCCAGGGTTCACATTTCAGAGGATGGAGCAAGAGGCCGAATTAACCAGGGAATGAGAGAATAAAGAAGAGAGCACGAATGAGAGAGAAGAAAGCATTTCCAAGCATTCACCGTTGCCCACACATTGCCTCGGTAACCTCTCTGATGCCGCTGCAAGGGGTGTCGCTGCGGTTGCAGCAATGCAGAAGAGAGCGGGAGGGTGTCTTCCTACGGAGTCAGGAGCTCTTCCAGGATGTCCTGATTTACTGCATGGCTTCTCAGCCATCCCAGGCTACACCACAACAGCCCTCGTTCGAGGCAAGGCAAATGTTCCCCTCACCCATAAACATTTTTACTGAGTGTTCAGGACTCAGATGATTTTGAAATTATGAACTGGAGGGGAGGTGGAGCTGCCCACCAGATGCCTTCAGAGCACAAGGAAAAACCGCTGGGTGCCTTTGTTATCTCTGGAAGAGGGAGAAGGAGATTAACAGGCCATAGAATATAAAAGATACATATTTGAATACTGGAGCACAGAGGAGCTCCCCTTTGTCCAAACTCTAAACACAAATGCTGATCATGAATAGGCGCTGGGTCTCCTTCGATACATGGCTTGCAGATTGATAAACATACAAATGGGGCCCATCCAGTGGCTCTCTTGGATTGCTCACAGCCCTCCTGCCAGCACAACTCTCCACTTAGGGTTTGGCTCCAGATGGGGAAAGGGGATCAGGAAGAAGAGACCCTTACATTTGGAGCACAGCATGTGTGAATGTCCAGGGGCGGCGCGGCAGAGGGAAGACTGGATCATACCCTTGGTATTTAGAGTTTACTATAACTGAAAGATGACATGCCGTGTCTTTGACAGTTGTCATGCAATGGCATCTGACAAGCAGCAGCCAGCGAGACTGTGTGCTTTGACAGCTGCCGAAATCAAAATAATGCTCACATGTCAAAGTCGACATGTGATGTTGGAGTACCGTGCTTGGAATTCTGAGTCCGCCCTTTGGCCCTGGAAAGCACCAGGAAGGTCCCGGATTCAGGACTGGGGTTGCCGAGCGGAGGAAGTGGAGGCTCAGGTCTTCTCCACTGAACCTTTTCTGCAATAAATAATGCCCTTTCCAGACCTGCTTTAAGCATTGGTAGGAACAAAGTTAACCATAATGTGCCTGTTCTCTATCATGGATTAAAATAGTCTGAACAGGAAAATACAGGGAAGTAAAAAACCCTTTTTTTGGCGCCGCTCCCCTGATCCATAGAACTCGTTCCAGTTGTTTTTCAGGTAACACATCAGAAGTTCAAATTCTCTTGAAGCACTTCAGGCTGAGAGGTAAAGTTACAATTCTTTCCACTGAACGCAGACTCAAAGCTGTTTCCAAAAAGAGCAACGCATAC
Source organism: Eublepharis macularius (assembly GCF_028583425.1). Taxonomy (NCBI): domain Eukaryota; kingdom Metazoa; phylum Chordata; class Lepidosauria; order Squamata; family Eublepharidae; genus Eublepharis; species Eublepharis macularius. Next base: position 121,338,678 of record NC_072795.1, on the reverse strand, counting down.
GTTTGTTAACATATCATGTCTAATACTTTTTTGCTTTGTTTCAAATTTCTGTAATCCTAGGCTGATGACATCGTTTATTAGATGTCACATCCTATTGATTGCAACAACTTACACTGTGTAACTTGTCTTGAGTTTCAGTGAGAACGGCAAACTATAAATAAAGTAAATGTATAAATAAAACAGAAAAATAATCAGTGCAACCAAAAATATTTACATGTTACTAAACAAAAATATCTGCCATCAACAAGATAATCCGGAGGATAGGGAAGGGAGCAGGGGATGTAGTGACATCTCTGCCCTTGATGGAAAGACACAGCCTCTCCCCAAACAGGAATTCAAGCATTCACTTTTTACTTTCACACTAAATTTAAACCTCACCCTTTTTTTTCCATATTCCAATTTTTTCTCTTACAATTTCAACAAGAAAAATCTAATACTGCCAAATTTTGAATTTAAAAAAATGTAATTCTACCTTCAAGTTGGACATTAGACAACGACTGCATTATTGTGGCGGCTGGCAGGGCCGTGAGAAAAACCTTGCCCTTTCTGACAACGCTTCGAAAAACAAATATTTAATTAGATTGTTCTGTCATCTTATCTTGAAGGCTCAAGGCCAATTGCTGCATTTTCAAACCACAAATACATATTCTATAGATGCAATAAGCTTTTTAAAAAAAACCCTAAGACTAACATTATAATTAAACAAGGTAGATAGATCTGAAAGCCATCCAAACCTCCCGGGGCTTCTGGAATGTTCTCCCTGGGTAAAGATCACCTCTGTCAAAAATGAGAATCAATATGGGAAGAATCCACAGGAGATAAATTATGAATTAATAACTAATTGGAACATTTAGGATTTTGCCACTCATCTTGTACTCTAGCACAGGGGATCTTAACCTCTGGGTCATTACCCAGAAAGTGGGTTGTGCAGGTCTTTTGCAGTCGGGTCACAAGTCTCAGATTCCAAAACTGAGTCTCTCTGGGACCCTTCTTCCCATGGTAGGAAAAGGGAGAGAGATTTGCTATACCCCTCCTCCTCTGCTTAGAATCTCTATTCATTCCTAAGAGATCACCTTATTTCCAGTCCCCAACAGAATGGGAGGAGATGGGGATAGCTTGAATTCATGACCTCCTGGACCTGTTCTCCCAGCGCGGTGATGGCAGATCCTAAAAGGTAGAATAAGCTGATCTCACTTCAAAAACGTTGAGAACCTCTGCCCCAACCCATGATCCTGGAAGCATCTACATTACAAGGACAGCCAGCACAGTGTAGTGGCTAGCACGTTGGACTAGGGTTTGGGAAACCCAGGTTCAAATCCCCACTCTGCCATGGATGCTTGCTGGGTGACCTTGGACCATTCATTCCCTTGCAACCTAGCCTACCTTATAGGGTTGTTATGAGGGGAGGAGAATGATGTGAGCTGCTTCAGGTCACATCTGGGGAGGAAAGTGGGGTACAAAGAACTAAATAAGGTTTTTAACATGCTTTAACTGTGCATCAACACAGATCCGATTCAACAGTGACCGTCTGTTACCTGGTCTGACTGCATGTTGACTAATCGCCACGCAACAGGGAAAGCAACCTTCTCCTGCCTCGGCGTCCCCTTGGTGCTCCCAGCTGTGCCTTTTTTAAAAAAAGAAACCAGTGATGAGGCTGGCAACATTTTCCCCAATGCACAAATGCTCTTCTCCATGGAGTCTGGAGCTCCCTACTAAAACAGTGGAGATGGGGGGATATTTCATGGGTGCTTTTCCTGTTTTCAGTGGGTGTGGCAGGAGATGGATGGCACCTTAAAGACAAAAACATTTATTATCGCATAGGATTTTGAGACAGAGCCCACAGGGCCAGATGTAGAGGCTCATGAAAGTTGTTTCTAGGTGGACATTTTCCTCTGCTGTGGCTTTTCAACTGGAGTGCTGCTTTTTTGGAGAACTCACATGATGAGGTCTGTCTTTTAATTGTCCACTTTCTAGATTTCCCCCTGCTTTACTCTGATCATTCCTGAACTTGGTTTAATGTGATCTTTCTGTCTAGATCTGCATTGCAAGCGTATCTGCATGCCTTGTGGATGGGAAAGTGTGCATTTTTAAATGTCCTGCTCACATCAGCATCATTTTATAACAACAACAACAACAACAACAACAACAACAACAACAACAACAACAACAACAACAACAACATAGATCCAGAGGAGTTAGCCATGTTAGTCTGTAGTAGCAGAATAGAAAAGAGTCCAGTAGCACCTCTAAGGCTAACCAACTTTACTGTAGCATAAGCTTTCGAGAACCACAGTTCTCTTTGTCAGATGCATGCAGCAAAGTTGGTTAGTCTTAAAGGTGCTACTGAACTCTTTTCTATTTAAAAGCAACATTCGATTTACATACTGCCCTTCAGGACAACTTAACACCCACTCAGAGCGGTTTACAAAGTATATTATTATTATCCCCACAACAATAATCACCCTGTGAGGTGGGTGAGGTGGAGAGAGCTTCTAGAAGCTGTGACTGAGCCAAGGTCACCCAGCTGGCTTCAAGCGGAGGAGTGGGGAATCAAACCTGGTTCTCCAGATTAGAATCCCATGCTCTTACCCACTACACCAAACTGGCTCTTTTCCTTGCCTAGCTGCCACATTCTCTGCTGCAAAACCAGAAGGCTTTCAAAATTTGCAATATAACTAATGCATTATAACACAGAATTGATATAGCTAAAGCACACTGGTGGGGGGGGGGCGGGTGCAGCCAATGGAAGAGGCACTTAAGTTGTAGAGTGTCTCCTTATATTGGAGGAAGGCTCCGATGTTGAGCCAAAAGGAACGGTGGGATATAAGTATTGTAAGAAATAGATAAGTAAATAAACATTGGCCAGTGGAGTGGTAAAATACTGTAGGGGCAGGGCTTTTTTTCGGGGGGAACGCAGGGGAACGGAGTTCCGGCACCTCTTGAAAATGGTCACATGGCTGGTGGCCCCGCCCCCTGATCTCCAGACAGAGGGGAGTTTAGATTGCCCTCCGCACTGCTCCAGCGGCACGGAGCAGTAAGATCCAGCCCAGTACTACTAGCCACTTCTTCATCAGTTAACTATAGCATTACACTTCATTCATGCCTGCAAGAAAGTGGAGATTTTGAAATATTGTGTTAAGTTAGCATCTGAAGATAAAATGGGACCAAAATGGAAAAGAAAAAGTAGGGGATTGTAACAGTTCAGGATGAAATTCTGGATTCTTGGGACTAAAACAGTAAGAAGATGGAGTTAATAAAGAAACTAGCATGGAAGCACCCCCAGTTGGGCCACCTTGAATGTAATTAAGAGTCACCTAAAGAACAATTACATTTAACCAGGCCTTTTTTTCAGGGGGAACGTGGGGGAATGGAGTTCCGGAACCTCTTGAAAATGGTCACATGGCTGGTGGCCCCGCCCCCTGATCTCCAGACAGAGGGGAGTTGAGATTGCCCTCCACACTGCTCCTGCGGCGCGGAGGGCAATCTCAACTCCCCTCTGTCTGGTGATCAGGGGGTGGGACCACCAGTCATGTGACCATTTTCTCTGAGGGCAACCCATTGAGTTCCACCACCTCTTTCCCCAGAAAAAAAGCCCTGCATTTAACCATCCAGGATAAGATTCTTCGTGAAAATGTGGAGTGCTGATTTTATGACTGAGGAGTAGCCATGTTATTCTGTTGCAGCCAAAAAAAACCCAAACAGAACAAAAACAGGAGATTTGTGGGACCTTAAAGACTAACAACATTTTATTCTCACATAAACGTTCATGGTCTAAAGTCTATCTCTTCAAGCTTTGCATTCTCCCCCTCCCCTATCCCTTCCTTTAGTTTTCTCCCTCATTATATGCATTAATTGACCTGACCTGGATAGCCCAGGCAAGCCTGATCTCATCTGATCTTGTAAGCTAAGTAGGGTTGGCCTTGGTTAGTAATTGGATGGGAGACCTCCAATGAAGACCAGGGTTGCAGAGGCAGGCAATGGCACACCACCTCTGTTAGTCTCTTGCCATGAAAACCCCCATCAGGGGTCGCCAAAAGTCAGCTGTAACTTGAGGGGAACAGGACTCTGTATCTTGGGATGTAGATGGATAGTTTTCCGGAGAAAGATTTCCAGACCATGGCTCAGTGCTTTGCATGCAGGAAATCTCAGGTTCGATTCCTGGCCTCTCCAGTTAAAAGATCTGCAGCAAGCACCGCGAAAGACTTGGAGAACAGCTGCCCATCACGGGAGCAATGCTGAGCAACTGGTCTAACTCTGTAGAAGGCAGTTTCGCACATTCAGACTGCGCTCAAGGTTTAATTCTTTTAAGTGGTTTAGCTTAAAGTTGCTTCTCAAAGAGGTCCTTTTTCTTTCTTATGAGGATGTCCCTGCACAGCGGTTTTAATAAGCGCTCAGATGCCACATGGACAAAGGTAGTGGAATGGAAAAAATGTAAGGTAGACAAACTGTCTGTGAGGTATGTAGGGGTAGTTATGAATTTCCTGCATTGTAAAGAGGGTGGAATAGATATCAGCCTATCAGCTCTTTATTTAGTTCTTTGTACCCTACTTTTCTACCCAGATGTGACCAGAAGCAGCACATATCACTCTCCTCCCCTCACAACAAACCTGTAAGGTAGGCTAGGCTGACAAAGGAAGGAATGGTCCAAGGTTCACCCAGCAAGCATCCGTAGCAGAGGGGATTTGAACCTGGGTTTTCGAAATCCTAGTTCAACATGCTAGGCACTACACCGTGTTTCAGTATATGAAGAGACCAGAGGGAAAGTCTCTAGAGACGCCCAAACACCCACCCCAGAACAAACAGCTGATTTTTCTATGAACTGTTAGTTGACTCGCAACTGGCTTTTCATGCATGCGCATTCTAACACAGCCCAAGAGAGACCTGCTTCCCCACCATTTTTGCTGTGCTGCTGCTCTGCTTGTCAGGCAATTGTTTCATAAACAGCTAGAAGTTCATATAAATCAATCATAAATAAGCCATGTGTTTTATAAACATTCTACCATTCGGTGTTTGTATAAGCTGACCTCAGCAAGTTTAACAGCTGCCAATCTGTTGGTGCGTGTGCAGTGTCGAAAAAAGTTAATGTGAGCCTGTTTGTCAGGCATTTGAAGTATCTAGGGTAAAACTTGAACAGACCTAGTGGTCAGCTCACATGTGATTGCGGCAGTTGAACACGGTAAGTTCACCTTTCAAACATGTTCAGTGTGAAATGTGCAGCATTCCTTCCAATCTCTGCTCACCCATGAATCTTATCAGGTTAGAACCCTTACCTCTGAATAACATGTCTTATAGTGAGGGTAACAGCTTCTTGTTGAAAGGGTGGGATAAAAAATGTGGACCAAAAAATAAATTCACATGCATTTCGTCTACTTTATAGTGAGATTTTATTTGATTATTCATTGCCAATTAAAGCAGTGACTGAATGCTGTAGACACATGAAAGATCCTATTAAATGTGTGATAAAAACACACAAGAGGCATATATAGTTCATAACTGGAAAAACATTTTTCCCATATGAAGTTTTCACTAACATAAAACCTTAAACCATGACGTGTTGACAAGACAGTCCAACGAACACTGTAAAACTACCTTCCAATTATTCTTTTAAATTCCCCATGAAGATTTGTTGGAATGTTTCAGATCTTTTCCCCTCAGCAATTGAAGAATGTTACTATCCTCATGAGTGAGACTTTGTGGTAACGTTGTGAAAGGATAATTTTATATCTTGGTGTTTCTATGTCCCAACTACCAATCTAAGCAAAGTGTTCAAATATGGTGTGTTAGCTGCATGGCTGTTTTTATCCTGGCTGGTTTTAGGCCTACCACCTGCTTGTATGATCTTTGCCCTTCCTGGCTACTTAAATCTGCGAGGGGCCAGGAGGGGGCGAAGGTGGTGGTTGACTGGGTCTGAGAGATAGCTAATGCCTTCGTGAGAGGGCGGTGGTCACCCCAGCCTTGAAACAGCCTCTGGTGTGCCCACTTCTAAAGAAGCCCACCCAGGACCCAGAAGATCTCAGTAACTATTGACTAGTCTCAAATCTTCCATTCTTGAACAAGGCGATTGAATGGTGGTGGCTGGACAACTCCAAGCTTTCCCGAATGAGGTGAATTGTTTTGATCTTTTCCAATCTTGTTTTAGGCCTAGTTGTGGACCTAAAATAGTCTTGGTCATGCTTGTGGGTGACCTGCACCAGGCAATAGACAGAGGGAATGTGATTCGGCTGATTCGGCTGGGTTTCTTGGTGGCTTTCAATACCATTGATCATGGTATCCTTCTCAACCACTTTCAGATCTTTTCCCCTCAGCCACTGAAGGGGAGGTGCCATTTTTCAGTGGTTCCAACCCTATCTGGAGGATAGGTTTCAGAACATGATACTGTGGGACTGCAGTCCAGCTCCTCAGCCTTCAGCCTGTGGGGCACTGCAAGGTTCTATCTTGTCCCCTATGCTTTTAAACATCTACATGAAACTGCTGTGTGAGGTCATCCAGAGATTTGGGCCGGGACACTCAGTTCTATCTCACACATTCAGCTAATCCCAGGAAGGCCGTAGAAACCCTGAACCGGTGCCTGGAGGCAGTTTTGGAGTGGATGCGAGTTAATAAACTGAAGCTTAAATCCCGACAAGATATAAGTGCTGCTAGTGAGAAGAAGATATGACCCAGGATTTAAGATATTACCTGTTCTGGATGTGGTTGCTCTTCCCTTGAAGGAACAGGTCCATAGGGCTGCTCTTGGAACCAGGCCTATTGCTGGATAAGCAGGCGGCAGCTGAGGCTAGGGTGTCTTTTACCAACTTAAACTTGTGAGCCAGCTGGGGATTTTCCTGGGCAAAAAAGATCTGGCCGCTGGGGTACATGCCCTGGTTACACCTAGATTAGATTTGGAGTGATTCCGCACACGTTGGATAATGCACTTCCAATCCTCTTCATAGAACGGGTTTTTGGAACGGATTTTTTTGTGTGCGGAACAAAAAATCCACCTTAAACAATTGATAACGTGCATTGAAAGTGCATTATCCAACGTGTGCGGAATCAGCCAAAGCTGTCCTTGAGAAGTGTTCAGAAACTTCAATTGGCACAGAATGCTGCAGCCAAGATGTCGTCTGGAGTGGGTTGTAGAGCTCACATCACCCCAGTCTTGCCCCTTTAATGCAGCCCTGAAAAGCTGTTCATGCTAATGGGTAGCTCCTGGCCTAGATGGACCCTTATCATTATCATTATTTCTAGTCCCACATCAACTGCAATAATAGTTAAGAATAAATAAATCAGTTTCGTGGGGACTTGCCAACTCATATATTTTAATTCCTCAAGAATTACTGGGGGAAATCTGGATTTTTTAAAAAGATAGTGTATTTTGTTTCTATAATTTTGATGAGCATTGTATTTTATTCTGCCAGCTGTGTTAGTAAGGATGCTCGGAGCATGATTTTTACACAAAAGATAAGAACAATGTTTTCAACAATAAGGAAACAAGTGATCTTTAGAGCTCCCTCTTGTCGAGATTCTAGGCACTGTATATTTTAATTCTAATCTGCCAATTTTTTAAAAAATGCAAATACAAAATAATAAAACCCAAGCAAGTTGGGGGAGGGGGAAGATCAACATAGACAAGCCCCTTCCTTAAATGTTCATTTAAAAACAAGAATGGCAGGATTAATTCTTCTCGCCAGGCCTACAGCTACTGCACTACTAAGTCTTTCTTGTCCCATACACTCACCCAAACCCCCAAAAGGCCAGTGGCGGATTCACAGCAGCCGGTCTACTTGGGTTGTCAACGCCAGGATAGAGAATTCCTGGTGATTTGGGGGGGGGGGTGGAGCTTGAGGAGGTTGATGTTTGATTGGGTGGGGCCTTAGTGGGGTCTAACGCCATAGAGTCCACCCTCCAAAAGAAGCCATTTTCTCCACGGAACCTGATCTCTGTCATCTGGAGAGCTCCAGACCTCACCTGGAGGTTGACAACCCAGCTGCCTGTCCATTGCTTTCAATACAGGCCCCAAGCATAATTGTTGTGGTCCCAGTACAAACCTCCCTCCACGATCCCATCTCCTGAGTTGTGAAATAAATCATTCTGCTTTATTTCTGAACTGTCATAAGTAGGTTGTTTCATAGTAATCGGTGTGCAATCTGAAGCAAGCATCTCATCCCTAAAGCATGCCCCACCCCCATCCTTGGATCCTGCTTCAGTGGGAGACTGAAATGAAGTTCAACTCAGTTTAGGGTTGCCAGGTACCCTCCTGGTGGAACGGGGGCCTGGCACTTATCTTTAGGATATCCTCAATGGGCTGAATTGGCTGGCAGAAAGCCTGGGCCTGTGCAATGACATCACTCTTGGGAGTGACATAGTCACATCACACCAGGAGGCCCCTTTCCCACCCCTTTTCCTCTGATGGCAGGGTTGCCAGCTCCAGGTTGGGGAATTCCTGGAGATTTGGGGAGCAGAGATTGGAGAGGGCAGGATTTGGGGAGGAGAGGGACCTCAGCAAGGTATAATCCCATAGAGTCCACCCTCCAAAGCACCCCTTTTCTCCAGGGGAACTGATCTCTATTGCCTGGAGATCAACTGTAATTCCAGGAGATCTCCAGCCACTACCTGGAGGCTGGCAACCCTATCTGACAGCCATGTGAGTCATGGCGGAGGAAGGAGGCTGGTAGTAGGGGATCCCCTCCCCACACCGGGAATGGCAACCTTAACTCAGTTTTAGGCCTTCCTGCTTCTGAAAACCTAAATGTCGTCTGATGTGTGGTTTCATTTACAAGAACATACCGATCTATAATCAGAGGCCCTGGTTTGTTTGCAAAGTGAATGAGTGTATAATCTGAATAAATAAACATGTATTCCTAGTTTTTCCGCATACGAAGTGCCAGACATTCTCTGTGACAAACTTAAGGCGGAGCTAACTAGGTGCTAAAAGTATTGGCAAATCATCCCAGAGAATTTCCTCATTGGTAGACATCTCCCAGAATGACATTGTCTGGAACTCAAAAGGATGACCAAAAAGTGTAGGCTGTTTTGAGATGCTACTCAACAGAGGATTAAAAGATTTAAGTATATTTGGAAAAGTGGCTCGGTGGACTTGGCGGGAGGGATAAAGACTTCATCTTGTTCAAATGTATGAAAAGCAATAACAGCCATCGTGATGGTGTCAAATCTCAATCAAAGAAAGTCTTCCAACGATTTTTAGAGATGGTTAATTATCTGGGCAAAAGCAATTTATTAGCCTCAACTGCATAATTAAGAAAACTGCTTAGGAAAACAAAGAAATATAGCTTGAAAAAAACCCTTGAGGGCTCAGGATTCGAAGCAGAAGTTCATGCAAGGCCCTCACGTTCTACTACTGGATCACAAATAGTTCAACAAATGAACCCCATGCAATGTTGTGATGCAGCAATTGCACATATGTATTTCATAATTAATATATAAGGAGAGATTGTAATAGCGGAAATAGACTGTAAATCAATATTTTGGAAGCCACTGAATAACTTCAACTTAAAGTTTCAGAGAAACAGCAAACAGAAGATTTAGTTGTTACGTACATCATAGGTAAATTTATGTATGCCGCAATGGAGATAGCATCGAGAGCAGTAATTTGCCATGCGGAATCAAAAGAGGAACAGAAGTTTGTGTAGATTAACAGCCTGAGTATTTCCATTAACTAACCGAAGTACAATAGATAAAAGCAAAAACAAAAAGATTGATCACTTGAGAAGCGTGAAGAAATGGCAGTTAGAAGGTGATGAGAAAGTGGAAATGAGCTGTGCTTCAAGCCTAAGACACTTTTAAAACTGCAGCCATGGACTTCAAAGATACCAGGGTCAATTTTTTAGCACAGCAAGATATTGGCACTGTACAGCCATCAAAATGATATACATGGCAAATAAAGTGAAATACGAAGGAACTGAAATTTAAAAAATGTTTTAAAAAATGTATCTGAGAAATAGTGTTACCAGCATGTTGGGAAACTTCTATCTTGCCTCAAATGTAAACTGAGTTATTGAAACTACACTAAAAAATACCAAGTACATGAAATAAAGGAAAGTACCCAAAGATATATAATTCTTGGGTCCAAGTGTTGCCAATTCTAGTTTCGGAAATTCCTGAATATTTGGAGGTCAAGTCTTTGGAGGATGGAGTTTGGGAAGGGGAGGGAGTTCAGAAAAGATGTGATGCCATAGAGTTCATTCTCCAAAGCACCCATTTCCTCCAGAGGAACTGACCTCTGTAGTCTGGGATCAGTTTTAATGGCAATCTGAAAACTGAAACCTTACTAACACTTACTTACAGAGCCATGTACACTGGTTGAGGTGTATTAATCATTGTAATGATTTAGAAATTTCTAACCCAACCATTCTATGAAAATAACACTAAGGGTTGATCACAAAGTTCAGATGAAAAATGCCAAAAAACGCATCATAATCTAGAAACACCAAACAATAACAAAAGCAGCGTAAAGCAAGCCAATTCAGAAGCAATAAAACATTCCAAGTTGTAAAAGCAACAACAGAAATCAAGCCAACTAAAAGCAATTAAAAGTATACCTAAAGCATTAAAACAGCAAAATAAAATCAAGATCAACAGTTTTTTTTAAAAAAAGACTAGGAAGACCCAGTGGGATTACTGAGCTAAGCTCTACAAATACTTTCATGCCCCTAGAAAAATGCTCCCTGTTATTTCTGATTTTTTTTTAACAGAACACACACAAAAGCCAAGAAAATGTTCTTGGGGGAGATACCTGTTTTTTTTAAACCCTGGGCATTTACACAAGCACACAGCAACAGGGCTTTTTAAAACATGTATTTTATGATAAATATTAGCATACGCATCTGCGTAGTACAACAAGATGGCAGTCCTAATAACTCAGACTAGCCTAATTTCATCAAGCTCGGAAGCTAAGCAGGTTGGTTCTTGGATGGGATACCACAAAGGAAGACTAGGGCCAGTTTTGCAGAGGAAGACATTAGCAAGCCTCCTCTGCTATCTCTTGTCTAGAAAACCCCATGAGGTGGAACTTCATGGGGTGACTCCACTTGGCCCTGACCTTGATGATCCAGGCTAACCTGATCTCTTCAGACCTTGGAAGCTAAGCAGGGTCAGCCCTGATTATTACTTGGATGAGAAACCACCAAGAAAGTCTAGGGAGAGGCGGGCAATTGCAAACCACCTGTGTTCGTCTCTTGCATTGAAAACCCTATGAAGTTGCCACGAGTCAGCAACAACTTCTCAGCACCTTACACTCATACTGCAACAAGGCTGCAGGGGCAGGGGGGGGGAGTACAAGTGACATTTTCAAATTAAAAAAAAATTACTCCATGGTAACAACAGATCAGGGCAGCAATAGCTCTGATCGAGTCAGGCATATAGAACAAAAGAGTCGGGTTTTTTTTCTCCAGACCTTGCCATACACTGTGAAAAAGCCATTTTAAATAGAGGATAATGAAACAAATCTATATATATAAAGGCAAGTATCCTGACTGACTCATCAACGCCCAGTCCAAACCCATGGACCTAGAAACATGAAATTTGGGGAGAACATTCCTTTCATGATGTAAACACCCACTAAGAAGGGGGTAAAAAGGGGTAACGTGTTTTCCTAAAGGGATACAGCTTCGATGTATTGTCGAAGGCTTTCACGGCCGGAGAACGATGGTTGTTGGGGGTTTTCCGGGCTGTATTGCCGTGGTCTTGGCATTGTAGTTCCTGACGTTTCGCCAGCAGCTGTGGCTGGCATCTTCAGAGGTGTAGCACCAAAAGACGGTCTTTTGGTGCTACACCTCTGAAGATGCCAGCCACAGCTGCTGGCGAAACGTCAGGAACTACAATGCCAAGACCACGGCAATACAGCCCGGAAAACCCCCAACAACCATCAGGATACAGCTTCCTTGTGTAGCTGGCAGGCTACTGCCTGCTTGCACCCCCACCCACTGCCAGCTCGGCCACTCTTCCCTGATTGGGCCATCCTTTCAAGGTCATTTGCATATGCAGGCTGATTGGGACTCACAACATTCCACACCTCATCCCGCCCCCCCAAGAGACAGTTAACACAGAGGTTATTTGCATATGTGGCCTGATTGATCCTCACCCCCCACGTTCTAAACAGTATGCAGTTGCTATTGGGAGTCATTGAACGTATTCTGAGGTAAAATGCACCTCCCAGGCATCCTCTAAAAGTTCACTAGGGTTGCCAACTCAAAAAAAAAAGTTACATACCCATAAGTATTGTAACTGGATTTAAAGTAGTTAAATACCATAGTGAAGCATGGGTATCAAGCTAATTATATATATTTCTCATACACTATTGCCTCTGATTTTCTAAGTATTTTATTCGGATAATTTTGATTGATGTCTTGGTTTTCATGGCTTGTTGCTTTGTTTTGACCTGTTTCTGTGATACTCTTTTGCACACCCAGCAGAGGAGGGTAGCGGGCACAGGGGCCGACAGCATGACCACAGCCCCTCAGTTGCTGGCTGGCTGGGCTGCCATGACCTCGGATGAAGCACAGGAGTTGGCAGAGCAGCAAGGGCAGCCCTGCAGCTGCCACAATGACCTTTTGCTGCCCCGCCTCAGCTGCCTATTATGCATATCTGGATTTGGGAAGGGGAATGAAATTCAACAGTTGTCAGTGTACAATTATGCAATAACAACAGACGAACAAAGCAAAGCAAAACAAAACATTTCCTTCAGTGAACCATGCAGAACTGCTTTTCAGCAGCCCCAATTTCTTCCTCAATTTCCCCCTCCCCTAGAAGCTTGCACTGTTTTCTTTGTGAGGCAGGTGCCTGCCATTTTTCTTTCAGGCAAAACTTTACAGGACCAGCGTTTACAGTCCTAACCTATGCACTTTAGTCTAAGATTTCAGTGGGCTTCCACTGGAAGAACATTGTGTAGGACTGCACTGCTACTTTACCCATCACGCGCTCCCGCATAACTCACCAGTACTTTCTTACAAAATTGCAACGTGAGCTTGGAATCGTCATAATTTTATTTATATGCAATAGATTTAGTTAGGGAAACACTTTTGGAATATTTTTGAAGGTTTTGGGGGGCAGAACTCAGATCAGGAAAAGGAGACGTTTAAGGTATGTTCTTCTTACTTAACAGTAACTAAATTGTAGAATTGATTGCATTGACAGTGATGGTAACAAGGGGGTCAGATGGATATATGAAGGAGAGAGCCAGCAATGGCTGTTAACTGTAGTGTGTAAAGGGAATCACAATATTTGGAGGCAGTAAACTTTCAAAATCCAGTGCTAGGATGTGGGTTGTGAAATCCCTGGAGATGTGGGGGTGAGATAGCAGAGTTTGGAGAGGAGAGGAAGCTCAGCAGGGATGTGACTAGGGTTGCCAGGTCCAGGCTGGGAAATTCCTGGAGATTTGGGGGGTGGAGCCTGGAGAGGGTGGAGTTTGGGGGGAGGGGCCTCAGAATGGTGTAATGCCGTAGAGTCCACCCTCTACAGCAGCCATTTTCTCCAGGGGAACTGATCTCTGTCACCTGGAGATCAGTTGTAATTTCAGGAGATCTCCAGCCACCACCTGGAGGCTGGCAACTCTAGATGTGATGCTATAAAGTCTACCCTCTGAAGTTGCCATTTTCTCCCAGGGCACTGATGTCTGCAGTCTAGTGATCAGTTGAAATTCTGGGAGAACTCCAGGTCCCGCCTGGAGGCTGGCGACCTGCTTAAGAAGGGGAAGGCCTTTATGCCTCCGGGGAAACTGCGGGGTCCTCTTATGTTCACATGTTATGCTTAACTTCAAACTTTCTGCACTGGCAAGTTCAATGCAATCTTTGACATTTTCTGTTACTCAGCAATTTTTCCTGAAATGTGGCCAAATTACCCTCTTCCCCGTACAGGTTCCCTGTGCCAAATTTCAGACTGGTGGAATTATTGCCTGGATTTTACGAGGAATAAAATGAATATGCCTCATAATGGCAGGATGCTGTTTAATCAATGTGACAATTTTTGGAACTGCTCCCAAGGGGTCCTTGATTAACAACCAACAACGGCATATCAACTTGGAACTCAAAATATCATTTGAAAGTTACATGCTACTATTATTGTTCCTGTTATCCTAAATCTGTACGTTACACATCACAAGTCAGCCATGACAAATACTCTGAAAACAGAATTCCAGATGTAACTACTAATAATGGATGATCATTTAAGTACCGAGCTTAAGTATAACTAAGCTCATCAGTTATGCAATTAAATCGAATAGAAGCACTTTGCAACTTTGAAAAGAGATGTATTCAGTGCAAAAGATCTATTCAGTCTAAAATACATTATGAAAATATTTGATTTGCTGGGTTGAATTTTTCTACCAGGGCTTTTTTTCCAGCAGGAACGTGGTGGAACGGAGTTCCAGCACCTCTTGAAAATACTCAGCAATAGTGCATAAAAATAATATTATTTCAAAGAATCCCATGTGTTTCTTCCTCATTTCCCTCTTGAGAGTTCCGCCACCTCTTTTCCCAGAAAAAAAACCCTGGTTTCTACCCTATCAAGATACACTTTAGAATTGTAGGTGAATGTTGACATATCTATCAGTGGGGTTGGGGAGTGGGAAAATGCACTGGAAAAAATCCATTTTGCCAAAGTAGAAAACCAACAGGATTTTTTCTGTGAATGAATGAAATCTGATAGCAAAAAATACCAACAATAAACAAAGGTAGAATTATCCAGGGTTTTTTTTCAGCTGGAATGTGGTGGAACGGAGTTCTGGCACCTCTTGAAAATGATCACATGGCCGATGGCCCCGCCCTCTGATCTCCAGACAGAGGGGAGTTTAGTTTAGAATCTAAACTCCCCTCTGTCTGGAGATCAGGGGGCAGGGCCACCAGCCACGTGACCATTTTCACCGAGGGCAATTTAAACTTTAAAAAACTCTCCCCTTGTTCCAGCTGACCCAAAGTGACATCATTGTGCAGTACTGAGTTCCACCACCTCTTTTCCCAGAAAAAAAGCCCTGGAATTATCCATTAGTTTTTCATCTTTCTCACTACGATTACACAAAGTACGTTAATACAATCAACCAGATGGGACATCCAATAGTGTATAATACAGTTTGGATTGCAGAAATATGGAAGCAGCACTGAAACAAAGCATAAGTTTTAATATGACATGTTAATGCAAAAATTACTTTGTAGGATCCTACTCACAGCAACAGGCAGTACAAGCTATACATAGTAGTATAAATTATATTCCCTAAACTTTTACCCAAGTAGCTTTCTAAACCATTCTGTACTGTACAGCCCTATTATCTGTGCAGAAAAACCTCTTGAATAATTCCGTTTTGCATAATTTGTGGAAAGCCAGTAGAGTAGGAGCCTTCCTGACCTCGTCAGGCAGGCCATTCCATAAGGTGGGGCAGTTGTTGAATTTGCCCATTTGCAAGTTGGCACCTGCAAAAGGCCTTGCTCAGATGAGAGAAGTTGTCATGGTGAAGCACAGGGGGACTGGTGGTGCTCCCACAGGTATGAGGGACCAAGGCCAAGAATGGCTTTCTGTTACTAAAACAAGTAGAGAGGTCTTTCTATCATACTAAGGACCATAAAGGAACTCCTAGGAACAGCTGAATATATAGTATTACATTTTTTGGTATAAATTTTCTTTGTTTAAACGGTAAACATTAAACATAAAAGGTATAAACAATAAGCATAAAAGATAAAAAGCACAACATTCCAATGACAATACATATAAACATACATTAACAAGCTAGACAAATAACTAATAATAATAAAGGAAAAAACAGTTTAAAAAATATGAGAAGGAAAAGACTAAGCTACAAATGGAATTCCAATTTTCTCCGCAACAACTATATATTGTTTTCAAAGTCTCACTTACTCTATGTTAAACATAAGAGCCCTCTTTTTTCTATTGTTCATATTTCTTAATCCATAAATCCAGATATCATCAAGTCATTATTACCCATTTCATGTAAAAAGTCTATAAATGGTTTCCATTCAGCCACAAACGTAGCTAATGTCTTTTCTCTAATCAGTGAAGTAAGTTTTGCCATTTTTTAAAACTGATGGTGAAGGCGGGGTCCAATGTAAGAGAGAATTTGACTGGGTAGGAAGGAACCCATGAAGATCACCAGATGATGCAGATGAATACATGAAGTTCTACTGTGTCAGAACATTTGTCTGTCAAATGACAGTAGGCATGACGGCGCCCCTGTGTCCGTCACAGGGACAATGTCATTTTAAGGTCTGGATGTTCTTGTTTTAAAAACACTGCAGGGATTGATTCTGAACGCCTACCGGATGATGGGTGGGCAGAGACCCAGGTGGTCTTCCCCTGGCTGAGGAGGCTTGAACACAGTATGGGGGGGGGGCAAGACAGGAGCCTTCCCCCAGCAGTGGAAGTGAGGGGCAGTGCCAGCTGAGCAAGGAGGGAACAGCCAGGGATGGTGGCAGCTCCATTGCTTGGCAAGCCTCTCCTCCACCTCTGCTGCTGCCAGGGTTCCTGTCTCCCCTGTTGTTGTAATGTGTACAAGCAGTCTCTAGGTCACAGCTTTCTGCTTTGTGTGTCTTCAGTCTCGGCCCTTCAGGACTCCTGTACAAATTGGTAGCTGCTGAGGCTTGACTGAGAGGCTGACTGAAAATGCAGGCTGAGCCCGAGTGAGAGCTGAATAAAAGCTTGTTTTCTGTATATAAACCCTGACCTGGATAGCCCTGCTTAGCCTGATCTTGTCAGCTCTCAGAAGCTAAACCAGGTCAGCCTTGGTTAGCAATTGGATGGGAGACCTCCAATGAAGACCAGGGTTGCAGAGGCGGGCAATGGGAAATCACCTCTGTTAGTCTCTTGCCTTGAAAACCCCACCAGGGGTTGCCAAAAGTCAGCTATGACTTGAGAGCTCTCCACCACCATTGTATATAAAACGGGGGTGTCGTGGTGTTCAAGATACAACACCCCTACACTGCTTCAGTCCAGTAAGGATGCCATCAGCTAGGCTTTTGGGATTGGACCCTATAGCATTTTTAGAATATGAAAAACCAAGTCATAAAATGGTGGCGGTGGCTCAATTGTGGACACAGGGTGCCATCACATATAGTTGAGGCCAAGGTCAGTATTGTCTACTCTGACCGGCAGCAGCTTTCCAGGATTTTAGGCATTTCTTGCCTTTCATAGCACCTGCCACTTTCCCTTCTTCACCTCTCAGCAGCTTGTATAGATGAGGGAAATGATGAACCTCTATGTTCTCCTCTCTATGTTCTGCCTTCCAGCCTCTGCTCTCCCCTATAAGAAAGGGAACAGTCCAGGCCCAACAATAGTCCTGGGCTCATCACTTCACAAATGTGGCTTGCCGGGGTTAGAAATCAGTAGGCTCATTCTTGTGTTGACCAAGCCAAGCATTCTCATCTGCTTGAGGAAGTGGCTGTTAGGGGTATTTGTGAGTTATTTTAGCAAAGTGAAACACTCTTCAAGCCAATACGCTTATTTATTTATTTATTTAAAACTTTTATTAGCTGCCTTTCTACCTTGCAAGAACTCAAGATGGCTTACAATATAAATAAAATAACAGTCATAAAATGAATAAAAGAACAGTTTTAAAACACAGTTAGGATTGCCACTGAACATAAAAAAGGTAAAATATAGACATCATTTGCTACACGCAGGAAAATCCATTTGTGAATGATTGCTGAAGTATAAAAGTAGTATCATATACAAGGATTTCTGGGTTGAATTACTGTATTTCTCCTGCCTGTTTTCTCACTGCCTGTTTGTTAAATCAGAGGCTCTGACCACCTTCAGCCAGCAGAAATTCTAAACACACCCAGTAGGTGAGCAAATTCCGTACTAACAATATTTGTAATTGGTGCATAACTCACTACATTGTACAGTGCATGAACAAGGTGTTAGCTACATAGCAGATATTTTCATGATGCAGATTGTAACGAGTTGTCTTTCTTCTCCCTCATCTCATAGCCACAGAGTTGGCAACTGTTGTCAATCCAGAATGAACTAGAACCTAAATTCATTCTGAAACTCTGCATATTTCAATTAAAAATGAAATGTTATAAAATCTCATGCTTTCATGGTTCCAAAAGTGTTTATCAGTCCATTCATATAGACATCTCAATTTTTACAGTCCAGGCTTGGGCATGTTTACTTAGAAGTAAGCCCTACTGAGTTCAATAAGATATAGGCCGTTTTCACATGTCATTAACGTCACACAACATTCACGGAACTCTAGCGTCTTTATGGTGCTATTTCTGACATCATCACACCACAAAAACAGAATCATGACAGGGTGGCGTCAGAAATCACGCCATGAAGCTGCCACCATTCCGTGAGTGCTACGTGATGTTGCACGACATTAATGACGTGTGAAAACGACTGTAGGACTGTAGTCAACAAATGCTGACTTTCACCTGAGCTTTTTATCAATCTGCAAAATATGTAAAATTGAATTATTCAAAAGGGCAAACAAATATGAATAATCCAGTTTTATTTCACAGATCCTTTCATGTATTATACTGTCTACTGCATTGTTTGCTAATTATATCATTCCCCTTGAGTCTCAGTGAGTAAGGTGGACTATACATGAAGTGAATATGGGGTTGCCAATTGTAGGTTGGGAATTTCCTGGAGATTTAGGGGTAGAACCTGGGAAGGGTGACTTTTGGGAAGGGGAAGGACCTCAGTGCAGTATAATACAATAGAGTCTGCCCTTCAGAGCAGCCATTTTCTCCAGGGGACCAGATCTCTGTAGTCTGGAGATCAGTTGTAATTCTGGGAGGACTCCAGGCCCAACCTGGTGACTGGTGTGAATGCCAACTGGAAATATGTGAAACTTTGTAAAAATTGAATTTTTGTACTCAACTGCAACATTGCCCCCAAAGCAGCCACAAGCTATACAATTGCATTATCGACACAATGCAATGGAAGAACCTTTTCCTGTCTTTTTTGTGTATTACAAATTCATGAAGAGCAGCAGGGCAACAGAGAGGACAAATAACAACGGAGCAAACGTCACCTAAGTGATTGTGTTGGCTCTTCTCCTGACTGTGTTCATCACCGGGACCTGATTCTCAAAACCATTGAGCCAAACTGTCCTCGAAAGAAGGCTCTTGCTTGCTTGCAAAATCAGCTTGCTGTCTAGGATTGTGAACAGGATGGCCAGCTTCCAGGTGGTGGCTGGAGATCTCCTGGAATTACAACTGATCTCCAGCTGACAGAGATCGGTTCCCCTGGAGAAAATGGCTGCTTTAGAAGGTAGGCTTTATGGCATTATACCCCACTGAGGTTCCTCCTTTCCCCAAACCCCGTCCTCCCAAGGCCCCACCCCCATCCCCGACATCCAGGAATTTTCCAGTCTGGAACTGGCAGCCCTAATTTGTGCAGTTGATGGCAGAGACTGGGAAGGTCTTATCATTCGCGGTGCTCAAATAACTAAGATGATTCCTACCGCAGCGCACAACCATTTCTCCCCAGTTAAGGAAATCTATTAGCACCCCATTGCTTTAGAGAAAAAGTACAATTTCCAATTTAGCAATAATGTAAGGCCTTCCATTAAACTGCATGATGGTCTTTTTTAACAAAAGTCACATCTGATCCAGAGCGCAAGGTGAAATCTTGTATTTGTTCAATTTATATTCAATTTGCATTCCACCCTCCCCGCAAGCGGGCTCAGAGCAGACACTGAGGTTTTCCTCAGCTTCTTATAAAGCACTGCACCGGAGTTCTTCTACAAAGGGATAGAGCACAATTATAAACCATTTCAGCCTTACCGTGCTGCATTATCAATATGAAGTTATATCCGACACAGGTTTAATGTAATAATACGCTCTGCAAGAGAGATTAGTTTCTCTGGCGAGGTGTTTTTGAAGTATTCACGCCTGCTTGGCACCAAAAATCAGTTTGAAGGATGGGGTGGCAGCAAGATTAAATTTTTGTCCCAAAGATTTGTTCCACCTCAGATGGCTTGAATACACAAGCTGGTTACTCCTTTAATAAAGTCAGAGAGGAATTGACTTATCGGAGCTCCCCTTTTGCTGGTACATTATCGTCCTTGGATTTCCCACTTTTAATTTTATATTAGATGTTTATGTTCTTTTTTTAAAAAAAAAAATCTATGTCCCACTTTTATCAACAGCATGGGGTTTATTTTAGCCGTAAGCGGCTTCTGGACCAGGTGAGTTTCTGTGAATGTATAAAGCTGACCAATATGGAATCGGACTACTGGCCAGGTTTGTGCAGAATTGTTCACCCCAATGATCTTCGGTCCGTAGTTCAGAATCAGGAGCCTCATGTGGGTCACATAGAGTCCCACTAGCTGAGTTGTGTGCAACTTCTTTTTATATGGGTTCCATGGGGCTAAATTAGGAACCAAGCCTGCAAGACAAATGTAAATTAAGACATTCCTTTAAATCAAAACCTTTCAATAGTCAGACCAATACAATGCAAGACTTTCATTTTAGACAGCATTTGGAGGCTATGATAAAGCAAGTTGAATTGTTTGAAATATTCAATAATTGTTTTTTAAAAAAGAAATGCTGTCACCCCCCGAACTGTTTTGATTCAGACATCCCATCAAAGATCAAGATCACCTGACGGTTATGCGTTTGAGCAATTCCGAAATTCTACTGGCATCACCCAGTCTAAAACAGCTGCTTCAGTTAACAATCCCTTTGCTACTAGATCACTGAAATGTTTGCAAGGCTGATATTAGGTCACCTTTCCAGTATAGCCTGAATACCAATGTAAGATTAAGAAATGGTGGAAGCAAGTAGATTCTGTTACACTGAAAGCATAACCTAAGTGACATTCAGCAAGAGCTTAAATGGCATTTTAATAAGCTACAAACAGCAGATAGAGTCTGATCCCAGGGGAAATAACTCTTGAAGATTTTCCACTTTGATAATGCAATGGACCAATCAGCAAGAGTCAGAGTGAATGAAAAAGTCAAGTCATTGATTCCTGGAGAATCCCTTGACTTGTGAGACAACTTAATGCCTCCTTTACAGAAAGATGTACCCGCCTGTATAAACTACAGAGGTTTTTATGAATTGTGAACAGAAGGTCACAACCAATACGTAACTTTCTTGCATCTATGAAAGTATATCAGGAGGAAAACTTGAACTCAATAGCCTTTTAGCAAGAGCCAAACTAAGCCATGAACTGAAAGTGCTGTTCTAAGAGGCATTTGCTATGGTTTTAATATGAATTCAGTCTATTTTTATGGATGAAGAACAGTATAGGGAACAGCCCAGTATGAAGTTTTCTGGCAGAAGCCCCCTTGAAATGAATGGGACTTGCAAAAGGGCATGGTAGGGGGCTCATGCAAGAGAATGATTTGCTGGACCTAATCATTAGCATTAGTTTGTAGTGTCTGTTACAATTAGTCTCATTCTGTCCATCAAATGCAAATGGGAGTCTCATGCAGCCACAACTGCTTAATCCTTCAACCTCCGATTGGTTCTGCTGTTCTAAACTAGGCTCCCTGACTTGCTGGGAGAATTGTAAATGAGAAATAATGTGTCCTTTTAAACACACACACATTGTTTAGCATGTTTGTACATGAGTTTCACAGTCATTCCTCTCTCCAGGAAAACTCGCAAGCTGTAATTACACAAGATGAGGGATGGGCTTGGGGTACTGAACAGAGATTTCTTAGTACCATTGTAAAATTATAATTCCTGAGAGTTTTTTTTGTGAAATCTGTGATAGCAAAATGGTTATAAAACCAATATAAATTTATAATGCAGATATGCCTTCTGTACAGTAAGAGCCAAGCTACATTGATATAAAACACACTTGTAAATAAATCTTATCTATGTTTACACAAAAGTAAGTCCTGTGAGTTCAATGGTACCTATTTCCACAGGATCTCAGCCTTAATTTGTCTAGGGGATTTTCCTCCCAAGTTATTTTGGATGCAACATGTTTTCTATGTGCCAATTTCTTTGACTCACGATGTCGTTCTTATAGGCATGTTGCCAGTTTTCAACGTGCACTTCATCCTGAAGATTCTAATGCACAGATTAAGAATGATGGCTTAGTAATGGGCATTTATGTAAAACTGGAACGTGAAAAAGCCAGATCTTTCAATGAGGCATTAGAGAGGGAAAAAGCAAACAAAAAGTAAGAGGAAATTCACTAGAGAAGATAAGACTTTTATCTGCTAGATGACAGACAGGAATACGGATCAGAAGACAAGCCTGGAGGAATACACTGCAAGAATTAGAACAGAAAGAAAGAGCTCCTTGCAACTTTGCAGAGAAAGACTATTTGAGCGGGACAGCATTCCTTACAGACAAGGGACTTCAAACGGAAAATGAGCATGTAGGAGGCATCAGGGCCTTATTCCTGGAGGCCGATAACATGGCCTACATTTAGCATGTTCTTTCATAATCAAGGTAAATATGCAAATTATAATAAACAAATGCACAATATGAAAAAGCCAGGCAGGTGTTTTTCAACTAGTCACAACCAAAAGCTATAAATGTAAACACCAAACAGAAATCCTATTGATTCATTCCACTGTGTGATAGGATGCTCTTGAGATGGTTTTTTGCATCCCTGTGAAGATGCCATGATAGCCATCTGAGTGGCTGGCCTCTACACTGTCATGTGACTGAGGTGGTGGTCCACAGGCCTAAAGGAATGTGACATGACCTCAGGCAGCTGACCATCAGCTGCATCAGATGGATAGGCTTTGGGTCATTCAGAGGGGGGCTCGAGTAAGGATCTGAAAAAGAGTAATTCCCAGATGGAAAGTGTCAGTCCTGGTTGCTGGACCTCTGCCTGCAAAAGCTAAAAGGCAGGTGGCAAACCAGCCTTCTCGTGGCCTTTTTTGAAACACTTGTCCAGAAAGGTATGGAGTCTTGTAAACAAGAAGGCTGGGGGCAAGCACTACCAACAGCCCAAGATACTTTCAGCACAAGTTGTAGTAAACTGTACAGCAGGGCAGAAGCACACACGCAGAAAATCTGAAACAGCCTCACACATACACTAGTGGGGCACTGTTGGTGGGGGTATCACAAAATGAGATTTTTAACACTAAGGGTTTTCTGCAAATCTGGGAGTACCCAGTCCAGCTCTGTTGTATGGATTTGCCTATCTTCACTGGAGTGCAGCCCTTGACAACTAGGTAGGGATTTCATTCCCCTGCTTTCACCTTCCATTGCCACCACTTACTTGGCCGGTGGGGGAGAAATGTGCAGGAACGGGCCTCCCAGGCACGCTGCAGGGGTGGAGCGATGCCGTCATTTCCCAGGAGTGACGTCATCACTCAGGCACGGGGACACAAGCGAGGAGCATGATGGGAGTGGCAAAAAGGTAAGCGGCGGGTCCCCTCCTCCCACCAGGAGGGTAAGGAAGCCTGGTAATCCTACAACTAGTATAATTAGAAAAGTATCACGACAAAACACTAGCAAAAGAAACCAAAATTGTGAACACTAAGAACCTCCAATAAAGAGAAATGTGCAATAGGCTGTAAATACAAACACAAATATGTAAATACAAACTTTATGTTTGTATTTACAGCCTATTGCATAGATCTCTTTATTAGAGGTTCTTAGTTAGTGTTCACAATTTTGGTTTCTTTTGCTAACCCTACAGCTAGCCAACAAAGAGACTAAGCTGTGGTAAACTTACTAGAAAAATATTTAGTATTCCAGTTAAAGGTTTGTATAACACTTTTCAAGGGTCTTAAATATAGAAAGACCATCAAACAAGTAGCACATATATTAGAATATGGTTACATAGAGAAGGCAGAGCATCTTATAAAAGTTCAAAGTCACTTTAACAATGGCAAATACAAAGTGCCAAGTGCAAAGGTAAACATCACAAATTTCCTATATAGATAAAGTGCCTGTGCCTGAAATTGACAACAATATTGTCTAACAAGTAACCATAATACTATGCAAAATCAGTCTAGTTATTGACAGTGCAGATTAATACAATAAAGTCACATGGTTAAAGTGACTTTGAACTTTTATAAGATGCTCTGCCTTCTCTATGTAACCATATTCTAATATATGTACTACTTGTTTGATGGTATCTCTATATTTAAGACCCTTGAGAAGTGTTATACAAACCTTTAACTGGAATACTAAATATTTTTCTAGTAAGTTTGTCATGGCTTAGTTTCTTTGTTGGTTGGGTACGGTACCGTGATACTCTCTTTTTCTCAGTAACCCTACAACTAGGCCAGGCTTATCTTTCCTCAGGAATGTTCTTGTTTGAATGGAACTGAGGCACATACCTTGCCGTCCTTATTCCTGCCAGTGTTAGAGCCCCTTCACTTCAGCAATTTATGGACAACTGATTAGTATTATAACAACTTGTTTATCTGCATTACTTCTTGAGAGCCAGTGTGGTGCAGTAATTTAAGTGTAGGACTAGGATCTTTGAGACCCAGATTTGAGTCCCCAGTCACTTGTAGATGCTCAGTGAGTGGCCTTGGGCTAGTCACACATTCGCAGCCTGAATTACCTCACAGGGTTGTTCCTGTGGGGATAAAATGGAGGAGAGGAGAATGAGCTGAGCCACTTTGGGTCCTCGTAAGGGAAAAAGGCAGAGTATAAATGAGTAAATAATGCAATGTTAGGAACAAGAAGTCTATGGAGCAATGAAGACAACAGGCTTTTTTTCAGCTGGAACGTGGTGGAATGGAGTTCCGGAACCTCTTGAAAATGGTCACATGGCTGGTGGCCATTTTCTCCAAGGGCAACCCACTGAGTTCCACCACCTCTTTCCCCAGAATAAAAGCCCTGGAAATAATCAATATCTTCTTGTATGTGTGTGTGGGAGGCGGGAATGTGGGCTTGCACTTGCTAACTTTATTCCCAACTCTCAAAAGTTGACCAGGCCTTTATGCACAAACTCAGCCTAAGTACGCCTTGCATAGAAGGTTTAACCAATGCATGCCATTCCCCTCGTGCCTGGATTTTGTGCCATTTGCTCACAGCAATATTCACTCCACAGAGAGCTTACATCTAAGGCCTGATAGAAACACGGCACCTGGGAGACTGAAGAAATAGCCTGTGTAACTTTGCACTTACACAGCAACACATTTAAATTAGGCAGCGGCTCATGCAAAATGGCTAGAAATGCTTCATTATCGTGCCAATGCGCCAAAGCTACAGACCTCTTCCGTGCTAACTACACAGACACAGCTGCTTTGGGTGGATAGCAGCCAAGTTTAAACAAGAAAGGGAAATCATCATGGTTAGCATCATAGCGAGCATCACCAGGCCTAAGATTCTCGCATACAGGCCCAAGAGTGACGCAGAAGAAAGATTAGCACACAGGAGCATTAATCAGCGCTCCAGGTTCCTTAGCGCCTGCTTCAAACCTCTTCTGTTTAAGCTTGCAAGAAGTCTGTTAACTGAAAGCCAGGGGCAGAGGGTCTTCACTTGCTGTTAATGCCCAGACACATGGCACTAAATCTAGTACAGTCCCAGTGTGGACATGGCACATTGGGGTGTTGTATAGTACTTGGGTTACATGCATCAACTTAGCCTCTGCTGCTGAGAAAACTAAGAGTTAAAACTACACGAGATGCTCACATGTTGGGTTCCTGCAAGTTTACCATAGGGCCAGAAGGACGGAAGGGAGAGAGTCAGTGCGGGGAGCCCAAAGCTGACAGGCAGCTAGCAGCTGTAGAAAGAGCTGCTGTGGCTGCCACCACTGCCATTAAACACAACCATCCCTTCTTACAGAGAGGGGAAGGAGACTCTGTGAGAAGGGATGGTTATATCTAGAAACTGTGTCAGCCTCAGCAGCTCCTTCTGTTGCTGCTAGCTGCCTGTCAGCTTTGGGCTCCCCTCACTGACTTTTTCCCTCTCGTCCTTCTGGCCCTGCTACTGCTGCTGGCCCGAATACACTTCCCAGGTAAACATGCGGGAACTCAACATATGTCAGGTGTCTTGTGTAGTTTAGCTCTAAGTCCCTGGTTCTGCCTCTTGCAGGTCCCTCTCCTCCATAGGCAGATTCCTTTCCAACTTTTGTAAAAACAAAAACACTTTGCCTCCCAGGGGCCTGTTTAGTTAGTACTAAAGACAATTATAGACTTTAATTAATTTCATGAACATTGATTCTACTTAGTTTTTGACATGGATTCTCCCTGTTCAATCTGAAGCCACAGGTGTCTTTTTCCCCAGCCATGTTAACAAAACTGATAGATGATTACCATTAAGCTGAGTGTTGTGTAAGAGTAAATGGAATTAAAATGCTCAAAAAGAAACAAATGAATCTGGAATGCCTGCAACAAAAATGAGCAAAAATTTTACCCCCCTCCCCCAACAAACAAAGAAAAAAGCATATTCATACATCCCTAAAAAACAATGGATTGTAGAAGCCCACAGGCAAGGCTGTGCATGTTTGTATACACAATGTGTATACACATACACATACACATTTTATCTTCATACGCAAGGGGAAAGGTGATTGTCAACTATTCCTCCTTCCCGTGGCTGCTCTCCAGTTGCCCTCTCACATTGCTCGGTGCCCCCCATCCCTCAGGAATAGCATTCGGGGTTTCAAAGAGAGGTTGTGTGTGGGGGGGTCATCCTTCCAAAGATGGAAGCGCTGCGTCTCTTCCCACCCCCTGCCAAGAGGAAAAGGGGACCTGGCCACCCTAATTTTGGCTGAAAGTGACGTCAATGCGTGGAGGATGTCTCTCTCCCCCAATTTCCCTCTGCCACTCCTTCAAGCAGGGAGGGGCCAGGAAGCAGTGGGGTGAGATTGCCTCCCATAGCAGGTACGTTAGCAACCCTATACTCTAATTTCTCTTCTTTGTACCTCCATTTCTCTCCTCAGTTTATATCCTTCCAAATATCCCTACGTCCCCACTTGATGCTACCATGTAAACAAGCCCTCCCCTTTGCGTTAAAGTAATAGTAGTCTTGCCGATCATGTTAAACTTAACCATGCAGAAACAAACAATAAATAAATTAAAGTGTGAGAACGAAACCCAATTACATTTTGCAAGTATTCAAGCAGTTATAATTGACCAGAAAACATTCCCAGAAAAAAAAACACAAAACAAAGCAAAACACTGGAGTGTTTTCCAAGAGAACAAATCTGGCGATGGCTCGCCTAACAAACGGGGCCCAAAAAACGCTGTATATTCTTCAAGTATGAAATAATAAATGCTAAATACAGGGAGATTTAGATGTAAACACAATTTTATCCTAGTTTCTTCTCCAGCAGTCTAATCGTCAGCAATCAGGCCTATATGTTTTCCTGTTTCCTCTTTATACACTGCTAGGACACATTGGTTATGATTTATACTATTCATTCATAGGCTTCACTGTATCATTGCATGTATGCTTATCCTTTGTGTCTACCTCATTCCATTTATCCTGTATTGTTAATACTTTAATAAACCATTTTATCTGTATCAGTCACACTCTGTCTGCATGCATTTATTCACTAGCACCATGCAGATCTGGCACCCTGTTATGTACTTGGGAGTGGATCTTTTTGATAAAGTTAGCTCCTCTGCCTTTCTGTACACGTTCAACACTCATGCGGGATGTACCTCGTGTTGGGGGATATTCACATGTAGGCCAACACCACCTGGGGAGGTTGGTAATCCTACCTCCAGTGTTCAGTGCAGTTTTTGTGGTATAAGAACCAATATTTTTGTTGATATCCTGCAAAGTAGACAAATTGGAACAGATTCACAGGAGGGCAATAAAGATGGATGGAGGTTTGACGAACCATCCATCCTATGAAGAAAGAATCCTATGAAGAAAGGCTGGAGAAACTAACTAAAGAAAGTAAATAAGCAAACTGGATTTCCTGAAATGACCCAGTAGGTGATTTGGACCACGTGGCCTATAAGGCCCTCCAACTATGTGATTCTAAGGGCCAAAGTAGATGATACCATGTCCGAGTCCCCCACAGGGACGTGACATCAATTTAGCGCTGGAGTTTTTTTACTTTTCAAAACAGCGAAAAGGTCTAATCCTGCTGGGGACTGCAGTGCAGGGAGATGAGGGGCTCCTCTCTCCCTCGCCCTACACCATTTTCAAAAGCGGAAATAGATCCATGGCAGACTTGGAGACACAGTATTGGCCGTCATCACAAGGCCATAAATTTAGCGCCAAACTAGCGCCATCTCCCGCTGATTGCTCACCTTATTCCGGCTCTCTTGCACTTTTGCCATTCTCCCCAATTCACACTTTGTGACTCCTTGTGTCATCTTTAGCCACTTCCATGTGAATGCCCTTGATCGACTATGAATGCTTTGCAATACCAAAACACTCACTCTCCCCGATCATCTGTCTCACCTAACACTGATTCTCCTGCCCTACACTCCCACAAGCCCTAGCGCGACCCACAATTAAGCCTCAAAGTAATTTTTTTTTAAACGTCAGCCTTATAGCGCTATAACACTATAGCGCTATAGTGCTATTCTGCCATGGGCAGGAAACCTCTGCTACCTATCATGATTGGCTTTTGGGTTGGCCCAGCACAACATTGGTATAATAGAAGAGTGATATAATGCAAATATGCGAAAAAATTTTTTTTAAAGGGGGCGGGATTTTTTAGGGGCCTGTTTCCGGAGACACTTTGACTGACCGTCGAATTGCTCTTTTCCCTTTTAATGTGACTGACTGGAAGTGCAAGCAGTCATCAAAAGATGGGAGAATCCATTCTAATAACGATAACAGAAGAAACTATTTCTAGTGCAAAACTGACGAAATAAGGGCCCGTGTGACGACGGCCATTGTCTAGTTTGGTCCTCAGAATTGTGCATATTGATGGCTCTGTGTAAACAAACATGAACTCTGCATAGGAATAAAACTTGCTATGCCTGCAGTTTCTCAAGCTCTCAAGCAACGCAATCCTAAGTACATCTACTCAGAATCCCACTCAAATCTACTCAATGGCCTTTACTTTAAGGAAAATGTTTTTAGGATTGCACTGTTATCTAGTTTCCAAGTAGTTATACAAGGAAGAAAATTAAATTATAGAAAATCTAATATTTGAATCATCAGTACATCATACAGAGATAAATCTAATCTTAAAAATAGATCTAATCATTGAATAAGATCTGGAGACAACCATTGAGTTATTATAATGGGCAAAAGGTGCCATCCTGCCCAAGGATGGGTTGGTTTTACTCTATAAAAAGGACTGCTTTCCAGCCCCCGCGTGTGCATGTCTTTGGATACTATACCCATTGTCAAATGCTTGTCTGAGTTGCAAACTCAGACACGCATTTCTTCTTTCTTCCGTGGTCACTCAATGCTGCTTTCTATGGACATTTTCTTCCTTCAAGACTGGTAACTATCACCCATCTCTTGAACTGCTCTCCTATTTTCCTCCCTATTCTCTGGTTATCTCTGTGTTACTTGCCTTTTTATTACTTTTTAAATAAAAACCACTCCTGTTGTACATTCACCTGTTTTATTTAAGAGCAATGGCAAACCACCCCATAACAAAAAGTTTGCCAAGAAAACGTCGCAATGCAACATCTCCCCATGGGTCAGTAATGACTCGATACTAGCACAGGGGACTACCTTTACCTAGAGGAACTATCCTTGTATATATTGGTGGAAGAATCTCGCTAGTTATCTCCTCTTGCTGCTTCTCTGTGTATGCTATTTCTCCCAACTCACAAGGAGAGCATCTATTGGGTAACACTATAAACATACATTCACAATTCTTTCAAGCTCCACCTATAAACCACCAGGATGTGTCCTTGGTGTGTTCCGATTTCAACAGACTCCTCTAACCTGACCTGCCAAATCTCGGTTCCCCGGACTCCAACAACTGACCCCACTTGGGGGAAGGTCAGACTTCTTGCAATAAAATCTCAGAAGTTATCCAGATGCTAGACGATGGCATTCATAAGCCCCTGATTTTGAAGTGATACACTTCCATACAGATTTTGTGCCTAGTGTCATTGTACAGTCTTTTATGTGCAAGGGTAAAAAAAAAAGAGCAAGGAGCATCAAATCACAAGCGTGCAGAACTTTCTGGGGGAAAGCTTAACAGGTCTACAGTCACTTGAATGACAGGTGCTCTCAAGGTCTTGGTGACATTGGCAACAGTGCAAAGGAAGTATGTGTATATATACAAGGACAAAGTATTCTGAACTATTTCACTAATGTGTCAGGCACATCAATTATTTCCTTTAACATCTCTCACCAGCAACATTATCCAACCCCCTTCTTTCTAAATCCAGGATATGATGGTAAAATAAGGATCACAGATAAAATAACTTCCCTTGGATATGGAAAGTACAAAACCAGGAGGCATTCTGTCTTGGCTGTTCCATCTAAGTTCTTGTTCTCTGTCAGCATTATTATTTACGTACAACATTCCTGCCAGTTCTTTGGGTACTGGGGAGGAACTGCTTGTTTATAGCAAGGAACCCTGTTGGGGCAATGCAGGACATATCTACATGCTTCTCAGACACTATTGGACTAGTTGTGGAAGTAGTTAACTTGCAACAGAAAGCAACCATCATTTTTCAGACCTTTATGTGCACTGTATATGCCTCACTAATTTGCCATCATTTTGGAGTAGGCCATGCTCGCTCTGATGGAATCTTTGACACACCTGACTACATTTTCATTTCACTGGTGCTCCATACACGTGTCCCACTAGGCTTTGTAAACTCTGTGCACATACTCACTACACCATCCAGCAGGGTCCTTACAAGGTGGGGCCGTTCCTATCCGTGCCGAGTGCAATAGGAAGTAGGACAGAAATGATCAAGCACTGCTGCTTCAGAACTGGGGTTCACTGTGGAAAAATATGGGGGAGCAAAAATGACTCCCACTCTGAGAGAAATCCTCCAGACTGCAGGGCTATGTGTGAGGTTGCATAAAAACATTGTTCAAGCCACCAAGAATGCCTGTGACAGCAAAAACGAATGCATAGGGGCTGTTGCTACATCCATGTAAAGAGCGGCCACACAATTCCTTCCAGATTTGTACAATGCTCTCTGCAGGTCATGCCTGCCCTGGAGCAGCACCAGGCAATTCCCTGAGCTTTGACACCAAAGAGAAGAATGGGACACTCAAGGGATGGGCAGAGGGTAGGAAGTAGGATCAGTGGCACAACATGGAGGGGTGAGAGGGGCGGTTGCCCAGATGCAAACTTTGTAGGGGCACAAGAGACTATGCCGTGCCCGTGGGGAGGCCACCTGCACCACCTGCACGCCAATGGGGTGGCTGGCTTGCTAGGTACCAAGCTGGTCTTCCCACAGTGGCTGAGCTGGCAGCTCGAGCCAAGCTGGCTGGGGTGGCGTGGGTGGCTGCAGTGGAGGGGGACGGAGACTGTGTAATCCCCATGCCCCCTATGCGCTGACAGGGTGGCCAGCTCCCTGGGCACCGAGCTGGCTTTCCCGCAGCAGCTGAGCTGGCAGCTGAAGCTGAGCTGGCTGCGGTAGCTCAGGCAGCTGCAGTGGAGGGGGGCAGCCGCACCCTGCACGATGACATCACTTCCCAGAAGTGATGTCATCATGCGGGTCTGGGAATGCAGATGCACAAAGCACACACACGAGGGAGAACAAAAAAAGTGTAGCGGCAAGACTTGCCTGGCCCAGGGCGCTCTCAACCCACATTACGCCGCTGAGTAGGATAGCTCTCTCTTCCCTTGACCCAGTCCAATGTCCCTGCCGTTAATCTCAGCGGCAGAGCTACCTGCCCTCTTCCTTGCATCTTCCAGGGACTGGGAGGAAGGAACCTACCAGAGGGCATTTCTGCCCTATCTTGGCAGTGAACCAGGGAGGATCACAGAGAGGGGAAAAAAGGGCAAAAGTGGTAGAGATAGGCAGGGCTTTTTTTCTGGGAAAAGCGGTGGTGGAACTCAGTGGTGGAACTCAAGACCGCACAAAGACGTCACTTTAGGTCAGCTGGAACAAAGGGGGAGTTTTTTAACGTTTAAATTGCCCTCGGCGAAAATGGTCACATGGCTGGTGGCCCCGCCCCCTGATCTCCAGACAGAGGGGAGTTTAGTTTGCCCTCTGCTGGAGATCAGGAGGCAGGACCACCGGCCGTGTGACCATTTTTAAGAGGTGCTGGAATGCTGTTCCACCGTGTTGCTGCTTTAAAAAAAGCCCTGGAGATGGGGAAGACAAAAGTACAAAGGGGAAGAGAGAACATATGAGGGGAAAGGGAGGAAGATGGGGGAAGATGGAGGAGAGAGAAATGGGAAGGGTCTCTTTACACCCCTTTGACATGCCCCTCCTAACCACTTTACCATCCATTTTTCATCTAGGACTACTTGCATGTGCAGATTTCTAGAGGTGAAGCTAATATTTTCATCAACAAACATCACAAAGCGGCTTTATTAGTAGTTGATTGCTGTAAGTTTTCTATTTTGTGTTTCAAGTTTATGAAACATGCACTTGTCTGTCATCCTCAGGCGTCTCCAAATGATTCCATGCTGTGATTTGGGCAGAAGAATGGAAAGTCTAAGGAATATGGGGAGAGAAGTGATAACTAAGGCCAAAAATAGGGGTTGGAAGGGCTAAAAAAAATCTGAAGGGGAAATGAATCTTCTGTCAAACAATTTCACTTGATTTGTAGTCAGTTGACTTGCTGCTTGTTAATTTATTATGTGACATTTTCAGGTTATTCATCCATCAAGAAATGAGACTAGGCAAGAGCATATGGGGAAGATGGAGCTGCCAGTTTATGGTGACAAAGGATCCTCTTGGAGCCAGGCAGCCTGGCACATCCAGAGGGCTGCTCTTTTCAGCTCGGTGTGAAAACCGCACCATCTCTTTGATTTGTTAACCTCTTTTATTGAAACAGGGGAATAGCACGCTCTGGAGGTTCAGAACTCCAAGCCCAGATTGGGCAATTGACTTTGGAACGCGTGGGTTGGACTCTGAAAAGTTGCTGACCCTTTACATGTGTGTTGTGTGTTGCAAGAGACGAGAGCCTGTGTTTGTGTGCATCTCCTATAGAGGTGGAAAACAGATTACAAATAAATCTGTTTTAATCTGACTCAAAGCGGAACATGCAGAGTGACTGTGTGGGAGTCTCCATGTGGACACTCCCTCCGTTTTCGCTACAGGGAGGGGGAAGAACAAACCTCTGCTTTCAGAATGGTGTGGGGCAGCCACCCCCCATTCCTTCTTCATCCTTTGAGTGGCTTTTTCCTTTTCGCAGCTGAGCTGTGCGATAGCTTTGCTGGGCTATCAGAAGAGAAAGGGAAAATGAGGGTGGTTCCGGGCCTTAGGAGATGCTGGCAAAATCACCATTGCAGCTGCCCTTAATCCAGGTGCGAAGGAAAGAAAAAGGGGATCTTGGCAGGTGCACAGGAATCGGTTTAACGTGCATGCTGGTTCCACTCCATTTTCTGAAAGCTGCCATTGCAGGGGTTCGCTGTTGTGCCCTTATGCAGCTGCATCTAAAGATTACCTACATGATTCTAGGCTACTATTAATAAACATGAATACTTTGTGGATATATCTGAATATTCTTTCGTGATTAAAGGTAAAGGTAAAGGCAAGCACCAAGTCATTACTGACCCATGGGGGGATGTCGCATCACAACGTTGTCTGGTTTGCCATTGCCTTCCCCAGTCATCTACACTCTACTCCCAGGAAACTAGGTATTCATTTTACCGACCTCAGAACGATGGAAGGCTGAGTCAACCTTGAGCCAGCTACCTGAACCCAGCTTTCGCCAGGATCAAACTCAGGTCGTGAGCAGAGCTTGGGCTGTAGTAGTGCAGCTTACCACTCTGCGCCACGGGGCTACTTCCTTTTTAAAAGTGCAGCATTCTTACTAGGGCAGGAATCTTGAAGGGCTGTGCCTACTTGGCAATCTGGACCCATCCCATCTACCTAGAAACTATTCATCTATCTAAAGCGTTTTTCAGGGAATTGGATATAAAATTGCACAGAAATTGTATTTGCTACTATTCTAACTTGCTAGAGTAAAGGTTAGTTGATAAATGGCAATATTGACTAGCACAGACATGTTCAGAATTGTGAGGGGGAATATTACTTTTTAGACATTATGTTGCATATAACTTTGTTTACTACAGCTTAATATGATCTGTTCTCTCAAAACGGATGGTATGCCACGTGTTAAAAGTTTGATAGAAGCCTTCTTGTTCCTTCAGACTTTCCTCCTTTTCTAAAAACCCCTCAGACTCTCCGTTTTGGCCCTGATTATCATCTCTCCCTCACATGGCATATTTCCATCTCACATATTACCACACAGAATGTGTAGGGAAGGAGGGGAGCTGGGTGTACTTCCGATACTTCTAACAGTGCCTTGCTAGTTATTTTCCCAGTTCTTCTCTCAACTCCTATTACCTGTAATCTCTGTGGAATGCTTCATTTCTCCCTCTATTCTCTTTCTTTCATTTCTATCATGTTCAGTTCAAGTTTTTCCTACTTTAAGTGTTCTCATTCCTTAACAATTTCCTTTTCTTTTGCTTTGATTATATCCTGTTCTCTTGGCTTTTTTCCTACACATATTTTTTTAAACCTGTGATTTCCATTTCTACCTTCTGCTTGTGTGAGTAGCCAGGGCCGGTGCCAGGGTTTCTGGCGCCTGAGGCAAGATACCTACCTGCGCACCCCCCCTGCTAACCAATTTTAAAAAACAGAAAAAAATGTAGGAAAAATGAAAAGCACAAAACTTGAAAATTTTTGTTTTTAATTTAATTTTTATTTCTTAAATTAAGTTATAAATTTTAATTTTTTAAATAAATGTGAGAATAACAACAATCTTTGTTTTTCTTATTGTGAGCCAAAAATCTATTTTGTGAGCAGAAACAGTAGCTTGCATTGAAGTATTGAGCACACCTCCTTGTGTGTGTGTGTGTAAAAAAGTTTCCCTCTCTCTTTCTTCCCTCCTTTCTCTGAACCCAGAGACTCTTGGCAGTAGAAGGAGGGCTTCTCTTACAGGGCCTGCTTGGAGGAGAGAGATGTTTGGAAGGGGGAGACTGAGCTGAAGCCTTCTCTTTCTCTCCGACCCTCTACAAGCCTTAAAATATTGATCACCTTTGTCAGAGATCCCTTTCAGGAACTACCTTCCATGCTCATCCTTCTCCCCCCGCCCCTTGGGTTTGAAGTGAATGGCAACTGACAGCTAAGCATGTGGTGTATAAATATTGAAATAAACTATTGGGGGAGAGGGGGAAGGTGGGGTGATATATGTAAACTAGGGAATGAGAGAAGGAAGGTGATAAAGAGGGAGGTGCAGTGCGGGGTGCTACTCTGCTGGAGTGAAGGGGAAGCAGCATTGAGACAGGAGAATAGCAAGGGGGAGGGAGAACGAAAGGGAAGAGGAGGAAAGTAATAGAATTTAAAACAACAACTTTAAACCCAGCAACAGTGATTTGCTCCTACCTGTCGCACAGGGACTGAAAGGGAATTGTGTGTGTCTCACCTCACTTCCTCCTCCCTCTGTGGCAGTGCACACACAACCAGCCACTCTTTCCACCATAAGCAGCCCCCCCCAAAAGCCTGAGGAAAGGTGAGAAGTAGAATTGATGCCAGTTGGGGAGGGGGAAAGGGATTTACTAAAAGGAATGACAGGATTGCCCACTGGAAATAATGGGAGAGGCTTAAATGCTCATTGGAGAAAATGGGAGCCAGGAATGCCAATTTACTTGCATAGGGTCCATTGAAATGCATTACAACACAAAAAAAGAGCAAGAGTCCAGTAGTGAAGAAGTGAGCAGTGGTTCATGAAAGCTCATACCCTACCACAAATTTGGTTAGTCTTGTAGGTGCTACTGGACTCTTGCTTTTTTTTACTGCTACAGCCAAACATGGCTACCCATCTTGATCTATCAACACAGGCCCCAGAGTGGAATGACAGTCCCTGGGAGAAGAATCAGTGGTCTGGGACTGGAATGGCAGTGGGTGTAGAATAACAGGGGGTGTCATTCCAGTCCCAGAGCCCTGATCCTATTCCCAGGAGCAGTTGTTCCACTCTTCGACCTGTCATTCTAGTCTTTGAGCACAGGTTCTATTCCTAGGGGCTGTCATTCCACTCTGGGGCTGTCATTACAGTCCAAGAACAATTCTGCTACTCCCAGGGGCTGTCATTCCATTGTTGTGCCTGTAATTCCACTCCAAACATGCTTCTTTACTAACAGGGGCTGTCATTCCACTGTGTAACCTGTCATTCCTTCCCAGAACACAGATTCTGCTCTGAGGGGCTGTCATTGCACTCTGGGAGTTGTCATTCCAGTCCCAGAACACTTCTCCTCCTCCCAGGGTCTGTCATTCCAGTCTGGTGCCTGTCATTCCAGTCCCAGAATGCTTCTTCTACTCCCAGGGGCTGTCATTGCACTGCACTCTGGGGGCTGTCCTTCCAGTCCCAGAACACTAAACCTATTCCAAGGACTGTCATTCCACTCTGAAACCTGTCCTTCTGATCCTGGAGGAGCACTATAGCTAGGGACTGTCATTGCACTCTGGGGGCTGTCATTCCACTCCCAGAGTATTCCATCTGGTCCCAGAGACCTTTATGGAAAATCCATTCCACATTTTCTTTGCAACTTTTTTTGAGTTGTGATGCATTTCAATGGGGCCAAGGCAGGTAAATTGTCATCCCTGGCTCCCATTATCTCCAATGGGCCTTCAAGCCTCTCCTATTATTTCCAATGGGCAATCCTCCGGTCATTCCTTTTAGTACATGGTGGGGGGGGGAGCAAGAAAGAAAGGAGGGAACAAGGGGGACAAAAGGTCAGATGGGAGCTCGCTGCTCCCCAGCCAGCTTGAGTGTCTCTTGCTTGTGGAAGCTTTGCCCAAGGATTAAATTGAGAGAGAGAGAGGAGGAGGAGGAGGGGAAAAAGGCAGAGAGAGAAATGTCCCCTCTGATGGGGCTGAACTCGAAGCTCCTCAGGCGCTGGCTGAGCAGGAAGACAGGGCTGCCCTTCTACACTCCAGAAGAAATGCCTTGCGCCAAGAGAGGAGAATTCCTGCATGAGCACATGGGAGCACGCACACTGCAGGGAACACCGGTCATTGGGCCAGCACAGCACATCCTTCAGAGTTCAGTGCCCGAGGCGGGGGCCAGCTCTGCCTCAATGGGAGCACCAGCCCTGTGAGTAGCTGCCCTGTATAACTGAATGATCTCCTAACTTCACCTCCAACCTCCCCCAGGTTTTGTACATAATCATCATCACCATAAGCTTTATTGCAATAGCTCACAGCCTCCGCAATTGACACCAAGAGCATCAAAATTATAATACAACAATCACAATACCAATAAAAACCCTAATATACATTACATAACAATCATAACAAAATTTAAGCTAAAACCAACATCAATTCAAACAATTCAGTCAAATAGTCAGCAAAATATATAAGTTTATCCACCAGCCACAATAACGGTAGACGGTTTTGATAAGGCCTTTATCACCCTTGCAACAAATGTTGCCATTTGCAGCATTATCCATATGCTTTTGTTGGCGAGTAATATAATTAATCTATCATTATCCACTCTCCCAGGATATTGTAATAAACTATCCCCAAGGTATCTTTCATGTTCTAATGCAAATCTCAGGCAATAGAAGACTACATGGCCTAAATCTTTGATAGAACTCTGATCGCAAATATAGACATGTTCTTTATATGGGACTGCATTATAACAGCCTCTTACTATTGCCAGTTGTAAGGTATCTAACCATGCTTTGGTAAATGCTTTCCTGTGCTTGGGATTAAGTAAATTGGTAAAATAAAATGGAAGAGTCAAAGGAGAAGGTGCGAATTGCTTGTAAAGTTGTTTGTAACGGGGAGCTATTCTCAGAGTACTTAACAATGCTGCATTCATCTCAGCACATATCTAGCAGACTTTGTTTTATTAATTGCTTTGCCCGAAGAAGTCAAGCCCTCTAAAATAGTCTTCTGAGAATCCGAGTTCGGGTACCTATTTCAATATATAACTCCTCCACAGATTGCTTTTACCTTCCTCATAAGCTGTAGTTAGGAGATGTGAACCTATCCTTAACCCAGATTTTCAACCAAGAATTAATAATGACTTTATGGGCTGAGACCAATATTGGCAGTAAGGCAATTCTGATCTAGTTATGGCTGCTGGTGTTGGATTAGGGACTGCTAGCATACAAGTAAACTTATTCTGAATGATTTCCAATGGTTGTAGGATACCACTCCCCCAAACTGGAGCTCCATATAGTATCTGCGACAATACCTTGGTCCTGTAGATTTCTAGCAATAGAGGTACCAAATAGCCACCCCTTGTTCTATAGAATCTAAGGATATCCAGCAAAGCCTTTTCAAATTTCCTCTTTGCATGCTTGATATGCGCTGGCCAGGAACCAGAGCTATGAAAAATTACCCCAAAATATCAGAAAGAAGACACTTGTTCTAACAGTTTCCCATCCATCATCCATTTATGTAAATGAGCCTTTTACTAAAGACTATTATCTTAGTTTTGTCATAATTGACTTTCAGTAAATTTTTTTAACAATAGAGGCATAATTGTTTTAGAAGCCTTCTAAGGCCAACTTGTGAATGGGATACAAGTAATATGTCATCAGCATAATGGAGTCATGAAATGGCTTTCTCTCTAAGCCGAACCAGAAAATATTGTGTTCCTGACAAGTATTCAACCATATAATTTATGTATAAATTGAAAAGCAAAGGCGCCATGATAGGACCCTAACATACACCTCTTGAAATTGGAATGGAATTGGACAATTGACCAGAAATTCCTAATCTCACTTTAAAAATAGTATTAATAGGGAGATCTTTAATTCGACCTAATAACCTGCTTGTCAATTTTCAATTTATTTAATTTGTTCCATAGCCGCTATCTGAGGATAGAATCAACAGCAGCTTTGAGGTCAATAAATGCTACATACAATTGCTTCACATTGTTAAAATATTGCAATGAAAAGCAATGATCTAAGGTTGAATAGCCTGCCCTAAATCTAATTTGTTCTGGTTCCAATAAGTCATTTCCAGACATTCAGTCTTCTAACTTCAATAGAAGGTACCTTGCTTAAAGCTTACCTATAACATCCAATAAACTTATTGGTATAATCATCATCTACAAGAAGCTTTTAAAGAAACTTGGGAAATCCCCATGTGCTTTCTCTGATCCAGTCCAATCCTGACCCCATTCCTTGCATATCATAACTGAGGACAGATAGAGCTGCCAAATTTTAAAAATTTGTAGTTCTTTTAAAATTGCTTTGAGGCCCCAATCCAGAGAGCATGTGCTGCAAGACGGCCCCAGGAGTGCTCGTTCCCCCCCAACACACACACACACACACACACACACACACACACACACACACACACACCCCTTTTCAGGTGCCAAAACAGCAATGTGGGGAAGAAGAGCTCCTGGGGCCACTGTGCCACACATGCACTCTGCATCGGAGCCTCATGGCAATTTTAGAAGTGCATATGCTTTTAAAATGATACCAGCAGCCATGGATGGCAGCAGCCATGGATGGACCCATGCCCACTGTCACTTGTAGTTTGGTTCATAGCTGCTGCATCTCAAGGCCTGGTTCATCCAACTGAACATATGGAAGAAGGCCTGGACCATGTCGGAAGCAGGGCCATCACATACACTCTGGCTTTTCTATACTGAATCTACTTCTCTTGTGCTTATGTTAAGCCTGTGACCAAGACTGTCCTTCCTTTACCTCGGTAAATTGCATAAACTGTATCTTTCCAGTTATGTGTAGAATTGGAGTTTCTGTTTATAAATTGACCCCCCCCCCCCCAAAGGCTTGGGAAATAGAGCGTGCCAGGTGCCAGATCTGAGACTATGCTACAAATAGTTCACGTGACAGCAAGTGAATTAATTGAGAGAATTTCAGTTCTTCAAACTATTCAGAAGCCTAGGCTGCTAACTATCCCCCAATAAATCCACAAGAGGTTTAAAAGTGGTGGAGGGATTTGTTTTCCTTTTCCTTCTGTAGAGACACCTCACAAAACATCCAGAGACCTGTAAAATTAGACTTCAAGAAACAACCAGTATCTGAGTCTGTGGAACACAATCCTGGCTGCTCTGCTTGCACGGAGGCAGAAGCTGGGTGGGCCATACAACACACAATATTACTCCAAAGGTAAACCAAGAGTAGAGTTTGCCAAGAGCATGGAGAAAAATTGTCCTGCCCTATTAATAGAGACTTAATAAGCTGTTATTTACATCCAAGTCATGAAAGTTTTGACTGCCCATTTCCATGAATTAAGTGTTTGTTAAAGAAACAAGTCATTCCCCCCCCCGCCCCCCACAGGCTGTTAGCAATCCTAGTCAAGAGTAGAGATGGGCACGAACAGCAATACGAACAAAAAAGAAGCCACAAACAGCCCAATCTGCTGTTCTCGAACAAGCTGTTCATGAGGCCCCATTCTAAACTGTGGCGAAACGGGGCCTTTCCTCCCACTGCTAGACCCTGCTCTGCCTACCCCTCCCTTTTTGCCTCTGGCCAGGCACCTGAAGGGGCTGTCTCCCCTTCCTGTCTCTGGGTATTTGCTGCCACCACTGTCCCTGTATGGGGTTAGGCAGGACAGCCTCCTAACCTCCCTCCTCTCCTACTGGGCCCATGCGGTTGGGGGACTATGTGGAACAGAAGAGCTCTCTTCCTTCATAAATTCCAAAAATCATTTATTTAACTTCTAACTATACACAGGCAAATATACAGTGAACGGAAGGAATAATACAAGCTAAAAAGAAACCCCTACTCTATCTCCCTCATGCCCTAATTAGATGTTGTGTAGGGCAGGCCCAATCCTTTGATACCTGGGCTTACCTTAGATCTACATCTCCCCTCAGAGCCATCTCTCCCTCAACTCTTCATCCACCGTCAACTTCCAACTCCCCTCCACCAACTGACTCCCTCTCCTTCCAATCACATTCTACTCCAGAACTGGCCCCTCCCCTCTGCAGCCCATAGAAAGTTAACTCCACAAACTCTGCAGCCCCATTCTAAATGAACAGGTGGTCATTGCAAGCCTCATTCATTGCTGTTCATCAAGCCAGACAGTCTGGCGCCTGCAATCAATTCCCTTGGCAACTTAAGCAGGGATTGTCTGAACTCTGTCTGAACTCCTGCTGTTGCCCTGGAAACCTCAATCTCTATTCAAGAGCTTCAACAGAGGCAGCTGAAGAGAGACCCTGGCCTGGAACTAAGGATAGATTCAGTATTTTGCTTGTTTAGCAACCAGTAAGCGCTTTTATGGAGTTGGCAGAACTGCTTTGGGACGTGGTACTCGAGACACCGATTGTTCTGGCTGTCTTCAACATCCATGCAGGAGCATTCCTCCACAGCACCCTTACCAGCAGACCGAAGTATTACAGTCTAGGAAAAGCTGTGCCACATAATTTTGCTGACTATATAATTTCATACTAAAAGTATTTTGGCGGGCATGGATTGGAAAATTAAAATGCTCCTAGAGCAAGACAGGATAAATGGCCCCTGTAGTATTAAGCAGAGCTACTGGAGCTCGGCTCTGTTTGCTCCCGGCTCCCGGTAACCCCCCAGGGTAAATTGTTCATGCTTCTCTTGCCCGGTCATCTTTCCTAGTGTCTTCTTCCACCCATATACATTAAACTCTCTCTCTCTAGTTTTGCAAGAAATGCAACTTTTTTGTTATTTCTTGTCCCAGTGAGAAATACTTTTCCTTCCCCACATCTCTTTTCCTTCTGTCTTTGTCCTTTTAATGACCTTCATTGCAGGACCTTTGCCAGTTTCTTTATACTGCCTGTTATGTTTTAAGTGCTTTAGAAGTATTGAATGATGATGACGATAAGACTGTTTATATATAAAACCTCTGTCCTACTTCTTAATGTTTAAGCTTAACGTTGTAATCAAACAAACCATTGGCAATACCAAACTCTTACATTGTATGTCAATAGTGAATGAAATGGGTCCTAAATGTCATTTCCTGTCTGCAGCTGGAAATGTCCCCTGCCCCAGATCCAAGACTGAGGATGCAACAAGATTCCCAAACTCCACATTTGTTAAGGGGAAAGTTCAGTGTGCTACAATACCAGCCTCCATTATGAGGTAATCATCATGCTATG
The DNA here is from genome assembly GCF_028583425.1 of Eublepharis macularius. Taxonomy (NCBI): domain Eukaryota; kingdom Metazoa; phylum Chordata; class Lepidosauria; order Squamata; family Eublepharidae; genus Eublepharis; species Eublepharis macularius. Next base: position 121,296,718 of record NC_072795.1, on the reverse strand, counting down.
TTTGGATAGTCAGATGCTAAAATGCTCCATTATGTATGACACATTTTCTACCGGACCACCAGCTGCAAGTTTCCCAGGAAAATTTAATCCTGAAGCGCCACAGGGGCCATGGCACAGAGGGAAGAAGAGGGGTTTCACTGTCCCCCCCCCCCCCATGGTAGGGTTGCCTCCCACCAATCGCTATTGCTTCCCACTGTTGTCAACTGCCGTTCTGAGATGGGAGAAAAATAAAAATGTTGCTGGCCTCTATGCCAGTACATCACTTCCAAGTACAACCTGGAAGTAACGATTAGTAGCTCTAAGAATTGCTACCATAGAGTTTCTGGTGATTCCTAGAGCTATCCTTTCTCATTTCTTGGTTGGAAGTGATATACCTGGAAGTGATACAGTGACGTCAGTGACACTGGCAACATTACACACACACCCATGTTCCTGCTCCCCCACCCTCCTACTGGTTGCCAGGCTCAGCTCGGCAACCCTACCCCACAGTGCTATTTCCTGGACTCAAAGCATTCAGGTCATAAGCAGCTCCTCCAGTGGGGCAAATAACACCCTGGGTCCCAGGGAAATGGCACAGAGGGAACACTGAAGCCCCTCCTTCCCCCACATCATGCTCTTGATCTGAATTGAACCCCTGTGGCACTTCAGAATTGATTTCCCACAGGGAACTCATAGCTGCTGTACCACTGCAAGTCCCCACGATGATCATGAGTTACATGTGATGTCTAGTTTGGACCTTTGCTAGTGTGACAGTGTAACCATTGGGGGGGGGGGGTTGCACTACTTTTAATCACATTTCAAGGGCAGGATGCACAGATGTTCCCCCATGTGGTATTTTGTCTAATCACCACAACATCTTGGGTTTTATTAATGTCCACTGCCTGCTGTCTTGTGGCCTGGAACTTCCTTATTCAGTTGGGGTACACTTTGAGTTCTCCATTTTGAGAGAGATACATATAAATTTCTTTTTCCAAGATTTTTCCAATACTCAGGGTGTCTGTGGCCACGCACAGAGTAAAGCCAATAAACTCTGAGTTTCCCAGCCATAAGCCTCAATTACCGATTTACAGCTTGTGGATGAAAAATTCTCTCGTATGCTTTCAAAATGTGAAATGCATTTCAAATACTACCTATTCCCTACAACATTTATAACATTCAATTGCTTTCCTTAGAGTTCCAAGGGGTATTTTACAGCACAGTTGGGAATACAATGTAGATTGTGTCAAAATCAAATGTTTATTCTTGCAGAGATTTGATATATTTTGATGGTTTTCCTCTTCTCATTTGACAGTATCATAATCTATAGGGTTTTTTTTTAAGTAGCATGAAATTGTTGGAAAACAAGCTTTCTAGCACATATTCTAGTAAATCTGTCCAAAAGAAAAATACTCAAGAACGGCATCTCATTGTTGAAAGTAGATGCTCTACATCAGACCTGGAAAATGGGAGAAAGAAGAATGAGGTGGAGGTGCTCCCCCCCCCCGCAAAAGCTAAAAAGGTGTCGCAGAAGGATTGTATGTCAAATGGCATTTTTATATGATTCGACTTCATTCATCCATCACTTCTTAACTATGAATCCATGTTTTAAGGAAAGCCATGATATTGGTGCTGTGCTTGTCTTTTAAAGGCTAGTTTAACCTAAGACGATAATTACTACTGAACTGACTAAACAATAAATTGCAAATGAAGTATAATAAATATCACCAATTAAACGAAGATAAAGAGCAGGGACTAGGCTCAGGAAGGGATCTGAAATTATTTTTTGACCATCTTGTGGGTCATAAAACAACCACACGGGCTCTTCTGAATCACTGACAGGATCTTGTTAAAAATTCTCACAGTTTAAAAGATGGGGTCCGTGTTGTGGCGAGAAGGTAACCCCTGGCACAAACCTTACAATAGTAATGAACTCACTAGAGTGGATTTAGGAAAACCACTGCCCCTCCCTCACATTAGGCTGGAACCTGCAATCCCCGGGAGCTGTTGGAGGAGTGGAACCTGGGAGGAGGAAGTGTTGCTGCTGCTGTGACATCACCCCCCCCACACACACACACACTCTAGGAATTCCCATCAATATGGTAAACAACACCATATTGGGTGGCCTATGGTGTCATTTTTACTTCACTCAGTTATTCTCCCTCTGCTCACTGGATTGAGTGGACAATGGAGGACGGGGAAGGGAGTTCACCCACCATGGGTGGGCACTTGACAACCCTATCGCGGGCCTGTGTTTCCAATATGGTGGTACTGAGGTGGATCCAATCACCCTCCAAGTAGCCTTCTTCATGTCTTGCTCCAATGTATATGGCTTTTCCTTCAAAGGAAGAGCCACTTAGATTGGAGGAAGATTTCGTATGAGGCTAATAGGTAATAGAGGTGTGCTGTAAGAAATGGCTCAGAGATCCTTTGGTAAAAGGACAGAGACTGTCAAGTATACTACTAGGTACTAGCTGTTGGTGTAGATATGCTCCTACTGGATAGTTTCCACATCATTAAATATGTTGCGTTTTATTACTTATACTTCATTTCCGCAATGTTTCATCTCTGTATTCAGATTTATGCTTGTTTTCAAATTTATGCTCTGTGACTCACACCTATTATATTGTTCCTTGAGTGTCCTAGCTGTTGATCATATTGACTTGCACTGTGTCATCCACCTTGGGTCTCAGTGAGAAAGGCAGGCTATGAATGAATGAATGAATAATAAAAACTTGATCCAAAAGGAAAGGTGGGGTATAAATATTGTAATAAATAAATAAGTAAATAAATAAACTTTGTTCAGTGGAATGGCAGGATAGGGGTTGGATCCTCCAACATAACTCTGACCTACTTCCCAAGGCTGTTGTAGGAATTATGTCAATGCATGTGCATTGCTTTCAATACTCTTAACCAGGGCTTTTTTTCTGGGAAAAGAGGTGGTGGAACTCAGGACCGCAGAATGACATCAGTCTGTGTTAGCTGGAACAAGTGGGGAGTTTGTTAAAGTTTAATTTGCCCTTGGTGAAAATGGTCACATGGCTGGTGGCCACTGGTGGCGCAGAGGGCAATCTAAACTCCCCTCTGTCTGGAGATCAGGGGGCGGGGCCACCGGCCATGTGACCATTTTCAAGAGGTGCCAGAACTCCATTCCACCGCATTCCCGCTGAAAAAAGCCCTGCTCTTAACAGTGCCACACTAAGCAGAGTTAGACTCCTCTAAGATCGTTGCAGTCAACGGTCATAGAAGGGTGCCACTGGAAAAGTGCTATATGAAGTAATATCATCACCACCACCATCATCTATGATAGAAGCCCCTGCTTTCTTGAGCTGATGGGCACTTTTGGAATTTTGAGGAACCCTAGAGGACATCACCAATAAAATGGGTGTGGGGCCAAGACAAAATGGAGTCAATCAGCTGGTTAAGAGCTACCAGAAGCTCTCTTTCTTGTTTGCCAATCAAGACCCTTTGGACTCAACAAGCAAGCAGGTACCAGGAAACATATGGATGGGAACCATGTTGCATAATCAGCACCATGTTAGGATGCACTGATCATATGTGAACACTTTTGATCATAGCAATGTTCTACCATACATCTTAGGAATTGTTCTTGTGCACAGATAATGCACCTTATAGCCCCACCAGTAGTATAACAACAGCTTTACGATTACAGTTAAAAACCTAAGAATTCATTTGCTGGATCAGACCAAAACCCACCTTACCCCAGCATTGTTTCCAAGATGGCCTCTGAGAACTCCCAAGCAGAGCATAAAGGCAATGACCTGTAGTTTGTTCTCAGGATCTGAACATGGATTTTCCATTGGGTATGTGGAGCCTGGAGTTTTTATGCCTGATCATATCCTAAACAGGGCTTTTTAAAAAGGAAAATTTAGAACTGCATAGTGGTATAGGATTGGAATTTACATACATAGTAGACACCACTACAGCCCACGTTTATGTTTTCCTTTTGTGAGTACACATGGTTTGTTTCTTGAAGTTACAGTCCATGACAGTCACAGTAGGATGCTAAGCAGAGTTACACTCTACCAAGCCCATTGGCTTCCACAGGTTTAAAAGGATGTAACTCTCCTTATATAGAAAATCCTTAGTACAGGGAATTTGATAGTAATAATGCTGAATACTTGAATTTTTTGAAATGTACAAATGTATTTGTGAAACCGTACCTTTTCATTAAAAAAATGGACTCGTCCTAAAGATGGAAACATTTATTTAATCCAATTTTAGTTGAATCTTACTGGACTGAGCAGAGGCTAGCGCATCAAAGATTTGACGGCATACAGGTGGGTCACATTCCTACACTGGGTGGCATCTCAGATGCCAAAAGTTAATCCAACCAGTCACTAACATTACCCATACTTTCACTGCCACTGCCACTCTACAAGCAATCAAGGGGATAACAAGATTATCTGCTTAGGTGACAGGAAATGACTTTGCCAAAACAAGAGGGAACACCCTGTACTGTGAATGATAAAATCAACACGTCATGTTTATTTTGCTCTTCCTTGCTCCAGGATCCAATTAAGCCATCTATTAACTTAACAGTAAGCAAACAGGGCAATTTTGTCAAAGTACCCAACCAAGCGGACTGGTAGATCCCACAGAACTGATTAGCAGCTAGTCTTTAGGGCACAAGCAGCAGTCTTGTGGCACCTCCCAGGTCTATCAAGACATGAAGTTTTGTGGACTGGAGTCCACTTAAAGCACTGCAAAGCAAAAGCAGCAAGTGGCAGCTGCTAAAGTCTGGTTAACATGCTGTACTTCTAGCCATAGCTAAACTGGAATAAGAGAAGGTTCCTCTGGACTTTCCAAGGGCTTTGAATGCCCTTACGCACGGCTTCCTTCTTTGGCTTGGAGAACTTCCAACACGGACTGTAGCCTGAGGATGTTGGAAAGGAGTTTGGAGAAGGAAGGCCAATCATCTATTTATTTGACTCTTGTCCTTCACGGCGGTTGGGGAATGACTAATTGAATCCAGGATGAAATGCCACCTTGAGAGAGGGAGAGCCCAGAAAGCAGCATTTCTCAGTTGCTCTTAAATAAACTGTCCTTGGGCCCTAAAAATGATTGTATTGGTCAGTCACAAGTCTCCCCTTCTTCAAACAGGTGGTACTTTAACTGGCAGCAGCAGCCCAGGTGTATCCTATTTCAAACTGGCTTTCCAGCCAGGTTTGGTACAGGAAAAGTTTCGATCCCTCTGGTTGACAACCTGAACTGGGAGTTAGATGGGAGCATGGGTGTTCCTTTGGGTCTTCTGAAGGCTTCCCATCCCGTTAGTCATGGCTCCCTTCTGGAATGCCTGTCCAGACTGAGTTTTGACAGTTTTCCTATGACTCCGTCTCCAACTCTACCTGCAGGGAAGATTACTGAAAGTGGTACTGGGGAGTGGGGTCATCTCAGTTCTTTGGCATTTATATTATGGAGGTCCAGAAGGCTTTATTTTACGCATCATGATCTTCAGCCTATACATGGAACTGCTGGCCGAGGTCATTGAACAGAAGTGTGATCAGTCAACTTATGATGACACCCAGCTCTATTTCTCCCTTTCATTGGATGTTGCCGTGGGCATGCTGAACTGAAATCAATAACGGACTGGATGACAGCAACCTTTGAAGTTCAGATAGAATGGAAGATTTGTTGATGGGAAGTTTATCCAGAAATTATAGGCACCCCGTGCTATATAGGCTTGCAGTCTCCCAAAGAGGTAGTTGTAGGTTTGGCTTTATTACTGCAGGCCTAAGAGGAATCCATGGCTCAAAGTGTGTTTCATATACTCAGTTGGGTACATCAACTGTGCCCTTTCTTGGAAAAGAATTATCTTACTAGAGCAACTGTAATAGCTCCACAGCATCCGGTTCCAAAGCAGTTCAGAGCTTTTTTGGACATAAGCAAGGCCTGGTCTGGGTCCTGCTTAGGGTTGCCAGGTCCCTTTAACCTTCCAGTAGGAGGGAGAGGACCTGGCACTTACCTCCGTAATCTTCTCCTGGCAGGTATGATGACGTCACTTCCGGAAATGATGTCATTACACTCAGTGGTGGTGCATGCTCCTGCCCTTCACAGGGGCCAATTTGGACCAACTTTGATCCCTGTGATGGGTGGGAGCATGCCCGTTGCTGGGTGCAATGACATCACTTCCAGAAGTGAGAATTCTAATCAAACACACAGAGTGGCTAAGTAAAACCATGAACAGTGAACTCGCAGTTTTGATCTGAGCTCAAAAGATAAAGGAACTATGTGGTTTTTCATTGTCCTTACATCAGAGGCATTTTGTTTGGAAAAGGTATTTAATGTATGCTGAAAATGTGTACGGCACCTTACATCTTGTCACTTCCCTTGGCTGACAGAGATGTGGGTCCACAGTGCTGAAACTTTATGTACTCTCTGTGTGTATCTCTATTTCTTTGTGAATTTTTGTTTATTCTGAACTTGCTCCTGTTCTGAAATAAAAAGATCTTTCACAGATCACTGTTCACAGGTTCCTGGGTTAAAACTGCCCCAACACTATGTTTATGTCACCTGTACCTCACTCTTAGGGATTGTTGGGTGAAAGAAGATACTAATGTTTTTTGCTGGAACAAGAGGAAACTCACATATTGGCTGATACAATACAAAACTCAGATCTGATTTGTCTCACCGTGACAGCAGGGACAACCACAAGCAGCCAGACGTCAGTTCTCCCCTTCCTAATACACACATAAAAATCCTAGAATTAAACGAAAATTGCAGGGGTTCCAGCAAATGCTTCCATTGAGTTCTGGAACTGCTGCCAGTCTGGCCACAGCAGGCAAGTGTGCAGCAGAACTGAGTAGATGAAAGGGAGAGAGAACAATCCTTACCAAAATTAAGGGAAGGGGAGGTTAGTCCTTAAGAGAGTGGGGAACCATTGAAGCTACTCGGTTCAGTGTCGCAAGCACAGCTCCTTATTTGACGTCCGTACAGAAAGAAACTGAATTGGCCCCTCTACGATGGACTTTTAAAAATGTGGTACCAGGAACATAATGTGCAGCAGGGAAAGTGTAGGCATGTATGCAGTTCAAACATCCAAGTCAGGCAAAAAGTGTCCTATGTTAGCTGATACAAAAAGCCATTGATTGATTGTTAGGAAGGGAGCACAGTGACTTTCCTTGCTGGGAATCCCACTTGTACCAAGGGTTTCCTGGAAAACACCTAGTAACTGGCTGCCATCCCTCAAGCATCTCCTGAGAACATCTAGACTGACCTGTTGAGAAGGGGCCCTTCCAACATAGTACTAGAATAATACCGAAGTAACCAGATATAATTCCTGGGAAATATCTTCTAGCAACTATGTAGTGCCTATGCAATCTGGCATGTTCAGAAATTCAGAGAAACAACCAAGAGAAATATATTGTATTACTAGGGTTGCCAGATCCCTCTATCCTCTCACTGGGAGGATAGGGGCGTGGAACTTACCCTCATGCGCATCAGTGTGCGTGCGCTCTGGCAGCGGCATGATGACATCACTTCTGGAAGTGACGTCATCATGCCAAGTGCGTGGGGATGGCACTTCCAGAAGTGATGTCAGCGCCCTGGCCATGGGAGTGCTCCTGCTCTCCGATTTGGCCAGTTTGGGGCCAAATCGGAGCATAGGGATGCTCCAGCGGCCAGCATGAGGGATGGGAGTGTGCGCACAGGGCACACTCCTGAGATGTGTGCCAGTGACGGGCATGCTCTGGGAGTTTGCCCCCTCCTGCCGATCGCTCAGAGATTGGTGGGTAAGGGGGCAAATCCCCAGGAGTTTGCCCATCACCGGCAGTTACCTGGTAAACCTATGTATTATTGAAGCAAAAAAAAAGTGTTTATAAAAAAAGTTTATTATACAGGAAATGGGGGAAATGGAAGTTGGCTTGAAAAGGGGTAGGAAAGAGGACAAAATGCAAAACAGAGCATACTATCACACACACAGGCTCTCAAATAAAAACAATAAAATTGGGCAAACTCAGTGAAAGACTTTACCTAGTTTGTACCAGGTTCCTCAGAGAATGTCCAGCATTCCGTGCAGTGCTAAGATAGTGGAGGAGTCCTTAATCCCTGCCACTGGCAGGGCCGGATCTAGCGTTCCCGGCGCCAGGGGCAACGCTTGTAGGTCGTCGTGTGCGCTCGCGTGCTCCCAACGCAGCGTGATGATGTCATTTTGGTGACATCATCGTGCCAGCGCTGGAGGCAGCGTGCGGGGCGGGGAAGCCGCCCGCGCCATTCGCTTCTCCGCAGGCAAATGGCGCGGTTGGCTTTGCAGCCCCCCACGCTGTCTTTCGCCTGCCCTGTGGGACAGGGGACGGCCGGCTGCCCCCTCTCCTGCGGGGCAAGCAAATGGCATGGGCGCCTGCGCTGCCCTTTGCCTGCCCTGTGGGACGTGGTGCGTGGCAAGCCAGACGCTCCCTGTCCCACGGGGCAAGCAAAAGGCAGTACGGGAGCCTGTGAGGCTGCCCGCACCATGCACCTGCCCCGCGGGACAGGGGGCAGCCGGCTGCCCCCTCTCCTGTGGGGCAAGCGAATGGCGTGAGCGGCCGCGCTGCCCTTTGCCTGCCCTGCAGGACAGGGGGTGCGCTGCAAGCCGGCCGCCCCCTGTCCCACGGGGCAAGCAAAAGGCAGTGCGGCTGCCCATGCTGCCGCCTGCGCGCTCCAGGAGCTGGGAGCTGCTCCCGGCGCCCCCTCCCTGGCGGCGCCTGGGGGCAGACTACCCCCCTGCCCCCCCTAGATCCAGCCCCGGCCACTGGTCTTGGGGTCTTCAGATGCCACAGTGTTCCAAAGTGAGCGTAAAGAATCATCCAGAGTTCCCAGATATTTATGGGCAATGGGACCTGACCAAAGCCGGCTTCCTCTTTGAGACTACCATGGGGATCTAGCTAATGCTGGGTAAAGCTCCATCGCTGACACCAGAAGGTACAGCTACTAATCAGAGGATTATTACAGGACAGCCTCTGCTTTTGGCTCTGCTTTTCCATAGCAAAATGTAGATCTGGCCCAAACCAGCCGGTCCTTTTTCCAAAAGGAATTAAACTCTGGCCAGGTAGCTGCCACGTGTACTGTGGAGAAAGAGCTATTGTTACTCAAACTCAAGAGGTCCAAGAACCCAGATACTCTTGATGGTGCCCTTGAGCCATACAGAATGTAGGTTTTCTGTCACAATGATATTGTCAGAAATAAAGTGAGTAACGTCGGCTCCTCCAGAATCCCCACACCCTGATCTAACAAAGGAAGTTAGAGGTAAAGATGCTTCTTCCCTGACACTTCTACATTAGCACTGCTGAATTCTCATTTCTGAGGGTTTTCTCCACTCTGTGTAAGTTTCTGACAGTGCCATCCTAACCAGAGATGTGCCCATTGACTTCAACAGCAAACCATTTTGATTATACGACATCCATGTCAAACATAACAACAACAACCTTGTGCTTATATACTGCTCTTATATACTGCTCTTTGTAAACTCAGAGCAGTTTACAAAGTCAATGTCATTATTATCCCCACAAACAGATAACTTGTGAGGTAGGTGGGGCTGAGAGAGCTCGGAAAGAGCTGTGACTGACCCAAGGTCACCCAGCTGGCTTCAGGTGGAGGAGTAGGGAGTCAACCCCAGTTCCCCAGATTAGAGTCCTGCCGCTCTTAACCACTACACCAAACTGGACTCTCATGTATCTGCTGAGTTAGTTATCCTCTCTCTTCTCAGCACCACATCCTGCTGCCTGGTGAAATAAAATTAGACAGCAAGATGCTAGAACAACTTTTCACATTGGAAGGTTTTCAACCACTCCTAAAAGTCAGAAATAATCTTGTTTATATTCAGAGCACTTTCACATTCACAATTTGAGACTCAAACCCTGAAAAGAGAGACATCTGCTCTGTTGCATATTGTTTTATTTTTAAAAAATTAATTTAAGTTTTTAATAAAATCTTTACTGCTCACTTTATCTCTACTATGAGGTAAATTTTATTAATAGCCAGTGTGAATACCTAGGGATGCCCAACTGTGCCTCATTTCATGTGTTCCCCCTCCAACTTCCCATGCACTCACTCGTACAGTCACACCTTCATTTGCTTCATGTGAGTACATTCATGCGTTCGATATCAGTTCCTCCTCAACAGCTAAAACTATCCCAGGCTCCCTAGCTGTTTTTTTTTAATTATTGTGAGCCGCCAGTATTTTACATTTTTCCCTTCCGATAACATTGTGGTTTTAAATTGATGCAAACTTGCATTACATTTCTATAAAGAAATAACTCTGGCTTTGCCTTTCTTTGCTACCTCTGCACTTAACCTTTGACAAGGAAGTTCTCTGTTTACAATTGCCAAATTCCCAGTTTCCTCCACCTCCCACATCCATTCATTGAAATGCAGAACTTAATATTTTCTCACACCTTAAATAAGAGCAAATTGGCAAGTCAGAGGAGCCGACAGTACTTGCTCTACAGTATCCATTTCTGAGAGTTCTCACTGCAAAAACAGAGCTGAATTGGTGCTCTGCCCTTCCGATCCGGTGGTGGCATTCGCACTCTCTTGCAGATGCAATCACACCAAAGGAGCTCCCGTAAAGTGGCATGCAGGTGTGCCAAGCAAGATACAACCTGCATGTAAATTGAGGACCACACACAAAATCCTGCACTTGCGTCCCCAGGTACTTCATGATGTTTATTGCCACTCTGAGACAGCTGTCAAGGAAGAAACTGGAGATCTCTGTGTGATGGATACCCTTTTCCCCTGATTTGCTGTTGAACCAGGTGTGGTGGGTCCCATTGTGGAGAAAGGTGGAGGATAAATGAAATAAATAAAACATAATAAAAACTATAAGTAATTTCTGCCTCCAATTTGGAACCTGCAGGCATTGGACATTACGGTTTGGTAGACAGCCTAACTTCAGGATGAGGGACTGGCGTGTTGCTGTTGGTGAGTACTAGAACAAGCCAGCTTTCTCTCTGTTCAGGCTTCTTTGGCTCCCCACTACTGTGAAATTCCTGGTATGCCTTACTCAGAACATACGAACTGTTAATTACCTCAACGGCAAGAGTTTCCCGTGAAGGAGAATTCAGGACAGTGAAAGCTTTTTGTCTTCAGCCCAGATTCTTTTTCTGTGCACCACACAAGGAAACAGCTGTTCACGACCAGATTACTGAAGTGGATGGCAAAACTATGGGAGAAGCAGCGGCTTTGAAATGTGCAACTGCTGTCTGTGGCATGCCAGAGAGCCCTTGCGTTGCTTCTCAGTGACTGAGAGGGAAAGAAAGCGTTTCTGTGGGTCATATCCAAGTGCTTTAATTGGACCACCATTTAGAAGAGGTCAAGGATAACACAGTTGCTAGGCCCAAAGCCCTGCAGTACAAGACTGGAAGAAGGCACGTGTAATTCTAAAAGGAGCTCACATGCACATTCTTCAGATGCGCTACGAGCATGTCCTCACAGATGGAATGGCAGGCAGGCCCACAGCAAATCCAGGCTGGTTCTGTCTGTCTTCTTGTCCCTCATCACTGCCTTCTGTGCCACTGGGGGTGGGGGGTGGGGTGGGAATTAACAAGCATTAATTTGTCATTGGCTGAGATAAAAGTGGCTGAGATGGATTGTGTGATACAGTCCTGAATTTGGCTTCCTGTAGCCTCTCCACAAGTACATGTGGCAGAAGACAGGCATAACAAAGTTGTCTGCTAGCCGTTACCAAGCACCCACTTGCAGAGTCTTCGGACTTCTATGCGCCGCATTTTTGCTCCAGCTTGGCTTCTTAAATGCATCAGTTTCCCCCTCTCTTACATACAGTATCATTTACTAATCATTGCTCTCCTGGTTGTCTCTGGATTTTTCCCATGGTTTTGGACCACTTTTGTGGTGGTCTGAAAAAACATGGAGAAAACTGTGTATACCTGCTCATGGAACTGCATGTGAAGTTATGCAGAAAGACCGGTGTCGACTCTATGTATACACCCATTTGCAAATTCCTGTCAAGGAGGGGAGGGCAGATGCTCAGGGTTCGTAAGTATCAAATAGCTTAGCAACCGTTTCTGGTGGGTAGCTATGTTGGGTCTGTAGCAGAAGAGCAAGATTTGAGTCTGGTAGCATCTTAAAGACCATTCTGTTCCTTTTCTTAGTTTGCATTCTAGTCCTGGAACTGAGTTGCATATTGTAGTAATAAAGTTCTATTAGTTAAGACATATTGCCTTGATTCCTCCTTACAGCCTTGGCTGCACATTCATGCTACAAAAATGTACCCCTTGGTTGCTGTATCTGTGGGCAGCAACTAAGGAAGGGGGCTCAGAGATAGGCAAGAGGTGATGGCAAGTGTGGTGGTGGTGAGATATGGGAGAGCAGCAACCAGTTAGCAATACTATATGTAAGGGAAGGGGAGCCAAGTACAACATAACAGCTATAGCTCATGGTATGCAAGCCAGGAATTAATTTTGCTCTGAAAACATTAATATCAGACCATCTGAATTGTGCAACAGAGGGCAGAACTGTCATCTAGAAAAAAACAAACAATGTTTTCGTACAGTGGATTTGGCCTGATTTCTATTACAGCTTTTAATCTATCAGCACTTACAACCAGGCCTGAATCAAGTTTACTCAAAAGGAAGCCCTTCTGATTTTAATAGGATTTATGTCCTGTTTACCTGAGCAGCAGATTATGTTGTAAAATAGTCACTGGATTACGCAATATCAGCAAGGTTGCCCACCTCCAGTTGGGTCTTGGAGATTGCCCAGAATTACAACTGATCTCCAGACTATAGGGCGAAACATGTTCCTATAGGGCGAAACATGTCCTGAGGCTGGAGAGCTCTCCCAGCTGTTGGGACAAAGACTGTAAAGGTCAGTCTCTGGGAATTACAAAGGTTCAATTGCATTGATTACTTGCTGCTGGGGTGTGTGAAAGAAAATACAAAGTCTCTCCTGGAACTGTACAAAGAGCCCTTTGCTAATGGGTTCTACCAGAGCTGAGTTGATGAATTTAGATATGAGAAAATATAAGTTCCCAGAGACAGAAATTAAGTCATGGATGCTGATCGATTGCTCTCAGTCTTGGGGTAGGAAATGTAATCATGGGGAGAGAGCATTGGAATGTGCTAATGGGGTGACACAGCACAGCCCCATTTTGTTGTGGTCTCAAGCCAGTTGCTGAGGAGACAGTAAATCCAATCACCTTCGTCCTTTGCATTTGCATGCACATTCCAGATATACCTGAATCTCTTGGGCTGGGTCCAGCAACATTCTGCCTAGCTGGCTTGGAATTCCCCCGATGCAGCCCAAGCTGCATTAATCCAGGGGCTCTGTGACCTTTTATATCACAGGCCTGTATTAAAGGTGTATCAAATATGGCAAAGGCCAGGACTGACAGCTTTCATCTGGTGTGAGGCAGGAGAGAATGGCTCTTGCAGGGACATTGCCTGGGGAAATGGCTGTCACGTGAGTGAAAATCCAAACTTTTTCACCGACACAGCAGTCAACGAGGCTTTACGGCATTCTTTCCCAAAACTTCACAGCAAAGCAGGTATGCAAAAGATAGAAGGAGCTGTGGAAACCCCCGCAAGTGTATGAATGCACCATGACATTGTAGAGAAGCAAAGGGAGATAGCGGCTTCCCAACAGCACTGAATCCAGGGCAGATAACTCACGTGGAAATGGCTTGTGTTTGTGGAATATCACTCTGATAGGACGATGGTCCAAAAAACACAAAGGGAACTTGTTGTATATAAGCCGCACGTCTCTCTGTGTTGCTCACATTTAAAAATACAAGGTGAATCCCAGTCTCCTCTTACAGATGCCAGTCCTGTGACTTCCAGCCAGACACTTACCTAAGCCACAAAGAAGACCTTCATTCATCAAAAGCAGTAATTTGTCAAAGCGACACCTTTCCCTTTCCTATCTCACCATAGATTGCATGTCAAGCTAGTGCCATCAAGCCTGTGTTTTATTTACTTTGCTGACTTGGGAGTACCTTTTTCAGCAAATCCATCTTTGCTATGAAAAGCCATTTGTCTACATCACATCTTCTTTCTACCATCTAATACAGGATGAATTAGAGGCACAGATTAATTCACATATTACCTGAAAATACCAAGGAAACCCTTAAGTAACTGTGCAGAAGAGACTCTGTTGTGCCTCATCAGTGACTTCAGTGAAGTGCCAAGAGTCAGCAAATAGGAAGGTATCTCTGCTTTAAACTTCCAGAGTGGAGTCAGTTGTCATTATCTCTAGGGATATATAAAGAAGTATTTCTTTTTGTCTGTCCTGAACCTATTTTCCAACAACTTCAGTGGATGCCACCAAGATCTAATATTTTGGTAGAGGGAGAAAATCACACAAGCCTGTCCACTTGAGAATGCCATCCTAGTAGCTGTGGAAGTCTGCATAGCAACCATCATGCTGCAGTACACGGAATATGTCTTATTTACCACAGTCTCCTCTTTTTTAAAAAAAGATTCTAATTCTTGTGGGCACTAAAAAGTCCCCCAAAGCACGTTGCTGAATTTCCCCACGCAATTTAACAGCAACTTTTCCCAGCAAGAAATTGGAAGGGTGGAAAGGGTTAAATTTTCTGCCCCCCCTTCTCTGCCCACCATATTCTCATCCTTGATAAAGAAATACCAAAGGCTACATTTGCGAATGAAAAACAAACTTTCCTGGAAAAGAAACATGAAATAGGTGGGGTCTCTTGATTGAAAACAGCGTCAGCTACTTTCCATGGCTCCCATTAGATGTTTTCCTGCAAAGAAAGACTTACTATTCACCTGTCTGCCTTTTCCCACATCCATAGAGGAACTGAACTGCCCCTCCCTCATATTGCACGGAATGTCCACCTCAAATTTGGGGGAAGGATTTTTGTGGCCTTTCGGAAGGAAGGGAAGAATTCCATCCAAGACTAGGGGCATGTTGGGAGCAGAACCAGAAAAGCAACAGAAAAGGAGACACTTTCTTCACCCGCCATTTTTGTGCTCCAAATTGCCTTCTAGGGGAGCGGAAAGACGGAGGGACAAGTTGGATCAGAGAAATGATAAGTGAAGGAAGGGTTAAGCCTTCTATTGCGCCTCTCCTTCCAAACCTGTTTTTCCTTAGGAGGTTATCTCTGGACAGCTGTTGTGTTAGTGTGTTTGCATGAAAGTTGTAGTCAGAAATTTGTACTCTTGTCCAAAGTTTGAGATGTTAGGCAAGAATATATCAAGTAATGTACCAAAAGACAGAATATACTTATAGTTTCAGTTTAGTCTGTAGTAGTAGAAGAAATGTTGAGTCCCAGTACACCTTGGACCAGTAGAATTTTCCAGAGAATAAGCTTTATCTGATAAAGTGAGCTTTACTCACAGAATCTTCTACCCTGGAAATTTTTGTTGGTCTTTAAGGTGCTGCTGGAGTCGAACAGCATTTTCATGTTAATGAACACGTATGTTGTCCATGCTCCTGCTGTGATTTTACAGCCAATTTAACACGAACCATAAGACTCTAACAGTGGAGACTCAGACTTCCCTGAAATGATCCCTGCCACGATTGCTAAACTGCCATGTTTAAAGGCAGTATACCTGGGACTATCAGGTGCCAGGGCAAACAACATGGGGGGAGTTGCTCCCTTCGTGTCTTGCTTCTGAGCTTCATGGAGGAATCTGGTTGGCCATTATTCAAAACAACATGATAATATTTTTGTTCTGATACAGCAGGCTTCTTATGTTCTTTATGTTGGGCTGCCTTTGGGCTTGACCCAGAAGTTACAATTGGTTCAGAATTAGAGATGGGCACGAACAGAAAAAAACCCGAACATGATGTTCATTGTTCATTGCCATCCACGAACAGGGACTCATGAACAACCACGACCATGGCCCTGTTCACGAACATGTTCATGGTTGGCTGTTCGTGGGGGCCAGCAGGCTCTCCTCCCGCCATCATCCAAGTCAAGATCCCTACTGCACCACTCCCAGAAACCTGACCTGAGTAGGCACCATGAAAGGTACCAATAATAAATAATAGCTTGGCCCAGAGCCTGGCAGCAGCCCTGGAACTTGAAGGGGTAGATTCCTATCCCACCAACACAAAGAAAAATCAAGCTCCAATGCACTCTCTCTATCAAAATGCCAACAGCAACTCTTTCCCTCTCCACTGTCTGCAAACTAAGCCAGAGCTGGGAGGCCCCCTCCCCCCTGCTCTTTGCTCCCTTTTAACAAATTTTGACCTCCACACTTGAAAGGAATCCCTGCCTATCAAGCTAAATTGGGCTTAGATTGGGGTTTCCAGGGCAACAGCAGGAGTTCAGACAGAGTTCAGAGAATCCCTGCCTCTGGTTGCCAAGGGAATTGATTGCTGGTGCCAGATTGTCTAAGCCAAACAAGGGAAGAAAACCGGATAGTGAGGAGTACAAGCAACAAGTCCGGAAATATGCAATTAATGCTGGCTTTTATATAAATGTTGCAATAGTGCAAACGTGCAAAGTGCAAAGTGCAAATAAATAACATGCAATGAATACAATAAATATAGTTAATACAATTCAGTTGTCCAAGTCATAATATAAATGTCCGAAACAAACCCACAATAGGGATATACTAAAAAGGAAGTCACAAGGCAGTCTTATGGTGGTGGCTCAAGTCCAATGAGATGTAAAATCCACAGGTACCGACGGGATTATGCAGGCATCTTATACAATTCCCGTTTCGTATGAAACATACTTCTTCTTGGGCACAAGTACAACTGGACTGAAAAAAATTAATATATAAGTCAAACCTTAATTAATCCATTGAAGTGCCAACGAACATGCGTAGGCATCGTGTACTCACAGGTTGCCAATCCACTCCAACGTGACTGCTCAAGACCTATTACATTTCCAAATGAATGACGGACATAGGTGAATGGACAAGACTCATACAGCAGATAAGGGATTCTAAATACATCATTACAACTAGGTTAATGGGCCTAATTTGGCATAGTCCACGTAATTACATCCAGCTGATCTTAAAGGGCTCAGACCTTATATATACAGTGCAGACATTGCAAATTACAATAAACATTTATTCTATTACAGCATCACATCCAGCTATTCACCTCATACATAGCAGCGTACCTATACAGAAATTAGGGGTGGGGGAGAGGAAATCCCACATGGTTTAACACAATAAACATTATAACATTAGGCTGATCTTAAAGGGCTACAGACCATATGCATATTACAAACAGATTATGCATCACCTTCAACTGGCCGCATCCTGCAGAGCACAATAACCTTGTGAAGAAAAATGAGGGGGAACCAGATGGACCACTGGCTAACCCAAAAAACAGGAGAAATCGATTTCATTATTAAGTCCCCCTGGTGCAAGGCTCTGAAGTTTAAAAATCCATCTGCTCTCCAGTTGCAAAAGTTTTCTTGGACTATCATCAGTAAATGGTTCATGAATCATATCAACAACAGTTATTCTGATGTCTCCAAGACTGTGGTGCCGGTCCTGAAAGTGTGTAACCAATGGTGCCTCTCTGACCTGATGCCTTATTCTTGAGATATGTTCTTGAATCCTGATTTTGAGGGGGCGTGTTGTGCTACCCACATAGATTAATGGGCAGCTGCATTGGATCACATAAACTACATAGGATGACCGGCAGGTGCTAAAGTTCCAGGAAATCTCCCGTCTGTCTGTGAACATTTCCTCAAGCTTAACCATATGCGTGCACACATTGCAGTCACCACACCGAAAGTGGCCTTTGGGAGCTGGTCCTGATGACCTGTGCAGTGGATTTTCGCATTTGAATTCAGAACTGGTCAGTATATCTTTAAGTGATTTAGTTCTGCGAAGACCAATGGCCGGATTACCTCCACATCCAGGGATGTTGTCTATAAGATGCCAATATTTCCGAACTATTCTTCAGATAGGAGTAGCCAGGGGCGTGTAGTCAAGAGCCCATTTCAAACAGTTGTTATCTACACACGGTTTGGGAACAAGTAATTGCTCACGTGGCGTGGCTATAGCTCTGTTCTGTGCCGAGCGGAGGGCTGGCAGCGGGTATCCCCTGCTAGCAAAAGCTTTGGTTAATGTAATACTGCTAGTTCGGAAATCCCCGGAGTTGGAAGAGTTGCGCTTGAGCCTGAGAAACTGTCCTATAGGGATGTTATATTTCAAGCGTGACGGATGGAAGGAAGAAAAGTGTAAATAGGAGCACCTATCCGTTTTTTTCTTAAAGGGCCGCACCCCCAATCTCCTGTCATTCAATTTATAGATGGTGACATCCAAATAATTAATACACTCGTTACTGCCCTGCCACGTGAATTTAATATCGGGGCTGATCATATTAATCCATCTGCCAAATTGTTCCGCGCTCTCCTGAGTCTCCATAATGGCTATGATGTCATCTATATAGCGCCAGTAATGTAAGATGGATTCTCTAAGGGGATTATTATGCCTGTCCAAAATATACTCCCTTTCCAGTTGGGCCATAAATAAGTTGGCAATGCTGGGGGCAGCAGCACACCCCATTGCCACTCCTTTCGTTTGATAGTAAAAGACCCCGTCAAACTTGAAGTAATTGCGCTCCAATATAATATCCAAGACATTTAAAAGGAACGGGGTGGAAGGGCTCCGAAGAGATCGAGTCAGCAGAGCCGTTTCCACCACGGACCTCGCCCCCTCATGGGGGATCGAGGTGTATAGGGAGGCAACATCAAGGGTCATCAAATAGGCAGAACGGGGAATCCTCAGTTGTTCCACTAGGGAAATGAGGTGCATGGAGTCTCTCAAATACGCCTCCGTCTGCACAACTAGTGGCTGTAAATAGTGGTCAAGAAAAATCGAAAGGGGTTCGAGCACAGAGTTACTGCCCGAAATTGTTGGGCGCCCTGGTGGTGGAATGCCCCCTTTATGTATCTTGGGGAGCATATAAAACACAGGCGTGCGAGGGTTTCTATTCTGCAAACCCTCATAAGTCTTGACGTCTATTTCATTCTCTAGCAGCCCCTCATCTAAAACGATCTTAATTACTCTTTGTATCTGGGGTAATGGGTTCGCAGGGATTTTCTTGTAGTCAGAGGTAACCGAAAGCTGCCTGGTCGCCTCCTGGATGTAGTGTGTGGTATCCTGTATGACCACACCCCCGCCCTTATCTGCAGATTTAATAACAATGTTTGGGTCTGACTTCAAAGATTGGAGGGCCGACCCCTCTTCCCGGTTCAGATTATAACAGCGGAATATATGTGCCCGCTCTAGATTTTCAATATCTCTCAGCACCACCCTCTCAAAACATTCAATGGAGGGATCCGAAATGGGAGGACAGAAGGTGGATTTTTGCCTAATGATGGAAGGAACGCTTTCAGGAGCAGCACCAAAAAACTTTTTCAGTTTAATAAGCCTGATTAATTTGTACACGTCCAGTCTTGTATCAAAAGCATTATAATTTGGCGTAGGTACAAAACCGAGACCCTTATTGAGTACCTTTCTCTCAATCTGAGTGAGTGGTCTAGAGGATAAATTAAAGACTAGGTCCTCGGTTTGTGTGTTCTCTTGAGACGTGCTGAACCTCTCCCTAAAAAACTGTTGTTGCCTCTGAAGGTGTAGGGGACAGAGCGATTACCAGATTGTCTGGCTTGACAAACAGCAATGAACAGCAACGAACAAGGCTTGCAACGACCAACGAAGCTGAAGTCTCTGGTGCTGGTGCTGATCCAGTCTCTGCTTCTGGGCCTAAGGCCTCGCATGTGGCCTGCTTCCAAGCACCCAATATTAGACTTTCTTTGAACAAGGAACTGGTGAAAATATAAGCCCCCTGCAACCCCAGGGGGTTGCAATTTGATCCAATCTTTGGATCAAATCACACAGATCTGAACTCCAGAGACTGTCCCCCGCCGCAGCTCATATGCTGTTTCTGATCCATTCTCTAGTTTTGGAGCTGAGCCCTCCTATGTGGCATGCTGGCAAGAACCTTGTATTAGTCTAATTTTGCGTGCTTGGAAGCAGGCCACATGTGAGGCCTGAGGTGCAGAACCAGAGACTGGATCAGCACCAACACATGTCCTCTTGTGGGGGACAGGCCCTGGAGTTCAGGGGTCTGTGATTTGGGGTGATCCAAAGATTATTTGGGGTTGCAGGAGGCTTATATTTTCCCCATTTCCTTATTCAAAAAAATGTCTAATACTGGGTACTTGGAAGCAGGCCACATGCGTGGCCTGAGGTCCAGAACCAAAGACTGGATCAGCACCAGCACATGTCCTCTTGTGGGAGACAGTCTCTGGAGTTCAGGGGTGTGTGATTTGGGGTGATCCAAAGATTATTTGGGGTTTCAGGGGGCTTATAATTTCACCATTTCCTTATTCAAAAAAAGTCTAATATTGGGTGCTTGGAAGCAGGCCACATGCGAGGCCTTAGGTCCAGAACAAGAGACTGGATCAGCACCAGCACATGTCCTCTTGTGGGGGACAGGCTCTGGAGTTCAGGGGTATGTGATTCGGGGTGATCCAAAGATTATTAGGGGTTGCAGGGGGCTTATAATTTCTCCATTTCCTTATTCAAAAAAAGTCTAATATTGGGTGCTTGGAAGCAGGCCACGTGCGTGGCCTTAGGTCCAAAACCAGAGCCTGGATCAGCACCAGCACATGTCCTCTTGTGGGGGACAGTCTCTGGAGTTCAGGGGTGTGTGATTTGGGGTGATCCAAAGATTATTTGGGGTTGCAGGGGGCTTATGTTTTCACCAGTTCCTTATTCAAAAAGATTTCTAATACTGGGTGCTTGGTGGCAGGCCTCATGCGAGACCTTAGGTCCAGAACAAGAGACTGGATCAGCACCAGCACATGTCCTCTTGTGGGGGACAGGCTCTGGAGTTCAGGGGTATGTGATTCGGGGTGATCCAAAGATTATTTGGGGTTGCAGGGGGCTTATAATTTCACCATTTCCTTATTCAAAAAAAGTCTAATATTGGGTGCTTGGAAGCAGGCCACGTGCGTGGCCTTAGGTCCAAAACCAGAGCCTGGATCAGCACCAGCACATGTCCTCTTGTGGGGGACAGTCTCTGGAGTTCAGGGGTGTGTGATTTGGGGTGATCCAAAGATTATTTGGGGTTGCAGGGGGCTTATGTTTTCACCAGTTCCATAGTCAAAGCCATGTGTAATAATGGGTGCTTGGAAGCAGGCCACATGCAAGGCCTGAGGTCCAGAACCAGAGACTGGATCAGTACCAGCACATGTCCTCTTGTGGGGGACAGTCTCTGGAGTTCAGATCTGTGTGATTTGGGGTGATCCAAAGATTATTTGGGGTTGCAGGGGGCTTATATTTTCACCAGTTCCTTATTCAAAAAGATTTCTAATACTGGGTGCTTGGTGGCAGGCCTCATGCGAGACCTTAGGTCCAGAACCAGAGACTGGATCAACACCAGCCATGTCCTCTTTTGGGGGACAGTCTCTGGAGTTCAGGGGTGTGTGATTTGGGGTGATCCAAAGATTATTTGGTGTTGCGTGAGGCTTATATTTTCACCATTTGCTTATTCAAAAAATGTCTAATACTGGGTGCTTGGTGGCAGGCCACATGCAATGCCTGAGGTCCAGAACCAGAGACTGGATCAGCACCAGCTCATCTCCTCTTGTGAGGGACAGTCTCTGGAGTTCAGATCTGTGTGATTTGGGGTGATCCAAAGTTTTTTCCTGCTGTAGCTGCTGCCCCTTTCTTCTTATTGAATTGTTCTGGGGGGATTTTTTGAAGCTGTTTACTCAAGATCTGGGTTTTGTAGGATGACCCAGCATAGGTCCACTTAGAATGCTGAGTCTTGTGAATATGATGGTGTATAATATGTGCCCCTGCAAACTTCATTTTGGAGTGTAGAGCTTTTCAGTTTTCCCACAATATTTTTCTTTGGCTTTGCGAATAACGAATAAGGAATAAGGAAGTGCGAATAAGGAACTAGGAATAAGTAACCAACTTCAGCTTCATAGTTGGTTCCCAGTTCCAAGTTCCTTATTTGCAGTTCCTTATTCCTTATTCGTTATTTGCAAAGCCAAAGAAAAATATTGTGGGAAACTGAAAAGCTATAACTCCAAAATGAAATTTGCAGGGGCACATATTATACACATCCATATTAAAAAGACTCAGCACTCTAAGGGGACCTATACTGGGTCGTCCTACAAAACCCAGATCTTGAGAAAACAGCTTCAAAATAGGATTCCCCCAGAACATTTCAATAAGAAAAAAAGTCTCTGAACTGCAGAGACTGGGAGGCGCGTACGGCGGGGCGGGGGGGCGTCGGGGGGAGCGGCGCAGCCGCGACCCCCGGGGGCCCCCGGCCCGCCGCAGGCGGGGCGGGGGGCGTCGGGGGGAGCGGCGCAGCCGCGACCCCCGGGGGCCCCCGGCCCGCCGCAGGCGGGGCGGGGGGCGTCGGGGGGAGCGGCGCAGCCGCGACCCCCGGGGGCCCCCGGCCCGCCGCAGGCGGGGCGGGGGGCGTCGGGGGGAGCGGCGCAGCCGCGACCCCCGGGGGCCCCCGGCCCGCCGCAGGCGGGGCGGGGGGCGTCGGGGGGAGCGGCGCAGCCGCGACCCCCGGGGGCCCCCGGCCCGCCGCAGGCGGGGCGGGGGGGCGTCGGGGGGAGCGGCGCAGCCGCGACCCCCGGGGGCCCCCGGCCCGCCGCAGGCGGGGCGGGGGGCGTCGGGGGGAGCGGCGCAGCCGCGACCCCCGGGGGCCCCCGGCCCGCCGCAGGCGGGGCGGGGGGCGTCGGGGGGAGCGGCGCAGCCGCGACCCCCGGGGGCCCCCGGCCCGCCGCAGGCGGGGCGGGGGGGCGTCGGGGGGAGCGGCGCAGCCGCGACCCCCGGGGGCCCCCGGCCCGCCGCAGGCGGGGCGGGGGGCGTCGGGGGGAGCGGCGCAGCCGCGACCCCCGGGGGCCCCCGGCCCGCCGCAGGCGGGGCGGGGGGCGTCGGGGGGAGCGGCGCAGCCGCGACCCCCGGGGGCCCCCGGCCCGCCGCAGGCGGGGCGGGGGGCGTCGGGGGGAGCGGCGCAGCCGCGACCCCCGGGGGCCCCCGGCCCGCCGCAGGCGGGGCGGGGGGCGTCGGGGGGAGCGGCGCAGCCGCGACCCCCGGGGGCCCCCGGCCCGCCGCAGGCGGGGCGGGGGGCGTCGGGGGGAGCGGCGCAGCCGCGACCCCCGGGGGCCTGGCTGTCTTTGTCTTTGTCTTTGTCTTTGTCTTTGTCTTTGTCTTTGTCTTTGTCTTTGTCTTTGTCTTTGTCTTTGTCTTTGTCTTTGTCTTTGTCTTTGTCTTTGTCTTTGTCTTTGTCTTTGTCTTTGTCTTTGTCTTTGTCTTTGTCTTTGTCTTTGTCTTTGTCTTTGTCTTTGTCTTTGTCTTTGTCTTTGTCTTTGTCTTTGTCTTTGTCTTTGTCTTTGTCTTTGTCTTTGTCTTTGTCTTTGTCTTTGTCTTTGTCTTTGTCTTTGTCTTTGTCTTTGTCTTTGTCTTTGTCTTTGTCTTTGTCTTTGTCTTTGTCTTTGTCTTTGTCTTTGTCTTTGTCTTTGTCTTTGTCTTTGTCTTTGTCTTTGTCTTTGTCTTTGTCTTTGTCTTTGTCTTTGTCTTTGTCTTTGTCTTTGTCTTTGTCTTTGTCTTTGTCTTTGTCTTTGTCTTTGTCTTTGTCTTTGTCTTTGTCTTTGTCTTTGTCTTTGTCTTTGTCTTTGTCTTTGTCTTTGTCTTTGTCTTTGTCTTTGTCTTTGTCTTTGTCTTTGTCTTTGTCTTTGTCTTTGTCTTTGTCTTTGTCTTTGTCTTTGTCTTTGTCTTTGTCTTTGTCTTTGTCTTTGTCTTTGTCTTTGTCTTTGTCTTTGTCTTTGTCTTTGTCTTTGTCTTTGTCTTTGTCTTTGTCTTTGTCTTTGTCTTTGTCTTTGTCTTTGTCTTTGTCTTTGTCTTTGTCTTTGTCTTTGTCTTTGTCTTTGTCTTTGTCTTTGTCTTTGTCTTTGTCTTTGTCTTTGTCTTTGTCTTTGTCTTTGTCTTTGTCTTTGTCTTTGTCTTTGTCTTTGTCTTTGTCTTTGTCTTTGTCTTTGTCTTTGTCTTTGTCTTTGTCTTTGTCTTTGTCTTTGTCTTTGTCTTTGTCTTTGTCTTTGTCTTTGTCTTTGTCTTTGTCTTTGTCTTTGTCTTTGTCTTTGTCTTTGTCTTTGTCTTTGTCTTTGTCTTTGTCTTTGTCTTTGTCTTTGTCTTTGTCTTTGTCTTTGTCTTTGTCTTTGTCTTTGTCTTTGTCTTTGTCTTTGTCTTCGTCTTCGTCTTCGTCTTCGTCTTCGTCTTCGTCTTCGTCTTCGTCTTCGTCTTCGTCTTCGTCTTCGTCTTCGTCTTCGTCTTCGTCTTCGTCTTCGTCTTCGTCTTCGTCTTCGTCTTCGTCTTCGTCTTCGTCTTCGTCTTCGTCTTCGTCTTCGTCTTCGTCTTCGTCTGCCCGCCGCCCGCCGCCCGCCGCCCGCCGCCCGCCGCCCGCCGCCCGCCGCCCGCCGCCCGCCGCCCGCCGCCCGCCGCCCGCCGCCCGCCGCCCGCCGCCCGCCGCCCGCCGCCCGCCGCCCGCCGCCCGCCGCCCGCCGCCCGCCGCCCGCCGCCCGCCGCCCGCCGCCCGCCGCCCGCCGCCCGCCGCCCGCCGCCCGCCGCCCGCCGCCCGCCGCAGGATGGGGATGGGGATGGGGATGGGGATGGGGATGGGGATGGGGATGGGGATGGGGATGGGGATGGGGATGTTTATTTTTGGCAACCTCTTCATGCAAAACTTAAAACTTTTGTGGTACAATGTTGTAATGTTATAAAAAGGTAAAAAATTCATAAAATTGTAATTTTACTAACAATCCAACTCAAATAAGTATATATATAATTCAAACAGTATTGCTTCTATAATCATATTAGGCATAAATATTAAACATAACTTTTAATCATTAAATAAAAAGTATTAAATACTCAGTAGTTTTATCTTCAATCTTGAGCAGCTTGAAACCTTCAAGTGAGAACTGAAAACACGTTTCTCTGTTTTAGAGAAACTATTTGTCAGTACAAAATAAACAGGATGGATGTTTTTGTTGCACTCTCCCAACCAGGAGACAGACTTCTCCTAAGAGTTTAATGGCTTCTTTCATTAACAAACGCTAGTCTTTTTCATTAAGTGAGGTATCAAAATATAAATGATTATTTAAATAAAACATAGAAAAATAGAACAGATGAACACAAGAATTAAGTTTCCTAACGTTCTTAATGAAATCTAACTCAATCAGATTAATGATGAAATGCATTTAAGTTACCGTAGCACATATTACAAGGATAAGTTTCCTGCCTAGATCTTCATGAGATTTCTTTTGGCCAAAACCCTGATCTGCTATTTGGATTACCATTTTTATATATTATCTTATGCGGAAATCTAAGATCTTTTCATATGATAACATAGATAAATATCAAACCAATCATAATTTAATTATTTTTTACTATTTCCAATAATGTGACATTCTACCTAGCCAAAAGTACCACTATGCCCAGCTGCAAGGTAAGAGATATGGATAGTAAAAATGACAGGAAAAGTTACATGACCAGGTCATCCTTGGTCTCTGCTAACAATTACAGAACATTTATCTGATACTGTTCACTATTTTTAATTGGCTGTCAAAGATAAAGAAGCACCAGTTATACACCGTACTAGAAAAAGAACTACAGTGAAGTTCATACAGCGTTATTTAGAATGCATATGTTTCACTAAGTATGTGTTCTAAACCATAATCAGCAGTCTACTGGTTTGAATCCCACTACTGACATGAGCTCAGTAGGTGGCCTTGGGTCAGCCACTCCTCTCAGCCCCAGCTCCATTGTGGGGATAAGAATAACACTAACTTGTTCACTGCTCTGGGTGAGGCACTAATATGTGTAGAAGAGCGGTATATAAGCACAGTTATTATTATTATTTATATTTCCATGACGCCATCCCTTGACCTGTGAAATTAAGTATTTTGATAAATATGAAAGTGATACAAAATATAAATGCATTGCATAATGTGTGAGTGTACATATACAAACTTTAAAAATTTTATTGGATAATACCGCAAAGCATGATTACTGAGAAAGCCGCTTTCACTGCTTTCAGTGTGGAGAGCTGCTTGTAGATCAAAACAACCTGGCAAGCTGTCTTCATGCAGAGTGCACGATTCTCTTGGCTTTCAATTCTGCTTTCGTTCAGCACGGGTAAATCAATGTGTCAGCAGCAGTAAACATTTGTATCACTCCTCTCTGAATGAACTTTTAAATTTTACTTCCTATTGTGTCAAAGCAATTAAAATTAACAATACAGTTACTAAGCTGCTAAGATCAATTAATGGCTCTTAGGCTTTATCTATTGATCTAGTGACATCTTCAAAACCCACTGGTAACAGACTATACATACTTCTCTTCTATCCACAATATATACACAAGGATTAATTACATATTCTTATCTTCTAAATAACATATTTAAATGACATATTCTTATCTCCTAAATTAATTAGTCAAACTCTTACATCAAGGATTGGTGACAAGTTGTGGACAGACTATGCTTGGACAGAATGTACACTGAGAATAAATGACATCAAACAAATTGAAAACTAAATGAATCACTTTTATTTAACAAATAAATTTCTTCTGAAGTCTCTTTAGAAATTAAACAATAGAAACAAACTATGTGGCATTCCTCAAATCCACGTGCAGGATGCTATGGAAGTGGTACTTAGAGGGAAATTAATCTCCATTGCCTCCTGTCATGAAGAGCAAAAAGAAAACATTAGAAATGAAATGATATCTAGAATAAGAAAACTAGAAGATGAACACAAAAAAGGACACCCAATCTATCAGTGGTGACACTGAGAGATCTCTGTCTTTTGGTGCTACACCTCTGAAGATGCCAGCCACAGCTGCTGGTGAAACATCAGGAACTACAATGCCAAGACCACAGCAATAAAGCCCGGAAAACCCACAACAACCATCGCTGTCCCCTTTCCCCATTTCTTTTTGCCATAACTATAGACAGGGCTGGTGCTACCATTAGACCAACTAGGCAGCCGCCTTGGGCACAGACCTCAAGAGGGGCATAGTTTTATACAAATTACTTTCTTGAAAAAAATGCAACTGAGAAAACCTATTGAGCACCCCCTAAATGGTCCTGTCCACAGACATGAAGCAGCTCAAAAGCTCACGGTAACATTTTTATTTATTTATTTATTTATTTATTTATTTATTTATTTATTTATTTATTTATTTATTTATTTTATACCCTCCCCTCCCCACAGATGGCCTAAGGGTGGCTAACATTAAAAATACATTAAAATCACAGAAACATAAAATCAATAATATATTTTTTTAAATGATTAAAATAGTCCAGGAGCAGGCTATTTAAACAAATATTGGGAGTCCTTATACAAGCATGGCAGATGGCTGAGGGCAGCTCCGGAAGAAATGGTAGTCTTAGATGGAAGAAGAAGGACACTCGCTGGCACTCAGCCAAAGGCCCAGCAGAACATCTCCCTTTTACAAGCCCTGCAAAACTGTAACAGGTCCCACAGGGCCCAGATCTCCAGCGGGAGAGCATTCCACCAGGCCAGGGCCAGGGCAGAAAAAGCCCTCGCCCTGGTTGAGGCCAGATGGATGTCCTTTGGGCCAGGAACCACCAGGAGTTGCTTGTCTGCAGAGCACAACACCCTGCAGGGGACGTAATGGAGCAGGCGGTCCCGCAGGTATGGAGGTCCCAGTCCATGAAGGGCTTTAAATACCAAGGTTAACACCTTGAACTGGATCTGGAACTCCACTGGAAGCCAGTGCAGCTGGCACAGCACATGATGAATGTGCGCTTGGATGGGCGTTCCGGTAAGAACGCGTGCCGCTGCATTCTGGATCAGCTGTAACTTCCGGGTCAGGCCCAAGGGCGGTCCAGGATAGAGTGAGTTGCAGTAGTCTAGCCTGGAGGTGACCATTGCATGAATTACTGTGGCCAGGTCCTGGGGTGAAACATAGGGCGCCAGTTGCCTGCTCTGTCAAAGATGAAAAAAGGCAGACCTGGCAACAGTCATGACCTGGGCCTCCATTGAAAGTGTGGCATCCAAGGTCACACCCAGACTCCTCACCATCAGTGAAGGTTTCAATTCTACCCCATCGAGGGCTGGGAGCCGGTTCCCAGCTCGATTGCCCCATGATCCAGACACAGAACCTCTGTCTTCAGGGGATTCAATTTCAGGTGACTCTGATGTAACCATACCGTCACAGCCTCAAGACCCTTGACCAAGGAATCCAAAGCAAGATCGGACTGGCCATCTGTAATGATTCCAAGTAAATGTATCTTTAAATGCTTGATGAGATAGGTGAAGAGTGGGGGGTGAAGGAGATGGATGAGTGAGTGATATGATTGGTTGAGGACTGAGAGGGTGGGCGGAGTGAATGCAGTTTGAGACTGAGAGTAGAGAGAAAATTTTTAGTCAGAAGAAAACAGGCTAGCTGTGTGCTGCCTGAATATGTTGAAGTGTTTATGAGAGAAATATAACTTGTGTGGAACCTGAACTGAGCATGTTTGTGAAAGGACACTCAGTCAGGGAAAGAGAGGCCAGCTGTGTGAATGAGAGTAAATGAAGTAACTTTAAGAACCGAGAACTACGTTTATGAAACCGATATGCTTCTTGACTAAATAAAAGTTTATTTTTGTTTTGTTATATCCCAGTGTAGCTGTTATTGCTATATCCCATTCCTATCTTCAGGGCCACATAGAACCACGAAGGAGCCTGACGCTTAGGAACGTTACCAAAGGGAAAATTTAAATAAAATATCTTGGAATAAAATATTCCTGGTGGCAGCAGACTACCCAGAGGGTTAAAGGATAGATTAAAAGAAAAATCTACCCTAAAGAAAGTAAAAGTCATAACACCATCCATCAGCAGAAAGAGCTGAGTGTCATCCGCGTAACCGGTGACAACCTAGCCCAAAGCTGTGGGCTAACCGGGCAAGGGGGCACATATAGATGTTAAATAGCATTGGGGAAAGAATCGCCCCCTGAGGGATGCCACATACCAAAGAATGGTAAGCAGACATCTGTTTCCCGAGTGCCACCCTCTGTCCTAGATTGTGACGGAAGGAGTTCAGCCATTGCAGGGCTGTTCCACGAATTCCCACATCGGCAAGGCAGTGGGTCAGAAGATTATGATTGACCATGTCAAATGCTGCTGTAAAATCTAAAAGTATCAGCAGTGCTGACCCACTCCAGTCCACGTGTCGCCGCAGATCATCTGTGAGGGCAACCAGAGCCGTCTCTGTACCATGGCCAGGCCTGAAGCTGGACTGGAATGGATCCAGGATAGAGGCATCACCCAGGTATACCTGCAGCTGTTCCGCTACCGCCCTCTCAATTACCTTACCCAGGAATGGAATATTCGAAACTGGGTGATAATTGGCTGGATCAGCAGGATCCAGTGATGGGTTCTTTAATAAGGACTGCACCACTGCCTCTTTCAGTGAGTCTGGAAAAAACCCAGAACTCTGAGAAAGATTAATGATGTCAGCTAATGATGCCCAAATCCCATCACCACCACTTTTCACCAGCCATGATGGGCATGGGTCCAGTGGGCACATGGTAGGTTTCACAGCATGCAGGACCCTGCCCACCTCCTCCTGGGAGAGTGGCCTGAATTGATCTAATATCAACCCTGAGGACAACCAAGGGGCCTCCAGTACATATACTGCATCAACTGTGGTGGACAGATCCTGGCGGAGTGACAAGATCTTATCCGCAAAATAGTCTCCAAAAGCCTCACAGCTTATTACCGAATTTACATTTTTATTTGTCCCATGCATGAGGGACATTAAAGACCAAATCACTCTGAAGAGTTGTGCCGGGCGAGAACTAGTGGACGCAGTGGAAGCTGCATAGTAGTCTCTCTTTGCAGCTTTCAGTGCCATCTCATAGGCCTTCATAAACGTCCTATAAAATGTTCTTGTCATTTCATCATGAAGTCGCCGCCACACTCGCTCTAGCCGTCTCAGATCCCATTTGATTTGTTGTACCTCATCAGTATACCAAGGAGCTACTCTAGTTCGGGGGCGGAGAGAGCGACGGGGAACGATCTCATCAATAGCTTCAGAGAAACGGGCATTCCAGTCCTCTATCAGCTCATCCAATGAGCCACCAGGGGGCATCGGATCCTGCAGAGCGTTCTGCAATTCAATTGGATCCATTTGACTCCACGGGCGAGCATAAATCAGCTCGTTGCCCAAGCAGGAGGGGGTCATGGTGCCCAGACAAGCCCTCAGGATGAGATGGTCTGACCATGGCACTGCTATAGCTTCATCCAGATCCACCTGTATCCCGAACCCAAAGATCAAATCCAGTGTGTGTCCTGCTCGATGTGTGGGCATTGATACAACCTGGGAGAGTCCTAATGCTGCCATGGAGGCTATCATGTCCATGGCCTGTGAGAAGGTAGCATCATCAGCATAGACACTGATGTCCCCTAAGACCAGAAGCCTGGGGTACTCCAAGGCCCAGCCAGCCACCGCCTCTAACAGGCCTGGCACAGCATCTGCTGGTGCGCTGGCCGATCGGTACGCCAGACAGATGGCTATACTCTCCTCGGCATCCCACACCAGGCCCACACAATCAATGCCAGCAATCTTTGGCAAGGGGAGCAGCCTGATGGAGAAAGACTCTCGAATGAGCACCTCTACCCCAACAAGACATTTCCCAATATGTAAAACAAATATGAGAAACCTGTACCATAAATGTGTTGGAATATATGTGTGTTGCAAGGTCTGAGATTCAGTCATTATGGGGTTAATGTGTTTACCTACCATGCTATCGTTTAGATTGACCTGGAAGGGGAACCTGGCTCAAAGCCAATAATCTGCAAGCCCGGAAAACTTGAGAGTGTTTGTAAACTGTTATTGGTCAACAGGTCAGGTGATTTTCTTTCAGGGTCAAGAAGACAGAGGAATAAGAAGATTCTCCATTCAGTTATCCCAGCTCTTTGTTTGTAACCAGTAGTGAGAATGTAGCTCCAGGCATTTGTTATTTTGTAGGCAATCCTGTTAACCTTTTTCCTTTAGAAGTAAATGATTTTAAAAGCTAAACTCGTGTGCTGACTCTATTGATTCAAGATCCATTGCACCTCTGAAGAAAAGCTATTTTTTAACCTTTTTCCCCAACCAAGTGGACCAGTTGAAGTAATTATTAAGGTGAAAAAGATGCTAGCGATTCGTGTATATTGTTCTTTGAATAACAGCAGTATGGTATGGCTTTGGATAGGCAATATGAGATCATTAACTCTCAAAAAAGGCAAACCTTATGAGTTATATCATCCTGCTTTCAGATAATACTGCCAGTCATTGCTGCATCTCAAAATAGTCTAAGAGACTCAAAGTTATCTCAGAAGTCTCAGTCAACTTGAGAGGAACAATCCTTACTGAAACTACTCCTTTTTAGCTCTCCAGAGAGCCAGCTAAAAAGAAGAAAGCAAACAAACAAAGTAACTGCAGGCAAAAGTATCTCCTTTTCAAGTACAACATAATGCTCTCTCTCATTGTCTCACAGCAAACATGAGAAGGGGGTGGGAGTAGAAGACACTCTGTTGTGCCAGCCAGGAAAAAGGTGGGGAAATAGCTTCCAATGCTACAAAAAGAAACTTTTCAGCAACTTGAGGAAGCCAAGCAAGAAGTGAGAAGGAGAACAAAAGGGAAAAGGTGGGAAACTGCCTCCAGAGCTAAGAAAAAAACCCACTTCTTAGAGCAAACTGTATCCCAGCAACACCAAGAGAAGCGGCAGAGTGGAAAACACTAAATCTTCACAGCTATTCTGCTGTGTCTGGAAAGAAATGGGCAGAAAGTCAGCTTCATGGCTGCAATAAAAGGGAGGAAAGTAGGGAAATTCTACTGTAGCAATGCGCAGAGCATACTTGCTGCAGGGGAACAAGTGCAGGGAAAAATACCTCTGCACTAGAACCTACAACTATATAGTCAAGCTTTTAAGGTTTCCTCAAAATCTGAAAATCCTTTAAAGAGTTATGATGACCTCGTCCAATCCTTAAGGCCACTTTCAGTAGGTGCTCGAGAGGGAAAACTGGTCAAGACCAATTTGTCATCTAAACCTTGGTTTGATCAAAGCTGTATTTGTGCTAAAAATGCTTTAATCTATGCCTATAAGCTAGCACTGAGAGCTGATGAAAAGACCAGACAGGATGCATATCGTTCTCTTTCATTTTAAAAAAAGAAATATAAATCACTGGTTGCCCGCTGTAAGAAAGAACATACCAGAAAACTGTGGGCCAATATAATTGAAGCAGCTACGAGCAAAAACTCAGTGGTGTTCTGGAAACTAGTGTCAAACCGCGCCTCCACAGCCGCCTCCTCCTTGGCTTCCTGTATCCCCCCAGATAAATGGACTTTTTTTCCAAAAAATGTATGATGATCCTATTCAACCCCCTCCTGCCCTAACAATAGAAAATCTGGCCAAATGCCCCCCAGTTCATGCCGAAGAGGTAAAAGCTTATATTAGCCAGTTAAAGAATGCAAAAGCCCCTGGGCTTGATGGAATATCTCCAGAATTACTAAAAACAAATAAGGACTGGTGGGAAACTTTCCTAGCCTCCCTATTTACTTATATTGATGAAACCGGCTACATCCGTCCCCTTCCATAAGAAGGGAAAGAAGGAGGATCCATCCAATTATAGGCCCATCAGCTTACTAAGCATTGTAAGCAAATTGTCTACAAAACATCTGCTGGAGAAATTTTCAGACTGGCTAGAACAGGAGGTTATAATTGCTGATGAGCAAGCTGGGTTTAGAGCTGGCAGGTCAACAATAGATCACTGCCTAGTAATGCAACACCTTGTAGAGAAATATGCTACAGGAGACCAAGCATCACTTTACCGGGCATTTGTTGATTTAAAAGCAGCTTTTGACACAGTCTCTAGAAATAGACTTTGGAGGAAACTGCAGGCCTCCTCTATTGATAGGCGACTGCTGTTCCTTTTTGGGGCTATGCACAAGCAAACTGCCCTGAGTAAGGTGCAGCTGAATTGGGCATTTGACTGACCCCATTCAAACTTACAGGCAGGTGTGCCTTCTAGCCCCCTTTCTGTTTATCTTCTACATCAACAATTTGGTAAACCTTTTGAATGACCCTGGATTGCACCCTCCCAAATAAGAAAATAGGCACATTCACGTACTACTCTATGCAGATGATGCTGTATTACTTTCTAGGACCCCCATAGGGCTGAAACGAGCCCTAAAAAAATTCTCCCAATTCTCTGATACTGAACACCTTCTAACTAATTACCAAAAAACTAAGATCCTGGCTTTCGATAAAAATCCAAAGATCAGACAATGGGAGCTTCAGAGGCATCAGTTAGAACAAGTTACCAGCTTCAAATATTTGGGTGTAGTTTTGCAAGCCTCACGTACCAAAATAACACATAGCACCTTCATTGCTGATGTGGGAGAAAAAACAGCACACAGTATACTGAAATTCTATCGATCACAAGGGGGACAGTATGTACCGGCTGCACTCAGATTGTTTAAAGCCAAACCATTGGCCCAATTAGTATACGGATCATTCTTAGGGCTGCCATCCTCCTCTTTCTCTCAACTTGAGAGAGTGCAGTCCAAATTCCTTAGAGCCCTATTACAAGTGCCCAAATGCATGCCTAACTCATGAGTTAGACTGGAAACAGGAATGTTAAGGGTAGAGGCCAGAATCACCATCCTTTCCATTTTCAAATGGCTGTCAGGATGTCTAAACCCACAAGGTCTGCTCCCTCTGTTATTCCAAGACAAATTTCAATCTAATTGGCAAAAGGCGACTCTGAAATCCCTGGGAAAATTGGGTCTTTCCCCTCAAAGTTTGCTAGTCATGGGGTTAGACCGAGCAAAATCACTCATTAAGCAGAGAGCGACAGACATTGAAAGACAAACAGATTTACTTAGAGCACCAGGTTTTATTTCTTCAGATACTACTAAATATATTGCCGGTCCTGCAGCCTACTTTTACTTTCTTGAATCCAGTAACTTCAGAAGGGCTAGAAGTTCAACTCTACCCTCTGCTGTTCTGGAAGGAAAGTTTAAAGCTGTCTATTACTCTCTTAGGCTTTGCTCCTATCCCCTAAGAGAAATTGACTCAATGGAGCACATCTTCTTTAACTGCCCAAGTCATAGTAAAATTAGAGCGGAAACCATCAGTCCATTAGTAGAAAGATGCCCTGGAAGTTCAAATAAAATCAAACTTGATTATCTTTTGTCTGATCGGAATCACCAGACAACAAATCAAGTAGCAAGATTCTGTGGCCAGGTCTACAAGCAACGTAAATTGCATAAGGCAGACTGAATGTATTTTAACCTTTTAAACAACTAATTTATGATTATCTTATTTTTTTACTCTTATATTTATTCATCATTCTTCCCCTGTATCCAGTCTCAACTGTTTTTAAACTGATTTGCAAATGGTTTTATATGTACTGGTCACAGACTGTAATAATAAACTTGACTTGACTACCTCTGCACTAAGAACAGCAGAAATACCTGAACCTACTTCATGGGGTGAATTATCCTAGCTACCACCAGAAGAAGCTGAGAAATGGAGAAAAGCGGAGGGTGTGGTGTCAGTGTTGAAGAGAATGATAGCACATTGAAAGAGCTCCATCTCTCCCATGCCTGAAATTTAAGATTTATGTTGGAAGGGCAAAATAAAAATATTTACCCTTCCAACGTAAAGATACACTAAGAGATCCAAAATGCAGATTCATATTTATTAAAGGCACTACAGAAAACCAAACTTACACATTTGGATAAATTTATGCCCCAAGCCAAGACAGCCTAATGAAATTCTAAAACAAAGTTCATTAGAATACACATGTATGGGGGCGTGGCGTCGCTGACTCCGGGATGGACGCGTGCTGAAGACCTCCGCTCCTCCCAACCCCCAATTCTCCAAATAAAGCTACACAACTTTACTTTTGATCGTTATACTATGAAAAATAATAACGCTAAGAAGAGAAAGAACATAGTGAAAGCAGCTAAAAACTTACAGCCGCTTTTTTCGGCGCCTAAGGAGAGAACGCAGAGCGAAGGAACAAAAATGGAGAGATCCAAAATGGCGGACGGACTATCTTCATACGCGATCGAAAAGGTACATAACTCAGATATCACCCTAGACCCTCAGCTCGATAAACTAAAGAATGAAATCCTAGACCAAATCGCTAAATTGATTGCCCCACTAACAGCACAACTGGCTGAAATAAAAGTGGACTTGCAAGCAACTAATCTAAAAGCAGATAAAGCTTTAGATGCAAGTTCCTCGGCACAGAGAGAAGTGGGCTTACTGCATGAGGCTTTTGAAAATCAGCAAGAAAGATTGATCAACCTAGAAGTCAATATGAGACAGAATCACTTGAAGCTGAGGGGGATTGATGAACTTTTGATACCAAAGGAAGATTTAATGCCTGTAATCACAAGATGGCTTGCAAAGCATCTGGAATTAGAAGAAGGGGTAAACACCCTGATTACAAAAGCCTACTGTATTGGAACTCCTAAGCAATACAAGAACAGACCTGTGCCAAGAGACATAATCATAGAGATACCTGATCAAAAAATAAAGATGAAAATTATTGAAACAGCTAAAATATCGGGCTCAATACTGTTCAATGGAACCCCAGTGCAAATATATACTGACTTACCGAGAGAAGCATTATTAATAAGGAAAGAACTGAAACCTATTACAGACGCGCTGAGAAATGCCAACATCAGATATAAATGGATAAATCATGTCAAGATATTAGTGATTCTGAACGGGAAACATCATGTTGCTACAAATTTAAGGAACGGAACAGAACTCTTGAATAACATCGGTGTGGAGATACCCATGGAGACAAGCAAGCAAAATCAGAAGAGAAAATCGACGGACATGCTTTCTCCACAGAAGGGAAGTAAGATCCCGATAAGAAATCCCTAGCAGACTTTGGAGGACAAGAACTTTTATTGAATTAATCAGCTATCGTTGTGTCTCATATATTATAATTAATACAAATGGAGATTGGGGGCAGGGGGGAGAGTGAAGGCTTCAACACAGCTCCGTGGTATTAGAACTTTTCATTTGGAATTTTACCTTCCAAAACTGTGGCGTGTAGTTAACGACACAGTTTGAAAGTTCTAAGAAATAGCTGGCAGCACGTAAATTGATTGTTAAATTGTTATTTAGTTAAGAGTGCTTATAAAGATATTTGATATCTTAGGGGTAAAGGGAGGGGAGGGAGGGGGAGAATTTAAGGGTTTAAGATTATTAATAACACAAGTTTTAAGAACTAGGGGAAGGAAGGGAAGGGCTGTATAGTTTAGTATAGTATAGGAGGTAACAAGTTTATAAGGAAGCATATCAAAGTTCATATATTTACTTAGTTAATTATATTATATTTATATATAAAAAAAATTAATTGAAAAAAATAAGAAAAATTATAAGTGAAAACTCCCTCGGGGGGGGGGAACAACAAAAAACAAAAAACAACAAAAAAACAACAACAAATAAAAAACAAAACCAAAAAAAACCCCATAGATAGGATATAGAGATTAGCTATAAGTTTTTGTGAAAGAAGAGAGTGGAACTAAAATAAAGCGCTAAATTGTATACTTTTTACTGTTTGATATTATTGTAGTAGATTGGAACTTGTGTTATATAAGAGAAGCAGAACTATATATTTTAAATCATGGCTTCTAAATTTAAAATGACTTCTCTGAATGTAAGAGGTTTGGGAAATCCTATAAAGCGGAGAAGAGTGATTTCATTGTCGGCCAAAACTAAATCTCAGGTAATTTTTCTACAGGAAACTCATGCTAAAAATAATGATACAGATATTTTAAAGGCAAACTGGATTCATTCACAATACTATGCAGCAGGTAATTCAAAATCGAGGGGGGTGGCAATACTATTTACAAAGGATCTTCTATTTCAACATAAAAAAACCCTCAAAGATCCTAAAGGAAGATTCATCTTTGTTAAAGGTTTAATTCAAAAACAAGACTACACCTTCGCATCCATTTATGCCCCTAATAATCAACAATTAAATTTTATAGAAGAAACACTAGGAAAACTGGAGAAATTTCAGGAAGGTCACCTCATAGTAGGGGGGGACCTAAACTACATAATGGATTACAAATGGGATAGAACACACTTTGAGAAAAAAACCGCTCAAAAAAATAAGAAGACAAAGTTACCGCCCATCTTAAAAAGACACAACCTTATTGACATATGGAGACATCTACACGTAGGGGAAAAGGATTATACTTATTACTCTCAAAGGCACAACTCATATACTAGGATTGACTTTATTTTAGTTTCTGAATCACTGCTTGAGCAAGCGATTGATTCCCAAATTGGATCGTGCTTAATTTCTGATCACTCCTGGGTCAACGTTTTAATAGCATCAGAAACACAAAAACAGAGCTCCAAACAATGGTGTTTGCCGAAAAATTTACTCTACAATCATCAAGCAGCTAAAGAAATAGAAAAAATCCTAGAAAGAGCCATAGCCGATAATAACTCTGAAGAAATAAAGGCCAATATACTCTGGGATACGATTAAGACGGTATCAAGAGGACATATTATAGCGCTTTCAGCGAATATAAACAAAGAAAAATTAAAATATAGACAGGATTTAGCAGAGTCCATTAAAATTTTGGAGGAAGAGCACAAATTGACAGGAAGCAAAAAAACGTACCAAATACTAACTGCCCAACGTAAAACTTTAGAAACGCTCGATAGTAACAGTGTACATAGAAGTTTAATTAAATCTAAGCAAAGATATTGGTTTAATACTCCCAAAGCCCTAAGAACTCTATCGAATAAAATAAAACAGAAGAATTTGAAAAATAATATTCACCTACTTCAAGATGAAAATAAAGTAAATTGCCATGATTCCAAATCAATTTTGCAAGTATTTAGAGAATTTTATACGAATTTGTACTCATCAATAAACCCCAAACAAACTAAAATTATGGATTTTCTATATTCACTTAAAAATGTAAAGAAATTGGAAGAGAACCACAGATTAATTTTAGAGAAACCAATCTCCCTACAGGAAACCCTAGAAGCAATTAAGTTAGCCAAAAACAACAAAGCCACGGGACCTGATGGATACCCATCGGAGTTCTATAAAAAATATGCAACATTACTAGCTCAACATCTAACTAATACTTGCAATCTGGTTTTGGATGAATATAAATTGCCCCCTACTTGGAATATGGCCGATATAGTAGTTATACATAAACAAGGAAAAGACCCAATAAAAGCAGATTCATACAGACCAATATCACTTCTCAATCATGATTATAAATTATTTACATCAATTCTGGCTCGACGTTTAAACTCATTTATAAGCAACTATATCCATAACAATCAGGCAGGTTTTATACCCAAAAGAGAAATTACAGACAATATTTATAAAACGTTAAATTTGATTGAGTTTTGCAATAACAACAGGACTGAAGCATTGTTCTTATCTTTAGATATCCAAAAAGCATTTGATTCGGTTGATAAACATTACTTATGTAGCACCCTTCAATTCCTAGGCTTTGGTGAGAAGTTCCTAAATACTATTGGAGCTATATATTCGCAACCTACAGCTAACATTAGACTTAATGGTTTACGTTCAGAAAAAATAGTAATCAATAGAGGCACTAGACAGGGCTGTCCGTTATCTCCCATGCTTTTTGCTATAGCTTTGGAACCCTTCGCAATAGCTCTAAGGGAAAATGAAAATATACTTGGAATCCCTATCAAAGATAACTCTTTTAAAATCTCACTTTTCGCTGATGACATGCTAATTTACTTAACTAACCCAACAACCTCAATGACACAACTCCACCCCCTGTTATCTGAATTTGGTGCTATATCTGGCCTGGTTGTTAACCAATCAAAATCACAAATTCTTCCTATCAATCTCTCTAAAAGTACTGAAAATCTAATTTGTAAACAATATAAATATCAATGGGCCTCAAATCATCTAACTTACCTCGGTATTAATATCACCTCTAATCTAAACAATCTCATCAAATTGAATCACCAAAGAATAGCAAACCAAATCAAAGCTGAAATTATCAATTGGAATAAACTAAAACTTAGCTGGTTCGATAGATTTCACCTAATAAAATCATTTATTTTACCTAAGTTTCTTTTCATTTTCAGAGCAATCCCAGTAACAATTCCCATAACGCTAATTACTCAATGGCAAACAATGATCAATAGTTTCTTATGGCAAAATAAACACCCAAGAATTTCATATTCCACGTTGAGACGAAAATCTAGAGATGGAGGTTTTAATTATCCAGATCTTAACTTATATCAAGCAGCAATCAGACTTCTAAACTTACTTCAACTCATCTCCGTGGAAACTACAGCAGAATGGATCACCCTTTCCAATACTCAATTGGACAAATTCTCCTTCAATGATTTAATATGGAACAAACAAATAAACAGACCCAAAAGCATTAACAAAAACACGTTTTTATTAGCAATTTTGCAGATATGGGACAAATTTAAAGCTAAACTAATTCCAGAAAAATCCAGATTTTCCTCATTTGTTAATCAGTCTTGGTTTCCTCCAGGTCAAGAATCAGATTTCATAAATACATTTCAACAAGCTAAGATGACAAGATTAACTGACATCGCTACAAATTCAGGCCTGATGGAGAAATCAGAAATAGAAGACAAATTAAAGCAAAAAATGTTATGGTTTAGATACTTACAGATTAAAAATATGATGGAACGAATTGGCATAAAAACAATAATGAAAACTCCCCTGACGGAGTTTGAAATGATATTACAATCTTATACAGTTCAAAAAAAAGGAATGATCTCCATACTTTACACTACATTACTGAACACACTGAACAAAAAGCAAATCCTTTGTCAATCCAGCTGGGCTACAGATTGCAATGTAGATCAATCTCTTGAAACATGGAATAAGATTTGGACTTCAGCCATATTTAAATCAAATATCACTCTAACTAAGCTGCAAACATTCAAGATTATTCACAGGTGGTATCTTACGCCTAAGAGATTATCCTATATATACCCATTTGCTTCCCCACAATGCTGGAAAAATTGTGGAGAGACGGGTACGTTTGCCCATTGTTGGTGGGGTTGCCCTTTTATAAAAAGTTATTGGGGAAAAGTGATTGAATCAATCAGAACAATTACAGGATACGAAGTCCCGTTGGATCCCAAAATCATTTTTTTAGACCAGTGGGAAGACTTAGCAATACCTAAGATCAGAAGAGAATTGATTGCAACTCTTTTTGTAGTCGCAAAAAATGAGATAGCATTGGTCTGGAAGAAAGATCATGCACCCTCTGTAGATTCATGGTTTGAAAAAGTACGGAATCATTTCATAATGGAAAAAACCCATAACGATCTCTATATAGCTGAACAGTTTCCTGCAGTTTCCAAGTTCATGGAAAAATGGCTTCCATTTTTTGAATATGTTGATAAAAATAATATCCAGCCTAGATCAAAGATACTCCAAACAATTACTCTCTCTAGAAGCTTTATATTATAGTTTATAAGTTTTGTTGAACTACATAGCTTTTAACTGTATATACTTAACTCCCTCCTGTATCACAATAGTTTTGTACTGGTTAATGTTTCGATTTATACGTGTATGTTACTATGTTGTAATGGTTTAACTGCAATAAAATTTAAAAAAAAAAAGAATACACATGTATCACTTAGTATAATGTGCTCTAAACCATATTTTCATGACAAACCCACAGAAACAGCAGCAACATAATCTAAGAGTATAATGGAGAGCAATAGAAACAGAAGGATTAAAAGTATCCTGCTCACTAGGTTGGAGGCAAGTTCTGACGACAACAGGGCCAACAACAAAGATTCTCAGGTCAAACTCCATGGTCAAGTAACAGATTCCCAAATCAAAGACTGTGACCCACCAAGGCTCAGGCAGCCAGAACCAAAGAGCTCACCAACAGCCAAGACCAGAATACCACAATTGTGACTAGCTAATCCCATGCTAGCTGCGGCCTTATAAAGGGAGATTCTCCTACAGGTGAGGCTGGGTTCATTAAGCTTCTTGCTCCAAGCTGGCTCATCTCTGCTACTCAGGAGGAGTAGATCAGATCCTCTACTGGCTCTCCTGACATTTCCTCAGCAGGGGGAAGGCTGTGGGCTGCCAGGCATGCGCTCCTGTGCTTGGTCCATGCCTCTGCCCTTACCCTCAGCCTTCGCTGCTCCTGGGGTTCTTTGGGAGACAGTGGCAGATCTGGCAGCAGGCAGGTCCATGCTAAGGCCACCTGTCTTGATGACCCTGTGGTTGCCAACCCTCCTGGACATCCCCACAAATTACAACTGATCTCCAAATGACAGATTTTAACATTCTCCAAGACATGGAGGCTTCTTAGGCTGGCCTATGTGGAATTATACCCCACATAGGTACTACCTGACAATTGATGTCAACCAACCTAGAGAACTCTGAGAGTTACAAATGACTTTCAAATGACAAGTTTAAATTATCTCAAACAGAATGGTGGCTTTGGAGTGGGGCTCCTGTGGAATTATACCCCACTGAGGAGCCTCCATATTATGATTGCCGTACCTGGAGATCTCCCTCCATTTCAGCTGAACTTCATATGTCCTATTTTACCTAAATTGGAGACAA
This sequence comes from Eublepharis macularius, assembly GCF_028583425.1. Taxonomy (NCBI): domain Eukaryota; kingdom Metazoa; phylum Chordata; class Lepidosauria; order Squamata; family Eublepharidae; genus Eublepharis; species Eublepharis macularius. The sequence goes on along the minus strand of NC_072795.1, from coordinate 121,255,149 downwards.
TGGTGGTATTGGGTATTGGCAACTGGGGTGTCTGAAGCACCTCCTTACAGGAGTTGCCAACTTGGGGTTACGGGGGGCTTATATTTTCACCACTTCCTTATTCAAAGCCATGTCTAATACAGGGTGCTTGGAGGGAGGCCACATTCGAGGACTTAGGTCCAGAACCAGAGACTGGATGAGCACCAGCACATGTCCTCTTGTAGGGGACAGTCTCTGGAGTTCAGGGGTGTGTGATTCGGGGTGATCCAAAGATTGTTTTGGGTTTCAGAAGGCTTATATTTTCACCACTTCCGTATTCAAAGCCATGTCTAATACAGGGTGCTTCGAGGGAGGCCACATAGTAGGGCTTAGGTCCAGAACCAGAGACTGGATCAGCACCAGCACATGTCCTCTTGTAGGGGACAGTCTCTGGAGTTCAGGGGTGTGTGATTTGGGGTGATCCAACGATTGTTTTGGGTTTCAGAGGGCTTATATTTTCACCACTTCCTTATTCAAAGCCATGTCTAATACAGGGTGCTTGGAGGGAGGCCACATTCGAGGACTTAGGTCCAGAACCAGAGACTGGATCAGCACCAGCACATGTCCTCTTGTAGGGGACAGTCTCTGGAGTTCAGGGGTGTATGATTTTGGGTGATCCAACGATTGTTTTGGGTTTCAGAGGGCTTATATTTTCACCACTTCCTTATTCAAAGCCATGTCTAATACAGGGTGCTTGGAGGGAGGCCACATTCGAGGACTTAGGTCCAGAACCAGAGACTGGATCAGCACCAGCACATGTCCTCTTGTAGGGGACAGTCTCTGGAGTTCAGGGGTGTGTGATTCGGGGTGATCCAAAGATTGTTTTGGGTTTCAGAGGGCTTATATTTTCACCGCTTCCTTATTCAAAGCCATGTCTAATACTGGGTGCTTGGAGAGAGCCCACATTCGCGGCCTTAGGTCCAGAACCAGAGACTGGATCAGCACCAGCACATGTCCTCTTGTAGGGTACAGTCTCGAGTTCAGGGGTGTGTGATTCGGGGTGATCCAAAGATTGTTTTGGGTTTCAGAAGGCTTATATTTTCACCACTTCCTTATTCAAAGCCATGTCTAATACAGGGTGCTTGGAGGGAGGCCACATTCAAGGACTTAGGTCCAGGACCAGAGACTGGATCAGCACCAGCACATGTCCTCTTGTAGGGGACAGTCTCTGGAGTTCAGGGGTGTGTGATCTGGGGTGATCCAAAGATTGTTTTGGGTTTCAGAGGGCTTATATTTTCACCACTTGCTTATTCAAAGCCATGTCTAATCCTGGGTGTTTGGAGAGAGGCCTCATTCGAGGACTTAGGTCCAGAAGCAGAGACTGGATCAGCACCAGTACATGTCCTCTTGTAGGGGACAGTCTCTGCAGTTCAGGGGTGTGTGATTTGGGGTGATCAAAAGATTGTTTTGGGTTTCAGAGGGCTTATATTTTCACCACTTCCTTATTCAAAGCCATGTCTAATACTGGGTGCTTGGAGAGAGGCCTCATTCGAGGACTTAGGTCCAGAACCAGAGACTGGATCAGCACCAGCACATGTCCTCTTGTAGGGGACAGTCTCTGCAGTTCAGGGGTGCGTGATTTGGATTGATCCGACGATTTTTTTGGGTTTCAGAGGGCTTATATTTTCACCGCTTCCTTGTTCAAAGCCATGTCTAATACAGGGTGCTTGGAGAGAGGCCACATTCGTGGCCTTCGGTCCAGAACCAGAGACTGGATCAGCACCAGCACATGTCCTCTTGTAGGGGACAGTCTCTGGAATTCAGGCGTGTGTGATTTGGGGTGATCCAAAGATTGTTTTGGGTTTCAGAGGGCTTATATTTTCACCACTTCCTTATTCAAAGCCATGTCTAATACAGGGTGCTTGGAGGGAGGCCACATTCGAGGACTTAGGTCCAGAACCAGAGACTGGATCAGCACCAGCACATGTCCTCTTGTAGGGGACAGTCTCTGGAGTTCAGGGTGTGTGATTCGGGGTGATCCAAAGATTGTTTTGGGTTTCAGTGGGCTTATATTTTCACCACTTCCTTATTCAAAGCCATGTCTAATACAGGGTGCTTGGAGGGAGGCCACATTCGAGGACTTAGGTCCAGAACCAGAGACTGGATCAGCACCAGCACATGTCCTCTTGTAGGGGACAGTCTCTGGAGTTCAGGGGTGTGTGATTTGGGGTGATCCAAAGATTGTTTTGGGTTTCAGAGGGCTTATATTTTCACCACTTGCTTATTCAAAGCCATGTCTAATACAGGGTGCTTGGAGGGAGGCCACATTCGAGGACTTAGGTCCAGAACCAGAGACTGGATCAGCACCAGCACATGTCCTCTTGTAGGGGACAGTCTCTGGAGTTCGGGAGTGTGTGATTTGGGGTGATCCAAAGATTGTTTTGGGTTTCAGAGGGCTCATATTTTCACTACTTCCTTATTCAAAGCCATGTCTAATACAGGGTGCTTGGAGGGAGGCCACATTCGAGGACTTAGGTCCAGAACCAGAGACTGGATCAGCACCAGCACATGTCCTCTTGTAGGGGACAGTCTCTGGAGTTCAGGGGTGTGTGATTTGGGGTGATCCAAAGATTGTTTTGGGTTTCAGAGGGCTTATATTTTCACCACTTGCTTATTCAAAGCCATGTCTAATACAGGGTGCTTGGAGGGAGGCCACTTTCGAGGCCTTAGGTCCAGAACCAGAGACTGGATCAGCACCAGCACATGTCCTCTTGTAGGGGACAATCTCTGGAGTTCGGGAGTGTGTGATTTGTGGTGATCCAAAGATTGTTTTGGGTTTCAGAGGGCTCATATTTTCACTACTTCCTTATTCAAAGCCATGTCTAATACAGGTTGGTTGGAGAGAGGCCACATTCGAGGACTTAGGTCCAGAACCAGAGACTGGATCAGCACCAGCATATGTCCTCTTGTAGGGGACAGTCTCTGGAGTTCAGGGGTGTGTGATTTGGCGTGATCCAAAGATTGTTTTGGGTTTCAGAGGGCTTATATATTCACCACTTCCTTATTCAAAGCCATGTCTAATACTGGGTGCTTGGAGAGAGGCCTCATTCGAGGACTTAGGTCCAGAACCAGAGACTGGATCAGCACCAGCACATGTCCTCTTGTAGGCGACAGTCTCTGTAGTTCAGGGGTGCATGATTTGGAGTGATCCAACGATTTTTTTGGGTTTCAGAGGGCTTATATTTTCACCACTTCCTTATTCAAAGCCATGTCTAATACCGGGTGCTTGGAGAGAGGCCACATTCGTGGCCTTAGGTCCAGAACCAGAGACTGGATCAGCACCAGCACATGTCCTCTTGTAGGGGACAGTCTCTGGAATTCAGGGGTGTGTGATTTGGGGTGATCCAAAGATTGTTTTGGGTTTCAGAGGGCTTATTTTTTCACCACTTCCTTATTCAAAGCCATGTCTAATACAGGGTGCTTGGAGGGAGGCCACTTTCGAGGACTTAGGTCCAGAACCAGAGACTGGATCAGCACCAGCACATGTCCTCTTGTAGGGGACAGTCTCTGGAGTTCAGGGGTGTGTGATTCGGGGTGATCCAAAGATTGTTTTGGGTTTCAGAGGGCTTATATTTTCACCACTTCCTTATTCAAAGCCTTGTCTAATACAGGGTGCTTGGAGGGAGGCCACATTCGAGGACTTAGGTCCAGAACCAGAGACTGGATCAGCACCAGCACATGTCCTCTTGTAGGGGACAGTCTCTGGAATTCAGGCGTGTGTGATTTGGGGTGATCCAAAGATTGTTTTGGGTTTCAGAGGGCTTATATTTTCACCACTTCCTTATTCAAAGCCATGTCTAATACAGGGTGCTTGGAGGGAGGCCACATTCGAGGACTTAGGTCCAGAACCAGAGACTGGATCAGCACCAGCACATGTCCTCTTGTAGGGGACAGTCTCTGGAGTTCAGGGGTGTGTGATTTGGGGTGATCCAAAGATTGTTTTGGGTTTCAGAGGGCTCATATTTTCACTACTTCCTTATTCAAAGCCATGTCTAATACAGGTTGGTTGGAGAGAGGCCACATTCGAGGACTTAGGTCCAGAACCAGAGACTGGATCAGCACCAGCACATGTCCTCTTGTAGGGGACAATCTCTGGAGTTCAGGAGTGTGTGATTTGGGGTGATCCAAAGATTGTTTTGGGTTTCAGAGGGCTCATATTTTCACTACTTCCTTATTCAAAGCCATGTCTAATACAGGTTGGTTGGAGAGAGGCCACATTCGAGGACTTAGGTCCAGAACCAGAGACTGGATCAGCACCAGCCTATGTCCTCTTGTAGGGGACAGTCTCTGCAGTTCAGGGGTGTGTGATTTGGCGTGATCCAAAGACTGTTTTGGGTTTCAGAGGGCTTATATATTCACCACTTCCTTATTCAAAGCCATGTCTAATACTGGGTGCTTGGAGAGAGGCCTCATTCAAGGACTTAGGTCCAGAACCAGAGACTGGATCAGCACCAGCACATGTCCTCTTGTAGGGGACAGTCTCTGCAGTTCAGGGGTGTGTGATTTGGGGTGATCCAAAGATTGTTTTGGGTTTCAGAGGGCTTATATATTCACCACTTCCTTATTCAAAGCCATGTCTAATACTGGGTGTTTGGAGAGAGGCCTCATTCGAGGACTTAGGTCCAGAACCAGAGACTGGATCAGCACCAGCACATGTCCTCTTGTAGGGGACAGTCTCTGCAGTTCAGGGGTGCGTGATTTGGAGTGATCCAACGATTTTTTTGAGTTTCAGAGGGCTTATATTTTCACCACTTCCTTATTCAAAGCCATGTCTAATACAGGGTGCTTGGAGAGAGGCCACATTCGTGGCCTAAGGTCCAGAACCAGAGACTGGATCAGCACCAGCACATGTCCTCTTGTAGGGGACAGTCTCTGGAATTCAGGGGTGTGTGATTTGGGGTGATCCAAAGATTGTTTTGGGTTTCAGAGGGCTTATATTTTCACCACTTCCTTATTCAAAGCCATGTCTAATACAGGGTGCTTGGAGGGAGGCCACATTCGAGGACTTAGGTCCAGAACCAGAGACTGGATCAGCACCAGCACATGTCCTCTTGTAGGGGACAGTCTCTGGAGTTCAGGGGTGTGTGATTTGGGGTGATCCAAAGATTGTTTTGGGTTTCAGGGGGCTTATATTTTCACCACTTCCTTATTCAAAGCCTTGTCTAATACAGGGTGCTTGGAGGGAGGCCACATTCGAGGACTTAGGTCCAGAACCAGAGACTGGATCAGCACCAGCACATGTCCTCTTGTAGGGGACAGTCTCTGGAATTCAGGCGTGTGTGATTTGGGGTGATCCAAAGATTGTTTTGGGTTTCAGAGGGCTTATATTTTCACCACTTCCTTATTCAAAGCCATGTCTAATACAGGGTGCTTGGAGGGAGGCCACATTCGAGGACTTAGGTCCAGAACCAGAGACTGGATCAGCACCAGCACATGTCCTCTTGTAGGGGACAGTCTCTGGAGTTCAGGGGTGTGTGATTTGGGGTGATCCAAAGATTGTTTTGGGTTTCAGAGGGCTTATATTTTCACCACTTGCTTATTCAAAGCCATGTCTAATACAGCTTGCTTGGAGGGAGGCCACTTTCGAGGCCTTAGGTCCAGAACCAGAGACTGGATCAGCACCGGCACATGTCCTCTTGTAGGGGACAATCTCTGGAGTTCGGGAGTGTGTGATTTGTGGTGATCCAAAGATTGTTTTGGGTTTCAGAGGGCTCATATTTTCACTACTTCCTTATTCAAAGCCATGTCTAATACAGGTTGGTTGGAGAGAGGCCACATTCGAGGACTTAGGTCCAGAACCAGAGACTGGATCAGCACCAGCATATGTCCTCTTGTAGGGGACAGTCTCTGGAGTTCAGGGGTGTGTGATTTGGCGTGATCCAAAGATTGTTTTGGGTTTCAGAGGGCTTATATATTCACCACTTCCTTATTCAAAGCCATGTCTAATACTGGGTGCTTGGAGAGAGGCCTCATTCGAGGACTTAGGTCCAGAACCAGAGACTGGATCAGCACCAGCACATGTCCTCTTGTAGGGGACAGTCTCTGTAGTTCAGGGGTGCATGATTTGGAGTGATCCAACGATTTTTTTGGGTTTCAGAGGGCTTATATTTTCACCACTTCCTTATTCAAAGCCATGTCTAATACCGGGTGCTTGGAGAGAGGCCACATTCGTGGCCTTAGGTCCAGAACCAGAGACTGGATCAGCACCAGCACATGTCCTCTTGTAGGGGACAGTCTCTGGAATTCAGGGGTGTGTGATTTGGGGTGATCCAAAGATTGTTTTGGGTTTCAGAGGGCTTATTTTTTCACCACTTCCTTATTCAAAGCCATGTCTAATACAGGGTGCTTGGAGGGAGGCCACTTTCGAGGACTTAGGTCCAGAACCAGAGACTGGATCAGCACCAGCACATGTCCTCTTGTAGGGGACAGTCTCTGGAGTTCAGGGGTGTGTGATTCGGGGTGATCCAAAGATTGTTTTGGGTTTCAGAGGTCTTATATTTTCACCACTTCCTTATTCAAAGCCTTGTCTAATACAGGGTGCTTGGAGGGAGGCCACATTCGAGGACTTAGGTCCAGAACCAGAGACTGGATCAGCACCAGCACATGTCCTCTAGTAGGGGACAGTCTGTGGAGTTCAGGTGTGTGTGATTTGGGGTGATCCAAAGATTGTTTTGGGTTTCAGAGGGCTTATATTTTCACCACTTGCTTATTCAAAGCCATGTCTAATACAGGGTGCTTGGAGGGAGGCCACATTCGAGGCCTTAGGTCCAGAACCAGAGACTGGATCAGCACCAGCACATGTCCTCTTGTAGGGGACAATCTCTGGAGTTCGGAAGTGTGTGATTTGGGGTGATCCAAAGATTGTTTTGGGTTTCAGAGGGCTCATATTTTCACCACTTCCTTATTCAAAGCCATGTCTAATACAGGGTGGTTGGAGAGAGGCCACATTCGAGGACTTAGGTCCAGAACCAGAGACTGGATCAGCACCAGCACATGTCCTCTTGTAGGGGACAGTCTCTGCAGTTCAGGGGTGCGTGATTTGGAGTGATCCAACGATTTTTTTGGGTTTCAGAGGGCTTATATTTTCACCACTTCCTTATTCAAAGCCATGTCTAATACAGGGTGCTTGGAGAGAGGCCAAATTCGTGGCCTTAGGTCCAGAACCAGAGACTGGATCAGCACCAGCACATGTCCTCTTGTAGGGGACAGTCTCTGGAATTCAGGGGTGTGTGATTTGGGGTGATCCAAAGATTGTTTTGGGTTTCAGAGGGCTTATTTTTTCACCACTTCCTTATTCAAAGCCATGTCTAATACAGGGTGCTTGGAGGGAGGCCACTTTCGAGGACTTAGGTCCAGAACCAGAGACTGGATCAGCACCAGCACATGTCCTCTTGTAGGGGACAGTCTCTGGAGTTCAGGGGTGTGTGATTCGGGGTGATCCAAAGATTGTTTTGGGTTTCAGAGGGCTTATATTTTCACCACTTCCTTATTCAAAGCCTTGTCTAATACAGGGTGCTTGGAGGGAGGCCACATTCGAGGACTTAGGTCCGGAACCAGAGACTGGATCAGCACCAGCACATGTCCTCTTGTAGGGGACAGTCTCTGAAGTTCAGGGGTGTGTGATTTGGGGTGATCCAAAGATTGTTTTGGGTTTCAGAGGGCTTATATTTTCACCACTTCCTTATTCAAAGCCATGTCTAATACAGGGTGCTTGGAGGGAGGCCACATTCGAGGCCTTAGGTCCAGAACCACAGACTGGATCAGCACCAGCACATGTCCTCTTGTAGAGGTTAGTGTCTGGAGTTCGGGAGTGTGTGATTTGGGGTGATCCAAAGATTGTTTTGGGTTTCAGAGGGCTCATATTTTCACCACTTCCTTATTCAAAGCCATGTCTAATACAGGGTGCTTGGAGAGAGGCCACATTCGAGGACTTAGGTCCAGAACCAGAGACTGGATCAGCACCAGCATATGTCCTCTTGTAGGGGACAGTCTCTGGAGTTCAGGGGTGTGTGATTTGGGGTGATCCAAAGATTGTTTTGGGTTTCAGAGGGCTCATATTTTCACCACTTCCTTATTCAAAGCCATGTCTAATACAGGGTGGTTGGAGAGAGGCCACATTCGAGGACTTAGGTCCAGAACCAGAGACTGGATCAGCACCAGCATATGTCCTCTTGCAGGGGACAGTCTCTGGAGTTCAGGGGTGTGTGATTTGGGGTGATCCAAAGATTTTTTTGGGTTTCAGAGGGCTTATATTTTCACCGCTTCCTTATTCAAAGCCATGTCTAATACAGGGTGCTTGGAGAGAGGCCACATTCGTGGCCTTAGGTCCAGAACCAGAGACTGGATCAGCACCAGCACATGTCCTCCTGTAGGGGACAGTCTCTGGAATTCAGGGGTGTGTGATTTGGGGTGATCCAAAGATTGTTTTGGGTTTCAGAGGGCTTATATTTTCACCGCTTCCTTATTCAAAGCCATGTCTAATACAGGGTGCTTGGAGAGAGGCCACATTCGTGGCCTTAGGTCCAGAACCAGAGACTGGATCAGCACCAGCACATGTCCTCTTGTAGGGGACAGTCTCTGGAATTCAGGGGTGTGTGATTTGGGGTGATCCAAAGATTGTTTTGGGTTTCAGAGGGCTTATATTTTCACCACTTCCTTATTCAAAGCCATGTCTAATACAGGGTGCTTGGAGGGAGGCCACATTCGAGGACTTAGGTCCAGAACCAGAGACTGGATCAGCACCAGCACACGTCCTCTTGTAGGGGACAGTCTGTGGAGTTCAGGGGTGTGTGATTTGGGGTGATCCAAAGATTGTTTTGGGTTTCAGAGGGCTTATATTTTCACCAATTGCTTATTCAAAGCCATGTCTAATACAGAGTGCTTGGAGACAGGCCACATAGTAGGGCTTAGGTCCAGAACCAGAGACTGGATCAGCACCAGCACATGTCCTCTCGTAGGGGACAGTCTCTGGAGTTCAGATCTGTGTGATTTGGCGTGATCCAAAGTTTTTTTCTGCTGCAGCTGCCGCCCCTTCTTATTGAATGGTTCTGGGGACATCCTATTTTGAAGCTGTTTACTCAAGATCTGGGTTTTGTAGGACGACCCAGTATAGGTCCCCTTAGAGTGCTGAGTCTTATTAATATGGAGGTGTATAATATGTGCCCCTGCAAACTTCATTTTGGAGCTGTAGCTTTTCAGTTTCCCACAATATTTTTCTTTGGCTTTGCCGCTTTGCGAATAACTAATAAGGAATAAGGAACTGCGAATAAGGAACTGGGAACTGGGAACCAACTTCAGCTTCGTCAACGACCACCTGTTCGTTTAGAATGGGGCCTCATGAACAGCTTGTTCATGAACAGCAGATTGGACTGTTTGTGGTTTTTTTTGTTCATATTGCTGTTCGTGCCCATCTCTATTCAGAATGTGGCAGTACATGTCCTTATGGGGACACCATTTTGGGCACATATTCATCTTGTGCTGTGCCAGCTACACTGGCTTCCAGTTCTGTTCTGGATCCGGCTCAAAATGTTGGTTTTAGTGTTCAAAGCCCTTTACAGACTGGGACCTGCATACCTGTGGGACCACCTCTCCCATTCTGTCCCCCGCAGGGCCTTGCACTCTGCAGATAAGCAGCTCCTGGTGGTCCCCAGCCTGTGGGACATTCGTCTGGCCTTGACCAGGGCTGTGGCCTTTTAGGCCCTAACTCCAGCCTGGTGGAACACGCTCCCAATTGAGATATGGGCCCTGTGGGACCAGTTACAGTTCTGCAGGGCTTGCAAAACGGAGATGTTCCACTGGGCCATAGGTGAGAGCTAGCGAATTGTCCCCTTCCTGTTTGCCACATCCTGTGCTCTGCTGGCAGCTGCTCTGGGCTGTGCCGCAGCTATGTATATGATTTTTTAGATATTTATTATCACCTGAGTTGATCATGGCACTAGTTGTTTTGTATTGTTTTTAGATATGTATATGGTTTTATTTGTAAAATATATGTTACTAGCAGCCCTAAGCCCATTTGCAGGGAGGGTGGGGTATAAATTTGATAAAATAGATAAATAAATGTTATGTTCTTTATGTTATGTTATAACAATCTGAACATAAACCAGTATTTGTTCATCAGCAATAAGGGTTTTTTCTTCCTTCTATGTGGTATTACGATGGCTCATAATTTGAAACAATCATATTATTTTCAAAAATACTGACTATTAGGCTTTTTAAAGCTTTTTTAAAAGCCCTTTTTTCTTCAGAACCAGAAAAGAATTTAGCATAAACTTCCCATTCTTGTTAAACAATCGTTTTGAGACCAGTGAAGTTCAGGACTGCACAGAACTGACGAATCAATGCAGAAGTGTTACTGTATTATTGGCTGAAAGAAAACTTGACTTTCTCATGTAAAAATTATACCCAGTGGACAATTGTAGCTGTGCAACAAGCCGCTAGCTTCCAGATTATTAAAAATCCAATGTTCACGTCGAAGCCAAGAGCTAGTTTATGCAACCATCACAATCACGTGGAGGAAAATGTCCCAGAACTTTTCATGCACGTGTCTTCTCACACAGCCCGATGGAATTCCTCTTTGCCCCTTGCTGCACTAACGCTATATAGACAATTAAATCAGTCACAAATCTTACAAATCAGTCATAAATAAATGCTGTGTTTAAAATAAAATCCTAAAATTTGGTGTTTGTCTAAGTAGCCCTTAGTGATGTTAATGGTAGCCAGGGATCTTTTCAAGGGGGAACGCACCGGAACGCCATTCTGGTAGTTCCCCCAAGTCAGGTGGCCCGCCCACCTGACTTTCAAACATTTTGGGCCGTTTAAGCCTTGATTGGGGCCAAAATGGCCACAATTGGGGCCAAAACAGCCAGGATCAGGTACCCAGCACCGACCCGATCCAGGCCCCTTTGGCCCCAATTCCAGCTGTTTCAGCCCCAATCCAGGCCAAAATGGGTCAAGAATGGCCATTTTGGGCCATTTTGAGCCCGTTTTGGCCCGTATGGATGGCCAAAGGGGCCTGGATCAGGTCAGTGCTAGCACCATCACAGTCCCGGCCTTTCAGGCCCCAATTCAGGCTCAAATGGGCCCCAAATGACCATTTTTGGCACTTTGGGGCCATTTTGGGCCCAGATCTGGGCCAAAACAGCCTTGCCTGGGTCAGTCCTGGGCAGGGGAGGGTTCCCCCACTCAGCTGTGACCAGATTCGGTCCTTTTCAGACCCAATCCTGGCCCAAAAGGCCCAAAATGGCCACTTTTGGCCATTTGGGCCATTTTCTGCCAGGATCAGGTCCAGCACTGCCGGGATCTGGTCAGTGCCAGGTGGGGGAACCCCCCCCCCCGGCCAGCACGGATCTAGTCCAGGCTGTTTCAGCCGTGATCTGGGTCCAAACGGGGCCCAAATAGCCATTTTTGGCTATTTGGGGCCCTTTTTGGCCAGGATCAGGACCCAAACCACCAGGACTGGGTCGGTGCCTGGTGGGGGACCCTTGCCCTGCCCAGAAACAACCCAATCTGGGCCATTTGGGGCCTGATCCAGGCCAAAATGTGCCCAAAATGGCCATTTTGAGCCATTTTGGGCCTTTGGGCCTGGATTGGGGGCAAAACAGCCCTGATCAGGCCACTGCCAGGTGGGGGAACACTCCCCTGTCTGGCAGCAGCCGAATTCTGGCCATTTTGGCCCAATCAAGGGGTGTGGCATATGTTAATGAGTTATGCTAATGAGTTCCTGCAGTTCTTTTTCTACGAAATGACCCCTGATGGTAGCATTTTTGCACATCCTCAGCTTTGCCAAAACCTAACTCAAACCTGTCTGGCAGGTGTTTGAATTGTCCAGTGATGAACCAAACAGAGCCAGTGATCGGCTCATGTTTGATCACTACAGTTGAACACAGCAAGTTTGTCAAACCCATTTGTCGTAAAATTGATAGCACCCCTAAACTCTGCTGGGTGTCACTAACACAAAGAATTCGGTGACACAGATCAGGTTAGCAGATCCATCTCCACCCACTGTGCCATTGTAACGATTGGTTTTCCCGTGGACCAGGGCTTTTTTTCTGGAAAAAGAGGTGGTGGAACTCAGTGGTTTGCCCTCGGAGAAAATGGTCACATGGCTGGTGGCCCCGCCCCCTGATCTCCAGACAGAGGGGAGTTGAGATCGCCAATCAAAACTCCCCTCTGTCTGGAGATCAGGGGGCGGGGCCACCAGCCATGTGACCGTTTTCAAGAGGTTCCGGAACTCTGTTCCCCCGCGTTCCCCCTGAAAAAAAGCCCTGCCGTGGACTATCTTAACGCTGCAAGACTGGGGCTTTACATTTAAGTTATGTACACATTTGCTTATTAAAATTTACCAGCTACCTTCCCAGCCATGTTGTTGTTTAGAACAGCTCTCAAAAGTAAAACCAGCAATAAACAGCCCATCAAAAATACGTATGAAAACATCCAAAGCAGCAATAAAATATTGATCTACCTTTTTAGAAGTTTGAAATAAAACTCTTTCATCTACCAATTGGAAGAGAATGAAGTGGGAACTCAAACAGTTAGATTTTGAAAGCTGGAGGCTGCTGCCAGGCCCTGCTCGGACTTCCAAGCTGCCTGACCTGACTAACAGGCAGATACTGTTACAAGGCCTTATAGCAGGGTTGCCCATTGTGATGTCAGAGCACCCACATTGCAATGCTACAGCATTCATATTAGCACAGCCCCATTATATGCATATTGCCACACAGAAGCTGTGACACATGGGATGGTCCCACAGGCAAACAGACAGACAAATAGTGTTTTGATATCTGTACTCAGTCTCATCTTGTGAACAGATATAAAAGCCTCAAAGGGCGATGGTTAAAAGCACAGCATTGTACAGGTATGAACTCTCTCTCTCTCTCTCTCTCTCTGTATGAGAAACCTGATTCCTGACAGTGTGAAACAGACATTTTCCTGCCTTGCTCCTGTTGGGAAAAGGGGTTAAAATAGTTTAAATTCAGAGTTGCAAAGGGTCTTGAATCAATAAAAAGTCAGACACTTTGTTTGCTTTTCAGAAAAGTTTGCTTCTAAAGGAAAAAGATGCATGGGGTGCCTACAAAACAAAGAAACCTATCCTCTGCATCTTAACTCTACAAAGTGCAAACTTAGACCACACCAGTAATGGAGTATCTCCTTCTTCTTGACCCTAGAGAGAGGAAATCGCCTGACCAATTGTCCAATAGTAGTTTACAAACACATCTTACTTTCCTGGGCTTTGAGTTAGATTAGGCTATTGGCTCTCTGCCAGGTTTCCCTTCCAGGTCAATGCAAACAATAGCACACAGGGTAAACACTTTAACCCCATAATGACTGAAAGTCAGACCTTCCAGCCTATATTCTAGCAGGTCCCCCCTCCTGTATCATTGTTGCCTTTGCACACACTTCTATGGTCTTAGCATACTGGTTATATTTACTCCAATTGTGGATTGAATGCTATATCCAAATAATATATTTGTTCATGTAGCCTGATTAGTTTAAGAGTTTGTTACTTTTCTATAGTTATATTACACAGGACTTGGGGGCCTGTGGTGGTTCCCCCTCAACAGCCTGCATACCAGCCACTACAACCGACTGCCTTGGAACCTGGAGGCCCCTTTTGGCTATCACAGCTAACATAATTCAGAAAGAAAAACATTCAAGTTTCTCATACAGAGAGAGAGTTCATACCTGTACAATGCTGTGCTTTTAACCATCACCCTTTGAGGCTTTTATATCTGTTCACTAAGCTACTGATCTCCAGATCTTGTGACACTGAGTTCCATAAGTGAATTCCATGGTCATAGATTCAGAGGAGTTAGCCGTGTTAGTCTATAGTGGCAAAATAGAAAAGAGTCCAGTAGCACCTTAAAGACTAACCAACTTTACTGTAGCATAAGCTTTCGAGAATCACAGTTCACTGTGATTCTCGAAAGCTTATGCTACAGTAAAGTTGGTTAGTCTTTAAGGTGCTACTGGACTCTTTTCCATAAGTGAATTGTGCACAACATGAGGAAGTATTTACTTCTGTCTTTCTGGCATCTATTGCCCATCAATATCTTTGAGTTACCCCAAAATCTAATGATATGGGAAAGAAAGAAAAAAATATTGATATTCTTCATATCTTGTATAATGTTACAAGCAGTTCTCATACCCTCCCTTCCTTGCCATCATTTTTTCTAAAAAAACTAAAATGCTCCGACATTCCCAGCCCTAACTCTTAAGGAAGGCCCTCCAACAATTTGATAATTTGGTGTCCTTTTGTAGACCTTCTCCAACTCCATAATATCCTTATGGAGCTGAAGAGGAGGGCAGGGGAGATCGTATTCCAAATGGAATTGGATCAGAGTCTTACATAACGGCATTCCAATAAGGGCAAAATTGACAGTCAGATTCTTAGTTTAATTCAAGATTAAAATTGCAAAAGGTTTTTATGTATGTATGTATGTATGTATGCATTTATGTATGCATTTATGTATGCATTTATGTATGCATTTATTTATTTTGGTTATTTTAATTTTCAGGAATATAAAAAAGATACTCCTAGAGAATAATGGGGCAGGGGAGGTGACAACCACCCTCCCAGGTGCCTTCCTTGCAGCCTGACACACAGGGCATTGTAATAATCACAGATGTCAGATGATCTAGTCCCTGATCTTTACACTTTCAAACCCTGAAAGGATTGTGCATGTGTGCCTGACTGCAGTGTTCATGGTAGTGTTGCGGCACCTGGACTGAAATGCAAACCCAACTGGTTGCACGTTGCAAGATCAATAGCAATGGAAAACTTGCCTCCTATTACAGATCATAGCAAGGAATCGTTGCTACGGTTCTAAGGAATCCGAGAGGTTCCCAGAACACATACAACAATGGCCCTGTTATCCTTTTCCTCCAGGAAATTGTATATAAGCCATTGAGTGCTGTTGGGAGCCAAGCACGTCACTTGGTTTATGAGGTCCAAAGGTCTTGTACTCTGGTTAGCTGTCTGTTACGGTAGCGGACTGAACAACAACAAACATGGGTTGACTGGCAATTAAAATGTAGCTCAAAAGGCTACAAGAGATTTTCATGTCCAGGTCAGAAATTTGAAGGGGGAGGGGAGGTTGCCTAAGCCAGCTGCTTATTGACTGTTAGGGGCGGGGGGCATAGGAAGGAATTTCCATTAGCACTGAGCAGCATTCAACTGAACACTACTCACTGTGTGCCATGGGTTTGGCATTTCTTGGCACAATTCTGTGCAGGAAATTTTGTAAAAATTGAAGTACACAGAGGTGCTCCTTGGGGGAAAAGTCAAAACTAGATTTAATAGATCCCAGTTTTCTGCACTCCAAAGTAGATTGGGTCCACCAGATTATCCTTATAAACACCAGTGTATTTCCGGTGGCATTTGACTTTAATAGAAAGATATGACATTAATGACAATCAGATGATAAATGTCCAGACCAGTTGTGCAATTCACAGCACAGGTTGCATATCCCATTACCAAATACCTTAAGCCAGACATGTCCTGGGAACCAAGCCATCTGATTCATGAACTCCCAATTTTCAGTAGTGTTAAACTAAGCCTCTTCCTACGGCAAATGTTAGGTGAACAGTGAATCTCTCATCAAATTAAAGTTACCATCTTTCAAGACCTAGGGATGGCAGGGAAAGAAAAGGCAGTGGGTAAGCCGTACTGTGAGGCTCCTCCCTCACCAATACCCCAATCCAGTCATCCCCAGATGGATGTCAGGCCTCAGGTGGGCAAGGAAGGAGGTTGCACCACCTGGTTCCTTCTCCTGACCAGGAAGTGACAGCACAACCCAACTGCCTCTCCCTGTGCTGCCTCCTCTGCTACCACAGGAATCTGCTTTTATTCCCTATCCCACCTCCTTGGGTTTCCTCCCAATCCCAATTCTTTAAGAATCTTAAAGAATCAGCCTATTTGGAGCCCAAATCGACCCAGTGAGAAGCACAGGAGTGCTCCTGGCGCAGCACAATGATGTCACTTCTGGAAGTGACATCATCATGCAGGCAGGCCCCAGGAGTACTCTTGGGAGGCCAGTTCTTCTGCCTTCCCTCTACCCCCACCAGCCAGGTGATTGGTGGCAGGGGGGGCAGAGGCTGGGAGTGGGGTATCCCTTGCACCAACCACAGGACCTGGCAGCCCTAGGGTATACTGTTCCTGTCCCTCCAGAGAGTTCTTGTCCCTCTTTCCTTACTTCATGCCCATGAGACTCACTGAAACTACCCTAGCAAGAGTGTTTTCCTCCACCTCTTCTGTGCCAGCCAGCCAGAGAAGTCCTCAACCTGCCATTCAATTCAGGGTTGCTGCTTCTCTTGAGGCTTCTTTCTCTGTTTCTCTCTCCTTCTTTCTCCTCCTACCGTGGACTTGTTTTGTGTCTCGGAGCAGCCTGGATGAGATGGCATGTTCCCTGAACATTCATACTCCGTAAGGAAAAATGTCAGCCTTTGTGTTTACTCACAGAACATGGAAACACGTCACTCAAGTTGAATACCAGCCCTTCTAGAGACTTCTTATTCAGATTAAAAATTGTTTCCTCCATTACACAATGAATGTAACTCTTTGAATTCTGATCAATTCCAGTCATATGCCATTATATCTAATAGCCAAAGGCTGGCCCCAGTGTGGATTTAAAAATCCACATAAGAGGGCCAGCCACAACTACCAGTTAGGGTTCTATGAATCAAGAAGAAAATGCAGATTTCCAGAAAAATCCATTTTGTAAAAAATAAAAAGCGTGCTTTAGGAGTAAAAATCCCCTCAGCATTAAGAGCAACATCATCAGGGAAAAACTGGAACTGGGGTACCATTTTGGGCCACCGGCACCATGAAAAAGAAAAGGTGCTGATAATGGTTGTGGTGGTAGGTGGAGTCAGAGGCCATAGTGGGAGGGGAAATGGAATCAGTAGGGGGCACGGGGCTGGGATTTCCTCTTCTCCTCAACTTCTCACAGGTCCCCACTTGTACAATTCTGTTCCCTTTCAATTCTGCCTAACGAGGAAGCCCATTTGGAGTCATGCATACTCTGCTCTAGGTTGAACCAAGAAAGGTATCGATTTTCCTACTTTGTATCCTCTTCCTTTAGCGCTTGCATCTCTCTTAATACTCCAAGAGCCTTCAAAGGAGGTTTGCCATCCTTAGATTCCTTTCCAGCTGAAGAAGCTGAAGTCATTTGGATTCTGTGTGCATTGTTCACAAAGCCTTATAAAGCGAAATCTTAGCCTGGAATACCTGCCAGAAAAAGACTACATCAAATAAACCCAAAAATATGCAAGGAAAGACTCCAGCCTGAAGGGAAGGCTTTAAAAGCATTAAGTCCCCAAGCAATTGAATATGGTATATTTTCGTTTCCACAATCTTCCACAGTAAAAGTCAAGGCAACAGTACAGCATCATCCTGAATATTATCACAAAAAAAAACAAGTATCATCCAACCTATTAAAATCCTTCGCAAACACAAAGCAAATATGGATGTCGGCTTTCTGTCCAGCAATTTGTGAATCAGAGTAGATAGAACATCCCTCACATGCACACACTTTATTTATCCTAGTTTTAAAGCAGCAGATCACATGCTGAAAGTTTACAAAAGAAATACCAACAAATAATGAAGAAAGAGCAACAGCGACCACTTGAATAATAATTTACCAGAAATGAATCTAAAAAGAAATTATTAAAGGTGATTCAGGAAAATTAAAATAAACATAATATGTTGGATTCTAAGTAGTGTCAATGGAGTGAAGCCACAAAGCAAGGCTTTCCAGCCCTCTGCTCCTGTTACAGCTCACTGCGCCCCCTCAGAAATGTGGTTCATAGGGGGTTCAAAGTACAGCATGGGGCAAAGTGTGAGTTGCAAGAGGAGGAGAGAATTGGTGGGATTGGCCTGCCCCGTCTCCACCAACAGATGTGCCATTATACTGGTGTAACTTCTGTTATGGTGGCAGAACGACACTTTAGGATCCAAACCAAAGAATGCAGGACGGCTCCCCTCTCCCAAAGCTGTGTGAGGTGAAAATCCACAAGATAGTGGTAAAAAAGTAATCCAATAACTGGTAACAAGCCAGCCTTTGCTCCTGGAATCAGTTTCTTGAGGAGAAGCCTCATTCTCCTACGTAGTAGGGCTGGTTCTAGAGAAGTCTGGTCTTCTCCTTCCCTTGCAGTTTAAGCCACTCAGTGTTAGTATCACGGACAAAACATTACTGAGATTTGTGCAATCCGTCACCCAAATTTGGCTGTGGAATAAATGAATAATAATGTATCTCTGAGCGACTCAGTTATGGAGAATCGGGGCTTTTTTCCAGCTGGAACGTGGTGGAACGGAGTTCTGGAACCTCTTGAAGATGGTCACATGGCAGGTGGCCCCACCCCCTGATCTCCAGACAGAGGGGAGTTTAGATTGCCCTCCGCGCCTCCGAGCGGCACGGAGGGCAATCTAAACTCCCCTCTGTCTGGAGATCAGGGGGCGGGGCCACCAGCCATGTGACCATTTTTTCTGAGAGCAACCCACTGAGTTCCACTACCTCTTTTCCCAGAAAAAAAAGCCCTGTGGAGAATGATTAACTTATCATGGAACCTAAAATGGTGATCTGAGAAGAAACTCATGATGTCCTCTCGTTCTAAAGTGTGGCTAATTTATAGACCGTACATGATTGTGCTTTAAATAAACTTAGCAGATAATCAGGCCTCACAGGGGTGTTAAGCACTCTGAAAAACTAATATCTTTTAAATGGTTTTTCAATTGGCCAGCCTCCATCCATGGACTAAATATTTCTCAGGAATTCAACCGCTTACCTAGTTCTCTTCCTTCCCAGATCAGGATCCAAAGAACCACACACAGTTCTGAAGGCCCAAGGAAACTGTTGGCTTCTATATTTCTCAAAAAGTTGATTCCTCATGCCAAACCTCAAGCTGCTTCCAAAACTGACGGGACTTTTGTTACCAGAACTGCTCTTTTATTATAATGGGGAATTAGCTGTAGCAGTCTGTAACTTAATATTAAGCGCGGATCATAACCTATGTATACGGAGGTCCCGATCCCAGACACTCTAGTGAAAAAGAGGCAGACAACAAATAAGTTCCAAACACGTGTATTTAGTGTGGCATAAGCCTAACTTGCACAATCATACAAGGAACACACAAGATCTAAGAAACATAGAGTAGGAAATGCAGAGACGTTCGCATTAGCGGGTTCCCAACGATGATAAGGGAAATACTCACAATCCTGGAGCGAAGCAGAGACACAGCAGCGAGGGTGGCCCAATGCCAGCACTGGGACCACAGACGGACAGCAAGGAGGTCTGGATAGGGAATGGCCTGAGCCACGGACAGCAAGGGGGGGGGTCTGGATAGGGAATGGCCTGAGCCACGGACAGCAAGGGGGGGGGGGTCTGGATAGGGAATGGCCTGAGCACCGAGTGGTCTGAGAGACCAGCTTAAATACCCCAAAACGTACCCTGGGGCTGGTGCTGTACTTGGTGGTTCTCACAGTTTAAAACAAAGGTTCTAATGGGTTACTGAATGGCTTGGATGGGCCACTTTGGTAATCAGATTGGGATAAGTGACACCTCAGGAAGAGGGGACAAAAGAGGGAGGGGGAAATCCAAGTGGGCTGAAAGGATGTTCCAGCGGACAGGGCTTGTCCTGATGTCATCAGCTTCTGGAATGCGGAGGTTTCTTTGAGATGCATTCTCTAAGTGCTTGGGATGGTCAGCACTTAGCTCTTCTCCGGGGCGGCTCCTAAGATATGCAGAGCGGGGCGAGGGGCTCTCGCTGCGGACGTGGTGTGCCCGCTTCGCCGAAATGGCTTCCCAAAGCAGTCTTCTTCCCAGGGTCTTCTGGCTGCTTGAGAACATGGATGCCGGCTGGGTATAGCTGGGGCTGGATAGCAGGCTGCCCGGTAGCGAGGGCAAGCTCGGCGACCGGCCCGCGGGAGGCTCCAGGCGGGAACTGACCAGGGAGCGCCTAGCCAGGCTCGCTGGAGGTTTCCCCGGCAGGCGCCCGGCTGCTAGCAGCGGCTTGGGCCCATATGAGGCAGGCTTCCATGGAGGCAGGGGGAACAACACTTAAAACACAGTCCAAAGCAGGGAACAGGCACGGTCCGTGGTAGATGGCAGTGCAGGCACGGGGCACACTTGTAATAAAGTCCAAACACACACTGGAAATCCAGATATAGGTCAGGGCAGGGCTGCCCAGAAAGAGAGTCCTTTGTGCAGTTATCCAAACATGGAGTCAGTAAACTACACAGTCTATTACAGCAGCAGGGCAATTGACACGCAGGCAGGAAACTGACACGTGTATTAACACACACACGTGCGAGGCAGTCTTTGGTGTAGCAGTAAAACAGCAATGCAGGAAACTTTAACACAGTCCATGGCGGGCTTTAAAGCAGGGGAGGGGGCCTACTTGGCAACAATTCCCCCCCTCGGGGACTCCGGGACGTCAGGCACGGCGGTCCCCGAACTTGACTTCAAAGGCGAGGTGGTCGGCAATGTCCGGTGGTCGAGCTTCGAGCGAGGAAGGAGTGGGAAGGGAAGGAGGGGGAGGCATCACTCAAAAATTTAGTTTGGAGAACCACCTAACCGAATAAGTGCAATTTAGATCAGCCAATGGGCTGCAGGTCTCTGGGTTCACACCAGGGGGTGTGTTAAGTGCAACCGTCAGAATAAATAGCAATAATTCATAAGTAATAGCAATTCATAGTGATATAGGCAGCAATGAGCAATTCATGCATATAAATAGCAATAATTCATATTTGTGTACATTGATCAATTCATAGATGGGGGTAATTCATACGTAATTCATGGTGGATTAAAAGCACTAAAAACCAGGAGCAATTCATATACATGGATTAATTCATAGGCATAGGATTAAAAGCAAAGGCAATTCTTGGATACAATTCATGAATGTAAGAATAAAAGCAGGCTATTTCATAGGAGGTTAAAACAAAGCTCATAGGTGAGGGAACAACTCATATAAGGTGAAAAGTGCAAGTGAGGCATAGACCAATTCATAGAGGGTAGAGTAATTCATAGATGGTTAAAATCATAAATACATAGATATATATGATTAAAAGCAATAAACCAGGAAGTTAAAACCAACTCATAGATGAAAGCAGCAATGATAAAAGCAAGTGCGAGGAAATAATTCATGAGGGTAAGCGGCGGAAGGGCTCATGGGGGCAGAAAAATAAACTTCTCTATTAAAAGGCTAACTCATGCAGCCAGATTAAAACCAAATTCATAGAGTCTAAAATCAGGAATAAAATAACCCTTAAAAGAGACTGCTCAGGAGAAGTCCCGGATAAAACCCAATTCATAAAATGATAAATAGGCTAGAATTACCTCGGCGGAGGGAGTCAGGTTAAAAAGGCAATTCCTAAGGTTAAAATCAAATTCATAGGGATAAAGTTAATAGGGGGTGATAAAAGGGTCCCAGTTCATGGGAAGATCATGGGCGCACTTGCAGTAAATAGAGGGAGGGACTAGTTCGGGGCTAAATTCATGGGAGTAAAATTCATAAGAAGCAATGGCAAGAAATTCATAAGACCATAGAGCAACAAAGATCACAGATGGCTCAGTCCGCAGTACAGCTGCTAGACTGGGTTGCATATTTACAGAAACAAGCAAACTTAGTCCATGTGTTCCAAAACACACTTCCACCCCCCCTTGCTGTCTGCGTCAATCCGCAGAGCAGGGTCGGCTGGCGGCAAGAAGGGCTTCGGGCACACAGTTCTAGTCCTCATGGAGGTGGCGTCGCTGGCGGTCGTTTGGAGACGGGCCGTGGGCTGGGAGGCAGAGAAATATGTCCCCCCCTAGTCCACAAGAGGGCCTCGGAGCGGTGTCCGGCAGCAAAGCGTCCATGGGGCCGGTGCAGAGTTCTTACACATAATAAAACATAGTCATAGTTCATAACAACATAAGCAAATAAACAAGGGTTAAAGGAGGGCGCCAAGAACAACCCTTAAGGCAAGAGGAGGTCTGGATTGTAGTGATCCAGGCGGTAAGACAGTTGGAGTTGCTGGAGCTGTCGGCGGCTCCAACAGCCCAAATAGAGTAGTGAGGCACACAACAAAACTTGGAAGGCCAAAATAACAACGATCGGGTGTAAGGCCAAATTGTAAATTCCAGTGGCAGTGGGGCTCCAGCCAAAGAGGGTTTCCCACCACGAGTGCTCTCCGGTGGTCTTAATCCGCTGGACAAGATCCAAAATCTCCTTTCCGTTGTGGGACACAACCAAAGCAGTAGTGTCCCCGTCCCTCTGGATGCTCTGGAGGGTGCGGTGGAGCTGCGGGTGGGCCAGGAGCTCGTGGATTAGCTCCAGACCGATGCCAAGGGGAATGGGCTTCACATGTCGATAGAGGGAGGGTGCCACCAGGATCTCTTCTTGGGTCCAGACCGGTACCGTGTAGGTGAAGTCGCAGGCTGCCACCGAAGACAGGTTGCAGAAGCAGCGGTTGACTCCCGGGATCATGGGCTTAAGCTGGAACGAGTTCAGGATCACAAAGTCGCAGGCCGTTCGCACGCAGGCACATCCTTTCCCAAGGTAGATCACAGCGGAGCTGTTCTCCTGGACGACCTCGAAGGAGCACTCGTTGAGGGCGTCGATTTGCGGGGCTACACAGGGGTGATGAGGTGCAAAGGCTTGGTCTTGGCAAATGAAGCCGGTCTGGTCTCGATGCTGGCACCCTTGGAGGCTGACGAGCTGCCATCCGATCGGGGTGAAGCGGGCCCAATGGTCAGGGTGGCGGGCGTAGAGGACTTCGGTGTCGCTGACTTGGAGTCCCAGAGGCACGACTGGATACACGTGGAATGACTCATGCGCACTGGCCGTTAACAAAAATAATTTAAGTTCCTGGGTGGTCGGTGAGAATGAGGAATTTACGAGAGACCACCAGGATTCAAGCTCCAGTTCTATAGGTGACAATTTGGGCATAATCAATCTTTTAATTTCCAGGGGCAAGTGCCCGTCTGTGGCTTGCCGAATTAGCCCCATGGCCACAGCCTGGTTTAATTGTTGGGCTTGCATACATGCCATGGCTATTGACATGTTGCGTTCCAAAGACTGTGTTCCTTTGAGCAGCAGAGAAAAATCTCTTTCAATTTGACTCTCCCAGTTAACTAAAATGGAGCTGATCTCGTGTTGCCCATTCGAAATGGAATTTAGGGACTGCACCACCGGTTTACCTAAGTCGGAGATGCTAGTCGTGACATGGGCAAACTTATTAGCGAGAGTCTCAATGTTGACCGAATCCATGATTGCTAAGCCTCCGGCTGCAGGAGCAGTCCAGTCGGCGATGCTTCGTCTGGCACGCGAGAGAGAGGGGGAGGGATCGATCCACAGTTGTAGCCATGCATTCCAACCCTTGCTACCGGCCTCCAGATAGGGAGCACACTGCGGCAGCCTCTGGGTTACATTTAGCTCAGCTAAGTCTATGCGGATCTCTTTTAAAGACATTTGCGGGCGGACTAGAACTCTCTCTCGAATGTCAGTCTTCAAAACATGGGAGCCCACTATATGCGTGCCGCCTTGGCTTAATTGTTCATTGCTAGCAATCAAAGGGTCAATTTGGATGGTGTGGGTCTCCTGGGTCCGGATCAGCAGGGAATAATTGCCTGGTTCGTGAGTCAAATTTACAAAGAGCAGCCCAAGCCGGTGAAATTTCTCTACTAGGGGCTTGGTTTGGCATTCTGGCGTCTGTTGAACCAGTATCCAATCGGGTGGGCCGTGTTTGGCTAGGTCTTCTTCTTTTACAATCCAGGTCAGGTTCTCCCAGCGTTCTATAGCAAAGGAGAGAGCTGCGCCTGAAGGGGGCGTGATAGTGACTGATGCAGACTCAGTGGTAGTGGTGCCTAGTAGGATGGTCATCCTAAAGGGGTCTCCTGCCTTCCATACTGCGGCCGACACTAAAATAACTTCACAGTATGGTCCGAAAGCCTCAGTGACAAATGGCGAGGTTTCGAAGTTGGCAGGGGTGGTATATTTGTCTACCACCGGGACTGCGGTGGGGGCTGGCCTGATGAGGGGAAGAAACATACAAGGAATCGGAGCAAGTGGTGAAACCGTATCAGTAGTTGAGTAACATACTAGTTCCTGGGACATGGTTTTCACTCCCACACATAAAATAACAAGCTCTGGGGGTCGGATCCACTGCTCTTCGCAACTGCAGAAGTTAGTGCGATCCGTAGGGGTGGTTATATTGCTCTGCTGTACAACCTTGCAGACCATCATTTCATTCCCTGCTAGGGTATTGATACATCTCCAGTGGGGGTAGGGCATTAATTTGGACGGGCGTCCCTCTGTTAGGGTGCCTGCCAGCACGAGCAAACACAGAGTAGCCAGGTGCCTCATCTCCTGGCCTTCTTTTTCCTTTTGTGGTGAAAATATCCTGGGGAGACCTGCGGATATAAGTACAGGTTCCCTGAGTTTGTTGCAGCAAAATAAATGAAGTGAAGCAGGGAAAAAGAAAAGGGAGAGCGTTTTTCTGCCAGCACTGTCTATTAGGTGGGGCTCGAACGAGAAGTCCCGGAGCACTAAGCGAGCCTTCCAGCTTGTTGCTCTGGGGAACTCCTGTGCGGGGGCTTCTTCCTATAGCATGTATCTTTCAGGGGGAACGTCTTTGCGTCGGGCAAGGGTCGGCTATACGTCAGGCGGGATTATGCAAACTCGCCCCAGGGGTCCCTGGGTGCCTAGGCTATGTGACCTTCAGGTGCCCCTTGCTCGGTGGCGGGCTGCTTTTATTTTGCGGACTGAGAACTATTGGTTCGGCTCGGCCTGGCTTTGCCGTTTTAAAAAGAAAAAAAAACTAGAGAGCGGTTTCCATTAACTATAAGGGTTGCTGCAGACGGGGGCCCTCGCTTTAATTTTCCTAGAATAGGCCCTCGTCATATGTTTGCAGGACAACCAATTTTTGGAGGGACTCCCTCGGGAGGCCCCATTTTCTGGTTTAAAAAAAAAGGTACACCGGGCAAAAAGAAAAATATACTGAGCAAAAGAAAAATGTACTGAGCAAAAAGAAAAATACACGGAGCAAGAAATACACGGAGCAAGAAGCATACGGGTGTGGGGTACTTTCGGGTTGCCCTTACTTGGGGTGCCTGGCAGGGCTTCATTATAACTTCAATATGTCTCCCCCCCTTCTTTTCCCTTATACGGTACGGGCAAGGGAAAAGATTACGTGGGGCAGGCGGCTGCTGGCGGAAGGGGCCGAAGTGGAGCCGAAGGCGCTCGGCGGTGTTTATCGAAAAGCGGCGGAGGCGACGAAAATCTTTCGGCGCCGCTGGGTCTGGGTTATTCGGGGGTCATCTTGGCGCGGGGGATCCTGGCTATGTAAATGAGGCACGCTGCCCCTTGTGCGTGGCGAACGCACCCCAATAACATATTCCAGGGGTAACATATTTACAAAATACTGGCGGGTCTTTTACCTTTGCACTAAAGCGTACTGGATGGTGGCGCCGTATAGCAACTCACCATGACGAATATGAGCATTAGTAAAAGAGGGATGTTGGGCTATCTGGGGGTCCTTTTCCAGGGGAGGCACGGCCCTCAAAGCCAAAGCCGACCATCATGCGAAAGCGTGGGTCTGGCAGGTGAGACCCCGAATCTACGTAGATGCGGGATCTTCACCAGCACGGCGGGTGAAATGTTTTCAAACAAAGAAATCACCTTTTTTGGTGATTCCACTATGTTCGAAAGAATGCATTCACCTCTGGGCTAAAGCCTGTCCAAACACTTTCACACACAGCAAATCTCTTTTGCCTGTGCAATTTTTTCCCGAACATGCGGCTTAAAAATCCAATTAAGAATCACTTTCGGTGGTGGTCCTATTTGGCTTTGGTTGCCGTGTTTCCCCCAAGGGTCCCAACTGTGGGGCCCGCCTAAGAAGGTTAAAGAATAGAACCGAAAAGAAATAACAAAAACACTAAATGATTATATGAAGCCAAGTTGGCTTTTTACATCTAATCTCAAAAGGGAATTGGGCTTCAGGTTCACACACACATAAAGTTAAGACTGCACAACGAAAAGGGACGGGGGCTGCGGGGACTTGAACTCAAGTCTCCTTAAGGTGGCTTTTCCACTCCTGGTTCCAATCCCTTCCAAATTCTGACAGGGAACCAGTGATTACATTTATTTGGGCTTACTTCAGCCTGGGAGAGGACAAAAGGACGAACTGGGAGGAGGTCAGAATCCTGGTCTGGCCAGTTTTTCCATTTCAATGAGGGGTGGGGGTGTAGCACTGAGTGGGAACAGTTTGTTTTAGACGCTGCTAGCAACTGGGATTCTTTCTGGAGTCTGCTCACTTGCCTTATTACATTCCTGACTGCACTTACTACTGGAAGCTTTACCTTTTCATTAAGTTTTGGGCTTGAGCCTTTTAAAATGAGGAAACAGCTGCACACATGTCTCTGAATTAGCTCGAGCACTACTAAACCACACAGGCCCAACATGAGGTTTTCTTCAGGGGTGTTAGTCAGGGAAGGCTGAGAGAAAGCTATTTGGTGTGTAGTTGCAAGCACTGGATTCTCAAAGCAATTTAATTCTTTTAAAGGAACTGCATTTTTACTCCTTTTTATCTGGTTCTTGGGATCATTGTAAGAGGGCACAGTCACGGTGGGCTGTGTATAGCTTGGCTGGGGGCAGTCTATGGGAGCCAAGACAATTTCTTGGGGAATGACTTTTAAACTCTGCACATGCTCAGAGGCTAAAGTAAATTCTGGCTTCTTGGGCATGGGGGCTGAGGCAGAAATTGGAGGCAAAGGTGACTGGCTACATGTTTCACTGCCTTTGGCGGGGCGGGGTGCTGATTCAATCACTGATTGTTCCTCTAAAGTCTTTAATCTGGCCTCAGTGAGTCTCTGGGATTCCAGGAGATTTAGCATCAGGGTTTTTAAAGTGGCAGTTTCATTATTCTGGTTCTCCAGCAAAGTCTGCATGTTAAGGAATTTATTGTGGAGCTGCTCTTTCTCTATTGTGCAAGCATTTAATTTCTCTTTTAATTCCTCATTCTCTTTATTAAGATCATTTATTTTTAAGTTCTGCTCCCTGTTTACACTTATGAGTTCGTGGATTTTATTTTGCAGCTCTGCCAGGTTTCTTTCAGAGGTGTCTGGCAAAGTTGGTGCTGGGTTCTGGGTTCGAATCACCCTTTGGAATCTTTCTTTCTCTCTTTTAAGTTCCAAGCTATTTTTAGTTCCCGGAGGTCGAAGGCTAGCCTCAACCTTTGGTTTTCTCCCATGGGCAGTTAAGTGGGGAGAATAATGTGTGACCCCCGGGCATCCCTATTGGAAAAAGGGGTTCCCAGCTGGTGGCGGCTCTTCTCTTACTGTAGCCACTGGCTGTGTATGTTGGGGAGGGCCTTTCCCAAAGATGTCTAGAAGGGCAGAGAGAAGAACTGAAGTGGGCTGCTGGTGGAAGAGCTCCATGTCTGCCCCATGATCCTTGAGCCGCTTCCAGAGTTCCCAGCGGAGTGAGTCCCTGGCTGGCGGTGGGCCGCCTAGGTCAGAGGGCTCCTCATGGTCCTTTGGCTGCGGTCTCCAGGGGTCAGCCTGACTTGGGGGAGGGTAGACCTGGTGATTGTAGGGGTGAGGTGCCCGAGGGGGCGGGGGTGCCAAGGGCAGCGCAGGTCTACAGGGCTCAGAGGGTCCCTGTGGGGAGGAAGGGTAGTGACTGGGGGTGGGCGCAAAGGTTACTCCTGGACGGGAGTCCCTCTGGCTGCGGCCCCGAGTGAAGCTACCGCTTCTCCCACGCAAGATGCCACCTCTAGGCTCCGAGTACGAGCTATGCCCTTGGGGCCGATATTGGGAGTGGGGACCATGGTTGGCATACGTGACTGTGTTGATGGGCTTACTCTCTTTCCTATGGGAGGCCGGGGACTTCACATGGTGGATGGCGCCGGTTTCTCGCAACAGGCCAGCAATGCTCCTGATGCGGGATTCCAGCTCTCCCCATGTAATGCTCCCGGGTTCGACTCCTGCCAGGGCCAGGCGAGTGGTGCTGTTGAGCCCATCTATGACTGCTCTCCTAAACTCTAAGTCATCGAAGTCAGGCATGTCGCTCAAGTCTAAGTCTACCTCGTCTGCTAGTTCGGCTAGGAGCTGCTTCCTGGCTAAATATGCCTCTGGGTCCTCTCCGGGTTTTTGAGATTCTGCTATGTATAAGGCCTTCAAGCTCTTGGTAGGCCAGAGGAAGGCGCACAATTCCTTCATGGCACCATACTGACTGCGAGTGGCTAGTCTCCGGTTAGAAATATATGCGTTAAGAGAGGTGACTATCTCGGGGCTGGCACAATGGCGAGCCAGCTGAGCTACATCGGAGCCACTGGCGGAGGGCTGGGACATGGTCACGTGTGCAAACCATTGTATAGCTGAGTCTCGGTTCAGGGGTCCCATTCGGTCCGCTATGGCTTGGAGCTCATCGGGCCTCCAATTGCGGGTCTCTTTAACTATTCGGTCTGTCTTCCTGCCATCATCGTCTGTGGTGACAATTTCTTTGGTAGCTATCGGATGGAGGGGCTGTGGAGCTTCCTCGGGCTGGGGCGAAGGAGGTGACCAACTGTCGGTACTACCTTCGGGGAGGGCCAAGAGGGCTGCGGGATGCACGGCGGAAATTACAGCCTGCTGCATCCCCAGGTGCTGTTTTAGGGCCTCTAGCTCCCTCTTACAAGCGGAGTGGTCTGCTGCGGCTATCTTTGCAACTTTCTGCTCTGCCATGAACTGGGCGGCATGGGTTAGCTTAGCGATTCTTTCCTGTCCCTCGATTACTGCGTGCTCAGCCATGTCGGCACGAGCGGTGGCCGCTTCAGCCTTGTGCTGGGCGTCCTGGAGGGCGGTAGTTAATCCTTGCTTTTCTAATATGAAATTGACGCGTTCAGCGCGCCACTTAACTGCCTTTTCCTCATGGTCTTTCTCCTGTTCGGTTAGCTTAGTCCTGAGGGTCTGGATCTCTAGACGCAAGGCGTCCTGCTCTCGTTCTGACCTTTCCTCTAGCTCCTCCTGCGCTGAGTGCAACTTACTAATGAGGGACACGCTGTCCTGTAGGGCGGTGAAAAGTGCCCAGGCCCCGTATCTGTCCTTCTTACTTGACCTAGGTTTCTCTTTTTCACAAAAATCTTGGAAGGCGCTTCTGACTATCTGGAGTGGGTCGGGTCCCTTGAAGGAACCGGCTTCCCAAGGGCAATCTCCCTTCTTAACTAGCCACTTCTCCAGGCGGGGCACGGTGGGGGCTGCCCGGTACATTTTTCTTTTTAGTTTACGGCTGATCTCGGGGGAGGTTAAAGAGTGGATCAGCGACACCAGGGGTGGGGCGATTAAAGCTGCTCAAGGGTTTTAACAACTTCTTCCTCTCTATGTCCCTTTTGGGAGGTTTATCCTTCCCTCAGGTCCTCAAGGGTTTTTACCAGGGGGTTTTAAGGTTCTACTTTTAGGTTCACAAGGGGATTTTTAAGGGTCCTACACTCGGTTCTTCTCCACCGGGGGAGAAGGAGAAATTCCTATTCCCGTTTCAAGCTTGCCTACAAGCCACGGGACCAGGAAACGTTTACTGGCTCAGAAGGTGCTCCCAAGCTCTCTAAGCCCAAGAACCAAAAACGCTCAGTGCTTCCAAGCCTCTGCCTAGAAGCCAAAGCTCAGGGGTCTCCCAAGCCTATACTCGGAAAACCAAAAAGTGTTCCCAAGCCTCTGCTCAGAAACTGCAACTAAGGGGTCTCCCAAGCCTCTACTCGGAAACCAAAGCTCAGGGGTCTCCCAAGCCTATGCTCAGGCAACCAGAACTGCTCCCAAGCCTCTGCTCAGAAACTGAACTGCTCCCAAGCCTCTGCTCAGAAGCTACAAATGCTCTCAAGCTCTCTGCCCAAGAACTAAACTCAAAAAGTCCCCAGGCCTCGCGCTCAGAGACAAACGGTTAAACTGTCTCCAAGCCAAGACTAAAAGACTAAAACGCTCAAGGACTGCCTCTGCAAGTCCCCAAGCAAAAGTGCTCAGGAGTAAAACTTACTGTACTCCCAAGCGAGGTGCGCTCAAGAGTTCTAACAACTCCCAAGCAAAAGTGTGCCCAAGAGTCCCACTGACTCCCAAGCGAGGTGTGCCCACGAGTCTGACTTAAAACTCGCAAGCGGAAAGGCGCCCAAGAGTCTACCTTAAAACTCTTAAGCACGGTGCGGCCGGCTGCCGCGGGGCTTCAGGAACCTGGCTTTAGATTCCCAAAGCTAAACTAAAACGAACGGACTAACGATCCCTTCACGTTTCCTCCGGAGCGGGGATTGAAGCCTAAGTGCTGGCAGGAACGGGGTTTGGACAGACTTAGGAGAGACAGGGGAGGGCGGAAGAGAATTTTATATGTGCTGCTTCAGGATGTATATATGCGTATATATCTAGAGCCTACTTCTGGGATCCCACCCACATAGACGCGTTTAGGCGGCCCGGAAAGTGGCCAGGAACTTCACCAGTTCAGAGGTCCTCACCCACAGTACACCGGTTATAACGGCTGGAGGGCCTCGCGGTGCACCACAAAAGGCAAGTAGTCCAAAGCTGGCTGAAGGAGGAAATGGGGAAAAGCCAACCCACAAGATAGAAATGCTCGCTAGAGCCACACACACTCACACTTTTAATTCCCTGAGCTAAATTGCGCTCTTTACACTGAGGTCTGGAAAATTTTCCTCTAAGTCAGTTCGCTGAAGACACGCGTGTCGACTCACGTGCATTCACACGAACTGGGTTATGCCCGCATTCTCCACCAGTAAACTGTTACCAGAACTGCTCTTTTATTATAATGGGGAATTAGCTGTAGCAGTCTGTAACTTAATATTAAGCGCGGATCATAACCTATGTATACGGAGGTCCCGATCCCAGACACTCTAGTGAAAAAGAGGCAGACAACAAATAAGTTCCAAACACGTGTATTTAGTGTGGCGTAAGCCTAACTTGCACAATCATACAAGGAACACACAAGATCTAAGAAACATAGAGTAGGAAATGCAGAGACGTTCGCATTAGCGGGTTCCCAACGATGATAAGGGAAATACTCACAATCCTGGAGCGAAGCAGAGACACAGCAGCGAGGGTGGCCCAATGCCAGCACTGGGACCACAGACGGACAGCAAGGAGGTCTGGATAGGGAATGGCCTGAGCCACGGACAGCAAGGGGGGGGTCTGGATAGGGAATGGCCTGAGCCACGGACAGCAAGGGGGGGGGGTCTGGATAGGGAATGGCCTGAGCACCGAGTGGTCTGAGAGACCAGCTTAAATACCCCAAAACGTACCCTGGGGCTGGTGCTGTACTTGGTGGTTCTCACAGTTTAAAACAAAGGTTCTAATGGGTTACTGAATGGCTTGGATGGGCCACTTTGGTAATCAGATTGGGATAAGTGACACCTCAGGAAGAGGGGACAAAAGAGGGAGGGGGAAATCCAAGTGGGCTGAAAGGATGTTCCAGCGGACAGGGCTTGTCCTGATGTCATCAGCTTCTGGAATGCGGAGGTTTCTTTGAGATGCATTCTCTAAGTGCTTGGGATGGTCAGCACTTAGCTCTTCTCCGGGGCGGCTCCTAAGATATGCAGAGCGGGGCGAGGGGCTCTCGCTGCGGACGTGGTGTGCCCGCTTCGCCGAAATGGCTTCCCAAAGCAGTCTTCTTCCCAGGGTCTTCTGGCTGCCTGAGAACATGGATGCCGGCTGGGTATAGCTGGGGCTGGATAGCAGGCTGCCCGGTAGCGAGGGCAAGCTCGGCGACCGGCCCGCGGGAGGCTCCAGGCGGGAACTGACCAGGGAGCGCCTAGCCAGGCTCGCTGGAGGTTTCCCCGGCAGGCGCCCGGCTGCTAGCAGCGGCTTGGGCCCATATGAGGCAGGCTTCCATGGAGGCAGGGGGAACAACACTTAAAACACAGTCCAAAGCAGGGAACAGGCACGGTCCGTGGTAGATGGCAGTGCAGGCACGGGGCACACTTGTAATAAAGTCCAAACACACACTGGAAATCCAGATATAGGTCAGGGCAGGGCTGCCCAGAAAGAGAGTCCTTTGTGCAGTTATCCAAACATGGAGTCAGTAAACTACACAGTCTATTACAGCAGCAGGGCAATTGACACGCAGGCAGGAAACTGACACGTGTATTAACACACACACGTGCGAGGCAGTCTTTGGTGTAGCAGTAAAACAGCAATGCAGGAAACTTTAACACAGTCCATGGTGGGCTTTAAAGCAGGGGAGGGGGCCTACTTGGCAACACTTTGAAGAGCAACCTGGGCAGAGAGCAGAGTGTCTGCTGTTTAAGAGGAACAAATCAAGGACCAGGTTCATACTTACAGGATCAGTGATGAAACAAGTACACATCCCCTTCTGCCACATACTCAGATGAAGATGCCACATGTAGTACACACAAAGGCCCAGTTCATTCTGTCTCACTTTCCATCACCACCACCACTTTTGGGCCATCATGTTTACATATCACTTTGATTTGCTTGCCAGGATTCTTCAGGTTCTTGTGGCGGAGAGGGGTCCCCACCCTGTTCCCTAAAGCTCCAATAACATCAGCATTCCTGTTAAGCCTTTTCAATGAACCAAGATTCCCACCAGGTGCACAGAAGCCGTTGTGTTGCACAAGCAGATGATGATGAGGTTCATACAGGAAGAACTACATACACAGTTCACACAGGGGGCATGTGCCTTTGGGCACACGGCTCGCAAGTTATGTAGGACCTTAATTTCAAATTGAAGCAAATGGACAACCAAAGACATTTTTTTCAGAACCAGTAAAATGTTCCTAATGGGTTGCCCTAGCTAAAATAGGCGTTGCTGCGTTTTGCAGCAATGGAAGCTTAGGAGTTGCGTTCAAGGGCAGCCCCATGTAGAATGTTGCACGGTAATTCAGCTTAGAGATTCCAAAACACAGAGCAAGAAGGTCAGGTCAGTTGAGTCTAGAAGAAATGATAACTTTTCAATAAGTTGCTCCATTAGCAAGGCTAGATCCAAGAACACCCCTACAAGTTCCCCCTGTGATTAATCTGTGAAAGCCACAGCCCATCTCAGGTAAGCAGACGGATAGATCCCTTTTAAAATCTGGATATATTTAATGACTGCAGTTGCCAATCAGTTTAGAATTAGGGTTGCCAACTCCAGCTTGGGAAATTCCAGGAGATTTGGAGGCAGTGCCTGGGGAGTTTGGGCAGGGGAGATAACTCAGTGGGATACAATGTCACTGTAGAACTTCCTTTTCTTTATGGTCTGCCCTCTGAAGCTGCCTTTTTCTCCAGAGAAACTGATTTCTGTAGTCTGGAGATTAGAGTTCTCAGCTGCCTCAGCAGATGCTGGGAGATTTGGAAGGGGGGGTCTCCAGGGAGGGCAGATTTTAGAAAGATTATTATGTAGGTGACTCTCTAGGCTGCCTCTCCCAGTCTCTATGTTCCTTACCACAGACATGAGGAGAAATTCCTAGAGCAGGCTCCCCAGTACAGATACCATGGGCTTTATGGCATCCATCAGTACTTCCCCTGGCACCTGCGGAGCTTTTCATAAAGTAAGTGAGACCATTATAAGGCAAGACATGCAACTGGCTACCCTCATTCACATGAAAGGTTTTCCATGGCTGTAATGACAGCAACCTCAGCCGCTGGAGGATCAGGCAGACTGGTAAGCAACAGGGCTTGTCTTTCCATATTCCCTTCAGGCGTTCCTTCTTTTTATTTCCCAGTCTCCTTGTCCCTCCACCCCTTGGGCTTTTCCTTCATTTCCTTTTATTCCCCTTCTGAGAGCCAAGCTACAAGTGACGGATGACACAGGTTGGACACTTGTCAGCTTCCCTCAAGTTTTGATGGGAAATGTAGGTCTTGCAGCTTGGCTCTCCAACTGCTGTCCAATAGACTTTTCAACTGTCACTTGTCCAACATTCCGCCAAGCTGCCTACATTTCCCATCAAAATGTGAGGGAAGCTGACAAGTGTCCAACCTGTGTCATTCGTCACTTACAGTTTGGCTCTTAGATTCGTTTGCAAAGTGAGGAGGGAAGTATTGTGTCCTGTGGAAGCCAATATGGAGTGCCACTCCCCACCCCCTCGCAAAATGCCAAAGGTGCCTGCAGGTTCAAAAAGATTGGTGATTCCTGCCCTAGAGCATTACTATGTGGAGCCCAGTTTTTCTTCTGCTCCTTAGTTTCTTAAAGGGGTGGGGGGAGAAATTGGGGCTGGGGGCGGGTACCCCGAGTGGGTAAATGGGAGCACTACTGGAGGTCAGCTGGGTTGCCAGGTTCTCCATTGAGGGAGGGGGATCTCCACTCCCACCCTCCACCTCTTGCCACCACTCACCTGGCCAGTGACGGGGAAAGGTGGGGGAACAGGCCTCTCATGAACACTTCCAGCGCGACGCAATGACATCACTTCCAGGAGCGCTCTTGGGACCGCAATTACATCACTCCTGGAAGTGACATAATTGTGCCATGCCGGGAGCACATGTGCACAAAGTGCCATGCAAGGAAGGTTAAAAAGTGACTGCTGGGTCGTCGTCCCCCACATACACCAGGAGGGTAAAGGCACCTGGCAACCCTACGGGTCAGCAATAATTCTAGAACTCCAGACCTGTCTTGAGGTTGTTAACCCTATTTAGAACATGATAGCAAAGCCGCTCCATCATTTCTTTGTACCAGTTTTTACCAGCTCTGGAGAAGAACAGCTCCCTGTCTGATGTATCTATTGTTTTTCAAAGCAGTGCTTGAGAGGAATGTATAGGCTATTAAACCCTAATTCCCCTTTTAAGGAATTAACAAATGATTGAAACGAGGGGGGAACAATTCACCAAGATCTCTACTGCAAAGGACCTAAATGCTGGCAGGAAAGAATGATGGTTTGTCATTGTTTGAGTTGCTTCATAAATGAACTTTTTTATCTGAGAAAAGGAGCAAAGGCCTATTTAGTGATCCTAACGTCAGGAAGTGGATTGTCTCTGCTGCTGTGCTGCTAACTGCATGCAGTGAATCAATGGGCCATAATTAATACTCGAATATTCTGCAAATCTCTTCAGGACTCTCCCAAACTCGCCTGCTGGGTCAAATGCTGTGAAACACGCAGAGGGGAAAGTGCCCTGCGGTTTACTACTGCCACTTTCCCAGCTGTACC
Organism: Eublepharis macularius; assembly: GCF_028583425.1. Taxonomy (NCBI): domain Eukaryota; kingdom Metazoa; phylum Chordata; class Lepidosauria; order Squamata; family Eublepharidae; genus Eublepharis; species Eublepharis macularius. The sequence continues at coordinate 121,220,054 of NC_072795.1, read as the reverse complement.
TCCCCCAGGGATTTTAAAGAAAAGAGTCAGGGGAGAAACTAATCTCTCTCTCTGACTTTCAGTGGGATTTGAATGGTGAAATGTCTTCAGGAGCGTTGAAAAGCTCACCCACTCAAGGGGTTGTTCTTTCCTTCTCACTGTGTGCAGAGAAAACGCTCCATTATGGTAAGAAGTAGGCAGAAGGGGGTATAGGAGCGCTTGCTTCCATCCCTACCGCCCCAGCCCAAAACATGCATACCTGTTCTGCTCTACTTCTCTACTTACATAGCAACAGATGCAGTTACCAGCTTTTGTTAGGCAAAGGGTCAGCATTACTCTCACACTGGTTATAAGAACCCTGGAATGTATAACAGGATTCTGCAGAATGTGGTGCCAGTTGATGAACTCAGATTCTTCAGTAATTATTTTTTAAAAAGCAAGCTTCTAGCCCTTATGGCTGCAAAGTTATATTTTAAAGCATACAGGCAAACAGCAATCACTGAAGCCAGAGAGGTGACTGAATACAATTTACTAGCCTGGGGCAGGGTGGGAGACAGATCTTTGGTGTCTTGAATAACTCTTCACTCCTTTCCCTTGATAAGCTGGAACAGAATCCAACAACAACAACAACAATGTTCGATTTATATACCACCCTTCAGGACAACTTAACGTCCACTCAGAGCGGTTTACAAAATATGTTATTATTATCCCCACAACAATCACCCTGTGAGGTGGTGATTCCTGATTCCTTTTTTTATTATGCAAAATTGTTTTTAAAAAGTAGAACTCTACAGATTTTTTTTAGCATGCAGTATACTTAGCCTTAATCTTGTCCTTGTCCTGGGCTGTACTTTGTATTCCCAGTCACAAATAAATTTTTAAAAAATGAATCAAGAAAAGAATCATCCCACAGATTTCTAGCCTTTATTGCTGTGAAATATATGCATGAAAAATCTGTGTGCACAATAGTGGCTGAAAGAAGCCAGAAGGGTGCTGGAATAAAAGTTTCTGTAGTGGAGGTCCGCATATAACTTCCTCTTGAACTATCAGAACCAGGCAAAATGATGCCAGCTCACCAAAATTATGAAACGATGTGGTGTGATTTATGCAGGCCTCAGACTACCAGTTTGGCTTGATGCAGGATTTTAATATATTTCTTTTTAAAGCAAACCTCTGACTCTTAGAACAATGGCCCGTTCCTTTCTAATTCCACAGGGGCAGCCCTGTTCCTCTATTGTGGCAAAACAAAACAGACATCCAATGGCACCTTAAAGACTAACAAATATTTATTGCAGTATGAGCTTTTGTGAGTCAGAGCTCACTTTGTCAGATGCAATAAAAAGAAAGAAAATCATTTGCCTCTGTTTAAGGAAGTTGCAGAAAGGGAGGGGAACGTGGAGGAGTTGAAGCCTGGTATCATAAATCAGGTGTGATTCTCTAGTTACACATAACAAATGATGAGACGGGTCAGAGGTTGTGGCTGCTCTCTCTCATGTGGTGAAAATAAACAAAAGTTCAATAAAATACGGTAAATAAACTAATTAAGAGGCAGTTGGAAGCATGAACAAATTAACGGACAACTATAAAGGGATATGGTATGATAGGACAAGTTAACAATAGTCTATAAAAATTTAAATGCTGAATATAAATGTAGAGTATAATATATTTTAACATAAGTAAGTAGAGGGGTGGATAGGACAAATATTATGTGGTTTTAATACTCTGTTTTATATTCTATTTTCAATTTTATGTTTACAGTCTAATGATACTTTCTATTATTATGTAGTTTCAATATGTTGTTATATATTCTGTTTTCAATATTATATTTACTGTTTAATGTTTTTATGTATGTATGTACGTATTTATGTCATTTATAGTCCGCCATTCTCACTGAGACTCAAGGCGGATTACACAGTATGACATTAGTTCAATCAGTATCAAGTACATTTCAATACAGTATTGAGGACATTTCCATAAACAATGCCTTAGGGTAAATAGATACAAGTTTGAAAGTCATAGCAATAGCAAGAATTCAATACAGAGTAGAAAAAATACTGAAACATAATCATTCTAAGACTGACATTAGACAACATGGAGCACTGGTGGTACATAGGAGTACATATTTAAAGCAACAGATAATATGTAAGGCAATATAGTGATGAAGTCTATGGTCCCTAACTCATTAGTGAAGCATCTGAGACCCCCTCCCTACAATAAAGCCCTCTCATCTGAGTAAAAAGCCTTTTTGAATAGTTTGGTTTTGCATTGTTTACAGAAAGCCAGGAGAGTAGAGGCTCTTCTGACTTCCTCAGGCAGGTCATTCCACAGGATAGGGGCCACCACAGAGAAAGCCCGTGTACAGGCTGCTGCTGACTTCACCTGTGTGCAGCCTGGCACCTGCAGAGACCCTTTTCAGACGAGCGAAGCTGCCATGGAGGAACATAGGGAGGGAGGCGGTCCCGTAGGTATGCTTTTGATATTCTCTCTACAGTCCAATGTTATTTTCTGTTTTAATAAAATAATATTTTTAAAAATCTATTAAAATCTGCATCTTTTTTAAAAGGAGACAAATTATTTTCTGTCTTTTTGTTGTGGAGACCATCACTTCAGATGTTCAAGTGTGCTTTTCTGTGTCCTCACCCCAAGGAACAAGGCACGCAGCATATGCATGCAGAGAACCCTGTGAATACTTGTGCTAGTCCATCAGCCAGTCTCTGCAATCCTTTATTCTTTTATGGAGGTCCAAGTAATACAGAATTTGCTAAGCTAGCTTGCAAACATTTCCTAGCACCACACAAATGTAGGCTTAGAATGAAGGGTTGCCAACTGGTCAGAAAAAATGGCATGGCCTGCTCCTATGCCATTAGCAGAAGTCTGATATGCAGAAATCATCAGAAGAGCTATTTCCTTGCATGGAGTTAATAATATGTATTGCTGTACATATGGAGTTAACATATATATTGTTGTATCCCTGAGTATTGCTGCAAACTGCTGTTAAAGAAATAGCTCCGGGGGTGGGGGGTTCAAAGTTGGCAGCCTTAGGAGGTGGGTTTACCATGGGCCCAGATACCTAAACCTGGGCCGTTTCCAGACGGCCCCCCGCCTCGCGAAACGTCGCGCGTCGTCGCGCGTCGTTGCGCAGAAAACGTGAAATATCGTGTTTTCTCGCGTGAGTTTTGCGCGACGTCGCGCAAAACTCACGCGAGAAAACACGATATTTCGCGTTTTCTGCGCAACGACGTGCGACGACGCGCGACGTTTCGCGAGGCGGGGGGCCGTCTGGAAACGGCCCAGGTGTAAACATTCATACCAGTTCATTCTGTTCCATTTCTTTGGCAAGCAATACTCACAAATTCCTCTCAATACGGTGCCTGGCAGCAATATGTGATATTTTATTCAGCTTTCTAGCCACTGAAAGATGGAAACCCTATTTGGAATATTTAGACTATAAATCATTCACCTGTATAGGCAGCATTTTTTTAAAAAAACCCTTAAATCTTGCTTGTATCCCATTAATCTGCTAGCGCTGTAGCAGTAGTTTCCATTGCTTCTGCACCAAGGTCAAAGATCTTTGAGATATATGGGCTGATAAACTGCTAATAAGGGCACAGGAGAAGGAATAGAGAAGCAGACTCAAACAGATTCTCAAGAATACACAAGCCACCACAACGTGAAATGGAAATGTGGTAGACTGAAGCTCAGATCTGCCTTGACAACACACTTTGTTAAAGCATTAAGGACTTATTTCCAGACTTGGCTATAACAAAGAAAATTCTGCCAGCTTTAGAGGGTGGTGCAATAGATAGGCATGAGAACTGCCTTAGCGAATCGTAGCACAGGCCTATCTAGTCCTGAATTACATTTCCAAGAGAAGACATTCAGGGGTGCTCATAAGCAAGGTGAGATGCTGGCAATCTTTTGTCGTTTGCCCTAGCATGTGCAGTGGCAAACAAGAGAGAGGAGGCACCATTTTGCCCCCTTCTCCGCTACAGCCTTCCTGACCTGCATGCATACCAATCCATGTGGGTCCAGTGACCCTTAGAATTTACTTTTAAGGGGACAAGGGTCAGAAGAAACATAAAGCTTATGTGCTTTGAAAGATTTAGACACTTGCAGTGTTCAAGACAATGAAGTATTGTTTTCAGATTCTCATGACAGTTTGGATACTGTAGATCTGTTCCACTCATGGCTAGAGATGGGCACGAACCGAAATATGAGCCAAAATTAAGCACAAACCAGGCTGGTTCATGGTTCGTGAACTACAGTTCATCAGATCCCATTTCTGACCAACCGCCATGAAGTTTTAGGCTGGTTTGTTTGGTTTGTTTTTTGGTTCGTGACTGCAGACAGCCTGGTGCCAATCAATCAGTTTCCTAGGCAACAGGATGGACTTCCTGCAGACTTTCTGCTGACCCAGAAGTGAACGTCTGCTGGCCCGGAAGTGATGATTTTCTGACCCAGAAGTGACGTTTTCACGAACCAAACGAACCAGTTCGCAAACCAGGGGCAGGTTCGTGAAAGTTCATGGTTTGTGAAATTTGACGAATCACAAACCACATGGTTCAGTTTTTTTTCTGGTTCGTGCCCATCTCTACACCTGGCCTCTTGAATCAAAGGGTTGTGCAAAATGCACCACAGTTAGCTGGCCAGATCTGTGTAAGCTGGAGTTTTTTGGCCTATGTTTTATCACAAAACCACATCTCTAATATCTCTAGAATTATGTTTGTGAGATTAAAACATTGTGTTGGGTATCATTCATTTCAATTTTAACATGTAAAATGAATTTGGGGGGATTCTTTCCTTCAGATTTTCTTCATGCTAAAGAGGTGGTATACAACAGGGGCAAAACAAAAAGGACAATATATTTGAATAAAAATTGCAGTTCTTGGACGTTTTACATTATAAACAACAGGGACTTGGGGAGAAACAGTGGCTGTGGTTCACTGGTAGAGCGTCTGCTTGGCACACAGAATGTCCCAGGTTCAATTCCTGGCATCTCCAGTTAAAAGGATCAGGTAACAGGTGATATGAAAGACCTCCACCTGAGACCCCAGAGGGCTACTGCCAGCAAGAGTACACAAGTCTGACCTTGATGGACCACAGGTCTGAGTCAGTATAAGATGGCTTTGTGTTTTTCCTGCCATTCAACCATCTACTTGTATAAGCCAAAAGGGGGAAAAAAACAGGAAGTGCACATGTAGGAATAGGTAGAGCTAATTTCCCTCCATGGAAACAGAACAAATCAGTAGCTAAAGGTGGAGCAAAAGCAACCATTACATTAAAAAAACCAGCCCCGATGATCTTTATTGCAGTATTTGACCACACATTTAAGTAATGTGCAAACTTCCCCACTCTTCCTGCATTCATTCTTTGTCATAACATAAGACTTGGTCTTCCGTTAATTTTAATATATCAGTCCATTACTTTGCTGGGTTTAATAAAACCTCTTGGCTCTCCCAAATGGAACTGGTTTCTCCATCTAACAACAATCTCCACTGGCTCCAGGAATGAAGTACACACTATACATGAATTACATGGCCAACTCTGCCATGAATGGCAAATGAGTTAAAGAAGCAAGTGATCATTAATCTGCACAGACACCATTATTGAGTGTTAAAGCTATATTTATTGAGAATAATACACAAAATTATCAGCAATCAAAGTAGTGATGGAGTCTTGCAGGGTCTTCTCTATCAGCTAAAGAAGGTGGGGGACCAAGCCTGGATATGCTTAAGATTCCCAAAGCATCTGATGGGAAAACATAAGGTGGGCAAACACTATCTCAGGTGTATACTTGTGACGAATGTAGGAGGTGAGTCACCAGTTTCCCAAGCCTTCCCCTAGCAATAGCAACAAATCAATCAAATTGTAAATGAATCTTTCATAATTTCCCACCTCATTTGAAAAGGAAAGTTGTTATTGAAGGATCCAGCCAGGGTGTTATAGGACCACACTTGAAAGAACATCATGTCATATGGTTAAGTGTCAACTTTTGTATTTGCCTCTAACAAGTGCAAAGGGGAGCCTGCAAAGTGGGTGGAAGTGTCCATGAAGATACTCCGTCCATTGTTGCCATGGAGAGGGGGCAGAATCAAGCTCTGCTGTGGTTCACTGGCTGTGGTTCACTGGTAGAGCGTCTGCTTGGCACACAGAATGTCCCAGGTTCAATTCCTGGCATCTCCAGTTAGAAGGATCAGGTAACAGGTGATATGAAAGACCTCCACCTGAGACCCCAGAGGGCTACTGCCAGCAAGAGTACACAAGTCTGACCTTGATGGACCACAGGTCTGAGTCAGTATAAGATGGCTTTGTGTTTTTCCTGCCATTCAACCATCTACTTGTATAAGCCAAAGGAAAAAAAAACCAGGAAGTACACATGTAGGAATAGGTAGAGCTAATTTCCCTCCATGGAAACAGAACAAGCTCTGCTTGATTCTGGATGGATGCTCCCTCCACTGCCACTACGGCAAGAGGTAGAACAAAGTAGCTCCCTGCCATGGGCCATTCCCCCTTTAATCTTTTAAAGGGTTTTTTCCTTTTCTCTGATGAGTCGTGCTGTGGCGGTACAGCAGAGACAGGGAAAGGAGGGTTTCTGGCCCACAGGGAGTCAGGCACTTCCTGTACATGCAAAATGGGTAACCTGAAGGAGGTTAGTATAGGTTTTGGTACAGAAAAGTAATGCTGAAATTGGTGACTAGCATTCCTTTTGTCCATACTGCGATCTTGTTATTGCAGCATTTGAAAATAGCTTTGATTAAATGTACCATGTTTCATGTCTTTGTGAGTGTTTACTGACAAGGTTGGGGGAGGTGGTCAAGTCAATCCTTAATTAGGGAAATTAACGATCGATGAGCTGCTCTGTTGTTGGGCCAAGAGTGAAAGAGCAGAAGAAGAGCGATACAACAGAACATATACTTGCAAGTAAAACAAATGCTTCTCTGATGTTCAAAACAGTAACAAACAAACTGTTAAATTTGGGGCCAAATGGCACATGATTTTTTTTATGAGGTGGGACCAAAATGGCCACCAGGAGAGGCAGGAACCTCTCCTCCCACAAAACGGTCCCTAGCCAAATTGGTCTCCTGTAGGCCTTTAAAACTGCTGGGGAAAATGAGTTCAGTCCAGAGAACTTGGACCCGGTTCATTAGAAAATGTAACGTGTAGTTTGGCCCCAACCAAATAGTTTGTAGTGAACTACTGGTGTTCAAAATGAATCTGTTATCATTATGTAAATGGAAACTGAAGTGTGTGCGTGCACACTGGGGTGTGGGCATATTAGTGTCTACACATGAACAAGTAAGTTCAGTAGCTGAGCAGTGCAGTTAAAGGGGGTAATGTCTGCTTTTCTCCTGGAAACAAGCAACTGGCACACACAGAGCAAGTCAATGGTGAATTAATAGTGCTACTTATTACTCCACTGAATGCACTGTGCTGCATCTAGTGATACATTGTGGTGACGGTGGAAAGTGCCCTCAAGTCATAGCTGACTTACGGTGACCCTTGCTGAGGTTTTCAAGGCAAGAGACCTACAGAGGTGGTTTGTTATTGCCTGCCTCTGCATAGCAACCCTGGGCTGTTTTCACACTGCTTACCAGCCATGGAACATTGTGCCAAGCTCCCAGAATGACAGCATCTTCCTGGTGTGATTTCACACAAGTTCACGCGAAATCGTGCCAGGAAGATGCTATTGTTCTGGGAGCTTGGTGCGCTGTTCCATGGCCAGTAAGCAGTGTGAAAATGGCCCTGGTCTTCTTTTGAGGTCTACCCATCCAATTACTAACCAAGGCTGACCCTGCTTAGTTTCCAAGATCTGACAACATTGGGCTTGTCTAGGCTATCCAGGTCAGGGCAGTGATACATTATACAAAAGTGGAAAAACAAGTTAGAATACTAACAAGTTTTCTTAGGATAACACTCCTAGGTCGTGGAAAGCATCATCAAGTTGAAGCTGATTTACGGCAACCCCTGCTGGGGTTTTCAGGGCTAGAGACTAATAGAGGCGGTTTGCCATTATCTGCCTCTGCACAGCAACCCTAGTCTTCTTCTGAGGTCTACCCATCCAATTACTAACCAAGGCTGACCTTGCTTAGCTTTTGAGATCTGATGAGATTGGGCTTGCCTGGGCTGCCCAGGTCAGGGCATAGAACTTCTTAGCAAAGTAGAAAAGACTCTTGTGCTGGCTTAACAGCACTTCTGCAAACTGAAGGGTGTCACTCGATTCTGCTGATTACCTTTTAAAGCTCCTCTTCCATAAATGAGTTAGTAATACATTTCTTTCCCAGCGGGTGAAGGGGAAGGGTGGCCAATGTTTTCAAAGATCAAGTTTTTACTAGCAAATAAATGCCAACAAGCAGTCAGCCAAGGCAGCAGTGTACACTTTGGCACGATTTAAACCCTGGGCTGCCGTCTCACAGCAGGAACTGTTCCCACGATCATTCTTATGTTAAGTAATTGAGGATGGTCTACTCTCTGTCGGCTGTAAATTGTAAACCATGAACTTTATTCTTTTACATGGGATTCTGTGATAGTAATTCATTAGTACAGAAATAAAACTGAGCTGAAATATAAGCAAACACGAGCTAAAAATAAGCAAAGCAGTGTCTAAATATAAAAATAGAAGCAACACAACGGCATGCAAAGCTTGAGCTTCAGTCTTCAAGATCAGCCTTTTACACAAGCAGGACCACTTTGGTGACTGGTCTGGTGAAAATCTTCAGGCCATCGTGTCTGGCTACAAGGACATCAGTCTTGCAGACCAACCCATCCGCACTGGGCAAAACTCGATCTATAAGTCCCATCAGCCATGAGTTCCCCTTCGCTTGTCTCCGGAACACAGGGCCGACATAGCCAGAGGTGCAGCACAGGGCGGAGATCCTGATTCTTCAGAGAGTACATGAGCTCTACCTAGAACAACTTGAGAATGCCAAGAAAAAGTCACCTATACCCAAGAACAGCATGCTACTCAAGTTGAACCCCTACCTCAATGATGATGGTCTACTTCGGGTAGGAGGGCACCTGAAGGTGGCTGATGTAGCCCCAACAGTAGCAAATCCAATCATCCTTCCAGCTTGACATCACGTGACTGTCCTCTTGGTGCGACACCACCACGAGCGGGTCCATCATCGAGGACACCACTTCGCAGAAGGAGCCATCAGAGCGGCAGGTCTGTGGATCGTAGGAGCGAAAAGATGCATCGCCGCAGTCCTTCAGACCTGTGTACAATGTCAGAGGCTCAAGGGCCCCCATCAACAACAAAAAATGGCCAACCTACCACCAGATAGACTCAGTACTGAGCCCCCTTTCACCAACATTGGACTTAACGTGTTTTGACCCTAGAGCAAATGCCTCCAACACCTTTGAGCTGTTGGATGTAATTTTGTGCAGCCTGAGATGAAGATCCAGTTTGTGGAATTCATGGACAAGATGCTGCAAAATAAACAAGCAGAACTTGGACCTCCACTATGAGATGGAGAGGAATGTTGGTACCTGCCATTCTTTGGGGTGTACCATCCCCAGAAACCCGGCCAAATCAGAGTGGTCTTCAATTCCAGTGCCCAAGTCCAAGGCTTCTTGTTAAACAAGACCCTCCTAACTGGAGCTGGACCTGACCAACAGTCTAAGTGTACTCATCCACTTTCAGAAGGAAGCCATAGCTGTCATGGGAGACATCAAGCAGATGTTCTACTCCTTCCTTGTCAGAGATGACCACCTCAACTACCTTCGATTCTTATGGTTCAGTGACGAGCAATGTAACCAGAAGATCACAGAATGTCACATGAGAGTCCATGTGTTTGGCAACAGACCGTCCCCAGCAATTGGCAACTATGGGTTGCATCCAACTGCACGCATAGGAGAAGGGAAGTACAGCCTGGATGCAAGGCGATTTGTGGAATGGGACTTCTACGTGGACGATGGGCTAAAGTCCTTGCCCGCTCCAGAAGAAGCCGTGGACCGGTTAAAGAGAACACAACAAATGCTGGCTGTAGCGCACAAGACAATCCTTTAATGGGGCGTAATGTTGAGAGGGTTATCGTCAACTTGAGGACAGGAGGTAAGACAGGTACAAGAGTATCCCTCTCTGTCTTGACTTGTGAAATTTTGGAAGGTATGGATAACTATAGCAATGTTGTGAGCCATTATGAACATTCTAAATACAAGGGTAGTTAAAGTGTGGAAGGAGGGCAGCGTGTTTGTCCTCAAGTAATTTATCCAAAATAAAATGACGTGTCTTTCTGTATGTGTTCCTATCTGAACAGTTGTGTTATTAGCTGTCTCCTCCCTCCTCAATCCCACCCATTTTGCATTCAACTCAATCCATTCTGCACTGGAAAGAGGTCGAGATTTAGCATATCTTTTGCCAAGCCCCACTTCCACCCAATTTCTAGGCTGTGTTCAGGCTGAAATCCTTCTCCGATTTGTAAACCGAGGAGACTGCATGTATTGATAATGCCATTTACTGCTGCTATTTTAATTACAGCATCATGCCAAAATCAGAAATTAGTTTTCTGCAATTTCCCCCTCTCTTCTCTAAGTTATCGGTTTCCCAGAGGATTGATTGATTTTTGTGGTAACTTGCAAAGATTCTAAGGTATCCTAATGCTTCTTGTCTGTCTTCTCTGGAATAAGCTGACCTTGAAGATTAATTCCCTTGCCTGGAGTTTCAAGATTAAGAAGTGGTGCTATTTCCCATCTACAGCAACTTTGCCAATCAATGAATTATGACTTTTGTCCTGCACAGAGTAGGAATTCAGACCCACTGTTATAAATTCCCACATGGCAGCAGTAAATCAAAAAACTTGGTACCCCCTATACTTAAAACATGGTTTCTGCTAGCTGTCTTTGATCACAGTTATTATTTGTAAAGCTTAAAATAGGGGGCTGGCATCCATCGTGAGTTATTACAGAGCCGCTACTGGTGGGTGAAGCCAATGTAGACCATTTAACACTTTCCATTATTGCCCAGTCACTTGTAATAACTGCATCTTAACAGTGAACTAGCACAACCTTTTGTTTCCTGCACCAGTGTAACCAATTAAATTGCATAAGCCCGTTAAGCTCCCAAATCAGTTGAGATTCAGTTCCACTTGTAGACTTTGTCCACCAGACTATGCTGTGGCTGCAAATTTGTTCAAATTGAGTTCTCAAATGGATCATTTATATGGAATAAGGAAGTTACCAAACTATCTCTCTTTGGCCCATATTAATCAGCTGCAAAGGCCAGTTGTTTTCTTGGCTTTTATAAAGGGCTGGTGGCAGACATATGGTATCATAACAATACAAATCACTTGGCTTGCTGTTAACCAGGGCTTTTTTTCTGGGAAAAAAGGTGGTGGAACTCAGTGGTGGAACTCAAGACCACATAATGACGTCACTTTGGGTCAAATGGAACAAGGGGGGAGTTTTTTAAAGTTTAAATTGCCCTCGGCGAAAATGGTGACGTGGCCAGTGGCCCTGCCCTCTGTCTGGAGATCAGGGGGTGGGGCCACCGGCCATGTCACCATTTTTAAGAGGTGCTGGAATTCCATTCCTCTGTATTCCTGCTGAAAAAAAGCCCTGCTGTTAACACAAATCTTTAATGATAAAAAGATCTGTGTGTCTGTCAGTCTGTGGCAGGAACCGTGTTGAGATTTTAGCAAGTGTCATTCACTTCAGTCATTAAAGACTTAAATTGTTCTGTTTGTTTAGTTATCTAGCTAGTTAGCATAGGACCGCTTAGCTGACCAGTAAAAGTTCCCGCCACAGAAAATGGAGTCTTTAGTCTTAATTAAGGGACCTAGGATTGTCTACTGGATGAACTAGTTTGTTGGGGGCAATTAACTAGTAACATACTAGGGTTTTATCTCTCTTTGTTCAGTCTTTTGTGCAGTCTCTCTTCTCTTCTAGTCTGATCACCAAGATGTAGAGATGTAGGAAGTAGTCAGCTATATTTTCTCACCAAATGTACCCTTTTCCCTGATATGTAGTAAAATTATTTTTCTAGAGCTAAACAATACAGGATGACTCAGCTCAACCCCACCCCTCCTGAGTAGATACAAATGACCTGCCAACATCCTTTCCACACTGTGACACTGAGAGATCTCTGTCTTTTGGTGCTACACCTCTGAAGATGCCAGCCACAGCTGCTGCCGAAACATCAGGAACTACAATGCCAAGACCACGGCAATACAGCCCGGAAAATCCACAACAACCAACACAGGAGTCTGTCTATTTATGTCCACTGCGCCAATAATCACTGTAAAACTTTATCCACCAACACATAGCTCATTAGAAAATAAAGCTAGAAGTCTCAGAACTGGCCACCAGCTCATGAAGTGGGCTCTGGTTCACAAAAACGTCACATCACAATAACTGTTCAGCAAGTAAATCTGTAAGAAATCTATTTCAGTAATTACCCTGGTAACTTTACTTTGCCCAAAAGCAGAGGCAAAAGGGCTTGTGCAGTGGCGCTGGGTGAGAAGTATTTGGAATCATTGGGACTGTCTCTGCTGTTTTTTTTTTTTTATGGTTACATCATTTGCTACATAACACAAACCTTAATGCCTACAGTAGTAAAACAGCATTTACAAAGGGAACTTTGTAAATGAACTTTCAGAAACATTCCATACAGATTAATATCATAAATCCTTACAATTCCAGTTCAGCTCCTAAATATTTTACAAGCGTTTTTTAAAAAGAAAAAACCCATACTATTGCCTCAAAGTAAGCTACCGCTTTCAGAACTCATATTGGGCCACGGAGAAGCCAGAACAAACTTCAGTCCCGCAAATAGTCTTTCTGGGTTGAGCACATACAAGTAACACAACTTTAAGTCCTGCCAGGTGTTCTTAACTTGTTGCTTCTAGCAGCCAAAATTAACAAGCATGATGGTGCTATATAAACGCGACTCCATTTAGAGTACCCCATATAGTCGCTTCTGTCATTCCACAGAATGTGCCACGTTGGAATATAATAGAAGAAGCAGTCCTGACAGTTGCTATTGTGGCTAACTCCAGTTTGAGAAATTCCTGGAGATTTGGGGCAGTGCCTGGAGGGTGGAGTTTGAGGAGGGGAGCGAGCCCAATGGTAATGCGATGCCGTAAAGTTGCCTGGAGATCAGTTGTAATTTCCGGAGAATTCCATTTCCCAAACTGAGGTTGGTCACCCTAGCCTCCACAGCAAAGGTCATTCCAGAATCAGGAGCAACTGCCCTGAAGACCATGCTCTTCTGCCTCCATTTCAGAAGTAGATTGTTTATCCTCCAAATGCTGAAACAAAATGAGCGTCCCACTGACAGAACACATTGGGTAGTTGGGCTCTACATTTTAGAACTGCAAGAAGGTCTAAGAATTTCCTGTCAGATGTTTTGAGGAGCTCTATGCTGCAGAGAAGGACCCAGCTTCTCTGGGAATGAGTTATAAATACACTGTGCTAATTCTGAAGGAATTATTCTTGGAAGGAATGGGAACAGTGTGACAGGGCTTCGCACAACGCAACATATTCTCAAAACACTGGAGAAGACTCAACTGCCAGGGTCACTGTTATTATCTTTTGTAAATACACATTTTGACTCTTGAATAAAATGCTCATGCCATCTGTGACTAGAATTCTGCTGTGCCTATGGGAGCCCAAAGGAATACAACCAGCAATTATCATACCGGCAGCTCTTTCATCCCCTCCTCAAACTGCAGTTGTCAAAATATATTTGTTCCCCTCCCTCTTGTATAATCTTGGTTTGCTTGGAATGGGATGCCTGGAATGACCAGCAATTTCTTTTTCTCCCAAAATCATGCATTTGAAGGCCTGATGCGGATTGGGACCATGATATGAGGGGAAGTGGTTTTAAACTGTATCAGTACTTGTGCGTTTCTCCAGTGGGGCAAACAGTGGCTTCCTGGGACTGTTTCAAGTCTGGAAAAAGGTACAAGAGGCTTAACTGCCTCCGCCCCTTGGTCTGTGGCCCTGGTCTGAATTGTTCCCCCCTGTGTTTGATTTATTTAGAGAAAAAGAATGTTGGGAGTTCTGTGGAACTCATAGTATGTGTCCCTCTTGAGCCTTCATAAGGGTATATCACGCTCTTCCCCCGCAAGGCTTCAGGGAGGCTGCAGCCACGACCACGTTCTCCAGACCGAACAAGTGCTGAGCATTAATAATGGTTTCCAACCAGGACTTTTTTCCTGGGTGGTGGAACTCAGTGGTGGAATTCAGGACCGCACAATGACGTCACTTTTGGTCAGCTGGAACAAGGGGGAGTTTATAAAAGTTTAAATCGCCCTTGGCGAAAATGGTCACATGGCCGGTGGCCCCACCCCCTGATCTCCAGACAGAGGGGAGTTTAGATTGCCCTCCGTACCACATGGCATGGAGCGGGGCCACTGGCCATGTGACCATTTTGAAGAGGTGCCGGAACTCCATTCCACCACATTCCAGTTGAAAAAAAGCCCTGCTTCCAACACAGAACGCACCTTCATTGCCGTCAAGCCTGATGGAGTCCAGCGGGGATTAGTAGGAGAAATCATCAAGCATTTTGAACAAGAGGGCTTCTGACTGGTGGCTATGAAATTTATGCATGCTTCTGAAGATCTTCTGAAACATTACATTGACCTGAAAGATAGGCCATTCTGCCCAGGTTTGGTTAAATATATGAATTCTGGACCTGTAGTGGCCATGGTTTGGGAAGGACTCGATGTTGCAAAGATGCAGAGTAATGTTGGGGGAAACTAACTCAGCAGATTTGAAGCCTGGCACCATCCGTGGTGACTTCTGCATTCAAGTGGGCAGGAACTTCATTCATGGCAGTGATTCTGTGGCGCGTGCTCAGAAAGAAATTAACCTGTGGTTAAAGCCTGCAGAACTTGGGAGCTTCAAATCTTGTGCTCATGATTGGATTGATGAATAAATCTTTTACTGAATTGTGCCTTTTTCTAACAAAGCATCTCATTCCACTTACGTATTTGATGTGGGACAATTATCACTGTTACGTTCCATTATTGGCACTAACAAACAAACTATCATGAGCTATCCCCCCAAAAAATTAAGGGTATATCACATGCAGAAAATGGTACTAAAAAGAAATCTCTGGCAATATTGGGAGTTTGGTGAACGAAACACCTTTACAAATATTCCTCTCCCTATGGTTATCAAAGGCATCCCACTTGGCTCTTGGAGAGTGCAGGCAATGCTAAAAGATGCTCAACCAAAATTCCCATCGTACCAACTTGATGATGAAGAGTAAGCACTAATGAAAAGGTCAGTTTGCAGAACCCTTTCTACAGGATTAAAGCCCAAACATCAGTTCTCTGGTACAAACTTGTAACACTGCCCCACGTGCAAAATTTCATCTGAATTTATTTATTTACTGACATTATTTATAATCTGCCTTTCTCACTGGGACTTAAGATGAATTACACAGAGTAAATCAATACCATCCAATAAGCAGTGAAATAGGATCTCTGTTGTACGGCAACAGACAGCACAAGTTATACATAGTCATATAGATTTGAGATGTGCACAGGGAAAGAACAGTATTTTTTTTCATTCGGATTTCAAGAAGAGCATAAATACTGGTATTCAATGGTATTTGGGCCCCGGGTACCATTCCAGGATTCAGCTTCAGGGTTTTCCAGGATTCCAGAATTATTCAGATTCCATTATTCCCTATGAGGAAATTTTTGGGAGGAGGAGGGTTGAAGTGGATGTTTTTCAACCAAATGACAATAAAATTGCAGAGTAGTTACTGCCTATCCACTAAAGACCCCTGAAGTTTCAAGTGAACTGGACTAAGGGATTCTAACCTACAGGCCCCTGAAAGAGATGCCCCGAGTCATCCTACTTGGTTTGCACCAGTTTGGAGTCACCCTCGCCGACTGCATTACATTTGATCACCAGATTGGATCTGATTGGGAGAAATGCAGGGGGCTTGCTAGTACCCTGGTGTGTTCCGGAGAGCTCTCAGATTCCACCAGGAATGCATGTCATTTCTGGCATGACACAGAAATATAGGTTCCACCGGGGGCAGATTGAGTAAAAATCAGCCCCCAATTTCGTGTTTGGGGCCGATGGCACAACCCATGGGAGTGTGTGCTCTGGAGTGCTCGTACTCTCCACATGCACGAACTAAGTGGCTCCTTCACAATTCCCCCTTGTAACCCCTCCATTCCCCGCTTTCACCCCCCTGGGACCTGGCAACCCCAGCGCAACATGGGGCACTCTGGACTGTACAAGAGCCTGCTTTGTCGTTGTCCCCCCACTGCGTTCCCAGAACTCCCCCCCCCGCCAGCCAGGTGAGAGGTGGTGGAGGGCAGACGCTGAGGGCAAGGGATCCCCCGCCCCCACCAGGGAGCTGGCATGCTTAGAGAAATGCCATTGCTTGGGAAATTCGGCCTTATAAATACTGCCTTATGATCCATGAAAGAAAAATGTCCAGCATAAATTTGAAGTGATATAAATAAAAAGTCCATATCATGGTGATGGGCTTGCAGAATACCACCCTCCAGGTGGGGCTGGAGATCTCCTGGAATTACAACTGATTTCCAGGCTACAGAGATAAGTTCTGAGCTCCCTCCCCTCCCCAAACTCTGCCCTCCCCAAGCTCCACCCCCAAATCTCCAGGAACTTCCCTTTGTTTTCAGCCACTGCTGTATAAATGTGTACCCATTTCCACCCCTACCCCCACATGCCAGATGTCAGTTATGCCTCTGATTCCATTGAACTGATTTTCAAGATGAGGCTCATCAGAGACTCCTTTGGGTATATCAGTTGTTCCCCAAGACGTCAACAATGGCCTGCCCGTGGCTGGGGTTGCCAATTTCAGATCGGGACCTTCCTGGAGATTTGAAGGAGGAACCTGGGGAGGGCAGGGTTTGGAGAAGAGAGGGACCTCAGCATGGCATAATGCCACAGAACCCACTCTCAAAAGCAGTCATTCCCTCCAAGGGAACTGATCTCTGTGGCCTGGAGATCAGTTGTAAATCTGGGAGATTGCCAGGCTCCCATAACTGGTCAGGCTCTCGATAAGGCATAACCAGAAGTGTATCTAAGGGTGCATACTTGGTTCATGCACAACAATGGTGAGACCCAGCAAGCCTGGACCAGTGTCTGCTGTGCATTCAGCGTGCCTTCTGGGAATACATCCCAGAATCCTCTGCACTCTACAGGGCCGATAAAAGCCAATGTGGAAAGGGTTCTCTAGAAGTAGAAAGCTCGGAAACCACCACTTTACTTCATGATCAAATTATTTCTGAAAGCATGACAAGACAATTGAATTTTATTTACAGACAGCGGACAGAATAATAATATATGATATGTTGGTGCGTGTGTGTGTTTTTCACCTTTCCCTCAGGAACTATGCCAATAACAAGGAAGATCGGAGGGAAAAGGTGGCAAATTACAGAGCTGTGGGGTTCTGGAAAGGGGAAGTAATTGCTCCTAATCAACTAAATATATCAAAAAGTGTGAAAGAATCTGGTACATCTGGGAAAGCCCTTTGCACTTTGGGTGGGTAATTCTGAAAGTGAGCATTGACTGGTAGTCTTGGCAACAATGCATGCAATTTAGAATTACAGCAGGAGGCTTTTAAAAAAAATCATATGTAAATAGCACAAAAGGCTGTCGCAATCCTAGATTATGAGTTTTTAAAAAATAGAAAAAGTCACAGGGTGATGAGGAAAGATTGATCTATTAAGAAAAATCATTTCGAGTATCTAAGCTACCGGTAGCAGTAGAAAATCAACATAACTTTGGGTTTCTTATCCATTTCCCTGGGGTTCTCTAATTAACAAAGAAGAACATTTTCTATTTTGATCCAAATGATTACAGGCTTGGGGAAGGGGGAGAAATGACAATTGTCAGAGGAATGATTACCGGGGGGGGGGGGGGGAGAGACATCAATCCATTTCCCATTGACTGATTGCCTCCTTAGCACTGGACAACGGGCATCTTGCAAGGCTATCAAGGTACAACTTGCACATTATTTTTTAAAAATCACTAGTGAAAATTTATGTGGCCATAATTTGACCTTCCTGAACAAAATGATAGGGAAAGCAGTTGCAGAGCAACTCCAGGCCTTCCTAGGTAAATTATCTGCCTCAGGGCCAAGCTACAAGTGATGAATGACACTTGAACGGCAAGTGAACAGACTCACGTGTATTCCTCCCTGTTCACTTGCACTCCACTTGATCACTATGTTCAAGTGCCATTCATCACTTGTAGCTTGGCTCTTAGACCCCTTTCGGCTCAACTTCAGGCCAGGCTTTGGAATGGAGACGGTGCTGGTGACCTTAGTAGATGGTTTCTGTCTAAAAATAAACAAAGGCTTCCTGCTGCTATTTTTGGCAGCCTTTGACACTTTAGGAGAAATCATTTGTAATTTTGTAATAGGATGTAATCAAAAAGCTGATGACGCCCAGCTCTAGATGAATAGCCATGTTAGTCTGTCTGTAGCAGTGGAAAAGAGCAAGAGTCCAGTAGTATCTATAAGACTAACAAAGTTTGTGGTGTGGGATGAGCTTTCATGAGTCACAGCTGAGCAGTATCTGATGGCTGCGGTTAAATGGTGAAGGGTGAACAAACGGAAGCAGAATCCTGAAAAGACCAAGGCAATGGTCTTTCAAGGCTCTTGAAAACAATTAAGTATCTCCCATGAAGTCTCTCCTCCTGTGATAGTGGTTAGAGTGTCAGACTAGGATCTAAGAGATGAGGGATTACGTGGACATGAAGTTCATTGGGTGTCCTTCTGCCAGCAACCCTCTTTATGCCTGTTTTATCTCAAAGCGTAAAATGAGGAGGGGAGAACCATGTCTACCCAACCTGAGCTCCTTTGAGGGAGGACAGGATCATAGTACTACATAAACTATTTTACAAAACAGGGACTTTGAGATTTCTGCTCATAAAGCCACAGTCTGAAAATTCAAGTAAAAAATTTCTCTCGTTATTGGGGCAGGGGGGCAAAGTTGTTTTCCTAGAAAATCCAGTTTATGCTGCCTAACCCTTGGGAAGGCATGCTGGATGGGGCCACTGCAGGGCTTGAAAGCAATAACAACAACAATATCAACAACAACATTTGATTTATATCCTGCACTTCAGAATAATGCTCACTCAGAGCTGTTTACAAAGTGTGTTTTTATTATTATCCTTATGATAATCACCCTGTGAGGTGGGTGGTGCTGAGAGAGCTCTGAGAGAGCTGTGGCTGACCAAGGTCACCCAGTTGGCTTCAAGTGGAGGAGTGGGGAATCAAACTTGACTCTCCAGATTAAAGTCCTGCCACTCTTAGCCACTACACCAAAATGGCAAGAGATACCTGTACACAGCCATGTACTACCCTACCACCAAAAAGGAGGAAGCGCGTAGGGGGTGGAACTCTGAATCCTCTGAACACAGGACTGCTGCTCAAAATGTCTGTTCTCCACTGAGAGCCAAAGTACACGATACGAATGACACACAAGCAGACTTACACGTGTCTCCCTGTTGCTTTCCTGTACACTCGCCAGCGTGGCCAAACTGCGCTTGATCCCATGTCTGAGCTGGCACGGGTTTCTTCTGCGCTCCTCCAAGATGCAAGAACTGTCCCCTGTAACCGTCCCCTGTCCCCTATTGCCTTTCTGTGTGGGAAGAGGGAAGCGGAAGCAAAACAGAATCACCACTCTGCAACAGCGACTCAATGATTTGGTCCGCGGACACTCACCAATGTAAACCTCTTTTTTGCTGACACGTGCACAGAGCAGAGCCACGGACACTGGTGTAAAAGAGACACAGGGAAGTGAGGGGCAAAAACAAATCCTGACCACTAGCATAGACTTGTGTAATTCGTCTCGTCTAGTTCGGCAATCAGAAAGGAAGGCAACTTTCTGATTAACAAACTTGGTGAGTTGTTCCTGAAAAGGCTTCCCAAGCAAATATTAATCTGTCCAAGGGATGATAAATTTATTGAATCTGAAGTGAGGGCACCACAAAGATGGGCTGCATTAACCTTTCTTGATTAACTTTTTTTCTTGGAGAGAAAATGCTGTTTATTTGATTAGAAAGGAAAAATATGCATCGGCAATTTTATGACATTAATGCTTTTTGTACAAGCCCCAAGAGAGAGTGAGAGAAACGGTTAAGTAATTGTTTTGAGTGCTAGAAAATTCTCACTAAACATATTAGATATATTTCATTAGATGATTTTCTGAAGTTCAGTCATCTAAAAACTTTGGTGCCCTTGTGTGGGAAATGCATTTGGAATCTTATTTTATTTCCATAAAGTATCTGGATGTGTTATTTTTAATCTATATTTTAAAAAAAACACCCATTTCAAATACTATGCTTTTAAATCCCTATATTTGTCACTTGATGATGACATCAAGCAGGTAGGAGTAAGCTGTGTTAACCAATATCATGTGCAATGCAAAGAGGCTCCATGCATCAAAATTTAGCTAATTCACAGGCCAAGAGGAGGTGGTTCTACAAGTAGGGGTACCCCCATATTATTGATTTAAATCTGTTATCCTCAAACAGCAAAAAGATGTTATGTATAGGAAAGGCACTGAAATGTGGGATTACTGTATCTCAGTGTCAATAACATAAATACATTTTAAAGATGGTTAGCCTTGTAATATCCCTTGGGGTCAGGCATGTAGAAGTAGGCTTACCCATCCAGACAGCACACAGGAAACGTGCGTAGTTCTAGAGACCATTGGAATGAGAGAACTCCAGCTTTTATTTTATTTATTTCACTTCATTTGTACTCCAAGTTTCTCCTCCATGGGGACCCAATGTGGCTTACATGATTGTCCTCTCCTCCATCTTATAGATTCTCAGAGCAGACCCACAGGAAGAGATGAAAAATGGGCTTCCAGGCAGTTCATATTTCTATGCTAAAACAGGCTGGTGGTCTTTTTCCATATTACAGCCCTGTCAGGCCCTCCAGATCAATTTAAGCCTGGATCGGGCCTTACAGGAGGTCAGAACTGGATCCCTGGAGTGCTGCTTCTCCACATTAAAAAAAAATTACCTCATTTATACTCTGTCCATTCTTCCTGACAGGGAACCAAAACAGCATACAACATTCTCCTCTTCATGCTCTGAACAGTTCTGTTAGGTAGGCTTGGCTGAGTGTGTATGACCTGCCCAAGGTCACCCAGCCAGCTTCCATAATAATGATGATGATGATGATAACAACAACAACCACCACCGCCACCACCACCACCATTCAATTTATATACCGCCCTTCAGGACAACTTAACACCCAATCAAAGCAGTTTACAAAGTATATTATTATTATCCCCACAACAATCAGCCTGTGAGGTGAGTGGGGCTGAGAGAGCTCTGGAAGAGCTGTGACTGACCCAAGGTCACCCAGCTGGCTCCAAGTGGAGGAGTGGGGAATCAAACCCAGTTCTCCAGATTAGAGTCCCGCTGCTCTTAACCACTACACCAAACTGACTCTCCATGGGAGAGTGGGGCTTCAAACCTCCCAGATCCTAGTCCAAAATTCTAACCAGTACCCCACACTAGATGTCTCTGCAGCAGGAGTGAGGCCGGGCAATTCCCATCATTCCAATGCCAGCCTGCCCTGAAGCTCTAAGTGTTAATGGGCAATGCCTGGATGATTTAGCATCATGAGAAAGGTGCCAAAGACACCCTAGATGCTGGAAGAATGCAGTAATCACATCAGCTGGCACCCCTCCCACCAGTTGCAAAAGAGAGTGCTTTGCGAGGAAGGCAGATCCATTAAAAAGAGATTCTCAGCACCATGAATGCATTTTGACACCTGCTTTTAATGTACATTATCTGTAGCTTTTAGTTTCGTCATTGTTAAATTTCCAAGTACTCATTTCTGCAATACTGTGCAAATTCCGTAAGTGCACACGACAGACCTGGCCTGGTTTGAGAAAGATTGAAGGCATATACCAGGAAATCAAAATGGGTATAGACTGCAGACAATGGCTAGTCTCTGCTCCTTCCTGTGCTTAGGGAAAACATTGTGAGAGGAGAATGTTTCCTCTCTACCAAAGCCATGTGGCTGTGGGGCACTTTGGTTCTGCTGCTGGCAAACAAATGGGACAATGGAGGAGAATAGATGTGGGCACGAACAGTATTATGAACGCAAAAAAGCTCACAAACAGCCTATTCGGCTGTTCGCAAATAGGCTGTTCATTGGCCCCCGTTCCAAACAAACAGGTGGTCGTTGGAAGCCTCATTCGTTGCTGTTCGTCAAGCAAGACAGTCTGGCACCTGCAATCAATTCCCATGGGAACTCAGGCAGGGATTGTCTGAACTCCTGCTGTTGCCCTGGAAACTCAAAGAGGAGTTTAAATGCCCGTTTCCGTGCAGCTGCTCAGCGGCAGGGAAAGGGGTATTTAAACCTCTGAATCAGCTGCTCGTCGGGGCTTCCCTGATGAGTGGCTGAGTGCCAGCTGCCCCTCTCCTGGTGCGAGAGGGATGGGGAGAATCTCCCCGCTCCTCTTAGCACTGGGAGAGCTGGTGCCACATGGCTTCTTTTGCCTGGTGCAAGAGGGACAGGGAGAATCTCCCTGACCCGCTCGCACAGGGCAGGAGCAGCCCCGGGGTGCCAGCCCTGCCGGGTGCAAGAGAGACAGGAAGAATCTCCCTGCCCCGTTCGCAGGGGGCAGGAGCATCCCCGGGGCACTGGCCCTGCTGGGTGCAAATGCTACAGGGAGTTTCTCCTTGCCCCACTCACAGGGGGCAGGAGCAGCCCCGGGGCACCAGCCCTGCCAGGTGTGAGCAGAACAGGGAGAATCTCCTTGCCCAGCTCACATCGGGCAGGAGCAGCCCCGGGGCGACGGCCCTGCTGGGTGCGAGCGGGACAGGGAGATTCTCCCTGCAGGCCCCCATGAACAATGAACAACGAACATGTTCATGACAGCATCATGTTTGTCAATGTTCATTGTTCGTTGTTTGTGGACGGCAATGAACCACGAACAGCGTGTTCGGGGGTTTTTTGCATTCGTGCCCATGTCTAGAAGAGAATCCTACATTTTCTTGCAAGTGACTTTCTCTTCCCACTTCACTTTCCAGCCCCCTCACAGCAGCAGAATGAAAGCACCTCACAGTTGTGTGCCAGGTAGCTTGGACCTCAGACAGAGGTCTTTTCTGCATGAGTGATTTTTGCAGCTTTTGGCCCCATACCTCTTTGAGTTTTCCTCCAGATTACTGATGCTTAACTCCCCCTCTGATTTCAATGCGCCATTTTCAAGATTTTCCTTCAGATTTTCTGCCTGCACTTATTCCCTAATGTTTCTCTCGATGCAGTTTTGAGGCACCTTTTTCAATCGTGTAGAATTTTCCTTTTGGTTCCCCCCCTCTGTCCTCTGTTCTTTCTCTCCCCTCTCTGCAGGCCACTTCTTGCTGATTGGTCTCTTTACCCTCCTCTCAGGTCCTCCCTCCCCCTTCCCCTCATCCCCATCCTTTCCCAAGACACTTCTCTTTTTTTGTGAAGAAAATATGCAGTGCGATCCTAAGGGAAGGGTGGAAAGTGCACAGGAAGAGGACTAAGGCTTACATGGGTGCAACTTGCACTTACACGGGTGTAACCCCCCCTTCTGCCGGTGGGTGGGGAGGTGTGCTACCGTGGCCACATTGGGCAGCTGAATGAACGTGTGAGGCACAAGTCCCTGCGCCGATGCCAGAGGGGTGGGGCAGGGGCGGGCTGCGAGTTAATCATCTTCCTAAATTGCCCCAGGACTGGGAACACCCCTGCAGCAGTGAAAAGTTAAGCCTAGAAGAAAGGCAGCATAGCCCATAGGCACCCGTTGAATGGAAGAAATTGGGCACTTCTCGTGGTGCCCAGCCCCGCCCACAAGGCCCAAAGGAGCATTGGATGGGAACTAATGTGGGGACCAACCCACGTGTGACCTTTTGGTGGGCGAGCCCCCCTCCCTATGCCTAATCAGCTCTCCAGGCACCCTACATAACATCTGGCTCCGCTGCCCATGTTCAGGTAAGTGAGCAGTTGGCTGGAGGCTCTGCCCAACAGCCTTTTGCCACGGGGACTTTGTGCACGAGGCGGGAAAGTGGATACACATGGTGGCGGGTCACGAGTACACTGGGGGGACTTAATGGAAAATTGGGAGCACTTTGTACTTGCTCAAGGGAAGAAGAGCAAAGTCCAGAATGTCTGACTAATAACAAGCACCCAAGTCTCCTTGCAGGTTATCTGACTCTGGATTCTCAGCTCAGGAAGTGGTGAGGGAACGCTGACAGGTAAGAAGGAGGTGAGGCGGTGGCTATTCTGGCTCATTAATTTTTGCCAGCTGCCCTCCTCACCCGAACCCTCTCAAATGCCAGCCTCTGCAGATGAGGCTTGCCAGTGGGGGCTTGGTGGCAGCGGCTGCCTGCCATGGAGACAGTTGCCCAGAAAACTGCTCTTGACGCAGCCATGGGGGGGGGGGTGCTATTTGGGGCCTCTGTTCAGAATCACTCAGCCGAGGCCCCTCCCAGCAGAGGAGGAAGTGCGGCCGCAGGTTGGGTTGACAGGGTGTTCCTAACTCCCTATTGATGGAGGGTGCTCAGCCCCTTGACTTTCTCCCTCACAGGATAAGACCATTCCAATGCACAGCACTTTCTCACCAGAGGATTATGCCTCATCTGGTTGTGGGTTGGACCTGTGATACTGGAGCTGTTGCAGCAGCTCTCACCCATGGACACCCTTCCAGAACATGGCAGACTGGGCTGGGGCTTGGACAGGGCTGGATCTCTTGCCACACGTGTCTCTTTCCCTTGCAGGCAGGTCACAACTCGTCTGGGAGACCAAAGAGCATGGCTGTTCCAGCTTCCCGCCCCCCCCCCCAGTGATCCTCCTTGAGGGCCATTCAGGTCCAGCCCAGGGAGCAGTTTCCCAAGGCAGCCTGCATCTCAACCTTGCCCCTGCAAGGGCCGGACAAGGGATGGATTTTGCAGGTCTGACTGCTGTGCAAACTACCTTTGCTCCCTTTCCAGCTGAGGGACATTGGTAGGAAACGTGTCCAGAGAACCACTTCACCTTTCCCAGATTAATAAAATACATGTTGAAAAACAACAAACTGCCTGTCTGTTTGCTTGCTTCCTGATGATGACAGTAGCCCCTGCCAACTCTCCATTGGGATGTCTTTTCATACATCCCTGCAAATGTTTCTGGGCTCAGGGCTGGGATGGATGGGGTGGGCTCTGCTGCCAGAAGGAGCAGATGTCAAATGGTGCCTTGGGGCCCTGTCCAGCTTCCTTGGCCCTCCCCCCCCTCAATGTAACTTCAGGCAGTGAGCTGGGAATTGAAGTGTGGCCCATGGATGTCTGGCAGGGGGGCACCACGGAGGACTTTCATTCTCTGACAGACAGAGCTGCTGGCATCTGATAAGCCAGGCAGATGACCGCTGCATGCGAGGGAAGGGGGAGGTTGCTGCCAGGAGGTGGGGGATGTGGAGCGACATCTTGGGATCTCCAAGGCTCCTCCTCCAGAGGATGGACCACCCTCCTTTTCGCTGTTTGCAGAGGCAGGGATGGGCTTTGGAAATCTGGCGCAGGGATGGGCTGGATGACAGCCCCCGGAGCAGTTTCTCTGCTCCTGCAGGCCATCAGTCCACTCTGGGGGGGCATCACCCCAGGATCGGAGCATGGCTCTTATGGTCCAACCCACATTCTTGCATCTTTGTGATGCAGTGATGTGTTTAAATGGCACCTCCACGAGTCTGTGGGCACTTTTCACTCCCATCACCTCCAACAGACCTTCTGGCCTCTCGTGTGGTTTCCAATGGGCATACCTGTCACTCATTAAAGAACCCCCACGCCCACCCACCCCACCTGCCTCTCCAGAACCTGGGGGCTGATCCCAAGTGCTGCTGGCTGTGAGTGCGACCCTCGCTGGCGCCTTTCTGGTCCCACTGGCTGTGAGTGCGACTCACAGTGTCCCACTTTTCAGGGAGGGGGAACCTGTTTCTCATGGTGGCACCTTCAGTGTTACCTCTACCCCCCCCCTTCCCAGCAGGGATGACTGCTCCCTGACTAGGGGGAGGGTGTTGGTGAGCAGCAGGGATCGTGGCCTCCCCATTGGCTGTGCCCCTTACCCACCTGTCAGAGGAGCGGTGTAGCCATTGGCTGGTGTGGGCGGGGTTGTCAGGGGGGATGGCGGGCGGGTGCTCTTGGTGGCAGCCACACCTCACCTTGCCAAGCTCTGGCACCGGTGTGGCTCTCCTGCAAAAGTCCATAGGGAGTGGCGGAGCAGCGCCGCTTTTATGTCGCTGCGCGGGCAGGAGCACTGACTCAGGATTTAGGATTGCGCTGTTAATGATGTTCTAAAAATGTAATATTGTTATGGCATTCTGTTGGTTTGCCCCCCAGTACCAGCCTCTGCCTCCAGGCTCTGGGTCAGCCTGCACAGAGCTCTTTGGTTTGGACCATGCCGGGTGGAGGTCACAAATCCTAAACAAAAATATCTACCTGGAGCATGGCTGTTCTGTATTGGGGATTTTTTTAAAAAGCAAGCATAATGATGTTATAGCATTACAAAGGTAAAATAGCTGGATTGGATGGGCCCTGCATGTAGCACATATTAAAATCAAGATGGAGTTACAGAGCAGCTGCCGGATCTCAAACTGTTTAGCTTAGAGATGTAAAACAGGAGTTACTAATTCTTGCCCTTCCATTCAACGCCAGGAGCAAGCCCTTTTGCCAAGTAAGTGAGCAGAACTGTTAAGAGCGAGGAGAAATCTTTGAAATCAATATTCTCTCTTTCTCTTCATCTACTAATTCTCACATGCATCAGAGGGATGCATCTTTCTGCACATGAGACTACATACTTAACTTCTAAGCTAATGGCTAGCAGTGCCAGCTTGGAAGGGTCATAGCTCAGTGGTGAGGCACATGCTTTGTTCACAGAATGTTCCAGATTCAATCCCTGCCCTGCTCAGTTAAAAGGAACAGGTAGCAAAGTATAGGGAGGGACCTCGACTGAAGCCCTGGCAAGCTACTGCCAAACAGAGTATACATTACTGGTTCAGATGGATCAAAGTCAGTGTAAGTAGGCATGGCTTGATTTTTGCAAATAAGACCTTGGAAGATTAAACTTACCTAGATGGTGGTGCCCATTTTTTCCTGAGTTTGCTAAGGCAGGGGGCTAGATAGCTGCTGTCAGTACATGCCCACTGTTTACTGACTTGCTTGGATTCCCCATGGTCTAGGACCATCATGTGCAGGTCATGCATCATTTAAAATCAGCTGCTTTTTGAGTGTGCATGCTGCTTTTGTGTGTGCATGGTGGGCAGCATCCAAAGCATGTGCAAAAAACCCCAAATTGATGTTCCCAGGTGGCAGTGTGAGACAGGGCCGGATCGACAGGGGGGGGGCAGAGGGTAGTCTGCCCCCAGCGCCATCAAAGAGGGGGTGCCGGGCGCAGCTGCCAGCCCCCAGGAGCGCACGGGCAGCTGAGCAGAGGGCAGTGGAAGCCTGCCTGCGCCATTCGCCTGCCCCAAGAGCAGGGGGCATGCAGCAAGCCTGCCGGCCCATCAGTGTGCTGCCCCGTGTGGCAAGCCAGCTGCCCTGGCACACAGCAGAGCTGGCGGCGGCAGTGCGGGTGGCTGGGAGGCCGCCTGCACCATTCACCTGCCCCGCAGGGCAGGGGGCAAGCCAGCCGCCCCCCTCAGCGGGGCAGGCAAATGGCATGGGCAGCCTCCCAGCCACCCATGCCGCCGCTGACAACTCTGCGGTGCGCTGGGGCAGCTGGCTTGCTGCACGGGGCAGCGCAGTCCGCCCTGTGTGATAACATCATGGATGTGACGTCATCACACAGCGCCGGGAGCGTGTGCGCTGCGCGAGTGCGAGGCCGAACTTGGGTTGCCCTGGGCACTGGCAACCCTAGATCCGGCCCTGGTGTGAGAATGTGCCAAGTACCTACAACCTAATTTAAAACATGCAGTTACCACTAACAAGCTTCTTTGGGAGTCAAACAGGTTAGAAATGGGCAAGTTGACAAGCTACCCAGCTGCCCTCCCCTGACCCAGCAGAACTGAGACAACCTAGGAAAGCCTCCCTTTTGAACGCTCTTCTTTCTAGTGGCTGGTGGTTGGACTAAGAGCAGAAGGATACAGCTGCCGGAATGAGGCACAAGAATGTGCTTGCACAGCACAAAGCATTCGTTTGTATTTAATATAAGGGATACAAATACAGTTTTGAACACTTGCATGTTGGATAAAAAGAGTCTCCCCTCCACCCACTTCAGAGTGTGTAACGACTAATTTACAGTGAAATTGGAAGTGGAACAAAGAACTGTTTGCCCATCACCAAGTGTAAGACTGTTTCCTATGTACTCGGGTAACACCCGTAGAGTTCTGGCCGTACATCCACTTAAACAGAAATGCTTAGCTCAGTGATACTCAGTCACTTGGGAGCCGCATGTGGTTCTTTGACACGCCACCTGTGGCTGTTCTGAGCATTGTTCAATTGCCCTGTGTTTCAGAAAAGTGGGCACAGTCCTTCCCCAGAGGGGCCTGTGGTTGGCAGATGGCTCCCATCTTGAAATAGCTGCCACTGGGGGAATGCATAAGGTGCAAGCCTCCTCCTTGAGGGGCAGACCTCATGCCAAGAATCAAAGTAAATGTGACTGTTTTGATTGATGGCAACTGCAAATCTGTTTTTTTGCAAGCTATGGAGTGAGTACCCCTGACTTAGCTTCTTCTCCATAACTTATACTATGAATAACCACAGGGATTATGTGTAATATAACATACTAAAAAAAATGAGTGGGTTAATGTTAACAATGACTAAAAATGCCATAATGGTGGAATTTTGAAAAGACAACCTTGGAGTGACTCTGCTATGACATTGGTAATGAATCTAGTAGGACTGCCCGACCCCTGTTCCATGTACAGGACAGAAGACCATATATATAACTTGAGATACACTTTTTGAGTTTAAAAATAGCAAGATACTGCAGCTAGAGTCTGTTCATAAGGTCAATATTGTTTAATATTTTTCATATGTTGCCTAAGTTCTCATCTAAATGAACCCAATACTTTGAGAAGTCAGGGACTTGGGATTTACAACATGGTCTGTTGACCTTGGGTGCCAATTTTTAGACTTCAAAAGGATCCTTTCAAGGAAGAGGAAATATGAACTCTCAGGAAAGAATGGGAATGCACACACTCTTATGACATAGAGGCCCCGGCCTAGGCTTTCTGATTCAGTGGTGTTGGGCTCCTCTTTAAGCAAGGCAGATAACAACAACAACAACAACAACAACAACAACAACAACAACATTCAGTGCCCTTCAGGACAACTTAAGACCCACTTAGAGCGATTTCCAAAGTATGTTATTATTATCCCCACAACAACAATCACCCTATGAGGTGGGTGGGGCTGAGAGAGCTCTGAGAGAGCTGTGAGTTTGACCCAAGGTCACCCAGCTGGTTTCAAGTGGAGGAGTGGGGAATCAAACCCAGTTCTCCAGATTAGAGTCCTGCCTCTCTTAACCACTACACCAAACTGGTTCTCTCTACCCAGGCAGACAAAAAAGATTTCATCTGGTACCAATGGAGCTTTATCGAGAGGATGGCCATGCTGAGAAAGACATCGCACCCTTCGCCATTTCAGTCACCAGTTTAAAAACGCAGTTTTGGAATAGTCAGCATACAGATTTCTTATTAAGGTTACAGACGTGCCCTTTGTTTCTTCAGATATAGCAAAAACATAATTCCTGTGTGGATCCAGGCCATTGCCGATGCCAAATGCCCCAGAGCAGGTCACTACCCACCTAATGGTTTCGTCAAGAAGTTTTTCTTCTCCAGAACTGGAACTCCGGCTTGAGAGCTGAAGGAACCTTAAACTGTAGAACACAGCTGTATTTATTTTTCTCAAGTCCCAGCAGCATTGACTGTTGGACAGTAAAGACTGTACAAAGCCTCTTAATGCTAGCACAGATATCAGACTTCGGAAGGGCAGCAAAGCTAGGCAGGCTTTCCTCTTAGACCACTTTGCTGCTGTCCTTTTGTTCACCCAAAATTCTACTTTCTCTCTCCTTTCCTTTATCTGCCAGCGGGGCTGGACACGCTTTCTACAATCTCTCTCCTTCCTAGCTAAATTGCTGGAAACTCTCACTCCATCTGTCCTGCTCATTAGGGATCTCCTTAACAATAAGGGACTTCTATTGCTTTAGAAAAGAAATATATAGAAGGGGGGCAGTATTGGAAAAGGTAAATTTTGGAGATATCAAAACTAAAAGTATAATGTTTGTTAAAATATGATAGGTGTTGTAGAGAAAAATGGAAAATTAAACATGCATTGTTTTTTGTTAGTTCTAATCTTTGTCTTTCTTTCTTTGTATTCTTTTTTCTTTACTTTTTTCTTTTATTTCTTTGCCCTTTTTACTGAACCTTTAATTTTACTAACAAAATAAAAATTTCTCTCAAATAAAGAAAGGAAATAGCTTCTGTGTGAACTTATTCCTAAGCAGCAAGGTCATCATAACTCTGCTGTGCAAAACTAGCTCTGCTTTCATTTACCAGCTAATGCTTCCTTCCCAACAAGGTATTTCGTTGGTGTTAAATCGGACACCCATGTAATACAAGCAATATAAATACAGGAGCTCCCAATCTGAGTCCAGCTCTCAGCCAAGCCCGTTGGTTGCCCTAATGCTGCCCCCTACTGTGCAGGTTGGAGAGCCACGGGACTGGGACTGTTGCTCAGAGCAAGAGAATGGATGGAAGTTAAAAATTTCCAACAAACTTCAAAACAAGTTGTTAATCTTTGCATAAAATCCAAGCCACTGTTTATGCAAATGTCCATTATTTCAAGTGCTGCAGATCAGCTTAAGGCCAGATACAGGCTGTTTTGAAGCCGAGGATCCTCAACGCAGAAAGAGAGAGAGAAGAGGCAGCAAGCTCAGACATGGTGATCCTTATATGGCCAAAGTCTGCAGCCCAAATCCAAGCATGCCGTTATGAAAGTATGTCAAAAACCTCAAAGATCACAACATCCATTGGCTGGTTGTCAGCTTCATTCTCATGAAGGTATGACTGTAAAAGGAAATTATCTGGGGACAGAGACTTCTCTCATGTTGACAGCAGGCAGGTTTGTTTTCCATCACAAATTCACCAGACAGGAGGTCTGTCATGGAGACTTATTAATGTTATGAGACTTGGCCTGTTGTTGTTCAACATTCGGATAACAGCCCACTTGGCCCGAGTGTTTTGTCTCCCCAACAGCTAATTTATAGGAAATAGATGGTTACAATACAAGGAACTGGATAAAAACAGATCAGTCAAGGCAGAGGCTTTGGGCAGCACTGTTAGCCTAGAACTCAGGTTCTAGGTTCCAGTATCACACCCTTCTTGGTAATGGGGAAACAACCTTCTATTCCTTCTGCCCCAGGCTGAATTGGCCCTGCACATGATGGCATCAGCATTGGCTCTGGGCATGTCCCTGTGCTTTGTGCAGGACCAATTTTGCCCCTTCCCCCACCCCGTGGGCTGGATTTGGCCCCAGGCTGAATTGGCCCCATATGCATGCTGCGGCACGATGATGTCATTTTTGGAAATGATGTCATAGCATTGGCGCTGGGACTATCCTCCCAGTAAGTACTGGGTGTCGTCCCCCCCCCACACCAGGAGGGTATAGGGACCTGGTAAGCCTAGCTGTGATGGCAACTGTTGCTGAAGCCTGCTGATTTTATTTTACATCCACACAGCCAATTTAATCTCCATTCTGCTGGGCAAAAGTCCCATGTGGTCCTGCCCACTTTCTAAAAACTCTTGGTAGTACCAGGAGAAGTATCAGCAGGCACCAATGGCACCCTGCCACATTGGGACCCTTCTCTAAGAGTTGCACCCTAATGTAGGTTGTCCTACCTCTATCCCAGGAGTGGAAAATATTAATTTGCTTTAAAAATATTCTCTTATTTACAACATTAAAGGCACAGGATATCTCAAACTGAATAATCAACCCATTTTCTTCTCTTAATGGGGTTTCATTTGGCAGGATCAAAAGCAAGTCAAGTAGCTTCCATTCTAGCACTCCAAGTTTGTGGGGGGAGGGGGACTTCTTTTTTCTTTTTTAATTTTTAGAATTTTATTTGAAAGGAAAAATACAAATAGCGATAGAAAGTGCATAGAACCTTATACAAAATACAGAATACTAAGTTTAAGCTACAACAGAAAAGAATATTTAGAACATGTGGTAACACAGCTAACTTATGGAATGTTTCTCCTCTCCCACTCCTTAATTACTTAGACCTAAAATTTCATATCAGTAAACTTTAATTAGTCATCTATTTCATATTTTATATTCAACATTTTAAGGTCTCTGTTTTGTAACTGATCTATTTCCATATTAACTGTTCATAATTTTTCCTAATTTTGAGCTATGTAAAGAAATCTTTCCATTTTTTCTGGAATTCTGATATCGGTCTGTTACGCACATAAGAAATTCATTTAGCCATCAATGCATATTCATACACTTCATCCATCCACTCAGATATATCCATTTTGCTGCACAGGGCTTTTTTTCAGGGGGAACGCAGGGGAACGGAGCTCCGGAACCTCATGAAAATGGTCACATGGCTGGTGGCCCCACCCCTGATCTCCAGACAGAGGGGAGTTGAGATTGCCCTCCCTGCCACTGAGCGGCGTGGAGCGCAATCTCAACCCCCCTCTGTCTGGAGATCAGGGGGCGGGGCCACCAGCCATGTGACCATTTTATCTGAAGGCAACCCACTGAGTTCCACCACCTCTTTTCCCCGAATAAAGGCCCTGTTGCTGCATATAGTACTCTCACAGCTGTCACCAATTTCTTTATGAATTTTTTGCTGAGCAACCACTTTTAAAAACAGCTATCGGGAAGAAAACTTAGGTTGGTTGCTTTAAATGTAATTTGTGCATATTTAGTAGCTGTTTGTCAAGGTGTCTACCATAGCTGATCTGAGATGCACTTTCCGGACATCTTTTAATAACACAGAAGACCCTTCCGGGGCTGTGCATTCCCTTGTAACAAATGAACATCTCCAACGAAAAAGACTCACTTGTTAGATTCTTTAGGATAATAAAACCAAATTGGGGTTGCAATGAATAAATGAATGCCATTTGCACATTTGTTGCTGAGCCAGCAGTGATTCTGCGAGTCAATGCATGGACAGAATAGTCCATGAGTGGGTACCAGTCACAGTAACTAAAGGGGACCTCCACATTTAGAGGTAGCAAATTTCTGAATAACGGTGCTAGGTCTATGCCCTGCTGTTAAACCTCCAGAGTGACTGGTTGGCCAGAGTGTGAGACAGGATGCTAAACTAGATGGACCACTGGTTGGATCCAGCAGGGCTCTTCTTTTGTTCTTAGGCTTAAGGTACAGCATTCATAAACCATTCACCAGTGCGCCAGCAGTCCGGGTGCTCCTACTGTTGTCTCCTGGCAGGAAGACACAACAGATGACTTGGGACTGCTCTCACAGTCACACGTTGCTGTGGAATGGCTAGCATCTCAACTGCAGTATGGCCATTGCAACAGTAGTCCTGAGTTCAGGGAAAACCTGTAGAAATGAGAAGGACCATTATAGTGAAAATGTGTGTAAAAAGTATAATTTTTTAAAACAAAGAATGAAGCTTTAGAAATTATACAGATGAGAATAATGATTGCACATTCCTGGTTTAAGCCATGACCATGAGCCAGGCACTCATTCTCTTGACCTCACCACTTGAACTTATATAGCCTTTTAGGGCCAGACACAAGAACCTACGTGATCTAAGCATGATTTCTGCCCCTGAGTGTGCATCTTGAATCATAAGCATAGATTGCATTCACCCGACCCACCCCTACTGTGTTCCTTTTACTTTTGAAGAAACAGTATCAGTACAGCATTTGGCTTTTGGCTATGATAGGCCCCCTACTCTACACGCCCCAGATTGTGCCAGGAGCACTGTAGCAGGACCATCTGACAGAGACAGCTCCATGGTTGTTGTGGGTTTTCCGGGCTGTATTGCCATGGTCTTGGCATTGTAGTTTCTGACGTTTCGCCAGCAGCTGTGGCTGGCATCTTCAGAGGTGTAGCACCAAAAGACAGAGATCTCTCAGTGTCACACTGAGAGATCTCTGTCTTTTGGTGCTACACCTCTGAAGATGCCAGCCACAGCTGCTGGCGAAACGTCAGGAACTACAATGCCAAGACCACGGCAATACAGCCCGGAAAACCCACAACAACCATCGTTCTCCGGCCGTGAAAGCCTTCGACAATACATAGAGACAGCTCCAGCTTGCCCAAGGCAAAAACACAAGTAGGAAATCAGGTCAGCCAGATCAGGCAGGTAAGTTTTTTTTTCCAGGTAGACAAGGCAAAACAGGCACATAAGAGCTGGACAAGCCACAAAAATACACAGAGAACAGCAAGTGTACACTCCAGAATGTTGGTACTAAGGCTTTCCAGGAGCCTTGAAAATATGAGCTAACCCAGGCTCATGTATTGTTTCATTGTAGATTTCATACTCAAGCATGCCTGGATTTACTGGAACCAATTTGTGCTGATTAAAAAAAAAAAAATTCTGCGCAATGGACTCAAAATTATATTGCCTGGGGGTGACCAAAGACTCATTGTACAAGGAACAAACTTTCTGTCCTCTGCCATGAAAATATGGGCTGTGAAAATGCCCTGTGTATAATTATTATGAAAAATTATATTCTCTAACCTTTTTCATTCCTGATGTACTAGAATGAATGATATATGTAGTGATATGGTTTTAGGTAATTAATTAATTGAAGCTGTTTGTTCTGCTTCTGTATGGTTTGTATGCTGTGATAAAGATTGACTTGACTAACTAGTAAAAAAAAAAGGCGAAGTTGAGACAGTTAAATAATCAGAGCCAAAAGGGTCAGAGGATTCTGTCCAGCGCTAAATGTTCCTAATTCACTTCTTCTGGGCCTTCTCCAGACCAAGAGTCTAGAGCAGAAAGGAGGGTGATGAAGTATGCCCCCGCCATCTCTATCGTCAAGCATAGTAGTACCTCACAGACCAAGAAGATTTTCTGGGTATGAGCTGTTGAGGGTCAAAGCTCCCTTGGTTTTTAAGGTGGCTACTGGACTCAAATCTCACTGTTCTACTGCAGACCAACACTGCTATCCACTCGAAACTATCTTCAAGTGGTGGCACTAGGAAATGTTTCAAGCGTTAAGAAAATTTTCTATTTCTATTTTCACCTTGATGCCTGCCATTAGCATTAGCCAACTGATGTAGATGGGCAAAGCGGTGAGATGGGATTCCAGCACACGTCAGGTCTACTCTCCAAGCTTTGATAAGTCCAGCATGTTGATTCATGTTATGACACATGACAGCATAAGAGTCAGCCATTGGTCTATCCATCTCAGTATTGTCTTCTTTGACTGGCGGCAGCTCTTCAGGGTTTCAGACAGAACAAGGCCTTCTCCAACAGCTGTTACCTATGATTCTCCAACTGGAGATACCAAATATTGGACCTGGGACTTCCCACACGACAAGCTTAACCACTAAGCCATGGACATCCCACCCCACCGTATTCCATTGAAAGGCAATCCATGCCTCTCTCGACCTTTGTGTCCAAATTGTTACAGCTTAATACCTTATTTTTTTTAAAGTCATTACTGACTTAAAGGCAATGATATTCACAATGCTGAAGCAGAACCTGCAATATCTCAAGGCTCAAAAATGCTTTGGTAAGTGGTGGTAATTAGGAGGTTGGCTGCAGTTACCACCTAGTTCAGCATGTTTTCAGCTGCGTGCCAGTTATTAAAATTTGGGCTCAGAAGGTGATGCACTTCTCATAGGGCTTCCTGCCTCTCATTAAAGGAGACGGGAGCACCAGCAGAACCCTGCTGAAGCTGCTCGCCCCTTTATCTTTTAATTCAGCTCTCTAATTCCTTTCCCCTTCCACATGAATAGCAGCTCATTAAGTTCCCACTCAAATGTGATGTGCACACCGAACGCTCTGTAGCCTTTGCACCTAATTGCTAACATTAGAAAAGCTTTCTGCACCACAACATTACCGCAGTCATCCATTGGTTGTGGGTTGCTTTGCAAAGTTGGGAGGGGGTTCCCCTGCAATGAATATTTTTGCCGTAACTTCTTCCGTGCCCAATAAGGCATGCAGAGCCTCCCACACGCAGGTGGTGGGGTGGGAGGAAACTCTCATTTGTAGCAGTTTCCTCTGTGAAGGTACCATTCTAGTAGCATCAGCCCTCTTATCAGCACAACCCGCTTCTGAAGTTGCTCCTCCCTGGTAATTTGCCCTCCCTTTGCTTTTAATGAATGCTGTGTGTGTTTGCTGTGCAAAAATATATCCCATAACGTTTTACGATTTTTTCCCATGAAGCATTCGCCTCATCATTGCCCTCAACAACCTGTTGTGTTCTGCATTATTATGTTCAACTTTCAAAGCCTGATGTACAAGACCGCAACTGAATGGGAACTTGCGTTGCTCTGGGCTCACTTGCCCCAGTGCAGCAAGCATGGAATCCAGCTCTCAGCCCAGAAGGCTCATATTTGGCACCCAAGGGAAAGCCAAGTTCTGTAGTCTGGTAACTCAGGCTTTCCATACTTCAAACTCTATGATGGTACTGGAACCACAATTCCCCATACATTATTATGTAAGCTCATGAAACTTCCAGAAGTTGTATAAAAAGGATTTTTAGAAGCAGCGATATCAGAGATGGAGAAGGCAAATATTTATGCTTCTTTATTTATTGAAATATTTACACCCCACTTTTTTGGTAATATACTCCAAGCTGGTTTACCAGGGTATAGAATGATGATAATTTCAAAACAGCAGTGGAAGCAAAATATAAAATGCCAAATTTGGGATGCAAAACTAAAAGGAAAAAGGGAGACACTGAATTGAGAGAAATCCATCTTCTTCTCTAGTCACCCTCGCTGCAGTTCTGGCTGAATTTCTCTCTTCCTCTCAGTTCCAACACTTACAAATGCCCCAGTCTCTTAGTGCTTTGGATTTGACTCAACACTGAAGTTTCACTCACTTTGAGATTGTTCCTCACGAGTCCTTGTAATCTCTGATCACCTCACTGAGTCTACAAACTAAGTAATTTTGATAATATTGCTATGGTATTAAAAATAACAAGCAAGAAAATGCTTTTTTGCAGTTTACTGCCACCTTTCTATTTTAGAAGATTGGCCTCCAGTTGCTTTGGCTCCTCAGCAGTTGTCTCACTTTGCATCAATGCTTTCCTTTCCATTGCCCTCCTTTTAAAAAGGATTGTTGTGATATCAGTCAATAATCTTTAGATAAAGTGCATGAGAGGCTGAGGGAGACAGAAGATGGCTTGTTTTGCTTTCTTCCACATCGGCCAGTGTGGTGTAACAGTTGAAGCGTAGGATCTAGAAGACCCAGGTTGAATTCCCAATCTACCATGGAAGCTTGCTGGGAGACCTTGGTTCTGTCACATTGTCTTTGCTTAACCTACCTCAAAGGGATGTTGTGAGGATAAAATTAAGAGGCAAATGATGGAAGCTGCTTTGGATCACCATTAGGGTGGGAGGTGATGTCAGTTCCTGGCAGGTGGATCCCTCGGCCCCTCTCCAGTGAATACTCATTGATTCCAGTAGAAAAGCTTTTATTAAGATCTTTGCCATTCAGGTCTGAACTCCATCATGGAGCTTGGTAGAAGTGACAAGGCAAAACCCAAAAGTCTATGTTATACTTGATTTTCCCACACTCCTGCAACTGTTAAGGTTTTGGCGCGCAAGTCTACATGGATCCTGTGACAACCCTTTATAGTTAGTGAGTACACAATAATAGGTTCCCAGCATCTGGGCAAAGCAGCAAAAGCTGGCATCTGGAGACTCTAAGGTCATCTCTAGCTAGGAGATGCATAGTTCTGTGAGATAACATGGGATGCCCATCCTGGGTCTGGAAAAGTAACAATTATAATATGGAAAGAACATGGCTAAGGAGAGAATACATCAGGTTAGCATTAAAGCATTGTAACTTCAATATACTGTGGCATCAGTGACATAACAACCAAACACTCATGGCATGGCTAT
Source organism: Eublepharis macularius (assembly GCF_028583425.1). Lineage (NCBI taxonomy): Eukaryota > Metazoa > Chordata > Lepidosauria > Squamata > Eublepharidae > Eublepharis > Eublepharis macularius. Next base: position 121,182,125 of record NC_072795.1, on the reverse strand, counting down.
ACACAGACATGACAGGCAGGTTATAAATGAAGTAAATCAATACAATGATTGGTTCTCCAGCCAAGCCACCCAAGCAAGAGCTTGGGCCGGGACAACGAAGAGGGTGGCAAGGCAGCACTGCAGCTGTACTCCCACTGGCCACTGGTGGTGAAGGAGGCATCTGGTGTGAACTTCTGGACCCAGCTTGTGGTGGCAGTGGGTGTACCTTGCTTGAACTGGCCCTGGCCCTTCTATAAGGAAGTAGGCTTCCTCTTTCTTCACCCACATCATGGAAGAAAAAGAGAAGACCAAGGCTGTTTCCACACGGCTCCCCGCTGCTCGTAACAACCCGGAATATCGTGAAAAAACCGCGGAAGATCGCGTTTTCTCGCGCGAGATTTGCACAACATCACGTGACGTCGCGCAAATCTCGCGCGAGAAAACACGATCTTCCGTTGTTTTTCTGCGATATTCTGGGTTGTTACGAGCAGCAGGGAGCCGTGTGGAAACGGCCCATAATTGTTCTTGACTAGAGAACGGTGTGTTCTCCAATATGGTAAGATACACAGTTTTGCCTCTGGAAGCAGTGAAATATATGACTCTAAATAATGAGCATTGTTGAAAGGAAGGCTACGGGGAAAGCCAGAGATTTGCTGAAGGGAGGCTGAGTGTGAGGTAAGAAGTGATTTCTGTCTGTCTGTGTGGACTAGGGCTGTGTGTGAAGGCATTTCCTAGCCCACGAACAAAATGGTGATGAAAATCACAGATTGTCTTTAAAATACAGAAGGAATTTGACAGAACTGCTGGTTTCAGCTGTAGGATATCTGCAGCGTCCACAAGACAGAATATGAAGTACTCTATCCATTCAGGTAAATGATATATAAATATTTGAAGGGCTGAAGAAGTCAGAGCTGTTCTTATGAGTTTAACCTGTAATTGTAGCCATTAAAGGAAATTCTTTGTCAAAGAAGACATTTGTAAGAGCCTAAACGCAAATGCATTCTACATTATTCAGGAGGAATTCAGACAGTTTAGTCAGCCAATGGTGAAGGCAATTCTTAATTAATGGGAGGGAAGCTGACCTGTGCATGTTCTTGCTAAGTGTGAGAAGAATCATTGAACAAATTGTTCCCTTTCATGCTTCCAGCTTAGAAGGGAATGGTGCCCTCATTAGGCTACCAAAATGGAACCTGAGCTGGTATCTTACATGTGGCGTTGGCTTCCCTTGCTTTCCCACTAGCTAGCCTAAAACTGCCATACACCCTAGATTCTAATACTCCTTTAGAGGCTGAGCAGTCAGGAACTACTACAGCATCTCAATCCACCTTTCCCAGAAGCCTCAGGAAACCTACCACCACCCACAAGAGCATTTATTCCAGTGCATTGGCTACATACACTGCAAATCTCAGAAAAATGGTGCACAAAATCCATTTGTAACAAGTTTTGTATGTTTACAGTTTCAAGGTTGGCAAGGTGGGAAGAACGTTTGAGTGTCATGTTTGAGGGGACAAGTCTTGAACATTAAGCAAAGGAACAACATTCCTCTCGCTTTTCATTTGGCTGTAGTCTAGAACTGCAAATGTTGGGTGGGCACAGAACCCTCTTAGCACAACCTCTAAAGGATCTGGAATGACTCCCAGTCATTGAACACGTCCTGAGGTAAAAATATACCTCCCAGTCTTCCCCCTCTAGAGATGCCAATCTCCCTGTGGGGCGTGGCTTTCCTGTGTGGCTGGGAGGCTGATGGGTCAGCTGTGGAACTGTGTTCTGAAGTAAAAATCGGGTCAAGGAAACTGCAGACAGTTGAAGACAGTACAAGACTCCTGAAAAGGGATTTTATATAAAAGTCAGTATGGCAGCTGAGTTTTTAAATGTTAATGGGGAGATGTTGCACGAATTTTCTAGGGGTCATTTCAATGTGAACCTCTCACATGAACCTGCCGAAGGGCCCACCACACCACCCCTCCCTCAGTCCAACTCCACCTCACTCCTCTTGCAGCCATCACCTCTTACTGCCCCCAAGAAGCCTCCTGGCAGATGTTGTGCAAGATATACCAATGCTAAAAGGAGGAAGCAACTTAGAGATGCAGCGAAGAAATATCCACATCGTACTCCTGCAGTGCACTGAGCAGCAGTGGGCAAGTACCAGCAAGTCCCAAGTCCAAGGGAAAGGTGACCATCCCTGCCGGCCTGGGCACAGTAGTGATGACCCTAATAGACCTAACAGCCACGATATACCCTGATATCGTCACTATCATGAAGAAGTCCATGGACAGGCTGTGCAAGTGTGCCACTCTGACCCCCAAGAAAGACAAGGCTGCCATCATTAATGAAACTCAACTTAACACCCTCGAAGGGGCAGAAATGGAGTACAGATCTGTGGACTCAGTGGTGCAAACGGATGATGCGATCCACTACCCTGTGGAGTTCCTCAACATGCTCAACCCTCCTGGCTTCTAAGCCCACAAGCTTCTCATCAAAGTGGGGGCTCCAAAGTGGGGGAAACCACCAATGAGGTCTACAAAGAGGTCCTTTAGTAGAAAAAAAGATTGTACGTATTTTTCACTTTATTTATTGCACTACCATCTTTTCCTTTTAAAAATCTCTTCAATAAATGTTACATTTCGAAATTCACTTCATCAGTTTTAAGCATCAACATGCTTCAGTTTATTCAAACACTTTTGTGAAGCTCGGGTACTATGCTATTATACTACAAAATCAACTCAATCCACCCCTCCAAACCAAAAAACGTTACATACCCATAAATAGTAGAACTGGATTTAAAGAAGTTAAATAATGTAGTGAAGCACGGGCATCAAGCTAGTAAATAAAGAAATGGAGGGTGTAGTTCTCTTTTGTCAACCTGTACTGAAGAATGCCATGAAAAGTTTAGCTTTTTAAAAGGAGGTCATGCATATGAAAACGTCTCATAGCCTATTTTACTTCAAAGAGGAACATCACTGCCCGAAAATCCACAAGGATATGCTGAAAAACAGGCAAAGAGTCTTCTTTCTAAGGTATACAAGATCTCTGTTTCTTCACTTTGTCCTCTGAGGAGCTGTTTGTCCCACTGTTCTGGTACCTTTCATCCTGTAATTATGGGACTGAGCACATGTGGTCCCTTGGCAGATGGAATAACTGCCCTCCCTCCCCCCACAATCTTTTTACTGGCAAAAATGGTATGAGAGGGAAGGTTAAAGCCCGTCCTTGCGTTGCCACTGCTCCAAGCAACATCCTCCCATCCATGGAAGAAGGATGTTGCTTGGAGCAACATTCATGGGGGAAGGGAATCAGCTCTTTGCTTTAGGGGAGATGCGCTGTTTGATGTCAGTTTCCACAGAAAGAAGCACGTTTGCTCCCTGCACAACCTCAGGGAAAGGCAGCTAAGCCAAGATACCTAAGAAAGATTGTTTCTGTTGCTATATTGAGGGTGCAACAGCCCAGCATGAGCCTGACATGTTGCTAGTAAGTCAGTTGGGAAAGAGCAGGGCTTTTTTTCAGGGGGAACGCGGGGGAACGGAGTTCCGGAACCTCTTGAAATGGTCACACGGCTGGTGGCCCCGCCCCCTGATCTCCAGACAGAGGGGAGTTTAGATTGCCCTCGAGGAGGGCAATCTAAACTCCCCTCTGTCTGGAGATCAGGGGGCAGGGCCACCAGCCATGTGACCATTTTCTCTGAGGGCAACCCACTGAGTTCCACCACCTCTTTTCCCAGAAAAAAAGCCCTGGGAAAGAATGACTGAAATTATCCCTGTTTTGTTTTTGTTTTTTTCAGTGCCGTTTGATATGAATTGGATTTTATTCCCAAAACTGAAGAAAGTGCCAGAAAACACACGAAACATGAAAACATGTGAACATGAAAAAGTTGTTCTCTCCTACCCCTGTGATTGTCTAATTGGCAGAAAGCCCGTGGGACACAGCTTCCCAAGCATCCACATTCCCATAATGCTATCTGGCATTATTCTTTCCTCAAGATGTAATATTTAGTACAAGAGGCAGCCAGATAAAACGTACAAAACAGTCATAGAAGCAAAGAAAAACAAGATAACTGTTCAGGTGAACTGAGGAATTTACCAAATTGATAAAATGTGTTTGTCTTTCTATGGTGGCACAAAAACATCTCCATCCCTGTAAAGAAAATTATGTGGATAAGCCTCTAGGTAGCAGCCTAAGATTGCATGTGTTTATCAGAAGATGGAAACAACAATTTGCTGTCCCGAGATAGGGCAATAAAGAAGCTGCTACACGATTTTTAATTTGCCAGAAGAGCCTTTAGTGATTCAGGTTTTTTTAAAAAAAGATTCTGAAATAAATCCCAAACTAAATGGTCTCACACATTGTTACAGCAGGTCTTAATTTGGTTAGAAAGAGGGAAATACTTTATTGCTTGCTGTATTTAAAATATTTAACACGTAGACTCTGCTTGCCACTGTTAGCTAAGTAGGAAAAAAGGATAATGGTTGAACATTTTGCAACTGTATGCTAAATGACTGCATATAAATAGGCAGGAAATTGCCTTGTACTGGATTGTTGGTCCATCTCACTGAGGCTGGACAGTGTTCCTGAGGCTCAGTCCCTTCACAAGCAGGAGATGAGCTCAAATGCCTGACGAAGAGTAAATTGTGGCAGAATAAGCAACAGATCTGTCAGGGGAGGACTCTGACTATTCCGGATGCCTCAGAGGTGCAGCTTGGTAGGATGTTGGAGAACTGAGTAAATAATGACTGCTCTCAAGTAAAGCAGAAGACAGACCAAGATTTTACTCCTCCTCCTAGAGTTCGTGGAGACTAAACCCTTGGAAACACAGGGCAAACCATAGCCAGTACTCAGGTAATATCTCTCCAAGGCTGCCATCCAGCAGATTGGGTCTGGTGATCTCCAGACAACAGAGATTAGTTCCCTGGAGAACACAGTTGCTTTGGAGGGAGGACTCTACGACTTTATGCCCCGCCAAGGTCCCTCCCCTCTCCAAACCCCACCCTCCCCCAGCCCCACCTGCAAATCTGCAGGAATTTCCCAATCCAGAGTTGGCAACCCTACCTGTCCCTAAGGTGTACTTCTTAAAGGTTGCAGGCGCATGTGACGGATTGCTGCTCCCTACACAAAAATCTCTGCACACAACAAGCACGTGAAGCTGCCTTATACTGACTTTGTCCATTAGTCCATCAAAGTCAGTATCATCTTTTTTGATAGACAGGGGCTCTCCAGGCAGAGGAGAGCCTCTCCTTTGACAGAAGTCTTTCACATCACCTGACCTCCAATCCTTTTAACTGGAGATGCTGGATATCGAACCTGGAATACAGAAATTTTGTGCGGAGCCACATTCCACTAGGTGAACCCCCTTCTCTGCAGCCAGAAGGTTAGCAACTTAGACACACACGAGTACTATTTCCCTGGGAACTTTTCCTTGAAAAGGGGCTCTTTTCTGATGTCAGTCACACCTATGCTGTTAAGAGAATATAGTCTCACCCATATTTGAAGATAAGTGAAGTCATAACATCAGCAAGACAGACAGTTATTACGAGGATGAAACCATTTGAATCTCAATTGGTTAGCAAGAGTTAGCTTGAGAAAAGTTTACAAAGAATTGTATGGAGAGAACAGATACATCAAATTTGTTTGGAAAGGAAGGTATCCTTTGTCAAGTGGGCTCTTTTGAAATAGGATGATCTTCGAGAAAGGTCACTGGTTGAACTATTGCATCGCAGGCTCGTAGGCATAACGTGGCATCTTGGGGATGCAGCTTCTAACACTGCTGGTGGTGGCTGTTAAAATCAAAATTACAGGCCTGTATACATTTGTAAATTATTCTGGCACCACTTGAAGTCATACCCCTAAAATGTTATTACTACAGGCCATTTCCATTATTTGTTGGAAAGAGTGCCTTTCCAAAGAAGAAAAAAGATTTGCTGTCAGAATTACTGGACAGGATTGCTCATCCTGGGCAGGTTTGAAGCGCTATACAGGCTGCTTTAATTAATTTTTTTTATGGGACTACACACAAGTACAAGCTTTGCATTTATAAAAGAGATCACTAGCAGAAACTGAAACTAGTGGGATGAAGAGCAGGACGTGTCTTAAAAAGGACTAGTTCTGGAGCACCAAGAAGATAAAAGAGTTGCCTACATTTAAAATACTGTTGTTTGAGTGGGAATTGGAGTGGAACAATTTGAAGTGTTCCTCAGGGTCTGAGGCTCACTTTGTGTACGAGTGCTGAGAAATTGACTTCAATGTCTTTGAGACCATACAGCCATGAACCAGATGACATTTTTTTAGAAGCTTCAGGCTTAGAGCTGAAGCTGAGAGCTTTGAAATCAAAGGGTCAAAACTTGGAACTTGAAGCTGCTGGTGCTGAACTTTCAGAAGCCGTATAAGCAGGACAAGTCTTAGAAACTTTTTCAGCAAGAGACAGAAGAGGCGAATTGAAGGAGGCATCAGAGATGAAATCCCAAGAAACTGGGGGAAACACCTGGTCCAAGAGAATGATTTTAATGAAGAGAGCAGGGCTGAATCCACACGCCCTCGGAGCGTCCCAGCATTCCACGAAATGTTCGCTAAACACCCAGAAGTATAGCATCTTTCTAGCACGATTTCTGAACCCACATGGGGTTGCCAGCTCTGGGCTTGGAAATTCCTGGAGATTTTAGGGTGGAGCCTAGAGAGGGCAGGGTTTAGGGAGTGGAGGCACCTCAGCAGCCCTTTCCCACCACCAAAGCTTCTATTTCCTCCATGGGAATCGATCTCTTTAGCTTAGAGATTAGCTGTAATTCCTTTAGAACTTTAGGTTCCACCTGGAGGATGGCAACCCTCAGGGCTTTTTTTCTGGGAAAAGAGGTGGTGGAACTCAGAGGGTTGCCAGCACAGGGGACAACTGCTGGTGGGAGGTGGTGTCCCTGGTAACACATGCTCATGCGCAAAGTGCGTGCACGCTTCCAGGACCACGCAATGATGTCACTTTGGATCAACTGGAACAAGGGGGGAGTTTTTTAAAGTTTAAATTGCAGAGGGCGATCTAAACTCCCCTCTGTCTGGAGATCGGGGGTGGGGCCACCAGCCATGTGACCATTTTCAAGAGGTTCCGGAACTCCTTTCCACCGTGTTCCAGCTGAAAAAATACCCTGGCAACCCTATTTCCACCTAATAGATTGAAGACACTGAGCTCCAGACACCAGATGGTTTTGACGCTGCTTATAGATTATGATAAGGTGACCCTCGCTGAGGTACGGAAGATAAGAGCCTGTGAGGGTCTGGGTTGGTGAGTCCCTCATTTGCCATTAGAGCAAAAGAGCTTTAAAAGGCAAATCTTTCTTATCCTGAACAGCGCCACAGACAATGTGGTCAATATCAACTGGGGAGAACTCTCTACAAAACAGAAGGAAGTCCCAAGGAAGCAAGAGTGGACTGGTAGGCCGAAACAGCCCTAGAAAATGTCCTGCCCTCCCTCCCTCCCCTGCCATGTGCCCTGATGGAGGAGGACATGCTGGGAACAAGCCCAATGGCAGCGACTGGAAAATCACACACCTCAGTCACTGCACAGCTCAGCCCAACTTGGCCCAGCCCAGTACCAGTAACCATGTAACTGGGCCCATCCACAATGCAGCCCATCCCAGCTAGACTTCTCTCTGAGAGAGAGACCGTCCAGGGGTAGAGGAGGAAAAGTTGAAGACAGGGTGACAGATAAAGGTAGGTTGGCTGATAGGTGGGTAGCAGAAAAGAAACATAAAACGAGGAGAGGCTATGGGCACTGTCAGGGTAGAGAAAGATGAAACAGTGGGGGAGGGGATATAGGGTAAAATGAGATGCCCCCTGCAAGTCCTTGTGGGTTCCCCGGTTGTTCTTTCTTAATGAACAACTGGCACAGCTCTATGAGAAAAGGTCCCTTCCTGCTACTCTTTGCTCTTCCAACAACTGAACAGGAAGGCACTGCCTCAACCCATGCAGGCAATGCTACTCATGTTCCAGAGCTTTCCAGAAAGTCTAGCCCTGTGCATATGTGCAACTGCACAGAACCTGCACCAAAGAATCACATCTTACTCTGTGAATCTTTCCTTCTACTTGCACCCCCTTGCCACTTGGCATGGAAGTATTTCTCTTTTGGGCAAACAGAAGGCAAATGATTCCAATGATACAATCCTCAAAATCAGCATCGATGGTCAAAGATCCATTTTAAGGGGTGGGGGGAAAGATTAACCACAGAAAGAAGCAGGAGTTTTGTTTGTTGGTTTCTGTACAGGTGGAAGCCAAGTACTTTGCCAAGTTTCATTTTGCATTGCCATATTATTCTCACTTGATATGCAGAGGGCTTAAAGTGCTTCAACAGGGCATATCATGTTAGAGGAATGTCAACATACAGTTACTTGTAATGGACAAACAATTCCAGTTTTACATCATTGAATTGTGCAGTGCTATCACACAACATGACTACAAACCTCTCCAAGAGGCTAAGGTCTTCATTTTCAATTACTGCTGTGTTTGGACACAGTTTAGCAAACACACCTGCCATCTGATCATGTACATTCCGCATTTGCTATGCAGACTTTTACTTTTCGAAGCAAAAAAAACACAATTAACAAAAAGCAAACAATCACTGTGATTTATGGCTACTGTATATTATAAAAATTGAAATATCTTGTGATCCTTACATATTACATAGATAACAGAAAATCATCATAAGTAATGTAATCTTGCATCACAGTTTTAGAAAAGTCCAATCCTTGTGATACAGTGGAACAGCTTTTGTAATACACAGAAGCAGGGCTTTTTTTCAGCTGGAGCGCAGTGGAACGGAGTTCCAGAACCTCTTGAAAATGGTCACATGGGGATTCGTTTTCGTTTTCTCAGCCATGTCGGACGCTCCTCTTCGCAGGTCCGAGAGGAAGCGCCCGAGCACCCTGTCCGGGCGGCTGATCTGCGAAGATTAGCCCCCAAAACTCCCAGTGAGGGAGGCTGGGTCCGGGATGCTGCGGGAAGAGCCCCCCGGAATCAATGCGGGGGGTTAATTGCCCGTTTGTCCCTACGGAGGCCGGCAGATGTGCGCGGCGCCTCGAGTGCTGCCGGGCCATGGAAAACGGCAAAGAGCAGAATTAGGCGATAGCCTGCAAGTAAGCGAATCCCTTCTGTTATTACAAGCGCACGCGAAGGAGTGGTGGGATCTGAAGCTAAGAAGGCTCGTTCTTCCCCTTCACTGAGTTTCAGAATCTGGTTGGCGGTTTCCCCCCCCTAAAATGGCAACAAAAAAACAAAGTCCCGCTCTGGGCAAGTCAGTTTCGGCTGCCCTGAAGGGAGAGTCGTTGGAGGAAGTAGTGCGGAGGGCGGTTGGTGAAGCCATAAAACCCTTTGTTGACAAGCTGAACGAAACAGATCAAAGGGTGGGCTTAATTGAGAGCGAAGTGAAAACCATTAAGGAAGCAGCGGGGGGGGGCAGAGAAGTCTGCTCGGGAAAGTGCGTCACTCGTGAAGGCTACGAATAAAGAGCTTAAGCTGGTGGAGAACCAGCTGATCGGGCTACAAGTGGAACGAACACAGACAATTTTGCGCCTCCAGAATGTGAAAGAGGAGGAAAATGAGGATTTACGGGGTCTGGTCTCGGAACTACTGGCGACACCCGCGAGGGCAACTAAAGAAGAAGTAAAAAGCGCCATTTTGGAAGTCCGTCGGGCTACTTCAAAATATGCAATGAAGCGTCAGCTGCCTCGCGAGATCATCATTGATTTTTCATCTAAGAGGATCCGGGACACTATCCTATATAATTCATACAATGCAGATTTGGACTTTTTGGGTAATAAAGTTAAGATATTGAAAGACGTCCCATTTCTAGTTCGGAAAAGACGTTTTTTAAGTATAAAAAGTTCGCAGCTCTTCTGAGAGAACGTGGAATAAAGTACAAATGGTTATTTCCGGAAGGAATCTGGTTCAGTCACAAAGATCAAGCTTTCAAGATATTATCAGAAGATCAACTAAGGGATTTTGAGGATAAAAATCCGGAATTTCAGTGCACCAAGCAAGACGAAAAGGAGAAGTCTGGGGGGGGGGGAGGAAACGAGCACTGCGGCTGCAGTTGCTCAGAGAGAATTGCGTCCAGGACCCAGGAGGGGAAGGAAAATTTAATTTGAATTTAAATTGTAATTTGCATTTAGTAAGGTCAACCACTCCATCAACATAACATAAAGCTTTAACTTTTGAATAATGGCAGTATGAAGGGAAAACATTTTGTGTAGCATAGTTGTTACATGTTGTAGTTGTGTTTTTTTTTCCTTCCTCCCCTTGTTCCCTTTCTTCCCTTTGTATTGTTAGTTAATGTAGTTAATAAAAAAAAATTAAAAAAGAAAGAAAATGGTCACATGGCTGGTGGCCCCGCCCCTTGATCTCCAGACAGAGGGGAGTTCAGATTGCCCTCCACCCTGCTCCAGCAGCACGGAGGGCAATCTAAACTCCCCTGTCTGGAGATCAGGGGGCGGGGCCACCAGCCATGTGACCATTTTCTCCGAGGGCAACCCACTGAGTTCCACCGCCTCTTTTCCCAGAAAAAAGCTCTGCATAGAAGTAAGACGAGCATCTAGATATAAGCCCATTTCGTAGTGGACCTTCCTCAGAAGTTATTCTCAGTAGATCTTCCGCAGAAGTTATCTCCCTAAAATTAACCATGAATCATTATAACACATAGTTGAATGGAATCTTAGTATTATAAAGGAGCATATGTTGTCATATTTAGACTTACCTCTTGTTTGCAATTCAGCATTTACATAGGAAGCAAGCCAGTTCAATAGCCTTTCCTTAATCAGGTACAAAGCCTACTGCTCTAATTAGCTAGGAAAACACTCTCTAAACATACTAGCAACATATCCTTCTTAAAGGAAAACTATTCCCTGTAATTCCATGAAGATGTGTGTGAAACTATCACATCCTTAAAGGTATAGACCACAATTATTACTATGATCAAAGTTATTATCAAGCTAATAAAATATAGATATATTACCTCAAATGTTCAATACACTTTAAATAATGCGTTAGTACTATAACAATGTCTCAAAATGCAACCTATCACAAACGCAATATAAATAAATTACAAAAGGGTCTTAAGGAAGTAACTCCTGTATACGACAGATCCAAATTTGTGTTGAGTCCATAGAGCATGGAGGGGCCATCAGTTAGACAACTTCCTCATGTTCTGGTAGTTTTCCAGGCTCCCACCCAGCTGGCATCCGCTCTAGGCCAGGCACTGCCTAGAAACTATGAGGGGCATTTAAGATGTTCCATCCATAATGTGCCTACTTAGCACAAGGAAGGGGTCGGATTGATAACAGTATGGTCTTCTGACACTGAACCTCTCTGTAATAATTCACTGTATCCATTAAGTCTATAGCCCCACCCTTATCAGCCTCTTTGAGAACAATCGATTAATCCCCAGCTAAATTCTCCATTATTTCAACATTCCCATTTTGACAAATTATTCCATCCATGTTTAAAAGAATTTTCAAGTATAGTTAAATCCCGTACAACTAATTGTTCAAATACATGTATAGAGGGGCTATTAGAAGCAGGTATAAACAAATTTGTCCAAAATCAATATTTTCTGTTTGGGTTTTATTGCCAAAACAAGGTTCATAATTTCAGTTGTCTAATCAGTCAAAATAAATCAATGCAGATTTGAAAGTGCCAAAAGAGTTTATTGTCTATAGCCATAGGCCGTCACAATTCACCAAACATTGACTAATAAACAATTAAGTCCCTTATCACAGTTTATATAAGTTACTAAAATTAATTAAAATAATACAGTATGCCAAACTATCCCAGGGACCACGAAGCAGCCTCATTCAGTACCACCTTAGATCTTATCTTTTTGGATTTGAAAGGAATCATATTTCGGGGCAGGTATAAAGCTCAAACCCAAATTCAAAAGTCATTGTTCATCAGATGACCAATTTCTGGGTGATAAATTCACTACTAAATCCTCATTCTGCCTCCACGTGAAGGACGATAAGAGAAAAAAATCTTCCCTGGCTCTGCTTTTTGTATCCCAATCTAAATGAGATCTATTATTCTCTTCTTCAGTAGTTGCAGAATACTCCCTTTCAGTAATATCTAATTCTGAAATATTTTGTAAAGAATCTGACCATGAGACTTTCTTCTTCCCTAGGGATCCTACGGAGCACCATTTAAAAACCTTAGATTGAGCATAATCTCTACTATCCCTATTAAACTGATATAAATTAGTTTCTATCTCCTGGATGTGAACTTCAAAAGTTCTATAGACAAAATCTCAATATTTAAATTCTTTACTTCCTAATGTGATTTCTCAATTATTAATAACATTAAACAAAAGGAACATTTATTCAAAATAGAAATCCATTTCATTCTGAGTGGAGTGTGCATGGTCAAAAAATTCGGGGAGACCCAAACCCCAAAGCAGCAAGCCAGTTTGGGAGTCGAGTATTTAAATCACTTCGGTATGCTCCGTAAAGATTCGGAGCATACTGAAGTGAGGGGGTAGCTTTGTTCCAGCCCCCTCACTTAGCCCCCCCACTTATTCTCCCCCCCCACTTACCTGGAAGACCAGCAGCAGCCAGCTGGGTGGCAGGGAAGGCCAGATCCGCCTCCACCGCCACTGCACTGCTGCCTCTGGGGCCCTCAGCAGCCAGCTGGCCAGCGGGGAAGTCTTGAGGGCCCGGAGCTGCCTCCTCCACCACTGCAGTGGCCCTGCCAGCCCAGGTAAGTGGGGGTGCGAGGTTGGGGGCTGAGCGAAGTTTAAAGGGCCCTGCCACTTGCAAGCGGCAGGGAAAGGGCCCTTTAAACTTCAGCTGACAAGTGGAGGACATCCACACCACCTGCTAACTGAAGCCAGCCCCAGGCCCAAAGTTTCCCGAATGCTTCAGGAAGCTTTGATTTGGGATTTCTGAATCGAGGCCAGCATGCTGGCTCCTATTCGTAAATCCTGAATCTTTACAGATCAGGTCCGATTCATGTATTTTTTCCGAATCAAAAACCCGAAGTGCACACCCCTAATTCTGAGTTCCTCATTATCCATAAATAAAGCTGGAGCTTTTTGTAATCTTAGACCTCTACGAATATGATTGACCTTCCATGCAATGTGGAAACAATACCATAACCATGAAAAACATAGAAGGCAGATAGCCCTGATTTTCTCTGGGGTGGGGACCTCCCCCCCCCCCAGGAACAAGATTGTGGGGACACTTTGTGACCCCTCAGGATGGAGAGAGGGCAGAAAAATCACATTCTGTGAGCAGGAACTGTCACTATGGAATTACTGGCTGGAATGCAACCTATCGGTACTTTACACCAAGCTGCTTCAGAGGCGGTAAGGTGGATACACTAATGATTACACTATTTGTATCATTTCTTTTCATTAAAAAAGTTTTGCAATATTTGGCATGTCCAAATAGTGGGGTGGGGGTGTCAGCTTTTTCATGTGTATAAAGAGCCATACTACTTAGGTAGACATTTTGAATTCTTAAGGCGTTTCCTCTTTGTGTTATCATAGCAGTTGTAGCACTTACTGCAGCTATCCAGTCTATAAATTGGGGGGAAAATTTCTTATTAAAATCAAGTTCAGCCTTCAGGCTCAAAACCAATGTCACACCCATTCTATTTGGTACAATATGCTTCCACTGCAGGAAGAACAATCTTTAGCGTATTCTTCAAATGTTTTTGCTGCAATCTGCGGTGCTAAGTAAATGTACCACAACTGACCCATCTAAGGTGCCATCTGCTGGGGTTTGTGTGTGTCATTTTGTAACACAGCCTCTTCAGCTTCCAAGGATTTTGACCAGCTGTAACTTCTTACAGTTTTCATAACTGGGAAGTTCTCCCTTGTCACTGAGAGATACAAAAGCTGGCAGGTTTTGTGCTGGAATAATTCTTGCAAATCCAACTGTCTGTTCTGGCAGGAGCTGAAGAGCCAAGAGAACGTTATGGTCTCCATTGCTTCCTGCTGGGCAACACACTGGAGCTTGAAGGAGGACATCTGGTTAGGCGGAGAGAAGAAGCTTCGTATCTTCACTATTTAATGCCAACATGAATGACTCATTTTTTTCTACCTAAATTATCAATTCTATCAAGCACAGTAATGATCAGCAATATTCATCATGTCCAGCACACGAAGGTCTGAGGATTCATCTTCAAAAGACTGGGTTTTATGATGGCGAGTGTGCATACCTTGTCAAGGAAGGCTCATGGGGGCCCCTCGCTCTGTATACCACGACTGACCATATTCCATAAATCTGACTCCCCGAACAGCTGTACTGATTCACAAGATAGCTCACCAGCAAAGATCCACCGTTGTGGCGTTGTTGGATTCTTAGTTGCATCAATAGCTCATCCACCCCCTTCAGCAGCTTTACTGGCCTACTTATAAGGTTGATCAATCAGCAGCGCACTGCCAAGCATTGTCTCAAAAATCTGTGATCACAAAGGTTTTCTCATGGAACTCACTCGCTACTTCCAGATACAGGTTTTTCTCCCAAAGATGACACGTACCTGAGGTGAGTAAGAAGCCAATATGTGTAATTTAAATTGTTGTTTGCAGATGAAAATGACAAGTGTTCAGCAAGACTGTAAAAAAAATCTATAAATTCACTGCATAATCAAACAATTTATCAATATTAGTGGCCAGAGCATTCATAGTTGCTGCACAGGGGACTACCTTTACCTTTTTATAACATTATTAATATATCACCACTGTGACTGGACAATTGAGACATGGTGGTCAAGGGCTAAGCTAACAATGCCAGGGAAACGATGTCCGCACCAGTATGCAGAAGAAGAGAAGAACCAGGTGCAAGATGAAGGAATTTATTCAAGTTTTGTAGATTCCTATGAATTTTGCTTAAAAGCAGCTCGATCTTATTCAGGGCTTTTTTTCAGGGGGAACTCGGGGGAACGGAGTTCCGGCACCTCTTGAAAATACTCGGCAATAGTGCTTGAAAATAGTATAATGTCAAAATATCCCATGTGTTTCTTCCTCATTTTCCATTTGAGAGTTCCGCCACCTTTTTTCCCAGAACCCTCCCCCCCGATCTTATTTATTCCATTGCTCAAGATAACACTCAAAATACTTCCTAGATCCCCTGACAAAACTTTTAAGCAGAACGCGTAGGGATCTACAAAACACATTTCTTCACCTTGAACCTGGTTCTTCTTTTCTTCAGCAAAGGGTTAAAAACATGGATGGCCAGCTCGGCTTTTCAGGCAGCTGTGTTTTCCACAGAACCACTGCTATAATATCCCTGGCCAAGCTCAATGCCTCCATCAGAGTTTCCACATAATCAGACAAGTGGAATACCTACCAGAAGGTACACTCAAAGAAAATAGGTAGTTTTCTATGTTACCCTATATAGTTACTTTTTTTAGCTGTTCCCCCTACATCGGTTCTCAAATACTTTTTCAATTTCAGATCAGAGATTAATTCCTCTGCTGTATCTGAGAGTCTTCAGATGCAGCAGTGTTGGCTAGACAATTATGCAATTCACTGCAGTGTCCACCACGGTGCTGTGTCATTCATCAAAATAAAGTGCATTGTTTTTAGGATAACAAAAAAAAAATCCCATCCATTCCTCCAGGAAACAGCACGTCCTTTCACAGTAGAACAAGCCTCAGCTCCTTGATGGTCAGCTAGCTGTTTGCAAAGCTATAGCAATTTTTTAGTGTCAGCACAAGCCTCAATGTTTAGACATTAATTTTATCAAAATAATTAATTTTGCATTAACTACCATTTGAATGTGAGCTTGTGTTAAGAGGACACACACTATATAAAAAAGTGCCCCACCCTGGAACAGCAGCAACCTCTCCCATAGACCACTGAAATGGTTTGGTCACACTCCAGCATGGTTATCAAGAAAATCATGCAAGCGTAGGGATATATAGAAAGGGGACTGGCTACGTTTTCAGAGCCTCCTCCCTCCCCCACTGAGTTCTGTCATACAAAGTGAACAGGCTTTGATGTGGGGCTTAATTGAGGGGGGGAGCAAGACCTGGTTCTCACTCTGAATGAGGGCTACTGTGGACAGGGCCAGCCGTAGCCTCCATCAAAGTACTGACTGAGTGACACCTTCCACTCCTGCGGCCGGATTTTGAACTGGTGATATAAAGCTTTTGTTGAACAGTTGGCACTTCCATAAGCAGAACTGATGTTCACTAATGGACCTTCCAAAGGAACAGCATGAGAGACGACATCTGCAGCGGAAGAAAATCAGAAACTGCCCTGTAGTGATTTTAAGTAAATGTGTGTGTGTGTCTTTAAATGCTTGGTGTGGTATAGGTGAAAAGTGGGGGTGAAAGAGAGGGGTGAGTGAGTGATATGATTGGTTGATGACTGAGAGTGTGGGTGGAGTGAATGCAGTTTTAGACTGAGAGTGGAGAAAGAACAGTCAGTCAGGGCAAGAGAGGCAAGCTGGGTGCAGCCTGAGCATGTTTAAGCAGTTCTGAGAGAAATATTTAGTCAGGAGAAAGCAGGCAAGCTGTGTGCAGCCTGAGCTTGTTTATGTCGTCTGAGAGAAGAATAACCTATGTGGAAACCTGAACTGTGTGTTTGTGAAAGAACATTCAGTCAGGAGAAAGCAGGCAAACTGTGTGCATGCCTGAGAAAATTTCTGAGTTTCTTACTTGAAACTGAGAGACAAATTAATATCAAAAGCAGGCAAACTGTGTGTGAAGCCTGAGAGAAGATTTATGTGACTGGATTTAAGTAAAGTAACTTTAAAAACTGCGAACCACTCTTTTGAAACCATCAAGTTTTAGAAATAATATGAAACCGATACACTTCTTATAAAAATAAGTTTACTTTTTTTTAATCCCAGAGTATCTGTCATTCCTATATCCCATTCCTTTCCTCAGAACCACATAGTACCACAAAAAAGCCTTGACCCTTGGGCACATTACTAAAAGGAGAAGTTTAAGTTATTCTGGAATTTAATTCCTGGTGGCAGCAATCTACCAAGAGGGGCAAGAATAAAAACCTTAAAGACCAAATCTTCCCAAAACAAAGGGAGGGGTCGTGACATCCCCCCTTTCTATTAGCAGAATTTACCCTTGGGATTGAACACAATGTGTTGCTCGTAGCAAAATGGACAATGACAGTCACTTGAATTTGTTCAAAATGCCCTGCTGTACTTGGATGTTTTGACAATAAAAGCTTTTGTTATATGAACCATGGTTTTGAACTTGGATTAATATTAGGCAAATCCATACATGCCTATTTAGGCCAGTCACAGCTTAGTTTGGGATTACAGCTCCAGGAGTATTTTTTCTGTGGGCTAGTATTTCCCACAATTCTTTGAAATATAATTCTGCAGAGTACAGTATAATACACCATTAACTATGAATTGGTGGGTTCTCTAACACCATCAATTATAAGAAAAAAATGGACAGAGGGAAGCAGCAATGGCATAAATAATATGCAAAGTAAAAAGTGGGTCTTGTATTACTGAGTTAAGGTTGAAACTGGGTCCTAGACCTGAGATAGCTGAAGCCCATTGCTTTAGGTACATTGCTCTCTGACTTGTCATGTTAAATACTTCTCCTTCGTAGAGTCTGGCCCAAGAAGTTACCCAGCTGCCGCAGGTACTTATCAATCTAGGGCCGATTCCAGACGGCCCTCCCCATGGCGAAACGTTGCACGTCGTCACGCGGAAAACGCGAAATATCACGTTTTCTCGCACGAGTTTTGGGCGACGTCGCATGACGTCGCGCAAAACTAGCGCGAGAAAACGCGGTATTTCGCATTTTCCGTGCAACGTTTCGCCATGGGGAGGGCCGTCTGGAATTGTCCCAGATCTGAAAATGAAAAATGTGGTAATTGCCAATGGAAGCCCCAAATGTTGAATGTTTTAGTGCAGGGACATGGCTACAAACAAAAAATGGGAGGTTTTCTTTCATAATAATTTTACCATTTTAATACTTCTCGTAATTTAGATAATTAAACCATTTTTTTTACTCATATTATCATGAGAAAAAAGCTAAAGCGCTTTGTTGCCAAACTGTGGCTCTTAGTGTCTTGGGGGAGTGGGGTGGACAAACAAAAGGGTAGTATCTCCTGCATTAATTGAAGTAAGAACTGAAGCAAATTTGATTCAGAATGTTTTTCCATACTTAAGTGTTGAACCTACCGTTGCTTTAAATGATAATGTAGTTTGGAGCCTTCTTTTTGCTGAATGTTCATTTTAATATGTGTGTGTGGGGGAGGGGAGGTTACTAGCAAATGCTGCAATCTATACTTTGTAGATTATTGGTAATTTTAGTTCTGAAGCTTATTTTTATAGATTATAGTAATAAACTGAAGAACGGAGGCCGTATTGGAAATCTGCAATATTTACATGCAAGTCAACTTATAGAAATTGACCTTTATTTAAACACAATACTCAGTTTCTTTAACTTTTTGTTTTGATACAAAGTGACTTTTTTAGTACAGAAAAATCCACGTTGCAACAGTACCGATCAGTTTCAAGCGTACCGCTGAAGTCCAACTCTGGCCTCTCTCTTTAAAAAAATATATAACTGCTGTCCCTCAACTTATAAACAGTACTTCAACTAAGCATTTATCAATAGGCTTTCTACATTTTTTTCTTCTCCTTTTCTCTCTCCTGTATTTTGAACTATAAAATAGTATCTGCAAAACAGAGGTTAAAATTTCCAATCATTTTTTGTCTTTGAACAACTGTGCAAGAAGAATCCCTTTTTTAAATTAATGCAAATAAAAGCAAAACTAAAAACTGAAGAATAAAAACAAAAAACCCTTTCTACATAATGAAATGTTAGGAACAGGCATCATAATGCAACGATACTTGAACATTGACAATAAAGTTACAGTACCTACAAAATGTGACATGCAATTTTCTTTTTTAACAAAGGAAAAATAAACACACACTGCTGGAAAATAAGGTTAGAAGTGCAAAGAGAAACATACAATGGAATTTGGTACAGTCAGAAAATAAGTATTGTAACAAAAACGTTTTTAACGTACACTATATTTGTTGACAGTGGCAAAACTAACAGTTATAGGACCACACTAGAGGTTGTCAGATTCCTAAAACTGAGACTGTTCTTCTAATTAAATAAAAATCTCTATGACTACTACACACCAAAGCAACGAAAGTTTCCAATTACACAGGCTACCTACTTAAGGGATAAAATAACACAGTCCAGACCCAGCTATTAACCTGATTTACGGCTTAAACATAGGCCCAGCAACCCAAAATTACTACTCATGAATACACAATGAGCACAGTTTGATCAGAGATACATTATGACGTTAAATATTAGATCCAGGCATAAAAGAAGCCCAGGAACTTTTGACAGACATAGAGCTTGTGATTGTGAATTACGAACAGTGGCCTGACCCATGTTATTTGGAGGAGGGTTACTTCCTCCAGAATTCACTTTCGAAACACGTACCTATGCAAAAAACTCATTCGCCATTTGTGCGAGCATTCTGTCATTAAAAATTTGCCAAAGGACAGAACCACAGCGTGGAAAAGTCAATCTCACTCAGCATGAAGAAACTCCACTCTGGTGTACACTTCTTGTATCAGAAGCAAAGAACAAAACAAAATGAAACAGAAACAAAAACAAAACAAAAAACTTCAAACAGATTGTTAAAAAAAAGAAAATTCAAGTAAACATGAACCTCCAAGTACTTGGGGGGAAATAGATTTTGTAAACGTATCTTAAAGGGTTTCTTTGCTTTGCTTTTTCTATAGCCTCACAAAGTCTCTTTATGGAAAAAAGGAATTCTGTCTTAGTCCATTCATAGAGCAAGAAACTTCTGAGAATTCTTCCAACATAAGGATCGTTGCCTTCCAAGTACACCTTCCACATAATGTCATTTATGTGGCTCTATAATCTGCACCCACCGTAAATGGACCGCCCTACCCTTAACTGTTCGTTTATAATCTGTTGCAGAGTTTCAGCCATTTTATAGCATATGTCTATAAAAGGCCGGCTGGAATCCACAAGACTTTGTTTTGCTCTTGATCCACAGTTGTCATGATCTGAGTGCAAATGGCTGAAAGAGGACCTCCTTGAACAACACCTATAAAAAAGAAGAATCATACAAATCAATTTTTTCCCAAAACAACAACAGAATTTGTATTAAAATCACACTGAAGCAAGAAAGCAGATTCCCCCTTTATTTAATTTATTCCCGTATGTACTTTACCCTCTCTCCAAGGAGCTCGAGATGGTATACATGGGGGGGGGGGGGCATTCTCTTCTAGCCTCCCACCCAGCATGGGTGCAACTGGGTCTTTTTCTCACTTTAATCATTCCTGCTGCTGCTAAGACAAGCCATTGGTCAGCTTTAAAAAACAGCTTTGTCTCTTCAGATTGGGGAATGCTGTATCAAAGACAATGTGCAGTATCACTGGCTCAGGCAGCTTTCCCCTGTGTATGCACACGACCCTCTTTGGATATTTGCACAATGGCCCAGTGAATATATGAATACAGCAACTGTAGCAGCAACTGTATGGACACCATGCACTGAGAACAGGGCCCTTATCTTTGCTGGGAGAACACCTGAAAGTATTTTTTTTATGAATCAACACATCTACTCTCCACAAGTCACCCCTCTGCTGAGCCCATATGGTTTTCCTGCCCACGTACAAGAGAAACAAATCACAGCAGAGATGGAAACATTTGCACTTTCCTGCAAGACCCACATACGTGACTATTAATGCAGGATTAATTGTCACTACTCGATTTCTTTTTTTGAGTTTGCAAGTTTGGCTTTGAACACACACTGAAATTTCTGTGTCAGCAGTTCAAGATCTCAGCAGAACACAGGGAGAAAATGGAGGCCTCTTAACTATGGTAGCTGGACCCTTGGCTAGAAAGACAGGCAGAAGAAGAAGGCAGAAGATACACATAAAGACTTCGTCTGTAGACGGGTTAAGCTAATTTTTTAAAAAGGCAGGAGGAGAAATCAGGCAGGCCGCACTACTCTGACCTCCTAAGACAACAGTTTTGTTACTGAGGCCTCCCAAAAGTTTCCATATTAGATCTAAATATGGTCAGAGGGGCCACATTATAGAGTAATAAACCCTCATGTTTGAGCAGCCAGGCTAAGTTTAGCATAGAGACTCCAGCCATAGCAACAAGCCACTATTTACAAATATTACATCAAGTCGCCAAAGACCAGCCCTTTATGGGTTTAGTTAATAAAACAAACACAGCCGAAATTAGTAATATTTTAGGGTGATAAATTTATGGGATAAAAGAGAGAGCAAATTACATGCCAACAGAATGTGTAATTAAATTCATCATTTAAAAATATATTCAAGGCAGATTCTCGGGGGGAAGACAAAGAATCCCAAAGACATGGGAAAACTGCTGTGAAAATCCTAGTACCCATTCTGGATGTCAAAGCTGAAACAGCACGTTGTAAAAAATAAACCACTGAACCTGATAATGCTGCTGCTGCTGCTGCCCACGCAGAAGAAGATGGCAGTTGCAGACTTCACTGACAGTTTTACAGTCAACAAATTCTTTCAAAAAGATTTGCTGAAAAATGGAACTCTGAACAATCTATAAATAAGAATGAAATCTATGTAATATCTTTGATTAGGGCCAACCAAAATGATACAAAGCATTGTGCAAGCTTTCGAGCTCACCAGAGTTCTTCATCAGGCTGGATATTACAGAATTTTCAAAGATAGAGGGTACAAGGCAGAGGTTTTAAAAATGGATGTTGAATCCCTTGCATTTTTAAGCCATCTCCAGCAGGACTCTGAAGAAATATCCCAAACAATAATAATTTTTCAAACCATTGTGTTAAGTATCTCACAGAGGATGCATGCAAGGTCAGACCTTAACATAATGGCCTGCAAAACCGGCTTTCTACTTCTCTCTTTTAAAATTTTGTAACATACAGCCTAGTGAAGAACTGTGGTCAGCTCAAAAGCTTGTGCTATGTTTTGTGGCACTTTGGTTGGTCCTAATCAAAGGTACTACATGGATTTTATTCTTGATTTTGGATTTTGCCTGAGCCAAGATGGCTAGACCACCCTTTCAAATATGCACAATGCCTGCAAATTATGTGTGTTGCACAGAAATTCAGCCCAGTTGCCGCATTGCTCTACTGTTAACAATACCAACACAGAAAAATAAAAACATTGCAATAGTGCACAAAAAGGACCGACTGGATTCCCACATGGCCTGCTTCTCAATCAGGATTTGTAACACTGCCCCATCCAACTCAGGCCACTTCAATAAGATTTCACCGTCTAAAACACCTTTGGTGCCCAAAGAACATTGATCTCCAAGGCAGTTCAAACAAGAAGACATCCCTTCTTCTCTCTCCCAACTCCTGTAGTAGCTTTACTGCTAACTATTTCACTTCTCTAGCAGCTAGTTAAGTGGACTCTCAGAGATTTAATTTCTATGTACTTCTTCAGTTTGTCCCCCAAGTTCCATGTGGAAGCACAGAATAGTATCAACTGCACGCACTATGCAATGATTGCTACTGTGCATGTGTGAAGGAGCCAGCAATCTCCATTTTCCAGAATTTTCTACAAGGTTCCACCTGTAGCCTGTGCATATGCATCTATGTGCAGAGAAATTAACAAAATCAATAAAGAACAACAACGTTGATTAAGACCATCATCAAACAGAACTCTGGCATGTTTAATGGCAACTGATTCATTAAAACTCTTTCTAAAGTGGAAAAAGAACCCCAGACAAAACGAAATATGTTGGTAGGCAATACAGGGCCCAAGTGAGCATGAATGTTTTTCAAAATGAACTGATGGTCTGTGCATTTGAAGATTAGGAGGTGGAGAAACATGTTTTAGAGGGGAAGAAGATGTAGTTATGTTAAGATTAATTTGGAGTTAAGATATAATATTGTTGGTAAGAGTAAATTTGGAATTAGGGTATAATATGTAATACTTATATATCTTTTCACAGAGAAAATTGGTAATTATTCCTAATTTCTGGGGGGAGGGGGTTGTTTTGGGTAGATACCTGTTTTTCCTTTTTCCTTTCTCTGCTGTCTTTTTATTAATTTGGACAAATTCTTTTAAATAAAATGATATATAAAAAACTCGAAGAGTTCCCAGCTGGATTAACTCTCTAGCAAGCTAGAGCAGATTTTGGCCTCTCTCCAGATGCTTCCAGCTCTCCTCAGAACCAAACGCCCACGGTGAAACCTGTTTCTTCTCTGGGCACGCCACAGCAAGATACCCGGTTCCTCAAAGAATACTCAAAGGTTACAAAACAGTCTTGGGTTGTTGGCCGGTGGCACTTTCTTGAAAACATCAAAAAGCTTGCATAAGAAGGCTGCATTGGTTGTCTTTGGTCATAAGCAAAGAAGTACTACCACTCATTTATTCTTTACTTCATTCATATCCTACTTTTCACCCCTGTGGGGGCCCAAAGATGTATACAACATTTTCCCCATTTTAACTTCATAACAACCCTGTGAGGTAGGCTACACTGAGAGTTTGTGACTGGCCCAAGGTCATCCAGTGATTTTCCATGGCAGAACAGGGAACCAATACACCACACAGGCTGCTGACGCAGAAGCGACTGTGGAAGTGGCTGGCGGTGCAGCCTTGCAACGCCCCAAAGCACTCAAAAGTATCCAGCTTCTGCAGTTATCATGCTAGAACTCTTTGGACACAATGCAGACTGTTCCCACTCAATATCACATATACTGAAAAAGTTATCTGAAATCATAATGTATCTAGTGCTCAAGGAGATTCTATACAAAGTTTCTGGCTGTTGAGGACAAAAATGTTTTAAAGAGTAAAAAAAAAGTTTAGAAATTGTCAAGGGGAACACCAAAGATCCAGCAGCAAACTTTCCAATCTGCTATTGTTTCTTTAACTATAATTAAATACAAACCTGTAAAGTATTTGCCATACTCCTGTTCTATTTTTTGAGCAGTCTCAAATTGTTCTTTGGAATGTTTCTGGGTAACTTTGTCCCGCAGAAAGATCGGGTCTTTTTGCTCCCTGTAAACACACAAAATGGATTTTTAAAAACCCTTAGATTTAAAGGTCTAACTTTTTTTCAGCAGAACTGAGACAATCAACATGAAACTGAACACATTTGCAACAGAGCCTAATTTTCGTAAAGATACAGCCTTATGCAGAGGGCGCCATCTGCTGCACAGCACAGAAAGGTCAATCCTGGTAGATGCTGCAGCACCTGCCAGTTGGGTTGCTACATTTAAGACGTTCTGCAATCTGCAGAAGGAAACCACACAGGGACAAGCCTATCAAATATGGCGAGCAAACAGTTTTGACCCTGCCGTGTTTAGCTGTCCAATTTCCCTTAGTCACGCACTTCACGATCCAATTTTTTTAAAATCCTGAACTGCAAAACAAAGAAAGGATAGAAAGTCATGGAATTGCAGTTGCCCACCCCAACATGCTCTGATACTGGGAATAAGTTTGCCCTCTTCACCAGACCTGAATGTGGATTCAGTCTCACTTCTGTTCCTTACTAGTTCCAGATGAAGATACGACCTTCTGTTTTTAAAAGTCTTCACTCTTTTCTCCTTTTGTCTTTCTTCCTTTCTCGTCATTTCTGCTTTTTGGTTAAGTTTCCTCTTGTCTGAACTTCCATCCACTTATCCAGGGCTTTTTTTCAGCTGGAACGTGGTGGAACGGAGTTCCAGAACCTCTTGAAAATGGTCACATGGCTAGTGGCCCCGACCCCTGATCTCCAGACAGAGGGGAGTTTTAATCTAAACTCCCCTCTGTCTGGAGATCAGGGGGCGGGGCCACCAGCCATGTGACCATTTTCTCCGAGGGCAACCCACTGAGTTCCACTACTTCTTTTCCCAGAAAAAAAGCCCTGCACTTATCATATCTTATTTCACCCTGCAGCTCTCTTTTCTCTGGAACTTCCCCCCTTCCTGAATATATTAAAACAAGAGTTTGATAGTATTCCCACTTCTCCCAAGCTTTTAATAGCCTTTACTTTCCTCCTTGTTGTTCTTTGCACGTCCTTTCCATTTCTTAATCATATCTCACCTTTCTTAAAAATGGAAGCCTGCTGACAGGGCTTGTCCTTTTAAATCGGATTGTTGTACATTACATAGCCCCCTGAGGCGCTCTTCTAAATACTAAATATTATTTCTGTTGTTAACAACCCACAACAGTGCCTGTAGTTCAGTGCATACAGATCTAAAGCCTGCAGTCCTTTGCTGGAAAGAGTCATGCGGTAAGGATCACACTTAATCGGGCAGAGACATAATTTAAAGGTCATGACCAATGACACAAAACAATTGCAGGACCATTTTCTTTTTAAAAAATGAAACAACCCCCCCCCCCAGGCTCTATAAGGGAGAATAAAGATTTGTGGGTGCACAAACCCATCACTGAGGGCTTCAACTGCTTCTTTAAAAAAAGCAGGAGGGGGAAACGTCTAAAACTCCCGTTTCACACTTACTTGATCTGCTTGGCATTTTTGTAGCGAATGAAGACAACAATTGGGTAGATGTGAATGCTGTGGAGCCGTTCAATAGCATGAGGAGCAATATCCAAGAGACAGTGACAATCCTAATAAGAAAACAAAAGCAACACGTATGTGTTGAGTATCCAAAGCATTTCACAGACAATCTCAGTAATCATAACACACACAGAAGATAGGCAGGTTACCATCATTCTCATATTGCAACGTAATTCTCAGAAGTTACTTATAACTAGTTAACAGCTGTAGTCCTTTAGCTATCCTAGTGTACGCCACTTGCCGCCACAAGAATGATTTTCTTCTTTTCTGTTCTCTGTGCCAGATCCCTTTTCAAGTATCCCACTACTTCTATTGATACTCAAATGTTTTCTTCTCTTGATGCAGCAGCGCATCAATCTGTTCTTTTCCCTCCCATTCTCCACGATTCTCCTTGCTTCTTTTTCTGTTCAGATACCTTATTCCCCTGCGAACCCCAATTTATACCTCCCTGGCAATGCATGCTCTCTCTTCCATGGTGCTGCTGTACCCCTGGACTGCTTTGTTTCCCAGCATCCTGCTGGCTGCTTCTGCCGCTGCATTTAAATGCCTGTTAAAAACCAGGGATGCTCAATCACCTGCTGGTTTGGCTCACATGCTGCTCGCAGATGAGCAAATCTTCAGAGCAGAATGTTCAGCACACCGGCTGTGTCCGAACAGCTTGGACTCTCATCTTTTGGAGGTTTTAAAGCAGAAATCTGTCAGCAAAGCTGATCGTATGACTCAGTATGAACTTAGGCAGAGCGTGAGAGAGAGAGGAGGAAGGAAGGAACTACTGCTCAGCTTTCATGGTCCCTTCTTATGCACCCTGGGTAATGCCGATCACCACTTTGGGGTCAGGGAGGAATTTTCCTCCAGGCCATATTGGCCAGGGATCCTGAAGGTTTTTTGCCTTTATCTGGGCATTCAACGGGGGTCACTGGGAAAGTTGGGAGCTGTGAATTTCCTGCATAGTGGACTAGATGACCTTTGTGGTCCCTTCCAAATTTATGTTTCTATGATTGTAACATGTTACTCTCTGGACAAAAGATGCCTGAGCATACATGACTTATACACGTCTGCCCATTCCCAGTGGTGGAAAATCTACTTTTTAAAATGTATTCCCTTAACACCTCAGCTGTCTCTCCAACAGGAATCCAAAGTGGCTTGCATCATACCCCTCTCCTCCATTTTAACCTCACAATACCCCTGCAATGTATTTTTTTAAGGCCGAAGGTGAAAAGAGCGGAACCATCCCCTACACTACCCACCCCAAACTGTTCTGCTTCAAATATTCCTCCCCTCCAACCAGCTCAATTCCAGTATGGGTGCTGTCCTGGAAGAATCTACAACAAAATCACATGGAGAAAAATTGGGCCCCTCTTACCTGGGTGCCCCTTTTGATGTAAGAAGCAGAACCTAAAAGCAAGCATGTGCATTTTAGAGGTCAATAGGGCAGGAATGGGAACAAACATGGCTGCCCCTATCACATCCAGTTTGGGCTTTAGGTTGTGAGCTAGAGGGCAGGGCCAGTCTCTCTTCTGTTTTTCTTCTACATGCAGTTGCTGCCGGCACTCTCAAAATAAGCAACTGAGGTTACCCTTGAGGAGGGATCTGAAGGCCTGGGAGGGGGACACAAATGGGGGGGAGCTTCCCCCTAAGTATTGTTTTCCAATAGAAAAATTGATAATTGGGGAGCATGGGGGGAAAAAACTCGAATGAAGTATTTCCTCTTTTGGAACGAGCCTTTCCAGACAGGGTTTTACTCACTAAGTAGTATGAAGATTTTTATGGAAGATAATCTAGAGCATTAGAGAATGCCAATTGCTATGTGTACTGTAGAGACGTGCACAAAGTATTTCCAAGGATATGCTTATTCTTAAAATGTGACTAATTTTAGTAAAAATTAGTATACCATAATGAGTACAATACACTATGGAATAGTTCAGTGTTTTCAATGTTACAAAGTTTTGGACAAAGGTCCAAAAATGCTGCTAACCCTTCAAAAACACAAAAACAACAAAATTTCTGTTTTCTATTTTCAACACTTACCTTTCTCGACTTCTCAGATAGCAAAAACTAAAACTGATACGCTAAGAGAACCCACTTCCCCTCTCTAGTTTTGCCTATATTTGCAATTTTGTTTGAAGAAAACAAAGACATTTATACTTTTTAGTTTTTACAAACATGCTATGTTACATAGAGTGTGCTGTATATTTATTGTAATAGCAGTAAAAAAAGTTTAGATTTGATAGGAAAATAATTATTGCATATATTTGAATTTCTCCCAATGGTTCAGTTTCTTTTGCCATTGGGGAAACACCCAGCTTTTTCAGGGTTTCAAAATTTCTAGAAGTTTTACATCTCCGTCCTTGAACAAAGACTTCTCAGTTCATACCTGACCTTTTTAGCTACTACAGGTAAATTCAGCTTTAGATGTAAACAATACAGATGAAGGGAAGTTATACGGAACTCGTTTTCTATTTGTATACCTTTTATACCCTGGCTCTCCCCACATATAGTTCAAAACAGCTTATAAAAGGCTCCTGGGGCAGCCTCTCATCTAAGACATTTGCAGAATCTGTATAGTCCCCTTTTTCCTGGGAGAGAAAAATTCCCAAGGATAAAAGCTACCCGAAAAAGAGATGCACCTTCTCTGTTATCTCCTTTATTGAGGCAACAGTCGTCACATCGAAGTGTCCGCTCCTACGCTTATAGTCTATGAATAGGCAATCTTTCACACCCCGCTCAATGGCTTGCTGAGAAGCTTTCATCACCTCTGTTGAAGAAGAACAAAAACAAACAACTGTTTATTCATTTTTAACCAGAAAATTTTAATTTAGAAAGAAGATGGTATATGCATATGTTTCTCACCCCTTACGTGCAAAAGAACATTATAGTTTAAACCATTAAATGCAATTATTTGGCTGTAGGGACTTTAGAAAAAAAAGCTTAACCAGATTATGCTCCTTGCTGCAAAACCGTAATAACACCGTTTGCTTGCTCTCCAGAATAAGGAGAGAAATGTGGCTTGTTGTAGGGAGAGGCAGCAGTGCTGATGTCACCCCCCCCACACACCTTTTTTCCATGCAGGGTTGTGAAGAGGGTCATAGGGAAAGCTAGGAGCCTCTTGCAGCAGCTCACGTTCTGGCTCTGAAGTGTAACAGAGCCTTGCGGCAGCAAAAGACAACTCTGGTGTTTTTTTTAAACCATATTTTTAGATAAATGTATGTTTTTGTTTGCTAGATATGATTTTTCAGATTTGTTATTTTCATATGTTTTTAAACTGGTGGCCCCAATGAGGACAGAAAGGCAGGGGATAAAGGTTTTAAAAATACATAAATAAGCACCTCTGTGCTGCCTACTATAGCTACAGGGCAGAACTCCTCCAAAGGAATAAAGTAACAGAGAAAGGTTCCAAAAATTCGCTGGAAGGAGCTAAAAAAGCATCCTATCCAGGGCTTTTTTTCAGCTGGAACGTGGTGGAACGGAGTTCCGGAACCTCTTGAAAACGGTCACATGGCTGGTGGCCCCGCCCCCTGATCTCCAGACAGAGGGGAGTTTAGATTGCCCTCTGCGCCGCTCAGCAGCGTGGAGGGCAATCTAAACTCCCCTCTGTCTGGAGATAAGGGGGCGGGGCCACCAGCCATGTGACCATTTTCTCCAAAGGCAACCCACTGAGTTCCACCACCTCTTTTCCCAGAAAAAAAGCCCTGATCCTATCCAACTGGTGCCTATGGTCCCAGGATGAAAACTGTTTCCAGCTGAAAACAGCTGATATGATATGGGAGGAAAGGGGAGATGGAAGGAAAGGAACTCAGAGGAAGTTCCTCTCTCTCCAAGAGAATAGACAGGCGTTCAAGCAACCACTTCGGCCTTATTATACTAGTAGGAGAATAAAGTGTCAAAGAGATGGTAGACAGATCTACCTCTTCAGACTGCTGGTGAAAAGAATCACATTTTTGAATGTTTTCCTGTAGAAAATTAGGCACAGAAGAGATATATCTAGGCTGGAATCTCTCTGAGATAGAAGCTCTCTTTCCAACATGTTAATTTTCCTTTTGCATATCCAAAAATTATATCCCTGCTTGCGGTCTGAAGCAGCGCAGTCCAATTCTACCATCTCAGGATTCTACCATCTAATTTTCCTAGATATATAAGATCAAGCCTCAAACAGAGTAAGAGATGGGGAGAATCAGGACCATCAGGGGCTAAAGAATTCCAGAACTATTGGTGCAGCTTGGGGCGGGTGGGGGAGAAATCTGAAGAGCCAAAAACGTGCCCAAGGAGCAAAGGAGTACAAGGTAACAGGTGTACATTTTTCTTTTCATATATTGCAATCAGAGAGCTGGAAAAATATGGTGTCCCCAGAACAGGAAATGCTTATCCTGGGAAAAGATCGTGGGCAACACATCCATAATGACCATGTTCCCACTGCCCCATCTCGATGAACCTTCGTGGCCGAACTACGTTCCAGCACTGACATACTTACCAAGAGGACACCTGCAAAATTTTCCTGGCGATTCCTTTACTAGCATGTCCTTCACCGCATCAAGCAATGGCCCTAGAATAAGCACAGGCCTCGGAGACGTGCAATCCACTTTCTGGACTCTCTGATAAGCTAAGCTTATTGCATCTGGAAAGAGGAAGACAGCTGACATTCAGTTCTAACATTTTAAGAAGCCAAGGATAGGTGACAGCGTATCTGTTCTAGGCTTTGTACCTGAGGGTTGGAAAACTGACTTTGAATTGTGTGACGGTATAAAATGTTTTTTTAAAAATAAATAAAACTGCAAACAAATATTGGGAGTGGACCCTATCTGTATTCTACCACTCCACTGAACTAAGTGTGAAGGTTTCCTCCAGCCTATGGAGACTTCCTCCAGATTAAGTAGGAGGAAGAGCCACATGTTGGAGGAAAGCCTCCTTGGACTACGGTTGGCTCTACCTCATTATAATTTTGGAAAGTAACGAGCTATTTTATATCCTGTGACCCCGAAATCTTTGTTTCTTGGCATAGGAAAAAAATATTTGGAATGAGCAAATAAATGATTTTGTTAGGCATACTAGGACTATGTTCAACCTTTTTCGTAAAGATCTGCTTTTAAAACAGGTATTTTTAACCAGGTATTCCACTAATGGCCCTGACCTGGATGGCCCAGGCAAGCCCGATCTTGTCAGTTCTCAGAAGCTAAGCAGGATTGGCACTGGTTAGTAACTGGATGAAAGCTCTCCAGTGAAGATCAGGGTTGCAGAGGCACGCAATGGCAAACCACTTCTGTTAGTCTCTTGCCTTGAAAACCCCAGCAGGGGTCGCCATAAGTCAGCTACGACTTGATAGTACTCTCCACATTCCACTCACGATATCTTCCACACACAGGGCACATGATGACTCTTTCTAAAGTCTGTTTCCCTGAATGTTTACAGTATGAAGAAACATACTACTCTCCTGGGGCACAATCCACTGGGAACTTCTGCACAAACCAGTCATGTAAGAGAACACTGTCTCACATCAACAGACATGGTACAGAAGCTCCCCCAGGATTTTGTTCAGTGTCTTTAAAAAACTTTTTTAAAAAAGATCAGTGAAAATAAGTCACAGAATTTTCAGGGCATCTTTGTAACCACATTATTATGGATCTAAGTATGGTTTGTATAAGTATTATGATCTAGGAAATGAAAACACCATCTGAAAATGAGAATTGACAAGGAAACATACTTCAAAATGTAGCCAAGAAGCAGCATGACTAAATATTCCCTCTGTTCAGAGAGGGAAAGTAGCAGATCAAGAAGAATACATACATAGAGAATTTGGGTACCACAAAACACCAGTTTTCTCAAGCCCCAAGTAGCAGAGCCTTTCTTTACCAAAACATGAATAATATAATTTTTCTGCATATTAACTTAACAATAACAAGAGTCACTTGCCATCCAAGAAAGGAATGGAGTCTGTGCTGATGGTATCAAGTGCCTGCAAATCTTTCCCATCTTTAGACCCACTGCGTTTGTGTTTATGTTTCCTCCTAAAGAACGACCTCCGAGCTGCTGCTGACGACGTCTTCGTGGAACTGTTCTCATCTTTAGCCTCGGACATGCTGTGCTTCCGATAGAACTCCTGCTCCATCCTATAAGGAAATTGGTTAGGTAACTGGCTTCAAACTGAAATGGAACAGAGATGCTTTTTAAACCTAAGCTTGAGAGAAGACTTGCCATGAAGACACCCAAGGGCTGCCTGGTAAGGCCCAACTTGACCGGAGACCACTGTGTGTTACAAATTGCATTAGAATTGATCTGTTGCTTGGTGCATGGGCCAAGTAACAGGCCTACAGGCCACACTACAATCTGAAGAACCTTAGTATTCATAAGAATACTATCCAAGCAAAAGATCAGTACTAGCCAGGGCTTTTTTTCAGCAGGAACGCGGTGGAACGGAGGGCAATCTAAACTCCCCTCTGTCTGGAGATCAGGGGGTGGAGCGGCGCGGAGGACAATCTAAACTCCCCTCTGTCTGGAGATCAGGGGGTGGGGCCCCTCTGTCTGGAGATCAGGGGGTGGGGCGGCGCGGAGGGCAATCTAAACTCCCCTCTGTCTGGAGATCAGGGGGTGGGGCCCCTCTGTCTGGAGATCAGGGGATGGGGCGGCGCGGAGGGCAATCTAAACTCCCCTCTGTTTGGAGATCAGGGGGTGGGGCCACCGGCCATGTGACCATTTTCTCCAAGGGCAACCCACTGAGTTCCACCACCTCTTTTCCCAGAAAAAAGTCCTGGTACTAGTAGACAAGCATCCCTGAAAAACTCATCGCTACTCTCTCTCCTTGCAACAAGCTCCTCCAGAGGGACACACTTACTGGGAGCCCATTCTCAATTAATTCAGGATGTCAGTGAGGCTCTACAGTCCTGACCTGTGATTCCTATGAACAGACTCTGTACACGAAAAGGTACCCAGGATTCTAGAAAATGTTCTGAGGCCACACCACAGTGAAGTGTATAAGAAATAAGAAGGTGAGAATCAAAAAACATATAAAGATGGCCACCATTAACAGGGGATATATTTCTCCCACTGAATGCTTGTGATCCCTTGTTACATCAAGGTATTACTGTGGCACTGGCAACCACTTCTGCCCCTTGCTCTTGAGCTCCTAGTTACCAATGCAAAAGCAAGAGTTAATTTAGTGGAGGAAAGAATGGAGCGTAGTGCCTTTCTGTGTGTCAACGCAAGGACCAAAATTAAATAGGGATGTCACCCCTGTCTCAGAATGCCACAGCATGACCACAACAAGTCATTTAGGCTACTATGTAAAGCAAAAGCCTTTCCATTTTTAGGAGGTGGGTGACTACCAGCGGCACTAAAAATGGCCTGATGGAATAGCTTGTTTAATTGGGTGTTATTACAAACATGCTGCTTCTCACAAAGTTACTCTTCTGGGGAACTTAATCCTCCTTGTTGTCAATCACAATAGCTTTGAAGAGGGAACTGCGTGGCTTTTATTCACCCTTTCAGAGTTCATCTCAACTGCCCACTTTTAGAATTGGTAAAAATGCAATCAATATAGTGGAGATGTAATTACATGTATTTGCTGGGGATCTGTCCTCTTTCCAGCTTCTGAGCGCTCTCGTCTAGCTGCCATGCCATCCAGCAACCGAAGTTCCCTTGTGGTAGAGTGTCATCAACATACAAAATGTCATCTTTTTTAAAGCTCAAATCCTGTTCTACTTCTGCAAGCCGGTCATAAAGTGCCCTGTAAAGACAAATGAACAGAACTGGTTATTTTACGTCAGGAACTCCAGAATTCGACGAGCAATCTGCTGGACTGAGGACTCGAACTTGGCCCAGCAAGCTATCAGGATGGCAGGTGCTCAAGCATCAAAGCCCTCCACAGGTACAAAAGCATACACATTGGCCCTCAGACTGCAAGGCAATATGGACTCTCTGAACTAGACAATACTGGGAACAACCACCGTTTAGAAGTATGATCCACCATCCTCACATGCATCTGATGTCATGTAATAACACTTAATATTTAGATGTTTAATAATTTTTATATAGTTCTCTTCACCTATCCTTTACGAGCATTATGTTGAGTAACCATTATAGGCAACCATGTAAAGGAGGGATATCTGAAATATTACAGACTTCTGTAAGGTTGGGGAAACATATTTTGTTTCATTTCTTTAAAGAACCATATCACTCTCTTCCTGTACTGAATAAGTGCTTAAGGAATTTTGAGGCAGGGTGGCAGGCACTACTACAAAATGGCTGCAACAGGAGGTGGAGCTAAGCACAAGATGGTTGCCACAGTAGGCAGAGCCAAGCATCTCCTCCACTGCTGTGATGCTCCCTGGCTCCCACCACCTCAGAGTTGTTCTGCAGGTCCTGTTTATAGGATCCTCCTCAAGTAAGCAGTGAGGAAGGTCCATGAGAACAGCCCCCTTGCTGCGTAAAGGCAGCCAGTCACTGGTCCTGCCCTCACAATAGCCCCACCTACTTTTCAAAAGCACATGGTGGACACTTGGGGAGGTCCCCGTGGGTGCCATGTTGGGGAACTCTGTCTTATTCACTCATATTTACCACTCCTGTGGAAAGGTGATCAATACTATTGTCATTTTAGAGGCTGTGGGATCATCCAAGGCCACTCAGAGGGTCCTGGATTTGAAATCCTGCCACAGCAGTTCACTAGCCACATCCTTGCAGTAGCTACATCATGCTTAGGAAAACTGTTTTGTTTACTGGGCACATAATCCTCAATTGTCAGCATGCTAGGACATTGGGAGGGGGCGGGCGGGTTCTCTTGATATATGCATGAATTAGCATTTATTAATTGTACCATTAAGTGACAACCAACCACCAAAGATTAAACCACTGCGAACAGAACATTCATACGCTATCATCAAGTCAACCACAACATGTTTCAGCAGAGCTCACTAACTCATTCCATTGCACATTTAGAAGGGCTGAAAAATTAAAGGATGTTCAGACCTGGGTAATCCTAGCCCTTAAGTTTCTGGTGAGTCGAATCCTGGTTTGCTTAATGAACTTTGAAAATACCTGACGTAGAACCCATCTCCAGGTAACTCTTTGATCTTGTTGAACTCTTGTATTCTGTATTGGGCTTTTATTCTAACGCTTTCTCCTGGCTTCAGCATTTCAAGATAAGCTTCCTCTGCAGTTCTATTCCGCATGTCAACAGAGGCATACTGTTAACCAAATGGAGAGAAACAAAAGGACAGATGTTGCATCAAGTGTAAAGCAACAAATGACAGAAATTTTGGTTAAGTGGCCCCAGCTTCTGAAAGCTGATACACACTGATTTTAAGAATTAAAATTTTATGCATGCTTAATTCTTACACCAAAAGAGTTTGCTTTTCAAATGTGCAAAAGAATGGATCATCCATGTTCCTACACGAGAGCTTTCTCAGATGAAAGCAGGGAAGTCCGGAGTAGGAACTCCTGAAAGTGTATAAATCTGCAGCATTCCTGCACCGGGAGTGATCGGAACAAAACGTAAACGAATTTCCTGCCCCTAAGAATGACAAATCCACAGCAGCAGAGAAGCATGCCGAGGACACTCCCATCGTGTTGGATATCTGGGGCTCACAAGAACCTTCCATCATTTGCTGCAGCACTTCAGCTGGTTGGGGATTTCTGAAACAGACAACTTCATTTCTGGTTGCAAACATTTAAATGGCCATCAAGTTTATTTGGAGGTATCCGCTTCTAAAAAGCTGCCCTCTGACTTCGCCCAGCTGGGATCAGGAGCAAAGGAGGTGGCAATGCCCATCCCCTCTTCAGCCAGCTGGGATCAGGAGCAAAGGAGGTGGCAATGCCCACCCCCTCTTCACCCAGCTGGGATCAGGAGCAAAGTAGGTGGCAATGCCCATCCCCTCTTCACCCAGCTGGGATCAGGAGCAAAGTAGGTGGCAATGCCCATCCCCCTCTTCACCCAGCTGGGATCAGGAGCAAAGTAGGTGGCAATGCCCATCCCCTCTTCACCCAGCTGGGATCAGGAGCAAAGTAGGTGGCAATGCCCACCCCCCTCTTCACCCAGCTGGGATCAGGAGCAAAGGAGGTGGCAATGCCCATCCCCTCTTCACCCAGCTGGGATCAGGAGCAAAGTAGGTGGCAATGCCCACCCCCTCTTCACCCAGCTGGGATCAGGAGCAAAGTAGGTGGCAATGCCCATCCCCTCTTCACCCAGCTGGGATCAGGAGCAAAGTAGGTGGCAATGCCCACCCCCTCTTCACCCAGCTGGGATCAGGAGCAAAGGAGGTGGCAATGCCCACCCCCTCTTCAGCCAGCTGGGATCAGGAGCAAAGGAGGTGGCAATGCCCACCCCCTCTTCACCCAGCTGGGATCAGGAACAAAGTAGGTGGCAATGCCCACCCCCTCTTCACCCAGCTGGGATCAGGAGCAAAGGAGGTGGCAATGCCCACCCCCTCTTCACCCAGCTGGGATCAGGAGCAAAGGAGGTGGCAATGCCCACCCCCTCTTCACCCAGCTGGGATCAGGAGCAAAGGAGGTGGCAATGCCCACCCCCTCTTCACCCAGCTGGGATCAGGAGCAAAGGAGGTGGCAATGCCCATCCCCTCTTCACCCAGCTGGGATCAGGAGCAAAGTAGGTGGCAATGCCCACCCCCTCTTCACCCAGCTGGGATCAGGAGCAAAGGAGGTGGCAATGCCCATCTCCTCTTCACCCAGCTGGGATCAGGAGTGGAGCAGGTGGCAATTCTGAATTCTGAATAGTTATTTTTCGTGTATATATTTGGTATCCTCAAGTCAAATCACACACCTCTACCTGAAAGCGAATTAGACATTTGTACACCAAAAGCTGCTACATCCTGTTCAGCCTTTCCAATAGTGGGTCAGGGAGAAAGAGCACAAAAGGAAAAGAAACTTCCTTTGACCCAATACACACAACCTGCTCTCGACAACACATGCCCAACTCAGATAAACACCTCTTCAAAGTAAGTATCTCAGGTGTCCCTTTTAAGCCCACTCCCAAATGTTCTTGCAACCAAAGGGAAGTAGCATGACCCAGCTCTGAAATTTACCCAGCCCAACAACAGTCTTGAAAAAAAAAGTTAGAAAAAAAAGAATCATGCTATTATGCAAGCAACCCTGAAATTCACACAAAATAAACAGAAATTCCAGAAGATGCCCCTCGCCACAAGAATCTGAAAATATTTACTTCCTTATACCCTCATTGTGTTTTGGGTCCACAAGTTCTGAAGGGAATTACATTATCATAGCCTACCTTCAATTCACATCTACTGCTCACCTCAAGAATCATGTCTCCTAGCACCAGTCCTTCAGGCCCTTTGGCAGGGCTGTCTTCTTCAAGATCAGACACAAATATTCCATACAGGTTCCCACCACAGATCTGGATTCCAAGTTCCGCTTGGGACTTCTTGACAATAACAGTTCTAGGTTCAGGGGTCTTCTTACTTGTGTCCATGGAATTCCTTTCAAGAGCAACAAACAAAAAAGACCCAAGGTGTGGGGCCTTATATTACAGGCTGATCCCCTCAACAGCCAGTTAGTCTCCAACGGACATCCCATTGCCAATTCATGGCTCAGGGAAGGGGAGAGATTCAAAGGAAGTCTGAAGTATATTACTGGTGAATCCTTAACTGCACAAAAATAAAGCATCTCTTTCCCCTACTCCCAACTCCCTCTTCTGCAGCTCTGGACATCAAATTCTAGAGGATTACCCAGAGCAAATACAGGACCCAAAGACAAAGATTCTGTCTGGGCTTCCCCTTACACTGGTCAGAGCCAGCCCTCACATGACAAGAAATCATACAACTTTCTCAGCTTCATCGGTTCCCTGGAATTTTGTCTCCTCTGGTTCCTGCTCTTATTTATTTATTCTAGCATTTATATGTTGCCTTTCCACTCAAACAGGGTCCTCCAAGGCAGCAACCCTTTCGGCTGCCCTGAATTTGGACATACGGAAAGGGCTTTGTGCGTCCCACAACTCCCCACAGCTATCTGAAGCTAGCGATTTACCTGACAAGTCCCAATTTAAAAAACGAGAGCAGAGCAACACAGGGAGTCCGCCTACCTTATGGAATTGCGAGGACTGGTTGTGGGAGTGGTCTGTTTGGATGGGGGTGTCATTGTCCCTTCATCCTGCTCGCTCACAGTATCAATTACTGAGTGGCTGTCAGGGGTGGCAGCTCCACTGCCTTGTGGAGTGGAATTGCTGCTCACAGGTTCTAGGCGGGAACTCAAAGGAGAAAATAAAAATGCACCGTGTTAAAATGCAAAGTGTGATATATCCAAAAACACTTCAGCCATCTCCTGAGTTAACTGAGATTTCAAGAATAAACTGGATCAGAGTTTTAAATCAAGCTTATCTGCTACCAGCTCCCCAACCCAGCCCAAATGAAGGCCATTCCAAGTTGCAGTGGGTCTCTGCTTAAGGTAGCTGCAGCATCAGGCAGAGACCGAGGAAGTCTCCCTTCCATCCCAAGGCAAATATGAGAGTGGAACTACAAGTGACAAAAGGCACAGGATGGACACTTGCCAGCTTCCCTCAAGTTTTGATGGGAAATGTAGGCAGCTTGGCGGAATGTTGGACAAGTGACAGTTGAAAAGTCCATTGGACAGCAGTCAGAGAGCCAAGCTGCAAGACTAGGATGCCTACATTTCCCATCAAAACCTGAGGGAAGCTGACAAGTGTCCAACCTGTGCCTTTTGTCACTTGTAGTTCCGCTCTCAGTTTCTCGCCTGTACTTCCATTGGTTGAAAGAAACCACAGTAAAGCATAACTCAGCTGATCCGTTGAAATACACACAACACAGACCTGGAAATAGTCTAAAAGAATCTTACCTGGAACGTGAGTGATTACCGAGCTGGAACATGTGTGGATTATACTGTGCCAGAATAGTTATGGTATCACACTGCTGTCCAATTATCAGCCGAGCCTGCTGTTCCGTAGCATTCCGCAGGTTTATCCCATTGAACTGCGGCGGCGGGGGGGGGGGGGGGGGGGGCGGGGAGTCAGAGACATATACTCAGCAGCACATTTTCACTGATGGAATCAGTATAGATTTTTCCATTTAATCCCATATTGCTTCCTACAATTTGATATACCAGAGATCCAATAAATCATGGGATAAGGTGGACAGGGCTGATGCTACTCGTTTTATATTATTTATCTCCTTGAAGAAAATCGATGCTATCAAAATTTGATGATTTAACTTGACTACTGTTACTGTGTAAGTGGATAACTTACTGTCCCTCTTGAAGTGGCGCATTCTGAAAAGCTTTTAAAGATAGTGAAACATATTTCACTGGTTCAGCACTTGACACATGAAGAAACAGTTTCAGCACATAGATGAATCATTTCAAATGTGAAAAATGGAATTTTTAAAAAACTGATGGGGTTGAATCATCATTAAGTTGTAAGAAACTTAATTTTTTTAAGAAACTTTAAAGCACAGGGAGGTTATATGAAACTGACAGATAACAGCTGTGATCTAAATGGGCATTTCACCTCTATTCAAGGTACTGGCAATCACATACAAAGCCCTTCACAACTTGGACCTTCGTAGCTGCATGACTACCTCTCCACCTGTCATGATCTGGCTGTGCCAGGAAGGCCTAGCAAGGCCTCAGAAGCCTGTTAGCAGTGGGAGTAGGTCTGCCTATAATTCCCAAGACCCACTGGGCCGTTTTGACACCCTTTTTGGCCAATCAGAAAACAGGAGGCTGGTGCTATATAAGTCTGGGAGGAAAAAAGCCTGTGTTCTTTCTCCCCGAGAGCAGCAGGCCAGAGGAGGTTTCTGCTAGGGGGAGAGGCCCTCATCCAGATATGGTGAGAAGGCAGGCCTGGCAGACAGAGGGACAGTGAGTTCAGTCGCGCTAGGGCCTTTTGTTTATTTTGCTTTCACCCATCCATTGTTGCTAATGCACCTTGTTTGTTATTAACTGACCTCCTTGTAAATAAACATTTTTGTTTGTTGTTACTCTGCTGGGTCCTCATGCCTGTTTATTGGCGAAGCTATGGAGGTCATAAGGGTTGGGAGGGTACTCTGGGCCTTCCCAAGGGACCCTAAATCCCAGATTGGTGGCAGCGTAAGGTGGCTCACCCTACCTGAGGCATGACACCACCTATGACAATTTTGCCACCCTGCAGATGGGCAAGATCAAAACTGCCCATGCATGTGCCTTCTCTGTAGCGGCTCCCACTCTGTGGAACAGCCTCCCTAAGGAGGTCAGGAAGGCTCCAGTCTCCTTGCGTTCCACAAACAGAATTGTTCAGGAGAGCATTTTTATAAAAGAAATAGGGATATATCATCATAACAGACTAGCCCAGGAAAATTCAGTGTTTCTACTGATGTAATACCATGTTCTGCATTGTTTAACACGTCATGTTTAATACCTCTGCTTTGTTCCATATGAAATTTCCAGAGTTCCTACTCCGATTACACTGCTTATTATACGTTATCAATCTATTGATTGTACTGATTCATACTGTGTAATCTGCCTTGAGTCCCAGTGAGAAAAGAGGACTATAAATAACATAAATATATATATATATTTATTTTTGTAAATTTACAGATAAATAATCCTACAAATATTCTGTATATTTCTTAAACACAGATATGTTTTAAAGATGGGGAAAGAGAACTGCGTTTCTCAGGGCCAAGCTACAAGAGATGAATTACACGAGGAGGAGCATGTGAACAGAGTCGCAATGTTAGCCGGGAAGCTGAGTTCTAGAAGAGACTGGAAGGCTTTGTCGATTTCCCCTCTCTACAGAGCCAGGGAGATCTCTGCTCAGAGGGTTTGTTAATTTCCTCTTTGCCTCTGGAAGGCTCTGTCAGTTTCACCTCCCCTTCTAAGAGGCGAAGAGGAAATAAACAAACCTTCTGATCTCTCTGGCTCTGTAGAGAGGGGAAATTAACAAAGCCAATCTCTTTTAAAACTCAGCTTCCCGGCTAACATTGCGACTCCCTTCATGTGCTCCTCCTCGTGTAATTTGTCTCTTGTAGCTTAGCTCTGTCTCTTAATTTGATCCTTTACTCAGCAGACAGATACAATATATTTTTGTCTTTCTGTAATCACATTCTTTATTCAAAGAGTAAAGGTATTTTTTTCTTTTTATCAAAGCGGTATTTTCTTGTAGTCTTTCTGACCACAAATAGCCTAACTTGGCCCATGCTTACCGAAGTACAAAGACAAAGCTGTGGAAGTCCTGCCTGGACTTGAATTAATACAACAGGCTGGACCCCCTAAGATGTGCCCCTACATTCAGGATAAACTGGAGTATTTGACTAAAGGTGGCATCCTATCTGCTCTTCTGCTGGCACAAGAGGTAAGAGGGTATTTCTTTGGACCACCAAAAAAACTACTCCAAGGACTGTGGTACCCATTTAGGCAAAGGCCATAAGGAATGGGGAGGCTGCAGTATGGAGAGGAACCAGCTGAAATGAAATAGAAAAGCTGAGGAGATCCAATCCTAGAGAACTGCCTGTGATCACTAAACAAACACATGTAGGACAGTTTTTGTTTAGCAGGGCTAAATTTTCTGTTGAGATTTGTGGAACAAGACTGGAGAGATATACTCCTTATTGGGGACTGGTGACTTGCAACTGGGGCCAGCTGGGTAAATTTCACATTCTTTTGGAAAAACAGAGACACACCTGAAGGACCTGTTCTACTGCAATAACAACATTCGATTTGTATACCGTCCTTCAGGACGACTTAACACCCACTCAGAGCAGTTTAGAAAGTATGCTATTATTATCCCGACAACAACAAATACCCTGTGAGGTGGATGGGACTGAGAAAGCCCCTAGAAGCTGTGACTGACCCAAGGTCACCCAGCTGGCTTCAACTGGAGGAGCGGGGAATCAAACCGGGTTCTCCAGATTACAGTCCTGCACTCTTAACCACTACACCAAACTGGATCTGGCAAAGAGTATCTTCAGTGGGAAATGGGGGTTTACCTCTGCATAATGTATGAACTGGCCCTAAGCCTCTCTTTTTCCAGGGTTGAGAACAAATTTCTCACACTTGCAGAAGGCAATTCCAAATTACTAGAGAAATAATCACATACTACTGTTGCAGCCACCCTATTCAGGAAAGTAATGTAACAGTAATGTGGCATGTGAGTGGCAGGCTCTTAAAATTTCCAGACACTACTTCATCCAGACAGTGTGTGAAACCATAGTTTAGTTAATTAACTATTGTTTGACTCCAACAGCACTTAAAAACAACAAGATTTCCAGGATAGAAACTTTCAAGAATCAGAGCTCCCTTTGTCAGATTCTTGTCATTTGACTCTCGAAAGCTTATATCCCGAAAATTCTGTTGGCCTTTAAGGTGCTACTGGACTTGAACTTTGCTGTTCTACTGCAGACCAACAAGGCTGCCCATCTGAAATGAACTATGGTTTGTTATGCTTGTCAAACCACAGGCCATCTCGTTAACTATCAAACCAGGATCTGAAACCGTAAGTTTGAAGTTTATTTATTAACTAAACTTAGTCTTAATTATGGTTTCACGCAATGTATGAATGCGGACATCCTGGGTCAATCCTGGCGCCACATATACACATTCCCTGGCTACATAAATAACTGCCCACAGCAAAGGCAATTTGTCTGTGAGCTGAATCCTA
The DNA here is from genome assembly GCF_028583425.1 of Eublepharis macularius. Lineage (NCBI taxonomy): Eukaryota > Metazoa > Chordata > Lepidosauria > Squamata > Eublepharidae > Eublepharis > Eublepharis macularius. Next base: position 121,140,079 of record NC_072795.1, on the reverse strand, counting down.
GTTTCATGAACTAGCCACAGTTAACGTAAACCATGTTTTCATATTCATGCCTGAACGGAGCCCGTCAGTTCCCTATCCTACTTTAGAGATAACAACCGTTAACTAGCTAAGAATCTTTTATGCAAGCAATTTTTACCTCCAACAACTGATCGCCATATTCGAGGCCAGCCTGATGGGCAATACTCCCTCCAGTTACTTTCGACACAAATATGCCTCCATTTTCGCCACACACGATGGAGATCCCAAGAGGTTCAGAGCCCTTCTGCACTTTTACATGCCGTGGTTCTTCCATGTACGGCCTTTTGGAGGAAAGGAGCAAAAAGCCGTGCATTTGAAACACACACACACACACACACACACACACACACACACACACACACACACACACAGAGAGAGAGAGAGAGAGAGAGAGAGAGAGAGAGAGAGAGAGAGAGAGAGAGAGAGAGAGAGAGAGAGAGAGAGAGAGAGAGAGAGAGAGAGAGAGAGAGAAGAAACCAACCTGAATTACATGAATTATATGCATAACTACACACCCACCCTCATCAATAGAATAAAACCAATTTTAAACAGTTATTAAAACACTCTTAGCAACATTACTTTCACATCACCATGCAACGTGTAGTGGCCGACTCAAGAGTAAATCAAACAGGTAACATTTTAAGTGCATTTGGAGTGTAGGACAAATAGGGAACGGGACAACGATGGTGAAAAGGTTAGGAAAGAAAATACAGCCTCTGTCCATATTATATATAGATTAATAAACATATATAATATGTAATTTAGAAAACATTCTGGACAAAAGCCTTATGTCGATTTACCAAAGTTTGGGAAACTTAAGTAGCCAATGAGCGTAAATATACAGCTGTGAATCAAAAGGCAGGGGAAAGGAAGACACAATTTCCGTATTTAATATGTGTGTGCAGGGAAAACACAACATTAGTCAATGAATTAAGCAGCTGTAAAAAAAGGAACATAAAGCAAAACAACTCAAGCCATTAAAGACAGCAGCTTGCATGGTAGCATTTTCCATTACCATGCAATTTTTTTCCGTTGCAGGAGGGGAATTATCCAAACATGAAAAATAGCACAAGGAAGGTGTGCAAAATACTGCTTGAGAAGGACAACCTTTATATCAAGCCAACCTCAAACTCCTTAGTGAACAGAACCTTGGCCTAGGTGCCACAGGGAGTCTCAGAAAAGACCTATTACGGAACAAGTATCTGAAAGATGCAGAGGGATGCAGAAAAGAAAAAGAAACACACTTAGAGAGATATCAGACACAGAGGCTACATAGATACAGTAAGGCAAGACACCACATCCCTAAAAGTGCAAGGGCTCAACAAAGTTTGTTTTAACCCTTGTCTGTGTGTGTATTGCTTGCTATGCAAGGCCTGGTGTATACAAAGCATAATCCATTCACTTATACGTGGTGCTACAGAGACATTGGTTCAGTTAAAGACACCACATAAACCATTGTTTAGGTGGCACGATTGTCTGAATGCAGGCTACTCCACTAGCTATGGCTGATTAGGGTCCATCTGAAGTTTGAAGCTGGTTTATTGACCAGAGTTAATCTTAATTATGGTTTTGTATGATGTATGAACACATATTGTAGCTTCACCCTGGTTCGCTCCCTAACATCGACGTCCCCAGCTAAAACAAAGTGGAACCAAGATTTGCTGAAGCAAATCAAGATTTGAGTAATTTTAGCTGATCGCGGCTCGTAATAAAATATGGAATGGAATAAATTTGAGTAATCCTGAAACCAGGATCCGGTTCTCAGATAGACTAACTACAGATAAAATAAACCACAGTATGTCTGAATCAAGTACGTCTGAACCAAGCCAATGACATCTTGGTTTAGTCTACACACAATACAAAACCATGCCTAATCTTAACCACTCAAAAGTTTATGAACCCAGGATCCAGCTCATGAACAATCACTTAAAACCTAGTTTATCTCAACAAATTCTGGCATGGCCAGATGGCAAGATTAAGAGAGTTTGTGTACTGTATACAATCTAGGACCATAGTTTAAACAAACTGTGGTTAACAAAACGGCTTGAAACTACTGTTTCCTGGTTTGACAGCGGAATGGCCTGCATTTAGACAATCATACAAGCTATAGTTAGTTTAATTAAACCATATTTTCGGCTTATGTCTGAACTGAGCCCTTGCCTTGGGGTGGTGTTAGAAATAAGAAGTCCCCTCTAGGCTCCCAGTGCCCAAGGTGGGTAGCAACACAAGGTGCAATCTCTACAACCTCTGCTTAGAGGCTTTGCTGCTTGCACAAAAACTTCTTGTCAAGAACCAAAACACAGGGAAGATGAAGCAAAAATCCAACCTTTACAGAAAAACTATTGGCTTACAACTCTATTGCCTCCCAAGATAAGCCACAAAACAGAAGCTGTGGGTTCTGCAGACGAAACTCCAGATCACTGAAGCAGAACATCAACACCTGCTCCAAAGATACACAAGGGCATGTTACGCTAGGAGGGACTGTAGCTCATGATTACAGCACTTGCATTGGCAAGCTACAGCAGAGGTCTCGGCATCTCCAGGGGGGAGATCTCAAGAAGCACAGCCAAAGAAGAATTTGATCTGAGATCCTGGGGAGCCAGGCTTCAGGTCAGCATCTAGTCCAAGGTCGAGAACATTACTACTGAACTGAAAGCTTATTTATCGGAGAGACAGCCACCAAGTAATCACCTCAGAAGGATGCATTTCTGCTGCTGGGATCCCACAGAGCCATTGTTTGGGCAAACAGGCACTTCCCATGGGGGCTGGAAGCAAATGGATACTCCAGTTCTGACTGGGTGGGAAGTGATTTCTTGTAAAGGACAGGGCAATTGCTTTTCTTTATGAGTGGACTCGAAGCCCTCAAAGGTGCTCAAGTACCTTCAAAATGCCACACAGCACAGAGGAACTCTTCAGGTGTGGTTTCTCTTGTTCTATAGTGAGAGGCCATACCTAAAGTACTTTCCAAGTATAGCTTCTGAAAGCTGTCAGCTCTAGGCAGAATGACTTCAAGGAAGCCAATGATTTATCATGGGAGTAGCAATTTCTATCAACTACAGAATTATCCCAGTTTGCTTATGCTTTCCTTATCTTTACAGCAGCCTGCTCTTTGTCTAATAGCAGCAAACCAAGAAATAATTAATATTCTCTAAACAGTATTTAAAATCTGATCAAGCAACAAGACTTTATATACATCCCAATGCCTACTTTAAAGTGATACCTCATTTTGGGTCTACTTGAATCCTGTCTCCTTCCCTGTTCAGTAAACAGTTCTACTTCCATGAGATAAGTGTCCAGGTACCTGCATACCAATCAACTGTTCTTCTTCCACAATAAAGTATGCCCCTGTGTTAACTGGAAGCCTACATTTTTCTATGGATCCATCAGTTGCCAAGGGACCCCGGCTCCCTAGCCCTCGGGTCCACATAGGCACGAACTCCTCATTCAGTAGCATTCTTACCCTAAGCCTTTCTGCTCCTACCAGAGAGCTCCTCTTCCTCAATCACCTACCATTTCCTGGCAACCACATGCTGTAACCTAACTGCAGGCAACTCTGTACTAGAGCAGAATTCCAGGTAAGCATGCAGCAAACACAAACTAACCATCGTCACATGGGCATAGTTCACAAGTGTTCAGGAACCAGGATTGTTACAGAGTCCCTTGTGCTGACTATAAGAAAGTCAGGCCTCTGAGTGATCTGGCCATCTTCTCTTAAAGCTCTGGGAAGTTCTTCTAAAAGGCAGTGGTTTCTGTCATTTGCACAGCTCTGTCCTTTGCTAGTGCTTCAACACATTATGTAATTATTTACTTTACTATGTTATTATTTGACCAATATTTAACCAGCTGGTTGACGAAGGGTTGGATCCAAAGCACTACTACCAGAGTGGAACTTCCCTTCCTCCTCCACCAGTTGCAGCCCACTGAGTCCCCTGAAATTCTGCTCCTGGGGGGGGGGGGGTCCAAGGCCCCAAAAAACACATGGGACTATCTTTAGCAGAAGGCGGGAATTGTCAAAAATCACCCTTCCCACCTCCACCAAGGGATGTGCTATTCTGCTATCCGCTTTGAATTATTTTCAACCAACCCTGGAAAAGTTTCAGTATTAAAGATGTCAGCTTACTTGTCTTTTCTTCGTTGTCCTATTGATACTGGACTCACTGAGATCCTGGGCAGCGTAGAAAGAGAATTCTGTGACTGGCTGCTGGTGAAGGACGAGGTCTCCAAGTTTAATGGCGACTGCGGAGGAGTAATCAGACTAGGACTGCTACATTCGGAATGCGACAATGAACCTGCGTAGAATGGAAGAGCCCCCATGGAATTTGCACACAGGGCCAAATGCAAAAGTCCTCTTAGGCAGAGAGCCCATTGAAAGCCATTCCCTACACTGCAATGCATTTGTTACCGGTTCTGACAGTGAACTTCCAATTAAAGTAAAAGGACAACACACACAAATTTTTAAAGAACACCAAGAGAAGATATTAGTTATGCATAACGTTTTTTAAAAAGAGTATTGCACTGGTGCAACAGGCTGTGTTCTGGGACTGCCATCGATTGTCACCTAAGGTGAAATCTGATGCTAGTTTAGAGCTTCCGTCTTAGACAAAAGAACTTTTAAGAAAGCTCTTTTTAAAAAAAAAAAATGTGTTAATACTAATGGTGTTTCTCAAGGGGATTTTACACATACTCTGTTAACACCCCTTCCTGCAATCAGCTGGAACATACAGGCATTTTCTTATGTCTGCTAGCTAATGTTATAAGACCGTGCAGGTTGAAAGCTGAAAATGTATGTATTTACTTCATTCGTACCCTGCCTTTGGCTTTTCTTCCCAATAGGGACCCAAAAAAGCTTACATCATTCTCCTCTCCTCCTTTATATTCTTACAATGACCCTGGGAGGTAGATTAGGCAAAGAGAGTAGTCGCTCAGCAAATTCCTGGGGCAGAGTCCAGCCACTACATCACACGGGCTCTCCAAAGAGCCACACACTGCATAGGAAACAGTATGTCAACATATAGACCCAACATATATTAATCCCTGCATATTACTAAATATGGGCCCAACACAGTGATCCCAAAATACAGGTGGAAAGCAAATGCTGCAGCAACCTTGTTAGAACTAAGCGGGTCTCGGCCTGGTTGGTGCTTGGACGGAAGGCCTCCTGGGAACTTACACAGGTCTTCTTGAACTCCATACTTTTGTGGTATTTATTTATTTAGAAACATTTATATGCTGCCTCTTGATAGATCTGCTTGAGGTGGCTCACTTGGAAAGAATGCAACCGGCAAACGGATGTTCAGAGACCAAGTAAAGCTCAACACATGGGATCCTCTTCATACAAGAAGGAAGGTACCAGTGAAGTGATGTGAAGAGAGCCAGTGTGGTGTAGTGGTAAGTAAGAATGTTGGACTAGGATCTAGGAGACCGAGGTTCAAATCCCCACTCCGCCATGGAAGCTTGCTCTCAGCCTAAGCTACCTCACAGGGTTGTTGTGAGGATAAAATGAAATAAAGGAGAAGGATATAAGCTGCTTTGGGTACCCAATGGAGAGGAAGGCAGGATATAAATAAAGTAAAAATAAACATTAAAAAAGTACCCAATTCTGGGTCTGAACCAAATAATTTTTAAAAACCATGCAGTAGTTCTTAAGACTTGAAACACGAGGAAAATGGTCACTGGTACAAATCTGCTATTCCTGTTCAAGGCAGAGAAGAAATCAGGGGTGTGTTTCCTTTCTCTAACCATCAGTACTGTTTTAAAAAGCGCCACAGAATACGATACACCATTTATGTAGAAATGTCCAATAAAGCAGTAAGGGGAGGGGGAAGTGGATATGGGTTCTTTTACCCCTGTCGGAGCCAATGACGGACCTCGGGTACCTTGGCGTCAAAGGTATTTTTATTCGTTCTGTTCTATACTGCAAGTTGCTGGAAGAACCTACTTCAAGCACAGAAGGAAAAAATGTCAGTCTTTATAACAACAGTACATTAACAATAAGCAAAGTAACTAATTTAAGCCCTCTCGCTGGCAAAGAATTGGAGAGGCAATTGAACAGTTGTTTGACATGGCTTTCTCGAGTACCATTCTTAGCAGAGAAAGCTGACCACATCCATTTGCAAGAATTCTCACTTGAATTTGGCCCAAGCTAGACATAACGGCTGCAGTGGTAGAAAGAGGGAATGTGAGGGGTCCAATTTTAAATGCCTGTGAGGACTACAGGCCATTCTTATTTGCGGCTCTCTCCTCATATGCCAGAAGGCATAGCTGGGATAAAGTGACTGGGGAAAGGACTTTGGGGAGGTCAGCCTCAAGAAGAGGGACAGGTCTCCAAACCTCATCCACATGTCCATTTTTGCCTCTAAAAGTTGAACAGCCACACTCAATGCAACAATACAACAGGAGCCATTTCTTCTTCAGCTACACACAGAGACACTCCTGTGCCTTGGTTGTAAAGGATACATCACAACTGTCTGTCTAGTTTTACAATGCTCTACCTTTGGGAACTGCAACATCACCTGACACCTGACTGGTACCATCTGTTCTGGATTCCATCCCAAATCAAGCTTGCAGTTTCCTATGATGATTGTTTTTAGAAGTAACCCTGAGCAGTAGGACTTCAGAATTCATCAGCTGTAATACAGCATTATGTCTTAACTAGCAACCAAGCCTGTTGTGTGAACAACAGGCTTGGGAGGGGCATGGCGGCACGCCAGGCCTCCCCGCTGCCTCTGTGGCTGCAGAGATGGCAGGGAGACTCGGTGCAGCAGCGTGACCTTCCCAAGGCCCCGTAGTGGAGGCCTCGGGAGGGCTCCACTGCTGCGCCAGACCTCCACAGCCACTGCTTCTCTGGGCTTCTCTGGTGCCGTGTTACCGACGACTCACTGTGTCTGCACCAGGATAAAAAGTTAGCCATTGGCAACACAGCTTGCCTTTCATATATTCGAGATTATGGCCAGAAAATATGGCAGCAGCTGAGTTTTAAGTAGTGTCAACACGCGACTTAGAATCAGATCTCACTCATGAATGCTGTATTATACAGGACGTGTGTGGTAGTATGCATAAGTGACCCTCAGAGATAACATCCTTGATCTACAAGCAGCGCATGTTTCCATAATGGGCATGTATATCCTACATCCAAGCACACCTTACACTACCCCAAAATGACTGCAGGGACAGGATGCATAAGCCAGACAAACAGCACTGCAAAGAAAGCAGAGACCCCTGTACTCCAAGACAGCTAGTGTGTGATGTGATCCTCTGAAGCCCAGAAATCCGCACAATAGTTTTGATCCACCTTGTCTACAGTTGTGAACTGGTGTGTTACTGAGCTAGCCCACCTTTGAAAGTCTGCCTCCAGGTAGCCCTCAGAATCTGGACCTCTGACTGGCAGTACATCAGGGGGAAAGGGGAACCCACTCTCTAAGCTGCTGTAGCGCAGTGGTTAAGTAGTTCGACTGCGAATCAGCACTCTGCTGGTTCGAATCTCACTACTGCCATGGACTCAGTAGGTGGCCTTGGGTAAGCCAGTTCTCTCAGCCCCAGTTCCCCAGCTGTATTGTAGGGATAATAACAACACTAACTTGTTCACTGCTCTGGGTGAGGCACTCATCTGTCTAGAAGAGCGGTATATAAGCGCAGTTGTTGTTGTTATTGTTGTTGTTATTATTATTATTAGAGGTGCCTCAGTTCCAAAGGAATTCCATGCATTACCCATTCTGAAATGCCACTTACCAAGTCTTGCACTGGAAGGAAGTGAATTTGATCCATGTGATGATCTTGTACGTGAATTTTCAGGACATTCACTGGAGTGCTTATGACTCAAGTCCAGACTCAAGCGTCCTTGGTGCTGAGCACTGCAACACAAGGAAAAGCACTGTTACAAATTCAGATGCACATGACCAAAATGGCATCCCAAGCAATGTACAAGAGACTTAATCCCTGACTAATGGACACGATGTGAAAACATAATACAGAAATGCAAAACACACCAATTCTCTGAATACCAGATACTGGGGGAAGTATACAGCAGGGAAGAGCTCCTGTTCCTATCTGGCTTCCCAGAGGCATTTGCACGGGCACTGTTGGCGGGGGGAAATGATGTCGAGCCTTCAGAAGAAATTTTGGTCCACTGAGACTTGTCTAATGTCCCTACCTGGGGTGCAGATGCTGGTGACAGAACTGGCTGGCAACTGATGGACAATTGGCGGTGTTAACTCTATGGCTCCAAGCAGTATAAATGGGATTTCTCATAACTGCAGTTACAGCAGGACATGGTGCAATGTTCCTTGGCACGGTACCTATTGGGTAGGGAAACAATGCAGTTGAATAATATCCACAATTTTTGAGTGAACAGTTAGTTCAATAGTAATAGTGCAGAAGGGTGCCTCATCCAATCTCAACCCCTGCCAAGATCTTCAGCTACTCCCGATGCTACAGACACAGAAGGGAGGCAAAACACACTACCTTCCACCTCTTCCTCCACATTGCAGCCCTAAACTTGGGCTTTCTAAGCCATTAAGAAGGTGGAGTTCTTGTCTCTGGCTGATGGAGCTTGTACTCCAGTCAAACCTTGTTTCTGTGAAGCCCCAATCCCTTGGCTGGCCATGACCCCACAGGGGGTGCATCTCAGAGATGTCTCTTTGCAGCAGCAGTCTTATAATGGACAGCTCCACCCCTCTGCTTCCCATCCCTGGAAGGCACAGTGGGGTAGTCATTTCCATCCCTTCCCCCCTATCTGGATGCTCAGCTAGGAGCTGTTAATAACAACATTGGATTTATATACCACCCTTCAAAGTATGCTATTATTATCCCCACAACAACAAACACCGTGTGAGGTGGATGGGGCTGAGAAAGCTCAGAGAAGTTGTGACTGAGCCAAGGTCACCCAGCTGGCTTCAAGCGGAGTGGGGAATCAAACCTGGTTCTCCAGATTAGAGTCCTGCTGCTCTTAACCACTACACCAAACTAGCTTTGTTCTTTGCAGTAGGCATGCCTGGCTGTCATCTATGACCTAGAAAACTGCCCCCTGGGAGCATGCTCAAGTTCCCTGACATGGCTTCCTGGATGATGTCTTCTGACTGCTGGGCATCCCACTCTTCTGCCACAAGAGAGGTTACGTAGCGGTCTGGACAAATATATACCTCTCATTCACAGAAAGACTACTACTTTTATGCCACAAGCATAAAAGGGAATTCAAAACATTACACAGCTCACTGTTGACTCACAGCAACCCCCATGCCAAAGAGAACTCGTTGTGGCTCCCGGGTCACTGCTACCAACCTGCCGACAGGCTTCCAGCATAGAGTGAGGTAGGCACAAACCCGTCACTGTGCCTACTGAACCGTTTTGGTGAATACAATGGCCACTCCTGTAGCTCCGGAGAAAGATGCTCTTCACTTGCGGGCGTGTATTTTTGCACCTGTGGGGGGATGGCAGCAAGACATAACCAAAGGCATAATAAAGGTTATTCAACCTGACAGGAACAGCCAACGTCTGGATTCAAGAGCCATTAAAAGCACATTGCTGCACAATATGACCCCCTCTTGAGGTGTCAGGCTCTGTCTAGCAGTAAGGACTTTCTCAGTTATGGAACTATTAAAGGTATAGTATTACAGAGAAATAAGTATATCTGCATACGGTATGCATGTTACATACAAATTACAAAAATACATAGGCTTGTATCTATGAAAAAGTCACCAGAGACTTTCCTCAGTTTAACAATGCTCCCTCAATGGAACACAACACTGGCGAGTGGAAGGCGCATCAAGGTATGGTAGTGCTCCACACACTGCCGTGGTAGCACAATTGTGAGCTCTTACTATGTACTGCTTTGAAAATGCTTCCTGAAACGTGGTTTTCACTGATAATAAATTACTTTTCAGGCCAACATTATATTTACCGCTACATCTTGTGAGTGAGGTTGTTGGATACTTTTCCTTGGGCCAGAACCTAGCACAGATTCCCCCCTAAAATTCTTTCACACATATGTTGGTAGAAGAGGAGTGCATGATCCATGCCATCATGTGTAAAAATTTCCTCTTTAAAGAAAAAAACACAAGTGGGACTGTAGGCATAACCTTCTACTAGGATTGAATTTTGGAAAGTTCATCCAAAGCCAGATAAAAACAGGATGTGGCTTGTGGGCCACCCAGCGGCCACTCCTGTATCACAGAACTGTGCGTGCTACACTTTTGCTGTGCCTATACTAAGTATTTCCTTCTCTGCTTCCCAGCTATCCCCACCTCTTCACATTTTAAAAAGAAATCGGGTGTAATATTCATACGACTCCAAGAAAATGTCCTTAGTTATCTAGCACACCCACAGTAGCAGCATCACCACCCATATCTCGGTACTGGCTAACTGAACTTGTAGCTACAGTGTACTTTCTTTCTACAGAGAACAGAACAAGAAAACATTACGGCACTGGAGGGGTTGCTCTTTGAGAATGTCAAGCGTAAGGCACTCTTTTGACTGAAGGAGCCCTCTTGCATGGCTATTCAAACCCTCAATCTCGATTTTGTGCAGCCAGAAGTTTTTTTTAAAGCCACATTATGTTGGACCATCTGGGTTGAAATGCCATTTGCACACAGGTTCCAGCCAGCTCTTCCTGAAACAGAACCTGAATCTAGCAAAGACAACTCGTACACGGCACTGCACGGAAGTGACCCTACATGTTCCTCCTCATATCAAATTACTTTATTCTGGAATATTAACAAGTGCCGTGACAAAACTCTGAGAACCACCTAGCCCTTCTGTTGCGCGCCCTTTGGTTTAGATACAGCACTCAACAGTTTTGAGAGCGGCAGCCAGATTCCCTTCCTCTCCTTCTCATAGATACCTGATGAGATGGATTAGGAATGGGCACAGGTGTTAGTTTATGTCTCAAGGCAGGAGCAGATTTGGGTCTTGGTCTTTTAACCTCAGGCTCTTCCACGCGTTGAAAGCCAATGTCATCTTCACAGGATTTCCTCGACAGCAAACGGGCAGAGTCAACCCCCTCTTCCCTGTAATAGTGCCCAGAGGGCCTGCCCCGCCCCTTGTGGATACCACAGTCTGGTTTGAGGTCGACCGACACAGGGGGTTGCACAGTAGCTGGACTGGGAGGTGGGGAGCCTGTGGTCACAGTTGAGTCTGAAGTGGAACTGGCTTGCTGTTTATGTTTAAACTTAATAGAGTCACTCCTCTTAGGAGGCGTGGGAGGGGTAGAAATGGCTTCAGTTTTCGAGGGTTGGGGTGAATGTCCTAACACTGGATTTGGAGACAAATAGTCCATTTTGGGAGGAGTCCGAGGTCTTTTGAAAGTATCAGGATCGAAAATGGACTTCCTCTGTTTTGGCTTTTTGTACACAGAGAACTTTTCTGTCTCTACAGCTGCGATGCTGACCATGACTTTAGGCCAGGTGCCACCACTGTGCTTCCCACCATGTTCTTTGTCCAGCGTGCTCTCCGCCATCATGCAGTCTGTGACGGGGGGCTCGAATGGCAACCGTCTGCTGTCCAGGTTAATGATCCCATAGCTTGCCTCCCCATACAGATCTGGATTAAAGGAGCCAAGGCTGTGCTCTGAGTTACTATGGCACCCGTGGACTGAGCGACGGTGGGAGCCGGTGTGTAAAACACCACTGGAGAAGGGTTTGAGATCACAATACAAGCCACCTTCTTGGTCATTCTGATCCTTCTTAGTGTCCATTATGTCTGGGCTGAAAATGTCCGTTTGGGTGGAGCTATTGTGTTTCAAATTTCTTTTATTCTGAACCTGCACATCCGAGGTATGGACCCTACAGTTAGATATTTTCTCTGGATCCTTGAGGTTTTCAAATATGTTTTGACCGCTCCAAGATGAACATGAACTCTGAGGAAAAACCTAAAAAGGGGGAGGGGGGGCAAAGAAAGACCTTCAGTGGAACATCAGGACTACAGAATTATATGATTTATATACATAAAAGTTTTATCAATCTGGCACTCCTAGGGAATGGGGGTTGCAGGTTAATCAAATGTGCTGAAGACTTAAGCTTATTGCTCTGCCCAGGCACTGCCTAGTGGAATCTGTTACTAAACCCCATCCCCAATGAAATAGCATGGAAACAATCTCCCACATCTGGCAGAACTCTTCCCTTTCCCCATGAGCCACAATGCCATCTTACACAGCAGGGCGCCAAGTGGGCCAACTGCCTGAAAACTAGGGTTCTTTTCCAGCAGGAACGTGGTGGAACAGAGTTCCGGCACCTCTTGAAAATGGTCACATGGCTGGTGGCCCCACCCGCTGATCTCCAGACAGAGGGGAGTTCAGATTGCCCTTCGCGCCATGCTCCTGAAGTTGTGTTTCCACCCTTGGAAACCTTATCAAACAAGTCTTCCGGTTTGAGATTTCATCATGTTACATGTTCCTTTGAGCTCGTGGCAGAGGAAACAAAAATCACTCCTCTGCCATGTGAGTTTCACCACGTCCAGTAAACATCGGTTGGGCGGACAGAACAAGGTGAAAGTGAGAACCATTCCATGTGCATCAATGGTAGGCAAAATGTTTGGCACTGAAGTCCACGTGAGGCAACAGTCTGAGTTCATTTTAGTTCCACATAATTTCCATGAATGAAGCTAAATACCAAATTACAGCAGGAAATGCTGAATATTTTATTATGAAAATGCTACTATTCAATGCAGGCAACTGCAACCGCTACCCTTGCAATATAGCCTTGAAAATGATAAATGACATTAGGGCACATCTGTATTTGCTTTGTGGTTTTTTAAAAGGAAGTATTTGCTGGGTTTTTTGCCCTGACACTTTCAAATGTGTTTTTGCATGAGTGCCAGAAGTATATAACCCACAGAACTCAAGGCTTCATCCTTTGGGGTTACAGACAATGCTTATGGAATAGGGTTCCCCTTCTGATGCTCACCTTCATCAACGAAAGTGTAAGAGACTCCCTGCAGTTTCGCAGTAAGGCTTCACATTCAGTCAGTGATTTATTATCTAGTGCAATGCCATTTATCTAGAACAAAAGAGCGGTATCAACAGTGTGAATGCTGGGATCAGGTAAACAGCCTGACTAGCTTCTATTCACTAAAATGAAACCCTGGGCTTTGGGGAGGGGGGACACCACAATTACTACATTATTTCACTGTCAGTGCAGACTCACCTGGGTTTTGTGGAGATTCCCTTGTGGAGAGTCATACAGCCCATTACTTCCCTCCTTTTAGAAGCAACTACAATCATTTTTGTTTTGGCTGTGCTTTCAGGACTCGCCTTGCCTGTCTCATAGAACTGTTTGTGTTCACCCGTGTCAATGATTTCACTTTAATTTTTAAAATACTGTCATGTTTGCCAACTGTTTTCCAAATGCTCAATGAAATGGGGTGTATTAATATAGTAAATAGCTAAAGATAAAGCACAGTTCACAAATCAGGAGTTTGTTCTTGGCAGCACTCCCACTCTCTGGCTATTGCTCTCCAAGATGAGTCCTAACAATTACCTCTCTCTTTAATCTTTAGAGACAGTTAACAAGGCTAATCATTGCTCCCTCAGGGAAAAAAATTAAATTCTTGTTTTGCTATGGATTTGCAAACAGTACAAGGGAACCTCATTTCTGTTGTGGAGAAAATCAGTGTAGAAAACTGGCCTTCCAATTCTCAAATCGTCATTTGAGGGGAGACAATGTCTAAGAAAAGAAAATATCAAAACATTGGCAAACAGATTTCAAAAAGTCCTGTCTTTTGCTCCTGGCCCAGCCACAGATATTTATCTATGAAGTTTTTTGTGTGTCACCAAAATAAATAAATAAAAATATGATGGCTTAATTCAGACGTCACCCTGAATCATGATCAAGGAAACTTAATTATGGTTTCATGAAATGTCTGGCAGGCAAACCAGATTTAGATGCCATAGGCTGCACTAAACTGTGGTTTGGCATAATGCCTAAATAGGTATGGCTGCATTTCATGTTCCAGAGGCCCTGCCTATTAAGAAAGGAGAACTGAACAGAAGGGTAAAAAAATCAGGAAAACGGCTTTAACCAAAGTTTGACTATGTTTGGAAGCGCAAATTGTGGCTTTGGTTCTAAATCATGGTTAGCACAAACCATGGTTTTGGTATGATCTCAGAATTGCTGAACAGAGCTTATAAATCAAATCTTATCTAAGAGATACTAAAAGAAAAGACTTACGGCAATTATCCTGTCTCCCACACAGAGAGACCCCTCTTTGGCAGCTGGGCTGCCAGGCACTACAGCAGCAACAAACACACCATTTTCTAGACTAATCCCACTATCTGAAAGTGAGAAGACAGAAAAGTATGTTCGTTATCAGTTTCGCAAAAGCAACAAATTAGGCACTCTGGGAGTACTGCTAATAGCCAAGTCACAATCATTCGTGAACCTCATATTCCTCTTTCTGCCCTCTGGAATAAACCCCTTCCCCTGCATGGCCTACTCTTGCACACCTTTACACATACTAGCATACAACATTTACATTGTTCTCAGTTTCCTGGAATTGACAACAACTTGTTTTCTCAAGGATGCTGGAAAAAAAATCCCAAACTTTCAAAGGACGAGGCTCCCTGTGTCACTGGCTTAGATGGCTTTAAAACAGGATGTGTTAAATTAACAAAGGATATGTCAATCAACACTTGTGACAGCTAGATGAAGACTCCACATGCAGCAGCAGTGTTAAGATCTGTGAAAATATGTAGCTAAGGGCAAGTAGTGAGAGAACTGTTGCTTTCACACACAACATGAGCCAGTTTGTTATGGTTAGCTATGTAGGAAGTAATAGTTACTGTTTTATACTTTGTTTGATACTTGGTCTATTTCCACACTACCACCTTTGATAGGAATCGACACATAATCAGTGACCCTCAGTTACAGGAAACCAGACAATGTCATACTAAGCTGTTAGACTCCAGCATTCTCCATGTTTGTCCTCTTGTCTTAAAGATCAGGGTTGAGGTGGTTTTTCTCACTTCTAATGCAGTCTGAGAGCCAGCGTTTCACAAAGCACTACCGAGTGACTCAGGAGGTAGCGAGACACATGGCTGCACTTTCAGTAGATCCCCTTTCCCTGCTGCTTTAACATTCACACCTGTCCCTCATGTTGGCCTCAGCTGCTTTGGAAAAAAAGACAGGGAAGCAGAGTCAAGATCCAAAAGGAGACTGTGTGATAGAGCAGGCAACTCTCTCCTCAGTCTCCCTCAGGGTCAAAGCTTCACCTAGCTGCCCCTCCCAGGGCGGCCCCATGAGACCCCTCCAGCCACAGTGATAGCTCCTCTTTTAAAAGAAAGCTGCCCAGAAGCTGTTCAGAATCACGTAACTTGACAGAATGTTGGCAGCATCTACATGGCAGTAATTGGGCTGTTGACTCTATTTACACAGGAAGCCGCCCAGGATACCGGTGTCAGAGGTAAATGAATAAGGAAATTGCAGCTTGCATCAAGGGACCAAGAGGTGCAAAAAGGTGCCGTCCGCAAGTTCCCGAAACAGTGCAACATCTATCCAAGCAGTGGAGGTGACAACCATATTCAGATGTCATAGCAACAGAGGTTTGTCCATGACAGGCATTAACACAGCCACTTGCCGTACTCACTTGGTTTGCCCCTCCAAACTTTCATTCACTGAGCTCGACTGAAGGCTCCTGTGTTTGGGAACCTCTGAATCAAATGTCAGTACTTCTGTGCACAAGTGCCTGTGTGAGCTGGCGTTTGTTTCTTTTCCACAAACGTGGATTAATTATTCTAGATTCTAATAGCATTCTTGTCTGTAGGGAGGAAACCAACTCCAATTTGTTCTGATGCCTGCAACCGGAGAGCACAACAAACTGGAGTTTGATTCATGGCTTCTCAAACTCCAGAAGCCTCCAATCCCACTCTGCATGCAAGGGGGAAGGGTGGAGGAGGAGTGAGGAAAGGAGTATATAGACAGCACAAGAAGCTGCTGCCTTTCCTTTTTCCTTTTATTTCCTTGGATGCTCATTGATTCATAACTCTCGAGCAGTGGAAAATAATTATTCCTTATTTTTTGGATGCAAGGGCTAAAAGGGTGGAGGCATGTTTTGCAACTGCTAAGGCAAAAGAGCTAGGGCTTCTGGAATATAAGGGAATGGTTAATTAAAGGCTTAATATAAAGATCCTTTACAAAAACCGCTGCCTTTGTGACTTTCATTGAACAAACCTGTTCCTCGTGATGTGTGAACACAGCTAACATTTTGATCCTGAGCTTGCATTTCCCCATAGCTGTAGTAGCAAGGCACTTCCCCCCCCCCCCCTATTTAAACCTGAAGGCATGCTTTGCTCTTCCCACCCACCCAAATTGATTTTTATAATGTGAAAGATTAAGAATTCCATAGCCTTTGAACTGCCCATCCCTTAGGTTTGTATTGGAGTCACTGTTCTCAGTAAACTCCTGGTGGGAGGGAAGATGCAATATCAGAACAGGGACTCTTACAGAGATGCTCCAATCACAGCTGACTGGATAGGGATACAGCATTAGGGGAGACATTGGATAAGATACTGCTAGTTAGCAGCAGCTGAGTAACATCTCTCTGAGTTTGTTCTCTACACACAGGTATACAAGTCCTGGGTAGACATGGTACTAATTGCAGTGGGAATGTGTACAATTACGGATTGTTGTGGATTCTGATTGCTATGTATTTAATATTTGAATTTACTGATGTAAGAAACATTTTTGTGTATACATTGGAGTAGATTGTAACATATTTTTATATGATATTTTGTATATGAAAGATTGCACTGTTGCATATTAGCACTTTAGTAATATTGTTATTATAATAGTACTCTAAATAGGAGAGCTTGTTGTCTGTAGGTCTGTCAGCCAACCACAGACCTCCTGTTCTGCTCTATGTCAGCATTTTTTATAAAAGGCACCTCTCTCTGCCTTGCGTTTCAGTCCCAGTAGACAGAGGGAGAGGGGGGAAGACCTGTTGCTGGGATTGGAGTGGGAGAGTGTGTGGAAGGATTTGGGATTGTGCTTTTGGCTGGTGCTGCTTTAAAGAGACTGAAAGAAAACTCTTATTTCCAGCTCTTGGCCTTGCTGTGGGAAGGTTTTTTCTTCCACCCCACCCCTCACTCCGTTTTCCTGGCCCAGCTCCACCACGGCCGGTCCTTCGTCCTCCTCTGATCCAGCAACTCCCAGTCCCCGTTTCAGTCACGCACTCCGGTAGCACTTCCCTTCCCACCCATCCCGCTGAACTTCCCAATCAACGTATTGCAAAGTGGGAGGGTGAGTGAAGGAGAGCCTGCTGAGGTCTCCCTGCGAGTTTGGCATCTCCAGGTATGAAGGGGACCATTGAAATGCCACGGGTTCTGACAAATCATGAAACGAATGAATTGTTTCGGCAAACGTGTCAACTTCATGACGTTTCATGATTTGCGATTCGCCGATTGCGACGAAACACAAAACTCTCATTTCGAGCTTTTTCCGTTTCGTGCAAACCCAGAGGTGCAGGCCAAAGGATTCTGGTCTTTCAGCTTTTTGCCTGCAGGTCAGGCCTAGAGCTGAGTGGAAGATCAGCCAGCAGGTCAGATCAGGTCATCAAAAGCCTCTCCTTCCTTTCTTGTTTGGCTTGTTTTTTCTCTGCACACTGTTAGTCATTGGGAGAAAAAAGCAGCCTATAAACATGCTAAATAATAAATAAAATATAGCAGCTAACAATGCAGACATGCCATCCTCCAGATCCTTTGGACTCCTACGAGTACAAGCTTCAAAACATAATACAAACTTAACCTGGCAGCACATACATTTGCTCATCTTTCTTTACGTGTACCAATGCATTTGGGTGTATGCATCCCTCCAATGCAGGGCAAGGCTCGCATCTAGTAGCACCTTAAAGTTCAACAAGGTTTTCCAAAGTATAAGCTTCCTGGGTATACCCTGGAAAATATTGTTGGTCTTTAACACGCTGCTGGACTTGAACCTTGCTCACCTACTAAAAACCAACACGGCTGCCCACTTGAAACAACTCAACAATTTACCTTTATGGCCGGAAAGACTGATGTGCAGAGGTGTTATCACCTTCCCTCCTAAGGACTTCCTTCTGCGAACAACCATATTAATTACTCCTCCACCATTAAGCACAGCCTTAATAACTTGCTTCCTGTCTTTGTTGGTGAGGTCCACATCATTTATCTTCAGCAGCCAATCATTCACTCTGATAAAACACAGCAAAAGCCAGGGAACTCTTAGGTGCACATAACCCAAGCAAGTTGTAAATTTGCTCCTAAATTGTGGGGGGAAAGCACAGTGTTCTCTCATTTATTAGGATGTCATTTTAAGGATTGACATCTTCTGGGCATGGAGTACGGGTCACTGGGTGTGTGTGTGTGGGGAGAGGTATTTGTGAATTTCTTGCATTGTGCAGGGGGTTGGACTAGATGACCCTAAGGTCCCTTCCAACTCTATGATTCTATGACTGCCAGGTCATGTGGGGGAGAAAAAGTTTCTCATTTGCAAAAAAAGCACAGGCCAACATAGCACTTCTAAGCTGGCTTTCAGGCACATGTTAAGAACTCTTATCAAAGAGCCACAAACTCATTAACAATTTTCCTTCCCAGAAATCATGATAGCTATGAAACTTATACTTGAGTATACAACCAAGGAGAGGGTCGCACTGGAGCTGGATCAAACACTCAAGGACCCCAAATGAAGGTGATCTTGGGAGTGCACTGGGCTGAGCTGGCACACAGGTTATGAAAGAAGCAACACTTGCAGAAGCGGCAAACTTGTTATTTTGCAATGACTGTTATATAATTCGAAAGGTATAGGAAAAATGCAGACACTGCAGTGCCTCTGTGAGCCAGCAGAGGGCTAGGAGCTCATCCTTCTGCACCAAACTTGAACGATGGGTTGCAGATCACTAAGATACCTCCTCCCGCAGCATATTCCATAAAATGTTAGCACGGATATTTGATTTGTGTAATTGTATTACTCCATAGTGGCTAGTCTTGTACACCTTAAGAGAACCCTTCTTCTTCCCTTCGTTTTCATCTTATTCAATGTGGCACAGGCAACTCTGGCCACCAATTACCTTGTCCGAAAGGAGAGGGGAGAGGAAGAAACTATGAGTGATTCCACACACGTTGGATAATGCACTTTCAATCCTCTTTATAGATCATTTGGAACAATTTTTTTTGTGTGCAGAACAAAAAATCCACCTCAAATGATTGATAAAGTGCATTGAAAGTGCATTATCCAACGTGTGCAGAATCAGCCTGTGTGTGCTTTTCAAAGCAGCCCTATGCACATTGCCCGGCTGGGTGAAAGTGTATCAGCGAGGGGGACAGAGAGGAAAAATGGAACTGCATCCAATATTCCCCACTCCTGCATGCGGATTGTGTTGTCTTCACACCCCAATACTGTCCACAGCCTCTGAATGCATGACCCTTAACAGCCCTTACCTTCTCCACATGCCTTTCTTTCTACCCTTTTTGATCATCTTCATAAAGCCAGAGGTGTGCCCGTTAACATTAACCATCAAATCCTTACCGTAAGCGTCCATCTGCAATACTTCCTTTGTCCACTTTGGTAACAAATATTCCACAGTCTCCAGGAAGATACGGCTCGTTCACACCTTCAGCCACGTCAAATCCAAGAGCTTTCAAATCCATATCTTCCTAAATAAATAAAAACACCGCATGTTTTAATTTCCCTAAATTGTGGGAAAACAGCTCAGTGTTCTCTCATTTATTAGGATGTCATTTTAAAGACCGACATCTTCTGGGCATGGAGTAAGGGTCACTGGGTGTGCCTTTATTGTGCCTTTATACTATGAATAATAAATCTCCAAAAATTCACGTTAAACTTCAAAGAGTGCTTTTACACAATTTTATTTTAAATGTATTTATTTTCTCTAAATCAGGGGCACTCACACTGTGATACTCAAGGAGAGCTGCATTCTCAATTACCATCAACCAAAAAGAGTTACAAGACTACTGTATGCTGTGTGCACCACCCCACCACACACATACAATAATAAAATTTGTAACTATTAATATTAAATATATAACTTTTGAAGAGAAATGGGGAAATTATTTTGCTTATAACAAAATTTATAAGAAGTTTTAGTCCTGTAAATTTGAATAGGATTACACATTGATATGTTTCTTAATTTGACTGTAAGATAATTAGTTGAATAAAGATAATTGGTAAAATAGAATGTATGATAGATAATACTGAAATATTGTTAAAAAGACAGCACTGTTATTGTTAAGAAACATATAAGCAAAAAATAAAGACAAAATAGGGGTAGTAAGGACTTTTTCATTTTCTAAGAAAAGGAGCAGAAATAGGTTTGAATTCCACACATGCTGTTTATTTGAAAATATATCCCTTTAACAATCCCAGTATTATTCTAACACTCTTAAAGGTTATGATAATTAGTTGTATTAAGAAGTTAGCATTATTGTTAAGAAAAGGTAATGATGATAGGGGTAATAATGGAATAATGAGGAGTTTTTTGATAAGGAGTAGAAATAGGTTTGAATTCTACATGTGTTGTTTATTTGAAAACATACACTAGACAGTTTTAATTATTTTAACACTTTTAAAGGTTATAATTTTTGTACTCTGTACTTTGATAATCCTTCTAGCACACAGCTTTATATTTGTTTTTCTTGTCCCCTTCCCTTATCCCTCTTTTTTTCTGTATCCTCGTTCTGTCTGTTTAAAAAAAAAAATTAAATATTAAAAAATATTAAATATATAATATATTGCAACCTTTTAAATTACCAGATTACTTCTGAGCATGCAGGGCTGTCTCTCCCCACCACTATTTAACCTTAGCCAGTCTCTGTGTAACGGAGTGCACAGAAGGGCTTCCCCCTCTGCCTTCCTGCTCTCCGCTCAGCAAGAGGCACAGCAGCCTCTTGGCCAGGGAGGGAGAGCCAAGTTCCCAGAGGACAGCAAGCTGGCCAGGAAGAAACAGGAGTAACGCCCACCCACATACCCAATCTGACCATGGTTGCTGTTTTCCCAGTTGGCTGCCCTTGTAGTTGTGGTGGTTTTACTCTTTTCTCTGTGGCCACCTTACTTTCCTCGCAACAGGCACCTAGTTGCTGGGAAAGTGCAGGTGCTGTGGAGAAGGATGGGGGGGGCGGGTTGTTGGAAAAGATGGGCTCTTTGCACGAGGCCTCCAGCTTACCCATCTTCCAGTCCCTGCAGTGGCAGCTCGTTCCATGGTGGAAGCCACCTACCAACCACAAGCCCTAGACAGCCATGGCCTTGCTCATTTTCTGGGAACATGGGACAGGTACTGCACTGGAGAACAGTGCCCAGAAGTCCACAAGTGACTCCCGAGCCACTGAGTGAGTATCCCTGCCCAAAACTCAACTGAAACTGAACCCAGACAAGACGGAAGTGATGCTAGTTGGGAAGGTGGAGGTCTTGAAGGACTATGTGCTGCCCACCTCTGATGGGGGTTCAGGGAACCTAGAGATCATACTGGATCCGGCATCGCTGCTGGAGAAACAAGTTAATGCAGCTGCAAAAAAATACTTTCTTCCAACTCAGACTAGCCCACAAGATGGCCCTCTACGGACACAGCTGATCTGGCCACCTGGATTAATGCTATGGTAACATCAAAGCTAGACTACTGTAATGCACTCTATATAGACTCCACTTGGTACAGAATGCCACAGCTTGGTTATTAGCATTAGCTAGGTGCAGCATGCATATTGCCTCCCATTCTGCAGTCATTACATTGGCTGCCCGTCAGCTATAAGACTCAATTCAAGGTACTGGCTACAACAAGCAAAGTCTTTCACTGTCTTGGTCCCTCATATCTGTAGATCGGCCTCTCTTCCTATGCTCCGCCATAACAACCTCGCTCATCTGAGCAGGGCCTCCTCTTGGAGCCACCCTGAAAATGGACAAAATCATACATGTGCATTCTCTGTTGTGGCCCCCACCTCATGCAATGGTCTGCGCAATGAGGTTAGGAAGGCTCCTACCCTCCTGGCCTTCTGCAGATTATGCAGAACTGAATTATTCTGGAAGGCTATTTAACACAGGTAAAAGAGCCGTACTTTAATGAAATGGTTTGGGAAAATACTTTGATAAAGGGATGAGAACTGTGGACTATACTACTGCGTATAGTACTTATTGTCTACAGCTGTAAATATGGTACTACTATGTCATCTCTGCAGTGTTTAACATGTCATATTTAAACGCTTATGATTTGCTTCAGCTCTGTTTCAGACTTCTGTAATCCAAACTTCATTGCATTGTTTACTGGATATCCCATCCTGTTGATCACATTGACTTGCATTGTGTAATCCACCTTGTGTCTCAATGAGAAAGGTGGATTATAAGCAATTTAAATACATAATAAATAAATAAATCCACAAATTTGTGCATGGGTTGTGAACTGCTGAAGACTGAAATTATGTGTACATTCATAAACACAAAAAGTATAAACCAAAGCAACAATGAAAACTTGTAATCTTAACATTTGTACATGATTTCTGCCCTCCAGTCTCCAGTGGTTTTCTAAGTATGGAAGCTTCCAACAGGTAGCACTCTCCCATTCTGGGGCTCCTCTCAGACAGTAGGGTTCCTAGACTTACCCTGTCTTTCTCAAACTCTACAACTTCTGTTTCCCATTCCAGAGAATCTGTATCAATGGCTGAATCATGAGAACTGTGGGCCATCAATTGACGAAACCTTGCTTCCTTTTCCAACTGATTCTCCATCTTTTCTCTGTAGGAAGAGACATGTTTGAGCATTTCAAGCAAGGTAAGTGGACATTATATATTTTAGTTCTTAAATTTTCTGAATTATTGCCTGCATGTTATATTGATGACCTAAAAACACTCAACACAGACCAAGTATACAAAAGACTGCAACTTCTTTTTAAATAAAGTACATTCAAATTTCTGATACATCCTTGAATATAACTATTCAGAGGAGAACTCACCAATCTCTTTTTCAACTAGCTCACACTAATCTCCATTTAATCTCATGGTTAACAACACTAGCCCGCACTCACCTGGTAAAACCAGGGGGGGGGACTGCTCCATCATTTAAAAAAATTCTAATGGGATAATTGGAAATTGGGGTAGTACTAAAACACCCCTATGAATTATTTACTTTTTGAATGAGTGAAATGTTTTTTAAGACAAGGTTTTCTTCACTCAAATTATGTTTGGTGTAAAGCAATGTACAACACTGCAGAATACAAACTCTTGAATATGTTGTGTATTCATAGACAATATATTTTCAGAAATGTTTATTGTTTATATGTGATGAATTCTGCTGCCTGGCAATGACAATAATGCTAGGAAAGATGGAAGGCAGTAGGAAGACCCAACAATAGATGTTTTGACTCAGTAAAAGACGCCACGGCTTCCAGTTTGCAGGATATGAGGAAGGCTATTAATGATATGACATTTTGGAGATTGTTAATTCATAGAGTTGCCATAAATCAGAAGAGACTTGATGGCACATAATACATACTGACACACACAATTTTGCCTACAGTTACTTTGCTATAATGCGTATAATACACTATTGAAAAGTTCAGTTCTCTCATAAAGTTTAACTCAATATCCAAATCTGCTGCTTGTCTTGGTGTAGTGGTTAAGAGCATGGGACTCTAATCTCGAGAGCTGGATTTGATTCCCCACACCTCCACTTGAAGCCAGCTGGGTAACCTTGGGTCGGTCACAGCTTCTAAAAGCTCTCTCAGCCCCACCCACCTCACAGGGTGTTTTGTGGTGGGGATAATAATGACAAACTTTGTAAACTGCTCTGAGTGGGCATTAAGTTGTCCAGAAGGGCGGTATATAAATCAAATGTTGTTGTTGTTATTATCACAACTACTACTACTATGAATGTATGAGAATAGCATTACATGTGCAGAAGTATGCAGCTGTATCTCTACTATTCGGTATATTTGCAATTATGTTTATAGAAAACTAAGGCATTTATACTTTTAAATTTCATAAATATACCAATATTCTAGGTAAAGTATTGCATATATTTCATTTTCCCCCTGAATTTTTTCTACTGCTTTAAAATCTCCAGACATTTTGGCTCTCTATCCTTACTCTTCTAAACGCTCACAGCCCTTCACACCTAGGAGAAAGATATGCACACAACTCTTTTTTCATTGGCAATATTGCAGACTACAAATTGGTTGAAAGGTAGCCTAGAAAGTCAATATAAAAAATTAATAATTGGAGCATCATGTTATCCTATGGAGGTTGCATGTACTGTCCTATCCCTAAGGCAGGAGCTCCCGTCTCTTCTGGAAGCAAGCACTTCTGCCTGCCTTGCTATGAGTTGAGTGCTGACCTCATGAATTTGTCCTGCATCTCTTCTGTACACATTTCCTCAGACTTGCTGGTTAGCTGCTATGTTCTTTTTAATCAAGCCACTGGACAGGCAAGTATTTAAAATTTACACCTGCCCCAAGGGCTAGGGCAACATATGCTAGCATACAACATGACCGAAAGTATATGCATCAAAGAGTTTTCTAGAACGCACTTCAGCTCTTTCAATTCACGCACAGCATCATTCTTTTGCTTCCTCATATCATCCAGGTTGCGAAGCGCCTCAGCCAGGTCGCTGACCGCTCTGTCCCTCTCCCTCCTCAAGTTGTCACACAGAGTCCTTGAAAAGGGAATGCAGATTAAATGAAATGTTAAAAGAACTGCAGGACTAGAGAATGCTAATATTTCAGGCACTGGTCATTGGGCGACTCCGGAAAAAAAGGCAAGATTAGACAATGAGTGGGAAACACCATTTTTGGTCAGCAACTACTTTTACCCAAAGGGCACTTTGGCGACAGCTACTGCTCATCCACGTGTCTCTTGTCACTGGTTTGGCAACTGGAGGGTCAGATGGTACACTTCGGGGCCCTGGTTTGTCCCAGAGGCTGTCAGTTACTAATCCTTACAACAACAGATTAAATTGCTTCTCCCCAAACCAAGCCCCTGTGCAAAATATGCTTCGAAAAATTAAAAGATCAAGGTACTTTTTATGGACAGCATCTTGCTGGACAAAAAAAAGTGGGTGCTGGATGATAGAAGCAATTCCCTGCAGATGGAAAAATCAGCAACTAGTTAGAACTCAGTGGACCAGACTGTTATCAGTGGGGTCAAAAGGATTCCACAAAATAACCTGTGATGTCTGTTCATGGTGAAGTATTAACCACCTTGTGAAAAAAAAAATTTGGAGGGGCAAAAGCAAGGAACTAGCCAAGAGAAGGGAGAACCAGACAGGTTTGGACATGGGATGGAGCCTCAACATTTAGGCGGGTTAACATTTGGGAAGGTTAGGAACGGGAACAAATGGATGATTAGATAACTAGTCGTGAGGGGAGGGAGGATTATTTGCAGGAAAAGAAAAGCAAACAGGCGAATGCCTAACCCTTCCTTCTTCCCCACAAGCCCCCTCTTACATTTATCCTGACTTGTGGCCACACCGAATTGTGACCAAGGAGAAAGGAATGCATGCATCATTCGATTGCTTCAAGGTCTTCCCTCCCCCTCTCATCCTGGCTCACTTATGGCAGAAAAATTAAGTGTGGATCCAACCCTATGGTTTCAGAGCTTGTCTGGATGGACCATAACTAAACACAATTAATGGAGCAACCTAAATGCAGACAATCACGCTGACCGTAGTTAGTGTAACTAAACCACCGTTTTGTGTAATGTCTGAACTGAGCCACAGTTTTCCACATGAATCCTCTTGCACGTCATCGAAAAAAATAATTTTAAGTAACCTGAACAAAACTGTATTTCTTTGTCCTTTAAACAAACGTTCAGAACTTAAAAAAAAATCTAAGTGACAAGTGATCACGAAGACTGAATGTAAGAGTGCTTCTAACTTCCTGCAGCACAGATCGTTCACCAGCAGCCTTTTTACCGTATGCTCTCTCTTTCTGCAACAATCTTGTCACGTTCCTGGAAGGCCCAATCTCGCCTACACTTTGCGACTTCTGCTTCCTGGACAGCTTCTTTCAGCTCCTGAGACATGGCCTCATATTGCTTCCGAAGCATGTCGATTTCTTTGTTGGCTCTTTCAATATCCAGTGTAGCAGAATCTTGTATCTGAGAAGGTAGAATTACAGACAGTTTATTTATTCAATCACAGTTTCATTAAAGCATTGGATTTTTTTAACACATGCATAACTGTTCATAGAACTTGGATTTTTAAAATGTGCAGTTCTGGGGGTACATTCAATAGGACACCTGAATGAGGAAAGCCTGTATCTGAGGGGTACATTCAATAGGACACCTGAATGAGGAAAGCCTGTATCCGAGTGGAAAAAGAGCAACTGAGGTGACACGTTTCCCCCTGGGTGCTGCTGCATCGGGCGCCAGGGCACCTGGCTTTGTCATTGGGGTGCCGCTAGGGATTATGAAGGATCCTGCTTTGTGGTAGGAGGGGAGGTATGCATCACCCATGCACCCTTTCAAGCCACCAGCAAGTCCGCTCAACCTAGCCCCGCCCCTGTGTCCACCTTCCTCCTTCATCACCTTTGCCGTCTTCTTTCTTCGCTCACTCATTCTCTCCATCCAACCTCCAACTCCTACTCTACTCTCCCCACTCCTTCTACACAACTCACCACGCCCTGTGGGTGAACTTCCTTTATATCCTTTCCCTTATTCTTGGCTCCACCTGCCAGCCACACCCCTCGTTTGCCCTCGGCTGCCTCAAGCAGCTGCACCTGGGGTAGCTCGTCTGGCTGCTTTGGGCAGTTACAGCTGGGCTCCCTTGGCTGGCTGCCAAGCCTCCTTTGCTCTGAGCTTCAGGCCCCTGGGCAGCTACAGCTGTGCTCTCTTGCGTGGCTGCCAAGCCTCCCCTGCTCAGAGCTTCCAGCTGGTCCCTATTATTCCCTTCCTCCCTGTTTACAGGTTGGGGCATGGCCCTGGGCTGTTTCTGCTGCCTTTCTTCCTCTGCCGGTAAGGCTGCTGTCTGGCTGGCTGTCCCTATCTTTGGGGCCTTCTCCCCTGGCCCTGGCCCCCTCTGGGCTGTTCTTACTCTCCCTTCCAGGGCTCCCAGCCTTCCAGCAGAGTGTGAGACTGGCTGGCTTGTGCCTGCTCCTTCTAACTCTCTGAGGTTTGGGTGTCTCTTCCCTTCCCTCCGTGACTGGCAGGTTTTGGACCTAGCTGTCTAATGGGGTAGTGGGGCATCTGTCTCCCAAGGGTCTCAAATCCTCTTCTCCAGGTAAGTCCGGGGGCTGGGCTGCGGACTCTGGACAAGGTGTTTCACACCTCAGCCAATGGGAGTGCTCCAGCACCTAATCACCTTTCAGTTAATCTCATCTCTAATATATCAAAGGCAAGCCGTGTTGCTGACGACTAACCTTTTACCCTGGTGGAGGCACAGTGAATCGTTGGTAACATGGCGATGGAGAAGCCTGGAGAAGGAGCAGCCACGGAGGTGGTGGAGAAGTCCAGCTCAGTGCCACACCCCTCCCAAAGCCCTGCAGAGGCAGCAGGGAGGCAGCGCAGCGGTGCAGCCCTCCAAGGCCTCTGTGGTGTGGCCCTTCCAAGACCGTCGACTCTGTTGTCCCTGCCAATTCTGTGGCCACTGTGGGGCCTCTGGAGGGCTGACCTTCTCTGTTGCTGTGGGGGCCTCCGGAGGGCTGTGCTGGCACACCAGGCCTCTCCACTGCCTCTGTGGCAACTGCGAGGCCTCCAAAGGGATGCGCCACTGCACCAGCCTTCTCTATTAGTGCGGGGATCTCTAGAGGGCTGTGCCAGCATGCTGAGCCTCTCTGCTGCCTCTGTGGCCACAGAGACAGCAGGGAGGCCCACTGCAGCCCTCCCAACGCCCCGCAGCAGGGGCCTTGGGAGGGCTGCACCACTGTGCTGGGCCTCCCTGGCACCTCTGTGGGGCCTTGGGAGGGGTGCAGTGGCGAGCCGGGCCTCCCCACCACCTCCATGGCTACTGCTTCTCCATCGCCATGTTACCAATGACTCACTGCGCCTCCACCATGGTAAAAGATGAGTCGTCAGCAACATGGCTTGCCTTTTATATATTAGAGATGAGATTAAGTACACTCATAAGAGAATCAAAATTGGCTGTTTCTTTGTTTTTGCTTTTAAAAATGCATTTGAAGAGACTGCCTCTTGTAAGCATTAAAAAAAATGGGTCAAAGCCCACTGAACTAACTCGTACAGCAGCACAAATCATAGGAAGCTAGTTTATACTGAATCAGTCCCTTGGTCTATCCAGGTGAGTATTCTCTGCTGTCACTGATAGCTGCTCTCTAGGGCCTCTTTCACATCACCTTTTATCTGATTAAAAAAAAAAAACCCTGGCAATGCCAGGGATTTAAACTGGGATCTCTGGCATTCTCTCCAAACATAAGAATGCACTTTCAATGCACTTTAGCAATCGTTTGCAAGTGGATTTTCCTGTTTCACACAGTGCATTGGAAGTGGACCGAAAGTGTGTTATTCAATGGATGTGAAAGCAGTCTTAAAGTCAATGCTCTACCCTGTATTATCATCCTTGCCAGTAACTGATGGAGAGAAGAACCACCCAATCCTTTAATTTAAATCAGTTTTACATTTAAGCAAGTCTCCTGTCCTTGCTTTCGATTTCTTTCAGCATCTGTGAAGGCAAATGAGAAACGTTTACTAATGAGTGTTCTTCTGGTAACTCATTACCCCAAGCGTGCAAACTGTGAAGCTACCTGGCGAGCTTGATAGTACTCTCTCAGCAGGTGGTCCCTCTGAATGATAGCTTCCGTCCTCTCCTTCCTGGCCACATCTCTCTCTTCTTTCACTGTCTCAATATCCTTGCATGCTTGATCAAGCTCCTTCTGGGCCTCAGCCTTGTCTTTCACTTCATGGCAGTACTTTTCCAAGAGCTCGTTCCTTTCGCAGATGGCTTGGTCGCGTTCCACTAGAGCCGAGTTGAGTTCCTAAAACGAGACCCATCATTGCCATGTTCGTTAAGGGCAGAAATGGACATTTCTTTTGAGGAGTGCACAGTGGTATCTTGAAAGCCTGTGTCATTTACAGAAAGAATGAATGACTCAGCATGCATTAAACGCAATTAAGTAAGTATCTGTCTAATAAAGGGCATTTAGCGCCCCTGCTGTACCTATACACAGGGTTGCATGAGATGATTGGCTGTAGATGTGGATCAAAGAGACAATGGCATGGAATGATTTGCAGTGGGGGAAAGGGCAGGAAAGAGCAATTCCTTCATTGTTCTCCCCTTCAACTACCATTTTGATTTGCAGGAGAGAGTTGGAAGGAAGAGTCAGAAAGGGATCTCTTGTGGTTGGGTTCAAGTGACACAACTTGCAGCACTGATCTGATGACACCTTCCAGCTTCACTGAAAGACGAAATTCAGCGCAGCTGCTGAGTAGCCACAGAGAACCAATTCAGTACGACACAGAATTATCATTTTCGCTGCATGAAAATGAACAGAAATACATTTTTACAAACATCTAGCCAGAAATTACTGACTCCTATAGTCGTATCTGGTCAAGCCTTTAAGGCAATTCCATCAGAACTTGCTCTTTTGGGGAGGGATCCAGAAAACATTCTGCAGTCTAATAAGCTGCAGTGTTCCTGTTTGTCTCTGAATTTCTGGAAGAGGTGTATTGTTGGGGCATCATCTGCCACGTACTCCTGTTGAGGCAATGCAGTAATTAGCCTAAGATTATTTGGAGTAACGATACTGGGCAACATAAATACTACAGGACAAGCAACACAGGACACAATCCTCCCACGAGCAGAGGGATTTGCAAACCTATCTAACCACTGCAGTTATTTTCAGAGGCCCTGCTTCAGGTGATCCCACTTTCTGAGATCAGACGAGTGGCAACCCAGAAGAGGGCCTTCTCAGCCGTGGTACACAAAACTCCGGAACTCTCTCCCTGGGGAAATTTGTCTGTCCCCTTCTACTGTCTTTTTCCACCAGAGGGTAAAGACTTTTTTGTTTCGTCTGGCATACCCTCAGTGATCCCTTCTTCATGCCTAATGTTTTAATCATTTAAAATGTATTAATGTCCTTGCATTTTTGGAAAGCTTTGTATGTTTAAATAATGTGTTTGGGTAGATTTTAATGCTTTTATGTGATTTTAGTATGTACCTTTTAATTTGTTAGCTGCCTTGGTGGCCCTTGTGAGAGCAGAAAGGTGGGATATAAATTTTGTTAAATAAAAAAAAAAATCTATACAGATCTATAAAACAGCCTTTTCTCCCTTGCCCCCAGGCACGGACATTTATTATCATGCAAATCATTGCAAGGAGTGGAGTGTGTGCACACTTCCCGTATCTCCACCCACTCTGCTCTATCAAGGAAAATGAGCTTTCATGACTTAAGAAAAGCTGGATGAGTAGACTCTACTTCAGTCTCCCCTTGAAGTTGACTCAAAGACTCCAGTTGGTGCAGAATGCTGCAGTTCAGTCATTAACAGGAGCTAGGCAAAGCATGCATATTACTCCCATTCTGCAGGCACTCCATTGGCTACTCATCAGTTACTAGGTTCAATTCAAGGTTAACTATCAAATAAAAAACCCTTCGTGGCCTTGGTTACTCATATCTACGGGAGTGCCTCTCTCCTTATGCTCCACCATGGCAGCTTCGCTCATCTGAACAGGGCCTTCTGCAGCTATCACCCTGCAAATGGGGAAAATAAACAGCAGCATGTACACACACGGGCCCGCACTTTTTAGAACGGCCAGGAAAACTTCTATTCACCCTGGCTTTCTGCAAACTGTGCAAACCTATATTATTCAGGAGAGCTTTTTTACACAATTGGATTGTGATATAAGGAAATGGTTTAAAACAATGCACTGGTAAAGAGCTAGGAACTATAAATTATACTACTGTATACTGCCTCTTACTGTATGTATGTTCCTGCAGGGTGGTTTCTGCACTGCTTAATTTGTCGTGTTAAATTACTTCCATTTTTTCCAGCATTGTTTCAACTATATACTGGATTTCTGCTTGTTTTCAAATTTTTGCAAAGTTTGCGTTTGTGTCCCCATTGCATTGTTTATTGAATACCCCACCTGTTGGTTGTACTGACTTAAACTGTGTAATCTCAGGGTGGGCGGGGGGGGCGTAATAAGATAATGTTAATGGGATGGTCACCACTTGCTTGTAACAGAAAATAGGTATTTAAAGGATAGAAAGGAGGTGTGTAAAAACACCCTGTTGTCAATGTCACTTTTAACTCCACCACCTGTTTGCTGGTCATGGAGGAAGGGACCTACTGACGACCTCTGCGCCTGGTTCTCCATGAGACGGTAAACCTGTCTGTGCAATTCTACAAACTGCAGGCAGGTGACTCCAATGATGGAATTCTCCTCCAAACAAAAGAAAAACATCCCTGCATTTCTAAAGCTATCACATTAAAAAGGAGGCTAGGGTTAGAACCCTCAATGCAACTTTTTAAGTTTCCCACAGGCAAGGGATGGTTTTGTACAGACAAACACGCAACACTGTGGAGTGTGTGGACTCCACCTGCAGTCTGAAGCAACAGAGAGTCCAAAAGGAGAATTACCACTTAAATGTGAACTAGACCTTAATCTAGCCTAGCTTCACCATGGGCAGGACCCATTATGTTTTGCACAGCACTGCAACATCTATTTCCTGAACATAAACCAGCACTTCTCCTTCTGGAAAAGCAGCTGGATATACTTGCTTAAACTGATCCAGTATAAACTAGGAGCCAACAAGCCCCAGCAATAACCAGCAACTCCGCCCGCTTCACCCCAAGCCTGTACCCAAGTGCCTTTATACTCTACCTGTCTTAAAGCTTCCATTTCCTCGCTGGCCACTCTCTTCTCCGAGGATGTGTTTTTCAGTTTGGATTCTGCCAGCTCCAGCTCCGTTTGAAGTTTATCCACTTCTTTGATGACTTGGTCCCTCTCACTCATGATGAGGCGATACTCGCTGAACACGGAGTCCCGCTCTTCCTTGTGCTTCTCCGCATCCTTCACCGCCTTCAGCTGCATCGTCTTAAACCTGGTCACCTCTGACTGCAAGCGCTCCATTTCTCTCTGCAGCTCCTTGTTTTGGGCAGTGGCTTTACTTAGTTCTTGCTGCACCGTTTCAAATCTAAACAGGAAGAAAGAAAATTATAACCGTTACTTCAACAGACAACTTGGGGGGGCTTTACAAAAGTGCCCCCCCCGTGTCTCTAGCTAAGGCATTCCATTAACTTATTTGGAGATGGGATGCAGGTAGCCACATATATTTGCAAAGACAAGGATGGGTATGCACACATGCAAGGTCACATCAGCAGGAACCACCTCTCCATGCTGTTTTCAGATGGTTTTTTAAAAATCCACCAGGTTCACTTTTGGTACTAGAGCCAAGCTATGCAGAAAACTTCTGGTGGGATAGACAACAGTAGTGTAGGGGAAGGTACATACAAGTTCCTGTCCCCATTGCATACTTTCTGACCCTAGAATTGGGTAGCCACCCACCTACATTGAAACAACCAGGGAGTTCCACCGGTAAAGAGGTACAACTTGCTAACACACAACCGGGGAATCAATACTCTATTTTAAACAACTTTTAGTATTTAATGTTATAAAAGTGCCAAGTGCAAAATTGTGCAATAAATACATCAATTGATAAATAAATACATGCAATAAATACTGTGTACAAAATCTGTCATCCACAATATTGTCAGTTTTTTGGCTCAAATGATGGTGGTTAATTGGAATGTCCAGTCGGGTGCTATGGGAATCGGAGCGTCAAGGATTAGTGATCTAGTGTAATATTGCCCAGGAAGAAGTTATAGAACGAAACGGGAATTGAGAATTGCACGCACAAGCCCGTCGGCAATATGCAATTTGGTTATGTGGTTCCATTCTCGGATTGTGGACTATTCATCATTGCAATCTGTTCCTGACGCGTCTTCAAGCACTCCGGTCCTTACATAGTGGACATTGCTCATTTGAGCCAAAAAACTGACAATATTGTGGATGACAGATTTTGTACACAGTATTTATTGCATGTATTTATTTATCAATTGATGTATTTATTGCACAATTTTGCACTTGGCACTTTTATAACATTAAATACTAAAAGTTGTTTAAAATAGAGTATTGATTCCCCGGTTGTGTGTTAGCAAGTTGTACCCACCTACATTTGGCATTCCCTCTCTGTCCTCCCTCCTTAATATTTTTAACTGTTTTTATTTTTTGTATTTTTTTTTTAAAATCTGGTTTAAAATTATTTTAATTGCCTATTTATGTGTTGGTTTAAATGGCTTTTAAGATAATATTTCTAATGTGCATGTTTTTAATTTGTTAGCTGTCTTGGCACTATGAGGGCAGAAAGGTGGAATAAAAATCAAGTAAGTAAGTAAGTAATTTCTTTTTTCCGTTAACGGGGCAGTCAGCAATTTGGCCCTTGATAACACAATGCTTAATTGTGTCATAAATGAGAGTCATTTGGCCTTAGAAAAATATATGCGTCTGTGTAAACCTCTGCCATGAACAGCCTTATGCTCAGCCAGGAATGGACAGGGAGTAGATTGTATATTGACTGATGACTAAGAACAGGCTGAGCTTGAAGCAAGAGGCCTGTGGTATCCCAAGAATCAAGGTTGATGGAGTTTCATATCCTCTAGCTTAAAGGCATAAAAAATTAAAGGCACAGAACCTGGTGTACTTGGCTAATCGGGTTTGGTGAGCTTCAGAGGTCCAGGCCTCCAGGGAGTAGATTGGTCACCTGTCATGTAACCATCTTATCCATCTGAAAACAGAGTGTGTGCATGTCAGTGAGAGAAGACATGAACAGGAGGAAGAGTACACCTCTCACACCTATGGGGAGGGGAAGAATGTCAGGAAATCCTGTACTGAGATCAGGTTAGCAATATTTTTATGTTTATTTTCTTAGAACTTGTCTCTCCTTATATGCTGACAGATAGTTGTGTTTGGAATTCAGTAGATTGGAATTCTGTAGATTCAGACCACACTGACTTCCTACCCACCCCACCTTGCTGCTTGGCCCAAGCTACCTATTTCTTGGTGCTCCACAGGTTTGTGGCAGGTGGGAAGATCAATATGGGTTGGTGGCAGGTTCCCTACCAGGCTTCCCAAAAGCTCAAGAGTGTTTTAGGGGAGGAGAGGAATCTCACAAAGAGGGCTGGGATTTCTCCAACCCCCACCCCAGAGCCCCTCTAGGCAGGTGCAACTCTCCCTCTGTTGTTTCCTGATTTGATGCAAGTGACAAGGAGGAGGAAGAGTCCACGAGGTGGGGTTGTGTGGCAAAAAGAGTACACAGCGGAGTAGGCACAGAGAAGGCACATGTCGACACAGAAAGCCATGCAGCAGGACAAGCCCCTAACACCCCCTCACCTTCTCAGAGAGGAGGAATACTGCTGCTGGAAATGGATGGCCGTGTCCCGCTGCTTCATCAACATGTCCATCTGTTTCTGGAGGCGCCTGTTCTCCTCCTCCGCCTGCTCCAGCCGGCTCAGATCAGTATTGTGGCTGGCTATCTTCTCATTGTACCGCTTTCTTAGTGCATCATAATCCTTCTTCACGCCTTCCAGCTTGTCCATTGCCGTGTCGTAGAGTTTATTCAGTATCTCCGATGACCCATTCTGCTTCATAACCTGGAAATGATGAAGCACAGTTTGAATTTTTTTAAAAAATACTCCTGGCAGGTAGATTTCAATCTTGCTTTAAAAAAATTCAAGAGGATCCAGTGAAATACAAGATGACACAGAAACTTTCATGTGTGTATGTGAGGGTCACAGGGGGGCAGCGGCATGATGAATAGACCTTTAAGAATCACAAGATGTGCCTGTTATGAGTGTGAATTCAGCCCAGTTCAATAGTTTGTACAGCAGCTTGTGGTTCTTAACAGCCAGGATGCCCACCAGTCTTCCCCCCTTTCTCTCACCCCTTCCCACATCCCTTCTCCCTCCCTGCTCTGTTCTGCTCCAGTTCTTTCTCAAATCAATCAAATCAATTACCTTTATTGGCATTAGAAATAATAACAGTCTACAATCAGAGACAGGGATAGGCAGAAGCATAAGCATAAACAAGCAATTAGTAACAGTTAATAATAAAGTTAATAAACATTCAGCAATCAGGTGCGGCTATATGCTTGGATTTAACTTTATAGACTTCTGCTGGAAATTTTGCAACACTTAAAGTAACACAAGGGTTACGATCTTCTAAAAGGTAAACTAAAATTCCTTCTTAAATAGAATTATTATACTGAAGGTATTCAGTTAAAAATTGTTTGTGTAACAGACCAAAGAGAGAGCATTCTAGAATAATGTGGGACAATGAGCTGAGGACTCCTAATTTGCAAGGACATATCCTGTTTTGAAGGGGTACTTGCCTGAACCTGCCAGAGAGCACCATTGATGGAAAGGCGTTTAAACGTGCTAAGGTAAATATTCGGTGCTGAGATGGGATGTCGCCAGCTCTGTCTCCATTTCTGCCACTCTATCCCTCTCCCTCCAGTTGCTCCCCTTGCCTCTCTCCCTCCCTTATATCCTCCTGCATCTCCTCTTGACCTTGGCTCTCCCTCTCCTTTTCCAACCTCCCTTGTTGCTCCCATTACACCCTTTTCATACCTTCCTGCTTCTCCAAGTCCCACACACGGTCCTCCCATACCTCTTTCTCATTGCCAGGTAGAGCCCTCCACTGGCCATGCAGCCAGACACCTCCATGCTGGGCTCCTCCCAATGAAAGCTCAAGGTTCGGTGCTGCAAGGCTGGAATCACCAGCCACACAGCTGAGGGCCAGTTGTGACAATACTAGTCATTGCTCTTTGCTGCCACGGCTGAACAGGTTGGGTTGTTGGCAGGTCCGAGGCAGCGTCCAGGTAGCTAGCCTGTAGCTGGATTTTCTATCTCCTACCACAGGTCCCTCAAGGCAGCTCTCAACAGACCAATCTTAACACAATGGATTGGATCCAAAGAATAGCGAGTGAAAGGAAAGCACCGACTATCACTGTTCTGGAAATCCTTGTGCAAGATATAGTGGTGGTAACAGAAAGGAGAGGTGCACACGCTTTTGCTGGAGCCAGAGGTTGAATAGGCAGATTGCCAGTTTTGAATTTAGTTTCCCTTTTGTTTTGTGCAATGCTCAGGTCTGAGGCTTAACAACAGCCCCTTGTGTGAGCAAAAGGTACTTTATGTATGCAGAATGGTCCTTCCGGAACTAACACACTGTTATAAAACACAATTATTGCCCATATATCCCAAGGAAAAAAATTCACTTGGCAGTAAATAGCACAGTGTGATGGACAAACAAGCTCTTCTCCACTCCACAGTACACCCGAAGTAATGTATGCTCTAGGCACTTCGCACAGAGACTCAAACACATGGGGCAATTCACCCAGCCACAGATTTGGGAACTCGTTGCGTGAAGTACCTGTGCCACAGCTAGCAGAGAGAAGGTATGATTTACCCTGCTCCTCCAG
The DNA here is from genome assembly GCF_028583425.1 of Eublepharis macularius. NCBI lineage: Eukaryota > Metazoa > Chordata > Lepidosauria > Squamata > Eublepharidae > Eublepharis > Eublepharis macularius. Next base: position 121,103,683 of record NC_072795.1, on the reverse strand, counting down.
ACACAAAGTCTGTCCTCACCCAGTTAACATCCAAGCAGGGCTTGGTTCTACAAACAGCAGGTGAAATGTATTATCTAGAAAACACCCACCATAGGTTACAGGGAACAGCAGATAATCACACCACTGAACGCTCTCCCAATCAATAAAAAATCCTTGCCCACCCCAATTTAGATTTCCTGGACAAGGGTTGCAGCCACAAACAGGGAGGTTTTCTGTGTGGTGGGAATATTTTTCATGGGAGAGCAATGCGCTGCAAATGCCCTTTGCTACAGCTAGAATCTAGGCACAGCTTTACCACCTCATCTACCATTTGTGGGAATTGCCTTCTGATTAGGTGTCTGAGAAGCTGTTTCTGAATCAGAACAAAGGAATAAATCCTTTAAAACAACATGCAACTGTGCATGTTGCATGTTATGATTAAAATCTACCACAAGGTGGCACAACAATCACAGAACCCCATTACGGTCACATCAGATATGCACAAAGTTCAAAATACAATTACAAAAAAAACCAAACACAAACAACTACCACGCACCATCCTCTCCTTCCTCACAAAAACACTTGATCATGCAAGCTGTTTTAATGAACTTACTGACACGGTACACACAAGCCATATACTCTTGGATGGGGAAGTATCACAGAGATGCTCCCCTCCATTACGCCCAGTCTGAGCCTCAGAAAGACAGCCTAGCTGAACACCTGCGTACCAATAATTTTAAACACATTATTGATATGGGGTATTCTACTTCATGCATGAGTGCAAATTAAAGAAAAGCAGAATTGCCACCCCACAGTGTTTCAGACTAGAGATGGGCACAAACTGAAATACGAACCAAAGTTTGTGATGAGCCGGGTCGATTCGTGGCTCACGAACCAGCAGTTCATCAGAGCCCATTTCTGATGAACCATCACAAACTTTAGGCTGGTTCGTTTGGTTCGTCACTGCAGACAGCCTGGTGCCGATCAATCAGTTTCCTAGGCAACAGGGGATGGACTTCCTGCAGACCTTCTGCTGGCCTGGAAGCAGCCTTCTGCTGGCCCGAAAGTGACCTTCTGCTGACCCAGAAGAGACAATTTGCTGACCTGGATGTGACGTTATCAGGAACCAAACGAGCCAGTTCACGAACCTGGGCAGGTTCATGAAAGTTCGTGGTTTGTGAAATGTGACGAACCACAAACCGTATGGTTCTTTTTTCCCCCCAGTTCATGCCCATCTCTATTTCAGACACATCTAATCGCTCCACAGGAGAATTTAGATTTCTGTCTATATACTCATGACTGTTACAAATAAGAAACAGACAAATGCTAAGACACGTGGGAAAGAGAAAGTGTAAAAGGATAATGCTTTAATCTGAGCTGATAACTATGCTATTAATTATTGTGCATGTGTTATGTGTAGTCAAGCCACTTCAGATTTAATTATTGACTTTTCCAGTGTGCCTTGTCTTCTCATGATGTGACTAAAGTATGATAGCTTCAGTTTCGTCATTTTAGCTTCTAGGGAGAATTCAGGTTTGATTTCATCTAGAGGACTAAAAAAAAATAGCCACAGCAAATGTTCATGATATGTTTCTTTGCAGCATAACTCAACACGTGCAAGAATCTTAAATTATGTCTATGGCTTCCTAATGTGCAACTTAGAAGAAAATGATAAATGTGTATGGTCCTTCTTTGGCTGAGTTATGTCAGTGAACAGCACAAATATTTTTGTACCAGTTGTGTGAGATTTTAGCCTTAAACACACAAAACATTCTCATGAAAATCAAGGCAACAGAAAACCATCAGAGTCAAAAGCCAAGACTAAGGAGGAATATTTGTTTCCACTGGGAGCTAGTGGAACAATCCCCGAGTTAAATATCTTAGGATAAATCTAATGAGCAGAGTGAAAACAAAAATCAAGCAATATCTCATGGTGTTTAGGTTACAAATCACTTGCTTTTAAGTCAAGGCATGAGGAGAATGACAGAACACTGGAAGAGGAAACATAACAAGAAATGGGAGTTCTTCCATTCAAAGCCCCGACATGAAGAAGAGTAAATAATCCAAGCCGGGCCAAAGGGTACTGCCATAGCAACAGCAAGCCTCAGACATGAGCAGAGGAAACCTATAAGTCAGTCAGCTGCTACAGAGTAAAATCAATGGCCACCTCTGTTGGCGGAAGTCATTTGATCCAACTTCCCTTCCTTCCAAGCACTCAGTGCTGCACTTTAGAAATCAATTTAAGAAACACCAACCATCAGTACACCTCTGAAATTTAAGGCAAGATGCTGCTGCCTCTCACTCCCCTTTACTTCAGACTAATCCAGATGAAAAGTGACCACAGCACAGAGGGGGGGGGGAAAGCCTGGCTCCTGTTCCAAAACAACCTGATTCACTCTGACGTACTCAGGGGAGGATTTACAGGCTCTTTTCGCTCTTTTGAGTGCAGCAAGAGGAAAGGGGGGGGGAGTGAAATTTGCAGAGGCCCAAGGTTAAGATTATTCATCTCTTCTGCTAAACACTGAAACAGAGTGACAGAACTTGGCCTTTGAATCCACTGATTTCATTATTAAGATTAAATTTAAACACACACCCAAACTCCTTAAGGCCTTGGTCTCGCAAGGAGCAGTCAAGGGGGTAAAACCAGTGGCCGGATTGTGCTACTTTGGCCTCCATCTTAGGGCCTTTTGTAAGATAGAGTGCTCCTCTACCCCCAAAAAAGATTCTCACATATCGGCTGCATTCAGATGTTGTAAGTACAAATATGGCTCATGGCTGCCCTTCTTCACTCTGGCTGCCTGACTCCTTCATTCCTGCACAGAACATGATGAAAAAATGCGAGAAGTCTAAACTAGAGTTTAATTCAAGCTTAGAATGCGGGGGTGGGGGAGGGTGGGAGGAAAAAAACTAACTCCAGTTAACTGAGTTGACTGCATGTGTATATCATGGCTAATAGGTATTTGTCTTAAACCATTTCTCCATCAATGTGCTCTGTGTTAGAAGGGAAGGAAACAAGCAGTGTGTGCACAAGAATGGCAAAAAAGATGGATTTGTACAGAGTCAGCTTAATTTTGGAGCCCCAGAAAACAGGTATGTTTGGGACAAAGCTTACAGGAACCTTCAGTCATGTAAGCAGCCCCGGTTGCAATCAACAGCAGACACAAGTCGAACCCCTCCTGTTGGTAAGGCACAGCCCACCGAATGCTTGCCATGCTACCATGCATCACACCAGAAGGGCAGCCAGCACGTCGCTTGCAGGGCTGGAACAACGCCTATTAAGACAAAACTAACAAGGTGAGGAAGAACCCATTTAAATCCCCAAATTCTCTGAAACTACAGCTGAAACTACAGCTGCATAGGAGCAGATGCCCACAGCTTCCCCACTAAATAAATAGCACACAGTCACTAACCGCCTTGCTGGACCAGGTCAAAGGTCTGCTCAGCTATTTTTCTAGCCAGTAGTACAGGAAGTTCATCAACAGAACATCCGGTAGATGGTTAGAACAAGCTGAGGTCCACTTTCCCATTACAGAACCTCCTTCTGGTTTCTCATAGCCAATACTCACATATAAAGATCTCTCTCTCTCTCTCTCTCTCTCTTGTGGTTTCTCAAACTATGTTTAAAGGTACTTAAATTAGTGGACGTTGACACTTGTGGTAAATGAATTCAATTAACTTTATTAATATAGTACTTTTGCCTTGAAACTTTCCCTTTAGTCAAATTTTATTCCTGAGAAAGCAGGAAAAAAATCTTCCATTGGAAATTTATGCTGTGCCCCCTATAAAGAAAGCTTGGCTTACACACAGCTTCCAGTATGACGTGGTGTATATTTTCCTGGTAATGAAGGTTCAGGGTAAACAGAGGAACATCTGTCAGCATGCTGCCCATCCCCACCAGATAACAGAAAGACTTCCTGTGTGAACTTAGCAAGGCTGATCTTGGAAGCGATGGATAGTCTGAGTGACTTCTACAGGCAGAGACAAGACTAATCTCTGATAGTCTGGCCAAGCCGCTGTAGGCTCCAAGACAACCACCAGGGGAAATATGAACATACACAACACTGCCTTACACTGAATCGGACCACAGGACTGTAACACAAGTATTGCCTACTTGCTGCAATTCTTAATTCTTCCAAGACTCAGAGCTAAACCACATGAGATGAATTACACGAGGACGCTCAAGTGGAGACACAACTTTAGCCAGAAAGCGTAGTTTGAATTTCACCACTCTGTATAGAGAGAGCAAAGATCGCTCCTCAGAGGGTTTGTTAATTTCACTTCTCTACAGAGCTGGCAAAGGGGGTTTGTTAATAACTTGATAGAGCCTTGGAGGAGGCAAAGAGGAAATTAACAAACCCTCTAAGGAGTGATCTTTGCAGGCTCTGTCGAGAGAGAGAGAGAGAGGTGAAATTCAAACTATGCTTCCCAACTAACAATGCATCTCCCTTCACTTGAGCATCATCATGTAATTAGTCTCATGCAGTTTAGCTCTCAGGAGATGCCAGGAACGGAACCCAAGATCGTGTGTATATGGAGCGTATGTGATACCTACTAAGCAGCATCCTACTGATTTCCTCCAGGTGGTGAGCTCTTCACCACTTGTAAGCTGAATCAGCAGCAGCAGCAGCCTACTGCAACGGACTTATAAACTACTGTGCAGACACTTGTCATTTGTTCAGCTGGACTCACAGTTCTGAAGTCAGCCTTGTATTAAGACTGGACCCGACCTGTCTCCTATCACTAAAGCAAAAGGGTGTGCTTGGGGTATGAGGCAGCCATACCAGAGTTAGGCTGGTACCTATTTTGACGACTTAAAAGCTTTGCCAGAGGAGGCTGTTTCACAGGTATTCATTTCCAACCTACTGAACAGAGCAGATTCCACTTTCCCCCATTCCCTCCTGGCTTCTCTCCCCCTTGGGTCCTACTCTGTTCATCTTCTGGCTCCATCTCTCTCCTTATTCCTCCTACTACTTCCTTTTCTTCCTATCCCTCCTTTTGCTTTTCCTCTCTCCTAATCCTGCCACTCTCTATCCTTTCCCTTCTCTTCCCTTAGCTATTCCCCTCCAGAACAGGCAGCTATGCCCTAGCTGAATTTCCCCAGTCTCTCGCTGATGGGACTGCCCCCTGGATCCTCCCTTGCCAGCTGGCATTGCTAACAAGGTCCCCTTGATTGTCCACAGTTCCAATCACGGGTGCTTCGATTCCCTCCTTCTGGAGTGCCTTGGGATTGGTACAGAGACAGCATTACAAAATTGAAGGTAAGACAGTGAGCCATATCTGTGAAGGCAATTTTAGGAACAATGGGGGGATCTGAATTGGGGATCCTCCACTGTCGCAGAGCACTTAACACCCAAATTACTTTAATAGTCAGTGATTGCATTCCATATACAAGATAATACAGGCAGAGGAGCCCTTGTCTTCTGACCTGGTGGGGCTTGATTTCATGAGTCCTGCCTTGCACCCTGCCCTTCCCAGTTTCTCCCACAAAAGGCTTTTTTTTCCTTCATAAGTTGTCACTGCTGCAAGATGATTGCTGTTGCTGGCAGTATCACTGCTACAAGATTCATCTTGAGACACAAAACATGGTATTTGCTCCTCATGTTCTGTGCCTGCCTCTCAGGGACTGAAGATTGTTCTGTGTCCCACATGCAGTACAAACATTCTGGCTGGGACTGGACGTGTGCAAGCAAAGGGGAGGGGCTGGCAATACCTGGTCGCCATTGCTGGGTACATTCACCACCACCATGGTCTTACAACGTTGCCTGATAGATGGAAAATGTAGTCACACCCACTTGAGCCTGACAGCCAAAAATGGATATAAACTTCCTTGCTACCATCCTGCCTCAGATCTTCCAGTCTTGAAATCCAGACACAGGGTAGAATGATGCTGCTCCAGTCATCTGCCCATCACATTTCACTTATCTTAGGCTCTCTGTAAACTAGTGATGGAAAGTACCGTTAAGTTCTAGCTGACTTAGGGTGACCCCATACGGTTTTCAAGGCAAGAGATGTTCAGAGGTGGTTTGCCATTACCTACCTCTGAGTAGCAACCTTGGACTTCCTTGGTAGTCTTCCATCCAAGTACTAACCAGGGTCAGCCCTGCTTAGCTTCTGAAATCTAATGAGATCAGGCTAGCCTGGGCCATCCGGGGCCTCTGCAAACTAGGGCTGCTGTTTTCAAAGTGAGGGCAGGGGAACTCTTGCCCCTGCCCACCATTGCCCACACTCACTCCAGAGAAGGAAAAATGTGGGGGCTGGTGACATCACCATGTTGCTGGACACACTTAGCATTCACCCAAAACTCTATGGTAGAGTTTCAGGTGAACACTAGAGCATTCATTGACACCATGATACCATTTCCAGCCACGTAAACAGAAGTGATATCACAGGACCCCGTTCTGTGAGTCTCTGCCCGCTCAAAGTCTCCCAAGAGGATGCGCGATTGCAGACTGGTAGGAAAAGAAACCTAGGAATAACTATATATGTAGGTAAAAAAGGTAAAGGTCGTCTCCTGTGCAAGCACTGAGTCATTACTGACTCATGGGGGACTTGGAGGACTTTTTACAGGGTGGTTTGCCATTGCCTTCCCCAGTCATCTACACTTTACTCCCAGGAAACTGGGGACTCATTTTACCGACCTTGGAAGGATGGAAGGCTGAGTCAACCTTGAGCCGGCTACCGGAACCCGGCTTCCTCCGGGATCGAACTCATGAGCAGAGCTTGGGCTGCAGTACTGCAGTTTACCACTCTGCACCACAGGGCTATATAGGTACTGGAACATGAATTTTCTAAGCACCAGTCAACCAGACCATCCACAGAATAACCCTCTGTCCTACGTGGTACCTTTTCCCCCTTACTCGGCCAGTTATAGTATAAGATTTTTTTGAAGAAAATAAATCTATACTAAAGATTTTTTAAAAAACTGACTACCACTCAGAACCTTTGGGATGGTGCAAACTTTATATAGGAGCAATTATTCTGAACAGCTTGTTTTTTGACCATCGCCCTTCTGTGCACAACCAAAATCCCTTTTGTATCAGTAGAGAATCTGCTTCCGTTGCTTAACATTCATTATGGGAATCAACCTGCTGTGTTAAGTCATTTTATTTAATCAAGTTAGGTCTTCCTGGGACTATTCCAGGTCTCTCTTTGGTAAGTAAATAATGGATTCAATGCTATTTGTAGCTTTCTACCTGACTTGCATTCTTACCTGTAAGTAGCCTAATTCCCTAATCTGACACACTTTTCTCCATAATGTAGCACACAGCATTTTGAAGGCCTCTTGGTGCGGAAAGAACATAACTGCTATATACATCCAAGAAATGCCCCTTCATTCAAGACTTCAGCTTTTAAATTAATAGAGGGGGGGGGCTGTTAATACTTTGGGACAATTGTTCTACTGAAATAAAATGTTGTTTAAAATGTTTTTAATTTAGCCACTTGGCAGTACTCTGGCTCTAGGAAACGAGAAATTTTCTGGCCCTTGTAAGGTTCAGTATGAAACTGAATATTAATATAAAATTCTACACAAATTTCTGAGTTTCTATTATTCTTTGAAAAAATACCTTTTTTCCACTTTAAATAGAAACTCTTGACACAAGCTTGAAATAATAATCTATTGCTTCATCAAGCCAACATGCTTGAGACTAGCCAAATTCCACTAATATTCAGGCACAGTATGGTCAAGACCGACTTTAGAAAGCTAAGCTGAAAAAGCAAAGGCTAAGGCTTATGGCACCAGTAAGGTGTTAAGCAGAAGCAGATACAGTTTGGCAGCATCTCTTCGGCACTGTTTCAGTGTTCCTTATTATGGCTAGAGCACTCTCCTCCCTAACAAAGAGAACCTACCAAACAGGGAGATTCTAGTTCTAACTCACAGGATTAAGGAGACCCCGCAAGCAGAACAGCCATGGGACCCACCAGTTGTCATTTTCTCCGGGCTTTTTTTCTGGGGAAAGAGGTGGTGGAACTCAGTGGGTTGCCAGCACAGGGGGAAACTCTTGGCCGGGAGGTAGTGCCCCTGGTACCAGTCTCCTCCCTAACAACGGCATGGAGGGCAATTTAAACTCCCCTCTGGAGATCAGGGGGCGGGGCCACCAGCCATGTGACCATTTTCAAGAGGTGCCGGAACTCCGTTCCACCGTGTTCCAGCTGAAAAAAAGCCCTGCATTTTCTACCCCAAAGGATGGGAGTAGAAGAGGGCAGGGAAATCTACCACTGTGCTAGCTACCAGCAGCAAGGGAATCAGAGATGGCAGGGAGAGAGCATCTACTCTCCCCCTCACATGCTAGTTAAAATCCCCATTGCTGAGCAGTACCAAACAGGCCCTTAGACTATATATAAGTTGTGGAGGAACAGCTACACGCACTAAAAAGGTGGATGGAACTTCCATACAAATAGGGTGGGGTTAAAAGAAAAGAAGAGAAAAGAAAGAGCAGTATTCCTGGGTGGTGCCAGGAACTTGAAAGTAATCTAGCTTTCAAGGGACCTTGAGGCTGCTTAAAAAGAGAAGAGTGTGAATTTCCCAGGGGAGCCGAAGTACCCATGCTTGCCTTAGGATATTGCCTCTCATGAGTTTATGCATTTTCTTTTGGGTTCTTGTGCATGCGGCTCACAAAATAAATAGTTTTTCTTATCAGTACTAACATTTCCTCGAAGATATTTAGGTCTTTGAATTCAGAAGGTTGCTGGTAATCAAGCCAGTTTTATTTTTATAGCGGAAGCCGCATGAGATAAGAGTAGCTGAAGTGCTAATTAAGGAGAGGGCTATTACCAAGAGTAATACAGAAGAGAAATTACTACTCGTTTTAATTTACACAACTACAGCTACATTTTTAATTGGAAGCAAACTGCTCTTTGTGGTTCCATTTTTCTGCTATCTATAGCAATTAAGAAGTGTAGTAAAGGGAAAGCATGGGAGAGACACCTTATAAAACATTCACGTTCTTGCAAAAAGGGAGTAACACCACAACTGACACACACATACCCCCCCACACACACATACACACAAGCAGGCAAGGGAAGGCAGAGTCAGCATAATAGAGTTGTTGGAATGTTGGACTGGGATCTGGGAGGTCTACGTTCAAATGCCCGCTCTGCCATGGAAGCTTGTTGGGGGACCTTGGGCCAGTCTCATCCTCTCATCCTACACTACCTCAACAGGGTTGTTGCGAGGAGAATAATGTGAGCCACTTGGGGTCCCCACTGGGAGGGAGGAAGTCACGCACTACCTGTTGCTGCTGACTGCGCAGGTCCGTGATCTCTTTCTGATCCTCATCATGAAGCCTCTTCATTTCCTCGCACGATTGTTGGAGGTGATTGTGCTCTCGTACCAACTGGCTGTTCTTCCGCTTCAAGGTGTCCATGTCTTCCTTGAGCTGGGACTGGTCACTCAGCAGACGGCTGTGTAAGGTACTATAACATGAAAAACGTTTGCAAGAAGCTTTCATCAAAATGCATTGAAAAAGTGATGATTTACCATAAAAATAAATCACAGGTAAAATTGTCGGTTACATCTCAATACACATCTATTGAACATATCGATACACCTCTGTCAGGCTCCACCCCCCAAGGAATGGAGCCTGGGGCTACCATGTTCTCCAATGCTGCTCAGCAGCAAGCCACAGACAAAACCTCAGTCCTGGGGGGGAGTTCTGTCTTATCCTAGCCCCTCTCTCCCTTTCTCCGATCTTCTCCTCTCCTCTCCTCTCACTGTGAGGCAGATATCTGGCCCTTTCAGCCTTGGTTACTCTGCTTCCTGCCTTTAAAGGAAGTCCTGTAGGCAGAGCACCACGGGGCTTGCTTAAAGCCTGCTGGATGTAACAGAGGGGGTGGCTGGATTCCTGGCCCCGGCCTTATGCCCCTGTACCTCTTCCTCTTCCTTTACCTTAGAGGGACTGTCCTCTGGTTTGGGCTTGCTGGAGAGGGACAGAGATGCTTCCGTGCCCACAGGACTGTCTGTGGGCAAGGAAGCACAGCCCTGCCTCCACTCTGTACTGCACCCTCCCAGCCCTTCCTTGCCTACTCTTGGCCAGGGCTTCCACTGAGGCCTTGCTGTATTCACTTCAGCCACTGCTGGGGCCAGTGCTGTCCACCCAGGAATCTCCACCAGCCCAGGTCAGTTTGAGGGCGGGGCTCTAGACCCTGAACAACCTGCGTTTCTCCTGAGTATCACAGGTCTCAGGGCAGGAAACAACCATATAAAATTAGTACAAAAACCTGGATATTACAAACATTAAAACAGATATAAAATATATTAACTCATGCTAAAAACCAACCAAATAGCATTTGGTGCCCCAGCAGCAGGATATCCCCACTCGGCCCGAGCTCAGGATGTCCCCAGAGGTCTCTAATATCTCTGTTCTGTAGTCTCACCAGAAAGTCACAATGCAGACAAAGATTTCCAAATGTATATGGAAATAAAAGTTCTTAAATTGTGTCATAGAGCACCTAAGTCAAGGAATTTTTAAAAAAACAACGTGCAAGGAATGGTTCCTCCAGGAGGTTCTGGAACTAGATGATTGTGATGTGTTGTGATGCCTCCAGGATGACTGCCCACCCGGATCCCCCCAACTTAGAATGACTGTAACACATCAGGATATTGCCTGGGTCACACTGTTCCTTCCAGCTTTGCTCAAAATCTCATTCCTGACTTCTGGCTTCTGGCTTTCTTACCCTGTGGCCGCTTACTGTTCCACACTGACACGATCAGACATTCAAAATATTCTTGAAGCAAATACTCCACAAAGCCACCTGCCACTACTCAGAAGGCATCCCCACAACTGGAACACCTGTAAAATGTTGTGCTATGATTGTGGAAAGCTGCCACTGCATCTGTGAATCCACTGGGTCACACGAGTGCTTCATGCAAACACATTTTCTCAAGGATAGTTGGTGAACACTGGGTAAGGAAGATTTTCAATGGCTAGCCTTGATTCCCCCAACAGCTGATTAAACACAAAACAAAACACAGTTTTGTCTGGCAGAATTCAACCTTGCCCTGGCTTAACATAAAAACCAGTTTAAAACTAAGGGCCACTGGCATCCACTGTTTGTGTTATGTGCCATCAAGTCGTCTCTGACCTATGGCGACTCTATCAATGAAAGACCTCCAAAATGTCCCATCATTAACAGACTTGTTCGGATCTTGCAAACTGGAGGATGTGGCTTCTTTTATTGAGTCTAGGCATCACATTTGAGATCTTCCTGTTTTCCTACTGCCTTACACTACTGCCTTCCACTTTTCCTAGCATTATTGACTTTTCCAGAGAATCTTGTCATCTCATGATAGACCAAACTACGATAGCCTCAGTTTTGTCATTTTAGCTTCTAGGAAGAATTCAGGCTTGATTTGACCTAGTACCCACTTATTTATCTTTTTGGCCGTCCATGGTATCCGCAAAACTCTCCTCCAGCATCACATTTCAAATGAATCAATTTTCTTCCTGTCAGCTTTCTTCACCATCCAACTTTCACATACATACATATAATGTGGAATACCACAGTTTGGATTATTTTGATCTTGGGTCCCAGAGAGACATCTTTATCTTTAAGGAGCTGTCTAGCTCCCTCACAGCTGCTCTTCCAAGTCTCAATCTTCTGATTTCTTCATTGCAGTCTCCCTTTTGGTTGATGATTGAGCTAAGGAACAGAAAATCTTGAACAATTTCCATTTCCTCATCTGATGAAGACAGCTGTGGTTCTCAAAAGCTTATGCCTCAATTAAGTTGGTTAGTCTTAAAAGTGCTACTGGACTTTTTACTGTTTTGCAACTATAGACTAACACGGCTAACTCCTCTGGATCAATTTCCTCATTGTCAACTTTAAAATTCTGTAATTCCTCAGTAGTCATTACTTTTGTCTTCTTGATGATCAGCTGTAATCCTGTTTTGGCACTTCCTTCTTTAACTTTCATCAGTAACCATTTCAAGTCTTCACTATTTTCTGCTAGTAACGTGATGTCATCTGCATATCAAATTGTTAATGTTCCTTCCACCAGTTTTCACTCCACCTTCTTCTAGATCTAATCCAGTTTTCCTTATGATATACTCTGCCTAGAGGTTGAACAGGTAGGGAAATAATGTGCTTGTCTGACACCTTTGCCAACTGGAAACCATTCTGTTTCCCCATATTCTGTCCTTATAGTAGCCTCTTGTACAGAGTACAGATTGCACATCAAAACAATCAGATGTTGTGGCACCCCCATTTCTTTTAACACTCTCCATAAGCTTTCATGATCCACACAGACAATAGCTTTGCTGTAATCTATAAAACATAGGCTGAGTTTCTTCTGAAATTCCCTGGTATGTTTCATTAGCCATTGTACACTTGCAATCTGCTGTCTATTGCCTCTTCCTTTTCTGAATCCATTTGACATTTTTTGTTCCATATATATGGTAAGTCTTTGCTGTAGAATTTTGAGCATCACTTTGCTTGCATGGGAAATTAACCTGATAGTCCAATAGTTGCTGCACTCTTTGGCATCCTCTTTTTGGGGGATTGGGATATATACTGAGCATTTCCAGTCTATGAACCATTGTTTTATTTTCTATATTTGCTGACAGATTCTTGTTAAGATTCTGATGGACTCCATTTCTGTAGCTTGAAATAGCTCAATTAGTATTCCATCTACTCCAGGTGCTTTGTTTCTCCCAACTGCTTTGAGTGCAGCTTTTACTTCACTTTCTAAGATCTCTGGTTCTTCATCAAAAGATCCTTCATCGAAGGGGTGTCCTCCTTCCATCTCTTTTGTACAGCTCTTCAGTGTATTGTTTCCATCTTTTCTTTATTGTATCCTGATAAGATACTGTATTTCTGTGATCTTTCAGCATCCCAAGCCATATTTGAATTTCCCTTTGATTTCTTGGACCTTTTGGAACAGAATTCTTGTTCTTCCTTTTTTGTTGTTCTCTTCTATTTTTTTGCATAAGTTATTATAATAGATTTCTTCAGCTCTGCATGCAAGTCACAGAAAAGCTGCATTTAGAAGTTTGACGCTATTTCTGTCACCTTTTGCTTTTCATCTTATCTTTAGTAATTTTAAGAGTTTCCTCAGTCAGCCATTTAGGCTTCTCCTTTCTTTTGGCTACAGGAATAGTCTTTGCAGTCTTCCTTGATACTATCTCGAGTTTCTGGCTCACGATCAATTAAACTTAGTGTCGCAAATCTGTTCTTTACATGGTTTTTAAGTTCTTCAGGAATATTATTTAGATTGTATTTTGGCACTAAGGTTCTTTTAGTGTTTCAACTTTATTCTAATTTCTGATATTAGCAACTCATGATCTGTACAACAGTCAGCTCCTGGTCTTATTGTAGCAGAGAGACTAGAGCTTCTCCCATCTTCTGCTTCTAATTATGTAATCTATTTGGTTCCTGTATTGGTCACCTGGTGATTTCCACGTACACAATTGTTTTTGGTTGCCTGGCATCCACTGGCTGCCTTAAAAGATGGCCAAAGGGTCCCTAGCTACACTGAAAGTTTTCTAATACCTGTAATAACACTTGGTATTTTTGATAATGCTGAGCTCAAAGCACTGTGCCGGCATTACACCTCCCAGCAATTTTTACACCAACCTGATAATCTGAGCCAGGATTATAATCCTCAAATTGAAGGCAGGGTACTAAAGGCTAAACTAGATGAGATGCCTCCCCTGGGGATGCAGCTCCATTTCGTAGAGTCCTGAAACGCCTTTCAAAAGCACCACGGGGATGATTGTGCTTAGGACCATTGTGGCTTCGGGGGAGGAGGGGTTCCTGCCTCCCCCACTGCATCATTTTTCCCCACCACAAAATGTACGGGGGACTTGTAGGCAAATCTGAGCTTCCAGAAACAAAAGCTGTGTAACATCAAAATATGACAATGCAGCTTTTGAGTTCTTTAGAATTTTTTTATCAGAGTGTATGTTCAATATAAAAGAAAGAGTGAGTGTAAATAAGTTGATTTAGAGCACAGCAGCAAAGTGCAGTTGTCATCTTTAAAAAGAATGCAGGATGTACCGCAGACTAAATGGAATTAGATGGTGCTGGGTGCAAACACAGCTCTTTAAGTTGCACCAGTGACGGCTAAGAGAAAAGGAAGAGAAGAAGAAAAGAAAATGGCATTCCTCCTCCGGGAATATTAAAAGGCAGCAATTAGTCAAATACAAACAGGCTGCTTAGAAAATAAGAGAACAAAAGATATGGGTGTTAATCCCCTACAATAACGAGGTAGGAAATTAACTTAAGGAGAAGCATTGCGTAAAGTGTTAATAGAAGGCAAGCATGATGATATCTTCTAATGCAGTACTTTCCTTGGCATACACCAAGTGTTTCAGAAAGTGGACAGGGGCACTGCAAGGTAGGACTTGTTATTGGCTGCCAAGGTTTTCCACCGGATGATCAGGACTGGTATGCAACTAGGTTTCTCTTAGTCAATGTGTGATTCTATTTCCAGGCTTTCACTCCTTCCGGGAAGTGCAAGGTGGGAGTTAATCTATTTGGCTCCACCTCTTATGGCAGCCATTTGGGGTAAGGTTCTACCTTCTGCGGCAGCCATTTTGGGGTGGCACTCTCTACCCCCCCTCTCAAATTTTCAGAAGTGCCAGCAGGTTTTAAATTCTAATGGATAAAGAACAAATAACCATGAGAGAGAGGTTGTGCGATGTAACACCAGGAACATACCAAGTTGGATTTTTGCAAGTACTCTAGCTGACAAAGTGTCAACAGCCAGTAATAACTATTTTGAGTACATCAGAGAAAGTTGCAGCAATACTTAGTCATCTTTGAATTTCAGCTTGGAGTGGGCAAAAATAACTGGGACAGACAGCTGCCACAAATCCATCAACCTATCTCTCCCTCGATGGAAGCTACAAAGGTTTCTCCCTTTCAGCATATTCTTAGCTAGCAACACATTAGCCTCTGCACTCTCCAAATAAATACTGGAACTGGGCCTGATTTGCAAAGATTTGGGATTTCTGAATGGGGCCAGCATGCTGGGCCCGAATTGGGCCAGCATGCTGGGCCCGATTCAGAAATCCCAAATCTTTACAAATCAGAAAATGCCAAATCAAATCGGAAATGCCCCAATTCGGAAATGCTGAATCAAAGCTTCCTGAAGCAATTCAGGTTGCTTCTGGAAGCTTTGGGTGCTTTCAATCCCCGCAGCTGGCTCCAGCTGTCTGGCGGGGATCCCCCCCACCTGCCAGCTGAAATGTGGAAAGGGCCCTTAGAACTTCAGCTGGCTGGCGGGGAGATCCCCCCCCCCGCTGACCAGCTGAAGCGTGGGAAGCTGTGCCGCTGCTTATTTCACCTGATGGGAGGGGGAGGAGGGAACCCCCTCATCCCCCTCCCATCAGGTGAAATAAGCGGTGGGGCAGGAAGTTTCGGTGTGCTCTGAATCTTCACAGAACATAAAGCGGGGCAATAAGCGGTTTATCGCTTATTTCCAATTCTTTTTCCCACTTCAGAAATTCTTTATGTCCCTGCACACCCCTATTGAGGACTGCTGTGTCAACCTTTTGTATGAAATTATTATTAAAGTCAATTCCCCACAAAGTTTTATACCTGAATGTACTTTAAACAACAAAAGGCTTCCAAGTGAACTCTGCTGATGGTGGTCTATGAACTTTACCCTAATAAGCTGCATTCATAGCCAATAAATTGCATATCAGATCTAGAAAGCAACAAAGGAGAGAGTGTTTTCCTTGAGACCTAATTTTTCTTAGGGGAATCCTCATTAATGGTGCCATTTACCTCAAAAGCACCCAACCTAGACTAGTGAAACTTGCTTCTAAAAGTCTGAGACAGAGCGGAACACCATCTTTTCCATGCAGACAGAAGAAAGTCACATAATAGATACTGGCTTTGTCCCCCTCCAAGCATAGCTTATGCTCATCACCTTTTTTAGAAGCTGATTCTCTGTCTGCAAAGATTAAACCTCTAATCCTTAATCTGCTTCCCAAAAGCTCTGAACTCTGTCCTCTGACCAATCTTTAAATTCGTGGTGTTGTAAAAGCATCTGCTGAAGACACGGACAGGAATGCTATTATTTAAGGCCTCTGGCTACCAAAATCCAAGGGCACCCACCAGATGCATTATATGGGCTGGGGGAGAACCCAGAAGGAATCTCAAATGCATGTGTGTCTTGTGCATTTACTTACTGATAAAAATCAGCCTCCTTGGCAGCCTCTTCACATCTTTTTAGTGTCTTGGTGTGCTGGTTCTGTAGAGACTGTAAGTCAGACATGGCCTTCATACACTGTACCTTCAATCTTTCGTAATCGTGGTTTGGTTTAGGGCTTGGCCTGCCATGAAAGGAAACTTTCAGGTGTCAGGTAACATACAAGCCTGTGACCACAAAATAATACCGAAGCCAAACAACATTACATATTTTAAGAATTAATTTAAACAAAATGACAAGAAGCAGTAAGTATTAGTACATTTAAGCCACCTTATAGGACAGTGAACAGCAAGGGGAAGATCTGTTTCCTCGAAAGGAATGTTGAGACCACTGGCAGAAGCCCTACTGATGTCAATGGCTGAACCAAACTGGTATGTTTAAAGGTGTTTTCAGACAACCCGTCTGCCTGTTGGATAATTTACGGCAGGCCGTGTTTGCTGTCATCAACGCATCAGTGCTTCTCTGTGTTGGAAAGACTCATATATGGGCAGCCAGCACACATGGCAATACTTTCAAGCCAACATGTTAAATAATTTTGCACAAAAGCACCCAAAGGCATTGTAACAGGTCCTGCAGGCAACCTACAGCAGTCTTTGACCAAAAGAATCTTCCAGTGCAATTATATGAAAAAGTAACATGAAAATTTATTGATCTGATTCTTATTTTAATTGCAGCAGAATGTGTAATTCCTGCTTCCTCCCCTTCCCCCCACTGGCAAGCACTGAATAGGGAAGCCAAGCAAAGATACCAGTTGGGAAGGCTTAACTCTGTGAAAGATCTGGTTTCCCACCCAAGATCCCAGAAAGCAGCCAGAAACATCGGACAGACTATGATGCTCTAGTCAAACCACAAACAGGTACAAGCAAGAGGCAGTCCACGACCAGAATGACTAGACTCGCGTTTGGAAATTAAGTTCCAATGGTAACTTCTTTAACTAGACATATAAATTGCAATGCCTTATCATGTAACAAGAGAGCACAACTAGACATTATGGTATCCCTGGAGATGACTCAGGGGGGGCAGTGCAGCAACTTTAAGAGTTGGATGCAGACCACTGAAAAATGTTGCAGCTCAGCAGGCCCAGGTGCTCGTTTTCCCCACCCAGCACCTTTTCAAGTGCCTACACAGCTCGAACCTATTTTAGCGCTTGAAAAGGTACGGGGGGGGGGGGCTGAATCTTCAGCACTGCAGGCCCCATTATCCCTTGACGCTTTTTTAACAGGCCCTTGTTCAGCTCTAAGATGATGATGATGATGACAACTATACTTATATACCACTCTTCTAGACCCCTCACTCAGAGGGGTGAACAAGTTAGTGTTTATTATTATCCCGACAATGCAGCTGGGGAGCTGGGGCTGAGAAGAATGGCTTACCCAAGGCCACCTACTGAGCTCATGACAGTAGTGGAATTTGAACCAGTAGGGCACTGATTCGCAGGCAAACCACTTAACCACTGTGCTGGTGGCACCAGGTCATCCCTGGGAACACCGTAATGTTTAATTGTGCCCAAAGAGAGAGAGAAATGGCACCCCCAAACAAGGATATCACTATGGAGAGGCTAAATGCATTCTACTTATTTAATGAGCAAGTCCCACCAAATCAGCCTTACTTGTTTACAGTGACAGCCATGTATTTAGCACAATGTCTAATCCTATCCTAAACAAGCAAGTTACTCTCTTATCAGCCCCAGGACCTACCTAAAAGGGAGACAGTATACAAGAGTACTGAGAAACAAACCCTCACAGGGCTTTACTTGTTTTCTTTTACCTGCAATCATCAAAGGTTGACCCAGGAGAGGAAAGTGCAAGGCGCTTCCGCAATTCATCCCGCTCACGGGTCACCTGGCGGAGTTGAAACAAAATGGTCTCCAACTTCTCGTTCATCTGCCTCACATCTATGACTGCAGGTGGCGGTGATGAGGCTTTGCCTGTCGTACCTGTGGCCAAATATAGGTTAATAAAATAAATCATAAGGAGGTCTGGAAAACTTCTTAAGGCATTTATTTGCCAGCGGAGTTGGCAACACGAAGGAGCTATCACATGGGCGTATGTCAGAACATGGGGATGAAAAATTTCCCAGGGCTTGTAAACTTGACATAAGCAATGCTGCAACAAAAGCAGACATGTACAGGATAATGTTCCAAATACCACCCCTTTTCTGCAAGCCCACAGCAAACTGCAATAAAACAAGAAAGCTTCTATTCCACATAGTTGAAGGACAGCTTCAAAACCATGTGGATATCTGTTCAGTGATCATCAAAATAGCAGTATGATCAAGCCCACAAGGCCTACTCTTTGAACACAACTTTGTCTCTATGGATACCAGCCCACCCACCCCTTCTGCACTATTTCACACATTACATGGCAACAACAAATGCTGCTTTGTCACCAAGTTTACACATACTCTCAAAACAGCACTGTAGCCAGTCTTGGTCTTTTAGCAAGTGGATGTATATGCACATGTGTGATTTGCACATTAATTTTTTGCACTTGTAAGAAACGCACCTAAAAATGATGATCTATGAAGCATTTATAGGCTGCTTTTCTTTCCAATAGAGTCCAAAATGGCTTACAGAATCTTCTCCCCTCCTTCAATTTTGTGGTAGGTTAGGCTAAGAGTGACTATTAAGTTAACATGGCAGAGCAGGGAGTTGAACTGAGATCTCCCCAGATACTAATCCTATTTTGGTGGGGGGGGAGGGGAATGGCAACTGTGGAGCTGGTGCAAGAAACAGTGCCAATATGGGCAGGATCTGCAAACAATGCATACCTTTCCATCCACATGGTGTCCAATGGCCTTTCCAAAAAGACCTTACCAAGCCAGGTTTAGGATATATTGCAGCAAAGGAGGAGAAAAACAGGGAGACGGGATAAATAGAGGACATTGGACACATCAAATCTCCAGACCATATGAACCTGCCTTTTGCAATATGAATTCTTAGGACGTTTTGAAATTAAATTTAGATAATCTGAGCTCTATGAAACGCCAGCGATCAGTGTGAAGTTACAACAATGTCGACGACAACTTCTGCTTTTCATCCTTGGGGAAAATCTTGTAATCCTGTCTATCAAACCCGCCCCCAGATGTGTGCCCACCAATCCTGCTCCACTCAATTTAATAGCAAGCCTAAGTTTTTCAACAGCACAAAAGGATCCACAGCATTATCAAGTTGGCATATGCTTCACGGAGCCCTCTAACTCATTCTTTAGAAAGCAGTTTGTAGCTGAACACTAAAAGGCCATTTATTTCAATTGACAGCTTACTTCAATGTAAAGAAGGTGAACTGGGATTCAAGTTCAGTCTTCTCTTTCTTCTATCTGACCAAACACTTCACACCACAAACATCCCCATTCTTCACTCCCGCCAAAGACCTTCCCATACACTTCGGCCTGGAGACTGAACCTCAATTTTTAAAATTATGCCCCAATTTTCAGAAATGTGCCTCTTTTCAGACAAACTGGATTTGTCACAATGTATTTATTACAACTGCTGCCAAATGCAGCTTGTTTGCCAGCTTAAATAACTGCTTCACAACCCATTTTTTAAAAAACAACCTCAACCTCAAGAAATGATCATTCTACGGGTCACCTTTCTGGTATGCCCTCCAGGTTGTTCAGTTCCATTCCAGCCACTGAAGTTTGCTTACAAGCCCTAACGGGGAAACTGTCTTGCAAAATATTGTATTTTTTGCACACAGTCCGTTTAAGATAGGAACCGGGGTGGGACAATGAAGTAAATGTGGAGACCAAGCAGACAAGAGCATATCAACAATGCCAAAAGTGCATCCAAACAAGATGGAAACAGCGGTGGTAGGAGATGCAGAAGACATCCTTTGACCACTATGCTGCCTCGATATTTCAAATGGTTGGGGTAGAAAGGTTCTCGGTAAATAAATTAAATCATTTCCTGGGACAATTCAGTCCCAAGACAATTGCTATGGCTAAGCAGTAGCTTCAGCTCCTCCCGCAAGAATCCTATACCTAATCTATTCTAGCAAACAATTTTCCAGGGAAGCAGATGAACACTGAAAGTAAACAGGTTATAACATGACATTTCAAACTGATGTTGATTTTTAGATGCCTATCACAGCCTGACAGGTGAAAAGATGAAAACACCTGCATGGATAACACCAGTTTCTCATAAGAGAGATCACTTCTTGACTATCTCCCCCCGTACAGCATCTTTTCTGACTGGTATGCTGCGTTTGCAACATCCTGCTGTTTACAGATTTAAAAGCAAAAAGGGAACACTTCTAGTTAAATATCTACTAGGGAAAAAACCATGATCAGTCTATTATATGTTAACAAGAGTTTAAAATGAACTTCACAACTGTAGCATGTGCAAAATATCAGACTGTGCACACTTTATTGATCATACAATTGCACTAGAGATATATTTTCTTCCATCCTGTCTACATTCACAGCCAAAGACTTATGCTGCCGTTGTGAGCAGAATTACACTATTCTAAATGCCATTGACTTCAAGGGTCAAGGGTGTAGCTACTTAAAACAGCACTGTCACTGTATTTACTCAAATGGAAGACTAATTTCCCCCCCAGGTGTGCAATCTAAAAATGGATGTGTGTGCCATATTACATCTGCATCTAAGTTAGTTACATCTAACAATAAAATTATATGGTTGTTGTGGGTTTTCCGGGCTGTATTGCCGTGGTCTTGGCATTGTAGTTCCTGACGTTTCGCCAGCAGCTGCTGGCGAAACGTCAGGAACTACAATGCCAAGACCACGGCAATACAGCCCAGAAAACCCACAACAACCATCGTTCTCCGGCCGTGAAAGCCTTCGACAATACAATAAAATTATATTTGCGTATAACATGGGGAGGGACCATCTTATATTCAGGACCATCTTCCTTTCAATTAATTATGGTAAAAGAGAGAGTGAGATGCTAACAACTCCTTTCCTTCTTCTTCTTAAAGGTACCCTCAAAGTCCTCCCAAGAAACAAAAAGATACTGTGTGGCATAGTGGACAAGGATCCTGGTTTGAATCCCTCCTTCTACCATGGAAGCTCACTGGGTGACCATGGGTCCATCACACAGTCTCAACCTGATCTATCTCACAGGGTTGTTGTCATGAGAGAATGGAGAAGTGGAGAATGATATTCTAAGCGGCTTTGAGTCCCAACTGGGGGGAAAACACGAACAAACGAAATACCAGGAACAGATACAACAAAACTTGGACTGCCCCTCCCCCAATAAATAGGGGCAACTGGAATATTTGGCAGATGCATCTCTGCTAGGAAAAAATGACAGGCAATGTGAGACATTTGCATATTTCAGTGTTATGGAAGCAAGATGATGCACTTAAGAAAGGTATTTTGGACAGAAGGCAAAGTGAGCAGCCCAATACAGAGCTGTAGAGAATGCAATAAATCATGCAATAAATTTAACCTTAGGGATTAAAAAATGGTTGAATAACAGGAAACAGAGTAGGAATAAATGGACACTTCTTGCAAAGGAGGGAGTGAGCAGTGTCATCCTATAAGGATCTGCACTGGCCCGGTGCTATTTAATTTGTTCATAAATGATTTGGTATCGGGGGTAAGCCATCTGGTAACCAAGTTTGCAAGTGATACCAAATTATTCAAGATGGTGAAAACCAAGGCTGACTATGAAGAGCTACAAGAGGATCTTTCTAAATCTGGTGAATGGGCAACAACTGCAAATGAAGTTCAGTGTTAGTAAGTGTAAAAGTGACATGCATTGCAATAAAAAAATCCTAATTAAATATAATATGTATAATATAAATACATCCTTGATGGGATCTGCACTGCCTGAGACCAAGATAGAAACAGATTTCAGCGTTGTAGTGGATAGCTCAATTAAAATGTCAACTCAGTGTGTCGCTCAGTGTGGTGAAAAAGGCAGACTCCATTCAAGGGATTACTAAAGGAGAACTGAGAATAAAATAACCATCATCAAATAGATTTACGGTGCAGCCTCATTTGGAATACTGTGGACACTGGGCACTTCTGGTTACTGCATCTCAAAAAGAGCTGGAAAAACTACAGAAGAGGGCAACAGAGATGATTAAGGGGTAGAGCATCTTTCCTATGAGGAAAGGGTAAGGAATTTAGGACTGTTTGGTTTAGGAAAAAAGACTTCTAAGGTAGAACATGAGAAGTATTTCCACAGGTCCCTGATCCTTCTCAACAGACTTTGCAAGATAGTGCTTGAATGTGTACAGTTTGGCCATTGAACTGTACCTAACTCAGTATTGTGAGGCAAATTTGTAAGTACCTTCTGAGCCTGGGAAAGTTGATTCCTAGGGTTGTGGGACTGACACGGATTGGGTTGGTGGGCTGCTGTGAGAAGAATCTGGTACCACCATTCTTCCTCTTCCATCAATGGACTGTGCTGATTAAAGAGGGATCAATTCTAACCCTTCTACTGCCTCGCAGCAGCCCACTGACCCATACGCCTATTATTTCTCCACATGGGTCTCACCCCAGGATTTAATTTTCCCTTAATTGGAAATGACCGAGTTGGGGGGGGGGGAAGACTTGCAATCCTTGAACAAGCAGATTGCTGGATCCCACCCCAAAACAGCAATATTTCTCTGATGAATACCACATACCCATCCATCCTTCCTTATACACTCTGGCAAAATGAAAAGGAATACATAGCAATGCACCCACCATGTTTTTTTCCACAGGACTTGCAAGCAGTGCAATCTAAAAAGCTCATGTGGGCTGAAGAGTTGGTATAATCAAGGGCAAAGGGCAATAAAGCAAACAGCGTACCATAATCTTGCGCAGTAACAAGGGAATTACCATCACCCACTGAGGCTCTGCAAAAGCATAAACATAACCAAACTGCTGTTCACAGACGCAAGCCTATTAAGACAGCTCCTCCACCTGTGCCAATCTTCTGTATTCCAAAATGCCAAATGCTCCCCCATCTTCAGCTCAAACTCTTATAAAACGCCCAACATTAATTAGAAAGGGCCCAGATGTGTTTGTTTGTTTGTTACGTTAGCAAAGAAGTAGTATACAACTTCTTTGTAGCTTTATCTCTTCTGGCCACTCTGAGGGTTTCAGCTGAAAAGTGGGGTAGAAATTCAGCAGCAGATAATAAGCAGAGGCTGTCGTTTGTAGAGGTCCTACGAAAGCCTTTGTGACCTCCTCTGTAGTGCAGTTCTGACTCTTCATTTTTGACCTTGGAGTTCATGTCCTAGAGCTGCCAGTACAGCAAGTACCCAAGAAAAGGACTTCCATCTGAACATAAGATTTTTCCAATCCAAAGGAAACAGACACAAACATCATGAGTGCACCTTCCCATAACAAGTACTTCTCCCAATGGAAACTTCACCAATGGAAGTACTGAAGACCACTTTTAAAAAGTGCTGACTTGCAGCTCAGCTCAGCAATTATACAGGTCAGAAGATGAGACTAATAAAAGGAAGCGTCTATTTATGGGCAATTATTTTGTTACCACTGGGTGTGGTGAGAAAGAACACAGAAGGAAAACAGTGGTAGTCTTAATACATTTGCTGGGACCCAGAAATCATCATCAATAGTCCATATTTCTCACTGAGATCCAAGGCAGATTTCACACTGAAAGTGAAAATACAATGTAATCAGCAACTAGGACATTCACTGAGCAGAGTACAACAATGAACAACAGTTTGGACAGTCAGTGACAAAGATACAATATGGCATGGTAGCAGGAAATTTGAAAAACAAGCATAAAGACAAGCACATAGAAGAAATGTTTCTGAAACAAAATGTAACTAATTTACATTGCATGTTTAGCAACATGAAAAACTCCCTAGTTAGATACATGTCTACGTCAGCAGACGTGCAAAACCAAATTATTCAAAAATACTTTTTACTCAGATAGGAGGGCTGTATTGTAGGGAGGGGGTGTCAGATGCTTTGCTAATGAGTTAGGGACCCTAGACCTCAGCACTATGTTGCCTTACATATTATCTGTTGCTTTAAACATGTACTCCCATATACTGCTCCATGTACTCCCATATGTGCTCCATGTTGTCTAATGTCAGTCCTAGAATTGATTATGTTCTGTTTCAGTATTTTTTCTACTCTGTATTGGATCCTTATGTCTTTGTAAACTTGTATTTATTTACCTTATGGCATTGTTGATGGAAACGTCCTTGATACTGTATGGAAATGTCCTTGATACTGATTGTACTGATCTCACACTATGAAATCCGCCTTGAGTCTCAGTGAGACAGGCAGACTATAAATGACATACAAAAAAACAAATAAAATAAGAGTAGTGTATGGTCCCTGTATAATCTCTCTGAGCTACTTCTTATGACACAACCCCATAGTCTGGGTTGAAAGTCCTCCTGAATAATTCACTTTTGCATTGTTTGCGGAAAGCCAGGAAAGTGGGAGCTTTCCTGACCTCCTCAGGCAGGCCGTTCCATAAGGTGGGGGCTACCACAGAGAAAGTACATGTGAGAGCAGCTGTTGATTTTGTCCAACTGCAGGGTAGTATCTGCAGAACGCCCTGTTCAAATGAGCGAAGCTGCCATGGCGGGACATAGCGGAAGAGCCAGTCGCACAGATATGGGGGGCCAAGGCTATGAAGGGCTTTGAATGTGATAGTAATTACCTTGAATTGAGCCTGGTAACTAGTGGAAAGCCAATGGAGGGACTGCAAAATGGGAGTGATATGCATGTTCTGTCTAGTTCCTGAGAGTAAATGAACTGCAGTATTCTGCATGAGCTGGAGTCTCCAAGTCTGCTTTGAGGGGAGGCCTATAAAGAGCGCATTACAGTAGTCTAGTCTCGATGTCACTGTGCCATGAATCCAGGTGGCCAGATCAGTCGTGTAAAGGTAGGGAGCCATCTTCCAAGCAAGTCTGAGTTAAGAGAAGATTTTTTTTTTGCAGTTGCATTTACTTGCTTCTCTAGCAGCAGCTCTGGATCTACTATAACCCCAGGCTCCTAAATGAGTCAGCCAGTTTATACTGTTATACACATTTAAATTATTAATATCACATATTAGAATAAAGCTGAAGAGAAACACTAAAAAGAATCAGCGCCAAAATATAATCTAAACAACTTTCCTAAAGAATTTAAAGATCACATAAAGAGATTTGCATTACTAAGCTTAACTGATTGTGAACCAGAACTAGGGGCTGGAACAAGAGATATTATCCAGGAAGAATGTGCAAAAACTATTCCTATAGCCAAAAGAAAGGAGAAGCTTCAATGGTTGACTAAGGAAACTCTTAAAATCACTAGAGACAGACAAGAAGCAAAAGCAACATGTGACAGAAATATTATCAAAATTCTAAATCTATTATAATAACCAGTGCAAAGAAATAGAAAAACAAAAAAGGAAGAACCCAGGAAATCAAAGGGAAATTCCAGCTACACCTAGGGAAGCTTAAAGATCAATATAGAAATATAATATCCAATCAGGGCAACTAGAATGATTAAAGGGATGGAACACTTCCCCTATGAAGAAAGGTTAAAGCGCTTGGGGCTCTTTAGCTTGGAGAAACGACGACTGAGAGGGGACATGATAGAGGTTTACGAGATGATGCATGGAATAGAGAAGGTAGAGAAAGAAGTATTTTTCTCCCCTTCTCACAATACAAGAACTTGTGGGCATTCAATGAAATTACTGAGCAGTCGAGTTAGAACGGATAAAAGGAAGTACTTCTTCACCCAAAGGGTGATTAACACATGGAATTCACTGCCGGAGGAGGTGGTGGCAGCTTCAAGCATAGACAGCTTCAAGAGGGGACTGGATAAACATATGGAGCAGAGGTCCATCAGTGGCTATTAGCCACAAGGTATAGATGGGACTCTCTGTCTAGGGCAGTGATGCTCTGTATTCTTGGTGTTTGGGGGATCAATCAGTGGGAGGGCTTCTAGTGTCCCTTCCCCACTGGCAGACCTCCTGAGGACACCTGGTTTTTGGCCAGTGTGTGACACAGAGTGTTGGACTGGATGGGCCATTGGCCTGACCCAATATGGCTTCTCCTATGTAATGGAAAGATGGAAACAATATACTGAAGATCTATACAGAAGAGATGGAAGGATGACAGATTCCTTCAAAGAAGAACCTTTTAACAAAGAACCAAACATCTTGAAATGAAAATTGCACTCAAAGCATTTGGGAGAAACAAATCACCTGGAGTAGCTGGAATACCAATAGAGTTATTTCAGCCCTACTCATCTCACAAGGTGATTGTTGTGAGGATAACAACAACACACTTTAAGTTGTCCTGTAGGGTTATATATAAATTGAATGTTGTTGTTGTTGTTATTCAAGCTACAGAAACTGAGTCCATCAAAATCTTTAAAAGAATGTCAACAAATATGGAAAATAAAACAATGACCCACAGACTAGAAACACTCAACCTACATTCCAATTCTGAAAACAGGGATTGTCAAAGAGTGCTGCAACGATCAGATGTCTCTCTGGGGACCAAGATCAAGATAATCCGAACTATGGTATTCCCCATTACTATGTACGGATGTGAAAGTTGGATGGTGAAGAAAGCTGACAGGAAGAAAACTGATTCATTTAACATATAGTGCTGGAGGAGAGTTTTGCACATACCCTGGAAAGCCAAAAAGGCAATGGTATCAGACAGAGTCCCTCTGCTCCCTCTCATTCCTGGGTGCAGAGCTGACCCATAGCGAGGGCTCTGGATCCTGTTTCCTTTGAGGCTTTTCAGCCTCGGGGTTCATCCTGAGGGAGTACTCACATACAGCAAGTAACTCTTGGCACAGGCTGAATAAAATATGATAGGTTTATTGAATACAGGTTACGGAGAGTATTTGCAGAGCAGAAACCACTCTTGAGTCAGGCAATAGGCAAGCAAAACAAAGAACACTTTCTGTTGCTTATTTAAACATCTAAAATACTTTAAAGCTGGCTAACTTGCTTCTCTGACATGGCTTCTTGGTGGGAAAGTTCTTACCAATAGGCTTAGTAAGGGAGTCCATTTCAATGCCATGCATGTCCGGGCATCTTGATGACAGAAGGCCATGGAAGCTATCTTCTCTCACACATGATGGTAAAGCTGCAAGTCATTTTCAGGGTGTTGGCACACAGCAATCAGCAATGAGAGCTTCAGGATCTGAGTCCAGTGGCGTCTTAGAAACCAAAAAGATTTTCAGGGTATGAGATTTCAAGAGTCAAAGCTCCCTTCTTCAGGTCTCTCTTGAAAGCTCGTACTCTAAAAATCTTGTTGGTCTCTAAGGTGCCACTGGACTCAAATTCTGCTGTTCTACTACCGACCATCACAGCGACTCACCTAAAGCAAGGAGAGCTAATCATTCCACAAATGAGAGTTCAAATGCCTTAGCTAAAAACCCAACACTTGGGAGGCCTGGAATTCTGTGCTAAATAATCTTAAGCCTGCCGTCTTTTGCTACTTAAACTGAAATACAATTATTAACTTTACAAACTAAAGAAGCCTATCACAATGCCCTTAACCCATACCATGGACAAATTGGAAAATATTTAGTCTGAAAAAGCCTACAGGAAATAAGCATCCACAATGATTAAACAAAAGCCCCACTTAATACTAAATGACATAACCCTTCACATACACAAGAGGTGTATTTTAAGGGAAAAGAACTGCTATTTAATGTCAAAGCCATAAAGGAGTACAAGTGTTATCTGAAGCAAGGTAAGATAGCAAATACTGAAGAGTAATAAATTAAATACAAGACAATAAAGACTGTCTAAATTAAAAGCTGTTTTCCATTTTTTCCTTATTTAACAAGTACGTAACCGGCTTTACTCGTTAAATGATCAGAACATCACAAAGCATATTTGACAAGGATGTACCTTTCCTTGTTTCTCATCTGCCAAGAAAACTTTATTGTAACACCCACCCCTGGCCTTACAGGGAATTTGGGGTTGTTTTTAGGGCACTTCCTCCAATCACCTGAGGCTCTGGCAAAGCCTGCTGGGCCTCAGCATCTCCTTATATGATCTCATTGTACCCTAGAGGAACCTCATACTCCATTGTAGCTACATTCTGCAAGGAAATGGTGACAAGAGTAAGCCGTCCTTCAAGGACTTGCTCGTTATTAGTAATCTCATTGAAAGCCGCCCTGTAAGCTTCTGAGGAAATAGTTCTAGCCATCTATACTGGTTCCCAATATACTTCCAAGCCCAATTCAAAGTGTGGATATTGACCTTTAAAGCCCTATAACGGTTTGGGGCCAAGGACTGCCTACTTCCATATGAACCTACCAAACCACGTCTTCAAAAGTCGCTCCCGCCATCTGAGGCTAGACAGGTGGCAACCCAAGAAAGTGCCTTCTTGGTCATGGCAGTGAAACCTTGGAACTCCCTCCCCAGGAAGATTCATCTTTCTCCCTCTACTATTGAGTTGAACCATCTTTCCCCCTCTATTGTTGTGTTCCACCAACAGGTGAAGACTTCTTTGTTCTGTTAATTCTTATTAACCTTCCTTGTATTTGTGTGTTTATATGCTTTATTTAATTGATTCAAATGTTTTTATACGTATGTACATCCGCGCACACATATTAAAAGTACTGTTTTAACCTTTAAAATGTTTCAGTGTTTGCTGTCTAGGCAACCCTGAGTTGGGATGAAAGGTGACATGATCAAAATACACATTCTGTATTTCCAGTATTTTGTACTCAACCCCCAAATGCTAAAATTTCAAACAAACTATGTTTTTCTTACATGGGCATTAAATAATTCAATTAAGTGCCATCAAGTCACAACCAACTTCTGGCAATCCCTCACAGGGTTTTTAAGGCAAGAGATGAGCAGAGTTGGTTTGTCATTGCCTTCCTCTGCATGGACCCTGGTTTTATATAAATCGGTGGTGGTGGTGGTAGTTCTTCTTCAGAGGTCTCCCATCCAAGTACTGACCATGACTAAAACTGCTTCCAAGATCTGACAAGCTCAGGTTAGTACTGGGCTACTCAGGCTGCCAATGAACACAAAACTGTTGCAGGGCAAGATGATGGTATCTGGGGAGTTCAAGGGGTAGGAGGAGCCCACCTCTCTCATGGGCCGATTCCAGACGGCCCTCCCCATCCCGAAACGTTGCACGTCGTCGCGCGGGAAACGCGAAATATTGCGTTTTCTCACACGAGTTTTGCGCGAGGTCACTCAAAACTCGCGCGAGAAAACACGATATTTCGCGTTTTCCACACGACGTTTCGGGATGGGGAGGGCCGTCTGGAATCGGCCATGGTCTTTCTGTCTGTCTGTCTCTCTCTCTCAACTTCTGGAACAGGATATGTGCATGCAGATATTCTGGGAACTTAAGGATGGATCCCCAAATTGTAGGCCATTGTTGTGCTATAGCAACCGCTCACAAGAGGATTTTCCTATATGGAGTGGACAACGCAATCGTTACAATGCAATGATAGGGCAATATCCAACAATGTGTAGAGGCAGCTACAATGTGGCGACAAAGAAAGAGAGGGTTAGTACCAATGACAGAGACTTGCTACTTAGAAAATAGTTCCCATGCCCAACTTTTCTTTCCATTCTCCAAGGGCTGCACATGCCCATTTTGTCAGCAGAGGGCAGAGGCAAAGGACAGCCATGAGCCCACAAGGAAACTGTGCTGGCCAAACTGGTAGTGAATACAGTTCACTTCCTGCTCAGTCAAATCAAAGAACCACCATGAGGGGTGACTCTCAAGAGACAACTATTTTGGAGAGCTATTGGCCTACAACACACAAACGACGAACTTTCAAGAACTTGCCCCAGTTCGCGAACTGTTTCGTGGTTCGTGGGGTTTAAATACCCCTTTCTGTTCTGATTCGCAGCAGAGGAAAAGGGGCATTTCACCCCCCCCCCCACACACACACACACACCAGCTTGGATCAGTTGCTTGTCCGGGAGATCCCTGACAAGTAGCTCATCGAGGGGTTTAAATCTGTGCTGCTTGGCAATGGCAGGGAAAGGAGCATTCCCCCCACAGGCTTGAATCAGCTGCTTGTCGGGGAGATCCCCAACAAGCAGCTGATGGGGGGGGGGTAAATGCCCCTTTCTGTGCTGCTTTGCAGCAGCATGAAAAGAGGCATTCCCCCCACCGGCTTGTCAGGAATTTAAATGCCCCTTTCTGTGCTGCTTCGCAGCAGCAGGGAAAGGAGCATTCCCCCCACTAGCTTGGATCAGCTGTTTGTTTGGGAGATCCCCGACAAGCAGCTGATCAGGGAGTGAAATGCCCCTTTCCATGCTGCTTTGCAGCAGCACAGAAAGGGGTATTGGACTTTTACGTGAACCAAATGAACTGGCACGGGGGTAAAAATTCAGTTTTCCCACTTCAATTTACCCAAAGCAGGAAAATGATCTCTAAAAACACAAAAGCCGAAGCAGGAAGACGCTTTGGCTTCAGGAATTTAAATCGCTTTGGTATGCAGCACCCCAGCGAAGGGCCAGGTACATAGGGTGGTTCGAGAGGGAGCCCTTTAATGTTTAAAGCCCCCGAAGCTTCCTGAAGCGATACGAATCATTTCAGGAAGCTTTGATTCAGGGGTTCCGAATCAGGGTCATCATGTTGGCCTCGATTCGGAACTCCTGAACCTTTACGGATCGGGTCGGATTCGGGCATTTATTCTGAATTGGATACCCGAAGCACATTCCCCTACTCTTTACTATTTTGCAACTACAGACTAACACGGCTAACTCCTTGATATACAGTGGTGTAACTACACAAGAATAAGAAATTAAAAAAGAGAATTCAGGTCTATTTTAATTTGTATATATTTTGAAGAAAGTACACGGACAGACAACATGGTGTAGTGATGGTTAGAGTGTCAGACTAAGATCTAAACTGCAAGAGACAAATTACACGAGGATGCTCATGTGAAGGGAGTCACAATGTTAGCCAGGAAGCTGTTTTAAAAGATGGATCAGAAGGCTTTGTCAATTTCTCCTCTCTACAGAGCAGCAAAGGTGGCTCCTCAGAGGGTTTGTTAATTTCCTCTTTGCCTCCATAAGGCTTTGTCAGTTTCACCTCCCCTTCTAGGAAGCAAAGAGGAAATTAACAAACCCTCTGAGGAGCCACCTTTGCAGCTCTGTAGAGAGGGGAAATTGACTGTGCCTTCTGATCTGTCTTCTAAAACTCAGCTTCCTGGCTAACATTGTGACTCCCTTCACGTGAGCGTCCTCGTGTAAGTCGTCTCTTGTAGTTAGCTCTAAGATATGGGAGACCCAGGTTCAAATCTCCTCTCTGTCATGCAAGCTCACTGTATGACCATGGGCCATAACTCTCTCTAGCCTAACCAACCTGTAGGGCTGTCGTGAGGATAAAATGAAGGAAAGGAGAATGATGTTGTAAGACACTTTGTGTTCCTAGAAAAAGCAAGATACAAATAAATAGGAAAATATATCCATTTAAGAGTACATACAGATCAAAGCAATCAACTGCAAACCACTCCACAAACCGAGCACATCACTTACCGGTACTGCTAAGAGAACTGCTACTTTCAGAGTCTGATGGCATTATGGACAGTACACTGTAAGTTGACCCTGGAATGAAGGAGGGAAAAATCAGTTGATTAACTGCGGTCTCCATTCACGAAGGGTCTGCAGTTTGCAACCAACTGTGGCAAGATGAGTCTCTACCACCACTTCCCAACCTCTTTGGCAAGTTCTTCCATAGCTCAGGATGTAAAGTATGATTCTGCTTTGTAGATAATAGTACCAAAATATGGATCAATGAAATAGAACATCTATTGAACAGCTGAGCCACACAAAAACTGAAGGTTTCTCTCTGCTTTCAGTTCAGTTAAGTTTTGTGGGAGGCACCTGGTCTGAATGAAGGTTTACACGCTGCACCCTACCTCAAAGCTTGTGCTTGTTTTTAAGGCTCCAGAGAAGTGCCAAAGCCCAGGGAGATGTGCAATCTCTGAACCTGTCTGACCCTGCTGCAGAAAGCACCCTGCCTTGGCAAAGTCTTTTTATCTACTCTCTGGGAGCCTCCCCTCCAACGTCTGCTTTTATTATTTAACTACTTTATTTTGCTGCCAAACACTTTTCTTGCCAAAGTCTCAGCATAAAATAAAATAAGATTTTTTTTTTTTACTGTACCTCCAATACAAAAAGTTTAATTTGCATTTAACACCAAGGCTTTGGGAGAAACCTCTCCAGCATCACTATAAGATAAGGAAATGTATAAAAGCAAGACTATGGGAAAGTTCACGAGAAGGTCACTTGGCCACAAGTCATTCTGGCCTGGCACTTCCTACAATTTGGGCACACACACACTCAGAATTTGCATGTTTCTCTTGCTCTCAAAGCTCCGTAACCTCCCTAAACTTGTGCAGAGTTCCCAGGAGCCTTTTAAAAAGTTTGCATATTTACACACAGTTTGGCCAGAGTTGTGATTAGTGTACAGGATCTGGATTTTTAAAAAAATGTCTAGGGATACTTGATACCGATGCCACAATATAATAAAGTGAAACCAATTAAGCAACATAATGTAGTGCAACCACCCTTGTTGTTAGCTGTAACAGAACTCATGAGAAATGTAAGCTTCCCCCCACCCCTTAAGAGCTCAGAAAGATCCAAACTACTAAGCTAATTTCAATTTGAAAGTAGTGTGAATTTGCTGATTACTGTTAATAGCCTTGGAAAGACTGACCTTCTTCCATAAATTTGTCATTTGCTCCATAAAAGCCAGAATCCCTTAGGTCAATAACACAGAGTAAAAAGGTGCTTTGTTTTGTTGGTCCTGAATCTACTGTCCTTGAATTTCATTGGGTGATCCAGAGTTCTAGTATTGTGATGAAGAAAACACCTCTCTACTCACTTGCTCCTCAAAATTTTATAAACCTATGTCATGCCCTGCCCTTGTTTTCCATTTTCTAAACTCTGTCCTCATACAGAACACCAATATAACAATTAACTCTGTTAACTACAGTTAAGAACATTCAGAAGCTAGACTCAGAAATGCATATTCCCTTGCCTGCCTTAATGATGGGTAAGGGAACCATTGTTAACAACTTCCATTACAACTAGATTTCGCCAGGATAAGGCAGTATCTGAAACCCACTTTAAACCATAATTTCAGTCTGGTTAAACACAAATCCTGGTTTCCCTAAACCATGATTTTGGTGGTAGGGGGTAATCTGCTACAAGGAGGGGGACAGGGAAGGAAGGAGAGCACAGGTCCACAAGACTGGCTCCTGAACAGTTTGCTGCAATTAGCCAGAAGCTATTTTTACATCTGCACTGTCATTATCATTTGCTAATGATAAACCATCAGACCAGAACACACTTTGCAAGCACCCTCCAACCCTAGTTTATGACGGATTGCCAACCACAGTTTGTCAATCTGGACACAACACCAAACCAAAGATAACTTATTTATCTACCAGCATCTTGACTAAGAAGGATTCAGTAGTTAACTAGGGCTACTTCTATTTCCTTCTTTGACTCGCAGTATAATTCTTGGCTGGCACCCCCCCCCTTCTTATTGTTATTCTGTTCCCAACCCATCAATATTTCTCACTCAGCAACTCATAGGTGGATAGCTGGATAGCTGGACACACTTCATCACCAACTGCAGCTTTTTGCACTGTCTCAGGAAAGGGATGAAAGACTACAGCTCAGATAACACGCTCAGTAAGGGAAGCTGAGTAATCGGTCGCCTGCTCTGAATGCTCCTGATTGCGTTCTCCATCATCCCAGGCCTGCAAACCTCTTCACTGGGCAAGAGCAAAGAGGATGGAGCTTCCTGAATCATGGCTTGGCTTGAAATCTGAATTAAGCCACAGGCTAGAAAGTGAACAGCGAGCATCAAAATGCAACTTGTTTCTCATCAACTCTGCTAAATCACAGCCACAGCCACCAAGCAATTCACTGTGTTGGCATGGACTTCAATACAAGCAGCTGGTGCCATAAAAAGGATATTAAAAAATACCCATATGGAAGATCAACTGGAAGTAGAAAGAAAAGGGTTTGGAATTCAGAGAAGAGATTAACACATGGATCCAAGAGTAATTAAATGAAAAAGGCTTCTTCCCTTCTGTCTCGTTAACCTCAAATCGTTGTACAGCAAAAAAAAAATGTCAACAGCGTTGGCCACTGTAATTACTTGGAACAGAAAACAGGAGCCGCTGCTTTGTCCAACCCTAGATTACTTAAACTGCAAAGGATGAGCAGCTCTTTAGCAGAAAGGCCAAATGAGGCAATGGCCGTAACCGACCGCAAATATGCCAACAAATGGCAGAGTGGGCAAAAGTTATGCAATATTACATAGACAGCATCACGATTTCCTAATTATTAACAAGAGTTGTCAAAGCCCTCCCTCACCTAGCCTGTCTCAGGAAAGAAAAGAGAAATGACCTCAGTGAGGAGGGCAGAACTTGCTTCACTTCAGAGTGCCTCTGTCTGCAGCTTCTGGCCAGCTGGATAACATTATATATTTATGGATTGTATGCGGGCATGTACACACAAAAATGTCGCGCACACACACACACACACACAGCATAGCCTGCTCCCCTACATGCACCAAAGCTATTAGAATTAAAACTGGCAGTCCAGAACTTAGCCAATTGTTGACAGAACGCTACTTCAACAACAAAATTCAGATCCAGGACTCAATACAGTCCACCCTCAACACCTGATGGATTCTTGAAATTTGGGAGATAAAAGCGCGAATAGAAGAAGTCTTATGATGAACATGAGTGAACATGTTAGAGCCCATTTCCATACGTGACCGTAATGGTGCAAAAATACGCGTACTTCTCGCTCATCCCTGCGTCTGCACAAATCTATCCAGCTGAGCTTTTTCATGTGTTAAAGGGGGTGCATCCTCTTGGCACTGATAATTCCATTGCATATTGTTCAGTGGTACATCTCCAAATCCAGGGATCTGGAAAACAGCGTCATCAGCACACAGACAATGCTCAGCTCTATGTCTCTTTTAGATTTATCTGCTGCCTTTGATAATGTGGAACATGCCATCTTGTTGAGGCACTTGCAGATATCAGGACAGTGTGTTGAACCGGCTCAAACCATTCCTCGTGAACCGGACTCAAAGGGTCGCCACTGGAGACCATTTATTACCAATGTGGGACCTATCCACAGGGTGCAATCCTATCCCCCATGCTTTTCAATCTTTATGTAAAACCCTTGGGAAAAAATCATTCATAGTTTTAGGATTTCTTGTCATCAAGGTGCCAACAGTACCCAACTTGATATATCCTTATCTAAACCCCCTGGTGATGCAGCAGAAGCCCTGAATTGGTGCCTTGCTGTTGTGGTTAATTAACTAAGAGTGAATAGATTGAAACTAAACTCTGGAAAGGAAGAGGTAATGGTGGTTGGAAGGGTGGCAATCTTGAAGGTCACTGTCCTACCCACTTTCAAGGGAGGACTCTGTCAAACGAGATTTTACTCTGACCAATCAGTACTGAAAAGCTTGGCCAGCCATCTGGATTTTTATCAGAGACTTCCCTTGAAGCTCAGTTCTGGTAAACTGGCTTCCTTCTGATCAAGCAGTACTGGGGTACCCTGACCTGGCTAGCCAATTTGGGTATGTGCAAATGCAAGCTTGCTAATGAAATATACTTTGTAATCAATAAAATTAAAGCTTTGATTTCAAAGTACATATGTTTCTGTCTCTTCCTTTCCCTCTTCTTGGAGCACTGGATGCTCAGATTAACAAACCTGGGTGAAATTTGGCAGGCTGGCAACTGAAAACTGATCGACTCAGGCAAGCCACCCAGTCTTATAGAAATATATTTCTAACATCAGGACACGCAAACCTTCAGGAGAGAGCACTGGAAACTTAAGGGGGATTTTGCAAATCCATTTATAAATACACAAGTAGAGCAGTCACATATAAGCAAAACATATGATTACAAGTCCCCTGTAAAAAAATGAGGGGTCTAATATCGAGTAGTTAACTCCAATTAATAGTAGTGTAACATAAGAGTACATTGAAAGTCACATATATTTAAGGGTATTCCATCACTCCAGGATCTTTGTAACTTCTTTTTTCATGTCTCACTGGTCCAGGTTAAAGACAAATCTGGTAATTTTTTAAAAAAGGTATAAACACTCTTTTAAAAAGTATGAACACCTGATTAGACAAAAAAGTATAATCAAGTTTAAATCCTGCAGGGAGTGCGGTTGCAAAACAGAGCTTTGAATATAACCTGCTAGAATTTTGAAAGTGTATCACAGTATTCCTCAGAAGAGGCCATCATTTACAAAAAAAAGCCAATATGCAAAATTCCGCAACCCTGAAAGCCAAACTTTGTAAATTCATGACAAACAGAACATGCTACAACACATAACTTATTTGACCTAACAAAATTCAGATTGTGTGAATTATTTAAGTTGTCACATCAGAATTAGAAGCCAGTTGATCCAGGTTCACACTTTTTAGATTATCAATTTATTTATTTTTTTGCAGGACAAGGGAATAGACAGAAAAGCAGAAATTTATTTATTTATTTATTTATTTATTTATTTGTTTGTTTGTTTATTTATTTAATTCGACATATCCTGCCCTTCTCACAAGCGGGCTCGGGATGGCTTCCAACAAAATATATTATTAAAATCCAATAAAACATTATTACAAAAAGCATAAAACCAACAGTAACACACAATTATACCAACTGTATAAAAATCCGGGCACCACCAAACAAATCTGGCCACTACAGAATCAGCATAACCACGGGCACCGCCATGATGTAACTCCAGGGTGGCTGCAAAAGGAGGGTGTGGCGGTCAGAAGAGGGTCAAAATGACTTGTTGGATATTTCACTAAGACAGCTGGGATTGGGGAACTGCTTAAAAAGCACAATCCTTAAAAGGCAGTTTTGTAGGCATGTTTGTTTGTCTAGTCTAAAGACAGAAGTTCTCAAACTTATCTTTAGCCACAATGGCCAAAGGCAGCCAGAAACCTCCTCTTGAATGATTAGAGAAGAAGAGTTTACAATTGTGGAAACCAATGAAAGGGGCAGGAAGCTTACAACTTCCTATAAGCTGTCATTGAACCAGGGGAGGAAGTAAAGTGTCTTGCATCTACCCACAATCTTCTGTTATTTCCTGCTTCCACTGCAGCATTCCTTCACGTATGAAGATAGGCATGTGAACGCAAGGTGATATTCAAAAGGATGCCAAGTATAACTCCCCAACGGCCATAGATTCTGCATTATATCAGACAGAGAGAGTTCCTTACCCTTCTTCTGACTAGCAAAGCAGAATTATGCAAAATAAATATGCAATATTTTCTTGTCCAATTTATACATGTAGAAATGCAACTTTTTGGGTGCAGAATAGAGAATTATTTTTTAAAGTACAGAACCCAGGTGGCATGTATCCTATTCAGTCTAAAGTATTGACAGTGCTGCTGTGCGCCAACCTGCATTATTCCTGCAGACAAAGTCAGCCCAAAGGTTGGAACCCAACCTCCTCTATGACAAGAACACTTGAAGAGCTATTGTCTGCACTTTGGAAATGGGAATCTGTACGTCAAGAACAGCACAGATTGCTGCTTTGCCAAAATCAGAGCCCACCCTTGATGATGCACACTCCCAAAGCTGGTAAAATAAATCATTCATGCTCATATTTTGACTTGCTCACGGCTTCATTAACATTTCTGAAATGGCATGTTGTAGCATTAAAGGAAGACAGCTTTCTGACCAAAAAAAAAAAAGAACCATAGCTGGAAGTAAAGGAGCACTTAAAAATAGAAGGGGCAAACATATGGCTATTGTTTGCATATCCAAATTGCACACAGGGGCAATCTTTAGTGTTTACATATACGTTTCTGAACGCCACCTTGTCCCATTGATTTCTACAAAAGGCTGGAAACAGGACAATGCAATATATTAAAATTCAAAGCCCAAGGAAGAAGATTATCTTAATTCCAAGGATAATCAGTGCATGGAGAGGGTGAGCAGGATCTTGCCCACTGGGCATACTTCCAGCTTCCATACTTAGTGTTCTCTATAGAACCAATCCATGTACAAAGCCATCTCTTTGCAAGCTGTCGTCTTTGTGTTCTCACAAGTACAGCTTGTACCTGAACGAAAACAATTACTGATCAACATGCAGAGGTTGGGATTGGGGCCATTGGCATGAGCCTCTCTCAGAGCTAAACTACACAAGACGAATTACACGAGGACGCTCAAGTGAAGGGAGACGCAATGTTAGTCGGGAAGCATAGTTTGAATTTCACCTCTCTCTTGTGTAATCTTGTATAACATCCTCGTGTGATTCATCTTGTATAGTTTAGCTTTCAATTAGAGAGATGCTGTAGCATAGTGGTTTGGCTGCAAATCAGCACTCTGCTGGTTTGAATCCCGCTACTCCCCTGAGCTTAGTCAGGGCACTCCTTGGGTAAGCCACTCCTTTCTGCCTCAGCTCCACAGCTGTATTGCGGGGATAATAATCACACTGATTTTGTTCACCGCTCTGAGTGGGGCACCAATCTGTCTAGAAGAGCAGTATATAAGCACTGTTATTAGAAGTTCATAAAGCCCAGGGCTTCAGACACATTATGTCAAACAACAATTCCAAGTAGCCATAGTTCAGAATACAAACCATGAGAAATATAACAGAATCAGTGTCCTCTGCCGGCTTTTCTTTTCCCCATCCACTCAGCTTCTTATGTTCCTAAGCACACTCCAATCTCCATGGGTACAGGGGCCTCCAAAGACAGGGTGACAGAGCCATAATTATGGTTTGTCAATTCAGGCATCAATATCAAGCTCCAGTTAAGCTTCCACAGACATAGTTAGGTTTTATTGAGCCACCATGCCATTGTGAGAGAAGTTTCTAGTGATTTAAAAAGCAATCTACCCCTACACAAGTATTTTAGAACTACAGGCTTAATCCTCCTTGTCTGCTCAATGAAGGATTTGCTCCTAACCGTTGTAACATGAATTTTACGTTCACTTTATCCAAACAGTAAATGTTGTTTGCCAGCCATGTGCGAGTAGAAGTCATTTTCTTCAAAGCGTTTTTTTTTTCCAAAGGAGGTCACACATTACACAATCTCTCAAAAACCATTACATGGATTGGTGGTTGATGCTTGATCAGCCAAAGGCAAAGAAGAGAAGAGGGGGGAGAGAAAAGAAAAAGATGCTACTTTTAAAATAAGCTCTAGGGTTGATTATTTTACCAACCTACACTGTCATTGATCTAAATGATAAAACCTGAAAACAAAGTGAGCTGACTTAATTTTGCTAGAAAAAGAGAGTATGCTCCTCCCAGATCCTCAGTAGTTTTCCATCAGAACTCCTGAGTGAAGAGTGAGTTCGTACATGCACATTCACTCAGTGACAACATACAGCAATGATTTCCACCTGCAAAACAATAACCACACGCCACAAACAGAGCTTTAGAATGGCTCTGTTCAGGCCTAAAATAAACCATCATATCATGTTAACTATGGTTAGTTTATGAAACCCAGATTCGACTTGTAGACAATCACTCAAACCCTGGTTTGCCTCAACAAAAGCTTGTTTTATCACCTTTGCCCTGGAAAGGCTTCTCTGTTGCTGATGATCAGAAGTGGTTTACCATTGCCTTCTCCACAATACTAACCAGGGTTAGCTGAAGTGTCACTGCCACTGTCTGTGAAAGATCTTCCACCAATATCACCTTCCATTACTGCTGCTGCCCAACAATATCCTCCAAGGATTCCTCCACCCCCATCATCACTAGAACTGTCAGTTCTCTTGTGCTGATGTGACTGCTGATTCTTTAGTCTGGTGCCTCAGCTCTAGGGTTCCCAGGTGCCCACCGGTTGCAGGCAAACTCCTGGGGGTTTGCCACCTTGCCTGCCACCCCACCAGTGGTTGGCAAGCTCCTGGAGGCTGCCCGCCACCGGCAGGTACCTCAAGAACGTGCGCTGTGCATGGACTCCCAACAGGCATAGCGATGTCACTTCCAGAAGTGACATCATCATGCCGGCTGTGGGAGAATTCCTGTGCTTTATTTGGGGCCAATTTTGTCCCCAAACAGAGTGTGGGAGCGCTCCCATGGCTGGCGTGATGACCTCATTTCCAGAAGTGACATCATCACACAGGCGCACACGAGAAAAAGACCTCATCACTGGCATGAGGTAAGTGCTAGTCCCCCCCCCCACCTCTCACTGGGAGGGTATAGGGACCTGGCAACCCTACTCAGTGATAACAATTCCACCCTGAGTGGCTCTGCTAAGAGATTAGACTCCTGTCAGCCAGTTTGGTGTAGTGGTTAAGAGCACAGGACTCTAATCTGGAGAACCAGGTTTGATTCCCCACTCCTCCGCTTGAAGCCAGCTGGGTGACCTTGGGCTAGTCACGGCTCTCTGGAGCTCTCTCAGCCCCACCCACCTCACAGGGTGTTTGTTGTTGTGGGGATAATAATGACATATTTTGTAAACCACTCCGAATGGGTGTTAAGTCATCCTGAAGGGCGCTATATAAATTGAATGTTGTTGTTGTTTGTTGTGTACTGGGTCGAGCAAGGCCTCTAAAGTAGTTACTGTATTGATTGTAATGCACTATACTGTGTTGAGCTTGAGGTTCAGTCAAGGCTCCCAAAGCCTACATTCTCATTGGTCCATAATCCCTGCAATATCATTGGTTACTTTCTCAAGACAGCAGCCAATCGGTCCTCTATAATAAAGACCAATCAGTGGCCTGTTTACTTCAAACATTGTATATAGTTTATGCAAATGATGGTATTCTAAAGTATGAATTCTCATTGGCTATCAAGTTATTCTGGGGGTGGAGCTGCTGTATATATATTGAGGGCTTCTGTTCAGTCAGTCAGTGTCTGTTGTGTTCCTGCTAAATAAAGAGCTGTTGAATTACCTCGTGTCTGAACCCACTATTTAACACTGTTGATCACACCTACACTCCTAATAGTATTCCTCTCAGCTTCACTGACACACTCAAACCGTCTCACCACATTAAGGTGTGTATCCAAGAACAGGTACTAGATCATATCAAGCCTGAATTCTTCCTAGAAGCTAAAATGACATAACTGAGGCTATTGTACTTTGGTCACATCATGAGAAGACAAGACTGACTGGAAAAGACTGTAACTCTAGGAAAACTGGAAGGCAGTAGAAAAAGAAAAAGACCCACAATGAGATGGTTTAACTCAAAGGAAGCCATGACCTCCAGTTTGCAAGATCTGGACAAGGCTGTTAATGATATGACATTTTGGAGGTCTTTAATTCATAGGGTTGCCTTTAAGTCAGAAGCAACTTAAGAGCACTTAATACACACACACACACACACACACACACACACACACACACACACACACACACACACGATGGGCCCTAAATAGCTGTGATTAGTAGAGCAGCACAAGTCCAGACAATGGCACTACATTTTGTTAACTTAATTAAATCACGGTTTCATGTTGTCTGAACTGAACTGGTGTTTCTTGACAAAAAGGCAGCTCACACTTCATCTGTGAGCCACTGAGAGTGTCTCAATTGAGGATTAGTACTTAAGTGAAAGAATTCCTGCTAAAGTGCATGAACTTAAAAAAGGGTGTCACATGGGCTGCATTCATACATCACTGGATACTGTGGTTTGGTTGTGCCATAGAAATAATTTGCAACTGGACTGTCTTGTTCACCCCGGGAATCCAGCTATGAATGATAATAGTAACGTTCGATTTATATACCGCCCTTCAGGACAACTTAACCCCCACTCAGAGCGGTTTACAAAGTGTGTTATGATTAGCCTCACGACAATCACCCTGTGAGGTGGGTGGCACTGAGCGAGATCTGGAAGAGCAGCGACTGACCCAAGGTCACCAAGCTGGCTTCAAGCGGAGGAGTGCAGAATCAAACCCAGTTCTCCAGATTAGAGTCCCGCCGCTCTTAACCACTGCCCCAAATTGGCTATCACACAATGAATTATAGCTATTCACACAATATTCAGCAAGGTGCAGGTGTGCAGATACAAGTCAGAGGCTGAATGATTTTGGTAGCTGAGTGTGGATGGATAAGAAGCAAACATGTGACAATGAGAGAGAGGCTGACAAACATGTGACAATGACCAGAGAGGCTGCAGAAGTCCAGTGTAGTAACACCACCTTTAGGAACTACTGTGAGAAAAAAAATCTTCTATGTGAACTGCCTGTAAGACTGCTGAGAAATGAGGCAGGAACAGAGACATCTGGAGAGGACGACCTTTGACATATATGATGATGAAAGAGTGGACTGAGAACTACGCTATGTTGGCATCTAGCCTGGGAACCAGGATCCAAAATTTCCTCTGTTGGGCTGCACAGCTCAATGTTAGAGCATCTCCATCTGTATACATTGCGGTTTTTGTATATTTTGTATGTAAGCCACTTTGAATCCCCAATGTGGGAGAAAAACAGTGTATAAATGTTTAAATATATACACACTAGAACTCCACCCTCTGGACACACATGCACACAAAGGAAATTTCAACCTACATTGCCAATAATGTGGCATTTTACAAGCTCTTCCCCACTTATTTAATAATATGCTCATGGACGCATATTCAGGAAAATAAACATCCTGAAAACCACAGGCAGCACTTCAGCTGACAATATGTAATTAGAGGCAGGTGGACTTCTGGTTAGATTCAGCCTCCTAGAACATAACTTGTGTCAAGATTTCAACAAGGTTTGACATCTTCCACTTAACTCTACATAATTCAATTTTCTTCAGGATAAGTTGAGGGCAAAACCAACAAGACAGCTGGAGTAAAGCAACACATGAAGAACGGTTTCTGGTGATGTTACACAAACTTCTTTCCACTAATCCAAACATTGTAAAATGTTTATCTTCCCTTAATTTAACCTGTTCTGCAGTCTAATCTAAGTGATTTTAAACTACCTATCAATAAGCCTAGGTAAATTAGGAAATCAAGACCTTCTGACAAAAGCTGCACTCGTGAGAGAGTGTCAAGGTAAATACAAATACAATCGGTAGCTTGGAGGTGCCTGTACCTCTCTACAAACCTATCTTGCCCTGTTCAGGAACAAACTCTAAACACAAAATGGTTCTGTAAAAATGCAGCAAAAACTACCTAGCTGTGGGACAGCCTATGAGCTAGCAATTATGTCAACAAGAGCCCTTTTCACACGCACCCGTAAGCCTCCGGAAGATCGCACAAAACTCACGGCATGAAGCGTCTTCCTAGCGTGATTTCCTGGCATGATCCCCTTTAATGGTGCAATGATGTCAGAAATCGCGCCATTAAACGGGATTGTGCCAGGAAATCGTGCTTGGAAGATGTTTCGTGCTGTGAGTTTTGCACGATCTTCCGGAGGCTTTGGGCGAGTGAAAATGGCCAAGATACCTCCCTCCTCAGCCCTAGGTGGGGTCATACATCTGAGTGACAAAGAAGGGGTTGACTAGAGAAAAAATCATATGGACCATTTTTGCTAAACCTCAAAATCAGTATTTTGAAAGTATGTTAATTCCTGGGATAATACTAGGATTCCAAGATGAAAAAGAAAACATTTAGATGTTTGAACAGGAGGACCAATAT
Source organism: Eublepharis macularius (assembly GCF_028583425.1). Classification (NCBI taxonomy): domain Eukaryota; kingdom Metazoa; phylum Chordata; class Lepidosauria; order Squamata; family Eublepharidae; genus Eublepharis; species Eublepharis macularius. The sequence continues at coordinate 121,060,089 of NC_072795.1, read as the reverse complement.
TGATTTTTTTTTTTAAATTGAACTCTTAGAAATTGCAAAGTGGGTGTTACAAATAATGCCTTGGAATGGTTGTTGTGGGTTTTCCGGGCTGTATTGCTGTGGTCTTGGCGTTGTAGTTCCTGAACAAGTTAATGGGTTTTTGACTGGCTAAAATAACACAAGTAATCAAGTTCTGAGCATTTTTTGTTCATAACACATGCATTTTGTACATAACCCATGTATTTGTTTATCTGTGGAAATAGTAAGCAGAATTTATTGCTTAGCAAGTAATTACAAAGGCCCAGCAAACTGCCTTTTGGAGTAGTCCCATCTGTGAAAACAAGATTACGCCAAAGGAGTAAGCGAAGTTTAACATTTGCAGCTTCTCTGATTAGCAATGTATCTTAGCACCCAACCCCTAAAACCCACAGTCTATGTAACAAACACTTGCCTACACGTACAGTGAATTCAAGAGTCAAGCATAAATTATTTCTTAAGAATGACAACTTTCATGGTTTCAAAGCAACTTCTACAGGAAGTTGATGTGGTCAGAATGTAAACCAAGAAAAAGAAAAAGAAGAAGCAATCTGCACACCACAAAAGAATGATGATTCATGCAAAACCACAAGAAAAGTCCGGTTTTTAAGAAATTTTCAATTTTCACTGCAAAACCATCCAGAAATGGCACAAAATAAAATGCTAAGGGTTGGAATATTTTTAGCAACCTTTCAACATATACCTCTGCAATTTACAAGGAGAACCTGTGAGAAAAATACAGTGACAGGAAGTTCCTTAAGGTGCAATGGAAAACCGGGTAGTGATCAAAAGGTCTCTCTGCCTTGCTTATTTTCACCGTCACCAAACATATGAGACAAAGACAGCCACACAGATGCGCTCACACATTACTTCAATATTTCCAGTGCTTACCACTTGATAACTTGCTCCTGATGCCCCCATCAACTTAGTATTAAAAGTGAGGTGGAAAGAGTCGGCGAAAACTTTTTAAATGGCAGCCAAGCTATAAGACGATCAATAAGTGATTTGCTTGCAACAAAACCTTGAACACCAGAATGACCTTTCAGAAAGGAAAGATGTATTCTGTCATTGTTTTAAAAAACATTTGAGCTTTATTACTTCTCTATCTGGCAATTAGGAAACTAACACTCTTTCTTTGGGCAAAGTTTAAAAGAAATTTCCCACTGTAAAACATTTTCTGCTTAACTGTGACAATCAAAGAAGTTACAGAGGATGGGAGGAGGTAATGCAAAGGACGGGGAATACAATGAAAGTATATGCAATAAAGAGTGCGAAACATCCCCCCTCCCTTTGTATGTGCACACAACTGCGTGTGCAGCCAAGTCTCCAATGTGAATTTTAGCACTCCCCTGATATGTGGTTTCTCACCACACAGGAAAACGCCACACATGAATGGGTCTCTCACACATTTACACCTTGGTAAGAAGCTTCCCTGTATTCACTCAGAGGCAACTCTTGATCACAACACTACAATCTGTTTAAACTACCAAGTATCAAAAGACAGCAAACGGCTGCCGCTAGATTCAAAATCTTAAATGGAAAACAATATCCTACTTTGATCTGTGGGATTTTTTGTCAAGCAAAAATCCTTTTTTCTGTCATCAGCACTACCGCGGGAGAAAGCTATTAAACTTACAAAATGCTTTATTTGCTCTTTTTAGAAGCAGCAAAAACTAGTATCAGACTTGAAAACAAGACAAAACAGCCACCCTTAATCCTTAGATAAATTTAGTTGTTTTTTTTTAAAAAGAATGATTATTCTCCAAAGCAGCTTTGCTTAAGAGAAACAAAAGGTCTAACTAAACAAGGATTCCTCACCTGGCTGAGTATCTCAAGTTAACCACCTGGTATTTTTAATAGAAAGAAAATCATCAGGGAAGGTAATCTTTCAAGTAATATCAATTAAAACTGCATATTACTAGGTACTTAAATTGTGTCTCCATTAAACACTGAAAAAAGGATTCCTTGGAAGTTTCTATTACCTGCAATCCAGACTGAAATTCTGTGTTCACTGATTAATATAAAAATGGTACACTGATGACATCTGTATCATACTTTTGGGTGGACAACTATATTGATTTACAGTAGAAGATCAAGACTCAAGTCCAGAAGCCCCTTAAAGGCCCACAAGATTTCCATGGTATAATTTTTTGAAAGCTTCCTTTATCTAATGAACAAAGCTTTACTCTCAGCAGCTTATACCCTGGAAATCTTGTTGCTTTTTAAGGTGCTAATGGACTTGAATAACTGACTTTTATTATATCTTCTGGTTTGGATAACCTTTAACCATTTGTCTCATGGATTACTACCAAATATACTATTAAATGAGCATGTCAGCATGACAAGACTGCGGTGGTAAGAGGAGAAAAAAAACATTTACCTATGCATTTATACATTAAATCCACCAATAGGAATTCACTATTCCATTATATCTCTTTCTCCATTAAACATGGCATTGCAATTCATTTCACCAAAAGTACCATTTTTAAAAAGAAATGTAGAAGAATGGGCTATTTAAGCCATAATACTCCTTTGTAGATAGTACCTAAGCCACACAGTTTAAAATTTAAAAGCATACATAAGAACTGATTCCCATACTGCCCTAACATGCAAAAAGCACATACAATTGTGCACAGAAATTGACAGGCACAAAGAACTAACATGAATGGTGATGACTTACAAGGGTCTAGAGAACCTGCTACATGAACCAAGACCTGTGAGTAAAGTCCTTCTCAGCCTCCCCACAGTAAGATTCTTCTTGTATCTGAAAAGGCCAAGAATTGAACCTAGAACCTTCGGCATGCACGCAGAAGCTCCATTTACAAGCTGTCAGTGCAATCCCAAGAACGCTTAAGTCCCATTGATTAGATCACAATAGGATTCTGAGCAGACTTGCTAAAGATTGCTCCCTGTGCCTCTTCCCCACAAATACCTGTTTTCTACAAGCAAAGCTGTGAATACACCCAATGCTAGCGAGAAAATGAGCTGCAAACCACTGCATCCAATGCTACCATAGCACACTGCCTGGGTCAAACACCCCCTCCCCATATCCTCAACTCAAAGCAGTTGTGGGAAAGGGGAAGGATCACTGCCTTCTCAGGAGGCAGCAGCAATGGCCAAGCCCTTTAAAGGATTACTGTCTGCTACACACCTGAGCAGCAGTCGTAAGTGAGCTGGGGAGAAACGGGCACCTGTCCATTGGGAGGACGGACTTCCTGTCCAGGAGACCAGAAGTTTTTTTTTTTTTAAAAAAGCATGTACAGCTTGCAGAGCTGCCTTTGTAAGAAGCTGGAACAGAAGATGAAACAGGGCCAGCTCCTTCCTCCTTAGCTTCCAGATGGAGGGCTGGAGAGAAGAGCTCCAACCTCCTTCCTCTTTCACTCAGAGCCAAGCTACAAGTGACACCTGACACTAGTTGGACACTTGTCAGCTTCCCTCAAGTTTTGATGGGAAATGTAGGCATCCTGGTCTTGCAGCTTGGCTCTCCGACTGCTGTCCAATGGACTTTTCAACTGTCACTTGTCCAACATTCCGTCAAGCTGCCTACATTTCCCATCAAAACTTGAGGGAAGCTGACAAGTGTCCAACTAGTGTCAGGTGTCACTTGTAGTTTGGCTCTCAAACACTTCCAACTGAGGCAAGGTACGGTGCTCACACACACTTTCTTGTCAATCAGAGAGACCAGAGGCGGGGGTTTAAAAAAATAAACAGAATGAATATTCTTTGGACAGAAGCAGTAGGGCTAACCGCATACCTGAATACCCAATACTGAAAACACTGAGCTCTTTGGTCATGTACTATCATAGCATACCTTGAAGTCTATTAATTATAAGTAACATTAGTCACAACCAAGCAATATATGCCTGAAATCAAGCTATAAGCTGCATACTCAGAAATAATAATTACCTCATGCTGCAAATTGTCTTAAATAAAATAAAATCTTCAGGGAGAAAGTAAAAACAAAGGCATCGCACTCATTTCAAAAGAGAAAATATTTATAGGTCTTTTTTCAGCACACCTCAAAATTCTCAATTTTCCGATGACTGAAGGGGGAATAAACCATCTTTCCCCCCATTGGGTCGTCTTATCTCTAACAAAGACTCACAGTGGCTCAAACAGTAGGATTCTAGCACAACTGCCAGAAGGGGGATGAGATTAGCATTAACAGGAGCCGGCTTGTACAGATGAAGCTGTCGTACACTGAATCAGACTACTGGTCTGGCCAGGTCAGCACTGCCTACCCTGACTGGCAAGGGCTGACCAGGTCTTTCATATTACCTACTACGCGGTCCTTTTAACTGGTGATGCCAAGGATTGAATCTGGGACCTGCAGCATACTGAGCTGCTGCTCTATCACTGAGCCACAGCCTCTCCCCAATCTAAACCTCTATGATCCACATGATGTATTATGAATTAAAGTTTTTACACACAGCAGGCGAAACTACATGTGCATGACTGCGTCGTCTTGCTACAAACTGGTTCGATGTGCGCACTGGATTCAAGAGAGAGACACCACTGTCGACCTCTGAAAGCTGTCCTCTGTCCTCTAGCTGCTAATCCCTTCGAGAGGAAAAGGCAGACCCGCACCACGAGCCACGGGCTATGGCAATCGCACATCTTGACCTAGTACCAAAAGGGAGGGGAAAACCACAGCTCTGCATTTCTCCGACTGAAAGCAAATGCCAGGGCCAGTCAGGAGCCTTGGGAAAATCCAGACTTGATGGGCTTGCTGAACGACTCAGGGTCAATAGCTGCTGCAGAGAGGCTTGGAGCTGAGATCTGAAATGCAGCAGAAATTGCTCTGAAAAGCAGGCAAGGTCATACAGATCAGACACTTAGTATTTATTTTATAGACCAGTCCAATCACAGTGTTATTTTGCCCTCCCTCCAAGGATATTATGGCAGTGCCCAAAGAGCCCTGTAAGGGAGGTTAGGCTGAGAGAGACATCAAAGACTCCCAGGGAGCTTCATGGGCGGGCAGGGATTTTAACCTGGTTCATCCAACTCCATTCTAATCACTGCATCACACTGGCCCGTAATCCTGAGACTACCTAAACCCTCAACACCTGATTTAAGTAGGAACATGTCAGCACATGGCAGGGGAACTTGCATGTTTGCCCTGCAGCCAAGCACCCAAACTCCACCCACCCGTGCACATTAGCATAAGATGTGGGCTCTTATCCCTGTTTTTTTCTCTAAGCATTTCTGATCATGGGGGGTGGAGCCTACATGCACAGTTTGTATTCATGTACATGCTGTGCCCATGCTCAACATGGTGCATTAAGCAATTGTATACTCCCAGACATATGCTTACATAGGTAATTCCAAATGCAGGAAACCATTTCTAGGGGGAAATCTGCAGATAAGAGGCAGAATGTGCCTAAAAATGCCTATCCCCCAGCCAGAGGAAAAAGAGAACTAAAAGCAGAGGGTGGCGTATGTTGGTAGGAGAGAAACCAATCCCGGATTCTCTCCTGTAAAATATGGCACACCTTATGTTGTCAAATAAACCGATGTCCTATACAGCGCATTATCTGATTTAGCATGTTTATCCAGGCTTATATTTAGTAAAGAGCTTTTAAAAGTACCCCATATTAATATTAATGGCCCAATAGCAACAAACACTTGAACTGAAAAATTTGGGTGGGGGAGATCACAGATGCAACGTGGCTTAAATGTTAGACCTAAACAAATGCAAAACTTTGGGGAAGTCATTTGTATTGGAATTACAGTTCTAAATTTTTTAGGAAAATATCAATAACTTGAGAAAAGCATGTGCCAAAGTTAAGAAAAACGCTGGAAACTGTTGAAACACACATTTTAGCGCAAACAACCATGCTTGCTATACCATGGATGTGATTATCCACTCATCTGTTTCAAGAGAACTCAACTCTTGTCCGCAGGTCAAAGAAGCACTTCATCACTTCCTAGTCCATATTTGATTGGTGATTACAGTAGCCACTTACAGGTGTTATGTTTCTGGTATTTTGCAGCATCAGTATGCACAATGTATGCCCCCCCATCCCAGTTTTTAGGCAATGTGTGCTGAAACTGCAGAATACATGTGTTTCACTTTTCAGAAAAAATGGCAATTGCGTATTGCCTACTCTCCAAGTATCTGAGATCAGAGTAGCAGAAATATAATGCCTGAAAAGGGCTGGTATTTCTTCCACCATGTCAGAGGAGACAGATAAATAAGAACTTTTTGCTCTGGTTTGATTGCATCTATATAGTCAATCAAGTGAATTAACATTTTTTAAAATTTGGATTATTTTAGGTTATTTTTAGTCTCCCCCCTTTTACAAATCAGTAAAACACAAATGTACTCTTTCATATAATCCCTAGAGATAATCACCTGAGAAATCTTCATTACAACTCTGAAGCCGCCAAGGTTCATTACACTGACCATGACATTCATTCTTTATTATTAATTTTCTGAAACAATCTTTAGAAATGGGAAATTTTGTGCAGAAAAATAAACCAATGCAAATTTTTTCTCCCCCACATCTCTGGCATAGTAAAGTACTATTCACTGAACAGTGTTTTAAAAGGATGAAGCACTTAACATTTTAGTAAACAGAATTTCAGGAGTTTCAGAAAACTCGACCTACAATTTTGGGGCAGGAAGTGGGGTTAAATACTGAAACCTAATCTGTTTGTAAATATTTATCACATTTGTATCCAACCCTTCCTCCCAAATACTCAGAGCCCCTAAACTCAAAGTTCACATGGGTTATCTTCACATCAACCCTGCAAGGCAGACTAGCAAGCAATTTAACCAGGGATACTCAAGTCAGCTTCATAGCTGATAAGAGATTTGAATCTAGATATATCTGATCTATAAAACATATTTCAGAAATCATCCAGTTGTCCTATGAAGTAAATATATGAACCGTTAAAATAAAGCAGACTTACAAATATGAATAGTAAAGGTTGGTCCAATTGTCTTTTAAAACGTTCCCATTGTTCTGAGGTCAGCTTCATCATCATACAAAATCAGAATTAGGCCACAAACCACAGGAAGTCTCTTAAATCCAAAAGTCACATTTAAAATAATTTGGTTAATCCTCCTAACAGCAGCATTCACAGAAAGACAACAAATAAACAGAACCTAGATTGTTCATACCATCATTAACTCCAGATGCATTAAAAATGTATACTACAGAAAGATTTTTTTAATGCAAAATAAGAAACATTTGCCAGGCTGCTACGGAAGGAATGCAGCCAAAACCATCTAATGGTCTGCTTTATTTCTAATTAGTAACCCATCATAGACCCCACAATGTATTGAGGCTCAAGTCATTCAGATACCAGCTGACGGGTTCTAACAAAAAAAAAAACCCTTTCAAACACCGCAACCTGCTGACAATGCACTTTGGACAGGCAAGCATACAACAAAGGCCTTTTGTTCCACATTAGCAGGGACGCAGTGGTTGAACCAGTTGGCCTACTGCTGTATGCTGGCCCTGTATTACAGCACAAGGAGGATTCGCCGTGACCTTAGCAGAAAATTAGTAAGTTGGTGTAGAGTTACAGAGCTCTAATAGGTCACCGAGAAACTGTAGTAGAGAAGAACATACATGCACTTCGTTGGTGGCAGTGGTACAGAAGAGCGAGGACAGAGAATCTCTCAGAAAAGTCGTTTTCAAGCTTTCTGCCTTCAGAATAAGCTTTCCCATTCGCCTAGTTTGCCAAAGAAGGTCAGCACACCTCTCACAAAACTCTAGCATACTACTGTGAGTTCCAGAGCTGGGAGATTGTATCAGTGACGAAGTGGCTGACCTAGTAGCTGTGAGGAGACTTTATATACTGTAAAGGGGGGAGAGGGAGAGACTTAACCACCCCTTCCCCCATGGTCCCCCAGCACACCTGAAAATTAAAAACTTTGTCACCCTGTTTTGGGGAGCAGCAGCAAGAGTGACTGCAGTTTGTGGGGTGCAGGAGGTAGTGAGTGTGGTCCATACCCCGGCATCCCTGACTCAGTTGAGCTTTCCACAGCCAAAATGGAAGACTTAGACTGGTAGCGGATGGGAAGTTCTCTTGGCGTTCAGAGGAAAACAGGTCATGCCTCATTCTCTCCCCGACCACACCCTCCACATGGCCTCAGTTCTGTCCCTTTGCCACAGGGGGAGAGATGTGGGTCTCCCCTTCAAATAAAGCACACAGTAATATAGAGAGATCGTTTTGCACACGATCTCAACCGTGGCAGCGCACTGAAGAGGATTGCCAGTGGCAGAAAAGAACTGAAGAACAGTTCTTGTTTGAGATCATTTTGCACACGATCTCAAACAAGTGGAACTCAGCTACGCCTATTATGCTTCCACTTCTGGATTGCTAGAACCAACAGCGTAGTGTGGTCCATGGGTGCCCGGGGCAGGTGGTGACCCTTGCCTCATGTGCGCGCATGTGCACTCTGGCCCTGCGCAATGACGCCGCCTCTCCACTTGCCTCCCCACCTGAGCGCCCAGCAAGCTGGGCGCCAAGGCAAGCAACAGCGCCAGCAAAGGGGCAGGGGGGCTGGCCGCCCACCATGCCGCTGGAGCACCCAGCTCAGTGGGTGTCAAGGCAGGCGGCAGCACCGAAGGGGCACTCCCAGAGGGGACATGGACATGGCGCCCCCTCAAAATTTTGTGCCCAGGGTGGGGCCCCCCCCCATGCTACGCCTCTGGCTAGATCCAATCTGCTGGCCGCTGTTCAGGGATAGATAGTACCTTAAAGACTAACTTAATTTCATCAATTTATATATCGCCCTTCAGGACAACAACACCACTCAGAGCGGTTTACAAAGTATGTTATTATTATCCTCTCAACAATCACTCTGTGAGGTGGGTGGGGCTGAGAGAGTGCTGAAGAGCTGTAACTGACCCATGGTCACCCAGCTGGCTTTAAACAGAGGAGTGGAGAATCAAACCCGGTTCTTCAGATAAAGAGTCCCACCGCTCTTAACCACTACACCAAACTGGCTAAGGTCAGTGGTTCTTGGGCTTTTCTAGTTCCCCTCATCCCCAATTTTTTGGGACATAGATGGTACTATTAAGTATACTGGACTGCAGCTCTACATCATTTGCAGAAGCAGTATGTGCATTTGTCAGAATTTATCTTTCCTGCCGAAGGCTTCCGAATTGACATCTCAGTGCACTATATGTTGTTTTTATCTAGTCAATCTCTATGGGAAAAGCATGAATTTACATAGTTTAGCTTTACGTACAGAAGTCTTACACAGGAAGTCTTAGGTCAATGAAAAAATGGTGGGGGTATGGCAATATACTACAACTGGAAAAACTGAAGTTACTTGTATTCCTGGTGAAATTCCTGGTGAAGTCATGCTATGGGTTGCATGCTAATTTCATGTGGGCCTGCTGAATATCCCCAACACATGCCCTGCTTGAATCAAGCACACAACTAAGAACAAACTCAACACTCAAACGTGGCAGCACATTGAAGAGGATTGCCAGTGGCAGAAAAGTAGGTAGCCAGCACTAGACAAGCTACTTTTCAAAGAAATACTCTTTATCAAAGGCTCAAAGTGCTCACCAAGATTTCCTGCCCACCTCATTTTTTAAAAAAAATCTATTTATTTTAAAACTTTTCTAAAAACTAAGCAGACTAAACTAAGCAGACTAAGAAACAAGTGTTTACTTATTTATTTTCAAATAAACAACCCTAATTCTGGTGGGAGAGGTGAGCTCTCAGCCAATACATATCCGATGCATAGCTAAAGAGGAGAACAAGCGTAGGGTGAGGGATGAAGCTCAGCAAGGGAAGAATGACTCAGCAAAAGATGCAAAAGCCGCCCCCCCCCCAGCAATTGTATACAGTAAAACAGCTTAAAATGTCTGAATCTCATCCAGCAATAACCTGGTGAAACCCTTTTAAAGGCACTTTTTAAAAAAAATTGTACAGTACAATTGTAGGGATGGATTTGATCATGCACAAGGTCTTATTACATATACTTCGCACTTCAGCTTGCAGTTTACTCAGATTTAGGTTTAAGCAAACAGTAGACATAATGATTTGCAGTGCAGTCACAAAACCAAGGTTATTTACATGCATGGGTGGAGCTGGAGGAGGAGGCACAGCAGAGAACACCCCACCCACTGACAGACGGACTTAGAACACTGGGTTCAAATTGCTCTGCTAAGCCAGTTTTATGAGGAAATGAAGGTGGTGGGAGGAATAAGCATGAGGCTTCAAAATAAAATGAACCCTCCCTGCCGACAAGGACAGCAGCTGGAACAGAACTTTAAAGAGGGGGAAGAGAGCAGTTAAGATAAAGTAAGCAATCCCAAATAAGTCAAAATATGATGACCCAAAGCAAGCTTGCACAGGACTTTTTCAGGAACTAAGTTCATTTTGTATATCTGCAAAACAGTTGATCATGGCTAGCCCTTCAGAGGACCCAGTAGGCATCGCCCTGAGATATCCTGCTAACTTAAACCTGTATCGTTGACTCAAGTCATCACACTATTTTCTCTTATACTTCTGACTTGGGAGTAAACTTAGGATCAGGCAACATGCTCATGCTGGCACACCCCTAAACCTTGCCATCAGGTGCCTTCCTGTTTTGCAATCCCCTTGGAATGTGTTTGTGTCTACTGTATTTCAGAATCAGAAGTATCGGACAGAATCCATAAGAACATAACAAGAGCCCTGCTCACTCTGACCAGTGGTCCATCTACTCCAGTGTCCAGTCTCACTGAATGGCCAATCAGCTGCCCTGAAGAGCCAACAGGCAGGGCATAGAGGCCAGTGCTTCCCCCAGCTCTGGAACTCAAAGGATTATGGCCTCTGAATGTGGAGGTTCCCTTTACTCACTACGCCTAGTCATTCATGGACCCAATCCTCCATTAATCTGTTCGATTCTCTTTTCAAGGCATCTATGTATGTGGCCGACACTACTTACACTGGCAGTGAATTCCATAATTTAATCATTCGTTGAGTAAAAAAAAAAAAAAAGATTTTCCTTTTTCTGTCCTGAATATATACTCTAACAACTTTGCTGGATGCCCCCAAGTGCTAGTATTTTGGGAGACAGAGAAAGTTCTCTCTATCTACTCTTTCTGCCTGATGCACAATTTTATAAACACCTGTATTTATAATTTTATAATTTATAATTTTATAAACACACCTTAGCCATCTTTTCTTCTAAACTTAACAGTCCAAGACTCTTCAGCCTTTCCTCCAACCCCTTGATCATCTTGGTCACCCTTTTCTGTACTTTTCCCAGCTCTACAATATGCTTTTTGAGATATGGTGACCAAAAGTGCACACACTACTCCAAATGAGGCCATAGATCACCATAGACACATGGGCATTACAACATTAGACATTTTATTTTCAATTCCCTTTCTAATAAACCCCAGCACAGAGTTTGTCTTTTTCAACACTGCTGTACACTGAGTCAACATTTTCATTATGCTACCTACTATGACTCCAACATCTCTTCCAGTCTGTCTCAGCTCGTTCAGATCACATCTGCATATATTCATTTAAAGTTAGGGTTCTCCTCGCGCAATATGCATCACTTTACACTTACCTACAATAAATTTCATTTGCCACATTTACTCAACGTATCCTCCTGGACAAATCTTCCTGGAGCTCTTCACAAATTATTTGGTATCATCTGCAAACTTGACCACTACACTTGTCGTCACCAATTCTAAATTATTTATGAACAAATTCAGTAGCACTAGTCCCAGTACCGATCCTTGTGGGACTGCACAGCTCACTCCCATCTACTGGTTTTTGGTGAGGTGGTGGTGGAGACAGCCTTCAAGTCAGAGTTGACTTAAGGTGATCCCTGTTTGGGATTTCATGGCAAGAGACTAACAGAAGTGGTTTGCCATTGCCTGCCTCTGAACCCTGGTCTTCACTGGAGGTCTCCCATCCAGGGCTCATTTTGAGGGGGAACGCACAGGAACACAGTTCCCCAAAGAGGTCACATATCAGGTGGCCCCGCCCACCTGACTCTCAGCCATTTTGGGCTCGTTTCAGCCTGGATTGGGGCCGAAACGGCCCGGATCGGGCCTCTGAGGAGTGGTGGATCACTCTCCCACTCAGTAGTGGCCTAATCCTGACCATTTTGGGCCCCTTTTCAGCCCCTTTTTGCCATTTTGCACCCAATTTCAGCCCTGAATGGCCAGGATTGGGTCCAAAACAGCCAGGATAGGTGATGTCGGGGGGGGGGGGAGCATATGCAAATCAGTTATGCTAATGAACCACTTCTGGCAATGTCAAGGGGCATGGCATATGCTAATGAGTTATGCTAATGAATTATGCTAATGAGTTCCCCCAGCTCTTTTTCTACGAAATGATCTCTGCTCCCTGCAATTACGAACCAAGGACAGCCCTGCTTGGCTTCTGAGATCTGACGAGATCAGGCTCACCTGGGCTATCCAGGTCAGGTCCTTTGGTGAGGTACCTTGTCAAAAGCCTTTTGAAAGTCCAAGTATATAGTGTCCATAGAACCACCCTTATCTACATGCTTGTACACTTTCTCAAAGAACTTCAAAAAGTTGATGAGGCAGGACTTCCATTTGCAGAAGCCATGCTGATTTTCCCTCAGCAGGTTTTGTTCTTCTCTGTGATTAATAATCTTTAATAACAGTTTCTACTAATTTAACTAGGACAAATGTTATTTTTGTTATTTAAAGTCCGCCTTTCTCACTGAGATTCAAGGCAGATTTATTTCCTTGATTCCCCTCTCCCCCGGACACCTTTTTTAAAAAATCCATGTACTCACTAGTCCTCCAGTAGAGGCAGATGTTAGCAACAATTTACGTATACTAGTTATCAAATCAACAATTTCACATTTGAGCTCAAGCAAAGCATTCATCTTATCTGCTGTTGCTGCATTTTCCTTAAGCAAACATTTTATTCCTTTGTCATTCAAAGGCCCAACCTCTTCCCTGGCTGTTCTTCTGTTCATGATACATCAAATTTTCTTTTTGCTCACTTAATTGGTAATTTGCACTTCTTTTGACAGACCAACCTTGTGCTTCCTTTTGTTCATCTCATCGCAGTAAACCTTCCACTTTTAAGTAGAGCCAAGCATGGGAACCATGTAACATCAGTTCCTGCCCATTTGCACTGGCCACTAATTCATTTCCAGTCCCAAATCAATCTGCTGGTTTTATTTATTTAAAACATTTCTATGCTATCTTTTCACCCAGCTCAGGGCCCCCAAGGAGGCAACCATGAGAATATTAAAACAGTATGCGGGAGAATGGTCATTGACCCCACACTTTTCTCTTAAAGTTCACTTTGCTTTGCCTACCTTGCAGGGTTAGTACAAGAAAGCAATGCCCATCTCTCATGTCTGAGAAAGCACTAGAAATAAACTAGCACGCTGTAAATTGACTCCCAGCGAAGGGCAATCAAGCCAGTAGATGCGGCTAAAGTGGTTCTGTGATGTAAAATCAAAGAATGGAAAAATCACACTCCTACCAGCGAGGAAGGAGGAGCAAAAGACAGCTAGGTTCCTTTCCCTTTCAAACAAGAAGAGACAAATGATCATCTCCAATGGGGGGCGGGGGGGGCACAAATGATACATTCCTTTGTCAGGAAGGGGAACTTTGTTTCCCAAACTCTCTTGTACTGTATGCCTCTCTGGACTTAATGCTGGCTGGCATGAAGGATTCCCGTGGACTAAATTCTGACCATATGTAGCTTCACAATGAAAAGCCCAAGTCTCAACTTCAATGTAATGGAACTTCTTTGAGAGCTTGTACTTCTAATGACTAATGTGCCTATTCCTTTAATTTACACTGGATAGGGACAAGTCTAGTCAGGGTGAGATTATCATTTGCCATTTTATTCTCCAGCTTTTACTCAGTCCTGCTGCCTATAAGTAACTTGGAGTACATGCACAACTCTTTTATCAAACCTTTATAACGTGAAAGCTAGAAGTCTGATTTCTTTACCCCACCAATTCCATGTCCTACTCTCAACCACATTACCAAAGATAAAGTAAGGGGAGGAGACCAGTTGACTCCCTTCATCCCTGGGGGTGCAACGGGGCATCTGCTCATTCCTGCCGGAGCCCAGAAGATCCGGCATGACGCTCTAGAAGCATAGAAGGCTAGAGTCCCACTCCTCCAACCAGTTGTATCTATTGAGTGGGTGTTGGTGGCAGCAACCAAAGAAACAGTTTATCAGGGGAGAACAGGGAAGTGGGAGGTTTGCCCATATGGGGACTTGGAGCAGCCTGGAAACTTCCAACTTCCCAGCAAGGAAGGAGCCTGGTGCTTTGTGAGGGCTGGTCCAAACCTTTATTTATTTTTATAGTGTCATTTATAGTCCAGCTTTCTCACTGAGAAGGCAGATTACAGTGTGAGATTAGTACAATCAGTATCAAGGACATTTCCACAAACAATATAATAGGGTAAATAAATACAAGTTTACAAAGATGTAGCATTAGAGAGAATCCAATATAGAGTTGAAGAAATGCTGAAACAGAACATAATCAATTCTAGGACTGACATTAGACAACATGAAGCACAGGTAGTACATAGGAGTACATATTTAAAGCAACAGAATATATGCAAGGCGAAGTCTATGGCCCTAGCGAAGCATCTGAGACCCCCTCCCTATAATACAGTGCTCCTATCTGAGTAAAAAGCCTTCTTGAAGAATTCAGTTTTGCATCATTTGTGGAAAGTCAGGAGAGAGGGGGCTCTTCTGACCTCCTCAGGCAGGCTGTTCCACAGGGTAGAGGCCACCACGGAGAAAGTCCATGTATGGTTTGATGTCAATTTCGGCCATCTGCAGGCTGGCACCTGCAGGAGACCCTGTTCAGATGAGCGAAGCTGCCATGGAGGAACATAGGGAGGGAGCCTGCTGGCACCTGCAGGAGACCCTGTTCAGATGAGCGAAGCTGCCATGGAGGAACATAGGGAGGGAGGCGGTCCTGTAGGTATGCCAGACCAAGGCCATTAAGACAGTATTTAAAACACAAATATGTATAAAAAATTTAAAGAGTTAAATAAAAAATACAGACACACAAACACAAAAGAGAGCCAATCAGAATTAGTTTGGGAATGCCAACCTACACAACATCTTTGCCCGCTGGCAGAAGACCAAGACAGTGGGAGACAGACCAATCTCCCAGGGCAAGGAATTCCAAAGTTTCAGTGTCATGACTAGAAGGCCCTTTTTCAGGTTGCCATCCCTCTAGTCTTAGAAGGCAGAGCCACCTGTCACAGGACCTCCAAAGGTATGTAGAGTGGACAGGTAGGTTTATATGGGAGGAGACTGGTAAAGCATGCTGGCCCCAAACCATATAGGGCTTTAAAGGTCAACATTGGAGTTAAGCCTTTAAATGCCCTAAAGGCTTTAGAACCCAATGGACCACCACTAACCACACAAGTTTGCGTGAGCTTTATGATCAGCTTCTGATGCCCTGCTTTGTATGCTGCTATTAGCCAAAGGGAGGGAGGTAGATATGCAGGGCAGAACTTTCTCAACTACTCCTATAGACTACAAAAGTCCCCAGCCCAGGAAACTTGCCAGGCCACTTCACTCCTAGGCTGCAATCAGACAACTTACGGTTAGGTACAAATATGCTGATTGGCTTGCACACAAGGTGGATTTGATTTAAATCAAATCGATTTAAATCACTAGTCAGTAAAACTAGATCTAAATCACGGTTTTCTACATAAAGACTCCTCATACTTAGCTTCTTGTGCAGATCTATTCTACTCCCAACAATCTTCTATTCACTGAATTTTTTGAAACTTAGCATTTAAGAGGTAAGGGGTTGGTTCTGTGTATAAAGATTTGCAGAGGAACAATGGGATTAGGGTCTTTTCTTCAACTCTTTTAAGTTTATTTTATAACCTTTTTGCCGTGAAGAAGAGACGTGATGTCTGCAGATACAAATTCACTGTTTTGAGAACTGGAAAACCAATCATCTGCACTGATGTCTTCTAGATAGCAGAACTGCCCAATAATCTTACAGAAACCTCTGGAAGAGCATGACATTGTGAATGGGTTAATAGAATTCATTTACCAAAAAATGTAAATATTGCATGAATATACAGCCTCATGCTACATAACTAAAAACGAATCCTTATTTCATGATGAATAACCTTTGGACTATAATGTATCTTGCATCGAAAACTATCTTTAGATAGATTTTTCCTCAAAAAAACATTTTATTAAAAAAAAACAATTTAAACAAAAAAAATCCATTTTTTTAAAAAAAATTTTTTTTTAAATCACTGTTTTTTATCCACTCTGCTTGCACATGTGTCTCACTTCTTGCTCCTCCCTTCACAGACTATCTTGTCAAAAACTGGCTGTAGTTGTCCATGAAGACACATGCATGGTTTAACTATAGTTAGAATCCTATTTATAAAAGGGGAACTAAACTGGATTAGACTTTGTTCCTGTTATTTCAAGATTCAACCAATACTCATCCCCTCCCTCATCTGGTGGGGGAAATGACTGCACACCTTCCCTCCTCCTGCCCCACCCAGGATGCCCTTCCTGCCTCCAAGGCTACAGGAAGTCCATGTACAGGTGCTTGATTTTCAATACGTATATACATGTAAAATCCAACATAAGAGGCCCAGATCACATAGTCAACACCCAACTTTCATCTCATACATCAATCATGGTGTTCAGACTTAAGCAAGTTGGATTTTGTGAATTTACATCTTACTGAAAGGCTGATAAAATTAACAGCATCTACAGATGTGAAGGCCCACAAAGAAATCCAGGGGAAAAACAGGGTGGGGGGAGTCATCCCTGCAGAGGACTCCCCCCTCCCCAATTTTGGGAAGCACTGAAAAAAACCATTCCTATTAAATATTTTTTCTTTGAAATAAATGAAATGCTTTTTAAGACAAGGTTTTATTCACTCAAAATGTAAAGCAGGAAAAAGGCCAACGACTTTTTTCAATTATTCCACTGAAATAAATGTACAAAGATAATATAGCAGTAGTTTGCAGCTCTCTTTCTCTCACGTTAGTGTTGGAAGCCTTTATAATTGTGCTTGTAGAAAACAGAGAAAACTTTAAAATTCCAGTTTTATATATTACATTAGAAATGGGGGGGGGGGGTTAAGCAGCAAAACAGATTTAGACTGGACAGAAAAGTCAAGTACTACATATACATATTTAAATCTTTTCCAAATTTCATTTTTTCCTCAAAAACCCCAAATCAAAAAACCTACCCTGGATTATTCCCCACGGTTTCAGAATTTCTGGAAATGATACATCTAGAAGAGCAACTAAGAAGCCTTCTAGACCAATTTCCTGTTTCCTACAGATGCCACTGCAAAGGCCACAAACAGGGTAAGTAGTCTTCCACCACTGTTGCCCACCTTGCAATCAGTATTCAGTTGCACCCACATGGGGACATCAAGTAGTTTTCAAAGTAAGGTCAGTGAGCTCGGTGAACAGGGAAGAGAGACATTTTGTTTCCCCCCACCCTGCGATACAGAAAAATCTTAATCCCAACTAAACCTATAAAAAGCCATACTTTCTCATTATCTAGCTATACTATTTGAGTATAACCAACTACCACCAGAAATACACACAGCATGGAAAGATGCTAGCTCAGGAATTCTGCATTTAATTACTGCCACCACCCCAGAAGGTACTACCAGAAAAAGCTAATTTTTTCACAGATATGGTGGCTAAGGAATCACAGATAAGAACCTGTGGGAGGGAAGTTGTGAAAATTCTTTTTGAAGTCCTCGGTAAATACCAATAGGCCCAATGATTCTACTGAAGCATTACTTAAAAGAAACTGGAAGAAGGCCCAGTCAGAATCAATATTCGATGTGTAGATTTCTACCAGAAGACTAAGACATGCTTAATGACAAGTCCTGGGTTTGGAGCAAACCAGTTTTTTCACTCAATCTCACCCAGTTCCCCTCCCTATTACATCCCTCACCCCACATGGTGTTTGTCCATGCAAGTCTCATGACTCTCAACACTCATTTTGGTGATCAAAGGGGAACCCCCCCCTTCCTTTTTCACTAGCATAAAGGCGTACTAAATCCAAATCTGTGTAGAAATTTGGCTGTTGTGGGTTTTCCGGGCTGTATTGCCGTGGTCTTGGCATTGTAGTTCCTGACGTTTCGCCAGCAGCTGTGGCTGGCATCTTCAGAGGTGTAGCACCAAAAGACAGAGATCTCTCAGTGTCTGAGAGATCTCTGTCTTTTGGTGCTACACCTCTGAAGATGCCAGCCACAGCTGCTGGCAAAACGTCAGGAACTACAATGCCAAGACCACGGCAATACAGCCCGGAAAACCCACAACAGCCATCGTTCTCCGGCCGTGAAAGCCTTCGACTGTGTAGAAATTGATTGAAATGGGTCTCTTCAATGGCAGAGAAACATGCTTCATTTATATCACACTGAACCACTGAATGTAGTTTTATCAAGGCTGATAAATATTAATGATTTTTTTTAATTTAGAGAAAGCATGCTTATATTTACTAATTCCTTAAGGGAATATGATACCAGATATGGCTTTTAGCTACAACAGTAATTTCTGTTCAAAATCATTAAGAGCCACACCATTATGTGGCTCAGTCTAACAGTTAGTGGAGGAACAAGAATGGCCATAAAGTCTTTCTTGCTATGATTTCACAAAAATGTGCAAAACAAAAAGCTAACAAAACTGCATCCACCACCAGTTCAAAGCCATTCCAGCCTGCAGCTAGACAAATCAATCCCATGATCAATCTTGGCATGAGTGTCTCTTCACACATGCCCTACTTCCCCAGACATCTATGAAACTTCAAAACAAGCAATGCTTTTTAAAACTTTCAGCTGCATTCAAAATTACTGCTCCCTAGTGATGCAAGCACCAGAACATATATCTGACAACGCAATTCTTTGTGATGCAGCACCAACACGTGAGTCATCTGACTTCACAAAGCTGGAGCGAGTAGAATTTGACAAAGTTTCCCTGGAGAATTAAGCTAGTGTGGCTTGAAAATTACATCACCATTAGAGAGCTGCAGCCCAAGAACTTTTCAGACACTCCTCAATATTGCCAAACATGGTTTCCTATTGCTAGAATTTCACTCTGTATGGTTGCAGTACCTGATTAGAGGCCTGCATTCAAATCCCCATTGAGCACTGAATCTTGCCAAATGCCCCTTTAGACAAGCCTTTATCTCTCAGACTAATTTACCCTAAAGAGTTGCTTCAAGGAAGGAGAAAAACAAGATAGCCCCACATGTGACACTGTAAACTTGCTTTCAAGTAGATTATGATACCAGCATAAGTGAAAATAAATGAATTTTTCCTCAGCCCTGTTCCCCCCCCCCTTTAGTCAAGGTTCTCAAAATTAGTTTAGGAACAGTATTAGCTTCAAATTAACTCTGATAAGTGACAGCCATTCTGAACTTGAGGAAAGGAAGGCTGGTGGGGGGGGACCCCAATTGTTTTCTGAGGCCCTTTTTTCAATTTTTCCAAAGGAAATTTTTGAAATTTGGGGGAAGTACTAAAAAAAATCCTGTGAAATACTCTCTAAGAATGAATTAAATCCTTTAAAAGACAAAGTGGACATGCTATAGACATACACACAGGTTGCCAGCCTCCAGGAAGAGAATGGAGTTCTCTCAGAATTATAATGGCTCTTCAGACTACCAAGATCAGTTCTCCCGAAGAAAGCTATAGTTTTGTAGGGTGGACTCTATAGTATCACAACCCTGCCGAGATCCTTCTCCTCTTCCCAAACTCCACAGTCCCTAGGCTCCATCCTCAAACCTCCAAGAATTTCCAAATCCAGAACTGGTGACCCTATATACAATTCTTAAATTCAAGATGCATTTCTGCACCTAGAAAGTTACCTAATGCTCATGAGTGGAGCAGGCAGGGCTTTCATTGCTTCTCAAATATACTACATGGCTTCTGTTGTCCTTTTGTGGTTTCCTTGTGGTTAAAATTTTCATCTATTCCTCAAACCACTGTGACACATAAACCCACAGAGTGGGTAAAGCGTAGCATAATGCCCTACCTTGCTGGAGGGGGAAAAAGACCAGGAGCAGGTGCATCAGAAACTGCACCAAAGTCTCAGAGGAAAACTAAGTTTCACTGAGAACTGAGCTTTCTTTAATCAGTAGCCACAACAGAAAGACCACCGCCTCCAGCTGGAACTGGCTGTGCAGATATTGTTATTGAAAGGTAAGAGTTTTGATTTATTGTGAATTTAATATAAAACGGTACTCATAATCAGAACAGTTTGATAATATGACTTATGCGATTTATTTCTACCAATCCAATACTTTCTGAACAAATCACTGCTTAACTTTAGCAGTGAGTTCACAGTCCATCTTACTGGGGAGGCCCCTATTACAAAAACCGCATCAGCTCTATAGTGTTCACATATTAACAGCATCATTAAATATCCCTTTTTTCCCTTCCTCAGCAAAACGGTGCGGCTGTTTTCTAACATGTGGAAGCATTTCCACACTTTGAAATTTCCTGTGGAAAAAGCTGTTGAGCAAATATTGCCAAATTAAGTATGTATTTGCAAATTAAGTACTTCCAAAAACGAGGCAGATGACAGTGAAAGCAGCACCAAACGGTGCCCATTCAGAACCCATGATTTCTGTGATGTCTGTTGCCCAGTCAACTTCATCTTGTGCAGGTGAACTGATCTCTCCATCAACTGTATGCAAAAAAACCCTTCCAAGAATAACATCATTTATAAATAAGACATCGCCTGAAGATCATGAAAAAACCAGACAAACTCTTACAAGCGCAATATATGCCTCTCTGACACCATTATCAATCACTGAAAACTTACATTGGCAGGACATACTAAATTATTAAGACTATCATTTGCCCAGTATAATTCTTTGAGGAAACCTCTTCTAGAATCTGAATATGAATGTGTAATGCAATTTGCACAGGAAAAAAAATAATGAAAACACAATCTAGCAGTGCTTACAGATAGATGGGTGGACAAATGTTTGGAGAAAAGGAATAATAAATTTTGTGATACCATCCCAACCAATCTTTTACAAAAGCGTTGAAACAGAAGAGAACAGATATACTGCAGAATACATTATTAATAAAATATGTGAAATTGTAGAAAATGTTGCCAGAGGTAAAGTATTTGCTTTGGTGACTGACAATGCAAGTGATATGAAAGCAGCATGGGAAATCATAAATGATCAATTTCCCCATATTACTGCAATTGGTTATGCTTCCCGTGTCCTAAACCTGCTTCTTAATGATTTCATGAAGTTGGACACAGTAGAAAGATCTACAGAAGAGTCAAATAAATTATAAAATATGTAAAGTCTACTCATATTGTAGATGCAGTTCTTAAGAAGAAGCAAGACAAGAACAACATTCAAGCTCTGTAGCGAAACTTGACAGGGTGGTGTCAAAATCTCAATTGGAAGTTTACGAAAAAAACCCAAAGAAGCTCTTCAAGGAAGTTATAACTAAAGATCTTAAAGTAGCTAGGAGTGTATGGAGCAGTATTCCTGATGAATACATCTTCTGGGTTCAGCTGCAAAGCCTTCTGAAGATGCTACATCCTATTTCTTCAGCAATCACTGTATCTCAATTAGTGCACTGTTATCAGACACTGCTCCCCTTAAGGCATAGATAAAATACACTGTTATTTGACAGTCTAAGCACATCGCCACTTACAAGTTTGGAAGAAAGAAAGGTGAAAGATTTAATTCAAAAATGAGAACAATTTTGTTGCTAGCCAATTCATGCAGCAGAAAATCTCTTGGATCCAAGAATCAAAGGAAGTAACGTCAATGATGATAGCATTCTTGCCACGTTTGACTGGTTTAGCTGGCAAGCAAGCAACACTCTTGGGACTTCATATCAGAAAGCTTCTCTCTAATGTTGCAGATTACAGGACCCCAGCAGGAATGAGATCCAGGAGCGCATGCAATCTGGGACTCTACCAAACATATTCCTCCTGCAACAGGGTGGCAAGGCCTGTGCACAATATAGTCTTTAAGTTTAACTCCTCTTGGCTTCACATCTGCTTTAGATTCCCCCATCTTCTGCAGCATGTGAAAGAAACTGGCCCATCTTTGGAAATACTCGCACCAAGTCAATAAACAAACTAACATGTGAAAGAGTAGAGAAACTAGTTTAGATTTGTGAAAACAGCTGTATAAAAAGTGAAGGCTCAGAATCAGAAGTTTCAGAAACTGATTCTGATTAGAGACTTGAGGTGGTGATACCTTCCGTAAATAATTAAAATACTATGTGTATGCCGATAACGCACCACTGAATAGTTCAGTGCTCTAATGTTATAAAGTTTAACTCTGTATTAAAAATATGTATTTAAAATATGCTACTAGTTTTATTTTTTTGTGACCAAATAATATATTTTGTTATTTACCACAAAGTCTGTGCTCTGTGTTTAACTCATTTTTTTCCATTTTTCAAATAACAAAAATTAAGTTACATGTGCTAAGATAGCATACGATGCATCGGCCTGCAAATATACTGGGTATATTTGCTATTCTGCTTGTAGAAAAACTAATGCATTTTTAACTTTTAACTTCCATAAATATGTCAAATTTTGCAGTTCTATATGTTAAGTTATAAATAATGCATTGTATGTTGTTAAAACAGTAAAACGCTTAGGTTTGATAGGACAGTTAAATATTCCATATTTTTCAACTTTCCTTAAAAATTCCATTTTTCCCCAGGGGAAAAAATCCCCCCCCCCCCAAACGATGGTTTGTAAATTTTTGGATATTTTACATTCCTATGGAAATCTCTCGCACTCACCATCCCAAGCAATCACTCACACTTCCAACACAATACTATGAAGGTTTACTCTGCAGTAAGCCCCATACTATTCAATGGGGCTTACTCTCAGGGAGGAGTTGACTGGATTGTACCTTTGCTGTTTGTCCGTTATTTCATCTCACAAGCACAATTAAATATTTTTAATCCATGTAGAAAAGAAAAAAGTTTCCAAATTATTTCTTTCAAGAAAAAACAGCTTAAATACACAGATGCTGCACAAGCATGAAGGAACAGTGTGGCTACGCCCCAGGTTCAAATCTCACCAAACTGTCTGAGCGGTTTGATCCTAGAGTTACACTCAACAGGAAACAACCTTCAATCACAATTCTACACATCCACGTTTGGGAAGAAGTTATCTTCTGCTCCCATGATTTCTACCTACGTATACTACAGTTGCAGGCACAGGTCTCTGGTGCAGACAGGATGTCAAGCACAAGGACATAACATCTGAAAGAGGCCAGAAGACCTGATCGTGATCCCCACTCCCATTCCTCACATTATGTAAGACCACCTGTTCCTTTGAGACAGGTGTTTGCTAACACATCCTCCTTAAGTTTTATTCTTAACAGTGCACTTGAGAAGCCTTAGATGAACGCCCCAAAGAATGTTGTGTGCCAAGTTGCTCTAGAAGCAAGCTTCTGAAGTACTGGGATAGTAACAGTCTTACTTCATGGTGCTGTTGTAAGGGTTAAGGAAATAGTAGATATGAACCCCATTGAAAACCCTAAACTTAACAGATCTTTGAAGGTTAAAAATGTAGTTTAACCTTTTCAAACTCAGGACTCACCACTGGCTGTCCATCAGTTACCAGGCTCAATTCAACGTGTTGGCTATCTCATACAAAGCCATTCATGGCCTTGGTCACTTGTATTTGCAGGAGTCCTCTCTCCCTGTGCGCTGACATGGCAGTTTCACTCATCTGAGCATGGCATTCTGCAGGTGCCACCTGCAAATGGGCAAAGCCAATGATTGCCTGCACACATGCATTCGGTTTTGTCTCATACTATCATAGATCCAGGAGTTAGCCGTGTTAGTCTGTAGCAGCAAAATAGAAAAGAGTCCAGTAGCACCTTTAAGACCAACGAACTTTACTATAGCATAAGCTTTCGAGAACCACAGTGCATCTGACAAAGAGAATGGTGGTTCTCGAAAGCTTATGCTACAGTAAAGTTGGTTAGTCTTAAAGGTGCTACTGGACTCTCTACTATTTTGTCTCACACTGTGTAATCCACCTTGAGCCTCAGTGAGACAGGCAGACTAAAGGTAAAGGTGCAAACACCGAGTCATTACTGATTCATGGGGGGACGTCGCATCACGACGTTTTCTTGGCAGACTTTTTACAGGGTGTTTTGCCATTGCCTTCCCCAGTCATCTACACTTTACCCCCAGGAAACTGGGTACTCATTTTACCGACCTCGGAAGGATGGAAGGCTGAGTCAACCTTGAGCCGGCTGCCTGAACCCAGCTTCCGCCAAGATCGAACTCATGTCGTGAGCAAAGCTTGGGCTGCAGTACTGCAGCTTACCACTTTATAAATAACAATAGTAATATTTTTAATAATTATAGTTATTATTATTATTTAATTACAACTTGCAACACAAGATCTCTACCTTCCTGCTTCCGCCCCCAGGGCTTGCTTATTTATTTAATTTATACCCCGCCCTTCCAGCCAGTAGGGACCCAAAGTGGCTTACATTGTTCTCCTAGTTTTATCTTCACAACTACCCTGGGAGGTGGCTGAGATTGAGACTGCAAGATTAGGGCAACAAACTTTCATAGCAAAGTGGGGATTTAAACCTGGGTCTCCGAGATCCTATAACCGCTACATCATACCGGCACTCTCTCGGTTTCTAGAAAGGGAGGAGAGGGCTCCGGTACTACCCCTACAAAGTTTCCTTCTTTTACACAACTGTAAAAGATACAGACCTTGACATCAGGTTGCACTCCATTTCTCAGTAAAAAGCAAACCACCCGGTACATTTTTTAAAGGATGAGGGACATCACTACCACTAGACGCTTTTGCTTGGGCTGCAGGTCCTAACTTGCCAGTCAAGATCACTGCTCTAGAACATATTAATTTTTAAAATTGACTCAGACTATTTCAAAAGTTAGAATCCAAAAAGCTGACCTGCATTATTCTATTGAGAATTCACTTCTGAGGTCTCGGTCAGCCAAAGTTAATAGCAGCATCTCAACTGGATGAACAAAGCATAAACTTCATGCATGCACATAACCACCTGAAATTCAGCACCTCTCTCTCAACCTCCAGATTTGAGAAGCAGCAATTTTCAGCTGTGTAAAACCAGTGAGTATTTGGTCACATGCTGTAAAGCATATCACACTGTAAAGCTAGACAAATTTTATCCCCTCCTCCCTGTCCCTGTTGGTTTACATAAACATTTGCAGAATAGTTATTTTCTGCTCCCACACACATTAATTCATTAACAGAATGGCAAGGCAGACCTGCAACCAATGGCATAGTAATTAAGCCCTGTTTGGGAATGATTTGATGAATGGGGAAACTGCTGTATTCAAACTGCACCTGAATGCCATAGTATGTATAAAAGCTATTGAGAACTAATGGCTGCAGCCCGGATTCAAATAAATATAGCCTACAGGGTTTAACACTGGTGGCATACAGCCAAACTACTGTCATTGGGGAAGGTAAAATGTTTGAGGTATTTGATATAATGCCCACTGACTTCTGGTTGCTACAAATATTTGTCAAAATTGCTCCAGACTCTCCCAGCCTACCAGATTTTGAAATCAGTCTTTTGTATCATGCACAGTGGAGGCA
Organism: Eublepharis macularius; assembly: GCF_028583425.1. Taxonomy (NCBI): domain Eukaryota; kingdom Metazoa; phylum Chordata; class Lepidosauria; order Squamata; family Eublepharidae; genus Eublepharis; species Eublepharis macularius. The sequence continues at coordinate 121,034,518 of NC_072795.1, read as the reverse complement.
AAGAACAGCCAGACAACGCAGTGGTTTGAATGAGGTCCCAAGGCTCAGTTAAATAACACGAAACCAGACACCTTAAACCATGATTTAGTACGGTACCCAAACTGACAAACTGCAGTTTGCAATCAGCCAACCAACCAGCCAGATTCAGAAACCATAATTGGAAAGTATTTCGAGATGGACAGCCATGTTAGTCTATAGCAAGCAAAACAAAACAGGGACTCAGACGAAGAGTGTTGCTGGCTCACAAAAGTTTACACCAGAATGAACTGTTAGTAGTCTCAGAAGCAGGGTGGATAAAAATCAATGATTTTTTTAAAAAAAATCAAAAAAATCAGATTTTTTATTTAAATCGGATTTTATTTAAATCGGATTTTTTAAATTTAAATTGGATTTTTTTTTATTTAAATCGGATTTTTTAAAATAAAATGCTTTTTGAGGAAAATATATTACCATCCAAAGGTTATTCCATCATGAAATAAAGATTAGTTTTTAATTATGTAGAATAAGGCTGTATATGTTTAATTTTTTTGGTAATCCATTCACAATGTCATGCTCTTCCAGAGGTTTTTGTAAGATTATTGGGCAGTTTCTCTGCCTACAAGATATTATCACAGATGCTTGGTTTTGCAGTTCTCAAAACTGAATTTGTGTCAGCTCAGCAGAGATCACATGCCTCTTCTTCACAGCAAAAATGTTATAACATGAACAGAGTTGAGAAAAAGACCTTAATCCTATTGTTCTACAAACCTATGAAGACAGAATCAACCCCTTCAGTGCTAAGTTTCAAGAAGTTCCGTGAATAGAAACAATATTTTTCTGATTGTTTGGAGTGGAATAGATCTGCACAAGAAGAAACTAAGTGTGAGGAGGGAGGGGCAAGCAGTACAAAATGAAAGTGGAACTTTTTGAGCACAATACTGCACAAGTCTTTGGATCTTTTGTGTGGATGACCTGAGGTTTATCACATTCTTTCCTTGGAGGAAAAAACCTATAATGGCAGCAGGCCGTAAAAGAGGCCCAGTTTGGGAATACTTTAATGAAGTTCCTTTACCTGTCGGTAAGGCAGGCATGCGTGCAAAATGCAAACACTGCAACAAAGAAATGCGAGGCCTGGTGGCCCGAATGAGGCAACATCATGAGAAGTGCTGTGATGAAGATGACCAAAGAAACACATTTGAACAGGCAGGATCTTCAGGTTGGTAAACATTTTTATTGAATCATATTTCTAAAGACTGCCTTGAACTGTCATGTTTGAGCAAAATTATATTTCTTATTATTACTGCATGTTACTGTCATTTGGTACAGTTATGAAGAAAAGCAAATATTCCTTTTGGGGCAGTGCTGTACAATAAGCAGAAATTGTATAAACAATAAAATAACAGCATTGACTTTTTTGTTTAGGGGAATTCATCATCAACATTAAGGATTCTGGAAACTATCCACCTTCAAGATCACCATCCTCCTGTTCTACAATTTCAGAGTTATCCATCCCGGATAGTGCTTCATTTGCATCATCATCAGACACCCACAGTATATCACCTAAAAGAAAGAAAAACCCCTTCCCTCCTGGAACCACCATAGATAAATTTGTGATAAAAACTAGCAGATTAGAAAAAGAGTTAATTGATGAAAAAATTGCCCAGTTTGTTTATGCAACGAACTCTTCTTTCCGACTGACTGAGAACCCACATTTCATTAATATGGTTCAGTCACTGAGACCAGGATACAGTCCACCCTGCAGAGCAGATGTTGCAGGGAAACTGCTGGATAAAGTGTATGACAGAGAAATGGAGCAATGTGCAACAGCTCTGGAGGGTAGAATTGTTAACCTAAGTATTGATGGGTGGAGTAATGTCCACAATGATCCTGTTGTATGTGCTTGTATAACAACAGAAGAAGGGAAAGTCTTCCTTGCACAAACAATTGATACGTCAGGAAATGCACACACAGCAGAATACTTACAAGAAGTGGCAGTAAAAGCTATAATAACATGTGAACAAAAATTCAAATGTCTAGTACACAGTTTGGTCACAGACAATGCTGCAAATGTATCCAAGATGAGAAGAAATTTAGAAGAGCAGGAAGGGAATACAAAGCTAATAACATATGGTTGCAGTGCTCATTTGCTGCACCTCTTAGCCAAAGACTTAAGTGTTCCAGAAATAAAGACTAATGTTGTTGAAATTGCTAAATACTTCCGTAACAATCATTTTGCTGCAGCAGCTCTGAAAAGGATGGGTGGAACCAAGCTAACGCTCCCACAAGATGTTAGATGGAACTCTGTGGTGGACTGTTTTGAGCAGTATATCAAGAACTGGCCTATTCTGATGACAGTTTGTGAACAAAATCGAGATAAAATAGATGGCACTGTCACGGCCAAAATCCTCAACAGTGGGCTTAAGAGAAATGTTGAACATATGCTGAGCATCCTGAAAACCATCACTGAAGCTTTAAACAAAATACAGAAAAATAGCTGTTTTATTGCTGATGCTGCTGAAATTTGGAAGGAACTGAGTGAACACTTAAAAACAGAACTACACATGGACAGAATTAAATTACAAGCATTAAAAAAACGAATGGGACAAGCACTGTCTCCAGCTCATTTTTTGGCAAATATTGTCAATATCCAGTACCAGGGTCAAAACTTAAGTGCTGAGGAAGAGGAGTTAGCTATGACATGGGTATCCAGCAATCATCCATCTGTAATGCCAACTATAATAAATTTCAGAGCTAAGGGGGAACCATTCAAGAAATGTATGTTTGCTGAAGATATTTTAAAGAAAGTCACACCAGTGAACTGGTGGAAGTCACTTAAGCACTTGGATTTAGAGACTGTTCAAGTAATGATTTCACTTTTAACAGCAGTAGCTTCTGCAGGCGTTGAAAGAATATTCTCTTCCTTTGGACTCATTCATTCTAAATTGAGAAATCGTTTCGGACCCGATAGAGCAGGAAAGCTTGTTTTTCTTTTCCAGATTATGAACAAAGAAGAAGATGAAGATGACGATTGAGCTACAGAGGACAGTATTTAAGTTCTTCATGTGTAGGCTGGGCTGACAGTCTAAGTTTCTTAAAATATATATATTTTGTTTAGCCAAATTAGTTAACAAACATGGATGTTTGTTTAAGCAAATAACATATGCTGTAATGTTATTGTTTCAGTTGAATAAATAAAACTATTTAAATTGTTATTAAGGTAATGATTATTTTTCTCCTTCCAATAAAGTACAACAGAAAAGTTGTCCAAATATGAATGATTAACCTAAACTGGGGATAATTCATCTCACAATAAATTAACTATAATGTGTTTCTAACAGTATTAAAATCAATATTTTATACAACTGTAAAACTAATATGAAAAGTTGTTATTCTAAAAATCTTCATCTACTTGCATATTAGTTATACCAGCAAGAATTAGTCTTTATGTTGAAAACTATGATTTAAATCAAGCCTTACTGACTAGTGATTTAAATCGTGATTTAAATCGTGATTTAAATCAGTTTGATTTAAATCAAATCCACCCTGCTCAGAAGCATCACTGGACTCCTGCTTTATTTTGTATGATTTTAAGCACAGTTCAAGCAATCGTTTGTGCTGACTATAACACTTGAGTTGACAAGCTACAGAGGTGGCCATTGCACTATTTCCGGAGCCACTATATCTATGGACTGGAGTGTTGAACACATAGAAAATGAGATCAGGCAATTACCTTCAAACTGCAGTTTTCTTGTATGTATGGAAGCTCAAAATAACGAGGTGACCTGGAAGAAAGCCCAGTCTGGCCACAGACATGCACACTTTGCCAAAATTCCAAAGGAGCAACAAGTGACGCATGATCATTTGATGACAGAGTGCCTGCTCCATCTCTCATCCTCTCTTCAAGGAACTCAGTGCAGGGAAAGGGAAGCATTCGTTTCCACCTAGGAGCCAGTGGTAAGTGGTACATTCCACCCATCCCATAGGCTGATTTATTTCGTAGGTGTATTTCTTTTTTAAAGTCGTGAAACAAGATTTTTTAGAGCGAGAGCGAGAGAGTGCGCGCGAGAGAGCACAAGCGCGCGCGCAAGAGAGAGATATAAAAAAGCAACTCCAAATTTGCCCTTCAGTCTTACAAGGACACACATGATTCAAAACAAGTAGATTTGGGCTTTCACCCTTCAGAGTTGTTAATTTTTAATTCAGTGATGAGGTAGTAACTGCAATGCAATACCACCATGACTCAGCAGAACAAAGACTTGTCAAGAGTTTCTGTGTTTTGGGAAAATGTCTTGCTTTGTCATCCAATATAATTTCCTGTCGGTTTTCACTGCTGACCTACTAGTTGTCAGACACAGTGCCTTAAATTTAAAAGTCATGCTCTACATTTGACTTTGCCAGAGCAATTAAGGCTGCAGTCTTGTGTGCACTTACTGGAGAGTAAGTCCCATTGAGCAATCTGCCCCGTATTTCTAAGCAAGCATGTAAACTAGGCTGTAACATTCCTACTAAATTTGCTTTTTTAAAGAATTGTAACCATGCAAATGTGTCATTCGTAACCCATTGTCTAGCAGGTAGTTAAGACACAATAAACAGCTTCTGAGCAATAGAACCGTTACTGCTTTTGCTCACACATCTCTTTAAACTCTTGCTTTTACCTTCACTGAGTCATCCTCAAACTCTGAAAGGGGGCATGGCTTGAAGTCGGTTTTCAGTTCCATATTTACACACATGATCTGCATTTGTTATAAAAGCAACAAATGCTGTCTGAATTGGGATATGATAATCCTTACAACTAAAAATAAGCTTAGAGCAGAAGTTCATAGATTTGGTTCGATGAGGAGCATCTGCTTTGTGTGCAAGAGGAGGAAGAGCCACTTAAGTGGAAAAAGGTTTCAAACTCTGCCCAGTGGAGTGGCAGTTTACGGCCAGCTACAAAGGATGGCCATTTTGGACAGTTGCCAGGACAAAACTGGCCAAGCATTCCCCCCATTCCAAGATCAGCGATAGCATAAGAGAACACTCCATGCACATCCCGTTTCTTCTGGGTTAAGAGGAAGTGCAATGAAGGGGCTCTTGGACAAGAACTCCAAAAATCCTGGACACTAAAATTCAAGGTACTCAGTTGTCCATGCACACATGCGCTCATGGACACACAAGTAGTTTCATACGTCTCATCAAAATACTGTCCAAACAATTATGGTAATTTCATGCATGCATGCCAATTTCTAACCCCCTTTTACCACCTACTGTGAAAAGAAACCAAGGCAACTGAGGCAGCAGAACAGTATTACTGCTGCCCAATCCAATGCATCTTTACTCAGAAGGAAGCCCCACTGATTTCAAGATGCAATGCCTTAGCTCAGGCCTTGATCAATATTCTTCAGCTTTATGAGCTATCTTCCAAATTTAGGCGCCAGTCTTATTTTTCAGCCTTCAGGAGGTTATATTTTAATGATCATACTTTCTAATTATTGTTATCACAAAACAATAATTTTGTTTCCCCATTTGTCATTTTTAAAGCTATAACAAAAATGTTGTAGCATATAAATAAATATGGGGTAATGTTGGTTGTCGTAACAACAAAAAATTAACCTCTAGCCCACACCTAAATAATGTTCGTACTTCTACTGAGAATCACCAACAGGCATTTACAATAAACAATTGCTGAAGATACTAGGTGCCACAATGAAATTTCTAGGCACTATGGTGCCTTGGCACCTGGGATTTGTTGAACTCTGCCTTTAACTTATGTATAAAAGTTGTAAAATTGTACAATAAAAGTTAAGAACTACCTTGAGCCTCCAAAGAATAATAGTCCTCACCAATTTTACAATATACTGTGTGTACATATCTATATTACATAATACTTTTAAAAAAAATAAAGTGCAAAAGCCTGACCATTTTGATTCCTGTCCACTCAAATTATTTATCCCTTTATACTCCAGCAAGTGTATTCAAGCAGCTGATTGACTGTTGCCAAACAAGCCTGTAATTAATTGTGTCTGCCCTAAATTCCTTCATTAACTATACTCTAAATAAGGAAAAGCCAATGAGGAAATGTGCCACAGGCTTTATCAAATGGAAACAGATATGATGGGGACCATACATATGTATTTCTTTTATCCTATACAAAAAACAGAAACGTTCTGCTTGGATTTAATAATAAAAACAATTTAAAGGGCAATTTTCCTCTTTAGGAATTGCAGTGAAATAATACAGAGCTGTCTGCTTACAACAGCAACAAACTACAGTAGACTGGGTTCCACAGAGTACACAGTTAAATGAGGTCTAAAAGTGGCACACTGGAACTAGTTTAAAACATTTTGATTTCGCTTCCAAGAAGCCATTCAACAAGGAGGCTGGAGCTCTCCAACAGAGACACACAGCAGCATCCTTTCAGAACAATAACCCCCCACATGCTCCGACTTCTTTTGGAAATAGTTTTGATAGTTAAACCAGTTTAACAATTGGTTTAACTCATGAAGTGTAGATGCACCCTTTATGTATCAAAAGATTTCATACCGAAGGTAGAATGGCAAGGGTTGACCACCAATCATAACTAAGGACTATCCGACAGTATTAAATTTAACACCTTGGATCAGAGGTCTTCAAACCATAGGTCTGAATGCTCAGGTAACATTGTGGGACACCCCCACACACTCCTGCAGGATCACGAGCTCCTAGAGATGGCCTTTTTTTGCTACTTTTAGGGAAGATCTGCTGCTAGTGTAGAGAGCACGTTTATGCAGAGCCACACCTCCTGGCTCTCTTTGCACATGTATCAAAAGGAGCAGGACAGCAAGGCAAAGATCACTCGTTAGTGAAAAGGATTCCTTTTGCGGCTTAGGGTTAAAGGCGAGTGCTGAGATGAAAACTACAGCTTTGCTTATGGTACACCCATTCATAATAGGAAAAGTGGCTCAAAATAACACAGCCCTGAATATATAGTCTACAGTAGAGATGGGCATGAAACTGGGAAAAAAGAGACCCTGAGTTCCGTGGTTCATCTCATTCCACGAACCACGAACCACAAACTTTCACAAAATTGTCCCATTTCACGAAATGATTCATTAGGTTCGTGATGGGGCCTACAATGGCCCCTTTCATACCCAGAGATGCCAAACTCGCAGGGAGACTTCAACAGGCTCTCCTCCATCCACCCTCCAAGTAGCTCTTTTCAGGCTCTCTTTGCTGACTTTTCTCTCCCATCCTCCTGGACTCCTGCTTTCTGCCGCTGCTGGGAGAAAAGTCAAGCGGAGTGGATCTGCTTGGGTTTTCCTCTCTTCAGGTTCTCTTTGCTGACTTTTCCTTCCCATCCTCCTGCTGCTCTGACATGCTCTCCCCGCTGCCACCTCCAAGTTCTCAAAGGCAAAGCTGAGCAGAGTGGATCTGCTCAGGATCTGCTTCAGGGAGCTTGGGGGCAGGAAGGCATGTCAGAGCAGCAAGAAGTCGGGAGGTAGAGTGTCAGGGAAGGGTTCCTGAAGCCAGCAAGCAGTGAGCAGTGGCAGAAGGAGCTGCTGAGGCTGCCGCCGCCACTACTCCACCATCCTGTTCTTAAAAACGGAGAAGGGGAACAGAAAGGGGAAGGAGTATCTGACTACAGTTTGCAGGTAAACTTGCGCAGGCCCACATTGCTCAGCTCTCAGGTTGGTAGGGAGAGCTGCCTATCAAGGTTATGTGGGCTAAGATTGGGATTTCCATGGCAGCAAAAGTTCTGCAGACATTCCGGGCCTATGTTGCCTTGGGAATCAATGGATTGACGCCAGTCTGTCTGGCATCACAAAGCGTTCACGAATTGAACGAATTGGCCCCAAAAGTCGTAGATTTCATGAAAAATGCGGCCCCACGAAACGCGTTTTCGCGATACACAAGTTGGGCCAATTCAATACAAAATTTGATTCTTATTTCAATTCATGCCCATGTCTAGTATACAGTCCTTGGACGAAGGAAACCCAGGAACTGAGTGATACTTTCCTGCCTGTTAGTACTAAAAACCAATTCAGAGTGGAATTACTATAGTGCCAGTTCCATACAACTTTGGGAGTGAGGTTTAGCCCACACACAATTTGGCTAGCAGTGGAAGACTCTATAACGCCAGCAGGTGCTCATAAAGGCACCATTGGATCTGGTGGATCGTACAAATGGAAGCTTGATTGCAGTGTTTGCATGACTGTTTCTTTTAAGTAAAGCAGCTTCAGGTCTCACGCAGGCAGAGTCTCTTTGAGAGGGAGGTCAAACGTATCTTCCCTAGTAACCACAGTAGGCTGATGTTCATGCTGAGAACCAGAGATCTGACATGATACTCCAACAAAAGCCATTTCTATCGTAACTATGGATTTCATGAAACAAGAATCCTAAAGTGTCAGATATTGCCAGAAACTGCTGCTCCGGCTCAAGCAGCACAGGTTCAAGTTTCCTTCTTCACACATCACCCTCCAACAAGTGCCATTCACAGTCTGAACAAGTCTCAACCTAGCCTAAGTCAGAGAATTGTTACAAGGATAAACTGGGATAACGATATCTGTCACCTGCAGCTATTTGGACTAAAGGTGAGATATAAATATGATAAACTGATTTGAATCAAGCCCTGGCGTGTCATTTGTTTTCCATTAACCTTTGCACACCATTTTATGAAGAACAACCAACAATAATTCATTAAGAGAGGTGTTAAAACAAGTTGATTCAGTCACATACATGCAAATTTAGTTCACTTATATGCTTGTTACACACACACACACGTTTAGCAATGTTACTTTGAGAAAGGAAGCTCTGATTCTTTAAAGCTTATACCCAGGAAATCTTGTGGGTCTTTAAGGTGCTACTCAACGCAAATCCTGCTCTTCTGCTTTGGTCAAGAGACTCATCTTATTTGATTTTTTTAGTTTACTTCATTTGTACTCCACCTTTCTGCCCAATTCCTAAAGCAGCTCACATCATGCTCCTCTCTCTTCCATTTCATCTTCACTACAAGCCTGTAAGGTAAGTTAGGCTGAGTGTGTGTGACTGGTCCCAGTTCACTCAGCAAGCTTCCATGGCAATGTGGGGATTTGAAGCTAAGTCTCCAAGATCCTCATTGTCAACTTTAAGTTGTTCCAGATTTTCTATTCCTTGGCTCAATCATCAACCAGAAGAGAGACTGCAATGGAGAAATCAGAAGAAGATTGAGAATGGGATGAGCAGCTGTGAGAGAGCTAGAGAAGATCCTTAAAAATAAAGATGTCTCTCTGGGACCCAAGATCAAGATAATCCAAACTACGGTATTCCCCATTATTATGTATGGATGTGAAAGTTGGACAGTGAAGAAAGCTGACAGGAAGAAAATTGATTCATTTGAAATATGGTGCTGGAAGAGAGTTTTCCGGATACCATGGACAGCCAAAAAGACAAATAAGTGGGTACTAGATCAAATCTGAAAGACTTGATCAAAGCTGAATTCTCCCTAGAACTAAAATGACAAAACTGAGGCTATCATACTTTGGTCACATAATGAGAAGACAAGATTCTCTGGAAAAGTTAATAATGATAGGAAAAGTGGAAGCAGGAGGAAAAGAGGAAGACCTAAAACAAGATGGTTTGACTCCATAAAAGAAGCCACGCCCTCCAGTCTGCAGGATCTGAGCAAGTCTGTTAATGACAGGATGCTTTGAAAGTCTTTCATTCACAGGGTCACCATAGGTCGAAGGTGACTTGACGGTACATAACACACACACACACTCCAAGATCCTAGTCAGTCTACAACAGCTCAAAATACAAGGAGCTCTAGGTCATTACCATACTACTGCCTCATAAAGTGCTGAGTACATCCTGAATAGGGGTATCACTCACAGCTATGCACCCTTGACTTGATCACAGACATTCTTACGCCTCTGGGCTTGGAAACCATTTCCTGAGACCATACAGGGAACAAACCCTCCCCTTTCTTTGGAAACAGCATCTTTTCCCCAAAGCCAAGAGCTGATCCCAGCTTTCTTTTGCTTCTTTGGTTCGGAAGATGCTTCAAAGAGGCCAGGTGGCAACACTTCTGCATCTGCCAAGTGTGACCAGCTGCCCCCCATGGTAAGACAACACCTGGCGTGGAATTTGCCAAAATTTTGTAGCCGGAAGCTATTTTGTGGTGACACCCACTACGCTCTCTCAAAATTCTAAAAATGCCCACAGGCTAAACAAGATTGGCGACCGATGAATAAACCATAGCTAGGAGACTGGGAAAAAGCTGATGCGCTCACAAGTTCCTCTCAGCCTAGTATGAATTTCTCTCTCCTCATCTTTGTTTTTGGAACTAGACAGTGATCATTACTGATCTTAACACGCACAGATTTCCAAACTCTGGCTGTCATTGGTTCATTCTGAAAAGGGAAGGGAAATTTACATATGAGAGGAGGTGGTTAGAGAAGCACACACAAATCTAAAGGATGGGGAGAACCCACCAATCATTCCTGTTCTCCTGGATATGAGAACACACAATGTTGTGCACCAGGCCACATTACAGACACACCAGCCCCAAAAGGGAAGTAATATGAAGTTCCTGTTCTTGAGACAAGCTACACAGAAGTATATTAACAAAGGTTTCTTCAATTGTGTTTTCCAGTATTGTCTCCTCTGCCTAACCAAGTAATGCAAAAAGCCTACTCTCTCTTACTCCTCTCCACTTCCTACACTGGAGCTGTTCAGCATACCACCAAACAAACTATTCAAACAGGAAGGCTCTGTTGTCATTCTAACCATATACAGAGTCAACTCTTGTTGTCATATTCCGTCAGACTGTTCCAGTTCAGTCAGCCGGGAACAGCAACAACTTCAACACTTTCAATTAGTCCCTGAGATTTTAACTGCTGATCATCATCCACTGCAGTGGAGTGCTTGACGGAGCACAAGACTTTGCAGTTCAAGGTTTCCACCCTATTCTTGATCAAGTAGTGTTAATCAAATAAGCATGGAATTACTTCTGTAATACATTTCCAACTGCAGAGACATCCGTTTTAAACCCATGGATCTGTTTGGCTCGTAGAGATGCTTTCTTCCTGCAGAAGATGTCTTCCACTGGAGGAAAATGCTTTGGAAAGTAGAATGAATTTTGTGCTGGAGTGAGGGAATGCTAAGCCTCATAAACACATCACATTTAGGGGTAAAAAGACAGAAAGTAAAAACCAAAACAAAGATAAGCTATGAAATAAGTCACGTAACATCTGCCATGTGAAAACAAGTCAGGTAACGTGAAAAACAAATAAAGTAACTGACAGTTCTTTTGAGCCCAAAGTACCCACTCGACAGACCCACTAAATAATTCAAAGCTGTGGTCTTTCAATTATCGTCTTCGGGGAATGGGTACTTCCAGATCACACAATCACTCTGATGCAGAGACATGGCAGCATTCCTGCCCAGGGAGGAAAATTGCCATTTCACACACTCTAAAAAGAAGCTTGTTCGGGCATCAGAACGTCTCCAATTTTAAGACAGAAAACTCATACAAATCCTGTAGTTCAATTATCAAGAGTTTGGGAAATACCAGCCAAGTTCAGACAATATATGCAAAACACAAGCCTGATATCCGGACAATATTCAGACAATAAGCTGCAACTGCTCTCCAAGTTGATTGAAAGCTTCCCTATGTGATCGCATTGCTGACCACGTACAGATGTCTCAGCAAACTGGAGCTGTCTTCTCCCCCCACCCCACCCCCCGCCCCAAATATAAATTGGGATTTACCAAAGGTTTGTAATTCTGGGTTTGGGGAGGAGAAACAAACTTCAATTTGCTAATGCTCCTGCTTTGGGAGGTCATGACAAACCGTAGTTTGATCAAACCAGAAAGAATTCCATCAAGATGACATGGGTCAAGGAGGGAGGTGAGAGGTATCTACAAGCAACAAACTGTGTTTGTGCCCAACAGAAGTTTAATTATAGCTTGCTACGATACCCAAATGTGCCTACTAGGTTAATTCCAGCAGGTGCCATGGGCAGGTTGTCCATCACCTGTACACTGTTGTTCCAAAATGCATTCAGGAGCCACAGTATTTTTTCCTCATTCCCAAGAATGTGAATTTCCCAAAATGTATTCATGATTATGCTTCTCAAGAATCTGCTCAGGTATGAAATTGCTCAATAAATCCTAACAGCCACTGCCTAAAGCAACATTTAGTTAGCACCCACCTTCCCAACAATGATACAAAATCACTTAGTTTGCACTACATCCCTTACTGATCTGTTTTCCTCTGTACTCTATCAATAGGGTCAATGCAGTGCAGTGCGAGGGGTCATCTCAGGCCAACCCCTACCAACAGGAAACTCATCTAGGTTTAAAGCCATTCCCAATTAGATTGGAAAAGTTCAGCCGCTGCCTTCTTGAAAGGCTTTTGAGATCCCACAACTTCTCCAGGTAACAAGTTTCTCTGCCCAACTGTTGGTACACGCAGATCATTTCGCAATATTTACAAGCTGACTTTTCTACAACCTGAGCAGACAACTCTTCCAATTTATCACAGTGACAAACCAGGACCAGCCAACCTTCTTAGCAAGTCTGCAGTGAGTCAAATGATCAGAGCAGTGACAGCTAGGCAGCTTCTGAGCTGCCCAGCCACTTGTGGTATCCATGCTGCTGGACACCACAACTCCCCATGTAAAAACACACACACAGTTGTTTACCATCTGGATGTGCAAATTCTGATGCACAAGATTTCACACAGAAGACCTCAACTATGGGCTCATTTTTTCATTTGAAGAGGGCCTGTCAAACTGATGTTCAAGAAGTGGTTGGAAAAGATGCCGCCCATCGTCATGGGTGGAAACTTTTACCTGCTCCGGTGCTACCTTCCGATACCTTAACCCAGCTTTGCCTGATGAAGACTTCTACAATACACAAACCCTTGTACAAATTTAAGCAGAACTTAATATTCCCAAGCAAAACAACCCACAAAAGTATCACCCTACCAGTTTATATGATTTCTCTTTACACATAATGAACAGTAGCCTGCAAAATCATTTTAGTTGTAGCTTTTGAGGAAGAGGGGGGTCGTTGCTGCTAGAAGTGTCCCCCCTCCAGTTTGTTTTTAAACACTTGTTGGCATTTTAACGGCGCTGTAAATCGCCTTGAGAGCCACAGCCGCGCCTCAACCCTCGCCGGGGTAACTGTCACCGCCTCCCCTCCCCACTCACCCGCCGTGTCTCCGGGCTGCGCGCCGGCCGCGCCGTTGTTCAGGTAAAGGATGGCGAGCAGGTGGGGCTGCGTCTTCTCCAGGGCCACGCGCAGGTCCTGGAAATGGTCCCGCTCCTTGGCCAGCAGCAGCTGGATGAGCAGCTCGGCCTTGCAGGCGCTGCCGGCGGCGGCTCCTCTCTCCCCGCCGCCCGCTTCTCCTCCTCCTCCTCCCGCTGGCGGGCTGAGCCCGGCTTCGCGGAGCTGGTGCAAGTCGTGAGGGCCGAGGGCGCCGGCCGCCTCCAGCAGCTCCACCACCCGGTCCACCTCGGTCATGGCCTGGGCCAGGCTCTGGTGACACTGGGCCAGCAGCTCCTTGTGCTTGGGCTCCATGGCAGCCGCCCCAGGCGCGGCGCCCCAGCCCGGGCGCGCCAGGCAGGGAGATGCGCGGAGTCTGGCGGCTGCCCCCCTCAGCTGGCTTCCCTTCGTCCCCTCACCACTGGCCCCGCCTCACACACACAGCCGCAACTTCGCTTCGCTTCCCCTCGCCAGACAATGGGACCAGCGCCGACACCTCTGGCGCGTTCTGCCCGCTCCACGGCCCCAGGGGCTCCGCCGCCGGCTCTCTCCTGCCGCCGCTTCGGGGACTCGCAGGGGGTGGGAGCCGGCGCCGCAGCCCCGCGCCCTACGCCGGCACAAGTTCGGGCGCCAGGCGAAAGCACTGTTGCTCGCCAGGCAGCCTCCTCTCCCCGCTTCCCTCAGCAGCTCCGCCCGCCCCGCTCTCTACCCCCCCCCCCAATACTTTCTGCCTCTCTTCCCACTGAGTTGCCGGAGCCGCTTTCACCGGCCCCTCGGGGGGCGCCCGACGCCCCGCTCCATCGCCGCCGCCTCCAAGCCAACTTCACGGCCGCCCGGGCTTTCCTAAGGGGCGGGGGCGCTTCTGCCCAAAGGGGGGGGGGGGGTAAGGCGGCTTCAGCTCCTCCGAGCGCCTCCTTTCAGGAGCCCCAGCAGCCGCGCGCAGCCATATTGGCTGCACTGGGCTTTTGCTGCTCCTGCTGCGGCTGCAGTTTTGTCCGGCTGCAGGAAATGCATTTCCCCGCCAGCCTGGGGCCGCCTTCCCTCCGGAGAGGAGACGGGGGGGGGGGGGAGAAAATAATACACCCAGCCCGGCCCCCCTTCCTCGCCTGCCCGCCTCCCTCTTCTCAGCGAGGAGAAAGAAAGAAAGAACGCGAGGAGGAGAAAGGGAGCGCCGGAGCAAGAAGCCCCGCCGAAGAGGAGGAGGACGCGGCGGCGGCAGCGAGGGGGATCCGGGCCACGGGCGTTCCCGCGCGCCTTACTCCATGCTGGGCGTTCTCGGGGCTGCCGCGGCTCCTCGCCTCAGCGAAGTTTCGCCCCCGCCGCTCCCAGCCGCCGCAGCTGCCTCCGCCATAGCTCGCCCGGGCTGTCAATCAACGGCGCCCTGGCTTGGGCAAATGGGAGGTGGAGCTCCCTCTTTCTCCAGCCGCTCCCTGGCTCTGTGCAAGGGAGGCCCAGGCCCGCCCCGCTCTCCCCTACTCACCCCCGGCGGCGGCACCTGGGAAGCAGGTAGGAGCCGAGCGGCTTGGGGAGGCAAGTGGAGCGTTTGGCAAAGGCTGGCCGCGGTTCTCTCTCCGCTCTCAGATTCGCTTCCGATACCCGCTCTGGACTAGAGAGCCATTGTTGGGACAGACGCCACCCGAGGGCCAGTCGCAGTCCCTAGTAACACTCTCAGTACAAATGCACATCCTTCAATATAAGCATACTATTAGTGCAATGATGCGCTCTTGTATAAATGCTAAGTGTTATCCCAAACACTTTGTGCCTGTTGTAATGAAGGTCTTACAATAGAAAGTGACCCGTCCAGGCGCCTCTGCCCCTTATTGCGGATAGAAGGGCTAATGCTGAGAGAAAGATGCTCCCTTAAGAGCGTTTAGTGAGTTTATGGCCGCGGCAAGACTCCAAGGACAGATTTCCTGAGTCATAGTTGTTGTGTTTTTTAGTCACTATACTATACCAGTTCATCATACACATTACACAGCACCCAGGATATGTGAAGGATACACATTTGTCACATTCAAGTCACAATGAGCTATAACAACAGCAAACCCCGTCTGGCTTCATCCTCTGATAGCAGCAGGTATGGCGGCTTCGTGACTTGACAAAATTATGCTTTGTGTTTCTGTATTCATCTGGTGTTCAACCTTTCCAAGCCCCCAGTTCCAGTGAGTTGCAAGCACATGACAGGAAGTCTTGGGATATGGAAGAGGGGAAAACCAGTGTTATGACCTTACCAGTGTCAAGGCCAGAGCGACTGGCAAAAGACCAAAAGATTTGGGGACAGTGATAAACAGGGCTTTTTTTCAGCTGGAACGGGGTGGAATGGAGTGCTGGCACCTCTTGAAAATGGTCACATGGCCGGTGGCCCCGTCCCCTGATCTCCAGACAGAGGGGAGTTTAGCAGCGCAGAGGGCAATCTAAACTCCCCTCTGTCTGGAGATCAGGGGGCAGGGCCACCAGCCGTGTGACCATTTTCACCGAGGGCGATTTAAACTTTTAAAAACTACCCCCTTGTTCCAGCTGACCCAAAGTGACGGCATTGTGCGGTCCTGAGTTCCATCACCTCTTTTCCCAGAAAAAAAGCCCTGGTGATAAATAAATTGTTATGTAGGCCCCAGAAACCTAATTAAAGGGTTCCATGTTTGGGCCGTTAGCAGAGTCTATCATGTGGCATAGGAAGCGTGATTATAGATGGTTGTGAGCTGGTTCTGCTGGCTGGTGTGTGTGCAGGAATGAAAATAATAAAAGCATACACTTAGTTTATATTGAGAAAAGAAATAAGTGTTCTTTATTTCAGGAACTCCATACTCTGATAGGAAAGGAGAGACAGATCCTAACTACTTATCTAGCCTAAGGATGGACATGGATGGCAGGGCAAGGCCTGCATCCATGCTGCCAGGATGGAGGGAGGAGAGAGGTGTTGCCTGGAACAAAACCAGGAAGAGAAGGAGTGAGAGGGAGGAAGTCAGGAGGAAGAAATCCTGAGAATAGCAATCTGCATATTAAAGAACAGTCAGCCATAAACGATAGTAAACACGGTAAACAGAGTGCCCTGACCTCTCTATCTTTCTCTTTGGTTTGTCCCTCCCTGAAACCTGAGGAGAGAGACAGCGCTGGATCCTCCTCTTCCAACAGGCAGCAGTAGGGTTGCCAGTCCTTAGTGGGGACTGAAGATCTGGCATCAGAATTGATCTCCAGGCCAAAAAATTAGTTCCCCTGGTGAAAATGCTGCTTTGGAGGGTTGATTCTATGGCATTATACCCTGCTGAAGTCCCTCCCTTCCCCAAACTCCACCCTCTCCAAGCTCCACACCCCAAATCCCCAGGAATTTCCCAACCTGTAGCTGGCAACCCTAGCAAATACAAGCCAAGCACCATAATGAGGAACAAGTCAAGAGCCAAAGCTTTTTCCTGATTGGCGTGAAGCCCTGACTCAATGTTAGAGAATCTGTCTTACATAGAGAAGGTTTCAGGTGCAGTCCCTAGCATCTTCAGTTAAAAGGAACAGGTTGCAGGAGATGGGAAAGACTCGGAAGAGCTATTGCATGTCTGAGTAGTCAAGAATGACCTCGATAGAGCAATGGTCTGACTTGTGTGTGTATGTGATTCATACATTTTATAATTTGAATATTTTAATTTTTTTTTATATCAACTACCTTCGGAGCTTGGTGGTTAACGCAGCATGCAATGATTTTAAAAGGGGGAGCAACCAGGAAAAGAAAGTATTAGCATCCTCTCTCAGTTCACCTCAATCCAGTGCCCATGGCCAACATGGGTTTCCTGGTGTCCATTTGCTTCTTCTTCAAAGAAAAGAACCCGCCCCGCCTTTCCTCTGCCACATTGGAGCAGGAGGTGCTTCCAAGAACCCAGGAGAAGTAAGTTACCTTTTCGTCTGCAGGGAGAACCCATTCTGAACCGTATGCCTCCATTGTAAAAAGACACTTGGCTTGGAACTTTGCATCGTGTCATGATTCACACCATGATAGTCATTTTGTGGTGGTGTCCACTCCTTGGTTTTAAATATTTGCAAATTTGCATGCATGTACCCTATTACATGTATTTTGAAATATCTTTGAAATTGACTGTACTGACCCACACTGTATAATCTGCCTTGGGTCTCAGTGAGAAAGGCAGGCTGGTATAAATAAAGTTAATAAATAATAACTTGGGATCCAAGAGCACTATGATGCCTACTTGGGTCTATTGTTAGCAGACTTCCTTGCAGGTTGGACTGGTCCTTCGGTACTTCTCTTGTTTAGCCTATGCTGGATAGCTTGCTTGAAACCCTGCCTGATGCTCCTCAGTCTCAGGATCTGTTTCCTACAGAGTGGGGCATTGCATTATTAGGGGCATTGCACTGTCTACCACAGTGGTCAAGTTCCACCCCACCCCCTGCTAATATGCAAAACAATTTATATTAGTCATGGTGTCCTTAGAGTATATGTGTTTCCTCTGCACCAGTTCCACGTTGTTGGGAAAATGCCCTGTATAACAATGCTAGGGCCATGGGATAAGATATACCAGAAAGGGGCTGTTAGTGAAACAGGCTGCTCTTCACTCTCTCTTACGCAGTTGCTGAGTAACTGAGAAAGTAGTTGTCAACTGGGAAAGATAAAGAGAAAAGGGACTCTGAGTCTGGGCAAAAGGCGACTGCTTAAATTGGTATCTCACCAGAGAGTCCTATCCTCCACTGTGGTTCAAAAAAAAAATGATGTGGTTGATACAGGAGGAGATGATGGCATCCATACCTACAGACTTGACTACCATCAGTGGAAGACATCTTTGAGGTAGGGTTCGAATACAGATTGTGGGAACAAGGAAAGAGACAGAAATAATAGAATGGCACGTGCCCCTTGGTTTCCTGTTCAATCTGGAAGATTAATCTGTCTCAGCCTGCTGGGTAGGGTGGCCCTGTTCCCAGCACCAACAAAATAAAAGTGTACAATATGATGGGTGAGGTAGAACATGGTTGATGCTGCATGTTGAGAACTTGGTAGTGCCACCGCTGTTCACTCTTGATGCCAGAGCTAAGACTCTGAGGGAGGGAGCTCCAGGTTGAGCCAAAGAGGGAATGATGAGGGATCCTGGAATGAGAAAGAGCTTTCTTAGCCCTAGGGAGTTTGCAGGAAACACTGAGGCGATCTGCTTGGGAGAGGCCCTGGAGGACAGAGCTGCAAGTCTAAAACATACAGATACCTTGAGAAGAACAGTCCTCTAATCCCAGTGGTTCAGGCACCCCGGGGGAGATTTCCATATATTCAGACCTGGAGAGTCTGCAGAAGTTCCAATTTAAAGCGAGCATTTCTTCTGTTGTTAAAGGAGAAGTTAGTTGCGTGTTTGTTCACTTCATTTATACTCTGCCTTTCTCCCCAGTGGGGACATAAAGTGGCTTACACTGTTCTTCGCTCCTCCGTTTTGTCCTCACAACAACTCTGTGATATAGGTTAGCCTGAGAGCACATGAATAGCCCAAGGTCACCCAGCAAGCTTCCATGGCAGAATGGGGATCTGAACCTGGGCCAGCCAGTTTCTAGCCTGACAGTCTAACCACTATATCATGCTGACTTTCTGTATTCTGCTTTGATTCATGCAGCTGGTTAAGTGTATCGCTGTAATGCGCCTCTCAAAAAGGGAGCAGGGGCATTGCAAGTTAAGTGATCAGCAGAATTTTGACATTCAAGAATCGCTACGTATTTTATACATCTTTCCAATCTATTATAAATAAACCAAATTCAATTTTTGTTAACGCTCATTTGAAAGCCTATCCTGTTCCTCTCTTTTGGGGTAAAAACCACCTCTTAGGCTGGTTGAAAATATCTCAATGATAGATTCCATCCGGGGGAGTCTGTATATTGGTTGTGGGTATTTTTTAGCCCTTCTTTCTTATAACCTGTAGTCCTCTTTTGGAGAAATCAGGGCCATCTGCTGGAGATTCTCTGCCATACCTGCTCACACATGCCACAATCCCATTTCATTATCCAAACGATTGATTGATTTCAATTTCTGTTCCGCCCTCCCTCCACCAGCAGGCTCAGGGCGGATCTTAGAGCATGTTCATATTACACATTTGTGATAGAGATACCCATAATTATTTCCAGGGAGAAATTATAGTTCCTCAGTAATACTTATTAGTCAACAGTCACATCAGCTAGAAACTATTGCTAAGACCCCTTTACAGCCTTGCAGTGCTGAATTAACCATCCAGTGGAGGAAAATGCAGCCATCACCAGGTTCCAGGCTGTTCCATAAATGTTCTTAGTTGTTTCTTAATATGGGGTGCGCACATTTTCTCCATCCTGTCCTGGACTCTTTTAAAATTAAGAATGAGGTGGCCATTCCATTATCACAAGACATGAAAGCAGCCACTGTGTAACAACTTCGTTCTTAACAAAGGACTAATTAAACCATGGCTACAGGCCCATAAGGAAAACTTACTTGTGTGACATTCTGTGCAGCTAGCTTCATGTTTAAATGGAGCCTTCAGCGTGTCCCTTTACCTAACGGGTGCCCTGGTTAAAAAAAAACTGACACTCTGAGGAAGCAAGATAATCATCCTTAAGGGAGTTCACAACCACGTGGAATGCTGTACAAGTAAGTCTTGTTTAAACACTTACCACTATATTCAAAGCAGGCCTCATAGTAACCAGAGGCACACAGCCAAGAAGGACTGTGGTTGCTAGGCAACCTGCAGGCCCCTCTGTAACTTCTGGCCAGGCTGTCTGTGAGGAGTTGGGAAACAGCTGGGTCTCCAAGTTCCTTCTTCCCTGAGGTTGCAGTCTTGAGATTCCTCTGTTGTTTTTCAGCCTATAAGAAGATGCTGCAGCTGTGGCATCTCCCATACATTTGTCAGCCGTTAATTCGTCTCCCAACTGCTAAAATTAGCAGGACTGTAAGGCGTGTATCCTATCATTCTGCTCAACAAAGTTGGAAGCTGCCCTCCAATGTTGGTGGCTTTACTCCAACAGAAGAGATGCTGAAGTTGAAGAAAAGCTCCTTCGGATGGAGGAAGGCTTTTGACTTTACTGAGCAGAGTAGTCTGCCCAGGTTGCTTCAAGTAGTGTGCCCAAGTTCCCTTCAAGTAGGGGAAGAGATGGATTGAACAACTGCGCTGGGGGAGAAGGAAAGAAGGGTTTGTTTGTTTGTTTGTTTGTTTGCTTCAATTTATATTCCTCCTTCCCCACACCAGCAGGCTCAGGGCGGATTACACTGTATAAACATTTCAATAAAACATTACATTTCAAGATTTAAAACCACAAATAAATACAATATAAATATTTAAAGATTACAAAGTTTCAACAGCAGCACAGAAATCCGTCTGTTTCTCACCTAACCATCACTAGACTACTTCAACAGGTAACAGAGCTGTGCTGCTCTCTGTTCTTGCTGCAGAAGCAAAGAACAGTAAAGGGAGCGGGTTTAGGTTGCAAGATGGCTGCTCTACCTTTCCCTGGAATGGGTTCTAGCACCAGTTGGCCATGACTTTAAGAACTTGAGAATGGACATAGAGCAGGTAACACAAGTCTGCTATTGTAGGATCCTTTACTCAGAACACTAACCGTTTTCCCTAGGCCTGGAACCACAAGTCTTAAATATATATATATATATATAAACCACTGTCATGACCACTGGGTAACATCCATACACCACAGATGTCACTTCTTCCAGCTCCTATGACATAGTTTTCTCTTGTTTCACTTGCATGACCTGACAGGTTGGCTAGAAACAGTTCCCTTTTTTAACTCTTATGGAAAACAACTTTGGAAATATGAAGGGCTGTCATTTTCAAAACCACTGATGTCACTGCCTGGTGTTTGTGTATTGGTATCTATGGAGCCACATGTTTTCTCTCAAGTCATACAACACAATATATATATATATATGTACACCATGGCATTTTGTTAGTTTTTACCCATCTCTTGTCTTGCTCTCAATCTGTTCCACGGCTTCCATTTCCCTCAGATCCAGAAAATTATATCCCTGTGGTGAGCGCTTTTCAGCTGTAACTTTTAGGTCAGGATTATGTAGTTGCCCCAGTTGGACCCCTAGCACAGACTTCAACACCAGTTACACCCCTTATTAGAATGTGCAGAAGTTGCTCCAGAAAATTTGCTAGTTGAAACTGTTGGCTTCCCTCAAAAAACTGTGGGCTTCAGATGTTTCTTGAAAATTCAGTTCTGTACTGAATTCCAACTAATGGTTGGCCACAAGCAAAAGGGGGTGTGGGAACAGGGAAAGATGGCACCACAGTAGTGGCACAATGCCACTTCTGGTGAATATCAGAAATGATGGCACATTGCTGGTGTGCCATTTAGACACAAATTGGGTTGCCTAAATCCTAGAACATTGCCTCAGTGTCACACTGGCAAGGTTCTCCAAATTTTCTGCTACCATACGTTACTGTATCTCTTTCACTGAATGTTCTAGCAGTTGTTCATTATTGCACTTTGCTCAGTGAATGTCCTAGCTGTTGATTATATTGTATTTTTACTTGCATGGTATAATCCGCCTTGGACCTCAGTGAGAAAGGCAGACTATACATGAATAAATGATGCTGGAGACACTGACGCTGATGATGTCACTTCTAGGTAGTTGCTGGAAGTCTTATGGCACTGCTGGTGTGGTGTGACATCCCAGGGTCCATAGTGCAAAATACTACAGCATTGTTTTTAACACAGCTACAGGGAATGTATATTTGCCATGGGAAAGCGGGTACTCCCAGGGGCATCCCCATTCCTCGCTGAGGTATATAAAGGTGTACGGAGTGGGTTTTCTTTTAAAAAAATGATTAATGTGTTTGGTCCAGATCTGTAGATAGGATATCAAAATCCTGATGAGTGGTGAATGGCCCCAAAGTTACTGGTTTTATCTTCCCAAGTTCCACTCACATTATCGCATCAAACAACTGATTTTTGCAGAGTTAAAGCACTTGCTAATAAGTATCTGGTACGGAAATATACTGACCCCAATCCCTACATATCCAGACTTTTGTCTCTTCTCAACCCCTATCCCGCATCCATCTCCTCTTTTTCCTGCTGCATCCTCACTGATACAGCTTTCCAATCATCTTTAGAGTTAGTTAATGCAACCCAATCTGGATGAAGACATGTACCAAATATCCATATTAATTAGCCTAATTTACATGTTATGCATATACCTTAGGTATAAATACAGCACCCCAACAGGTGCTTGCTTGCTTCTTAGCTGTGTTTTCTCTGAGTTCAAGCCGGCATACTCTTTGTGTGTATGATGGGCGTGAGCCCCCACATCTATATTTTGGTGACTTGGGAGGTTTTTTGCGGGGGGGGGGGGGGCGTGTCTTACAATCTTGGGCCCTGTGCTCTTCTTGACAGGTCGTATGTTTTATTATGGTACCCACACCTACATATACACTAGGAGATTTAGGAACATTTAGGAAACTTCAGGTTTAACCAAGCTAATTGATTCAGCTAGTCAACCATGTATGTTTATGATTTCTGATTCTGTATGACACAGAGCATAAGTGACTATCCCCAATTTGCATGTATGTTGTAGAGTATCTGTTAGTTTGTGTATCTGCAGCAACTCCTTATTTTGTTAGTAATAAAATCCCATCATCCTGCTTGAATGTTTGTTTTGCTATTTCCCAGAACTTCAATAGAATAAGTCTTCTGTTCCTTCCTCATAGCACTGGTTAGCCCAACCCATGGGACCCCGACATAAGTTAACCCTGGTGGTGCCAGTCTGCACTTCAGATATGCTCAGCAGGATACCTCTGGGGCCAGAGAATAAACAAGTGGGCCAGCAGGCAATTAAAAGAGGGAGCAGGCAGCTTCCTTAAGTCTACTTCTGCCTGAGGTGAAATTTCTTGCTGATATTCTTCTTTCCTCTGTGGCTCTTTTTGTGTTTGAATGGTAAGCTAATGGGCTGGGGACCTGGGAGTTTATTACTTGGTAAAGCACCGTGCAAATAGGATGCTAGATAAGTGACTACATGTTTTGATAGCAAGACATCTCTGCTGTGCCCTGCTGCACAAGCAAAAAACATTACCATAGTGTGCTTTCATTCATTTACGTACCAGAACAGTTCTCGAGGACAGGTTTTGGCAATGATCAAGCACAGCCACTGGGCAAATCTTGGCAAAGTGGTCCCCTGCAGTGAAGGCCTTTATTATGCTGCAAGTGGGGCTTTTTTCTGGGAAAAGAGGTGGTAGAACTCAGTGGGTTGCCCTCGGAGAAAATGGTCACGTGGCTGGTGGCCCCGCCCCCTGATCTCCAGACAGAGGGGAGTTTAGATTGCCCTCTGCGCCGCTCAGCGGCTCAGAGGGCAATCTAAACTCCCCTCTGTCTGGAGATCAGGGGGCGGGGCCACCAGCCATGTGACCATTTTCAAGAGGTTCCGGAACTCCGTTCCACCGCGTTCCTGCTGAAAAAAACCCCTGGCTGCAAGGAATGGTCAACATGGCCAATTTGATTTCCCAGTATGTTCTTAGGCACACCGTTCAGGTGTTCATTTCCATAAGTGAGCCAAATTGCAAGCAAAGAGGGATGAATATTTGAGAGGAAAGCCGTAGGAGAACTCTGTGGCTATTCACATAAGTAGGGAGAGGGAGCCATTGGTTGAAAGCCAGTTTGCCTGTGTTCCTTTCCCATGTGTATGAGTCTGTGATCAGGGACAGTCCTTCAGGTTCTTGCTCAGTTGAAAATATGGGCCTCGTTTCCAAATTTAATTCCCGATTAGAGGTGGATGTGGCTGCCATTTTGTAATCCTGGCAGCCATATTGGTGGAGCAGGGAGAGTGGACACAAAAGGCAATGAAGGCTATCCTTACATAAGATATTCTAAACATTACAACTCGAAGAGAGAGAGTTTGCCATGAGGATACATCCCCATGGCAACGGTAACATAGATTGTAGCTCCTACTCTCTCTAAACACCAGACTCTTTATTTTCAACTTTTTTTTCACGGATGAATCTCAGACTTACCTTACTGAACTAGCTTCTTTGTATTAGAATCCTCATTATCCAAACCTGCATTATCTGAATTTACTGAATTTTAAAAAATAAATTTTTATGCTCCGTTAAGGAGTGGCTAGAATATTAAGAAGTTTGGTGCTACCTTAAAGGCTAGCAACACTTCTTCAGCTGAATATGAAGAAGTGAGCTCTGAGTCACAAAAAGTGCATGTGGAAATAAATGTTTTGTTAGTCTTTAAGAATGCACCAGAATTGTGTTTCATTTTGCTACAATAGACTAACACAGCTAACCACTAGAATATTACCTGTGCTCAGTTACTTTTCCCAGCTCCATTCCCTTGTCTATATAATGAGAACATTCAATTTGAAAAGAAAAGGAGAAAGAAAATAATCACTGTTTAACAATTAAGAGGTTCGTGGCACTATGAAGGCTAACACATGTATTGTCACATAAACCACAGGCTGCTTTGTCAGATCTTGAACTGTTAATGCATTTAGCGGGCAGATATATAGCCATCCAATCCAGGTGGAACATTTACCCTTTTGATTGACCTTGTTTACATCTGTGCTATAGAATGTTACGTAACACACTTAAGTCCTGAGAAACTGGTTCTTTTGGCCTGTTTGTAATATCCCCTCGTGCAACACGCACACATTTCTGCTGTTTGTAGTTTGGGGTATATATGTCTCTGCCAATGGAATGTAACAGTTTGCTAATCTAATGAAGTGGCCTCTCCGACTCATGAACTTGCTTATGCCACAGTATATTTGTCACCCTTTAAATTGTTAGAAGCAGGGGTCATTTTGTAGAAAAAGAGCTGGAGGAACTCATTATCATAGCTCATTAGCATATGCCACACCCCTTGACATCACGGAAGTGTGTCATTGGCATAACTGATTTGCATATGCCACGCCCCCTGACATCACCTATCCTGGCTGTTTTGGACCCAATCCTGGCCATTCAGGGTCAAAATTGGGCCCAAAATGGCAAAAAGGGGATGAAAATGGCCAAAAAGGGGCCCAAAATGATCAGGATCGGGCTGCTGCTGAGTGGGAGAGTGATCCACCACCCGTCAGAGGTCCGATCCAGGCCGTTTCAGCCCCAATCCAGGCTGAAACTAGCCCAAAATGGCCGAGAGTCGGGTGGGTGGGGCCACCTGACATGAGACCTCTTTGGGGAACTACCGGGACTGCGTTCCTGCGCGTTCCCCCTCGAAATGAGCTAACCCTCTCGAATTTGCCTTTAATGATTACTTACCTTCTTTTATGAACAAGTGATGTTTCAGGTATGTTATGTGATCACCTAGAGCAATTATTCCAATTCCTGATGGCCACTTCCTTTTCCCACAAAGCATCTCTTCTCCAAAACAAAGAGGCAATCCTGGCTTTCTTCCATCTCTATGGAGCAGGATGTGCTTGAAAGTGCATCTAAATAATATGTGTGATGTGACCCAGGTGAGGGTCTCACAGTCACATGTACTCTCCAGGATTCACCTTAAAAAACTTCCCAGTTGCTCAGCAAAGCTTGGATAGCTACAAGGGTGAGGAGTGTTTTTTCCCACCTTTCCTCCCACGCCATTTTCCTAGCAGAAATGGCCATGGAAGACTCCTGTTTTCCCTTTCCTTAGGCTCCACATGCCCTTGATCACATTATGATCCTCAAGAGTATATATATGTGACTGTGGGACACAAGCCCCAGCCCAGCTTGCATCAGAAGAGGAGGCTTCCTTTTTGTTTCTATAGGGAGCAGCTATTCGGAGCCAGCTGCCTCCAGCTTGGAACCTCCTAGCTTGGCCCCAATCTCCTTGGCTGCCCTTTTGTGAGTGGATAACCCATGCCCCCCACCATGATAGCTACTGTGTGGTGACTCCCACTACCTGGTCTTAGACATATCTACAAGCTCAACAAGGTGGAGGCATCCTGAATTAATGTTACCTCATTGGCAGTCTGCTTGTAGTAGCTGGGTCTAGAATGTAGCTATTATGATGAAAAGGGGCCATCTTGTGAAGGAGAACTCCATCTTCTCAAAGGGATTAGCATGGTAAAGCCTGTGTGTGGTTGTCTTAATGGACAAAGCTCCATCTCTGATGTCAGAGGCTACTGTTACCAATCACAAAATTACCAAAATGATATTCCCACCTGCCAAGCAGCTGTTAATGACTCTGTACTTCCATGATCCATTATTGGTCTGGCCCAAACTGGTTTGTCTTTTATTCAAAAATGATTGTTTGGCAAGGTGAGCCAATGTGAAATGGGAATGAAGGGGATATTCTAATGTAAAACCCAGGGGTGTAAGATTCTAGATGCTCTAGGGGATACTCTTCTAGGGGATTCAAGTTAGGGTTTGTGTCACACCACCCCGTTTGAAACCAACCATAAAGAAATTGGTCAAAGGGTAGGGGTAAATTATGTTGTGAACATTTCTCCAAAGCCTGCAACACAGGCACCACCATCCAGGCCTCTTCAAGGCTGGAGAAGCAAGGTCAAAAACATCCCAGTTAATTATGCTTACCTGGTCCAGCTGCAAATCCCAGGAGCCGAGTCATAGGTGCTCATCACAGTGCTATGTGGGTTGATGTAGCTGCAGAATGTTAACTCTAGGGTTGCCAGCTCCAGGTTGGGAAATTCCTGGAGATTTGGGGGAGTGGACCTTGGAGAGTGCAGGGTTTGGGGAGGGACCTCAGCAGGGTATAATACCGTACAGTCAACTCTCTAAAGTAGCCATTTTCTCCAGGGGAACTGATTTCTACGGCCAGTTGTATTTCTGGGAGATCTTTAAGTCCCACCTGGAGGTTGGCAACCTTATTTAACCCATATGTCATTGCGGAGCACTAACTGATTACTAAGATCTTCCCTGGTTGAAAGGCCTTTGGGCATAAAATGGAAAAGTCGCTTATGGATTTTACTCTTAGTGGCTCTTGTTCTTAGCATCAGTTTTTAGCCATGCCTTGTTCTGTGAGACCCTTTTGGATTACAACTTGTTTCGTAGCCCTGGACTCTGAAACCTGTTGTTGACCAAGAATGCTGTGTTACATCTGCAAGGTACCATCATGGCTTAGTTTAACAGAGACTCTGTCTGGTAGGTACCACCTCTGTTAGTCTCTTGCCATGAAAACCTCATCAGGGGTCACCAGAAGTCAACTATGAATTGATGGCACACTTCATCACCACCAATATATAGGGCGGAACACACTAGCCTAGACAAGCACAAGCAGAACTTTGTTTAGTTTCCATTTGTACCTCATTGGATCCCAGCCACTTTCTGATAACAATGTACACTGCTTCTGAAATACAGCTTGGATCTAATTGACAGAGCTTTTGAGCTGTGTGATCATCTTTTTTCTCCTTTAATGCCTTGCTATTCACCTTGACTCTATGGATAAGAAGGATGACCAGGCAAAGAAGATAATACCATGTTCATCTACGGTCTTCCAGTGCAGTCCCACATGGGACTGCGCACGCGCAGGCCTGCCGATCCGGACATTTCCAAGCTCAAAAAATTCACCACCAGGGGGCGCTCTCGCCTCCCACCGCGCAAGCGCGGCAATTTCCCGCCGAAAAACGGCTCCCAAGAGGCAGAGCGTCCCCCCACATACCCTCAGTTCCTTTTTCGCCGCCGATCGAGAAGGTTCTTTCCAGCTCTTCGCTATGTCGGACACTGCCCTCTTCAAGAGATGTGAGTCATGCGATAGAAAAATGACTCGGTCTGATGGCCACGCTCATTGTTTGTACTGCCTGGGGGAAACCCATAATACGCAGGCTTGCAAACACTGCCGAGCCTTCACCTCCAAGGCTAGGGCGGAGAGAGCAGGCCGGCTGCATGCTTCTCTTTGGAAGCGGGCAATGGAAGTCCACGATCCACCGGGCGCGACTGGTGATTCGATTAGGCCCGGCCCGAGTTCTGCGGCCCATAGATCTGGCCCGGGTTCCACATCTTCGAGAACTTCGCGTTCCCGTCCCTCTCCCAGCCACTCGGAACCGAGGGCTTCTGAGCCCCCGACCACGTCATCCCGGAGCGCGTCGGAACCGGCAGCTTCTGGTCGGAGATCGTCGGGCTCGAAGGCGAGTCGGAACCGTCGACCCTCGACTTCATCTGTGGCCTCGGCGCCATCGGCACATAAACCCTCGGAGCGACACCGACCTCCTTCGGTTCCGAAAACGGTTCCAACATCCGCGCCGGCTGTGCCTTTGTCGGTTCCGAGAACATCGGAACCATCCTCGACGTCGAAGGCTCCGGAACCGACTATTGAAAAGAAAAAGAAGAAGCGGAAACACTCTTCTAAAAAGGACACGGCAGTCTTGGAAAGTCTTATTGTGCCTCCTACCGCTCCCTCTTCGGAACCGTTGCAAGCGGTTCCGGCTGAGGACCGACGTGCGGATTCGGCTGATCGTGGCTCGCCCAGAGGTTCCATTCAGCGTTCCAGTCCGGTGGGTGATGTTATCGTTTTAGACAAACCCTCCACTCCGACGGGGCGCCCGAGGTCGACTTCGAGAGAGGCACGATCATCTGCTTCATCGGGCAGTCGCAGGGGTCGACCCCGCAGGCGCAGTCCACGTTCCTATCGAAGTCGGTCGCGGGACGATCGCCTCAGCGATGATCCGGCTGGATCGTATTACAGTGAGAGAGCCTCCCCAATCTCGGACCGACCTTATCAGGAGAGCCCCAGGTCGCCTTCGTGGAGGTCTTATGGGGACTATCGCAGAACACCTCTCCCTTCTGATACCGACTTCCATAGGTCTCGTCGGCATTATAGTGATTCACCAATCTCTGATTCGCCTGACAGAGAAATTGGCCCCACTGATGAGGCTTCTCCTACGGATGATTTCAGGGCGTATAATGACCTGTTACAGCGCATGGCCAAAGCTCTGGACCTTGAAGTTTCTGCAACCGAGTCCAAATTTACGGACAAAATTTTACAGCACATCTACTCAGGATCCACTCCGACAGTGGCTTTTCCTTTGATTGATGGATTTGTGGATTTGTGGAAGGGCCTTCAGTCTAAACCGGCCTCTACGCCCGCCACTAATCGTAAGGTTGAAAATCTCTATCGTCTTAGAGATGACGCTCATCCTTTTCTATCGACACATCCACCTCCATCATCTCTAGTTACTGAAGAGATGCAAACTAGACCTAGACAAGGTTCTGTTTCCACACCAGTCGATAAGGACAGCCGAAAGATTGATGCTTTAGGCAGAAAATTCTATACTTCGGCTGCCTTTGGGATCAAGATAGCAAACTATGCAGCGATGATGGCCGCATACCAATTGTTGCTTTGGAAGAAAGTAGCTGCCTTCGTACCAAAGCTCCCAGAAGATCAGAGAATCTTCCTGCGGGTAATACAGGAGGAGGCGGTACGGCTGTCTCGCCACCAGATCAATGCAAGCAGAAGCATGGCGGACACATCGGCCAGGTCACTCCTCTCGGCAGTAGTTTTGCGTCGTCACGCCTGGTTGAGGACCACGGCGCTGCCTCCTGAGACTAGGAATAGAGTAGAAGATCTCCCCTTTGAAGGAACGTTACTGTTTTCTGAAAAAACGGATGAGTTCCTTTCAAAGAAGAGGACGGACCGCCTGACTGCACGTTCGTACGGTGTGCTCCACCAGAATCCTCAGCAGGCCTCTCGTCCATATTATAGGCCTTTTCAACGAAATCGGCAGCAAAGATACCAACCATACTTCGGGTATGCGTACCAATCCCGCAGAAATTATCAAAGTCCTCAGCCTTCCTTTTACCGGCGCCGGCAAAATCAGAGGGGTAGAGCCAGTTCACAACAGCGACAGGCTAAAGACCTACCTCAAGCAAATAAACAATTCTGACAGTTACAGAGCCCTGACCCCATTTTCGGGACCAGGCTGAGCACTTACAAGGCTGCATGGTGTTCTATTTGTTCGGACAGTTGGGTTTTATCAATAGTTGAAAAAGGTTATAAAGTTGAATTTTTGGATTTACCTTCCTTGAGTCTCCCTGTGTTTATTTCTCAACCACCTTCACAAGAGGTGTTATCTGAGATTTCTGCATTGTTGATTAAAGGGGCTATTGAGGAAGTCCCTGGCACATCATCCTGGTTGGGGTTTTATTCTCCCCTTTTTATGGTTGAGAAAAAGGATGGAGGTCTCCGGCCTATCCTAGATCTCAGAAAACTAAATAAGCTGGTTCGAATTAGGAAGTTTAAGATGGTAACATTACAGACGGTCTTAACACTGTTACCCTCGTATTCATGGTTTGCCGTCCTTGACCTCAAGGACGCTTATTTTCACATTTCAATTTTTTCCGATCACAAGAGGTACCTCCGGTTTACGTGTGGTACCAAGGTTTTTCAATACAGGGTCTTGCCCTTCGGTTTGGCTACCGCACCGAGGGTATTTACAAAATGCATGGCAGTTGTGGTGGCCCATTTGAGACTCCAGGGATGTTGCATTTTCCCGTATTTAGACGATTGGTTATTGGTGGGACACTCCCCTGAAGAGGTCGATAGGCAGATCGCCCTCACCTTATCTGTATGTCTTCAGTTGGGTCTTGTTGTCAACCAGAAGAAATCTAAATTGACCCCGGTAAGGTCCCTCCTTTTTATAGGAGTGGTACTAGATGGTGTTAGGAACATGGGTTTCCTGCCTGAGGAGAGGGCATCAAAGATTAAGACCCTTGTTCGTAAATTGAGGAGATGCCGTTACCAGCCGGCACGGTTCCTTCAAGGTTTGTTGGGATGTATGGCGTCCACGACGGCTGTGGTCCCCCTTGCCAGGCTGTTTATGAGAGACCTACAGACGTGGTTCAATTCTGTTTACTCCCCTGAACGGGATTCCCAGGACAGGAAATTTTCCGTCCCCAGACAGGTTCTGCGGTCGCTGGATTGGTGGTTGTCTGACGCCAATCTTATGAAGGGTGTTGAGTTTGGTTATAAACAACCTCAAATCACTATTACAACGGATGCCTCACTGTTGGGGTGGGGTGCTCATTGTGAGGGATTGTATGCTCATGGGGTATGGTCTGAACTAGAACGTATTGAGCATATTAATCTGCTTG
The DNA here is from genome assembly GCF_028583425.1 of Eublepharis macularius. Classification (NCBI taxonomy): domain Eukaryota; kingdom Metazoa; phylum Chordata; class Lepidosauria; order Squamata; family Eublepharidae; genus Eublepharis; species Eublepharis macularius. The sequence goes on along the minus strand of NC_072795.1, from coordinate 121,003,364 downwards.
AGTTGAGAGCGATCTTACTCGCTTTGATTTCCTTTTCAGATACGGTACAGAACAAGTCCGTCCAGATCTTGACGGACAATACGACAGCAATGTTTTACGTGAACAAACAGGGGGGCACGGCGTCCATGTCCCTGTGTGCAGAGGCAAAGAAGTTGTGGACTTGGGCCATAGAACATTCGGTGTGGCTCCAGGCAATGCACATACCAGGGGCCGAGAATTCTATGGCGGATCATCTGAGCAGATTGGACAGGGACAATCACGAGTGGTCCCTGCAGGACAAATATCTGCTCGCTGTTTTCTCCCGATGGGGGTTCCCGGAAGTGGATCTCTTCGCCTCGGAAGAGAATTGCAAAGTCCAAAAGTATTGCTCCAGGGGAGGAGTAGGCCTAGGGTCTCGTGGGGACGCATTTCAACTTGGGTGGTCGGGTCCCCTGATGTATGCATTCCCCCCGTTTCCGCTGTTGACCAGAGTCGTCAGCAAGATTCAGAGAGACGGAGCATCGATCATACTGATAGCCCCTTTTTGGCCACGCCAACCGTGGTTTCACGCCCTCTGGAGGCTCCAGGCACAGTGGATTCAGTTACCGGCGGCGCCGGACCTGCTGATTTGGAGGGGAGTGTTACATCACGATATCGAGAGGCTCAAGCTCACAGCTTGGCTGATCACACAAGGCCCTTTTTTTCGGTTGATGTAACTAATGTTTTTAGAGAACGCTAGGCGCTTTTCCACCAGACAGTCATATGTGTTTAAGTGGGAAAAGTTTTCTTTGTGGTGTCAACAAAAGGGATCGCATCCATTTCAGGCTTCGTTGCCGGAAATATTAGATTTTTTGTGGGAGGTCAAACAGAGGGGTTTGGCTAATAGCTCCGTAAAAGTCTATTTGGCGGCTATCTCAGCCTTTCATCCTCCCATTGATCAGAGATCGGTTTTTTCTCATCCGATTGCGAAGATGTTCCTGAAGGGTCTGAATAACCTCTTCCCCCCAGTGACAGCTATCGTTCCCCAGTGGTCATTGCCTCTGGTGTTGTCTCGTTTGATGGGAAAACCGTTTGAGCCCTTGGCCACTTGTCCTCTTCGATTTTTGTCTCAGAAGGTCGTTTTTCTGGTGGCTATCACCTCGGCCAGGAGGGTGGGGGAATTGGCAGCTTTGTCTCATGAACCCCCTTACCTAAAGGTCCATAAAGAGAAGGTTGTTTTGAGGACGAAGGTGGAGTTTTTGCCAAAGGTGGTATCAAGGTTTCATCTTTCCCAAGATATTACTTTACCGGTGTTTTTCCCTGACCAATCTACGGAAGCTGATAGGGCGTTGCATTCCTTGGATGTTCGCAGGGCACTCCTGTTTTATCTGGACAGGGTGAAACCATTTAGGCGTGACTCTAATTTATTTGTGTGTTACGCAGGGCCCAATAAGGGTAAGAAAGCGTCATCTTGCACCATTTCTCGTTGGGTGGTTCAAACAATTGGGACCTGCTATGCTGCAGCAAATCAACCTTGCCCTCTGGGTGTACGTGCTCACTCTACTAGGGCGCAGGCGTCTTCTGCGGCCCTGCTGAGGGGAGTCCCTCTCCATGATATTTGCAGGGCAGCAACGTGGGCCTCGGCTGACACGTTTATAAAGCACTACGCTTTGGATATCCTGGATAGGAAGGAGTCTTTAGTGGGAACTGCAGTGTTGCAATCCATGTTTTTGTGAATTTCATTAACAATAAATAAATAAATAACTGAATAGATTAATAAAGGACATGATTACAGTGTCTAATTGTGTTTTTTCTTAGGTAATGCCACCTCCCTGGCGTTAAGCTTTGTAATCTTCCCATGTGGGACTGCACTGGAAGACCGTAGATGAAAAACAGGTTTTTACTTACCATAACTGTTGTTCATCTAGGTCTTCCGTGCAGGCACACATGCCCTCCCTCCTTCCCCGCTGAGTCTTTTGGTATTTTTTCCTTGTAGACAGCGGCGAGAAAGGAACTGAGGGTATGTGGGGGGACGCTCTGCCTCTTGGGAGCCGTTTTTCGGCGGGAAATTGCCGCGCTTGCGCGGTGGGAGGCGAGAGCGCCCCCTGGTGGTGAATTTTTTGAGCTTGGAAATGTCCGGATCGGCAGGCCTGCGCGTGCGCAGTCCCATGTGTGCCTGCACGGAAGACCTAGATGAACAACAGTTATGGTAAGTAAAAACCTGTTTTTTTTAAACATATTTCAGTGGTCAAACAATGATGCCTTACAAGTCCCTGGCATGTAAAAGGGACACCTTGTCAGAGGGCACTTGGTGTGGATACGCACAGGGCTCATTTTGAGGGGGAACACACAGGAACGCAGTTCCGGTAGTTCTCCAGAAAGGTCACATGCCAGGTGGCCCCACCCACCTGATTTTTGGCCATTTTGGGCCTGTTTTGGCCTGGATCAGGGCCAAAATGGCCCAATTCGGGCCCAAAATGGCCAAGATCAGGCCAAAACCAGCCAGAATTGGTCCCGAAACTGCCAGAATCAGGCCTCTGATGAGTGGCGGATCACTCTCACGCTCAACAGCGGCCCAATCCTGACCATTTTGGGCCCCTTTTTGGCCATTTCCAGCCCCTTTTTGCCATTTTGGGCCCAATTTCAGCCCTGAATGGCCAAGATTGGGTCCAAAACAGCCAGGATAGGTGATGTCAGGGGGTGTGGCATATGCAAATCAGTTATGCTAATGACACTTCTGGTGGTGGCAAAGGGTGTGGCACATGCAAATGAGTTGTGCTAATGAGTTCCTGCAGCTCTTTTTCTACAAAATGGCCCCTGGGTATGCACATTGTTGTTACAGCAGCTCAGAAGATCCATGTTCAAAACAGACCATTTAGTCATGGCTTAGCTAGTTTGTATATTTATTGGCTGCTTTTCTGCCTGAAGGGACCCAAATAGGCTTACAACACTGAAATGTGATCAACATGCAATATTAAAAAATGCAGCTTACAGACAAAAGGAACCAATTGAATTTTGGGTTGGGCCAGTGCTAACTCTAGTGGGTCAGCTTCTCCAAGGCCACAGGGCGTGAATCACAGGCTAAGAGGCAAGGGCCAAGAGCCCTCGTGTTCCTGCCTCTGGCCACCCCCAAGGTTTATCAAAAAGAGCCCAGCTTAGATGTTGCAGCTGGCAAGCAGCAGTCTTCCTCCCATATTGTCTTCTCTTTGGAGGCTTAGAGTGAATCTCTGCTTCCTGCCATGGGATTTATATAATTTACAGAGTAAACTGTCTTCTTTATGCATTTGACTTCGCTACTTGCTATATATAATTAAGAAACGTAGTCTAGGAGTTAAGGGCAACTATGGAAATAAATTGTGGGGGAGAGAGATATTCTCTCAGTTACTTTGGTTTGTATCAGCAAGCCAGCATGATTAATTGTGGCAAGCATCTATCAAGTCAAGAAAATAATTCAATGCATATATGTAACATTCAAGAACGTCGGGTAGGCAATATGCATAATGCCGTGGGGTCATATGTTAAGCCAGAACAATCTTTTTCAAGTCCTGCCAATCTGTTCTAAATGATCCACAAGCAATTGAGCCTGTAATAGGAATGGCTGGAGTTCATCCAAAAGGAACCAATCCTAAAAGTTATTTAAAAAACTGTTTGCATTTCTAATTTAGATGTTCACCCTGCCCTCTCCCTAAGGTTTTAAATGAAGTACAACATGCGCAACATTAATATAACATTAAAAATAAAGGATTATCTTCTGCAAAGACCCACCTAATAATATTCCCCCTCCGCCCCCCCCCCCAAAAAAAAACCAGCTGCCCAACCTGTAGATATGCATTCTGGCTAGAAACCTCAACCTAACAAATATTTCTTGCTCTTGATCTCTAACATAAAAATATACTTGCCTGCTCCAGTTATGAGTGGAACCACAGTACCTTTATCTATTTGCTCTTGATCAGTGATACTTATTCAGTGACTTGGGAGCCACGTATAGGTCTTTGAAATGCCACCTGTGACTCTTCTGAGCACCATTCCTCAACCTGGCAGCTGCCCCATGTTTCAGGAAATAGGGAAAAGCTATTGCCCTGTGGTTGGCAGGTGGCGCCCGCTTAGCACAGAGAGAGGTTTCTTGCAACATCAGAGATCAGCTTGAAGGCTACTTTTAACATGTGCAATGTAAGAAAGTACTTATCTTTCAACATCCAGCCTCCTGATAGAGTTCTGGAGAACTTGAAAACTTGCACTCTGTTTTGTGCTAAAGATCTGACTTGCAAGTCTTCCCATCTCTTCAGATATGCGTTTGCTAAGGTTCAGCAGTAATAAAGAGAGACCATACACAAAGATACTCTGGCAATTGAAAGGTTATACGTTTAGTATTCTTGTATCTTATTTTGTGTGTGTTTAGTGTGGTGGCTCACAGTCGCTGTTTAGTTGATGGTAATTATGCACATGGCTCTCTGTGATACGTGGAGAGATTAGCATAGCTCTAGCCACACTTGCCTGATCTGGTCATGAATATGATCACTGTACCTTTTCCCGTTTGCTTTGTATAGTGTTGTCAGGTCTGTTCCATATTCTAGTACAGGATGAGGAAGATGCAGGAACACGTCACAGACCAGAGGATCAGGTCTCCTCCTATCTTTGTCATACTGAGCGCAAACTCACTTCCCTGTACTGTAGGTCATTTGCCGCCAGAACCCACTCCCGTCAAAAGTAATTGCTGTGATGACAATCACGTTCTAGCCCATGATGCACAGGGAGCCTTTTCCCCCTGACTTGAGCAGTTAAATTGCCCTGAAGGGAAAGAGTTCAGCATGAACCTGCATGACTGAATTAAAGTCAGCCAGTGGCACAATATGGTTGATGTAACTCTGCTCTGGGGAAGCGTCGGCTCTACCAGTGACAGCCGCGCTGAGGCCAGAGGGTGGAAAAGTTCTTTGTGCAAGAGAGAAACACTAAATATAACAGAAGACTGTAGAACAGGGATATGCAAAGATTTAAATAAAAAAACATCCCTTCAAGAACAGATGATACAAGCACATCTCTGGAAGGCCAGAAAGGATTAATTATGCAGAGGACAAAAAGCTTCTGCGTTGATGTACAAAGAAGTGAGGGAATGCAGCAAAATTGTACAGGGTGGAGGGGGGATGTTGTTTTAGTCCTCAAAAACTCATCAGTTGCAGTTTATTTTCAGCCAAACAGACAGACAGAAGTTTCAAAAGGCATCTTTGTTCAACCTTGATGCTTACAAAAGCAAAGTACTGATACTGTGTTGCCAAATTAGTAAATAAGGGGTAGTAACCTATTGGCATTCTGTAATACAAGGAAACAAGCGGAAATCTAGTAATATATTTGGTCAATATATGCCCAAACACTAGCTGCGGTATTCAGTTTGCCACCTTACTAAAGGTGGAAAAGAGCAAGAATCCAGTAGCACCTGTAAGAATAACCATTTTTGTGGTAGGGTATGAGCTGTTGTGAATTACAACATATCTCTTACTAAAGATGGGCCAGCAAGGGCCTGTACTCCTTTAGGTTAGGGGGACGGCATTGGAGGAAACTTTTGGAAGGTGTAAGGCTATTAACAACAGAATAACACCAGAGCTTTCAATGGTAAGTTAAGGTGCAGCCATTTTATTAGATTGGGGGTGGTTGGGGTTTTGTTACATTTATTCTTCTGTTAATATTTGGTAAACCATCTTGATCTAAGGCAGGGTATAAATATTTTAGCAACAAACATTTATACCTTTCAGAAATAAATGTATTTTGGCAAAGACCCAGTTTGTGAATTTCTTGCATTTGATTTTCAGTCTTCCAGTTCTTAGCCACCCCCACTCCCAGTATTTTCAGAGTTTAATTTCTGCTGTCATTTCCAGGAAGGACATTTGAAGGCTGCATGTAAAAATCTATTCCAAGCCATACCTATCAGAATCGCTGCTATCAATTAACCCACCTTTCATTTGGCAGATGGAAGGACTGACTCAGTAACCTCTTTTAAACCCCAAATCAGGCAGCTGTGTAAGCAGTGAACTACAAAGTGGAAACATGAGTGAAGGATAATTTCCAAACAAAGTGGTTAGTATTCTATAAATAATTGCTTTTATATATTATCATAATCCCTTGAAATAGACCTTTAGCCGCATTGTTCTGTGTAAAATAGTAAAGTCCAATAGCACCTTTAAGACTAACCAACTTTATTGTAGCATAAGCTTTCGAGAGCCACAGCTCTCTTCGTCAGATGCTTCTGTTGTTCCACGAGTTTGTGAGATAGGACAGGCAGGGTTCTACTTTCCATCATCAACGGAGCTCTCCTGCCAAATAGCCCTCATAACCCATCATTGGGCCTGGCCGCCTAACTTGAGTAGAGTGAGAGAGTGAATGAGGTTAGCATAGGATGCAAGAACGTTCAGCTTTGTTCTAAAAGGATCCTTTCATGGGACTTTCCGTCTATTCATGTTCGACACAAACCCACAAGGCCAGAGCCCTATGCTAGGGTCTGATCAGCCCTAGGATATAAGGTCAAAGGGCCATAGGTCCAAAGGGCCACAGGCCAGCTAACACAGGGGATGAGACGGGGGGGAAGTTGGAGGGCATGAAAGTATTACCTGCTTTGCCACAGTACTCAAGGCAGAACAAAGAGCCTCTTCTAGGGCAATTAATCAAATAGGACCCACTTCTAAGCTTACTCTTTTTCATTATCCCGTTGCCAAGTAATTCCATGCTACTTACATCCTTCCCAACATAAAACACAAGGATTTTATAAGTTACCATTTAACAAGTTCATATTTTATTTTTGATATTAATGAACAGATATGGACACCCTCAGGCCTCTTCTTCGAGCTCACCCTATCCCTCCGGTTCCTTCATGGCCAGCTTATAAGTGTTGAAACCCATCTACTGTTCTGGGAAACTGGGTGTGGGATGGAAATAAATATTGATTGTGCCCACTCCTCATCTAGACAGCAATCATGTCAAGTAAGAGAACAAACAGAAGAGTGAGGAAATTAGCAGGCAAGGTGACAGCTCTCCTGTTCCATGCTCACTATAGAGAAATACTGCCTTACAGTACAGGGTAGTCGTTAGGAATTCAGCGTTAACATCCGTGCAGTGGTTTTGAGTACTCACTGGTACAGAACTTCCTTGAAGTACTACTGTTAACATGCATGATTGGGTATATTTCCAGAAACATACATGTGGGAAAATATTACTTACTGGCTTGAAGGCCCTTTAAATTATGGCATATTTTGATAGACTTGCTTGCTGAATGATTGGTGGAAATGGCTCTGGAGCCACTACTGGTGGTAGTCGGGGAGGGAAGAACACTACTGTTTTAAAAGTACCAACATAATTTAATGCTTCCTTTGAAGAGGATAGTTAATAGTTACCTGAGGAAAGATTTATATGACAATTTATTTGGAAGCATATAGTTTAGCATTCACATTTGCATGGCTTCAACAGGGCTTTTTTTCAGCTGGAACGCGGTGGAACGGAGTTCTGGAACTTCTTGAAAGTGATCACGTGACCATTTTCTCTGAGGGCAACCCACTGAGTTCCACCACCTCTTTTCCCAGACAAAACCCCCTGGGCTTCAATATATTCAATACAGTCTCTTATACAATACTAGTTTTATAGTATAAGGTAGTCTGTGAGGTGTAAGTCAGCTATGCTTTATAAGCACTCGCCTCTCCCTTTTCTTGGATTGTGGCTTTCTTCCTTACTGAATGCAGCTTAGAATCCAGCTGAATCCCTACACTGTGGCAGTCCTGGCAATAAAGATGCTGTATTTCCACACCAGCATTACATCCACACAATGTTATTCAGTGGCTCAATTACGGACTGGTAGATAGACCCTAAGACTTGCGAGTACCACATTGTTTACAGAAACATTTTGTACCTTAAGATCACTCCCATCCACCTCAATTTAGATGCCACATTTGATCCCAAACTCTGTACCAATTGTGTCATCGGCCACTCCTAGTTGTAGTTGCTTAGATGAGCCTCAGCTCATTTCACCAGAACATATCTAGAGAAATTCAGGCCTCATCAGATTCCTGGTTGGTGGTAACTAGCTGAGGAAGGCTAGCCAGCAGCATAATTAATCACCTGTTTAGGGTAGGTACTAGATTGCTGCATTGGGAGAAAAAAAAACATTTTAGACTCCACTGATCTTGGCAAATATTAACCCAGTTTCTAATTTGTCAATTATGGGGAAAGTTTGACTCCAGACACTTTTCAGTCTGGTGCAAAATTTGCTCTTGCTGTCCCAGCTGGCAAGCTACAGGAGGCGAGATACAGGAGGAAGACAACCCTGTTGATGCTCCTGGCCCTGGGCTGCCTGTCCGTGCTTTGCTGAGGTTCTGCTTCTTTCTAGAAGGCAGATTTCAAACGCTTCTTCTTTCTCTTTTCCATGGAATTTGTCTTAAAGGGTTCAATTGTGCACCCTGTGCTTTTTAAACAACTACATAAAACTTTAGCAAGTGTGTGAGAAGACAGACCAAGCGTCTTCCAAGAACAAAAAGACAAACTGGAAACCTTTTATTAATTATTAGTCACAATAGGGAATAAACAATTAAGTACACTTGATAAAATATGTAACTTGGAGACATACTGATTTATGGTTCAATGTGTACCTCTTGGTTTGCAGGAGGATTCAGTACAAATGCTGGCACCCAGAATTGTGTCAATGTAATGGACCTCATACTATACGACATTTATGATGACAAGCATGTTGACGCGGATAGAGGACCCGAATCATTTGTAGTTATGGCATTGGATGCCATCAATATGTGGATGACACCCAACTCTCTCTCTCTCTCTCTCTATCCAAATCCCCTGGTGATGCAGTAAAGGTCCTGAGTGGCTGCCTGAAACCTGTGGCCAAATGGCTAAAACTGAACCCAGACAAGGCGGAAGTGATGCCTTTTGGGAAAATGGAGATCTTGACGGACACTGTGCTTCTTGCTTTCTATGGGTTTCAGCTGACCCTTGCGGACTTGGTTAAGAGCATAGGGGTTATATTGGATCCTGCCTGCTGCTAGAGAAGCAAGTAAAAGCAGCTGCAAAAATGCTTTCTCCCAACTCTGACTAGCCTGTAAGATGACCCCCTACCATGACATAGCTGATCTGGCCACCTGGATTCACATCACGGTAATATCAAGACAAGACTACTGTAACGCACTCTACATAGGTCTCTCTTCAAAGACAAATCAGAGACTCTAGCTGGTGCAGAATGCCGCCGCTCGATTGTTACCAGCAGCATTCATATTATGCCTGTACTGCATTCACTCCACTGGCTGCCCATCAGTTACCAAGCTCAATTCAAGGTTATGGCTATCACAAAGCCCTTCATGGCCTTGACTGCCATGGACGGCCTCTCTCCCTATGGTCAGCCATGGCAGCTTTGTTCATCTGAAGAAGGCCTTCTGAAGATACCACCCTGCAAATGGGCAAAATCAACAACTGTCTGCACATGCACATTTTCTGTAGTGGCCCACATCTTGTTGAATGGCTCGCCGGAAAAGGTCAGGAAAGCGCCCACTCACTTAACCTTCTCCAAACTAAGCAAAATGGAATTATTGAGGAGAGCTTTTTGTCTCAGACAACAGGTCTATGCTGTAAGGAAATTGTTCAGAGAAAAGATAGGTAAGAGACAGGGACTGTAGACTACACTACAGTGTACTGTCTGTGGATATAGAAATGTTTTTATTGGGTAGTTTCCACGTTTGTTTAATAGGCCACATCAAGCTGCTTGTGTTTGTTTCAACTGTGGTTCATCTCTGTATTCCTGTATTTGAATTGTATATATTTTTTTTCAAATGAATATCCCAGCTATTGATCACATGGACTTACACTGTGTAATGCACCTTGCGTCTCAGTGAAAAAGGCGGACTATAAATAAGTCTAAAATAAATAAAATGTACTTCAAAGAGGCACTGTAAGGAAAATATACAAATGTTAGTGTGAAAACATCAAAAACATTAAGTATGGAAGTACGAGAAAATGAACCTAGAAACTTAAATAGTTACACTTTATTAAGGAATATTTAAAACAAATTTTAAGATGGCTTTCTTCAATTAAAAGAACCCAAACTTAAATCTTGAGGAGTCTCTTTATCCGTATCAACAGCATATATACAAAGGCAAGGTTTTACCAAGTTTATGAAAGTAAGAAGACTCCTGCTTTGGGCTGCAAGGTCCATATTGAATGGTATAACATGCTCATGCAACAAATAGTGACAGGACGTACAGATACGCTACTGGCTCACGGAAGGGCCTCAAGTCAGAAAGGACAACACTGGAGCAAATATATTGGCTCTTATCCCCTCGGCCTGCTAAACACAGATTAGATTGAATGAGATTTACATGACGACTACTTTTTTCCCCTTGGTCTGTAGTGTCCATCAAGGATTTATGCTCATTCTCAAAGGCTTCAACCATGCCTGTAAACACAACTGCCCAGCATTTTCTATTATAGCTCTTGTATTTCACAAGACTTTCCTCTATCTGTAGGAAAGATTTGGTAGTGTAAATTTATACCTGCATTTTTTTTTCTGAACTAGTTTCTATTACTGTAGACAAGTTTATTTTTCTTTGGCTCACTCTTCCCATTCTATCCTGCAAAAAGTGGGGTGGATCCAACCACCCTCCAAAGAGTCACTTAAGGTTGGAGGAAAGTTTCCACTCCATTATCAAGAAACAAGCACTCAATGCTTATTTTAGTCAATGTTAAATCAAGCCCAAAAAAGAACTGCAAAGGAGTCAAATGCTCTCCCATTTGATAAGCAGAACAATTTTATAACAGATTTAAACATGTAAGACTGGACAGAAAGCCAGCAGGGTTAATACTTTTTCATTCAAGAGTGAGATGCAGTCTTCAGGCATGTCCACATTGTCTCTTTTCCCCATCATGTTGTGAAATTGTTAAAAGGGTTCCAAGTACCATCACATATTAAAAACTTGACTGAACCAAGATTGCCAACAATATAACAAGAGTTAACATATTAAGGAATTTCTGTAGCTTTCTTTAATGCACGACACATATGAATGAAGGTACAATCCAGTTCACCAGAAATACCTACTGAAATAGAGGGTGGTGTGATGAACAGCTCTCCCTCAACCACTCCTATGCATTTAAATATAGCTGTGTCAAAGCAGCTTTGACTGTCTGCATGTACACTAATGAAATAGGTTGCAGGAATATTTGCTGCCGGAATGTGTACATCTTAGCACTTTGTGAATTGTTGTTGTTAACAAATAAAATCAGTGTTGCTTATCATTGTCTCGTTCCAGCCACTGAGTAATTCTTGCTGTGCTGAACATTCATCTTCAGCGCTTCAAAGGGCTAATTACAGTGCTTCTCTTGATCGAACACAACTATGGGCCAATTCAGATCTCACTCCAGATGGGATGTGTATACTATCACTGCAGCTTCCAGCAAAAATCGTAGTAAATATATCCTGCCCATTCTCTCCAACAAACATAAAAGGGTCCCATAATTCCATGTTATAACTTTTCAATATAGCACAGAAAATTCTTGATTTTAAAAACAAATGCGACTAACTGACGTTCACTATGGATTCAATGTGCTAGGGGAAGAGATCCCTTGCCCACACTGTGATTTCTCCCTTCTCCAGCCCCTTAAACTCCATTCAGAGAGGCATACAGCAAACGTAGCCCAATTGCAACATACCATCCATTTGCCACTGTCCAGCTGCTATGTAGTAAGCAGAATATGGAAGTCAGGGTTGTCAAAAATCAAAGGCCTTCTTGGGGGGCTTGCTTCCTTATCAGCTTTATGCAGCAGCTTGAAAAGTCCAGTTCCAATGTTCATTGGGATGCCCATAATAATGCATTCCGAAACTCCTAGAGGAGACCAGGCAAGAATTATATTGAAGTTTCTATTATGTTTCACTTTCCTCAATGGGCATCTGGGCGTTGTGGTCCTATTCAAGGGCTTAAATGTTGAGGAAACCACCTACAGCATCATCTTACTGCAATTTCAGAGACAGTCCTAAATCAGCCCTAACACTGTAAGCCAGGAACAAAGGTGTGGCTGGTTCACAACTATGCAACCCTATCTTCTTAGGGATTCTCCCACACCCAAGCAAGAAAAAGTTCTAAATATACTGTTAACTTTGCACAGTCTTCACACATGAATACATAAAGCTGCCTTTTATTGGGCGAGATTGTTGGTCCATGCAGTAAAGTATCATCTATTCTGTCTGGCTGTGCCTTTCCATTGTCCAAAGGCTTTTCTTCCCAGCTATTACTAATTAGCAAGTTCCAGAAGTGTGATTTTTTTAAAAAGTGGGGAAAAGAAGTAAGCCTTGTATTGATTTTGACTAATAAGAAGACAGAACTCCATGTCTCCTCTGTATCTCCTCATCTTTTGGGCAAAAGTGGAAAGGCTATGCTCCATTTTCCCAATCAGCAGCAAATCGAGAAATCTTGGTCCAGCGGTAAATTAATGTAGAATACATACCACACACTGAGTCCTTCTGCCCAAAGTATGCAGCATCAAACAAATGGTCCGCTGTTTTTTCAAAAGATGCAAGCATCAAGACACTCTCCTTCATTTTTGCCAGTCCAAACCTAGTAATGCCCAGAACTTCACCCTAGCCCATAAGGAGAAAGAAAAGCTCATGAGAAAGCAAGAAAGGAACTTGCTAAGAACGGATGATTGGCAGTGGTGCAGAATTCCAAGTTCCGTATTAGAATGCACAGGCATAGTGGAAGACCAGCACAGTTTTTAACTCTGGGAGCAAGAGGAAAGAAGTAGAGATGCTAGAGCCTGATGGTTTTTGAAAGTTCAGCAAATGGTACTGTGATGTATCATGTTGGCAATTAACTTACAGGAGCAGATGACTCTGAAGTTGGTCACCTGACCCTACAGCAGCGCCATGTCGGTGAAGATGAGAAAAACTATAGCAAGGGGAAACCTCTCTTTGGATGAATCAGGAGAAGTTCAGTTAATTCTCCAGCCCAGCTAGGAAGAAGATTGCTAGCTATGTAGCTCGTAAATAAATATCTCCCAGAACAAGTGTCATAGTGAATTTCACATCATTGTTTGGAGGTTCTTTAGTATTCTTCACTTATGTTCATTTTGGAGGAAAGCAGGTGGGCAGTAGGAGCAAAACCAATATGATTACCAAAGTGACAAGGACAAACCTTGTATGTCATCAGGTCAGAGAGCAACATCACATGCCTCCGGTCAATGCTCATGCCGTGGTTTACCATTGTGTACTGGATCTCGTTAATAATGGTGGTGCGAGCAGCCTCAATGCCCAGGGTCTTCTCTACCTAAAAGATTGAGTTATGCTGGATTAATGAAATGACAAGACGTTCATTTTGCTTGTGCACAGCACCCTGATTCTTCCAAGTAACGCTATCCTCCCACAGGCCAAGACATCAATCTTCCTTGCCTAAGGACAGACTTGGCTTGCACTTGAAGCAGAGACTTTCCAAGCACATCATTTTTTCATAAAATGCTGTTCTTTGGATACCTCGTAAGTGTTGTTAGAAGTTGTCCTTGTCCCTTTGACTCCATGAGTGGCCATGACAGAGCGCAGGTTATCACCTTCCACCAGCAGTTTGTACTTTTCTTTCCCGCTCTGCTCATCAATATGAATGACAGCTCGAGACACTTCTGGGATACCTTGCACGACCACCTTTATGTTTGACAGAGGGAAAAAATGTAGAAATTACAGCAAATGCTTATTTAGGTACAAGAAGATTCTTCATTATATATTTCTTTGCTCTGGTTATAAACAAAGTCCACCATCCTCAACACATTTGCTTGGACGTCCATAGAAGTTTTCTCCAAGGAAGTGTGCGTGAAGAAAATGAATCTGTTGGCATTCAGCAAGATGGACACTTGACTCTAAAACAGGGCAGGATACTCTGTTTTTATTGGGCTGGATCCCATGGATCCTTTTCTTCAGTGGAAACTGCCTTCTCTGGAAACAAGATATTTGAATGAGGTTTTTTCCACAGTACTATGCCGCCTCTGCTAGTGGAACGGATCTGTGGAATCCATCCAACCCATTATTTGCATGTATTTTCTCAAACTGAAGAATAGACACTTGTCAGTTACAAAGACAGTTGCTTTGATTAAATAAGACAGAAATTCCACTATGCACTTAATTGATTTTTGCTATATACGTATTTGGAAGGCAAATGTCTTTGTTGGAAAGGAAATTGAATTACTCAGTTGCCATAGGCAAGAGGCTAGTTTTGAAGTGCCAAGCTGCTCCCAAAGAAAATGCAGCGGCCAATCCCGATTGTGGAGAGTGCCCTCAAGTCATAGCTGAGTTATGGCAACCCCTGGCTGGGTTTTCATGGCACGAGACTAACAGAGGTGGTTTGCCATTGCCTGCCCCTGCAACCCTGGTCTTACTAACCAAAGCCGACCCTGCTTAGCTTCTGAGATCTGACAAGATCACACTCACCCAGGCCTGGGGCCAATCTCAATTAACTTCCTTCAAAACCTCCTGACCCTCTTCTCTTAGTCCAATTTCTACAATGCATTCTTCTCTGTTTTCCTTGAGCCATCTGTTCCTTCATTTGCAAAGGTTCCCTACCTTACATTCACTTCCCCCCTCCTACCTATCCCTTCTCTTGATCTCCTATTTATCTGCTCCATCAGGCCTCTCTCTCAGTCTGCTTCACCAGTGCCTCAAAACTTGCACAAGAGTTGCCATAAAAATTTCACTTGAAAGCAAAATTCAAACGAATTCGGGAGTTCTTCCTCAGGAGGAATGATCAAGAAACTGAAGGAAGCTAGAATTCCAAGTAGAACAGCCATTTCCTTAGGGTAACACTCAGATCCATGACATGACACTTTGGCTTTACACTGAAACAAAACACACAGCAAATCCAGCAAGAGGATAATGTCCAGTTCTACAGAATGCACCTGTGACAAAGGTTTTAAGGTTCAAGATTCCCAATGCATTTTGAACTAGAAAGCGTTCTTCAAAGAAACCAATTAACCTAACGAACAGGAAGAGGGCTAAACAACCAGATGCCAACATTACTCAAGTCTCTCAGGAATTCACATTCTCATCCGAATTCAAACAACATTCAGAATGCTAACTTAGACAGTTTTGCTTGTAGCCAAGCAACACACAGAGGAGTCTCCTTACTTTTGGTAGTTCTTCCTTCAGATACTGCAAGACATAGTACATGGAACTCTTGCTATTCTCACGGGGAGTAACGCACACAACAGCCTCCCCGTGAACAGCTACATCCCCCGGCTTCACCCGCAGCTTGGAGATGTAGATGGAATATCGTACAGTCTCTGCATTAACCTGGAGGCAGAAAACGTCCCTTGTTATTTGCAAAATTCCATTCACACCTCAGTCCAGTTGTGCAGGCAAGCAACCTTCTCTCCATAAGGCAATCCAGAATATTAGTTTGGCCAAACACCTGCAGTGTATTGCATGATGACCATGATGAGACGTTGGCATAGTCTGCTATTGTCCAAGATCTCAAGAGCTTGCATGTGACATCGTCACTGAGAACTGAGCGGGGCCCAAAAATATAACATGCAACAATTGAGATGAATAGCGCTTGTGCGTGTCCTTGTCACTGAGTACTGAAAGAGGCTTTTAGTGTTACAAGAAGGCAAGAGAACTACACACCCTCTTAAGCTTTCCTGCACAGCATCCAAACTAGTGATTCCCACATACTCCTTCCTCTTTCCCTGGCCAGATGCACAGAGATATTCTACATATTCTTTAGAAGGAAGTGTTAAGAATTCTGGACTGTATTGGTGTTGGGGGAGTCATAGTTTTGAGTGCTTCTTCAAGTAAAAAGTTCCCTGCATGCAGAAAACAAGGTTCAACACAATCCTCTCCTTTTTCCATGGAATAATAATGACTTGAATGGATTTAGAAAGGTGTAACTCTGTTTAGGATTGCACTTCATAACCTGGGTATTTCAAGGACCAACGGCTCCCAAGGGAATATCCCTGATTAACTGTGGTCATCAACTGAAAACCTACTCTATATGTCACTCACCACTATCTGAAATAAGATAGGAAGAAATGCAAGACAGGGCTTTTTCTGGGGTGGCACCTTGATTATAGAATACTCTCCCGACAGATATTTGGCTGATGCCAAGCATGGATAGTTTCCAGTGCCAGCTGACGATGTACTTGTTTATCCAGGCTCCCTGTTGATTATGCAGGCTTTTAAAAATTCAAATTAATGTGATTACTATTTATATTATCTTTAATTATATTATTAACTATATTAATTATTTGTATTATTTTTGAGCTTCACTTTGGGTGAAGACAATGGGACAGAAATGTATTTTATTTGCTTAACTGTGATGGTCTTTGGCCACATGCGATAAGCATTATTTTGATTCTGATTCATTAAAATAGAGACAGACCTCCACTTGCAAAGGTACAGTTCATTCTGTCACCTCAGATTTTACCCATCCCATTTTAGTCTATGTACAGACCCACACTTGCACAGAACAATGTCAGAAATACAGTTCACGGTCATTCTCATTTGGCCTTACTGCCGGTGGCAAAACCAAGTTCTTACATTGCAGTAAATGGAAGATGGTCAAACTCACCTCCAGTCTTAGCAGTCTAATCCGCTCCAATGAAAGCTTGACGAGAATAAAGCAGTCGTCAGGGAGGAAAACTTCTTCAATATACTCTGAAATCTGCAGGTTCAGAACCAGGTACAAAAGTGATCCTTCTTAGGTATGTACAATACGGCACCAATAGAGAAAAGAATCTGAAGATGGTGCCTGCAGGTGACAAGGAGGCACAGCTTACCTCTCCCAACAGCGTCTTCTCAATTCGTCCTTTCACCAAACGGGCAAAGTCTGGGTCGTCATCTGTGTCAAGGTGTGCTGTGATAATTGGTGTGCTGTGCACAAGCAGCAAAAGCAGAGTTGTGAAAGACTTAACCAGCTTAGTCTCTCTACTTGTACATAACTACTACTGCGTTTGTAATTTTACACAGCCCTTGAAAGCAAAAAAACTAAAACTTTGCACGAAATGTTAAAGCACTCAACAGTTACTGCCCAGCGTCTAAAAAGCATACATAAATGGCACAAATGTCACTGTCGGCTTTATGTTCATTAGCAGGCTACTAATAAAATTCACCCTCATTAACAAGTAGCATCCAAAACAAAACACTACATTTGAAGAAAAAAAAAAAACCCCTCTAAATCTTGCTTGAAGGTAAAAGGAACAGGAGCCAGTTTTCTAAAGCAGCATTTTAAAACACTCTGCATTGTTGGCTCCAATTTAATGCTGCTTATGTGTGTTTCCAGAAGTAAGGCAAACATGCCATTAAGAAGGCAAGTTAATTTGTCTTCTGTTGCTGCTGGATACGGAAAAAAATGATTGATGTGAAGTGATTTGTCAGGTTTGCACACTTATCGCATTCTGTCAGTCAGATGGTCTATTAGAACAGGCCTTCAATAACTAGTGTACACTCTACAGTTAAATCATGGGATTAGAAGGGTGTAACTCTGTTTAGGATTGCACTGAAATTCCCATTTGGTTCAACCAAGTGAGCAGCAGTATCTTCCACCGTCACAGAAATGAGAGAATTTACCAGCAAATTTAGCAAAAGGGAGTTTCAGTACAAACTCCAAAACAACTTGTAAACAGCAATCAACGTTTCCTTTTCAGAGGTATATAATTATTGCTTGGGTCATTAACAACAGTTGTAATTTGATCCAAAATGTTGTAATTATGTTGAAAGCTCTGTTAAGAAAACTCCCCAGTCCTGCCTCTCCTTCCAATCCCTTTACCGTTCAGTGATGAATCAGATCACAACACCTGCTTAGAATACCTGATTGCTTTGGAAGCATTGATAATCTCTTTGATCCTTGGCACCCCCAGTGTGATGTTCATGGATGCCACGCCAGCAAAGTGGAAGGTTTTCAAAGTCATCTGAGTGCCAGGTTCGCCAATGCTCTGCGCACACAGAGCTCCCACTGCAGAGCCGGGCTCCATCTGTGCCCTAGGATGCAAAAGCAAGGGCACGTTTATATTTACTCTTTTCGCAGCTGTGAGTTCAGAGAGTTCATGGCTGAGCTGCTGCTGAACACTGACCTCCACTGACTAAGTCTATCCTCTGTTTTTTTTTTTTAAATGGTTAGTGTGGCATTATGGAATCATTAATTTAATTCTCCGGCCGTGAAAGCCTTTGACAATATATTAATTTAAGAGAGCAGTAAAACTCAAGGTTTAAAAAACAGAAAAAAAATTCTCCACCAAGACGAATTCTATAACTTCCGTAAATTGTGCAAAATGCACTATGAGTGACTCCGCACACGTTGGATAATGCACTTCCAATCCTCTTTATAGATCATTTGGAATGGATTTTTTTGTGTGCGGAACAAAAAATCCACCTCAAACGATTGATAAAGTGCATTATCCAACATGTGCGGAATCAGCCTTTATTTGCCTAATTTATTCTGCTTCTGGTAGTCAGGAAGAAGCAGAGAGATGTGTAGAGTACAGGAGCCCTGCACCTTGACTACTAGAAATCTTCCCATCATCTTTAGCTTGTACATATATTCTGTAAGGGGTGGAAACCTTTTTTTCTTTTTGAGGGGGAGGGCGGGGAGAACAAAAACTCAGATTCTCAAGAAATAGAATTCTGGATCCAGTACACATTTCATTCTTTTTCCTCTGTTTGTACAGAATCTCAGAATACATAAAGCCCCAAACGTATTCCCCACAAACCAGTTCACTGGCTAGATGCTAATGAGACACAAGAAGTTTAATCAAATACTCAAGCCCAGCTCAAGCCCACAAGGTAACTGACTAGGTATATAGATACAATTGTACTGGAAAACTTTGCCAGTTAGCTGGGATGTCAATAGTTGGGAGTCTGAGATTGTGGAATCACTGAAAGTCTTCTCTTGTTTTGACTGTTGAGGAAATAGAATGAAATTGCCCAAAGGCTTACAAGTGAAAAACACTCACTGTGACTGTAACACAAGATCTTTATTTTACAGGTACAAGTTTTTAGCACTCTGTGGTGGGCTACCAGACAATGACCGGCCTGGCAGGGTAGGACATGCCCTTAGGCCCAGTTGCAAGGCTCATGTGGGCGAAGCAAGGCGGGACCAGGGGCAGAAGGGTGCAGCCAGAGTAGCTTTGGCAACAGCGCGGCTTTGGCAGTCAGCCACAAGAAGGCTCAGGAGGCAGTGAGCAATCCTGGGTGGAGAAGCAATGATTCTCTAGGCCCAGGTGGCTTAAGGCAGGGTGTGGCTAAGGATAACAGAGGCTGGCTAGAAGCAGGGAACAGAGAAGAGGGGTAGAGCTTAGCTCAAGGATGAAGATGGGGCTATAAAAAAGAAAGAAGGGGAAATGGGGGGCTGGCTGGCTGGCAGGAGTGGGCTCAGGAGCAGAAGGGGCAGGTGGCAGCATCGTGGCTCTTCTCCCGTGTAATGCACTGCAACCCTGAGGTGGGTGAAATTCACCACACCTTCAGGTGCGTGAACTGGTCAATAAAACCACCTGAGGACAAAAGCAGTGACTGGGCCGGTGCTTTCAAGATCCCCATGGGCCTCAGGTATGATGTTTCCTTGCTCCCAGAAGGCACTACACACTCTGGTGACTTTTTAGAAGGTGCTTGTGTTATACCATACACTACAAATCTCACTGTAGTGTTACATAACTCTGTATATGTGAAGTATGGGGAAACTGCTACGCTGCCATTAATTATACACTATAGGCGTTGCATTCTAAGAAAAGCCACACTTGAAGACTCATTACTCCAGTCAAGCAGGTAAAAAAGAATAGAGGGGATCCACCAAAGCACTTGCATGGACAGAAGGATTTCCATCCACAGAGGGAGACTTTCTTACCTCACCCCTTCCACTACCGCTGGGAGGTAGCAAGAAAGAAGTCGCACTCTGTGGGAGACAGCATAAAGCACTGCGCGTGGAAGGTAGAGAACACCTTCATCCTCAGTTACTTGGCCCTTAAACACTACAGTGAAACTACCTATGTAAGTACCCTGATCTGAAAATATTATTTCACCCTCTAATAAAATAGATCAACTATCTGACATCAAGTGGTAATGCACAGAGAAAGCAACTGACATCTGTGTCAAGATTATTAAATCAAATGACACACAAAAAGGTGTATTTGTATTACATTAAGAGCGGATTTCACTGGTGCACCTACCAAAGCAAACACCTAAATGAATACTCGTCTTTTTCTAAGATTTGGCGGGTGGTGGTGGTGGTATTGGAATATGGGTAGGGAAGGAACACACAGCCAAAGTGATCTCAGCATTATTAAACTACTCTTTCCAATCATTTGTCAGCCGTCCTAATGCAGTGGGGCTCCTAGGAGCCTTAATCAAGACACGACAGCAATATGCTTAGCAAGAGACCTTATGCAACGAAGCAAGTTGCAGATCAGAGGACAGCTGTCGCTCTCAGTTAGATCCCACTGAAACAATCTTTTGGCATATTATGGACCTTCTCTACTCTGAGCAAATCAACCCGTTCTCTTCCAGCAGAGGGAAAAACGACAACTCTCCCCTCCACCTTCCAAAACCAATGTCAGAATCAGGACTAATTCAGCTCAGAAATGAAGGTAACCCTCTTTTTGGTTGTCATTTTGTCAAAAACTCCACACTTATGTCATTTCACACTGGGTTGTGGAGCTGGAATTGCCGGCCTCTAATATAATTTTCCTTCCAGATTTTGCCATGTCAACTGGTTCTCACCAGTAATCTTGGCAGATGATTGCAATCCTGGAAATAAAATTACTATTTCTTGATAGGCAGAACATGTAGTTTGTGAAGGAGGAAGCTGAGAGTTTTGAGCCAGCGAGAGAAAGAGAACAGCACAACAACTAGAGATTCTCAAGCAGCAGCACAGTACTGAAGAGGGCTAATTTAATAGCTTTAAAACATTTTTGCATCATGCCTTTTTTCTATGGAGTTCCAAAGTCCCCGGCTGACTCCCAGCCAAACACAGATCAGATCCAGACCAGCTGATATGCCTTTACATTACGTCCCTCTTCAATTGCTGCTTTGTATCCTTTTATTACTGGTAGTTCCAATATTTGTTGTTGTCTGCTGCTGTTCCAGGCTGCAAAGCAGCACAGAAATTCCAGTAATAAAATAAAGCAGTCAAACCAAATGTTGTGCTGAGCTAGTGTGGGCACCAGGGCCGCTTGCTTCTCAGGCCCGTACCCCGCCCCCCCCCCCCTCTCATACGAAGCTTGACTAAGGTTTCCTGACCTGAAACAAAGTCTGTTTCCCTATGGTATAGGAATACAGGCACCCGGCTCAATCAGAGGTGGTTTACTTTCAGATCCTCAAGTCTCTTTTGGGAAGGGGAGACTGTTTTCCATCATTTGTTTGCTTATATTCATATCTGGCCAACCAAATCAAGCCCCCTTTTCCAGGAGGTTCAGTTCCCACTGGGGAAAGAAGAAAACAAAAGCTAACACACAAAAAGAATTCCATACCTCATGTACTTCTCACGACAGGTCTCCAGAAACTTCTCCAGCTGGGTTGGAGTAATCCGGTCCAACTGGTACAATACACGTGGCTAAACCAATAAAGGATCAGAACGGTCAGGAATTCATTCAGAGAGCAGACAGTCACTGGTGCTGAGGATGTGGAACTGAAGTTTATCACGGACGTCTCACTCCCTCTTAAATTCGAGCCATTGTAAGGACAAACGTGACAGGTAGTAAAGAAGGCATCTAGTGAAGCTCTCATAAACCTTCAGCGATCTGCACAAATTTCCCTCGCTACTATTTCCTCTTCCATCCTTCCCTCAATTTCTGCCCATCTAGTTCAAAATCTTCAAATTTTTTGAAACGTAAATCTTAACACAAAATTAAGATAACATACAGAAAATCAAAGAATTTTCCTTGATGCCAAAGTATGGGCATTATTTTATTTTTGGTGCAGCAGACAGCAAAATACAGAGCTACAGGACACTTTAACAGACAATTCAATTGTCTATTCGCTCCAATTTTCCTTATTTATCTGAGGCTGCTTTGGTCTTCTGGACGGTACCTTTTCCGCGGAAATCATTATACTGAGCTTGCATTTTGGAGAAGGGAAAAACCTTTTAAAGAAATCTCGTTAGGGTACTGACACTAGTACTAGAGTTTTTCGGATGGCAGCTCCTTCCTCCCCAAACTGCAAAGAATGGCAGAGGGGAATGCCTTGTGGAACAGGCATGCTAACACATGAACAATGCTCTGCTTCCCTTTCATCTCCTGTGTAACCCAAGAGAGTTAAAATGATTGGCCGTGTTTATGTTCCAATTCCTGTAGAGTAAGAACAGCCTAATCCACTTGGAGAATAAACATAAGAACACACACAGGCCCTGTTCTGGTCAGTTTCTAACCCCGCCCCCCCCCCCCTGCCTCAGAAGTCATCAGCAGGACCAGTTATTGCAGAAGTACAATTACTATACAGGAGGCGGAGGGGGGGAGAGGGAGAGAACCCCTGCTATCATTTGCAAAACATTGCCACTGGTCAGCCAAAGAAGGGGACTTACCTCTGTAGTGCCATTGTCATTAATGCCATACTTGTCTCTGGTTTTCTTGATCTTTTCAGACATGTTTTTGATAAATTTCTTTATTTCCTGAAATCATTAATACATACTTTATGCCTTGTATTTTGCAGCCTTAGTATTATAAATACCATACTTTGGGAGCAATATTTTATATTCATAAAAAGCAGTAAAAAACATGTCTCAAATAATGTATTTCATATTCAAAAGGATCGCTATGAGATGTTTTCAGAGAGAAACCAAAATGCATCTTGAAATAGCTGCTTACTAAGAGGAAACAAAGGGCTGGATCCAGATTAAATTTTCCAATGGCCAGATGGAACTTTCTTGCTTCCCCTGCCCCCCCCACTCCACAAAGCCCCGCCCTTGGGGATAATGGACCCTGGGGAATGGCATGACAGGGGTCTGAAGCGGGAAGGGGACTGCCAATTTAGTCTGGATCCAACACAAAGAGACTACGGCTGTCTTCATCACGGGCCTCCGGGGGAAGTTTTGCCCACCTCCCCCAAAAGCAGACATGTGCATGCATGCTCTGGAATACTGACACTCGCCCACGTCTCTTTCACATTCAGAGATCAAGGAACCTGCAAGAAGCAGGTGCACAAAATTCATTGGAACTTGGAAGAAACTTGGAACTTGCTCCAGTAGCCAATTTGAATTACAAAAGACTTCTTTAGTGACGGCTGCCTGTTTCCAGGTTTGCTGAGTTACATAAAATGGCAGACATTAAGCATAAACAAAAGCAACTCTGAAGTCTAACTTGTGTCTCCCCCTCCCACAAAAAAAATCTGGTTCATGTGGTGTATATTTGCGCACACTCACGCATGCACACACACACACACACTCTCTCATAATCTCAACGATTGCTTTATAAAGGCAGGCTAATAGTAACACTACCCTCAGATTGTAAATGGAGGGGGTTGAATGAGGTTGAAAACCCACCCATTCCCCAACAGCATGTTATACCAATGTCTTTACAAATGCCCTGCCGGAAGGCAGCAAAAAGCATTGTCAGAAGAGCTGTTCCACACTATTGTTGCTTATTCACTCAAAAATAAAGGTATATTACAGTACCGCAAAGCATTACAGACGGTAAAATACATCCCTATCAACCAGACAACAATCTGGAAGACTGCAAACTCATGGAGTTTCAGCGCCTGCTGTAGAAAACCACAGTGCTCAAGTGCTAAGGGGCATGCAATTATTTTGCTCTCTCTGCAAGGCACAACAGGCACCCGAGGCACAGCCTTCATGCTCGTGAGCATGCACTGCAGGGGAAAATCAAATTTCTTATTGTTGCTGCAGAGAGTCACTGTGTGGAGCAGCAGCTCAAGCTTCCCTAGGTTTATTACCTTCTCAGCGCTCTCATCAAAGACTCAAAAGTTTTTGGCAGGACCAATCCTTGACCCCTGCCACATTTGCCAGACTTTTGTGGGGAAAGGAACAGTGTGGGTGCTCCTCCAGTTGGCTACCAAAAGGACTACCGAATCAGCTAGTATTTGAATTAATTTTAATCTCCTCTATCACTTCACCCCACTTCACAGAGCAGCCGTCTTCAATTCTTTTCAAACTTGGAATTCACCTTTGAAAGCAAACTTTTAACTTTAAAATCTTTCACCCTCCCTCCTCCTCTTCTTCTCCCCTTTCACCTTCTCTTTAAAAAAATCTTAAAAAAATAAAAAATAAAGCCCTACCACTAGTGCTACCCATCCTCAATTAAGGTGTAACCCCCAGTGGTGGGTCCTAGCCCAAAGTACTTGGGGCTTCTACTATTAACACAGGAAAAAACTCATCGGATGCCAAAACTGCGATCAAGAATAGGTATGTACATATGAAGCTGCCTTATACCGAATCAGACCATGAGTCCATCAAGGTGACTAGGTCAGTATTGCCTCTTCTGACTGGCAACAGTTCTCTGCATGAAAAAAGGATAAAAGTATGACCTGAGTTCATACTGTGAGTGAGCCGTCTGTTGATCTCACTTAAAATTTTCCAGGTTGGTTCCTTGAACCATATGTGACTGGTATTTTGGAAGGCTCGAATGTCAGCTATAAAGACTGTAAAAATCCTGTAGTAACTTCTCTTTTTTAAACAAATCATGTGACAGACTATTGCAGTAATTCAGCTCTGAATTACCAAAAAGCTCAACTGATCAGCACTACCTTGTAAACAACCAGGGCCTCAACATGCGGCAAGTAAGGCAGACCTCCAGCAGTCGTGCCATGACATACCCTGTCATGGTATGACTGCTGCAAAAGAAATAGCACTTTCAGTGTCTCCAATATTAATGACTAAATCCCATATTCTATTATCTGAGCAAAGGAATCATACAGGTAATAGCATCCAAGCCCCAGAGGCTCTTGAATGAAAGTATCTGAATCCTCTTGAGCCTGACTTAAGAACATAAGAACATAAGCAAAGCCATGTTGGATCAGGCCAGTGGCCCATCCAGTCCAACATTCTGTCACACACAGTGGCTAGAAATCCAGTGCCATCTAAAGGACTGTCAGTGAGGCCAGGACACCAGAAGCCCTCCCACTGCCTTCCTTCCAGCACCAAGACAACAGAGCACCACCTCCCCACAAAGAGAATACCATCTATCTCCTGTGGCTAATAGCCACTGGTGGACCTCTGCTCCATATATTTGTCCAGTCCCCTCTTGAAGCTGGCAATGCTTGTAGCTGCCACCACCTCCTGTGGCAACGAATTCCATGTGTTTGTCACCCTTTGTGTAAAGTAGTATTTTCTTCTATCTGTTCTAACCCGACTGCTCAATAATTTCATAGAGTGCCCACGAGTTCTTGTATTGTGGCCTGGTTTTGACACTTGGGGGAGCCTTTGTTGATAACCTTCACTGGGAGCATGACAGGGGCGGACCTTTCAATGGCTTTTGCTATTACTGATTATATCAACTTTTGGGACTGCCCAGCTAGTCCAGGAATGGGAGGTAGGGTGTTGTGGTGGTTTCCACCACCCACGGAGAGCAAGGTCCACAAGAAGGTGTCAAGAGACTGTTGCTCTTAGCCCTTGGATTGATTGACTGATTTGCTAGATTCTGGCTTCCCCATGCTGTTCAATATCTACATAAAACCACTAGGAGTGGTCATCTGGAGATCTGGGATGCAGTGTAATCAGTGCAGGATGACACATTTTTTATGTTTCATATCTTTTTCAACAGATCCTATAGAGGTTGTTGATTTGTTGAACCAGTGCCTAGAGTTAGTGACTGGTTGGATAAAGGTGAAAAAAAGAATCTTCATTCAAAAAAGTTGCTTTTGGTTAGCAGTTCAGCTGATCCTGTAGTAGGTTGGGCATTATTTCTTTCCCCACCCCATGAACCACTGTTTTCCCCATCCTTTTTTAGAAGACTAGTTATAACACTTTTGTTCCAACCAGCCCAGATCAGGTCAATTATTATGGCAGTTATTGTCAAACTGAAGTTAGTTTCATCACTTTGCATTTTATAGATCTCTCACTGTTGGCAGATCTCTCTCTGTGGACTGACTTCTTTTTGATTACTTTTATTGGAATGTAACTTAAGTGAATTTAACTGTAAGCCGTTTCTGTGACCTTGAGAACGAAAAGCAGGAGGAAAATATTTTGAAATAAAGTAATAATAAATTTAGACAAGTGGGACTAGTAAAAGCCACTTTTGTGCTAGGAATTTTGGCAGGCTTATTTCTAAGACTGCCATTTACAGCTGACCGATTTTATCAAAATTTGAGATGTGTTAAGAATGTAAAGGCATGATGACAGATGAAGGACATACCTCAAAAGACATCTTCCCAGTATCCCAAATCAGCTGAAAGAGTCCTCTTGATGATTTCATTAGTACCACTGATTAGATCCTCAAATTTGTTCCACTAAGTCCAGATCTCTTCTCTGGCACGGGATCCTTTTCCTGAGTCTAAAAGCTTGAGCCTCTGTCACAAGGAGCCTTTCCGAGGGGAAAGTGCTGCTCTTAACAGAGATTCATAAGGTCCAACCCCCTATATTTAGAAAGCAAGGATGTGAGGAGAGTTCCTCAGAGAGGATACCCTCATCTAGTAGTTACCAAAGCTTCACCAAGCTGGCTTTGAGGACTAAACTTTTTAACATCTTAGTAAAGAGTCCAGTAGCACCTTTAAGACTAACCAACTTTATTGTAGCATAAGCTTTCGCGAACCACCATTCTCTTCGTCAGATGCACTCATAGATTGGACTCTACCATTTTGCGATTACAGATGAACACGGCTAACTCCTCTCGATCTTTAACATCTTAGCATATATTATTTCAGTCCAACCTTATCTGGATGCAAGTTCCCTTGAAACCAGTACTACCCTTGGAGCCTAGGAA
The DNA here is from genome assembly GCF_028583425.1 of Eublepharis macularius. Taxonomy (NCBI): domain Eukaryota; kingdom Metazoa; phylum Chordata; class Lepidosauria; order Squamata; family Eublepharidae; genus Eublepharis; species Eublepharis macularius. Next base: position 120,976,544 of record NC_072795.1, on the reverse strand, counting down.
CCGGGCAACGCAGAAATAAATTGAAAATGTGTCATGCCAAGATTACAAGCTATTTAGAGCAAACATTTGTATGGAAGGTGGTCCGAAGGGGAAATCTGATGAACTCGAACTACAGTTTCGGGACTTCTGAAGACAGGAAATTAGTCTTTTCATCGCCAATGGGAAATGAAGTCTCCACTTCTTCAAACAACCATGCTCGAAGCAAGCCAGCATCTTAAACTAGGCAGTTAGAGAGGAAAGTGCAAAAACAGCTCCCCCACCCATCTAAGATAAAAGTTTAAAGGTGTTGAATGTTTAGTTTTGAGATTCTGGCTGGAGAAAAATACGGTTATTTTACCTCAGCTTAAAAACTTTACACAAAAAAGCTGAAAGCAGTGGAAAAGCTGTTGCTGTGGGTATTGCTGAGTAGGAAGTGCCTTGACAGAGGCCGGGTGGTAGCTGCCAACTATCTGAGTATCAATAGTTTTTACATTCACCAGGGCTTAATTAAGGAGGGCACAAGGAGGCCTCCCACTGCCACTCTATGTTGGGTGTTGCAAGAGCCGGGTGTTGTGTGGCTCATGATTGGTTGGCTTGGCTGAGTGAGTGGATGTACCTATGAGATTTCCCCTCTTCCCACAAATGTTTGATGGGGAAGGGGAGAAAGAATTGTCTTTTCGTATGGAGCATCAAGCTCATGCATGGAAGGAAGAGGCTTACGCTATTCACCTGCAGTGTAGATTAAGTACTAAATGTATGTATGATACAGGGCTTACAAAGATATTTTGTTTTCATTAGTAGTGCCATTATAAAGGCCGATACAATGCATCACACACACACACACAAATGCTACAATTACCTCATTATATTTTTCATAGCCTGTTTCAGTCAATGCCTTCAAGATAGAAGTGGGGGAGGTAACATGTTTTCGTGTTATGGAAATAAACCCAAAGAAATGTAAAGCCCATGCATTTTAACTTTCTGCTTCAAATAAATCTTGCCTATTATACGCAAGAAATACACAACTGAAGACAGAACACTGAAGCAACTGAGTCCTGGCCTATCTTTACAAAACACTATAGATTTAAGAGAAGATTTATGAACTTCCACTGTGGCAAACTGGCCATTCTTCAACAGTTAAGATGTTGGAGACCCTCCCCAACCCCATCCAATATATTTTAAGCTCCAGATCCCCAAACTGTTGTACAACTGAGAAGGCACAAATAAAGGTCAGAAACAGGAAGGTTACAGATTATGGTGCCTCAAGTTCTAGGAAGGGAAGCCTAACAGTCAGGCAAAAAAGGAACTAAGTGAAGGCATCACCTGTAGGAAGCTGTCTTGGCAGCACAGGAATTCATTCTTCTTCATGATGGATTCAGCAGTTAGCACCAATTCATTTTTACTAAGGGCTGGTTCACTTCGGCAGGGGTACACGGCCTTAAGCAACAAACCAAGATGCATATAAATCACAGGTACATTTAAAATACAGAATTCCTTGACAATTCAATACGCTTTCAAAATGGTTGCGGCTCACATGCACTTTACTCCCTATACAGATTTTTCAAAGTTCAGTACCATGTTGTTAGAATTGTACAGTATAGAGCATTTATGCAGAACAGATGTTAACTCAAGCCTCACAAGATTAAACATGCTACAGAATTCTTAATCTGTACATAGTGAAATAGTGGCTGGAAGAACGAGGGAATCCAAGGGCAGGATTTTCATTAAGCTATACAGCACATACAACTTTATGCAAAATTTAAACAGCTACCCCATACGTACTCTGATGTTGTCCAGGACTCGCCTGAACTCCAGAGGTTCATCTTTCCCTTCCATGGCTGCAGGATCTAAACCATCTCCACCATAAATAAACTGTATAATGTCACCAGTAGAACTCCTAACAGTCAAGTCATACTGAGAACACAGATCTTCAAGTGACTTCACCAATCTTCTCTAAGAGGAGAAAAAGCATCTCTTTATCAGACACATCCCATAATGTCATCTATAAAAGCTTATAGAACCTGAATGGCAAGCAATCCACCCAACATAACTGGTCCATATGGAACAATTCACGTGAGCAATTCCTACAAGGGTTTCTACAAAGGCAATGTTTACTGAGTTGTGAAATTATACTATAGGAATCAACGTGGCCTGGAAATATCCTTGTGTTTTCAGTCTGCAGCATAATAAAAATAAATGGGAATCATTCCAGTCTTATAGGCTGAAAAATAATTGTGTAGGTACCCCTGCATTTGAGTATTACAAGCCTACAATCCAAACATTTAGCCAATAGTGCCAAGAAAAGACAATCTAGAGCAATCATAATAGAAACATCTATAGTTAAGTATAATATAGCTTTGGGGTGGGAGTGGGGGGGCACAGCATATTAAAGCATATGACACTGACAATTTCCAAAGGGAATGGGAAGAAGAGCTAGATTTAAAAGAAGGCTGAGAAAATCTTCTGGAACAACCCATGGTCCATTTTCCACTTGACTTTCAGATGATATGGAAATCTTGACAAGTAAAACGGCAAACTGATAGTGGATGTGTGTAAAGTGACACCAAGTCGCAGCCAACTTATGGTGACCAAACTCACGGGGTTTTCAAGGCAAGAGACTAACAGAGGTGATTTGCCAGTGTCTGCCTCTGCATATCAAACCTAGACTTCCTTGGTGATCTCCCACCCAATTACTTACCAGAGACAACCCTGCTTAGTTTGTGAGAGTTGACAAGATCAGACTAGTCTGGCCATCCAAGTCATGCCTAATAGGTCACCAGAGCTAACAGGTCATCTGGGTTGCCAAAAAAAAATCTAAAATGTATAGTACTGTGAAGAATTACTGATTTTGCAGCAGTGATGTTATTGTTAAACTATGTAGTGTGTACTCTGTCCCCTCTCCAAGAATTCATTCTATATGAAGTAAAAAATGCTTGTATTGTCTACGTCAGACACTGGAGGAAAAATCTCTCTCTCAAGCAAAAAAGAGTGGCTAGAGATATTAAATGCTCAAATGGACAGCTTATTTAAAAAAGAAAACCTGTACAAATATTAATAGGTGGAGAAAAATGGTGAACCAGATGGACAATTAATCTGGGTCTACATGAATTATTTGGAGGTAGAAATTTATTTGTATTCTACTTGTCTCACTGAATTGTAACTCAGAATATTGTACTTATAGCATGCTTATTGAGATTTCTACTGGACGTTATTATGTGTGTAAAAATTAAAAATAGTAATAATTTTAAAAAGGGAAAAAGGAAACTTTGACAATTAATCACTTGCCTGGTTGTCTGTGACAAATAAGAACCAACCCCGCGCTACAAGACAGGGATGTACTTTTTTATTTTTTCTTTGGTTAAAAAAAAGGGTTTGATGCCATAAATGATTACTACAGATGTGTACAGTATGCTTTTAACTAAACCTTTTAATGTAATAAAAAGGGGCTGGGGGCTAACAACTTATGAATTTGCAAGGCTGCCCTTGTGACCAAAAAACATGAGCCAAGTGCAAAAAAGGACCACCAGTTTTTCTACCACCACACTATGGGTCTAGAGGGCCATGATTCTTTCCTTCAAGTTTCTCTTTATTTATTCTCAGCACAGAAAACAGCTGTATACATAAGACACTGGCTGGGAGGGCAATGGGACAGTTATTTTCTTGATTTAGGCAAAGCAAGTGAACTTTTATTTGAATGGAAGATAATCAATCGTGGGTCCAAAGAGGCTGTTCCAGTAGCAAAATGGCACTTCTACTGGTAGAGGAAGGGAGCACAGGGAGAAATAAACTGATGGAGCAGTACTTCTCTATCTCCTCCCTGCTTTCTGGAGCTTCCTGCACGCCCTGAAATTCTGCTCCTGAAGGTCAAGTAACTCTCAGGATGGGTTTGTGCAGATCTTCAGAGGAGAAAAACCATCAACAATCACTCTCCCTTTTCCTGCCAATGAAACTGCCATTACACTGTCCTAGATCCAATGCCATGACACTGATTTTAATTGTCCTTTTCCATAGGCAAGCATTCTCCCAATTACCTGCATGTATCCAGTTTCAGCCGTTTTTACAGCTGTATCAACCAGACCTTCACGACCAGCCATCGTGTGGAAGAAAAATTCTGTGGGTGTTAATCCAGAATAGAAGCTATTGGCAACAAAGCCTTTGGCTGCTGGAAGCTGCAACAAAAGAGAGAGATTGTCTAAAATGCACACTTTCGAAAACATGCATTATAGCACGTGGTCAAACATTAGCGGCATTCCTGGCAATACAAAGAATGTCTTTGCAAAAACAGGTTTGCCTTACAAATGTTTTGCAAACCCTATGGAACAATAGCTCAAGAAAGTAAAATACAAAAACATTCCTAGAAGTAGCAGTGAGAATGGGAAGACAGGCAACAATGGCCTTTGTACACACAATAAAAGAGACATAGATTCAGTAAGTCTCCATGAGAAGACTTCCTGTTGTTAAGAGTTGAGATGATCACAGATTTGCTCCCCACAGCAGAAACGCACAGCTATCGCCTTTCTTTTTCAGATTCTGCATCCTTTCCTTTCTCCCCCATTTATCTTCTGTACTAGACTTTTCACCTTTTCCCCTCATAATCTCCACGTACCATTTCCTGGTATGCTCTAGAGAATCCTAGTTCTTTGCCTAGTATCAGAAGCCACAGAACTCTGTTTCTCAAGGGATAGGAATCACACTTGATTGCAATGGGTGGGCTTGAAAGAGAATGCATTGCCTTTACTGCCTGCCATCTTTTGGGGTGGTGGGGAGAGCAAAAGGAGCAAAAATAAAGAAGTTCAGGCTACCTGTTAGATCTGACATAAAGCTACTATAGTGCTTTCCAAACTTTTCAGAGCATTTCCAAACTTCCTGTTCTTTTTGGGATCCACTTGCAATATAACGGCTACATCTCTCCCCAAAATAAAATATGGGACTCTCGCATTAGTTAACAATGAATAAGTTAATTAATATATAGCGACAAGTTAATTAATATATAGCAGCAGTCTGTATTGTCATGGCCACTGTGCAGAGGCAAGCCCAAATTTGCTACAAGCCTCTCAGAGCTACTGCCTTCAATTAATCTGATTCCTTCACACTGCCCCACCCTTCAAATACCACGGAGAGAATCACAACCCACTTTTGGGTCCTTAGCCACAGTTTGAGAACTACTATCTTACAGAGGGTGTTAGCTAAAACAAACTACTTGGCTTCCAATAATAGTACTGCTTTCATTTTAACCATGAGGCACCGCTCAGTCTTAGCCACTGCACGTCACCTGATTAACTCATTCTGTATTCCAAGCTATGCTTTCATGAAGCTGCTGTATAGAAAGGCAGTATTATTAAAACTACATTTCATTTAAATCTAACTCCCCGCCCCCCCCGCCCCCCGCTGGTAAAAATGCAATGCCCTACCTTGGAATGCTTCTCAAAATGAGGTAAGGAACGGTTCTCAAAGCCATCTGGCACTCGGGACCCACTGATAGCCTGCTGCCCCACACAGGCAATCATTTGAGATATATTAATAAAGGAGCCTACAGATAAAAACGAACAGAAACAGAGGTAAGTAGATTCATTCTTTTGGATCTCAAAGCAGCTTTCTCTATTCTACCTTATCTATGCTTGTATACTCTCCAAAAAACAACCCATAAAAAAGTGTTCTATCCACGCAAACTTGAATATGTGTTTATTATAAATCCAGGTGACACTTTCAAACCCCATTATCAAGCTTCCCCCATTCTTAAAAAAGGAATAAAATCACTGCAAAGGCATACTTAGTACATCAGAGTAGGTTAATGTCAGTCTGAATGAGCCCTCATATGGCAAGAACTAGTATTTAACATGCCAGATTAAGAGGCAGTTTGCCACACTGAACAGACAACAGTAGACACATGCACAACTTTTGTAAAAACTAGTTTGCCTAGAAATTTGTGGTGTGCAAGCCAACCAGCATTACAATGTAACTAAAGATCAAGTTACTGGTTCTTCAAGCCACAATGCTGTTTATACAGACATAGGAATGAGTGTAAATAACATGGGGCAGACAAGGAATGTATCTGACTTAAACATGATCAAGATGGGTGGCAGTGTTCGTCTGTAGCAGTAGAAAAGAGCGAGAGTCCAGTAGCACCTATAAGACAAACAAAATTCGTGGGAGAATATGAGCTTTCATGAGCCACAGCTCACTGTCGCTCACGAAAGCTCATCCCCTATCACAAATTGTGTTCGTCTTATAGGTGCTACTGGACTCTCGCTCTTTTCTACTGACTTAAGCATGACAATGGACACAAAAAAGCAAACAAAAAATCCTCAAACTTCCCTAGGTGAAGTGTTCCTGGTGTCTCATTTAAATCAGGCTCTATCCACACAACTATTGTCGAGTTGTACTTACAAGCACTGACTTAAATGAATGGCTAGCTAAGGAGGTTGCCTCACACGCAGGATTCTGTGTATTCCCCCTCCCACCCAGTACCATATTTAAATAAATCAGCCCCTTACTTGCTGTAACAGTTCCCCGAATTTCAATAGTTGGCAGCAAGAGCACCAACTAGAGCATCTGGGCTACTGGACCCCTGGGGCTTACGTGAGAACAACACAATATCCTCCATGCCAAATTGGGGCTCCTGGCCAGCTTAATCCTTTTTTGACAAAGGGCGACCAATTGGGGCCAGATTCCCTGTTTGTCATGGAAGTGCAGAGCCATTAAAGTGCAGAGCCAGGTGGAACCATCCTGTCATAATTATATGACTGGCAACAGTAGTCTCCGACTTCAGTGGTGGAGGTTTGCTTGGGATTGGTCAGCTCTGCTAATCAGTTTCACAAAACAGGTTGGCTTAGGTCAGACTCCGTTGTCCGTAAATATCTGGGAGTTCTGGGCTTTTCTCTGGTCCCATCTTCGGAACATCTGGAGACCCTAAGACCAGTGAGCCAGGGATTAAGGATTCCTTCACTATCTTGGCACTGTGAGGAACTCTGTACATGCTTGGAGGAACATCCTATAACCTAGGAAAAGTGTCCTTAGCAGAGTTAGACCAACATTATGGCTTTTATTTGAGAGACTGTACATTGTGTGATAGTCCGCTCTTCCCTGTGTTTTATATTTTATTCCTTTCCCTATCCCTTTTGAATACATCCATTTCCCCCTTTTTTCTGTAATAAATCTTCTTTATAGAAAGACTTTTTTTTTAATTTCCTTAGTACAATATATTTCTCTAGGATACTTCTCTGAATCTCTTCCCTATGTGCCAGGCTGCTTGGGTGCTCCATAGTTTGCTTTGAGGTATTTTCCAGGGTTTCCACCATGTTACTTTGTTATTTTGCTGGGACTGAGATGGACGGGCATCTTCTCAGTGGGGATCTCAGGAGGATGTACCCGAGTGTGGGCAGCCGATTATCAGGATGCTTTCGAGGGAAATCTTGATCTAAGGGAGTTCCCAGCAATGGAAGTCACCGCCCCCCCCCCCCCGGCCTTCCTAACTATAATACCTACTTTTCCTTGTTACTTTAGATCATCTAAGTATTTTAAGGAGAGAAAAGGGTCTTTACAGCAACTGTCCCCTTACCAGAATGGTGGACATGCATTTACTGGCAACAGAGAAAGGAGGAGGATTGGATGGCAGCGACTGGTTTGCCAAGCTCCACGAATCTCACCTTTGGAACCACAGAGAGCCATGATGAGGGGGCTGTTACTCTTATCCAGCTCTCGGAGACAGGCACTGCCAGCATGGTCTCGGATCACAGACAACTCTTTCAGGATAAGTGCCTAGGCGGAGAGGAACAGTTAAGAACTAGTCATTACGAGTCTCCTCTTACACAACCGTCACCCAAAAGCTTTAGATGCACTTTTCAATTCTAAATCGCTAAAAGCAAACATTAGTAAAGTAAGCTGGTGAAATAAAACATTATTCCTTGGAAATAATTTGGCATGAAAATTCTTTGAAAGTTACCATTTATAGTAATGATGGAAGCAAAACGAGCCATCCACAATTTTTACCAATTAAAACAGAAATCAACTACTTTAATGTTCCTTGCTGTGGCGATCTGCCTGGACCCGGCAGCTCTTTGGTGCCACACAGGATACACCTCAGTCTGACTGCAGTCCCTAGTGCCCCAAGACACCTCATCACTCACTGTTGTCCTCCCAGTCTTTCTGTGAACCATCTTAGGCTGCCCCCTTCCTGCAGGTTCAGAGCCTGTCCGTATCTGCTGATCCTATCCTCACAATCCCCTTGTATCACCAATTGCCTTGTTTCCCACCTATGTCCCCCACCCATTTTGAGTTCTCGCTTTCACTGAATGCTACAAGCAGGCATTGGATGGATTAACACACTACCCCTGGCAAGATCAACAGCTGCCTGATATTCTCTCCCTGCTACGGGGAGAAGTGTAATTGTTGAGGGTACAGGCCAATACAAAAAGCCACGTAATACCTTGCATTAGAGTAAAAGATAGCCTGCAGCTGCATGATCTACTTTCCCTGGGAATGCCCTCCTCTCTATATTAAGCAGAACAGTGCAGAGGCAGGAAAAGAAAGGATAAACAAGTCTAGGGTCTGTTCCTGATGCTTTCTAGGGAGATGAGTATCAACAACATCAGAAATAAAATTCCAAGCAGCCCAGTCAAACACCTTGCTGAATTATAACCCTAAAGGTAAGTATTTCACCCATCACAGCTTGAGATCCTATAAAGGGGAAATGCAGTAAAAACCTTGGATGTCTGAGCTGTCCGTCAGACAGTGTGGTGGTATCTTACCTCCAGTGTCTCTTCTGCAGTGCAGCCTGGCTGCTGTTGCAGTTTGCCAGTGTTCAGAGCTTCAATATACTCATCACATTTCTTATAGCCAGCGTTCAGAAGTTCATATTTTGCCTTCAGCAGCCCCTGCCCCGGAGTTACATCACCAATTCCAATAGAAAATCCTCGGTTGGCTAAACATTTCCAAAAAGGATGAAATGAATGCATCAGCAAAATCTAGGTAGCGAACATTATCAGTTTTGTTAGGTGCGCTGGCACAAGACAGATGTTTCAGTATCTAGTGAAAAATAAGTTAGCTAGAACTTTACATTTTTAACATTTGGTCCTATTTCTAATGTTATGTTTTTGGCATGTTATGTTCTAGAGGAGTAAACACAGCTGTGATCCATTTATGTGGTGCACAGAAGCAATACATTTTCCATCATGGAAGCTAAGATATTCCAGGAAGACTGTAGAGCTATTATCAGCACATTTACCATCTCTTTCCCTCAACCATCATGGCCTGTTCTACCTTACTCATTGTTTGGGATGGGATTGGGGCTACAAATATAGCAAGAAGGGACTGATCACCTAGAGGGGCCCTTATTTACTCAAAGCATTTTGCATGGTACTTACACAGGTAGACAGGAGCCAACCGGGCAAGTCGTGACATAGCATCAGCAGCTTCCACTTGCCCCCAGTCTCTCAGCAAAATGTAGAAGATATTGTTCTTGGACCCGGACCCTAAAGTTCCTTTGTCCATGCTGCCAGACATCAGTTCACTATTATGGATTGTAACGTCTGGAAGAAACATCAGCAAGAGTTAAGGCCAGGCAACCAAACCCTTGGACAATGCAGAATGGCCCCTACTGTACTTGCTTCATCTATGTAAGGTCCAGTTCTCAGTGACATGATAGAAGTGTGTTTGGGCTGTATCGCTTTAGAAATAAGGGCTGTGGGTCTTCCTGTTAAAAAAAAATCTGCACGCAGAAAACTAGCATATGAGGGGAAAGGGTTCTATACTAGCCTCCCTCACATGCTACATTTTATGAGCAGATAATTTTTACTGTAGTGAAGAGACATTCCATTGTGGGAATCCCTACTGGCAGACTGGAGTTGTACAGCTCAGATGGAGTGCACCTGTATTCAAAGGATACAGTGAAAAAAAGCCTTTTCTTACTAAAAAATTAAGTTTTCTGTCAATTATATCACATGCTTTGAGAATAGAAAACAGAAGGCACCAGGACTATGAAAATGCTGTCATACAGCCAGGAACAAGTAATGGTCAACCTTGAAATTGTTATAAAGTCAAGCCATAAAATGAGAGGTGGGGGAGAGATCACAAAACATATTCAGTCAAAAATTGGCTGCATAGCATCTTGGGATTACTTTGCTAATAGAAAAAGGAGTTAGGACTGTCTTCTCCATTCAGGATGCATCTATAAGATGGATGCATATTTTAGCCCTGGGACTACAGCATCCTTTCATCGGCTTTCTGCTTCAGCAACGTACAGAATCGTGCTACAGGTGTCTACATTTTACTTGAGAACACAAAACTTTAGACATATTCTGCATGAGATAAGTCAAAACATGAACAGCCTAGTCAAACATGTTCTAACCAGGCAAGGGCTTACTTAAAACGAAAACAGTGTACCATTCTGCATTGAAACATCAACACAAGTTGCCCATCTGGGCACAATTCAAAGTGTTGGTTCTTAGATATAAAGCCCTAAACAGCCTGAGGACTGGGTGCTTGAAGGACTGCCCTCCACTTGTATTGTCCATCCCACCAGCTGAGATCTTCCTTCTCAAGCCCTGGTCTATGTGCCTCTGGTGACCAGAGACAGGGCTTTTTCAGGGGTGGCACCCTGCCTTTGGAATGTCCTCTTCAACTGAGGATTGCCCAGCATCTGCCTTACTCTCCTTCTGGTGCCAGCCTGCCAGGCCAAAATATTTATTCTTGCCCAGGCTTTTATCTGTCTTCCTTTTCTCTGTCTTATGATCAACTCCTAGCCTGAGGACTATTTTATCAAAACCATTTTGGACTATTTTTTATGTGCTTTTATGCACAGACTTGCTTTAATTGGCTGTTTAAATTGGTATGTTTTTGTTCTTACTGATATGATTTTGATTCTGTTTTTACTATTATTTTCTTTGTTCTGTTTTACTGTTTTAGCTGAAAGCTACCCCTAACAGGTCTGGAGAGGCAGCAAACAAATTTTCTAAATAAGTGGCTTCTCAGTAAAGCACCATATTTGTTCAAAATGGAGTTTAGGGACCACTGAACTCATTTCAAGTAATTGTTTTGGACCAGAGCAAATAATTCACTGCAGAAAAAAGGATGCTCACTAGAGATTAGAGGGATGTCGAGTTGCTGACTTATAAAGGAAACGGGCCAAATGATATCATGATGCTCTGTGCATTTTCACTTGCCAAACACTGAAAACTGGCAACAGAACCAACAACTTCCAATCCTTTTATTTTCTATCTCCAAAAAAATCTTCTGCCTCAGCAACACTTTACATGTTTAGAAATCCTGCAGTCATGGGCATGACAGGCCTGAGTGCCTCATGGCCCACCAGCCACATCTGGCAGCTGAGCACTGCGGGGGGAATATGCTATACTCAACTGCCCAACCTTTTTATTACAAAACTCTTGCCTGGCCAGTTCTTCTGCATTTTCACCCGTGTCCGTAACTCACCTAGAGCACACATTTACCACTTTGCTGCTGAATTACCTATGGAGCCGATGAACGCTCCTCACAGAATGACAACGTCGAAGATCTTACAATGAATAACACAGACTGTTTTGCCACTCTGGTCTACAGGCAATCGAGGACATTTCTCTTTTTGGCCAATTCCATTCCCTGTTGCCTGTTTCCATACTCTCTCGAAGATCCAGAACGACGTATCTTCTCAAAATCCTTGCATCCCACCAGACTGTTTCCCACAGCGGCTTCCCTTCCCCTGCTTATGCCAATTTTTCCTATTCAGAAACAGCTTTACATTTCTTGCTTCAACCACAAAAAGACCTCAGCAGCTTCCGAAGTCTTGTTTAAGTGCGCCCAAAGTCAGCTTTTCTGCCAAGACTACAGCTCAACATTTTAGCCCCATCTTCAAACAAAATGAAACACAAGTCCTCTCTTCCTCTCGGTCAAATTTTTAAATTCCCTGAGTGCTGGGGCCCACTTCTTTTTATGTGCATTAATAATGTCATATACAATTAATAGTACTACATACAATTAACAGTGATTTTAAAAAGGTGTCCAAAAAGATAATGCAGTATATGGCTTGCTACTCTAAGCGGCAGAATTCTTTGATAAAACCACCAGCAAGTTAGCCAGTTACAAGTCTCTACCGCCCTGAGAGACTGAGAAGCCAGTTCCACTCACAGGAATCGTTACTGCACAAGTCTTCTCCCTTGCCACAATATTGCTTGCCCTTGGTGCGGAGGTTGGCTTTGACAGGGCAACTGTCACTAGGCTTGAGAATGATGCTGAATACCTGTTTTCCTGTCCACAGGGTTACAGGCTGGGGGTGAAAACAGAGAGTGAGAGAAGACAAGGAGAGGATTAGGAACACAAGTAGAATGATCTCGTCTATAGCTGTAGAACTAGAATGTTCAACATTGTGCTTTACTCAGTAGATCAGGGGTCCCCAACATGGTGCCCGGCAATAACTTCCTTGGTGCCTGCCAAGTATTTTTAGAAAACAAATTAAACCGTGATTACCTAACTACACTGACTGAGTCCTAAGCCAGTCATATAAACATATCATTCAATATTTGAAATATATACCATCAAAAAATCATCAACATCAAGCAGGTAAGTACCAAATGTACCACCAAAGAATCTTTTAGTTAGGATTGTGTTCTGTGATTCTCCTTTTAGAAAGCAGGTGCAGTTTCTGCACAGCACAGGGCTTATAACTGGCCACTGGAGATCTGATTGGCTATGCAGATTAAAGACAAAACAAAACATTGCTTTGGCAGCAGCTACCACAACACAAGGATTTTAACTGCATGACTGAATGGAAGCTATGTGTATGCATGAAAATATGTTTAAACAATATGTTCATTTTAAAAGGCATCCCGAAGGGCAGCTTCTGCCCAAAATATTGAAGAGCTGCTATGAGATTTATGCATAACCTCACTTCCTGATATTGTGTGGCTGGGTCTGCCTCCTGTATCAGCTATTTTGTGACTGCACCCACCACCCTGTGTCAAAATTCCAAAGGTGCCTGCAGGCTCAAAAAGGTTGGGGACCCCTGCCAAAGATTCTTATCTACACTTCCCTTCAACTAGTTGGGCACAGACAGCAGCATGTCTACAGTGGCGACTGGGTTAGGAGCAGGGCAACAAGTAATTTAATTCTAGATGGAATGTAGCTTCAGTGCCTTGTTACCATGATCTCAGGCTCCTTTAATAATTGTAGGCTGGAGGGGAAAGAAGAGCCACTTCTTTCAATTTTTCCCCAGTTTGCAAGCTAGCAATTAACTTTGCCTATTGCCCAGAAAACACTGGAAACCAGCAGCACAGCAAGTATTAAACAGCACTCAATACATCCCACATGTCATCAGGCTTCAGCCACTGGGTTGGATTGGGGGATCTATTCCACAAGCAGACACACATTCCTTTGGCAGCAGGCTCCTTCTGTGGGAGGAAAGTACTTCTGCTAGCACAACAGGTATGCGGGATCCACGTCATCTCCTTTAAGCATCTCCAAGTCATGTTTCTACAATATAGGAAACTTTTGACGATGACTCCTGTGGCTGCCAAAGCGTTCATGGTTCTCCGTTTTTGTCAAGACAAGCCAGATAACTTATCCAGGCACAAGTGCTGAGCCAAACTCACATACAGGAGTTTGCTATCCTTTCTTGTTCATTTCCTATCCTGTCCTGTCTCAAAGCTTATCTTTCGATATTCTGCCTAACAGAGACCAGCTCCACTCTATCACAAAAGAGTATCATCCTTGAAAAACCCAAGCAGCAGCTAAACTCAAGCATTGGCATTACCTTTAGAATTGCAGGAGGTGGAAGGCGGACTTTGATTTTTTCATCCTTGCTAACCAAGATAGAAGCAATGATCTGGCAAGCTTTAGCACGGTCAAAAAAAGTGTCTTTCAAAGTGAGGAGGTAAGCACCTAGAATGGTTAAGAAAACAAAATCGACCAAGACTTTAGTATAATAGAGTAGCTTGCAAAATTCTGGCCATTTTTTAATGCAATAGCACAAAAAATAGTAACTATTGTGCCTTACGCATGAAGGACAAAAAACTTTTAAAAGCCAATTATGACGGTGTGCCAAGTTTAGGCCATATTGTATTCAGCTACATAAACAGTGAGGTTATGCACTTCAGGACTTCAGTGAACAAGTTCCAATGCAGATGAGACTCTGTGGCCCAAACAACACAAGCCTTAGCTGGGCAGTAGTCCCCTGGCCATCTTTACCAAGGGCTGGAGCACCCATGGGTTTGTGATCTTCCATACCCACGATACCAAGTAAATCTTTCTCCTAAGAAATAGTGCAACCCTAAGTAGAGTTACTCCAGTCTATGCCCACTGATTTCACTGAGAGTGTCTGCTTCTATCAAGTGCAAGCAAGATGGCTCAAACGCACTTCCACAAAGAACATTTATGAATCCCTCTGAAACAGAACTGCAAGTTCCTAAGATATTGACTCACTAAAAGGACTTCGGCTACAGACCTGTCAAGAAATCCTGAATCGCAGCAATAAGAGGTTCTCCATTTCTCGGTGTTACCAAATTTGCTTTGGTCTGGATACCGTGGAAGTTGGGGGGTGGGATGGGGTGAAAAGAGATGTTTTAATTATTCCCTTAACTAAACAAAGTTGATAGCCAATATTTTATTTTTTGTCGTTAATTACTTATTTTCATACCACAATATAATACCGTAAGAAATGCTTTTCACGGTATGTTAAAGTCAGAATTGATCGGGATATTATAAATAAATAAATCAGAAAATTTGGGCTACTAAAGCAAAGATTTCTGCAAATGTTCTATATAAACACAAACTGGACATTGGGATAACATTATCAAATATCAAAGCTTATTACTGTGCATTTAAGTTAGCAGTGACGCTACAGTGGAAAACTCTGATAAAACCACAGTAACAGAGCAGGAAGAACAGAAACTACCATTAATGGGTCCTATCTGGAACCAGAATAGAAATATGCCAATTAAAGGAAAGTATTTGCCATCCACAAAGACAATATATTATTAATTTTCAAAAAATCTTCATCCGTGCTTTGCTCCTTTAACATTTATACTTTATAATAAATAACATTCTCCTATTGAAATAGGTGGCAATGTCCAACTCTGGCATAACATTAGAATTAATTCAAATGATCACCCCATCAAGAAATGGCGAAAAACATGAACACCTCTCCTCCCCTTTTCAGTGCTTCCAATTAATAGAGATAAAGGATGCATACAGAAGTCACATTAAACGCACGTAACAACCAGGGCTGATGCCAAGGTTATGCACTCATGTGCCTGCACATCTCCCCACCGCCTCCGCGAATCTGGCAAGTTATGATATGCAAATGAAAAAACGTGGCTTAATGTCTCTGCATTCTCAAAAGCTGGATTTCTAAACCTGGCTTAAACTGCAGAATCCCAATTTTGGGAGGGGCAGGGAGGGACAGCTCCCATTAACGCCATACTTTTTCTACTTTCCCTTTGTAACTTTTCTCCAGTCCGACTGAGGCCTCCCTCCCCATATGCAAACATTTAAGGGGGAAGCAAGAGAACGATGGCAACACAACACAGACCCCGTTTGGTGCTGCAATGTACAATTCTTGCAACACAAGCTACGCAGCACGCAGCACACCCAATCCACTCTGCCTGCCAAGCGGCGGAAGAATATTCTGCTTACTCCCATCAGAACAAGCGCTTCAGCTTTGGCTTCTTCAGTCTGAGGAAGATGAAGGTTCATCTCATCGCCATCAAAATCAGCATTGTACGGCGTACAGACACACTCATTAAATCGGAACGTCCGGTGAGGTTTTACTCTAGCCTGAAAAAAAAAAGACCAAATAAAGAGGACATATAGAGCAACTAAAGAGAGCAACAACAAAATCAAAGATTTCAGAGAATTTCAGGTGGGAGGGTTGCCTTTCTGAACACTTTAATATGTAAAGAACCCCTGCAACTAGCACAGCAGTACCTGACTGCTATGATAGTTTTCCACATGCAGGGAAAGTTGGTTTGTTGCCATTTTTAACGTGGGCATTAAAAAAAAAGTTTTGTCCCTCACACACACTTCCACAGTATGAAATAGCACATCTCATTCTACCACTTTATTCTATTACATGAAGATCCAAACAAACATAAGAAGATGCCAGCCAAAGGGGACAAGGACAATTAGAATGGTCAGGTCCATTGTGAACATAAAATACAGAAGCAACCGCAGAATCAATGGAAAGATGACCCAAGTTATGGTAGGTGTGGTAGTACATGGAAAGTATTATCACTTAGAGAATACAAACATCTAAGAGAAGCTGAATAAAAACAAAAGTCCCATTTGAAGCTTATCGGTGGCCATCGCCAGTCATTAGCGTTCACTTTCTCATTCTCTCTTCCAAGAACGGCACAGATTATTCAAGCATTACCTGAATACAAAACCTCTGAGATCCCAACACAAGGTTACGACACTCACTATATGAGCCATGATGCTGAGCTTGTGCAAAGACGGCTGTCGATTGAACAGGACTATATCCCCGTCTATGAGATGCCTCTCTACAATGTCGCCGTACTTCAGCTCTTGCGCCATCTTCTCCCGGTTTCCGTACTTCAAAAACCTGCAGAGAGGAGAAAACAGATGGCACAGAAGGGAGGGGGACCTCAGTGGTGGTTTTCCCACTTTTAATGAAGAGCGTACCTATCTAAAACTGCAGAGGCAATTCTATAGACTGTCTGAGCATCATCAGAGATTCTCTGATGTATGACATCTTAGCTGAAAGCTTTTTGATACTACATTCTACAGAAAAGGTTTTTGTTTTTCTATAGTCATTAGAGATCAATGATCCAGTCCAACCATAGGCCTGCACATACACAGAAGCAGGCCTCTACTAGCACACAGCTAACCAGGGCAACAGGCTGCTTGTGCAAAGAGGTGCTACTTCCATGGTGTGTCATCCCAATCCGCAATGCTTTAATAATGTTAACCATAGAACGATAGAAGGATGGCTTTCATCCTCTGCCGCAAACCACAACCCAGCTGTGATTAGTTTTTGGAGAGGTTTCTTTGCTCTGAGCCTTTACAGTTGCACATGCTGACAAGATGGGCTGGACTTTCTAAATTTCTGCACACGTCTAGGGCAAATGGACTGGAAGAGAACTCCGTATCAGTTCCAAAGTCTGTACATATCTACCAAGTGACACCAAGATTATTAACTTGTGCTAGCAATGCAGAAATAAAATTTGGACGAGGAGAGATTCACAATAGCTTTTAAGTATGTTCTGAACAAGAACCAAAACTGCAAGATCAGGCATCTCCAAAAACCAGGAGGTGACCATTGCAGATACCAGGGTGCACCTTTTCATCTGGGTGTGCCTCTGTTGAATGAAGTTGGCTCCAGGATGAAGCTCTGGGCCATTTCGAACCAGTTTCCTCATAAGATCAATGTTCGCTTTGTTCACCTAGAAGAGGAATATGCCAATTAGAAGGCAGAAAAAAACAAAAAGCACTCCCAGTACTGTAACTCACTTCTTATGCAGGACGACCCTAAAGTTACCTCAGGTGCATGAAATTTGCATGACATCATATGCTGAATGGCATAACAACAGCATGGTAAACGATCAAGAGCTGATCAGGACATTGTTTTCATTTTTAAAGCCGCTTGTTAATTTTTCCTCTTTATAACAGTCTTTATTCCCCAGGTAGCCAATGAAGATCAAAACTTCATGTTCAAAGATATAAGAGAAATTCACCCAGCCCGCTATCTGCTAAGTTATCTGGGTCATCGGCCTCTAAAAATGCAGGGAGCAGCTCCCTCCCTCTCTTTCCTCAAGACATTTACCGAGCTAGGACAGCAGCCCCTGGAATTCTGGCACCCCAGGCAGCTGCTTAGTTTGCCCGAATGACTGAACTGGCCACGTTTTTATGTATGCTCTACAAACGGATATTCTTTTTTCATAATGACAAACAGCCTTTTAATTCTTAACTTGCAAACAGGAGGAGAATTGGGTAGAAAATTAACATAATATGCTAATTCCTGAATGAATCTAACAAGCAGACCATATTTCAGCCAATCTCTTATCAACAGGTCAGCTTTATAAATAAGAGAATTCTATTGAAAGTATATAATAAAATGAAAAACTCTATATTAATAAAACAGTCTCAAAACAGCATAATGAAACATACAACAGCAATACTGTGTTTTGCCTTGTTTCACGCTATTTGGTGGTGCAGAATTTAGCAATAGTGGGTATTGTCAAACAATGTTTCCACCCCTAAGAACAACTAAGCAGGAGGAGATCTAGAGAGAATCTCTGATCTTTGCTCCCCACTACATAGAGAACATAAACCTTAAACCAGGAGCTACAAAGTTCAGTTGGCTGTTCAGTTGGCTATGAGATTTCTCTGACATGCTGATTCAGAGCAAGGACCACGTCTGATGTCACCACATGCAGAAAGGTTCTAGGACAGAGCGCGCATCACCCAAACAGGCTCAGTGTGTTGATGAGATTATGTCACAGAGAACAGAGGGTTTTATTTTCTCCAATTACCTTCTCAGGAAATGTTAATATTTTGGCAACATGAACAGGTACAGCCACTTCGTCTATTCTCAAGTTTGGGTCAGGTGAAATCACTGTTCTGCCTGAGAAATCCACTCGCTTTCCAGACAAGTTTCCTCTGAACCGACCTTTAAAAAAAATTAATTCAAGACAACCAACTAAAAACCAAGCGATATTGCAAACAGGGTCTGTAAAAGTAACGGATTGAAGTTTTCATTTGGGGGAAAAATACGGGGGGGGGGGGGGAATGATAGAACAGTATCTGTAGCTTTAAGAAATGGATGTGTTCTGAGTGGCCATTTGTAAAAACCAAGCCTTCACATCAGACTTATAGATGCTTAAGTTAAATCTTTGGTTCAGGCTTCTGCTCATGTAGTCTTTTCACTCGGCCTCTCTGGTAGAAAGTCCCTTGTTTGTTAATTGGATGCACCTGTGAGTTATTTTGTTCTTGTGAGAAAGTGTCATTGAGCAGGCCAAAGCCTGGTGTTGAGCCAAGTTCCTAATCAGCGCTCCCATTTTCGCATGCTGTAATGCCAGTTAAAAAATTGGCATTATTTCCAATTTAAAGGATCTTGGATAGTAGGGCTGGAAAAAAATCTGCCAAGAAGCCCCATTACTGTGCTACAACCGTGGTCTTTTAAAAGCGATTTCATACGGTCAAATGTGACCACCAAATAAGGTGGAAATTACATTGGAACACCTACCCTGCTTTCCCTTCAATCTCTGGACGAAGCCTCTTGTCCACTTCTTGGGCGCCATGTTCAGAGGAATGCCGGAGAGTTCGCTGTTAATGTAGAGAGCACACTGGAGCTGCAGAAAGTCCCAATCCTCCATTATCATCTGAGTCTTGGCTCCCGAAATTCTATGCTGGTCAAAATAATTAGCAGGTTCAAAGGATGCATCGACAAACACAAATTCACATTTTGATAAAAGATTCAGCTGTTCATTAAAAGCATATGGAAATTGTTAATCAGATGGAAATTCCCAAACGCTATTTTCACAAGGTTTTAGCGGCGTAATCCTAAGCAGGATACCCTTATAAACACACTGAAGTCAGCAGGCTTAGAAGGGTGCTCCTTTGCTTAGGACTGGGCTGCAAGTCATAAAACCTACCAAAGACAAAAACTAATTAGAGCAGAAACAATTTCAGCACCTGGATTTTTGAATGAGAAACGCTGAGGAAGTTTTCTCTGCCCAAATCTGTGACAACTATGGTTAAGGTATTTGATTACTAACATACTACACGGCAAATAAATCACCATTTACAATCATAACTTGGCAAAGCAAACAACAAAAGCTCTACAGTGTGAACTAGCCATGCATTTCATTACTGCTTCAAACGTGTTTCAAAAGTTAGCAATGTCCTTCCTTCAACAAGATGTTATAAAAGAGTCATTAAGAAGCAGAATTACATCCGTACAAACAAAACCTTACCTTTTTGATCACATCGTTGAGGAAAATTATTTCTGTCAGTTTCATTGTCAAGTCATCCTCGTTGGTGCCTGATTTTAAATCACTGACCACAGAGGGCCTAATGCATAGCGGGGGGACCAGCAGTCGTGTCAGGATCAGGTCGGAAGGCTTGCCCGATTCCGGATTCATCAGAAGCAGGGGGATATCTTCTGCAGGGATTCTCTTTAAGATATTCAGAACTACCAATGGATTCAAATTCTCCTATAAAGTTAAAAGATTACAATGATTAGGCCAAGCCAGGCCACAGTCGTGTCAGGATCAGGTCAGAAGGTTTGCCTGATTCTGGATTCATCAGAAGCAGGGGGATATCTTCTGCAGCAGGTTCATTCTAAGCATGCCAGCGTTAGACTTTAGAGCAGACTTTTAACACATTTTCTTAAACAACATCCTTAACGTGTTATACTTGACCCAGTCTCACTTAAGTGCTAACATCTCTTCCAGCTACAGAAGAGATTAGTCTTACACAGTAAATCAGCAACTCTGAACCTATTTTTCATGGTCTTTCCCCCTCTCTGTGAAAAGAACCATGCCCATCTTTTCACTGACACCAACTCATCATCCTCAGTGAATGATACAAAGGACTCCTCAAGCCAGTGATTCATTTAATTAGTTCTGGCCATCTTGAGTCAACAATCTCATACAGACTTCTTTCCTAGCCTTGCTATCAAAGAGTCTCTTAGTTAGAAATACTGGGGATATAACCCAGGAATTTATACGAAAACCATAAACTCAGCTGCTGGGCTACAGTGGCTCTAAACCCCTGATGGCTTATGAAGTACCTTCAACATAGGATAAGGAGCCGCTGCTCCACTGGTCTAACAGTCACTGTTTTTCCTGTGCATGGCAATAGATGACGGCTGACCAGTAAAGTTCAACTGCTTACATGCATCTACTGATCTAATAGAAATCCCTGTTTCTACAGGAAGAGAAAAACTGAATCAATACAAGATGGTTTGGGATTCTCATTCACCTGTGCTCTTCCCAGCAAGGATTCAATTTCTTTATTATGTTCTATGGCAGTGTCAAAGGACTGTCTGAAGTTAGACACTACAGGATCCACTATCTTCTTAGTGGTCTTGTATTTCTCATGTATTATCTTCAGCAAACCACACTTCTTTACAGTACCTAGAAGATAAGTTTGGGCAAACAGAATCACAAAAAATACAGCCAATGCACCAACATAAAACATGTAAAGGCAGCCAAGAGAAAGCAACTAACTTCTGTCTCATGTTATCACCAAGCCTAAGAATGTTCAGTTCAAGTTTCTTGGTCTCAACTCAATAAGCAATTAGAGAATATCAATCACAGAAACAAATCTAAGAAAACGTCTTAACTTTTAAAATCAGACACATTTAGAATTCAGGGTGATTATCCACATGTCAAAGTTCTATAATAAAAAAACTAAGAGATCAAATGATAAACTTTCAGGAATCCAGGTTACATCTTACCACACTGGCATAACTGTGAAACTGTTTGGAGGAGCTAAATATCTGATTGCAATATATGGTTTTAACATTTATTTATAATCTATAGATCCCAAGCAAAAAATATTAATTATATATCAAGGATGGCATAACTGAACTATTTATCTTGGAACTCATGCTACAATCCTCATAACAATTTCATCATTGTTCCTATTTTATAAATAAGTAGTGAAGCTTTCCCCTTACCAAGGGAAATGAAGCAAACTCATTATTTTAACCTACTTTTCCTGTATCTAAGACCAGCACCCTATCTGGACTCAAACAAAACAGCTTAAAATGGCCCACAGCCATGTTGTCTGGATGAAAGGTGATGGTAAACAGAATAGAAAATATTTTTGTTAAAACTTCCTGTTTAGCAATTTCCTACAAAATACTAACACAGAACATGGTTCTGTGAAGAACTCTTTTCACTAGATTTGGCTTCTTTAAACTGGGGAAAAGTCAACTGTTCCACACTAATCAGAATTAAAGAAGAATACTCAAAATTTTAGTCAGCAACGATATGAAACAGATTAGCAGGAACTGCCTTTACTGCTACTGAAAATAAACAGGAACACATTTCCATTCAAAGCTCTGTTCAAACAAAAAGGGAAACAGGAAGTTAAAGAAGGATTTTTTTTAACTTCAAAATTTTAAAATGTTTTTCCTGCAGGCTTTTGTAAAACATGCAGAGCACCACATTTTAACTATCAAAGAACATAGAGAGTCAGTGTGGTGTTAGCGGTGAGAGGACTGAACTAGGATCTGACAGACCCAGTTTCAAAGCCCTACTGCACACATGGGGCAGTCACACACTCTCAGCCTAACCTACCTAACAGGGTTGTTATGAGAATAAAAATGGAGGCGAGAAGAACCACGTAAGCTGCTTTGGGTCTCTACTTTGGGGAGAAAGGGAGAGCATAAATAAATTAAGTAAATAAAACTCTTTCATGCTTTGAAAATGTCCATTTAAATTGTGAAATCGGTTATCATCTACTACGCAAAAGCTGGCCTTTTGATTCATAATACTGCTTGGTCAAATTGATCTAGTTTGGTAGGCTGGCACTGGACTGTTCTGTGTCTCTGTGAAAGGCATCACCAACCCATTTGCAGCAATGAAATACTCAAATTGAGTTGTATTTGTTTGTTGCAGTAGGTAAGATGTTACACACGCACACAAAAAACAGAAAAGCTTCAGTCTGTAGATCTACACAGTTCTGAACATGAAACAGATTACAGCCCTCACCCTCACCGTTAAATGCCCCACAGTAAGGGCAAGTGTTCTTTTTCCTGCACTTTTCAGAGACCTTTTTTTTCAAGCCACGTTTCTGGAGGTAAGTCAAACCAGGTCTCTTCAGATAATCTAAAAACTGCTTCCGTTCTTCAGAGGTCAGCATGATACGGCAACAAGTCTTGCAAATCATCTGCAATGGAAGCAGAAAAGTATTTTAATAGAGGGTTTTTTCCTACCACTACTGGGAAAAAATGTTGACCAATACACATTGGAATACTTCACACATTTTTAGGCACATAAAGACACAATGCTTCTCAAGGAAAAACAGCTTCAAAAAGATGAGCTTCCTGTCTCCCAATTTCTGAAACATATTAACCCTAAGAAAATAATGCAAGTCAAGCTAAGTATGCTGGCAAATGCTCATGAGGGTCTGAGAAAGTCTATTGTAGAGGGCTTATTGTTTATCTACAGTGCTCAGGGTTACAACTCTGATTTTCTTGCTCAAGGATGACCTATGTGAACAAAAAGACATAAGGGAAGTACTACATTATTGATTCTTCTGGCTTCTGACACCACTGATCATGGTATATTTCTCCACTGTCTATCCAAGTTGGGGTCATGGTGCTCCAGTGGTTTTACACCTACCTGACAGACAGGTTCCAGAAAGCAGTGCTGGGAGAATTCTGCCCTACTCCATGGTATTTATACTATGAAGTGTCTTCAGGCTCTACTGCTTTCCATATGGTACTGAACATCTACACAAAACCAGGGAGGGATTTGGGCTGAAGTGTCTAAACAAGGAACAGTCACAAGCCTCTTTCACTTGAAAATATCTGCACTGGTTCCCTGTCTGGCCTTGGGTGTAATTGTAAGTGCTGGTTTTACGCTATGAAATTCCAAACAGCCTGAGAAGAGGATATCTAAAGGAACAGTTCCCAAATTCTTTTAGCTCTCTTGGATGCCTTGAGACTTGGAGGTAAAGAAGGTGGCAATGGCAGAGAGGAGTTCTTCAGTGATGACTCTGTGCTCCTTGAACAGCAGGATTTTAGTTCAGTGGTACCTTAAAGACCAACAAGATTTTCAGGGTATAAGCTTTTGAGTATCAAAGCTCCCATAGTTGATTCTGGAAATCTTGCTGTTCCACTGGAGACCAGTATAGCTATCCACCGGAACCTGTGCTCCTGGAAAACCTTACCAAGGCTGGGGGGTCAATGCTTTTATCATTTTGGTGACAACAAACTTGCTTTAAAGGTAAAGTGTGCTGTTGGGTTGCAACCAACTCATGGAGACCCTATGAAGTTCCACTTTATGAGGTTTTTCAATGCAAGAGATGAGCAGAGTCGGTTTGCCATTACCTTCCTCTGCATGAACCTGTTTTAGCAAGAGTTTAATACAATTACGATTGTGCTCCTTAAAAATAATGTGACAGACTCCCCAACCATGGTGTGTGTGGTTTTTGGACCCTGAGATTAAAACACTGATTTACCTGTAAAATGCCTATTACAGCTTTGAAGTACCCTACATGGAAACAAGGCAGCTCCAAATCAATGTAGCCATAATGACCCAAACACTCTGCCAGATTCTTTCCACAGGTTTCACAAGGACGATCCTTTTCACTTGTGCCCTGGAGAATGGAGATGTATAAACAGTAGCCCAAAAGTCAACCATCACAGAACTATGCATCAGTCTCATGCATCAGTTACATATGTCCCAATGCCAATTTGCCCAGCCTGCCGGGTTACATTAAAATACTGATTACCCCAAAGTTCATAAACACACAGCAGCTTTTAAAACATATATACAAATCTACTAAGAGACAGCAGGGAAAGGAGAACCCATAATGCATTATGTTAGTGGAAACAACTTCTTTGATTCTAAATTGGCCTCGTTGGCAGAAAAAAAAACCCTGATAATTGACCCAGCTAGCCTGTACTGGTCTCTTAACAGACTTTTTGTCCAAGATCCCATTAAAATGAAGATGCCAGGGACTAGAACCTGGTACCTTCTGTATACAGAGACTCTTGTTGTTCCATAGAGCTACAGGCATTCTCTATAACAACCCTGCACTCGAGCTAGCAGTCTAGTAGTTTGGTGGAACTGTTAGTTATGGAGATATTTATTTGTATAAGAACAAGACTGAGAAAGATCTTGGGGTTATAGCAGGTAGTTCAATTAAAATGATGACTCAGTGTGTGGCAGCAAACTCCATGATGGGGATAGGAAAGGGACTGAGAATAAAGTGGTAAAATACTGTAATGTCCTTGTATAGAATTACTGCACAGCCTTATTTGGAACACTATATATGGTTCTGCTTGCAATATCTCAAAAAGTATATTGCAGAGCTGGGAAAAGTATGGAAGTGGACCACCAAGATGATCCAGGGGCTGGGACACAATTAGGAAAAAGTCTAAAGAGTGAAGAGTTGAAGAGTCTAGGGCTTTTTTAGGTAAGAAAAAAGGTGGTTAATGGGGGAACTGGGAAGTCTTTTAAATGATGCATGTGATGGGGAAAGCAGATACAGGATGCATTTTCTCTCCCAAAATACTAGAGCTCAGAGGCACCCAATGAAGTTGATGGGCAATAGAAACAGGATAGACAAACAGAAATGTTTTTTTATGCAGCAAGTGAAATGCAATGCCAGGGGCCACAAGCAAAGATGGCTTTAAAAGGCAGACAGGTAGATTTATGGAGGATAAGGCCATCATTGGCTACTAGCCATGGTGAGTAAAGGGAGTCTCCCTCTTCAGAAGCAGTAAGCCTCTAAAACCGAGTGCTAGGAGGAAACATCAGAGGAAGACCTTGGCCCTCTGTGCCCTGTTTGCCGGCCCTCCAGGACAACTGGTTGGCTGCAGTGCGAAACAAGATGCGGGACTAGATGGACTACTGATCAGATCCCACAGGGTTCTTATTTATATTTATTTTCCAGATTTTTATCCTACTCACAGACCCATAAGACATTCTGCAGTGAACCGTCTTACCATGCGATGGTCCAGCACACCATAGAGCAGAGGAGAGTGATTGTTGTCTTGACTGTAAAGGTTTTTGCTGACCACCTGGATGTGAGCCTGCTGCCGCATCTCTTCAGAGGATTTCATCCCAAAGCAGATGTGGCTTCTATAAAAGAAAACAGTACCACAGGTGGTCCTATGAAGGGGGTGCGCTTGGACTTTTCTGAAGTGCTAAGTGATGACTGTGTCAGCCTCTCCTCTTGTGCACATTGAGAGGCCTATTAGAATAGCTGGGTTCAACACAAACTCAGCTTGGCCTTGTCTCCTTAATTATGGGGAAAGAGTAGGAAAGAAAGTCAGGCAACCGTCTGAATGGGGCACCATCGTAACATTCAGTATACGGGGGCCCAAATTAAGCAAAGTTAAGAGTTCACTCTTGAAAACACTCAAAATGCCTAGTCCATATCTCACTCCTGCCCCAAAACTCACTCCAACAGGAACATAACAATAACCTATTCACAGGTCTGTGGCAATGATACCAAAATTATTTATTATTTACCTCATTCATATCCCACTTTTCTCACCGCTAGAGACCCAAAGCAGCTAACATCATTCCGTGCTTTCCCCATTTTTATCCTTACAACAACTCTAGGGAGGTGGGTTAGGCTGAGTGTGTGACTCTCCCAAAGTCACCCAGCAACCTCCTGCGGCAGAGCGGGGATTCCAACCTGGGTCTCCCAGATCCGCAGCCACTATGTAAAGCATTAATACCACTGATCTTTCTCAGCATATTGTTTATTGAAAACATCGCCTCTCTCTCTCTTTTCTCCTCAAAATGGAATCAAAACAGTTGGCAGAAGAAAACCGCCACACCAGCACAGGAGGCTGAGGGAGCCTCTGGCGCCCCCAAGAAGGTTCACAGGACTCCTCCCCCCCACCCCTCCTGTCAATCACGCCCAAGCCCCGCCCCTTCTCCAACCCCGGCCGCCGCGCAGGCTGCGGCCTCCCCCGCCTCACATCTTCTTGGCCACGTCCGTCTCGCGGAACTGCTCCTTCACCATGATGCCGACGGCGCCCTTCAGCCCCCCGGCCCGAAGAGCGACGGAGCCACGCGCTTCCCCCACAGGCACCGGCGCGAGCCGCCAAGGGCCACCAAGCGCGTGTAACGTCACGCGAGCAAAGCAAGAGCAACTTCCGGGACACTTTTCCTTTTTCCCCCTCTCGCAGCGCCGCCTTCGGGACAGGAAGGGAAAAGCACGGTCTTGGCTCGAGGTAGTCGATGGAAAGCGGTCGCTCTCTTCTGTCGCGTCAGGCGGTGGCATTTCTCCCTTACCAAAATAAAATAAAACCAAAAGTCCAGAGGCGCCCAAAGACGAACTACGTTGTTTTCTATTTGAGCTTTCGTGAGTCATATTCACTTCTCCAGATATCGGGTGAGATGATTCCAAGGGAGGAGAAGGAGTTAAGGCGGAGAGTGGATTTCGTCGCGAACATTTCGAGTGTAAATCAGCCGAGGTTGGGCGGGGGGGGGGGGGGCAGAGAAAAAATCAGACTCGGTAAAAAATCACAGTTCAGTTTAAAATACACCAAAATCCACCATACCATCCCATATCATGTCTATTGCCACAGATTGTACCCAAAAAAACATGCACCTGCCACTTCGTGGAATCACCATGGCGCAAAACCTGCATGACAAGCATGGATCCTTATGTATCTTCTCGATTTTTACATGGGATCACACCAAAACTCACCATACAGTCCCATATCATGTCTTTTGACAGATTGCACCAAAAAAAATCAGCACTCACCGCTTTGTGGCAACACCACCGTGCAAAAACTTGCTTCAAATGCACGGATCCTCATGAATCCTCTGGATTTTTACCTGAGGTCCCCCAAAATCCGCCGTACAATCCCATATCATGTCCATTGCACCCCAAAAAATCATGCACCCACCGCTTCATGGCAATGCGATGAGAATCCATGCTTTTAAAGCATTTTTTTTTGCACCATAGCAGCACCACGGATCAGTAGGTGCATGATTTTTTGATGGAATTTGTGGCAATAGACATGATACGGTGTGTTTGGGGTGGTCTCGTGTAAAAATCAAGAGAATCCATGAGGATCCGTTGTTTTTTCGCCATGGATCAGTGAGCACATGATTGTTTCGGTGCTGTCTGTAGACTAGGACAGGGGTCTATATAACATGACAGCCTTTTTGTTTTGTTTCAATGCAAAAATCATGAATTCATGAGGATCCCTTTAAAATCATCTGGATCCGACTTTTACCCACTCCCTTTATTTTCTTAATTGTGGAGGCAGTTACTGATAGTGCATGCTTGTATTTTATTATGCTTTACTGGTTCCATCTTACAGCATTATGATTATTGGTAGCCGCCTTATGTCACTATCACAGACGCGAACTCTATCAGTTCTTTAAATAAAAATAAAGTAATAATATATGTCTGTTATTGCTTCTTAAATTAAATAGGTTACAGGTGTTCAAAATAAATGCACCCCGCGGCAAGTCCAAAGCTGCCTGAGGCTCTTGCTTTCCTTCCTGGGCGACTCCTTTGGGCAGCTTCTGCTCAGAAGACTCCACTTCCCAGCATGCAGCGGGGCGACTTCCTCCCCGCCCCTGCGCGCCTGCGCAGAGGAGTGCCCCCGTTCTCCTCAGGCTGCCGGCCGGCGGGCCTTGAGTGCCGATGGCGTTCGTGCTGCTGAAGCGTTGCGGCCGGCGGGCGTCGTGCCTGCCGCGGCGGCTGCAGAGAGAGCCCCAGGCTGGTGAGGACGGGACGGGAGGTCGGTTGGCGCGGCGGCTCGGAGCGCGTCCCGGCCCTGCCTGCTGCGGCCTTCGGGGCCTTGGAGCCGAGGCTCTGGCGGCGAGCGGGCCGGGGACCCCGAAGGCCGCCGGCGCGGGCACTGCACCCGCCGCCTTTGCTCTGGGGAGCTGCTCGGAAGCGCCTTTCCGGCGGGGTCCTGGAGCCCGAAGTGGCTGCGGGACGACGCGCGAGCTGAGGCGGACACGACGGCCCCTGTCACTCGGGGCCTGTCTCGGGCGTGTCTAGCCGCCCTCTGGCAAGGGGTGATGCGCTGACAAGGCGAGGCCAGGCGGCAGCGGTGCAGTTCCCGGCGGCACGTGTAGACCGGTGTGGCTCGGAAATCCTGTCACTTGCAAAGGCAAAAGCGGTTGCAGGTGTTATCCACAGGTTTTCAGAAAGGCCTTCCACGAGGGTAGAAACTCCCCTGTTCAAAAATAAGAAGACCGAGATTCTCGTGGGTTGGTGGTAGGTGCCCCCTTGTCGCCCCTGACTGGTGGTGGGGGAAGGTGCCCTCCAGTCTAAACTGACTTACGGCAACCCCTGGTGCGGGTTTCAAGGCGAGAGACTCAGGGCCAAGCTACACATGACGAATGACACTTGAATGGCAAGTGTATTTCTCCCTGTTCACTTGCCCTCCACTCAATCCACTTGCCGTTCAAGTGTCATTCGTCATGTGTAGCTTGGCCCTAACAGAGGTGGTTTGCCATTGCCTGCCTCTGCAACCCTGGCCTTCCTTGGAGGTCTCCCATCCAATTGCTAACGAAGGTCAACCCTGCTGTGATTCCCGGTTTTTCTTGGAAGAACCTTCTTCCTGGTCAAGTTTTTCTTTTGTGGCTCTCCCTTGCTTGTGTATGTGTGTACGTGCAAAGTTGGGTAATCTTAAGACTGTGGCGTTAATTGGTTTGGACTCCCCTCCCAATTCGAATTAAGAGTTAGGCATGGGGATGAAGGAATAAAGATGGAAGTAGACAGGGCAGAGCTACTCTATCTTTAGCTGTGCCCTGCAGCTGGGACATCTGAGCCAGGACAGCTGGGTCTCTAAATGGTTATTGCCCCAATTCTGGCTATTCTTTCTCTTGCAACTCCTGGTTGCATTATATTTTCTTATCAAGTGCTTCCCCTCCGTTACTGTTGCTTACTAAGAGTTCCCCTCTGTTTTATTGTGGGGTTAGTTTGAGTTTCAGAATATGCTAATATTTGTGTTCTTTCTAAAACCCAAGCTGCTAATCTGTCAGATCAAGCCGCTAACCTAAATTCATCTTGCACATATTCTTAAATTGTCTTAAGTACATCTAAGTATTCTGTTTTTAGTAATGACTATGCTCTAAGTACTGTAAGCCATGTACAAAAGCATGTCTTCTTTTGTAAAACGTATTACTGATCAACATAATGGTGGGTATA
The DNA here is from genome assembly GCF_028583425.1 of Eublepharis macularius. Taxonomy (NCBI): domain Eukaryota; kingdom Metazoa; phylum Chordata; class Lepidosauria; order Squamata; family Eublepharidae; genus Eublepharis; species Eublepharis macularius. The sequence continues at coordinate 120,946,745 of NC_072795.1, read as the reverse complement.
GAATGCTTCTCAATTTATATAAAGGAGGATGTCTTGGGACAAATGTGTGTAAATGCTGTTAAAAATGTATGTAAAGATACAGCAAACAAAATCAGCTATGGATGCTTATTGAAATGTTTATCCATATTAGAGATGTGAAGGGCTGGAGAGAAAATAGGAAAAACTTGTGGGGGAGGTACAATTTTTTCTGAGGACTTATTTCTGAGGAAATGTTAGGGGACATTGAAGAAAATTCCTGCAAGCTATATGGTTTTTTTGGAATGAGGGAAATGGTTCTTAAAACAAAGTTTTTGTCATTCAAAATGTATAATATGAAAATATGAAGATTTTTCAATTTTTCCAATGAAAAAACTAGAAAATTTGGGGGAGCATTGAAAAAAATGATTCCCCCCCTTTTGTAAGGAATGTTATACTCAGTTTTACTTAAAATGTGTGATATGAAAATTTTTATATATAACAGTCTAAAGCATTAGATAATACCTCCATATATGTATACCAGTGTTTCCCAACCCCAATTGAAGAACCCCTAAATTAATTTTTTTTAATCCTGAGGAATCCCTACCTATGAAAACATCTAGAGGCTAGAAAGAGTCAATTGCAGAGAGCACAATTCAATTACTGTTAAATTATTGGCAAGAAAATGTATTTGTAAAGAATTGCTACACATATGTAGAGAGAGAGAACATGCGTAGCTCTTTACAAATACATTTTCTTGACAATAATTTAGGAGTAATTAAATTGCAGTCTCCATCATCATATATGCGGTGCCATATGTGTCTCTGTGTTGGTGAGTTTACATAACCTTAATAACTGATATTTTGAGAGATATTTGGAATTTTTCATAGTGTTTAAAATTTTTATTTAATCCACGGTTTCTTGCGAAATCCCTGATGATGTCCTGAGGAGTCCCAGCATCTGCAGACCCCTGGTTGGAAAACACTACTGTGGATGTATAGAATATGCTTTATTGTTTTAATTTGACAAAAATTAATGTACTAAAATGTTTAACAATTGCACATTATTAAAAAGTTCAGTGTTATGGAGTTTGACATGATATGCAAATATGCTGCTAGTCCAAAGTATTGTAACTGAAAAAGAGCTTCTGTCCTGATAATACATTTTTTGTTTACTACAGAATTTATTTTCTACTGTCAATTTTTATTTTTGTCTACCTGTCAAATGGCAGAAATTAAGACACATATGCTAAGGTAGCAAAAGCTGCAGCAGTTTTCATCTCTTTTTCAAGTATTGGGTATACTTGCAGTTTTTCCTGAACAGAACTAAGACTTTTATACTTCTAAATTGCATAAATATGCTAAACAGTACAATCTTATATGCTAACTAATTTATAAATTTGCATTTTATGTTAAATCAGTAAAATGTTTGGGTTTGATTGGAAAATGAGTATTGGAATGCAAGTTATTCTCTCCAAGTTTCTGTCCCCCCCCCCATTTTTCCCCAGTCCCCTGTAGGGTTGCCAGGAGTCCCAGGGGCCAAAGCAGGGTGCAGGGGGCTGCGGGATGGACGACAGTAGGGTACTCACTCATGTGCTTCAGCATTCCCCTGTTGCACCAGGAAATGATTTCATTTTTCAGTGTGACACAGGAATCCTGGTGTGCGCTGAAGTGGAGCTAAGTGAAAACTGCCCCTTTGGAGGCATGGGCCATAACTCCTTTGTTGTCTTGGAAAATTAGCAGGAGGAAGGAGCTACTTTGAGCGATGAAGTGGAGCTGAGTAAAAACGGCCTCCAAAGGGGCAGTTTTCACTCAGCTCTTCTTTGATGGGGAAGGGTGTGCACGTACTTCTCCTCATGCCTCCATCCTTCCCTGCCAGCTAGGTGAGCAGGGCTGGAGGGCAGCAGGTGAGGGCAGGGGTTGCCCTGTCCCAGGTGGGAGGTTGGCAAGCCTAGTCCCCTGGCATTGAACCCTGGTTGGGAAACACTGCTCTAGCCCCTTTGTTGTAGAGGTGTCGTACCTCTTACGTCTCTGCCACAAACGGTGCAAAAGACTTCTTTTTGATGAAAACTGAGAATTCACATATTGCTATAATGATATAGCAATATAAGAGTATTCAGTTGCCAATTTAAAGAAATAAAGGAAGTCCCTTGGTTTCTGGGTGAGGAAATGGACACTGTGGGTAGCATGGCTGCTGTGTGGGAGCCATCCAGACTTGGGCATGATCTTTCCCCAAACTTTGGAGCAAAGCAGGTTTGAGAAAGATTGGGGGGAAGCCAGGAAAAACCTGGGAGAGCACATAATGCAACATGATGCTGTGGGGAAACGAGGGAAAAGCCTGCTTCCCAACAGCAAATAACCTTGGTGGAAATGGCTGTTCTGTAGGTATATTTCAGCATTCTGTGCGTTTGGGGAAAGTTCCTTGCACTTGATTTACCTTCGCACCATAATGTTCATATTTCTGTCTATAGATAGCATCCAAACTGACCCGGTTTGCCATGATGTGTTGCTATAAAGTTAAATATACTCTAAAGTAATGCGGTTACCCTGGATTCACCCGTATGCTGACTTTCATTTTTGCATTCTAGGACCCTTGGGAAATTATGGTTGTCTTGACTGTACATCTCTGAGATTAATAAATCATGCGTAAGTAAGCGTTCATGCTACTTTTTCCTGCAGTTGGTAGCTTTTTCATGGGATGCTGAATGTAAACGCTCATTCTGTTGAGCTTCCACAAATATTTACAAAAATAATTGTTAATTTTATTTGCCACTTTATAAATGGTTCAGATTCCATCAAAGCTATAGACATCTCACCACCATAACGCGTGGTGATGCATAATGGTATAAATGCACTCTGCTTAAAATAAGACTTATTTGTATCTGGTTAAGTTTTACAGCTTCCTACTTTAACAACCTTGGTCTAGTGTTTTTGCTTCTGAATGTCTCCTGTTTATTTACTTCATTTATACCCCACCTTTTTCACCAAAGGGACCCAAAGTAACTTACTTTGTTCTTCTCTCTTCCGTTGTATCCGCACAACAACCCTGTGAGGTAGCTTAGGGTGTACCTATCACATGTTTATTTTGTCCTTCCTGAAGGAAGTTCAGGGCAGCATATTTGGTGTGCTCTCCTTCACCACTTTATCCTTGCAACAAGGTTATGAGGTAGGTTTTGTTGATGATTGAGAGGCCTGCCCAGTGTCCCCTAATGAAATTCATGACAGTGTGGAGAATTTAACTTGGTTCTTCCATGTCCGAATCCAACATTTGATCAGTTACAGAGGCTCTCTATGTTAATCTGTAAGCATTCTCGCACTTGCGCAGCAAAAATTTGTATTTGAGGTGTTTACAAATAAAGGGTTGGATCCAGTGATCCATCAGCAGAAGGCAGCGGCAGATACTGACTTTTGCCAGTTGCTCTTCAGCAATCCCTTAAAAAAATTTTGACAAATTTTACAAAAGTTTGCAAGTCACAGCGAGTCAGCAGGAATATAAATAAATAAGGGTAGAAGAATACTCCCATGGCCCTCTCAGCTTAATCTGCCTCACAAGGATGTTGCGGGTAAAAGAGATGAATTCTGAAATACAGTGTCAAGTAAATACTAATAAATTCAAAAATTCACTAATAAATTCTCTCTTTTTTTACAGGCATATTCATCTTAAATATTGTCCTAGTGTTTCCCCTGTTTTCCTTTACTCTGCAAAAGATGGTTATAATTGTTGGACTGAACAAAGGCACTTTTTACCATTGAGAGCACCTGACTTGTGGTCATTTCCTGCTAATAGGGGCAGTCAGGTGCCGTATTATTTTCCAGTACGGCACTGGCATTCTTCGCAATCTAATTACGATGACTCCGTTGTAGAAAAGTCATTAAAGTCACTCAAGGATAAAAATAAGAAGCTGGAAGAAGGAGGCCCTGTATATAGTCCAACAGTAGAAGAAAGCATAGTTAAAAGATCTCTTGGGCAGAGGATTGTTGATGAACTCAAGCACTACTACCACGGCTTTCGATTGTTGTGGATTGATACAAAAATTGCGGCACGTATGCTCTGGCAAATTCTCCATGGCAACACTTTATCCCGTCGAGAACGGAGACAGGTATTGAATCCATGGAATTATTATTCTATTATTATTACTCCTCTTTTCTCACTGGGGCTCAAAGCCGATTACAAGTATAAGCAAAAGCTTTCCCGTTAGTAAGTAGATTACAGGATATGTTAACGTTTGAATCTATATGACAAAATAATGCAGTTGGGCTTGGATTGTAGAGTGGGGGGGGGAATAAAGAATAATGTATGCCTTCATATCTGTTCAAGGCAACAAGGCAGATCAGTCTAGGAAAGACTTTATCCCTAATAAAAGTCACCTCCTGAGCTGAACTGTAACATCGCATCTTTGCTCCTTCTACTAGAATGATCTAAACAATTATGTTTTGCATGTTTTACAAAATGATTGAAGCATGGGGGCCTTTCTGATAACCCGAGGCAGATAGTTGCACTGTGTAGGAACCGCACAGTGTAGGGCAATTGTTGGTTTTACCTGGTTGCAGGATGGCACCTTCAGAAGGCTTTGCTCAGATGAGTGGAGCCGTCTCAGTGGAACACAGCAGGAGAGGTGGTCCTGCAGCTATCCAGTGCCTTGGAGGGCTTTGTGTCTGATAGGTAGAACCTTGAACTGAACACCCAATAACTGGTTGGGAACCAACGGAGTGTCTGCAGAATGGGAATATTAATGCACATTCCACTTAGCGTCTGATAGAAGCCCGGCCGTGGTGTTCTGTACCAGCTGAAATGTTTGGGTTGACTTTACGACCAGTGCAGAATGCATGATGCTAGTCAATCCTCAAGATAACCATAGGGGGGGAAATCAGTTTTTTAAAAAAAGATAACCGTAGCATGAGTCCATGTGAGTAGATACGCAGAATCAAGGTAGTCAACCGTTTCCCCAGCAAAATGGAATTGGTAGAATGTCTTTTTTTGCTGCTGCATTAGCTTGCTTCTCCAACAATAAAGATGGACCAAGTATTATCCCAGGGTTTTTAACAGAGTCAGCTGTACCCCATCAAAAGCGCAGAGCGCCTCATCCTTCCCAGTTAACATTATTTCTGTCTCGTCAGGATTTTGTTTCTGCTTGCTTACCTGTAGCCATTTAACTACAGCCATCAGTTTTACGACATCATCAGTGTAGAGCTGATGATGTGAACATAAGAACATAAGCGCAGAGCTCTGCCCCCTGATGTGCGTGTGGGAGCACTGTTGGGTGGAAAGCAGGATAAGTTGACAACTCTTCCCCCCATCCCCTCGCACCATGTTCTCCTATCATCTTTGGCGCAGGCCAGGTCTAGACAGGGTACACTTTTCCAGCACTAAACCTGCAGAGAACTCACCAAAACAATGGACCTTGCTGGAGATGAAGGGAAGGGAAGGAACACTTCATTCTCTCTCCTTTGCCAAAGGCAGCTTCTGGTCTGGCAACTGGAGAAACATCAAAGTGTGTGTTCTCTGTCCTGTCCCGTAGACAAGTCCCACAGTCCTGAGGATGAAATGCATCGTTGATACATTGCCTATCCCATATTGACTCATTGAGTCTTGGAGTGTGACAAGGTGAGAGAATGTTAAGAATTGGCTGTCACAGTGGTAAAGAGTACCCTTCTTATGCCATTATATTCCCTAATTTGTTGTTTGCAGTTCCTTCGGATATGCGCAGACCTCTTTCGGCTGGTCCCTTTTCTGGTCTTCCTTGTTGTCCCGTTCATGGAGTTCCTGCTTCCAGTCGCCTTAAAACTGTTCCCCAATATGCTCCCTTCAACATTTGAGACAAAGTCTAAGAAGGTAATTAACCTATGGGTTAGTACTTGAATGAATGCTTCATTAGTTTCCTAAGGTGAAGCATTTTGTAAGATGAACATTTGAAAGTGTTTCTTAAGAGCTTCGGAAAATTAAATTAGGAAGCATTTAAATGAAAACCAAGTTGAGGAGTTTTAATTGTTTACAAAAACTTACAATATTTTAAAAATATAACAATGTTTTTTAAAACTATTTAAAATGAAAACTGAACTTAATACAGATACGCTTAAGTGAAGTGTATCTATGATTAGGTCCTAGGGAAATGGGCTAGAAAGTAATCCCATCATCTAAAGGCACTTTGGCAGACGCTGTTTGTATGTTAAGTAGTATTCTGATTTATTTTTTTAGTAGTATTAAAACAGATATTTTAAATAACCTCATTAGAAGTATATAACTATTTGAATGAAAAATCACCATATTTATTGTTCGTGTTGCTCAGACTTAATTTTAAAACCATCAGGAGTATCTGAAGCATAGAAAACTTGATCAAAGTACATGACTTAAATCGTCCTTTTGAAATAAGGATTAAACATGTGCGGAAGAGTTGATACAATGTGAGTGACATGGGGCTGAATATTATTTCATTCACTAGTTAGAAATGTATTGTCTTCCTGTAGAACCAAGGCATCTTACAGATGCAGATAGGATGCTCTGAAATAAGAAATTAATATATGAATATTGTTGTTCATACGAAATTTAGAACACACAAAACTCTCTTTGCTTTTTCCTTTGCAGCATTTCATCATTTGCATTACTCTACTTGATGTACCGAGACAGTTAATGGCAGAAATGTGATATTAATGAGCTTTTCCAAATCATATCGGTACTTTGTTCTTTGTTTACTGTCATGGGTGTCTTGCCCAGACATTTGAAAGGAAAAGTAGCTTGTGTGCTTGCACATTACTGTTTCCATATCTGTTCATTAACACAAAAAGTATTGGATGGTAAGGAAAAGGTGGTGTCTAGTGTAAAATGCAGTCTGTGGTGGGGTCCTGGGATAACATGGGCTAAAGCTCTGTGGAGGGATACATGCTCTTAAACTAGTTCCTTTGTGTGGAAGTCCGGAAGACAGACCTTCCTAAGAACAACTTAATATTTTCCCAGGGCTTTTTTTTCGGGAAAAGAGGTGGTGGAACTCAGGGATGGAACTCCAGATTGCACAATGATGTCACTTTGGGTCAGCTGGAACAAGGGGGGAGTTTTTTAAAGTTTAAATCGCCCTTGGCGAAAATGGTCACATGGCCGGTGACCCCGCCCCCTGATCTCCAGACAGAGGGGAGTTTAGATTGCCCAGCGCAGAGGGCAATCTAAACTCCCCTCTGTCTGAAGATCAGGGGGCGGGGCCACCAGCCATGTGACCATTTTCAAGAAGTGCCGGAACTCCATTCCACCACGTTCCTGCTGGAAAAAAGCCCTGTTTTTTCCGAATTGTCTGGTGTATTTGTATGCTTTCAAAACTTAAGAACGTGCAAACAGCTATGCTGGATCATACCGTCCAGTTCAGCATCCTGTTTCATAGATTGGCTAACCAAATGCCCCAGAAGGCCTACAAGCATGATGTGGAGCGAGGCCAAAGCCTCTCCTGGCTGTTGCTCCCCAGCACTGGTAGTCAGAGACCTTTGAATGTGGAGGCTCTGTTTAGTCATTGCGGCTAAGAGCATCAGTCTGTGAATGTTAACATTTCTAGGTTGCTCTGATCTCACTCAAGTCTGCCTCTTTCTTTTTGTTAAACCAGTTGCTGGACATGGAGCGGTTTGTGCATGCTGTCTGCTTCTCTTGAGTGGCACAGTGTTTATGCAATACTCTTGAAGCAATGAGACTCAGTGCAAACTTTTCTTCCTGTACTAGCCTTCCTATTTTCAGGAGGAAGCTTGAGACATTTGTAGTAATGTTCTGCTTTCTGTTTAAAGAGTATCCTTTTCCTTGGTAGGAAGAGAGACTGAAGAAGGAATTAAGAGTGAAGCTTGAACTGGCTAAATTTCTTCAGGATACTATTGAAGAGATAGCTTTAAAAAACAAAGCCGCTAAAGGAAATGTTACTAAAGACTTTTCAACCTTTTTTCAAAAGGTAAAACCTTTATTCGTGTCTTATAAATAAAGTACTGTGCTCAGGGTTCAGCTGTGTGAGCAATTCAATATTTTTGACTTCTTGAGTGATTGCCCTTTTTTCCTGTATAAATTGAAGGTATGATAATTGTGGTTTATTGAAGCATAAAAACGGATAGTAAAGTGATTCTTTTTCAAGGAATGACATTGCATTAGTCTAGCAACCCCCAAACATGCGCCTATGTCGTCCAAAGCCATAGACAAGTTTGATTGGGGTTAGGTGGTGGCATGCTAGGATTAGGGAGCGGGCACAATCCTCTTGTAAAGAGAATAAGGGACCTGTTGCATAATGTTGCAGATGCAAAATAGGGATACTAACACAACAAAAATAGCAATGAGTGTCTTTGGAGTCCACAGGTAAAGATTATTGGCATGCAGAATAGCTTAAAACAACTTTCATATGAAGAACAACTAAAATATTGTACAAGGTGGTACAACCTTGTTCTAGAATGTCTTAAGGCAAGTCCACGAATAACCATTTCCCTAACACTGCAAAATATATAAGGGAATGTCTCTAAACTGTAAATCTATCACTACATTGGGCAAGTGCCATAAACGGGAGTCATCATTGGGCTTCAGTGCATGGGCAGTGCCAAGCCGTGCATCTCAGTAAGATGGTTGATCTGTCACTGACACCCGGAGACAAGAATCCCCACACTGTGGCTCAGCTCAATAGCTAGCCATGTTGTGTGGTTGTCACCAAAGCTTCTATCTCCTAAGTTCTTTGGTCAGTTCAGCACTTGGGGAGGGAGGGAGTCTTTCTTTATGCTTTACAGCAACAGAGACTTTGGTCTTTTTTTAAGCCTAGTATAAAGTGAGATAAGACTCTTCTTCTTCTCTGAGTTTTTAAGCTGAAAATTATTTCTTTAACAAGGAAAGCCATATCTCCCTTCCTGTGAAGCTCATTTTGCTATCCTTAGCCTTATGTAACTTTGGTTTGCTCATGTGGCTCTCGGACATTTTGTCAAGATTATTGGCATCTAAACTCTATGGGGGGGGATCATATCATTGTTGAGATTAAAAGGCAATTAAAGCTGCCACAAATGGCAGCTTAGCTTTGCCATTAGGAAAACATGGATCTTGTTCAGTGGTTTCCCCCTCCCCCCCGCCCCTCTCATTGGAGCAAGACATCCTAGAAAGGGCTGCTCCTCTATCCAATATTTGAGGCATTGCTAATGTTATTGGCAGGATAACTCTTCTTCCCATTCAGGAGGCAGAGCCAAACAGATTTTATCAACGTTAGGAGAGGAAAACTTTCCCAGATCTTGAATATAGGTAATGAACCTATGAACTTATTAAATATGCCGAAACTTGAAAGTACAGGTTCTTTAATAACAAACATATAACAGAAAGACCACAGAATACCCTGCAGTAGACTGCTAGAGGCTCATGATTCTATACTGGTCCCAAATGACAAAAGCATTGGAATCCAAACGGTTGCCTGCCCTATATATTGATGAAAAATTGCGCAGTGGTTCTTACTGTAAGTAAATAGTTCTGGAAGCAGAAAATCTTACAGCGTGCATTTTCCCCTTTCAGATCAGAGAGACTGGTGAAAGACCCAGCAACGAAGAAATTTTACGGTTCTCTAAGCTGTTTGAAGATGAGCTAACCCTTGATAATCTCACAAGACCACAGTTAGTTGCACTCTGTAAACTGCTAGAACTTCAGTCAATTGGGACAAATAACTTTCTTCGCTTCCAGCTGACGATGAAACTGAGATCTATAAAAGCAGATGATAAAGTAAGGGGGGGGGGTTGGTTTCAGTTGTGCTAATTTGTTCTGTAACTTCTCTAATAGCTGTTTTGGAGCAGGGAGTTTCATTAACCTGAGAGTCTTGGGTTCCACTGTTAGAATGTTTCTGTCTGCCAATAGATCATGGAACTGATTACAGCAGAATAAGATTTAATTGGCTGTCCTTGTTTGGTGCTCTTCTGGATAATCTTCTGTAAGCTTGTTAGGTCAGGACCAAGGGGAAGAAAGGGGGAGAAAACGTGGAGAAAGATTTAAAAAGGTAGGGAGTCATGGCAGGTTGCAGCGGCATGCCTTGTGGGACCTGAACAGAATTATTTTTCTTCTGGATCTACATGCGTATGCATCCTCTGTTTTTGCTCTTTTGGTGTGTAGCAACTGAGATGTATTTAATGAACTTCACTGAAAATAACCAGGCTTTTCCTACACATCCTTGGTCACCAAAAGACCTGTGTCAGGGTTTACTCGGGCAAGAGTCCCTTATGTAGTTTCTGGGAGACCTTTTAGCCCTTGTATACACAGACATTGCAAGGCTTAATATACCTCCAGGGTGGGAAATTGGAGGGAGTCAGATGCTTAACCTGATAGTAACGGTATTCGTGTTCAGGACAATACAAAGTTCATGTTCTGAGCTGTATGGCAGGTCTAGGCAGTAAAAACGCAAGGAGCTGTTCAGTGAAAGAACACGGTAGCAATTTTCTTGTGGCAGGCAAAACCCTCCAATAATAACTTTCAATTGCAAATCCCTAGTTCAGACTAAAATGTACCCTAATATATGTTCCTCCTGTGTGGCTATCCCGGGGGAAAACCTCCCGGGGAGGGGGGATGTACATGTACCCAAAGGGTTGTAGAGGGTAGGAGGGATGGAGGATTGGAAAAGGAGGGAAGGATTCCCTGCTCTGGAGTGGGAGGTTGGGAGGAGGCTGTGGGGAGCTGGCAAATGGTAGAGTCACCAGGCCAGAGGTCAGGAGGGGAGGTTGGAGTTAAGAAGCAAGGACAACGGGAAAGAAGTGAGGTTCAGGGAAGGGAAGTAGAATGGGAAAAGTTAAGTCATACTGTCCTGCAGATGGAACTTCATCTCATGTTTGTGGGAAAGAAGGTCCAGGAAGCAAAGCAAACAAAGAAATGGGAGGGGGACAGTCAGTGAAGTCTTTCTTTTATTTCTCTGCCTGATTGGTACCAGGTGATAGCACACAGAACAACCTAGATGACTGATGCCAGGGTGCCTCGTGGGGTGGCCTGGAACAACCTGCATCTTCCCTGGGGGAATACTAATGGACCCAGAGAAAGAGAAGTCTTGCCTGACTGAGCCCATCTGCGCAAGGATAGATCAGAAGGGAAATTCTAGAGCAGCCTGGAATTCCAAGTCTTACATATATTACTCATGGCCTGAAAGTGAGCGTGAACCCCTCCCCTTTCTCCACATCCTTTGCACTTGTGTCCCAGCACCCATACAGTTGCTTGGTGGTGAGCAACCAGGTTGTAATTGAACGAGAGTAAACCAGTGACCATAACCAGAGTTGCAGCCTCCCTTACAAGAGCAAATAGGCCACAGTGTAGGCATGTGTGTGGGCAGATTATTCTCCTTTCTCCATAGCCGGCTTGCTCTCCTCCAGGCTCCTAGGCCTTCTTGCCCACTGTCGTGTGCTGCAGATAGAGGGAAGTAAAAGGTGTGCAGACTTCTGTGCTGTAGGTGCCTGTTCAAAATTTCACTGGTTGGCTCACAGCAGGTTCCTCCCGCTGGTTTGGGGAAAGAAGTTCTGTCTCTTTAATAGAGGCTTCTTACCAGTTTGATCTGCATCAGAAAACCAAGAGATTCAACTTATTTTCATATGCCGAGCAAAACTTCATTCATCTCCATGTATTATGCCTCCATTAAATAAAAGCACAGGATGTTTTTTCCAAGGCCGATTGGCAACTGTATCTGCAGTAGGAAGCCGTAGTACTTTTTACTTCCCTGTTGCCTTCTCAAGAGCACCAGTGTCGAGTTAGAGCCTCCCTTTGCAACCATCCTGCAGTGGGAAGCCTCAGCACCAAGATGAAAGATCAAGGTTGTGGAGATGTAGGGGCTCGGTGGTTGAAACTGGGTCAGTTGAATGAGGGGCAGTCGTATAGCAACCTGACAGCTAGGTAATTAAATAAATGAAAAGAGTGGTAGATTTAATATTAGTATCTTGTTTCTTACTGTGCGTGTGATTGGTGGGGTACAGAGAATATAGTGATCATGTGGCTCTTTTGGCTGATGGGAATTGCAGATGTTGAGTGCCTCTGAACTAAATGATGCATCGGTATTATTGAGTAGTTTCAGTTACCCTTAAAGACAAATATATATAGTTTTGTTCGGAAGTCTGCTTCTTTCAGTCTGGAACAGTATATTAACAATCCAGATTTCAGGTTTATCCAAGTACAGAGACCACAACCTTCACTAGCCTTGCTTATAAGTGCAGGACTACCAAGTTTACTGTTTGAAGTGGCTCACAGATGATACTACTTTATACTGATCAGTACAAGTGTTGCTCTTGTGTCCTGTGTAGCTGATAGCTGAGGAGGGTGTGGATACCCTGACGGTTAAAGAGCTCCAAGCCGCATGCCGAGCCAGGGGGATGAGAGCGCTTGGTGTGACAGAAGAACGTTTAAAGGAGCAACTTAAGCAGGTAATCATCAGATCATGTTTTTGGATATAGGCTCTTTCATTCCAAAGAGCAGACTAGAGGTTAGTAGGAACAGCTTGGGGCTACCCTTGAAGATGGTTCGGAAGGTGCAGCTAGTGCAGAAAGCAGTGGCTAGACTGCCGGTTAGGGCCAGCAATTGAGAACATGAGACCCCAATATTACAGTAATTACCCTGGCTACCAGTTTGCTCCTGAGCCCAGTTCAAGGTGGTGCTGTTTCTATTCTATAAGGCCCTATACAGCTCAGGACCTGGGTGTCTGAAGAACCGACTTTTCCCATATGTTCCTGCCCAGGAGTTAAGATGACAGGGAGAGGACCTCTTGGCTGTCCCATCAACCAAAGAAGCTTGGTTGGTGGGTACACAGGAGAGGGCCTTTTTGGTGGCAGCCCCATGATTGTGGAACAATCTCCCAGGGGAGGTACGCCAGCCCCCCTCACTCTCTAACTTCAGGAAACAGCTGAAGACTTTTATTTAAGACTGCTTTTTAACGTGTTTTAACTCTAAAATTAATTTTCTGTGAGGTGGGATCTTCCCCCACTAATTCCTGGTTGTCATCCTGCCTTCAAGAGGGAGGTCGTGTCCTGCAGGCATCAAGCTTTGAAGCAGGGCAAAACAAAGGAAAAGAGAGAAGAGCACTTCATATTTTTGCAGCAGCACAGTTCTAGGATAATCGTATCTATGTTTTTGAAGATTGAGTCTTCCACTAAGAAGATTCTACCAAAACGACACGGAGATGTCAGATGAGCCCTTTCTAAGGGACCATGTCCCAGTTCTGAAATACGCTATCCTCCTGACTGGAAGGTGCTGTCCCTCGAGGACAGACGTTGACTGCTGGGTGATAAAAACCACGTTTGTGACCATGCTGACTTGACAGTGGAATAGTGTTGTAGTGCTGAAGGGTGTACTGTACTGTACTTGCGCTAACATTTGTATCTTGATTGCAGTGGTTGGACTTGCACTTGAACCAGGAAATCCCGACTTCGCTGCTTATTTTATCCAGAGCGATGTATCTTCCAGATACACTGTCACCAGCAGACCAGCTTAAAACAACACTGCAAACACTACCTGAAAGTGTGGTATGTCTTGCTTGTCAATAATCAGTGCTAAACTCTGTGAAAAATGCATTTAAAGGATATCACCATTCCTTTAGGATTTTGCAGTGTTATAGCAGTTGCATTAGCTTCAGAATTTTTTTAAGACTAAAAATGTTTCATGATATTTCTCATAGCTTCAGTCCTTAATTGGTTTATTTACTTAATACCCCAGGTTTTTTTCAAACTATAGACCCAAAGTGACTTACAGCATCCTTCCCCTTTCCATTTGATCCTCAGAACAACCCTGTGAGGTAGGTTAGACTGAGTGTGTGTGATGGCGCAAGGTCACACAGTGAGCTTCCGTGGCTGCATAGCGATATAGACCAGGGTCTCCCGGAGCCTAGTCCAACACTCTTAACCACTGCATCCCCAAATAAGCCTTTATAGAGTGAAGATTAACAGTAAATATGCCTTCTCCACTTCTCCTTAGTGCTTCAGCATTTGCAAGTAGGTGCAGATTAGATTTGCCAACTTTTTATGGGTTCATTTGGCTTTTAACAGCATTTTGTCACACAGAAGATTGCAGCCAAATATTTCCATTCCTTGCTTTCATGTCAGGAAAAGCTTTACAGGTTCGCACATGCTAGAAAGTTGCCAGCAGGTACTGATTGTTGATGCGACAGTTTCCCTGTGGCTAGACACTATCCTAAAGGATATTCACTGTCACCATTTCCCACCTACCCCACTGCACAAGGTTTCTCAGCAGGACTTTTAAAAGGTTTGTGGGGATAGAATCTAGGCCTGAATGTAAACCCATTGAAACTTGGGCTGATGTTAAGGTAAACAGACAGGAACAAGAAAACGGTTTTATTTTTTAACATGAACAATAAAGTTTATTCAGAGGTAAAAATTAATGATCAAGCAGCAGGTGTGAGATGCTAGGTTTTAAACAATATGTACTCAAGGAAAAAACTTTGAGGCAGATATATATAACACAAAAATCTGCTGCAACGTAGTTTTGTGCCAGATCCCACTGGAATATTGAAACAATTTCTTGCTGTATTCTCCAGAGAAGGAACTTAACCACTGATCTCTGTATAGGTCTTTAATTCCCACTCCTGGTGAAACAACTCTCCTATCTTATTCTTTGCTTCTCACTCCCCCCCCCTCCCCGTTCTCTCTCAACCCTCAAAACCCAATTGACTACCCCCCCCATATCAGATCATAACCCTTTCCCAGCGCATAGCTCATTTTGGGTGGTTCAGAGCACTGCTCTCACTGGTTCCTCCTTTGCTGGGCTGCTCTGCCTGTCTTGAATATTCCTCCTTATTTCCAAAATGCTAGAAACTTTATTTAAAAAATGGAAGATGAGTCTTGCAGAAAGGGGCCTGGCATATTTCTGAAGGGGGCTTTGCCTCTAAATGTCCTCTGTAGCTATGAGCTCTGAAGTCTTTGAAGGCTAGCCCCATTGTTGGAGGTCTTCCGGCACTAATGTACATGTTTGGCATGTTTATTGGTCTAATGGTTTTTATGGATATTAGGCTTGGATTCTTGGTTTGGGCTGCCAAGAAGCTGCACCTAGAGTGAAAATAATTGACAAAGTATGTGCCCTCTGTTCTTTCCTCTTTCACACCTCTTGCCCATCTTCTTAGGTTGTCACATCTACTGTTTGTTCACCCCATTGTTGATTTTGTCTGTTTTAAAGTGGACCTGCATGCCATTCTCGCTGTCCCTTACAATGACCCATTAAAACCCCAAAGGTTGTAACCCTTACTAGGGATAGTTGGTCATGATCCCTGGTAATAAACAGTTCCATCTTTTCTGTACTTTCTCTTTGCTTTGTTGTTTTAACTATCAGTTTAGGGCAATAGTAGAAAATGAATCACTATAAATAGGAGTGTGAAAAATGGTGGTGGTGGTGGGGATAAATATGTATTTGGTAAAAACTGCAGATCCCTCTCCTTGACTGAAGTATTGGTTGGGGGTGGAGGCATAGGGGCATCCAGCTGTCCGTTTCCGTACGGACAGTGATTATTAGAGCGTCATCATAGTAACAGTACTTTAATTACTTTCTGCCATATGGTGGGGGATGTCTCAGTTGGCTTGCATCCCATTCTGAGGTTATCTGTGCTCCTCCTCCTCCTCCTCCTCCTTCTCCTGCCTTTTCTGTGACTGGGAATCCTCCTTGCCTTTAGCTGCTTGTTGATCTGGGTCTCTGAAGCCCTCAGCTTTTAGTAGCATTTGCTTCTGTAGAGCTTCTGTCTCCCAGCTTAGAGCTCTCTTCCTCCACTTCTGATGTACCCACTCAAGAAGGTTCCAACCAGTCAACAGCTGACACTTGTTCTGGCCTTGTTCTATCGGTCGCCATGCTGTCCAGCCAAATTCCATACTTTGAGACCCTCAAATGGTCTCTCCTAATTGAAACCCTATTCTGAGCTTCAAATCCCTTCTTAATGACCTTACAGCTTTCCTTGGCAAAAATTGCTAGGCGAAACCAACGCTGCAAATACATTAAAATTATGTACTCTGCCATAAAACTTCTGGAAATAAATAAAACAAAGATAACATTAACATCATGCTCTGAAATTGGTTCAAACCATTTTTCTCATTCTACATTCTGCATGGAAGCTATAGCACTGCTGAGGCAGAGTAAACAGTGGCAGGAGTAGTAGCCAGTTGTTCACTGTTAGGGTTAATGATCATTGGTGGCGGTGGCCAGCTAACTTGCTAGTCTGCGATTTAGGCAGAACTCCCACCCGTAATCCCAGCCTCATACTTTCTCCTCCATGAACAGGCCAAGTCCTTTCCCATTTTCCTGAAGTTGCCTCATGTAGCGTAGTGTGTTTGATGGCTTGTATGATTGCCAAGTCTCCGCCTAACAGCGGAATAAGCTGCTGGACCCTAGCCCAAGCATAACCAAAGAGAACGTTATACTTGGTTGGGAGCAGTACTGCGGAAAAGAAGCAAAGTGGAAACTGTCCTGTTGAAAATATAGCAGCCAAACGTTAATCTAACAACTTGCGTCATCTCCCTCATAGCTGGTGAAAAATCGAAAAATAAAAAATAAAAAAAATTGTCAAAGGACATTTAACAGACTTGGATAATGACAATTATTAAAAATTCCTTGCAAAAAGTAGAGATACCTATAACGCTGCAGAGCCTACAGTTGGGTTCCCTTTTAAAAAACCATCTTCATTTATTTATTTTTATTTATTTATAAACCAGGGTTTTCTCCAATGGGGACTCAAATGGGCTTACAAGTTTCTTGTCCATTTTATCTTCACAACAGTGTGAGGTAGTTTGGGCTGACTGTGTATGACTGGCCCAGCGCCAGCTTCCTTGGCAGAGTGGGGGTTCAAACGGGGGCCTCCCAAATCCTAGTCCAACAGTCTAACCACTATGCCATGCTGGCATCATCTTTAGAGGATGTGGATCAAAATAAACTGTACATCTGTATCCCAAATGCCTGTTTTTTTTGGGGGGGGGGGTGGCATAATAGGGGAGGAGAGAAATTATTATTATTGAGAATGGGGTTTTATTGGTGTTTTTCTGACGACTTTATTTTACTGATATGAAAAGTGGACAATGTAGGAGAGCGCTGGAAAAAAATTCCTTTGAAATATATATTTCACCCAGTGAGCTTCCACAGCAGAGTGGTGATTTGAACCTGGATCTCCCTGATCCTACTGTGAAATCTAATCACTATACTACACAGACTTTGGGGGGGGGGTGCTGCTTAACAGTAACAAGCATTTTAGTCTGGGTGAGTCATGCAAGTTGGGTAGTAGAAAATTGCTCAGTGGTTTCATCTGGGCCTGGCCCCAATAAGTCCTCCCTCAAAGGCCGAAACAGGCCTGGAAAGGACTGTGCCCCTTCTCCCTACCTTTTACTGACAGAAACCAAGCCTGGAATACTGGCTAAGCTGTTATGGTTGCCTGGTAACAGCCACTGAAGGCACCTGGTTAAAGCTACAGGGACTCCTTTTATCATTTGGGGTTTTTTAACCCCAATGTATGCTTTTTTTATTTCAGATTTTTCTGGAAACATAAGGCTTTTTTTTGTGTGTCCATGGCTCTAGTCTCCAGAATTAAGTATCCAAATCGAGGCCACTTGGCTATTAGTATATAAGATATACTGCTCTTCTAGACAGATTAGTGCCTGCCTACTCAAAGCAGTGAACAAACTCAGTGCTGTTATCTCCACAGTACAGCTGGGGAGCTGGGACTTCGATAAGTGGCTTACCAAAGGCCGCCTGCTGAGTTCATGGTAGTAGTGGGATTTGAACCAGCAGAGTACTGATTCATAGCCCAACCACTTATCCACTATGCTTCTGTACAACTCCCCCACTGCTGCCACCCCGCCTTTACAGTGGAGCTGGCAGTCCTGTGAGGAGGAGGAGGAGGAGGAGGAGTGGAAGATGTTGCTGCTCGTCACATTCCTCTATCCCTGCCACTACTGCCTCTCCTCTGCACACAACCCCATATGAGCTGGGTGAAGGGGAGGGGGAGAAGGAGCTGCAGGCAGGTGGACAGGCAAGTGGCTGAGTGGGCCAGAGTGCAAAGAGAGGAAGATGAAATCTCCCCTCCAAGTGTTAAAGGTCCCCCACTTAAAATCTTTTTAAATAGAAATCACGTGATTGATTTACAAATAATAATTTTGCATGATGACAGAAATACATTTTGTATTTTATTTCCATTGTCTTTGTGCTTTGAATCACCATTTATTTTGCAAAGCCATGTATATGCATTGTGCTTCAGTCTTTTTTAGTCATTCAAAATCTTGAATATCCAGAAAAAAACTGTCAACACTCATAGAGAATTAAATTGTAGCTGAATTACATCTGCATTGCATGCTTACTGCATGTGTTACAATTTTAAGTATAATTGTACTTCCCTGCTGACATAAATATTTACGGTTTATCTATGTAGAAATAATGTCTCAAGCATTTAAAATTTCTACTTAGAATTTTACAGCTTCTGCCACCGCATTTCCATCATATCTCCCAGAAATGTACCATTGAACACCATTCCTTTTTGATTCTTTTGTGTTTCTCAACCATATTTCATTTCAGCTAACATTCTTCTTTCCTTACTTCTCATGGGAGCTATGTTTGTCTTCCTACCTTGCCCTTGATTAGCCAAGTACCCATTTCAAGGTAATGCTAAATCCTTGTTTCCATGATATGCCAACAGCTATCGCTTCTGGTTCTTCTTCGTGGTCTCTGTGCATCGCACATACATTGCATAGTTTTGCAGCTGTTTAGATATTGTGTGGATGTTAGTTTTCCCCCTGCCTTTCCTCCCTCTTTCCTTCCTCTCAGTTTATGTAGATTAAGTAATAAAAACATTTCTCTGGGCTTTACCTAAATAAATAGTAGGAGGAGCATTTCTGGTATCATTGTTCAGTTATATGGTAATTTTCCTCAAGCTGTCTGTGAAATGTCATCTCAGAAGCTTCAGTCACTTTTAAATTCTGTTTCTCTTTCCTGCTTATCTTGTTTCTTGCAGAGTATAGGCATCTGTGTTATTATCTGTCTTGTTTCTTTTTTGGTGGAGTGGGTAATACTGGATTAATCAGAATTTTCTTTCATTGCCAAGGTCAGAGGAACACACTTTGAGTAACCAACGTAATGTTTAGTGTTCTGCTTAGATTGCTCTAGCACACTATAAAACTGGACATTGACTGGGTTTTCTTTTCAGGCCAAAGAAGCTCAAGTGAAAGCAGCAGAAGTGGAAGGCGAGAAAGTTGACAATAAAACCAGATTGGAAGCAACACTCCAGGAGGAAGAAGCTATTAGGAAAGAAAATGAGGAAAAAGAGTTGGAAAGGCTGTCTGAAGCTGCCGAAAAGGCAAAAGAAATCCTTCAAGTTGCTGCCAGGGTAGGCAGTTCCAAGACATTATTGTTTGTTAATGGTTTGATCGCACTTTATTTGAAATGGTTATTTTCAGAGATAACCTCAAATATTGTTAATATGGCATAACATTAAAATGTCATTCGGATGGATTGATGGTCTTTATTCACCAGTTTTCCTGTGAATTATGGATTTCTCCAAACTGGGCAAGTTCTGCACAAAAGATTCTCCTAATACATGAGGGCCATGTTACATGATTCTGCAGCTAGGCAAAGGATTTTACTCATAAGCTGTTTAAGTGAAAATGTAAGAAGGTGCCAATAGTGCAGCCTTGTTAAAGAGCGTGTAAGTCAGATTTCCAAGCTACTTTTAAGACCGCAAGGGCTGCCATGTTGAAGATCAGAAGGAGTCCTTGAGACTGCCACTGGTATTGCCTTCTCATTGATGTATGTCAGTCTGTGGGGAAGGTCAGCCTGCTCCCAGTTCCTAGACAAATGCTGGGAGGGTACTCCCTACTCTTTCCTAGGGCCTGTTCAAGATACTTTGCCACCCAAAGGACACCATCCATCCTTGCCTCCTGCGGGAGCAAGCAAAGCCCCAGCAATGCCAGCAGGTGCTGAGGATGAGCATAGGCTCAACCTGTTGCCTGTTCCTGTGCTGTCACCAGCTGGGAGCAAAGGAAGCCACAGCAGTGTGAGGAGGGCCTGTTCCCTTTGCTGTTCTGAGTAACCAGTCTAGTGCCTTGGGTGATGAGGCAGCCCTGCCTGTTCAGCAAGAATTTCACACACACTCACCCACCCACACTCATGCTGCTGGGGACTCAGCTGTAGCCGTTGATTCTCAGAACAACAGCAGTATCATTTTCTTAGAGAACTTAGCCACACTGTTAGTTGGCCACTGTTTGTGGAAGAAAGGGGAAAGGAGAGTCTGCTTTCTGTCACCAGCCAGGAAGTACTGGGAGGATGAACTCCCTCCTGCTCGCCAGGAAATGCACAGCAGACGTGTCACTTGCTGTTTGCTACAGGGCACTAGCCATTTGGATGGAGGTCAGGGAGATGCATATTTCTGATCAGATATTTTAAAATGAAGCTTTAGGAACACAGCAGCATAGAGATCAAATTGCAGCACTGCAGAAATCTGCCCGAATATGCATGGAGTTGCAAAGATGTATCTCATGTTCTATATATACTACATACTGTTTCATGTGAATGACGCTTTGCTTTCCAGAAAGAAGTGGAGTCTGCAATAGATCTTGATTCTGCAGCTGTACATACAAAGAAAAGCCAGATAGCTATGGATGCTGAAGAAGAACTGGCAAAGGTAGATTTAACCCTGCATTCAGAGACATTAAAAGACACAGCACCAGTACTGGAAGGCATTAAGGTAAGTTTGGGAGGAGCATGGGCAAAAAGCTACGGAGATAACTTTATAAACTCTCCATGGATCAACTGGCTAATGAGTCCTGCTATGAAATACTTAGATGGTTTCAGCAAATACTGACAGTCATGGCATTTGCTTTAATGGTTATTTGTGCTATCATATTGCATACTTGCATCGCTTCAAGGAAATTGCTCATCTGGGCACAGATGTTTCCAGCTATGGTAATACCTGGATTGTATTGGTCTTTTAAGGCCATTTTCGGATTTATTGCCCCCTTTTTTTACTGGTTATGATTGGGTAGTCCCAGATGTACTTGGCACATTGGAGTGCACCTACTCTGATCACAGAGCCAGGATTGGCTAGAGCGCTCAGTTGACAGGGCACACTGACGGTCAAGGTAGAAGAGATGTAGAAGTCTGGAACTGGTGCTTCTGCTATTTCTAGTTTGTCTTATATTGCAGAGGGCGGAGGCAGGAGTTAGTTCAGGGCTGTAGGGCTGAAAGGAAGCAAGGCCAAGCCTTCTTGCTCTTTTCCTGGGCTTAGTTGTCTTATGAAGGTGCCCCATATTTGGGAAGGTGCCTCTCAAATGTTGAGGAGGGGAGAGACTTCTTTAGAGTTACAGTTCCTCATAAACAAGTGATAAGGAGAAAGTGTCTTATTAATGAGGGGGATCACCAATGTATGTCTGGCACAGGCTGGCAAATCCTAAGTATGTTTTCTTGGGATAAGCCCTGTTTAATAAAACTTGACTTACTTCTGAGTAGATCTTCTTAGGATTGTCCCCTCTCTATGATAGGACATTTTGGAGGTCTTTCATTCATAGGGTTGCCATAGGTCGAAGGCGACTTGATGGCACATAACACACACACACCCCTCACTAAAACTCCAGAAAAGCCAATGAAGCCAAATGCTAGTTTTTTGTAAATCCATACAGAACCAGTTGTTGAACTACTGCTAAGAATTCTGCTTATCACCAGTAGTATGTCAGATGCTTGTGGGAACATAAAGAAAGTTCAGTGTAAACTAAGAGAGAGGCTGGTGTCAGGGAACAAATGTGAACTGATTGGGTAACGGCACTTTGAAAAAGTTGGATAAATAGTTGCACAAAAGCTTTCACTCAAAGTAGATGTTGAAATCAAAAATCTGAACTTCAAATTGTTGACTTTGAAATGCAGTTTCGCTTCAGTGCAAATGTAAGGCAGCCCTTTGGGCTGTGGGAGGTCTGCAGATGCGTCTGAGCTCTTGTGATTGACAAGAAATCATGGGGCTAGAGAAAATAGCTAATGCAGCATGTGAGGCAGCCGAACTGCACTCTCAGTCCATATGCCTTTAAGCATTTCATATTGCATATGCTTAACAGTGAAAAATAGAATTTCTTTTTACAAGAAGTATTAAGTTTCTTTAAATAAATATATTTGATCCCAGACCATTTCTAATGCCAGATTTGATCTCTCCCTGTGGGCAATCAAGATAGATCACCTGCTGATCTCTTTCCCCCCCTCCCTTGTTCACAGAGAGATCAGATTTCATAGGAAAAAAATAGGCTGGCCGGTTTCTATAAGGAGTTTTATATTTGGAAAAGTTGACTTAAAATAGCTTAAAGTAAGTTTACTTTAGATTACTACCACTCCTGGATATTAAAGAGGCTATGCATTCTCATTTCACTGATTTTCATGTTCCTGGGTGAAGAGCATCTTTGCTAGAAATGTACCAGGTTCTGATACTTTCAAGATAATGAATATCCACCTCTTTTAAAAAAAAACCAAAACTTGTCATCTTGATTATGTGTGTCACCGTTTTGGAGTACCCATTTCAACACTAGCAAAAAGGCATGCTTTTGAATGCCCTGTGTACATCCAAGTGTCATGGGAGCATACAGGATAATGTCTCTGAATCCTGTTCTTATCTAGACCTACTATATCTAGAAATTTTTGATAGCAAAGTAGAAATGTTGCGCCCTTTTTATAGTGTACTTTAGACTTACGTGAAGTACCTCATGGGTGGCCATCTTGTGGTACACAGAGGCAGCAGGAGCAAGATGACACATGCTTGTAGGCTGCACAGCCAATGCAACAGAAAGTGGGGCCTGCTCCTCAGATCAGCTGGCTAAGTACGGGACTTCGCTAAACCAAAGGCAGCCTGTTTTGTGACTTGTCAAAACAAGTTGGTCACCACTGGTGTACTTTGTGTCTTAGATTTTAGTCATACATATCATAAGGTAGACATATTGATAAACACTTATTAGTTGTTTTCATTATTTTCATGCTACAAAGTTTGAAACGTGGCAGCGATGTCTACTCATCAAGGTTAGAAGCAAGTTCTGTATCTGTTAACACTGGAAATTGGATCTTTTAGTTTATATCAGAAGCAAGAAAATAGATTGTGTGAAAAATCATAAATTTCTCCTTCCTTCTTCCATAATGATATGTCTGGTAGATTTGTTTCGAATGCTAGTCTAAATCTGTAATGCATCAATACTGTTTTTCTTTGGTTTGGAAACTTGTGATAAAAAGTATGAGACCTTGAAGGTTTTTTCTTTAAATATGTTTTGACATTGTATAAAAATTCTTCTTTTGAAGATACTTTGTATCCCCTCTCTATAAATATCGTCCTTTTTGGTCCTTCATTAAGGCTGTGTCCTAGAGAGCGAGACACACACACACACACACACAGAGGACTCCCCTTGTCCAGTAGCAGTTACTGCTCTACCTTTTGAGAACTGTGACCATGTGCGGGTCTATACAAAAGATTCCTTGGGAATTGCAAGCTTATATTTACTTGTTTACTTAATTTATTCCTCCCTAATAAAGACCCAAAGCAGCTTGCATTGTTCTCCTCTTCTCCATTTTATCTTCACAAAACCAACTCAGTGAGATTGGTTAGGCTGAGCCATGTGTGCTCGATCTCCCAGATCCTAGTCCAAACACTTGAACCACTATACCACACACTGGCTACACTACACTGTGTTGCCTTCAAAGAAGCAACCTTGAAACAAGAAATTTCCTGGGTCAGGAAAAGTATTGCTTAGAGAAGTTCCGGCCCATGGCTCCATAGAGTTGAAATAAATATGTGATACATATAGAATAGCTTTTAGCCACTTCCGTAGCCTTCCTTTCCTGAATCCTGCCAGCTTGGGTACAGGTTGTGATGTGCTTGCTCTTTGTGATAAGCACAGAAAGCTGTGTATTGTAGCGATGCTTCTCAAAGACAGCCATCCACATTAGAGCACGCAGCTTCTCTTTGTTTGACTGGGAAAGGAGTTTGTGCATCTTGTATCTAGGCTTGTGTCAGGCCCTGTACAGTTTGAGGACAGCTCATCATCCCCAGCTTTTCCTGTATGAAATACTGCGAGTGTTCTTGCCAACTAATATTCTGGGTTTTTTTATTCCCATGTGGAATGGGTTGTTATAACTCTAATGCAAACAGGGCCACCACATTTCAAACAATGAAACATTCATAGACCATAAATTCCCATCAGAACTTCATTCATAAAATTAACCAAATTATAAATTAAGATGCTGAAATTCTGCCGTGCCTGCTAAACCTTTACTATTTTTTGAAAGGAGGCTTTCAGACTCGTCTTTTAAAATTGACTGTTTTACGTAGGGTGAAGAAATAACCAAAGAAGAGATTGACTTGCTGAGTGATGCTTGCACCAAATTGAAGGAACAGAAGAAATTACTGACCAAAGAAAAAGAGGAACTAGAGGAGCTGAAGGATGATGTGCAGGAGTATAATGAGGTAAGAAGAGCATAACAGTGGCCTTGAGCAAATGAAATTAACATTCATGCTTATTTGGAGGGGTAAATGGCTATAATCACTCAGATTATTCTTACTAGGATAGTTGTTAGGGATCTTGGCCTCTGTTGGTGGAGGCAGGCCAGAGAGGATGATTCTCAACTCTGACCTCTCAGTTTCTCTTACCTGCAGATCTTTCAGTTTTGCACATAGTCACAAGGTAGGAGTTTGGTTTAGTTCCTATTTATTCCATAAAAGAGCAAAGCAGTGAACTTACTTTCATATTAGGAAATGGCTGGGGGTTATCCCAAGTTCAGATAGTAGCCATCATTTCCACTTCTTCCAAAGCCAAATACATTTCCATTAATCAGAAATGGTAACATTTATATATCTTAGATATGGATAAAAATTCGTTGAGAGTTTGCTCAGTAACCAGTTATGTTTGATCTCTCACTTCAGATGTAGGGGATAAAAATAGTCAAATCCTCTTCCACTCAAAATATACCTAAATTGTTCCAGTTATTAAAAAATAGTTTGCCATGTTTCTGACATGCTAGTCCTGAAAAAGATGATCTTTAGAAGATGTGCAAACGACTCAACGAGTTTAGATGTTTTCTGTAAAGCCTATGGATATTTTTCCTCATCTGTGTGTCAGAGCATAGGCATCCTTTTTCATCCTGCACCAACTACATGTAATACCCTGCTTACACTGTGACTTGACTTGCTCGTTACTCCCACATGCCAAATATGATCATTGGAAGCATGCAGAGGATTGCAGTGACTACTCAGTGGGCACCCATAAAAAGAATAGTTGGGCAGATGCTTGATGATTTTCTCTCTCGACTCTTCGAAGACTATTATGATCCCCATTCCAGGGATCTCAGTGATCCAGTTTCTCTTGAAGAGAGAACAGCACCCTACAGTACACAGCCATAGATCTTGTTGTGGCAAGATCTGCTGTCCTGTATGCAACTGTCAGAACCTTCACTTCTGCTTCTCTTTCTCTCTCTCATGAATCTGGCTTTCTGCCATTATCTCTTTAATTCTCACCCGTTTGAAAGTTGGGGTATTTTTGTTATCTTAATAGGTACCTTTATATGTAATGTTTAAAAGCATATATTCCGTTATGGTTACATGTGTGAAAGGCAACACATCAAAAACACTTTTGCAATAGGCAAACAAAGTGCCAAGTGCTAAGTATGTAACAATTTTCTTATATAAATGTAAAGTGCTTGTGCCTAAAGATGACAAAAAAATGTCTAAACAAGTAACCGGTTTTATAATTCAAATACTATTTTGCTGAATGGTGTAATATATATCAAAGTTCAAAATTCTTCATAGGATGATCCAACAAGTAAAATTCTTTGTAAAGGCGTGTTTTTGATGTGTTGCCTTTCACACATGTAACCATAACGGAATATATGCTTTTAAACATTACATATAAAGAGACTTTTTGTAAATTGTATAAAATTACTTTTATTGTGGCATAAAATATTCTATATAGTAAGCATATCACGGCAACAGTTGTTTTTTGTATTTTGGTTTATTTACCGTGATACTCTCCTATTTTTACATTCTAATAGGTACTACAAACAGATTTTCATGATTTTACTTGGTTTGATCCTTAGGATTTGCAAGAAATAAAGGAATTATCTAAGGAGGGACAAGAAGAAATAGTAGAAGAGTCCAAAGCAAGCAAGAGGTTAACCAAACGAGTGAACCGGATGATTGGGCAGATTGACAAAATTATTGGGGAGCTGGAGACGGACCAAAAAGTAGTGGATGGGCAGCTGGACAGTGGTGCTAGTCCTCCCATTGGGTAAGTGGAAGAGAATAGTGAATATGAAAGGTGATTCTCTTAAGCACAGCTGCCTGGTAGAAGTTTGTTAGAACACAAGCATGCTACTTCTTTGAACAGATTAGTAACATTTCCAACTGGATACATTTCCTTTTGTCCAAGTTAGGAGAGAGTAGCTCCTTTAGTTCACTTTTTAAACACAGTGATGCTTTTTACTTTGTACTAGAGATGGGCACGAAATGGGGAAAAAACTAACCCTGAGTTTCATGGTTCATTGCATTCCACGAATCACGAACTTTCATGGAATTGTCCCATTTAATGAAACGATTCATCAGGTTTGTGATTCGTCAGATCCTGGGGCCCTACAATGGCCCCCTTCATACCCAAAGACGCCAAACTCGCAGGGATACTTCAGCAGGCTCTCCTCCAGCCACCCTTTCAAGTTTGGTGAAGATTTGCAATACTTTGACTGGGAGGCGTTCAACGGACTGGACCGCCTCCTTTCTGTCCCTCCAGGTGCAACGGGCTCGGGGGTGGGTTGCCCGCAGCAGCACCCGACTTGTGCCCTAATGGGTGCCCACCAATTCCACCAGATGGGTTCTGTTGGTGGCCGCCCCCTCCTTGCGAGCAGAGCAGTAGCTCTTTGGTTGGCAGACAGTTCTGCCTAACAGGGTTTGGAGGGATGAGGTTGGTGTTCCCATGGCTACAGAAGGCCTATCTCCCCGCTGCTCGTTGCTCTCATAGAACAGAATAGGAGAGCCTAAACAGTTAACTATACAGAATAAGAGCTCTCAGGTTGGCAGGGAGAGCTGCCTATCAAGGTTATGTGGGCTGAGACTGGGGTTTCCACGGCAACAAAAGGTCTGCAGATATTCCGGGTTTATGTTGCCTAGGGAATCAATTTATCGGCACCAGCCTGTCTGGTATCATGAAGCATTCATGAATCGAATGAATCAGCCCAAAAGTTGTGGATTTCGTGAAAAACGCAGCCCCATGATACACATTTTCACGATACATGAATCGCCTCGATTTGTCATGAAATTTAATCCGTCTTTCGATTTGTACCCATGTCTAGCGCTGGCTGGAAGTTCCCAGTAGGAGAATGATTGTGGATGGGGCCAGCTAGCATGGGTAGAAAGTAGAGATTGGCACGAACCACAAGACGAACTAAAGTTCATGGAAGCCCGTTTTCCACAAACTTCCACAAACTGGTCTGCTGGTTCGTGTTAAACTCTAATACCCCTTTCCATGCTGCTCCGAAGCAGCAGGGAAAGGGGCATTTCCACCCCCTGATCGGCTACTTGTTGGGGATCTACGGGACAAGCAGCTGATCCAAGCCTGCAAGGGTGAAATGCCCCTTTCCCTACCGCTGTGAAGTGACAGGTAAAGGGGCATTTCAACCCCCAGATCAGTTGCTTGTCGGGGATCTCACTGCCAAGCAACTGATCCAAGATGGCGGAGGTGAAATGTTTTTTTCCGTGCTGCTTCGGAGCAGCACGAAAGGGGCATTTCAACCCAAAGAACCACGAACTGGTTCATGAACTGGGGCAAGTTCGTGAAAGTTCATGGTTCGTGAAACGGGATGAACCACGAACCGCATGGTTTGGTTTTTTCCTGGTTTGTGCCCACCTCTAATAATGAATGTGCAGTGGTTGGCGCTTGGTCTGTCCCCAGCAAGACCTCTTCCATCATGGGATGTGACAGAAGAGGCATATGGGAGTTTTCCAGGGCTTTTTTGGCCTCACAGTTCAGATCTCAGAACATGGTTTCAGTGGGCATTCATTTCTTAAAGCAACAATTATTTTTTATTGTTTTGTGGAATCTTAATCCCCTAAAGTTCCCCCCCCCCCCCAAGATTTCAGATTTTCCTGCGAAACTTAAGTTTCTCTCAGGCTTCATTTTGCAGATTTTTTGAGCCACGGTGATGGTATTTTTAACTCCTGTGTAGTAATTGCTGGTTATATACAGGTTGTGTTTCCCATTTAGGGAAAATCTCATCAGTATCAATGAGCTCATTAATGTGATGAAACAGATTCAGAAAATTCCAGAAAGCAAATTGAACAGGCTTGCGGAAGCGCTGGATGAAAACAAAGATGGCAAAATTGACATAGATGATGTTGTGAAGGTGAGTCTTCCTTGAAGCATTTTGTTCTTTACTTTTAGAAATTTCCAAGCCAAAGAATTCTTGTATCCTTCATATAAACCATTAGTTTTTCATAGCTGAACTGCTTTTATTTTATAAACTTATACCAGTTAGCTATTTTGCCTTCTGCTTTAAATATATATTGCTCCTTCACAATGTAATCAGAAGGTTTTTTTCTATATTCATATTTGGAGAGTTAGAAATTTCTTCTATTGGCCATTTTATGTCCAAATAAAACACACAGCAAAGCTGTGCCTGCCCTTTTTGTGCTGTTTTGTAAAGCACCATGTAGATCGACGAAGCTGTATAAATCTGTCCTTTGTTCATCAATGCACATTTTCAGTTGTTTTTGCTGCTTGCAATTTACGTGCCTGTTTGAACAGCTTTTTTTAGTGAGATCTTGACAACAGAACAGAGTACTATGATCTGTACAGTCCTGTGGCACTAGTGCTGAGGTGTCTGTGCAGGTTGTTTCATAGCAGACAGGAGGGGGGCAGGGCCTCTGCGACAGCCTTTTGAAGGCTATGAGACCAGGTGGCAAATCTTGTGTTAGTAAAATGGCATAGCAGAGCTGTCTTGGGGCTATCAAGCTGACCCCATTTTCCTTGAGCGAAGCTATTGCGGTTCAGGCAGAGGCACGTGCTACTGCTGCTAAAACTGCAGGTTGGTCTCTTGGGGACAGATTTTAGATTACTGAATATTAGATTTGTGGGTGTCTGAGAAGATTGCCTAGAGGAAAGAATTTCTCTAATATTTCATTGTAAAGGAAATCTTACATTTAATCAGGTTCTTTCTATAGTTCAATGCCTACATACTGCAAAAATTACTTTCTTTTGTAAAGTGTCATATTAATCTTTCTACAGCAGTACATTATAAAATATTGTAAAATTGGATTGTGGCAGTTGTTGGATGTGATCTATGCTTTGCTTAGGCATGGTCTTTCAGTTATTTATCTTCTTAACTGGAGGATTTCAAGGGCATTATACTAGAAGTAAATTACTTTTTCTTTTACATTTGCATAGGTAGTAGATCTGATTGACAAGGAAGATATTGATATCTCAACTAGCCAAGTAGCAGAAATCATGTCTCTGTTGCAAAAGGAAGAAAAACTGGAAGAAAAAGAGAAGGCAAGAGAGAAGGCTGAGAAGGAAACGGTAGAAGTGAAGAATTAGTCTCACTTCAAACTTGAACTTAATGGAATAATTTTGTATATTTGTCCAGCACCTAGATTTGTAAAATGATGGAAAACACTGTTGATTGGAGAGGTAGAATGAAATGTTTCACCATGATCAGTCACAAGCATTTTAATCATCATTCCATGAAGATGAAGAGCTTCGCCTTTGGTGTTTGAGCTTATTTCTCCTTCTGGAGTCCTATGCCCTCTATGCTGTGGTGATAAAGTACACTTAATAGTCCAAAAATCATGCCACAAATCAGAAATATATCATGGATGAATACTTTAAAATGGCTCTCTTCCTTGAACTGTGTAAAAAAAAAACCCACCATTTTAAATAAACTTTCATTAGCAGGAAGACTTTCCTTCTTACTTCACAGAAAAGTTAAAACCTGTATAGCATTGCTAACAGCTCAGAGGCCATTGGGGGGAAAATGATTTGCATTTTTATCTATTACATTTCTAAAAGGATTTATCCAGACTACATCATAATTTAGTTCTAAAAGCACTCTGATTGCACTCGGGCTGTTAGGATTTTAAGAACCACACAGTGTTCAGACTTCTTTCCCCCATAGCATTTTCATGACTGGGTTTGCCAGTTTCACAATGGTAAATACTAAGTTGGAAACCCTTGTGGACTCACTGAGGGGAAATCTTCTTCTTCTCTACTGAAGCTGCTCCTCGCGCTGACTCTGCTGTGCTCTCTTGCCATCTTCTGCTCCCCTTTTGCCCCGATGGCTTCAGCTATAGCTCCTCCCAGTTCTTGAGTCATTTGCTCCACATCTTTACTTCTTTCTTATCTCTTCTCCTCACCTCTCCTGTGATATTTCACCTGATTCTTAGGACCTTGGCAACCCAGAATGGCAGCCATTTAAGGTGTCCCAGGCCAACACTGAAAATGTTGCTGAGTCCCCAGTCTTGTTTAGAAAATTTTCTGTAGAGTTTGCTGAAGGGCTTAGGCCTCTGCATGTTGGTTTCCCAAGGCTTTGTAAAAGCCCTCAATCTTTTCTATAATTTCTACAGTAATGTCTGAGGCTGTGGGCTTTGCAATATCGTCTGTAGCTGCCTAGGCAACCTAAAATGGTTGCTGAGATCTCAAAGTAGTTTCATGAGATTTCAAACTCAATTTGTTCTTTTGTAATGTTTTTTTTTTAATTTCATCCCTCTCCCCGTTGTGCTTTTTTCTAAAATTTTTCTGCAAAACGGGGGCTTGCTCCTAGTTTGTAGAAATTTCTACTGTAGCCCTGTGTGGCTTCCCCATGGAGACTTTTTGATCCGCATAGGAGCCATACTTGGCAGCATGTCCAAAGCAGATACAAGAGAGCACTTGACTCTAGGGAGAAAAAAGAAAGCAGTAGCTGGAAGAGTCTTCGTATTTCTTCCCCTATGTCCCCACCAGTACACACGTTTTTCTCTCAGTGAACAAGAATCAATGGCTGACTCTGCTTTAGTTCTTTCCAGCCAGCCTCCCTTTCTTTGGAAAAAGAGCTCCCACCTTAACTTGGGTCACTCTAAAACTCTCAGTCCCAGCAAGCAGCAGCTATCTCCTTCCTGTACTCTTCCTGATACTGTCTCCTGTTTCTTCCCCATCTGGAAGGGTGGCTGTTTGCAGAGGTGATGCATTGTTGACTGAGGGTGGGAGGAGAAGAGGCTTTGGAGCTGGTAGGCCTGACTGAGGCATAACTAGCTTTGCTTTTCTGAGGATGAATGTTTCACGTGACCCAAAGAAAATGAGAACTTAGAATTCCTGAAGGACCAGACCATGCTAAAAGTAAATTGCTTTTTATAGTACTAAAGCAAAAAGGAAGCAAACCTTTAAATGTTTTTAAATTCATTCTAATTCTCTCTCTCTCTCTCTCTCTCTCTCTCTCTCTCTCTCTCTCTCTCTCTCTCTCTCTCTCTCTCTCTCTCAAATTATGTAAATTATACGTAAATTAACTTGGACAATATCAATTATTGTTGGACTATTGGTCACTTGAAATTATCGAAGCAAAATTTTCTTTCTCCCTGAATACTGCTTGTAATATAACAGATGTTTCTAATTGCTTGATTTTTATTTCTGGTATGAAGTGACTAACCCAGTAAATCAGGAATATCACACTAAAACTATCTTCTCGTTGCCTTGGTTGTTGCAGGCTCAATAAAAAGCTGATAAAACTAACAAGTAGATCGCTTGTTCTTGTGTTGTGTTTGACCTCCTCTTTAATTTAAACGCTTCCTTTCATTGAATAGTTGCAGCTGAGCAGGATATTAACGTCTTCGTTTAGAATAACACTTTGTCCAGTGAGTTTACTTGCATTGTTCACTGTATCTTTAAATTTTGAACTGCACATGATTTTGTACCAGTGGGAGAATGCTTTGTTGCAGGAACAACCACTGGTCTTTCAGTGAACCTCAGGCCTGCTTCAGTGTAACTAATAGGTATGTGGCTAAATTTAGATCTAAGATGGAAAAATTGGAAGTAGCAGAACAAACGGTTGTTCTCATGACACACCTGATGCAATGTAATGTTGACAGAATGGCTTTGTGTGTTCCTTGACAATGTGGTACATCAACAAAAACAGATCACGTGTGTAATTTGTAAACTGCATAATAGGTTTCCGCTTGAAATACAGTGATAGATTGTAGGTTGAGAATTTTGACTACTAAATAGCATTAAATCAAGCCATGCATGTGTGAGGTGTTGAAGCAGCTATAAAAAAATTGTCTCAAGATTGTGTAATTCTTGAATAGTGTCAGGCGCACTTTCTTGCACTTGAATCAGAATGGGTTTGGCATTAATGAACTTTCTGAGAAAATGTTTGGGAGGAAAAGGTAATCTTTTCCCCATAGTTCTATTCTCACTTGTTTGTGAATAACAGTGAATACATGAGCTTGGTAATTATATTAATTTTTTAAAATTACCTCCATAGTGGGGTACATGGGTCAGATATGTACAAAATACAATTACGTTCTTCCAAGTTTGTTTAGTTAAAAATAATTTTTTATGCTGAATTAGAGAGTAACAGGTATTGTACTCAAGAGCAAATTTATTTTTTAAGTCAGTTCATTTTTTAAAATTTGCTGATATTTATCATCCTTAGGATTTTTCTATATGTATTCGTATTTTTTGCCACAAGTGCTGCAGTACCAGAGAAAAACATTAAAGGATTTTAAAATCCTGCTTCCCTGGAAGGGAATTTATTAACAAATCTGTGCTTATGTTCCTATCAGGTTTTCCGTTGTTGAAAGAGCAAGGACATCAAAAATACAGACATTAAAAAGTCTGCCAATGGTTATTGGAACCATGTGGACAATTGCAACTTGGGCCTGGAGCTACAGTGAGGAGGGAATTGGAAGAGATCAAGCAGAAAAGCTAGTAGGATCCCACCCAGTGTGGTCAGCTTAAATGCTTGTTTTACATTCCAAGCCAGAGGGGATCTCTCAGAAAAATGCTGCTCAATTCTGTACATGTGCAAGCATTATCCGTAATGTAGCCTATCCACTTCAAAATCCTCAGTAGCGTAGTGCATCTTAAGAGGGACTCAGAAATCCGTAGGAGATATAGCAGCTTCCATAGATCCTAATGGCCTCTGCTAGGCTGCCATGATGCTTAGGAACTACATGGCTTCTTGAGCTTGGGTGCTGCTTTGCTGAAGGTCTGATGTAGGCTCCAGAGCAAGACCTTCCAACTGCAGCCACCTGATCTTAATTTGGAGTGGGAAGGTGAAGGGAGCGACAACATGTAGGAGGGTGGGTGTGTGGTTGAACGCACTAGGAGCCAGGTTGGAACCTTGAAGAGAAGGCTTCCGCTTGGTTCATAATGAACTTTAGTGTTTCCAAAATGGGGAAGTTCACATTACCACCCACCCAGTTTAATTCTTAACTCTGATATAATTTAATGCCCAGTAATTTCATTTCTGTTCATTCGTGAGCTATGAAGGGTACTAAAATATTGACCGGTGGTAGTTCTAGAAATAGCTGCTACTTTAAGATTTGAAAATTCTGTAGAAGTTTTATTTGTTGTCTTACCATATGGGCAATCGGTGTGTGAATGGTTTTTATGCGATCTGAAGGCTAAAACGCAAGCCATTTTATCTAATGCAAAATATTTTCCTATGGAAACTAGTGTGTTGGGGGTGTTTAGAGAGAAGCGCACAATAGTGCCCTGGTGTTCTAACAAAGCAAAGAAGCAGCCTGTTAAGGTGAAGTGGCATGCAGAGTCAGTTTGGTGTAGTGGTTAAGAGCGTGGGACTCTAATCTGGAGAGCCAAGTTTGATTCCCCACTCCTCCACTTGAAGCCAGCGGGGTGACCTTGGGCTAGTCACAGTTCTCTGGAGCTCTCTCAGCCCCACACACCTCACAGGGTATTTTGTTGTGGGGATAATAATGGCATACTTTGTCAACCGCTTTGAGTGGACATTAAGTTGTCCTGAAGGGCAGTATATAAATCAAATGTTGTTGTTATTCCAAGTCTCTGGTGAATTTCAAGTTCCCTATTGAGGTTGTCTTGCAATACTAAATATTTGCATTGTGCATGTGACTCATGCAGGATTATCCAGCATGAGCCAAAAAAATAAACTTTTACTCTTTCTTGCTCCTTCCCCCTGCCCAATACCAAATACCAAGTGCTTGAATTTCCAGGGGCCGTAATAGTGCTTGACAGTTGAGGTCAGTCATCCTCAACTGTTTTGGGTTGCATATTGGTAGAGGGCAGGAATTTGGTCGTAGATTGCATCCTCTTTGATCTGAGTGACTGGGATCAGGAAGGAATCTCCCCAGTTGAATTGGATAGAGATGGATTCCCTAATATTACACAATTTTATTATTGTGGAGAATCTAGATAAATGCCCTTTAGTCAACTTTTCCTTTGGTACCTGTTGTGGTCTGAATTGGTAGGTGAAATGTCCTGAAGGTGAACTAGACCAGAGGTGATCAAATAGCATTCTTTAGACAAGATTCTGCTAGCAGGTGCTAATTTCATTGTACAGTCTGATAATCCATGAAGGGAAATACATATCCAGTCCCTGGTTATGATGTTTGTGTGGTCTGCAGAAAAAAAATAGTTTCAAGCAATATAAAAGTTTACTAGTATTAGATGTTCTTCCTTTAGTATTCTAGTACTTAACTAAGGGATGGTGTGGTCAGCAATTGTGCCTCTTCTGCCTCACTTGTTTTTAAAGCTGTACTTTATCAATGAACATCTCATCTCTTGAAATGCCAAACTGTGCCTTCTGTCACATGTGTAGGCTACAAAATGCATACGTTCCTCCTATCAGCTGCTTGCATAGCAAGCTGAATAGATTCCCCCCCCCCGCCCGATTCATCCAAATACATTTCTCTGATTCCATTTCCATATGTTCTTCACCTTAAATCCTCAGTACCAAAGTTCTTTGCCAAAATTGATCTATTTGAATGCTCTTCCACATATAATGCCATTTCTTCACAAATACATGTATTTGGATACAGATATCAGGGTATACTATGAATACGCCCTACCAAATATGCGAAGGAAGTGTCTGTTTAAAATTCTACGAAGCAGCAACCAAAGCGATTGTTTCAAAATACTTTAAAGTACATGCCCAAGATGGCACCTGCTGCCTGACTTCAGATCCTTGCACTTTGAGAATGAGGGCTCTGGAGCAAACCATCAAACTTCTAGTTCAGTAGGGACAAGGTATGATGGGGGTGTAAAGCATTCCTTTTGAAAAGTACAGTACAAAAAAAAACACTAGAGCTAATGCCTGCATAACCATAAACTGACAAATTATCATTTCTTTTCCTTATCGGGTGCTGTTATTCAGGAAACATTCGCTTATTGGTGTAATAGGCCGGGGGGCCTCAGACTAGCAGAGAAACCACAGCATATACTTTAAATTTAATTGGGCTTCATCACAACACGTTGTGGTTACTTTTTGTACAAAAGGTTTATTCGCTCTTGAAAAGAGACGTACCACTGGGATTATTGGAACAGGAATAAATGCACAAATAAACGTAGCCAGGGCTTTTTTTCAGCTGGAATGTGGTAGAATGGAGTTCCGGAACCTCTTGAAAATGGTCACGTGGCTGGTGGCCCCGCCCCCTGATCTCCAGACAGAGGGGAGTTCAGATTGCCCATTTTCTCCAAGGGCAACCCACTGAGTTTCACCACCTCTTTTCCCAGAAAAAAAAGCCCTGAGCGTAGCAATTAGTCACATGTCTATGCTGTATTTACAAGAAGGTTTTTACCATCTTTTGAGTTTAAAGAATTTGAAAATTTAATAATTAAATGCATCCCTTGTTTAAAGTTTACTTTTAAACTTGTATTATTTGTAAGCAAGATATTTATGACAATGTTAACTGAAGTACAAGGATCTGGACATACTAGAGCTTAATGTGCAATAATGAAAGCTGTTTAAGTATTTTTCGGTTTTGGTTTTAACTTTTTAAAATATGTCATTCTATAGTGTTGAATTTATTGGTGCTTTTAAAATGTTGCTTGTCACAAACTCTGAGCAGTGCGTCCAGGGTTATTGGTATATGCCTGAAATGGAATTAATAGCAGTAGTAACATAGTAGCTCAGTATAGTCATATAAATAACCACACTGGCAGGAAGTTTTTTCTAATGTCTAGCTGAAAATTCTTTTGATTTAATTTTACCCTTTGTTTCTGATTGGACCCTCTGGAGCAACAAAGTAAATCCAATCCATCCTCTATGTGACAGCCCTTCAAATACTTGAAGATGGCGATATATCACTTCTCAGTCGTCTCCTCTCTAGGCTGAACATACCCAGCTCCTTCAACCATTCCTCATAGGACTTGGTCTCCAGATCCCTCACCACCTTTGTTGCCCTCTTTTGGGCACATTCGAGCTCATCAACATCCTTCTTAAACTGTGGTGCCCAAAACTCCAAGTGAGGTCTAACTACAGCAGAGTAAAATGATACAATTACTTCATGTGATCTGGACACTATACTCACCCCAACCCCGACTGTTCGTGCCCCTGCCATGCCGCCCTGAGAGCGATGGTTCCACCCTCTCGCTATCTGCTTTTTATGGTTTTAGTACAGCCTTTTATATGCGTATTGACACCTATTTATTGATTCATTTTATTTTATTGTTCCAAGTATATTTAAAGTTTGTATTCAGCTGTTGTTGTGAGCCGCCAGGTGCTTGCGTAAAGGGAAGGCGGGCTACAAATCCCAATAAACTCAACTCAACTTCTGTTGATACAGCCTAAGATCACATTTGCCTTTTTACCTACGGCAACCGCATCAGTGTATGATCTACTAAGACCCCTAGATCCTTTTCACATGTACTACTGCTAAGACAAGCAGTCCCTATCCAATAATTATAATTTTGATTTTTCTGCCTAAATGCAGAACTTTGTGTCTTTTGAAATTCACTTTGTTAGTTTTTGCCCTTCCCCAACTTATACAGATCATCCTGAATCTTGATTGTCTTCTACTGCATTTGCTACCCCTCCCAGTTTAGTATCATCTGCAAAATGTAATGAGCGTTCCCCCTTATTCCTTCATCCAAATCATTTATAAACATGTTCAACAACACAGGACCCAGGACAGATCCCTGAGGCACTCTGCTTGTCTCTCATCTCCAAGAGAATGAGGAGCCCTTTGCAAGCACTCTTTGGGTGCTATCTGTTAACCAGTCACAAATCCACGTAACAGTAGTAGGATCCAAACCACATTTTACCAACTTGTCAAGAATTATGTGAAGCCTTAACAAAAGCCCAATAAACTATGTCCACAACATTCCCGATCCAACAAAGTAACTCTCTTATAAAGGGAGATAGATGAGTCTGACGTTACTTGAACTCCCTTGTTGAGTATATTTGACCATGAGATTCTACCCAGCATAACTTTATTAAAATGAGCTTTTCTAAAGTCCAAGCTATATATCTTGGACTATGTTCAGCTTTCCCCTTACTCAGGGTCTTAAATTCCAAAATTGCATGGTCAGTACTACCTAGGGTGTCCGCTACCTTCACCTCATCAACCAGTTCTTCCCTATTGGTAGGAATTACATCCAAGATAGCAGACCACCTTGTTTCCTTCTCCACCTCCTGGAAGATGGGAGTTGTCAGCAAGGCGAGTCGGAAATTTATCGGACCTTACATTTTTAGCAGAGCTTGACTGAAAAGGATGCTTTTGTTGAGTGTTACAGAGCATGCTGCTGTATTCATGTTTTCCAAGGTAAAGGCTGCAATGTAAAGCTGCCAAGAAATAAAGCATTGTTTGTTTAAAAGACTTCTGGCACAGTCTCGTTTTTAAATGAAGGCTACCATGCACAAACCAACCAACATGACACATGGAGAAAGAAGAGGGGGAAGCCCTTCTCATTCCAGATACACAAGTGTAGTGGCAGGGAGAGATCACCCTACACTCAGAAGTAATCTGGTAATTAAAAAGGGTGATAGTTATACACACACACACAGAATGAGGTAACTTAATAGTTTGATGGGGGTAGCACACAGACCATACAGTAATCGCATAGCTTTTCTAGTTGATGGGAGTTATAAAGATGCCTCTCTGAGCCACAAAGTTAACACCACTGCTCTTACTACACCTGTCTGGCAGAGGTTCAGGATTCCTGCCAGCTGTGGAGCTGGAAAACAATTTATAGGACTAAAGGATGGCTGGAATGAAAACTTGCTGTAACTTAACATGTAGGAAGTACAAGATTTGTGAAGTTGAACCAAGTTCCATCTGCTGAGCAAGGAACACAGCCTTCCAGAACCTTAAGGACTAAACGGCTTGAAGAAGCATTTTATGCAGTTATGCCAATCTAAGCCCAGTTGTATTCTAGCTTGACAAAGTAACATCTGTGGAAATGTTAGCAGGTAATTTATATCTGCTCAGAAATGTGGGTTTGGGTTGCATCATCCTGTGTTTCCCAGGGTGCAGAATCCTAATGCTTCTCTATATTCTGAGGTTCTTTTGCATATGGATTGGTGCTTGATATGCTGATCGTGAAAGCCTTCGACTATAGTTTATTTCGTTTGCACACTTCTGTGATGTTATTTAGGGCATAGGGCTTCAATCTGAATTCAGATTGGTGGTGGTGGTGGTGGCCTATTTGCCACTACTCCTCATGTAACGCTTTTGTGGAACTCAGTGTCCTGCCTTGCAGGGCTAATTTCTGATTTAATACTTGGTAGGGCTGGGGGCTTGTCTCTTA
This sequence comes from Eublepharis macularius, assembly GCF_028583425.1. NCBI lineage: Eukaryota > Metazoa > Chordata > Lepidosauria > Squamata > Eublepharidae > Eublepharis > Eublepharis macularius. Next base: position 120,908,136 of record NC_072795.1, on the reverse strand, counting down.
GTTGAAGGATGATGGCTCCTTCCCTCCCTAATTGTGTTTTTCCCATAATGAAGCCCTTTCTGGGATAAGGAGGGTTTGTCAACCTCTTCCCCCGTTCATACCAGCATGCTCACAAAAGTCTCTGCAGATTTGCATCACTAACAGGACAGTAACAGCCCAAGTCAAAGAGGGTAGAGTTCCTTCAAGAAAGCAGCAGTTGAGCCTTTTTGCCGCTTCCTTCTCAGCAGATAAGCTGCAAAAGTTAATTGATAGCAACAAGAGAAACTTCAGAGGTAACACAGTAGGAAGCCCTTGTGGGAAGGCCTAATTGCCATCTTCCTGTTAAACCCTAGAGGCATCAATACAGGATCAGCTCAAACCGAAAAGCAGTTTCAAAAAAACTCATGAGAAGGAAGAGATGATTTACGCATCTGGTTTGATAAATGGATCAGAATCATGTATAGACACACTTGTTTGTTCGTACCATTTTAGGAGCAGCTGTGTACTTACAAGGGAAGAGGGAGAAAAGAGCACAACAAAAACTAGCAGGAAGGACAGGCATCTGAGACACAGTGGATGGCAGAGACAGGAAAATGAAGCCAAGGGGAGAACAAGGAGAGCTACCTAGCAACAAGGTCTGGGCAGCACTGGCAAGGAAGTGGGTAGGGAAGGGCTGGAGACCGTGTCACGTTCGAATTCTCCTGGTTGTTGTTTCTTCCAGCAGCATAGCATTGTGAACCCGGAGGCAGCAATGAGAACCAAAACGCAGAATGCAAGGGCTGAATCCCATGGATTGATTTGAACTAATCCATCATTTGGGCTTGAGGCTTCCAAATCATTTAAAAATAAAAGGTCTTCCAATCCAGATTTTACAAAATACATTCCTCTTGGCCCTCCTTGCCTCACAGTGGCTGAATCAGTGACTCGAGTCCCAAGGGGATAAAGTGGAATATAAATCTTTTAAATAATCAACCCATCAGCCTTGTATACCAGTAGCTAGTTTGAACTGTTACTAGCTTTGTTAAAAACAGAGAGAATTCCTTCTTTCAGCTTATCTCCACCTATATCTAGTCTTGAGAATCTTTTAATTCTAGATTTAGGTGGAAATAAGATGAAAGAAGGGATTCTGTTTTTAACAAAGAAACAGGTTTCTCACATCAAATAAAGTACTCCAAAGGGGTTTTTTTAAAAGAAAAGAGGCACTCAAATCATACAGAATTTCAGTTTTTTAAAAATTTATTTGAAGATCCACTGCTAAATCAGCATGTTTCCCACAAGAATAATTCAGCTTTTCTGCAAGAGAAAAGGGAAAAAGAATTATCAGTCTTATGTACGTGCAATAAATGATGTTCTACCAAGTTGAGAATCCACTCCATGCTCGCTCCCATTAATCTAAGAAGTTATAAATACTAGTATAGAGGCATGAAGCCCCAGGCTATATATCTCTTTGCACAGGATTGGTGGGCAGGTGGAGCAAGATTATGCAAGCGCCTTTGACGATTTATCCTCCGGCCACATCTTGCTTCCCTCTCTGTTGTTCTACCACAGCCGTAACTCACTCAGTGGCTCCCAATCCACCTGTGGCTCTTCTGAGCCCTGTTAGCCAATGTGGCACATTCTCCATGATCCAGGAAGTGGGCAACATCCTAAGCAGTGGTTGGCAGTTGGTTCTACCTTGAAATAAATAAGCTGCAAGCCCTCCTTGAGGTGTAGGCCTCGTGCCACAGATGTAAACATGGTCTTCTTTGCAGAGGGTAATTGCAAATGTGGCTTTTGTGAGCTGCAGAGTGAGTACTACTGTATTTTGAGAAGAGGAGCTATGACGGGCAATGGAAGGTCAAACCACTTCCCTCCAACAGCTGGATTAGAGTCCCAAACAGGTCACTGTACTCAGCATTAAGCTAGTGGCTGAAAATATACAGCTTTAAGACTAACCAAGAAAAAAGCTCTGTGGAACTGGAATATGGTTTCACAATAAGTGCAAGATACGAGAACTTCCCTGCAGTACTGATGTTACAGTTTTTAGGACAAATGCCAAAGCCAGATTAAGAGAAAAATACTACAAAAGGCAGAGAAATATTGAGCTCTGGCAGTCAATGATGTGGAACTTGTAAAACGTCTAAAGCAGAACATTTTCTGATGCTGTAGTTTTCTGTGGAAAAATTTCTGCCCCGCATATGTAAATCTAGTTTATATATCTATATTTGTCAGGGCTGTTGAGCTGAAAAATCAGTCACATTAGAGGGGGTAAATGTGGGATACGAAGCATGGACAAATGGCGCATTTGCCGCCTCCTACTAACATTAAGTATTTATTTAAATTTCAATCAGAAGATTCTTCTGGAAAACCCACATTGCTGCTGCTGGTGTTTATAAGCAGCCCACTCACTGCCCAGAGACCAGCCAGGAAGCACACCACAACAGCAGGCCACCAAGCAATGAAAAATCTGAGATAGCTGTACCTGTGAAATCCACCGGATGGCTCACTGAAAGGAAAGGAAAGGAAACAACTGTCAGGAAACCTGTAGCACACACCGCGTCATTTATCATACAAACCCAGGACCTCCAAATAGCATGTATGCTTCTTACTCTAGTAGATTTTCACCTATTGCAAAGACTAAATCCAAAGGGTTGCGTTTTTTTTAGCTGCCCTAGATACCATGAGCATCAGACCCCGAATCTTAACTTCCAATGGCAAACTCTCAGTAGCGGCCACGTTCAGCTCTTTGCAAGTGTGTGACAGCTGCTTGCACCATGATTTTGATAAGCAAGTGGTCAGGGTTCAGCAGGAGTTGGTTTGCAATTCAAAACTATCAAGGAGGATGACTCTTATAAATTAGACACAAAAGCTTATGCTGGAATCAACTGAATTACCCTTTAAAGGTGCCACTGGACTCTAGTTTTATTTTACTGTTATAGACTAACATGGTCACCCATCTGGAATTACATTAAAAATGTGTTAGCCTCCTGTACAGCCACTTACTGAGTAAGCACTTCAACAGCACCCAAGTGCTGTACCAAGACCTACTAGAGGAACGTTCAAATACTATGTGCTCAGTGAAATATATGGAATTGAATCTTCTGTGATCTGACCCTCCATTATTTTTGATTTACAGCATATTAATCTCTCCTGAAATTACAGGATAATCTTGTTGCTAAGGTCTGAAGCAAAGAAACTGATGAAGTGGTCAGTCTTTACTGCTATGTCAGCAGGGCCACAAAGAGTTGGTCCCACTTTCCCCACTGCTATACGTGAAACAAACATTCTTCTTAATACTGAGTACATGAAGCAGAGGGTAGTGATGATACTAACCACCTGACAACACTCTAAAACTGGATTTGAGAAATCCCAGGCACCAGGTTGCCATGGTGCCTAGAAATTCCATTGCAGCACCTAGTAGTTTCAGTCATTATTTTATCGTAGCATCCCTCAGCAACACAACTAAGGGTTGGATACAACCGGCTTTTCCACTGGTGAAAAGGGAAAGGAGTCCCCCTTCCCCCCCTGAGCATCTAAAAAGGCTAAGTTTGGGATCATGAAACCTGGGCAGACAAATGTCGTGTTTAACAGGGGCTGTAATAAGTGGGATTGGTGGAGATGAAGCTGTGAAGAGGTTAGGATGTGGTTTTGTACCAGCAATAATAAAAAAGTCTGGTCAAAACACCAAATCATGAAGTCTGAAAAAAGAGGCTGACTCATGGAGCCAAAGAAAATTTATCAAGGCCTACTCTTAAAGGCTATAGATAGCTTGGCAGAAGCTATCTTCACTGAATATTTCAATATACTCCTGTTTCTAACACAGTATCATTTCTAACCATTAATAAGAAATCAGGTTCATACTGTATCTGTGTATTTAAATGTATTATTGCATATTACTAGCATGGGCTAGATATATCAGCACAGACTCCCCCCTGCAGGAGTTATTTGGATAAAGTGCTCTTTATCCAGGATAACCAGGAGCGGAGAGGGAAGGTGAACAGACAAACAGTTGCAAGCTCAACTAACTAAGCACATTGTATATTGCCAAAGGTACAGAGTGTGCTTGTCAGACAGGCATAACAAAGCAAATGTGAATGCGTGTTGGGTGTAGCCTGCCAGCTATATTTAAATAGAAAATCTGTGACCCTCTTCGTAAGAGAACATAAAGGCAGATGTTAGCTTCCACTGCGCTTATCTTTTAACATGGCTTTAAGGTATCAGATTGGTCCTCCTAGCAGCATTTTATATACAGAATGTGCTCCTGAGTTAGTCTTAAAAAATGAAGCTTTAAGCCACACTTTTCAGGAAGGCTGTGCAGAAACAGGCGCTGGCCATTTTGGAAATCTGGCCCAGGTTTAACGCTTCTCTCACCAAGACTTCCGCCACCACACTAATGCTCTATTTCAAAACTAAAGGAACACGAGGGGCCAGGAAAACCAGCTTCAAAGCAAAAGCACACAGACAAAGCGAGAGAGCGTTGGAAAGGTCAAAACAAGTGTTGCATTATTCATGCAATCACATCCATGCTTATTCTCTGTACCTGCTAGACACTTCATTTCTGAACAACAAGAATGCCAAGAAAGTAAGGAAAGAGAGGCAGAAGTAAAAAAGTCACCAACTAACTGATAAAGTGATTTTAAAACACTTCAAACACATTTGATCAAACCCTTTAAACCCACCACCCTCCTAAAGGAACCAGAAACGCTCAAAAGCTAATTTAAAACATGCTGATTTAAAAGGTACCTCCTCGGGTTGTTTTCTATACTATTGCTAAGCACAACTTGCGTTCAACTTCATTTCCAACACCATTAAAACTCAATGGGTGAGTGTTTTGTCTTCTCTCCTGACTGCCACCAGAGGGTACCACTCATCTAAATTGACATCTTAGAAGCTGAAAGGAGCACTACCAATGCAAATCAAAGACGATCCAAGCACTCCAAACATTCCAAGGGGAAGGTTGTAAGCTCAAAAATGAACACCTGTCTTCTTAGATTGCTATGAAGTAACAAGGAGCACAAAAACTGAACTACTGGAAAAGCTAAGAACTACACAGCATCTCAGAGTTACCTTCTGTAATCCAGAAGTGGGGGAATGGAGGGGGGAAAAAGAAATATTATTTTGCTGATGAAAAGTCAAAATACAGTTTGAGCAATGCACTCGTGAGCTTCAGTAGGTTGATCTTACCTTCTTGCCAGCCCCGACGTTTGCTTTGGCTGTGCCCCTGACTTTCTTCATCCTGTTCTTACGCTCTTTACGCTGTTTTCTAGAAGTCTTTTTCTTTTCATACAGGCCATGCTGGGGAAAGACACAACACAGAGTAAGTGCCCTCAACAGCTCTGTTTGGAGATGCTTTAGACGCTGGCCAATATTTGTATCTTAACACTGAGCAATTGCAATATGTTTATTTGACAAGCCTATGGACACAACACCATCAATACTCTATTTTCTTTCTCCTTTTCAACAGTGAGATGAAACAGTGGGTTTCTTGTTACAGGACAAACGAAAATCAGTCAAGTGAAGCTCTATTTATTTAGGATATTGGTTAAAGTGGAGAGGGCCCTTAAATCGTAGCTGACTTATAGTGACCTCTGAAGGGGTTTTCCTGGCAAGAGACCAACAGAGGTGGTTTGCCATTGTCTACCTCTACAACCCTGGTCTTTGTTGGAGGTCTCCCAACCAATTACTAACCAAGGCTGACCCTGCTTAGCTTCTGAGATTTGAGGTGATCAGGCTCACCTGGGCTATCCAGGTCTGGGCAATTACAATTAAAACATCACAATATAAAAACAAGCCATGAAAAAACTTAGGTAAGATTGAGGTTCTTTTGGTTGCTCAGGTCCATCAGGGTTTGTGGAGTCATTCCGCTGCAGACTGTGTTGTACTGGGCCACCTCTTGCAAAGTGGTTGGGATACAAATCAGTACTCTGCTGGGTCAAATCCCAGTAACGCCATGAGCTCAGCAGGTGGCCTTGTGTAAGCTATTTCTCACAAACCCAGCTTCCCAGCTGTATTGTGGGGATAACAACACCGACCTTGTTCACTACTCCGAATGGGATACTGATCTGCCTGGAAGAGCAGTATATAAGCAATTGTTATTAAGAAGGAGGCTCAGTCTGGGCATGCTATTAGAGAGGAACCTTCCCATGAAGACGCCTCCTCCGAGGCAGGCAGTGTTTTCAAGCTAGGTTCAGTTTTTCCTCAAGAGCACAACCAGGCTAATTTTCCTCCATCAATTCAAATCCGTGCTAGACTACTGTAAACTGCTGCCATGTGGCTGCTTTTGAAGGCTGTCCAGAAGTGTCAAATGGTTCCAGGCATCAGTTATCTGGATCGCCTCTCACCAGTTTTGAAAGATCTCCTCTGGCTGCCAGTATGCCAAATTCACGTACAAAAGCCATGCATGGCCTGGGATCAGAGCATGTGAAAGTATGCCTCCTCCCACATGAACCTGTCTCCTAATCAAAATCATTTTCAGAAGCTCTGTATGCTCCCACATTTTTTTTTAAAAAAGGCGCAACTGCCAAAGATGGAGCTTTTTCTTTTGGGGTGAAACTCAGAACTGCCACTTCATAGTCAATCTAATGCCCTTTACATACTGGGGAAAAGGCTTTTATTTTCCAAAGCCTGTCAAAAGCAGTTTTAATTCCTGCTATTTTAAGTAGCTGTTTTAAGCTGGCTCAGCTTTTTTTTAAACTGAGCATTCAGGTTAGAAATACTTTAAATAAAAGATCTTTGCTGTGCACCTCTGGACATAAAAACTTCAAAACCTTGGTGAGTATCTTCACGCTTCTGCAAGCAACATGATAGTCCTTTTAGCACAACCACCAGGCCCTCCTCTGCGCCAGGTAAACAAGCCAAAGAGAGCCTACCCTGGCCAGTCTGTGCTTTGGCTCGTTCTTCTTGGCGTAGTCTAGGGAATCGTAGATCATGCCGAAGCCAGTTGTCTTCCCACCGCCAAAATGAGTCCTGAAGCCAAAGACAAAAATGACGTCGGGGGTTGTCTTGTACATTTTGGCCAGCTTGTCACGGATCTCAGTTTTGGGGACTGTGGCTTTCCCAGGATGAAGGACATCAATCACCTGTAGAGACAGCATGAACAAGTTACACTTTCTAAAAGGTGCTGTATGTCCTGTGAATACACAAAGATATATATGCACAGGTTGTAATTTACACTCAGCTAGTTACGGGCCAGTTCACTCTGCGACTAGAGAAGCGTGATCTATCTGAGGCAGGGCGCAAGCATTTGACTCAGATGACTCCATTTAACATGCGTACATACATTTGTGCACAAACTGTTTCTATAGAGAAAAGAAAGCTTGAAGGTTCAGCAACCCATATATGCCCTCATGTGCCAACAATGTCCTTCTGCTCCGTACATTGGACAAACCAGCCAACCTCTACGCAAAAGAATAAATGGACACAAATCTGATATTAGAAATGGAAACGTCCAGAAACCAGTGGGAGAACACTTCAATCTACCAGGACATTCCATCAAAGACTTAAAGGTCACTGTAGTTCAACAGAAACCTTTCAAAAACAAAATCCAACGGGAGGCTGCTGAACTGGAATTTATATGCAAATTTGACTCTGTCAAGCTGGGACTGAATAGGGACTATGAATGGTTATCACATTACCACAGGTAACACAGATTTCCTTTACAGAGGTGGGGTCTGGGGGAGCTCAGTGATACCTGGCGTGGGCTTTCGGGAACCACAGATCTCTTTGTCAGATGCATCTGGCAGGGAGAGCTGTGGTTACCGAAGGCCCATACTGCATTGGAATTGGATGGTCTAGCTGTTTGGCTTCTACAGACTAACAGGGCAAACTCCTTTGAAGCCAACTGATACACACACCAAAAGGAGATGTTTACATATACTAGCAAAGGAATGTTTTGATTGCTCCCTCCCCCTCCCCCCCTAATTGCCTCTTCCCTCTCTTGCTCGTCTGTGTTTGACCAGTCTCTGTATCAGGCATCTGATGAAGAGAACTTGATTCTCGAAAGCTTATGCTAAAATAAAATTGGTTAGTCTTAAAGGTGCTACTGGACTCTTTTTGATTTTGCCACTCTGTGTAGAATCAGTACTTATTGCACAAAGGGAGCACAACAATGGGAAACAATATCCAATGTATTTTTTGTTATTTATACAGCACCATCAACATGCACGATGCTTTAAAGAGTATGAGAAACCCAGCTCCTGGCCCAGAAAAAAAAATTACAATTTAAAATTTAATACAGAGAAACAATAAAGCAAGAGGGGGCAAGAGGTTGGAAATAAACAATAGAAAAAAGTATGTTACTTCCAGCCACACATGATTAAGCTTAATCTCAGCAAGGAAAGGGGAACGAAGGAGTTATTGTAAAGCTTTCACAGAAAGATGGTTTTTTAGAAGCAATGGAGGAAGTTTACATCATGCAGGTGCTCTGGGAAGCAACTCCAGCTACAAGGGGCAATAAGGGTGTTTTGAGGGAGTTGGAGGGCCCTGAACAGATGGTGGTGGTGAAGGTGAGAGCACAAATTTATGATTTATTTATTGCATTATATTTCTATTCCGCCCTCCCCATATGGGCTCAGAGAGGATTATGTCAATTAAAACACAATCAATTAAAACAGACAGGAAGGAACCTATCAGGACACCAGAGTAACTGGGGTGTCAAGAAATGCTTCACAGGTAAGGACAAACTTTATATTAGACTAAGAATCATAAGAAATAAAGTATAGAGGGCTAACAAAGCAACCCACAATCAAAACAATTAAATGTGAATCACTTTGGTGGTTTTATTGGGCAAAGATTGAGAGATCAAGATGGGATAGCAGAAGTTCAGGGGGGGGGGAAACATTGCAGCACTACTAAAAAAAATGCAACTGCTACTTTTGGAGTGCAGTAGTTCATTTCTTTTGCCTGTGCCCTATTCTATCTTAATGCTTCAGTGGCAACTTTAAAATCTGAACTCTGGCAGCATTATAACTGTGACAACCGATCAGCTTTTTTTGGTGACACATTCAGCAGATTAAAATGCTTGGTGGTGTTGTTTATACAATCTGAAATGCTTAAAGAACATTGGGGTGAATTACAGAGACTTGCACTAAGTAAGCATACTATGTATATAGGTATTACTATGTATGGATGTGAGAGTCAGACAGTGAAGAAAGCTGTCTTCATTTGAAACGTGGAACCAGAGGAGAGTTTTACGGACACCACGGACAGCCAAAAAGACAAATAAGTGGCTTCTAGATCAAATCAAGTTTGAATTCTCCCTAGAAGCTAATATGACAAGTCTGAGGCTATCATACTTTGGTCACATCATGAGAAGACAAGACTCTCTGAAAAGCCAATAATGCTAGGAAAAGAGGAATGAGATAAATAGATGAATTTGAATTTTTGTACTAGCCAAGTTTGAGTATATTTATTTCTTTCCTGCTTCTCTGTACCTTTGGAACAGCCACAAAATAACTAATCAAGAACACAGCAAAGTACCATGTGAAGGAGCCACAAAGCCCATCTAGAGTGCAGCTCAAAAATTACATAAATGTGACTGTCCAAAATATCTCACAGGTAATACATACAAGTTACAGACAAACCAAATATTCTACATTAAAATCTAAAAAAATTACAGCCATCACATTCACCAACAGCATGCTGCCTGCCTTACAACATTAACCTAACCAGCATTATGCAGTTCCTCTAATATGTGATTCTATAAACTACAGTAACTACAGATAATATTAGTACTTTCCCAAGAGGCCAAAAGGACTTCCAAAATAAAGGAGACCATCAACGACAGCTGTTGAACCAAACAAAACTTGAAGCCTAAAGAAAGTGCTTCAAGTACATTTGTTCCACTTCATGAAAAGCTTTAAATAGTTAACACCTACATAGATTATTCTTTCCTATAGCAACATCTAGTCAACAGTTACTTATTTAGTCTTGGGGGAAAACGCTACCTACTGCAATCATTTTCAAGCAAATTCCTCCCAAAACACTCTTAGCATCTTATCTAGTTGCCAACATTAAAAACCCTACATATGAAACACAGTATTTTGACACTATAACATTTTAACATGCTAACCTAAGTTACTAACTGCAACCCAAATATTTTGACCCAGAGGTTTTTTAAAAACAGAGTGAGAGCCTGGGCCACACGTACAACAGAAAAGCATCTTTACTTACCATCTGCTTACGCTGAAGCAGTCTGTTTGTCATAAACTTCCTCGTTCGGATGGTCACTGTATCATTCTACAAAACAGTCATAAGAAGAGCAACTCAGAAACCCGAAAAGTTCATTTTTTCCCACTACCAGCACGGTTTTTATTTTTACCCTACCCCCTAAAAGCCTCGTTTTAAAACCACGGAGAGCTGCTTAAGTTTGCAACTCTCCCGTTTAGGGAGACCTTCAACAAACACCACAGAAGAAAAAACGTTTGCCCTTCTAGACTCTATTCTGCAGCATGCGAAAGAGCAATGCACTAGCCGGGGGAGGGGAGGGGGAGCATGTTCACAGCAGGAAACGGGCGCCTTAAACGAAACGCTCCCGCAAAATAACCAGACTGGAAGAAGCAGCGGAGCTGGCTGAAAAGGGAACAGGAGATGCGGGAGCCACAAAACAAAGGATGGCGTTAGGACAGAGCGGATTCAAAAAGGCCTAAAGCCGACACCCACCATCTTGGCTACAACTCCTGCGGCAGAGAAGGAGGAAAGAGAGAAACGCTTTGCAGCAGCCAATCATATACCGCCGTTCGGACAAGAAAAGCGGAAAGGGGGTCCTTACTAGCGGGAGAGACAGACAAATACGTAAAAGGGGTAGCTGTAGAATATGCCTGATTGGGAATCAACTATAAGAGGAAGTTTATAAAAGACCAAGATCCGGGTCCAGTAGCACCTTATGGACAAAAATATATATTAGCGGACCTTTATATAGACTCGAGAGAAAGCCTGGCACAGGAGCAGCCAGATATGAGGGCGTCCTCGGCAACCGCCTGTGTAAAAATGTGTAGGAGAAGGACCCCTTGTCCAATCCGCTCATGTGCACGGATTGTGGAGTCCCATTGAAGTTGATGAGGGTTATCTGTGAGTAAACGTGCCATGGGATCTGGCTGTTAGCCGCCGTTGCCAGCGACTGTAACATGAGAATAATTAAACAGTAGCCCGAGCACAAAAGGGTTATTGTTGGGAGGAGGCATAAAACACATTTTTAAAAACGTTTCGCTTTTGTGCTTGTACTAAAACGAACGATGGGAGGGAAGGTGGCATGGTATGGCCTGATCTAGTCAGATCTCAGAAGCTAAGCGGGGCGACCACCGAGGAAGACTCTGCAAATGAAAACTGGCAAACCACCTTTGCTTCTCACTTGCCTTGAAAGCACCTTGTTTGGGTCACCATAAATAGGTTGCGACTTGACAGTACGTATATAAAACGAATGACAAGAATGCTGACAAAAAAGAGATGGCTGAAGACCTATTATAACAGGAGCAGGAATGCCAATTTACTTGCATAGGTTCAATTGAAATACATTACAGTGCACAAAATTGCAAAGAAAATGTTGAAGACATTAGAAGAAACCTGCTCTGGTCTTGGAATTACAGCTCTCTCCCAGTGGAATGCCAGTCCTTCGAAGTGAAATCAGTGCTCTGGGAATGGACTGATGATTAGTGGGACTGAAGTCAGCATTGTTTAATGTGTCATATTAAATTGCTTATGTGTTGCTTCAGTTCTTGACTGGATTTCTGCCTTTTTTTTCCCTTTCAGATTTTTGCAATCCGTACTGTGTATTGTTTAGTCAACATTTCAGAAGCTGATCCTATTGTGATCTGCCTTGAGTCTCAGTCAGAAAGGCTAACTATAAATATTGTTAATACATTGATAAATAAAATTTCAGGAGAACAGGATGGTGAGCATGCTAGAAACTCCATAAGAGTCAGAAACTCCATAAGAGAAACTCCGTAAGAGTAAAAGTTGATTTGCCAAGAAACTGCAAATGTAAGAGGAATACCGTTTCCTGGTTCCTTTCAGAAACCACACCAGCAACTTCTTTCCTTGTCTACTGATATACATTTGGAGGCTGATTCATTTAATTTTAAATGTATTGGCTTGACTCCATATGATTTATTGGGTGCAAGTAGGATTTAGTGATGTTGCTGTTCTTTTAGATGTATGGGTTTTTAATGTCTGTATTCCATTTTAATAGTGTATTAATGTTTATATTTTATATGTATTCTGTAAACCGCCTTGAGCACCAGACAGGGTAGAGAGGTGGTATATACATTTGATGGATAAATAAATAAATTACTGGAACAACCTCTCCTTTTGTTATTAGCCAATAAAGATACCAACAGATGGTCAACATGCCCCAAACATTCAGGCCAAGGCAACCTCACATCAGAAGACTGCCTCGTGTTCTGTTGCAACTGCAGACAATGGCATCATGCCACTTGCCTACCATCAGCCACCGTAAAACTGCAAACTGTGTGTGCATTAAAGATAATATTAAACTGGTTTATTTTATTGATGTTATTTATAGTCCGCCCTTCTCACTGAAACTCAAGGTGGCTTACACAGTGCAAGGCAATATAATTAATCTGAATACAGAGCTGAAAATAATGCTAAAACAAAACATCAGCAATTTGACGCAACATATTGAATGACACAGAAATTACCCAGTAGGAGCATACTTACAGCAACAGACAGTGCCCAGTAGTATAGTATACAGCCATCCCTTTTCCAAACCATCTCTCTCAGCCATTTTCTTACAGCACAGCCCTATTACCTATTTTTAAAAAATCCTGAATAATTCAGTTTTACGTAGCTTGCAGAAAGCCAAGACAATGGGAGCTTTCCTGACCTCTTCAGGCAGGATGTAGGCACAGGACCATACAACATCTCAGACTGGAAGGCAGTATGGAGGCTACTAGGATCAAGACATACAGTGAAATCCTAAGCCCATTGATTTCAATGAGCTTAGACTGGAGTAACTCTGCTTAGGATTTCAGTGCAACAGTCAACAGCAATTTAGAAGTATGATCCACCATCCTCACATGAACCTGAGGTCATGTGATAACACTTATTTATACATTTAATAATATTTATATAGTGCTTTTCACCTATCCTTTACATGCAGTATGTTGACTAATCATTACAGACAACCGTGTCAAGCAGAGATACCTGAAATATTACAGATGTAGGTAAGGCTGGCGAGACATGCCCCGCCCCAGATATGGTGATGGGGAAAAGGCTATGAATTCCCCCACCAGCTTTTGCAATTAAGAATAATACCCTGGGCTGCTTTAAACGCAATGGTGGGGCGGGGGCCGGAGCTCATGGTCCTAATCCCATATTGCCCCATTTCCTGATGCTTTTCACACTTAAATTACACCTTGGGAAATTATGGCTTCCCAATGCATTTTGGGACAAATTTTAGGCTCCTGGGGAATTTGTGACTCACATCAGAGTTGATTATTAACTGGCTCTTGTTCAACAGTTAACATTGTATGTGTAAATTTTCATTTATGAATCCTTCCTGTAACTGCCATAGTGACAGGCAGTCTAAGTACTTGTCAACATGGACAAACGGCCTGATGTGCAGTAAAGAGACTTAGATATTAAAATAGTGATAAATGAAAGTACACAACACCTAGAGATTGAATTTTTCAGAAAGATACTATGGGGAAAAGTGTCCCTGGGGGACTCAGCTGGGGTGTGATACAGAACAGGAATATGGAGAATGCAGACCTGGACACTGGGGCACTAAAGAAGAAAATGGGGTGAGATGAGCAAGATTTGTACTTGTCAACAGTGTAGATGAGGTGGCTGATACCAACTTAGCAACCCTAGAAGGAAACAGAGCAGCTGACGATCAGGATAATTAAAGAGACAGAGATGGTCTGGGGATCCTTGCACAACCTCCAAAAATATTTAAAATGTAGTATTTTCGTTCGGTAATGATTCCAGTTGCAAAGCACTGATTCTGTCATTCTACAAATGTTCCACATTTTTTTTGCAACCCTCATGTAATGTATTTGAAGAAGTGAGCTGTGGCTCAGAAAAGCTCATATGCCAACACAAATTTTGTCAGTCTTTTAGGTGCTACTGGGCTCTTGCTCTTTTCTACTGCTAGACAAACACAGCCGCCCATCTTGATCTCTCTCCAATGGCGCCCATGTAAGGCACTCGGCATTCCTGGCTCCCATTCTATCCAGCAGTCCTTTGTTCCCAAAAGGCGTTCTTTGGGGTCAGGAAGGAATTTTCTTCCGGGCTAGATTCGGAAGGGATCCTGGAGGGTTTTTTTTGCCTTCCTTTGAGCCGGGGTCACTGGGGGCTTAACTGTGAATGGTCAGCTCTGTGCAGGGGGTTGGACGAGATGACCCCTGGGGATCCCTTCCAGGCCCATGTTTCTATGAATGTCTTAACCGTTGACCGTATTGACTTGCACTGCGCGCTCCGCCTTGAGCCTCCGTGAGAAAGGCGGGCTATGAATGGCCGAATGAGGGGCCCACACGGCCCCAGGGACGGAGCCCAGCCCCGCTTTCTCTGGGAAGCGCCTGCTCGCCTCTGTTGCCAAACGGGAGCGGTCTGAGGGGGCGAAAACGCCGGTCGCCGCCGCCCCGAAGCTCCTTCCTCCGCGCCTTCTGCGGCCGGCCGGGGCCTCCAATGCGTGCGAGCGGCCCAGCCCGGGCGGGCGTCGGGCCGCGCCTCCTCCTCCCTTTCCTCCCTCAGCGCGGCTGGTTTGAATGAGCCGCTTCAGGGGGCCGCGGCGCGAAGGCGGCGGCAGCCAATCAGCGAGCGGGATTTTTCGCGCTGGTTTTGCCCGGCGAAGGAGGCGGAGACGGAGGCCGAGGGGCGGCTGGCCTGGGACGAAGGCGCCGAGAAGGGGCGAGCGCGGGAGGCCGCCGCCGGGCACGAGGGATGCGCCAGGGCCGCCGCCGAGCGCAGCAGGTCAGTGCCGGGCCTCCGCCGCCGAGCGACAGGCTGGCGCCCCTCGGGCCCCGGGGACGGGAGGCCGGTCCGCGGCGGGCGAGGGAGGGCCGGGCAGGCGGGCGCTCTCTCCCCTCTCCCGGGCGGCGTTTCCTCTCGCAGGGCTCCGCCTGAGGGGCGCGTCCTCGCAGCCCGCTCCGCTTCCCCGGCCTCGCAGGCCCCTCCTGGTCGCGCTGGCGGGCCCGGGGGCGGCCGCGGAGGGGACGCGCCGCGCTGCCTTGGCCGGGGCGCGGAGGCGTGGGACCCCGGGCGGGGCCCGGGCTGCGCGGCGTGGGGTGGCCGGCTGGAGCGCCGTGCTTGGGAGGGAGTGGAGTGGCCGGGGGGGGGCGGGGCGGCCGCGGCGGGGTCTGGCTGGCGCTGGGCGGCCGCGCTGGGCGTTTGAATGGGCGGCGGGCGAGAGGCTGCGGCGCCGGGGACTGGCGGGCAGGCGGACGGGTGGATGGCGGGGAAGCCATGTTTGATTCATTCTCCGGCAGCTCCGTGCTGGGGCGATGGAGACGGCGCTGAGGGCGAGGCGCTCGTTCCCCGCCGCTGATGCTGCAAGCCGGGGTTGCGCTCGCGGGCTCAGCTTGAAGGGACGGGAAGGGAGCGCGGCCGGGCGGGCGGGAGCAATCGCGGACCGCCGGACCAGGGCCGGGCGGCATCCCTCCCTTGTGTGCACGCCGCCCGGGGAGAGCGGCGGCACGCCAGCCGCCCCCCTCTCGTCCTGTGAAGCAGCCCGGCCGCTCCTGTGCCGAGGGAAGAGTCTCCGGCTGTTATCTGTTTAGGCGGAACCGCTCGCGTTCGTGAGGTTCGTAAGGACCGAAATCCTACTTTTATTTCTTTGAATGCTTATTTTTGTCAAGCATCGCTTACGTGTGTGACGAATTCCTGCATTTCCAACACGCGTGCGGTAGGGGGAGTTGGAGCGGAGGGACTCGGATGGGGATGGATTTCAAACTTGGGTTATGGATCTCTGGTTCTTAAAAGGCGTTGAGGAAGAAGGAAAAAACATGGGTGTGCGCGCTCACTGAAAATACCACTTGAGCCTTTGTAAGATGCACTTGTGCTCTGTGTATTTAACACACAAAATGATACAACAGAGCTCCCAGCGGTACCTTGAAGACTCACAGAATTTATTCCCGCAGACGGTGTTCTGTAGACAGAATAAATTTGCCTCGGCAGTCTTGGCAATTGCCCTTAAAGTAAGTTGTGAATTGGTGGGTGGGAGGGTGGAAAAGTTATGACAAAGGCAGGATATGGAATTGGCTAAATAAAATGGGGTGAAGAGGATTGAAAAGACCAGGCACCCGACTCAAACCATACAGGACCTTCATTGAAGCAAAAGTGAAACAAAAGCTGTATGAAGACCTAAATTTGATTTGATTTTATGCTTTCAGGAACTGACTTTACTAGTCTGGTCCCTTTTGTTCTAATCTGTTGCGCTCAGTTTTTAGATTATAGGTTAATTTTTTAATTTAAGCCAAGTTTTACTCTACTTGAAAGTTTATATTACAGTACCACTTTGAGGACTTGATGGAAGATAATTTTTTTATTGAAAATACCTCTGTGCTGCTTTTTAACACTAACACGTGCAGGTAATCTCTGTCAGTACATAGTGAAAACAACTGTTTTAGTGTTAACAGCTAAGTTTGGCTTTGAGAATGGTTTAGATTTTTCATAACATATGCAGTGATTACGTGCTTTGTCTTAAAGTTTTGTTGCTAGATCATCTCTGTTGTGTATAAATGTTTTAAATGTGCAGCTTTATTGGTAGCAATTTTTACATAGCAGAATAACATTAATTAGAGGAACTTGTTTAGAACTGGGGGCAATCTATATTGCAGATAAATGATGTCATAGCTTTCTTTTTATTCTATTTGAGCATGAGCGGCATAATTGGTATGCAAGTAGTGAACTCCAAGACCTCTTAAAGGGGCCTCTGAAGTGATGTGGGACTTATTCTAAAACACTGCATCTATTTGAAGACATTTGCAACTTGAGTGTTGTCTTGAGTATGGCCTGTGCACATTTCCTGTGTCTTTTGTTTTGTTTTTCCACAATAAACCTTGATAAGTGAGGATTTCAGTTTTACTACTTACCAGGCTGATCCTAAACCTCCTTTGGAGGCAAATTCAGTTGATTCCAATGGGCCTTACGTGTAGTCAAGGTTTTTTATGGGGTGGTTTTGTTTATTTATATCCTGGCTAACAAAGCAACAAGAAGTTGCAAACACATGAAAAGAATATAAAAGTTTATCAACAAGATAAAAAACAACACACATGAAGTAAAATACAGCTGGATCTACCAAAACAGTTTGCATTTCACCAGTCGCCCTGTTTTATATCTGTCTAAATGCAGATGGTCACAAACATAAATGGCTTTAAAAGGGGTTAGGCAGATTCATGGAAGGTCATCTCATCAGTAGCTACTAGCCATAGTGACTAAAGAGTATATCCACATTCAAAGGCGGTAAACCCCTGAATATAGCTGTGCTAGGAGGCAATAGCAAAGAAAGGCTTATTTGTTGGTCCTTCAGGGCAACTGGTTGCCTACAATAATGGGATACTGGATTAGATGGACCACTGGTCTGATCCAGAAGGGCTTTTATGTTGTAGTAGTCCAATGTGGAGGTTACAGTAGCACACATCCTTGTGGTTGGGCCCATAGTCTAAGGGGCCGGTTTATGAGCTAGAAGCAACTGTGTAAACAACTGTCCTAGCAACAGCACTGACCTGTTCATCCATTGATGAACAGTCTTGTCCAAGGGCACCCCTAAATTCTAAGTTAATCTACTAAAGAGTTTAAGCCCATCTAATGCCAGTAAATTAGTACTAGTCAAACATTTAGCCATCCCAACATCACCTCCATCTTGTCTGGATTAAGTTTCAGTTTGTTTACTTGCAGCTGCTTGACCATAAGTAAAATGTTTGGATGCCAGTACTAGAGTAAGAAATATTGCATCAGACAAGGACCCATCCATACATCAGACAAGAGACACTTTCTTTAAAATGGATGCAAGCAGAGGCATGATCCATCCCCACTTACCATTGGCATATATTTTGAAACAGAGACACAATGTTCCTGTATAGAGAGATGCTCTGATACTGTGATCAGCAGTGATAGTCAGTGGCTCTTCTGGCATCACTTCCCATGTTCCGAGCAGTTAGGGTCATTGCCTGGTGGGTTTTGTAGTTGCAGGTGGTTCATACCTTGAAAACCACCACCAGAAGGACTGGAGGACAGATAAACTGTGAGCCTCCCTGAGATGTGGGCTTTTGTCTTGTGCCACGGATTGAAATAAAGGTCTCATCCTCTCCAGCAACACCCTCCATTACAGCCTCTACATTCTCATCCAGCAGCCACTTGGGAAAAGAGCAAACTGGTCACAGTGGGGTGATGGTAGTTCTACTGTCTCTTTTCCACAGCCAGTGGCAATGCATGTATAGGTGTGTTCCTCCTCCAGGAGCCTTGGCAATCTCACTCTCTCACCTGACCTGCTATGCCTCATGAAGAGGAGAGAGCAGTAGAATAGAGAAGGAAGTCCTCCCTTCATACCAGATACTAAAGGTTCAACACTGGTGGGGCTTTAAAAGGTTATGGTTATATATTTAGTATTAATAGTTGCATGCATGTGTTTGGTGGGGTGACACACAGGGCATTCAGGAATCATGTGGCTCTTTTAGTTGACGGTAATTGTATGAATTACAATGCATATGGATGTAGCTACTGTGCAGTATCATGTGTATGGTTTGAACTCTGGTATCAGTAACTTACTGCTTTAAAAGAAAGCAGCCCTTTGGGTTCCTTACCATTTGGGCTACTTGCCCATCTTATCTGTTACTGCCCAGTAAGTATGTAGTCTAATAATTGAATATCTATTAGTAAAAAAATTAGGACATAGAAATTGCTTTACAGACAAAACAACTATATGTGGGTACATTTATGATAATATGCATATGATACACATATAATTGAGCATGCATTCAATGCGACCCATGTTCCTGATGTTTGATCAAGAGCAGGGGGGAGAAATGGATTCTTAAAAGAGCCCTCCCCCTCCACAATGAGATAATTCTGTGCATAAAGAATAGCTAATCTCTGAAGATGGTAATGAATTGTGTCAAGTGTTCTTTTGCTTATTACTGAAACTGTCAGCAGAAACCTTTGGCATGAATCAGTTCACTTACTAAGTTCAGTTGTTGGTGTTGAGTTCATTCAGCAATCTGAAGAGACAGGGAACTGCTTAGAATGGTGATCCCCTGCACGGCATGTGCCGGCGAGTCTCCTGGTACCCGTTTGCCTTGATCACAGTAGGCTGCTTGAAGAGCAACCTCCCAACATTTTGTGATTGGCTCCAGCACCTTGTGGCAGCCATTTTGTGATGGTTCTCACTCTCTTTTCCCAGAATGCTGGAAACTAACTGCAAACTCAACAAGACTGACCTAGAATGTTGAGCTTGTATATTTAATTGACATTTTTTATTGTCTTGATCATTGCTAAATTCCAAACTGTTTCTGTGGTGTGCTAATACAGGGTATTTTTCTTTTCCCGGAGTATTGGGAAAAGCTTGGTAAAACCCACAATTACTAAGGCTAAGCCAATACTGCTCATCTTGTTCTGTATTCTATTTTCATGGTTGTTGAAAATTACCTCCTTTTTCTGATGGTTATTTTGGCATTCATCAACTTACCTACTTTGGGTGTGTGCGCTGACCTTTCCTTATGCCTCAGCCTTGTTTGACTTTTATTGGGGACGTCCATTCCCTCACTTGAATAAGAAAAAAGATAATTGATGCAGAGGAGTTAGCCGTGTTAGTCTGTGGTAGCAAAATCAAAAAGAGTCCAGTAGCACCTTTAAGACTAACCAACTTCATTGTAGCATAAGCTTTCGAGAATCGTTCTCTTCGTCAGATGCATGGTACAGAGACTGAACCATGCATCTGACGAAGAGAACTTGATTCTCGAAAGCTTATGCTACAATAAAAAAAGATAATTGGATGTCATAATAAAAAAAATGTCTTTCCAAGCATCTTTTTATTCTCAGTAGTAGGGGGGAGGAGATGAAACCTGATAGTATGTCACAGGATAACTCGCATTAGAACAGTAGTGTTGCAGCATCACGTTCTGCAATTTACTAGCTAGGTAAAAGTGCAGGTACCAAAGTGCAGCATAATGAGCTGCAGTGTGTAGTGCAGAAAGATACCCTTATGGATTGCTCCCTGTGTCTGTTCCTCCGAGAAAATTACCCACCGGGATGATCAGAGTGATTTCTTATTCTGGAGCTGCAGTGAAATGGGTTCTGATAATCCACTTTATCCAAACGGTGACCAAAGAAAGTACCCGTTTCTATCTTCAAGTGTGCCCCCCAGTGGTTCTATTGAGACTGTTAGCAAATATTCCTCTAACATGCACTTTTGACTTCCAGGACAAGTTCTGTAATCTTCCATCTAGGTAGGAGGTACAGAACTGCTTCTGTTTGTAAGCATTAGTTGTTATACTCACAGTTATTTTCTACCAAAACTAGCAAATCTCCTCTGCTGTGTTATGTGCTATCATTTTTTCCAGATGTCAACAAGTAGAGTCCTTGTAATCACTTTCACGAGGTTACTCTTCCTTTCACTGTTGTTTTGTCGAACATCCCCATTCTTCCACCACCTCCCTTTTCCCCATGAGATTGAGAATTTAAACTTGAAAGACTTGAATCCAGCAATGCATAGGGGGAAACCCAAATGGACTCAGTGCAGCTCTGATTGTACTAGATCTTATCATTTATTTATTTATTTATTTTATTTATACCCCACCCTCCCCACAGATGGGCTCAGGGTGGCTAACAACATTAAAAAATACATTAAAAGTCACAAAAACATAAAATCAATAATAATTTTTTAAAAGTCATTAAAATAGTCCAGGAGCAGGCTATTTAAACAAATATTAGGAGTCCGTATACGAGCATAGCAGATGGCCGAGGGCAGCCCCAGAAGAAGTGGTGGTCTTAGATGGAAGAGGGAGGACACCCGCTGGCACTCAGCCAAAGGCCCGGCGGAACATCTCCGTTTTACAGGCCCTGCTAAACTGTAACAGGTACCGCAGGGCCTGGATCTCCAGCGTGAGAGCGTTCCACCAGGCTGGGGCCAGGGCAGAAAAAGCCCTGGCCCTGGTTGAGGCCAGACGGATGTCCTTCGGGCCGGGGACCACCAGGAGTTGCTTGTCTGCAGAGCGCAACACCCTGCAGGGGACGTAATGAAAGAGGTGGTCCCGCAGGTATGCAGGTCCCAGTCCATCGTCATTTTGTGTGGCATCTAGCGCTTTCTTCCTTATACATTATTTCACCCAGAAATGGGTTGCACAAGGTCAAACACAAGAAGGGATACAATAAGTTTGACTTTAGTGCAGGCAGCTACCCTGGTCTCTGCCTTGCATTTTTGCTTGTGTGACAGTTCTACCGCAAGAGGAAATTGTGCTCTGGATCCAAACTATAAATTCATGGAGCAATTCATGCTAGGCCTTGGCTCCTCTTCCCCCCTCATAATCTTACCCATAAGAAGTATGATTTTCCCTTCACGTATCTATCTGAAGAAGCAAGCTGTGACTCTGAAAAGCTCATATTGAAATAAATGTTTAGTCTCCCCAGATGTGCATTTTTAATGATTAACATGGCTGCCCCTTTGTGACCACCCCCTTCCCCCCTTGCATTAATGTGATCATGGGTCTGAACACAGCATTTAATATATGTCCTGTGTCTTGCACAGAGTACTAATATTTTCTTAATTGTATTATAAATTAACAATATGTTGCATATTAACAAAAATGCTCGCTCATTTCTAAATGCCTAATTTTGAGCTTGCTGTTACTCCTTTAATTACTATTTCAGTTTTTTATATATCCCTCTCTATAACATCTTTAACACACTGCTGCTCTGTTTCTTGGGCATTTTCTGAATAGACCAGATGGTCCAAATGGGCTGGTGATTCCTGTATAATTGATGTGCTTCTCTCTCCTCCTACCTTGTCTCAGCATACCAAATCCCCTCGATTTTCTTCCTTTAAAACTGGTATTACTGACTGCTTTACTGAAGTCCAACATGATGATTACTTGCATTTTCTAGTAAACAGTCTTTTTTTGAAAGGACCTAATTCGTATAACATGATTGGCTTTGCTGAACCCGTGCTGCTTTGTATCTTTTCTTTCAAGATCTCTTCCAAGGTCTCATACATAAATATAAATTAATTACCCAAACTTTTACTAACCTGCCTGCCCTTTTGTGGCACATGGGCAGCTTCAAACAAACAAGTGATCCAGTTCTTTATTGTGTGGTTGCTTCAAAGAAGTTCTTGCCACAAACAACCAAATGAGTAACTATTTGTTGAAAACGGTTTGAACAGATTGGAAATAAGGGTTATAAATAAATTTTTGGCAATGTAACAGGCATTCTTCTTTATATTTGTTTGGGATCTTCTCCATTACTAGAGCTAAGCAATTAGGGAGACAGGTAACCAGTGATGTGGGTTTTCTGGGGGTGGGGAGGGGGAAGAATTGGAAAATTTATTGATGCCAATACTGCATGATACCATTTAGCATCTGTATTTGACTTGTATTCTGTAAACAACATTTATACAATAACCTATGTTAATTTTATATCCTTAATAGCAAGAAGTACTTGAATTGAAATATTTGATAAGAAAAAAAAACCAAGTGTTGTTTAAATGCTCAACCAAATTCAAACTTTTATATGGAAATTATTTTTATTGGGATTTTAATTTATTAGTCAGTCGGTCAGTACCTTTATTGGCATAAAACAAAGTCAAACAAAATCAATATTTGAATATACAAACACAATCCAGAATCAGTCATCACTCCAAAGCTTACATCTGGTAGTCCCTAATTCTCATAGCAATCTAAAGAAATTTTGCTACTGAGGTGGTAATATGGGGGTACTGATCTGATAAAAGAAAGGAAACGAGCCTCACTTCTTGAAGGCTATACCTGTTAAGCAAAATAGAAGTTTAGGGCTTCCCATATTTGGATGTAAAACTCACATCGGCATAAAATGTGAGCAATTGACTTTAGTTCCCTGTTATTGCATGGGCAATTTATTAGATTTATTATTATTTTCATATTAGATTTCCTATTATTCTTATTATTAATGTATTAGATTTCTTGCCTGCCCTCCCCGCGAGCAGGCTCAGGGCAGGTTACAACATTATATAGTGGTACAATAAATTAAAACAACAATACACAATAAAATACACAGTTTTATAATTCCAATACAAAAGTTAAAACCACAATTTTCTTCCTGTCTCTTCAGTTCTGTTCCTGCCTCCAGGGAGAGCAGTCTAGTAGCAGACTAGGTCTGCTACTTTCTTATTAGGACTTCAGTTTCACTTTCCCATTCCTACTCCTTTGTTCTTCTCTTCCTCCTATCTTTCCTTTGTCTTTCAAATTCTTTTGACTTAAACTTTCATAGTTCCTCCCTATCTTTTTGCTGTCCTCTCCTGTCTCTTACTACTCTCCCTGGCTGACTGAGAGGATCACGGCAGCCATTTGGGGCAGCCGCCTACAAGATGGACGCCAGGGATTCTGAGGACAGCTTCCTAGACGACAGAGAGGAATGCTCCCCAGTATTTGCATTGAACGCGATGGGGATTGATGAATCTGGTACCGACATGCCTCCCAACTTCTACGTGCTCCCAGCAACGAGTCGGTACCCTCATGCCTCCACGGCGTGTGCGGTCTCCCAGCTACAAGTCAGCCACAGAAGAGCTTCAAAAGGCCCATCCCACTGAGCTGGAGATGGAAGGAGATGGAAGCATCTGCGTGTTCCTGCTCTGCAGCTGGAGATGGTGTGTTACCTCAGCCGAGGCTTTTGACGGGAAAAGACACCAGGAATCTCCTCAGCTCCAGCGCCACAGTGAATGTGACCATGCCAACCTCCTGGCTGGAGATTCCACAGCAGACTTTTCCCCTTTGAGTCTAGCCCTGCCTTTACAATAAGACTCTCGCCATCAGATGAGTAATGTATGAAGGGCACAAACTTGCCTGTGTCTTTGAACTTTTTAACTTCCTAAGACTAACCATGAGGGAGGAAATATATAATCTCTGCCGGGCTGAAACCTCTGTTAATAGCAGTGTGGTGTCTACCTCCTTCCTCCATGGGTGAGGCTGTGGCTCAGTGGAAGAGCTTCTGCTTTGCCTGCAGAAGGATCCAGGTTTGTTCCCTGTTAACTCCAGTTAAAAAGGTCAGGTAGATGATGAGGAAAAAACTTCTTTCTGAGATCCTGGAGACCTGCTGCCAGTCTGAGTAGACAACACTGACCTTAATGGACCGATGGTCTGAGTCAGAATAAGGCAGCTTGTAATGTTTAACAGACAGGGATCCCCAATGAGCAAAGGGATCAACCTCAGAGAGCATCTATAATGACAAGGAGAAGGAAGAATTCCGTCAGATGAGGAGGAGGAAATATCCCTGCCAGAACAGTCAGCCCAGCTGTCTGAATCTGAGGTCTACCAGTATTTACTACCTAAGACATTCTCAGCCTTAGGGCTGCAGGAATTACCCTTTGGGAAGGGGGGTAGGACCCTTAGACAGGGAATACCAAATCCAGACCCAGGGAAACAAGAGTTTCTTCCTAGGGAAGGTTCCTCAGAAAAGGTCCTCCCATTTCCAGAATATTTTGGTAGACAGCTCAAGGCTGAGTGGTCTAAACCACTTTTAACGTGGTCAAAAATCTGTACTCACTACCTTTCTTTGCTATGAGATGTTGCAGGTACCTGCGATGGATGCTCCATTTCAGTCATCTGGGCTCCTGTCAGAGGACAGGCAGGGATCAGTCCGAGACATCTTAGACAAGGAGAGGTCATACTGAAGAGAGCTCACGAGGCCATGGCCATGGCTATTAAGGCTACAGCCATTGCCTCCAGAGCGTCAGGAGTATGGATCAGAAAATTGATCCCACTTCTTCCATACAACAATAGATGCCCCCCTTGAAGGAGCAAACAGAATTTTAAAGGCCAGTACCTTCAAGGCAGACACCATCCTGGATGCACTTACCTTTTCTTCCAGGACTATGGTCTCGGCAGCAGTAACAAGTAGGTACTAAGAGCATGGCCAGCAGATTTACACTCTAAAAATATCATCCTGGCTTACCACTTTCAGAGAGACAAGCTATTTGGGGATGCCCCGGGAAAGATCTGAGTTGAGACCCAGGACTAAAGGAAGTGTTGCCAAAAAACTCTCAAACAATCTGAGAGGCAATCCCTTGGCCCTCAGCCATTTTATTCACAACACACTACTAAGGTCCAGACAAGATTCTAAGCAACCATCCTGGGGTTAATCTAGATATGCCTTTAATAAGGGGGGCGGTCCTTTCAGGAACCTACTTTTAGTATAGTGGTTAAGTAACTGAACTGTGATGCAGTACTCTGCTGGTTCAAATCTCACTACTGCCATGAACTTACCACGTGGCCTTGGGTAAATCATTCTTCTCAGGCCCAGCTCCCCAGCTGTATTGTGAAGATAATGCTTACTTTGTCCCAAGATCAAACAGACAGTTCTTCACACGTGGAAAGAGATACGACTTTGATACCAAGCTCTCTAAAACAGGACTTGCAAGCCATCCCTGTAAGAGGCCAACTACTCCTTACCATCAAGACTGGGTCGGCACACAGGTGGACGCCTGGACCTTAGAAATAGTCTCACAAGGCTAATTCATACAATTCGAAAGCTACCCTCCAGAACATTTTGTCATCTCTCCCCTGTGTGAAATCTTAACTCAAACTGTAATCCAACACCTTGCGGGCATTCAAGCTGTGGAGCATGTTCCCCACAATGAAAGAGGATGGGGGAGTCTACTCAATCATCTTCACAGTCCCTAAAAAGAATGGGGACTGGAGGGCATTATTAGACATCAAGTTCTTTTTTACTGGAATTTTTCTTTATTTAAACTATAAACAATAACATAAAAGCTATAGACAACAAACATAGAAGATAAAAAACAACATTATAAAAAAGACACTAACAATACATAAACAAGTGAAAAAAGAAAAACCCCTAAACTAAACTACAGATTGAGTTCCGATTTTCCCCACCACAAATATAGATCATTTGCAGTGTCTCACTTATTCTAAGTTAAATATAAGGGCCCTCTTTTTTCTATTGTTCATGATTCTTAATGCATAAATCCAGATGTCATCAAGTCCTTGTTATCCATTTCATGTAAGAAGTCTAGAAATGGGTTCCATTCAGTCAAAAATGTAACTAATGTCTTTTCTCTAATCAGTGAAGTAAGTTTTGCTATTGACGCAAACTCCAACACTTTTATCCACCATTCCTCCATTATATGCAATGTTGGAGATTTCCACTTTTGTACATAGAGTACTCTTGCTGTAATCAAAAGTAAAATCAAAGTTCCAAAGCTGCTTTCTAACTGAATGTCCATTATTTCCAACAAAAAAAGTCTCTGCTTTCAACTGGATTTTAATCTTCAAAATCTTCTTAATCGATAATTGTATCTGCAACTTTTTGAACAAGTTTATCAAATTGCATCATTTCTGAATGGAGATTCTGCGCTCAGTCATAGAGGCCATTCAACCAGAAGAATACATGACATCTACAGATCTCACGGAAGCATACCTCCAAGTACCAATTCTGCAAGCCCATCAACAATACCTAAGATTTTGTGTGGGGAAAAAAATCAATTGTCAGTTCTGAGCCATCCCTTTCAGCCTGTCCATCACGCCAAGAGTGTTCACAAAGCTCCTGATCAACCCCATCATATGTCTCAGAGAGAGAGAGATTCATGTTCACTTGTACCCAGAAAATCTCCTGATCAGATTAAGTTCAAAAGAAAAATCTCACCATGACACTCAGTTCACCATTCAGTTCCTGCAAAGTTGGAACACCTGGGTATGATCATCAAAAGACTGTTGTCTATCCCTCACCAAAAAAAGGTCAGGAAGACCAAACAGCTGGCCGAGACTGTCATCAGAGGGCAAAATCACTTCTGTGGAAAAACAAATAGAAGGGAGGCAGTAGTGGAAAAGAAAATTTTGGAGAGAAAAGCAATAAGCGTTGTAGAGAAGAATGGAAATGAAATATGTATTGTTTTCTTTTATTTCTAAGTTCTGTTTTTTCTTCTTTTTATTGTAAGCTTTTTACTATTCTTTTCTTTATTTTGCTTTCTGCCCTTTTTATTGGGCTTTTAATTCTATTAATAGAATAAAAAAATTTTTAAAAAAGACTGCGAAATCACTTCTAACAATACTACCCAAACTGATGGGTTTTCCAACAACAATGCGATACCTTGGGGTCGTCTACATGCAAGACTGCTTCAGACCTTTCTCAGATCTTATTAACAACAGATTATGGAGAAGACAGATCTTCTCATTCAGTACCACTTCAGATCAAAAGATTCATGACCCCTCGAGAACAACAAATATTTACAGAAGCAAGCATCACAGGTTAGGCACATTGTCCTATCAATGTCTTGGAAATGTGAGAGATTTGTCTGGCCCTGTTACAGCTCAGAGATCAGATAGTGAACTCACACATCCTGATCTGTATGGACGAGGTCGCAGACAAGAGGTATGTAAACAAGCAGGGGGGATCCAAGACCTCGAGGCAGCACAAGGAGGCAACAAGGATACTTACCTGGGAGGAAGGTCACCTAGCCTCGATCAAAACTGAACACATCAAAGGCATATCCAATGTCCAGGCAGACTGGTTGAGCAGGTAGACCATTCAGCAAGGGGAATAGTCCCTTAAGAAAGATCTCATCTAATGGATAACGTCACACTTGCAACACCTCTCAATCTTGGTGAGACGCTACAAATTAAATCTATATGATTCAGCAGACACCACCTGCTGTAGAAATGTACTGCAGCGCATGATCTCAGACAAAGACCACATTCCACGGAGTACCCAAGATGTCCTCTGCCTCAGAGGGAGAATGGACCTTTGGACGCTTACTGTGAAGGGTCCTTCTCTGAGGAAAGGAGGACATCTTGCCTTTCCCGGGTCTTCGTCCTCCTCTACCCTGCTGCCTCATTCTTCTACCTCCTCCAGGTTATGCTTTATTTACAGTACATGTTAATGCAACAGGTGTTTTTTCTCTCAGTATTGACAGTTGCTGAATGATAAATTCAGTGTTACTGCTTTGTGGAGGCACCTGAACTGGTGTCCCACATGCCAGACAGGAAGAGGAAGAAAAATAGTTCCTGCCTCCCTGATTGGAGAGTGGGAATCATGCAAGATGTCCTCCTTTCCTCAGAGAAGAAGGACCCTTCACAGTAAGTGTCCAAAGGTCCATTTTCATCAGCTGAAAAGCTGGTTTCATCCAACCTGTAAGACCATGTATTTTTCTTACATTGTTTTACAGAGCAATCTTACTCGGTCTACTTAGGTTCAGGTGGCCAGCCATGTTGGTCTGTAGTGGAAGAGCACGATTCGGGTCCAGTAGCACTTTAAAAACCAACTAGATTTCCAGAGAGTGAGCTTTCAAGAGCCAGGCCTGTAGAGAGCTTTGACTGTCTGAGGGTCATACCCTGGAAATCTGTTTGGTCTTAGGTACTTCAGGTCTACTTAGTGAGACTTACTCCCGGGAACACCCTATAAATGTTAGTAAAATCCTGGAGGCAACCAGAACTGTGGATGCACTAATTTTAGCAAACCTCAAGAACTGCACAATATACCATGGGTGTGGTTACCCAAAAGATTTTAATTCTTCTATGGATGTCAATGGACTACATCAGTTTCACTGTTACACTCCCCAGCATCACTTGCATTACTTTTTAGTTCCATATGAGATTGGTGATTACAATACCACCATGTGAAGGGAGGCATATAAATAAATATATTTGATTTGTTTTGATTTGACCTGCTCTGCCCAGTCAGGTGAATTTGTAACTTGGTTGTTATGTGCATTTGGAATGTTGTTATTTAACACAACTTACAAATCAGTAAAACATTAATGTATTCTGTCACTATTTCCAGGGATAATCAGTCATCTGCAAAATGTTAATTTTAAGTTTTGAAACTGCTAAGCTCGCCTGATATTATATTGGCCATGGTGTCCATTCCTTGTTGGTTTTATGAAATAATATATCGTCAGAAATGGAATATTTTCCATACAGAAATAAAATACTGGAAATGCTTTCCTTTCAGAAAGTTTTCTTCCCCACATGTCTAGTAGTGATCTCAGTTAATCCCTTTCTTGAATTCTGCTGCATTACCTGTTCCCTGTTTGTTGAGTGCGGCCCTCCTTCATTTTAACTGATGTATCAAAAATCATTGCTAGTGAGCACCTAATTTCTTGTGCCTGCTACTTTTTGAATGGAGTTTGCTTACTTCCTCTTCTTAATCTGAATTGTAAGCCTCTGAACTTTTAACCCTGTACCCATATACCGCTAGCTCTCCTCAGCAAGGAACTTTATTATTAACATATAGTGGTTGCTTGCCTATTTTCTTCAGGATCCTGTTCATAATTGCTCGTCGGGGGGGGGGGGCGTAAAGCTCTTTTTTTAGCAGTCACCAAACAGTTTGAAGTCACTATAATTAACCGTGCTCATTGGTCAGCTGGCTTCATCATCCTCATCTTCTCATCATCCTATTGTCTGCCACTCTTCTGTCGCCCAGTTTTTCTTTTTCAAATACATCTCGATTCTGTTTTTAATTCTCTATGCTCTTAACTTCAGAGTATTTCTTTCCCCTTACCCTTAGAAAAAAATGTTGATGTTAGAAATAGTGACTGAATTTCATAAGAAGTGTTCATTAAAAAGGTTCATTATATCTTAACGTGATCTCTTCCTTGAATGCTACAGGGTGTTTCAAATTCAAATGCTAGCTCAGCTGTTACAAATGTTTTCAAAGGGATGAGGAAATAAGAAATGTAGTATTCCATCCTGAATCTCCATATCAGTTTTCTTTTGATACTTTGTTCATTAAGGTATTAAGCATTCTGCTGTGCATTGGATTGCAGCAGTCACAGAATTGTGCCCAGAATACTTGTCAGTTTTCGTCTTTAAGAGACACATTGCATTACATTAAAATATGGATCCAGTAGCACTTTTAAGACCAATAACATTTTCAGAGTACAAGCATTCAGGAGTCAAAGCGCCTTTTGTCAGCTATAGGTAGTAATGGGGATCCGTGAGCCCTTGTATCCCAGTCAGAAGGCAGGAGGGGTGTGGCAAAGAAGCGAGTCATTGCATTAGAGGAATTGCATTATAGTGAATAGTATTATATTAAAGGAATTGTATTATAGTGAACTTTGCACCTTTCCTGTTCCCTTTGAATACTCCCTCCTTTCAGGGAAACAATGGAAAAAGGAACGTGTGAGTCTGGCAGTTTTTTCTCAGTCACAGAGATGGGAAGAAGAATACAGGCCATTGTATTTGCCCGGACTCTTTTGTATTTTCTGGCTTTAATCAGAAGACAGGAGCTGAGTGGGGATTTGTGCTTCCAGCTGGCTCACTCCATGCTTTTCACACAGGGTGGAAGAATAATACTGTTGTGAAATAAGCAAGTGTAGTACAGGGGACGTAAGTACAAATCCCTACTCAGCCATGAAGCACATTGGGTGGCCTTGTTAAGTTGGCAGTTTAGACTTTTGTTTCCTTTGATCCTGATCCTTGCATGGTAACATGAACCCTCAGGTTTGAAAGTTAAAGACTTGAATCCTGCTCACCTGATAACCTCACTGAAATGTTCAGAACTAGGCTAGGCCTGGATTTTTTCCATGGCACATTAGCTTTCTGTGTCAGCCATGGCTTGTGTGTATGTGTGTGCACACAGAGGAGGGATTCAGCATCCATCTGCAGTCTTAAAATCTTTTGACGGTACATAGGTTTCTGGTCACAGAGCAGGGAAGGAAAAGATCTACTAGATTTGACCTGTTTCCTGTATGATACAAGTGTCGTGTAGCTGTAGGGAATTTTGCTGAAGTAGACTAGCAGTAGAGTCCTGAACAGACAGCCTTCTAGATCCATTGAAATCAATGAGCCTAGAAGGCTATATAAATGCTTAGGGTGGCACTGCAAGTTAGGGATCAGGTAGAACCCATTTCTGATGGGGCTGAATGCCCTGTCCAAGGGCTATCTGTGCCCAAAATAATAGTTGCTGTTCTGCCATGCTGTGTAATCACAGTTAATGAGAATTTTAAAAAAAATTATTTCACCAAAGAAATACATATTTACAAAATTATGAGATCTGTCATACAACCATAATACTCAAAGTGAATAACTTATACAGTATCCCATAATAGGGAACTATAACCTTGTCCAATTACTAAATACAAACATAGGGTCCATATATCTCAATTAAATTATATTTACGATCAATTCAGAGGTTCATTCATAAATATAACAATTTCCTATAGATAGTATTAAGAGGAATGGTATTTTGTTCAGCCTTATATTTCAAAATAGTCTTCATAATCTGATCGTTTCAGATTATCATTTATTTTTTCCACGTGATCCCAAATTTTCCAGATTCCATTTTCCA
Source organism: Eublepharis macularius (assembly GCF_028583425.1). NCBI lineage: Eukaryota > Metazoa > Chordata > Lepidosauria > Squamata > Eublepharidae > Eublepharis > Eublepharis macularius. The sequence goes on along the minus strand of NC_072795.1, from coordinate 120,876,735 downwards.
GATGCCAGTTATCTAAAGTTAATGGGTGGTTGGATGTCCACCGAGAAGAGCAGCTCCCAACAAAATAACAATAAGATCCCTTTTTTGTTTTGTTATTTTTAACAGAGCCCCTGAGGATAGGCGGTTTATAAATTGTAGTAGTAGTAGTAGTAGTAGTAGTAGTAGTAGTAGTAGTAAATTTTGCCAGTAATGAAGTGGCATTGATTCTGGAGTGAATGGCACTTCATAATTTTCCTAATTTGTACCGCAATTTGTTTCCAAAAAGTGTTTATTGTTTTACAACTCCACCAACAGTGGAGGTGATCTCCAGATAAACCGCACTGTTTCCAACACTCTTTTGGGTTGGAGCGGCTTATTTGATGTAAATGCGTTGAAGTACCATGTAACAAGAATAAAATCCATTGAATACATATTAGGACTAGGCAGGGTGGATAAAAATCAATGATTTTTTTAAAAAAATCAAAAAAATCCGATTTTTTAAATTTAAATTGGATTTTTTTGATTTAAATTGGATTTTTTAAAATAAAATGCTTTTTGAGGAAAATATATTACCATCCAAAAGTTATTCCATCATGAAATAAAGATTAGTTTTTAATTATGTAGAATAAGGCTGTATATGTTTACTTTTTTGGTAATCCATTCACAATGTCATGCTCTTCCAGAGGTTTTTGTAAGATTATTGGGCAGTTTCTCTGCCTACAAGATATTATCACAGATGCTTGGTTTTGCAGTTCTCAAAACTGAATTTGTGTCAGCTCAGCAGAGATCACATGCCTCTTCTTCACAGCAAAAATGTTATAACATGAACAGAGTTGAGAAAAAAACCTTAATCCTATTGTTCTACAAACCTATGAAGACAGAATCAACCCCTCCAGTGCTAAGTTTCAAGAAGTTCAGTGAATAGAAACAATCTTTTTCTGATTGTTTGGAGTGGAATAGATCTGCACAAGAAGAAACTAAGTGTGAGGAGGGAGGGGCAAGCAGTACAAAATGAAAGTGAAACTTTTTGAGCACAATACTGCACATGTCTTTGGATCTTTTGTGTGTATGACCTGAAGTTTATCACATTCTTTCCTTGGAGGAAAAAACCTATAATGGCAGCAGGCCGTAAAAGAGACCCAGTTTGGGAATACTTTAATGAAGTTCCTTTACCTATTGGTAAGGCAGGCATCTACTTGCATATTAAAGTTATACCAGCAAGAATTGAGTCTTTATGTAGAAAACTATGATTTAAATCAAGCCTTAATGACTAGTGATTTAAATCGTGATTTAAATCAGTTTGATTTAAATCAAATCCACCTTGGGACTAGGGCTGTGCTATTCGGGTTTCGGTTCGGGTAAAGATACCCAAAGTGGACCCAATTCAGCAAGCTTCAGTATTCCCGAAGCGGAGCCAGAAATGCTTCAGTATTCCCGAAGCGGAGCCAGAAATGCTTCGGAAAGCTTTGGGGCTTGTTTAAAGGGCCCCGCTGCTGCTTGCAAGCAGCGGCAGGGGCCTTTAAATATCAACCCCCCACCTACCTTGCGGTGGCTCCAGACTAGCTCCTCTGCCGCTGCCTGAGCCTGCGGGGTGGTGGGGAAGGCCAGAGCCGTCTCCTCTGGCCCTTCCTGCCCCTCAAATGGTCACAGTGCAGCAGCGGCCATTTGAGGGGCAGGAAGGGCCAGAGGAGGCGGAGAAAGCCCTTCCTGCCTCTCAAATGGCTGCTGTGCTGCCGCCGCCACCATCTGAGGGGCAGGAAGGGCCAAAGGCGGCGGCTCCAGCCTTCTCCACCACCCCGCAGGCTCGGGTGGCAGAGGAGCCAGCTGGCTCCAGGCCACGTTACCTTGTGCTGCCTCCGCCGCCACCACGGCAGCAGCCTGCCACCCAGCTGATAACCCTCCCACCGCTCGGTAAGTGGATGGGGGCTGGAGGGGTCTCCCCAGGGTTGGGTGGGGTGGAGGGGTCTCCCCAGGGGGGTGGGGGGTAGAGGGGTTGCCCCAGGGAAGTTGGGGTGGGGTGGTAGGGAGTTCCCCCCTCGCTTCAGTATGCTCCGAGTCTTCACGGAGCATACTGAAGAGATTCCCGAACCCCGAATCCGAAGCGGCTAGCTGCTTCGGATTTGGGGGTATTCTGAATCGGTTTCCCGCTTCGGGTAAACCCAAAGTGGGAATACCGAATCTCCCCACCCGTGCACAGCCCTAATTAGAACCATCCCAACTTAAATAAAACATAATGCAGGCTTTTGAGCTTGCCATTTATGTTGGATGTTATAAAATTAAAATGAAGGGATGGAGAGAGACAGATTTTTCATGTCGTGATGGCATGGCCTGGTTGTGTGGACATTCTCATGTGAAATGCAAGCAGGCAAATAGCTTGATTTGATGTTAGGTTATAGCATGTTCTCTTGGAATAAGTAGTCAGCAGTGGATTCCAGTCATTGAAAATACAGAAGCTAGCAAAAGCGCATCCTAATTCCTCTCAGATGCCAGATGAGACACAAAATCCCCTTGAAGGCTGAGAACAAAAGAAGTACCTGGTAGTCTTTATATTAACATGTTTGAGATAAATTTAAGGTGATTCATAGGGCATAGTTAATTAAGATCAGCCTGGGTTGCTTGACCTATGGGAGAAGGAAATTGGGGATAGCCTTTAAATCCTATACCAGCCCCTTTGGGGTCGGTGTTGCTGCTTGTCCCAGTGTTGTTGCATTCCCAAGTAATTGCCATTCCTAGTTTTACATAACATGTTGCTGCTGAATGAGGGTGCCATTAGAGGAGCAGAAAGCTTCTTATGTTTTTTAACATAATGATGGTACCTACTTGTGTGCAGAAAGGCGATATGAAAATAGATCTACTATGATCAAGGACTATTTTCACTTTGCAGATGATTGTAAGCTACAGCAATGTGGTATGCATAATTTAAAATAGGAAGTTAGTGCCTTAAACTGGGTTTAACTAGTTTTTTCTAGTTTCCAAATTTTGATGTGGATCTTTTTCTTTCTTTCTTTGCTCAGCCTGCAGTGCCAATGTGTGTATAATTGGCCAGATCAACACAAAACCTCATTAACTCCCATAGGGATGTAGCCTACCTCTGACTGTATGTTCTAAAAAATCTTAACTAATGAAAAAAAATACATTTTCCAGGATCAGTGCTTCAATTTCTTCTTATTATTTTTTCTTTTTGTTTTAACCCTGCAGTATAAAACTGGAAATATCTTTGGCTGAATGGATTTCAAAAGTAGCTCTCTGCTGTTAACTAAAAAGAGTGTCAATCACATAAAAATGAAGCAAGTACCAGAGATCCTTGGAAGTCCAGCAGGGAAAACACAGAATTGTGAAGTGAACCGTGAGTGTTCTGTCTACTTGGGGAAAACACATCTTCCTGCTGCACTACAGGAGGATGTTGTGCCGAAATATAACGGCCATGAGGCTCTCCCATTTATCCCAGCAGAGAAGCTGAAAGATCTCACTTCTCGTGTGTTTAATGGAGAATCAGGAGCCCAAGATACCAAGCTGCGTTTTGAGTCACAGGATATAAAAGAAGCTGGGACACCACCTAACACTACTCCTTCCAAGAATGGCTCTCCAGAAATTAAACTGAAAATCACTAAAACATACATGAACGGAAAGCCTCTGTTTGAGTCTTCAATATGTGGTGACAATGGAATAGAGGTTTCTCCAGCTGAGGAAAACCAGCAAAAGACAGCAAGTAAGGAGAGGAGAAACAGAAAAAGAAGCATCAAGTATGACTCAGTACTTGAACAGGGTTTTGGTGGAGCAACATTAGTCCCAAAGACAAGTAGTTCCTCTGGCAAGAAGGTACTCAGTTTATTTACTAATTCTGCTGATAGGCTAATCATAGCTCATATTAATATTAAGCATAAAAATATATATAATATATGATGTAAGATATATAATATATAATATAACATTAAGCATATCAATATTAAGCATAATTTTTAATACTTGCTTTCAAATTGGGCCTTGACCTAGATGTAGTTGACAGATATAAAGGTCAATGAAACTATGAAGACTGTTGGGGTCACTACTTTGGAGTTGCTGATCTGCCTCTACAGATCTACATTTCCTCAGACTCAGCTCTAGGTGTTGGCTCTGCCCGAGGAGTCTTGAGGGGTTACAGGCAGCTGTTTTCTGTCACTTTCGGATTAGGCCTCTTCTAGCTTCTTGGAATTTGTATATGGTAAGAGTGTAAACCAAGTGAGTTTTGCATGTGCAAGGTCAGCTTAAGAAGTGTGATAGATTTTGTTTGACAATTATTAAGAAAGGGTAAATGCTGTTTTAAAAGAAAACAGTTACTAAGTGCTCAGCTTGGCGTGCATACTAATTCATACATAAGATGCCTGTCTAAGGAGAGGTGCCAGAGAGGAGCATTATAGTTTCTCATTCTTTTTCAGTTGCCTTCCAAAAGCAGACATAATGGCTATTGATTTCTATTTGTCTTTAAAAGGCATATGACCTGTGTATGAGGTCCTTAGACCTCCTTGATTTAACTGGTAATAGAGGAAGGCTTGTTGCGGATGGTAGTTTGACAGAATGGCCAGTACATGAAGGTGGTTGTGAAGTAAAAAGATTTTTTTCTTAATCAAAAGTAGAATTTATTTATAATTACATAAGCATGATGGTTGCAGAGTTTTGATAAGTGTATTGGTTTCAGAGTAGTTCTTAAGCTCAGTGGTATATTCACAGACTTAATCATGTAGTCTAATTTTCTACACAGATCTTTACTAGCAAACTAAACTCTCTTCTCATCCACACACACAGGTTCATTCAGGCCTTTCCACACAGTTTGCCTTATCTAGATAGAATAACTTCTCTCCCAGATATACTTAGACTAACCCTAGCACACACACAGTTTGTCTGACTTAGATAAGATAATCTCTCACAGATACAGACTGACGTTGGGTCACACATTTTGTCTGATTTCAATAGAAAGGCTTTTAGGCTTCCACACAGATTGTCTGATTTAGCCAGAATCCTTTCTCTGAGATATCCAGAATCTGACTCTTAGGCTCCACACAGTTCACATTGATTTGGCTAGAATGAACACTGTCTCTCAGAAAGACACAGACTTATAACTATGGTTGCCAGGTCCCTGGGGGGCCCAACCAAGGGATGGGGGGCATTGTGTGGGGGTAGGCTTAAGGTAGCATGCTGCAGTGCACCAGAAATGTCGTCATTCCTGGTGCCACACAGAAGCAATGTGTTGCGCTGGGGGCCGATTGGGGTCAATTTTCACTCAAACAGGAATGACGTCTGGAGCACATGGGAGTGTGCTTCATCCCCAGCACCATGTTCCTGCACTTTTCTCCCCCTCCCCCCCCGGCTAGGTAAGAGGTGGCAGGGGTTGAAGGCTGGATGCAGAGGGACCCAAGGGAATGGCAAGCTTTCTCAGGCTCCACACAATTTGCCTGACTTAACTAGAATGTACATTTTCTCTCTGCGCACTGATGAAAAACCTGGGTGCAGGAGGGGTTGGCATTGTCTCGTGCTCTGCTCCTGATTCCAGCTGGGTGAAGGCGTGGGGCAGGCTTTGCTACCTTCTCCACTCCTGATCTCAGCCTGGGCTTCCTGCCACAGCACGCTCTCTGGAGGGACAGGTGCCTTGTCTGGTCTTCCCTCCATGGCAGCACCCTCTGGTGGTGCACCAGAGTAGGAAGTGAGTTGTCTGGAACACTCTTAGCCTTTTATATAGTAGAATGTGACTAATTTTGTACATAATTAAAATGCTATAATGTGTATGCTGATACACAACTGGATGGTTCAGTGCTTTAATATTATAAAGTTTTAACTACATATCAAAATGTGCTGTTATATTTATTGTGAGTGTGTGACCCTTTTTCTGATCAAATTTTATTTAGTATAGAACTTGTGTTCTCTGTTTAACTGTTATTTTGTTCTGCTTTTTCGTAAAAATTAAGATGCATGTGCTGAGGTACCATACGGTGAATCAGCTTGCAGATCTCTCAAGAACTGAATAAATTTGCAGTTTTGCTTGTAGAAAAACTAAGACATAACTTTTACATTCCATAAATATATAAAATACTGCAGTTGTATATGCTAAGTAAGTTATAAAGGATGCATTTTATGTTAAAATAGTAAAATTAGTTTAGGTTTCATGGGGCAGTAAGAATTGCGTATACTTATTGCAAATATTTCAGTTTCCTCCCAAATTCATGTTGGGTTTTTTTCCTAGAACACTCCTCCTTCAAAATTTCCAGAGATTTTACATCTCTGGATATGTGTGATCAAGTGTGCAGCTGGGACATGGAGAGAAATATAAAAATCTTTTCCATTATTCTTTTAAAATTACTTCCTGAGGCAGGAACCTGGAGTGAAAGCAGTGAAACATTGAGGTTCATGGATGAATGTGTAATGTGATTTACAGCCTAACCTTAGTTTACTGTGCATGTTTGAGAGAGCATAGGGTGTTAGACATGTCTATATAGGAATTGGAGTTGTACAGTCTTATGCTCAAGGACCATTACATCAGAAGAACATGAAAGTTAAATTGAGTCAATAGTCCGTACTAGTATGTTTTGGTTTAAGACAAATTCAGGTAGTAAAAGCGCAGAGAAGCAAGAGGGAAACTCTGAAACACTGAAAAACATGCTTAGGATGATGAAAAGTGCAAGGAATTGTGTGCCACACAAACCAGTATGGCAGCCTATATAATCAAAGACTGTGTTAGGAAAGCAGAATGCCTGTGGGTTTTGCAACTAGTGATGAAGGCAAACCTTTAACTCTAGCAACATCTATTGAGTTATTCAAGATAATGTTCTCAGATAGTCAAATAGCCCAACAGTTTCATCTTGGAAAAGAAAAAAACTGTATGTTGTAATTTTAGCTCAGCGCCATATTTCTCTGATTCTGAAATGCAACCAACGTTTGCTCTCTGTTTTGATGAAGCTTTGAATATGGTGATTCCAAAGAATACATTTATTTAGTGGTTTGGTTTTTAATACTATTTCTACACAGTACCTGACCAGTGGTGGGTTTTTCTCCAAACTGCTATCGCTTCAGAAGTTTTGAGAAGGCATGTCATCTTTAGCACAGAAAATTACTACAAGTTATGAACCAAATATAAATTACCCCTTTCCTGAAAAAAATTGAAAAGGAATGAAAACCATCCCTGACTGGAAAGGAGGAGAAAAATAATTAATAGTCTTTGGTGCATGTAATATTTATGTTGTACGTGGATGTTGTCCAGATATACATGCTGTGAGATGGGACCTGAATCCGGTGTTGTGCGCCATGTGTTATCTGTTCAAATATTCCCCAGCATCACAGATTGCTATGACAGAAATCCGATGTTCCCTGAATGTTTTGCTTCCCCAGGAGATTGGACAATGTGTTATGTGTCTTGATAGGGTCTTCATTGTGTTTGACAACATCAAGAAGTATGTGGAAGAAGCAAAACTCCCAAGCAGTAAATATACAGGTTGCATCAAGCTGCAATGTAAGGTCCCATTATGAATTACAAAATGGCTTCCATGAAAACAGTTGCTGGAGATTGTGAGCCATTTTTGCAAAAGTCTCAAACCCCACAGCCATTGGCACCTTTTTTGTATGGAGAACTTCTTGAGTCAATTAAAAAGAGTCCAGTAGCACCTTTAAGACTAACCAATTTTATTGTAGCATAAGCTTTCGAGAATCACGTTCTCTTCGTCAGATGCATGAACGTGATTCTCGAAAGCTTATGCTACAATAAAATTGGTTAGTCTTAAAGGTGCTACTGGACTCTTTTTGATTTTGCTACTACAGACTAACACGGCTAACTCCTCTGGATCTTGAGTCAATTAGGAAGCTAATGAGTCTGCATAACATAAAAATAGCTACAAAACTTATCATTGGGTTCAAAGTCATTAGCAGTTGACATGAAATGATCTGAGAATTGGCTTGGCAGAAGCAAGGTTGAAGTTGCCTTTGCCATAAAGCTTTGAAAAGCAACCCAACTAAGATCTCTTTTGCACTTATGGTTTAAACCGCCATTTATGAGCATTTACCTCGATCACAATGGCTTCGGCATGGCACTTCCATGTTCCACACTATCCGAGGCAGTTTTGATTTGGCGTCTTGTTTTTCATTTTAGAAGCTTTGGTGCAGTTTGGGGCTTTTGGAGCTTTGCAATTCACATCACACTTTAAAAAAGAAAGAAACTTTGAGCATAGTAGTGACATTGCAATGTTGGAACCTGTCCCCCCAGTATTTGCTGATTGGTCTGTCCCGTGCCCACTAGAGAGGCAATTGGTGGCGGAGTTCCGGGGGGGGGGGATCTACTTTTCCTGCTTGTTCCACTCTCATTTATTTTTTTAAAAAGCCAAGCCAGGAAATGGTTAAAATGCTGCTGCTTCATTCTCTCCCGTCAGTTTCCCTGCTGCTTTGTTTTTATTTATTTATTTGCATCATTTAAAGTACACCTTTCTCACTGAGACATAAGGTGGATCACACAGTGCTGTTGAATAAATCCTTTAATAAACTGCTTTATTTAATGTAATTTAACAATAGGTTTGTTTGTTTTTTACACTGGGATTATTTTTAAACAGTGATCAAGGAAAAATCAGAGAAATGGAAAATAAATTTTTAGTAGCAGCTCTGTTCTACACCTTTGTTGTCTCTTTCATGGTATATCATAAGCTCTTTTTGCGATAGAGCACTGTCCTTAAATTTTTCTGCTGCAAAGCACCGTGCACATTTATGTTGCAAGAATAATTTATCATCTGCATGTGACATGATAGATTTTGTTAAAACAACAGAGCAAAGATGCACAAAAATATACAATTTGCAAATAATTTTTTTAGAAAATTAATTTCTTTGGGAAATTACAGCAAAAATATAGGCTCAAGTAACTTCCCATTAAGCAACTCTGCAATCGTATGCTGAATTAGTCCAGTTTAGTTTAGAATAGAGCAACTTGACATAGGATTGCTGTATCAGAAAAGTGCCCCCCCTCCGTGTTGTCAAGCCAGACTTCTGCATGTTTACTTGGAAGTAAAAGAAGTCTAACAGGTTTGCTCCCAAGTAAGCATGCATAGAATTAGTTTGAGAAAAGAGATAAATAGTGCCATCCTAAGCAGAGTTAAACCCTTCTAAGTCTATTTTAATGGACTTAGAAGGGTGCAACTCTGCTTAAAATGATACTGTAGATAAACATAATCAAGAGAGAAGTCTAACTGGGCAGTACGACTAGCATTTGGAGGGCTGGGTGCTTCTACCCCTTAGCCATAATCATGCCTGACTAGTTTAGAGGAACGTATGAAAATTGTTATGTCTCAGTCTTTCCATAAGCTTTCACCATCTAACAAGGGGTGGAGTCTAGTGATGCCTTGGGGCAGGTGAAAAAGGAATCTGGCTCCAAGAGTTTTCGGCTGGTTACTAGTTAGCCCAGGTGAGCCTGATCTCAAGCTAAGCTGGGTCAGCTTTGGTTGGTAATTGGATGGGAGACCTCCAACGAAGACCAGGGTTGCAGAGGCAGGCAATGGCAAACCACCTCTGTTAGTCTCTTGCCATGAAAATCTCACTAGGGTCGCCATATGTCAGCTATGACTTGAGGGCACTCTCCACCACCACTAGATCTAAAGAAAATTGGTCAAGGTCTGACACTGCCTGTTTTCATTGCCTAAGTCGTCTACTGGTGAAAAGGAAAAGAATATTAGTCTTTTTAGACATTAACAGAGCAATCCTAAACAGAGTTATTCCCGTCTAAGCCCATTGATTTCGATGGGCTTAGACTAGAGATGGGCACGATCCAAAAAAAATTAACGATCAAGCTGATTGTGGATCGGCGCTGGCGACGATCCTGATTTAATGACCCGCACCGAGCATCTCCTGTTCCCGATCCGTGGATCGTTGATTGTGGATCATGGAGGCAAAAGCGGAGGGGCGCCCCGCTGTTCCCAGCGATACAGGAACGGTGGGTGATGCTGGCAGCATCTGTGTTTGTGTTTGGCCGTCTGTGTTTGGCTGTCAGAGCTGCCTATCAGGGTTTGCAGGGATGAGATTGGAGTGCCTATGGCTACAGAACACCCCCTCCCTCCCCTGGGTGTCTTCTCCCAACTGGTGACTGCTTTGCTGCTCCGTGGTTGGAAGGAAGCCCTGCTGATCAAGGAAAGCTGGGCTTCCATTTGGGTTTCCAGGGCGACAGAAGGAGAGCAAACAGAGCTCAGGCATTCCCCTGAGTGTCTGGATCCCCAATCCAAGCCCGATCACCCCGATCCAGGCCCCTCCCGATCGCTGGATCATTGGCCGTGGACGATAACGATCTGCCAGGTCGCGATCGCCATTATCGTGGGGGTTTTTCGATCGTAATGCGGATCGTGCCCATCTCTAGCTTAGACTGGAGCAACTTTGCTTGGGGTTGCACTGTAAGAGTTCTTCATTTTCTTACAAGCAGACTACCCAGTTCAGAAGAGATCTTTATCTTTGTGTTTATGTTAAGTTGAAGGAACAAAAAAAAATCTGCTTAAATTACATACTATTAAGATATTTGCCCATATACACATGTGCATTGATCTCACAAAAGCAGACTCTTTGCACTCATTTGAGCAAAGCACAGGTATTTCTGCCTGCTTTTCTGAAAGTAATCACTGTGGAGGACACTGTTAGGATGTGACATGGACATCACCTGTGTTTATTATGTTCCATGTAAGAGCCTCACATCCGCAGTCTTTTTAGTTAGATTGATAGTCTCCCATGTGGGACTCCACAGAGATTTGAAAGATGAAAACAGAGTTGCACTTACATATAACCGGGATTGATGTAATGAGCTTCATGTGATCACCCATCCTTCCCTGTGATCTTGCTGTGAGCACCAAGTATCATATTTGGTTGCTCTTACAGCCCCTCAGAGGACCCGAGGGATAAGTTCAAAATATTTTATTTAAAATATCCTACCTCTCTAACAGTATGCTTGAAGCATCTTACAGTATCTCAATAAAAATTACACTCCTCAGCATAAAGAGTCATTACAGAACAAATCTTCAGGATTTTTATCTAAACAAAATACTTGGTCAAACAGATACATGTCTAGCTGCCACTGAAAGGAAGTCAAGTTGGGGACTTAGGGATTTCCAACTGGAGGGCATTCCTGGGTGGGGGCAGTAACAGCAGAAATGCTTTCTCTTTCCTGGCAACCCTCCTCAGTTTATTGGGAGGAGATTCTGCTATGACGACTTTGGTGTTTAGGCAGGAGAACATGGAAGGAAAGAGGATAATCTTTTAAGTCCCCTGGTCCCAGACCGTTATCAGGCTTTATAGGTCAAAACCAGCACTTTGATTTGAGCTCAGAAACAAAACGGTGTCACCTTTTTAAAATTAGGGAGATATGATGGCAAAAACTATTGTCTACAAATGACAGCTGCATGAGTTAGTAAATTAGTATCTAGAATTTGACTTCTATTGCTAATAGGCGCTTTTTTTCAAGGCCAGTAATACTGATGGGCAAACAAAGGCCTACATTTAACGAAATCGCTGCAGCTGCCTTGGAACTCTAACCACCTTTGCTGCCCTCTTTGAATTTGCTTGCATCAAGTGCAGCAGCCAAAACTGGACACAGACTACAACTGATATCTGACTAATACACTTTATTTATTTTATAGCCCAACTTTCACACTGAGACTCAAGGCAGATTACAGAATAAAAACTAATACAATCATATGATATAAGACATCCAAAGAATAATGCAATAGTACTTCAAATTCCATATTTAGAAGATGGTGAACCGTCGGCCATCAGTGGAATTAGAAAGGCAGCTAAAACAAAATTATTCCTAGAACTGCTGCATATGAGTCTGCTTCTGTAAATGAGCAAGATTCTGGCCTAGTAGCACCTTTTAGGGTAAAGTTGGTCTTTATGGTGCTTCTGCACCAGGATCTTGCTCTTCTTCTGCAGAACAACATGCCTACCTACCCAAAACTATCTTCATGGAAGGCCTCACATTCTGCTGCCTGGAGTGAAAATCCATCAACCATTTAAAAAAAAAAAGTGCTCAGGTACAGACTGATACAGCTTTTCTTACCAAATGCAAAAGACTGGACATTGTATTGTAAGGGAGTGAAAATTAAAAATCCTCTACAAACCATTTAGCCTACACACTATGGCAGGGGTGGGCAATTGTTTTGGCTCGGGGGCCACTTTGTGGGAGCGGAGGTTAGTGGAGGGCCGCACCTTTTTAAATGATTGCATTCATTAGTTAACTTTGCGTTTCAGAAGAGGTATAAATTGTATCATAAAAATCAATAAATATAAATTAAATAAAATAGTGGTAGTTTTATTCAATTTATTTATTTTGCTAATTTCATATCGTGCACGGGAAGGAAATCTCGGTTCAAGGTGGATTTTTCTGACTGTCTTGGCGGGCCACAAAAAACTCTGTAGCGGGCCGCATATGGCCCGCAGGCCGCAATTTTCCCACCCCTGCACTATGGAGAAAATTTATGCCACGTTTGCTTCAAGAAATTGCTTAAACATCTGATCAGTGTCTTGTGCTGCAGATGATAAAAGAGAACCTTGCTGAACTGGACATTTCTATAAAGAATCAACCACTTTACCAGGATTTTTGCAAAAGAAAGAAAGCCATCTACAATTCACAACGCATCTCTGGAGAAATAGAAAGGCAAGAAACTTTCTGGCCTCTTTCATACTGGAGGCCACGATAACAGCAACTCCTCCAGCAATATTGTCAGCCTTTCAAAACACTCAGTCTGGCAGGTGAATTAGTTCTTTCACAAGGATTATCCTTCTGCCTCACCAAATCCACATAGATGATACAGTTCTGTGGTGACATGGAGGCCTTTTTTTGCCATCTGCATTTGAAGGAGTAGTTTCAGAACAAGGGTGGACAGACAGCATCACAACATTCACAATCTACTGCTGAGCAACTGTCATGTCTCCAGTCTACCCAACGATACAGGGAAAAGGACTCTACGTGGGCCCTGCCTGATGGTCACAATGCCACGCCATTACCTCCTCCTTTCCCTCAGTGTTTCTCTCTCTGCTTCAGCGGATTCTGAAAAGAAGATAGCCTGCTCACTAAATTTGACAAGTTGTTTACAGACGTGTGTGTCCAAAAGTAAAAGCCCAAAACACCATCCATGTAATAATTTTATTAGCACAAACCCAGTGGCACACAACAGTGTGCAAGCTTTCAAATTCTCAAGAACTCATCAGGTCTTTAGTATATATCTTGCAACATTGTAGAATCATGTCCTGAAGCTAATAACTGTCCAAGTTTCAAGCTAATTCTACTACGCTTCCTTCCCCAAAAGGACAAGAGACTTAAGTCTTGCTAGTCAAAAGGGAGATTAGAAACTGTTGAAGGGAATTGTTGCTATCGGTTTTAATTGTTTTATTATCCCTTGCTTTTATGACCCCTGGTCTGCAGCAATCTGAATCTTCTTTGCCTGTCAGAAAATTCACCATATTCAGGCATGAGCAGGTTTTGACTCCCATGACTTGAAGAATCTTCTTAAACTCTTTCCCCTCTCTTTAAAATGGTTTTTAAACATCTAGCCTGATGAGTTCTGGGGGACTTGAAAACTTGCAGTGGGCTCTGCAGGCATTTTACCCCCATACTGACTTGTCTGCCTCACGTGAAGGTTGTGGGCCTACTTCCTAGACAGGCTAGGGCGGGAGAGGAACTAGTGTACATGGTGGGAAATTAGTCATGCAGTTCTGGAGGGAAAAGTCAGATTACTAGGAAGAAGGTTAAAGTTCAGAACCTCAAAAGAAATGGTCTTCAGTTGAATTAAAAGGGAATCAGGGTTTTTCAGTATTAACTCCTGGAGGAAGTTAGACAGGAGTGGCAGAGTCTGGTTTTGGACAACATATCCCGAAGGGAAAGTTTTGTAAATGCCTGTGGTAATAACGGTGGGAGTGAGCTACAACTTGAATATGAGAGTGAAGTGGTAAAGGAGTGAGGTACATGTGGGGAGACCAGAGGGCCAAGCATAGTGGAGATCCTTGATGAGGGAAATGAGGTACAAGTCCCTCTACACCAGTGCTACATGGCTCCAAGTCAGGATGAAGGAGCTGGAGTGCTAAATGACAGATTAGACACATTAGATTTCAGAAATTTGGTGGTGTGGGAAGAACCATCGGTGTACAGCTATACATGGGTGAATTCTCTATAGACAAGGCAGGGAGGGACATGTTGGTGGTTTTGCTTTGTATATATCAAAGAGGACATAAATAAGCTAGAATTGCTATGAGCGGAAATATCAAGTCATAATTGAAGCTGAAAAGTGTGGTCTGCTGTCACCCACTATGAGGCTGATCTCAAGAGGGAGAAAGAAATAACGAAGATGACTAGGTACTAACAAAGGCTGATGGGATGCCAGCATACTTAATGAATCAAGACAAGGAAGGCAAAAAAGATCTCATTTAAAAAGTGGAAGGTTTAATTGGCTGAGCTGAATGGGAAGGAGCACAGCTTCTGGCAAAGCAAATGTAAGCAGGGCAAACCAAAAGGAGAACTCGAGGAGCAGATTGCAGAAAACGTAAAGTCAGACAAAGCATTATTTCCAATATATCAGGAGCAGGAAACCATCTCGGGAGGAATGAAGGCTTGCAAAGAAGATGGGGGAGATGATAGAAAAACTGAATCTATTGTGTGTATCTGTTTTCACTGTGACAATGCCGAGTACCTACTAGAGATGTAAAAGTCTGGGGGGAAAGAAAATTTGAACAGGTGGGGCAGTGAAAAAAAATCCTATGAAATATTTTCTCTTAGAATGAGTGAAGTGCTTCTTAAGGGAAGGCTTTCACACTCAGTGCATAGCATGAAAAAGTTCAAGCACTCTCTTCATTTTTCTGGTGAAAAAATAGGGAAATGTGTGGGGCTGATAAAAAGGCCTATAAAATATTATTTTTGGAATGAGAATACTCTTTAAAAGTGTGTCACTTGTTCCATGTGCTACGAAATCCTGCACGAGCGCAGAAAAGGCGCCATTGGTATGAATGTTGAAATCACCCAGAACTATCAGTGCAAGTGTCTCCAGCATCAAACTTCAGGCTACCTCTGCAATGTCTGATAGGGTACCCAGCAGGGAAGTAGACATCTGGGAAGTAAGTAGAGAGCCCAGTATATTCTTGGAACCTAATATAAGGAACAGACAATTAAGGGTGTTAGTGGTTTGCACCAGGAATATGTAAAGGGGGGAATTCACAGAGGATGGAGTCATATCCCTACCTACTGCAGGATTGATGAAGGAATGTATAACTAGATGGAGTTAACCAAGATACATACACCCCGTTATTTTTTTCCAGCTAAGCCTCAGTCATGTATCAGATCAGTATTTTTTCTCTAACAACTCGTACAAGAGTGTAATTTTAATCCTTGCTGATCTGGTAACGCACAATTTTAGTGAAGAAGTGAAGCACTGGGTGATCTTGAACCACATCCCTTGGGATGGGATAGTGTTTAGATAATTAGTGAACTTGGTTAGGTCCCACCATTTAGAGCTCCCCTCCCCATATGTTTGAGCTCCCACTTGCGCAGAAATGTATCCTCACCAAGCATCCAACCACAGTTAGCAGCTCCCTTCTATACAAGTAGGAAGCCCAACATCCTATCATCCCCAAAGAATCCATAAAAGTAGTCCAGAAGATTCTTGGTAATGAGCCAAAGCTGGTGGCATAGTCCAATCTTAGGCCGGTGCTGTTCTCAGGTCCAGGTAGTCAGTTGGATTTTCTCTCTCTGCTGTGCTGGTGACACTTCTTCCTAGCCACAGTGTGAATCCTTAGGCTAAGAGCCCCAGGGCAAGAGCCATTTGGTTTTCTCCAGAGGCTTATGTTTCTGGCGTAAGCCTTTCTTAAAAGCTGACAAATGCACTGGGCAAGACTTCACAGCTCCAGCACTCTCTCAAAGACAAACCAGTTCATCATGTCCTCACTCCTTCCTAGCACTGCCGGGCCAATTAACAACTGACCTATTCCAGGTTCAGATGACACACACCCAGTCATTCTTAAAAATCTGATATGTGAAGTTGCTAATTTACTAACCAGTAGATGAACTTGATGCTGTTTGCCTTGAAAACAGGAAAATGTTATGCCATTAAAAAAGGGGAGAGGGATCCAGACAGAATCTAGGAAATTACAGGCCAGTTAGTCTAACGTTTGTTCCAAGTAAATCTGCAGAAACTCTTATTAGAGATAGAATTATTAAGCAACACAGCCCGTTTTTTAAAAAACGGGCCCTAGTAAATGGTGCGGCCTCCAGAGGGATGGGCTGGTTTGCTTGGCCGACCTGCCATGGGGCCGGCCTCTGGAGGAACAGGATGGCTGTCCCGCCATGGCACAGGCCTCCAGAAGGATGGTATGGCTCACCTGGCAGTCCCACTGCTGTGTCAGCCTCTGGAGGGGCAGGCCAGCTTGCTGGGCCGTCCCACCGCTGCAGTGTCCTCTGGAAGCCATATTGGCCATGATGCACTTTTTATCCTGGTACTCCTGTGGAGGAGCACCAGGATAAAATGTGCGTCGTTGGCAAGACGGTTTGCCTTTTATGTTTAAGGATGAGATCAGATGACTCTTCATCTTTGTGTAAAATCTTTCACCTGTAACCAAGTACAAAATAATTCAGACACAGGAATGAAAAAAATCCCAGACATTTGGGCTGTAGAAAACTTATTTCTAAAGATTCATTGTGTCATAAAATTAATAGCAGTGAATGAATGCCTCTGCTGGAACATTATGTGGTAAACTTGGCAGTTTCAGAGTTGGAATTTATGTTTTTCAGGTAATTATCCCTAGGAGTTGTGTAAGAGCACAAACCTATGTGTTACTGATTTTTTTAACAGAGTAGGGTGGTGAAGTCACAGATGACACATAATAATCTAAATGTTTCAGAAGTTATGAATTCACCTAATTGGGTTGTGCAGGTCAAATCAAAAGCAAAGCTAACATTCTAATTGATACGCCTTTCCTCACAAGGTAGAAAGGATATTGTAATCCTCATTCTGATACTGAAGTAAGAAGGAATGCAGTTGTTGCTGCAGTGTGTGACCGTGAAACTGAGGTGCCCCAGTGACCTCCATGGATGAGAGTGCGCTCATCTGTCGAAATAGATTAGTGGATAGGCGTGTCCACAGCGTATCATTCCTTTCAGTGTTCTAGAGTTGGTGTGTGTGTTCTAGAGTTGGTGGGTAAACAGTTTTGAATATAACGTTTAAACCTTGCTTGATTATTTTAGTTCACGTTTTTGTTTCTGTTGTTTGTTGGGACATAAAATTAACATCAACTATTTTTACTAAACCAAAGCCAAAATAAATATGCTAAATCGGACCACATTGTAATTAGGGGATCAGGTAATTTTCCGGGAAAGTTTCTGGTCCTGATCTTTCTAGAAAATCCACATTACTGAAAAATTTCTGAAGTACTCTGATGCCTGATTGTGGTAACTGTGGCACTGCAGAGGGATAGAAATTGTTTTGTGTGAACAGTTTGTTTTGAAATGAACTAAAGAGATTAGTATATTTTCCAGTTAAGTTGTATAAAACATCATCTATGTGCAGTCTAATAATCAACAAAAAAAAACCCCGTTATTTAATTTGCTACAACTCGTTAATATGTATCTCGTTTGCTGTTTTAAGATTCCATCTGAGGAAGATTCTAGTCCTGTCACTGGAAAAGATGACAGAATTCATCTGTTGAAGTACAGTGTGGGAGCATTGGTGTGGTCCAAAGTATCCGGCTATCCATGGTGGCCGTGTATGGTTACAACAGATCCTCTCCTTCATAACTTCACTAAAATAAATGGTATGCATGGTAGTTTTTTTCTTTCTCTTTTTTATCATTTGAAACTGGCAGTGGTTGCTATGCTGGGTCAAGACAAGAAACAGGTAAGCTGGTGCCTGTTTGAGTGGTGTCTGTTGGTTTAAGTATACAAACTGACTTTTACAACCCCTTTTCTGTAGTTAGATTTTGCCTTTAACCTTCTTCTTCCTACACCCTCTGGGTAGCTTTCTGCCACCAGGAATTATATTTCAAAATAGTTAATTTAAATTTCCTCTTTAATTACATGCTGAGCGTCAGGCTCCTTTGTGGGACTAAGTGGCTCAGGATAGGAATGAGATACATGAATAACATATACTCTGGGATGGAAAAAAACCCCCAATGTTTATTTTTACAAGAAGCAAATCGGTTTCACACTATTAAGCTTGATGGTTTCAAAGATAGTTATTGGTTCTTAAAGTTTCTTTACATAGGCTCAGTCACACAGATACACAAACTTTCTCAGTTGCACACACAGTTTGCCTGCTTCAGATAGAATGAATGTTTACTCTCTGACACACAGAGTTCAGGCTTCCACACAGGTTGCCTTACTGGAATGAAATTTCCCTCAGGCTTCCACACAGGTTTCTCTCTATTCAGTAACTAAAAAACTGCAGTTCACTCCGCCCCTAGAGCGCTGCCCCATCCAATCAGATTTCACTCCAGTCACACTTCTCAGCTCCACCCACACGCTGTCATCAACCAGTCATCTCACTCTCCCCCCTCTTTCACCCACACTTATCACACCAAGCATTTAAAGAAACACACACATTTGAAGTCATTACACTGACACAATGCAAACTTGGGGATTAGATTCAAGAATAAAAAAGTACCTAAATTTTTACTGTATGGCAAGCAGTGTTTATGCAAATATTGTAATTGATTCAATTATTATTAAACCTTTTAGCATGTCAGCTAATTGTATAGCTTTGCTCCTTGACTGAATTGTTTTTCATCTTTTATAATCCACCTTGAGCCTCAGTGAGAATGGTGGGCTAAAAAATATGAAATGTATTTACTGAAGAACATATTACTCGTCATTGGATTTAGGACTAGTGTTACTTCCACTATGCTTTCATAGGAGCTGCTAGTGATGATACTGAAGAAGTGAACAGGAAGGTACCCTGCCCCCCACCCGGCAGATGGGACCTTCCCTTGGGGAGCAGATTTTGAAAAGTTATTTTTCGGTTAGATCTCTAGAACTTTACAAATCTATCTTGTGCTCTGGTGCAGAATGTCTGTGAGTGACAGCATTCAGAAGAATATTAGTTACAGAAAAACAATTTGTTTTACTTCTGTTGTTGTAACAACAACAAAAAAACCTTGAGCCATGAGAAAAGGCGGGATTTAAATATTTTAATAAATAAATATAAAGCTATTAAGGAGCAGATGGCTGTTCAGCCCCTTTTAGCATATTGAAAAAACAGTAAGCAGTCTCCTAGTAGTCTTGTTTTGTCATGAAGCCATAGCATGTGGCCTCTCTCTCCTTTTCCTCACACTGTTTATTTACTTCATTTATTGTTTATACCCTGCCTTTCCTCCTGATGGGGACCCAAAGTCGTTTACATCATTCTTCTCCATTTTATCCTCTCAACAATCTTGTAAGATAGGCTAAGTTGCAAGAGAATGAATGCCCAAGGCCACCCAGCAAACTTTTGTGGCAGACTGGGGATTCCTCTCCCAGATCCTGGTCTGACACCACGCTGGATCATATCTGTAAACTCTGCCTTTCGTCATCAGCTGACGTTGTTGCTTCTTAAATATGGGTGAGAATTCTGCCAAAGACAGCGTAGTTTGTTTAACATACCATACCCATGTCTCACAAAAAGGAGATAACATATGCTAAGACTGTAACTTTGGGGAGAAGGGGGTCACAGTAGTGGGGTTGTTTATACCTTGTTGAATCTATACATAACCCTTAAAAAAACCTCACTTGCTGTTTGCTTGACATTTACTTTTGCTATATGTGCAGCCTTATAACTAGCAGTGTAGTTCACCACTTCAAAGTATGCCAGTTACAAGAGATGAATTTTCTCTGATATCCTAGACAGATATTTATTTCAAACATTTCTATCAAACCTTATCTCCTTGGATTCAAGGATAGAAACTTGAGGATTCAACATAACTTCTGTATCTGTTTCATGTTGTACAATTTAGGTTTTTTTAAAGTCTATTTTTAAAAGTAATATGTTCATATCAGGGAGGGGCTAGTCTGTTTCTGCAAAATAAACAAAGGTCCAGTGGCTCCCTGAAGTCTAATGGGATTTTATTCCAGCATAAATTTTTGTGGACTGGAGCTCACTTGATGACATTCGACAGAAGAGTGCTGGCCCGTGGAAACTTACGCTGAAATAAAGTGTTAGTCATTAGGGTGCCACTGAACTCCTATATGTTAGAAATCAAAGAACATTAACAATAAAAAGCAGTGCTTGCCTTATAGTCTGAAAGTCAAATAAGAAGTAGTCACACTTTTTTTATTAGGAAGTATGTCTTCTACATTTTTCAGGTCAGAAGAAGAGTTTTCGTCAGTATCATGTACAGTTTTTTGGAGATGCCCCGGAACGAGCTTGGGTATTTGAGAAAAGCCTTGTGTCATTCAAAGGAGAAGAGCAGTTTGAGCAGTTATGCCAGGAAAGTGCAAAGCATTCCCTTACCAAAGCAGAGAAAATAAAGGTAAATAGTTTTGGGGGGAAATTATGCTCTATTATCAGCTTGAGTATTCCCAGGAATCAGTGGTAACTGTTTACGAATGTTCACCCTTCTTCTTTGATGTTTTACCTTTGGATAGAAGGAATATGTCATCTTAATTACTGCTTCAACAGTGCCATGTTTCTTTGCACATCATTATTTCATGCCTTGATTTTCTTGCCAAAATATTTTCTGTCTTAATATAATGAATTCATTTGAACACGCAAGTGTAGTGACATTCTTTGTACTAATGGTAGGTATTCTCTTTTAATTCATGGTCTTCTGTAACTGATTGGTTTTGTGTTACCCCACAGATGTTAAAACCTGTTTCAGGAAAACTACGTCCTCAGTGGGAAATGGGTGTTAAGCAAGCAAAAGATGCATTATCTTTGACTATGGAAGAACGGAAAGCCAAGTATACCTTCTTTTATATTCGGGGCAGACCTGTTCTTAATCCTCAGGTGGCAAAGGAAGCAGGTCTTGTTGTCAAGTCACTGGAGGAAATGGATAAAATTTACACAGATGAAGACATTTCCCAGTCTTTGAAATCAAGGAAAGAATCTGAAGTACCTACCAAGAGAAGGAGAACAAAAATGCCTGCAGCTAATGAATCTCAAGAAGACATTAAGCCTATTAAGAATGTCAGCCCTGATAAAATCCTTGAAGAAACTAAAAGAGGCACGGGGTCACCTCTTGGTAGGAAAAAAGCAGTTACATACACTCCACGAAACAGGAAGGGAGATGCAGTGTCTCAGTTCTTGGTTTTTTGTCAGAAGCACAGAGATGAGGTTTGTGTCTTTAGAAGATGTACTCTGAATCTTTTATTTGTTATGCAACTCCTGTTTATCTTATTATAATGTCTGTAGTGCCACATGTTTAGAGTAGAAGTTTAGAGTATGACCATCACCACTGTTGAGGTCAGGATTGGATAACAG
Organism: Eublepharis macularius; assembly: GCF_028583425.1. Taxonomy (NCBI): domain Eukaryota; kingdom Metazoa; phylum Chordata; class Lepidosauria; order Squamata; family Eublepharidae; genus Eublepharis; species Eublepharis macularius. Next base: position 120,855,349 of record NC_072795.1, on the reverse strand, counting down.
ACCAAGAAACCGGGGGGGGGGGGGTTGGAGACACAAGACAAGGACCCGAAGATGTACTGTAGTGAGACACAGGTAGTTTCAGAAACATCCCTGCAAAAACGCTTTCCTTTTTCTCCTGCCAGTTCCCTCATTCCACCAGTCCAGTGTTCCTCAATCAAACGAATCTTTTGCAGGGTAGGGGGCACCTTTCTGCTGCTGTAACCCTTCAGACACAAGGTGACGAACAATCAACTTGCAACGATGTGAGGGCAGAAAGATGGGATAATAAATTTTGTAAAATAAAATGAATTATAATAATTAAATTAGAAAAATTAAAATACAGATTAAAGTACTCAGAATGGAAAAACACTCAAGAAATGAACCACACAGGATCCACAAACACGGGAGTAAAATGAGCACAGTCAAATCTGCTGACACCACTTACCCTCCACCAAATGCTCTCTGGAATAAACTGCCTTATATGCCTTCCTAAATGTAGTAGGTAAAAGTGTGCTCCTCACCCACTTTGGCAGGCCATTCCAAAGAATTGTGCCTACCACAGAAAACATCCATGATCTTACTGTGGCCACACTGACAGCCCTAAGGGAGTGCACATTAAGGAGGAGGTTGCCTGCAGAGCATAACTGGTTCAGAGGACTATACTGGGAGATATAAGAAGGCCCTTGATCATGGAGGGCTTTATGGTAATAACCAGCACTGGTCCCAAAAGCAAATAGGTAACCAGGGCAGTTGACAAAGCATTGAAGTTACATGTTCCAGGCACCTGGCCAGCAGAGGAGCGTAGCTGTCACATTTGCTACCAACTGGAGCTTCTCAGACATTTTCACACATTGCCCCATGTAGACCATGTTACGATAGTCGAGTAGTTTTCATGACGATAGGGTTGCCAGTTACCTGCTGGTGGCAGGCAAACTCATGGAGATTTGCCCCCCGCCCATCAATTGCTAGTAATCAGCAGGAGGAAGCAGGCTACCTGTTGATCACCCACCGCCAGCAGGCAGCCTGAACAAATGGGCACATGGCGCTGCCAGCCCCATTCACTATGAAATCTCTTTTGGGAGTGATACCATTGCATACAGGGTTGGGAGCATGTATGAGAGGATAGGGCAGGTAAGTGAAGCATCTCCACCTTTCCACTTATCTCCAGAAAGATCTGGCAACCCTATATGATGGTTATGAAATTCTGAGCTGAACCATTACAGGAAGCCCCAGTGTGGATGCTGAAGTCCCCCAGCAGTATAAAACGTGAGGTCTGCATCACCACCTCTGCTATCAGTCCTGTCAGCTCAAGCCAGGGCTGCTATTTCCCAGCTAGGTGGAGAGTATACCAAATGTCCTTGGACCCCAACACAAGGTACATACAATCAAAATTGGCCCTTGTCTGTACTGAGAAGTTGCAAACTGGGAATCATTCTTGAACTGTAGCTGCCACTCCCTAATCTGAGGTTCATGAAGGACCATAGACCTAGCTGAAACTGACAAGGATATTAGAGACATCTGTCATTCACACATGCTGGATCAACACTTTCATCTCTAATCGAACAATATATCTTTTATTTACAAACCTGGCATTAAACATCAAAGTCAAAATGGAGGTACTGATAGCCCTTCAACCCTCATCCCTACAAACAGGATGGAGATTGTGTTTATCCTTTGTACAGTCATGTCTTCTCCATCACTAACCATCATGTCCCCCATCACTAACACCCCTCCCACTCCTATATTGCCCCCCTCCCTAGAACACACAGCCAACACCAAGCCCAGTATAAGGATTACATTGTAAACTCTTGTGGGCAGAACATTGAAGAGTTGACTGGCTTGGGGTGGCCAGGGTCTGGATCAAGCAGGGGAAGGGAGAGGAGGCAATTGAGAACTTTTGGTAGGGGTCTGTGAATCTGCCTGTGCTAAAAAGAAACCACCTGCCACAGAGTGTTCTTGTTTTGCAGTCCTTCTGTTCCTTTCAGTGGGCATGCAAAAAAGCAGGTACGTAGAATAGGGGTATGCAACCAAAAGATTCGGGTTTCCCTCTTCGGAATTTCTGAAGCAGGAAATAGTCGGAAATAAGAGATTTCTGAAGCAGCAAGCCACTTTGGAAATCACTTATTGACCCACTTCGGTATGCTCCATAAAGATTCGGAGGACACTGACAGACTTGTTTTGGAGGCCTGTGCATTAGGAAAAAGTGATCCCAAACATTAATTGCATAAACTCAAGTTGAAGTGGTGAAGAGTTGGGATTTGATGTCCATACAAAATTAGGTGTTTTCCTCATAGTGGACAATTTTATTATGGAGATCTTTAAACATTTGGGGGAGTATATAATGCGTTTTCATTTTTAATTTGTCAAATAGCCTTAGAACTACTTTGGACACCTTTGACGCAGTCTTTCACACACAAAATCTAGGTTCAGGGACAGGTATCTGCTCATCATCTTCCACACTGAAGACAAATGCAAAGAATACATTCATTTTCTCTGCAATCTCTCTCCCTTCAGTAATTTGTAATTTAATGATCTAACAGTTACTAGTTTTCTGCTTTTGATGTATTTAAAGAAGCTCTAGTAGTTTGTCCTAATGTTTCTTGCAGTCTGCTCCTCAAATGTCTTTTCTGCTTGTCTTACTGCTGTCTTACACTATTTTTGCCAGTTTGTGCTCCCTCAAATTTACCCCATTTGGGTTAGATTTTGATTCCTAAAGGAGGGTTTTTTTGCCTTTTACAGCTTTCTTGTCTTCACTTTGGTCTCCCCTTGATATTATTTCTATCCTTCTAATCCAAGCTTGACGTTCTAGACAAGCCTCTATTTATTGGGGTTTTAAATAATCTCCAAACGAACCTGTCTTCTGATTCTTTTCAATTTCATTTTAACTGATACCCCTCATCCTTAAAAACGTGCCTCTTTTGAAATTAAAATTGGCTGAATTGGACTTTACAGGAACTTAAAGTTTGCATATATGTTGCATTTGATACTCCTGTGGTCGCTGGTTCCACCACTTTTACTTTTTGCTGTAGATTATGAGTGCTACTTGGGACCTGAGTAATTTGCCCTCTAGTTGGCTCCATGACAACTCTTGCAGGGTGTATTCCTTCATCGTGTCTAGAAATGCTCTCACCTTTCTGAGATTTGAGCATTTTCCAATCAATGTCAGGGTTGAAATCCCCTATAAATACAGCACTGTCTCTTGGCAGCCTCTCTGAATTCTTCCTCCACCCTTCCATCACCTTCAGAGCCTTGGTCAACAAGATGATAGCACACTTCAGGCTTGGTATTTTCACCCATACCATTTTGGGGTAGGAGTTTATTCCATCTATAGTTTCCAGCTGTGTTAATCTTCTTTTTCTTTTTTTTTTAAAGAATTTTTATTGGATGGGTTACAAATATAAACATATAAATCATTATCATTTTCCACCCCATTGCATTTTCCCCATCCTTTCCCCCCCCTTTTCTAGTGACTCCCAACAGTTTTCCATCCCCAACTTAGTCTAAAGAATATATAAATTCTTAAATTCTATAATAGTATATATAATGTCTAATCTATTAATTTGTATTAACTATCTTAATATAATACTTACCTAAATTAAGAGTATGAAAATTATGTAAGTATATAGTAAACACACACACACACATGTGTGTGTGTGTGTGTAATATACTATTCCTTAAATACCTGTTATCTATATTGTAAATCTATTACTTCTATTACATCCCTAAAATATCATATATACTCCCTATTACCCATACAACCTTATTATTCAATCTTATACTTTCCCATATGAATATATTATCTTACTCTTAACTTTATAATACTATAAAATATAACTCTGTAACTCTAAACTAATCCAGTAAAATATAATAATATACCCCCTTTTAACCTTAAGTAAGTTTCTATCTCCCCCTTAACAACTATCCAAAGACCACAATTTCCCCTTCATGTCCCACTTTTTCTCCACATATTTCTTAAATTTTTCCCAACTTGATGTATATTCCAATACTTCTTGTTCTTTCAATTTCCTGGTTAACTTGTCCATTTCTGCCATATTCAGAACTTTCAAAATCCAGTCTTCCATAGATGGTATCTTCTGAGTCTTCCACAACTGTGCATAACACATTCTGGCCGCCGTAATCATATAAAATACCATAACTCTGTCCATTTTATCAAAATCTTCTAGGTTCATGCATAATAACAACAATTCCGGGGTTTTATTTATATTCCTTTGTAAAATATCCGACATAACCTTTACTATATCCCCCCAGAACTGTTTTGCCTTATCACAAGTCCACCACATATGATAGAATGAACCTTCATGCTGTTTACATTTCCAACATTTATCAGACATCTGACTATTACCATTGGCCAACTTCTTAGGCGTGTTAATCTTCAAGAGCAAGATTAGAGTCCAGTAGCACCTTAAAAGTTCAACAAGATATCCAGAGTATAAGCTTGACTCTCAAAAGCTTACACACTGGAAATCTTGTTGGTCTTTAAGGCACTAATGGACCCAAAATCTTGCTGTTCCACCCCCCTTTTCATGTAGAGATCAACAATCCCCCCCCCCCGGTCCCGTGCCTTCCGTATCCTTCCTGTAGAATTTTATCCAGTCACATACTACTGATTCTACCGCTCTTTCCAAGTATCAAATATAGTCACTACATTTATGCCTTCTTTTAGTACCAAGCTCTCCAGTATCTTGGCTCCAAGGTGTCTAGTGTATATACCATCCTTTGTCAAATGGCCTCTTTTGGCTGTCCTGCTTATATACACTAGGGCATTCAGTATTAGATGAAACAAATTGTGGACCTGTGAGAAATTGGGGGTGGAAGGAGAGAGAAATAATTGGGAAACTAACTGAAGTCTTCTCTTCTAGGGTGCTTTCTGAAGAGCCCTTAACATGCCACTTTTGTATCCCTCTCTGTTCTACTTTTGATCCCCTTCTACTCATCGTCCACTGCTTGCAACACCCTATGTCTCCTATAGGCCAGGAAGCATCATCACCCCATATAAATTTTTTTAAAATTTATTTATAAAATCATGTTTTTCTGCGTGCGTACGTAAGGAGAATCACAAGTTAAGTAGCACCCACTGCTTTATTTGACACATAGCTAATGTGAACATCGCATCACTTCTGAACATTTTCAATCCTTATGCCCCATGTAATGTACAGGGGGTTTTTTTGTTTTGTTTTGCTTATTTGGTGAGTCTTCCAAGCAAGCAGAGACTGCTTGACTGTGGGTGGTCCCATTTTGTGGCTTTCTTTACCCATTTAGGGGAGGTTTATTTAGTTAGATTTGATGATGGATTAGTCAGCACATTAGTTCTTAAGGCAGTTTGCGTTGAAGTGTTTGTTACATAGAGTAATCCCATGAAATAACTCCTAGAAAATTGGATAGTTCGCTCTTGCTGTAAAACTCAGGATACCAGAAGACATGGCTCTGATTCATATGATGCATAATCATAGCATTATCCTTGCATATTATATATAATAATCCTGACATTTGAATTGTACTATAATAAGCTGGGATACTTTTCTTTTTATATACTTTTGAATCCTTAAGGTACTCTGTCCTCAACATACTATCCCCACCAGTTTTTCTTTGCAAACATAGAGTCATAGAGCCACCTTATCTTACCCTCCCCTCACTCAGTGCTGGAAATCCGAAGCTAAAATGCTCTCTTTTTTTGTATATTATCTTTTATTAGGTTTGTATAATGGGAAAGGGGATTACAAAAAGAAAAAAACATTTCAGTAACAGATTCGTGTACAAGACCTTCATTATGTAATCAATGCTTCAAAAAAAAAAAAAGATTTCCCCCCCAGTATAACCATCAATCCATAAATTAAGAAAGCCACTGCATAACCCAGCTATCGCCTCTTATGCCTTCAACCTTCCCCTTTAATCTGTCCAATCATTTAATTTTGCTTTTTTATCCACTTACTCTATTTCTTATCTAATTTCTTACATTTTTTTTCTTTTATATATGTTATGTATATTTCATCTTAAGAAATATTTCCAATCCCTTGAATTTTAGCCAAGGGTGTTAATCCCTTAATCATTCCAGGAACCGAATATAAGAAAAGGACAGAGGATATGAGCGGAAAGATAAATGACCATTACTATATATCGATATAAAAAGACATTTTTGTACCAGTCTAACACTAATTTATGCTCTAGGAATAATCGAAGAAGACTCCAAAGACCCAGTTGTCACATTATCTCTAGTCTTTTAACAGTGAATATACAATATCTAACATGTTATAAAACATCTAAACTTCCAATAAGTCTGTGTTAAACATCATTAAGCATAAAGAGGCAACAAGCCCTGAGTCATAATCTGAATTTCATTTCTCCTCCTTTCTCTCTTTCAAGAAATAATAGTGAAGACAGAAGGCTCTAAAGACCCTTCAGTCCCCCACTCTCTAATCTCTTCAGAGCACATAAACAGTATAACAAGATAGAAAGAAAAATACACATAGGACATTGTATTAAACTTGTACTATTGGATCATAATCAGAGTTTCATTCTCGTTTTCTTCTTAATTCCTCTAACATGATAAAACAAGTCCTCCTTTCCAGTGCTCAGCCAAAGGTGACTTCTAGCCAATTCTGGAAGGGGTCAGTAAACATGCTGTGGTCTCTCTGTTTTATTTTCTTTTTTAATATATGTTGCATACTTTTTTCTTCATTCAGAAGCAGTACGCTGGGTTTCTTCCCCACAGCTCTGCTTTGTTGCTCTTTTGTCACTTGTATTTTCACAAAGAAGGACTGGTATACTCCATTTTGTAGACTGAGCTTTTCATCAATCCGCTCTAATTTTCTTTCAGATAAGTCTGTCCCTTTGAAAATTTCTTCTGATTTAGTATCTTTCAAGATGTCTTTGTCCATTTCCAATCCAAGCATCTCATCTGCTTTACTTAATAACTTGCCCATCAGCTTGGCAATTTCATGCAATTTAGGAAATATTCCTTCCAGAAAAGCCATTTTAAAGTTACTTGTCAAGACTCTCTCGTCAAAGTTGTAGAAAGCTCTGCTGTTGTTTATAGTTCCAGAAATTTATTGCTTTCCAGCTCCCTGCTTGGAGAGTCTTTTAATCACTCTTCCGTGCCTAGTTCCCACCTCCCAGCATTCGTAAAAGCGGCCGCCTCGGCTGGAGGTTTATAAATCCTCTCTTTATCAAGCTGGTTAGCCCTCGTAAAGTCATAAAACAATCTTCTTACATGATGGGAAGTCTAGTAGGTTCGCTTTTGTTCAGCCTTTCAGATGTCTTTACTTTGTCTTGCCAGGCATCTGCTTTATTTTTGCTTGTCAGACTTTCGGATTCTGCAGCTTCGTAGCCATTTTGGCTTCTTCCTTGGTCCTTGCCGTCTGAGCTGCTGTGGGGGCTTCACAGGGGGTTGCCAGTCCCCTTGAGCTCCTCCAACTTGCTCTAGACTGCCTCCCCTCTCTGTGGGGGGGTCTTGGGGGCCCAAATTCTCAAGTCCCAAGGAGCCAGGAAGATCACGACAGAGAGCTCATAACTCAGCTGCTGTGCCCTCGCTGCTTCATTCCGAGAGTCCCAAAGCTAAAATGTTCTTGAAAGATGACTGTTCAGCCTCTGCTTGAAAATTCCATTGATGTAGAGTCACATCTTTAAACTACCCTGTGAGGTAACTTCTGCTAATTTTCAAGAGGAATCTACCTCCCTGCAGTGGCAGAGAACTCAGCTGCTATTCCATTTGATGGTCCGTCAGGTGATGAAAGAGTGAAGTCATTCTCATGCTGTTCTACCCCAGGCTAAACATACACAGTTCATTCAGGCTTTCTCCGTAGACCTTGTTTTCCAGACCCTCCAATCATCTTCATCACCCTCTTCTGAACCCATTCTAACGTGTCTATTTTTTTTAAAGTACACTGTTCCAACTTATTTCTGACTAATGTGGGAGTATTAATTCTTGTGTTTTCTTGGCCAATATGCTTTGCTTAATGCAGCCTAAAATCACTTTAGCCTTTCTTGCAGCCTCGTCACATTGCCAGCTTAGATTCCACTTGTGATCTGCTGCAGTCCTAAGATTCTTAATCAAAAAGAGTCCAGTAGCACCTTTAAGACTAACCAATTTTATTTTAGCATAAGCTTTCGAGAATCAAGTTCTCTTCGTCAGATGTATCAGGCATCTGACGAAGAGAACTTGATTCTCGAAAGCTTATGCTAAAATAAAATTGGTTAGTCTTAAAGGTGCTACTGGACTCTTTTTGATTTTGCTACCACAGACTAACACGGCTAACTTCTCTGCATCTAAGATTCTTAGGCGTCTTTACTCTGAGCAGCAATGGTGCCTACTGAGACCTATGCAGTCTGATGCATATTTATTCATCTTCCTTACTCTTAGGACATTCTGTAGTGTTATAAACACTTGTCTAAGAAGCTATATTTGGAAGAAGTTCCCATCCAGTCTCTGCACACAGAGGTGATAGTCTGGCTTTGTCTGCAGGCAGAAAACAGCTACAAGTGGTTTCTCTCTCCCTGAGGAGAGGAAGCAAGTCCCTTTCTTCTCCTTGCTAGTGTTCAAGACAGAGGTGTAGCTCTGGAAAAAGGGTTCTGGGATATGTGTTCTCTGTTTGCCTCCTCCTAGTTCCCATCTTCATAGGTTTTGTTCTTCTAGAGATAGGAGTGGCAGTGTTTCCTTGGTAATCTTAATCTCACTATTAAATTGTTCTTTTCTTCTTGAAGTCTTTTGGTCTTCCTTCTTTCTTAGGGAATTAGTGTATAATTATCCTTTCCTTCACCTCTGTCTTCTTAGATATTCGCTGTAATTGTGAGATTTGAGGTGCAGGCATTGCTTTTAATGTCTTCCTGTTGGATGATATATTCCTTCTTTTTTACTACTTTGTGTTTGGTGATTTATTACAAGTGTAGTGGGAAATATGTAAAGGCTGGATTCTGGTCTTGTAGTGATGTTTCAGAGAGGTCTGCCTTAGCTCGATTGTTGTAGCCACAGTTGGGCATTTGGTTGGTCAAAAAGGCTTGGTCACTGACCATTCAAATATTTATTAATTTATTTATTTAACTTATATAACTCCATGTTTAGTTTTTGAACCAGTTTACAGCATACATATAATATAATATTGTATATGTTGGTATTAAAATAATATAAATACAAACATTAAAATCAATACTACAATATTAAAATATATTAAATATTAAAATTAAATTAAAATATGAATTTAAATATACAAATATTAAAAACCAATAACACAATAGAATGTAAACATTAAAACCCATACATCTCAAAGAACAGCAACTTCCCTGAATCCTACTCATACCCATTGTCTATAATAAATCAGTCATATGGAGTCAAGCCAATAGCCATATCAGAATCAAGTAACAGGAAATTTGAAAGCAGGTTCCCAAAGGAACAGGTTTCAGGTCAGTCTCAGCAAGACTTCTTCTAAGAGACTGAACATAGGCGACTGTTCTCAGCAGCCTGTTCAGTTATTAGTAATCTCTTCCAATCATGACAAGATTCTGCAACCATGAGTGAACACTTTTCACATCAGACTGCAGAGAGTATCATGATAGCTCCCAGATCTGAATGTTCATACAAATGCCTCAAGGGGCTGTGGATCATCTCATCCAGACCTAGAACCAGTCCCCTCAGGAAAATTCTTGCAGTATATACTCCATTTCCCCCCACAAGCAGTTCTGAAGAAGGACAAAGAGTGGTCAGCCATTTTGAATTTAAAAACATCCACAGATGCATGGCCTCTATCCCTTTGAGATGAACGCTTATCTATAGGGAAGGAAATTCCTGGAATCCCTATACCTTCAAGAAGTCTACTTGGATGTCACCATTTATCCATTCCATCACATATACCTGAGGTTTTACCTATGAGGGCTAATGTTTCTAGTTGGGAGCCTTTCCCTTCAGATTCTTCTTAGTCCCAAGGCAGCAAAGATGGCCTGCATGAGTTTGTGGGGAGTACACATTTATCCATATCTAGATCCCCTATTAATCCGTTCTAGGTCTCTCTTTCAGGGTCAGACAGATGTGCAAAGTATGTTTCACTGTCTGAGTAGTGATGGATTCCTTGTAAACTTTGAGAAGAGTTTCTTTGATTTTTTAAATTTATTTGTGGGGGTTGTCATATATGAAAACCAGAGCAGAGTTCCTGAACTTGTACAGGCAAGTCAGGGTCAGGGTGTTTTATGCAGGAGATCATATTTTTGCTCCAATGCAGATGTGATGCTCCTGGCTGTAGACTTATCCCATAGGCCCTTTTTTTTTTTTTGCCTTTCCCCTGAGTGAATTTTTCCCCCTTTTTGATGGACTGTTGTCCAAATGTTATAGCCATCACATCTGAATCTCTCCGCCCCTGATGAGATGGCCTCTTCATTTGGTGGGAAGATCCACTATCAAATCGTATATTAGGAATGCTATTGCAATTAAGTAATTGGTTCACTTTTGAGGCCTGGAACCTCTGAGAGAAAGACCAGTTCAAGATTCTATTGGCACTTGCTACAGGCTTAATTAAAGAAATACGGGTAAAAATTCATTTGAAGAATTCATCTGGTAGAAAATACATTAAAAATAGTTTCTTAATTTTTTGTATGTGTGTTGATTTTAATCTTTGGGATAAACTACTCTAGAATTAATTACAATGCATGTTCCAGAGAATATTAGAATCTCCACTCTTTGGAAAGCTATACACAAAACCTGTTTGTGACAGGAAATTAAATACATAAGCTATATTATGTTTTTAACGTAACTCTTGATGTTGTGTGCCGTTTTGATGTGATACAAATGCCCATATTAAGTCTTATCTAAGGGAGAAGAAAATACACTGATTCAGTGTTATCAAGATTATTTTATGTAGAACATTGCACTTAAATCTTTGGTCAGTAATAAGATACCAGTCTGCTTCCAAATGATTCATGAAAGGTTTCAGGGTTTAAATAATGTATATTCAGCGATGGAGAGATAGTAGAAATATTTTTAATTATATAAAGAAATTGGTAAATAAGTTATTTTCTTCATCTCTTTTCCTCACTGGAAAAAGAGCTCCAGTCTTTTTCTTTTGTTCGTGGTTTGAAAAGTTGTGTTCACCTTCCTTCATTGTTGAAGGTAAAAGTGAAGTCTGTATGCTTAACTATCTCAAAATAGCTATTTGTATAATATTTTAAAGTGTTTCAAATTGTTTCACATACATTCCTGTAATCCTTAAAAACAGCCATGTAAAATAGGTGAGAATTACTTACCTCATATTGCAGATTGTTTGGCTGAGAGAAAATAGCTTGCATAGGCAACTTCACCTAGTAAGTTCATGACAGAGGCAAGATTCAAATCTTTTCCCGACTGATCAAACTCCTTGGTATTTCCAACTCATTTACTTTATACTGGACTGACAGATTGTATAGCTTCTTATCATGTGATTACAAAATATGCGGTGCTTTTCCTGCTGACCATATGTATAAATATTTTCCCATCCTTTCTGTGTGGATCCTATAAGCTAACCTTGAAAGGCTTCTGTGGACTTAGTCTGGAACAACTGCATAGGATTGCGTTGTTAATCTAATCTAGTACTTGTCATAGCTCAGTTGTATAGTACATATTTTAAAGTGCTGAACCCTGTTTCATTCTCAGCATCTCCTGTTAAGGGTATTGGGTGGCAGGGTTTGGGAAATGTCTTTCTTTGCCTCAGATATCCATAGCGATCAGTCAAGAATACAGAGCTAGATAAACCAGTAGTATGGCTCAGTATAAGGTAGCCATGTATGTCCCTGATGTTCAATTATAGAAGGAAAGCAATAGTTCAAAATAGCTATTTTAATGCCTGCTTTCAACAAGTCTGTTGTGTTTGTTCAGGTGATTGCTGAACATCAAGATGCCTCAAGTGATGAAATCGAAGAGCTGCTGGAATCACAGTGGAATATGCTTAGTGAAAAACAGAAAGCGCGCTATAACACAAAATTTGCCATAGTGACCTCTCCCAAATCTGAAGAAGACACTGGTAAACGTAAAACTGTGCTAGTATACTCTAACTAAGTTTAATATATGTAGCGATGTTGAACTAAGCACACAGTTTGAGACTTGTAGGGAGAACAGCCTTTGCTGTTCTCCAGTTCACATTTTTGGTGTGTTGTGCCAATAATACTGAATGCAGTCTTTACAATGAAGTCAATAATGTCTGCATTTCTTGGTCATTGTTCTGCAGATCTGCTCTGTGTAAACCTACTGTCTAGATATTGCTGGTTTCTCATGCCCTTCTTGTCTATAAGCAGCTGCCGTTAGTATCATTGTCCATAAAATTAAGATAATGGAAATCTAGCATTTAAATATAAATGTTTTTATTAAAAATAATCATAGAATGACAACTGCACTATCTTATTTTCCTTTGTTTAAAACACATGAAATTGTTGAGATGTATTAGCACAGGAAGTATATGTTTCCAAAGGATAAATATATAATTGCATAATGCTGGGCTTCTAGAATATTATTATAGCCTGCAAGGTATTTGTTTAGTTAGGCTCTTAATGAATACTTTGCTTAACATCCTGATATAATTATACAAATTCTTTGGAATAGCTAATTTATGTGAAGTAAAAATGGAGTATTATTTATGATCTGTCTTGGTTAACAACAACATCATTATGTGTGGTTGTGTGTGCGTGTGGGTGTGCAATATTACATTAATTTCTTTAGATTATAGATGAATACCGAAATTTTAATCCAAGAGGTTGCTGCTTTGGGCTGTGAAAGGGGTGAGGATGTGTTTGACAGGTTTGTCAGATTTGAAAAAAAAATGTATAAAAAGTGCAGTCAGTTTTGTTATCTGTGTGTGAAATACCTTGTGGGAAAGTTTACAGCTCTGTCTTAATGTGTAAAATATTTGGATGTCAATTTAAAAACAAAACAACAACACTACACCACGTTCTGTATTTCTCAAGGTTCATCACAGAAGAGTATGGGAGAGGCCAAACGTAAAGTGTTTCAAGAGTCACCTAAAAGGAGATCAAGATCCAGAAGTAATTGAAATGTGCTGTGTACTATTGGTTCATTATAATTAATCGTTTAATGTGTAATTGCTTAAAAATCATACTTTCCCCCCCCTCTCCAGTGTTGTGCACATTTGGCTTTAGAATTTTATGGATTTGAGTGCTGTAGTGCTGCATTTTGTTCAACTTCCTGATAGTTTTCATACTACAACATAATTAAAATGAAAATTGCTTATTCCAAATCTCTGCAGTCTATACAAGATGTCTTTCATATTTGAGCACCTTTTTAGCAGTCTGCAATTAAACGTTACTGTGTCCTAGTCTAGATTTCTTCAATACATGTGAAGAAAATGTTTGCGTGTATAATAAATGCTGGCTGTAGTATGTTTAAACATCCTAGATGATACCAAACATCCCTGAACAGTTATCCTTAGCTTTTAAATAGCCTATTTTGCGATAATCTGTTTGTGGATTGTTTAAAATGCGTTCAGAAGATTGAAATTCTGTCAAAACAGCAGGTGGTCTTCAAAGTACTTGAATACTGCCCTTTAGCTCCATGTTAAATATCCACTGTAGAACTAGGAAATTAACAAAAGCAGTTACTGAGACTGTGTGAATGAGCTGATCATCTGGGAGTTACATCCATGTAATATAGCAGTATTTTAAATTGATTCCAACATTGTATGTAAATCGGTGAAGTGCTGAAAACTCTTCTTAATGATTTTTAGTGGTCCAAGCATTGACTGACACAAAACGTTTTAAATGATATTTCCCTGGGTTTTGTACGAGGTACATTTACGTACTGTATATCTGCCAAACCCTGAGAGTAATGGTTCATCACGTTACTGATCTCACAGACAAAGGTAACTTAACTCACACTGTATATAACAGCTTAATCTTTCTTATTAAAACAAATGTATTCAGAAGATGAGTGAGAGAACTACAGGCGGATCAACTGATAACTTCTTGACATTGGAAATGAATGTTGTCTTAACCATATTTTGTTTTGATTAACTGAAGTTAAGTGTTGAGGGCTTTGTTCTGTAAAACTAATTTTAGGAATCGAAGCTGTGAGCCTCAGGTTGCTGAGAGTTCATCACATTTATTAAAATTTGTTGGAGCAGTGATGTAACTAGATCAGTTCACGTTGACTTCTGAGTGAGCTTTAGCTCTTTCTGATGTAAGTTTCCCCATCCCCCCTCCACTCCAAGGTAATAAAAGGCATCCAATAAAGAGGACAAAGGAACCTATGGAAGAATTGGAAGTTCAGGAAGCACCTAGGAAAAGGCTCAGGATGGATAAAAAGGATAATCTGAAGGTAACTATGATGTTGGCTTGTTTGGGAATAACCTATCAGCATCAGACTTGATGGTACAGTTCTCAGTATGAGTGTATTATTGTCCTTAACTGCAGCAGATCAGTTCATTATCAAATGGTAGCCTGAAATACATTTTTTTAATTAAAGCATATTAAAAGTACTTCATTGATGCCAGTGCCTTTTATAAGAGTGTCACATTTGTCTGCAGGTCCATGTCTTCTCCCTCTGAGGCGGAGGACATCTTGGGTGATTCCCACCATCCAATCAGGGAGGCAGGAACTAACTTTCTTCCTCTTCCTGTCTAGCCTGTGGGACCACCCTCTCTTCAGTTCTGTTCCTGCCTCCAGGGAGAGCAGTTCTGCAGCAGACTAGCTCTGCTGCCTTTTTTCTCTCTATCTCTTGTTTATCTTTCTTCTTCCTCAAATCATTCTTTACCTTACTCCTTACTTACTTCATTACCTTACTCTACTCCCATTTCCTCTTCTTTTGCTCCTCTTGCCAAAGAAAGAAAAGAAGAGGAAGAGATGGTCTCTAGAGAGTCATCGGACTCTGAGGAAAGCTTCATGGAGAAGAATTTGGGCTGTTCCCACGGAGAGCCATCCTTCCGGTGGCGGGAACAGGCCCAGCCAGCACCAGCATGCCTCTGAGGCTGTATGGGTTCCCTGGCAAGGAGAATTTGGGCTGTTCCCATGGAGTGCCGTCCTACCGATGGCGGGAACAGGCCCAGCCGGCACCAACATGCCTCTGAGGCTGTATGTGTTCCCCGGCAAGGAAATGGCCTTGGAAGAGACGCAGGCCTCTCAACAGCTCCATCTTCCACAGAGGGAGCTTGTTAAAACAGCGTGCCTCAGCCAGCCAGCTGAGAACAGCGCCACCTGGTGGAGCTCAATTTTGGCGGGAAACAACGCAACGCACTTGCCAATCTCCTGGCAGGAGAAACACGGCTGAAACATAATCCAGACACCCAGAGCTCCAGCCGACAAGCCTAGGAGGGCCACGTAAGTGTTCCCCTGAGCGTGTTATACCTCCAGAATTCCTGTCAGCAATTAGACTGGCTGTGAGGGAGAAAATCCTGTTACTTTACCAGTCAGAAGCACCTTGGCCCTATAAAGATTCCAGGAATCTCCTCAGCCCTGGCTCCATGTGAATGTGCCCATGCCAATCTCCTGCCTGGAGATTTTACAGCAGGCCTTTCCCCTTTGGATTTAGCCCTGCTTTTACAACAGGATCTAGCCCTGCCTTTCCCTGTCAGATGGGTAATGTATAAAGGGCGCAATTTTGCCGGTGTCTTTGAACCTTTTAACTCTTAAGACTAACCAGGAGAGAGGAAATAGTGGTGTGGTGTCTACCTCCTCCTCCCTCCATGAGTAAGGCTGTAGCTCTGTGGAAGAGCTTCTGCTTTGTATGCAAAAGATCCAGGTTTGTTCCCCTTAACTCCAGTTTAAAAGATTAGGTAGATGAGGAGGGGGAAAAAAAAAACCCCTCTTTCTGAGACCCTGGTGACCTGCTGCCAGTCTGAGGAGAGAACACTGACTGATGGTCTGAGTCAGAATAAGGCAGTTTGTAACGTTTATAATTCAGGGATCCCCACGGAGCAGGGGAATCACCCTCAGATGGAGTTTGTAATGACAGGGAGAAGGATGAATTCCTTCAGATGTGGAAAAGGAAGAAATATCCCTACCAGAACAGTCAGTCCAGCTGTCAGAATCTGAGGTCTACCAGTATTTACACCTAAGACATTCTCAGCCTTAGAGCTGTAAAAATTAGCCTTGGGGGAGTAGGACTGGGAATACTAAATCCAGCCCAGGGAAACGAGTCACTTCCTCGTGAAGGTTCCTCAGGAAAGGTCCTCCCATTTCCAGAATATTTGTGGAGAAGGTTCAAGGCTGAGTGTTCTACACCATAAGCCAATTAATAATCCCCAAACTTGGTCTCCCCCCCCCCAAAAAAAAAACCCCTGTACTTACTACCTTTTTTGCTATGAGTTGTTGCAGGTACCTGCGATGAAACCTCCAGTGGCTACTCTTCAGTCATCTGGGCTCTGGTCAGAAGATGGGTAAGGATCAGTCAGAGACCACTTAGACAAGAAGAGAGAGGCCATGCTAACAAGAGCTCACGAGTCCGTGACCATGGCTATTAAGGCTACAGCTATTGTCTCTATTGCCTCAAGAGTGTCAGGAGTATGGATCTGGAAACTGATCCAACTCCTCCTGTACAACAATAGCTGCCCCCATTGAAGGGGCAAACAGAAATGTAAGGGCCAATACCTTCAAGACAGACATCATCCTGGATACATTTACCTTTTTCTTCTAGGATTATGGTCTTGACAGCAGTGACAAGCTGGCACGCTTGAGTAAGAGCATGGCCAGCAGATTCACACACTAAGATTATCATCCTGGCTTACCTCTTTCAGAGAGACAAGCTATTTGGGGGTGCCATGGGAAAGATCTAGATTGAGACCTAGGACAGAAGAATGTGTTGCCAAAAACACTCAAACAGTCTGAGAGGAGATCCATCGGACCTCAGCCTTTTATTCATAACACACACTACTAAGGTCCAGACAAGATTCCAAATGGCCATCCTGAGGTTAATCTAGGCAACCCTTTAATAAGGGTGTGTGTGTCTTTTTAAGACCACACTTGTAGTATAACGGTTAAATAACTGAACAGTGATGCAGTACTCTGCAGGTTTACTTCTCACTGCTGCCATGAACTTGCCACATGGTCTTGGATAAACCAGTCCTCTCAGTCCCAGCTCTCCAGCTGTATTGTGGGGATAATGCTTACCTTTTCCCAAGATCAAACAGCCAGTTCTCCACACGGGGAAAGAGATCAACCTTAATACCCAGATCTCTAAGACAGAACTTGCTAGCTGTCCCGTGAGAGGCCAACTACTCTTTACCATCAAGCTTAGGTTGACAAGCAGGCAGGCCTTACACATAGTCTCACAAGGCTATTCCATACAATTTGAAAGCTGCCCTCCAGAAAGGGGTCTACTCAATCTTCTTCTCAGTCCCTAAAAAGAATAGGGACTGGAGGGTGTTATTAGACCTCAAGTTTTTTGAACAAGTTTATCAAATTATATCACTTCTGAATGGAGACTCTGTGCTCAGTCGCAGTGACTAAATCAATCAGAAGAACACATGACATCTACAGATCTCACAGAGACATACCTCCATGTACCAATTCTGACAGCCCATCAAAATTATCTAAGATTTTATGTTTTTAAAATAAACAAACAAATAAATTAATTAACAACAACAACAACAATAATAATAAAACAAAAATTGGCAGTTCTGAGCCATCCTGTTTTGGCCTGTCCATCACACCAAGAGTATTTACAAAATTCATGTTCAACCCCATCATACGTTTCAGAGACGGGGTATTCATGTTCACTTGGATCTCCTGATCGGTTCAAGAGAAAATCTCACCACAACACTCAATTCACCATTCAGTTCCTACAAGCTTGAACACCTGGGTTAGATCACAGTCACCAAAATGGTTTTTTCTATCCCTCTCCAAAGAAAAGGTCAGGAAGACCAAACTGCTGACTGAGACTGTCATCAGAGTGCAAAATCACTTCTCACAACACTACTGAAACTGATGGGTTTGCTAGTTGCTACCTACAATGCAATACCTTTGGGGTCGTCTATAGGCAAGACCACTTCAGACCTTACTTAGATCTGATTAACAACAGATCATGGAGAAGACAGATCTTCCCATTCAGATACCACTTCAGATCAAAACCCATCTGAGCTAAGGTCACCAACCCAATACAAAGCAAAAGATTCATGATCCTTCAAGAACAACAAATATTTACAGGTGTAAGAATCAGGTTAGGCATGTCTTCCTATCAATGACGTAGAAAGGGGAGCAATTTGTCTGGCCCTTTTCCAGTTCAGAGCTCTGTATGGACAAGGTTGCAGACAAAACATATATAAACAAGCAGGGGGGATTCAAGACCTTGAAGTGACACAGGTGGCAGCAAGGATACTTACCTGGGAGGATGGTCACCTAGCTTCAATCAGAACTGTACACATCAAAGGCATATCCAATGCCCAGGCAGACTGGCTGAGGGGACAACGGGTATAGTCCCTTAAGAAACATCTCATAACATTGCACTTCACAACACCTAATGAACCTGTGTGCGCCCCAACACAGCCATCAACTACTGGGGTACATGACAAGATTTGTTCTACTCACAAGCAGATGCCCTGACATTGCAGTGGCCATTAGGCCTCCTCTATGTATTACTACCCTTACCAGTAACAGACCATGCCTTTCCACCCTCCAACAGATGGTGATATTTGCACCTCTCATCCTACTGACCTATCCGGTCAAGTTACAGCAGGGGCCGATTTGGCTCTCTCATTTAGACTTATTCTGCTTAACCGTGTGGAAATAGAAAGGAACACCTTTCTAAGATGGGAATATTTCTGAGAGGTGGCCGACATTCTCCTAGCATTCAGAAAACAGTTTATGCTCAGAATTTACAACTCTTATTGGGAAGCCCTCACTCAGTAGACATTTTACACAGCCCTGACCAAGCATCCATTTGAACCAGTCAAGGATGTTCCCCTAAGAAGGCTGAGAATGAAGACTATCTTCCTTATTATGTTCGCGTCTGCCAGAAGATTTAGTCAGACCTGAACTCTGTATCTTTCCCAATAGTAAGGTGATGCCTCGTACTGTCTTCCAAAACCGTATTCCAAACTGCATAGTTTGCAAGAGATAAGGCTACCATATTTATACCTGTACCCTAAATAGACTAGGGAGGGGCTCTGACACAACCTAGATGTCAGAAGGAGGATTAAGGCCTCTGCTCCGAATATTGCAATTTAGAAAGTCAGTCTTACTGTTCTTAAATATATCTCATCTCAGTTTAGGGAAGAAAATGTCTTCAGCAGCAGCAGGTGCCAATAGCAAAACATACACTATCAAAACTCCTAAAAACTCTTTTTGCAGAGGTTCCTTGTGGGATACCAGCTCACTCTTTGAGGGATGCTACTACCAGTGCAGCGTTACACGGGAACACTTTTGTAGAAGGCTGCAAGTTTGTCAGTCTTGACCTTATTAAGATGCTACAAATCGAATCTATATGATTCAGCGGACAGCGACTGTAGTGGAAAAGTACTGCAGTGCGTGATCATGGACGAAGACCACATCCCACCCAGAAACTGGAAACTGCTTTGGGAGCACCCAAGATGTCCTCCGCCTCAGAGGGAGAACGGACCTTTGGACACTTACCGTGAAGGGTCCTTCTCCTCTGAGGAAAGGAGGACATCTTGCCCTCCCCGGGTCTCCGTCCTTCTCTACCCTGCTGCCTCATTCTTATACCTCCTCCGGGTTATGCTTTATTTACAGTACATGTTAATGCAACAGGTGTTTTTTCTCTCAGTATTAACAGTTGCTGAATGATAAATTCAATGTTACTGCTTTGTGGAGTCACCTGAACTGAAGAGAGGGTGGTCCCACAGGCTAGACAGGAAGAGGAAGAAAGTTAGTTCCTGCCTCCCTGATTGGATGGTGGGAATCACCCAAGATGTCCTCCTTTCCTCAGAGGAGAAGGACCCTTCACGGTAAGTGTCCAAAGGTCCGTTTTCCTTTAAAACTGCTTTGTCAGTGGATGGGAGGGAGGGCTATTCTGATAAAGATGAAGGGGAGAGATAATATTTTATTATTATTTGCTTCATTTATGCCCCACTTTTATCCCCGAAGGGGACCCCAAAGTGTCTTATATCATTCTCATCTTCATTTTATCCTCACAAGAACCCTCTATGATAAGGTGAGAGTCTGTGACTAACCCAAAATCACCCAACAATCTTCCATTGCAGAGTAAGAATTTGAATCTGTGTTCCTCAGATCCTAGTCTAACAACTACGCCAAGCTGTTTGGAGAATCTGCTGCTTTTTACCTGGAAAAGAGTGCCCAAATCCTACACTGTGTAATCTGCCTTGAGTCTCAGGGCCAAACTACAAGTGATGAATGACACAGGTTGGACACTTGTCAGTTTCCATCACGTTTTGATGTGAAATGTAGGCAGCTTGGCAGAATGCTGGACAAGTGACAGTTGAAAAGTCCATTGGGCAGCAGTCGGAGAGCCAAGCTGCAAGACCAGGATGCCTACATTTCCCATCAAAACTTGAGGGAAGCTGACAAGTGTCCAATCTGTGCCTTTTGTCACTTGTAGCTTGGCCCTCAGTGATTGGAGCTCTGTAGGATGGCTTTCTCTTGCTTTAGCAGTGATCAATGCTTTTCTGAAAAAAGTTGTCCCTTTCTCATCTGAGATGTGTTTTCATATCTAGGTAGCAACCCACAAACTAAGGAAAGGAACAAAAGTGCCATACTTAACAGGTCTGAAAATATACAGGTTAAGAATGAACATGTATATAGAAGGATAAGCTGCCACAACAATGCCATATTCATTCCTATCATTTAGTACTCTTACAAAACCATTTGCAGAGACAATGCTATGAATAAGCGTTTTCCATCTTATTTTATATATTTAATATAGAACTGCTGTACGTACAAATATATTAGGCCATTGTGGAAGAAACAAGTTGCTTCGTGGAACTATGAAACATTAGTCTTATTATCCCATCAACTCAGCTGAAACTTCAATTATGACAGTTATCTAGGACCTTATCTGAGGTTCTCTTCCAACTAGGCTTTGTTGAGGAGGAGAAAGAGGCTCTTTAGTTTAATGTTAAGAAGTAAAGTCCCAGATTATATAAATATATTAGGTTTGCTTAAATTCATAGACATGGGGTTGAGGATTCCCACCCCTGTACTTACTGAGTTTAGTGGATATGGGAGGGGCAAGTGCCTGCCCCCCAGTGGGTCCAGCAGCAGGGTTTCATCACCGCTGTGCCCCAAGGAGAGCCAGGGATCAAAATGCCAGCAGTATCAGCAAAGCCACATGGCCCCATTAAGGAGCAGTGCCTGAGAGCTGGGCCTGTTACCATTAAGCCTAGCCCCCCCCTCCCACACACACGGAAGTTTCATGAATATACTCACACTTTCAGGAATTCCCTGGGACTTCCTGGATGGGTGGAGCTCCAATGTTTCTTTTAAAAGTAGAAACAGTACAGGGCCAAGGAGGAAATTGCTGCGCTCTACTAGGTCAGGGAGTGGCTCAGTGTGGGGGAGAAGAGGACATGGCGTGTGATTCCGCTGGCCCCTCAGTACCAACTTCCTACAGAGGATACTGAAGGGCGTCCAGGTCCAGGAGTCTGATCTAGAAGCCCCAGCTTCTGACACCATATAGTGCAGATGAGAATAAGATAAATTTTGTGAAATGAAACTGTCATGCATGCCTGTTTTATAATAAATAAATTATTTTGTGACATTTTTGTTTGTATAAATAATAGCTGGCATCTTAAAGGAGGTGATCAGTATGCAAACTACCGGTCTTGTTTTTGCCTTGGGAAAAAAGTTGGGGGGGGGGGTTGACATCCAGCATGCATCCTTAAAAATTGCCCTTAGTGTGTCATACAGTATTTTGCAATATTAAATTATACATCAAAGTCTGGTACAGCTTCTTGGCCTCCACAGACATAGGTTGACCTTAGTGCAGTGCTGCTGGTTTCAGAGCATGGCTCCAGAAGATATTTTGGGCTTCTCCTCCTTCTCTGTGATTCTCTGACTGCCTCGCTTTCCTTACTACTCTTGTTAGTAACTCTTATGGGCCTGACTATTCTCATTTCATGCAAATGTCGTTCTCTCCCAAAGCAGACCAGAATTTGCTGACGCTTGGCTGTAAGCCTGGAGTTTGTTAATTTTAAGAGATGTTTATTTCACATGAATAGGATTACTTCTAAGTGTATGTCCAGTATTCGGGTAGTAGCAAAAATTGCTTGAATCTTTAACTTGTGTATATTTTAAGGCTTATTTTAGGCATTATCTCCAGGATATGGATAGTGGGAGGAGTCTTCTACATGTGTGGCTTATAGGACGAGGAGCTGCTATCCAATAATGTTCAGAATCGGTGGCAGTGCAAGAGAGGCTATAGGGACTGAGAAATATCCCACTTTCTCTTTGAGGCAGGAGAAGTAACAATATGAACAGCCATGTGTTTCTGCATCACGCTAGTCTTTCATTCACTCATTCATTCAGCAGCAATTCCAGGCGATTTTTTAAAAGACACTATTAGCAGCCTGAATAGCCCAAAGTGGCCTTATCTTGTGATGGCCTATGACTAATGACAATAAATCTACTCTACTCTACTCTACTCTACTCATTTACTTGGATAGAGACCACTAAGGAAGACCTGGGTTATTATGCAGCAGAAGGCAATGGTAAACCACCTCTACTCATCTGTTGCCTTGAAAACCCCATGTGAGGTCACCATAAGTTGGCTATGACTTGACGGCATTTGATTATTATATTTGTTCTAGCAGTTTCTCCCTCTCCTGCTCTATTAGAATGTGAAAGAATCCTAAGAAAAACTTTCCTAAGAGTAAGCCCCACTGAATAGACCTGTTTAGGATTCCTCTCTTAGCCTGTCGGTCCTGGGGACCTCTTTATCTCTGCTAGCTGTTCAGAATGCTAATGGGTAGAAAGTCCTGTCCTCTCCTCACCATCCCACACAACCAAAGGATGACTCTGGCTTTTGCGAGCCATCCTGTCTGTTGCGGGAGAGCGCCCCTCAGAGTTTATTCTTCCTCAACAGCAAGAGTTGATGGCTTCCTACCTGAGAAAACATAATTATGTAGCGAGCTTTTGTTCACAAGCTACATGCAAAACATGATACTCTCCTTAGCAGTGCAGCGTTTCGGCCAGTATTGTAGTATGCTCTTGGTCCTTCCCTAACCCTTAACTATTGAGAGTTGTGGAAAACTAGAACACCTACTTCTTCCTCTCTTTTTAGCCTCAGTTCAGGGTTTATCATAATACTGAAACAGAGATAGATATACCACTGGGCTTCCGTTTCTGGTAAGGTAATCCATGTGCCGCATTACTGGTATTTAGGAAATCATGCATGTTATAACTGAAAATTGTAATTAGAAAAACTTCAGTTTATACGTCGCAGGATACATGGTAGCATTAATTTAACAGTAGAAGTAAAATATTCTGTGCACATAGTAATGCTGGGTAAAAATTCAGTGCCTGGCTGTCACAGTCATAAACGGCAGACTACAAATACACTCTTAAGTTTTGTTATAAGACACTAGTACTAGACGTTTTTTAACATTCTTTCTTCACAAAAATCACAGTAAAATAATGAAGGGAGTTTTGACTCTCAAAAGTTTATATCCTGTACCAAGGCAAAATGAGGGGGGGGGAGGCAAATGGTGTGAGGGAAGTCTTTAATGTTTATATAACCCTTATGCGTTGCGCAGCAGCTTCATCAGGGAAATCTTCCAAATTCCTTTTGGTATCATTCCCATGTACGCACCCTGATGAAGCTGTTGCGAAATGCGTAAGGGTTATATAAACATTAAAGACTCTTCCCTTGCACCGTTTGCCTTGGGGGAGGGGTCTTTAAGGTGCCACTGGACACAAATCTTGCAAAATGAATATTCTGCCCTCCAAACTAGTACAAGGAAGTACTAACTAAATAGCATCTTTTGGAAGTTGTGAAATGGTTTTAGTTTGGCCTATAACAATTTTAAATAAAAGCTGTATCCACTTAAGGTACCATCTATGTAATTTTATCTTTTCCTGCCTCCCAAGAACTTAAGGTGGTTCTTTTTTCTAATTTTAGCCTCACTGTAGCTGCGAAGTAGGTTAGGGTCATGTTCCCCAGGTTTAATTCTCATTCTGTTAAATAGTGGAACGGATACATCTACTCCCCAAAGCATTCCATGCAGGTTTCACTCTAGTTGTTTCATACGCTTTCCAAATAGAGCTGCATAATATGTAGTAAATTTGAGAATGAGAATTTGAAATTAATGCTACCCTTACTATCCTACTATATATTACTGGTAAATTTGTAAATGTTTACATGGCTAATTTTAAAAAAAACGGTAAAGATAATGAGCTGGATCCAGCACAGTGCTTCCCTGGGTGCAAGAACTTCCACCCACAGAACATGACTGTCTCAGCTGCTCACTCTGCAGCAGCTTGAAATGTCCCCAGAAATCCCATTTATGGGAAAGGGGCCATTAAGAGGTTGGAGCACCGTTTCTGAGGGAAATGTTGGAGATTCTAGGACATTTTGTTTAGAAAAAAGGCAGGGCGGACGTGAAAGAGGTTTTCAAATTATGCATGGGGTGGTCAAGACTGCATACAGAAAGCTTTTTCCTCCTCTCCCATGATGCTAGAGCTCAGGGTCACCCAATAAAATTGATGAGCAATATATTCAGGACAGGCAAAAGGATATATTTCATTGCCGTGTCTTCTGTGCAGTCCCACATGGGAACTGCGCATGTGCAGTTCCCATGTGGGCCTGCACAGAACACTCAATGAACTACAGTTACAGGTAGGTGCAACCCTTTTTTCTTTAGTAATTGTGGAATTCATAGTTAGTAGACATAGCAATGGTCAAGGGAATAGATGGCTTGAAAAGGGGATTAGACAGATTAATGGAAAAGTCCAACAATGACTATTAGCCATGCTGAGTATCTCCAGCAAACCAGTGCAAGGAGACAACATCAGGGGAGGGCCTTGGCCTCTGTGGCCTGTTTGTTGGCCCTGCTGGGCATCTGATTGGCTGCTGTGCGAAACAGAATGTTGGACTAGATAGACCATTGGTCTGATCCCAGCAGGGCTCTTTTTATGGTCTATTGTGAACTGCCGTAACTGAGGAACTGAGAAAGTTGAGCTCTGTGAGTGGAAGTTTTTGAGCCTGCAGAAAACTCTTCTTCCAGATCAAGCCATTGAAGTGAACCATGTAAATATGGTAACTGCAGCATGGGGCTGTGTTTTTTCCTTATATTATTCCATTGTAACTGCTTTGTTTTTACATGATGAATATGACCTAAGCAAAGACATTTGTAATAGAAACCCTGAAGTAATTTCCGCATTTATCCAAATCAGGAGGGTTTTTTTTCATTTTTATTTATTTATTTTTTTGTGACAGAGGGAGACAAGCAATGACAAAACAGAAAAAACAAACTCTACTAAGGTCACAGAAACGTCCTCTTCCCAAAAGAACCAGTCAGGTAATGTGGTTAGAATAAGCTTGATGTTAACACTTTAAATTAAAATGATTATACATTTGTTCAAGAGGGCTGGCTATCTTTTTAATGACACATTGTGGCATTATTTGCCAATCTTGAGTCGCATTTTTCCTGTATTGCCGTTGTTGGTCAGCATCTCCTTCTACTACTTTAAACTGAACACCTCCATTCCTGAACTCAATCACTGCTTGGCAGCAAAGTGAAGGTAGCAGAAAGCCGTAGGAAAATCTAGGCTTAAATTTCAACCAAGAAAATAGCTGGATTACCCCTTAAAGACAACAAAAAATTAAACTTTGGAACTCTTGACAGAGCAACAAATTATAGCCTCATCCTATGTGTGCTTACTTAGAAGTAGGTCGCACTAAAGAAAATCTTACAGGATTGTGACAATATTGTGGCATGATACTTTAATAACTGAGAGCTAAGTTCATCAAAGACATCTGAGGAAATAAATTCTGGTTTATGAAAGCTACTTTTGCAATAAATACTCAAGACTTTAAAATGCCACAAAACTGTTATTAATTCAGTACTACGGTTTTTCATGCAATTAATGAATTTGTTCAGTTCATCAGAAAAGACAGAGGGAGCAGGTAGCAAGTTTTCAAACCTATTGGCCTGAATGAGTTCTGTAAAAGGGAGCTATAGGCCTAATATAGTGCATTTTATCTTAAGAACTAGTTGTCT
Source organism: Eublepharis macularius (assembly GCF_028583425.1). Taxonomy (NCBI): domain Eukaryota; kingdom Metazoa; phylum Chordata; class Lepidosauria; order Squamata; family Eublepharidae; genus Eublepharis; species Eublepharis macularius. The sequence goes on along the minus strand of NC_072795.1, from coordinate 120,829,265 downwards.
TGATTTGTATTTAAAATACAATCATCCAATTATTACAGCTTCAAAATATTAGCAGCTCCATTACCAAGCACCCATTGACAAAATGGGGAAGACCCACGTAGACCAACCCCAAGGTCCATGGTGGAATAGTGGAAAACAAAGTATTAAGTGGCAAATTGTAGAATTACTTACTATATTTCTTCCTATTAAAAACCATCAGTTTTGGATTTTTGCCTTACAATTTTGTATATGCCTAAAAGGCCATATAAATGATTTCTTACACATATGAGGGAATGTTTTACTACTGGCTTCAAGGGAATACATTAATGTTCCAAGTTCACTTTATAAACAGAAATTATTTTACCACAATGACAGGTCTGTCAGATGCATGTAAACCACTGAAGAAGCGAAATCGAGCTTCAGCTGCAGAATCTTCACATCTTGCTTATAGCAAAAGTTCATCTCCTTCAGCTTCCTTAACTGAGAATGAGGTAAAGACATGAATGAATAGTGGCATTCAAATAAACTGCCATAATAAAAATGTTAGGAATTACTTTAAATAAGAGAGGACAAACATTCAACTGTGAGCACCACCAATTTTGAGAGAGGGCAGTGAAAAAAATACTTGCCATTAGAAGGGGTGGCTGTCACTCACAAAATGGCCGACGTAGGGTAGCGAAGCCAATCACAAACTCTTGGGAAGTTTCAAAATCAAGCATCATCTTTTAATGGAGGCAGGTACTGCCAAATGCAAACTTTCTATAGACAACAGTGATGCATTCTTTTGAAGCACATCCTGCCACAAGGAAGCAGAAGGTTGGGACATGATCTTTGCTTTGGAGAATAGATAGGCTGTTTCAAGGTACTTCGTCACCTTGCGCAAGATACAATCCCCATTTCTGAATAGCTAAATCTGAGTCCATGGGAAATCATCCACAATTTCCTGGGATATACTTTTCTTCTTGTTTTTAATCTCTTAAACATTCATTACAAGGGATCTTAGCTTCATGGTAGAACACATTTTTAATGGTGCTGCAATTTCTCTCCTTTTTTACAAAAAGGGAGCTTTTTGGCACCTCGACTGTTTCTTTATTTACACCCTGCTTTTCCTCATAGCTCAACAATTAATAGCCAAATTAATTAAAGAATTAGAATTAATAATTATAGAATTAGAATTTAACAGTAAATTTAGCTGTGCTTAAGTATCCATTGCAACTATTGTGAATGGTCATTATGGATGTCTTGTACTTTGGACTTTATCATTAAAATGGCACAAGTAGGGGGGCAGGTTTCCTGCTCATTTTCCCTGAACTCCACCAGCACTTCACAGGCCAGCAGGGCGAAAATAGGAGGGGGAGGTGCCAGCATGTGACATCATTTCTGGCACTGGACCAAAAGTGACATCATCTTGCTGGGGATGATGCTCTAGGATCCATTCAAAATTCTAGGAGTTAATGGTATAGTTTTGGATCAATACTAGACCCCCCCTAAATGGCATCTCTTCCAGTTTGACACTGGAAGTGATGCTGCACACCAACACAATGCTAAGGTGCCTGTTCTTAATTACCCCAGCTGTTATAAATGTTTTAAATAAATAAAATGCATGGACTACCCTGCAGCCTTTTTTCTGTATGATGGGTGGAAAATTTCTATTCCTTTTCTGTCTCCCTCTTGCCAACTTCCAGTCACTTGAAAGATAAAGATACGTTTAGAAAAAAATTACCAGAGCAGTAGTAGAAGGAAACGATTTCATTTTTGGATTTCGGTTCTTTATCAATAAATGGAAGTTGTGTGTAGAAATTTGAAAAAAAGCCCTTTCCTTTCTCAAACTCTTTGTCCTCCATTTTCCATACCTAGAATTTTCCGAGGCTCCCTTGGCTAGCTTCCTCAGTCTTTAGGTGCTGGAGACAGAAACAGTCATTAGTAAAGACCTCTAATTATTAATACTTCTGGGAAGAAAAATACAAAGAGGGAGAGATGAGCAAATTAATTTTTAAAAATGTATGCCAGGGGTTTTTTTTGCACCATGTCAGGAACTCATGTGGTAAAGAGTGTTGTGGGTCGTAATCATAAAGGATTCACAATTAAGGAGCAGATCTACCTCTTGGGATAGGTACCTTTATCTGTTCTTTCTTCAGCTTAATCATCATTTGGGGGGTGGGGGGGACCAGAACTTGTCCTAGTGGTTTTTTGGTGGAATGGTTGCAAGATGAGCGTTCCAGATAGATACTTCCGAATGGGAGGGAGTAAGAGTGTCAATGGGAAGGACAGTACACCCAATTTTGCTTACGTTGGGTGGTAGTACCCCTGATGTTGTGCTCATCCAAGTGCTTGTATGTTTGGAGAACTAATTCTGAGAAGATGCGATTAGGTTTTCATTTGCAAAGAAAGAGGAAGGTTTTCTCTCTCAGGTTACTGAGCCTAGAGATATAAGAAAATCTGTGTGACCAAGCTGAGGGAGCGCAGCTTTGAAATGACTTCCTATTGTGAGTTTGTTCTTTCAGTCAACTGTATGGAATAGCCTGAACTGTCCTGATTTTTTCTGATCCATTTTCTGTTCCATTCTGGGTTTTATTCACAGAATTCAAGTAAGTGGGCACACAGGAACACACTAGCAGTCATCATATTGAGGATGACTACTATAAAAAAATAAAGTAGGGCTGTGTCATCTGTCAGTACTCTCCCCACCTATCTTGCCACGTGGTGCACTCTGGTAAGCTGTTCTGTGAGCAGGTAGGGGAAAGGCTGTTGAATAAACGGGTCTGGATTGCAGTAAGTGGGTTGTATTAATGTACGTTTTGGAAGAATTAAGGCAGATAAATGAATTTTAAAACTTATTTGAAAGTACCTGTCACACTTTAAATCACTATACAATACTTAGAATTTACATATAATTCAAGATAATATTGTAGCCCAAAAAGTTGTAATTTTTTTTTAACAAAATCAGTATTTGCTCACTAATATTCTTAGGGAATTACTTTGGATACTACGTGTCTTAATAAAGCTCTTAAAGCAGACTTTTACACATGTCATTGTCTGGTTTGGGGAAAGGCACATTAAAAAAACGCAAAATTAAACAAAAAAGTCAACGCATAGCCTTTTCTGAAAAACGATAAGCCACTGTCTTATGCCTTATTTTTTCCTGGTATGTAGTTATACCCTTTCATATTAAATTGTGTCTACATCTTTGTGTTTAGACTAGAGATGGGCATGAACCAAAATATGAACCAAAGTTCGTCACTAACTGGGTCGGTTTTTGGTTAGTGAACCAGCGGTTTGTCGGAGCTCCTTTCTGATGAACCGCTGATTTTTAGATCAGTTCTTATGGTTCATTTTTCGCTTTGTCACTGCGGACAGCCTGGCACTGATCAATCTGTTACCTAGGCAATGGGGGCTGGGCTTTCTGCAGACTTTCTGCAGCCCCAGAAGTGATGAACCAAACGAACTGGTTCACGAACCGGGCAAGTTCATGGCAATTCGTGGTTTGTGAAATGCGACGAACTGCCATTTTCCCAGTTCATGCTTGCTTCTAGTTTAGACCAATGCTTTATGGAAGCAATTGGAATAAGAAAAGGTATTTAACACAATTTATATGAATGTATATATGCACCTAAGGAAGCAATCGTACTCAGAATCCTAGTCAGGCCTATTCAGTGGTGCCCTTTTCATCTTTGCAAGCAACTGCTACTTTCACAATTTTATTTCCAGTTCCTTACAAAAACTAACAGATCTTCCATCTCTTACAAATCAGACCTATCAGGGTCATCATGACCTGCCCAGAAAGTACTACTAACTCTAATCATCTAAGTGCAGACAGAAGCAATTTAGGTGGAGAGCATAACAATGCTGCCACTCAAGCTTCCACTTGTGCTTGCGTTTTCCAAGACAAGAAGAGAAGTAAGGCTGGAGGATACTAAAAGCTCCTGTCTCTACCAGAATCTCAAAACCGTGGTGAATTATAGGCATACCTAGGCAGGGTGCAGAAATGCTGCCTCCACTTGCATCTGAGGCCTGAAGACAGAGTGGCTTTGCTGGGGCTAGAGAAGTGCTGCAAACTATCCCAGTCTATCTAGTGCTTAATTGGGTAAGTCACACAGTGCTCTTGGAAGTGTCATCAGTTTACCTGCATGGCTACTAACGTCAGTCATGAGACATTCAAGACAGTAGAGCCTGAATGAAGCAACCAAAAGTTCAGAAAAGGACCTTGCTTTCGGAGTGAGCAGGGCATGGACTGGGATGCCACTTCTTGCCAGCTGTGGAGTCTGTGTAATAAATTTTGCAAGCCATTTGGCCAGTAGTAAGCCTACCCTTCTCATGGATACCTTGTGCTCTGTTCCACTGATAAAAATAAGTCATCACAATGTCCAACGTTTTGTTCTGGCACCAGCTCAGTTACTGCTTCATTTCTCAGTGGTCCTAATATTGCCGAATACTCCTTTCACCAGAAAAACTTCAGAAATGTTGTTAGCATTGGGCTCATCCCAGGGCATATCTTCTGCTCTTGGCCATGTTACTGGGGTGTGTGTGCTGATTTTCTTCCTCAGAGCTCTTCTTGGGCAAAATTCCATTTGAGAGGTCTGCAGACCTCAAGTCACCAACCTCAACAATCAATTAGATGGCAAACTAGTTCCTTTCATCTAAATGACCTTCTAGAGTCATCATGGGTGCCAGCCTCAGCAGCTGGAAAGTCCATTGTGGGAGGGCTATGTTCCAGGGCATCTGATTTGTCTCAGAGAGATGTAAAAACATCAATTTCTTGAAGGTGAGGTGGATTAGTTTGCTACTGTTTTGTTTCTCAGAGCAGACAAAGGAATGACATGTTCTTATGAGGAGAGGCTCTACAAAAGCCTATGTTTATGACATCAGAAAAATTAACAGTCATAGTCTCTGCAGCACTACCATTCTTCACTTGGGCCAAAGTCTCACTAGAGTTAATGCAGGTAGATTCCTCAACATAACAATACAAGCCGTTGGCTGAACTGTTGGCCTCTGGATTAAAAATGTGTCCCTTGAATCTAAAAGTATTCAATCCTGGCAGTTTTCATGTTTAGAAAACCAGATGGATCTTTTTGGTCTCACTTCTCAACATGTTCAGGGCAAGGTTGCAACAACATACTAAGGTTGGAGTAGCCATGTGGTCTCCTTGGTGCCTTTCTTCTGCTTCACTTTAACCTGTCTGGGAGATCTGCAAACAGGCAAAAGTTAAACTCATTGCTCTGAGAAGGTTGAGATTTCCAGATCTTGCGAGGTTCCAATGCTACCCAGTTCATATGACCCCATCTGTAAGCTACAGGCCTTCATCTCCAAGTCATTAATCAGAACCTGGGTATATTTCCACTAACAGATGTTGAAAAGAAGCTTCTCTTAACCCATGATAGTCCCCGAGAATTGGAACAAGTATTATGGGATTACATGGAAGGTATTCATCAGCTAGTGAAGTGAGTCTTGGAAGAATTGTCTTGTAGAGAGGTTTTTGGAAATCTTGGTATTTTCACAGAGTGTCCTTTCTTCTCTCCTTAAGGCTAATGTAACACAGGTAGGTTGCATCTAATGTTGATCACAACAGCATCCTCTACTTAATCTTATATCCCTGCATGCATATGCTTAGAATAACATTTCTCAGTCCTCCCAATGAATGCTCAAAGGCAACTGAAGACAGGGTTCACTTACGGTTTTGTCTCTAAAATGTCAGCCACTTTGATATGTAGTCTGAGGTATGAGTTCTCAGTGGAGAAAGATCTGTGTGGTTTCATTAAGGATAAGGTCAATCTACATGCTTACCCCATTCTTCATCTCAAAGTGAACTTGAGCTGCTTCCGCATGTACATGTTATGTGCTGTCAAATCGCCTCATGAAAATGTCCATCCCCACCCCCAGCAGCAGATGGCCCAGGAACAGGGAATAACTGTATCCACACTCCCTGTTGCCATGCTGTTTGCGCTGCTTCTGCTCACCCCCTCCCCTACTTCTCCCTGTTGCATCTGTGTATTCTCAAGGGTCCTCCATAGCTCACAACTCCACCCTTTAAGCCCATTGAAAAGATTTTTTGACTTACTTTTTTCCAGTCTGGTAAAGAAATAGAAAAAACTCTTTAAAGGGCTGAAAGGACAGAAGCAATGCAGAGCTTAACACTTCCATTTTAACAGCTGAGCTTAGCTAAACAGCACCCCTCCAGTGGCTATGGGGTAACATACAAATCAATGCCCCACTCTCAGTATGCCCCTCTTTCGAAGAACTTTGAAGCAGTTGCAGGAGGTTCCAGTTTTAGTTGGTGAATGGGTGACGGACCTTTGTTTTTTCTGTTCTTGCCTCAGTTGCTTCAGCGTTGCTGTGAAGCTGATATGCTGACATTAGCATCCACTGGGAAAATATATAGTTGAGGACCAGGGAATTTAGATCAAGGAAACAACATGTAGGCAAGAGTTTCAATATTTCTTTCAGTGCTGCTTTTCCCTCTAAAGTTAAGTAAACGAATGGGCATGCCATGGCATGTCTGCTCTGTCACACTATTCTTGGGCCATGTATGCTTCCCCAAAGCTGAAACATAGGAGTTTTTACGTACATTTATGATTTCAACTGTACATGGAAAGCCATTTACAGAGAAGTTGTATTAATTCCTGAGAGTATAATTTGGTGGGAGTGTAGCGAGAGTAACAGTACTTGGAGAAGTAAAAAGCCAGTTCCCCTTTAGTCAGCTTTATTTACTTCAGTCATATTCCACCTTTCTCCCAAAATGGCATACATCATCTCTCCTGTTTTATCCTAACAACAGCTCTGTGAATATGTTAGGCTGAGACTGACTCTCCCAGGTCACCCAGTAAGCTTCCTTTGGAGAGTGGGGATTTGCACCAAGGCCAACACTTAAACCACTATACCACACTGGCTCTCTTTAGTCATATATATGGGCTGAATTACACATGCAGTCTAGATTCTTAACTGCAATCTGCTGATAACTAGTGTTAAGAGATGGGCACGAACCGAAATATGAACGAAAGTTCGTCACAAACCAGGCCGGTTTTCACTTTGCGAACCGGCAGTTCATCAGAGCTTATTTCTGACAAACCATGACGAACTGCTATGATTTTTAGAGCGGTTCATATTGTTTCTTTTTTTGGTTTGTCACTGCAGACAGCCTGGCTGCAATCAATCTGTTACCTAGACAACAGGGAGATGGGCTTTCTGCATACCTTCTACAGCCCCAGAAATAATGAATCGGTTCACAAACCAGGCAAGTTCATGGCGGTTCATGGTTTAGGAAATGTGATGAACCACCATTTTCCTGGTTTGTGCCCACCTCTACTAGTGTTTTTTAAATAAGGCAGAATAAGACTTATTTTGAAACCATTGTATTGGCTTTTAAGGAAGAAAATCACTAAAATATCTCTTCTAGCCAACCCTAAACATGTACTCTGCTCTGAATTCTTTGGAGGAAGGGCTAGAGATGGAAAGGTTTGGGGGGGAAATCAGAAAGGATCAGGGGAAAAACATGGGGACTTGTTTGTCTGTTACTGTGGACTTTTCAATCTTTCTGATCGAAAGATAAGAAAACGTGGGCAAATGGAAAAAAACTTCATATGAAATATTTTCTTTTAGAGTAAGTTAAATGGTGCTCATAGTAAAGTTTTTCACACTCCAAATGTATAACTAGAAAAGCTCTGTAGACTCCGTTTTTCTAATGGGAAATTTGGGGAAACACTGAAAAATAATTCCTTATACTGCACACATATGCAACAGTTTCAAAAATCTTGTTTAATGTAAACAATTTTGGGATAATTTAATATGCTATACTGTGTTTAATCATAATACATTATTAAAGAATTCAATATTTTCAGTGTTTGAAAAGTAATATCTAAATGTGCTGGGAGTTGTACCTATTGTGACTCTGAGAGTTTATGTCAAATTAATACACTTTCTTTTGTTTACTGTAGAATTTATTTTCTACTTTCAACTTTTATTTTTTCTTGCCTCTTAGAAGGCAAAAATTAAATATAATTGTGCTATGGTAGCATAGGGTGCAGCAGTTTTCTGTCTCAAATATTGCATATATTTACAATTGTTCTAACAAAAAATCTAAATATTTCTACTTTTAAGTTTCAAAAATATCCCAGATAATACAATTTTATATGCTAACTGATTTATAATGATGCATTTTATGTTATAAATCAGTAAAAGAAGTCTAGGTTTGGCAGAAAAGTTAGTATTGCATATTTTTGTTTTCCCCAAAATATCTTGGGTTTCCCCTCCCCATGGCATCATAAGCAGTATTGTATAGTAGTTAGAGTGTTGGACTAGGATCTGAGAGATCCAAATCTGAATTCCCCGCTGTGCTGTGGAACCTCACCGGGTGACCTTGGGCCTGTCACAGACATTCAGCCTAACCTATCTTACAGGGTTGTTGTGAGGATAACACAGAGGAGAAAGATATAAGCCACTTTGGGTCCCCATTGGGGTAAAAATTACATAAATAAAATGTCTGGAAATTTTACATCTCTGGGAAAGGCAGAATAAAATGTACCGCATCAGTTGTTGGATATCCTGCACGTCTGTTCTGCTAATGGTGTTTTCTCCCACTGATTCAAGGGGCTCCTTGAAACAGCCATTGTTGGCAATACGGGTTCATGGAATCTAACCCAAAGATTCTGATATAAGGTGATCGCTCAGGTCACTTGATTTATACTGGTTTCCTCTGGGTTCCAAAATCACCTTAAAGACTCCTCTGTAATTTTGCTATTTCAGACTAGCACTCCACTGGATATAGTGATTTTTTTAAAAAAGAGTATTTTTGTTCAAAGGGATTAAAAACCTGCATGAAGTTCCTTTATCTGTATATTTGTGTTAGTGCTGCACAATAAATTGAGACACTCTCAAATGTTCAGATGCATCATTTGAATGAGAGAAGTTCTTGAAAACAAGGAACTTGTAAAAGGATAACTATGCCTCCTGATCATGTTCAGGGCAAGTGGTAATGCATATTTCCTTCACATTCTTCAGTGAATGCATACAAATACATGAACCACCTGCCTACCAGAAGCCTACTGTGTAATAACCTTGCTTACTTTTCTAGGGCAGGTGAATGGTTGAAAGCAACAATTATCAGAAATGGGGACTCTTAATAGATAAATTACCAGACAAGCATTCAAAAGCTTTTTATTCATTTATTTTGAACAAATCCCACACTGATGACAACTTGTAGACCTTTCTTCTATCTGAATTTCATTACACCTGTCATCCACAGCATTCATCCAGAACCCCCCCCACACACACACACACACACCAAGCATTCTGAAATCCATAAACCTTTGCAGGTGGACCATTTTAGCTACCTTCCTGTGGCATACCACATTCAGTCTTGCCTGTGTAGACAGTGGTCTGGCATGGATTTTGAACCCACAAGCCAGATCTTTCAAAGATTCAGTACAAAATATTAAATCCAAGATGTGACTTCATTCATCCTATGGCAGCCACAGAGATTACAAAGTCCTGGTCTGGTCCAGGAAAGGAACCTTTGATGTGCTCCAGAACAATTGATCTAGGTATCACCAGCATGAACCACAAGAGCACCTCTGCCAACTCAGTTCCCATGAGGGAACTAGGCAGCGGGTAAACAAGTAGAATGCCCAGTTTATCCCTGGAACCCACCATAAGTAGCAGATGATCAGTGCCTGCAGTAGTTTGCATTGAGAGTCTGTGAAAGAGGAAAGACCCCATAGAGGATGACAGCCCACCACCCCCATCTCCAGCATGGTGTTGACGACCAGGTAGAGTTAACTGAAACAGACGCAACACATCATTTTCTTTCAGTCAAGTCTTGGTTGTGCAAGCCAGGTCAATTTTCCCTTCACCAACAACCCAGAAGTGCAGTCTTGTTCCTCACCATTCTGCTGTTTCACGATATTAAAGGAAACAGAGGAAATAGGCATCAGCATTTCTTAGGATAGGACAGAGGTTAGCTAAGCAGTGACTACCCTTCCCTATCCCATCCCTTCCATGCCAGCTCCCATCTGAACTGAAATAATACTTTCATCAAAAATCCATCCCATCTAGAAGGTGCCACCAGAACAATGAAGAAGCTCCCCACGGTCAATACGTTGCCATCTATAAAACCGTCCAGGGATAAATTAGTGATGTGCCAAAGCTAACATTGATCACAAGCCTTGTCTGAGCCCATTTTAGATCAGTGCTGTTCCTAGATTCTGGGCATAGGATTAGTCTCTCTCTCGGTCTCCCTGCACTGGTGGAGCTTCTTCCTAATTGCACTGCAAAATGACTGGACCCCAAGCTAAGAGCCGTAGGACCAAGAGCCCTTGGACACTTGGCCCTAAGTTCATGACGGAGGCTTTTGTCTGGCAAGCTGATCTTCTTCAAAGTACTGCAACTACCTTTTCAAAGACGATAGCAAACATACAAGGTAAGGTGGGTGTGTCTTCCTGGGCTCCTAGTATGAACTAGCCATAGCTGGGATCAGACTCCCCCCTCCCAGTCTTACCAATACATTCAGTCCTCAGCAAGCTAGTATTCTTAATACTATTGCCAGTCTTGTGCTTAGTTTCCACTGCCTGTGAAAAGGGGAGAGGCTTTAAAAATAGCCTATCTTCAGATTTTTCAGACTAAACTGATGAATATTTTCCTTTACTTGAGGGATTTGTAGCCGCTCTCTTGAAATTATCAAGTAATGACTGTTAGGGTGCCCTTTTCTCTCATGATCTGTAGGAAGGAGTCTACCACCGCCCACCCCAGCTGTTCGCTAAATTTATGTTTCAGTCAATCCATTTGACTGTGGAGTATATCCTTGCATACAATAGTGTACATTTATGAAAATACATTTTAACAACTGAAGAGATTAAAAGTTTTAGGGTTAAACCATTTTCTTTCCATTATGTTATTCTGTACTGTGAAATAAAAAATAAGCTGACTGATTTGGCTGCAAGTTTTACTATGTGAATGAAATAGGTGTGTTTGTTTGTTTTAAAAAAATGTTTCTATATCTGTGCGTTTGCACTGTTATCCTGTGCTTGGTCCAAGTAGCTCAGAACAGCTCTGTTGAGTTCTCCAAGATCCATGCTTCAAATGCTGGTGGGTTCTAACATATTTGCAGGACTGATAAACTGCTTAGCACAGAGTCTATATCTTTGCTAGGGCTTTGCTGTGGGCTTTCTGGAGAATGTATCGGGACATTTCCCTAACTGTAAAAGATGGTAAACAAAATTTTAAAAAGTACACAGTTAATGTTATGCTCCGATGGGAATACTTCAAATTTTCATTAGGAAAAAAATCAAATGTTTAAATGCTATATTCAAACAATTCAAATATGTTGGGTGCTAATTATTTTTATTGGAATAACATCTGTAAACATTTAAAGACAACATAGTGTGTACTTCCCTTATGTTGTGTACATTTAAAAAGAACCCAAAGCACTGAAAACTTGATGCACAAATTTTAGAACAGCTAAAGTACAGCACATGATACATTATGGGTGTGGTTATCCACTCATCTGTTTCAGTGGAATTTAACTCTCTTCCACAGAGGTCAGTGAAGCAGTTCTGTTTTACTGTCACTCTTCATAGCATCGCTAGTTGATTCCATATCAGATTGATAATATCCCTTCCAAAAGAGACAAGAAAGCATTTGAGCTTTGGTTTTGGTTTGAACTGCACAGTCAGGTGAATTCATAACTTGAATTGTTATATGTATTTGTGGCTTTATCCCTGTTTACAAATCAATAATGTCTTTATACATTGAAAACATTTTTATCTTGCCTTCCCAAGGTAGCTAACAAGGCTAACCAGTACTCTCACACAGTTCCTAGGGATAATTACCTGAAAAGCATTAAATTTTGAAACTGCCAAGCTTTCCTGTTATATTGGCAATTGCATCCATTCACTGTCCTCAATTGTATCACACAATATTTAGAAAAGGAAATTTTTCCAGAGAAAAATAAAGCATGGGAAAATTTTTTACCCCATCTCTCCACTAATGGCTAAACTCTACATAGATGTGAATTTAATGGTAGGACAGTGGCCCCTTTTTGGAAGAAAAGTTGCTCTGGGGTACAAAAAGATTGTTTGGGGAAGTAGTTGATGGCAGAGGGCATTTAGTTCAGTCCTGCAATGCACTTCCCCAGCCACCCATGGAAATTCAAATACATGACAAAAATACTTTGAAACTCCAAGGGGGTTGGCAGTTTGTAGGGGTTCTCAGTGCCCTGGAGTTTCTTAGCAGTAACAAAAGCTCCTCCTGTCCTCACACAATTCTGTTCCAAAGGAGGTACATCAGATCTGTCCAGGCAAGCTGCACTATTATCCTTGGATAAGAAAGGAACAAACAATAGATGACTTATTATTATTTAGCTGACAGCCCCTCCCAAAGTCCTCTGAATTTATTTAACTCATGAAAACTTTTTAACATTGGAAGCATGCTATTAAGAGTGTTCCGGGGAGGAAATCGGTATGGTATTATTTGCATCCGGATATCAGGAATACCATAAATACTTGATACTCCTGATACTCAGGTCTGACTGACTATTCAGATCCGATTTTATTCGGAAATATTGAATATATTCAGCCATTTTTCTGTATGGAGGAAACTGTCCAGGGGGGCTGGGGACTCTTTCAAGCACACACTGCCAGAATTGCAGAGAACTTAGTCCTTCCTGTCCACTAATGACCCCCCCCCAAGTTTCAGGAAAATTGGGCCCCTGATCAAGGTGCCCCCAGCCATTCTCTGCCGTCTCCTGTGGGGGGAAATTCCAAGGCTTTCCAGGGGAAAGAAAAGAAACCTTAACCAAACAATCAGGGGCAACCCCTGGTCAAAATCCAATCTCTAAGCCCAACAGAACCAAACTGAAGCAAAGGAATCCCACCAGTACAGAATAATACCATTATATTTGTTTTGCTCTTATTTCTTTCTAAGCTTCTTGCTTTCATAAAATCTACCCAATTTGTGAAATTCCCTATACTCCTAGCCTGAGTAAATTCCGTGTTGAATATTAGGGGCATGATTGGTAGGAATCCTGGCATCAGCTGTTTCCTAAATTTTTCCCAAGTATTGTTCAATGCCATTTTAACATGATTTATTCTCTTGGCTGTATTCGGATATGCTAATTCCTCGCAGCATACTCATGGGCACATTGAGCCCCATTTGTTCTGTATTTTGTTTTCTATTTCTGGTCCTTTAAATAGGAGCAGGGTAGCTACCAGTCTAGACCAGCATGATAATATTTCTCAATATGAGGTGCTGCTAAGCCTCCTTTATTTCTTGGAGACTGAATAATTGTGTTTAATCTTTTTTTTTAAGTCCCAGATAAATTAATCAAACGATGTCTGTATTTTACTTATTATTTTATTTGGCGAAAACCATAAACAGAAATCTCAGTAAAATTTTCATCTTTAAAACTGCTGTGCAGCCTAACAAGGACATTTTTGTTTTGCTTTTTCCCCCCGAGTATGCTTCTTTTCCCCATTGTTTGTGTATTATTATCATCTATAATCATATCTTATATCTTTTATGAAAATTAGACACCTAAATATCTAATACTCTGTTGAAGAGATGTGACATAGGATCTGTTGGTGGCCCAACACAACTGAAGCAAAACAACAAAAACAGAAGACTCATTCACATTTGGGAATACACAGCCATTCTAGTTTGGAGTGCTTGAGTAGCTACATAATCAAAGGAATGAGGAGAAATATGAACATCTTTAAAATTATTTTAAATAATTTATTGCACTTGAGAATTAACTTTTAAATGTAAAATACTTAGTAAGAAATTTGATGTCAATACTGAAAATATCCATAAACTGCTTTGCCGTGCAATATTATCAAAACATAACAAAAATATGAAGTAAGAATGACAGATTGAGGGGTGGTGGATAATATTGGTGGGAAAGATCCATTCTTCTTATGGTTGTTTGGAATCAACTCAGCATTCTCTGGTACTGTTCCCAATATAATCTCAGTAACCCTTACAAGAGGCCAATTCTAGACTAGTTCGATTCATCTTTGTTACTTCTTATTCATTGTCATTCTTCTTTGCAGTGCCACATGGGACTGTGCACGCGCAGAGCTGCTGATACGGCAAGGTTTTAAGCTAAAATCCACTAGGGGGTGCTCACCTACCCAGTGTGTATGTGCGGCATTTCTCACCTAACATGCTACTGGGAGGCAGTGCCCCTACCCTCAGTTCTTTGCTGCTGGCCAGGAAGGTTCGCATCTTGATCCGCTTTGTTCTGAAAGTGAAAAGAGAGAGAGACAAGTTGTCGATATTTAAACATACTACTTGTGCCACCAAGATGACCAGAACAGAGGGACACTCCGTTTGTCTGGAGTGCTTAAGGGAAGGGCATAATGTCCAGACTTGCATGCATTGCAAAAAAATCACCCCTAAAGCGTGGGCTGAGAGGGCCATAAGGCTGAAAGTACTACTCTGGGAGAGAGCCATGAAAGCCTCCGCTATTACTAAGATATCGATCCCATCAGTTGCTAGCAGTGATCAGACGACCATGCCAGCCTCTGCCTCCAGAACAGTGTCTCCGGCTCGGAGCTGGCATCCCTTGAGCCACTCAGCTGTCTTGGTTCCGAGGGCTTCAGATCCGACTTGAGGCTTGCACCACCCACTTGAGACCCACAGCCTCATGGAGGTTCCTCGGAACGAACACCTGCCTTCAAAGTTGCCCTTGAGATTGGAGCCAGTGCCTGTTCTGACATCGAAGCCGAAAAAGAAGCAAGTGGAGTCAACCACAACCCAACCAGCTTTGGATCCAATGGAATTGGCTCTGAAGAGCTCGGTGCCAAGAGCAATTCAGAGGAGTTCGGATCCGAAAGGCTCCGCTCCAAAGGGCTCAATACCAAAATCAGATCTGGCGAGCTCGGATCTGAAGGACTTGGATCCAAAGACTGACAACCAGACCAGATCTCCACCAGAGATTGTTAGCCAGAAGATTTCGGAGGTCCTTGAGCCTTTGAGGAAAAAGTTGAAGACCAAGACAAAACATAAGGAGAGACCCACAGAACAGTCCAAGATCATCATTATAGACAAGCTTCAGACCCCTTCTCTTCACTCCAGATCTCCCTCCTACCACTCCTCAGCTGAGGAGGGCAAAATTGAGGAGGAATACACTTCTGAGCTACACTTGATGGGAGACTATGGAGACAGGCACCAGTTCTCACATGATTGCCATGATTGGCCACAGCAGACCCCGCTTTCCAGACACCCTCTGGATCTGGATGGACATTATAGTGGCCACTCTGTGACATCGACTCTAGAGGGTTTTGATTGACAAGAAAGAATGGGGATGCATTATGAGTGTCCTCATTCATCGATCTCCTACCAACCCTCAGAACAGGAGAGGGAGAGGAGCCCCAGCCCTGCTTCTGATCCTTCACTGGATGAACCTGTAATGGGAACTGTCCAAGTTTCTCCTACAGGCAATTATCACCTCTCCACGGAGCAGATGGTCAGGATTGCTCACTCTCTTGACATTGATGTATCTGCAGTGGGCCCAAAACCTAAAGACAAGGTCCTACAATATCTGTACTCCAGTGCTGCCACTAATGTAGCCTTCCCTGTTATTGAGAGATTTGTGGAGATCATTAACTCTGTTTGTGAGAAGCCAGCTTTGACTCACGCTACCACCAAAAAGTCTGAAGGATTATATAAGACTAGGGAGGACATCCATCCTTTCCTATTTAGTCATCCTCCGCCATCATCTCTGGTGATGGAGGAGATGCAAACAAGACAGAGGCAGGGCTATCACACCTCCCCTACTGAAAAGGAGAGTAGAAAGCTGGACACTCTGGGTAGGAAATTGTATTCCTCTTCTGCTCTGAATATCAAGATTGCAAATTATAGTGCCATTATGGGGTCCTACCAATCGGCTCTCTGGAACCATATGTCCACCTTTGTGGATAAATTGCCCGAATATCAGAGAGTGCTGGCAAAGGTGATATTGGAAGAAGCCCTGAAGTTTTCTAAGCAACAAATTAACGCGGGACGAAATTCTGTTGATACCTCAGCCAGGGCTCCTGCATTGTCCATAATCCTCAGGAGACATGCTTGGTTGTGTACCACTGCCCTACCTCTTGAGACTAGGGCCAAACTAGAGGACTTGCCCTTTAAAGGGCAGACATTATTTTTGGCTAATACGGATGACTTCCTGTTGCAGAAGAAAAAAGATAGGCAGACGGCCTGCTCATACAGTGTGCTTCCCCAGAGGCAGTAGCCTACACAGCAGTACTCCTACCGCCCTCAACAACCATATAGGGGCAAGCAGTACCGCTACCAGCCATATCCTACCTACCCCAGTATAGGCAATCTCAGCCACAACAGGAGTAACTCTAGCGTAGGCAGTTCATGAATAGATCCTGCCAAGGGCAACAAGCTCCATTGACCAAGGAGTCCCAAGGACCACAGAAGCAATTCTGACTAGGGTCTGAGCAGTCAGTTATATTTGGAAACAGGCTAGCTGATGACTTTACAGCCTGGGAGAGCATTACCTCGATCCCTGAGTATTACAAGTTGTTTTGGTTGGTTATAAAGTTGAATTTTGCTGTTACACGCCTGAGAGTCTTCCTGATTTCTGTCATGATACCTTGTCTGATAGATTGCTCCAAGAGTTGACAGAATTGGAAACAAAAGGGGCGATTCAATTGGTGCCTTTAGATGATTCCCAGCATAGGCTTTACTCTAGGATGTTCCTGATAGACAAGAAGGACGGTGATATCAGACCCATTTTAGATCTTAGGGGTCTAAACAGATGCATACACACCCAAAGTTCAGGATGGTAACATTCAATATGGTGTTACAACTGCTCCCCTTTAATACCTGGTTTGCAGTCCTAGATTTGAAGGACGCATTTTTCCATATTTCTATCCATCCTGCACATAGGAAATTTCTTGGGTTTATGTGCAATGGTGGTTTTTCAGTATCAGGTTTTGCCCTTTGTCCTGTCCACGGCCCCTAGGGTTTTTGCAAAGTTCATGGCTATGGTGGTAGCTTACTTACGGAAGCAGGCATGCTTTATCTACCTTGTCTTGATGATTGGCTGGTTTCAGCTCCCTCTAGTGAGTTATTAGAACAGCACATGAGTCTAGTCATCAAGATTAGGTTTGTCAGTTAACTTTAAGAAGTCTGTACTTATATCCTCTCAAAGGGCACAGTTTATAGGAGCAGTCCTAGACAGTGTCTTTAATAAGGGTTTTCTGCCCCAAGAGAGAGCAGATAAAATCAAGAACCTGGTAAATTGGGTTACTCGTTGCAGATTCCAGTCAGCTATAACTATTCAGACACTATTGGGTCTGATGGCCTCTACCACAGTGGTCACTCCCATGGCTAGACTCAATATGCATAGACTATAGTTGTGGTTATTGTCCGTTCAGAAGTTTGAGATACAGAAACAGGATAAGAAATATTCCAAATCGCTTGAATGGTGGACCAAGGTTGACCCCCTTATTCAAAAAGGTAGAGTTTAGGTCTCACTAGATAGAAGTGGCCGTAACTACTGATGCTTCAACTTCAGGCTGGGGTGCCCATTGTAGTGTTCTCAAGACTCATGAAAAATAGTCTAGACACAAGCAGGAGTTACACATTAATGTCCTGGAGATGAGAGGACTTAGTCGTGTTAGTCTGTAATAGCAAAATGGCAAAGATTCCAGTAGCACCTTTAAGACCAACCAACTTTACTGTAGCATAAGCTTTCGAGAACCACAGTTCTCTTCGTCAGATGCATCTTAAAGGTGCTACTGGACTCTGCCCTGGAGATGAGAGCAATTCATTACGCCCTTACCGCCTTCGCAAGATACTGTAAAGCGGAAGACGGTCCAGGTGCTAACCAACAATTCCACCGCTGCGTTTTATTTAAACAAGCAGGGGGGCACCACTTGCAGTGTCCTTTGCAAAGAGGCCATTCTGATATGGGAATGGGCCTTAGAAAGGGATATTACCCTGCAATACATATCCCAGGCACTGCAAATATTGTAGCAGACTCCACCCGGAGAATCACGAGTGGACCTTAAAGGACGCTTACTTAGAAAAAGTGTTTCAGGAGTGGGGGTACCCCAATATATACCTCTTTGTGGAAGAGGGGAATCAGAAAGCCCTGAGGTTTTGCTCAAGGGGAGGCCTAGGTCCGAATTCTCTAGGGTATGCTTTTCAATTGGCCTGGAAAGGGAACCTCTTCTATGCGTCTCCCCCTATTCCGCTGATTGCCAGGACAATCAACAATGAGAGCACACCCATCTCCAAGGAAAGAAGCTTGTTAGTCTCCCATGTGGGACTACACAGAAGACGGACAATGAAAACAGTTGCACTTATTGTAACTGCTGTTCATTGACGTCTTCTATGCAGGCACACATACCTTCCCTCCTGCCCCACTGTGCCTGTTCAATATTTACCCTAGACTGGCGACTCAGAAGAACTGAGGGTAAGGGGACATCACCTCCCAGTGGTGTGTTAGGTGGGAAATGCCATGCATGTGCAGTGGGTAGGCGAGCGCCCCCTAACGGATTTTCGCTTAAAACCTTGCCATATCGGCAGGCCTGCGCATGCGCTGTCCCATGTGTGCCTGCACAGAAGACGTCAATGAACAGTAGTTACGGTAAGTGCAATTCTGTTTTCTTACAGCTCCCTCCCAGAATATCAGTGGAGTGTGTGTATAATGCTTTTTTTCAGGCTTCAGCTGAAATCTCATCTCTTCGTAAAGACTTTTGAGTTCACCTTATTCATGCAACCCCTTAATTGTGTGTAGCTGCACTTGTTCACACCCATCCTTTAGTAGCCTTGCCCTCCCCAGCCCTTTCCTCTTTTTTCTAATTGGTTATCCTTACCTTCTTTCTTGTGTGCTCCCCTCCCCCCGCAAAAAACAAGTAGGTGATAGGGACTGCACATGGGAGAGAGGAGGTTGAAATGCTAATTTGTATGCTTGTGGTTGAGTGAATGTGGGGATTTCCTAGCTCAAAATTCTTTTTAGCCTTTCTTGAGTCATGTTCAAAATAAACCTACAAAAGAAATAATCTCTCTCTGTATCCCTCCTCCTTCCTACACAGAGTGTAAGGGGGTCTCAGGGTTGAAGATAACATGGGAGTCTTATAGAAAAAACAAACAAGCTTAAGAGATACGTATGTGGTGTCATTTCATCCCAGTCCAGCCTGTTAACAGTCTTAGATCTAGGAGGTACATGTACGAGTTATGACACTTATTCTTTCAGTAGCTTTTAACATAACATTAACTGGACAGCTTGGCACTTTCCACTGTTTTTATCTGGGTACAACACCCAACCCCTGCCTGTCAGAATCAATCACTACTGTCTGTAGTGGACTTTCTGCCTAGCCCAGGATACCTGCTATCCCTTCTCCCTCCAAAGTCCAACGGTTTTTTTTTTTTTTCCCCATTGGTGGTTTACAGTCAAACTGCCCCAAGATTCTTTTCCCCTCCACTTCAGAGGTCCATTCACCTTTTGAAACTGATTTGGCCACTCTGAACAGGGAGAACAGAGGGCAGAACCTTCTCTTGTCTGTCACAATTACCTATCTGAGTGATCCTCAGCGTGTAGCTGTGGGCACCATAGTATCTGGTTATGAGTTTCCTTGTGGCCATCTGTTTCTTCTCTAGAGCAGGGAGCCAATCCTGATTTTTCTGCAATTTAACAAAGCTGGAATGCCAGAGAAAGGAAGCTGTCCAATTACTTGTAATAATGAGAGGCAGTGAGAGAAAGAGCACTTTACTTTGCCTAAAACAGAGACCCCAAACTTTTTTCAGCCTGAAGGCATCTTTGGAATTCTGAAATGGTGGTGGGCACAACCACAAAATGGCTTGCCATGGAAGACTGAGCCAACCACAAAATATTAGGCAAAAAAAAATGAACATGTTGAACAATACTGTCTTGTGTACACATAAAATAAGCATTCATGTTGAGTTTGCTAAGAAATTTCTGACAGTCGCCATTTTTATTTTATAGACATCTAACGTACTTACACAAAAGAAATAGGAAAAAATGCTTCTTCTCCTGACCTGAGTCCTTTACTCATTAGCACAGCCATTTTTAACTTTCACCATTTCTTATAACAATGACATTTTGTACTGAAGGGCTGGTGAGAGCTCCTTGCACATGTGTACACTAAGAGTTTTCTAGACAGCTTTTGATAGGAACATAAATGATTTTTGAAAAGTGAACAAAATTTGATGTGGCGATGCTACTATCAACTTGCACCTGAGTTATAAAAATACATTAAAACTGGGAAGATCTTATGACTTCAATAAATGTTCCAATTAGATGCATTAAGTGTTTTGAATCGTCCCATTTTGTTTTAAGAATATCAATGTCCTATTTCCACAGGCAAGGTACCTTACATACAGCAAGTGCACCCAGCCCTGCTCAGTTTCTAAAAATACTTGGCAGGCACCAGGAAAGGTGGCAGCAAGTGCCACATTGGGGACTCCTGGACTAAGACTCCAGTATCCATTCCCAAGTATGCAAAGTTGCTCCATTTCCAACATTTCCCTTCTCTTACAACCCAGAAACAACTGACTTCATAGTAGGAGAATGCTTTGCTTACAACGTCCCAACATTTTCTGATTGGACCCCATATCACATGGCAGCCATTTTCTGATTGGCCACAGCCCTCCATGGCAGCCATTCAGAAAATGGCTGCCGTGGGATAGTATCCATTCTCTGTTCTCAAAATTTTGAACATACCCAAAGGCTCAAGATGACTTACATGATTGGTTCTCCTATTTGTCTTTTGAAATTATATATATAATATTTGTCTTTTGAATACACACACACACATACTTGTTATAAATGGCTAACTAATAGGTTTTGATAATGTGAAGTTAAAATTCCTAACTATATATATAATTTCTAATAAAAATAATTTAAAAATCATAACAAAGTTCAGCAACAGTTCCATATATTGTATCTTCTGGGGGTAATGTTACCCATATCTGGCTTTAGAAGTAGAGGAGAGGGGCAAATATTTGGACCCAGTGACCAGAAATGACAACAGAAGAGTTACTGTTGCCCCTATATTTCTGGCACCACTGCTGCCATCTTCCACTGGTGTACACGTGTGTGCTATATTTTCACACGCAGCAGTAGTAAAAAAAGGCAAATGCTCCCTGTTCCGTATTAGTTTCATTCAAAGCAAGGCAAAAGAGCAGTGCGTTGGGTGAGTGAGAAAGGAAGCAAGATTGGTTTGTTTGTATGTATTGGATGAGAGTGCGTTGGAACCAGTTGCTTCCTCAGGGGCACTCCCTGCAGATAAAGGCCTCTTGGGCTGTTCTGAAGCACTGAGGAGGTAGAGAAAAGCCAGGTTGGGTGTTTTGCTTCAACTAGAAGATACTGTCTGGTCTCCATTTCCAGAGAATGGTGTGCTCCGTTCCAGGCTGTAGGGAGAAGCTGCAAGCTCAGACATAAGGATTGTGAGCTGGTCAATCAGTTGGTAGGGGATGGTTTAGAGTTCCCCATTTTGTTCTGAGAGACAAGTAACTAGTGAGCACTGGGAAATACATTGGTGAGCATCATGGTGCCTCTGGGAATCTTGTTGGTGATCATTGCTTTAATCTGTACGCCTTTTCTGTGGGGTTAGCACGGCATGCTTGTATCAGTGCGGCTGGAAGCGCTAACCCAGTTGCAAAAACCTTTAGCTCTGTGGCGGGCATAATGTGAAGACGAGACTCTTGCTTTCACTACAAGAGAAGCCTGGCTGAGGTGGTCCTCCTCTAGGATGTCCCTTCTTTTCCCCAGAGCCGCCTCTTTCCATCTTTGGAACTGCATTTACCATTTTCCCATCAGCTCCATGTGTGATCAGATTCAAGCAGGCTTCTTCTGCCTTGAGAGCACAATGTGGGTACACAGGTAAAGGAAGCCAAAAACTATCCGCTCAAATGAAAGGGTGGGTGAATAGAGTGGGTAACATTAAAAACTGGCTTTTATTTTTCTGTCTGAAAAAAATAAATAGAAAAATTCATCCCAGTTACAAACCTTAGTTTGAAGCTTGTATATACAAATTAGCATTAATTGTAGTTGTACCTGGATGGATATCCACGTAAGTTTTACCTGGAATCAACCTACCAGCAAAACTGGTTAGAGTATGTATGTTAAGAATGGTCTCTTTGTAGATTTGCTAGATGGCCATTGAAGTTACTTATATGTATTGAGATTGTGTCCTGTCAGAGTAACAGGAATAGATAGATTACATGGCTGTCCAAAGTTGGATGAATAAGGTCACGTTCTGAATTGCTTAACCTCTTGTAACTTTATATAAATAATACTGGTGTTTTGTACTAGTGGAGGATGGGAAATAGTGGCTTGCATAAGACCACTGAGTTGAGTTCATAGCAGATGTGGGGTTCAACGTGGAGATTTCTTTAGTCTCTTCGAATGCAATTCTAAACCAGTTTGCTCATTGGCTTCCATGGATTCAGAAAAGCGTAAATGCTTAGGACTGGAGTGCCCTGTTAATCTCTGTGTGATACCATTTCTTAGTTTCCTTAAATTCCATCACTGGTTTTGTATGTTTTACACTAACAGCGCAATCCTATGGAGAGTTACTCCAGTCTAAGCCCATTGAAGTCAATGGGCTTAGACTGGAGTAATTCTCCATAGGATTGCACTGTAAATGTATTATGTGTGAACTTGAGGAGACACAAGGAGCATAAACGATAGCTATAGCAGAATTTGAGACTGATTTTGTTTAATAAATTAGTATTTTGTCTTTTTAGTAAAGACTTGTTACATTTATTGAAACACTTCTAGAATAAAGCACTGAGTCATTACTGACTCATGGGGTATGTCGCATCAAGACATTTTCTAGGCAGGCTTTTGTTACGGGGTGGTTTGCCATTGCCTTCCCCAGTCATCTATACTTTACCCCCCCTCCCCCCCGGAAACTGGGTACTCATTTTACCGACCTCAGAAGGATGGAAGGCTGAGTCAACCTTGAGCCGGTTACCTGAACCCGGCTTCCGCCAGGATCGAACTCAGGTCATGAGCAAAGCTTGGGCTGCAGCACTGCAGCTTACCACTCTGCACCACGAGGCTCTACTTCTAGAGTACCTTCCTTAAAAAAATTATGAACGTAAGATATTAAATATATTGTATTTCAGAGTATCACTTTGGTACTGAGAATCAACTTGTTTAAATACTCACCAGCGCAAAGCTTGAAGTATAAATGCAGTCTTGGCTCTTTGGCAGACCCCCTAATTACAGATAATTGTAATGGTGACTTGATTTCCAGGGTGAAGTTTGTTTCTGCAGCTGAAAATGCACTTAGACCTCTTTGCCATTACGGAGCTTTGCCTGGGAGATTTGTATTAAAAGGAAGAGTGTTTTTTAAAAAAAAAAAAAACAGTCAAGGCTTTTTAGAAAGCTACAAAATAATTCCTTATGTGAGTATTTGGTACCAATACATATTTTTAAGGAAGGCAACTTTTCTGTAGTTGTTAGAGCCTGATCAGCAGTAGGTAAGCTGAGGCTTTAGTATCTGTAGGGGTCTTTTCTCACCCATCTGATTCTGTGACCAAGAATGCGTCATAAGGTTAGCCACGCCTGCTCGTGGTAATACTGACGGCTTTTGATGGGGAGCATGGGAAAGGGAAGTGACATGGGACACAGTGATGTCACTTCAGAGGGAAGACCCAAACGTGACATCACCATTTTGAGCGACACCATGGTAAAGACCACAGAGATTGGGGAATTCCTAGAGTGTCACTAAACATGGTGACATCGCTTTTGGGCAGTCACCTGGAAGTGATATCACTGCATTGTGTGATGTTACTCCCCCTACTCTCACAGTTTTCACCTGTTGCTCCACTGAGTGAGCACAGGGGAATGGAGAACAGAGATGGGAGTTTCTCTTCCAAGCACAGGCAACTGTTATGGCTTTGTGTCAGGGACTTTGATGTGCTCAGATTTCAGATGGTCAAGGGGATGAGCGGCCAGAGTCTCCCTATGAAAGTGCAGACGAGGTGCAAGCCGAACTGTCCCTGTTATCCAAAAAGGTTGACCGAGGAGCTGCAGCAAGGAAGGAATACGTTTGTCAGGTAAGAGGAAAATCACTTTTTGGAGTAGATTCCTGGGTCTGTATTTGGAAACAGCATAAGAAAATGTGAGAATGGACCAACATGTCTGAGGAATCTTTTGAAATTCTCTGCTAAATGCTATACTAGACTACCAGGCCACCCACATTATAATTAGTTTCTGGCTCACTTACTTTAAGGAAT
The DNA here is from genome assembly GCF_028583425.1 of Eublepharis macularius. Taxonomy (NCBI): domain Eukaryota; kingdom Metazoa; phylum Chordata; class Lepidosauria; order Squamata; family Eublepharidae; genus Eublepharis; species Eublepharis macularius. The sequence goes on along the minus strand of NC_072795.1, from coordinate 120,805,073 downwards.
CTCATTCACATACTGTATATTTCTGGTACGCCAAGTGTGCAGAATGTCTGTTTAAAAAGTTGTGTTTCTAGGAGTAAAAGAATTATTCTAACTATATTGTTTCCTGAATGGGGAATGTTTCTGACAAGTCAGTACAATACTCTTAACAGGACACTAATAGTAGATACTACTGCTGTTAGCAAGTTTATCACTGTCGTGGCTTAAATTTTGAATACAGCTTGGACTATCAATCAGTTTTAATGGGCTAAATAAGACAGGTTTTTCCTGTCCTGCATAGTTTACAACTTGAAGTATAATATTGCATTTAAAAGTTGGATTTTGCTTTTGCGTTGGACGTAATGGATGGACATTTTTATTTTATTTATTTACTATATTTATAGTCTGCCTTTTTTGCTAAACTCAGGGTCGATTACAGGATATAAAGCAGTGTAATCAGATAGCATAAAACACCAGAGATCATGCAGTGACACAAAGAATGCAAAATTAGAACAATATGAACAACAATCTAAGGCAAAGGTATAAGCAATATAGAAAGTGGTTTATAAAAAGTACAATATAATGCAGTAAAAGCAGGTGATACCTACAGAAATCATTGCAATGGACTACAATCTTATTCCATTATAAAGATACTCTCCTGGGCTGTTCCATTCTACTACAGTTCTAATCTCTAATTTTCTCCTTAAGTTATTTTAGCACAACTCCGTTCAAAATTCACTTCACTTAATGTTTAGCGGTGGGAGAGGGGACGGTTATAGGTAGAATAGTTCTATAGTATCAGTTACACTGGTGGATGGAAACAACAGTATAGCATCAGTATAGATTATTATATGTGATCCTAGGAGCAAAGTTAAAAGAAAAATAATCCCCTTATAATCAGACTCATAGCACTCACCAGTCCCATTGTGGCATGCTTACAGAGCTCCAACTTCAGGCATCCATGGAAGAACTACAGCAACAATAGAAGGTCTATGATATCATACAACACCATCACCTAGAACCAGTAGCCATTAACACTACACAGCTCTAGGCATAGTCTAAAAGTAACAAACTCTTTGAGAATCCCATAGAAGAAGTATTAGTAGAAACAAGCCATAAAGGCCTTTGAGTTACAGAACCCCACAGGACGAGTCTGTAACATCCCTAAGTTTGCAGAATCTGGGAAAGCATCACCTTGTCCTACAGACCATCCATCACCTGTGAGACATCAAGGCTGCAGAACTGGTTCCTTCTGGATTATATTCCATATTCCTGTTGATTGCCAAGAAGGACAGGGATGAGAGGGTAATCTTGAATTTGAAAAGACTACAAAAGAAGCTATTCAAAAAGAAGATGCTTCATAGTTCCCATTTGTAGGTCCAAGCTATATGATACATTTGGCCATGAGTCAGGTCAGGGCTCAGCACGTGCAGACTTGCAGTGGGGCAAAAACACCTGCCTGAACTGTTTTGAATGAGGAAAATGGTGTAGGGGAGCAAGGCTGATGTTCCTCCTCCCCCAGCATCATGTTTGTTCCATGGACATTTCTCTGATAATAGTCTCCTTACTATGGGAGCGGGGCACTCACTATAAAAGTTACTCCATCAGTCAACCGTGGGCCATTTGGGAGGCCATACTCCAAATCAACGTTTTAGAACTACTGGCTATCTACAAATCTATCAGTGCCTTTTATCAGATCTCAGTGAACAACACTGCACCCATGTATTATATCAACAAGCAGGAGGGCTTGAAATTGACCCCTGTATACCTTTTCTGCCTGCAGTTTTTGGCATCAGTGTTGCATCATTCACAACATAAACATCACAAATCCTTGTACCTGCGTATCAGAATACAGAGCACTGTGTAGCAGACAAGGCTACACAGTCCATGAGCCATCTCTCAAAACCTGCAGTCCTTTGGCACCGATCAGTGAGGCCATCCCAAAATAGACATTCTCACTTCTCAGACCATTAGGAAGTGAGCGGGTACTTTAGCAGGGGATCAAGACATGGCCACACCTTAGGGGAATGCATTCATGATATTGTGGGAGAAGGTTTCCTTCTACATGGTGCCCCCACTCACCCAAGTTATCACCAAGATTTTATTTTATTTCTTTTAAAACATTTGTATGCTGCCTTTCTACCCAAATAGAGTCTTCAATGTGGCAAACATTTAAAATACTAAAACATCATTTTAAAAAGTATTTAAAAAATTAATAAAAATACACAAAAATGCAACACAAATAACAGGGCCGAGGGCCAATAACAATTATGGGGAAGATGCCAAACAAAACAAAAAAGTCTTCATCTGATAGCAAAGGATGGGCGGCGGGGGGGGGGGGAGTGTCAGACAAATCTTCCTGAGGAGGGAGTGCCAATGTTTTAGTGTCGTTTTCTTGGATTGCACTCAAAGCTGGACCTCTGAAGGTGACCAGCTGGCCACAAGCCATATAAGGCTTTAAAGATCAATAACAGCACCTTGAATTGCACCTGAAAGCAACTTGGGAGCCAAGTGCAGATGGAAAAAGACGGAAGTGGTATGATCCCTATGACCCACTCCAGTCAGCATTCTGGCTGCAGCATTCTGTACCAACTGTCCAGTCTTCAAGGGCAACCCCATGAAGGACTGGACCACATGTATCTTAATCGTGCCAGGTTGGCCACATCAAATGTGGTTTCTGTCCTTCTTTATCCAAAGGGAATTTCCTGCACCTGTCTCAGTGCAGGGATTTGCTGTCTCAAAAGAAAACAAAATTAAGCAATTGTAAAGGTATGATGAGATTTTATCCTCCAGTGCTTAAGCCACTGCTCTTTTGGAATCTTCCGTTAGCATTGCTGTGGCTGATGGAATGCCCGTTTCAACCTATGGCAGCCTCCAACTTTTGTTTTTGATTGTTAAAAACCATGTTTCTAGCGGCCACAATTTCAACCTGCTGTGTAAGTGAATTCTGTGTCCTAAGTCTGACCTTCCAGTTTTACCCTGATACCGTTACTTTGCACCCATATCCCGCCTTTATTCTTCTTTCCACTTGAAGAAAACTGGTAGAACCTTGTCTTAGTTCAAAGATCCTTCCTCGGAAACGGAGAGAGTGCTTCTCACCCTTGATGTGTGTGATTTCCAGGGTATAAGTTTTCGATAGACTTTCAGATAGCTTATACTCTGAAAATCTTGTTGGTCCTTAAGATGCTACTGGAGTTTCATCTTCCTGAAATGGAAATGTAATCTTAAAAATGCCATAAAGGAAAAGACATAAGAGAGAACTGAGGAGCAGAACCACCAGCATTCTGTGCTTTAACTCTGAACTTTTCTTTTAAAGCTCTGTGAAAAGCCTGGAGACTTACTGTTGTGTGAAGGACGGTGTTATGGTGCATTCCACGCAAGTTGCACTGGGCTCCCTGTGAAGTCCTCAGGACGTTTTGTTTGTAGTGAATGCTCTTCAGGCAAGTCTTTTTTATGCTAAGCAGCAGTATTTTTATGTTTTTGTTTGCAAAATAATTATCATTATGATTCATGCACCACTTGAATGCAGTTGTTCTCAAACTTGTAAGTTAATTGTAGGAAAATTAGAGATGCTGAGGAGTTTTATCTTCTCTTCCGCTGTGTGGCTTGATTGGTCTGCTTGAGTAATCTGGAACCATTTGTAAGCATGTACTTGCCTTGTGTCCATGGCACTGTGCTATGGATTGTGTGAAGATTTGTGGGATAGGTGGACCGTCCTGTATTTGGTCCTTCCACTTTTCATTGTTATCCACAGATCTGAAACTAACTCACAAGGTCATCCTCAGGTTTTACTGCATAGTGTAACACTTCCAGGATTTCACCAGACCCTTATGCTCTTGGCCTAGGGGATGTCACAAAGCATCTAGAGATAAATATGGCACTTCAAAAGGGAGAAAGGTGTACACCTTATGGTTCATTTCAATCTCACGTTAACTATACCATCAAGGAATAAAATGTTACTGCAGAATGATTCCTTGTCCATCGGAAAAAGAGCGGACTCTTTCCATTATAGTCCCTACAGAATCTGTAAGGAGTTTCTTTTTCTTTTGTTCTTTCCCTTGGGAGAGGAAGAGAGAGCTGATCTGGTAGGTTCTCATTATTAGGCTTGGTTCTGCCAGCCAGACTGTAGTACAGTCTAGTTTGTAGAGCTTATTTTCTGCTCTTTAACCTCCTGTCTCTGAGCCTGATTCCATATGAATGAATATGTTTCCTAGCTTGATGCTGTCAGGTATGTCTCCATATCTTCCGTTGTTGGAGGAGGAATGTTGAGAAGGGGATATTCATGCTGGAACTAGACTAAATGGCTTTGCTATAAGCCGCTACCATTCAGGAATTTTGGTCTCTAGAAGAGCAGCAGTTCCACACAGATGAATTGCTCTGAGCTCCAGGACATTTGGCTCATTGCAGATTCTCAGATTTCATCAAGGAGAAAATTGGGCAATGTGGTTTCAGTTCTCTGCGCAAATCAAAGAGGAACCAGGCTAACTCATCAACTGTTCAGGTGGACAGTCTGCTATCATTTGTACCCAAGAACCTTTCAGGTAAGAGAGTGCACAACAATGAAACTTGTTCCATTGTCAAGAGATGGACACGGTGGAGTTAAGTACAACTCTACACACCAGCCATCATTCAGTTCGTGTCAAGGGGAAATGTCATAGCAGAGGGAGTGACTTAGGCCCTTTATCAGTAGCTGAGTATATGCCATACTAGCAGTGTCTAGGGGCTTTTTCACTCTTTCCACTTGTCAACAAAGTAGGTAAAGGTAGTCCCCTGTGCAAGCACCGAGTCATTACTGACCCATGGGGGGACATCGCATCACGATGTTTTCTTGGCAGACTTTTTGTTATGGGGTGGTCTGCCATTACCTTCCCCAGTCATCTACACTTTACCCCCCAGGAAACTGGGTACTCATTTTACCAACTTTGGAAGGATGGAAGGCTGAACCCGACTTCCTCCAGGATTGAACTCAGGTCGTGAGCAGAGCTTGGGTTGCAGTAATGCAGCTTACCACTGATACTTGACAATATTTTATTGATGGTCACCTGGATATTTTATTGACTAAACTCTCTAGAGCACTCTACCTTTTTTTCCCCCTCAACACTTTATCTATTTGGTCGGAGACCATTCCAGATCCCTCAGTGTTGAAAATTGGCATTGTCCAGGCTCCTATCACATGGCTTTTCAGTAGAGATTGAAAAGTCCTCATATCATTATTTAAAATAAAATCTGCAAGTATCGTTTATATTGCTTCATAGACTCAAAATGTTACAAGTGGGGGACCTACAAGGACTTTCTGGGGGAGGGAGGAATCTCAATTTCCCCTGTATTAGCTCCCTGACTATTTACTCTTTCCCTTCCCTGGCCATAACCTCTCCCCCTTCTCTACTTCTTGCTTTTCTTCCCACCCATCAGTCAACCTGCCTTTGTCTGCTCCCCTGTCTTCATGTTTTCCTCCTTCCATACCCTGGTAGCCTCTACCTGGGAATAGTCTGGCTGAGTAGCACAATAGCTGCTGCAACCACTGAACTAGATCTAGTTGCACAGTGGCCACTGCCCACCACCAGGCCCACTTGTGTGGTGGCCACTCCGGCTGGGCAAGGCTGAGTGGGTAGTGAGTACCTGGTGGTCTATCCCTAGAGAATCCTCCTCCAGCAGGGAGCATGACAGAGGAGTGGGGTTAGACCTTTTCCAGGGCATTTTGGGCCTCCTGGATTACCCCTTTGCTGTACATAAACCAAGGCTAGGCAATATTGTTGCCTAGCAACCTCCAAAAGGGCAACTGAGAGTTCAGTGGGCATTTTTTTCTTTAAACTATTGGAGTTGTTTCTTTTATCTTGCTGAATTTTAATCCCCAGATTTTAAAAACAATATTTCAGATTTTTCTGCAAACTTGGAATTTCTGGTTTGTAGAGATATACCAACCCCAATCTGTCCCTAGCTGCATTTTGCAGATCTGTTAATCCATACACTGTAGCCTAGTTTGGAATTAGATATATCATTATATTGGAATTATATATATCATATATCATTAACATTGTGGTTGTTTCCTGCAATTCTGGATTAATTTTTATCTCCATCATAGTATAGACTTGCTTTAAAAAAGAATGTCTATAATCAGTACATATCTAAAACCAGAAATCACTGTATTATAATATTCTGTCATAAAATGAAGACAGATAAAATCCAAGATGCCCCATAATCAAATGGTTTTGAGAACCTGACAGCAGAAACTAGGATGCTGCCGGATGAAGCGTTAATTGGGTTATAGAGAATATCCAGGGTGAAATGGATGTAAAATGGATGTAACTTCTCTCTTGTCAAGGCCAAGATGAAGAATATTTGAGACTTCTTAGCCAGTTGAGTTTTGGTAATGCCTTTAGCCTCAATGCTGAGACAAGCCTTTGACCTTAGCCAATATTGTTGGAATCATTTCTCCTTCATTCCTGATTACTAAGTTACCCTCCTTGTTGTGATCTATAAATTTCCAACTTGGAAACTGAATTGGATTGTAGTTTTGTCATGTTCCTCCATGTACTTGTACGTAATTATTTTTCACCCCGGTCTTCTCTTGCGGTGGTGTTCATGGGGATGGGACCATCCTTGGCTTACCATTCACATTGTCCTCATTCAGAAAATATGACATTAGCATATTATAGCAAGGCAACGTAGGGTAAGTAAGGAAACTATTTTCTTCTGAGTGCAGTTAGAGCAAGGAGAAGAGAAGAGAGGAAAGGCATCCCTCCTTCCTTCTCTATTCAGGGGGTTCCATTGAAGTTCAAGAATTTGGATGGACCACTCTCTGAATCAAATTCTTAACAGATCAGAGGTTTAGGAATTCAGTTACCCCTTGTCAGTACGGAGAATAATTCCTCTTTGTAGGGAGAATGATGCTGAAGGTTCACCTTGCCCCCACTAACAGCAGATGTTGGACTTCCCGTGGTAGATGGTATGTGAGGGGAGTGGATATTCATCTTTTCCAGTTAATTTTCTTTTCCTGCTCTAATCAGGTCCTACTCTAGTCTCCACCTAGCAGGATCATATCTGTAGTTTTAACTGTCATGTCATGAATAATAACAAAAATTATAGTGTGTGTCATGTTACAGATTTTTAAAAATAAATGTTTTGTAGTCTGGTTCGTGTGTTTGCGTTGAGTGCCATGCACTCTGTCTATTTTATCTGCCTTGAGTCTTTCTTTAGAGGTCTGGAAGCAAGTTAAGTAGACTTGTGCGCAGAGTATAAGTGTATACCAAAAAGTACAAAAGGATAACTGTATACATAGCTCAGGTCTGCTGTTCTGTGCACTGAAACCAGTGTGTACAATCTTAACTTTGTGTTGATTGTATAGCATGTTTAGATTGTTAGAATGTTTAGATTGACACCTAGAGTCAGTCGATCTCACTCATTCGTATACTCAACCACTCCCAGGCAATCCTCAGAGAAGTTATATTGGTGATGTGTCTCCTTCACGGTACAGAAAACTACTTTTAGTAGAAAAATTGTCTTGAATGGCCAGGGTGCTAGGTCTTGCTTCATCACCTGTAAGTCAAGGTATGGTGTGTGGTTTATTACAGGGATACCTGTAACAGAAAGAGGTCTTGACTTCAAAGTGATGCCCTGCTTATTGCATATTAGTGTTAGTGGCTGCTATAGGTCATATTTTTATTTATTAAATTCCGCCACCTGCCTTCTTTCAAGGTGCAAATAATCCTGAGAGATGTGTTAGGCTGAGAGAGTGTGACTGTTCCAAGGTCACCCAGTGAGCTTCATGGTTGGGCAGATTTGAGCCTGAATGTCTGTGTTGTAAGCCCACCTTAGAATAACACCTGAATTTTAACATTAGGAGAGAACTGTACCCTTTGCTCACCTTCCTACTGAGGGGACTTCCAGTCTCCCCACTGGAGTAGAGAACGTAAGAAACCCGCGATGGACTAGGAAGGGGGATTTGGTTGCTAACTCCGTGAAGACTTCTTGACCCTAGGGAGAAAGATAAGATTGTGCTAGCCTCTTTGTGAGCTCAGATCATCTGCTTGTTTGGTAGTATCTATTGTGGCCTCTTGAGCAGAGTGAGTGTCTGTGGAAGAGTTACCAACATTATTGTAGCATAAACTTTCGAGAATCACAGCTCTCGTCAGCTGTGGTTCTTGAAAGCTTATGCTACAATAAAGTTGGTTAATCTTAAAGGTGCTACTGGACTCTTTACTATTTTGCAATTACAAACTAACATAGCTAACTCCTGGATCTATGACTTGTGGAAGAGTTGGAAGTGATTGCACCTAGTTTTCCACCTAGATCTATGCTGCTGCATGTGGTGAGCCTTCAGCAGTTGTTGGGCAGAGTTTAATTTGAGCTGTGAAGCATTCTTAGGCTCCAGAGTGACTCCACCCAGGCAGCCCAGTGTTCCCCATACCTGGAAGAACTTTGCTAGGTCAGGACTTGGCTTAGGCTACAACATACTAAATTGTGATCTCCTGATAGGTATCAAGTAAGGTGGGATCAAACTCTGCATTAGCTTGGAGAGCCCCCAGAAAAAACAGATGTTACCTTGAAGATGGCCAGTGGCCAAGTAAGCCCCTGAGTAGTGCAGCAGAGCCTCTGAGCGTTCAGCCCTGCTGCTCATCTGAGAGTTGGCAGGAATTTAAAGGACTGCAAGGCATGTACTGTGGTCTCTCTGGTTGGTCTCCAGCTGCAAAAACTTAAAGAGGAATGAGGGCTTTTCTGGCAGTTGATGCAGCATTTTGTGCTAGAGGAACCAAAGCCCTCAACTGCAAAAGCAGAATGTTCTCCGGTAGCAATTGCATGTTGATCCACATCCGTGTAAGTTCTCTTTGCCTCTGAGGCACATCTAAGTATCCAAGGCCGGGACTGCAGTAGACCGAGCCGTGAGGCTTTATCCAATTCTGCATGATGGGAGTGAATTGAGATAGGGCACACAGTTAAGTTCCCAAAATGCTACACTGCTGAGGTTTCAAGCTTCACAAAAGAACATACTCAATATTCCTTTTGAGTCCTATATGAATCAAAAATTTGTGCTTCTAGCACAGCACTATGGAAGGACTACTTTGACAAGCTTGTGCCATTTTAGCAATAAACATTTAGTACAGCATAAGTGTTTGTGGGCTCTAGAATTCATAAGATGCAAGAAATGAATCCACAGTCCGAAGTGGGGGAGGTATACGTGCACATCTGAATATAGAGGAAAACATAGTGCAGCATAAGGATAAAAGGTCTTAAAATGAAAGGCTGTGGCTCTTTGATGACTGGCCGTTTTTAATGTTAGAAACAGAAATATTCTAATTCCTGATGTTAAGTAACTAATCTGGTTTTGTTCTAGGTTTTATAGAGAACAATATTCAACTTGGTTTTCAATTTTTTTTTTACTAGGTGTTCACAAGTGTTTTGTGTGTAAAGAGAAAAAATCTGAAGTAAAGCGCTGCATTGTATCCCACTGTGGAAAATTTTACCATGAAACTTGTGTGAAAAAATTCCGCCTTACAGTGTTCGAGAACAGAGGTTTTCGCTGTCCTCTCCATAGCTGTGCAAACTGTCATGTTACTAATCCTTCAAATCCCAAAGTATTCAAAGGTATTTAATTTATTTTCCTTGTTTCTTTCTTTGTTCCCTGGTTGCTTTCTTGGACGCATATTACCTTTTTCACTCCATGTCGCATCTCTTGTTTGTGGAAGCTCCTAGTGACTAACACCAGAAGCCTCCGAGAACATCTAAGGCTGGTAGACACACATTTTCCATGCCCTTGGGAATTTATATATAACCATGTAGAGGCAGTTGTCATCATCTAGTCTTCAATTCCTAGAAGATGGGTGGGAAATTTCCTTCCTTTATTTGAAATAGCATCATTCATTCATTCGTTTATTATGATCCTAAGACCAGCATACAAATTAATCAAGCAAGGATAGAATTAAAAGGAAACAAGATTGACTTTAAGAACTTTTTTTTAAAAAAAAAACTGTAATTTAAGAATTAATGCACGAAATTTGATTTGTAATCCTAAAATTTTTATCAGATAAAAACCAGTGGAGCCTTGCATTATTGGTGGTTATGTGACTGGGGATCATATCAAGTAATGGGGTAATGAATCTCAGATGAGCCTCCCTATAAAAGGGTGATCAAAGGCAGGTACAACAAAATCCTCTACCTAGAAAGGTTGTGCACATGCCCCCTAGGAGAGATCGAGTCTGTCGAGCACATGGTCTTTAGTTGTCCATTTTATAGGGAAATAGGATCAAATGGTGATGGGTCGTTGCTAAATGCTTTCAAAGGATGGGGTAGGAGGTAGATATAAAATACAGAATGGGTAAAGCAAGGTAGCAGAACTGTTATGCCTCCTCTCTTTCCCCCCCAAACTGCTTGTTAAAGCCATTTTTTCCAGTTATGACGTTATAGCTTCCAGCTTTTCAGTTCTTAAAAGATACGTTTTTTAATTTCTGCCAGGCAAAATGATACGTTGCATTCGCTGCCCTGTTGCTTATCATGCTGGAGATGGCTGCATTGCTGCAGGATGTGAAGTGATCAATTCTAGCAGCATTGTTTGTACCAATCATTTCACCGCTACCAAAGGGAAAAGCCACCATGCACATGTGAATGTAAGCTGGTGTTTTGTGTGCTCAAAAGGTAAATAAATGGGAAGCCTTTAATTTCTTACTCTAAATATAACGCGTATTTAAATTCCACTTTTGTTCGTATGTTCAAGCTTCTACTCCAGTAAGTGGTGCACGTCTTTCCTTTAACGGTCTTTAAAATGCCAGAAAGCTTTCATTTTCTACTTAAAATGTAGAGGAGAGGAGGAGCCCAAGAATAGTGTTTTTAAAACCAAAGAATTTCTATTTCTAAACTTGTTTACATGTAGAATGCTACTGAAAAGACAAGCGACAAGGTGCCTGCATTGGTGGTAAAACACATACAGTGAAATCTTAAGCAGTGTTACTCCACTGAAATCAGTGGGCTTAGACTGGAGTAACTCTGCTTAGCGTTTCCCTGATATTCTATAGTAATAACATAAAAGTAACATTTGATTTATATACCACTCTTCAGGACGACTTAACACCCACTCAGAGAAGCTTACAAAGTATGTTAGAATTATCCTCACGACAATTACCCTGTGAGGTGGGTGGCACTGAGCGAGATCTGGAAGAGCGGTGACTGACCCAAGGTCACCCAGCTGGCTTCAAGTGGAGGAGTGGGGAATCAAATCCGGTTCTCCAGATTAGAATCCTGCGCGCTGAACCACTACACCAAACTGGCTCTATTCTGTTAAATTATCATTAATTTCCTTATCTCAAAAAACATCGTATTCATGAAAACAAATAATGTTTGTCAGTGGGTCAGCACTGAAGTGATTACACCATCATTTTTGCCACATGATATTAAGACCAGGTTCCAGTGAGCTATTTTGGGTGAGCAATTGGATTTTTTTGTTGTTGTTGAACTGCAGACCTCCATGCTGTGTTGGAAACTGATTGTTTTATTAATTAATTAATTAATTAATTAATTAATTAAGCTTCTATCTTGCCCTCTCTGCAAGAGGGCTTAGGACGGGTTACAATAGTAAAACATAATTTACATTAAAACTTCAGTAAAAACACAGAATTCCTATTAACACCACCCCCAGGCAGCAACCTTACACCCCATCCCTGCCAATAATACAGAAAGGGGTGGGCAAAAGGAGGGGGAACAGGACTTTCAGTCAAGCTGCAACTCATATGGGGGGGCCTGACAGGAGACCAGTTGGGAGGCTTTCCGGATGACTATTGGACCAGCCTCAGCCATATGCCTAGCGGACCATCTGAGTCTTGCAGGCCCACCAGAACGATATAAGATCCTGTTGGGCCCATGTATCCTCTGATAGAGAGTTCCACTAGGTCGGATCCAGGACCAAAAAGGCTCTGGATCTGGTCGAGGCCATTCTAGGCCCCCTGGGGCCCGAGAACACCAGTAGATGTTTGTTGGCTGATCTCAGCACTCTCCGGGGCACATATGGTGAGAGGCGATCCTGTAGGTATGCTGGTCCCTGTCTGCTAAGGAGTTTAAAGGTCAAAACCAACACCTTGAATTTTATCTGGAACTCCACGGGGAGCCAGTGCAGCTGCTGCACAATGTGAGTGATATGCACCCTAAACGGAACACAGGTGAGGACACATGCAGCAGCATTCTGGACCCGTTGTAATTTATGGGTCAAACCCAAGGGAAGCCCTGCATAGAGCAAGTTATGGTAGTCCAATCTGGAGGTGACCTTTGCATGGATCACTGTTGTTACGTCCTGGGTTGAAAGGTAGGGGGCAAGCTGCCTGGCCTGGCAAAGATGGAAAAAAGCAGACCAGGCCGCTGCTATAACCTGGCCCTCCATTGACAAGGAGGCATCCAGTATCACTTCCAGACTCCTGACTAGGGGTGTGCAATTGGGGTTCCGATTCAGATAAAGTACCTGAATCAGACCCAATTTGCAATGATTCGGAGACCCCGAATCATAGTGATTTATATTGCTTCAGGAAGCTTCAGGTCAGCTTCTTCCCTCACTTCAGTATGCTCCAAATCTTTACAGAGCATACTGAAGCAATTTAAATACCCAGGGTATTACAGATCATTTTCCAAAACCAATTTTTTTCCCTGTGCATACCCCTACTCCTATCAGAGCAAGCACCAATGGCACCCCATCGAAATCCGGGAGCCGGATCCACAGATCTAATGGCCCACAATCCAAGTACAGAACCTCTGTCTTCGCAGGGTTCAATTTCAGTGAACTCTGCTTCACTCGGCCAGACATGTCCTCCAAGGCTTTTATCAGGATATCCGGGGCAGAGCCGGACCAGCAGCCCATCAACAGATAGAACTGGGTGTCATCCACATACTTGTGACAACCCATTCCGAAACTGCACCAGCTGGGCAAGGGGGCATATAAAGGTTTAACAATAAAGGGTAGAATATTGCCCCTTTCAAGACACCACACTCCAGCGGGTGGCATAACGATAGCTCTTCCCCAAGCTCCACCCTCTGTCCCCGACCACAGAGAAAGGAGACAAGCCACTGTAAGGCTGTCCTTTGTATCCCCACATCGGTAAGGCAGTGGGTCAACAGATCGTAGTCAACCATGTCAAACGCTGCTGACAGATATAACAGGATGAACAGCGCCGACCTGCCCCAATGCAGCTGAAGATTATAATTCAAAAGTGAGGCTTTTGACTTTTCAAGAAGCATGGACCTTTGGTCCAGGGTCTTTTTGATCTTGGCGTAGACTTCTTATTTATCTGAACTTTTGTTCCCCTCGCATGCCAAGAGTGTATGTTTGCTGTCATCATGGTGTCTCCGCAGTCCCGCATGGGAAGTGCATAAGTGCAGGCCAGCTACAGAATGTTAATAAAAAATATACAAGGCATTGTGCTGGATCAGACCACCTAATCCAGCATCCTGTTCCACACAGCGGCCAGTCAGTCGCCCTGGAAGGCCAAAAAACAGAGAAGAGAGGCCTAGGTCTTTCCCTAGCACTGGTAGTCAGAGGTCTATACCACTGGATGTAAAAGTTTTCTGTAGTCACCTTGGAATTCATATAATCGGACCTGTTGATCAAGAGATACTGTACCTGTGACAAAGGTACTTTTCATCATTGTGGGTGCTCTAGATATTATCAGGACTGCAATTGTCACTTCTTATGTAAGCCATACAGTTCCAACCCAAGTTTCCTAGAACCTTAAAAAGAGGTAAAGCAGACATGATCCTCTAAAAGTTACATCCCACGCTGGATGCCCCTAGTTCTGAAAAGATGGCAGTGCAGTCCAGTTCAGAGTCAGAAGTTTCTTCTGATTCATCGCCTGATGATAAAGTTATAGATCCAAACCCTATATCTGCAAATAAAACTGTATTCTGAACAACGTTATAGGATGGCTTTGGACACAGGGAGTGTAATCTTGAGCTCGCTATGCCGCTGGTACCTGCATACCTGCAGCGCTGGTCATCCGCTCCCTTTCACGGGAGAGCTACACTGGCAACTAAGCCCAGGAAGGTGCAGCGAGGCCACCAACGAGAGCATCTGCCCCATCGTTCCCCTGACAATCCCGCCAGTATCCCCCAATGACTACTCCGCCCCCATGATAGGTGCATGAGTGGCAAGCAAAGTTGTAGCCAATATGCAGGCCATGATCCCCGCTGCCTGCTAACATTTCCACGCACCCACCACACAACAGGCAGCTGGGGAACATATGCCCCTGCAGTTACAGCAGACAACTAGGGGGAGCCCAAGTGCTGCAGGGGCTGCTCCCATCACCAATCAGGCAGGTCACGGACCTGCAGCCTCCCAGCTTTGCTGAGGGCAGTAGCCGCCCCACGTGGCCCAGGTAGCTGGGCCCTCGCTGCAAGAGGGAGCATGCTCCAGCCAGCTTATGACACCCTCCCATACCAGCATCACACGGCCCACTGGACAGGGCCAGTCTCCCTCACCTGGCTGCACACAGGAGGGTGCAAGGGGTGCGGTCCACTCCCTTGTCCCAACCATCCCCATATATCCTTGAAGGTTTGATGACTGTTGGAGAGAAATGCCCTCCACCCAAGAATTCACCCCAATATTTCGGTCATTATGACTGCACTCTGTGTTGAAAAGCAGCTGCAGGAAGGAGAGAGCTTGAGGGATGAGACATCAAGCTCCAAGAACTGAGTATTTGGGAGCGTACATATACTTAACGTCTCTGACCAAAGTAGGGCAATGGTTTACCATCTCATGCTTTGCTAGAATGTCACACCTAAAGGAATAGAGACTACTAAGAGCCAAATGGTTAGATAGTAAACCACTTCTCTTGAAGCAGGAAGAGTTGAATGATGGGGGGCAGACTCTCCCAAGAAAAGATTCTTTGAAGCTAGAGAAGCTCCTTTTTCTCTTCTGTCTGGAGCAGCTCTTTGGAGAGGCACAAGCCATGCAGGGCTAAACTTTTACCTAGAGACTGCTTCTTGTCCACAGGGTGAGGGACGATGGAAGAAGTCCATCTTGAGATCAGCCTCAAGGGTTTGATCTGGTGGGCAATAGTACCACTTTTAAGTAACGCTTAGGGCCCAGTATCTCCACCAGTATCACTTCTGTTGGGTAGGCTTCTAGCATTGGCATACAGACACCTATGTTTCCCTCTCCAACACCGATTGTCTCCCTGGGCTCTTTGCCTCTGCACATGGCCCTCCTTTGTCATCCTACTCTCATTCCAAGTTCTTTTGTGGTCCTACCAATATTACCCAGAGTTTAAACTATCATCCTTTTGGACTTTGCTGTCCCTAACTAGAGACTCCCCAACTTCAGTTGGCCCTCCCCCTGGGATTGGTTTAAAAGCTGCTCTACTACCAGCCGTCTGGTTCCCTTTTGGTTTTAAGAGAAGCCCGTCTCCTTTGTACAGGTTCAACTTGCCCCAGAAAGTTTCCTGGTGTTGACAAATCTAAACCCTTCCTCCCAACACCATTTTCTCATCCATTTGTTGAGACCCATAATCTGTGCCTGTCTAGCTGGCTCTGCGCATGGAACCAGTAGCAATTCTAAGAATGCTTACCTTGAGGTCCTGGCCCTTAACTTTCTGCCTGGTGACCTAAATGTTTCCTCCAGGACCACATGACTACATTTCCCAGTGTCATTGGTGCCAACATGTACCACGACTGCTAACTCCTCTCCAGCATTATCTATCAAGCTATCTAGGCAGTTCATGACATCTGCAACCTTTGCGCCAGGCAGGCTAGTCACTATGCAGTCCAAACTCTGTCACAGACCCCAATCCCTGTAATCCTAATAATTGAATCATCCACCACCAAAAGCCCGTTTCCTCCAGCCCCAGAAGGGTATTCTCAGTATGAAAGGATATTGGTCCATCACCTGAGGAAGGGGTCTCATCTCAAGGATCATGTCCCAGCCACTAAACAGTCTTGTTATATTCAAAAGGCAATCTGAGCTGCTCAGTTGCTGCAAGATGCACACTCATTATAAAATGTCAAAGAAAGGCACATAGAATGTGGTGAATATTCCTGCTTTTGTTATCAGGCATATTCTATATATTTTTGTTCTCCTCTCCTTGACTAAATTCTGTTTCTAAAGCAGCATTTCCTGAAAAATTTGGAGCACAATGAGAATCTACAGTCTTGCACCTCTTCGTCGCATCTTCCAGTTACCATCTTTGTTGTGTGCAGGTTGAAGTCCCTGTTATCTGGAGAGGAGTACTCAGTGGGAGTACTTCGCAATTAAAAGGAAAGCCACTCCTTGTATCTTCTGCCTCAACCAAATATTGGGTTGCTTTTCTGTTTTGTTGTCTTTTTTTTCCCCTCCCATTTTTCCTCTGCTTGCTTCACTGTTCAGACCAGTCCAGGCGAAAAAAGTAGAATGTTCCAGATTTAAACCATACATTTTTAAGCTGTTTCTAAATGTTGTATCGAACCCAGTGACAAACTGTGAGGTTGTACAAAGCAAGCTCAATTGTGTCTTGTATCCTTCTCAGCCACTGTGGTGTACTAGTTCGGCGTTGGACTAGAAGGACCCAGGTTTGAATCCCCACTCTGCCAGGGAAGTTTGTCAAGTGACCTCGGGCCAGTCACCGTCTCTCAGCCTAGCTTAACTCACAGGGTCATTGCTGTGAGAATATGGTGGAAGAAGGGAGAATGGTGCGATGAGCCATGCCGGGTCCCCATTGAGAGGGGAAATGGGATATACATAAAATAAATAAAAGCTGTTCCTTATGTCTAATGGGAACTTGGGATCCTTATTGTGAATCTATTCCTGAGTAAATTAATATATATGTTCTAATATTTGCATGGCAATAGTAATTTTTTTTCAGACCACAAAAAGTAAATGTGTTTATTGTAGATCAGTAGCTTCTGGCAAGATTCAGGGTAACGTGTAAGCACATACTGTGCAGAATGACAGCCAGTGTGGAATAGTAGCTAGAATGTCAGGCTGGGATATGGGAGAACCAGATTCAGATCCTTTCTCTGTCACGGAGCTCGCTAGGTAACCTTGGGCAAGACACATACTTTCGGTCCAACCTACTTCACAGGGTTGTTGTGAGGCTAAAATGGAGGAGAGGAGAAAGATGTAAGCCTCTTTGGGTCCCCATTGGGGTGGAAATACAAGGAGGGATATAAGTGACGTAAACAGTAATAATAATAATTACAGCTTTATAGCTAAAACCAAGAGCAATCTGTATGTGGAGGCAGGCTTCTGTCTGCAGGTTCCTTTTTGGATTGGGTTTCCTCACACGGCAAAATGTGCATGAGTTGTTCCCCATCCTATAACTGCCAATATCTGCTGATATTGCCCTGATCTGCTGATTCTTACCCTGAGCTTGTGTCTGAGTACAGGGATCTGTAGAAAGGGATCTAGTGCTGGATCCTTTTCCTCTCCCAACTGATTATCTGTGCAGCTGACTTTGTACAAATGCTGTACAGAACCACATATTGCTGTGCTCCTGGAACTGAACTGGTTTAGCATTTTTCTGCATGTTTCCCTTTCTGTTAAAATGCCGATTATTGTACTGTTTTTTATGTAGGTGGAAGCCTTTTATGCTGTGAGTCTTGTCCTGCAGCATTTCACCCAGACTGTTTAAACATCGAAATGCCTGATGGAAGCTGGTATTGCAATGACTGCAAAGCAGGGAAGAAAATTCACTTCCAGGATATTATTTGGGTCAAACTAGGAAATTACAGGTTAGGACTTCTTAAGATGAAACATTTGATGTGATCCTCCGTGTTAATAATGGCTATACTTCACGTTTGTCTTCCTCCCTTCTCCAAAGGACCTTGGGATGGGTTGGAATTTGTGGGCTTATCTTGTTTTGTCCACTGAATTTTTATAATGGAATTAAAATGAAACATCTGTTGCCAGTATCTCTCCTGGAAAACAAGATTCTCAAATGTTTCCTTTTTCTGTTGCCGTATTTCTGTGGTAGGTGGTGGCCTGCAGAAGTCTGCCACCCGAAAAGCGTTCCCCCAAATATTCAGAAAATGAAGCATGAGGTTGGAGAGTTTCCTGTGTTCTTCTTTGGCTCTAAAGATTATTACTGGACGCATCAGGCTCGCGTGTTTCCCTATATGGAAGGAGACCGAGGAAGTCGATACCAGGGAATTAAAGGAATTGGAAAAGTCTTCAAGAATGGTACTAATATTTAAGCATTCTGAAGAACAAATCAAGTTTAGTATGTGATGTTACGGTAACCTTGTGCTTATACTGTAAATGTTTGCAAAGCTTTAGCCCTCTGTAAGAGGAAGAGGCTTTCAGCAGAAATTCTCAGGTTTGGAGTAATTGGTAAATGCTGCTTCTTATAGAAAAACATCCTCCTGTAATGCATAACTGTCCTGCTTAAATATAGTTACATGTTTTACATTGCATTTAAGCTGGCATGAAATTGGTGTTAATTTGTCCCTGATACCTGTAAACCTCAGAAGCATTTTGGGAATGGCTGCAGTGTCTAAGATCCTGCTCACCCACTTAGGACACGTGCCATTACGTTTATAAAGGAGCTCAATAATAGAATAGAAGGGGGAAACACACACAGTGTCTTGGGTCAGTGTTTGGAAAGGAAAGGTTTCTGCAATGGTGTTGTTGAATAGCTGTAGAGCTGCAGCATGGGGAGAATGCTTTCCCACAAAGTCTGCTACATTCTAAACAATGTCTGCAGCTTCACAGCTTTTGAAAAGGGAAGAGCCATGAAGTGTCGACAGACTTCTCTGAAATAATGATTTGTATACATGATTTATCTTGGCGACTGTACCACTGTGCCATTATATCAGAAAGGGTGGAGGGTAGTCAACTCCTTGTTTTGAATCAGTTCCTTTATTTATTTGGGCTCTGCCGCCATTTGGGCTTGACAGAGACCTCCAGATAATTATTAGGATTCCGTCCAGCTCCTGGAAAAGCAAAGGGGGGGGGTGTCTGTTCAGGCTCAGCTGGATACTCGCCCAAGATTCATGAAGGCTTGAAGTTCTGGATCACACACATGTCCCCATGGCACCTGTCTCTCTTGAGCAGCTGTAGGGTTTCTACTAATACTTTTGTCCTTTGCATTTGGTGTAATGCAAAAATCCTGAGAGAAAATCCCCATAGAACAGATCCCTCTGCCCATCAGAGTGATGGGTTTTGTTTCTTGCCGCTAGTTTTTATCAGCTTATGGTACTACTAATCCTAGGAGAGCCATCCTTACACCGTTGAGGGTCGCGTGCTTGCTCCTTGTACTCCACCCCATGTAGTGTGAGGGCTAGATTGCCAGTGCATGGCCACCGAAATCGCTTTTAGAAAGCGAAATTAAAAATTCAGTTGCCATACATGGTGTATGTAGAAAAGTATGTGCAATATATATTATAGAAAAAGAAGCTTTTAGAGTTGTTTTGCTGAAATAGCAAGCTGCTGCATAAAGAGCAGAGAGACATGTCCAGAGGCCTTTTAAATCTGGTGCAGGTTTGTTCTAAGCCAAACAGGCACAGTCTCCTAAAGGCAACAGAGTCAGTGCTCAGACTTTCAGGACTGAATATTGTGGGCACTGCATGGCCACATATCTGAAGCTGTTTTCATGGTCCTGCATAAATATCTGAAATCTGAACTGAGGCATGCATTACCACACCTTAGGAAAAGTGTGTTTACCTTAATACTTGGAAAGGAATGTGCTCAAGATTTGCTCAAGGAACAATTTGCTGTGTTAGTTTCCGATCTACCTTTATAGCAATCGATAAAAGCTTTAGGCACAGCCACTTTATCATCACCACACACACAGCCCCATCAATTAGAGACTTAGTTCCCACCTGCCCCAGAAGTCTCTGAAGGAGAAAAAGGGGTTAACAATCAACCTGGGCTCCTTGCCAAACAAAAAAGAGGTTTTTTACAGCCTTTCCCGAGAGCTGCAGTTGTAGAGAAGCAGCATTTGTTTAACAGCAGGATTTGTTTTGTCCATTTCAAGGGATTCTCAAAACAGAATTCACTGGGTGTTTAAGGTAGGTGGATCCCTTTAGAGGTGACTTAGCTTGAGCTTCAGAGCAAACCCACAGCCAGTAAATGTGACCAAGAGGGCAGCTCCTGGCATGGATGCTTAGTTAATAAAATATATGACTGGGTGTCATAAAGTTATTAATGACATCGTACTCCAAAACACCAGATTATTTCACCCAGTAGCTTCTCATACGTACATATGTACGCATGTATGTATGTATTAAATAACATTGTTAAAAGCACATAACCATTTGGAGAACTTATGGGGCAAAGGGCAAAGCAGTCATCCCCTGAGTCCAATCAGTCACACGAAAAAAGGGACAAAAACCACAAGAGAGCAAGTCCTGGTACTTTGAACTGATGTTCTAAGTAGTTGAGGATTATTTTATGGATCTTGGTATCAAAGCAACTGGGAAAGATACAAGTATCAGCACAGAAAAATCACTTGCCAGTTCTATGAAAAATATCTCTGTTGCATAACCAGATTGAAAAGTGTCAACAAAAAATGAGTCGTCAAAAAATTGCAAT
Organism: Eublepharis macularius; assembly: GCF_028583425.1. Classification (NCBI taxonomy): domain Eukaryota; kingdom Metazoa; phylum Chordata; class Lepidosauria; order Squamata; family Eublepharidae; genus Eublepharis; species Eublepharis macularius. The sequence goes on along the minus strand of NC_072795.1, from coordinate 120,784,627 downwards.
AGCTCTGCTAAGCATGCATTTCAACACTTTCCTTGACAAGGAGGGGTTAGACATCGGCTGATAACCAGCTGGGCCCTCCTTATTTGGACTGACTTCTTTTTAGGAAGGACCAAATCACTGATATCGCCAAGGGTGGTGAGAAAACATTAATAACTGACCAAGAACACAGTAAGCCCCCCTTCTCTTTATCTCACCAGCAATATCAAGATCTTATTGGATATCTTTAGGAGTAACAAAAGTGATATGACCTGTGCTGTCGTGATGAACTGGTGCGTTTGCAGTTTCCACTGTAGAGACTTCTGAAGAGCATTATCCAAATCTGATCAGATCTGAGTGATTTAATTGGTAAAAATTCAAGCAAACTTGTTACAGTTACCACCTAGAGCTGCTCATGATTCAGCTGACATAATGGTTCTAACAATAATTGGTTCCAATAATTTCTGGGGGTTTTTTTAAGCTTTGCAAGATGCCGAAGCACGTTTTCGAGAAATTAAACTTCGGCGGGAAGCCAAAGAAACTCAAGAAAATGAACGCAAACCTCCTCCTTACAAACACATAAAGGTATTATACTTGGGGCTGTGTGTACTTCTTTTTTCCACTGTCTCCATTTTGTTCAATGTTAATTATACTAGGCAAGGTCCTCATATGCAGCCCCCTACAGCATACAAGAATCTGTAGACTGGAACTATGGGGAAATGGATGGTAGTGGCGGGGAAAACACTTTTCAATGTCCCACTCATCATAACTGAACCAAAAAGGTTACGTTGAAAAGCCTTGTGCTTGTCATGATGTTGAAGAAATAGAAGGTAGCTTAGAAGTATACCAGGACTGATTTTACAGAACATGTGTAAGCTCTGATTAGAATGGGAAATTTATCCAAATTAATATATTCAGAAAAGCACACTTTTTAAATAGCAAGTATGAGGGATTAGAAGTCCAAAGGACTTTGCTAAACTTGACAAGTAGAAAGATGATAATGGTGCGATGAAGTCAAATGTTAGATATACGGAAAAATAACACAATTTAGTATTATGGGGTTTTAGCAACAATATTGAAAATAAAAAATCCCTTTAGATTGTTTCCAGTCAAACACCACATTAAAGTACATACTGGAATTCTCTCATTTAAAACTCCCAGCATGCCCCAGCAAAGGAGAGGAGGAGTGACACGGGTTAGAACTACATTGCTAATTAGGTAGGGAACCATTTCCGAGTGGCAAATGCCACCCCCTGGTGTCACAGACTCCTCAAGAAGCCCCTAAGAGGTTAAAGGAACTAAACACGCTTTTGAGGGGCAAGAGCTCTCATCTCCCAGGGTAACAACCCACCAGCAGTCCATCTGAACTAACTGTAACTTTAGAGAACGAGAGAGACTGCTGTTCTCCTGGGTGTTAATAAAGAAGTCAGCCCTGCAAGGTACAGCGCCTGCAGACCGAGCTCCACAAAAACAGTTATTTGGTAGCTGATGCCAAATAGTCTTAAGTACTGGATTAAGATTAAAGCCCCAACCCCCAATAACACCACAAAAGTATGATTAATAAAGTTCATTAAGAATTGTGTAAAAGATTAAAAATATTGAAATTATGCAAAACGGGAAAGAAAATAATAAAAGCTAATAAGTACTCCAAAAGACCTAACAGGCTTTGGTTACTTAACCCAGATGTTACCTTGTCAGGTAAAACCACAAAGCCCAGAATCTCAGTCCTAAAAATCCAGGAACAAAATGGCTTAGAGCTGCCACCTAAACCATTTGGCAGTTCCAAAGCTCAAGATGGCTTGAAAACAAAGACCAAACTGAAGACCCTTCTTTATCCCATGCTGCCTGCAGCATGGCCTGCTGAACCAATCAGAATATGTGACCACATCCCTCTGCAGCTGAGGCATGTTCCCAGTCAGAGCAATTTATCCCCCCACCCCACCCCCTTGAGATGGAATGCAAGGGAAGAGCCTCCCTGTTGGTGCCTGGCCCGGAAGGCTTCTAAAATCTCACGACCTCATCTGCACCTGCGTGCCACAGTTGCACCTCCAACCTTATCTCTCTGGGAACTGCAAGCTCAAAGTTACAGTAAGTTTCCAGAGATTTTTCTCCTGCAGCCTGAACTATCAGGCCTGAAGCCTGATAAGCCTGAACTATCATTTTGAAAGCCAAGAAACAGGCCAGGAGAGACCAGTTTCTTGACACACTACATGCTTTAACCCCAATGGCGAAAGAGACCGTTTCCCTTGCTGCGCTGTCTTTTTACTCTACCAGCTCTGAGGTATCATTTCTGATCTGAGAGGGAAGAGTTAAAAATCCCTTGCCTCCTGCAGCTCCTTTTTGCAGAGATCCAAATATTCCTTTTTATTTCTTAAAAAATTATATTTCTTCTCTCTAGAGATCTGTTTAAGGCAGATTATAAAGTAAATTTTCTTCCGGAGGTTTTTCTGTTGGAGTATCAAAACCTTTTAGTAGAAAATAACATAATGAACAAATCTCTATTTTACTTTCTACAGCAAGAAATACTGTTGCCGCTCATTGGAAAAACCCTTTGTCACCCCATATCGATATTTGGATGGTCTTATTTTGTTAAGGCAAAGATTACTATTGGTACTATATAACTATACTCTGAGAAAGCTCACAATAACTTTGTGGCAATTTGGGGCCCACTTGTGCAATTTTTGGCAGAACAGGAGCTTATTCCGAACAATCCAATTTACAAAGATACGACTTTTTTTTTTTTTTTTTTAGGTTATTTTCCCCAAAGATGGTTGAATACTTTGATTGTATTTAGATTGTTTACTTGTACTTGGATTGGCTTGTGTGTTCTTTGTTGTGTGAAGTATTATACGTGTTAAATAAAAATATATTTTTTAAAAAAGTAAACTTGGCATGTGGAAGCATCCCTACAGGAGAGTAGTTTAGCTGCATTTGTAGAACAAGGATCAGCACTTAAGATATCCTTTAGTAGGCAAATCATTAGAGGTCATGAGCAGAGCTAATAACGAATGAATGAGAGGAGATGGATTAGTGGGAAACAAGAGAAAAAGAGGGTGGGGTTTGGGATGGGTTAAAGGTTGAGTGAGTTTGTCAGATTATAGTTTGCTTTTAAGGGGGAAATGTCCAATGACTGCTTCAAATCTTTTACTGTCTATTTTATTCAGGTAAATAAGGCTTTTGGGAAGGTTCAGATTTACACAGCTGACATTTCTGAGATTCCCAAATGCAACTGCAAACCCTCTGACGAAAATCCCTGTGGTCTTGATTCTGAGTGTCTGAATCGGATGTTGATGTATGAATGTCACCCCCAAGTGTGCCCAGCTGGGGAGCGCTGCCAGAACCAGTGCTTTACCAAACGCCAGTACCCGGAGACAAAGATCATCAAGACTGATGGCAAAGGATGGGGCTTGGTGGCTAAGAGGGATATTAAAAAGGTATGCATTACGAAAGCTGGATCCATTCACAGAAGGCATGTCAAGATGCCATTGTGTGGGCTAGAGAATTCTTGAATTCCTTCCAAAGTATGCAGTTCGAGGGGTTTCCTGCTTCAGTTTTACTAGGGTATCAAAGGCTGCAACAATTAGGTAGAAGATGCAGGTGACTTGAAGGGAACATCTCGTTTTCTCACTGTATCCTCCTCCCCACACTTTTTCCTCTTTCCCTCCCCCTGTCAGCCCTCAGAGCCTCTCCCCTTTTCTCCTGCTCACCCACTAACATTCCTATGTCTATTTAGAGATGGGAGGAATCTTACTGTCCCTGTAGGCTCAGGGTTTTGATTGATGCCTGGCGTGTGCCACATTCTGAACTCATCTGGAATTGTTGCCTGTTCTGTATGGCTTGCTGAGGTCTGGATCATATAGGTTATAAAAGAGGAAGGGGGAAACAGAGGTCTTATGGACTTTGGACTTCAATTCAGTAAAGTATATTGAAAAATGAGCGAGGTGGTGATACTAGACGTGAAACTAATGTTCAGGACCTTAAGGTCAACCTTTTGTCCAAATTACCCAAATGTTAGTCCGGCTGGTATGTTTAGCAGTTGATATTCTCTATTCTTCAGGGTGAATTTGTCAATGAATACGTTGGTGAAATAATTGACGAAGAAGAGTGCAGGGCAAGGATCAAATACGCTCATGAAAATGACATCACACACTTCTATATGCTCACTATTGATAAGGTACGGAGTCTTTAAATTTATTAATCCAATAGCGCTTATCATAAGCTTCAGCCACTGGTAAGAAGACATTATGCAGGCTATTAGTTAGTATACAATTTTAAAATAATGTTTTTCTTTTAAAGGGAAATATTTATTTTAGATAAACATGAACAAGAGCACACCCATTCTGCCTTTTGTTTATTTCTCATACCCATAAACAAAACTTTTTTTTCCGATCCTTTGAAAAATCCACCATGGTATTAATATCACCAGATCTTTTTGCGGTTCATTTACATGCAGGGCTCATTTCAAGGGGGAACGTGCAGGAACGCAGTTCCAGCAGTTCCCCAAAGAGGTCACATGTCAGGTGGCCCTGCCCACCTGACTCGGCCATTTTGGGCCCGTTTCAGCCTGGATTGGGGCCAAAACAGCCTGGATCGGGCCTCTGACAGGTGGTGGATCACTCTCCCACTCAGCAGCGGCCCGATCCTAACCATTTTCGGCCCCTTTTCAGCCATTTTCGGCCCCTTTTTTGCCATTTTGGGCCCAATTTCGGCCCTGAATGGCCAGGATCGGGTCCAAAACAGCCAGGATAGGTGATGTCAGGGGTGTGTGGCATATACAAATCAATTATGCGAATGACACACTTGCGGTGATGTGAAGGGCCGTGGCATATGCTAACGAGTTCTTCCAGCTCTTTTTCTACGAAATGACCCGTTTACATGTGATTGCAACATTCATATTTTTGTATTCCAGTCTCCTGCAGATATTATATTAGTATCCACTGTTCAGTTTGTTAGCTTCTCTGACATTATTTATGAAATAGTACAACTTGTGAGAGTTATCTCTTGCAATATGTTTTATTGCCCTTAATAGCTCTACTCAAAAATGTGTGTCGTTTTGCCTTCCTACCTCATAGGAAGAATGACATTACATTGCCATTGTCTCTGTGACATGGTACTTGACTGTTTTGCCAGTGCCTAATACCATTGAAAAAGAACCTTGTCACCATGTTAAAAAATATTGTTGAATCTACTTTAAACATGCAGTTCCACTGTCCCCATTTGTAGGTCATTCCCCCCATTTCATTGAAATATGATTAAAATTGACTGTAGTGACTCACATTGTGTAATCTACTTTGAGTCTCCGTGAAAAAGGTAGACTATAAATAACATAAATAATGTACTATGGTATTTTATGGTGAATTAGGTTTTAAACTGATCTTCAGTTTGCTTTGTTTGATGGAATGCTGTCTTTTATTGCAGCAAGGGTGATAAGTATAATAATATGAACATTGAGAGGGCTATATTAATGCAAAGTGCTTCACATGCATTGGGTGAGTTCCAAAAGCCCATGAATAGAGCTCCCATCTTCCCACCTTCCCCTTCCTGCTATAGCCTGCTGCATTCTTAGGTGTGCTGCTCCTGGGGATTGAAGAATCCTCAGGAATAGCGAAGACTGTGACTGTAGTGGGATTGGAAAAATAGCAGAGTTCCCTATCCTACAAGAGTACTTTTCAGTGGGTGACAACCATTCAGCCCATAATGACCTTGTTATAATAATTACAACAGCCCTTTAAGAAGGTCTGAACTGTTGTCATGTTGCAGATGAGTGGCTGAAGCTTGGGAGGAGGTACCTTGTGGCAGAGGAAAGGTTTGACCTAGGCACTGGCCAGATGTCACCTCATTCATTTAGGCGCAGTAATTCATCAACATGCTCTGATCTGGATGGCTCAGGCTAGCCTGGTCTCATTAGATCTTGGAAGCTTAGCCCTGGTTAGTACTTGGATGGGAGACCACCAAGGTAGTCCAGGGCTGCTATGCAGAGGGAGGCAACGGCAAACCACTTTCGAACGTGTCTCTGCCTTGAAAACCCTACGAGGTTGCCCTAAGTCACCTGTTACTTGATGATTTTTCCCACCACTAATACACCAATTCACAATGTTTTGTTCTATGACCCAAAGTGATATAAACTTTGATCCCCACTGTAAACAGTAATGTTCCTTTAAAGTGAAAACATTTAGTGAAAGTTGGCCCATATTTAACAATACAATTCCACACTTCTGTTGAAAGCCGTATCCATTAATGCTTTGCCCATTTCTCTTAATGCTTGATCTGGAAGTATTAATTGGTGCTTTAGCAAGCACACCAGGATGGTAGCTATGATCTATTGTGAAGATGGTTTGTTAGGGTTGTATGTCTATCAGTGCAGTGCATCCATGGTTAAATACTGCTGCTGTTAATTGCATGCCGTCCTTTTGCATTCCTAATTTTCAGGATCGCATAATTGATGCTGGCCCAAAAGGAAACTATTCCCGTTTTATGAATCACAGCTGTCAGCCAAACTGTGAAACTTTAAAATGGACAGTACACGGTGACACCCGTGTGGGACTGTTTGCTGTGTGTGATATTCCTGCAGGTAATACTGTGGTGTTAACGCTGCAAAAGCATTCTTACGTCTCCAAGCCTGGTGTAAAATATACATCGTGTGAGGTCTGGCACAAAGTATGGTTCTGTTTCCTTATTTTTCTTGCTCTCATTGGCGAAGAATGCATCCAGTGAGTTTTTTTCTCTTCCATTCAAGAAGAATTGAAACACAGAGCAGAACCACAAGTGACAAAAGGCACAGATTGGACACTTGTCTGCTTCCCTCAAGTTTTGATGGGAAATGTAGGCATCCTGGTCTCGCAGCTTCGCTCTCTGACTGCTGTCCAATGGAGTTTTCAACTGTCACTTGTCCAACATTCCGCCAAGCTGCCTACATTTCCCGCCAAAACTTGAGGGAAGCTGGCAAGTGCCCAATCTGTGCCTTTTGTCACTTGTGGTTCTGCTCACAGATACTGATATATCTTGTTAGTGCAAGAGTGAAGAATGCACTAGTGGGCAGAGGCGGGGGTGTGGCATTTTGTAGGAATTATCTTTGTCTTGAAGGAGCTTGCTTTTCTGCAGGTTCGTTGTGGGCAACAAGATGCTGTGTGCTTCAGTGTTCTGTGCACTGAGTGAAGAATGCCGTTTGCATAACATCAGAATACAACTAAAGGTTTAGCTTAGAGCAAAACATTACAAGCTTTTCATACCTTTCTTTCTTCCCTCTCTCTTCTCAACAAAGATTTTTCAACAAAGAAGGTTTGAAAAATAGATATTCCTTGTTTTTTTAAAAAAATTCTTTTTAGATTTATATTCCACTCTTCACTTGAAAGAGTGAAGAGCCTCCAGAATAGTTCACAACATATGTACACTTTTAGTAATAAAAATCTTGCCATTTAGAACCATAAAACATGGATGGAAAAGGGTGAGGCGGGGATACAGAGAAAGGGAACAAGATAAAAAACAGAATTTTAAAATACTGAACTTAACAAATCAGATATTCAGGATTTTTGCATGTCTGGCGCAATAGAGACGCTGGATCTCCTTATATTATTCTGCCACCAATGGGTAGCCCCCAGGTCCCTCTGGATTATTCCTGTATTGTGTAAACATCAATTTGCACTGGAATCATAAGTAATAAATAGCCCTTTTTCTGGCAGATTCAGATACAGAGCTAACACACTATGTGGCAAAATATCTAACAGTAGTCATCTCCCTTAAACAGCATTGAAATGTTATTTGTATTAGTTAGGAAAGAACTGAGGGTTTATTCACAAGATTGAACATAGGATTATTAGATTTATAGCTCAATCCTATGCCTTGAGTCAGCGTCGTCGCTCGAGCATTGACGTAAATGGGGCACCACTCCACGGCTCCCTATGGACTTTTGCAGGAGAGTCCCACCGGCGCCCGAGCGCAAAGGCGAGGGGCGGCCGCTGCCAGGAGCTCCCGCCCGCCATCCTCCTGACAACCCTGCTCACACCAGCCAATGGCCACACCCGTCCCCAGACATGCAGGCGAGGGAAAAGCAGCGGCGCAGCCAATGGGGAGGCCGCAATCCCCGCTGCCATCAAAAAGCCCCTGTCAGAGAGCAGGTATCCCTGCCAGGGAGGGGGGCAGAGGTGACAGTGAAGGTCCAGATCGAACACCCACCCTCTCATCCATCCAGCCCCCATTTCTGATGAGGGCCAGGCCGGTGGCTGCAGCTTGGTGCGCCTGCAAATCCCCGCTGCCACTGCCACCACCAAAAGAAACAGGTTCCCCCTCCCTGAGAAGTAGAGACAGATAGTAGGGAGCTGATCTCTGTTGCCTGGAGATCAGTGTAATTCTGGGAGATCTCCAGCTACCACCTGGAGACTGGCAACCCTAATTAGTCCCCCGGTTCCAGAGAAGCAAGTGGGGGGGCTTCAATGAGTGACGGGAACGCCCATTGGTAACCACGTGGGAGGCCGGGAGGCCGTTTGGAAGGAAGGGGAATGAAAAGCATGCACAAACTTGTGGCGGCGCCACTCTAACATATCACTGCACCTCTACAATGCAAGAACACGGGTTGGACTTCAACAGCCATGCCCCAGTCCTGGGGTGGACTGACAGGCCCTCCCCATGCCGGATTGCCCAAGTCCATCCCTGCTTCTGCAAACATATCCCCCACTCCCTGTCAGCAAATTCCCACATGCAGCGATCGGATGCCAGCAGCTCAGACTATCAGAATGAAAGTCCCCCGTCCCCTGTCCCCCCATCCCCTGCGGACATTCATGGACCACAGTTCAATTCCCACCCCAGTGCCTGAAGTTACATTGAGGGGAGGAAGGGGGCAGGGAGGCTGGACGGGGGGCGCCACTTGAAACATTTGCGGGGATGTGTGAGAGGACATTCCAACAGGGAGTTCAAGGGGCGACTACAGGCAGTGTCAGGCAGGCATGCAAACACAGAAGTTTGTTGTTTTTCAACATGTTTTATGAAACTGTAAAAAGTGCCAATGTCCCTCTGCTGGAAAGGGAGCCAAGGCAGTTTCCACAGCCCTCGTTCTGCGCTCCCAGGGGCGAGGCTGAGATGCAGACTGCCTTGGGGCTCCCTGGGCTGGATCTGAATGGCACTCGCAGAAGATTGGGGGGGGGGGGGCGCTGAAGCAGACATGCTCTGTTGTCTCCCGGACAAGTCACAACGTGCCTGCAAGGGAAAGAGACATATGTGCTGCAAGTAACACTGCTCGGTCCATGGCCGAGGCCAAGCCCACACTCCAACATCTGGGAAGATACACATAGTAGGGACAGCAGCGGCAGCCCCACAGGTGCAGCTAGCAACCAGCTGATGCAAGACCCTCTGGCGAGGAAGCGCTTTGCCTTGGGGTGATTTTACCTTTAAGGGAGAAAGTAGTTTTCTGGGCAACTGCCTCTGGGGCAGACAGGCTGCTGCCACCGTCCACTCCCCTGCCAAGCCTCACCTGAAGAGGATAGCGGTCGGGCAAGTTCAGGTGATGGGGCAGCCAGCACAAATCAGCGAGACGAGTTAGCCACCGCCCCATCTCCTCCTTACCTGTAAGTACTACCTTTCTCCTTACTGATACGGAACTTCAGAGTCGGATAACCTGGTTGTTGTTAGTTAGCCAGGCATTTTGGACTTTGCCCTTCTTCCCTTGAGCGACTGCAAAGTTCTCCCAGTCTTCCTGCTAAGTCCCCTCCAGTGCACTCTCCTGTCTCATGCACAAAGTCTGCACAGCAGACGTCAGATGGGCAGAGCATTTGGCCATGTGCTCACCTACCTGAGGTCATGAGCAGTGCAGCCAGACGTTTTGTAGGGTGCGTGAGCAGGTGATTGGGTGTGGGGAGAGGGGTTCGCCCACCCCGGAAGCGCACATGGATTGGCCCCCATGGTAGTTCCCATCCTATGCTCCTTCAGGGGGCGGGGCTGGGCATGGGGAGAGGGGGCTGAGTTTTCCCCGTTCAATGGACCCCTATGGGCTACGCCGCCTTTTTTTATGGCGTAGCTCTTTTGCGCCGCTGGGGGCGTTCCCATGCCTGGAAGGGCTTAGGGAGTGAACTAACTCCAGCCCCTCTCTGCCCCCTCCTGCGCCGGCGCAGGGCCCTGTGCCACTTCAACTCCTTCATCCACCTGCCAAGTGTTCACGCCAGCAGTAGCACGCTTCGTGCTGCCACTGGCGGAAGGGCATTTGCGCCCACGTAGGAGCCAGTTCCGCCGGCGCAAGCCTTAGTTCTCTTCCTGTGCACTCCCCCCCCCCCTTAGGATTAAGCTGCCCGACTAAACTTAATTTAATTCGAGGTTCTGAATAGGAGAAGTCTGTATTTATACTTTTTCCCATTCTGGTTTTATATATATTTTAATGCATTGGTTTTATAAATTTTACATATTTATATATTTTATCCTTAGCAAATATTTTATGTAATTATATATTATCTATGGTTTTATATTCTGTCAAGATGATGATTTATGATGATTATCTTGTGGTGCTTGTATTCTGTTTTATCTCGGGTTATGTATCACTATATGTTTTAAATTGTGGATATGTTTGTTTTAAGCCTATGAGCTTGAGATCTCTGGTCAAAGGAGCTGATAAAGGAATCTTCAGGATTAGTCATATGATGCTGTTCTGTCCCCTCCCTTTCCTGACAGGTGGTCTTGCATTGCTGCTGTGGGGGGGGGCAGTTCCATTGTCCAGCTGTGGGCTGTTGTGCCTTTAAGACAGAGTGATCAGAAGTGTCTTCTGACTTCTTTTACTCAGGGACTGAACTGACTTTTAATTACAATCTCGACTGCCTGGGCAATGAAAAAACAGTATGTAAATGTGGTGCTCCAAACTGTAGTGGCTTCCTCGGGGACAGGCCAAAGGTATGTAGAACGCATGGCGAGCCAGTTGGGGTCACTTGTTTTCTCACTGGCTTCCTGTATTCATTTGTTTGATTCATGATTTATCAACAGCTCGCCAGGGCCAGGAAGATAAGTCTGCTGAGTCCCCGTTTTACACTGGCCTCTCTTGGAAATGATCTCCCCCTTTCCCTCCAGACACATACACACAGGATATATAGTCAAGCCCAGAGGTTGTATACCATGCATCTGAAGAAGTGAGCTCTTACTCCTGAAAGCTTAGGCTACAATAAATGCTCATCTTTAAGGTGCTACCTGACTTAACTTTCCACTGGGAGAGTTAATTCCATAACTGGCAGAAGCTGGGGTCCTGTAGCACTAAGAGGGCTTCACAGGCCTGTGAGATTACATCGTAGCACTTTGATGAAAATTCTATTAAGAGATTCCAAGCCAATCATTTAAGGGCATGAATGGGAGCAAGCATTTCCTGAAGCATAGAGGGCTTCAGCTTAAGTTTCAGAGGTCGCTGAAGCTGCACCGGGAAGGGAACTGGTAGCCAGAGCGTCTGCTTGAAAGGCTAGCCTTGATTGTCCTCCTCATTGGAAGGTTCAGTGCCAAGATTGCAAAAGTGGGTGCGATACTCACTGTGTCCTTTTTAAGGCAAAAAATACTTCTGCATCTTCACTGCATGTAATTTGTAAAGGTACTCCTGGTTGCTGCCACCTCAAAGCTGAAGCAATTGAAGGGGGGTGCACACACCAGAAAATCATCCCCCCCCCCTGCCCCCATCAATATCCTAACAGACTCTATGTCTGGACTTAGCCTCCAGTTTTGATCCAGTCTGTGAAATACTGGCTTGAAACTGAAAATGCTTGAGGAAAGTGGCTGTGTAAGTGAAGCACTCTGATGCTTTGCAGCTGGAAATGGGGAGCTGGAGGTTTGTCCTCTAAGGAGTAGATGGGGGTCCAGCAGGCTTCTCATGCTAGATGTCTGCTTTCTTGTCTGGAGTGTCCCTGTTTCTGCAAACTTGACTTGGCAAAGGGTTTCTGACTCATTTCTCTTGATACGAAATATGGATCACTTCTGAATTTGGAATGTTGTCATTTCGCAAACCTTTTGTAGAATTCATCCTCTAATGCTTCAGAGGAGAAAGGAAAGAAGACCAAAAGAAGAGCAAGGAGACGTAGAACAAAGGGCGAAGCAAGGAAAAAATCCGAGGATTACTGTTTCCGCTGTAATGATGGGGGCCAGCTGGTGTTGTGTGACAGGAAATCTTGCACCAAGGCATACCACCTCTCTTGCCTGGGTCTGGTGAAACGCCCTTTTGGTCAGTAAACAACCTTAATTCTGGGTTCTTCAAGGTGGTTATTTTGTAGCTTCCTTGGCTAGAAATTATCTGTTCTTAACTTAAGAGGAGGGAGTTAAATGTTGTTTGGATTGCAGTATTTAATCATTTTTGTTTAAAATGATAATCTATAGAGAGCTGAATAGAAAGGCAGCAGCAATGTTACCACATGTAATGGATGGTGAACACTCTTGGACCAAAGCGATAGCCTGCTTGAAAAGGGTGAGGACAGCATGCACTATCAAGGAGTTTTCTCATAATTTCCCACTGCAGGCTCAAAACCCACTTGCAAGAAATTTTCTTCCTCTTAAAGTGTTGGTCGTCCTCTCATTGCAGTTAAGATAAAATTCTGTTGTTTTTAAAACGGAAAATGCGGATGTTGTTCAAATAAGAGAATTCCCTTGATTGAGAATTTCTTTTGTTCTCCTGACAGGAAAATGGGAATGCCCTTGGCACCATTGTGATGTTTGTGGGAAGTCTTCCATTTCCTTGTGCCACTTCTGCCCAAACTCTTTCTGCAAGGATCATTACGATGAGATGCTGCTTCGTTCTAACTTAAATGGACAGTTGTTCTGCTCTGACCACACTGGAGAGAATTTCACTGCAAAGACAAAGAGAGCCCCTAGAAAACTAACCATGGTAAAGTCTAAGAAAAGACAAAGAAACAAATGGAAGAGGACAGAGTATAAATAGCATTGGGCCACAGTTTCCACTGCCAACACCGTCTTGTAGATAAGTTGTGAATAGGGTCATGGAAGGACACACACGTTCTGCAAAATCATTTTTAATCCACTGAGCCAGCCATGGCAGGGCATTCTGCTGCGTCTGCACTGATCATGAACTGTGGCGTGCCAAGGGCAAACACTTACAGGAAAAACCAGGTTACTTTTCAGCAATAATGGCAACACTTGAACTGTTAGGAGTGAAGCGATTCTTTCCAGTATTTTTTTTTTCGTTGGGAGAATGTTTATATCCAACCAATTAAGGTATATATGAGTAGCTTTTGAAATTGTAGCCACCACTCAGCCAATGTTTAGTACTTGAGATGGACATGATTTGCTTTTAAATGTAGTGGTCTTGCCTGTGTTGTTAAGCAAAGTGCGTATAAATGCCATCCTGTTCAGAGCTACACTTTCAATTCGGTCTTTTTCATATTATGGATGTCCAAATTGCATTGCATTTTTTATTCTTTGTTTTTATTATAGTAACAGTTTACCAAGGAGCAAGAGTATCAGGAAAAGGAGATATACCATGTGAGCTCATAAGTTCTGAAAGGAAGAACTCTATATTCTGTTGAATTTCAATTAAGTAAAATTATACATGACCTAAGTCCACATCTAAATTGATATTAAAATCCATGTCCAATTTTTAGATCGTGTTTGCATAATAAAAGTCTTTTGAAACCAAATTAGAATGAGCTCATTAATTTTCTTTAAAAAGCAGTGAAAGTATTCGATAGGACAGCAAATGTGTTTCTCGTGTACAATACTAGCACAGGACAACAAGATATGAACCCTGCAGTCTCAAAAGTCGTAGATTCATTCTTTTGGGAGTTCTGTGCAGTACCACATGTGAGAACGCTCCTGTGTAAGCCAGGAGGCAGCTGCAGAAGGTTAGGATGTCTGGCCCCTCATCCTAAACCTCCACAGGAGATGTGTGGCTAGAATCAGTGCCTTCCATTAGCTCTACACACAGACTACCTGCAAGAAGACCTCTCTGGTTGTTTCCGTATTGTATTGCTGGCTGATTTTTTATTTCAGTTGGGGGCTTAGTTCTGTTCACTTTTCTTTCAATTCTAATTCTTTTCTCGAGTGAGAAGAATGGTTTTTTCCCTTTTTTGTGCTCTGTGTGTTGGTACTCTGGTCTTTGCATGTTCCTCAGAGCACAATTTAGAAAACTTCTATATTTATGTCATTTATAGTCTGCCTTTCTCACTGAGACTCAAGGTGGGTTATGTGCGATTAGTACAGTCAATTTCAAGGACGTTTCCATGAACAATGCCATTGGGTAAATAAACCCAAGTTTACAAAGACATAGCATTAGTAAAGAATCCAATACAGAGTTGAAGAAATGCTAAAACAGAACATAAGCAATTCTGGGACTGACATTAGACAACATGAAGCCCAGGTAGCTCATAGGAGCGCATATTTAAAACAACAGATAGTACATAAAACAACATAGTTGTGAAGTCTACGGACCTTATCTCTTTAGCAAAACATCTTGAATAATTCTGGTTTTGCGTTGTTTGCGTTTGATTGCCACCCTCTTCTGGTGGGTGTCACCCAGTTCCTCAATTTTGTTCCTGCCTTGATATGGAGAGCAGCTCCCTCTCTTAAGTATTGCCTACTTTAACTTTTCTGATTATTCCTTTTTCTTTTTCTCTGTACCTCTAAAGCTTCTCCAAGTCTTCTTGCCACCCCCCGCCCCCACCAGCTAGCCTTTCTGCCGCTTCCCCACCACAATTGCTGCTGCTCCATTAAAAATCAAATAAACCTTTTTTCGATGGTTGTTGGGGGTTTTCCGGGCTGTCTTGCCGTGGTCTTGGCATTGTAGTTCCTGACGTTTCGCCAGCAGCTGTGGCTGGCATCTTCAGAGGTGTAGCACCAAAAGACAGAGATCTCTCAGTGTCACAGTGTGGAAAAGATGTAGGTCATTTGTATCTACTCAGGAGGGGTGGGGTTGAGCTGAGTCATTCTGTAAGAGTTTCCCAGGGTGTGGAATGCTAATGGCGGGAGGCTTCACTGTATCCTGAGGCGGTTCTTTTGCATATGGATTGGTGCTTGATGTGCTAATCTTCTCTGCAGGGCTATTGTCGGGTGTGGAGTGTTTTGTTGGCCTGGTGTTTTTCAGAACTGGAGCCCATGCTCTGTTCATTCTTAAGGTTTCTTCTTTCCTGTTGAAGTTTTGCTTATGCTTGTGAATTTCAATGGCTTCCCTGTGCAGTCTGACAAAGTAGTTGGAAGTGTTGTCCAGTATTTTGGTGTCCTGGAATAAGATACTGTGCCCTGTTTGAGTTAGGCTATGTTCAGCCACTGCTGATTTTTCAGGCTGTCCAAGTCTGCAGTGTCTTTCATGTTCTTTTATTCTTGTCTGGATGCTACGCTTTGTGGTCCCGATGTAAACTTGTCCACAGCTGCAGGGTATACGGTATACTCCTGCAGAGGTGAGGGGATCTCTGCTGTCTTTTGCTGATCGTAGCATCTGTTGTATTTTTCGGGTGGGTCTGAATACTGCTTGAAGGTTATGCTTTTTCATAAGCTTTCCCATCTGATCAGTAATTCCTTTGATATATGGCAAAAACACTTTTCCTGTGGGAGACTGTTTTTCTTTGGTTGTTTGATTCATCCTGGGTTTGATTGCTCTTCGGATTTCATTTCTGGAGTAGCCATTTGCCTGAAGTGCGTGGTTTAGATGATTAATTTCCTCATTGAGAAAGCGCGGCTCACATATCCGTCTTGCACGATCCACTAATGTTTTCATTATGCCTCTTTTCTGTCGGGGGTGGTGATTGGAGTTTTTGTGTAAGTACCGATCAGTGTGAGTTGGTTTCCTGTAGACCTTGTGACCTAACTGAAAGTTTGCTTTGCGGATGACCAAGGTATCCAGGAATGAGAGTTTTCCCTCACTTTCTTTCTCCATTGTGAATTGTATGTTCAGGTGGATGTTGTTGAGATGAGTTTTTGAATCATCTCAACAACATCCACCTGAACATACAATTCACAATGGAGAAAGAAAGTGAGGGAAAACTCTCATTCCTGGATACCTTGGTCATCCGCAAAGCAAACTTTCAGTTAGGTCACAAGGTCTACAGGAAACCAACTCACACTGATCGGTACTTACACAAAAACTCCAATCACCACCCCCGACAGAAAAGAGGCATAATGAAAACATTAGTGGATCGTGCAAGACGGATATGTGAGCCGCGCTTTCTCAATGAGGAAATTAATCATCTAAACCACGCACTTCAGGCAAATGGCTACTCCAGAAATGAAATCCGAAGAGCAATCAAACCCAGGATGAATCAAACAACCAAAGAAAAACAGTCTCCCACAGGAAAAGTGTTTTTGCCATATATCAAAGGAATTACTGATCAGATGGGAAAGCTTATGAAAAAGCATAACCTTCAAGCAGTATTCAGACCCACCCGAAAAATACAACAGATGCTACGATCAGCAAAAGACAGCAGAGATCCCCTCACCTCTGCAGGAGTATACCGTATACCCTGCAGCTGTGGACAAGTTTACATCGGGACCACAAAGCGTAGCATCCAGACAAGAATAAAAGAACATGAAAGACACTGCAGACTTGGACAGCCTGAAAAATCAGCAGTGGCTGAACATAGCCTAACTCAAACAGGGCACAGTATCTTATTCCAGGACACCAAAATACTGGACAACACTTCCAACTACTTTGTCAGACTGCACAGGGAAGCCATTGAAATTCACAAGCATAAGCAAAACTTCAACAGGAAAGAAGAAACCTTAAGAATGAACAGAGCATGGGCTCCAGTTCTGAAAAACACCAGGCCAACAAAACACTCCACACCCGACAATAGCCCTGCAGAGAAGATTAGCACATCAAGCACCAATCCATATGCAAAAGAACCGCCTCAGGATACAGTGAAGCCTCC
The DNA here is from genome assembly GCF_028583425.1 of Eublepharis macularius. Taxonomy (NCBI): domain Eukaryota; kingdom Metazoa; phylum Chordata; class Lepidosauria; order Squamata; family Eublepharidae; genus Eublepharis; species Eublepharis macularius. The sequence goes on along the minus strand of NC_072795.1, from coordinate 120,767,834 downwards.
CGCCATTAGCATTCCACACCCTGGGAAACTCTTACAGAATGACTCAGCTCAACCCCACCCCTCCTGAGTAGATACAAATGACCTACATCTTTTCCACACTGTGACACTGAGAGATCTCTGTCTTTTGGTGCTACACCTCTGAAGATGCCAGCCACAGCTGCTGGCGAAACGTCAGGAACTACAATGCCAAGACCACGGCAAGACAGCCCGGAAAACCCCCAACAACCATCGTTCTCCGGCCGTGAAAGCCTTCGACAATACATCGAAAACCTTTTTTCGATGGTTTGACACTGAGAGATCTCTGTCTTTTTGATGCTACACCTCTGAAGATGCCAGTCACAGCTGCTGGCGAAACGTCAGGAACTACAATGCCAAGACCACGGCGATACAGCCCGGAAAATCCACAACAACCATCGTTCTCCGGTCATGAAAGCCTTTGACAATAAACCTTTTTTTCCTTCCTCTTCTCTGCCTTTCCCTCTTTTGCCTACTAAGGGCAGCACCATTTCCAAGTTTTTGCAGCCAGACCTTGTTCCTCCCTGCTCTTTTTCTTGACATGCTGGCACTGGCCTTTTTGGAAACCTTTAGCCTGAACGGCAGATTGCACGGGCATGGAAAGTACAGTGGCAGACAGCTTTCAGAGGAGGAGTTAGCGGTCCTGTCACTGCCATTCCCTCTGAATACAGCATTTTATCCGGCCTCATTGAGACACCTTCCAGCCCTACTTGCAAGGAGTCCAGAGCCTTCACTTCATGCTCTTGCCACCTGGAAGCCCAGAAAGCCCTAAAACGTGCCAAAGAGTGGCGCCATAGAGGCTGGAGTGGCACAACAGCCACTAAGGGCCTGCCCAGCATCAACGCCTCTGAGATCTGTGCAGCAGCCACTCATGGCCTACCCAGCACACCCCTGACCTCTACTAGCACTTTAGCCACTCAAGGCCTACCTAGTGCTGCTCCATTATCCAGCCCGTAAACGGCAACGGTACTACCATCTTACCAAGGTTTCAGCATCTCCTAACACTCTCATGTGTCCGAGTTTCTTAAAGAAGCAGCACTCATGGATCTCCCACAGACTCACAGGATTCCAACCTGGAGACTACATACTGTACTATCCGCTCTTGCCCCTCTTTTGAGCTGAAAAACAAGATTCCAGTCAAGTGGCTGCAGATGAAGACCCTATTCTTTACCGCAGTCACATCGGCAAAAAATATCAAAATTGGGAGCCCTGTCAGTTAGCCCCAACGTCTGAGGTCTTGAGGCCGGATCCTACATTTATACCCAAGGTAAACACCGTCTTTCATTGGAATTCTTACCCACCTTCTGCCCCAATCCCTCCCACCCCAGGGAAAAGACATGGGGCACCCTGGATGTTTGGTGTGCCTTACAAGTCTTTATATCCAGAACTGAGAAAATCAGAAGGATGCCCTACATGTTTATATCTCTGACATCAAACAATGGAAAGAAGTTATCCAGAACATCTATCAGTCAGACTCTCGGAGCATGCATTGCAGAAGCATATAAGTCACAGGGACTCAAGGTCACTATTAGGATCACAGTGCACTCAGTTCGTAGCGCTATAACTAATGCAGTGTTTTTCAAAGATGCCACAGTTGAGGAGGTCTGCAGAGCAGCTACTTGGTCTACCATCTCCACCTTTGTTAAACATTACAGACTAAATAGCTATGACTGCAGATGCAGTATTCAGAAGATGAGTCCTCCAACATGTACTACAGCCAGAGGATGATGACCCACCCAAATTATAGGACACTGCTATGGGAGGTCTCATCTCAAAATGTCCTCTGCCTCAGAGAGAGAATGGACCATTAGTTACTATGGGTGTGTGATTCGGATTCGGGTAAAGTATCCAAATCAGACCTGATTCGCAATGATTCAGGATTTCCAAATCGATTCAGAAACCTCAAATCAAAATTTCCCGAAATGATTCATATCACTTTGGGTCAAGGGGTTTAAATGCTACTTTCCGTGCTGCTGCGAAGCAGCACAGAGCCAAAACACACGTTAAGAAAAACCTAGGTTCAGCACGTGTTCTCTTACCTCAAGGTTTGCTGGGATCTGTAGGCGTCCTGGAAGCTTAAAGTTTAGCATTTACAGAGCAGCAAAAAGGGAAAGGGAAATACAGGCGCCTGTATTTTAAGCTTTAAGCTTCCAGGACGCCTTTAAGCTTCCAGGACGCTTGCAGATCCTTTAAGCTTCCAGGACTTTAAGCTTCCAGGACCCCTACAGATCTTTAAGCTTCCAGGACGCCTACTTTAAGCTTCCAGGACTCCTACAGATCCCGGCAAACCTTGAGGTAAGAGAACACGTGCTGAACCTAGGTTTTTCTTAACGTGTGTTTTGGCTCACAGAAAGAGGCATTTAAACCCATGAATCAGCTATTTGGCAGGGAGATCCACACCAAGCAGCTGATGCGGACCTTCCCCACCTCCCTGCTGGCCGCTGTGGTGGCAGAGGGACGCGGTGCAGGCCCGCAGGAGCCGGCACTGACCTTCACCGCCGCCCAGCAGGCTGCTAAGGTGGCAGCGCGGGCGGCGCAGGAACCAGCGCCAGCCTTCCCCGCTGCCCAGGAGGCCGCAGCAGAGGCGACGCAGGCCGCGCAGGAGATGATACTGGCCTTCCCCGCCACTCAGCTGGCCACTGCGGCCATTCAAGAGCTAGCCCCGAGCTTCCCCACTGCCCAGCTGATTGGTCTCCCCCTCCCTGTCAGCCAAGTAAGTGGGGTGGGGGGGTTGCTCCCCCTCACTTCAGTATGCTCCAAATCTTTACAGAGCATACTGAAGCGATCTAAATACCAGAATCCTGAAGCAGCTTGCCGCCTCGGGGTTCTGGTAATTCTGGATCTTTTTTCCCTGCTTCAAGTAAACCCAAAGTAGGGAAACCCGAATTTTTTGGGCGTGCACGCCCCCAGTGTTTACTCACCACGAAGGGTCCTTATCTGAGAACAGGAGGACATCTTGCCCCTCCCTGCTTCATCATATCCTAAATCCTTTTCATATGCTTACTTACTACACTTCTTGAACAACCTCACTGTTCTTCCTGTTCTTCCGAATTTTGAGCTGTTCTTACTAACCTCTTGTTAACTTCCTTCCATTCTTTGGAGTTCCTAAGTAGTTGTTATAGTATAGCTTTCTACTGCTCTCGGAGTTTTCAAACTGAGCAACTGGGTGACATCCACTGGAAGACAAGAAGTTCAGTTTTTAGTTCCTGCCTCCCTGAACAGAGGGTAGAAATTACCCATCTCAAGATGTCCTCCTGTCCTCAGAGCAGAAGGACTTTTCATGGTGAGTAACCAATGGTCCGTTTTGACTCAGATGTCCTGATGGCTGAGTCCCTCCATACCCCTACCCAAAGAATTCTGTTGTACTGATGAGTTTAATTGGAACTCTACTATTTAGGTTTTCTCATCAAAGAACTTGTAGCAACATCAAATTTAAATTTCTTGGGATGGCAAGCCAAGTGCAAGAATACCTTCATGTAGGGGATGTGATCCAAACAAGAAGAATTTTATTGTAGCATAAACTTCCTTGAACTTAGGGTGGTGCACCTGGTCTCTTAAGCTTTTGCTTCTTTTGAGGAAACATTTCTTGACTAGAAAGAAAGCCTGTTGTGGGAAAAAATACAACGGGCTCTAGAAAGGGGAGAGCGGGCAGGCATGCATTCCCTCCTCCTCCGTTGCTGATCCCAGCCAGTGAAGGAGGGGGGTGGGCATTGCCACCTGCTCCACACTTGATCTCAGCAACAGGAAGGGGTGGTGGGCTTTGCTACCTGCTGCATGTCTGATACAGACCGGGTAAAGGGGGGCAGGCATTGCCACCTGCTCCACTCCTGATCCCAGCCGGGTGAAGGGAAAATGGGCATTGCCTTCTCTGCACCTGATTACAGCTGGGTGAAGGGGGGCAGGCACTGCTGTCTGCTCCAAGCCTGATTCTAGCTAGGTGAAGGCGAGGTGGGCATTGCCATCTGTTCTCTGCTGGATGAAGGTAGGAGCGAGCACTACCTCCTGATCCTCGCCTGACCCTGACAGGCAAAGGCAGGTGGTGGCTTTGCTACATGCTCTGCTCCTGATCCCAACTGGGTGAAGGGGGTGCAGGCATTGCCACCTTCTCTGCTCCTGATTCTGGCAGGTTGAAGGGGGTGAAGATTGCTGCCTGCTTGGCGCCTGATTCTGAAAGGGTGAAGATGGGGTGGACATTGCCGCCTGCTCAGTGCCTTATTCCAGTAGGTTGAAGGGGGCAGGCATTGCCATCTACTCCACTCTTAATACCAGCTGGGTTAAGGTAGGGGGTGGGCAATGCAACCTGCTCGGATCCTAATGCCAGTTGTGATAAGGAGGGGGTGGGCATTGCCACCTGCTTCGCTCCTAATACCAGCTGGGTTAAGGTGGGAGGTAGGCATTGCCACCTGTTCTGCTCCAAATACCAGCTGAGTTAAGGCAGGGGGTAAGTATTGTCATTTCCTCTGCTCCTAATACCAGCTGGGTTAAGGTGGGGTGGCGGGCATTGCCACCTGTTCCACTCCTAATACCAGCTGGCTGAAGGGGGGGGGCGGCCATTTCCCCCTTCTCCACTCCTAACATCAGCTGGGTTAAGGTGGGGGGTGGGCATTGCCACCTGCTCCGCACCTAATACCAGCTGGGTTAAGGCGCGGGGAGAGCATTGCCACCTGCTCCACTCCTGTTCCCTGCCTGGGCTTCCCACCATGGCATGTTTTCTGGAGCGATATGGTGAGTTACCTGGGCTTTCCTCTGTGGCAGCACCCTCTGGTGGTGCACCAGGGTATAAAGTGAGTTGTCAAACACGCTTACTCAATTACATAGCAAGATTCACATCAGCAACACTGCAAGAAAGCATATAGCATATATCAATCATCAGGGGCTCTCACTTTCTGCTCCACTGGGCAGAAAGGCTGTGTCAGTGGAACATCTTAAGGGCATGTTGGATGTTGAAGCCGACAGGCCTAGTGAACAGAAGATAGATGAGAGCAGACACTTATTTAAAAGGTGTTCTTTCTATCTGTTATTGTTTAGGTTCATGAAATTGAAGAGACGTGTTCACCAGTGGATGAAACGTGACAAGATTAGAAGGCACAGAGGCAAGACTAGTGCATGTTGGGCTGGAAATGACACCAATCTAAATAAGGTGCATCACATACAAATGCTGTGGTGGGCTAACACCCCACCCTGAGGGTTTGTTTTTTTTTAAGTTCATACTGAACTAGAGAATATAAAGGCCAGACTGGCCAGGGAAAGTCAGTTGGGGTGAGTCTGCTGTTGCCAGTGGAGGCCGGAAAAAGAGCAGAGGAAAAACAGTCTGATGGAAGAAACCTATGAAGTGAGAAACAGGCCCACATGAGGGAGGAATTCAGCTTGAGAGGGTTATTTGAAGAAGAGGTGGAGTCTTTCCGGCATAGAACCTTCATGTCCTACTTTCAGGGTCTTCAGAGAGTAGTTTTGACCGGAGGAAATCACTAGCTTCATGCGCGTTTCATCAATAGATGACTAGATGTCAGAACCAGACAGTCCAAGCTATGTGAGTGAAATCCCATTTAGGAGTTACTCCAGTCTGGAATAATTTTGTGTATCAGCTACTTCGTTTCTGTTAGTTGGGAGAATTAACATAAAGGGTTGTCACCTCAGAGACCAGCTCTAAGCAGGTCTCCTCAAAGTCCTATTGAAGTCTGCTCTGTGGGATTTACTGCCAGAAAAGGGTTAGGATGGCACTGTTTGTTACAGCGACACTGAAGAAAACTGCACCTGAATAACAAGTGTCCACTTAAGTATCTGTATAATTTCAAACACTTAATTCTTCAAAAACATTGTTCTGTCTTTGACAGTCCTCTGCCAACTGGTATATGATTTACCAAGATGTAAGCAAAAAACGTATGTTGCTTGTAAAGTTAAATGATGGTAGTGATTAAAAAACAGGTTGCTTACCTTTAACTTGTATTTGAGCGGTCCTTTGTGCAGTCATGCACTGGGGAACCAAAACTTTACAATCTTCTAGAGCTAGCATCTCAAAAAGAGCTGCAAGAACATTTGTTTCCAAGTGGCAGGTGCCATGCTGGCCTGCTCGGCTTTTCCTAGAAGTCGTAGCAGGAACGAAGACATCTGTTGCAGGGCAGAAGGTGAGTTGAATAATCATTGGGAAGAGAACCAGTTACAGATAGGCAACTTGTTTTTTGTGTTCTGTGACCTACCTGGAGAAGCAGCTGTAGGCATGAGAATAAACCACTGAGGACTGCTGTGCCAACAGCACCATCCATCCTTGCTCAATCTCGTGCCATGCTTTACAAAGGAGGAGCCCAGCTGGCAGTTCTACAGCATTCCAGATGCTCTTTGAAAATGTTACATGTGCCAAAAAAGATCCTGCAGGTAGCCAATATGCAGGATCTAAGCACAGTGTGGTTTAAAGTACTGCTCCGACCACCAATGCCTTGGGGAAGACACTCATTTCCACCCACCCTAACCATTATCTAGTGGAATTTGTCAATAGTCTGGGACTATCTAACCTAAGCTTATTGGAATTCACCCATCACTAGCTGTTTCTCAAATGGAATGCTAAACACTGCTGAATGGAATTTGCCTAAATGGTTCTCTGAATAGACCTGATTTAACAATTTGAGACTTGTCCGCAAATTCCAGTAAAAATTTGTGATACTCCAGTAACTCAGATAGTAATATGCACCATTCACCCAAAGAGGGCATTTAGCAGATCACGACAGCTGAGTTTTTGTTTTTAGAAAAATCAGAACTTTATTATACATACTGTATTACACTGAAAATATGTACCCAAGGACATGAGGTCTTGAATTTACATCTGTACAAAAACAAAATAGATAGAAAAAGTATGGGTTGTTAATATGAGATATGCGACATTTACAAAACGACATTGCCTGTTAGAAGGGACAATATTCCTAAACAGTTCTGGTTTAAATAGTTACCTGGTCTTTTCCTTCCATCACATCTTGCTGCAAAAACACAATTCAAGCTCTATGGTGTTCAAGTACCTTTGATGAATTTGGCAAGTGGCACTTAAATGCGATTCCCAGAATATTATGAGGTTGCCAAAGGGGATACTTGCCCGTAACTTCCAATATGCCACTAAACTGAAAGCTGCATTTTTGTCAGGGTTAGGTTAGTGCCAACACATTTCCAGTACCAATCATTGGTTTTGAACTGGTGGATATCATTAGTTGCTTGTCATAGCTGGGCAAAATGGAATTTAAACAAATTTATGAATAGCGTGCAAAGTAAATCCTATTCACCAGAGCTACTGAATTCTCAACCTCTCTCAATCGGCCAAAAACAAAGGTGGCTATAGCCATTCTCGTCTGGGCTCTTCCGTTAATTCTTCAGATCAACTATCCAGGATGAAGAAACAGAAAATGCCTTTGCCATAAAAACAGAATCACATCCTTGCTATACACCTTGTGTCTACAAGCTCTGTGTCAGGGTGGTTTGTCTGATAGCTGAAGTAGATCACACATTACAATGTGATCTGCATGCCCTATGTCCTATACTCCAAATACCTCTCTCTTCTCACAGACAGCAGTCATGTTACTCTGAAAACGTAACTAAAGCCTCCTGTATTGGGAAATGTGAGAACAGCACTACATGTAATCAGCATGCACTCTAGAGTCACCTCTGGAGGTTTGTATACCTTACCTTAAAACGTAACAGGGTATTTACTGGTATCTTACCACCACAAAATGCACTTTGCGTGCCTTACTATGTTGCTAGACAGAGAAGTTTTATAAAACTCTCCTTATAAGAGTGGATTGCTCTTCATTCAGCCACTCGTAGCTCTCAATTTGAGACTCGTTTCACTCTCTGCTTCTTAACTTTAAAACCACCGGATGCCCAGGTAGCAGGAAAGGGAATATCAATCGTGCTGTTAATATAGATGCAGAATACTGGTGAACTTGTGGATATTTAAAAGCCCCCTAGCAAGTTAAAACAAGCTCATCCTTGATGCTTACTGGTGAACACAACACATCTGATTGTGCATTTCAAAACTTGTGCTATTTTGATTCATGGGGAAATATGCAGTAGCAAGTTCCTCTTACAGTAAACCCAAATTGTTCGGGCACAAATGTTAATGCATACAGATCTCCAGGTTTACTTTGCAGCCTATTCACACTAGCACGCTCTCCCTTTCTGGAACAGTCTAATCATGCTCCTCACATGCACTAGCTTATTCCATTTTACCTGCACAAGCATACCAAGTAAAACTAAACCAACAAGTAATTTAATGAAACATTAAGCCAGGTTGTGACATAAAGAATTGCTATTTAAACATAATCTGCTCTCTGTCAGAACTGGTCAAGATAATGGATAAACTTTAGAAGACTGCTAATTATTTAGCAAGTTTAAAACAATCACATCTCCAGTAATAGCCACTAAACAGATTTTAATTGTCATGTTCACTAAACACTTGGTCTCATTATAACGGGTAAGGTTTGAATGCTAGAGAACTAGTTGAGATCCTCCCTTGCACACAGAGGGATTTGTGCCAATTATCAGTTTAATCTTGCAAAGCCATTGCATAGTGTTTAATTTTTAAAAGGCAATGACTTCTACATGTTTGAAATATTTCAAACGTATTGCTTAGTAGCCAGACCGGCAGATGTCTCACATTATGTCTAATAAAAACAGACTGCCCTGCGGAATCTTTAGGTTACTCCATAGTCAAGCTCTTTGTGTGCTCCCAACAAATGAATTTTGAAACTACAATTTTCTCATTTTTTAACGCTATCTTGGCTAGTAAGTAGAAATTTAGAAACAAAAATTACAGCCAGGAACCGGCAAAAGCAGTACAAATATTTCTCGTGTTGACTAGGTGCATTTAATTAATGGAACTGGCTTCCAGTCAAGTAACAAACCAAAGACTGCAATTTTGGAGGAATTCGATTCTCTGTTAGTTCCATCGGCATAAAATGAAAAGCAAGACATTCTCCTTTCTTCCTTCCTGGTTTAAAATTCTCAGATAAGAAAGAAGTTTGAAGCATGCAAAATCAGACAAGCTGGCTAAAACCTGGGCAGTCGCCCATTTTCCTGCCTGTTATAGCAGTCCTATAACCAACCCGCTCCGTTTTAAGCCTTGCCCAGCATAAAGCCCTCTCTTATCCTGTAACTGCTACAGGATGCTCCCCAACATGTTTTATTTTTTAAAAAGATTGTGTTCCATCATATTGCATGCAATCCCAAGAAATAATTAGAAGGAAATGCAATTCCATCTATTTATGTATGTAAACTGGCAGCGCCGTCAACATTAAACTCTTAGAGAACAGCCATTTGCAACACCACCACAGCAATCAGGAAATTGCTCTAAGGGCACGGATTCCCAAATGTTTCCCATTTCGATGGGTCACGGAGGAAAACATTCTTTTGAAGCGTGCCAGTCAGCCAAACACTTTCCAGTTAAATCCATTTTACAGAACCATTTTCCAGCAAGAGGTGACTAATTTCACTACGGAAAAATCTGGGATGAATCATCTACTTGTCAACTTTGACCCATAATCTACACTATCCAAAACAGATTTAGGAGCTTTTGACAGATACCAAGTTGAATCCTATGGCACTGTGCTGCTAAGTTTTCCTGCAGTGGGGAATGAGCTTTTCTGATGAAAAAAGTCTCCCTCCAGTAGAGAAAAGCCTTTCTTTGTTGAAGGAAATCTTGGTGGAAGGGGGTCATGGGATCCAACTTTTGTGCTGAAGGCCAGCTTGTGTGATATGTGCAAAATACTTTAGGTAGACACAAAGTCCAGTTTCCATGTAAAAGATTAACATCGCTGGCCCTGAGAATTTGAAGCAAGTTAACTAAGGTACCAACTTTAAAGAAGTGACCAGTTTAAACAGTGTTTAGTGTCCTCCGTTTCAACAGGGAAGGCATTCATCCAGTTTATGGATTTTTACAGCAAGATTAATTTTGTGGTCTCTGGAGTACTTTGCGAGTTACATTGTTTATGTGCACATGTCAAAAAGTATTTATGTCTCATGTGAGCACACAGGCCAGGTAGGTGGGAGCTGGCTGAGCCATAGAGTAATCTGGTAGGAAAGTAGTATTTACCATTCAGCACTGTTTAAAGTGTCTCCCACCCCATTGCTTTATGCAAAAGATACGAACACCTTTTTCCCAATGACTGGTAAAAGCACTACGGGGGGGGGGGGCGGGGGGGCATCCAACAATACATCTGTCACATTCAATCAACTACAGAAGAGAACTACAAACACAGCAGTGACCATTTTTAAAAGCAGGGATCAGGTCAACGGAGCGCAGCTACTGTAAAAATCTGCCTTCCCCTTAGTTCACTTCCCCAAATGTTTCGGAGGTGGTGGATACATTTCAGCTCTGCTCATGCAGCTGTCGTGATTCCCTGCTGCACCCCTTCCCCCCCACAAAATGCATACAGACACACGCCCTCCTTTAACAAAAATGCAAGCACGTAGTTTTGCTCTTGTTCTGCCATTTGAGCCAACCGCAGCTAGTAATTGATGGTTTTTCAAAAAAGCCTTCACAGGAATGTCGGTCAGCCAAGTTGACCCATGATGGAGATGCTGGCTTATTCTATGGTCCGTCTGTTCAATATTCCACTCTTAACAACCATTTACGAAACATTTGTTATCGGTTTGTACTTCTTTAGTCTGGTCCACTGGCCAGTCGCATAGTTCATTTCAAAGACCGTATCAACAAGCATGGTGGTGCTGCCTGTGCCATCCGCCTTGGGAAGCAGTTCCGTGTGCTCACTCAGCTTGATCTGGATAATGTCACCCTGTTCTTGGCAAGGGTTCTCTATGGAGACAAAAGGTCAAAGAAGCTCAGCAAAGCTCAAGGAAAACAGTCGAGCCCAAGACAGCACGGAAAGACACCCCAAGAGCTCCCCCCACCGCCCCAGGGAATGTGCTTTTCCTCCCCATTTCCGCATCTGAAAACAAAGACAGTTTTAAGGGCATGTGACTCAGCTGATACAGTCACATTCCACCTCCTGCAATGTGAAGGCCCAGAAACATTCAGAGAGCAGCAAGTATTCTCCCAAAGGACCTTTTCTGAACTTGCTTCTTAGTTGCCTTCCTATTGCTGACACAACTTCCCGCTCCCAGCTTTTGTACTGGAGTTTGACCTCTGCTTTGCTGGTGGAAGAACATGTTGTTTTCTGGCAACTGGTGTTCTTTGAGTGGTCATCTGTGCAGTCACCCTACTGGGTACTCAAACCTGGGCCATGCCATCAAAAACTTGAAGAGCTAAGCTAGAAAATACTTTTAGGTCTCTTGCTTCACCCCTCATTGTATGTCTCAAATGGGTGTAGCAGACCCCTTCCCTCTCACTTCTCAGAACAATGGTCCCAAGGATCAAGATTACATGGACCTGCTCACCATTCGGTGATGATTCAGGACTGAGGATAATCGGAGCATTCCTAGGAGTGCTCCCTAGATATGAACGTCTTATCAAGTGTCCTTCAATTGCCCTTCAGACACCAAACCAATGGACTTCTAAGGAATCCAGCAAACGGTACGGAGGGACATCCAACATAAGCAAGCCATTCTGCATTCTGTCCAATATCAGTACTGGAGTATCCCAAATCACAAGACTGTAGTACAGCAGGAGGAGGTACAGTCAGATGAGCACATTAGACTAGGCAACACTCCCAAAACGCCACAAGTTGTGGTGGCCGCTTTTTCTTTTTCTCATCCCTCTTTTTAGGATCTGAAGCCAAAGAGTAGGTAGCTCTGGATGACTGTCAACAATAGAATGGTGGGTGCCAAGCCTGTCCAATGGAGAGCTGGCTTCCATAGCGTGGTTCAACATTTTGAAGCCTGGTGAGGGCAAGCCTGCTTTGTGCACCCAAGCCAGTTCTAGCAGGAAAGAAACTCCTGTGCTTCCTCTGAACAGGGATCATGCCCTCCCGAAGCAGAAGCGCTTAGAAGTTGTCCACAGAGCCACAGGCTTGACGGTGAAGGGGAGGAGGGATTTATTTTATTTACTTCATTTATATCTCACTTTTCTCCCCAATGAGGAGAGAATAGTTTACAATATTCTCCCTTTCTCCATTTTAAGAGACAAAGGTAAAAATCGGCTAGATTATAAACACCCAAGCAACGAAAATTCGTCAAATTCTTTTTCCTTTACAGAATAGGCCAAGTTCAAAGACTGTGAAAAGAAGTCCTTCAATAACAGTCCCTGCTGCAGCAGCTGAAGAAGAACTGAGTACGAAGGTGCGACTGCACTTAGTTGGGACACGCACAGTGAGCCCATCCTCTCAGGATGGGCGAGGCAAGAACTAAAAAGTATTTTCTAACTTAGTTCCTGAAGTTTCTGACAATACTTTGTACTAGCTTCAGTTCCCTTAGTGAGATGTACAGAAGAAGGGTAAGTTATCCTTCGGCTTCACTTGGCCTGTGTGTTTCACTCTTTGGCTTTAATAGTCACAGCAAAAGAAACAGAATTCATAATACGTGCCTCTTGATCCTGCCATGAATCCCAAGATAAGAGCCTTCTCTGGCCTTGTAACTTTGTTTGCAGTCTTGAACATTTCTTGCGCTGCATACATTTGTTCCTTCTGCAAGAGGGAACATTAAAAAAAACAGAGAAACTGTAAGTCGGTAAACAAACTTGGTAGAAAATATTTTATCAACCAAATTCAACTTTCCTGGTTCCACCGCAGAAAAACAAGCAGCTGCTCCCCCCACATTCTTAACTAGGCCTTCACAGAGTTTTAATTCTAATCATATTACCATTCACTTGAAATTATGTGAAGAATTAGAATCCTTTATCACACCTTTCTCTATTTTTTTAAAATACAGGCAACAACACCCTCATCTTCACCACACTTTCACCCATTAAAGAATTCAAGCCAACATTTCTTGGTCCTTTGAAATAAGCACAGTAAAAGTGAAACTAATCTCTTGTACAGATCCTCATTTCTCCAATGAAACAAGGAATAAAATGTGCCTGAGAAGACAACAAACACACACACGCCCAACACAATTTCATCATCAGAGCACATGAACTACACAGGTTAACATTGTACATTGACATGTAATATCAGATTATTATTATTTTTAGTTCGTGTTTCATGCTGCATGATTCCAACTACTAAAAAACAAGAACACAAATGCCCAGCGATTACTGGGAAGAAGCAAGTAAACATTGCCAGAGTTACTGCCCAAGAAACTGTATGTGCTTACAGTTAGCGAGAGATTCTTTTTGGGAGGGGGGGCCTGTTGAGTCTGAGGAGCTGCCTGCGGCGCTTGTGCTGCTGGAGACGTGGTGGGAGGTGTCACAGGAGAGGCTGGAGTAGTGGCAGCTGTATTTGTATTACTGTTGTACATGGGAGTCCTTTGCTTGAACTTAGTGGGGACAGCATTGGCAGGAGGAGTAGCAGGCTCTTCTTTAGCTTGCAAGGGTTCTCGAATGGATCCAGCTATTTGGAGCAACATCATAGTTATCAAAAATAGACCACAAGAGTAACAAAATGCTCACCTGCTAAACTACCATAAAATTCAAAACACATCCCTGTATCCAGTTTGGTGTAGTGGTTAAGAGTCCGGGACTCTAATCTTGGAGAACTGGGTTTGATTCCCCACTCCTCAACTCAAAGCCAGCTGGGTGACCTTGGGTCAGTCACAGCTTCTAGCTCTCTCAGCCCCACCCACCTCACAGGTTGTTGCTGTTGTGGGGAATAATAATGGCATATGGTTGTTGGGGGTTTTCCGGGCTGTCTTGCCGTGGTCTTGGCATTGTAGTTCCTGACGTTTCGCCAGCAGCTGTGGCTGGCATCTTCAGAGGTGTAGCACCTCTGAAGATGCCAGCCACAGCTGCTGGCGAAACGTCAGGAACTACAATGCCAAGACCACGGCAAGACAGCCCGGAAAACCCCCAACAACCATCGTTCTCCGGCCGTGAAAGCCTTCGACAATACAATAATGGCATACTTTGTAAACCGCTCTGAGTGGGTGTTGTCATCCTGAAGGGCGGTATATAAATCAAATGTTATTATTATTATTATTAATATCCTTCCCCCTAGGTCACTAATCAAAGTTCTGAATAAGTTTAGCAAAACGTCCTTGCTACACCAAAGAATACCTGACCTTCTTCCTAATGGTCCTTGTCTTCTCCCCCTACCTCTTATTTTATTTCTTATTTTTTTCTTATTTTACTTCCTTCCCTTTATTTGTTGTCTCATTTGACCAAATGTCTCAAGCTCAGAACTCATAACAGACTTATCCACAGTTTAAAACAATCTACAACAGCACACACATGTGGAATCGCTACAGCAGAATCATTATTTTATTTCAAATATTTATTGGCTGCCTTTCAACTCAATGTGTCTTCAAGACAGCTAACAAGTTAAAATGCAAACTGACTTATTATAAAATCATCACAAAACCATTTAAAGACATTTTTTTTAAAACCCCAAGAAATCTAAACAAGCAGTCACCAATTTCAAGCCAGCTTAAAAGCATCTCAGAAATATCTTTATAAAGCAATCTAACTCCACTGAAACTGAGAACAGCAGTTTTTCTGTCAACCCCTGAGATTTTTAGTATATTTAGATGGTTTGTAGAGAATTCATAATGGTTTGTGGAGAATTTGTAAGAAATTTTATAAGTCTTTAATTCAGTCCAGAAAATGTGCAGGAATGGCGCCAATCTCCCCTCAAGGGGAGGGAATTCTGAAGCCAGGGAACGGCGACTGAAAAGTCTCAGCTAAGGACCAAGCTACAAGTGACGAATGACACTTGAACGGCAAGTGGACAGACTCACGTGTATTCCTCCCTGTTCACTTGCGCTCCACTTGCACTCCACTTGATCACTACATGATCATGTGGAGCCCAAGTGGACAGAGAGGAATACACGTGAGTCTGTTCACTTGCCGTTCAAGTGTCATTCGTCACTTGTAGCTTGGCTCTTAGACTAGTTCTTGTAAAAACTCTTCGCACAGGTTAATCTCTCTTCACATTTGCTTTTTCCTTCTCTTTTCTCCTTCCTTAGCTGTTCATTCCAGTCATATAAATGCTTAGGGGACTTAAGTGCTTAAGAAGCTAGTGTTAAGAAGTCCAGGACCATCTCATGTGGTATTCATGCCCAGTCTACTACTGGGTTGAATGACACCTTCTGGATAAAGACTGATTAAATGATCTTAGAACCTTTTACCATGAAAAAGAACATACTGCACATGCTGTTTAACAAACAGGAAAAACCCCACTCCACCACCAGAACAATTCCCGAACCCTGCTTCTTGCCCAGAACCACAAGAACAATAATGGAAGGTGAAAATAATTTTCATCAATTAACGGATATACATTAATTTTATACGCTAACTGAGCACAATGACATCACAGTTGCAAAAGCTAAAATATCAAGATACGTGACTGAAGGAAAGAGGCAGGCAACTCCTGCATCCCCACCACTGTGGCCATTCCATGCTCTGGTCACATTTTAAGTTAGATTACTGCAAGGTCCTCAACTTGGTGCTTCATCTGAAAACGGTACGGGACCTCTAAAATGCTGTGGCCAATGTTTTGTAAATCCCACTGCAGCGCTCCATTGCAGCTTCCAACATTACCACAGTAGCTTTTGATTGTACTCTGGCTTTATCCATAGAGGCACTTTCAGAAGTGACGCCCTGGGCTCAGGTGTTGGGTTTTTTTTTTTGCCAGGAACAGATCAGCTTTAAAGATGGATGCGGGTGATAAGCTCCAATTTGACATATATTTTACACGTGTTTTGATTTTAAAAAACACAAGTAAAAAAGTACAAGTTTCTTCATAGGCTTAAGTTTGGTAGGCGATAGCATAGTGAGTTGCTTAACACTAACAGTGCAATCCTAAACTTCATTTCAATTGATACAGACAGGTGCACTCTGCTGAAACGGCACTGTCAATTTACTCATAGAAAAGCCAGTAACTAACCTACCTGTCGGTGTGTCAGAACTTGGAGCGTAAGAGGAAGATGGCACAACACTGGGTGCTGCAGGTAAGTAACTCGTAGAAGCCAGGGCAGGCTCATTATTCAACGCGCCAAGTTTCTGCAAAAGTGCACATACTGCCTTAGGATAGCTTCAAGGATAGATTTAGGTTAGCTTTTCAAAATAAAGTCATGATGGTGCAAATAATCTCAGATGTGATATACAAAATCACCCCAATAATGAAGCATCAACAGGTCAGACAACTAGACTGACACGAACATGACGCAAGGGCACATGGCTGGCAAGCTACCCAATGCAGCAGCTGAACCTGTATTGCAATTTCCGGCAAACTTTCCTAGCTAAAACCATCTGAGCAGTACTAAGGAGACACCACGAACAAAACACTGCCATTGCTGGGACAAAGACAATCAAGAATGTAGCAGCCAAAGCAAAAAAAGGTGCACAAAAAGGTTGATCTACAAAATGCTTCTTGCTTATCTAATTCTGATTTATGGAATGTCACAAAAAAATTGACACACACACACACACCACAAATGAGACTTATTAAAAAGAAGCAGGGATGCACTTAGGTAAACTGCTAACTGTGTAAACCGGAGAAACATCAACTCTACTCTTAATATTGCTCCCCTCTGGCTAATAATTCAATTTAAGCTATATTCAGAAGCTTTAATTATCCCAGGCTTTGTACAACTATTAAACTATGTAATTGTGTAACTCTAACATGGGGCATCTGATTGTATGTTTTAAATATTTTACTGCTGTTAGTATGCCTGTGCGCTCAACTGACATACGTGAATAAAAGGAAAGACTTTACCACCTATAGACGGGTCCTTTCAGCAAAGATGGCAACTTAAAGGAGAACTCAGCTGGGCTGCGCCACAGGAGCAGCTAACCCAGCATGGTCAGCTCTTACGATGCTCCCAAGCAGAGCATCAAGGAAACCCCCGCTTGTCACCTGCCTGTGTTTTATCGGAAGGTAACAGGGAGGTTCTGTTTAGTTGTCATACTCATTGACAGACCCACCTCCTAAGCATATTTATGCCTTATATGTATAGATATAGATACATAGATATAAAAAAAATATGTGTTGTGTGAAGGACTCGGGCCTTTTGACTGAATCTACTACCAATATTCCAACTCAATTATTACTAATACAGTAAAATGCCTTAATATATTCCTATGCAGCAGAAGAGCCAATGGCCTGTATAAATTGTTGCTACCCTGCTGGGATGCAAAAGCCAGAAGGGGTGAGGCAGTCACCTAGCTGGGCCCTCCATCAAGGCTGTAAGACAGACGCAGTGGGCCAACTTGAATGAGTTCTGACTTGTTTGACTATTTTAATTACATATTTCAGCGATGATAACAGATTATTTTTGTGTTGTGTTGTATTGTTACCACCCACCTTGTATCCTGTGGCAGGAAAAAAAGTGGGGTTTATCAATACATAAATAAAGAGCATGTTTCCTCTGTTGTTTATACACACTATTTCTACTTCACTTGAAATTTCCGTGATTACCATGCTAGATATTAAATGTAAATTAAAATCCCACCTGAGTGGACATCAGCCCTGCAGCATAATCGGGAGTGGCATTTTCTACAACAGTTTCTTCTTTTGCTTGTTTTTCCACCACTTCTGCATCTATTCCATTAACAACAGAAAAATGCAATGATAACTGCTACCTTTAAAAATTTCATTTTCCACACAGTCACATCACATATGCTACATTATCTGTAATCTTGCAAATTTACATGCAATCTTTTTGTTCCTAGGTATACTTTTGTACACCCACACAGAGAACAGATTTTTTTCTCCTGCAAGGTATGTCCAAATATAAGGTCATACAGTATCTCTCTTTATTAATTAAAAACATATTTATGTCCCATAAAAAGAGGATTCAGCATTTTTTACACATTTCACTTCTCATGAAACAATTAAAACCACATAAAACCACACACTTCTCCAGGTCATACTATTTGCACAGCTCCTGCAGTCCCTCTTTTCTTTGTCATTTGTGACTATGTGCCACATCAGACAGGGTTGTTCTCTCAAGCTTATCAAAAGGGTAAGTTTCTCATACTTCTCAGACGCCTCATCCATACTGGTTTAATGAGTAGAGGCATATATAAAGGGATGGGTCTGCCCAAGCATCACTTAGTTCTTAAATATACAAAAGTTAAAAGTTTTATTTATGCTGTAAACCTACCTACGGTCTTTCTTCTTCTTTTTGCTTCCCGGCCAGCTCCAACCATATCCAGCTCTTTTATAGGTAGAAACTGTAAATATACAGAATTCACTGCACGGATTACTCTTATGAGCCTCCTTCAGTTTGAAAAGTACAAATCCAAGGCTGCCCCCCCAACACACACAAAAACACTACACTACACCAAAGAAACAAAATTAGAAACCAAAAAAAAGATACGAGTAACATTATGGATTACCTCCACGGTGTAGCTCCTAGCTTATTAATATGTGTATTTTTCCCCTAAAATGGTAACTTTCACTGGGAAAATGCAATTTTTATAAACAAAGAAACTGAAGTATGCAATAGTTAGTGTGGTGGAAATTCTGCCCCCAGAATGGCAATTTCTCTGGCCCTATCCAGTGAAATCCTTCTTCTTCTCCCTCAGCACTTTTTGCTATTGCATATGTTCCCCAAACCCACAAAAGAAATTCCATTCCTGGGGTTCAAAATAAAGCACGCAAAATTAGAAATGTTAAGAGAAAAAGACCAGGCCATTTGTGTGTCACCTACACAATTCACTACGTCCGTGCTTTCTCTAGGGCAAAAAATGAGGGATCCCTAGGAAGGTTTCCCGACTCACAATGTACCCAAGTACCACTGGGCGAGAGCTGCCAATCTCTTTTATAGATTATCCTGAAAATGGAGAGCGACTTTCCTTCTCCCCTGTAAGACTACAAGCCTACAAACCATTACCACATGCTGGGTTTCTGATTCAATCACTTTGCCTGCATCCAGTCACCACCCTGGCCAGATGTGGAAGAAGAACATAGGCATATATTCCACACGAATCTGTCTCTTCCCATTCCTGCACATTCTGAACCAGCCAGATCCCTGCAGGAATTCATCACACAGCACCAGTGGCAGGTCTAGAGACCCACCCACCTTCGCTCCCCAGCATTGATAAGGCACATGGGCACCCGTTTTGGAAGTGTAACGCAAAATGGGGAGGGAATCCAACAAAAGAGCTAGAAGTAACAGATTTTTAAAAATGAATTTAACATGGTAATTGTTTAATGAGTTAAACTGCAGTTGTAAGTTTTGGAGTTGATCCTTTGACATTACTGAAATGATTTCAATACAATGACCAAAGAAACTCTTAGACTTACATTTAACAGTTCTCTGAATAAAAGAGAGTTGGAAAAGAAACAGGTTGCTTAAAATGAATAACTCAAGATATAAAACAGAAAGAAGTTTATAGAGGAGCAAATGAAAATCCCACGGCCAGGGTGGGAGAGAGAGGAACACAATGAAAAAATCAATGAAGCAGAATTTGGTAATTTTGAAAACTATTTACAACAAGCCCATGCAGACAACTGCAAGGGCCCCTAATATCCTTTTCACATTGTTGAGGATCTACCTATTCTGGTTAAGAAATCAAGAATTGACTACAAATATGTACGCTGCCTCTCCTCCCCAGAGGGAATTTCACCTGGTGCTTAACCAATTCAACATCTCATTAATACTGACAACAATCACACTTGACATTAGCCAGGCTCCTTCTTAGCCAAAATTTGCTTACTCCAATAAGTTAGAAAACTTGATAGCATAACATCAGTACAGACATCACTGCTCAGTGGGGCTTATACTTAGCCCATCTCCTCATCTCAATTACTGTTAGGAAAGCCGAACACTGTATCTATAAACACTAGCCTTAGACAGAATACATATAAAGAATCCACAAGGTCTGCATATTTGATAAACTGAAAATGTTAATTTTAGTAATTAATGTAATTCAATAGTAATTTAGTAATTCAATATGTCCACATTATCATGTTTACAGTACCCAAGAAATACATCTTCCAGAAAACAGACTTAAAGAACATTACAAACATGGCAGACCATAAACAGATATAATAATTATCTCCAATAGTGTCCAATAATCGTGAATCTCCGCCTGGTATTCATTGTCAACCTCACATTAGTACATGCTGAAGATACAAATTCCTTAATATATTTTCAAGAATTCAAGTAAGTAAAACAGGTTGCCCTTAACCTGTATCTGTTGTTCATCTAGGTCTTCGTGCAGGCACACACCGGGAACTGCATTTGCGCAAGCCAACCATTCGGAACAGGATTTCTTTAGCTCATAGGCTCTTAAGGGGGGGCGGCCTCCCCCGTAGACCACTCCAAGTTGGTTTTTCCCACCAAAGATGGTCACATAATTATGGCAGGTCACCCCCTCCTTCCCCAGTTCTCCTGTGCCGCTGTCACTCCTTTGTAATTACTTCAGAGAACCCACAGCGGGGCAGGGGGGGAGGGAATGTGTGCCTGCACGAAGACCTAGATGAACAACAGTTACAGGTAAGCGCAACCCCGTTTTAATCTACAGTCTTAGTGCAGTCCCACACTGGAAGAATAATAAGCTACTCACCAGGTGGTGGAGTGATGCTCTCATGTGAAGAGAGACTACAAAACTGCTTGTCCCACTGCTGACTCCCTCCTGGACTTGACATCCATCGCATAATGTTTCATAAAGGTCTCGCCTGTTGACCATGTAGCTGCTCAGCAAATGTCTGCAGGAGGAACTCCTTTCACAAAAGCAGCTGACACTGCTTGGGCTCTCGCTGAGTGGGCTCAAAGTGCAAAGGGGCACGGGATCCCGGCTGTCTTATAACATAATCTAATAGCTGACACCACCCACCTTGATATTGTTTGCGATGCTGCTGCCTTCCCCTTGTTTGGGCCCAAATGGCAGATAAAAAAGGTACAGTCCTTTCAAAAGGGATGGGTTCTGTCTTTATAAAATAAAATGGTCCTTCTTACATCTAATGTGTGCAGTGTACGTTCTTGGGGGGTTGCAGGGTTCGGGAAGAACACTGGGAGGGATAAATTCTGTGACACATGGAACTTTGAGATCACCTTAGGCAACAACTGCAAACTGGTGTGCATCACTACTTTGTCTGGGTAAATTTGTAATAAGGAGGCTTCTATACAAAGTGCTCTAATTTCACTAATCCTTCTAGCCTAAGTGACAGGTAGCAAAAAAGCCATCTTTGACAACAAGAGGGACAACAGGCCATTGATTCGAAGGGTTTCTGCATTAGTTTAGCTAACTAGAGACAAGGACCATTGTGGTCAATTGCAGGTTGTATAAACCTTTCAGGAACAGCTTTGACAAGTGATAAGGCTGTCTTTCCATCCATACCTCTATAGAATGATGAAACTGCGACTAAGCGAACCTTTATGGATGAGGAAGACAAGCTCTGCTGTTTGCAGAGAAATTAAATAGTCTAAAGTTTGAGACAATGAGCAGGCATCTGGGAAACTCCCCTTAACTTCTGCCCATGCCACAAACCTATTCTATTTAGCTCCATGAGATTTTCTGGTCTGCGAGCATTGAGCTAGACGTTTGCTACTTTTCCCGAGAATTGTAGGCCTACTGTCCTAGGAACCACTCCATCAGGTGTAACCTGTTCAGGTCATGGTGTCATATGCACCTGTAAATAAGCAAGTCCGGTGCTAGTGGCAGGTGGACAAAGTGACCCTTGGCCAGATGTTTGATTGTATGGAACCAGTGCTGTTGTAGCCAGAAGGGGGCTGTAAGTATGCAACTGGTCCGTTTTGCTTGTATTTTGCAAATCGCCTTGTGGATCAATGGAATGGGAGGAAAAGCATAAAATAGTTCCCATCCACTGAATTTGAAATGCATCGCCCAGGAAATGTTTGTCCTTCCCTCCCCAGGAACAAAAACTGGGGGCCTTTGCATTGAGTCTTGTGGCGAATAGATCCACCTGTGGGAAACCGCACTGTAGGAAGATTTGATGAGCATATTTGTCCTCTAAAACCCATTTGTGGTGTAACTTTCCCATCCTGCTGAGACGGTCTGCTTTAGTGTTGAGGACCCCTGCAATGTGCAGTGCCGAAAGTGTAACGCCACAGGTGATAGCCCAGTCCCATAGGCGAACAGCCTCTTCGCAAAGTTCCCTGACGCTGTTCCGCCTTGCTTGTTTATTAAAACAATGTTGTCGTGTTGTCCGACAGGATTTGGACCGTTTTGTTTGAAAGTCTATCTGCGAGAGAGTTAAGTTTGTAGTAAACTGATCTCAATTCAAACAAATTAATGTGATTCTCTTTTTCTGTGTTAGATCATACTCCACCAACTGACACCTCCCCACAATGACCTCCCCATCCCTCCAGGGAGGCATCTGTAGTGAGGGTAACTTCATGACTAGGTACACTGAAGGCTTTAGATAAGTTATCGTGATCTGACCACCACTTTAAGGAGCGTAAAACCAATCTAGATATTGAAAATTTAACTTGAGAGGATTGGACCCCTGGCTGGAAGCATCCGATGAACCAAAGTTGTACGGTTCTCATTCTCAAGTGTGCAAATGGAAGCACAGCTGTAATTGATGCTATCAGACCCAATAGGACCTGGATGGATTGTGCAGACTGTGTTGTGCTAACATAACTATCCTGTTCAGTCTGTCCATGGGTAGGTATGCTTTTTCACTACAGAGTTGAGAATTGCCCCAATAAATCTTATGGTGCGACTGTGTACCAAATCTGACTTCTTCCGATTTATCACCAGACCCAGAGATTTACATGTAGACAAAATTAAATTTGATGTATTATCGAAGGCTTTCACGGCCGGAGAACGATGGTTGTTGTGGGTTTTCCGGGCTGTATTGCCGTGGTCTTGGCATTGTAGTTCCTGCCGTTTCGCCAGCAGCTGTGGCTGGCATCTTCAGAGGTGTAGCACCAAAAGACAGAGATCTCTCAGTGTCACAGTGTGGAAAAGATATTGGCAGGTCATTTATATCTACTCAGGAGGGGTGGGGTTGAGCTGAGTCATCCTGTAAGAGTTTCCCAGAGTGTGGAATGCTAATGGCGGGAGGTTCTTTTGCATATGGATTGGTGCTTGATGTGCTAATCTTCTCTGCAGGGCTATTGTCGGGTGTAGAGTGTTTTGTTAGCCTGGTGTTTTTCAGAACTGGAAACCATGCTCTGTTCATTCTTAAGGTTTCTTCTTTCCTGTTGAAGTTTTGCTTATGCTTGTGAATTTCAATGGCTTCCCTGTGCAGTCTGACAAAGTAGTTGGAAGTGTTGTCCAGTATTTTGGTGTCCTGGAATAAGATACTGTGCCCTGTTTGAGTTAGGCTATGTTCAGCCACTGCTGATTTTTCCGGTTGTCCAAGTCTGCAGTGTCTTTCATGTTCTTTTATTCTTGTCTGGATGCTACGCTTTGTGGTCCCGATGTAAACTTGTCCACAGCTGCAGGGTATACGGTATACTCCTGCAGAGGTGAGGGGGTCTCTACTGTCTTTTGCTGATCGTAGCATCTGTTGTATTTTTCGGGTGGGTCTGAATACTGCTTGAAGGTTATGCTTTTTCATAAGCTTTCCCATCTGATCAGTAATTCCTTTGATATATGGCAAAAACACTTTTCCTGTAGGAGACTGTTTTTCCTTGGTTGTTTGATTCATCCTGGGTTTGATTGCTCTTCGGATTTCATTTCTGGAGTAGCCATTTGCCTGAAGTGCATGGTTTAGATGATTAATTTCCTCATTGAGAAAGTGCGGCTCACATATCCGTCTTGCACGATTCACTAATGTTTTCATTATGCCTCTTTTCTGTCGGGGATGGTGATTGGAGTGTTTTTGCCATATATCAAAGGAATTACTGATCAGATGGGAAAGCTTATGAAAAAGCATAACCTTCAAGCAGTATTCAGACCCACCCGAAAAATACAACAGATGCAACAGGCTCCGGTTCTGACTCAGAGTCTGACCTTGGATCCGAAATGAAAGCATGCATCCCAGAATACCAGTCTGGGTCTGAGAGATGAGCTGACTTGGTTGGAGCTGAGCGTTCCGAAACCAAGGGCATGTACTGATAAAGCTGGTACCGATCCCATTCGTGGGGATAAACAGCTGGTGGACACGGTGGGTACCACAGAGGGCGCTGGTAACCTGACAAGCTTGTTCAGCGGGAGAGTGCACTTCTCCGCGGTGCCTCTTTTCCACCCTGGTCTCAAAGCCAGTTTGGTGTAGTGGTTAAGAGCGCGGGACTCTAATCTGGAGAGCCGGGTTTGATTCCTCACTCCTGCACTTGAAGCCAGCTGGGTGACCTTGGGCTAGTCACGGCTCTCTGGAGCTCTCTCAGCCCCACCCACCTGACAGGGTGTTTTGTTGTGGGGATAATAACAACATACTTTGTAAACCGCTCTGAGTGGGCATTAAGGTGTCCTGAAGGGCGGTATATAAATTGAATGTTACTACATATAAATCTTATGTTATTATCAGACACTACAGACCTCAAGCTCAACCTTCTGCAGGGTATGACTGCAGATGGTACTTGCACTCCTAAGTCGGAAGAGGATGCCGGAATTGGTGACTCAGTGCAGTTCTGAGGCTTGCGCCGATGCTTCTCCTTTTCCACATGCTTGGATTTATCCGTATGTTTCTTTAGCGGCGGATCTGAAGTGGCTTCCTCTGTTCCAGCCAGTGCCGGTGATCTCAAAGCCTTGTGTCCAGCTCTGAGGGGGAGGATAGCCTCCAGAGGTATGACACTTGCCACTGATCATCCCAATGCCGCAATCTCCCGTGACCGATAAAGTCTCTGGGTCCAACTTCAGGGACAAGCAAGCCTTTGGGTCCAACACGGGTCCAGTAGATATTTGTTCCGAAATTGCTATCGGATCTGGTGCCAGCTTGGAAGCAGATCGCACTGAGTGCTCTGCCGGGGTAGATATCTTTGCTGCTGGGCTACTGGCACTGGACATGGCTTTTTCCCATAGCATTGCCTTTAAGCAGGAAGCTCTATCTGCTCTTGCTTTCCGAGTGAAGAGCTGACAGTGTTTACATTTCTCTACAACATGGCCTTCCCCCAAGCACACTTCGGTGGGGATTCCTCGGGGAAAAGTAGTGGAAGATGCTTGTGTTCCAGTGGATTAGGCAAGGGTATGAAGAGGACACTCAACCTTTGCCAATTTATAGCAAGTTTTAATCAGGAGGACAATTCATTCTGAAAAAGAGTGAGGAAACCTCAAACCCCTTTCACTTCCTGCTGTAACAAAGGCTATTTTCTACACGTTGCTCTTTTTTGAAAATAAAACAGCGAAAGTCTTAATAGATAAGGCGTGTAAGACTCTGCTCATTGTACTTAGGCTCAGGAAAGAAAAATGTCTTCCTGTGATGCAAACAAGGCCACTTCCTCCAAAGCTTCCAGCACTGGACATTGTCCAGGTAACACGAGCTACTGATATGTCCAAACATACAGTATATTTGTTCACATAAATCTGCAAAGACAATAAATACACTTCCGATTCTAACGGCCAGCAAAGGAGAACATATGCTTTTGTACATTCACATACCTTTACTCCTCTTTCTTTGCACACAGGAGTTCTTGAAGGAGGAATGGGAGTTCTGTTTCCAGCAGGGCTAAACACGCTTGGGGCGGTGGGATTCCTGAATGGTGCTTGCTTTGGTATTCCTTTGAGCGGTGCTAATAAAATAAACACATAAACGCAATTGTTATTATTGTTCACTGCACTGAAATCACCATTACTGAAAAACACCCAAATGGCTGGTAGCCCTGGCCAGACTTATTTACAAAGCAAAAAAAGCCAGCATCCAGAACTGCTACTTTGGCAGCTCATGAAGAATCAGGGCAAAGAAAACAAACTTAACACATATTATATGAAGAATCAGTCCTCACTATTAGAAATTTTGTTCTAGAAGACATTGCACTTAAAAGTGTCACAGCACACTCTTAGTTAACACCCTTCAAATTTAGAAGGATGCAATTCTGCTCAGAATTGCACTGGTAGTTGCTTCCCGAGCATATCCTCCAGCATCTTTTTGCTCATTTGAATGCACTGCAGAATGCCACAGCTCAGTTACTATCAGGAGCTAGGCAGGGCATACATATTACTCCCATACTGCAGTCAATCCAACAGCTGCCCATCAGTTACCAGGCTCGATTTAGGGTACTGATGATTACACACAAAATTCTTCATGGCTTTAGTCCCTCGTATCTGTAGGACGGCCTCTCCCCTTATGCTCCTCCACAACAGCTTTGCTCATCTGATTAGGGCTTTCTGTAAGTGACACCCTGCAAATGGGCAAAACCAACAACTGCCCATACATTTTTCTCCACCGAAAGGACCCTTCCTGTGTATCCACCAACCAAGCTTCTTTGGTTGATGGTTATTTTCTAAATTAATTAATTAATTAATATTCCCCTCTATGGAGTGGGCAAAGGATCTACTGTTCTCTCTTCCCTTCACATGCTCCAAAGACTTCACCTGCCAGGAGGCACCCTGACCCCATTATTCCCTGCCTCTCTTATGTTTGGGGGTAACCAGGGCAGTTCAGGGGAGAAGCAGACAGTCAAAGTATCTTAAAAAGATCACCCCCTTTAAAGCTTAGATTTGGGCCTGGTACTTAAAAGACAGTAGGGTAAGTAGCAGATAAACCTCTAGGGGGAGGGCATTCCACAGGCATATTTTGCTTTTCTTTTAGACTTTAAGCATGAACATAGTGAAGAAAAGTAGACCACCCAGTGGGAAAACCATAAAGATGGTAACAGATTGTTATGGGGGTGGGGGGGAATCTCACTTGATAAAACCATTAGACAAAAGATAAGAAATATCGCTAACATGAGGCGGGGAGAGGGACAATGAAGACTTGACAGCAACAGCTTATAATATTAACTGTAATGTCTGGAAACAGACGTTTTAAATTAAAAACTTGGATGTTTATTATTGAAGGCAATGTAAGTGGTAGACATACACTGGGGGCTGAAAAATTCAGCATTGTTCTCATAAACACATCTTTTAAAATAGCAGTTTTAGGTATGAATTATAAATTCAGTAAAATGAAAAAATAAAAAATAAATAATAAATGAATTGTGTCTACACATATCATGTCTCTTAAGTAGCAACAAAAAAGCATACTTGTTGTATCTATTTTTTTGACCAACCCCCTTCCTTTGGCATGGAAAGGCACTCCGGCTGTTTTCTTGAGCTGCTGAGCAGTTTCAGTAGCTAGAAGAAAAATACTCCCGATTAGTATTCAAACAGAAGAAAATCTCAGTGAACCATAAACAGTGCTCTTAACAGATGAGTTCTATGAAAAAGCTTAAACCTATCCAGAGCCCACGATGTTCAATAATTCAGTGAATTCATACACAGTTCCCCCTTCTTTTTACAGCCAGACCTATAGTAGGAACAGCTCTAGTCCAAGGGACCCACTAGACCTCAGTTGGAGGGGGAAAGTGCATTACTGACCCAATTTTAAATTTTTATTGTGTGTGTGATAGATGCAAAGGCATCAACAGCCTTCTCCAACTTTTTTCACTGCATGACTGACTATTATTTATGTTAAATATGCAAATACATACCAATGAAAACTGTACTAAGAACCACCCCTCACTTGACTTGAAGTTAGCCTTTATTGGCATATAAACTTTTATATTTCTAAACGCACCAAGCTCAATACTTACACTTCTGCAAGAGTTCAGCCCGGAGAGTAGCACTTTTTGGTTTTCTTTTCAACTGGAAATGTTTCACTGGGGGAGTTAGTGGTCCAGCCAATGTGGTCAAGGCATTTTTATTTAAGTACTGGCACTCCAATGGCAACATCGCAGAAGTTTCACATTCGCTCACTACATACAAATTAAAATATGCAGGAAATAAGTTCTTACATCAACTAATACGAAAAAGGTTTCAAACATTGGGGTAAATAACTTTACATTTCTTCAAAACATTAAGACATGACGAAAACTGACTTTATGCACCGTTTCTATGGCTCTTTGCCATTTAAACAAGAATGTTTGACTTGTACAGTCCAACTTATGTGTAACACCGCAGGGTTGCAAAAAAGTATTTTAGAAGGAGTTTCCCATCCTCCTGAACTGCTGTTGTTACGAAACTGCTGCACCTGCAGCTCTACTTGTCCTTTGCCCAAGCCACACGTGGAACGTTTCTGCATGCCCTGTGCAGAACCAAGACACTCCGCAGCTCTGTTTCTCCCTTAGATGACTTCAAAAAGGGCGGAAGTGATTTAAAACAAATTAAAAGGTATGTCTGTGTAAAGGTCAGAATTTTAAATGCCATTTAAAATGAGGTAGTACGTTGTGTTATTTGACCAGTGTGATCTCTACCCCAACCTCCCCCTAACGGAGGAGCTCTCAGTCGCTTCTGAAAGCAGTAGTTCCCAACTGAGGCATGAAGTAAAGAATGGGGAAGTAACTTTTATTAACTTTCTTAGATGGAATAAGGTTGCTGAGTAAAGGGGCTTGAAACTACATAAAGTATAACACACAACATTTGCTGGGCTCACACAGTTGTAACATTTCAGTTAACAAGGTAGGAATGCAGAGAGCAGCTATCAGCCAACCTTTGATTTTTGAGGTCTTTGGCCTTTCACCAATCTTTGGAATCTCACAGAGTAAGTGTGAACTCCTTCCAGACATTCCAGTAACTTAGCCTGCTACCCCTGAAACCCAGACTCTGAGACAGCACAGTCTCCTGTTTTAAGAGTTGATTAACATTAGCCTGCTTTATCCCAAAAACAAGGCTTCGAGACATACCAAGTTTCCAGGAAAAAAATTTCTTCCCACCTCTGGAGGCACAAACTCCCATCTGAAAATGTATCTTTTTTTGTCTGCTTAGTGAGGCTCTGAGACAGGATCCCTTCAACCTCTCTCTCTGAAAGCTCAGACCCTATCTGACAAGAGACGACTGTGCAACAGATTTTTCTCTCTCACTCGCCATTTCCATCTGGCTCTTTCAGCCATCCATGGGCCCTGCTGGGCTCTTACCTGCTACATATAATACACGCAAACCTCGTAGGTCTGGTGACTGACAGAAAGGGCAGGACCTTTGCCCATCCATCATACAGGGATGTTAACAGAATCAATATAGCAGAGAATAATTTGCCTCTCACATGCTCAGTGGGGCACAGTCACTACTCACACCAGGTGAACTGGCAACTCACAAAAGTGTATTTCAAGAAGGCAGGATAGAAGGGCAGCAACAGCTTAGCTGTTGTATGATCTGGCTGCCAGTCTGTCAAGGATGGAAGATAAGCTACCAGAAAACATTAACAATTTGAGAAAGAATATAAATATCTGTCTTAATGAATCGTGCTGCTAGACTACTAGGTTCTGGCTCTCAGCTGTTCCTGATTGGAACACATGAATGCTTTTTACTGCAGCAATGTTTTGTGTTGAGTAATTACTATTGTCTTATGTCGGCCAACTGAATAAAAGCATGTCATTAATCTTTTGGCCTGCTGCTTAAATTTCCTCTCAAGAAACTATGGGATCGCACAGCTCCATTGAGAGTCTGTACGCTAACAGAATCTAGGAGAGCCATGTTCAAATCCCGACCCAGCCGTGAAGCTTACTAAGTGACCTCAGGCCAGTCACGCTCTCTTCCATCCAAACCCATCTCATAGAGTTCTTGTAGGGAAAAAGCGGGGAAGGGAAAAACATGTATTCCATCCTGAGCTCCTTGGAGGAAGGGTGGGATAGAAACGTAGAGTAAATAGACAGTAAACAGACAAATCAATTGCCCTGACACGGATAGCCCAGGAGAGCCTGATCTCATCAGATCTCAGGAGCAGGCTTCTGAGCAGGGTCAGCCTTGGTAAATAATTGGATGGGAGACCTCCAAGGAAGACCAGGGTTGCAGAGGCAGGCAATGGCGTCCACCTCTGTTAATCTCTTGCCATGAAAACCCCACCAGGGGTCGCCATAAGTCAGCTATGACTTGAGGGCAGGATTTCATTCAGACAGATCGGTCACTAGTGGGGAGGCAGACGGAAGGACAATGTGTCCTAAGCAAGCACCTTCAGCACCTGAACAACAGTGGCGTCGATAGGGTTGTTCTGCTACTCTGCAGCTGTCTCTGTCTGCAGAAAACCGAGAGGACCAGGGCTACTGAATAAATTAGGATTTCTGAATTCTGACATGAGAAACTACATTTAGTACTAACAACACTCAAACCAGCAAAAAACAATAGTTTAGCATCTCAGTGTCAAGCCGCCAGTTTATCGAGCCTCATAATAAACCAGAGCTTAGTCAAACATTAATTATGACCAGCCTCAGAGTCCAGTTAAGATGGCAAATGGCATTCACCCCTATTGAAGAGTTAAATTAGCACAGCATTATCACCACCAAATGCTGCTGCAGACAGGTCACTGGCTTCTTATCTTGTCTAGAAATAGGACAGACTACCTTGCATTTCATGGTCTTTCAAACGCACCATTCAAAGCCCGTTACCCAGGAGGTATCTCTGAAGCCCAAACTATTTGAGAATAATTGTGCTAAATTTTACTTTAGGCCACTGATAACTTTAAAAAGCTGGGAAATTTGATCTATAACATTTTCATCCCTCCCTTTCCCAAAGGACCTCCTCTCCTCCATTTTAGTCAAGCAACAATCTTGTGAAGTTAATTTGGCTGACGATATGTGAGAAGCCCAAGATCACCCAAGCAAGCTTCACAGCTGAGTGGGGATTTGTGCTTGGGCCTTCCAAATCCAAGTCCAACCAACCAACCATTCATTGAGCCACACTAATTCTCATTTTATGATGCACAGCATACCACTGCGAGAAAAAGTTTCTGAAGATGCCAGCTTATGTATATATTGTCACATTCATCAACGTAGACATACTGTTTAAAAAGATTTCTATTTTGTAGCACTTATGAACAAGGCCGCCTGCTCTCAAGAGTCCTCTGCAGACACTACCACACCTTGAAGGCAATGTGCACAGAGGGGGAGTGGGCATGAACAGAGCAGATGAGCCCTCCTTGCAGTTGTCAACTCATGGGAAATGTAAAAAACCAGCAATCCCAATTGGAGGGGTGGGTCCTATGCACGGAGACACCAAGTTCACCAGCACATAGGTGGGGCGCTAATATGCTCATGCCTGCTTCTCTTTATGCACATTGATTTCAACACAAGTAATGTTGCCTGCAGAAAGCCAGGGTTACATGTCAAGGTCTCCAGAGCAAGTAAGCCATTCTATTTTCTGATCAGATGGAACAGTATGATGTTATTACGATGACTGAGAATTACGTTACTTGAGGGGCTAGGAACAGTCTGACTCTGCCCCGACCCACCAGATGATGCCTTCTGGTGTACATGCTGAAAACCTGTCTCTAACCTCACCTGGCTTCGCCTCCTTGCTCCAAGGCTCCGCTTTCTGAGCCAGAGCCACAATGTACATGGGTCTGCTCCTGAAAACAGCTTGGCAGCTTCAGCTAGTACAGAACATCTCAGCTCGTTTATTACTGGAAGCTAGGCAGAGCATGTGTATTACATCCATTCTGCAGCTGCTCTACTAGTTATCAGTTAGTTTCCATGTACTGGTTATGACTGGTTCTGCACATCTGCAGAACCAGCTCTCCCCATATGGTCTTGCTGAGAGACCTTCCCTCATCGGTCCAAAGCCTTCTGCAGGTGCCACCCTGCAAACGGGCAAGAACAGCAGCTGCCTCTGCACAAGTCTTCTCTGTTGTGGCCCCCGGTCGGTGGAATGGCCTGCCTGAAGAGGTCAGGAAGTCTTACACACTTTTACTGTTCGGCAGAACGTGAAACAGAATTATTCAAGTGTATTTTTATAAAGTTAAAAAGGGTGTTGTTAATGTCAGTGGAACTGTATTCATTATTCGTATTATGTTGTTTTGATTGCATTGTTTTCTAATTTTGTACCAGCCTTGTTATACTGCTTATTGGATATAATACAATCTTTCACCCCACGGTTGTAACTGCTGCTTTATTGTCCATATTCTACTGTGTTTTTAGTGCAATGTGCTCTAATTTTGCCAACAATTACTACAGAATAATTGCTGGTATTATGTATTATACTCTTGTTCCCACACTGTTTTTAGCAATAATGCTTAAGTCTCAGTAAGAACAGCGGACTATAAATGAACTAAGGAAATACAGGATTACACCCTAACCCATTATTTACTAAGCAAATGAATGGCACCACTTTACATGAAATGGAGCTTACCTTTATCTCGCAGTTCACCTAAAATATCCTGAACATTGGGATTCTGTTCTTCCAGATCAAGATTAAGGAAGCCAGTATCTGGAAAGGATTTTAAAATATCAGCTACCATTAAGACCCAGGGGTCTGAATCCAAGGTAGCGAGCTGGATAATGTCACTCAGTGCAACTTTCATCTAACAAAAAAGAGGGGAAGAAAAAAAATCAAGAGTAGAACATTCAAAGCATATGAGAGCTCGTTTCTGAAAACTTTACGGAACATCTTTAGTCTGTAACGGTTTCACTTCCAACACGCTTGAGGGTTTGCATCATATAAATATGTCATTGCGAAAAAGCTGAGTAAAAGACTACAACAGTGATGGGATATTCTCAATCTGACTGCAAGACAGAACGTAGCATATAGCTTTAGAATGGCAACCATTTGCTTTGGAACTTCCAGCTAGTAATACACACTACCTTGAATATTCAGATAATCTGCTTCAGAATAAATGGTACTACTTCAAGTATAACAAACAAACAAAACAGCAGTGGTCGCCATCAGATTGAATGTAAATTTAATTTTTCTATAATTTACACATTGAACTGGCAGAACAGGGTCATAATCTGGCGCTGCTTGCAACATCTTACCTCCAACCTATATTATTACAAAGGGGAAGGAAATCAGAGCACTACAAGCTAATCCTGAGCGAGGGCATCCGTGCAGAACTACTGGAACTGATAATTGTTTGCAATATATTATACATTGTGGCTGAGGTGGGAGCACACAAATCTTTAGCATCAGAGATAAACTTGAAAGTACAAAGATGTAATTTCACAGGGCAACCAGTGGCGGCTCACAAATAAAGTAGAAGACTGGAAAGGTCAGTTGCAGAGTATGATTATTTAGACTGTGGTATCAGTATCCTATCCACACACTGTTTAAATAAATAAAAAACAGGTCCCTGGTCCAGAAGAACTATACAATCTAAATTTCTGTAGTGGGAAGGGGAGCAAGAGTAACAAGAGATAAAGAGGAATAAATTATTCTGAGGATAAATGATTAACTAGTTCAGGAAAAGTCCTAAGCTTAACGCCCACATTTCTGAGGAAGATTTTAAGTTCCTAACAAGACTGGCTCTCTTTCTTTAGCTGCGGTAAAGCCCTGGGCCCACACATACTGAAAGCATCCTTGGGAGGACAACATTAATGAAAGCAGTGGCTTTGGGCCAGATGGGGATCTTGGAGAGCTTTGTGTAGGGGGAGTGGACAGTTCAGATGAGGGAGACCTTTGGAGGCTGATTTGACCAAACGTGGCATTCAGACATCATCCATCGTCATCAACCTTGACTGTCAAAGGAGAGACCGACAGACCACTTGTTACAACTTAAGTCTGCTCACCTCTACTGTTCAAATATTCAGATTATGTGATATCCCTCCCTAAATCCTTATCCACTTCCATAGTTTTATCCCTCTGAAGTCCTCTATATCCCACTTTGTCTCTGCTCACAATGTTTTCCTTTCTAACTCAGCAACCCACCACCACCTTGTAATGGATACTGGGCATACAGAAACCACAGATTCCTTATAATATTTTCAATCCTTCGTTGACTTTCCTGGATTTCTATGAGCTTTTCTTGACAAAATTACCTGCTCGGACATTCAAAACATCCGTTTCTGGCATGTGAGCCACCTTCAAGGTCATGTTTTTAATAGAAATTCTGGAAGGAGAAGCTAATCCTTCTCTTCCTGTCCTCAATCTCCTACATAAAATTCAAACATGAGAACTGGCTCCTTGCATACTAGGCAACTCTGTACATCCAGGGTCACACAAATGGTCTGGGCTTCTGGGAGAATCATTACGTCTCTTCGTTGGGGAAGGGTGTGTTTTCCTGGGATAAGTCAACAGAGTAGCTGTTGCTAGTGAGAAATGGATCCTTATGGTGGGGAAACATGGGCCAGGCCAGCCTGTTCCAATGAGGGACCAAGTTGCATGTAACTCATGTTATGGAGTAAGTTCAGTTTGTGTGTGTCAGGGAACCTTTTATTGATTTTCCTCACTTGACAACCTTGAATCGAAGTAAGTGTGTGGCTTTGTGGCCAAAATCTCGTCAGTCCCTCTGCTGAGCATGTGCACCCTAAATTCCAACCCAACGAGATTAGCATTCCAGTCAGCCAGCTGCTCTGAGCTACGGTTGTTTGAGTAAACCCCCATTTATTTGCCCTGACCTGAGGTTTATATAAGCCTCCCATTTTGGATGACTTTCTTTTCATGAGAGCTGTTAGCAGCTATTTGTATCTTTTGATTTTTCTATCTCTGAATTCAGAGTTTTAATAAAGCTTTTTAAAACTCTGCTGGGAGTATTCTGTATCTCAGACTCACATGCTATTGAAGCTGTTCTATCATGCAAACAGGCAAGTGGCTGAGGGAAACAAGGGGAAGAGACCTCTGGTTTCTTCTGCAGTAACCAGTATATCTAATTCTCAACATGGCATCATCTGTGGGAACTGAAATCCAGAGACTGGGGCCATGAACAGACAAGACAGATCTTTCTACAAACCTGAGAAATGTTTCAAGTTTGCTGAAAAAAATCTGAAATAAAAAATAATTCTGTTGGGTCTCAAACCTGCCCCACCCCCGCCAATAATAGTAGTAGTATCAGTAACCTTTAAGAAATAGCCCTGGCTATTGTGAGGGTTGCTATGCAACCACAATATTGCTAGCCTTCAAGCCTTGGTTTCTCTCAGTAAAAGGTGGCGGGAGGGGGGGTAGGGCCCTTTCATAGACCACTTTGGCTCTTGAGAGAGGACTCATTAGGGCCAGGTCCACCAGCAACCACTGGCAGGCCCATCTGCTCACTACTATTCAGCAGCAACCATCACATGAAAGCCAGTGTGGTGTACTGATGTCAAAATAGGGTCTGGGAGACCCAGGATTGAATCATCACTCTGCCATGTTGTTCATTGGGTGACCTTAGGCCAGTCACATACACTCGGCCTAATCTAAAAAAGTAGGCAGTGAAATGTAAGGATAGGAGGGCTATCAGGAGGAACAAAAGAAGAAATTGAGCATGAAGAGGAAAGTGAGATACCCCCCCACACTCACACACAAGTCCTTGAAGGTTCCCCACTGCACAACTGGGTCTCATCCAGCCCAGTGGCTGGAACCACATAAGAGTTTTCTCAGGGAGAGGCTGTTAGGAGAGAGGAAAAGCTGAACACGGAGGCAGTAAAGGTAGTTAGGCTGGTAGGTAGAAAGGAGATTAAGAAAGCAGGAAAGGGGAGTGACTATAGAGGAGAGACTATATGTTCCTGCCTGATCACAGGGAGAGGCCCTCCTGACTGTCTCATCAGCTAAAGAAGCTCACCTGGTTGGTACACAAGGGAGGGCCTTTTCAGTGGCAGTACTCCAATTAGGGAACAGCATTCCCAGGGAAGCACGCCTGGCCTCTTCACTATCAGTCTTCAGGGGGCAGTTGAAGACATTTTTATTTAGGACTGTTTTTCACCAACTTGGTTTTATGTTACTGTTAGTCCTAAACTTTATTTTTAAACTTAGGTTTTTTCATCTGTGACTATTTTTTTTATTTATTCTGTAAGCCACTTTGAGTTCCTGCATGGTGGAAAGGCCACTAAGAAATGTTTTAATAACAAAATATTAATTAGAAATATAGTACTTTCAGGGAAGGGAAAGAGGAAATAGTGGGGATGCAAAGCAAAATGAGAAGTCCTGCAAGTCCTTGTGGGTCCACTGCTTGTATCTCCCTAATTCTCTGGGGCAATAACTCCCAGAATAACCAGAGGTGACAGCAGTTTACCAAGAGTTAATCAAGGTGGGTGGAAAACAAGCGTAAAGGGGGTGACAGGACCAGGGCACTCTGCCATCCACTCTGGCTGATCCACTCCAGGGCCATGCTTCCCTAACACAACCAAAGGTCTTCTGCTGTCTCAGCTCTGCCAAGTCTTCCTTGTCGTCCCCCCCCCATTTCTCCTTCAAAACAAGCTTTCTTCTGTGCAGCCTTTAAACTAAAGTACAGCACCTAACTGAAACAATGCCTAAAGACATGTAATTGGAAAAAACTTCTAAAGACTATTTTCAGATGCATAACATAACTAACAGAGGAGACACCACTGTCTCCTCTGTTAGTCAAAACAGAGATTACAAAGAACTCTTGGCAGGGGACTCTTTTTCTTTTGTTACTCCATAACATTTCAAACGCACTGACGGTTTTATGTTAATATGTTCAGCAAACAAGAAACAAGAAGTTTTCATAAATACATGGTTGACAGTAACAGTGCTAAAACACATGTGGGGACTATCATGGAAGACATGCTGAATATGAGCCGGTGTGTGTGTGTTAGAAACAGCCAATGTCATTTGGACAGCATTAATACCTGTATTATATTTAAGAACTTGGGAATACAAATGCTTCCACAGTCAAATATCTGTACGACCCCCACTTTGACTGCTATATTTAGTTTTGAGTACCAAGTCGAAGAAGTTTCCTAACGCATTTTGTGCCAGCTGCAGTTTCCAGATTATCTCCAAGCCCCATGTAAGGCATGTTACAGCAATCGACCCTGAAAGTTATCAAATCATCAATCAGCGTGGCCAGATCAGGCATTGGAAAATAGAGAGGCAGCTTCCTAACTAAATGTAGTTGGAAAAAAGCGTATTCACTGTCCAAGAGGAGTCCAGAAACCAGCAAGACTCCTAGGCTCTTAACAGTGTCTTTCAGCTAAACTGACACTCCATCGATAGCAGAAAGAACAAGCCTATTTAAAGCAA
The DNA here is from genome assembly GCF_028583425.1 of Eublepharis macularius. Lineage (NCBI taxonomy): Eukaryota > Metazoa > Chordata > Lepidosauria > Squamata > Eublepharidae > Eublepharis > Eublepharis macularius. The sequence goes on along the minus strand of NC_072795.1, from coordinate 120,730,918 downwards.
TGGCCCTTCCAGCCAGCACCACCTCTGTCGTATTTGGATTCAGGTTCAGTTTGTCATCCTTCAGCCACTGGACAAATGCATCCAGACACCTGGCCAAGTCAAGAGACACCTACAGCTGGAGGTTTATTCAGAGTAACAGATAGCTGGGTGTCATCCACACAGTGACTAATCCAAAACTTTGGAGGATTTCATTAAGGTGACGTTCACAGGTATTAAACAGTATGGCAGATAATATAGAGCCTTGCGGCATCCCAAATGTCAGCTCCCAAGGGAATGACTGGCATCAACCACTGCAAATACAGATCTTTCCAAGCTGAGGCTACTGATTTACTGTATAAGTAAGGGAAACAAGGAAGCACAAAAGGAGATGTTGCTAACACACGGTGCACAGGAGGTAATAATATACACAGATAATTTGTTAATCAGTAGTCTCGATACACTCGGAACTGTTTTAGCAAGAGCAAATAAGTAGAAGACTGAACATTTATTAAGAACCATTGGGAGGGGCCAAGAGCCAAGCTGAACGGATTAAATCTACTGATGTTAATGCAAAGAGATCGGTTAAGGCTTTTCACAAGAACCTGAAAAAACAGGGGGGGGGGGGCGCTTGAGTTTTGAAGGGGCAGAATGTCAGGGTCTTGGCATCCCTTCAATATTCCAGAGACTTGACAGCCCGGATTTGCTTGGTAAGAGCCTGGGGAGCCCAGGCTAAGGACTGGATTCTAATGGACATTGTGCTCACATTGTATTAGAACCCTTTGGGGAGCTGTGGCTGTCTCCTCTGCAGAGCTTATCTGTTTTCAGCCTGAGAAGAAGAACCGTTGTCATGGATACATAACCTTGGAACTTCTGAACTTTCTAAAACATCCTCTCCACTTCACTGCTAGCCCCTTTGCGGGGCTTTCTGCTTTACACATACACTGTAGCTATTGGGGGATGGGGAGTGGGAACCTAAGCTAGGCTGGCAGCTAAGGGGGTGGGAACTGGGCTGTACTCAGAACTCAGTGTAAACTTGGAGGCTTGGCGCAGAACTTCATTCCTGGCAATGAACCTGTACTGGATTGCTGAACTAGCAGGTTATCAATAAAGCTTTAACTCATGCCATGCAATGAAGTTATTGAGATCTAGCTGGCAGAACCTGACAGGGGAGTATCTACAGTTGCTAGATCTGTGCAGACTGCCCAAGCTATGCTGTTGCAGCTTTAAAAATTGCCTTTAGGCACTGCGACGTCATTTACAGTGTCCTTACATCAAACACAAAACCAGCAGGGACAGAGAAATATACCTTCAACCAGCCATGCAGCACAATACTTAATCAGAGCAAGATTAAATAAAATAGTTCACTCATTTCAGTGACGTAGATTTTATTTATTTGCGTACTTTTAATTTGCTTTTCTCCACTCAATGCAGATTCAAAGTGTGGTGGAGTGATTAGATTGCCAGACTAGGACCTTGGATATCCAAGTTTGAAACCCTGCTCTGCCTTGGAAGCTCACTGGCTGACCTTGGACCAGTCACACTCTCTCAGCATAACTTACCTGATAGTAAAATGGGGGAAAGGAGATTGATGTAAGCCACTTTGGGTGCCCATTGGGGAGAAAAGGTGGGGTATAAACAAAATATGAGACAATAGTAACAAAACACCAAGTAAAACAAAACTACTTGTCCTCACTAGACAAATAGGTACATGATCTGTGTCATTGTGTATCTGGGCAATAAACAAGGGAACACCGTGTATATAAATTGGGAAATACACCAGTAGGAGAGCACAAAAACACAAGCTGAGTCATTCCTCAATTTTATCCTCACAACAACCCTTTGAGGTAGGTTAGGCTGAGTGTGTGTGACAGGCTCAAGGCCACCTAGCAAAACTCCATGGATCAGAGAGGGGATTCCAACCTGGGTCACCTAGATCCTAGAACGACACTCTGGCTACTACACCACACTGACATTTGGAATTCCAGAGGCTTTACTCATTTTCTCATATGTCTCATATGAAGACAGTATTTTGAAGGAGCTACAACACAACCTGCCAAATGCATGTGGTTACCTTTACAAATGAACAAATTCGAGTCCATCTTAGAGACGCATCGAGTGCTTCTTAGAGACCAATCAGATTTTCAGGATATGAACTTTCAAGAGTCAAAGCTCCCTTTGTCAGATATAACAGTCTTCTGCTGTTGTTGTTTTTTCCGGTTTACCTTGTAGCAGGTTATCCCTTGGTATTATTCTGACTCTGTTGGTCTATAGTTCCACTGATCTCAGTTGTAGATCTCTCAGGTGAAAATCTCCATCAGAGGGACTGGAACAAATGTGGCGGTAGCATAGAGCTTGGCTGTAGACAATGGATTGTTTGTTGAGTTTAGGATGATTACTGGAGGCATGTAGAAGTGTCTGGAGATCAGCAGAATAAGGTGGTTTTTGTGCTTCCATCACATATTTGTACAGTGGTGTGTAGAAAACATGCTTCCTGTGTGGATTGATTCTTGGTGAGGTCGATGATGGGGTGGAAGTTGCTGAAAGCCTGGCAAAATTTCTCTAGTTCTTCTTTCCCATGTATCCAGATGATAAAAATGTCATCAATGAATCTCAAGTACAAGAGGAGTGTCAACATTTAGGGGCTGAGTAAGCACTGCTCCAAGTCAGCCATGAAAATGTTGGCATATTGTAGTGCCATGCAGGTGCCCATAGCTGTGCCATTAATTTGAAGGAATAAATCATTACCAAATCTATAGTAGTAGTGGGTAAGGACTAACTGGAACAGCTTAATTGCAAGGTCAGCTGTGATGTTGTCAGAGATGATATTCCTAATGGCTTGTAGTCCATCCTTGTGGGGATGTTGGTATATAGAGATTCGTTATCCATGGCGGCCAAAATAGTGTTATCTAGAAGATTAACAGATTGTATTTTTCTTAGAAAGTCTGTGGTGTTGTGCACATAACTGGGAGCACTGATGGCATAGGGTCTGAGAATAGAGTCCATGTATCCAGACACCCCATAGTCATGGTGCCTAAGCCAGAGACAAGAGGACATCCTAGGTTGCCAGACTTGTGTATTTTGTACAGAAGATAGAAAGTCCCTGGTCATGGTTTCTGTGGTATGTCCATATATATTTGTTCTTGCATGTATGTAGGTAATTCCTTTATAATCCTGTTTAGTTCTTTTTGGTATTCCTGAGCAAGGTCTGAGGATAATAGTTTGTAGAAAGTAATGTAGGAGAGTTGCAATCATGAACAAACCTGATTACATTTAGGAGGCCAAAAGACAACTGCTCCTCCTTTATCAGCTTCTTTAATAATGATATCTGGATTGTTTCTGAGGCTGTTTATTGCATCTCTTTCAGCATGGGTGAGGTTATGCTGTGAGAAACGATGTTTTAAAGAGTTGCCTGCCTCATACTGTACTGCATGGCTGCACAGGAGCTCATGCTGTCCTTTTAAAACACCATTGGAACCCGCTCTCCTCCTCCCCCCTCAGCAATGTGCTACTTACAGGGAAAGGATGGATCAATAATCTGATCTAAAAATGTCTGGAAAAAAACAAGGCCTTGCTTAAAAGGATGCTCGCAGACTTGTAAAAAAGTGTTAGTTGAAAAGGCATTCTCCCCACCCCACCCACCCCTCTCTCTCTCTCACACACACACACACAGTTATCAGAAGTTCTATTTTATTTATATGGAAACTGATTGATTAAAATCTGCATAAAATTACTGGCCCAAAAATTCTTTAGCCAATTATAAACATTCTTTATAGATGTGAGTATGAAGGGGTAAAAGCAGGAAGACAAGATTTTCTAAGGCAACTCCTGCCCTCTTCATTAGAGTTGGAAGATATTTCACACTGTTGTTGGGTTAAGGGCTAAGTGAAGTGGGCCGCTGGAGCAGGAGGGGCTGTTGATGCAAACCTTAAGATCTGCCAAAGAGGTCAAAATGGTCTGCTAAGGTGTAATTCAAAATACAGTAACACTGTCCTTCAGTTAAGTTCTGCAAAGTCATTTCAAAGTTCTTTTAAAACACTGGTCAAACTGAGTCATCTTGTATATAACAGCAGGAGGGAATGAAACAATACACAAAGAATCAGGAAAACACTAGAATAAGATCTTCAGGAGTTCTTCAAAAGCAAGAAAATTAAATCAATCAGGTACAAGATACAGTGAGCAGCAAACTCCAGCCAAGGTGCAGTTACCTGCTGTCTTGCATGCTAAAGAAGGAGCTGCTACAAATGAAATCTAGCCAGAAGCCCAACCACAGCCCAAGGCTGATTAATAGCCAATGACATGCTCAGTTGTCACAGAAATTATCAAGAGCAGGGACAAGATGGCAATCTATTCAGGTGTCTGTAAAACACTGAAATGTTTAGGTGGTGGGATGGCCCTACCCAGATCTTTCCATGTCTTTCCATTCAGAGATATAGCTAGACCATTTCCTAAATGCTGTGTCAAAGTGCTAGCTCTGTCTAGTTCTATCTGTGCCTTCGGGACTCAACACTGCAAGATCTGTGTGCTTGGTGTACTCATGTTACAGTCATGGTTTTGCTTACTTATTCTGTCTGCAAGCTATAAAGCTGGAGCACAAATAAGGGATTCAGTCAAAGGGAACAGAGGGCAAACCACACACCCTTAATATGGCATCTGGCAATACAACCAGAACCCATGCAGCTGTTTCCCTAGGGAGGTAGTCAGAGGTTCATGCTTTTGGCAATACGCTGCCAAAATGGTCACTGCTGATCTTAAGCTGCTTGACTGTATCTTGAAGTAACTTGCTCAAAACAAGACAAGCAACCTAGCAGCACTCACTTTCACTCTATACTCAGGAGGAAATAGATTAAAGCAAAGATATATTAGCTTTCAACGCGATCGTCAGTTGTCACTCACCCCGCATGAAGCTGACATTGGCCTATCAAGATCAGTATTGACTACTCTGACTGGCGGAACTGTTTCCCATAACCCTTCTTCTGGGAAATGCTGGATATTGAAACAGGGAGATTCTGTACGCTCTACTGCTGAGCTGTGGCTCCTCCCTGTAGCACTCACCTCTAGCACTCCCCTAAGTAGGAGGAGGTGGCAATGGCTGCCATAAATTTTCTGGATTAACTATTCAGATTTGCACCATTCATGGAAACGGTTTTCACTCTACTAGTGGTCAAGCATCTCATCCATCCTGGAGGAACACTACTTCAACATTCTCTTGGCCTCTCCCTTACAGCTACAGATCCTAAAAGCACAATCCTATCCAGAGTTAGGCAAACTTAAGTGCACTCAAATGGGAACTTAACTACACCAATAACATTTCTCCTTCTTCAGAGGAGCATCAACATTATTCCTGGCCAACTATACTCACAATATCAGCAGAAATGTGAGGTGTCTCTGGTGCCATCTAAATAAAGCATTAGAATTTGATTCTGCTTCACATATAAACTGGACCTACAATGGGCCCCAAGACAAAGAAGTTGGGGAGGGAGAACAGAAAGAGGTACACAAGAAATTCAGGTCCCTTGGAAGCTGACCAAGACAGTCTGAACACACATGGTTGGACCAGGAGAAAATAGACAGTGGTTCACCAACAGACCATTGGCTAGCTGGCCACCTAGACCTTGCTGGATGCTGAGTTTCTGGTAAAAAAAATGCAGATGGGGGACAAATTTGGTCTCCGGTAGAGCTGAAACAACATTTTGCAAAAGTCAACAAGTTTTGCCCTTCATGTTGAAATCTGACAGTTCCCGGATTGGTTGTTCCTAGCAGTTAATGAAACGCCGATAAACAGCATGTGCTGCTGCAAATCAAATGCTGATTTCTGCTGACTTTGGCTCTTAGCCGCCCATGCTAAATAACCGATCAAAATCCGTAGAGACAAGAAGTTCGTTTCGGCTCTCCTTCTGAACGTTTCTGCCGTAGGGAGAGGCCAACGAGCCCGCAACGAAGGGCTCCTGAGGAGGGCAGAAGGCAGGCGAAGGGCCCCGTTTCCGCGGGCGCTGGCCGGGTCTGCGTTCTGACGTGCTCCAGCAGGAACGCTTCCTCTCGGGCTCACTCCGCGCAGGGCACCTGCCCGCCCAGGGAGCAGCCCTGCGCCTCCTCGGATTCAGGCACCCGAGCAAAGCAAACCAGGCCCCGCGGGGCGCCGTCAACTGACAGGCCGGACCCCACCAGGCTCCCGCACGGGAGGGCGACCCGGCCCAAGGCGAAGCCCAGTCCGCCGCCCCTGGCAGGCCAGCAACGCTGCCTCCCGGGCGAGCTGTCGCGAGTCGCGGGGCCCTTCCTCGGAGGAGCCGCGACTCGCGAAAGCCGGCCCAGCAAACAAAAGCGGGTCGTCTTTCGGGCGCCCCCGGGCTGCTCCCGCCACTGACTAACGCGGCTCGCCGCTCGCCAGCCCCAGAGCCACCGGCCAGTCCTGCCGCCCGCTCCCCCTCTCGGCGGCCGGCGGAGGAGCGAGCCCTCTCGGCCTGATGGCGCTGGGAGGCGGCGGCGGCGGCGGCGGGAGCGCCCCGAGGCGGCTCCGGAGCGTCGTCGCGCCTTCCCCTTCCCGGCCTCACCTCATCCACGGCGCGGCGGGGCAGGTGCAGCGTCCCCAGCAGCAGCTTGAGCTTGACGGGCGAGGAGAGGCCGTGGAAGCAGAGACGGATGTTGTCGATGACCGTGGCGGTGAGCAGCGAGGCGATACTCGGCGGCGCCCACAGCTCGTCGGTGGAGCCCAGCTTGTTGTGAAGCCACAGGCCAGTGTCGCTCTCTCGCATCGACGCCATCTTGGAGCGGAGCGGGAAAAAAGGGGGACTCTCGGCGGGCATTTTATGAAGACACCTACAAAAAAGGGAGGGGGGGAGGATGAGGCCCCAGCCCCTTGTGGGCCGCCTTCCTATCCGTAATGCAAAATGGCGTCGCCCTTGGTGGGAGACCGAGAGGTAGGCGGCGGAGAGCTTGAAATGGCTGCGCCCTAAGAAAGACCGGGCCGCTCGAGTTTGCCGTACACAATAATGGCGCCTCTTCTCCACACGGGAGGGGAGCAGGGAATTGAAGCGGCGGCTCGCTGCAACGCTCCCCCGGCGACGATGGAGAGCATGCCCGGGCTCCCTCTCGCTCGCCAAACCCAAATAATAAGTCTTTGAGGCGATTTCAGCCGGTTACGTTTGGTCTCCGCCGCAGATTACTCGGGCTAGAGGGAGGATGCCGGGCGGGGACGACCAAGCAGCGCTGACGCGGCGCTCTCCCGAGGAAGGAGGAGACCGTAAACCTTTCGCCGACCCACGGAGCTGGCATCCTCACGGGGAGCGCCGCCCAGCGTTGGCTACAGAGGATAGCCAAAGCTTGGTTGAGGAACAACCGTTAATCCGGCCAGGCGGAGGTGGCCCATGGAAGGGGCGCTCTCGCTTCTTTACCGTCCGCCTGGCCGATAGTCTGTCGCGCCCTCTTGAGCGACCAAGATTTTGTGAGTCGCTGCATGAAGGGTCCGGTAGCACCTTTAAGACTAAAATCTTTACTGTAGCATAGGCTTTCGAGAATCACAGTTCTCTTCGTCAGATGTGATTCTCGAAAGCTTACGCTACAGTAAAGATGGTTAGTCTTAAAGGTGCTACTGGACTCTTTTAGATTTTGCTACTACAGACTAACACGGCTAACTCCTCTGGATCTATGAATGAAGGGTAGCTCCCTTATGCAGACAGTGTTTTGCGTGTCTCCCCACAAAAAACTCCAGTACTCATCTATTAAGGTTATCTTAAATTAAATCAATCCCCCTTCAGCACAAATCCCCACTGGGTTGCTCCTGAGGGTCCACAGTCTCTTTATTTGAACAAGTGGAGCTGGCAGGCACAGGAGATATGGGAGCCTCACTACCAGCCATTACATTACCACCACCACCCCTGAAAAGCCATTTATGCTTAAATATTTAAACTGAAAGCTACAAACAACAAAAATGCAAGACAAGGATTTGTTACTAAGAAAGGTATGTTTAAAACAAAAATCCAAAGGAAGGTACTGTCCATTCAGAGTAGATGAGGACCTCTCCAAACAGTTGCTAATTATGGAGTTGGGTTTATTTATTTCATTTCTGCTGCACTTTTCTTCCAAATGGGGGTCCAAAATGGCTTGTGTCACTGTTCTTGCCTCTATTTTATCCTTACAACAACCTTGCAAGGTCATAATTAGCATCAGATCTAAATAAAGTACAGGATAAGCGGACCCAGTTTGAAATATAAAGCTTAGCAGGTGATGCTAAAATACATATACAGGAACAAATCTGTATGGACACACCACAGGAAGCGGAAACCTGTCTACAAGGCTGACAACGGAAGAAGCCCCAATGCCTCAAGCATTGGCATAGTTACTGTAGGAGTGTCGTCATATGGGCTCCATCCTCCAGGCCCGATGTCATCAGCACTCCCAGTTACTTCTATGACACTACTGACTTCCTGAGGAAACGATAATACTTTGACAGTCAAGAAATTCCATCTTAGCCACTATGGCTGCTGAGTCTCTATGTACCTCACAAATGCCTCAAGCCATCAGGAACGTTATCCCAGATAATACCACAGCAGGCCTTGCTACAAGGCTTTGACTGCAATCCAAAAAACACTTTTCTGGGAGTAAATTTCAATTGAATAAAATGGGACTTACTTGAGAGTAGACCTTCTTAGGATTGATCCCTTTGTCACTTTGTCTTTGCCCACAACTATTTGAGATGTGGCAACAGCTTGTACCTTCAAATTAATGGTATAGCCATAGATACCCATATGGTGCGAGAGTATGCAAGCATCTTCACGGCTGACTTAGAACTGTGCTTCCATTAACTCGTTTCCTGTAGTTGAGATCTTTGAGTTAGATTTTCATTCTCTGGGCATGTGGGCAAGAAGAGTCTTATTTATTTATTTGTCGTCATGTCTACTAGAATTTTTCTTTTCTTTCAAAAACATAAAACATGAACCATATCATACAATCATCTAAATCATATCTAAATCATACCATATCATACAATCATCTAAATCATATCTGAAGTAGTGATTATCCACTACTTCAGTTACCAATAATCATCTATTCTAGGTCATATATAAACCTAAACACAACATCTAGTTCCTAAGAGAAAAATATAATGCACTAGATGACCCTGGAAGTCCCAACCTCATGATTCCATGATTTCAATCATATTAAATTAAATTAAATCATGTATCTATATATAGCTTTGTATATATAGTCTTAATTTTTCTATTTAGATATGTTTCCATCTTCATATTTAATAATAATTATTATTAATTACTGTAAATTTTCAGCTACACAATCAAAATATATTCAATTTTCTTGGAAGTCTGAGATTGGCCTATTATGTATGTAAGATGTTAATTTTGCCATTGACACATATTCATATAGGTTATTCTTCCATTCCTTGGACATTGTTCTGCCATATTGCTGCAAATACTATTCTTGCCACAGTCACCATATATTTAAATAGTTCACTATGTGTTTTTGTAATATTACTTTGTACAATATTTAATAACATATTTGGGGGGCTCATCACAAAACTTTAATATCTTTTGCATCTCTTCAGGTATTTCTATCCAATATTTCCTTGCTTTCTTACACGCCCACAACATGTGATAAAATGTTGCATCCATGTTCTGTCATTTCCAGCACTTTCTGTTATAGTCCTTTTTAGCTTTTGCAATGTCCTTGGGAGTAATATACCATCTAAAGAACATTTTATACCAATTCTTGATTCTACTAGGATTTCAATAACTTTAATCCCATCCTCAACTTGAACGTTGACCAGTCCATGCAACAGGTAGATTTTGTGGATACCACAGTGCAATGAGCACATGAGCATCATCTTATTTTGGAAACCCACCAACCACCATGTATACCTACATGCTTCTAATCCAAACAATTCATTGTCTACTGACAAGCCCCTGTGTTACAACTGCGGTTGCATCACATCCTCAAGTGGACTCTGGCCTAAAGGATTTACAACAAGGGTCCTTAAGCACATAAATAGAGCCTGCTGGATCAGATCACTAGTCCAGCACCTGATTTCACACAGTGGCCAACCAGTTGCCTTTGAAGGCCAGCAAACAGGGCATAGAATCCATGACCCGCCCTTGATACAGCCTCCCAGCACTGGTATTCAGAGATTTTCTGCCTCTCTATATGGGGCTTCCTCTCCACCATGAATCTGTTCAGCATCCTTTAAAAGCTATCTGTGCTACATCCATTGGCAGTGAATTCCAGAGTTTAATTACTAATAATAACAACAACCAATTTATATACCGCCCTTCAGGATGACTTAATGCCCACTCAGAGCGGTTTACAAAATATGCTATTATTATCCCCACAACAACAAACACCCTGTGAGGTGGGTGGGGCTGAGAGAGTTCTAGAGAGCTGTGTGACTAGCCCAAAGTCACCCAGCTGGCTTCAAGTGGAAAAGTGGGGAATCAAACCCGGCTCTCCAAATTGGAGTCCCGCACTCTTAACCACTACACCAAACTGGCTGTTGAGTAAATGGTTGTTGAGTAAATAAGTTTTCCTTTTGTCCTGAATCTATTTGCCAACAATTTCATTGCATGCCCCTCAGTTCTGGCATTGTGAGAGAGGGAGAAAAAGCTCCCTCTCTCCACATTCTCCATCTCCTGCATAATTTATAATCCTCTATCATGTCTCCACTTAGCTGTCTTTTTTCTAGACTGAAAACCCCCAGACTCTCCAGTCTTTCCTTATAGGAAACGTGCTCCAAACCCCCGCCTCACCATCTTAGCTGTCCTCCTTTATACTTTTTCAACTCTACAATATCCTCTTTGAGGTACAGTGACCAGAACAACATACAATATTCCAAACAAGACCACAAGGCATTACAGTATCAGCCATTTTATCTTCTGTCTTTTTCCTAATAATTCTTAGTGTGGAGTTTGCCTTTTTCACTACTGCTGCACACTAGGTCAACATTTTCATTGATCTTCAGTTACAATCCCAATATCTCTCAGTCTTATTCTCAGCCAATTCAGACCCCATCAGCATATATTTAAAATTAGGATTTTTTAGTTCCAATATGTATCATATTTACCCATTGAACATCATTTGCCATGTTGTTAGCCACTCATGCAATTTAGAGAGATCCGTCTATAGCTGTTCACAATCGCCTTTGGTTTTCACCATCCTGATTAATTTGGTATCATCTGCAAACTTGACTTCTACACTACTCCTCACCAGATCTAAGTCGTTTCAGAACAAATTAAATAGCATTGACCCCAATATCAGTCCTTGTGAGACCCCCCTGCTTACTTCCCTCCATTCTGAGAACGCTCTTTACTCTTACTCTCTGCTTCCTGCCTTTAACCAAGTTTTAATCTGTACATGGAACCGTCCTCTTTTCCCATGACTGCAAGGCTTACTCAGAAGCCTTAGGTGAGGTAACTTGTCAATAGCCTTTTGGAAGTCGATGATGTCTACTGGATTACCCTTATCTATATGCTTGTTAACCTGCTCAAAGATCTCCATGAGGTTGGTGAGACAGAACTTCCCTTTGCAGAAGCCATGCTGATTTTCCCTCAACAGGCGTTGTTCCTTGATGTTATTATCATTATTACATGCTTAATCTCTTTTTACAAATAGTTTCTACTTGTTTACCTAAAATAGATGTTAAACTAACCTACCTGTAATTTTCTGGATCCCCTCTAGCCAGGGCTTTTATTCTGGGAAAAGAGGTGGTGGAACTCTCAAGGCAGAAATGAGGGGAACTGATCTCTGTTTGGAGATCAGGGGCGGGGCCACCAGACACATGAATATTTTCAAGAGGTGCTGGAACTTGGTTCCACTGAGTTGCAGCTGAAAAAAAGCCCTGCCTGTAACCCTTTTTTAAAAACTGGGGTGGTGCTTGCTATTTTCCAACTGATCTCCAGACAACAAAGATCAGTTCCCCTGCAGAAGAAATAGCTGTTTTGGAAGATGGACTCTATGGCATTATAACATGTTCCGGTCCTTCCCCAAACCCCGCCCTTCCCGAACTGCACCTCCAAATCTCCAGGAATTTACCAACCCAGAGGTAGTAACCCTAGTTGTAAATAATTCATTCAGTTTTTCTGCCGTTTCTTCTTCCTTAAACAATTTTATTCCTTTGTCATCCAAAGGCCAACCACCTCCCTAGCCAGTTTGCTTCACCTGATACGTTTGAGGAAATGCTTATTTCTCTTAATGTTTTTGGCCACTTCTCAAATTCTCTTTTTGCTCACCTTATTGTAAACTTACGTTTGTTTTGCCAGAACCTGTACATCTTTCTGTTCACCTAGACTGGGAAAACCTTTTGAAAATAAGCCTTTTTGCTTTTTATGGCTTCCTTCAGGTATTAAACAGGCAGGTATCCTTTTAGACTTGCTAGTACATTTCCTGATTTGAGGTATCTAACTAGTGTATTTTTTATATATTTTCAGGCATCCTGAAGGGATTTGACTCTCTTAATTCTCCCCTTTGACCTCCTTCTGTCTTGTTCCTTATTTTAGAAAAGTTCCATCTTTTGAAATAAAAGCCATTATTTTGGACTTTGGGAGCAACTTTCTGCTGCTAGGAATGCTGAAATTAATAGCATTGTGATCAGTGTTCCCAGTCAGTGTAACAACATTTGCTCGCTCCAGGTCTCAAGTCCTGCTCAGAATCAAGTCCAGAGTTGCTGCACTTTTATATGGCTCTCTGGCTGCTCCAACGAACAGTCATTTATGATGTCTAGAAAGCAACATCGACCCCACAACCTATCCTGTCTATAGAGTTTTTATCTAGGGATAATGGTGTTGCATTAATTTTCCCCACAAAGCACAGAATGTTTTGAGGAGAAAAGGTTTGTGAATACATTCAAAATGTCTAGGGAATGATTGTGTTGAGAGATTAAGATAAAGAAAATTGTTGCGTGCAAAATGGGCAATGCAGGAAGACTTTTTCCCTGCAAATAATATTGTCTATGTGAAAAGATGGAAAAAGAGTCTAGAGGGATGTAGTGGAATGGAATGTTTAGTATCACTAGACACTACACTTATAATGTGTTAGGTTTTATTGCTACTGGTCTTTGATAACAATTTTCTTCTCATATTCTTATTCTCCTGTATGTAAATGAATTAAGTAATTTAACATGAATGAGCCCCTAATGTCCATCACATATCAGTAATGTCAGTCACTCATGACACCTTTCCTTCATCATGAAATAAGTGGTCATCTGTCCATTACTTTAAAAACCATCATTAGAGAAAAATGGTGTGGCTTATTATCACCCACACTCTAATCTGCCCTTTTAGGCAAGATAATAGAGCAGTTGCAGAATAACTCCCAGGTCTCCCTGGGTAACTCATCTGTCATAGACGCACTGAAAGAGCCTGGCTCCAGGTGGGGCTGTGGGATGGAGATAGCACATGTGGCTTTAGAGCCAAGCTACAAGTAACGCCTGACACAGGTTGGACACTTGTCAGCTTCCCTCTAGTTTTGATGGGAAATGTAGGCATCCTGGTCTTGCAGCTGTAATGGAGAGCCAAGCTGTAAGACCAGGACGCCTACATTTCCCATCAAAACTTGAGGGAAGCTGACAAGTGTCCAACCTGTGTCAGGCGTCACTTGTGGCTTGGCTCTTAGTTGATGATCTCCACCTGAATGGAGGACCATGCCTTTTTGTTGCTTTTCCTGGATTTATCAGCAGCCTTTGTGATACTGTGGACCATGACTTCTTGCCAAGGCATCTGGAGATTGTGAGCCTAACTGCTGTGGTTAAATGGCTAAGGGTGAACAAGTTGAAATTGAATCCTGACAGTACAGAGGTGAAGGCCAAGGTCTTGAAGGACCCCGGGCTTCCTACATTTGGTGAGGTCCAGCTTCATTGGTTACCGATCAGTTACTGGGTTCACTTTAATGGCCTTGGACCGGCATGCCTGCAGGATTGCTCCTCCTGCTTTCTTCTGCCATGACAGGTTCACTCATCTGAGCAAAGCTTTCTGAAGGTGCCCCTCTACAAATGGGTAAGATCAGTAACTGCCCATACACAGGCATTTTCTGTGGTGGTTCCCACATTACACAATAGCCTGTCTGAGGAGGTCAGGAAGGCCCCCACACGTCTATCCTTCTGCAGAATGTACAAAATAGAAATGTTCAGAAAGGCATTTTTATAAAGGGATTAAAACTGTAGTATAACAGAACAGTTCAAGACAGCGCTTTTTATAAGTGAATAGGATTGTGTTCTATTGCAATGTTTATTATGTGTATCTCCTTGCCTTTACTGTATCATCTCCTGTCTCTGTATTGTTGTTATTATTATAGACATTTTGTGTTTGCCTTGTTTTCGAATTCTGTAATCCTTGTCCTTTTGCATTGTTTATTGGATGCATACACTCTCTGATTTCATTGCTTTTTATATTTTATAATCTTCGTTGAGGCTCAGCGAGAAAGTCAGGCTGTACATAAAATAAAGTAAATAAAGCTTAAGAACTGAATCCTCGTATTATTTTAACAGAATGACATTTTTTAGCATTCATGACGGGCAAAGCAGAGTGTGAAGAAATAAATTCATTGTACCTTGTTAGAAACCCAGGGTAAAAAGAACAGGTCACAAACAATGCAAAACTGAATGATTCAATTCGGCCTTTTTTCTCAGTTAAGAGGCTGGTATTGTAGGGAAGGGATCCCAGATGTTTCGCTAATGAGTTAGAAACCATAGATTTCTGTGTTGCCTTACATATCTGTTGCTTTAAATATGTACTCCTATATCCTACCTGTGCTTTATGTTGTTCAGTGTAAGTCCTAGAATTGATTATGTTCTGTTTCAGCAATTCCTCAACCCCATACTGGATCCCTGCTAATACTATATCTTTGTAAACTTACATTCTTTTACCCCATGACATTGTTTATGGAAATGTACTAATCTCACACTATGTAATCCACTTTGAGTCTCAGTGAGAAAGGCAGAATATAAATAACATAAATCAATAAAATAAATATTTGTAAACTTTCAAAATACTTGATGCATTTAGGATGAGAATACTGAAAAAGAATATTGATGAGACCGTATCATTTCAACGAACCTGCTCTAAAGCAGGAACTTATACTGTGTAATCCTTTTTACTAGCGTAATACTCTGTTATCTATATTGGATAAAGGGACTTAAACAGAAGGCCAGTGTGGAGGCTGCCTGGAATTCATTGGTTCTTTTATAAGGAAGTTGCTTCCACTTTTACCAATTCTTTTGATTATCCACCGCCATAAGTTGGAATCGTAGTTCTGTAAAATATCCATGGCCCAGTCAGTGAAGAGACTTTTAAATGCAACTGTGACAAGTGAAAGTAGCTGAAACTGACAAACGTGTCATCTGATTGAAAGCCTGTAAGTGAAGTGAGCCTTGGCATGGATTTCAGTGGGACGTGGATTCCCTCTTTAAGCAGCATCACTCACAACAAAGCAGGGAAACCAAACCCATTGTTCTTTAGCTCTCTCCTCTAGTGGAGGGCTCTGCATGTTGCCATGGCAGATTCTCTTTCAGGGAGCCAGTGCACATGCTCAGAAATGCAGCTGTACAGGTTCCATTAGCTGTTTGCAGCAGCCATTCAAAGAGACGGTCACAAAGGCAATCCAGAGATCAGGTACTCCTGTTTTTAAATGTTTTGTTGGGGGTGGGTGGTTTTCCTGTTGTGCAAAGCTGAGGAGATGCCATGCTCAGTGTTTATCAGCACTCATAATTTGATGCCAAATTACATTGCAAGGATAGCTATTGCTTACTGTGCAAAAAAAATAAAAAAAGCTGCAAGGTGTCTGCTGTGAGGCAGGTAATTTCCTCTCGCCATCTTTCTTTACTTGGGGCTCTTGTGATAAGCCTTGGGGTTGTGGCTGCAACCAGAAAAGTAAAGGCTTCTTTTGGAAAATGCAGCCTACATTTGCTCCACTGTGTCTGCGGTGGAAGGGTTCCCTTCATTTGTGTTTCATTTGAAAGCACAAAGAGTTCCATGAAGTACTAACATACATTAGAGGAGACATTCTGTTTTTGCAAATACTTATTGTCAGAACCAAAATATAACATGCCAGCATATTGCTGATGATGATTTAGAAAGAGGTAAATGTTACTTGTAATTGAGGGAAATTGGGTGAAATAAATGAATATGATGTCTCAGTTTTAACTGTTTATTCTGGGGCAGCAAAATGGGTGTTCCGACTCAGCTCTGCAAATTAGGATTGGTGATGCAGCCATCTGCAGATTAAGTACTTGAGACCCGCAGCTTTGGTTCAGGTAACAAAAAAAGAAGAGCTGTCTGTGGAATTGTTTAACTAAAAAGGTTTGAATTGGCTTTCTAAACATGATACAGGGAAATTTCAGTATTGCTCCCTATATATATCCAATTAACCTTCTTATGTAATATCTTTGATTCAATTACTATATAAAGATGTTGAGCCTCCTCAAATCACAGTTTCAGGGTTTATGACTGAGAGACTTTACAGCTACAGATTCTGTCTTGAACATTAGCTCCTGAAGAACATTCTTATAACCTTTGAACGTAAGGTTTGCTTCCATTTTAAACAACTAGCCAGTAAAAAAATCATTTCACAGTATGGTCAAGCGCACTGATATCCTTCTGGGTTTATAATTATGAAGAAACCTCTGGTGGGAGGGCATTCAGACTGGTGGCCATTGCCACAGTGAAATCTTTCTATGTTGTATGTCTGTTGCAGGCTCACCAGTGTTAGACCCAAGAATTAAAGATGCTCATTTTTATGGATGTATTTGGTATTTTGGTAATCCAAGGTAGAGATTCTGTCATTGGTTTACCTGTTCTTGGGCCAAGGAACAGACGTGCAACACATTCACTTTGTTGTTTGTCAGGTGTGTGATAAATTTCTTCCACTGGGAATTTTAACAGCTTAAGTCAAAACATTACAGCAGGAGTCATAGGAAATGGAACTTTAATTTGATTCCCACCAATAAATAAATTTTGAAGTGGTCTAAATACCAACCATATTTTTAGCAAAAAATACATTTTTCCCCTATTAACTCAACTATGATTCTGCTTACTGTCCCATGGATGTAGACAGAAGTGAGGGCTCGGGGGGGGGGGAAGTATCAGGCGGTAGGGAATTTTGCCTCAGCACACACACAAAAAGGTGGTTTTGCGTGTCCTGTCATCCATCCAAATAATATGCTTAACGTTTTGCTGTTGTTCATACTGTTCCTCTTTGAATTCCTGTTTTTCCCAATGAAGGAGGAAGACTCAACTCACAAGATGCTGAAGCCTTGCCTTAGCAAAGGGGTCATTTTAGTACCTTTAATTCTTGTAGTTGGGCTTATTTCTGCAAAGCCAGCTACAGGTGAAGAAGAATCAGGAACAACAATCCCTGCCGAAAGTACGTACCTCCATTTTATCTGGCATTTTATGCTCACACACTTAGATTTATTACTTCATGGGAAGTTGCAGCCAACCGTGTTTTTCAGATGTATGTAACTGATACGCATTATCAGTTATGTTTGTCACATCCAGGCATTTCATTTGTAGGTTTATTTTTAAGGAAGAAAAGGCCTTCTCGCAGATAAGGTCATTACAGTCTTAAGATGTGGTCCTGCTCTTGAGTCTCTCATCGGCTTGCTTTGAGGTCAGCATCAGCCAAGAACAGAACATTTGTGGTAGTGGAATCTTGCTCATGGGACACTCCTCTCTTGACATTTTTTCTTTTGCTCTTATCATTTGTAGTTTTTAAGATCTCTGATTCAGCTTTTGGAGTCTTGTAACTGCTTTTAATATAGATTTAATAATGTTTTTAACTTGTCACTCACCATAAATCAGCTGTGACTTGACAGCACTTTCCACCAGCACCATAAGCCCAGAAGACATAAAGGTCAGACAAAAAAGTACAAATAAATATTGGGTGGTTAGCTAAAAATGTAATGTGTGAAGTGACCACCTGAGTTTAATGCAGCAGATTCTGCCTTGTAAACTTCGTACTTTGTTCAGACTTACCATTGGTCACAGGATTGTCTCCAGAATCACTTTAGATTTTCCAGAACACGTCATCATTTCTCTATGAATTGGTGAAAGGCTTCTGCAGAATTTTCCCCGTCATTCTTGCCATGTTTACATGGGGCCATTGAAAGTTACTTAGACAAAGCCACTACATTTGCAGTTATCCAACTTGACCTTCTACCTTGCAAATATTCAAAGTCTGTGATGCCACAACTGCTAACTAATAGAAAAAAGTACAAATGGTCCTTTTGTCATGGGATGTGTTTATGGCCCGTCACCATCCCTCATTGTGCATTTAAGTACTTGAGCCTCCCCAGAAACATTAAGAGATTAGAAACTCTCTCGCGCACACACCCAACAGTCTTACACATTTACTATGAATGGACCTAAATGGGCGCTTGTGCTGAGAGAAGGGAGAAAATGTGCATGTGGATGGAAGAGAATTCATAGTCGAGATGCACCAGAGAACAAAGAGACCTCGTCAAATAAGGGAGTGGAGGAGTATTGTCCATGAGTATTCTTGCATACCCAAGGAGGAGTGGGTAGTTGGATCCTCCTCTGTCTTCACTTGCTTTAAATGCTCATGTGACAATGATGACATCCCTTCACCTGTTGAAGCTGGGGCCTAGACTGCTTTAGCTTGTTTTCATGTGATTATAGGGTTATGTTATGGTGGTGTGAAGAGGGGCACAGATGGGATTTTTGTCTGGGATTTGTGATACTGTTCATGGGATCTGTTTGATAGTAGGCTTGAATCCTCTACATGTATGGGACAAGAGTAGGCAACTCCCGGAATCAATATGTAGCAAGTAGAACAATACTCGGGAGGAACAAAAATAATAACTGTTATAGTAAAGTCTATTATCACAAATATTTACAATGGCAACACGCTCCAAAACTTATATGGATTACAATGGATCATACAAAACACAGTTACAGCAGGCAGATCCTATCTGCAAACATAATATACACAGCAAAGTAGTTTTCTTATGTATTTTGAATGTCCAGAAAATGAATATGCACAAAAGGATTCTTAAAGGTGCAGGATATCTCAGAAATGAGGACATGCAAGGTGGATGTTCCACAGCTAAATTCCACAGGGAATTAGGGGGAGTTGTGTTTTAAACATAAAAGTTTATAGGAATTATTTGTCTGGTGACTTAAGGACATCATACAAGTGTGAAAAGAGCTTGCTAGCTACAGGTTAGTCTAAAAAATTATTTTACCCATAAACTTTAATACAGTAGTCTAGTCCAGAAGCGATAGGTTCTGTTTTGTTTTATCTCACTATTTAATCCTATTTATTTATTTATCTTCATTTTTACCCCACTTTTCTCCCCAATGGGGAACCAAAGTGGCTTACAACAGCCTCTCCTTTGCCATTTCATCCTCACAAAAACAACTCTGTGAAGTAAGTTAGACTGAGAGCCAAGCTACAAGTGACGCCTGACACAGGTTGGACACTTGTCAGCTTCCCTCAAGTTTTGATGGGAAATGTAGGCATCCTAGTCTTGCAGCTGTAATGGAGAGCCAAACTGTAAAGCCAGGATGCCCACATTTCCCATCAAAACTTGAGGTAAGCTGACAAGTGTCCAACCTGTGTAAGGCGTCACTTGTAGCTTGGCTCTAAGTGTGTGTGACTGGCCCAAGGTCACCCAGCAAGTTTCCATGACAGAGTAAGTATTCGAACTCAAGTCTTTGAGATCCCTAGTCCAACCGCTATACCACCCTGGCTCTCTTTTATTCTTACATATATTTACTTATAGTCCTCCTTTCTCGACAAGACTCAAGGCAGATTACAAAACTGGAAAACAATGCAATAAAACATTATAATGCATACAAAAAACAATGCAATGAAAATTACCTAAAGTTTTCATATACTTTAAAAATATCATCCTGTTCCCTTCATAGCTGTTTAGCTGTTCTAATAAAACTTCCCTTGGATTTAATACCATAGTTCTCTGTTAAGGGGTGTTGAACTCAGGTGAGCTGATAAACTTTCAAGCCTTTCCACTCTCTACAGAGATGGTGTTCCATCATCGTCATCATTATTAACAATAACAACAACAACTTAAAGGCTTCTCCCGGAAGTAAGGGACAGGCTAGTAAAGGCCTGGGTGGAGCTTGGGTTATCCTTCGGAAGTCCCACTCAGCTGAAAGCAAGTAGAAGTTCACATTCATGCTGATCTGGATCTAAACTAAGCGCGTCGAATGGACCTGTCGCATTTTTTTTTCATTTCCAAATTCCTTTATTGACGTTCTTAAAAAGTTCATAATACAGAGATTGCAACAGATAATTCAGTGTACAAGAGTATCAGTGCAATATGTGCTAGAAGAAACTAACAATGGAGACAGAATACATTACAAAAACAGAAGAGTTGAGCTTACCAGTCATATGTAAGATCCCAACATATTTTAGAAAGAGGTGAGAGCCTGAGGGACATGGGATGGTGGTAAAATGTCATGTTTGCTGAGGTAAGTCAGTAGCGGAAACCAATTTTGCATGAATTTGGCATGGGAGTCCTCTGTATCAGATTGTTTCAGTCCTTACCTGTAACATTCT
This sequence comes from Eublepharis macularius, assembly GCF_028583425.1. NCBI lineage: Eukaryota > Metazoa > Chordata > Lepidosauria > Squamata > Eublepharidae > Eublepharis > Eublepharis macularius. The sequence goes on along the minus strand of NC_072795.1, from coordinate 120,710,413 downwards.
GGAAGGCTACCTGACTCGTGGTCAAGTTTTGCTTCTTTTGACCAATTAATTAAAGACAAATTAGAGGGTTTTGCACATGTGCAGATAAATTACTAGGCCCAGGGTAGCATCCCAGAAACATCCTTGGGGTGATCATGCATGCTCATCAGGAAATCGAATCATAGAGTTGGAAGGGTCCATACAGACCATCTAGTCCAACCCCCTGCCCAGCGCAGGATCAGCCTAAAGCATCTCTGACAAATATTCATCCAGCCTCTTCTTGAAAACTGCCAGTGAAGGGGAGCTCACCACCTCCCTAGGCAGCGGATTCCACTTTTGAACTACTCTGACCGTGAAAAAGTTCTTCCTAACATCCAGCCGGTACCTTTGTGCATGTAATTTAAGCCCATTGTTTCGGGTCCTACCCTCTGCTGCCAACTGGAACAGCTCCCTGCCCTCCTCCAAATGACAGCCTTTCAAAAACTTAAAGACAGCAATCATGTCCCCCCTCAATCTCCTCCAAACTAAACATTCCCAAGGCCCTCAGCCTTTCCTCATATCAGAGTTCTTAGCCAGGTTAATTCATTCAAGTGAGATTAAACAAATCTTGTGGCACCTTAAAGACCAGCATATGCTTTTGTGGGCTGTTAGAGCGCATTTCCTCAGATGCATGCAAGTGCTTACTAACACTTGAAATAATAGAGCAAGAGTCAGGTCTAGTAGCACCTTAAAGACTAAGACAGCTTTGACGCTTGAAAGTTCATACCGTGGAAATCTAGGTGGTCTTTCAGGTGCTACTGGGCCCAAGTGTTGCTCTTGTATTACAGACCAATGCCCCCACCTGAAACTAACTTGAAATAATGTTAACAGGAAGGGCAAGAGATTGTGGGAGGTGGGGAGGCTGGGACCAGAATCAACTTGCAAAACATGGCATGAAAGCACAATGCTTTATATACAACATAGGTCATTTCCACACATCCTAACGTCGCGCAACACTCATGGAACAAGGACGTCTTCATGGCGCGATTTCTGATGTCATTGCACCACAAACCCTTCGTGGCGCAATGACATCAGAAATCGTGCCATGAAGACGTCCTTGTTCCATGAGTGTTGCGCGACGTTAGGACGTGTGGAAATGACCATACTGAAAGCTTCTCTTAGAATTTTGTCATCTTGCCCTGGATATATCCAGTGCGTAGTACCATGTTTTTGTTCTGAAAAGATATTAAATGTATTCCAGCTCACCCTACCCAGTTGCTTAGCACTTAGAATACAGAGAGCTTGGACACCTTTCATTGTTTTTGGTGTCACCATTCTCTTTTCCCCTTTGTATTGAGGCTGTCTGCTGGATCATGGCACTTTGCTTAAGTCTGTGCTTGGTGCAAATGATATACCTTTGTATGTTTATTGCACACATGCTTAATTTGGCAGAATTCTTCTTACGCCCAGCTGTAGTTAGAATGATCAAGTTTCAGATTGACTCAGAGTGTTGACACATGCTGTTTTCACAGTCTACTTTCAGAATTTTAGTCTAACAACATTTGGCAGCTGTGTAAGAAGGGGATTGAATTGCATTGGTGCAGTTGGTGACTGCGAAGGGCCAAGAAAGGGCTGGAAGGAACAAATCTCCAGAGAGCACTGCTCTTGGCCATCTGGAAGCACCAAGTTTGTGAGCCTGCTGCATTTGATAAATTTCTATTGCGGTCACAAGGACTATAAAATGAAAGCTGGAATGGTCATTATTCTTAAAAGATCACTCAGTTCATTTTTTTCCCCCAATTGTGCAGCTGTTTCAAGAGCAACCTTCTGCTCTTGAACAGGTCGCCCTGTTTCGATAGTGGATATTTTGGGTGCATTCTCTGATCACTGTTTCATTCAGTGAAGACAAATATTCCTTGGCATTAATATTTCTTGCTAGCTTACCAATGTTTCTACTAAAATCTACCTCTAGGTCGTCCATGTGTTGACTGCCACGCGTTTGAATTCATGCAGAGAGCCCTGCAAGACTTAAAGAAGACGGCTTATAATTTAGATACACGGGTAAGGCTTTTTAAAACAATGTTAGGGTTTTTTTTTTAACTTAGGGTAACATTGCCTCTCTCCTAGAAATGAGCAAGGGAAAGGGATAGTTTTTCTGTGTCCCTTTGAGCTCCCTCATCCAGCCCCCTCTTCAGTCTGTTACTTGTGCTCTTTCAATTCTCCTGCCTGTTTGTACTTGTGTGTGTGTGTTGCTTCTTCCTGCAAATCCATGTACCTACCACAATGTGTTCACAACTTTCCCTCTTCTTCACACACTTCCAAATCCAGAACAGCAAAATATTTTAAAAGCTGGTTTGAAATTTGAAATTAGAACAAAAATTGACCAAGCGAGGAGGCTTCTGGAGGCTGGTCTCCTTAGCAAATTCCCACAACTGCCTCCCTTCCACCCACTGTGAATGAGGGAAGCTTGAATAAATCTATTCTGAAACTTGAACAGAGTGTCAGTGTGGATATGTGTACAAAACAAATATGAGCTGTTTTAGTTTCAAGCAAATTACACGATCTTCAAGGAACCCTGAGAATAATTCTATTGTGAGGGAGCAAAGGATTTTTGTTTAGGCATCCATAGCCTCTTCACAGGACTAGAATCCCTAAATATCCAAAACAGGATGGAAGTGTCCACATACCAACCTGAGGGCTGTCCTATTCTGAACAATGCAGTCTTAAGCAAAGTTCACCCTCCTAAGCCTTAATGGGGGTGTAGCCCTGACCTGGATAGCCCAGCAAGCTCGATCTCATCAGATCTTGGAAGCTAAACGGGGTCAGCCTTCATTAGTAATTGGTTGGGAGACCTCCAACGAAGATCACGGGTGCAAAGGCAAACCGTTTCTGTTAGTCTCTTGCAGGGTTTTTTTTCTGGGAAAAGAGGTGGTGGAACTCAGTGGGTTGCCCTCGGAGAAAATGGTAACATGACTGGTGGCCCCGCCCCCTGATCTCCAGACAGAGGGGAGTTTAGATTGCCCTCCGTGCCGCTCAGCAGCGCGGAGGGCACTCTAAACTCCCCTCTGTCTGGAGATCAGGGGGCGGGGCCACCAGCCATGTGACCATTTTCAAGAGGTTCCGGAACTCCGTTCCACTGTGTTCCTGCTGAAAAAAAGCCCTGGTCTCTTGCCATGAAAACCCCACTAGGGGTTGCCATAAGTCAGCTATGACTCGGCACTCTCTACCACCAGTGGGGTGTAACTGCTTAAGATTTCACTGTTGAAGCACTAAGCAACTCCTACATAATTGCTTGCTAGGGTTGCCAACATTGTTAGAAAATTCCTAGAGTATAATGACATAGAGCCTACTTTCCAAAGCAGCCATTTCCTCCAGGGAAACTGTTCTCTGTAGTCTGGGCTGGAAATTAAGTTGGATTTCTGGGAGCTCTCCAGGCTCCACCTGGAGATTGGCAGCTATATTGCTTGCAGGATCATGTGTGGCTTCTGTTGGGCTTGTGGCTTGGCTGGAATCACATAGAAATGCTAATTATATGCACTGACACTTCTACCTGGGACGTATATAGGTAACACCACTGAAATTCATGTGAAATTTGCAGTTGCGGTAGTGTGATTAAGGGCAACCATGACCAATGTAAATTATGTCAACTACAAGCATAGAGCACATACAGAGGCACAAGTACAGCTGGCACCTCCACATAGATAATGAGTGCCACCATTGGTAACCACTGCATGTTGGATTCACCAAACACTGGAACAGGACAGCCTATTATATCTAGGGAATCACAGTGCTTTTATTTACTACATTTATATGCCATCTCTTCAGTGATGGCTTGCAAAGTAAAAAAAAATGCCACAAAATAATTAAAACAGCAACCATAAAACAATCAGTATTAAAAAGCCATAAAATGACAAGCAGCCTACAAATACATCCATAAAACTGCCACCAGGCTAGAAACAGACTATAAAAAGAGCTAGGGGAAAATCTGTCTGTCTGTCTCAGCTCTTTAAAATGAATTTTCTTTGCCATAATCAAAAAGAGTCCAGTAGCACCTTTAAAACTAACCAATTTTATTGTAGCATAAGCTTTCGAGAATCATGTTCTCTTCGTCAGATGCAGAGAACGTGATTCTCGAAAGCTTATGCTACAATAAAATTGGTTAGTCTTAAAGGTGCTACTGGACTCTTTTTGATTTTGCTACTACAGACTAACACGGCCAACTCCTCTGGTTCTTTGCCATAATTTAACTGCAATTGAATTACAGTCTTTGCCATCAACTTCTTCTAGCTTGTAAATGTTTTATAGGTAGGAGTTCCTTGGGATTTGAAAAAATTAATTTATGGGATTCCTCCATGGAAAAAAGGTCAGGAAACACTGCCTTACTCTGCTTAGGATTTCACTGTTAGACAGTTTTGTTGCCTTAGAAAATGTTTATTTGCTGGCTTGCTTGCTCACTTGAGTTGTTTTCCTATACTTCAGTCCTAGCCCTTCCGGATTATTTTGTTCAGTGGAGATTATTGCTGTTTGATTGAATTGTTCTACATATTTCATAATCTATCCTGACTCTCACCAAGACAGGTGGGTTATAAATCTTAGGTTTGGCCTCAGCATTGCCAACAATGTAAACTCTCAAAGTTTACATTTAGCAATCACAGAGGGAAAATCAGCACAGACAACAAAAGGACATATTGGCCGTCGTCACACAGCCATAAATTTAATGCCAAACTAGCGCCATCTCCCGCTGAATGCTCACCTTATTCCGGCTCCCTTGCGATTTCTCCATTCTCCCCAATTCACACTTTGTGACTCTTTATGTCATCTTTATCCGCTTCCATGTGAATGCCCTGGATCGACTATGAACGCTTTGCAACACCAAAACGCTCACTCTCCCCAATCATCTGTCTCACCTAACACTGATTCTCCTGCCCTACAATCCTACAAGCCCCAACGCAACCCGCAATTAAGCCTCAAAGTAATTTTTTTTTTAAGTCAGCCTTATAGTGCTATAGCGCTATAGTGATATTCTGCCATGGGCAGGAAACCTCTGCTACCTACCATGGTTGGCTTTTGGGTTGGCCCAGCACAACATTGGTATAACAGAAGAGCAATATAGCGCAAATACGCAAAAAAAAATTTTTTTAAGGGGCAGGATTTTTAGGGCCCTGTTTCTGGAGGCACTTTGACTGACAGTCAAATTGTGCTTTTCCCTTTTAATGTGACTGACTGGAAGCGCAAGCAGTCATCAAAAGATGGTAGAATCCGTTCTAATTACGATAACAGAAGAAACGATTTCTAGTGCAAAACTGATGAAATAAGGGCCCATGTGACGATGGCCATTATGCCTATTACTTTGTCTCGGTGCGAGGTTGTGTAGTTAGAGGATCAAATTTATAATTTTCAGGTGTCACCAACCACACTTTAGTGTGTGTTTCAAAAACAGAGGAAGAGAGAGAGAGAGCATAACTTTGACTTTAAAGCTAGCATGAGAGCTGGTGATTCCTAGTGGTTAGAGTGTTGGACTAGGATCTGGAAGGCAGAGCTTCAAATCCTCAATCTGCCATGGAAGTATACTGGGTGACCTTGGGCCAGTCAGAGACTCTCAGGGTTGTTGTGAGGATAAAATGGAGAGGAGATTTGAGATGCTTTGGGTTCCCGTTGGGGTGAAAGGCAAGGTGTAAATAAAATAAATTAAAATTAATTTAATCCCTGGCCCCATGCCGACCACTCTCCGTGTCCACTACCCTGCTGCTCACACCGCTCATCCGAGCTAGCAGCTCTCTTTCAGTTGCAGTGCCAGTCACAGTATACAGTCATTCATCAGAGGAGAGCACCCTATCAGGAGTTCAAACCAGAGTTTTACTTATCAATTGATTCTCTTATGTCTGGGTTCTGAACCACAGCCACATTTAATTCCATGAGTGGAACTACAATATCCGCCCCCCAGCCAATATCCTTTCCCACCCAACTAGTTTTACGTCAGTTCAAAACCCTACTCAATCATACCCACAACCACGGCTTTTTTTCAGCAGGAACGCAGTGGAACGGAGTTCCGGAACCTCTTGAAAATGGTCACATAGCTGGTGGCCCCGCCCCCTGATCTCCAGACAGAGGGGGGTTTAGATTGCCCTCCGCGCCGCTCTGAGTTCCACCACCTCTTTTCCCAGAAAAAAAGCCCTGCCCACAACTATATCAATTTTTTCCTTTTATCAGTTTTCAATATTAAGTTAAGGCCGCTATACAAGGAGTATGACCTAGTGCATAAGTCATTGCTCTGCGGCAGTGGATGGGGGCAGAAAGCCAGGCCCACCACCCCTGGCCTTGTCAGATATTTTTTCTTTCAAGCCAAGTGGCTTCTGCAGTTACTCCCAAGATGAATTCCACTGAGGTGGGAAAGAGTTGGGGCAGAGTACAGGGAAGAATGTCTCTTCTTCTTTAGCCTGTCCCTTTTGAAAATGTTTCATGTTTTTTTTTTAATTCCCTACAGAAATGTAGAATATCTGCCCATGAGCAATTAAATTTTTAATATATATCTGAACCATCTCGATAAAATCTTTCTGGCTTAGTAGGAGTAAGATGCCAAAAAATAAAGCATTGAATGGAAATTCTCTTTCTTTCATTTACTGATAGGCCACAGTCCAGCAGATTCTTATGCTGTCTTAAAAACTAATGTTTTTTTTGTGGCACGAGTCAAAATTTATCTGTCTTTAAGGTGCCCCAAGACTCTTTGCTGTTATTAAATACTACTCATCTAAGGGACCTGGTTGGTTAAGACTAGCCTGATCTTGTCAGATCTTGGAAGCTCAGCAGGGTTGGCCCTGTTTATAACTTGGATGGGAGCCAACCAAAGAAGTCAAGGATTGCTGTGCCTCTGTCCTGTCTCTTGCCTTGAAACCCCTATAAGGTCGCCATAAATTAACTGCGATTTGACGGCGCCTAGAACATACACACATCTCATGGAGCATCTCAAACCCCATAAACCGTGGTCGGGCCAGGGAGACCCAGGTTCAAATCCCCACTGTACCACCAACTACATTATCTTTGCTTGGTTACATTTCTCAGTATAATCTACCTCACAACGCTGTTTTACAGGGTTGTTGTAAGGATAAAATGGGAGCGGGTGAAAATATGTAGGTCACCCTGAACTCGCTGCAAGTAGAATAATAAGGTATTAATAGGGTTGCCAGCTTCAAGTTGGGAAGATCCTGGAGATCTAGGAGCTGAAACCTGGAGAAACTTGGAGAAAGTGAGGTTTGGAGAGGGAAAGGAACTTGGCATGGCATAATTCCATAGAGTCCACCCCAAAAGTAGCCATTTTCTCCAGGTGAACTGATCTCTGTGGCCTGGAGACCAGTGGTAATTCTGGGAGATCTCCAGCCATTACCTGGAGGCTGGCAACCCTAGGTATTAAATAAATAAAATAATTGATCCCAAATGTGATAAATGAATGGAAAGCATTTTTAATCTATAAACAGAAAGTACTGAAAGATCTGAAACAATACCTACCATTATTTTTAAGTAAATCTTATTTGTTTACTTCATTTATAGTCTTCCTTTTGCTGTGGGGCGTCAAGGCAGATTACAAAATTAAAAGGGAGTGCAATACAGAGTAATAGATACTACCAACAATGCAATAAATCTAGATTATAAAATTAGAAGAAGAAACAATGCAGGGAGAGAACTGCTGAAAATTTCATAGACATTACAATTAGAATTCTATTCACCTTTAGAAGGCTTTGTTCCAGTTTAGGAAATGTGAAAACAGATTCAGGCCTCCTACCCATCCTAACAAGAATTTGCCACCTGCCACCCACACAAATAAAGCAGGCTTCAGTTGCTTTACAGGAAATAATGCTATATTTTAAGGAACGTTAGTGTTCAGAGCCATACACAAAATATCTAACGACTTTCCTCAAATCTCACAATGCAAGCCAATAGCACCTTTGACAAACTGTTTTTTCCCTCTGTTTGCTAATCAGTAGATGCTTCCCCCCTAATGAAGTCTTTTTCTTCCTCTCTTCATGCAGACAGAAACCTTGCTTTTTAAAGTGGAGAAGAGAACTCTGTGTGACTGTTTAACAGCAAATGCCTTGAACTGAGTGCTGGAGTTCTACCCAGGAGGAGCAGTCTGTTCTTCATTTTTGAAATGCTGCTGTTAATGCAGACAGAATTGTGAAATAAACTGCTACAAGCATGTGAGCTGCAGGACACTCATGAATCTAGGTGGGGGGCATTTGGGTATGAGATTGCTGTTTATCTGCCTTCAGATGGCTTGTACAAGTCTCTTTTCTCCCCTTGTTACTGTTAGCATGAGTGCCAAGATATTTTTTAAGAGAAGGCAAGAGCCAGAAGGTTATGGTTTGTTTTTTAAAAATTAAACAAACTCTGCTTTTTTAACTTTAAATTTTTCCTCCTGGGATGGGGTGGGGGAGTGGGGAAATCCATCTGTTCGAAACACCTCCATTGACATTCACACTTTATTTCTTCGTTGTCTATAGAAATAATTATATGCTGATTCAGATACACAAAGTACAGTGCAATGTAACAAACTTAGAACAAGTAAACCAATCAACTATTCACTGATGCAAAACATTCTGTCACTTTTTTCTGATATATTAAGGAAGATGTCACTAAATGGATTCAGAATGGAGGAGAAAGATGTGCAAATTCAGGGGCATTATAATACCCCGGTTGCAATCAGCACAAACTGTTACGGCAGTAGAAAAGAGCAAGTGTTCAGTAGCACCTCCAGGAATAACAAAATTTGTGGAAGGGTATGAGCTTTTGTGAGCTCCCTTCTGCAGAAGCTCACTTCTTCAGATACCTTCAGATACCGGTTATCTGAAGAAGTGAGCTGTGGCTCATGAAAGCTCATACCCTACCACAAATTTTGTTAGTCTTATAAGTTCCACTGGACTCTTGTTCTTTTCTACTGCTACAGACAGACTAACGCAGCTGCTCTTCTCAGTCTGTTACGGAGGAGTCAGTTTCTCCATTTTTTTAAAAAAATGTTGCTTCAGTAACTGTTGACATCCTCTGGCTGAGACATCTTCAGAGCACTTTTTGCTGTCAAGAACAGCTTCTGCCACTGTCAACAAAAAGAAGCTTTCTTTGGTTTGACAGGAGTTGAGAAACCTCAAAAATGTTGAGTCAAAATTGTTTCAACAACTGCCAGTAAGCTCTCTGAAATGAAGCCGTCTTTTGGAAGTTTGCTCACATATGCTCAGCAGAGGTCTCTGCCGATTCATTTCTGGTCACACCTCTACCCTGCCTCCATATAGAATGTAATTTGCTTAATGTAAAATACCTTGTCAGCTAACTTGTCTTGATTTACACAAATGACTACTTCCCTGTTTTAGTAAATCAGCATTAGGGAGGGGAACTGGGTATTTATTTTTATTTTTTAAAAGTCACTATCTTCAAGTTGCTGTGAGATGTTTATATGAATTTTTTTTTTTTAATCGCACCACTTCTGGCACTTACCTTCCTTTTTTTCAACTGATCTGTGCTGTATTCTTGTTATTCTAAAGTTATTTTCAAAAGAGCCAATTCAATGGGGAATGTCCACTCTGTTGAAAGGCAAGACAAGACGGGAACTGTTGTTGCCGAGGCAAACTTGGAAATATGTAATAGAATGTCCAGAAAGCAGCTGCATGATTTGGTTTCTACATCAGTTGTTATCTGTTCTTGAAATGGAAATCCCTGTAGTCCTCTAAAAATGTGATTGTTCAAAATGTGAAGGAATTTTGTTTGCCTACCTCCTCACTATAAAGCTCTTGCCTCCCTGTGATGGGAACATGCTTAACTTGGAGCATGCTGGTGGCTCTACTTGACCATCATAAATCAGAAATGAGAGTACAACTGAAGAATGGTGGTTGTGTTATCTGAGGGCCAAACTACAAGTGACGCCTGACACAGGTTGGACACTTGTCAGCTTCCCTCAAGTTTTGATGGGAAATGTAGGCAGCTTGGCGGAATGTTGGACAAGTGACAGTTGAAAAGTCCATTGGACAGCAGTCGGAGAGCCAAGCTGCAAGACCAGGATGCCTACATTTCCCATCAAAACTTGAGGGAAGCTGACAAGTGTCCAACCTGTGTCAGGTGTCACTTGTAGCTTGGCCCTGAGCAGGCTGGCTTTTTTGTGTCACTCCAGTAATATTTGAGGAGGGGAAGCTACACGTTGAGGGGAAATGACTTTTTTTTTCTTCTTATCTATTGATAATGCCATTGGCTTTGAAGAGGTGGAGGGACCAGATAATATGCCCCTCCCCCATAGTTTCCTCCTTTCAGAGATTGAGGAAGAGGGAACAGCAGCCACAACTGTAGGCCACAGTTGTGTTCCCTTAGTTGTATTCCAGTGTCAAAGACCTTCTTATGTCTGGCCTCAGCATTGCCAGCATGCCCCTTAATGAAGCTAATTGGAGGTAAGTTCAAATTCTTTATTATTCCGGCATCATGTAGGTGTTTGGCACTTAAATGTGTCTGTCATAGTGAAACCAAACTTTTCACTGTGGCTGAGGAGCTGATGAACTACCAGGGTGCCTGTTTCTGACCTGTAAACATTCCCCTATGGGTGCAAAATCAGGTGGGAGGCAGTGATTTTCCACAAGGGGAAGAAGTTCAGAAACTGCTCATCTTGCTTCTGAGATTCCCCTTTAAATTACAACATTTTGAAAGAAGTCTTTTAAAAACCACAGGATTACCCACGAGGGGGTAGTTCTGCCCTTCAGTCTGCTGACGTTCTAGGCAGGGCAGTCAAGCTCAGCATCTCTTGATGCATGCCCATCTGCTGAGGGACTCAACTGCCACCACAACTCACCGTGCATGAGAGATGGCCCCAGACAGTGCCAGACTCACTGTGCACGAGAGATGGCCCCAGACAGTGCCAGACTCACTGTGCACGAGAGATGGCCCCAGACAGTGCCAGACTCACTGTGCACGAGAGATGGCCCCAGACAGTACCAGACTCACTGTGCACGAGAGATGGCCCCAGACAGTGCCAGACTCACTGTGCACGAGAGATGGCCCCAGACAGTGCCAGACTCACTGTGCACGAGAGATGGCCCCAGACAGTGCCAGACTCACTGTGCACGAGAGATGGCCCCAGACAGTGCCAGACAGATACTCCAGGCTACATTTATGCTCTTGGTTCCCTGATAATGCCTCTGCCCGCTATTATTTGGTTCAGCTGCTGCCAATCAGAGCTCCAAAAGATGCTTTTGCAGTTGCTGGGGATAGAGAGAGTAAGCCTTGACCCAGATCTGACAGCCATGTGTACCATATCATCACTGCCCATCTCCATGCAACTGCTGGTCATTGCACCCCAGTCTCCTGCCCTCCGTATGTCCACTCCTCAGCCCTTCCTCCTTGCTTCATTCCACTCCTGGTGTCTTCTACCTCTAGTCCTGCCTAGTTCTGCCATCTGCTCCTTCCAGGGCCCCCCTCCCCTGTCAGACCAGCTAATCGGAGCTGGATCTAGTATGGTTGGCCCAAGGTGCAGCTTGATGAAGCAGGAACTGGGAGCTTAGAAACGGCAGGCTATATTTCTTCTAAGATGGGAGGCAAAATGGCTCACTGATCCACCGGTGCAAGAAAATAGGTATAGTAACTCAGATCTCTTTATCAACATGAGGGCTACACTGAAGGCTGCCAAGAGTTTACACTGATGGAAAGAAAAGGCTGGGCTGGCAGCTTTTGTCTAGCAAGGCTCCTGGGTTGGAAGAAAGGCCGCAAGTGAAACTTTCGCTGAATCAAGATTTGCTGCTGGGGGAAACTTCAAATGCTTATTTTCTGTAAAAAGGAAAAGGACCTCTGTCACCTGACATGTTTACTATCCTTGGAAGTAACCCCCTCCCTCTGGCCAGTTGCCCTCCCAACACATCTGCACAATAGCATAAATGCATCTTGTGCTTTCTCCAGGGATATTTGCAGGTTGGGTGGAAAGAGGTGTTCTGTTTTGTGCTTCCCATGCGCATGTGGGCCTGATTCAGATCAGGATCATGGCATATAAGGAGAGGGAGTTTAGACATTCCACCCTGTGTTTATTTCCCCAACCTTAAACAGTCACCGGGATGCTACTTTGCCATTGTGGAAATGTGACCTGTAGCACACTGGTACACATGCAGCCCCCCCCCCCCCAGGCAAACAGCAAGCCCCTGGGGCATTTCAGGTCAGGGAAACAGTGAGGTCTGAGCCTCTCTCACCAGGTGCCACAGTCCCAGTTTGGATTGGGCTCCCTTGGAAAGTACAGAGCTGCTGCACACTCCCCTCCCCACTCTGCCACCCAGAGATATCTCTGAAGCCCTCAGTGTTAAGAGATCACTCAGAAGGGATATAACTACATCAGAGAGAAAAATCAGGACTGATATATGAGTAGGTGGTGTTGGAACAGGGGAATGTAATTGAAATCAGAGCAGTTCAGGAGAGACAGTATTGCAAGCCCAAATCCCAAATCTGTGGCTAACATCACAAAGCAATACTCTCTACAAACTCAAGAGCGTCCCCTTACTTCATTTTACTTTACATGTTCCATGTGTAAGATTGGTTTTTAAGGATGAGGAAACTTCCTTTTGAGAAATCCCAGTCTAAGACCTTGATTTTCGCTAGGCTTCCATAGCATGCTGCACACTCACAAATACTATCAAGCCATAGATGCAGAGGAGTTAGCTGTGTTAGTCTGTAGTAGCAAAATCAAAAAGAGTCCAGTAGCACCTTTAAGACTAACCAACTTTATTGTAGCATAAGCTTTCGAGAATCACAGTTCTCTTTGTCAGATGCATGGAGGGCAAGAAGAAACTTGGAATATGGAAGCCATAGGAATTTGCCTGTGCAAAAAAGGCCTAAGAGGTAAGGAGTGGTCTACTGAACTCAGAATTAGGCTGTAGAATTAGGCCATAAACAAGCAGGGAGAGGAGGGCCTGCTGCTTCCTTCACTTCCTCTTCCTCCTGATTACCTCCTCTGCTGGGCCAGGGTAGGGGTGGCAGCTGGGGAAGGAAGGAAAAAGCAGCAGCAGCTGCTGCTGCCACCCTTTGTTGCCCGCCCATATTCTTCCCTTCATGTTCCCCAGCAACAGCAGCACCCCTCCAGCCACTCCACTTGCCTGCCCTCTCTTGCTGCCCGTCCTCCCCCCACCCCGCACAGCTACCCTCATTCCACTGCCGCCAGCAGCTACCTTCACCCCACCTGTCATCCCCCTAACAATGTTTACTGGGGTTGCTACTCAATCCCAAATACGGCAGCCGATATCTCGTGATGCTACACTGCAAGATCTCTTTTCCTTTACGTTGCACAAGTGCAAACAACACTGTTCTATTCAGGGGAAATTTAAACTCCCTCCTTTTTTAATGTTTGAAATTTTTCTGCAAACCTGGGAGAGCAGGACCCTAAAAAAAAAAACCTCTAATGTGTACACAGCTCCATTCTGTGGAGTTTTGATCAGGACTCTTGGGTCACGGTCCAAAATTAGATATAACAAGCAAGGACCCACAAGGAACTCAGAGGGGGAATCCCACCCTCCTCAGCACCTCTGCCTGCTATGCTTTCCTGGTGGAGTCACCTCTTGTTCTCTCGGGTGTCTCTGTCACCTTGCTTGCTCGCTGTGCCACCACTCCGCCACTGCCTCTGTTTGTTTGATTGGCTTGGCTTACCCAAGTTGTGCCTCTTAGCCTTCACATCACCCTTATCTGCCACTGCCCTGTTTGCTCAAGCCATCACACCCACACCGCTGCTTTCCATGCTCACCTGGTGCTGACAGCACCTTTCTCAGCCTAGCCACTACTGCCCCACACATGCTGTTGTTTACCTACCCCATTCACTCGCTTCAGCGGCAGTGGCAGTGCCTTCCTTGGCTTCCCTGCAAGTACCCCTTTCGCTCTCTCTGCCTTCTCACTCACCTTTCTAGCTCACTCACTCATCCACCTTGCTGGTGGCAGCTAAGCCTCTCTCAGCTTCCCTCAAAAATAGTTCTGAGACCTTGTGACATACTGTAGCAAGCTACTGTTTTTTTCCCAACGAAATTGAGGCTTGGGAACTTTTTAAAAGTCCTGTTACCTTTTCATTTTCAGATTTTCTCTGTACATGGTCCCAATCTGCAGATTTAACAATCCACAGCTATGGCCGTGTTAAGAATTAGAATACAGCAAGTAGGGCTCTGCAAGAACTGGTGGAGGGGGCATCTCATTCCCCCTCCCCTACCATGTCCTCTTTCCTTTTCCTGCCCCCATAGCCTCGCCCCTTTTTCTGCTTCCTTTTCTCCTTCCCACCCATCTTTGTCTGCCCTCCTGCCCTCCTCTTTCCCCCTCTCTCCAGGCATCCTCTTCCCTATGGCCCAGTTGTATGATGCCAGCTGAGCCAAGCCCAGTTGCATGGCGGAAAACCTGCAAGGGCTTCAGGGGGTTACTTCACTTTTTCCTGTATCATCTCCCCACTATTTCCTCTTTCCCTCCTCAGGGCAGCCTCCATATGCTCACCTTTCCCTACATCCTTCTCTCCTTCAAATCCACTAAACAACCTACCTTTTATCTGCCCACCATCTTCGCCTATATTTCTTAATTTACTTTATTTATATACTGCCTTTCCAGCAGGGACCCAAAGCAGCTTACATCATTCTCTTTGCCTCCATATTATCTTTGCAACAGCCTTGATAGGTAGGTTAGGCTGAGACTATGTGAATGGATCAAAGTCAACCAGTGAGCTTCCGTAGCAGACTGGGAATCCCAGAACCTAGTCTGAAGCTAACCACTACACTACACTGGCTTTAGTGGGAGGTTTGCTGTTGAATAATAGCAAGTAGCCCGGCCTGGGTCAGTCATGTGGTACAGAGCCTGGCCCCAATAAATCTTCCCTCAAAGGGCCTTGCCCCTTCCCCTGCCTTTTACTGACAGAAACAAAGCCTAGGACATTGGCTAAACTGTTATGGTTGCCTAGCAACAGCCACTGAGGGCTTCTGGTTAAACCTACAAGCACTTCTTTTATCATTTTTTTAAACCTTAATGGTTGGTTGTTGGGGAGGTTTTTTGTTTTAGATTTTTCTACAAACCTGGAGCATTTTTCTGGTGTGTAGGAAAATCTGTCTTGTCCGTTCATGGCTCCAATCTCTGGATTTAAGTATCTTCAGATCTTTGACACTTGGCTATTAGTATATAAGGATGATACTGCCACTGCCTGTGAGGCCAGTGCTAAATGCTAAGGGAGGATGCTTCCTTGATTTTCACCTTCATTGAAGAGCCAATAGACCTTTTGGAAAAGAAGCAGGATTAATAGGTTGCTGCACCATTCTTCCTGAACATGCATTGCTGAACTCTCAGAAAAGTAAGAAAAAACAGATCTAAAGAGACAATTTCCTCCTAGTATAAGCAAAAGGACAGGTAAGATCTTTCCATTGCTACTTTCATTATTGCTTGCAATGCTTCCAGGAGCAGAGGGAAAGCAAGTGCTATATGTGCTCATTAGTATACCTGTTTGTATAATCAAAGTTTACTCCATACATAGATCAGGCTGAGTACATTTGGGGAACTGAGATATGGCAGCCCATACCCTCTGGGGTCCAAGTCCCAGCATCCTTGGTAGGTTGCTTGCCTAGGCTGCACATACTAGACATGATGGCATTCTTGTGGCCACCATAAGGATGCTTCTGCCATTTTAAGGTCATTTAAAAATACCATGAGGGCCTCACCCTGATTGGACTCACAGTGTGGCAGGCTGAGGTGCTCTTGCCCCTCTCATACCTGTCAAGATGGCCACATACACAGATGTTTCAGCATTTGATAGGAAATGGGGGAAACAAGAACGGCACACTGTGGGCCCAGTCAGGGCCGTTTTCACACGCGCCCCAGGAGATCGCGCAAACTCACAGCATGAAGCGTCTTCCTAGCACAATCTCCCAGCACAATACCCTTTAATGGCCCGATGACATCAGAAAAAGGGCCATTAAACGGGATCATGCTGAGAAATTGTGATAGGAAGACGCTCTTATGGCATGAGTTTCGCGCGATCTTCCAGGTGCCTGGCTGTGTGAAAACGGCCCAGGATTGCCCTTGCTGCATTTTTCAATGACTTTAAAATGGTGGTGGCATCCTCATGGCAGACACGAGGATGCCTTCACGTCTAGTTTGGTCTTTTACTCCTGGTTGAATGAATGCCAGAAATATTTATATAGAAACCAATACACAGATGATATAAAAATGCTCCTGGTTCAAATCATTTGATAGTATCATTTGATAGTAAAGAAAAGAGTAGGAGAAGCAGAACACTACTGTGTGCTTTATTTGTTTAATTTCACCTTAAACCAAAATTTGTTTTTCTCTCTCCATGCCTTTTAGAACAAAAGAAAAGAATTGTTCGTTCTCTTAAATATTATTAATATACTCACATAGCATTGTCAGTAATAAACACTAATTACAAGATTTAGAGTAGAACTGAATTATTTCACAACAGTGAATGTTTTCATAATTAGAGGCATAGGCCTCTACAGGGCTTTTTTTCAGCAGTAACGCAGTGGAACAGAGTTCTGGAACCTCTTGAAAATGGTCACATGGCTGGTGGCCCCGCCCCGTGATCTCCAGACAGAGGGGAGTTTAGATTGCCCTCCGCGCCACAGTGCAGAGGGCAATCTAAACTCCCCTCTGTCTGGAGATCAGGAGGCGGGGCCACCAGCCATGTGACCATTTTCTCCGAGGGCAAGCCACTGAGTTCCACCACCTCTTTACCCGGAAAAAAATCCCTGGGCCTCTATTAACATGTGCATTACAGTAGTAGCCCCAAGCAGCAAACAAACTTGTGAGGAATGGGCAAAAGAATGCCACACTCTGTGTGGCAACATCACTTGTGCACTCCTGCTCCCTGTACGTTGGATTTCTGCTCATGTGGCAGCCATAGATCACTTATGAACCAGCTGAAGTAGACCATAGCTAAAGCTGTAACTTACTTGCTGTCCAATGTGGTGTAAAGACCTAACTAGCTTTTCTTTCCACACACAGTAATTTCCAGAAATGCATGTACCATCCAGTGTTTCACCATGCCACAAACACACAGTATTCCCTCTAGCTTATAAGGGTTTCTGTGTAACTAGTACCAATGTATGAGTGCAATCATTAGTGCATCATAGGATGAACCTACCATCGTTTTGCAATGAAATAAATGTAAAGTTTGAAAACAGTCTTTTGTATCTTTTCCCTAACCCATTGTGAAGGTGGTCTCAGTAGCATTTCATAGAATCATAGGGTTGGAAGGGACCTCCAGGGTCATCTAGTCCAACCCCCTGCACAGTGCAGAAAATTCACAAATACTTCCTCCCAAACACATAGTGACCCTTACCCCATGCCCAGAAGATGGCAAAACACCGTCTGGATGTCTAGCCAAATTAGCCTGTGGAAAATTGCTATCTGACCCCAAGGTAGTGATCGGCCTTACCCTAGGCATGTAAGAAGGGGCCATGAGAACTAAGCACTGATATAACACTTCCTGCCCTCCCTCTCATGATCTGCCTAGTTTCACAGAATCAGCAGTGCTGTCAGATGGCCGTCTAGCCTCTGCTTAAAAACCTCCAAAGAAGGAGAGCCCACACTGTAGTAACGACACGAGACCCAGATCCAGATGCAAAGTCTGTCCCTCCTTTTGGAGGCGAGGGCTTTATTGGAAAGTTTTCAGGAAGTCCCCGGAAAAGAGCAATGACCAAATATGTCTATAGCGACAGTTACACATTCTAAACCAGTCACAGCTAGCTAAGCAGATACGCTGTGATCATGCTTTTGTCTTATCTATGAAGCATAGCGAGAGGAACACAGTGGACCTTAAGACATGTAAGAATATTACTTAGTGTATGGGAATATTGTGCTCTGAGAAGGATGAGAGACTTATTGTGCTCAGATGAAACATATTGACACTACTTTCCCGGTTCCTGGGTGGTGTGCCGATCGACCAGGAATCAAGAATGCAGGAACGCAGAGAGTCAGCATGTAGACAGTGTGGTGTGCCAACTCCAGGCCTACACCACACCTCCCGAGGAAGCCTGTTCCACTGAGGGACTGCTCTGTCAAGTTCTTCCTAATATTTAGCGGAATACTTTTTTGATTTAATTTCAGCCCATTGGTTTTGGTCTGACCTTCTGGGGAAACGGAAAACAATGCGTCATCCTCTGTATAACAGCCCCTCAAGTACTTGAAGATGGTTATCATATCACCTCCCAGTCGTCTCCTCTCCAGGCTGAACAAGCCAAGCACCTCCAACATTTCCTAATAGGATTTGTTCTCCAGACTCCTCAACATCTTTGTTGCCCTTGGACACATTCCAGCTTGTCTATATCCTTCTGAAATTGTGGTGCCCAAAATTGAACACAATACTCTAGGTAAGGACTAACCTGAGCAGAGTAGAGCGATACCATCATTTTGCATGATCTGGATGCTATACTTCTGTTGATACAGCCCAAAATCACATTTGCCTTTTTAGCTACCACATCATAGTGCTGATTCATGTTCAGTGTATGATCTATGAACACTCTTAGATCCCTTTTGCACATACTACTGCCAAGACAAGTCTCCTCCATCCTATAATTATGCATTTGATTTTTCCTACCTGAATGCAGAACTTTACATTTATCTCGGTTGAAATTCATTTTGTTTGTTTCAGCCCAGTTTTCCAACCTGTCAAGATCATCCTGCAATTCCTGACTCTCTCTTCTATCATATTTGCTACCACTCCTGATTTAGTATCATCTGCAAATTCAATAAACATTCCCTCTATTCCTCCATCCAAATCATTTATAAAACTGTTGAACAGAAAAAGTCCCAGAACCAATCCCTGAGGCACTTCACTTGTCACTCTTCTCCAGGAGGATAAAGAACAATTAACAAGCACCCTTTGGGTGCGATCTGTCAACCAGTTACAGATCCACCTAACAGAAATAGGATCCAAACCACAATTTACCAACTTGTCAACAAGAAAATTATGTGGAACCTTATCAAAAAGCCTTACTGAAATCAAGATAAACTATGTTTACAGCATTCCAGCAAGGTAGTAACTTTCTCAAAAAAAGAGATAGCAGTTTGTTAAAATTCAAATAAAAGAACGGAACAAATTACTTGAATTACAAGACTTCTCTGTGCTGGAATATTGCCCACAAATTAATGTGTGAATGGAAACATCCGTAAGTACCAACACCTGGTCAGGAGTGGATCCCTGGCTTTCTGACTGTATTCTGGGGGGTGCATGGTGTGGTGAAATGACTTCCTCAGGTGGTTCTGGAATGGCGGAGTCAGGACTGCTGGGAAAGCTTGTCACAGGCAAGGTCATTAGACTTTTTTTGACCCCAGAGGAAGAGACTTCTCTCACCAATGGCCTGCCTGGGACTGTCTGACCCACAGGCAGCACGATGTAGGCCTTGCTCCAAGTTATCCTGATGTGAACGAACAGACTCACAAGTCCCTCCTGTTACTTCAAGTCAGTGGCCAGGAGGTCAGAAAATTCCATGGCCATCCCGATTCTGTACTTGATAAGATCACCCCTTTCCCCTTGCTTCCTGAGGGTTCCAAAAGCAAACTTGATAACTCCCACTGCCAGCGATTCTGAGAGTATTGCATATCTAGCACCTGGTACTTGCATTACTGTTTTGAGGTTCTGCCTAGTTGCTGGCCTCCTTCCTCACTCCTACAAACTAACTCAGGGGAAATCATTTGCAAATTCACTATTCAGAGCTATGGTGCATTAGAGATAGCAAGCTTTCTCTCCACCCCTCCAGATAGTAAGACTGAAGAGGTGTGGTGTGCCGCCAGGGATCAGGCTTACAACATTCAAAGTATAAGTTTCATAAATGAAGAGAAAGAATACACATGGTCTGTTCAAGCTTTCAGGCAGAGCAAGAGAACAAAGAAAAGGTAAAAACACGTAGTCCCCTTTCCCTGTACTCAGAATTTTAAAAGGACATGCTAGTATTACCTGAAGTTGCAGTACCTTAATTCTCTCAGTTAATTCTCTGGGCTGGGACTTCTCCCCGTTGTCCCTTGCCATATGGGCAAGTTGGAATCCCTAGGTAAAAGCGTAGTCCTTCGTGGCTTGTGTTTTGCTTCAGCTCTTGCATGCTAGAGATAAAGTTGGACCCTACATCACAAGAGGCTGAATGCTACAGTAGGATGCTCTCTTCATTCACACAGAGGGTCAGTGAGATCGAATAGGACATGAAATCTACAACATACCCCAGAAAAAAAGGCTTGTCATTTTAAGAGTTGCCTCTTTCCCCCTTAAAGCTCCACAGCTGCCTTTGCAGGAAGGCTCCAGGGGTAACTGCCAGCTAAGAGAGAACGCAATAAACCATGGAATAACATAGCTTCGGAGTTTTGGGAGAGGCAACTTATATCCTCAGGCCACTCTAGAACGGAAGAGGGACAGTGTTAGAGTGACAAATATGCCGAGGAACATTTGGGGTGAATTTTCACCTTTTATTCTCACTGTCCCAAAGCCAGAATGAATTGTTCTTGCTATCCCAGTCCAGGAGCCCTAAAAATCAGTAATCCAGAATTGTGGGTGATTGGCCAACACTGCGTTTGGGGAGAAGATTATGATTGGTTCCGACATAACACTCTCAAGCTGCAGGGAAAGGGTTAAAAACTGCCCACCTGGATCTGCTGCTGTTGCCAGGAAGGGAAGTCTGTATTCAAAAGTCTGTGGCCCAAGATTCAGGAAGCAGTCTTTGACAACGCTTTTGCTTTCTTGCATCCTTTTCCAAGAATCTCTGTGTAAGTACAGTATTAGTTAGCATTACACTTTTCGGCTATTTTGCTTAGTATTCTGCCTCTAGCAACTGCCTTCTGAGAGGGCCCAATTATTTGTATCTGGTAGGATTTCTGCTTAGTTATGAAAGACCCATTTCAATCATTCTTTAAAGGCTTTTTAAGGAAAATGGGGGGGACTTTAATTTTTTTCATATTTAATAAACATTGTTTTAACAATCCTCTTAAAATTTACCAACCAGATTTTTTATTTTAATTTATATTGATTCTACAAACCCACCCACTCATACATGTACATCCGTGATTGTTCTCATATTTATAATCTATTGTGTATATAGTAAAGAACAATTGTTTTATCTGGGTTTATTTTGTTTGGGTTTATTTGAGAACCAGTGTGATGATGCAGTGGTTAGCGTTGGTCTAGGATCTAGGAGACTCCAGGTTCAAATTCCCACTCTGCCATGAAAGCTCACTGGGGGAACTTGGGCCAATCACACACACTCAGCCTAACTTACCTCACAGAGATATTATGAGGAGGAGGAGAATGGAGGAGAAGAGAATGATGTAAGATGCTTTGGGTTCCCATTGAGGAGAAAAACTGGGTATAAAAGAAGTCAATAAATAAAAATTATGTTTTTGAAATAGCCTTGATCTGTTCCTCAAGCTTTTCTGGTTTATTGTTATGTGCAGGGCTTTTTTTCTGGGAAAAGAGGTGGTGGAACTTGGTGGGTTGCCCTCAGAGAAAATGGTCACATGGCTGGTGGTCCTGCCCCCTGATCTCCAGACAGAGGGGAGTTTAGATTGCCCTCCACGCCGCCAAGCAGCATGGAGGGCAATCTCAACTCCCCTCTGTCTGGAGATCAGGGGACGGGGCCACCAGCCATGTGACCATTTTCAAGAGGTTCCGGAACTCCGTTCCACCACGTTCCAGCTGGAAAAAAGCCCTGGTTATGTGTGTTAGTTGTAGGTTTATTTTCTCAAAATTGTCCCAACATCATTTTGTGTGGGGAGGGAAATTTTCTCTACTGCAGCAAAAAGCAGTTCTAGAGGGTGTCCTAGCACCACAGCCCCAGCCTTGGTCAGGCCACCTGTGCTGCTTTTGGCAACCCAGACCCCCCAGGTCCCCCGACCCAGAACAGTAAGAAGAATCAATCTGCATAACACAGTCAATAAGAATATCCCAAAGGGGCAATGTCCCCTTCAGTAAAAATGAAATCTCTATGGTATCCTAGCACCATCTACTGGAAACTTTTAAAAAAACTTTTTATTAACAATATAACAACATACTACAAATAAACAAGCAAATAGAGTACACACTATAAAAGTCAACTATAATACAATAAAAAGGAAAGTACATTGGATTAAACTAAACAATTTCTAAATATGATAATACCATAGTAATGATATAACACATCTACTGGAAACTTGAGTACATAGTCTGAAAACGGGTTCTTGCCCCCAAAAGTCAGCTGATTGCCCTGAAAACTCTATGAGTTTGCCATAAGTCTGCTGCAACTTGGTGGCACAAATGTGGGCGGGGGGGGGAGGGGCTGGTGTAAGCCTCAAAAGGAAGATAAACATGCAAGTCTCTGCTTGACTCAAGTTGAGAACTGGAGATGCAATGTTATTTGCAGTTGACGGAGCCTAAGGCCTCCATTAAAGGGCTGCAAGCAGCCCCCACGTTTCCTGTTTCCAGGGTTAAAAAGAACACAAGGGGCAGGGAGAGGCATTCATGCAGAGATAGCTCTGTTCTGCTCTTTCACCCATCCAAGCAGCAGTACCTGGGGGCAATTCCAAGAATTCTAAGGCATTTCCTCTTATTCTTCTCTTAGTTCTTGGCTGAGGAAAGTAATGTGCTGTTTAACAGATAACTGCTACCTGTGACCAGGGCTTTTTTTCTGGGAAAAGAGGTGGTGGAACTAAGTGGGTTGCTCTCAGAGAAAATGGTCACATGGCTGGTGCCCCCGCCCCCTGATCTCCAGACAGAGGGGAGTTGAGATTGCCCTCCGCACCGCTTGGCAGCGTGGAGGGCAATCTCAACTCCCCTCTGTCTGGAGATCAGGGGGTGGGGCCACCAGCCATGTGACCATTTTCAAGAGGTTCCGGAACTCCGCGTTCCAGCTGAAAAAAAGCCCTGCCTGTGACCTTGGCAAAGATGATCAAATACTTCAGGGGTCAAATAATTATATTTCAAGTTTCTTTAGTGTAATTTCTAATTTTGTAATAATGAGAAATCTCTGTAGGAGATTAGTTACATTCTTATAAATGTAATACAGATCTATATTAAATTATACAAATTTGATTAAATAACGTACCAAAAGATACTAAACATGTTTACTCAGAAGAGTCCTATTGAGGCCAATTCATCTTACTCTAATAAATAGAGGTGGAATTGTGGTCAAATTATGTACATTATCATCCTTATGATAGTAAAAAGTCCAGTAGCACCTTTAAGACTAACGGTGGCAGTTTTCACATGCGTGCGTAACCCTCCAGAAAATCATGCAAAACTCATGGCATGAAGCGTCTTCCTAGCGCAATTTCCCAGCACGATCCCCTTTAATGGTGCAATGATGTCAGAAAATACACCATTAAACAGGATCATGCAGGGAAATCGCGCTAGGAAGACGCTTCATGCTGTGAGTTTTGTGCGATTTTAGGGCGTGTGAAAACGGCCAAACTTTATTGAGGCATAAGCTTCCTTATGATAATTTTGTTTTAATCCATTCAAGGGTCACAAGGAATGTGACATTGGGGGATGGAGGGCTATGACCCACAGACTTTATCAGTCCGCACAGTGCATCTTTGTCTTGAGTTTTTCATGTGTGGGGCATTGCTAAGATCTATTGTGAAGAGGCTGGTTGCTGTGTCACTACAAAGGCATGCAGCCAACTTACCTCACTCATTCTCACCTAATTTGCTTCAGCCCATTGCACATACCTTTCACGCACACCAATCCTAGGATTCCCAGCATAGCCTCCCTTTTTAGTGTTCAGAGAGTACCCTCTTCTCCCATTTTCACCAGTGGAAAAGCTGGGAAACCCCACCATTTCCTCATATTGCAAGCAACCATGGAATGTTAAGTGCACTGCACCCTTTGAGATTCTCGATGAGGAGGCCGGGGGGTGGGTGGGGGTGGAATGGAGAAAGTTCCAGAATCATACTTTGAGATATGGGTTCCCCTCATCTGCCAGCTCCTTTCCTTGCTTGAATATGTTACATATGGAACCACTCAGTCTTTATTTATTTTAAATTTTTATATGTCTGCCTTTCTCTCAGGCATCCTGATCCCAAGGTGGGTAAGAACAATGTTGATTTTGAGAACGAATTGGAATTTTTAAGATTCTTTTTCAGAGCTATGTTAAAGTAAAGAGATTCGTTTTCAATTAATTCCAGATCTGAGAGATTCGGCGGGGCTGCAGTGAGGTCAGCTTATATGGCAATAATTACATGACTCAATACATGACTCTATTGCAATGCCTGATCTTTAACTGTTAAGGTGGGAAGTTCTGTATCAACCTAACTCTACTGAGAGCTACATATCACTTCTAAACCTAGATAATAAAATCTCTCTTTTGTTTGAACATATGAAAATGCGTTCTACAGAGACAGTCTGCTGGTCTGTCAAGGTCTGTCCTGTCTACTTTGACTGGAAGAAGATCTCCAGGATAAAGCCATACCCCCATCTGAGGTTTCAAGAATATACTCAGCCTTTCAGGAGTTCCCTGGGACTTCCTGGATGGGTGGGGCTCCAGCAATTCCTTTAAAAGTAGAAATAGTACAGGGGCAAGGAAGACATTTCTAGATTCTACTAGGCTGTGGAGAAACCCAGCATGTGGGAGAAGGGGATGCAGGGTATGATCCCCCTGAATGCATTGCTGCATTCAGACGTCGTTTTCTCCACTGGCTTTAACAATATCCTCCATTGTTATTCCCTGCTGAATAACTTCCAGGGTGTCCCCTTGCCTGGCCTCAATACATAAGACTGGATCTTCAAGACAGATGCTGCATTGGACAGAAGTACAACTCTCTGCTCCAGATTTTCTCCCTGGTTCAAGTTGTTTAAGAGGGATCATGGCAGAGCCTCTTCTTTGAGACCAAAATCACCTTTTCCAGTCTTCAAATGGCTTTAACTTCTCAGAGGCTTCAAACCATGCCCTCAGCCATTCTAGATGGTTGTTAAATACAAATACCAATTGATTCCCATTTCCGTATCTGTAGAGCTTCAGTGATGCCTCAAAGACCTTCCTCATTATCTTTTGTTCTGTCCTTTGTATACAGAGCACAGAAATAAATGTCTTGGGGAAATCTTAAAAAACATGGATTCATCCCCCGTGGTAGAAAAGTTAACCTTCCTTCTTTCTGACCTGCATCTATACATCTCTCATAGAGCAGCACAGTTTGCCCTGACAGCTAAGAAAATCAGAGCTCGAGCCATGCTTGAGACTCCTTCACCCATGTATAACGAAAAGGCTTATAAGACTAACAAAATTTGTGGTAGGGTATGAGCTTTCATGAGCTACAGCTCACTTCTTCAGATAACTTTTAAATGGATTGCAGAGAGTTTTTTATTCTCAGTCCCTTTGGCATAATGTTCCGTCTTCTACATTGGTGAGAAAGATTATGTCTGTATGTACCTGGGCAGGTTTCTTCACAAGGCTGATGGATTTCCATTCTATACAGCCAAATGTGGTGCCTTCCATGGAGACAGATCAAGATAGGTAAACGTGTTAGTGAGCTGTGGCTCATGAAAGCTCCTCCCCTACCACCAATTTTGTTAGTCTCATAGGTGCAACTGGGCTCTTGCTCTTTTCTACTGCTACAGACAGACTAACACGTCTACCAATCTTGAAGATGCTTATGTGTTTTAAGTAATTTTTCTGTGTTTTAACATCATAGTTTTATTGTTTGGTGTCTATGTTTTGCTTATATGTTATTTGATTGATTGTAACGGCCTTTGGCCACATGCAATAAATAAATATTCTGGTAAACCTCTAACTGCAGAGCCACAGTGGCGTTCCAAACCCAGAGCAGGGGCCCGACTCCACAAATAGCCCAAGGAGTCCTGTGGGAAAGCAAAGCCTGTAGAGTGCCATTCAGAGAAAGAGTGTACAATCTGAAAGGTGAATCACAGGATCTCAAAGCTCTTCAAATCATAGAATCATAATCATAGATGATCCTCTAGGGTCATCTAGTCCAACCCAATGCACAATGCAGGAAATTCACAACTACCCCCCCACTGCCCCGGTAACCCCTGCTCCATGCCCAGAAGATGGCAAAACACCTCCAGGATCCCTAGCCAAACCAGCCTGTGGGAAACCGCCACCTGACCCCAAGATGGTGATCGGCACCATCCTAGGTATGTAAGAAGGGCCACAAAAACCAAGCACTGATGCAACGCCTTCTGCCCTCCCCCTCATGATCTGCCCAGGTTCTCAGAATCAGCATTGCTGTCAGATGGCCATCTAGCCTCTGCTTAAAAACCTCCAAAAACCTCCAAAGCCTCTGCTTAAAAACCTCCTGAGGAAGCCTGTTCCACTGAGGGACCACTCTGTCAGGAAGTTCTTCCTAACGTTTAGCCAAAAGCGCTTTTGATTTAATTTCAAGCTATTGGTCCTGGTCGAACCTCCTGGGGCAGCGGAAAACAACTCTGCGCTATCCTCTATACGAGAGCCCTTCAAGTACTTGAAGATGGTTATCATATCACCTCTCAGTTGTCTCCTCTCCAGGCTAAACATTCAAAGCTCCTTCAACCTTTCCTCATAGGACTTGGTCTCCAGACCCCTCACCATCTTTGTTGCCCTCCTCTGAACATGTTCCAGCTAATCTATATCCTTCTTAAACTGTGGTACCCAAAACTGAACATGATACTCTAGGTGTGGTCTAACCAGAGCAGAGTAGAGCGATACTATCACATCTCGTGGTCTGGACACTATGCTTCTGTTGATACAGCCCAAAATTGCATTTGCCTTTTTAACTACCACATCACACTGCTGACTCATGTTCAGTGTATGGTCTACTAAGACCCCTAGATCCTTTTTGCTCATACTAGTGCCAAGACAAGTCTCCCCCATCCTATAATTATGCATTTGATTGTTCCTTCCTAAATGTAGAACTTTGCATTTATCTCTGTTGAAATTCATTTTGTTTGTTTTAGCCCAGTTTTCTAGCCTGTCAAGATCATCCTGTATCCTGACTCTGTCTTCTACCATATTTGCTACCCCTCCCAATTTAGTATAATCTGCAAATTTAGTAAGCATTCCCTCTATTCCTTCATCCAAATCCTTTATAAAAATGTTGAACAGAACAGGTCCCTGGACTGCTCCCTGAGGAACTCCACTTGTGATTCTTCTCCAAGAGGATGAGGAAGGAACCATTAACTAGTACTCTTTGGGTGTGATCTGTCAACCAGTTACTGATCCACCTAATAGTAATAGGCCTTAGATAATGTACAAATATAAAATTGGAGAGCATAGCTACATTTGCACACAAACTAATTTAAGTATAGCTCTCTACCTGGGGAACTTTTCCAAGTAGAAGGAACTATGGCTAGAAGTATGCATAAAAAACAATCTGGGTTAGCCTGATCTGGGTTTCAGGGATGCTGAAAAAATACAGGATCCCTGAAATACAGGTAAGATCTGATTTGTCAAGATTAGAGAATCTCAGATTTATCTGGTCATTATTCCCTGTGGGGAAAACTATCCAGAGGGCTGGGGGGGGAGCATTTTTCAAGTAAACTCCACCAGATTTGGAAACCTACTCCTGACTGTCTAGTAAAGAGCCCCCAAGTTTCAGGAAGATTAGACCCTGGGATCCAATTCTATGGACCTCTGAACAAGGTGTCTCCAGCCACTCTCCATTGTTTCCTATATTGGGAAAATTTCCAAGTTTGCTCTTAGTCAAAAACACAAAGGGGCAAGGCTGCCCCTGGCCAAAGGCACACTCCCAAATGCAAGCTCAACCCAGAGAAAGCCCAACAGAACCAAAGCAAGGGAGTGGAATTCCCCCAGAACCAAAGTGAAGCAAGGGGACCAACATCAAACCAGAGAATCATGTCAAACCAGTGAATTCCATCTAAACCAAACTGTGATGCAAAGGACAGTGTTGCAACTTAATTGAACAGAACCAGTATCACTCACAGAAGACAGGCAGAACCCAGAGCCAGTGGACCCTCTACCCTGTCCCTCACAGACACCAGGCCAACCCCCCTTGTTTCCAAAACAGGAAAACCAGTGAGTCTACAACTCTCAAACCAGGTAGAAGTCCCCCAGATGGCTCTGCAGGAATCTTCCTCCGTACAGCAGCAGGCAGGCAGCAAATCCACTGATAAATCCCAAAGGTAAAGAGAAGAGAGCAGGCCAGGCCAAAGAGCCAGCAGCAGCAGCAGTCTCTACCCAAGGCCAAACCACACAAAATGAAGGCTACTCTGACCCAAGCCTGCTTTTTTAACTCCTTGCAAGCAGGCTGAAAAAGACTCTCTCCTTCTCTGAGAATTCCCCTGGCCAAAGAGAAATTCTGCACAGACTGGCCACTCACTCCCCCTCCCGCCTTCCCCTCCCCTGTTGAAAAAATGGAGAGAAACCTGGGAATCAGCCAGCTACGAAGCTGCAGCCATGTTTCCCAGATAAACCTGGATTTATCCATGGTTCTTGATCCAAGTTCCTGGATTGGATCTGGGATTCACTAATCTGAACCAGCAAACCCGGATTTTGTTGGATCAGCGTAAATCCAGATTTTTCACAGACCTAGATCACCCACCCCTAAATATGGCTATATCTTGCATCAGGGGAAAGCTCCTTCCCCCAGCAAAAGTCACATCTGCTAGAAGAACAGATCCATAGGATCCAACCCAGAGTCACCAGTGATGACTCTTGAGCTTCACCACACTAATTTCATAAAGTCGCCTTTTTCTAGGCTAGCTATGATGGAATATACTGACACCAAATGTTTGAGTGGGACAGGAACTTAGTCTCTCTCATATGCTCTGCACCGAAATGTCTCCTATTCGGCCACTGCACCAATTTTAAGACAGAAACATCCCATTCGGCATGGCCCCTGTGATCCTTTTGATTATTCCTCTATTTTGTAAACATTTCGTTTTTTTAAATATCCATTGTAGTGAAATGGACACTGCTACTAGTGGTTGTCATTTGAGGAAACAAGCATGGGCTGCAGAAAACGAATTAGAAGTGGAATGACAGTTCCCTGGGAGTGAAGTCTGGAGGCACACCTATAAAATTTTGCTATTACTTACATCCATTATTTCTCAGCTCATCCTTCTTAAGGTGGCCACTGTGTTAACTTGCTGGCTAAAGAGGCCTGTAATTGCAAATGGCAACCAGTAGAGGACACTCCAGCACCTGCTGAGCAAGCCACAAAACCCCTTAATAAAGTGATAAGCCGCCAGATATGCAAGTAAACATATTTCTGTTCCCAATGCTGCAGAGGGGAAAGGATGCTCACTTGACTTGGAAAAAAGCCCCCTTTTCAGCACACCACTTGAAACATGTATATATGATCAGGCCCTTAAGCGTCTGGGATTGCCTTAGACACTCAGATTTACGAGAACCCAAACCTATTAGAAATCTGCCTAAGAGCCATCACAAATGCACTCATTGTTCGACCTGTAATGTGATCATGTCTTCTAACCAGATAGAGAGCCTGGGTTTGTCATTACAAAATTTTTCCAACTGCAACACAAACAATGTAGTCTATCTGATTCAATGCCCCTGTAATAAATTATACATTGGAAACACAACTCCAGCTATAAAAACTCGTACACAAGAACATCTTTCAAGGATCCATTGCAGAGTCAAAGATGGAATAGCCCCTCTTCTCATGAAAGCTTATCGTGTCGGCACAATAAAGCAATATAGAAATAAACCGTTTTCAAGAGGTATAATCATTGAAATACCCAATCAAAGAACAAGGATGAAAATATTTGAAGAAGCTAAAGCGAATGGATAGATTCCTTACAATGGAGCACCGATATATGTCTTCACTGATTTGCCAAGAGAGGCATTAATAAAAAGGAAGGAACTTAAACCTATCACAGAATCGTTACGACATTCAAATATTAGTTACAAATGGTTAAATCACACCAAAATTCTGGTGATTCTGGTATATCATGGGAAACATTACATAGCTGCAGACCTAGATACAGGAATGGAGCTTTTGAATGCCATCGGACTGGAAATACCTATGGAAACAAGCAAGCACAACCAAAGAGAAAATCAACAGATGCACGTTCACCGCTGAAAGGAAGCAAGATCCCTATTAGGAATGTCTAGTCCTACTTAGAAGATAGAAAGGACCTTTAAAGTTACATACTTATCGTTGTATTTAATATTAAGTAATAATAGTAAACACAGAGGTTTGGGGGGTGGGTTCAGAGCCCTCAGCATTGCTTCTTAGGTTATAGCTCTTCTGTTTTGGGGCTCAGTTTTTTGGTTCCCAAAAATTAGTGCATGAATATAATATACTAATTTGGAAGAGCTAAGCTGTTTAGTTAATATTATATAAAATGTTGTTTGGAATTAATCTGTTAATACTAATAGTTTATTGATTAATTCAGGGTTTTAGAGATTGTGGAGTGGGTAGGGTAAGGGTGTGAGGAGGGAAGTTATTAGAAATACAGTTTAATTAATCTCTGATTAAAGAGAGGGGTGAGAAAGGGATAAAAGGATTATTAAGAATAAGGGAGGGAGGAGGATACTTACTGAGGAAGAAATTTATTTTATGGGATACTTATTTTTAATGTTGAGGGGAAAAGAGATAATAAGAGTTATTAAAGTATAGAGAGAACTATAGGTAGAAGACTCAATTGATTTAAATTTAAAGTATTATTCACTGTTTACAGTTTAAAGTATTTAACATTTGTTATATTCTTTCTTAACGTTCAAGGTTCAATAGTTATTGAAGTGGTTGATTGATAGTGATCAGGAAAAATAATTTCATAAACATAGCATAGCAGTTTATTTACAGTTTATTCTTGAGGCTGGGGAAAACACATGAAGTTAATCTTTTAAGTAGTAATAGAGTGAGCAAACAGTTATGTTTTAAAATATTCTAATTGTGGTTAGTGGGTAATGGAACTTAAATGTTAATGAGTACCTATATAGTAACTTAATATAGTAGAGTTAAAAAGTAGCAGTTTATTCATGGTTTATTCTTGAAGTTGGAGAAATCACATTGTATTGAATTTATAAACTTTACTGTTAATGGCAATCAGATTATAGATGTTTGTGAGTGTTTATATACGGAGTTAAAATAGCAAAATATTAAGAAAAGAAAAGAAAAAAAGAATTAAGAGAAAATACCAAACAGTTATAGAAATAATTTGTCTTATTCATTAATTATTTAATTGTTATAATTTAGTCTAAATTACTCGTGGATATAACCATTTCTCTGTGTTGGCTTCTAATACTTGTAATGTATCATGACCAGTAATTACTATAGTAAAATTAACAACATTAGTACATTTATCGCTTAATTATAATTTAACAAGAAATAACTAAATTATTTAAAAGATTTAAAATTCGGAAAAACAAGGTACCAAATTTAAAATTACTTCATTCAACGTATGAGGATTAGGTAATCGTATCAATCGAAGACGTGTTATATCAAATCTGGCTAAAACCAAATCTCAAATTATTTTTTTACAAGAAACTCGCACAAGGGCTAGTAATACTAATATATTGAATGCGAATTGGATTCAATCTGTTTCATGCAGTGGGCAATTCCAAGTCAAGGGGTAATGCAATATTGATTTCAAAGGAACTTCCACTTCAACACAAGAAAACAATTAAGGATCTAAAAGACAGATATATCTTTATCAAAGGTTTAATAGGAGAACAATTTTATACGCGTGCTTCTTTTTATGCGCCCAACGTAAATCAACTCAGTTTTATTGAAGAATCACTTGGAAAACTGGCTAAATTTCAAGAAGGACATTTGATTGTGGAGGGGGGGAGACCTAAACTATATAATTGATTACGAATGGGACAAATCAAATTTCGGTAAAAAACACAGTCAAAAGAAGACTAAAAAGACAAAATTAGCATCCATATTACACAAGAATTATCTAATTATCTAAGAGACACAACTCTTATACGAGAACTGATTTTATATTAATTTCAAATTCCTTGATCGAACAAGCAGTTGAATCGGAAATTGGAACTAGTTTAACATCAGATCATTTGTGGGTTAAGCTAACAATCTCATCTGACTTAGGAAAGTATGGTTATAAACAGTGGCGTTTACTAAAACATCTACTTTACAATCATTACATTGCTAGAGAAATAGAGAAGATAATAGAGATGGTTAAACTGACAATATGTTAAAAGATATTGATGTCAATATTTTTTGAGACATGATTAAAACGATGACTAGGGGTCATATTATTGCTCTCTCTGCTAGAATAAACAGAGACAGATTAAAACAAAAACAAGAATTAGTGGACAATATTAAACCATTGGAAGTTCAACACAAAAAACAGGCAGTAAAAAATTTATCAAAAACTAATAACTCAACGTAAACTATTAGAAACTTTAGAAGTAAACTATTAAGAGTAAACACTGTACATAAAAGTCTACTAATGATCAAGCACAAACACTGGTTTAATGCACCAAAAGCTTTACATTTATTATCAAATAAATTAAAACAGAAAAGAATAAAAAATAAATCTTTTGCAGGATGAAAATGATATAATGCATTATAACTCAAATTTGATATTAAAAATCTTCAAAGATTTTTATACAAAACTTTACTTGACAAAAACCCCCGAGCAATCCAAGATATTGAATTATTTGCAATCACTTAAAAATATTAAAAAGTTGGAGGAAGTGCATAGATCACTTTTAGAAAAACCTATATCGTTACAAGAAACTTTGGAGGCAATTAAATCAGCTAAAAACAATAAATCTACAGGTCCTGATGGATATCCAGCAGAATTCTATAAGAAGTATGCGAATATATTAACCTATCATCTAACAGAAACATGTAACTTAGTTTTAGAATCTAGTAAAATGCCTCTTACTTGGAACATGGCATATATCATTGTTATTCATAATCAAGGAAAAGACCCATTAAAAGCAGCTTCATACCATCCTATTTCTCTTCTTAACCATGATTACAAATCATTTACATCTATACTTGTTAAACATTTAAACTCATTTATATTTAATTATATCCATACAGATCAATTGGGCTTTATACCAAAACGAGAAATCACTGATAATATATATAAAATATTGAACTTAATTGATTATTGCCAAAGTAACCTAATAGAATCTTTTTTTGTCTTTAGACATAGAAAAAGCGTTCGATTCAGTAGAATTTAATTACTTATATAATGCATTACAGTATATGGGATTTGGGGGGAAATTTCTAAATACAAAGTTATTTCTTCACAACCCATAGCAAATATCAAGATAAGTGGCCATTGTTCAGAAAATATATACATAAAAAGAGGCACTAGACAAGGTTGTCCACTTTCTCCGATACTCTTTGCAATAGCCTTGGAACCATTTGAAATAGCACTCAGAGAAAATAAACATATAGAAGGAATTAACATTGACTCACTCTCATTCAAAATATGTTTATTCACTGATGATATGTTAATTTACCTGACTAATCTATTATCTTCATTAGCATATCTTCACCCCCTACTCGCTAAATTTGGATCACTATCGGGTTTAATAGTTAACCAATCAAAATTGCAAATTCTTCCAATTAATTTGACAAAGAATATTGAGAACCTAATTAGCAAACAATATAATTATCAATGGGCTTTAAAACATTTAACTTATTTAGGAATTAACATCACCTCTAAGCTCAACGATCTTATAAAATTGAATCATCAAAGGATAATAAACCAAATCAAATTAGACATTAATAACTGGAACAAATTAAAACGTTCATGGTTTGATAGATTTCATTTAATTAAGACATTTATTTTACCAAAAATTCTCTTTGTAGTAATAGCAATACCAATACCTATATCTAAACCACAATTATATCAATGGCAATCCATGCTTAATAAATTCTTATGGCAAAACAAACATCCAAGAATTGCCTACTCCACCTTGAGGCTGAAAACTTTAGATGGTGGGTTCAACTACCCAGACCTTACAATTTATCAATCAGCAATTAGACTGGTAAACCTTTTACAATTAATCAAGGCTTCTAATTCTCCAGATTGGGTACTGATTTTACAATCTCTACTAAAACTACATATGTTTAATGACTTAATATGGGGAAAATGCATTAATCGCCCTAAGCACATCAAAAACAATTAATTTTTAAATTCTATTTTACAGGTATGGGATCAAACTAAAAACAAAATTGTACCTGAAATTTCTCGGTTCACTTCCTTTCTTAATCAAAATTGGTTTTTGCCAGGTAAGGACCCATCGTTAATCTCAATCTTGAAGCAGGCTAATTGATATAGCATCACAAACAGGTCTTCTAGGGAAAGCTGGTTTAGAGAATAAGCTGAATCAAAATCTACACTGGTTTAGATACCGGCCGATTCCACATGGCTTACCTGAAGCCGGGATGTTGTGGAACGTTAAGGACCATGCCGGAAAAAACGTGTTTTCTCGCGCGAGTTTTGCTCAATGTCGCAAAACTTTTAATGGGCCAGTTTTAAACTATAAGGTCTTCCTCTTTTCCTGTTGCCTTCCACTTTCCCTAGCATTATTGACTTTTCCAGAGAATCTTGTCTTCTCATGATGTGACCAAAGTACAATAGCTTTAGTCTTGTCATTTTAGCTTCTAAGGAGAATTCAGGCTTGATTTGATCTAATACCCACTTATTTGTCTTTTTGGCTGTCCATGGTATCCGCAAACTCTCCTCCAGCACCACATTTCAAATGAATCAATTTTTTTCCTGTCAGCTTTCTCTACTGTCCAACTTTCACATCTATACATGGCAATGGAGAATACCATAGTTTGGATTATCTTGATTCTGGTTCCCAGAGAGACATCTTTATCTTTAAGGATCTTCTCTAGCTCCCTCACAGCTGCTCTTCCAAGTCTCAATCTTCTTCTGATTTCTTCATTGCAGTCTCCCTGTTGGTTGATGATTGAGCCAAAGAATAGAAAATCTTGAACAACTTCAATTTCCTCATTGTCAACTTTAAAATTGAGTAGTTCCTCAGTAGTCATTACTTTTGTCTTCTTGATGTTCAGCTGTAATCCTGCATTGGTGCTTTCTCCTTTAACCTTCATCAGTAGTTGTTTCAAGTCTTCACTATTTTCTGCTAGTAATGTGGTGTCATCTGCATATCTCAGATTGTATCCTACGTATACAAACACTAATCATATAACCATTTCCTAACCATAGCTGTTCAAACATTCAATGACATAAAGAGAAACCCATAATAGTAACCCCCACCAAAAACCTGTATGGCCAACCTATCCTTGTAGGAAGTAGCCGCTACTGAATTCTCATGCCTGCTCTTTTGCACCCCATGATACTCTCGGCAAACTAAAATATTTTGCAGCATTTGCCTATAAGAATGATTTGAGCCATTCACTTGATTGGGTCTCCAGCAGCGGCTCTTCTAATCACAATGTAACTTGCCCCAAATGTATCCCCTTAATAGCCTTCTCTGCTCTCCTCCTATAGCAGCTTCAGACTTCCAGATGTTAGATTATTGGAACTAATCTCCAAAGCAAACACAAATGAGTTTGGGAAAGTTGTGCATAAGAATAGACATAATGAGTGCAAGAGACAGCATGTGCTCCCGTGACTGCTATTACGTTCTACAGCTAGAGATTAGATAGGTTACAGCAGCCTCAGGGTGTGGTTGCCATTAGATCTCTGCAACTAACATTTCAGGAAATGAATTCTAGAGAGTCAGTGTGGTATAAAGTGTTAGGGAATTTCTATGACCCCTATTCTAAAAGACCTATATATGAGCATTTATTGGAGTTGACCTGTCACGCAGAAGGCAAAAGTTATTCCTATGTAAGCAGATTCTGAGACTGTGGTTAGAGAGCCCTATTGCAAGGACAGTATCTCTCTTGTTTTGACTTTGTACTCAAGAATTTAGCTTGGATTTGCTCAGGAAGACACGCAAGATTCCTTTGTGGCATCAGACATGTAACATGTTTATATTACAGAGAGAGTTTACTATCTTGCCCATCAGGCCTGTATTGGTGCCATGGCTCCTGAAGAATTTGATTCTGAAGAATTGTTTGTATCAGTTTTATCACTTTTCTGTAAACAATTAACTTTGGAGAGTATATAAGATTCTCTGCTATGGCTGATCTTTATGCATGTGTCGGAACATGGCACTGCATCTGGGTTTTATTGTAAATAAAGCTCATTAATTCTTTATGGATCACAGGTTTTTGGAGTCTTGATTAAACGTGGGTGATGGCTATTGGGAAACATAATCTAAATGCAGAGCACCTTTAAGAAATTTTTCCTTAACATAAAGATTGTCTATGATTACATATTTATAACATTTATATGCTGCCTTTCCAACCAAAATAGGGTCCCAAGGCAGTGAACGACAGGGAATTCAAACATTAAAATAACATTTAAAATGCATATGTGAAATAAAAATATATAGATTTATAAACACACACACATGAGCTGGGGTCTTCTTTTCCTGAATAATCATGAAACTACCCCTTTTGTATGTTTACAGTGGAGGACTAGGATCTAGGAGACACAGTGAAATCCTAAGTAGAGGTACTCCAGCCTAAGCATATTGAAATCAATGGGCTTAGACTGGTATAACTCTTCTTAGGATTTCACTGTAAGGGCTCTTTCACGTTTCTTCCTTACTTTGACTTTTCTGCCTGGCTTTCTGGCAAAAGGAGGAATGAACAGGGGAATCAGCCCTCTGTCCAAACGTTATCAGCCCTGTGCTCAAATGGTATCTTATACCAGGGCGATTGCAACAGGGCTCAGCAAGCCCAAGTGCTGGGTTGCCACGGCAACCCCATTTTGGCTCTGGGTGGCTGTAAGTTTTACAGCTTTATTGTAATGAATGATTTGGGAAAGCCCATCATTCAGGTCCAGCCGCACCTTAAAGACTAACTAGATTTGCAGGGTACGAGATTTGACTGTCAAAGTTCTCTTCATCAGCGACCAGAGGCAAAGCGGTCCTTTCACACAGCTAATTTGTTGCTAAGATCTCTGAAAAGAGAGCTCTGTTTTGCAAAGGCAATTCTGTATAAGGGAACAGTCGATGAACAGATGCATTTGCATCAAAGGTGGTTAGGAAAAGTGCCGGGGGGGGGGGGAATGTAGAGAACGTATAGAAGGAAAACTGGTTGCACAACTGAAGTGAGAAAGGTGGGGGGGAAACCCACTGCACTTTGGCAGTGAAACGAAGGCAAAACACCTGTTGGAAAGTGACCACTTTGCCCTGAAGCTTGTTGAGCAACCTTGAATCACAGCCAAGCTACGCCTTACACAGGTTGGACACTTCTCAGCTTACCTCAAGTTTTGATGGGAAATGTAGGCATCCTGGTTTTACAGCTTGGCTCTCCATTACAGCTGCAAGACCAGGATGCCTACATTTCCCATCAAAACTTGAGGGAAGCTGACAAGTGTCCAACCTGTGTCAGGCGTCACTTGTAGCTTTCAGTCAGTCACTCAGCCCAAACATTAAGGTGCCATACAATTCCTGTTGTGTTCACCTCAACAGGAAAGGAATACTGCTCTAATACAGCCTTACGCTTCTTCTCACCCGAAGTGGTAGAGGCACCCTGTCACTGACTTTTAGAGCTCATTTTATAAACATCCCTCCCGTTTTTTTCAAAGTGTGGGAGAGGTCAGTAAGTATATGCATTTTGGTGCTGGTTTTCTCCCAAGGAATGCAAAGTGGCTTGCAGAAATGAAGTGCTGGAGAGGCTGTTGGTTGAAGAGGCTGTTGCTGAGCTGTAGATGGTACTAATCAAAACTTGTTTTTTATGATAAAGAATGTTGTGATATCTAAACTAGCTAATATGGAGCACAGAAGATAGCAAGCCAGTCTGTACTACGAATGGTGGCAAGGGCCTCTTGTTTCTTTATCTGCTCTCCTTTGTAAATAAAAGGGACTAGGTGAAGCCATAGGAGAACATTTTTGGGAACTACCATGTCAATGGATTTGGTCAATCTGCTGTTTCACAAGTTCATAAGAATTGATGTCGCTGGCACCCAATTAACCTCCTTACAAGTGAAGGATGTGGATAGCTTGAGCTGGCCAAATATTTCAAACTTGGAAGGGTCAGGGGAACAAAGGATGTCTTTGTAACCAATCAGATTTCTACCTTCTACTTTTTGTTTTAGGGTCTTCAGAATGCCCCGTCAAGGCCGCAAACACCCCAAACCTGCCGCCAAACAACCCAAACCTGCTTCTTTGAGTTCTACAGTCAGTGCTACCAACGCCATCAATTACAAAGTCATGAAAAGGTCAGAATTGCAGCACTGCTGCAAGGAGCTGGGCATTCGTGCCACAGGAAAGGTGAGAGCGTGTAGTGTAGTATAAACTGGGGCCTTCTGTCCCATCTTTACCCCGCTACTGAATATGGGAATATGGACTTTCCCAATTCCAAATTTCTGTTTGGCTCAATCTTCACATTGAATAGGAAGGAAGGAAGCACTGCTTTCTTCCTCTAGTGGGAAAAGGATTGTTCCTGTATGTTTAGAGGCAAGAGCAGGCATTCCTCCCCTGCTTATGGCAGAGCATCCTATGTGCAGATATGCAGCTTCAGAGAATGATCACAGACGTTCTCTTGTATTTTATTTTGCTGTCCTAACCTTTCAAAGAGCCAAATGAGGAAAAACAGGCTTAATCATTGCATGCTTCCAGCCGAGTGGTCCCATGCCTCTACTGCTGCCCATTTCTCCACGTGTTCCTTTCCCCCCAGAATGTGGAGCTAGTGGAAAGATTGCAAGCCTATCATGCAAAACCTGAGCCCAAAAGTCCAGGTGCAGAGAGGACTGGAGAGCATCACCAACCAGCAAAGGTTAGTAGGCCCTGATCTGGGTTGGGACTTCAGGAAAAGACACTGTTATGCTGTATTCCGCCTTCGGTGGAGTAAGAACTCCAAGAGTTGATCCTATACCTCCTTTCCACTAAGTTGATCCTATAAATGCCCTCCATCAAGACTTCCTTAAACCAAGGATGGCTCCCTCTGATGGAGGAAATCGTTCTCCATTGGAAAAAGTCATTCTCCATGGGAGTCTTTCTTTGATGAAGGAGACTTGATGGACGGCAGTTATGGTACTGACTGTAAGTGGAAGGGAGTCAACAGATCCAGTCCCACGTCTGTTACAGAAATGGAGCCTGTGAAGGAAAGGTGGGAAATGTTAGCAGGATCAAAAGCAGGCAGTACGTGACTGATCAGAGTGCTCCTAACTTGGCGGATAGAGCTTGCAGGATTTCTCTGGCCTCTGCTGGAAACAGGGTGCTGGGCTACATGAACTGGGTCTTATCTTGTGTCCTGACTCCTGACTGCTACCCAGAAATGCAGTAGTCAAGCAGGAAGGCGAGTCAAAGGTGAAGGGAAAGGGTGGAGACTGGGAAGGGTGTGGAACTCTCATGATAGAATAGTTTTAACGGCAATAATAGTCTTGTGGTATTTTAAAGTGCCTAGTCATGGAAGAGGGTGTGTGTGCATGTGTGCAATGGGCAAAGAGATAGCTGAGAGAGAGAAAGACTGACCCTCCCCCCTCCCCAAATAAACTCCATATAAAATCAGGAATAAACCTGTGTCTCTCTAATTCTCTAATTCTGTGTGTCTCTAATTCTCATATCAGATACCTCTGGCAGTGCCATGCCCCAATTTGTCACAGAAGGTGAAATCTGAGCCTGTGGAAAAGAAGAAAGGTGACTAGCTCTCTTGTGGGGAGAAGGGAATGTGGGGGCTATTGGGAATATTAGCAGGTTAATAAATATGAGGGTTGGATGACAAAAATTTTACTTACGATCAGGTATCAGAAGGGGTGGGGTGGGGGTCAGATCCCTAATATTTGGATTCTTTCAGCTTAAACACTTACCAAATCATTTGAAAGCATTTTAACTAGACCAGCAGCATGAATCTATTGTTGATTAATTTCTGAGAATGAAATAGCCAGACTAACTCAAACATTAAAACAGGGAAAATCTCTTAGTAAGGATCTGCCGCTTAAGATTTGGTAAATCAATATATGGCATAATCAGTTTCTACGTGTCATATTCAGATCGGAGAGAATATCCTGTAAGTTTCTATTACATTGCGCTTATCTCCTTGTACGTTATCTAAAACTTATATAAGCTCTTTATTTGAATTGTGTGAAAGATTAAAAATTTTAAGCATTGTTTAGCTTTTTCATGGAAGCTCTCGCAAATTTGGACCTAGATAATACAAGTTAGCAATATTGTTTGTATCCTCGTATCTGTTTATTGGCCTATTTAAAAGGAGCTGTCTCTCAGACACAGGAATGCTATTGTTCCATCTTGTAGCAAGATTGTTATGTGCTAAAAATCCTTAATAAATAAATGAAGTGATTTTTTTTTAAATTCAGCTTATGTATAGCCCGCCTTGGGTCTTAGGGCCAAGCTACACATGACGAATGACACTTGAACAGCAAGTGTATTTCTCCCTGTTCACTTGCCCTCCACTCAATCCACTTGCCATTCAAGTGTCATTCGTCATGTGTAGCTTGGCCCTGAGATCCAATGAACAAACTTCCATCACGTATTCAGGTTTGAGAGAGGGACATCAGGGGGTTAACAGATTTTGATTCACTTGGAATTTGTTTAGGTTAATTTGGAATGTTATATAATCAGTTCTCTTGGTTTGAATTATACCATTAGGGATTCAGGGTTTTGACCGCCAAAGTTTTGAGTGTATTTTTAAGAGTGGCAATATTGAAAAGGACAATTGAAGAAAGAACCAGGGCTGTGGCAGGTGCAAGGGTATTGATGAAGCAAGATCTGGAGAGGAATTGTGTAGCCAGCAGTACTTCTTATTTTAGAGGGCTGGTGTGTCGTCCATGGCATGGTACTGCTCCGCCCATCATCCAGCTGGGCTCCTCTGTTGCTCCAAAGAGGCAGCGTCTTTGTCCAGGATGGAGAGAACCTCATCCCCTTTCACCTGCACCCACTTAACATTCCTGTCCCAGATGGTTTACTGGACAACTACATCTGTGGTGACTGCGTGCTCAGGTAAAGCTGGATTCCTGTATTGCTTCCTTTCAGTTCTCTCCCCCCACCAATCCCCCCCCCATTCTTGGTTTACATCTCCATTGTCTATTGTCACAGAAACCGAGTAACTGCACAGAAATTTTGCCACCAGACTTCACCGAAGTATAGCACATCTTATCTTCCCCCACCACCATCTTGTGGCTCTAAAGATAAAAGGTGAGTGGTGTATCTGCAGCATGATTGATAAGCTTGCGGGAAAGATCATGGATTCTAGTGAGCATATGATAGATAAATGGAAATCTCCTGTGAGCATCCACCCATAGAGGGGGCTGCGCACTATATCTTTGAATGATTTACGACTCTGTCCATGCCGTATGGGAACAGCAAGGGAGTAATGTTGTTGCATCTCTGTTCGGAGGAGGCTGCCTGTTGGATTTGCATGAATTTGCGTTCAGATTATTGCTTAGGTTTGAGATGGGCATCCTCTCTTAGGATTAATACTGTTATGCAGTCCAAAAGTAAAGTGCCTTGAATATTGTTTTATACTGCTTTATCCTGTGTTTTATAGTTTTAGTGCTGTTTTATATATTGCTGTATTTATTGTTATTCATGATATTGTGACCTGCCCTGAGCCCACTTGCTCAGAATCCATATGGGTGGGGAGGGCGGAATATAGATTTAATATATAAATAAATGAATTAAATAAGAGCATGTTTATACCTTATTTTTAAGTCTGGTAATCAAGGATCGATTGAAAAAAGGTCTAACTGTTTATACTCAAATTACCCTTGTTACTGTTATATTTGTGTACTATGTTGATAACCTGAGATATGCCAATAAAGGCATTGTTGTTCTTGTTAATTAATTAATAAACAAAAGGATGAAAGAAAGGAGAAAGATGGTGGATAATGTTTTAAAAAATAAATGTGCCTCCAGTTCAGGGGTGAAGGTAGAGGAGAAAGTGTGGCTTGGCTATCAAAAATGTAGGGAACGTCAGCTGAAGGATATGGATTGTCCAGCAGAATCTACCCTTGCTGTGCAAGAAAGAAACACTTGCCACTGCTTCCACAAAACCATGGAGAGGTTACTGCCTCCTGCCAGAATTCTGTTTACTCTGAGAACAGGGATCCGGCAAAAAGCAAGTGTTTTCTTGGGTGAAGAAAATTTGGCACAGGCCTTTTCAGCAAAATCATACTCACCTGGTTTCTTCCACTCTTTTCTCTCCAGAAAATCATACCAGCCCCAGGAGGACCGGGCTTATGCTCAGCGGGTGAGTGGGAGAGGTGTTACAGTGGCCTCCCTTTAACAACTTCATTGATACTCAGATGTTGAACTGCATTGCTTAGCCGGCCTCTGTTTTTGTTTGCTAGCAGCCCCTTCCCCTAGCCTGCAGCATATGCAGAGGACTTGAGGGAGTGGCTGGAAGGGAAGGTGTTTTTCCGGTTTGTGTTGGCATTTAGAGAAGCTGAAGAGCAGAATATATCCCTAGCTTTCTCTCTTGGAGTCTCTCTACGCAAGATACCTTACACGGGGATGCTCAAGTGATTTACTTACTGTGTGGTCTTATATCCAAGTGAACTATGTCTCCCTAACAGAGCATATCTACCCACAATGGGAGAACAAGTGTAAGATCTTTCACTTGAGCATCCCCATGTAAGATGTCTTGTGCAGAGAGACTCTTGGTTGCACTGAAAGCCAGAGGAGATAAGAAACTGTAAAACATCTCTGCTGGTTTACTATCTACAAATTGCTATGTGCATGGGAGTGCATGGGAGGGAGGGATGCTACTGGCTGTCCTCCTTGCTGCGGGGCCCTGATCAGTGACCTTATGCTGAGTAGTGTTGCCATTCCTTGGCCTAAGGTCCTTTCCTGGAAAGATGCTTGCTTCTGGAATGGCTGTCTCCCATCATGCTAGTCTCTGAACCTTTCACCCAGG
This sequence comes from Eublepharis macularius, assembly GCF_028583425.1. Taxonomy (NCBI): domain Eukaryota; kingdom Metazoa; phylum Chordata; class Lepidosauria; order Squamata; family Eublepharidae; genus Eublepharis; species Eublepharis macularius. Next base: position 120,667,660 of record NC_072795.1, on the reverse strand, counting down.
TGGGCATCTGAGAAGGAATAGGAAAGGCTGCCTTGAGGAATGTAAGCTACCCTGCCCTAAGTGGTTATGTTTATGCATGCCGGCGGAACCTGGAGGAGGTGAGAAGAACCACAAGACATTTCCACTTAAGAAACAAGGATGATGTTTCTCTGGATAAGTCGGCCATCTTGAGGATTTCTTCCCACATTGTGAGAGATGACTTGAATCTGCTGAGGCTTTCTTTCTTGTTTTCTCTGGCAGGTGGATGGGTTACTTGATCTGATGGCACGTGGTGAGCTGGGAATGGACCAAGTTCTACAGCCTCTCCAGCCACTGGTGGTCCATTCTCCAGCCCCTTTCAGCCAGTAGGACTTGGAGGTGCTGTTTGGTCTCAGCAAGGCTGTATCTAGGGGCGGGCATCTGGCTTATACTGGAGCTGAAAATATATCCAAAATTAGCCATTTGGCTCCAGTATATCTGAACAAAAACAAACACTCCAGGAGTTCTGGGAATACCGAAATGTCATCTCCTGGAATTTTGGTAGGGTTTTTTTGAGGGAACAGGCTCTCCTCCCCTATGGCTCATTACATTTTTTTAAAGAAAAAAATGAAGGAAGGCATAACCTACCGGCTCTCCAGGGCTGCATGGCAGCCCCTGACCCTTCCTTCTCTGCAGTCAAGCCTGCTTGGGCCCTGACGGCTGGGGAATAGCTGCCCAGCCTCTAAGCCTGCATGGAGGCTCCTGGCTGCAAACTGCAGCTGAATGAACAGAGAGCCAGTCCTGTACAATCAGAAGCCAAAAAAGGAGGTGAAAAAAAAACCCAAACAGGGCATCAGTTATCAATAATTGTAATTGATTATTTATCAATTACAGTAAATATCATGGAACTACTTATAAAAATATATTTTTATATACATTTTCAAATTTTTTAAATATAATAAAGTGCTAAGTGCTCAAAGTGACAAGTGAATGTATAACCATAAGTTAGTAGTATTCCACAATAAATACATCAGAAACAGTTCATCATATTAACAACATCAAGCTGAAGGTCGAACAAAACCATTTAAAGATACCGGTCCACTGAATTAACAATAGTTCATTAGTCCATATTCCGTTATATATGCCAATCCGATAAGTCTTCATAACACTGTTTATGTGAAAAATTCCATCCACAGAAGTTATTGCACATCAACGATAATATTCTATCATTGCTCCTCGGCACAACGAAGAAGTGCCAAGTGCCCCCCATGGCCCCGCCCGATGAACTCGATGCCAACAAAACCTATCGTTTCGCCCACTGTTTTTTCAAGGGCTGTCAATATTATTTATGGATTTCTGCAGACAATAAAAATATAAATGTATGATAAATTATAAAAATAATAAATGACATATTTTTATAATAAAAATTATAAATCACAATATTCACTGATAAAATTTGTTATTTCATATCCCGTTGTATAGCATTCAGAGCATACTCACTCATTCCATTTCCTGCAACAAATACATCTACGGACTTTTCCCAAGAACGACCATGTCTTTGTGAAAGGCAACTGTATTGCTTCTAATTTAAAGGCCAGCCAGCGCTGAATGCCTCATTGTTCTTAAAGGGACTTCACCACCAATATCTTATAGAAAACAGGACAAATTCCATTTATTATTTAAACCGGTAGGGCAAGTGATTGTAATTTAAATATCTAAAAGGCTTCCTTTGGCAACAAAATTTTCTGAGAGTCACACAATTCAATACAAAAAAAGACCGTAAATTTGACAGCATATCCCACTACAGTGGGGTATAATCCATAGCCCACCTCATTCCCTCTTATGTTGAGCACTGTTGAGGACTAAATAAGCAACTTCTGTTCGTCTGCATGGCTCTTTTTCTAGCCCTGATTATTATCCGTGCTGGGTAGCCCCTATCTACAAAATCATGGCACAGATTGCCACATTCCCTCCTAAAGTAACTTATGCACGATGAATTTCTTTTAAGCCTCAACATTTGTCCAAAGGGGATATTGCTACATAGGTGACTGGGATGAAATGAGGAGAAATGGAGGTAGGGATTGCGGTCTGTTTCTTTTTTGAATGGTCTAACCTGAATGATATTTGAGGTGCTCCTGTACACCATTCCATACAAAAAACTGATGAAATCCCAATGGATATGCCATGTATATTTAATATTGGGATTCACTGCATTTAACCAATCCACAAATCTTTCAACTCTCTCTTCCCCTTGAAACAGAACAAATAAATCGTCAATATACCTCCTCATGAGGAGGACATTGGTGAAAAACAGATTATGGACTTTGCGTAGAATGTGGGGGCATCATGAAGACTGCATCTGTTGGGAGGGCACGACCCTCAACCATTTTAATAAAAGAGGTGGTATCCTTAATGAATGTTGGTGTCCTGGTTACTGCGGGTTGTAGGAACTGATCCAAATAAATGGCCAGTTGTTCGAGCACTGTGTTACAGCCCAAAACTATTGGTCTCCCCAGGAGAGGAATATCTGCCTTATGTATTTTTGGTAGTGTATAAAAGTTTTCAACCTCTCTTCATGCCCACTTAACCCTGTAGAGATGAAAGCGCATAACAAAGGTTTATCCTTTGTCCCAACTCCATCATACAATGCCTTCAGAACTACAGTAGATATGTTTAAGTTATGTAAATTGATTCGTCTGCAACATTTGGGGGGGGGGAATAAACCAACCCCACCTCTAGACATGACTGCATTACGCCCTAAATCCATTTTCGTTCCCAAGGTCACCAATGCCAGAATAGAGGCATCTGAACAGGTGGTTCATAGTGAAGTGTCTAAATTAGAAGTATGGGGGGTTAAAACATGGCATGCAATGTCTTTTGGGCTAGAGGGATGTAATTGTTTGGTGGTTCTTTCATCAATGGTTCCAGAAACCTTTCTTGTAACAGAAATATTGCAAGCGGTATTATCTACTGGTTTTGAACTGTGGCATGGGTTTTGTTGAATTTTTAAAGCCAACAAGTGCTAACATTCATTGGTTGAACACTGGCTTGCCAGAGAGAGAGAGAAAGAGAAACCATAGAGTATCTGGCAATTTCTAGAGGGGACTGACCTCACTTCTGGGTTTCCCTAGGAAGTGATATCATGCTATTAGCCCAAAAGCCATTTTTTAAAGAATTGTACCCTCCACCAAGCTTAGTTGAGCCCAATTATTCCAACCTACCAACAACCAAATCTGGCCATAGTAGCTTCATGTACAATCCAGCTACTACCAAATTTCTCCAAATCTGAGCTCTCAAACTTAACCCTATGCGTTTACAGACTAGAGCCTTTTTGCCCTGTGCATCCTCTGCTTTGCAGAAAGTGCACCCCTACTGTCCTCCTTGAGGTTTCTGACTGCTCATATATTCAGCACAGTTAGAGTAAATCACTGGAGCCATCTTTCTCCCTTTCTTTTATTCTCCACACCATTCAACATTCATCCCACTCTCTTTCCCCTTTCTAACACGTTCCTCTGCAAGGTACACCAATCCTTTTCTCCCATTGAACACCTAATGCAGTATCTTTTAAAGCTGCCACTTACAACCCTCTGTGTGATTCATTGGCACATCTGCAGGGAAGTACAGTCCAACGAGCCCTGCAATAAGACCAGTAACTACAAACCACATATGATATTCAACCACAGTCTCTATCCCGCTGAGAATGTCCCACAAAAGCCCATGCCAACTGGGCAGAAGATATAAAAATTGCCCATCAACCATGGCCTGTTTAATGTACCTCCAGGTCTACCATTAACAATTGTCTCCAGTTGTCCATTTAAAAAGATGCTCAACATCTAATGAACCCAGCCCATTAGCCATAGCCTATTTTTTCACTTAAGCACTGTGAAATAGAGTCTTTCTGACATATTCCTTGAAGTAGGATGCACAACACACCCAGGGACAATCACTTCTTCCACCTCCTTCTACTTCCTGTTCTGTTCCCCCTTCAACCTGAGTGGGCACCTTTTTCTTTTCACATATCTTTTAACAGGCTCACGAGGCCTTGTAATTCCTTTTCTTCCCCCACCCCCTCCCCGGAGTTCCTTGAAATACAGATCTTGATCAGAAGAATTGTTTAAGCCTAAGGACTGCTATGAATTTCGCAACTATCAGTGTAACTTTAGAATCCCTGTCAATCAATAAAACGGATGTTACCTCAAACACCTATAATCCAGGCTGATCAATTAAAAGAGGAGTACTATAATGCAATCTAAGACCCTCGTACAATAGCATATGCACTAAAGAATCGGTCAAACTAGAGGAACACAAACGGGTCTTTTCTGAGTAAGGTAAATGTGACGGACTGCACTTTTTAAAAGTCTGCAAGTGCTGTACAGACAGCTGAAGGACTGTTAAGGGTTAATCCCTCACACATACACACACAGAGCTTTGAGTGATAGGCTACTCCAAGGAATCTAAGGAGAGGAAACTTTCCCTACCCAGTTAGACAGGGTGGTAGCTCTGGAGAGTGAAGAGATCCCTGACTGGGTGTGGCTGGAAATTGGTGTTTGAAGAGAAGGGATTTGGGGTACTAGAAAGTGGGTACCAGCATTCTTAAACATATACAGGGAAATACAGGAACAAAAGCCTCTAAGCATATGAATTTAAGTATCTGTGAAGAACGAAGCTGAAGTTGGTTACTTATTCCCAGTTCCTTATTCACACTTCCTTATTCCTTATTCGTTATTCGCAAAGCCAAAGAAAAATATTGTGGGAAAACTGAAAAGCTCTACACTCCAAAATGAAGATTGCAGGGGCACATATTATACACCTTCATATTCACAAGACTCAGCATTCTAAGTGGACCTATGCTGGGTCATTCTACAAAACCCAGATCTTGAGTAAACAGCTTCAAAATAGGATCCCCCCAGAACAATTCAATAAGAAGAAAGGGGCAGCAGCTGCAGCAGGAAAAAACTTTGGATCACCCCAAATCACACAGATCCGAACTCTAGAGACTGTCCCCCACAAGAGGACATGAGCTGGTGCTGATCCAGTCTCTGGTTCTGGACCTCAGGCATTGCATGTGGCCTGCCACCAAGCACCCAGTATTAGACATTTTTTGAATAAGCAAATGGTGAAAATATAAGCCTCCTGCAACACCAAATAATCTTTGGATCACCCAAAATCACACACCCCTGAACTCCAGAGACTGTCCCCCAAAAGAGGACATGTGCTGGTGTTGATCCAGTCTCTGGTTCTGGACCTAAGGTCTCGCATGAGGCCTGCCACCAAGCATCCAGTATTAGACATCTTTTTGAATGAACTGGTGAAAATATAAGCCCCCTGCAACCCCAAATAATCTTTGGATCACCCCAAATCACACACCCCTGAACTCCAGAGCCTGTCCCCCACAAGAGGACATGTGCTGGTGCTGATCCACTCTCTGCTTCTGGACCTCAGGCCTCACATGTGGCCTGCTTCCAAGCACCCATTATTGCACATGGCTTTGACTATGGAACTGGTGAAAATATAAGCCCCCTGCAACCCCAAATAATCTTTGTATCACCCCAAATCACACACCCCTGAACTCCAGAGGACATGTGCAACCCATTATTACACATGGCTTTGACTATGGAACTAGTGAAAATATAAGCCCCCTGCAACCCCAAATAATCTTTGGATCACCCCAAATCACATACCCCTGAACTCCAGAGCCACAAGAGGACATGTGCTGGTGCTGATCCAGTCTCTGCTCCTGGACCTAAGGCCTCGCATGTGGCCTGCTTCCAAGCACCCAATATTAGACTTTGAATAAGGAACTGGTGAAAATATAAGCCCCCTGCAACCCCAAATAATCTTTGGATCAAATCGCACAGATCTGAACTCCAGAGACTGTCCCCCGCCGCAGCTCATATGCTGTTTCTGATCCATTCTTTAGTTTTGGAGCTGAGCCCTCCTATGTGGCATGCTGGCAAGAACCTTGTATTAGTGTAATATTCCTTATTCAAAAAAAGTCTAATATTGCGTGCTTGGAAGCAGGCCACATGCGAGGCCTTAGGTCCAGAACTAGAGACTGGATCAGCACCAGCACATGTCCTCTTGTGGGGGACAGGCTCCGGAGTTCAGGGGTATGTGATTTGGGGTGATCCAAAGATTATTTGGGGTTGCAGGCGGGGCGGGGGGCGTCGGGGGGAGCGGCGCAGCCGCGACCCCCGGGGGCCCCCGGCCCGCCGCAGGCGGGGCGGGGGGCGTCGGGGGGAGCGGCGCAGCCGCGACCCCCGGGGGCCCCCGGCCCGCCGCAGGCGGGGCGGGGGGCGTCGGGGGGAGCGGCGCAGCCGCGACCCCCGGGGGCCCCCGGCCCGCCGCAGGCGGGGCGGGGGGCGTCGGGGGGAGCGGCGCAGCCGCGACCCCCGGGGGCCCCCGGCCCGCCGCAGGCGGGGCGGGGGGCGTCGGGGGGGAGCGGCGCAGCCGCGACCCCCGGGGGCCCCCGGCCCGCCGCAGGCGGGGCGGGGGGCGTCGGGGGGAGCGGCGCAGCCGCGACCCCCGGGGGCCTGGCTGTCTTTGTCTTTGTCTTTGTCTTTGTCTTTGTCTTTGTCTTTGTCTTTGTCTTTGTCTTTGTCTTTGTCTTTGTCTTTGTCTTTGTCTTTGTCTTTGTCTTTGTCTTTGTCTTTGTCTTTGTCTTTGTCTTTGTCTTTGTCTTTGTCTTTGTCTTTGTCTTTGTCTTTGTCTTTGTCTTTGTCTTTGTCTTTGTCTTTGTCTTTGTCTTTGTCTTTGTCTTTGTCTTTGTCTTTGTCTTTGTCTTTGTCTTTGTCTTTGTCTTTGTCTTTGTCTTTGTCTTTGTCTTTGTCTTTGTCTTTGTCTTTGTCTTTGTCTTTGTCTTTGTCTTTGTCTTTGTCTTTGTCTTTGTCTTTGTCTTTGTCTTTGTCTTTGTCTTTGTCTTTGTCTTTGTCTTTGTCTTTGTCTTTGTCTTTGTCTTTGTCTTTGTCTTTGTCTTTGTCTTTGTCTTTGTCTTTGTCTTTGTCTTCGTCTTCGTCTTCGTCTTTGTCTTTGTCTTTGTCTTTGTCTTTGTCTTTGTCTTTGTCTTCGTCTTCGTCTTTGTCTTCGTCTTCGTCTTCGTCTTCGTCTTCGTCTTCGTCTTCGTCTTCGTCTTCGTCTTCGTCTTCGTCTTCGTCTTCGTCTTCGTCTTCGTCTTCGTCTTCGTCTTCGCCTTCGTCTTCGCCTTCGTCTTCGTCTTCGTCTTCGTCTTCGTCTTCGCCTTCGCCTTCGCCTTCGCCTTCGCCTTCGCCTTCGCCTTCGCCTTCGCCTTCGCCTTCGCCTTCGCCTTCGCCTTCGCCTTCGCCTTCGCCTTCGCCTTCGCCTTCGCCTTCGCCTTCGCCTTCGCCTTCGCCTTCGCCTTCGCCTTCGCCTTCGCCTTCGCCTTCGCCTTCGCCTTCGCCTTCGCCTTCGCCTTCGCCTTCGCCTTCGCCTTCGCCTTCGCCTTCGCCTTCGCCTTCGCCTTCGCCTTCGCCTTCGCCTTCGCCTTCGCCTTCGCCTTCGCCTTCGCCTTCGCCTTCGCCTTCGCCTTCGTGCCGCCCACCACCCACCACCCGCCGCGGGATGGGGATGGGGATGGGGATGTTTATTTTTGGCAACCTCTTCATGCAAAACTTAAAACGTTTGTGGTACAATGTTGTAATGTTATAAAAAGGTAAAAATTTCATAAAATTTTAATTTTACTAACAATCCAACTCAAATAAGTATATATATAATTCAAACAGTATTGCTTCTATAATCATATTAGACATAAATATTAAACATAACTTTTAATCATTAAATAAAAAGTATTAAATACTCAGTAGTTTTATCTTCAATCTTGAGCAGCTTGAAACCTTCAAGTGAGAACTGAAAACACGTTTCTCTGTTTTAGAGAAACTATTTGTCAGTACAAAATAAACAGGATGGATGTTTTTGTTGCACTTTCCCAACCAGGAGGCAGACTTATCCTAAGAGTTTAATGGCTTCTTTCATTAACAAATGCTAGTCTTTTTCATTAAGTGAGGTATCAAAATATAAATGATTATTTAAATAAAACACAGAAAAATAGAACAGATGAACACAAGAATTAAGTTTCCTAACATTTTTTAATGAAATCTAACTCAATCAGATTAATGATGAAATGCATTCAAGTTACTGTAGCACATATTACAAGGATAAGTTTCCTGCCTAGATCTTCATGAGATTTCTTTTGGCCAAAACCCTGATCTGCTATTTGGATTACCATTTGTATATATTATCTTATGCGGAAATCTAAGATCTTTTCATATGATAACATAGATAAATATCAAACCAATCATAATTTAATTATTTTTTACTATTTCCAATAATGTGACATTCTACCTAGCCAAAAGTACCACTATGCCCAGCTGCAAGGTAAGAGATATGGATAGTAAAAATGACAGGAAAAGTTACATGACCAGGTCATCCTTGGTCTCTGCTAACAATTACAGAACATTTATCTGATACTGTTCACTATTTTTAATTGGCTGTCAAAGATAAAGAAGCACCAGTTATACACCGTACTAGAAAAAGAACTACAGTGAAGTTCATACAGCGTTATTTAGAATGCATATGTTTCACTAAGTATGTGTTCTAAACCATAATCAGCAGTCTACTGGTTTGAATCCCACTACTGACATGAGCTCAGTAGGTGGCCTTGGGTCAGCCACTCCTCTCAGCCCCAGCTCCATTGTGGGGATAAGAATAACACTAACTTGTTCACTGCTCTGGGTGAGGCACTAATATGTGTAGAAGAGCGGTATATAACCACAGTTATTATTATTATTTATATTTCCATGACGCCATCCCTTGACCTGTGAAATTAAGTATTTTGATAAATATGAAAGTGATACAAAATATAAATGCATTGCATAATGTGTGAGTGTACATATACACACTTTAAAAATTTTATTGGATAATACCGCAAAGCATGATTCCTGAGAAAGCTGCTTTCACTGCTTTCAGTGTGGAGAGCTGCTTGTAGATCAAAACAACCTGGCGAGCTGTCTTCATGCAGAGTGCACGATTCTCTTGGCTTTCAATTCTGCTTTCGTTCAGCACGGGTAAATCAATGTGTCAGCAGCAGTAAACATTTGTATCACTCCTCTCTGAATGAACTTTTAAATTTTACTTCCTATCGTGTCAAAGCAATTAAAATTAACAATACAGTTACTAAGCTGCTAAGATCAATTAATGGCTCTTAGGCTTTATCTATTGATCTAGTGACATCTTCAAAACCCACTGGTAACAGACTATACATACTTCTCTTCTATCCACAATATATACACAAGGATTAATTACATATTCTTATCTTCTAAATAACATATTTAAATGACATATTCTTATCTCCTAAATTAATTAGTCAAACTCTTACATCAAGGATTGGTGACGTTGTGGACAGACTATGCTTGGACAGAATGTACACTGAGAATAAATGACATCAAACAAATTGAAAACTAAATAAATCACTTTCATTTAACAAATAAATTTCTTCTGAAGTCTCTTTAGAAATTAAACAATAGAAACAAACTATGTGGCATTCCTCAAATCCACGTGTAGGATGCTATGGAAGTGGTACTTAGAGGGAAATTAATCTCCATTGCCTCCTGTCATGAAGAGCAAAAAGAAAACATTAGAAATGAAATGATATCTAGAATAAGAAAACTAGAAGATGAACACAAAAAAGGCCACCCAATCTATCAGTGGTGACACTGAGAGATCTCTATCTTTTGGTGCTACACCTCTGAAGATGCCAGCCACAGCTGCTGGTGAAACGTCAGGAACTACAATGCCAAGACCACGGCAATACAGCCCGGAAAACCCACAACAACCATCGCTGCCCCCTTTCCCCATTTCTTTTTGCCATAACTATAGACAGGGCCGGTGCTACCATTAGACCAACTAGGCAGCCGCCTTGGGCACAGACCTCAAGAGGGGCATAGTTTTATACAAATTACTTTCTTGAAAAAAATGCAACTGAGAAAACCTATTGAGCACCCCCTAAATGGTCCAGTCCACAGACATCAAGCAGCTCAAAAGCTCACGGTAACATTTTTATTTATTTATTTATTTATTTATTTATTTTATACCCTCCCCTCCCCACAGATGGCCTAAGGGTGGCTAACATTAAAAAATACATTAAAATCACAGAAACATAAAATCAATAATATTTTTTTAAAATGATTAAAATAGTCCAGGAGCAGGCTATTTAAACAAATATTGGGAGTCCTTATACAAGCATGGCAGATGGCTGAGGGCAGCTCCGGAAGAAATGGTGGTCTTAGATGGAAGAAGAAGGACACTCGCTGGCACTCAGCCAAAGGCCCAGCAGAACATCTCCGTTTTACAAGCCCTGCAAAACTGTAACAGGTCCCACAGGGCCCAGATCTCCAGCGGGAGAGCATTCCACCAGGCCAGGGCCAGGGCAGAAAAAGCCCTCGCCCTGGTTGAGGCCAGATGGATGTCCTTTGGGCCAGGGACCACCAGGAGTTGCTTGTCTGCAGAGCACAACACCCTGCAGGGGACGTAATGGAGCAGGCGGTCCCGCAGGTATGGAGGTCCCAGTCCATGAAGGGCTTTAAATACCAAGGTTAACACCTTGAACCAGATCTGGAGCTCCACTGGAAGCCAGTGCAGCTGGCACAGCACATGATGAATGTGCGCTTGGATGGGCATTCCGGTAAGAACGCGTGCCGCTGCATTCTGGATCAGCTGTAACTTCCGGGTCAGGCCCAAGGGCGGTCCAGGATAGAGTGAGTAGTCTAGCCTGGAGGTGACCATTGCATGAATTACTGTGGCCAGGTCCTGGGGTGAAACATAGGGCGCCAGTTGCCTGCCCTGTCAAGGATGAAAAAAGGCAGACCTGGCAACAGTCATGACCTGGGCCTCCATTGAAAGTGTGGCATCCAAGGTCACACCCAGACTCCTCACCATCAGTGAAGGTTTCAATTCTACCCCATCGAGGGCTGGGAGCCGGTTCCCAGCTCGATTGCCCCATGATCCAGACACAGAACCTCTGTCTTCAGGGGATTCAATTTCAGGTGACTCTGATGTAACCATACCGTCACAGCCTCAAGACCCTTGACCAAGGAATTCAAAGCAAGATCGGACTGGCCATCTGTAATGATTCCAAGTAAATGTATCTTTAAATGCTTGATGAGATAGGTGAAGAGTGGGGGGTGAAGGAGATGGATGAGTGAGTGATATGATTGGTTGAGGACTGAGAGGGTGGGCGGAGTGAATGCAGTTTGAGACTGAGAGTAGAGAGAAAATTTTTAGTCAGAAGAAAACAGGCTAGCTGTGTGCTGCCTGAATACGTTGAAGTGTTTATGAGAGAAATATAACCTGTGTGGAACCTGAACTGAGCATGTTTGTGAAAGGACACTCAGTCAGGGAAAGAGAGGCCAGCTGTGTGAATGAGAGTAAATGAAGTAACTTTAAGAACCGAGAACTACGTTTATGAAACCGATACGCTTCTTGACTAAATAAAAGTTTATTTTTGTTTTGTTATATCCCAGTGTAGCTGTTATTGCTATATCCCATTCCTATCTTCAGGGCCACATAGAACCACGAAGGAGCCTGACGCTTAGGAATGTTACCAAAGGGAAAATTTAAATAAAATATCTTGGAATAAAATATTCCTGGTGGCAGCAGACCACCCCGAGGGTTAAGGGATAGATTAAAAGAAAAATCTACCCTAAAGAAAGTAAAAGTCATAATACCATCCATCAGCAGATAGAGCTGAGTGTCATCCGCATACTGGTGACAACCTAGCCCAAAGCTGCGGGCTAACCGGGCAAGGGGGCACATATAGATGTTAAATAGCATCGGGGAAAGAATCGCCCCCTGAGGGATGCCACATACCAAAGAATGGTAAGCAGACATCTGTTTCCCGAGTGCCACCCTCTGTCCTAGATTGTGACGGAAGGAGTTCAGCCATTGCAGGGCTGTTCCACGAATCCCCACATCGGCAAGGCAGTGGGTCAGAAGATTATGATTGACCATGTCAAATGCTGCTGTAAGATCTAAAAGTATCAGCAGTGCTGACCCACTCCGGTCCAGGTGTCGCCGCAGATCATCTGTGAGGGCAACCAGAGCCGTCTCTGTACCATGGCCAGGCCTGAAGCTGGACTGGAATGGATCCAGTATAGAGGCATCACCCAGGTATACCTGCAGCTGTTCCGCTACTGCCCTCTCAATTACCTTACCCAGGAATGGAATATTCGAAACTGGGTGCTAATTGGCTGGATCAGCAGGATCCAGTGATGGGTTCTTTAATAAGGACTGCACCACTGCCTCTTTCAGTGAGTCTGGAAAAAACCCAGAACTCAGAGAAAGATTAATGATGTCAGCTAATGATGCCCAAATCCCATCACCACCACTTTTCACCAGCCATGATGGGCATGGGTCCAGTGGGCACATGGTAGGTTTCACAGCATGCAGGACCCTGCCCACCTCCTCCTGGGAGAGTGGCCTGAATTAATCTAATATCAACCCTGAGGACAACCAAGGGGCCTCCAGTACATATACTGCATCAACTGTGGTGGACAGATCCTGGCGGAGTGACAAGATCTTATCCGCAAAATAGTCTCCAAAAGCCTCACAGCTTATTACCGAATTTACATTTTTATTTGTCCCATGCGTGAGGGACGTTAAAGACCAAATCACTCTGAAGACTTGTGCCGGGCGAGAACTAGTGGACGCAGTGGAAGCTGCATAGTAGTCTCTCTTTGCAGCTTTCAGTGCCATCTCATAGGCCTTCATAAACGTCCTATAAAATGTTCTTGTCATTTCATCATGAAGTCGCCGCCACACTCGCTCTAGCCGTCTCAGCTCCCATTTGATTTGTTGTACCTCATCAGTATACCAAGGAGCTACTCTAGTTCGGGGGCGGAGAGAGCAACGGGGAGCGATCTCATCAATAGCTTCAGAGAAACGGGCATTCCAGTCCTCTATCAGCTCATTCAATGAGCCACCAGGGGGCATCGGATCCTGCAGAGCGTTCTGCAATTCAATTGGATCCATTTGACTCCACGGGTGAGCATAAATCAGCTCGTTGCCCAAGCAGGAGGGGGTCATGGTGCCCCGACAAGCCCTCAGGATGAGATGGTCTGACCATGGCACTGCTATAGCTTCATCCAGATCCACCTGTATCCCGAACCCAAAGATCAAATCCAGTGTGTGTCCCGCTCGATGTGTGGGCATTGATACAAACTGGGAGAGTCCTAATGCTGCCATGGAGGCTATCATGTCCATGGCCTGTGAGAAGGTAGCATCATCAGCATAGACACTGATGTCCCCTAAGACCAGAAGCCTGGGGTACTCCAAGGCCCAGCCAGCCACCGCCTCTAACAGGCCTGGCACAGCATCTGCTGGTGCGCTGGGCGATCGGTACGCCAGACAGATGGCTATACTCTCCTCGGCATCCCACACCAGGCCCACACAATCAATGCCAGCAATCTTTGGCAAGGGGAGCAGCCTGATGGAGAAAGACTCTCGAATGAGCACCTCTACCCCAACAAGACATTTCCCAATATGTAAAACAAATATGAGAAACCTGTACCATAAATGTGTTGGAATATATGTGTGTTGCAAGGTCTGAGATTCAGTCATTATGGGGTTAATGTGTTTACCTACCATGCTATCGTTTAGATTGACCTGGAAGGGGAACCTGGCTCAAAGCCAATAATCTGCAAGCCCGGAAAACTTGAGAGTGTTTGTAAACTGTTATTGGTCAACAGGTCAGGTGATTTTCTTTCAGGGTCAAGAAGACAAAGGAATAAGAAGATTCTCCATTCAGTTATCCCAGCTCTTTGTTTGTAACCAGTAGTGAGAATGTAGCTCCAGGCATTTGTTATTTTGTAGGCAATCCTGTTAACCTTTTTCCTTTAGAAGTAAATGATTTTAAAAGCTAAACTCGTGTGCTGACTCTCTATTGATTCAAAATCCATTGCACCTCTGAAGAAAAGCTATTTTTTAACCGTTTTCCCCAACCAAGTGGACCAGTTGAAGTAATTATTAAGGTGAAAAAGATGCTAGCGATTCGTGTATATTGTTCTTTGAATAACAGCAGTATGGTATGGCTTTGGATAGGCAATATGAGATCATTAACTCTCAAAAAAGGCAAACCTTATGAGTTATATCATCCTGCTTTCAGATAATACTGCCAGTCATTGCTGCATCTCAAAATAGTCTAGGAGACTCAAAGTTATCTCAGAAGTCTCAGTCAACTTGAGAGGAACAATCCTTACTGAAACTACTCCTTTTTAGCTCTCCAGAGAGCCAGCTAAAAAGAAGAAAGCAAACAAACAAAGTAACTGCAGACAAAAGTATCTCCTTTTCATGTACAACATAATTCTCTCTCTCATTGTCTCACAGCAAACATGAGAAGGGGGTGGGAGTAGAAGACACTCTGGTTGTTGTGGGTTTTCCGGGCTGTATTGCCGTGGTCTTGGCATTGTAGTTCCTGACTTTCGCCAGCAGCTGTGGCTGGCATCTTCAGAGGTGTAGCACCAAAAGATAGAGATCTCTCAGTGTCACAGTGTGGAAAAGATGTGGCAGGTCATTTATATCTACTCAGGAGGGGTGGGACTGAGCTGAGTCATCCTGTAAGAGTTTCCCAGGGTGTGGAATGCTAATGGCAGGAGGCTTCACTGTATCCTGAGGAGGTTCTTTTGCATCTGGATTGGTGCTTGATGTGCTAATCTTCTCTGCAGGGCTATTGTCGGGTGTGGAGTGTTTTGTTAGCCTGGTGTTTTTCAGAACTGGAAACCATGCTCTGTTCATTCTTAAGGTTTCTTCTTTCCTGTTGAAGTTTTGCTTATGCTTGTGTCCCGCCATTCCAACAGACCCGGAGATTGGAAACACTTTGGAACAAGAAAGCACATCTACTGTGTTCTTTAACCTTTCTCCTACGCTGCAGGGACACAAGAACCATTCCATCTTTTCTCATAACAAAAAGAATCTTCAAAACCACACAGGCAAACCGCATTTATGACCGTCTAGAACAGGCCCTCTTACGTGAGAGAATCCACACTATCCGCAGAGAACTTGCTGCCACAGACAAGGAGCTATTTTGCCTGCATATCAACACCAGCCATAAAATGAGAAGTCAGGATTGGGACAAGGTCGATAATCTCACCTACAGGAAGATGGAACAAGTTTTTACCAACCACACATCCAGACAGAAGCAGAAGTTTAACAAACTACAGGAAAAAAGACAGACAAGCCCAATGCTCGACAATGCACGCATTGTCATCAATCTGACAAACCGTCAACTCTCAGCAGAAGAAACCTCCATCTTGGCAAAGGGAGGAAACTTTGCAGTCACCCCCACCAGAATTCCTGTGGAAGACATCCTTGCAAATGTAGAAGCTGCCATTCGTCATCTACCTGAAGAGGAAGCTGAGGAAATAAGAGGAGAGACAGCCAGGATTCTACGAAAGGCAAAGCTTCCCACCAGCAATATAACACGCAAGGAGAGAGATGCCATCAAGACCCTCAATGCAGATCCAGACATCATCATTCTACCAGCTGATAAAGGCAATGCTACAGTGATCATGCAAACAGAGGAATACAAAAAGAAGATAAAGGAACTACTGGACCCCTCCACCTACAAAAGACTAAAACGAGATCCCACCTGCAAAATCACCAGCTAACAAATGCGCTGATCAAGAATTCCTCACTACATCCCGATACGCACAGAAAACTATGCAAGACAGAAGCACAGCCACCCAGACTACATGGACTCCCTAAAATACATAAGGATTCAGTCCCACTCCGACCCATCGTGAGTGCCATTGGTTCACCGACATACGAATTAGCTAGACATCTGGCCGATCTCCTGCAGGACCACATCGGGAAAACCTCGTCTTACATCAAAGATTCAGCAGATTTCATCAACAAAATCAGTTCTCTGAAACTCAATCCACAAGACATACTTGTCAGTTTTGATGTTGTATCCCTGTTTACCAAGGTTCCAGTAAAAGACACTATTGCACTGATTAATCAGATTTTCCCAGAGGATGTAACAGCCTTATTCCATCATTGTCTGACAACCAGTTACTTCCAATGGGATAACAAATTCTATGAACAGATAGATGGGGTGGCCATGGGGAGCCCTCTCAGCCCAGTTATAACAAACTTCTACATGGAACATTTTGAAAAAACAGCTCTAGAATCAGCACCCTACAAACCTAGTGTATGGTTCCGGTTTGTGGATGATACATTTATCATTTGGAGCCATGGGGAGGAAGAATTGATGGGGTTTTTGAATCATCTCAACAACATCCACCTGAACATACAATTCACAATGGAGAAAGAAATCGAGGGAAAACTCCCACTTCTGGATACCTTGGTCATCCACAAAGCAAACTTTCAGTTAGGTCACAAGGTCTACAGGAAACCAACTCACACTGATCGGTACTTATACAAAAACTCCAATCACCACCCCCGACAGAAAAGAGGCATAATGAAAACATTAGTGGATCATGCAAGACGGATATGTGAGCCGCACGTTCTCACTGAGGAAATTAATCATCTAAACCACGCACTTCAGGCGAATGGCTACTCCAGAAATGAAATCCGAAGAGCAATCAAACCCAGGATGAATCAAACAACCAAGGAAAAACAGTCTCCTACAGGAAAAGTGTTTTTGCCATATATCAGGTGAGCAGAGTCACCTGGGCTCAGGAGCACATGGTCTGCAGCTGCTAGAGGAGGTAAGGGCTTTTTGCCTTTCTTGGCTGTGGTGGGTTAAGCTGAGAAGCTAAGGGTGGTCCTCTCTAGCTTTGGGGCTTTTTGTGTGTAGTTTTGTGTTGATTTGAGTGTAGTTTTGAGGCTGAGTGTGTTTGGGCTTGATTGTGTTTGAGGGTGAGTGTGTTTGTAAGGCTGCTGGGGGTTGCTGGAGTACAAGCCACACACCCCCTTTGTGCTCACCTCCTGTGCTTAGCAGGAAGTGACCTTTTGCATTGAAAAGGCAACTGCTGGGCAGGGGCGCGAGCCTTTGGCGCGAGCCGAAGGGCGAGAGCTAAAGGGCTCTTGGCCGGGGGATCATAGCCGGGGGATCATAGCCGTTTTCTTTCCTCTTAGTGTGTTATTCCTGAAACAGAATAATGAAGTCAGAATGCCAGCAGGGGGTTGGGGGCTTTCCAGTGTATTGCACTGAGTGTCACATGTATGACTATCTGCCTTCTGGTCAGAAGTCCTGGATGTGTGCTCGCTGCAAGGAGCTCCTGGTTCTCAGGGAACGAGTACGTACCCTTGAGGCCAAGGTGGCTGACCTGGAGAAGCGGAGACAGTTAGATAGGCACGAGGACAAGATTCTCAGGGACAGGACAGATGTGTCCCACTCTAAAAATGGCAGCGTTCTTGTTGTCAAGGAGAATGAGGATCTTGTGGAATCAGGGCACCGTATTGAGGATAAGGGGAACATGCCCTCAGAAGGGACCTCTTCTTCAGTTGGTGAGCAGGTTTCCTTTCGCATCAAGGAACCATCCCTGGGTGGGGCGGGAGGGAGGCTCTTGGTAGTTGGTGATTCGATCCTTAGACAAGTAGATAGCTGGGTGGCACAACCGCGTTCTGACCGTATGGTGACTTGCCTGCCTGGTGCGAAGGTAGCGGACATTACGCGTGTTATAGATAGGCTGGTAGATAGTGCTGGGGAAGAGTCAGCGGTCGTGGTCCATGTTGGAACCAACGATGTTGGGAAATGCAGTCGTGAGGTCTTGGAACAAAAATTTAGGCTGTTAGGCAGGAGACTCAAGGCCAGGACCTCCAAGGTAGCCTTCTCAGAAGTGCTACCTGTTCCACGCGCAGGGCCAGAGAGACAAACGCAGATCAGGAGTCTCAATGCGTGGATGAGACGATGGTGTAGGGAGGAAGGGTTCAAGTTTGTTAGGCACTGGGATTCTTTTTGGGACAAGCGGGAGCTGTACAAGAGAGACGGTCTCCACTTGTCCCGAGAAGGAACCCGGCTGCTGGCACTTAAAATCAAAAAGGTGGCAGAGCAGTTTTTAAACTAAATGCTAGGGGAAAGCCGACAAGAGATAAAGTGTCTCTGGTTCAGGATGGTTCATCTCAGAGAGATGAAGGGCTAGGTATAACACTTCTACAGGGAGATAGATTAGAGTTGTCAACTGAGATGGAGACAAACAGTGCAGATGACCTAACTACGTCTCGAGGCAAAGTGTGCCGGGGAAGTTACAGGTGTTTATATACAAATGCTAGAAGTGTCCGAGGTAAAATTGGGGAGCTGGAATGTTTAGTGTTGGGCGAATCCATAGACATTGTGGGCATATCAGAAACTTGGTGGGATGAGGAAAATCAGTGGGACACGGTGATTCCTGGATATAAATTATATCGGAAGGATAGGGAGGGAAGGGTTGGTGGTGGGGTGGCTCTATATGTCAGAGAAGGTATACATTCCAGTAAGATTGAGAAGGTAACTGAATTAGATTCGCTTCTGGAAATGCTATGGGTTGAAATTACGGGCCCAAATGGAAACTTAACTGTGGGAGTTTGTTATCGCCCTCCAGATCAGAAAATAGAGGAGGATTATAAAATGATGACAGGATTAAAGATGGCTGCTAAACAAAAAAACTGTGTTGTAATGGGTGATTTTAACTACCCACACATTGACTGGGCCAATGGGTGTTCGAATCGGGGGAGAGAAAGTGAGTTTCTAGACTGTCTCAATGACTGTGCTATGGAACAGATGGTTACAGAACCTACTAGGGGAGAGGTGATCCTGGATTTGGTCCTCAGTAATGCTGAAGACCTGGTGAGAGATGTAAATGTGATTGCACCACTTGGGAACAGTGACCATAATGTTATTGAGTACAACATATGTATAAATAGGAAATTGCCAAATAAGACCAACACAGCCATGTTTAACTTCAAAAGGGGTAACTTTTCTGAGATGAGGGGGTACGTGAAGAAGAAACTGAAAGGGATAGTAAAAAAGGTCAAAACATTTGGGGAATCTTGGAGACTATTTAAAACTACAATCCTGGAAGCTCAAATTAAATATATACCGCTGGTTAGGAAAGGCACAAATAGGTTTAGGAAAAGGCCAGCATGGTTAACAAGCAATGTAATAGAAGCTGTAAAAGGTAAAAAGGATTCTTTTAGGCAGTGGAAAACTAGTCGGAGTGAGGTTGATAAAAAGGAGCATAAGCTGTGGCAAAAAAAGTGCAAGTCTGTGATCAGACAGGCAAAAAGGGAATATGAGGAGCATATTGCAAAGAACATAAAGAAAAACAATAAACAATTCTTTAAATATATTAGAAGTAGGAAACCAGCTAGGGAGGCCGTGGGGCCCTTGGATGACCAAGGCGTAAAAGGATTACTAAAGGGTGATAGGGAAATGGCCGAGAAGCTGAATGCGTTCTTTGCTTCTGTCTTCACTGTGGAAGATAAGAAGTGCATGCCCACTCCGGAAGCACTGACTTTGGGAGGGGTTTTGAAAGACCTGAGTCACATTGAGGTGACGAGAGAGGAGGTTATGCGACTGCTAGATAATTTAAAAACTGATAAATCACCGGGCCCAGATGGCATACATCCAAGAGTTCTGAAAGAACTCAAGTGTGAACTTGTAGATCTCCTCACAAAAATATGTAATCTGTCATTAAACTGTGCATCTGTTCCTGAGGACTGGAAGGTAGCTAATGTTGTCCCCATCTTTAAAAAAGGTTCCAGGGGAGATCCGGGAAATTACAGGCCAGTCAGCCTGACGTCAATACCGGGTAAGTTGGTGGAAACTATTATCAAAAATAAAATTAGTGGGCACATTGATGACCAAAAGCTGATGAGGAAAACTCAGCATGGGTTCTGTAAGGGAAGATCTTGTCTCACCAATCTGTTAGAGTTCTTTGAGGGAGTGAACAAACAAGTGGACAAGGGAGACCCGATAGATATTGTTTATCTTGACTTCCAGAAAGCTTTTGACAAAGTTCCTCATCAAAGGCTCCTAAGTAAGCTCAGTAGCTATGGGATAAAGGGCCAAGTCCTCTTGTGGATCGAAAACTGGCTAATTAATAGGAAACAGAGAGTGAGCATAAACGGGCACTTCTCACAGTGGAGGGTGGTGAGCAGTGGGGTGCCACAGGGGTCGGTATTGGGTCCAATGCTTTTTAACTTGTTTATTAATGATTTGGAATTGGGATTAAGCAGTGAAGTGGCTAAATTTGCAGATGACACGAAATTGTTCAGGGTGGTGAAAGCCAGAGAGGATTGTGAGGCACTCCAAAGGGATCTGTCGAGGCTAGAAGAGTGGGCATCCATGTGGCAAATGAGGTTCAATGTAGCCAAGTGCAAAGTAATGCACATTGGAACCAAAAATCCAAAATATAAATACAAGTTGATGGGGTCTGAACTGGCGGAGACTGACCAAGAGAGAGATCTTGGAGTCATGATAGATAACTCACTAAAAACGTCAGCACAGTGTGCGACTGCCATAAAAAAAGCTAATGCTATGCTAGGGGTTATTAGGAAAGGGATTGAAAACAAATCAGCCGGTATCATAATGCCTCTGTATAAATCGATGGTGAGGCCTCATTTGGAGTACTGTGTACAGTTCTGGTCGCCACACCTTAAAAAAGATATCATAGCACTGGAAAAAGTACAGAGAAGGGCAACTAAAATGATTAAAGGGTTGGAACACTTTCCCTATGAGGAAAGATTGAGGCGCTTGGGGCTCTTTAGCCTGGAGAAAAGACGACTGAGGGGAGACATGATAGAGGTTTACAAGATAATGCACGGGTTAGAGAAGGTCGAGAAAGATGTGTTTTTCTCCCTTTCTCACAATACAAGAACTCGTGGGCACTCTATGAAATTATTGAGCAGTCGGGTTAGAACAGATAGAAGAAAATACTACTTTACACAAAGGGTGATAAACACATGGAATTCGTTGCCACAGGAGGTGGTGGCAGCTACAAGCATTGCCAGCTTCAAGAGGGGACTGGACAAATATATGGAGCAGAGGTCCATCAGTGGCTATTAGCCACAGGAGATAGATGGTATTCTCTTTGTGGGGAGGTGGTGCTCTGTTGTCTTGGTGCTGGAAGGAAGGCAGTGGGAGGGCTTCTGGTGTCCTGGCCTCACTGACAGTCCTTTAGATGGCACTGGATTTCTAGCCACTGTGTGTGACAGAATGTTGGACTGGATGGGCCACTGGCCTGATCCAACATGGCTTTGCTTATGTTCTTATGTTCTTAAAGGAATTACTGATCAGATGGGAAAGCTTATGAAAAAGCATAACCTCCAAGCAGTATTCAGACCCACCCGAAAAATACAACAGATGCTACAATCAGCAAAAGACAGTAGAGACCCCCTCACCTCTGCAGGAGTATACCGTATACCCTGCAGCTGTGGACAAGTTTACATCGGGACCACAAAGCGTAGCATCCAGACAAGAATAAAAGAACATGAAAGACACTGCAGACTTGGACAACCGGAAAAATCAGCAGTGGCTGAACATAGTCTAACTCAAACAGGGCACAGTATCTTATTCCAGGACACCAAAATACTGGACAACACTTCCAACTACTTTGTCAGACTGCACAGGGAAGCCATTGAAATTCACAAGCATAAGCAAAACTTCAACAGGAAAGAAGAAACCTTAAGAATGAACAGAGCATGGTTTCCAGTTCTGAAAAACACCAGGCTAACAAAACACTCCACACCCGACAATAGCCCTGCAGAGAAGATTAGCACATCAAGCACCAATCCAGATGCAAAAGAACCTCCTCAGGATACAGTGAAGCCTCCCGCCATTAGCATTCCACACCCTGGGAAACTCTTACAGGATGACTCAGCTCAGTCCCACCCCTCCTGAGTAGATATAAATGACCTGCCACATCTTTTCCACACTGTGACACTGAGAGATCTCTATCTTTTGGTGCTACACCTCTGAAGATGCCAGCCACAGCTGCTGGCGAAACGTCAGGAACTACAATGCCAAGACCACGGCAATACAGCCCGGAAAACCCACAACAACCATCGTTCTCCGGCCGTGAAAGCCTTCGACAATACATAGAAGACACTCTGTTGTGCCAGCCAGGAAAAAGGTGGGGAAATAGCTTCCAATGCTATAAAAAGAAACTTTTCAGCAACTTGAGGAAGCCAAGCAAGAAGTGAGAAGGAGAAACTTCCTCCAGAGCTAAGAAAAAACCCCACTTCATAGAGCAAACTGTATCCCAGCAACACCAAAAGAAGTGGCAGAGTGGAAAACACTAAATCTTCACAGCTATTCTGCTGTGTCTGGAAAGAAATGGGCAGAAAGTCAGCTTCATGGCTGCAATAAAAGGGAGGAAAGTAGGGAAATTCTACTGTAGCAATGCGCAGAGCATACTTACTGCAGAGGAACAAGTGCAGGGAAAAATACCTCTGCACTAGAACCTACAACTATATAGTCAAGCTTTTAAGGTTTCCTCAAAATCTGAAAATCCTTTGAAGAGTTATGATGACCTCGTCCAATCCTTAAGGCCACTTTCGGTAGGTGCTCGAGAGGGAAAACTGGTCAAGACCAATTTGTCATCTAAACCTTGGTTTGATCAAAGCTGTATTTGTGCTAAAAATGCTTTAATCTATGCCTATAAGCTAGCACTGAGAGCTGATGAAAAGACCAGACAGGATGCATATCGTTCTCTTTCATTTTTAAAAAAGAAATATAAATCACTGGTTGCCCGCTGTAAGAAAGAACATACCAGAAAACCGTGGGCCAATATAATTGAAGCAGCTACGAGCAAAAACTCAGTGGTGTTCTGGAAACTAGTGTCAAACCGCGCCTCCACAGCCGCCTTCTCCTTGGCTTCCTGTATACCCGCAGATAAATGGACTTTTTTTCCAAAAAATGTATGATGATCCTATTCAACCCCCTCCTGCCCTAACAATAGAAAATCTGGCCAATGCCCCCCAGTTCATGCCGAAGAGGTAAAAGCTTATATTAGCCAGTTAAAGAATGCAAAAGCCCCTGGGCTTGATGGAATATCTCCAGAATTACTAAAAACAAATAAGGACTGGTGGGAAACTTTCCTAGCCTCCCTATTTACTTATATTGATGAAACCAGCTACATCCCCAGTGATTGGGGAATGGCTATAGTAGTCCCCTTCCATAAGAAGGGAAAGAAGGAGGATCCATCCAATTATAGGCCCATCAGCTTACTAAGCATTGTAAGCAAATTGTCTACAAAACATCTGCTAGAGAAATTTTCAGACTGGCTAGAACAGGAGGATATAATTGCTGATGAGCAAGCTGGGTTTAGAGCTGGCAGGTCAACAATAGATCACTGCCTAGTAATGCAACACCTTGTAGAGAAATATGCTACAGGAGACCAAGCATCACCTTACCGGGCATTTGTTGATTTAAAAGCAGCTTTTGACACAGTCTCTAGAAATAGACTTTGGAGGAAACTGCAGGCCTCCTCTATTGATAGGCGACTGCTGTTCCTTTTTGGGGCTATGCACAAGCAAACTGCCCTGAGTAAGGTGCAGCCGAATTGGGCATTTGACTGACCCCATTCAAACTTACAGGCAGGTGTGCCTTCTAGCCCCCTTTCTGTTTATCTTCTACATCAACAATTTGGTAAACCTTTTGAATGACCCTGGATTGCACCCTCCCAAATTATCAAATAGGCACATTCACATACTGCTCTATGCAGATGATGCTGTATTACTTTCTAGGACCCCCATAGGGCTGAAACGAGCCCTACAAAAATTCTCCCAGTTCTGTGATACTGAACACCTTCTAACTAATTACCAAAAAACTAAGATCCTGGCTTTCGATAAAAATCCAAAGATCAGACGATGGGAGCTTCAGAGGCATCAGTTAGAACAAGTTACCAGCTTCAAATATTTGGGTGTAGTTTTGCAAGCCTCAGGTACCAAAATAACACATAGCAGCTTCATTGCTGATGTGGGAGAAAAAACGGCACACAGTATACTGAAATTCTATCAATCACAAGGGGGACAGTATGTACCGGCTGCACTCAGATTGTTTAAAGCCAAACCATTGGCCCAATTAGTATACGGATCATTCTTAGGGCTGCCATCCTCCTCTTTCTCTCAACTTGAGAGAGTGCAGTCCAAATTCCTTAGAGCCCTATTACAAGTGCCCAAATGCATGCCTAACTCATGGGTTAGACTGGAAACAGGAATGTTAAGGGTAGAGGCCAGAATCACCATCCTTTCCATTTTCAAATGGCTGTCAGGATGTCTAAACCCACAAGGTCTGCTCCCTCTGTTATTCCAAGACAAATTTCAATCTAATTGGCAAAAGGCGACTCTGAAATCCCTGGGAAAATTGGGTCTTTCCCCTCAAAGTTTGCTAGTCATGGGGTTAGACCGAGCAAAATCACTCATTAAGCGGAGAGCGACAGACATTGAAAGACAAACAGATTTACTTAGAGCACCAGGTTTTATTTCTTCAGATACTACTAAATATATTGCCGCTCCTGCAGCCTACTTTTACTTTCTTGAATCCAGTAACTTCAGAAGGGCTAGAAGTTCAACTCTACCCTCTGCCGTTCTGGAAGGAAAGTTTAAAGCTCTCCATTACTCTCTTAGGCTTTGCTCCTATCCCCTAAGAGAAATTGACTCAATGGAGCACATCTTCTTTAACTGCCCAAGTCATAGTAAAATTAGAGCGGAAACCATCAGTCCATTAGTAGAAAGATGCCCTGGAAGTTCAAATAAAATCAAACTTGATTATCTTTTGTCTGATCGGAATCACCAGACAACACATCAAGTAGCAAGATTCTGTGGCCAGGTCTACAAACAACGTAAATCGCATAAGGCAGACTGAATGTATTTTAACCTTTTAAACAACTAATTTATGATTATCTTATTTTTTTACTCTTATATTTATTCATCGTTCTTCCCCTGTATCCAGTCTCAACTGTTTTTAAACTGATTTGCAAATGGTTTTATATGTACTGGTCACAGACTGTAATAATAAACTTGACTTGACTACCTCTGCACTAAGAACAGCAGAAATACCTGAACCTACTTCTTGGGGTGATTTATCCTAGCTACCACCAGAAGAAGCTGAGAAATGGAGAAAAGCGGAGGGTGTGGTGTCAGTGTTGAAGAGAATGATAGCACATTGAAAGAGCTCCGTCTCTCCCATGCCTGAAATTTAAGATTTATGTTGGAAGGGCAAAATAAAAATATTTACCCTTCCAACGTAAAGATACACTAAGAGATCCAAAATGCAGATTCATATTTATTAAAGGCACTACAGAAAACCAAACTTACACATTTGGCTAAATTTATGCCCCAAGCCAAGACAGCCTAATGAAATTCTAAAACAAAGTTCATTAGAATACACATGTATCACTTAGTATAATGTGCTCTAAACCATATTTTCATGACAAACCCACAGAAACAGCAGCAACATAATCTAAGAGTATAATGGAGAGCAATAGAAACAGAAGGATTAAAAGTATCCTGCTCACTAGGTTGGAGGCAAGTTCTGACAACAACAGGGCCAACAACAAAGATTCTCAGGTCAAACTCCATGGTCAAGTAACAGATTCCCAAATCAAAGACTGTGACCCACCAAGGCTCAGGCAGCCAGAACCGAAGAGCTCACCAACAGCCAAATCCAGAATACCACAATTGTGACTAGCTAATCCCATGCTAGCTGCGGCCTTATAAAGGGAGTTTCTCCTACAGGTGAGGCTGGGTTCATTAAGCTTCTTTCTCCAAGCTGGCTCATCTCTGCTACTCAGGAGTAGATCAGATCCTGTACTGGCTCTCCTGACATTTCCTCAGCAGGGGGAAGGCCGTGGGCTGCCAGGCATGTGCTCCTGTGCTTGGTCCATGCCTCTGCCCTTACCCTCAGCCTTCGCTGCTCCCGGGGTTCTTTGGGAGACAGTGGCAGGTCTGGCAGCAGGCAGGTCCATGCTAAGGCCACCTGTCTTGATGACCCTGTGGTTGCCAACCCTCCTGGAGATCCCCACAAATTACAACTAATCTCCAAATGACAGATTTTAACATTCTCCAAGACATGGAGGCTTCTTAGGCTGGCCTATGTGGAATTATACCCCACATAGGTACTACCTGACAATTGATGTCAACCAACCTAGAGAACTCTGAGAGTTACAAATGACTTTCAAATGACAAGTTTAAATTATCTCAAACAGAATGGTGGCTTTGGAGTGTGGCTCCTGTGGAATTATACCCCACTGAGGACCCTCCATATTATGATTGCCGTACCTGGAGATCTCCCTCCATTTCAGCTGAACTTCATATGTCCTATTTTACCTAAATTGGAGACAATGGTGGTATTGGGTATTGGCAACTGGGGTGTCTGAAGCACCTCCTTACAGTAGTTGCCAACTTGGGGTTACGGGGGGCTTATATTTTCCCCACTTCCTTATTCAAAGCCATGTCTAATACAGGGTGCTTAGAGGAAGGCCACATTCGAGGACTTAGGTCCAGAATCAGAGACTGGATCAGCACCAGCACATGTCCCCTTGTAGGGGACAGTCTCTGGAGTTCAGGGGTGTGTGATTTGGGGTGATCCAAAGATTGTTTTGGGTTTCAGAGGGCTTATATTTTCACCACTTACTTATTCAAAGCCATGTCTAATACACGGTGCCTGGAGGGAGGCCACATTCGAGGACTTAGGTCCAGAACCAGAGACTGAATCAGCACCAGCACATGTCCTCTTGTAGGGGACAGTCTCTGGAGTTCAGGGGTGTGTTATTTGGGGTGATCCAAAGATTGTTTTGGGTTTCAGAGGGCTTATATTTTCACCACTTGCTTATTCAAAGCAATGTCTAATACAGGGTGCTTAGAGAGAGGCCACATTCGAGGACTTAGGTCCAGAACCAGAGACTGGATCAGCACCAGCACTTGTCCTCTTGTAGGGGACAGTCTCTGGAGTTCAGGGGTGTGTGATTTGGGGTGATCCAAAGATTGTTTTGGGTTTCAGAGGGCTTATATTTTCACCACTTCCTTATTCAAAGCCATGTCTAATACAGGGTGCTTGGAGGGAGGCCACATTCGAGGCCTTAGGTCCAGAACCAGAGACTGGATCAGCACCAGCACATGTCCTCTTGTAGGGGACAGTCTCTGGAGTTCAGGGGTGTGTGATTTGGGGTGATCCAAAGATTTTTTTGGGTTTCAGAGGGCTTATATTACCACCACTTCCTTATTCAAAGCCATGTCTAATACTGGGTGCTTGGAGAGAGGCCTCATTCGAGGACTTAGGTCCAGAACCAGAGACTGGATCAGCACCAACACATGTCCTCTTGTAGGGGACAGTCTCTGCAGTTCACGGGTGTGTGATTTGGGGTGATCCAAAGATTTTTTGGGGTTTCAGAGAGCTTATATTACCACCACTTCCTTATTCAAAGCCATATCTAATAAAGGGTGCTTGAAGGGGGGCCACATTCAAGGACTTAGGTCCAGAACCAGAGACTGGATCAGCACCAGCACATGTCCTCTTGTAGGGGACAGTCTCTGCAGTTCAGGGGTGTGTGGTTTGGGGTGATCCAAAGATTGTTATGGGTTTCAGAGGGCTTATATTTTCACCACTTGCTTATTCGAAGCCATGTCTAATACTGAGTGCTTGGAGAGAGGCCACATTCGCGGCCTTAGGTCCAGAACCAGAGACTGGATCAGCACCAGCACATGTCCTCTTGTAGGGGACAGTCTCTGGAGTTCAGAGGTGTGTGATTTGGGGTGATCCAAAGATTGTTTTGGGTTTCAGAGGGCTTATATTTTCACCACTTCCTTATTCAAAGCTATGTCTAATACTGGGTGCTTGGAGAGAGGCCACATTCGAGGACTTAGGTCCAGAACCAGAGACTGGATCAGCACCAGCACATGTCCTCTTGTAGGGGACAGTCTCTGCAGTTCAGGGGTGCGTGATTTGGAGTGATCCAAAGATTTTTTTGGGTTTCAGAGGGCTTATATTTTCACCGCTTCCTTATTCAAAGCCATGTCTCATACAGGGTGCTTGGAAAGAGGCCACATTTGAGGCCTTAGGTCCAGAACCAGAGACTGGATCAGCACCAGCACATGTCCTCTTGTAGGGGACAGTCTCTGGAGTTCAGGGGTGTATGATTTGGGGTGATCCAAAGATTGTTTTGGGTTTCAGAGTGCTTATATTTTCACCACTTCCTTATTCAAAGCCATGTCTAATACAGGGTGCTTCGAGGGACGCCACATAGTAGGGCTTAGGTCCAGAACCGGAGACTGGATCAGCACCAACACATGTCCTCTTCTGGGGGACAATCTCTGGAGTTCAGGGGTGTGTGATTTGGGGTGATCCAAAGATTTTTTTGGGTTTCAGAGAGCTTATGTTACCACCACTTCCTTATTCAAAGCCATATCTAATACAGGGTGCTTGGAGGGGGGCCACATTCGACGACTTAGGTCCAGAACCAGAGACTGGATCAGCACCAGCACATGTCCTCTTGTAGGGGACAGTCTCTGTAGTTCAGGGGTGTGTTGTTTGGGGTGATCCAAAGATCGTTTTGGGTTTCAGAGGGCTTATATTTTCACCACTTGCTTATTCAAAGCCATGTCTAATACTGGGTGCTTGGAGAGAGGCCTCATTCGAGGAGTTAGGTCCAGAACCAGAGACTGAATCAGCACCAGCACATGTCCTCTTGTAGGGGACAGTCTCTGGAGTTCAGGGGTGTGTTATTTGGGGTGATCCAAAGATTGTTTTGGGTTTCAGAGGGCTTATATTTTCACCACTTGCTTATTCAAAGCAATGTCTAATACAGGGTGCTTAGAGAGAGGCCACATTCGAGGACTTAGGTCCAGAACCAGAGACTGGATCAGCACCAGCACTTGTCCTCTTGTAGGGGACAGTCTCTGGAGTTCAGGGGTGTGTGATTTGGGGTGATCCAAAGATTGTTTTGGGTTTCAGAGGGCTTATATTTTCACCACTTCCTTATTCAAAGCCATGTCTAATACAGGGTGCTTGGAGGGAGGCCACATTCGAGGCCTTAGGTCCAGAACCAGAGACTGGATCAGCACCAGCACATGTCCTCTTGTAGGGGACAGTCTCTGGAGTTCAGGGGTGTGTGATTTGGGGTGATCCAAAGATTTTTTTGGGTTTCAGAGGGCTTATATTACCACCACTTCCTTATTCAAAGCCATGTCTAATACTGGGTGCTTGGAGAGAGGCCTCATTCGAGGACTTAGGTCCAGAACCAGAGACTGGATCAGCACCAACACATGTCCTCTTGTAGGGGACAGTCTCTGCAGTTCACGGGTGTGTGATTTGGGGTGATCCAAAGATTTTTTGGGGTTTCAGAGAGCTTATATTACCACCACTTCCTTATTCAAAGCCATATCTAATAAAGGGTGCTTGAAGGGGGGCCACATTCGAGGACTTAGGTCCAGAACCAGAGACTGGATCAGCACCAGCACATGTCCTCTTGTAGGGGACAGTCTCTGGAGTTCAGGGGTGTGTGGTTTGGGGTGATCCAAAGATTGTTATGGGTTTCAGAGGGCTTATATTTTCACCACTTGCTTATTCGAAGCCATGTCTAATACTGAGTGCTTGGAGAGAGGCCACATTCGCGGCCTTAGGTCCAGAACCAGAGACTGGATCAGCACCAGCACATGTCCTCTTGTAGGGGACAGTCCCTGGAGTTCAGTGGTGTGTGATTTGGGGTGATCCAAAGATTGTTTTGGGTTTCAGAGGGCTTATATTTTTACCACTTGCTTATTCAAAGCCATGTCTAATACACGGTGCTTGGAGGGAGGCCACTTTCGAGGCCTTAGGTCCAGAACCAGAGACTGGATCAGCACCAGCACATGTCCTCTTGTAGGGGACAGTCTCTGGAGTTCAGAGGTGTGTGATTTGGGGTGATCCAAAGATTGTTTTGGGTTTCAGAGGGCTTATATTTTCACCACTTCCTTATTCAAAGCTATGTCTAATACTGGGTGCTTGGAGAGAGGCCACATTCGAGGACTTAGGTCCAGAACCAGAGACTGGATCAGCACCAGCACATGTCCTCTTGTAGGGGACAGTCTCTGCAGTTCAGGGGTGCGTGATTTGGAGTGATCCAAAGATTTTTTTGGGTTTCAGAGGGCTTATATTTTCACCGCTTCCTTATTCAAAGCCATGTCTAATACTGGGTGCTTGGAGAGAGGCCTCATTCAAGGACTTAGGTCCAGAACCAGAGACTGGATCAGCACCAGCACATGTCCTCTTGTAGGGGACAGTCTCTGCAGTTCAGGGGTGTGTGATCTGGGGTGATCCAAAGATTGTTTTGGGTTTCAGAGGGCTTATATTTTCACCACTTGCTTATTCAAAGCCATGTCTATTACTGGGTGCTTGGAGAGAGGCCTCATTCGAGGAGTTAGGTCCAGAACCAGAGACTGGATCAGCACCAGCACATGTCCTCTTGTAGGGGACAGTCTCTGGAGTTCAGGGGTGTATGATTTGGGGTGATCCAAAGATTGTTTTGGGTTTCAGAGTGCTTATATTTTCACCACTTCCTTATTCTAAGCCATGTCTAATACAGGGTGCTTCAAGGGAGGCCACATTCGAGGACTTAGGTCCAGAACCAGAGACTGGATCAGCACCAGCACATGTCCTCTTGTAGGGGACAATCTCTGGAGTTCAGGGGTGTGTGATTTGGGGTTATCCAAAGATTTTTTTGGGTTTCAGAGAGCTTATATTACCACCACTTCCTTATTCAAAGCCATATCTAATACAGGGTGCTTGGAGGGGGGCCACATTCGAGGACTTAGGTCCAGAACCAGAGACTGGATCAGCACCAGCACATGTCCTCTTGTAGGGGACAGTCTCTGCAGTTCAGGGGTGTGTGATTTGGGGTTATCCAAAGATTTTTTTGGGTTTCAGAGTGCTTATATTACCACCACTTCCTTATTCAAAGCCATGTCTAATACAGGGTGCTTCGAGGGAGGCCACATAGTAGGGCTTAGGTCCAGAGACTGGATCAGCACCAGCACATGTCCTCTTGTAGGGGACAATCTCTGGAGTTCAGGGGTGTGTGATTTGGGGTTATCCAAAGATTTTTTTGGGTTTCAGAGTGCTTATATTACCACCACTTCCTTATTCAAAGCCATATCTAATACAGGGTGCTTGGAGGGGGGCCACATTCGCGGCCTTAGGTCCAGAACCAGAGACTGGATCAGCACCAGCACATGTCCTCTTGTAGGGGACAGTCTCTGCACTTCAGGGGTGTGTGATCTGGGGTGATCCAAAGATTGTTTTGGGTTTCAGAGGGCTTATATTTTCACCACTTCCTTATTCAAAGCCATGTCTATTACTGGGTGCTTGGAGAGAGGCCTCATTCGAGGAGTTAGGTCCAGAACCAGAGACTGGATCAGCACCAGCACATGTCCTCTTGTAGGGGACAGTCTCTGCAGTTCAGGGGTGTGTGATTTGGAGTGATCCAAAGATTTTTTTGGGTTTCAGAGGGCTTATATTTTCACCGCTTCCTTATTCAAAGCCATGCTTAATACTGGGTGCTTGGAGAGAGGCCTCATTCGAGGACTTAGGTCCAGAACCAGAGACTGGATCAGCACCAGCACATGTCCTCTTTTAGGGGACAGTCTCTGGAGTTCAGGGGTGTATGATTTGGGGTGATCCAAAGATTGTTTTGGGTTTCAGAGTGCTTATATTTTCACCACTTCCTTATTCAAAGCCATGTCTAATACAGGGTGCTTTAAGGGAGGCCACATTCGAGGACTTAGGTCCAGAACCAGAGACTGGATCAGCACCAGCACATGTCCTCTTGTAGGGGACAATCTCTGGAGTTCAGGGGTGTGTGATTTGGGGTTATCCAAAGATTTTTTTGGGTTTCAGAGAGCTTATATTACCACCACTTCCTTATTCAAAGCCATATCTAATACAGGGTGCTTGGAGGGGGCCACATTCGAGGACTTAGGTCCAGAACCAGAGACTGGATCAGCACCAGCACATGTCCTCTTGTAGGGGACAGTCTCTGGAGTTCAGCGGTGTGTGATTTGGGGTGATCCAAAGATAGTTTTGGGTTTCAGAGGGCTTATATTTTCACCGCTTCCTTATTCAAAGCCATGTCTAATACTGGGTGCTTGGAGAGAGGCCTCATTCAAGGACTTAGGTCCAGAACCAGAGACTGGATCAGCACCAGCACATGTCCTCTTGTAGGGGACAGTCTCTGGAGTTCAGATCTGTGTGATTTGGGGTGATCAAATTTTTTTTCTGCTGCAGCTGCCGCCCCTTTCTTCTTATTGAATTGTTCTGGGGACATCCTATTTTGAAGCTGTTTACTCAAGATCTGGGTTTTGTAGGACGACCCAGTATAGGTCCCCTTAGAGTGCTGAGTCTTATTAATATGTAGGTGTATAATATGTGCCCCTGCAAACTTCATTTTGGAGTTGTAGCTTTTCATTTTCCCACAATATTTTTCTTTGGCTTTGCCGCTTTGCTAATAACGAATAAGGAATAAGGAACTGCGAATAAGGAACTGGGAACTGGGAACCAACTTCAGCTTCGTCTGTGAAGACCATATCGTGTCTTTGTAAAGCGTACTTCAGCTTAAGTTGACACTTAGACTTTGAATTCTTAGATAGAGGTCTTCCTTGGGACAGTAATACTACATTTAAAGCAAAGGAGTCTTCTCCCTTCACTCTAACGGTAAGCCTGTCTGACTTTTGTCAGATTACCTGACTCCAAATCCTGTCAGAAACCAACTGACTACCTTCAGATTGGTTCTAACTGACCAATCAGAGAAGAGGGAGAAACTTGTCACTCTAGCTGTCCATTCTAGGGAACCGTTAACCCTTCTCCTCTCAGCTCTCTGATTTTGCTGTACTGCAGAAACCTCCTATTAAGTGCAGTCAGTCACATATCCAACCCTTTTAGAGCATTCCTTAAGGTGAAGTTCTTTCAAGCTTCTGACACTGGCTGTCAGTTGTGTGCCAATGGATCGCTATGCAATGTACAAAGCTGGCCTCATGCCGTCAGTCGGTGTAAGTATGTTAGGTATATCTGGGGTGGATTTCCATCCTGGAAAAGGCGCCTCCCAGTCTTCCCTGGTCTTGTCCCCTTCCTCCCTGGCTCTGCCCTCCCAAGGAGGTAGGAAGAACAAGCCTGCACAGCCAACCACACCCTGTATGTCTTGGCTGGGCACATCACTCACTGCACCAGGCAAGCCAGGCTGGGGGCATCCCATGTCAAACAAGGCAAGGCTGGGCAGGGAACCCCCTTCCACGTGCCTTGTGGGGCAAGGGCAGCCGGCTTGTGGTGGTGGTGACCCTGGCAAGGGGGTAGCTCACTTCCCAATGGTCTTGAATTGATTTAAGCAATTTCTACCCTGCCTTTCCACTCAAGCTTATAAAAATTATAACAGCAGAAGAAAAATTAACAAGGAAAAAAATGTAAATAAGAAATCAGCAGAAAATGCGAGAATTACTCATTTTGCCGCCGGCAGATCCACTGTCCTTTGGGTTCTGGGAAGAAGGACTGTACCCTAACATGGAGGAAAATGGATTAAATTCCAGTGACCATTATAATGTAAAAAGAAAAGCCTCTAATAAACTTCAAATAAGGTGGAAAAAATAAGTGAACTCTATTATACTGCAATTCCATCAAAAGAATTAACAACCTGGCTGGACAGCAGTCTTCGAATCCTTTTCCCAACTAAGGGCCAAGCTAGAAGTGACAAATTACACTTGAATGACAAGTGAACAGACTCATGTGTATTCCTCCCTGTTCACTTGCACTCCACTTGCACTCCACTCGATCACGTAGTGATCACTTGTAGTGATTGAGTGGAGTGCAAGTGGAGCGCAAGTGAACAAGGAGGAATACATGTGAGTCTGTTCACTTGCCATTCAAGTGTAATTTGTCACTTCTAGCTTGGCCCATAGTGGATTAAATCATCAAGATGAATTTGTTGGTGCTGCTGAACACAACCTAAACTATCAAACCAATTAATTTTGAATATTCTTGCACACTGTATACATACTGATGTACATTTATGGCAAAACTGGGTATTGTTGCATTTTTCAGAAACGCACAGCTCACATCATTATGGGTGCATGAAAATATCAGATTTTGAATGCACAAAATGGCCTTATTCTGAATCAGACCCTATGTCCATCCCGGGACCATTGTGAATGCTTACTCAGATTGGCTCAAAGTACACATGCTGCACTTTATGACCTCAACTGCAACTCAGGCAAACTTTTGCAACACATGGCCTGCCTGCAATTCTAGCCACTGATAGTGGCCTAAAACTGACAAGCACAGAATTTAAGGAATTCCTACATAAGAATGGGATCAAGCACATTTAGACACCTTCTCTCTGTCATCCTGCTTCTAGTGGACTAGTAGAGAGGGCAGTTCACATTATGATGGAATTTACTGTTAATTGTGTGTGCCGCCATGTATGTATTTTTTACATTTGCCTTCACTGGAGTATTAAACAGATTGGATTTACTTTTGGTTCTCAGTATTGCTCACTACTTGCTATAAGAATTACAAGCAAACACTTCTCAGGGTTTACTGTTTAGCCTTAAGAGAGATAAGCTGCCCAAGGACAATCAGATCTGTTACTTCTTATCAAGTCTATTGTTCACTGTGACAATGAGTGAACAAGTCATTCTTTGGCTGAGTAAAATCTCAGGAACAAGTTTGCTACTTGGTTGCAAAGCACCACGGCATATTCAGGAAAACTTCTCCATCCTCTAACAAATGGCACAAAGTTTGAGGGCCTAGGACTTGGTGTATCCAAAGTTCAGACTTCTCTAACAGAGAGTAGGTTTGCTCTAAAGACCTGCACATGATAATGCAGTCCCTTGAGTGAAAGATAACACTTCCCTGCTCCCAAACCATGAATAGAAACAAATGGGATAGCAGCTGACATTATCTGGGATGCTATTTCATGCAAGTCCAGCTGCCGTGGTTTTAGTGCTCTTCCAGGCTCAAATAAGAGCCAAAGGCAGATGTCTTCTATTCCTCTCAAAGTATCCTGTGTCTGCTACATTCCAATGCTTGGGGCAAGAATGCACCATCAACCAGCACTGTAACTGTGCCATCTATCAAGACTTCCAACTCAGTTTACTAACAAGGGACTCAGAACCAAACTGGACAATGTGTGTGACTTGAGTCAGGTTGTGGGGCCCCCTGACCCAACTTGCAGCAACACATAACATAGGGAAACTAACATTCTCAAGGGACCTAGTTTGGCTCAGGGGGAGAAGAAGGCTTTCGTCCCGCACTGTTTTCTTGAGCTGAAATGGCTGCAAAGGGGGCTTTGTTTGCCCTGCTGTGGGGCATTTTTTATTTTTATTTAACAAAATGTATACCCTGCCTAACTGCCCCTCATTAGGACCACCAAGGCTGCTAACAAATTACAATGTACGTAATAAAGTCAAATTTAAAACCACTGACACCAACCAAAACAAGAACAACGCATCATTAAAACAATTAATACCAGAACTAAAAGCATAACAAAGACATGAAATCAACAATTAAAACATTTAAAACAATTAAAACATTGGGCATGAAGGAGGGTTCACTAAGGGTACATTAATCAAACAAAATAGTCTTCATCCACTGGCAGAAGATGGGGACAGAAGGGACAGACAAATCTCTGTGGAGAAAGAGTTCTGAAGTTTTGGTGTCACAACCAAGAAGGCCCTCTCATGGGTTGCCACCCACCCAATCGCAGAAGGTAAGGGCACCCGAAGAGGGCCTCTAAAGATGACTGCAGTGGTCAGGTAGATTCATAACTGACAGTCAGTGCACATGGAGCATTAGTTTCCGATTAGTTACATATTATATTAGTTCCCCAATGTTACATGTGACTGCAAGTTATCAACTCACGTTACACATATCGTCTTGTTTGTTCCATAGTATCCTCTCTGCACTTGCATTCTCCTTGGGTAGACGTGTGACTCCTGCATGAGGCCAAAGTTCTGTAATTATAACCATCCATTTTCCACACAGATACACTTTAATACTTCAGGAGACAACTTGTCTTGGCTAGAACAAATTTTAATACACTTAGACTGTTCTTAAAACCCCTAAAACAATGTCTACAATAGGTTTGACAACAAAATACTTTCTGGCAAGCAAGAAAAGGTGAATTAGGAGAATTTCCTCTGATTCCCTGCCCCTCCCAAGATCAGTTTTAGTTCTGTGGAAGAATTTTACTGGAACCATAAACTCTCAGGTCAGATATGGCATTTGAAGAATGGGGTCTTGGCTGCATGTCATCAAGGCATGTGAGATTCGTAAGTCACACAAAAAATGTGCCTGTCGCTCCTAGGCCAAATTGTACACTGAGGGTCAAAACACAAGATACTCGTCGGCAAGTGTTGGATCCTGCAATGATCCCTGGGAATTGTAGTTTAAAAAAACCATCCACTCAACATGATTCTCAGCTGGGGAGGGATGGGGAGAATTTCTCACTCGCTCGCTCGCTCGCTCCCTCACTCACACACACACACACACTCTCTCTCTCTTTCAAAAATCCTCTGAGAACTTGGGATGGGGGTGGGTGGGGGAATGACATAACAAGAGACTGAAAAAAACAGGTTTTGCGAGCAAGAGAGAAATTCGTCCCTCCCTGTAGGAAATCGCAACTTGAATTCCCTCCACCCCACCTCCTTCTCTGAGCTGAAGCAAAACCAGCTGATTGGATATTTGAAAGAGAATCAATCTCTCTTTGAGATAATCTTTTTGAAAGACAATCTCTTCAGTTGAGTGGCTGTTCTTTGGAAGAAATTCCACTTCGCTTGGGGGGGGGGGAATTTAGACTACTGTTT
This sequence comes from Eublepharis macularius, assembly GCF_028583425.1. NCBI lineage: Eukaryota > Metazoa > Chordata > Lepidosauria > Squamata > Eublepharidae > Eublepharis > Eublepharis macularius. The sequence continues at coordinate 120,630,928 of NC_072795.1, read as the reverse complement.
CCAGCAGAGATTGCGGGACCAATCAGATGCTGTTCACGTGAAGTTTGTCTCATGTGTTCTGACCCTGAGTGTGGTACTACACACAGGAAGAAATATTGCACAAAATGCCAGGAAACATGATTACCCCTTTCAGGTATTAGCACATCCATTTCTTTTCTATATACAGGGCTGGCCTGCCCATTGAGGCCGGCCCGGCAGCCACCTTGGGTGCTAAGGCGCCAGAGGAGGCACTGGCTTGGAGGCAGGGACATGTGCCACTGAGCTCAATTGCCTCGTGCTGCTGCACCTGGTCAGGAGCACGTGCTGGCGGCGGCAGCATGGGGCTACTGAGCGGGCAGCCTCCCAGCCCTCCCACCCAGTTGCTCTGTGCTTCCGGCCCCAGCTGCACACAGCTGTGGGCTAGATGCGGCAGGCAGCCGAGGTGGCGTGCAGAGCATCTGAGCCGGATGGCTGGGAGGATGCATGCCACCGCACACTACCCTGGCTGCCTGCTGCGCCTGGCCCGCAGCTGCTGCGCCCGTCCAGGAGCACATGCTGGTGGTGGCAGCGTGGGGCAGCTGAGCGGGCAGCCTCCCATTCAGTCGCTCTGCAGGCCAGGCGCAGCCGGCTGTGCCTGGCCTGCAGAGCAACTGGAGGGCTGGAAGGCCCCCTGCACGCGCACCCAGCCCTGTGTGATGATGTCACATGCAGTGACGTCATCATGAAGTCCGGTGCATGCAGTGGCAGCCCTTAAGCTGCCTCAGGTGCCAGCGACGCTGGAGCCGGCCCTGTCTATATATGTAACAGCCCGCTTAAGGAGATCAAAACAGGACAACAGAAATAAACCCAGGATAAGCAAATTTTTTTAAATGGGAGTTTTAAGCCCCCTCCCCACCATAGATCAGCAATATTTATGTATTGAGATACATTACAAAAAGCAACTGTAAAGTTCTTTGCTACACAGAATTTCTTAAGAAAGCAGATTTCACGAGTGTCATTTCTGCATATTCCCCTAAACAGAATGCACAGTACAGCCACCATCCTTTTGAGGGGTTGATTTTGCAATCTCAAAAGCCACAGCTGCAACAGACATAGGGAGGAGGAAGTGAGTGAAGCAGGAACAAGTGATTGCCAGAGAAAGTGTGGTGGGGAAGCATGGGAGAAAGAAGGAAGGGGTGGAGGAAATTAAGGACAGGTGATTTGTGCCCCCCCCCCATGGGTCATTGCAGGTCCTCATTTTATTTAATGCTGAAACACTAAACCAGGACTTTGTAAGATTGCTAACTGGCCCCTTCTCCATAGACAGAACTGATATTTTACCATTCTGTTTGCCAGAGAGGGGATTTCATTTTGTATGTGTGAGATAAGGGAGACAATAAGACAGAGGATGGCGTTTTAATGTTTGGTGCATTTTAACACAAAATATTTGCTGTAATGTGTCTTTAAGCATCTCATATCTCCTTTCACTTTCAGCAGAGGAACTTCTCAAACGCTTTGCTGCCTTTTCTACTTCTCTTAGTCTCCTGATATCATCACAGGCAGACAAGAAAGATGGGGAAAAGGAGTGGGGCAGAGACTGAGAATTCTTGGGTGGTCAGGTCTCCCTCCCTCCCACCCAGGTTTCTGTCTTCATGCTGCTGCTTGGACGAGCACCAGGAACAAAAAGCAGCGCCACCTCAACACCACATCTAGTTATGATGTATTTATTTTTTTAAGTTAAAACTAGGATTTCCAGATGGGGTCCGAAATAATACCAGACCCTGAGGGGAGAGGGGGCGGCCCTTACAATTGTTTTTCTATTTGCACGTGTTCCCACCCTGACATGGTGACATCATTACTGGTAGTGAGTGACATCATTACGCTGACCCCACTTCCAAGCGCCCAGTCTGGCTGGCCACTCCTCGGAGGCACCACGCAGCTGCAGCAGGCCAGGCAGGCGAGCTCACCACTTCCATGGCCACTTCCTTGGGCCCATGGTGGCACTCAGGAGGTTGAAGTGCCGGGCTGGACAGGCAAGCTGCCTGGAAACAGGGGGGAGGGGAGGGGGAAGTTGTGGAGCCGGGTGTCCAGTATTTGAAGAATATTTCCCCCAGACAGTCCACAAAAATACCAGACTGTCCAGGTGAAAACTGGACACCTGGCAACTCTAGTTAAAATATTTATATGCTGCCTTTCCAGCCAAATAGGGTCATGAAAGCCGTTACATATCTAGGCGTGGCATCCTGACACAAACCTTGGAATTTGGTACATGGTATTTTAATGCTTCTCTTATTTATGAAACTTTTAAAGCGTAAAAGATGGCTGAATTATCAGATTATTTTAATACTAACCAAGGAACAGCTCAAGATGGGTAGCCATATCAATCTGAGCTCATACCCTACCACAAATGTTGTTAGTCTGTGCTACTGGACTCTTGCTCTTTTCTGCGAGGAACAGCTAGTATTCACGCTGTTGAATGGATGTTTCTAAAGCTTTCATCAGAGGAAGAATTATTGCATATGCTTCTCACCAGGGTTTTTTTTCTGGGAAAAGAGGCGGCGGAACTCTCAAGAGGGAAAAGAGGAAGAAACACACGGATTTCTTTGAAATAATATCATTTTCAAGCACTATTGCCGAGTATTTTCAAGAGGTGCCGGAACTCCGTTCCACCACGTTCCCCCTGAAAAAAAGCCCTGCTTCTCACAAGAAGAAGCTCAGAGTAAGGGTAAAATCAACACTGAAAAATAAGTTGAAATATTTGTTAAGCAAGGTGCCCCAACCTGCAGCCCTCTTGCCCCATTCACTTGGCTGAAAAAAAGAAGAGGCTATTCCTCCTCAAAAGTACTAGTGCAAAGGACCGGGAAACCACAGAAGGAAAGATATGCAATTATACCCAGTGAAAAGCATTTAATGTCATTCAATCATTCTCTTAAAGGGCAATACGCCTGATCAATTGTTCAATCAATAAACATACGAGTCATACAATTATATTCAAAAATTGTAACTGCCAATAATAAACCAACGCAATTCGTGTACAATAAGTATACAGTAGGTGCTCTATTCCAAACATCCAAGGATCAAAACAAAAGTCTCCTGTGTAACGTAACTGCTAGTTCATTCAACAGGTACAGTGTAGATCCGGGATGGACAAGTCAAAAGTAAATGTTCTTCAGGTAAGTATCCGATTTACATAGAAATGTATATAGAAACTTGTATAGAAGAATTCAGCTGGCCCTGAATGTCGGGCGGATGGGCGATGTCTTGGGCGACCTGTTTACATTTCACACCACCTGCAAAATAAGCAGCACACCATAAGTATATTTAAACTACGAGCGCTTATGTCCATGCATGGACAATATGGTGGAATCGGTTACTCACATACTTTTATTCTGTGAATTTTATTGTGAAGAACGGTCTCGCCTCATACTACCTCTTTTGTCTAAATTCATCCCTTTGCAATCCTATTTGGAATTTAGACCAGAAGTTCTGCGCAAATTTCTTTTAGAAGATTCTCAGAGCTCAGTAACCTATGCTGTGGCCAAATTCTGCTCTTTAGCTATCAGAAAACGTAAACTTCTCTTAGTGGAAAAAACATTATAATTTTTTTTCTATTTTCATTATTGTTATTCCATTTTCACTCTTATCCCTTTATGCCTGTGGTTTTCCTGTATTGATAATATTGATTTATTGCTTGTAATCGTATTGTTTTATATCGCTGGCTTTTGCTGTAATAAATTGGATTTTGAATTTGAATTTGAATTTAAACTAAGAATTCTTTCCATCTCACAAACAAGGGAATGTGTCCTGCCTGCCTAATTGCTGGAGCGGCTGTGTTCAGTAACAATTAAGGGAAGAGACCCTCCTCCTAAGGAAAAAAAATAATAATATCAAGAGATACCATCAGTGGAAGATCGGATCCTGAAATTACTAAATATGGCAGAAATGGACAAGCTAACAAGGAAGTTGAAAGAACAAGATACTGTGGGATATGTTGTGAGCTGGGAGAAACTTAAGAATTATGTGGGGAAAAAATGGGACATGAAAGGCAAAATGTGGTCTTTGGATAATTGTTAAGAGGGGAGAATAGATCTTTACTTTATATTAGTTAGAGGTGAAAATATGGATAGTGTATAAGTAAGAATGATATAGTATATTTATATTATAATCTTGAAAGTAACATTAGAGACTTATTCTAAACATGGTAGATATAGATATGTTATACTATATATTATAATGTAGAAATTAATATTATAGGAGATAGTGATGTAATGTAGGTGAAGGGAATGGAAAACTGTTGGAAGTCAACTGAAAAGGGGGGGGGGAATGGGTGGGAGTGATATAATGTGATAGATATTGATATTGAATATTATGATTTGGGTATACTGACCCATCCAATAAAAAAATTTGGCCTAAAAAAAAAAGATTCTTCAAAGGTACATTAATAATTTTTTATATATATATATTTAAATATTTTATGTTATGTAAAGTGCAAAGTGCTGAAATGTGCAATGTAATAATCAATGCCCAAGAGAACCTATAAATATAATAATGTAGCCTTATATGAGAAAACTATGTAACAATCCTTCTTGTCATCACATACACTCAATGTTACAATATTACAATAAGTAAACAATACAATATAGTCCACAAGTCCAATTGGTGAAAAAGGTGTCCTCAACGTTAGTTTTGCAGGTAAGTATTCTCCAGTAACTTCTTATTTGTAATTTATATTCTTTCTTTTTACAGGTACAATCAACATGTGCCAACCAGATGTTCCCACTGGAATGATATTCCTACTCCAGAATGTAATAATCCTGTTGCAGGGCAAAGCCTGACGGGGCTTGCTCACATATCAACTTTCCCATTTCATGTTTAAAACTTTTTCAAAGGCTCTTCATTCCATAACTGAGGACTTGCATTCTTCAGACTCTTATCACTAACTTGGCTAGCTTTCCGACGGAATATTTTTTTTTTCCTTCAGAGGAGGGTCACTTCCCTTAATTGTTACTGGTTTTGTACCGAAGGAACCCTCACATTGGGAGTAGCTGTAATCAACGACCGGAATTGGGAGGTGAAGGGATGGGTCCCTTATACCTTGAGCTTCCATGTTTAGATAATATTCAACAGTAGCTTCTTGCTGAACCTTTGATATGAATGAAATCAAGAGTGTTAATGAATATGAAAATTGGCAAATCTCTAGGACCGCATGGGCTGCTTGTTGAATGGTATAAAATCTTTTCAGACTTCAAAAGGATGTTTCAACCCTGGTATATGTAAAACAGGTAAGATTTATACTTTGTACATAACTCTCTAGAATTTAAAATGATCTTACATGGAGATGATCTTCTGTTGTTTATTTCAGAACCTGAGTCTTCCATTCCAGTATTAATGAACCTGATCAGTACTTTTGGTGACTTGTCTGGCTATTCAATTAATTGATCAAAATCTGAACTGATACCTTTGGGAGACAATATATCAGACTGTTTGCTAATCAACATTTTCAATGGTGCCCAGATGTTATCACTTATGTTAGAATACGGATTCCAAGAAATATTAAGTATATGATTGTATTGAATTCTATTAAGTTGGTTGCTAATATATCCTTGGATTTGGAGAGTTTTTTGAATTTATGCAAAAAACTAAACCTACAGTATTTGTTTACAAATATTTGATGTTGGTTAATAAATATATGTGGAATCTTAGGAACGAATGGAATAAGGGGTTAGATTGCCCAATTTTGCCAGAATAATACTGGTTACTTGTATGAATTTCAAAGTGCGACTTATTCAGGCAAAATTATGTTTAGGGTATAGCAGACACCACAACACCTTTATAGTAAAGGACTAAGTACAGTGTCTATTGCTGGGACTGTAGTTTACAAGATGCATCTCTTAAGCATATGCTCTGGCTGTGTACAGTTATTTGACCTTTTGGGGAGGAAGTTATTACTCATATTAATTCTGTAGAATATTCATTGATCTTTGAAGATGTTTACATACTTTTTAATTACCTCCCTGTATCCTGGAATCTAATTGATGGCCAACCGAAATGGACCCTCCACGGCCTTACTGTAGCTAAAAGACTTATATTACAACATTGAGAAGTAATTGCTGACCTCCCATAATTCAGTGGATGGAAGACCTGACAACTGTATCTATATTTGAACAAATGGCATATAGACAACAACTGCAGATGGACTTATTTTTAGATATTAGGAAACATTTTACAGATGTTTGTTTAGATTTCTTTCTATTGTTGTAATATATTTATTTCTATTATGTATGAGGCTTTTTTCCCCTTCTTCTTTTCAATAAAAATTGGAAAAAATCCTCTAGGAATTTCTCAAATCTCTATGGTTTTTACTGTAGAAATCTGAAAAATTCCTAGAGTGTTGCTGCAACACTACTGCTGGGTAGGTAACTAGGAGTGATGTTGCAGCACCATGCACTGTGACGTCATCATGCCCCACTCTCAAAAGCTCCTGGGGGGTGGAGGCAGATGGCTGGCAACTCTAGAGAGCACCAAGCATCCAACATTAACCTATCTGTCAGGTAAGAATAGAGATTTGCTACTGATTTCTACTAACAATTGTTGATGATCTGGATAAAATAGCTCTGAAAAAGTGGACCCTATGAATTCTTTCCACTCAAAATGGTGCCACAGAACTGCTCCTCACTCTTAAACAAATTACACAGGGATTAAAATCAAACACTACATTAACCCTTGTGTCAGCTGCTACACATTGTCTATTACAAGTTGAAATTGTAGTTTGACGGATCTTCATAGTTCACCTTCCTTGTATGGTGTTGTCTTCTGCCATGCAAACCACTTTCTGCAAAACAATGTAGACAAAAAACTGTCAACGATGTTGTCGTGGGAATTATGGAGTTTGGTTCTGAAAATCCCAGGCCATTAACAGCGTTCGAATCCAGGCCTACGCGAAAAAGACTTTTAAAACTCCAAAAGCGGAGGCTTTTTTCCTCTGCCCTCCCTTTCTCTTAACTTTCGTATCTTCTGACTCCCCCACAAGCAAGCTAGTGAAAGAATGTAGCACACTGGGACCTCGTGACACCCCCAAGGTCCTTTCGCTTTTGCCTGCAGAGCTTATTGGGTTCTTGCCAGCTTGAAGCCTTTCGCTTTTTTGCTGAGCACGCTGGAACAAGTGCCAAAGGCCTCTGCCCCGCAAGGAGAAACCGATAAGCAGAAAGGTACGATCCATGAAATCCTTGGCATGAGAACCCTCTAGCAGTGACATCACAATGCCCAAAAGACACCTTTAAAGGAAGGTGCTCGCCATTAGAACTTCGCTGATGCCCTGGCCAAGCGGCTAGAGAGGTTCTAGCCTGGAAGCTTCTCTGCCTGGCCAACCTCAGTCCAAGGGGACCCTTGCTTTTGTCATGACTTAGGTTAAGTATTATAGCGTTAAGTGTGTCTTATATTCATAAGTTTAAAGTGTTAAGTTGTATTCTTAGAGTATAATGTTAAGTATTCATCTTTGTATAGAATTGCTTTGTGGTCTTAGCCTCTGTAGAGAATAAACTCTGCCTTTTAAGCATCATATTAAGCGTATAGTTTTAACTTTCTTAAGGGAAGGAGAGTGAAGTGCTCCCGTCCAGAGGTTGCCCGGCTGGGAAGCCACGGAACGAATCCAGAACTGGCAGGCTTGGGTCGGGAAATAGGCTATGTCCGTTTGCTCAGTAGTGGTGTGGGAACCAACACTTGCTCTCAATAAAATCCACCCCAACCCAGCGGGGATACCCACAAAAATTCTACCCACAGATGTCACACCTTTCCAGTCACGTAATCATACTGCATTATTTATTAGATATTTATGCTGTTTGAATTGTGTTCTATATTTCGTTATCCCCTTGAGTATCAGTGAAAAATGTGGACTATAAATGTAGCAAAATAAAATAAAATTCTATGGAATGTACAGTTATGGCTGGCCCAAAATTTGTTTACATTTTGATGAGAGAGATTTCTTCACAAGAGATTTCTTCACCAGAGGGTCTTCCAGTAACTGACTGTCTATTTTAACCACATCTTAGCAAATCTTCAGCTTGTAGATTTCTCCTTTTTCATCTTTCTTTTCTCAGCTGTTAACTTCTGAGCCATTAATTCCTTGGGCGAGTTCCCATATGGTTATGTGGTAGGGGTTTGAGGTTCCCTAAATACTGGAGTTCCCATGTAACATGATAATAAAGAACATCTGTGACAACAGTCTTGCCCTAAATAAGAAAAATGACTTTTGAAGTGCATGTCAGGAAACGCCAGAATTCCTCACAAATTTATCAGAAGTTCCATCACGGAAAAAGTCAGTAATTATGGACAAGTGTCCATGAAAAGTTTCCTCATCACAAGCAATAATTTTGTAAAACTGCAGGCAAATGTTTGGGGTGTGTATGTTTGTGTGCTGTAGGCATCTACCATTGGCCTACACCGGGCTTTTTTTCTGGGAAAAGAGGTGGTGGAATTCAGTGGGTTGCCCTTGGAGAAAATAGTCACATGGCTGGTGGCCCCGCCCCCTGATCTCCAGACAGAGGGGAGTTGAGATTGCCCTCCACGCCACTGAGCAGCGCGGAGGGCGATCTAAACTCCCCTCTGTCTGGAGATCAGGGGGCGGGGCCACCAGCCATGTGACTATTTTCTCCTGCAGGACAGGGGGCACATGGTAAGCTGGCCTCCCCCTGCTCTGTGGGGCAGGTGAATGGCACGGGCAGCCTCCCAGCCACTTGCATGGCCGCTGCCAGCTCTGCAGTGTGCTAAGACAGCCGGCTTGCCACGAGGCATGGAAGTGACGTCATCATGCAGTGATGGAAGTGATGTCATCACACAGCGCCAGGAGCGTGCGCGTGCACACAGCACGCGTTCGCAAGTGGCCAGTCTTCGGTTGCCCTGGGTGCTGGCAACCATAGATCCGGCCCTGCTTAGAGGACAAGGTGTCTTATACTGCTTGAGAAAAAGGCGGTGAGGGCGGGGGGATGCAAAGCTACCAGTAACTCAAAAACTTCTGTAGCTTTTACTTATTTAATTCATTTATACCCTGTCTTTCTCCTCAGAAGGGACCCAAGCAGGCTACAGCGCTTTCTTCTCTTCAAAACAATCCTGTGAGGTAGGTTCAACTGAGAGTGTGTGAGACGGGCCCGAAGTCAGCCAGCAAGCTCCCCTGGTAAAATGCGGATTAGAACCCACGTTTCCTTCTTCCATACTCTAACCACTATGCTACACTGCTACTGACTTATATCAGCTCATAGATCTGAGCATGTGCCACCATAGCATGAACACACCCTGGGAATAGGGGACTGAGCATAGGAGCTCCTTTGTTCTAGGCCTTTACAAGAGCTGAGGATCTACACATCCTTCGCTCTGAGACTGGAGCTCACACTTTGACAGGCAGCTTTCAGTTCTTACATGCAATGGTCCCACTGACAGAAAGCCACTGACAGCGATCAGATTCAGGGCAGGACATGTTTTCCCCACACCTCTGAGGTAAATACTCTCAGATTCCATTCCTTGGACAATTGTTTCTGGGCACAAAGAGGCTGTCTGAAGGTGTGGAGCTTACCCCTGGAAAGAAAGAAAGGTCTAGGGAAAATCTCCGAATATCCTAAATGTAGAACAGATTCATCATTTTATTCAGTAGTTGTATCTTGCTTTTCCCCATGGCTCAAGGTGGCTTCACTTCCCCTGGGGTTACTAGCTGACATACAACTCATTTGGAATGAGTAAAATCTTATCTTAAAAAATCAAAAGGATATTGACATTTTCAGCACTCCCCAAAAATGTTCTGAGTGTGTCTTCAGACATATGCTGTCTTTCATTAGCCATTACCTAATTACCAAAATCACACACATTATTTGGCTGCACTGCAAGTTAAAAATGCTAAAAAGAAATATAAACACAGTGGGAAAAGGAGGGGAAAACAAGAAGATATATGTCTTAATATTTTTACACTGTCACAGTACCACAAGATGCTGGATCTTTGATTTGTATCGGGCAGGAAATATCCACAGGCAAGACAGATAGTTTTCATTAAGAAATAATAGGGATCCATCAGTAATCCCTACTAATCCAGTTTTCACTGCTGTGTCGTGCATTTCTTTAAAGTATTTATATCCCATGCTCTCTACAATAAAGTACTTGGGTGGCTTACAGTGGCCATTTAAAGCAATAAACACGCAAAACCAGACTAGCTGAACTGCAAGAAGCATCAGATAAAAAGCTGCAATGGAAATCCCTCAAAGGCCCATTGCTAAAAAAATGGTATCAGAAAATCTGGGAGCAATATTTGATGGGTAGGATTATGCACAATCCGTTGTTTGGGAACTTGTATATGGCAGTCCCTTTATTTGAATATGATGAAATATGGAAACCAATGTTAGATGTTTTAAATGCCAAAGGATTCCCCCAATGCAACAAAGTTTAAATGCTTGTTTATTGTAATTCTTGGGTTTTTAACAATTTGCCAAGAGTGGTTTTGATAATGTCTTTTATGGCTTAGTTTTAATCCCTTTCTTGTTTGTACTGTACGGTTTTATCATTTCTTGTATTAAATTTGGATTTTAAAAAAAGATAAAAAGCTGCATAACATTTAAAACATTTATTGGCCATTTATTTTTAGAAAACAGATGGTTAGAAAAAAGACAGGTCCAAATAAGTATTTGTATTGTTGGTGTATGGATGTATGCTATACTATCTAGTGTGCTATCAAAAAGCATTTTTATAAAATTAAAAACAGCATAAAAATTATTCTGCATCTGCAAATGCAATGACCATAAAGTCAATGTCTTAAAAAACATAAAAGCAACAATCTTATCTTAAAAGCCAACAAAATAAAAATGCATTTCAATAAAACAGTGAAAACCATATGGTGCCCAACTCAACAAAGACTTCCCAGCACAGAAAATGCTTCAGTTGCTGCCTCCAGGATTGTAGATTTGGTATTAGGCCAGCCTCTGCAGGAAGGGGCTGTCAAAGACGACACAGACCTGAGCCTCCTCCGAAGGACTTGGCCTGAAGTAGAAGGGAGGCGGCTTTTTGACCCCTTGGTCCCAGGCGCCCATACAAAGCTTTAAGGAGACGACGACGCGGTGCTTTGAGTTGCGACTGGCAGCAATCCGGCAGCCACTGGGCTGCTCCTCCAAACGGCCTCGCTGCCTGCCGCTTTTGGAATCAGCGGAATCTTCCAGTCAGTCTTGAAAGGCGGCGCCATCCAGAGCGCACTGCAGGTGGCCGGCAGGCAGCTGTCCACCAGCCCCGGCTAACCGCGGCCAACCCGGCGTATCCAGGGACTACAAGTGCGCCGGGAAGGAGCGGCCGAATGGCACTCCGAGCGCCTCCTTCCCGCAAGCCCGGATCGGGCAGCCGCGAACCGGCTGGCAGCTCGTTAAGCGGCAGGCGTTCGGGTGGCGGCCGCTTCTGTTCAGCTCAAACCAGCTGGCTGCGAAGAGCGCCGCTCTCGCCGGCAATCGCCTGCACGCAGAGCGGGGAGGCACGCGGGGCGCCCGCAGCAGCGCTTCCGAATTCCGCGGCGGGGCGAGCGCCGGCCGCCCCCGAGTTCTGTCCCGACTGCCGGCTCCTCAGCGCAACGGCGAGACGCGCCTCTTAAGGGGGAGCCACGACCCCCTCGGTCGCCAGAGGCGAAGCGGGGCACGCCGAGCCAAGCTCCCGCACGCCAGCCGCCCAGCCTTCCCCCGGGCAGCGCCCTCCGCGACGCCTTCCCCTCTGGGCCTTGTCTCCCCTTCACGTGCCTGACACATAGGGGCGCCACGGTTGTTTCGCCGGCCTGACTCGCTCGGCTGCAGCGCCCAGCTTCGGCGCCGGAGGATCTCGCGGTGGACCACCTGCACCGATGCTCCAGGGCGCATGCTCCCGGCGGAGGGCGGAGGCTGCTGGCAGGCGAGCCCAGAACGGGAGGGGGGGGGCTGCAGCGGAGCCAGCTGACGCGGGACCAACACCTGGCGGAGGCGCCTTCCCAAGCCGCGAGGGTTCGGGGGTTTCGCTGGGGCCACTGGCCCTCTCGCTCCGTCCAGCTGCTTGAGCGCAGCGGTCTCTCTCGGTTGGCCGGGCCGGCCTGTGGCGCGCTTGCGCTGGGGGGGGGGCAGGGCAGCGCCCCGTTTCCCCTTGCGCCGGAGGAACCCCCCCCCCGGTGTCTCAGAAGGGGGTGTGGGGGGGAGACGGGCGCTGCGGCACCCCGGCCGCGGGAGATGGGAAGGAAGGGGGAGCGGCGGGGGAGCGCTCGGGGCGCAGGGGGCCACCTCGCGCCTCTGCCTTAGCCGTCCTTTCTTCCGCCCCTGGGCCCGGACTGTCCGACTGACTTCCGAGGGCCGCCCCGGCCAGATCCCCGACGAGTAAATGGGCGGGCGGGAGCTAATGGGGAAAGAGCCTTCTGCCGGCGAAGGAAAGGCCCCTGCCCGACGGGGTTCCCAGGCGGCAGCTGCGTCTCTCGACTCCGCAAGGCAGCCTCCCGGCCGGAGGAGGAGCAGGCTGCCTGCGCACGTCGAGGGAAGCGCTGGTAACTACCGCAGAGGCGAATGAGTCAGCTGTCCGCCAGCGGGGGCTCCGAGGCTCGGGGAGCTGTGCTCCCCCCCCCCCGCGCATCAGGAGACGAGGCCGGCCCCTTCCAGGCGGCGCAAGCAGTCGCGGCCATCCCGTCGAGTGGGCGCAGAAGTCCCAGACGAAGCCCAGGAGCCCAATTCCTTGGCTGCTTACCCCAGGGAGGCTTCCCGCCATCGCCGCCCTTTCCCCAGCCGAACGCCGAAGTCGTTAAGAAACGACCGGAATGAGTCGGCCCGCCAAGCCCCAGGTTCGAATCTCCGCCGGCCGTGAAGTTCGCTGTCCCACCGTGGGCTGCTCATTCTGAGGCCAGCCTCCCGAACTGAGGGGAGAACTGGGTCAGTTGCCCCGAAGTTCTTGAAGGGAGAACTGGGCGAAAGTGCAATAGATAAAGGCAGAGCCGTCAGGGAGTTGGCTTCAGAAGACTGAAACCCACCCGAGGAGCGGAGGTTTAATGCAGTGGTTTGCAAAAGCGGCCCCCATACGGCAGCCTGTCGGCGATGCTCCCCCCACCCCAACGGCACATATTCTCGGGCTCCTTTTCCTGCTTGGAAGGGGTTCCAACCCGAAGGGGTCGCGCCGCGCAGCCCGGCCGGCCTCTTCCCTCTCTGGGGCGAGAGGCCCCTGGAGGTGGCGCGGCGCAGGAGCTGTGGCGGCCCTGGCAGGACGCGCCCGGCTCGGAGGTGACATCAAAGCGGGCGGGCGGCTGGGCCGGGCCGGCCGCCAAGCGCGCGAGGGGGCGTTCCTCCCCCGGGCCAGCCACATGGCGACCCTCGGCAGCCAATGGCAAGGGCGCTAGGACCCCGCGGGACCCCGCGCCGAGCCGCAGCGCCTCTGCCGCATTATAAATACCTCTCCAAAATGCGGCGGAGCTCCTTTCTCGCGCCGCCGCCGGCTCCGCAGCAGTGAAAAGCGCAGTCGCGGCTCGGCTCGGCTCGGCGCGGGCTCCTGCTGCTGCTGCCGCCGGTGCTGCCGCCGCCGCTCCCTTTCCCGCCGGCGCTCCCCCGCGGCCCGTTTGCATGCATTGTCTGTCTCCCAAGATGGTTTGCGAGACTAAGATCGTGGCGGAAGACCATGACTCGGTGCCCGGCGGCAAGAAGGAGCCCCTGCTGGCGCCCGCCTCGCCGCGCTGGCCCTCCTTGACGGGCGCGCCGGCCCCGAGCGCCCCGGGGGACGCGGCAGCCCCGAAGGAGGGCATCTGCATCCGGGAGTTCCATCCGGCCGAGCAGGAGGCGGCGCGGCGCATCTTCTACGAGGGTATCATGGAGAGGATCCCCAACACGGCCTTCCGGGGGCTGAAGGACCAGCCCGGGACGCAGCTGGTCTACGGGGCCATGGCGGGTAAGCGGCTGGCGGGGCGCGGGCGCGGGACCGGCTGGGGGCTGGCCAGCGCCACGCGCGCCGGAGCAGGCGGCGGCGGCGGGGCTGCGCTGCATCCCCTCGTCTCGCCTGCTCCAGGGGCGGACGGGAGGAGGGCTCGGGACCGGGACGCATCCCGCTCGGAGCCGCTCTGCAGGGCGACGCAAGCCAGCGGCCGGCCTGGCTCTCCCTCCGGAGCGTGAGAAGCAGCCCCGGGAGTCCCCCGAGCCTGGTCTTGCTTGTCGGGAGAAGCGGTGTTGGTGCTGAGCCATCTTCCTTTCATTTGGGCTCTTTTCCACAAAGCCCGGCTCCGGAGAAATTCTTGCATGGAGCGGCCCCTGGGGTGTGTGTGTGTGTGAGAGAGTGCGTAGTGTGATCTGTGGCTCCAGCACAAACGTTTATATATTCTTAAACGTACATTTTATTTGTGTCGGGTTGGTGCTGGACATCGTAGTAAAAACGTTCCCATGTGTGTACATTCCTAGCGCCGCTAGTGCAAGTCTCTGGAATGTGCCATGTGAGCGCTCCGGTGTTGTGGAGATCCGCTTAAAATGGAAGCCTCTCATGTTTTATATTTCCATTCTCGGCAGGAAAGTGCAAACCCAGAACCGCCTGTGAAACTGTCTACCAGGGAGCAGCCTCCAGGGCCTGTCTAACTGCATGATACCAAAGTAATGCCAGTAGGAAGGGGAAGCCGCCTGGTTGGTTTGCCGGTCTCCCGGAAGGAGGAAATGGGGTGCAGGCAGGGCTTTTTTTTCAGGGGGAATGCGTTGGAACGGAGTTCCCGCACCTCTTGAAAATGGTCACATGGCCGGTGGCCTGGCCCCCTGATCTCCAGACAGAGGGGAGTTTAGATTGCCCTCTGCTGCAGCGCAGAGGGCAATCTAAACTCCCCTTTGTCTGGAGATCAGGGGGCCAGGCTACCAGCCATGTGACCATTTTCGCCAAGGGCGATTTAAACTTTTAAAAACAACCCCCTTGTTCCAGCTGACCCAAAATGATGTCATTGTGTGGTCCTGAGTTCCACCTCCTCTTTTCCCAGAAAAAAAGCCCTGGGTGCAAGAGACCTCTTACGCCGCTGTTGCAGCAGGCAGGTTTAGTGGAGAGGATGCCTGCTGAGGCAACAGCTTAGCCCTGCCAGGGAACTCCTGGCCTCTAGACGCTGCAGCTGATGAAGCCTCCAGTAGGCTGGCCTGGCCATGGCGTATTTGGGAAGCTGCGCTGTCAGGAAATCCCACTCATCTGGGGAAGGGTCCCAGGATCAGCCTTCAGCTCTGAAGGATCTGGGATCTGTCCTTTTCTGAAACCCTGGAGAGCCAGGGTCCTGGCGGGTCTCTAAGGCAGTCCTGTATAGCCAGAGCTGCCTTCTGCTGGTCTGGGAAAGGCAAGCGGCTTCAAATGGGCAGAGATATTTCCTGCCATCAAGAATCTTGCCTGGATTTTGCCAGGTTATGGTAGTACCAAAGAGTCACCGAGGCAGCCCTTTCTCGTTGACTGTAAATCAATGGCCTTCTGCTAAGGAAGTTTCTCTTAAGGTGTGAGCTAAGCACATATGTCTTTGGAACTCCACGCATCCCCACACCATCTCTGTTAGCAACAAGTAAGCAAGGACTGCAGCAGACTTGGTAGAAAATCATTCCTTAAACGTTACTCCTTTTGAACTGAACGTAAAGAAATAGAAGTTTTAATTTTTATGCCCCAAATGGGAAAAGTTGATTAGTTTATAAGCTAAACATATACCACTTTTTTTTCCTATGCCTCGGACACTTAAACTAGTTGTGCAGAAGCCTCCAGTGAATGTTTAAAGCCCCAAAGAGGCTGTACCAGGGTACCTGAGCTGTTGCACAGCTCACTGTAAACGCCCAAACCTGGGGAGCAAAATTGTTGGAGGATTATCCAAAGTTTTCATCCAAACCGATTGGAAAGTATCCCGTTTCAAGGCAGCCAATAGTCCATTCTCAGCAAAAAAAACATTTTATTCTCAATTTGAGGGCAGACAACCACGCTCTTGCTTCCCAAGATGTTTGGCCAAATTCTGCCTGCAATGCAACATTTGAGACACAATAGCATACATTCAACGATTTTCTTAGAAACTGAGCAAAGGACCTGTCCCAGGCTACATTTAGAAGGGCTATGGGATTTATTTTAACTGCTGTAGAGAAATAGGGCTAGAAGCCGTAGAAACGTAACATCAAAGCAAGCTACCTTTAGAAAGATGGTGAGCTAGTCCAGTAGACTAATTCAGGGACTGTGTGGTTTCCTTGGGAGTTTAAAAATCAGGTGGGGTGGTGGTTTCAGCGGCATTAGTGTTAGGGGGAAAAAGTAAAGGCAATTCCAGGTGGATAGGCAGAAGAACACCAATGCTGTTTTTGCACAGTTCTCAAACAAATGGAACAAAAATAAGTGATATAAATGGGTTATCTAAATGCATTCAAAAGTGTAATATATCTGAGATGGGAGAATAATATAATTCAGGGAAGATTTCAGAATATCAGAGTGATGTGAGGTTGTATGAAGTTGGGAGGGGGGGTGGTTGGACACCTGTTCCTGTCCCCTATTGAAAACATGCACATGTGCTCCCAAGCATACCTGGCTCGTGCACTTTTGCATTGTATATGTACAAAATAGGAGAAAGGGAGAGTGAAGAAACCCTTTTGCCCTTTCTCTCAATTTACATACTGGTCACACATGATATATTACGAGATCTAAAGAAAACCACACTTTTCAAAACATTAAAACAGTAAAAAAAAAAATCTAGGAATTAAACCCCATTGCACTTCATTGAACTTACTTTTGAGTAGAGATGGGCATGAACTAGAAAAAAAAGAACCACGTGGTTCGTGGTTCGTTACATTTCGCAAACCACGAACTTCCACAAACCTGCCCTGGTTCACGAATCGGGTCATTTTGGTTCGTGGAAATGTCACTTCTGGGCCAGCAAACCACCACTTCCGGGTCAGCAGAAGGTCACTTCTGGGTCAGTGGAAGGTCTGCAGGAAGTCCATCCCCTGTTGCCTAGGAAACTGATTGCTCCGTGCCAGGCTGTCTGCAGTGATGAACTGAAAAATGAACCAAACGAACCAGCCTAAAGTTCGTGGCGGTTCATCAGAAATGGGTCTGATGAACCGCTGATTCACAAACCACGAACTGGCCTCGTTCATCAAGAATTTCGGTTCATATTTCGGTTCGTGCCCATCTCTACTTGTGAGTAAACAAGTTTAGGATTTGGCTAAGAGAGTCATTGCTGCATTACCTTATTGCTAAGAAGAAGAGGACAACATTAAAGCCCTGTTTTTGTTGTGGTCCCCTAGTACAATGAACAAATGTAAATGGCATGCCAAGTGCCAGTACCATGTTCTGCATGTTTATTCACATTATCTTCCAAGGGCTCCCTTGTACTAAAAGGGCAGAAGTAGAAAAAAGGGATCAAACAGTTGCTGAAAGTGTTGCTATTTTGTGAGGCTTGGATTTCCAGGCAGGTCAGCATTCTCCATTCCAAGCTACTTAGGTTGTGTGTGAATGCCCAACGAAACAGCCGTTCCTGCATTTTTTGCCCTCCGTGGTGAGCTCAGCTTTCTGCTGCCTTTACAATTTAATTGACATTCCAGTGATTCCAGTACTGACCGAGTTGTCAGTCTTGCTGCCCCTCCATGCTTCTGGCAGGCAGTCTGCATTTTATTTTTTAAAAGCACTACATGTACATTTATTTTTATGACGAAAAACCCAAGTTCCAAAACTGCTCCAGGGGAGTGAGGCAGGATTGTGAAAGAGCTGCCCCCAGCCAGCCAGAGAGGCATTGCTGCGCTCTCTGCATGCAACCACAGCGTGCTGCAAACCAGTAAAGATGATTTTCTCTGAGTTTGGGTGAAACAGAAGAGGAACATGTGCTGAGAACATGACACATGTGCTTCCAGAGCAGTTCTGGTGTGGTGTGGTTCCTACACTTAGATTGTGCATGTTGGTATGCCACCTTATGATAGGAAGTACTTTGTTGCAGGATTTTCCATGTGTTACATCACCCCAAAATGTAGGCAGTGTTGTCAGTAATATTGACGGAATATCTTCTGGTGCAAAACCACTACCATAGCAACGGGCCCTGGTCCTGTTTTGTCAACACAAACATGATTGTGTATCTGGTACGGCATCCTTTGTTTTCCTGGTGAAAGGGAAGGAGACAACCTACACCGTACATACACAATGAGGCAAGTAACAACTGGACAGGGGTTAGTGTGTCTCTACTTTCATCTGGAAATTAGCTGGAGCATTTATCCCACTGCCTCTTCATGACTGCTCTGGACTTCACCACACACTGTGTGGTGGGGAATGCTAAGAGGTGATATCCCCCTTCCCCATTTCCCTTTTTAGTTTCTCTGTGCATGGATAATACTCATGCAGGCATTCTGGACAATTTTTATGAATGGGGAAAGACATGGCGTGTGTACTTCCTGAATGCCCCTGAGAGTAGAGTGAACACTTCTAGAAATGGTGTAGCCCTGGGGTGATTGCAGTTTGCCCTGGGGAGGGAATTGGGGGATATATAAATGATATATAATGCTTTGTTGTCAAACCTAATTCATTACACTTAAGAACATGAAATGTAATATGTAGTATCCTGTGTACCAGCAGTGGAAGTATGAATCTGCTATGTTCTTTTCCCGTCTAATCCTGGGAAAGTAGATTTGGAGGTTATGGGTGGAGATGGGCAGAAACCGAAATATGAACCAAAATTAAGCATGAACTAGGCTGGTTCGTGGTTCGTGAACCTCGGTTCATCAGATCCCATTTCTGATGAACTGCCATGAACTTTAGCCTGGTTTGTTTCGTTTGTTTTTTGGTTTGTCACTGCTGACAGCCTGGTGCCAATCAGTCACTTTCCTAGGCAACAGGGGATGGACTTCTTGCAGATCTTCTGCTGACCCAGAAGTGAACATCTGTTGGCCCGGAAGTGGCCTTCTGCTGGCCCAGAAATGACGATTTTCTGACCTGGGTGTGACGTTTTCAGGAACCAAACAAACCGGTTCGTGAACGGGGGCAGCAGGTTCATGAAAGTTCGTGGTTCATAAGATTTGATGAACCATGAACCACATGGTTTGGTTTTTTTCTGGTTCGTGTCCATCTCTAGTTGTGGGACCCTTGTGGATTAATAGCTGCATGGTTTGGGGGCCTCTCCTCCCCTTCTGTCAGCACACCAGCCTCCAAACCCTGGTGGCTATTGACCCACATGGGTCTTGTGGCCTTGGAAATCTACTTTCTGTGGGTTGGAAGGAATAAGGATGATTAGCATTCCTGAAATTAGCGGTAATTACAATGCATCTCATAATGAGCAATGTAGCCTGTAAAATGATACGGATTGGTATGCTTATGACATTTAAAAGTATAAATGCCCTTCCTTTCTTCTGAGAAGAATTAGAAATGTAACTTGTTTTGGAGATGGAACAGCAGTTGTCTCTCTGTACCGTAAGATACCCAAGAACGTCTTAAGGGTAGTGGTTCTCAAAGATTTTGAAGCAGGACCTGCTTTTAAACTTACTCTACTTTTTGGGAACCTCCTTAAGAAATAATCCATGCCACTTTCCATCTCCCCAGCAGAAGATGCTGGGAATCTTGCATCAGTGAACACTGAACAAGTTTATATTTTATTTTTAATGTTCGGTATTTATAAAACATATAGTGTTACTGAACACCTGGCTCTATTTCATGACCACTTTGCCCGCTATGTAGAAGCAAATCCAAATTTGCTATCAACACTCCCAGAGTTTCCTTTCCAGGTTTACCGTGTTCGTTCCCCTTCGTCTTGGCCTTGTGACCTACCTGTGAGAGTCAAGACCCACTTTTGGTTCCTAACAGTTTGACAACTGCTGCCTGAGAGCCAAACTAGACATGATGGCCCCGCTGAAGCAGTGGTGCTGCCCAAATTCCAAAAAGCTGTATCAGCATCCCAGATAAAATAACCTTTTTCTTCCTACAACAACCTAGTGTTGATGCTTTATGTTCCCATTTTTCCAGCTGTGGGCTAAGGAAAATAAAATGACCAGGTCTGTCTTATCACATTACAACAGGAAGTGGGTGGAGAGTCAGATTTTGTTTAAAACAAAAGGGGTCTGTCTGAAAAAAGTCCCTTGCACACACTTTGCCTCCCTTACCCTCTCTTTTCTCCCCAACAGTATCCCTTACTTAGCCAGTTTGGTGTAGTGGTTAAGAGCGCAGGACTGTGATCTGGAGAGCCAGGTTTGATTCCCCACTCCTCCGCTTGAAGCCAGCTGGGTGACCTTGAGCTAGTCACAGCTCTCTGGAGCTCTCTCAGCCCCACCCACCTCACAGGGTGTTTTGTTGTGGGGATAATAATAACATACTTTGTAAACCGCTCTGAGTGGGCATTAAGTTGTCCTAAAGGGCGGCATATAAATCAAATGTTATTATTATTAATGTTGTTGTTATTAGTTGAGGAGCAAAATACCTGGGGGAGGTGAGAGGAGAATATTGGGGTATATTGTCATCGTTATGGGACTTGTCCTGTGGTTTTCTTCAGGACATAGTCCTATTCTCCCTCCTCTTCTGTATTTGACCAGTCTCTGTATCAGGCATTTGACAAAGAGAACTTGATTCTCGAAAGCTTATGCTACAATAAAATTGGTTAGTCTTAAAGGTGCTACTGGACTCTTTTTGATTTTGTTACCACAGACTAACACGGCTAACTCCTCTGCATCTATTCTCCCTTGGTATTCACTCTGTGTGTAAAACCCTTAGGAGTTTTAGAATTGGGTGTCATCAATATGCTGACAACACCCAAATTTGGTGATGCAATAGAGGTCTTCATCCAAATCTCTTGGTGATGCAGTCGAGATGCTGAGCCACTGCCTGACTGCTGTGATTAAATGGTTAAGAGAGAACAAAGTAAAATAATCCTGACAAGACAGAAGTAGTGTTGATTGGGAAGCCTGTGGTCTTGAAAGCCCGTGGTCTTATACTGAACCTAGCATTACTGCTGGAGAGCAATTTAACGCTGGTGTAGCAAAAAAAAAAATCTTCCATCATCTAGCCTGGAAGATGGCCCCCTATTTCGACTTGGCCAGTCTGGCCACCTGAATTCATGCTGCGGTAACATTGACACTAGACTATTGTAATGTGCTGTATGCGGCTGTGCCCCTGAAGTCAGCTCAGATACTCCAGTTGGTAAAGAATGCTGCAGCTCGGTTGCTATCAGGAGAAAGGTGGAACATGCGTATTTTACCCGTTCTGTAGACACTTCACTGGCTGAGCATCAGTTACTGGGTTCAATTCAAGGGTCTGGTTATCACATACAAAACCTGGCATGGCCTTGGACCCCCATATGTGCAGGGCTGCTTCTCTTTCTATGCTCCACCACAACTTTGCTCATCTGATCAGGGCGTCCTGCAGGTGCCCCTGGCAAATGGGCAAGATGAACAACCATCGATGCACCTGTATTCTCTGTTGTGGCCCACACCTCCTGGAAGGGCCTGCCCGAGGAAGTCGGGAAGGCTTCCCTGCTTCTGTAATCCCACAGACTATTTAAAAAAGAATGGTTAAGGTGAGCATTTCAATAAAGCTATGCAATAACAGAATTATTCAGGAAGGTGCTTTTAAAGGGAAAGGGAGTGGGAACCACTGCACACACAATGCGTTATCCTGCTGTTGCTGCATTTTTTCTACTAATGTAATACCTTTTTTTTCAATGCATCTTCTTTCTGTATAATTTTGAATGGTTTGTGCTTGTTCAGGGCCGGATTGAGGGGCCGGGGGGTAGCCTGCCCCCGGTGCTGCCAAAGAGGGGGCACCGGGTGCGGCTGCCAGCCGCCGGGAGCACGCTGTGGCTTGCTGCATGGGAGGCTGAGCACAGGGTTGGAAGGCCCTCGCCTGCCTCACCAATGGGGCAGCTGGTTCGCTGCGGAGCTGGTGGCGGTGGTGCGGGCATGCATGGGGCAGCAAGGCAAATGAACCGTGCGGAGGGCCTCCTAGCCCTTCACTCAGCCACCTGTGCGGTGAACCGGCCCCCCCAGCGCACACGCCACCGCTGCCAGCTCCACGGTGCACTGGGCGCTGGGGCAGCCGGCCCGCCCTGCATGATGATGTCGCGGAAGTGACGTCATCGCACAGTGTTGTGAGCGTGCGCGCAGGGCCAAACAAGGGTTGCACCGGGCGACAGCAACCCTAGATCTGCCCCTGTGCTTGTTTCAGATTTCTGTAATTCTACTACATTGCTTATTAAAGGTCTCATCCTGCTGATTGAATTGCCATACATTATCTCTCACTGAGAAAGGTAGACTATAAATATAGTAAATAAATATGTAGCAAGTACTCATCCATTTGCTTCTTTTGCTTTAGAATTCATGGGCTTTGTACATTATTGGTGCAAACTCAATTTCAACAGATGTATTTATCTCCAGCATATTTCAACCGGCTCTCTAATTTTGCCAACTAGGAAAAATGGAGTGAAGCAATGTAAAAATAGATATAATCACACTTGCAGGGGAGTGGCTGTGGCTCAGCACAGAGCATCAGCATACAAGATCTGAAGTTCAGTCTCTAGCATCCCCAGTTAAAAGGATCAGGTAGTCAGTTATGTGAAAGACCTTTGAGATCTGCTGCTGGATAGCAGGGCTTTTTTTCAGGGGGAACGTGGGGGAATGGAGTTCCGGAACCTCTTGAAAATGGTCACATGGCTGGTGGCCCCGCCCCCTGATCTCCAGACAGAGGGGAGTTGAGATTGCCCTCCGCGCCACTATCCAGCCCTGCTGGATAGACCAGCCGACTGTCTCTGTAGAATGCATTTTCATGTGTTCAAGCAAAAGAGAGATTTTATTATCTCGTTTTAGAAGTGATATGCCGCGGCGCGGAGGGCAATCTCAACTCCCCTCTGTCTGGAGATCAGGAGGCGGGGCCACCAGCCATGTGACCATTTTCAAGAGGTTCCGGAACTCCGTTCCCCTGCGTTCCCCCTGAAAAAAAGCCCTGCTGGATAGACCAGCCAACTGTCTCTGCAGAATGCATTTTCATGTGTTCAATCAAAAGAGAGATTTTATTATCTCATTTTAGAAGTGATATGTAGACATCAGTGGAGTTAGGCTGATACAGAAGAAACTCATATTTTTGTAGAAAACATTTTGAAAATAAATATCCCTATAATGTAATTTAACGAGTGGCAATATGAATATTCAACAATTTATAACACTAAAGTCTTCATTCTGTGTCATTGTTGACAGTAAAGTCATAATTGCTATAGACTAAATTGGTCATTGTGAATCTTCTATTTTCATGCTCTTCCCCATCCTAGTAAATATTATATGCTTGAAAATACTACTCTCTAATCAGAATTGGAATCTAATCCATAGCTTTCTTCTGATTCTGGCCCTTTACTTCGAGCTGCACTGACTGCAGGAAAGATCAGCATTATTGGGAATATGTTTTTTAGATCTTTCTCTTCATGCACAAGATAGAATCTCTTCTCGTATGTCCCTGTGCAAAAACTGTCGGGCTTCAGGTTATCGCCTTCTAGTGACTAGAATCTAGTTGTTTCCCTTCTTGGCATCTGCCAGAACCTGTTTCTCCTCTAGAGTAGCTCCCCTGTGGTAGAGTAGGCTGCCTGGGGACATGATCTGATTGCCATCTTTTGCAGCTTTTAGGAGGTGCTGAAAGGCTGTTTTACTTGTGAGGGCTTTTAATGGGGGTTTAACTTGTAGGCATTTTGTTGGGGAAGGGGGACTTAGTGGGGTTTTATTGTATTTTGTATGTTTTTAATCTTTAATCTGTAAGCTGCCTTGAGCTAGAAAGGAAAGGCAGGGTACAAATACTGAAATAAATTAACTGACTTTAAAAACAAACAAAAAATGCTGAGAGAGTCTGACAGAACTTCCAGCATACGGGCCGTTTCCACACATCTTACCTGCCTGCGGAACATCGCGCGAAAGACCCGGAAGACAGCGTCTTCTCACGTGAAATCGCGCCAGGAAGACGCTGTTATCCAGGAGTTTTGTGCGGTTTCGCGCAAAACTCCTGGATAACAGCGTCTTCCTGGCGCGATTTCACGCGAGAAGACGCTGTCTTCCCAATCTTTTGCACGATGTTCTGCAGGCAGGTAAGATGTGTGGAAATGGCCATGTTTAGGCAGCTAACAAGCAGGAGTTGGGAATGTTATTTATTTACTTTATTGATACCCCTGCCTTTCTCCCCAGAGGGGAACCAAAACAGCTTGTTCTCTTTTCCAGCTTTATTTTAACTGTGGTGCTGTCAAGTCATAGCTGATTTATGGCAACCCCTGGTCCAGTTATCATGGAAAGAGACTAACAAAAATGGTTTGCCATTGCTTGCCTCCGGAACCCTGGTCTTTGTTGGAAGTCTGCCATCCAATTACTAACCAAGGCTGCCCCTGCTTAGCTTCCGAGATCTGATGAGATCAGGCTTGCCTGGGCTATCCAGGTCAGAGCTTCTTTAACTGGTCCCCTCATTTTTGTAAAGTTCCTTTTTTTGAAATCAAATATGACTGTTTTGGATTTGGGGGGCCGATTTTCATCGACATGAATGCTGGTCGCTGTTCCCAGTCAGTGCAATAACAGTTGCATCTTGCACTAGGTCTGGCTCATTCCGTGACCTGCTGCTCTAATGCATAGTCATTTCTGACATTTAGAAAGCAGCATGACTTGAAAACTCATTTACCCAGTCAGTAAGAGGGAAGTTGAGGTGGCCCCATACTGCAATACTTTCTGCTATAGCCACCTTTATTTACTTCTCCATCTGGGCCTCAATGGTTTGTTCAGGGGGTGATAGGACACCCCCCACATTTAAGCAACCTAGATGGCTTGACCAGGATGGCCCAAGCTAGCCTGATTTCATCAGATCTTGGTTAATACATGAATGGGGAGAACGGTTAGGAGGTCCAGGGTGGCTACGCATACGTAGCCAATGGCAAACCACCTCTGTTTGTCTCTTACCTTGAAAATTCTATAGGATTGCCATAAGCTGGCTGTGACTTTATGGCACTTTACACGTACATGGACAGATATCTGCACCCATAGATATTCTGTGGCAGAGTTTCTTCCCCTAACATTTTCTAGTTTATTTGACTCTATACCATCTTTGATATACAAAGCAACACCTCCTCCAACACTTTTGATCAGTGAGCAGATTACGAGGCATAACATTTGAATCTAACAGCAAAAATTTGTAGGAAGACAAAATAATGCAGTTGGGCTGGGACTGTTGACCAGGGATGGTGGGGAACCAGAAAAATGCGTGCAAACAAGACAATCAGTGTAGGAAATTTTGTCCCTAGTTTAAAGTCACCTCCTGAGCAGAACCATTAGACCGCGCTATTGCTCCTTTTACAAGAATGACCTGAACAATTCTGTTCTGCACATTTTGCAAAACGATGGAAGTACGGGGGGCCTTCCTGATAGCCTCAGGCAGATAGTTGCATAATGTCAGAGTCGCCAAAGAGGTTGTACGCAAATGGGCAGTTGCCAGTTTTACCTGTGTGCAGGGTGGCGCCTTCAGAAGGCTTTGCTCAGACGAGCGGAGCTGTCACAGTGGAAAATAGCAGGAGAGGCAGTCTTGCAGGTATGTGGGTCCGGTGCCTTTGAGGGCTTTATAGGTGATAGCTAGAACCCTGAATTGAACTAAGTAACTCTTTGTGGTGTCTGAAGAATGAGACTTGGCGCCCGATAGCGGCCAGCCTGCGGTGTTCTGTACCAACTGGAGTTTCTGACTTGTCTTTATACTGGTCTAGCCTTGAGATGTCCATAGCATGGGTCCTTGCGACCAGGTGTGCAGAATCAAGGTAGGGACTGGAGTCGTCTTCCTGAGCTCAATGGAGTTAGTAGAATGGGTTTTTAACAAAGTCAGCGGGACCCCCCATAAAAAGTGGGGCGCACTAGTCGTTTGCAGAAACACATTTTGTATCTAAATCCTTGGTATTGCCCCAGCTGCTGTTTGTGGCTGTGATGATGCTAGTGAATTTCATGGCTTCCCCTTGTCCCATCTCTCTGCCAGCCATGGGGTTGTTCTGTGCCTAGGACTGGAGAATGGGAGGTGACCCTGGGGAGCTACTGCCAGTCAGAAGAGGCCTGAATGGACATAGGGTCTGGTTCAGATTATTGTGGTTTTGTGTGTTCAACATCTCTGTGATATTTTCATGCACACATTTTCATGCACACATTTGAGCTGTTCGTTTCTGAAAAATGCAACAATATCCATTTTTGCCAAACACGTACCCTCAGCATGTATGCAATGTGCAGCAGTATTTAAAATTTGTTTGATCATTTAGGATGTTTTCAGCAGCTCCAACAAATTCATCTTGATGATCTAATCCACAGTGTTTTAAATCTTTTTGTCTGAGAGCCAAACTACACAAGATGCCCAACGTGTTCTTCTTGTGTCAGGTTCCGCAAGGTTCCCTGGGTAGTATAATCTTACAAAGAGCAGCTGCTCCATGCGATTTTCTGCTGGGGGAGAGCAGTGTGTGTGTGTGGGGGGGGATTCTCTCTCTGGCTCTTGCAAAAAGGTGTTCGAGTTTTCCTCCAGGAGCTTGGGGGTGGGGGTGGGGCAGGGTTGGACATAACAGGAGGCAGGAAATCCAGGGCGGCTTTTTGCAAGAGAGAGAGGGAGAGAGAGAATCCCCCCACCGATCTCCTCAGCAGAGATTTGCATCGTGGATTCTCTTTCACTCTTTCAAAAGCCACCCTGAATTTCCTGCCTTCTATTATGTCCACCCCCCATATCCAAGCTCCTGGAGGAAAACCCAAGTGGAGGCTTTTTGCAAGAGACAGAGAGAAAATTCTCCCTACCGCTCTTTCTCTGGTGGAGAATCACATGGAGTGGCTGTTCTTTGTGAGATTGCACTACTCAGGGAACCTTGCAAGACGTGATATGCACCCAGGCATCTCATGTATTTTCCCTCTGAGGCTCTGGCTCCTGGTGTCAGACTCCTGGATCTGAGTGCTCTGCAGTGTCCTTTGTAGGAATTTGGTGTGGCCTCAGTACGGGGGGGGGGGAATCATACCCTGTATCCTCTTCTCCCCCATGCTGGGCCTCTCCACAGCCTATTAGAGTCCAGAAATGTCCTCCTTGGCCCTGTACTTAGGGTTCCCAGGCTCCCAGGAAAATCCACAACTCCTAGGGTTGTTGTGGATTTTCCGGGCTGTATAGCCGTGGTCTTGGCATTGTAGTTCCTGACATTTCGCCAGCAGCTGTGACTTGTGTTTTGGTGCTACACCTCTGAAGATGCCAGTCACAGCTGCTCCACAACAACCATCGTTCTCTGGCTGTGAAAGCCTTCGACAATATATTGAACTCCTAGGGGTTTGCCTTCTTGCCTGCCAACCCGCCAGTGATCAGTGGGAGGTGGCAAGCCCCCAGACACGCACCGCATGCGAGCTCTCAGCAGGTGGGACGACGTGAGTCCCAGAAGTAACATCATCGCGTCAGTCACAGGAGCTCTCCCACACTTCATTTGAGGGCAGTTTTTGCCCCAAATGGGCAGAATTGGCTCTGCATGCAGTGCAGGAGACCACTCATGGGGCCGGTGCAATGACATCACTTCCAGAAGTGATGTCATCGCACAGGGGCTGAGGTCTGCACATGAAGGACCACCATGCCACTGGCACGAGGTAAGTGCCAGGTCCCTCCTCCTTCCAGCGGGAGAGTATAGGGACCTGGCAACCCTACCCGTACTGTTTCTACTTTGAAAGGATTTGCTGGAACCCCACTCATCCAGGAAGTTTCAGGGAACTCCAGAAAGTGTGAGTATATTCATGAAACTTCAGATGGAGATGTGGCTTTATATTGGCTGAGGAATTGCTCCAGCCATATTCTAGGTCTGCTGGTAACAGGCGCAGCTCCTTAAAGGGGCCATGTAGCTTTGCTGGTACTACTGGCATTTTGATTCCTCTTCCTGTCCCAAGGCAGGCCAGCTTCTTCCTAGGGCACAACGGGGCTGCCACCAGACATGCGGGGTGGGGGGGGCAGGCACCCGCCACATCTGCCGAACTCAGTAAGTACAGAAGTGGGCCCAGATGCTTTTATAAAAATTAAATCATGTTTAGTATAGTACTAGGAGTGTACAGTGCAAGAGTCAGAATATGTAACACATTTTTGTATTAAATATGAATAAAATAATTTAAATCCCATTCTTTAAACAAATCGTTTCTGTATACGTCACATAATTAAGATATTTCTGCTCAAACTTGTATTTTTTGAATAAAATTGTTTCGTTTAGGCATCTAATTTGAAAGTTTAGGCATCTAATTTTGAAGACTTATCTGTGAACATTACGAAGCTCAGTCAAGAAGTGGAGAACTTGGTTCCACGTTCTTCTTGAAAAGCTGGGCCATTTTCACTTTGTTTACC
The DNA here is from genome assembly GCF_028583425.1 of Eublepharis macularius. Taxonomy (NCBI): domain Eukaryota; kingdom Metazoa; phylum Chordata; class Lepidosauria; order Squamata; family Eublepharidae; genus Eublepharis; species Eublepharis macularius. Next base: position 120,602,698 of record NC_072795.1, on the reverse strand, counting down.
GGCCATGGAACATTGCGCCAAGCTCCTGTAACGACAGCGTCTTTCTGGTGCAATTTTGTGCGAGAATGGAAGTTCTCATGCGAAATTGTGCCAGGAAAACACTATCGTTTCGGGAGCCTAGTGCAATGTTTCGTGGCTGGTAAGCAGCGTGAAAATGACCCTGCTGTCTAGAACTGCTGCCGCCTCCACAGCTGCATCTCTCCCCGCCCCCGCCCCCCCACCGTTGGTGGCTGTGCTGATGGAAGTGAATTATAAAGACAGCACCAAACAGCTTGTGTTGATATGTGTGGGTTCTTCTGAAAAAACAAGGGCTTGTCTTCATCATCAAAAGGTTTTCCCGAGGCATGTTTGTTGTCAGTATGGTGCCACAGTGTGAAGAAGAACTTTATTCCACATAATATTATGTCATCTCTGGCACATTTAAAGTCAATACCCAACTGACACAGAATCTCTTTTCAGCACCAAAGAGGAACATCTCCATTGAACATAAGGCAATTTTTGCTGTAGGAATAGAATAGACCTATGGCTGGCAGAGGGGAAGCTGGGCTCTAGGTAAGCCATGATTCACCTGCATCATCATAACCACCAATCGTGGCTCTGGCAGAAGCAAGGTAATAGATACAAAAATATGTTTTTGTGTTGCCAGCCCTCCCCATTTTTACCTACACCCCCCCCCCACCTTAATGTACTTTTGAGGATAAAGACTTTTTGCAGTTATCTCTCTGAATTGTCTGGCACATGGTGTCAGGGACCACAATCTGGACATTGTACCCCGTGACAGTTTGGGATTCCCAATGAAAATCTTCCCATTGTTCCCAAAGTTACTGCCACAGGAATGACTCGGCATCATACCTTCTCTGGCTAGTTTTACTTGTTTCCTCAACCAGACATTTTGCTAAAAGATTTTCTCTGTGTGATTTTTCTAGCGTGTGTTTGATTAGAATTACTGGTACATTCATGATTGGTTGTGCAGGTACACCTGATGATTTTTTTGATAGGTTTAATAGGAGTTTAACAGTAAGTTGGATTGTTTTAGTTGTACAAATGGTTTTAGAATGATTTCTGTGAAGGCCTAATCAGCTTTGGGGAGGAATCCTCAGCTCTTACTCTTTTCTCTCTCCCTCCTCTCTGCTGTTCTTAACAAGAGTGAAGGTCACCTCTCCCTCACCCCAGTAAGCGCCCCATCCCTTTGATTATTTCCCTGCAAACAAGGTTATCCCAAATTGTACTTAGAAGTTAGCCCCTTTGGCTAGCTATGAGACTCTCAAAGGCCATGGAACTGAGAGCCAAGCTACAAGTGACGCCTGACACAGGTTGGACACTTGTCAGTTTCCCTCAAGTTTTGATGGGAAGTGTAGGCATCCTGATCTTACAGCTTGGCTTTCCATTTAATTGAAATTTACAGACCCCCCCCCCCCACACACACCCAGTGGAGGGGAAGGGGGGTGCCCGGTGCGAGCCTGATACCTGCACTCCCCTCCCGACCGCATATTCTCCCTCCCATAGACTGCTGCTCTGTAAACTTCAATTAAATGGAGAGCCAAGCTGTAAGACCAGGACGCCTACATTTCCCATCAGAATTTGAGGGAAGTTGACAAGTGTCGAACCTGTGTCAGGTGTCACTTGTAGCTTGGCTCTGAGAGAGCCTGATTAGCCTGAATGCAGCAGCTCCTGCCCCCAACAAGTATATGTTTGCTCATCTGTAATCTTGAAAGCAAACCTGGGCAGGAATCATGGGCCGTTTCCAGACGGCCCCCCGCCTCGCGAAACGTCGCGCGTCGTCGCGCGTCGTTGCGCAGAAAACGCGAAATATCGCGTTTTCTCGCGCGAGTTTTGCGCGACGTCGCGTAAAACTCGCGCGAGAAAACGCGATATTTCGCGTTTTCTGCGCAACGACGCGCGACGTTTCGCGAGGCGGGGGGCCGTCTGGAAACGGCCATGGTTTCTGGTCACTTCCAGCGCTACAATAGAGGCAAGGTAGGCCACTGCCGCAGGTGCTTCTTTCCGAAGGAGGTGCCGTGTGCCAGCTCCACCCCCACCCCCAATGATACCTCAGCCCGACCCAGCACCAGAGCAGCAGCGGGCTGCGCAGTGCAGAAGCAACCAGGCTGTGCCTGTTGCTTCGTGCCATGCTTATGCCCCTCAGCTGTCCCTGGCTGGCATCAGCGCGGCAGTGCCGTGGCCGCCAATCCCCTCCCTGGCCCTCCACGTGGTGTCTGTGTACACACTGGAGCCCCACCCTGCCTGGTGCATGTACGGGCCAGCACAGGCTCTGGGGCGCAGCCGCAGCCCCGCTGCAAGCAGAAGCGCGTGCTGGCCTCTTGTGCTGATCAGCAGCACGAGGCGCTGAGGTTGGGCAGGGAAAGTCTGCAGATGAATTTCTGCAAGAGACGCGACCTGCCCTCATTGTGGGGCCTGGCGTGGGGATCAGGTACAGCACAGTGTGCGCGTATTTGGAAAGCTTATTATCTGTCTGTTTTGCAGCCCAGGCTTGAACTAGCAGAATGATTCTGTTCGTGATGTAATAAACAGCTTGTAAAGCATTTCTGGAAACTCCCATTCACATTCAGTGTACAGGTGGAACAATGCAAAATGTATGGGATTTCCATCCTTCATATTTTCCCTTGCATTCCCGCTGTACAAAAGGATGAATGTGCTAAAAAACAAATTTCAGCTGTGTAGAATGCCACCTTAATGTCAACCTGGATAGAAGCTCTCTTGGTGAGTCACAGCAAAAAAAGAATCCAGGCAAAGTAAATTTCCAAGAATAGTTTTATGAAAACACACACACGTTGCTGACATCCTCCTCCTCCTCCTCCTAATCTCCTGACATCCTCATTTTCATCCTGCCAGGAAAAAAAAAGGATGCAATTGGAAGGGGTGTGTGTGTTTAATACAGGGTTCCCACGTCTGTGTTGTGTTTGGGCAACCTTCTCTATTTATAGTGTTTAGGACGTGGTGGGTGATAAGATGCTGCTCCCCCAGTTTGCTCAAAGGAGAGACAGACAACTCCCAGAGTGCAATGACAGCCGCTCACAGCAGGATCTGTGCTCTAGGACGGAATGACAGGTTGCACAGTGGAATGACAGCCCCTGGTAGTAGAGAAGCATTCTTGGAGTGGAATTACAGGCACCACAATGGAATGACAGCCCCTGGTAGGTAGTAGCAGAAGTGTCAATGTAGACTCAAGGTGGATTACATAATGTAAGTCAGTACAATCAATATGTTGAGGAGACATCGATGAGTTTTTGGTATAAGATGGTGTTTTTGTGTCCATTGCATAGTTTCACAGTGATGTCCCAGAAGTGCATTTGTGTGGAATTGTCAATGGTTAAATTGATGCTAGAAGAGCCCTGTGGCACAGAGTGGTAAGCGGCAGTACTGCAGCCCAAGCTCTGCTCACGATCTGAGTTCGATCCTGGTGGAAGCCAGGTTCAAATACCCGGCTCAAGGTTGACTCAGCCTTCCATCCTTCTGAGGTCGGTAAAATGAGTACCCAGTTTCCTGGGGGTAAAGTGTAGATGGCTGGGCACGGCAATGGCAAACCACCCTGTAAAAAGTCTGCCAAGAAAACGTCGTGGTGCGACGTCCCCCCATGGGTAAGTAATGACTCAGTGCTTGCACACCTTTAGATTGATGTTAGAGTTAAAATCGTTGACGTTCCTATGGAATCTCTCAAGAGCTTCCTGACTATGTTTCCAGACATCTTTATAGGGTTGGCCCACTCATGGAACACTGGCAACTTTCCCCCATGATTCCAGATGTCTCTGTTTGCAAAACGGTTGCAGGCTGCTTGGTTTCTGGATTTTTTGGCACCTTTCCTGGGACGGCACTTTCCTTGACCTTTTTTTGCCGCATCCTTCTGCGTTCTTGGGCTTGTGAATGGTTAAAGCGTTCTGAGGAATCATCCGATCACAGCCCAGCTCCTCCCTCAAAGCTTTCAGCATGCAATTCCACATGTGTAAAGCAAAAAAAAAACACTTGAAAGAGAGGCCGGCGACGATGATGAAAGTGCCTGACCTCCCCTCCCAAACTGCTTTTTGGTCGCTCTCCTGCGACCTCAAAACACAAGGTTAGCTCTTTTAGGGCGTGTGTGTGGAGGCTGAGTTTTCAGAGAAACTCAGCAAAACACACACAAAAAGCGGACAAAGGGAGGGAACAACCGGCTGTGTAGAAATGGCCTATGTACCCAGATGATGAAAATATCAAAGGAGAGGAGTTAATGGACAATAGCTGAGGAAGCCTTGCTCTAAGTTAGCCATGAAAATGTTTGTGTACTGTGGGTGCCCACAGCTGGGCCATTCATTTGAAGATATAAATTGTTACCAAATTCAAAGTAACTGTAAGTGAGGATAAATAAACAAAGTTCAATAGTCGGGCTTGCTGTGGTGTCATCTGGGACGGTGTTCCTGAGGGCTTGTAGCCCATCTTAGTGGGGAATGTTGGTATATAGACACTGTTGATGGACTGTAGTTTTCTCAGGAAGTCAGTTGTGTTTCATAAGTAATGGAGTGCTGGTGATGTAAGGTCTGAAGATGGAACCCATATAACCAGACACCCACACCATGTTAGTGCCAATACTTGAGCCAGTGGCATCCTGGGTTAACAGTGTATCTTGAGTAGTAGGTATAAATTTCCTGGCTGTGGTTCTTGAGGTGTGTTGATAGCCATTTGTTCTTGTATATAAACAGGTAGTTTCTTCAGAATCTTGTTCAGATCATTCTGGTATTCCTTTGTGACTTTTGAGGATATGGGTTTTTGAAATGTGCTATTGGCCTTCTGTATATAGTCCAGCTTGTCCATGAGGACAACTGCACTCTCTTTTTTGGCTGCCTTGATTATGATGTCAGGATTGTTTTTGAGGCGATTCGGTTTTGTTTTCCCGGCCATGTCGGATGCTCCTCTCTGCAGGTCCGGGAGGAAGCGGCCGAGCAGCCTGACCGGGCGGTTGACCTGCGAGGGTTAACCCCCAGGACTCCCAGGTAGGGGTCCGGAGCGCTTTGGGAAGAGCCCCCTGAAGTTGATCCAGGGGGTAAATAGCCCATCTGCTCCTATGGAGGCCGGCAGACTTGTGCAGCACATCGCGTGCTGCCGGGCCATGGAGAACGGCAATAAGCAGATTTAAGCTGAAAAGCCTGTAAGTAAGCGGATACCTTCTGTTACTCTAAGCATATGCGAAGGATTGGTGGGAGTTGAAGCTTAAGAAGGTTCGGATATCTTCCCCTTCATTGAGTTTTGGAACTTAGTTGGCGGACTCCCCCCCCCCTAAGATGGCAACGAAAAAGCAGAGCCCTGCTGTGGGCAAATCGGTTTCGGCTGCGTTGCAGGGGAAGGGAGAGACTCTTGAAGAGGTGGTTAAATGGTTGGTTGTTGAAGCTATGAAGCCCTTTGTTGATAAGCTAAATGAAATCGGACAAAGGGTTGGCTCAGTTGAAAATGAAGTGAAAACCATTAAAGATGTAGCGCTCGAGGCAGAGAAATCTGCTCGTGAAAATGTAACACTCACGAGAGCTACAAACGAAGTAAAGCTTTTGGAGAATCAATTGATAGGACTACAAGTGGATTGTGCTCAGACGGTATTGCGTTTACAGAATGTGAAGGAGGAGGAAAGTGAAAATTTAAAGGATTTGGTTTTGGAACTTTTGGCGTCATTCGCAAAGGCAACTAAAGAGTTAAAAAGCGATATTCTGGAAGTCCGTCGGACATCTTCAAAATATGCAATGAAGCGTCAGCTGCCTCGCGAGATTATTATTGATTTTTCATCTAAGAAGACTCGGGACACCATTTTATACAATTTGACTAACGTGGACTTGGACTTTCTTGGCAACAAGGTTAAGATATTGAAGGACGTTCCATTTTTAGCTCGGAAAAGAAGATTCAAATACAAAAGGTTTGCAACTCTTCTGAGAAAGTGTGACATAAAATACAAATGGTTATTTCCGGAGGGCATCTGGTTTAGATATAAAGACCAAGCCTACAAGATAATATCGGAAGTACAGCTGAGGGATTTTGTGCTTAATCATCAAGAGTTCGAGCAAGAAGATCCAGAATCTGAAGGGGGGAGTGGGGAGGAGTGAGTGAGCGCAGCTATTGTAACTGTTCAAAGAGAACTGAGACCGAGACGCAGGGGGGGGGGGGGAGAAGACCTGATCCTGACTGTAGTTCGTATCTTATAAGATCTACCAATCTAATAGCATATTAGAAAGTTTAACTTTAAATAATTGTATTATGAAGGGAATTCAATACTTGTAGTTGTAGTCTGTGCTCTTATGTTATTTTTTCCCTCTCCCCTTGTTTCCTTTTTCCTTTTTCTCTTTGTAGTTTTGATGTTAGTAATTAAAATAAATAAAAAAAGGATTGTTTTTGAGGCTGTTCAGGGCATCCCTTTCAGCGTGGTTGAGATTATATTGCAAAAATCCTTTTTATTGCTTACTTCAATTCGAGCATGGTTACAAAAGTATTGTAAGTGATGATGCAGTAAGGCATTGTGAATGATCTTCTGAGTCTTCCTCTTTTTCTAGCATTATTGACTTTTCCAGAGAATCTTGTCTTCTCATGATGTGACAAAGTGCAATAGCCTCAGTTTTGTCATTTTAGCTTCTAGGGAGAATTCAGGCTTGATTTGATCTAGTACCCACTTATTTGTCTTTTTGGCTGTCCATGGTATCCACAAAACTCACCTCCAGCACCGCATTTCAAATGAATCCATTTTCTTCCTGTCAGCTTCCTTCACCATCCAACTTTCACATCTATACATAGGAATGGGAAATATCATAATTTGGATTATCTTGATCTTGGTCCCCAGAGAGACATCTTTATCTTTAAGGATCTTTTCTAGTTCCTTCACAGCTGCTTTTCCGAGTCTCAGTCTCCATCTGATTTCTTGACAGCAGTGCTATCCTCACGAAATTAGACCTTTGAATTTTGGATGTAAGAGAGATGAAGCAGTGTAAATGAACTTAGAAAATTCCTGTTTTAAAATCCATTGCAGAGCTCTGCTGCATGTTACACAATTCATGTGGGAAGCATCAGGGCTTTGTTTTGAATGCCAAAAGCTGTCTCTAAAAGCTGTCCCTACAGGTAGGGAAGGTTAGAGCATCATGAACTGCTTATTCACCTCTCACTGACCCTGTTGCCTTGAGAAGGAGGGAGCAGTTATCAGAGGAACCCATGTCAAAACAGCAGCTCACCAAATGTTAGGAGTTGTTGACTACTTGTAATTACGTCATTCAGCTCATCCATCTTGCTCTTTCTCCTCTCCAATGCCTGAGGGAAAATAGTTCTAATACTAAATTTTTAAATTAAAATATGGTGTAGAAGAAAGTTATTGTAATACTCTTTTCCCTTGAGTTTATTCAGACCACTGACATTTAAGTAAATGGACCATTGTTAATGCAAATATTTTTAAAATACAAAAAGACCTAATAATGCACACTCAACAAAGCGGAATTCAGGAGAGCAACCTGAAGAATTATTAGGATTTTTTAAAACATAGGGATAAAGGTTCTTGTTAAGTAGAGTCTACTCAATTGCTGACTAATTAGTTGCTCCAAGCACTTCTGTTAATGAATCACAGAGAGTTTCACAGTTCCCTAGCCTTACCTCCTTATTGTAAGTTTCTGGAGAGAGCCTTCATAATTCTAAGTGACCAGAACTGAACTGCTTGTCACGTACGTGATGTAACAAGTAGCTCAGCTCTTGTTTATAATTCTGGATGAAAATATTTTGTAAGACTTTTTTTCAGTTTTTGCCACAAGTCCTCCATTTTTCTATTTCAAGCCTTAGGAGAAAAAAAACCGCTGTCCAGTTTTTCCTTTTCCCCCCTGTGGGATTTCACACTTCTACAAGGCTAGATCCAGACAGTTTTCCAGATCATGTATACTAGATGTGGTGGCTGCAGGTACCATGTACATTCCAGTGAATCTTATTTGTACTTATCAGTGGGGCCAGACTTCTGGAGTGGGTTCTGTGTGTATATAACTTAGATACTAGATTTATTAGATGTGTGGTTCAAGGGACAACTTGGAACCACATTTTGAGGACAGATTTCTATCATGAGAGTGTGAATATTTGGTCATGGTAATCATAGGAACTAGACAATTGATGTAATGCTTCAGTGTATGCGTTCTGTGTTTCCAGTAGGCCTAGAGCCAGAAATATTATGGCCTTAGGGCCTAGTAGTACATTAAGGGTGGCTAGCCAGATCTCCTGCTATAGACCTCCCACACTGCAGCCTCCCTTATCCATTCCACTTGGTATGGTAGGGAGGAAATGAAGTGTTGCACCAACACTGCAACATCATTTCCAGAATGAATCTGGAAGTAATGGCACAGTGCTCTAGAATCCAAGAGCATCTGATGCAGTGATGTCACTTCCAGGTGTGCAGTGTAAGTGACATCACAATATTGGTGTGACACCTGTTAACATGTCCCTGCCCCCCTAAACCTCCCAGTAGTTACTTGGCTGGCAGTCCTATTTGGGGGAGGCATTGTGAATGAATGCACAACAGCAGAAAACCAGATTGTCTAATATATTTACTTTAGTACATTTTCAGTTTAATAAAAAATAAATGGCAATTTTTCAACAGTTGAAATCGCTTTATTTATTATAGAGGAACTGTCGTTCCACAACCTAAGCAAAGCAGAATAGTTCAGGAGGGCATTTCTATTAATGTAATAGGGCTATACTATAGCAGAATTCTTCTGGAATGCACTTAAAGGGAAAGGGACTGTGGACTATATCACTGTGCATATCTGTTTGCTGTATCTACTATCCTGCTGCCCCTGCATTGTTTTCTACTGATGTGTACTATTTTCTGCATTGGATCTACCTTCTGTATCTTGTAACATTCTGTGCTTATTTCAGATGGCAGTAGTCTGGCAGGATTGATGTTCAGTGTTAACACACATGTTCAACCCCTAAGATGTTACCACTAACCCAAGTAATAGGTCTGTCTCCAGTGATCCCACCATTTGGATGATGGGCATTGTCTTTGGGGAGCCTGGTGCTGGCCCTCCAAAGTGTGGGGCCCAGAATGGTTGACTCAGTTTGCCACACCCTAGGAACAGCTGTGAGTGTAGTTGCACATTGCAGAGGGGAGAACACAGCAGAAAGGAGTGGTTTCGGTAGCTGCCTGTTGTGTTAATGTGTAGCTTGGCTGTAATTATTTACAATGGAAATAGATGTGTTCTGGTTGGTAGATCCCAGAAGTCCGCTACTTTGTTAGTTATTGGTAAATTACAGAGCCAACCCTATTGCCTGGGATTTTGGGAACATCTTCACTCACATGTGATAGGCATTTCTGTATAAACAGAACTGAAAGAGATTTCCTAATCTATAAGTGAGGTGGTGGGAATTCATTTTTAATTATGCAGACTGTGGACTTGGGGCAGTGTGAAAACTGTTGAAGGAGAAGTTTAGTGCTTTACATTTCCTCCTTCTCCAACCTGTCTCTGAGTAGCTAAGCAAAGCAATTTTCTGTTCTTATTGCAGTGGCCGGTATTCTCATACAGTGAGGTCCAGTGATTGTCCTCCCTTCCAGTTGTGGCAAGATGTTGTACAGTCAATAAGAGCAGAAGAAGACCAGTTGCCTACATAGCAAGTCACTGAGCATGTGCAAGTCCTAGGTGCCATTCTGGATTTAGATATATAAACTAAAAATTGTGTGTGTGTGTGTGTGTGAGAGAGAGAGAGAGAGAGAGAGAGAGAGAGAGAGAGAGAATATATACTTTTTTTGTTACAATCCAATTATACTTGCCCCTCAACAGAATTTTTTCTGCCTCAGGTTTTAGAATGCCCCTGTTCATATTTTGTATAGAAAATCTCTTAATATTGAGAACTGTTTTAAATAGTACCCTTGCTGTGGCGATCAGCGTTAATAAACATTGTGACATGACCCCTCCCCCCAACTTGCTGCCAGTGACGTGGGGGTAGAAATAAGGAAAACTCACTATAAACTAGACATTATTTATATGATGAGATCTACTAACAAAATCATATTTCTGTTAGAGGTGGAGGTGGAATTTACCTCAGGAATGCCAAAATTCTTGCGTTGAGTGTAATATCTGGATAGGGCGCTGGGGAAATAGCGAAATTAGTAACTCAGAGAGGAGGTTTTTAACTCTTATTAAATGGTAGGTGGTCTGTTCATTATAGTTCTAAATGTTTTATGTTTGTAACGGTTCTTAAACTATCGTGTCAGCTGCATCGAGTCTTTATAGGTGGAAAGTGGCCTTTAAATACAGACCGATGGAGAGCTCCAGGGATGAACTATGGACAAGCAACGTTGTCCATAGTTCTCTGTCTCGGCCACAGAGAGCACACAGCTACATTAATCGTGGCTTTTATTGGGGTGGGGGGAGCTGCAGGAAATTGTTGCCAGGTGTTACAGTTGTCCTAAAGAGCTTGGGTTGGAGAAAAGGTGATGTGCTACCAACCTAACCCAGACCTGTCAGGCATTTTCCCTAAAGCTGCAGTTCTGGCATTTGAGGTTTTGAAAGCCTCCTTCCTGTTAATCAAGCCCCGCCTGGAACAGCAAACAGCTTTCCAAACCCACAATTCTTAGAATGGCAACCTCAGAGGGAAATCTCCTGTGGTGTTTAGACTTGGAGGGTTGAGGGGCAAGCTATACCAGTTCTCTTTCCTTAGTGCACTGCTGAACATCTGGAGTTTCTGGGGTAACTGCTGCAGTCGAGCCCCCAAACTCAGCTTTGCAGCCCTCTAGGGAAATTTCCTCATAAGGCTTGTGAGTGGCAGGAGGTTTTGAATAAGTCCCTCATTCAAGAACTGGAGGCATCATTTTGAACAGCCCTTGGGGTGGGGTAGGGGTTAATTACAGCAAGAGGGCCTGCTTTTTCTCTAGTCTTAGATATAATCCCCCTTCTAAGAAGGATTTAGCTCCAAGTGATCAGAGTTTTGAATTATCCTGGGTGGGATCAAGGGATATGCTCCTCCCTTATCCCTAATTACATTATTACCCCACCCACAGAGCCAGTTAGAGGGTTAGGGCCTGGGAGAAATCACCACTCTGCCATGAAACTTGGTGGAAGTATTTATACCCCACTTTTCTTCCTGAAGAGATCCAAAGCAGCTCAGGATAGCAACAAGACAATATAAATAAAGCGAAAGAAGCAAATAAAACAATGACAACTTGGGTGGAATCAGTTGGTCGTTCCTCTGTGAATGCCATCTGCAAGCCGCTAGCTAAGAGGCAAAGGGCTGAGAGCTTTAGGGCTTGTGCCCGTCAGCTCATGCTTCTGGCCATGCCCATATTTTTATAATACAAAATAATACTGCCGCGAATGGAACTTAGTCCGGGTGAAATTCTGTTGCTGTTCGTTTGCTTGCTAGCAACCAGCAAGATCTCCGTCCCCTTGTCCCTTTCCAGAATGGCCTAAAGCAGGGGTCCTCAACCTTTTTGAGCCAGAAGGCTCTTTTGGAAATTGACACAGACTGGTGGGTGCAACCACTAAATGGCTGTTGCAGGAGGTGGAACCGATCACATCATGTCAAGAAGTGAGATTATTCAGAACACCAATTGTTGCTCTTCAGCATTTCAGGCATTTTCCTTTCCCCCCCTTCTTTGAATGATACCCAACTATTCTGATCATTCCATGCATCTTGAAGTGATATGAGCATGCTCAAGTCCTTGTGGGAGGGTCCTCCTTTCAATTTACAAAATGATATTTTTCTGTATATTCTGAGTCTTCTGTGTTTTTAAATTTTTTTAAAGAATTAACTTCATTTCTTCTCAATGGGGAACCAAAGTGGCTTCCATTCTCCTCCTGTCTTCCATTTTATCCTCATAGCAACCCTGTGAAGTAGGTTAGGCTAAGAGTGTGACTGGCCCAAGGCCACCCAGGCAAGCTTCCACGACAGAATAGGGTTTTGATCCCCCAGGTGTCCTAGATCCTAGTCCTACAGATGAACCTCTGTACCACACTAGCTTGCACTGTGTATGCAGCGTTTTGGTGATTTCATCAAGTTTGCTATTTAAAGGGGTGATAGAAGGATGATAAGCCAGGTGGATATGATGATATTCACAAGAGCTGGGAGGATGAAGTGGGCATTGTAGAATATTCACAGGAAGTGTTCTGTTGGGCTTGAACTAAAACCTCAGGTTCTCTAGTAAAAAATTGATAACTCCAGTTGATAAAAGACAAGCTTTTCTGTGCTTAGTTATGCACTTTCTTTGGCAAGCAAAGCCAGCTGCTTCAACTCTGTATGCTGGACTCTTATGTGAATAAAAATAGCACCCTGAATTGCATTGAACATGGATGGCTGTGCTGAGGTGATGCGGGAATCTGATTTTGTAAACCTTTATTGGAGCTGAGAAATGCTTAAACGAATAAAGCAGCACATTAAAAGAAATATTAAATGATCTATTTGCAAAAATACAATAATTTAATAATATTTGTGAAAATAAACTAGTATTTACATATTGTACAAATGACTCTTGCTTATATAAAAACTGTATAATGTCTGTGACTTATGGGTTTGTATTCCGAAACCAACACTCAGTTCTCTTTTCTGACAGGTATCGTTTATTTTTCTTCCTTATCTCCATAGTAATATGCTTTGTTGTGACCAAGTCCTTGCTGCTGACCTGCTGTTTACCCATCTTTCTAATGGGTATGAGGTACTTCTTCAGTAGAAAAGTTATCCTCAGCTATCTCGAGTGTGCGCTGAATACGGACATGTCTGATATTGAGCAATATTACATGAAACCACCAGGTGAGTAATAAGTCCACAGAAGGGTTTATCACCAAACCCTGCTTTGTGAAATAAGATATTGAAACATCTTGTTGTGTGCCATCATGACTGAGAAGTCTTTAAATGCTAAGGATGCAACTTATGTAGATCAACCCACATAAGGAGGAGTATCTAAATCCTGAACTGGAACGCCAAAACAAATGGGGACATTCCTTCTCTTCTCTTTTCGTTTCGTTTTTGTTTTCATACTTGGGTTCACAGAAGAACATCGGAAGCTGGAAACCATATGAGACTCCATATATTGTATCATTATTAAGTACATCGTACCTAAATAAGTATTATTTGTTTAGCCGTAATTCTGTTTTATGGAACTTTCTTTTTACGTTCAAATGGCTGATAAAAGTGGCACGTGAAGCTTTAAAAAGAGGTAAAATGAGAAAAACTCTTGGAACGGAAATGTATGAAGCAGCTCTTCTGGTATTACATTGCATTATGGTGTTATATTACATGAGTTACATTGCACATAAATATATTCAAGTAGGTCTACATCTAGCTGTTTAGAAGGCACAGGGAACAGGCATATAGGGAATATTCACCTGCTTATGACATAAAAGTGGTTTGGAACTCTTCTGTTGCAGTTAAGGCAGGTGCAGTAAGTATGCAGCTTTCATTGACCCAGAAGGCAATTTTTATTTTTTCAACGATTACTGGATAAGAAGTGTTGAGTACTTGATTTTTAAAACTCAAGACCTCTTTTAGTGTGCAGAGTTCTTTAAAACCTGGTTTTGCAGAGTGTATGAATGTGGGTACTGATAATTATACATGTCCTGTTTGTTTCTGTAAGTGTATTGAGCCTCCCAAATAATAGGGCAAAGCCATACATTGCTAAATGTAGCAAAAAATGATCATAAAATAAAATTTGAAGTTGCAATTCTAAGTACTTATTTCTGCATAGGATTTCTCTTTTCTGAAGAAGTGTATGATATCATGTTGGCATAATCTTAGTAACATTGCTCAAGTGAATTGTGGAGGTATTAACATTTGCATTCATTTAATTAGCGACTACCTAGCGAAGGATGTTCAGTTTTTCATCCTGGGAAAAGGAGCATGTACACTGTTATGTCTGACACGAAGCGTGAGAATTTTATTTTGTCCTATTGTGGCTATTTCAGATTTTGGTTTCAGAGAAGGTCTGGTTATGAGTATGTCTGCAGCTAACATAAGGGAGTGCTCACAGTCATGGCGGGGGGGGGATGTTCCTGGGACAGACTTCACTATTAGCAAGGGGGTTTCATACTGAGGATATGGTGCATTGTCCATCTGCAGTGTTAAGGACTGTACATGCACAGGACAGAACAGTTGGGTCCGATAGCCATAGCCAATAAGAGACTCAGTAGGGAGAGGAGAATGGATAGATCGTAAAACCACAGCATGGTGGGAGGAGATCTACAGAAGCATTCCTTGCCAGGGAAAATGACACAGGGTAATTAAGAAATAGGAGACACCATGGAGAGGTTAGGGAGGACAATGGGTCTCTCAGACCTGATTAAGGACACAGATTGAGTGATGTGTACATAAGCACTGATTAATAACCCAGTACGAAGAAAAAGATGAGTTTTATTTTAATATTATGTGGTTTCCCTCTTGCAGTTTGATCTTAACATTAAAGATCGGTTCTGGAGACCATGCCCATGAGAGAACGTGGTCAGGAACTGTAACAAAATACCTTGCGATACATTGGGCCTTCCAAAGTGTGGGGGGGTGCGGATTCTGCCACCACTTTGCATAGGGATGGAAATGCAGATGTCAGCTGGCTTTCCATTTCAGTGAGAAAAAGTGATATTTCAGGGATGAACTGGGTGCAGAGAGCTGCTGAAAACATAAATATTTTAGCAGAACAAAAAATGGGCCCATTATGATTCTGCAGCTTAAAAGCCTGTTGTCGTTTTATTATCCAAAGCATTGCTTTCAGAACTTGAAAGGTGTTAGTACTCCTCTACTTGAGACTGATGACAGAGATTGCTTCACCCTTGTTTTTAGAAAATATTGTTCAAGTTTAGGCGTCCCATTTTATGAAAGAAGTAACATGCTGGACCAGACAAGGCCCCTTTCATTCCAGCATCCTGTTGCTTGCATTGACCAAGTAGAAGACTTTGGGAAGAGGATGCAAGTCAAGAAGGAAGCCAATCAATCGCCTTCTCTCTCCAGCTTGCCCTTGGATGCAAACTGCTTCTGAACATGGAGGCTTCATTTAGCTGTCTAAGCTGTTTCTACATCTCTTTAAAAGCCATCTAAACGAGTGTTCTAAACCAGTGTGTTCCATAAATTATACACTTCCCTTTGTATTTTGGAAGGAGGAGAGAATGTTTTCTCTTATCTGCTGTCAACATGCATAATTTTATAAAGCTCCTTACTAGGTCTTTCATTGAAACTAAAACGAGTTCAAGTTCTTTAGACTTTCTTTGTACAGAGGAGATAGATTGTTTCTTTTGGTTGTCTTTTTCTATACTGTACAGTATCCTTTTTGAGACAGAGTGACCATAAGTAAGCACAATGTTCCAAATACTGCTGCACTATAGGGTCATATAAGGGTTGGCCATTTCATTTTTAATCCATTTCCCAGTCATTTGCTCCCCTCCCGTCTGAGGTGATATTTTCACCTGATTGTCCGTGACCTCAATCAAGATCCGTTTCTTGATCAGTCACCACCAATTTGAGCCCATCAGTGTCTATTTAGTTATGAGCGGAGAGGTTAGCTCAGTATGCATCTTTTTATTTACTGTTCAATTTGTATTCATCCAGCTTGGAGTTCTTCTCGATCTGCTGTGGTCTTGACTATCTGGAATAATTTGGTGTCATCTCCAGCTTGGCCTACTCACCCCTAATTCTAGATCATTTGTGAATGTTAAATACTAATGCATTATCCTACTACTTTTAAATTCACCCAGACATCTTTGGTGAGGGACATTCATATACATAATGGTTCCTGAATCACCCTTATCCTCATGTTTATTAATGCTCTTCAAGATCATCCAAAAGTTAGGGAGGTAGGATTTCTTTGCAGAAGCCATGTTCGTTCGTTCGTTCGTTCGTTCGTTCGTTCGTTCGTTCGTTCGTTCGTTCTTTCTTTCTTTCTTTCTTTCTTTCTTTCTTTCTTTCTTTCTTTCTTTCTTTCTTTCTTTCTTTCTTTCTTTCTTTCTTTCTTTCATTTTCCTGTTCTTGGACCAAAGTTTTGAATAATAAAACTGCACTTAAATAAAACCCCTATCTAAAAACATGTCCTTTCAGCACTTCTCTGCTGCCTCTAGAAATCGAGCAACAAAATAAATACACCTGGGATCAGAATCCTCTAAGAGGAATTGAACCTTTTGCTCTGATGTCGCTAGAGGAAGCACAGTCCATTTATCAAGGCATGGCATAATCCATTTTAGCCTAAACTGAAACACATGAGGGCATTGCAAGAGAATATATACAAGAGAATCAGCTGACTGAAGAAGACCGGAACATAACTGATCTGAGAAAGGGAACCATAACAGGTGACCCAGCAATACCATTGAAAAGGGTCAGTGAAATTGTGAATGCATAAAGGTTCTACATAACGTTGTGCTAACCGAGGAGTCTAAATAAGAAGGGCGTTTACCTTTAGATGAGATACCCAAGGCAAATAGAGAGCATTTCCTCTGAGCATCAGAATGGATATAGCTCTTTATCTCTGGCCTAAATCAGTTTGGCCACATGTTTTTTGCATTGATTTACAGAGGAACGAAAAAGATCCTCAACCTTAAGATTTATAGAGATAACTTCTATTCAAAAAGCTGAAGCCAGGGAGCCTTATAAGAGTCCCTGAGACCTAGGCTTACCAAGATATCCTCGGGGCCCTCAAAAAGTAGATTAAACCGAAAATTAAAGGTACGTACCCAGGCATGGCTTTCTATAGAGCAAATGCCAAATTCATAATGAAGGGCTGACGATGAAATACACCCAGGGAGCCCTCCAATTGCCCTAAGGAATGAGGACTGTACTCTGTTTATAGAATTATCTACAGCAGAGATACATATAGGGAAATCACCACTGAGTTAAAAACTCTAATAGAGGCTGGGATATAATGTGCCCCATTAGAAAAAAAAGAAATGCAAAATTTCCTTCATAGTAGCCATAATTTTCTGAGTGACCAATTGTTTGTGCAAACGGAAATAAAACATCCAAATACCTAAAAGAGGAAACCTGTGAGATCTTCCACCCATTAACTATACATGTCATTCTTTTAGTCAAAAAGCCAGGTGCAGACTTAATAATTTTACTTTTAGTAAAATTAATTGATAATTCCTCATGAAGACAATAAAAATGGAAACTTTTCAAAGCCCAAAGAAGACCGATCTGGGTACGGGAAAGTAGAACTGAATTGTCTGCGTAAAGTAAAAGAAGTACTGAGATGTGCAATAATTCAGGTGGGTGGAGAAAGGGATCGGTAAAAAAAACCTGGCAAATCAGACAGATACGAGCTAAATAAGGATGGTGCTAGAAGGCACCCCTGTTGAACCCCTCGGACAATGGGGAAGGGAGCAGTTAATGGACCCTCACTCTTACACTGCTCTTGGGCAGTAGAATCAATATAGAGATTTTTAATTAACCACAACAATCTCCTGTCAATTGTGATTTTTTCAATTTAGCTCAACAACCAGAATCTAGAAGGCTTCTTATAACTTCTGACAGGATCTCATTCTGGCAGCAGTTTTCGTTTCCTTCACAATTCGCTTACAAGCACCCTTACCAGCCAAAAGGTCTTTCACCGAACTGTCGGGCTGGAGCTGTCTTATCAGTCGCAACTTGTGGGATGCCAGACGTTTAGCTTTCTTACAAGCTCCATCAAACCAATTATTTCTTGGAGCTGCTTTGCAAACAAATGGCTTAAGTAGGGATGGATAGAAAATTTCCATCAATCTCGAAAAGAGACCAGTCACCTTCCCATGGTCAGTGGTACTCATTATCAATGTGTACAATGTCTGACAGGTTTTTGAGTCCAAGACTACTTTAAAAAGATAACCTAAGGTTGAAGACTAGGGGATTCTTCCTCAGTAGGATTTATTCCTCTGTATGCTTAATAATTGTATCTTCAATTACTTCCCCCCTTTTTCCTGTTTTAAACATTAGACTACCTGGCCTTTAATTTCTTGGATCATCCCAGATCTCACATTAAAAATCAGTGTTACGTTTCCTACTTTCCAATTAAGAATCGTTGGTCACATATGCCATCCAAACTCAGTGATTTGTCATTTAGCATAGAACTTCATCTCTTATCATCTCTGTTTAAATTCTTTAAACACGCCCCCCCCCTCCACATGGTTCTTGCATGGATATCCATGTTTTTCAGATCTGCACAAGGAATTCGTTCATCTTCTCTGCAGTTTCCTTCAATCTTTTTATATTTCTTTGCTGTCTACTGGTCCAACCACCTCTGTTTTCCTCCTTTTGATTAAAGTTATATTCTTTGTCTTAAATTTCACTGATGTGCTCCTCAGCTTCTTTTTGCTTGCTTGCTTAGTTGCTTGTTCTATTATTTTTGTTTTTCCTGGTCATAGATGCATCTGACGAAGAGAACTGTGATTCTTGAAAGCTTATGCTACAATAAAGTTGGTTAGGATGGTTGTTGTGGGTTTTCCGGGCTGTATTGCCGTGGTCTTGGAGACCACGGCAATACAGCCCGGAAAACCCACAACAACCATCGTTCTCCGGCCATGAAAGCCTTCGACAATACAAAGTTGGTTAGTCTTAAAGGTGCTATTGGACTCCTTTTGATTTTGTTTTTCCTGAGCTCTCATTGGAGTAGGACTTCTGCTTTTCTCATGTCTGCTTATCTGCAGCCTCTTTGACTCAATGGTACCTCTCCCAGTCATGCTACCTAATTATGAGTATTTAAAATAACTTCCAAGCATCTGAAAGGAATTTTTACTCTCCCTTTGAATTTCCTTTTGACTAATTAACTCTGTTTTGGGAAGTTTTCCTCTTTTGAAATGGAACTTGACCATGTTTTTTTTTTTTAATGACATGTCACATCTGTGCTAGATTCAATAGCATTGGGGTCACTATTCTCAGTTATTGCAGTACATGTACATTTTCTGTTGAAGTCACCATTTATTATACCACTTTTCCTTTCATTTGCCTGCCTTCTTGAGCTTTCTACATCTCAGGATCATTCGAGAGGTTTTGGTTAGAGGGGCGATATGTCCAGTACATATATTGGACTTGAGACCTCCAGCCGTAGCGGTTTTTATTCCTCTGATTTATTGGAGCCTTGGAGATACAGAGTAACACCACCCCTAATATGTCTTCAGTAAATTGATATCAGGAATAACCGTATCCTACTGATTTGTTTTCCGGTTTTGCTACACTTCTGAATTGCTCACTGTAAGTCGTCATTTAACACCAAATACTTCAGTGTTCTTATCTTGACTTGACTTGGAGGATTAGCAAATAAACCCATTATCTTTTTACCTTCACCAAGAGTCCTTGGCATAAACATTTCCCGCTTACTGCTCTTGATTCCCTTTAAACTGCAGTTACTGCTTTCCATATACTTGTTACTAAGTTCAATCCTATCCCCATTTATGTGATCTGGCATATGTACCACAGCCACGGACTTCTCCCTCACATTGTTGTCTTGATGTATGGTACCTGAAACCTTTGCACCTGGTAGGCAGGTCACCATGTGATCAAAATACCCGTTGCAAATTCATCATCTCATCACCTGTTGCCAAGAACATCCCATCTCTGCAGGGCAGAACATGGAAGGGTCACCATGTGAGCTATCAGCTTCTACTCCCGCTGGCATTTTGGGTCTGCTATCGTATCTTAACTCCAAGATCATTCCACCAAACACATGCTGCACATCCAAAATTTGTGCCCGGTAGGCAGAACTTGATACATCAGAAATGCACTGGAGAGCCCTCAGGCACTGGCTTGCGTTCTACCTTCATACCCAGTTTTCAACACAGTCCTGTGTATGTCTACTCAGAAGTAAGTCTCATGACTTTCGATGGCACTCCCAGGTGTGCATAGGATTGTGCCCCCATAGTCTTCTAAGGTTTTAAACATGAAAGCTTAAGTGTTCATTTAAAAGGTGTGATGTTATGCTTACTGTATGGAATAATTAATGTTATTCTTATGCTTACTGTATGGAATAATTGAGAAGCTAGCTGCATCATTCTGTTGCTGAACTCATAAGGATGCTTAACTTTCCTGGATCTGTAATGTTTAGTCACTGGGGGCTCCTTTGTGCTTACAAAGCAGGGGGCTGTCAGAAGCTACCTTCAAATATGCATCTACGACTAGCTCTTCCTAACTTTCTGGTCTAGCCAATTAGAGTAAGGAGTAAGAAAGACTAGCAAATACAGATGTAGATGTGAGTCTCCTACCGTGGCCTGTGGCTTGCCCAAGGCCACAAGTAGAAGTGGATTGGATAGTAACTAGTAATTAAAAGGGGTTGACCAGTGACGGCCAGTGTGGTGTAGTTGTTAGAGTGCTGGACTAGGATCTGGGAGACCCGGGTTCAAGTCTTCACCCTGTCATGGAAGCTTGCTGGGTGAGCTTGGGCTAGTCTTCCATTCTCAGCCTAAACTACCTCACAGGGTAGTTTAGGCTGAGAAGAGAACAATTAAGCTGCTTTGAGTACACATTGGAGAAAGGGAGTGTGAATGAAGAAAAATTAATACAAAAATGAAATATTGAAGGAGGTTAAAGGGCAGTGGGACCCTACTCTTGAACAGAGGTGAGAAATTATTGATATTGCAAAAGCTGTATGAGTGCAGTCTGAAAGATTTGGGAGTTTATACTAAGGGTAAAAGGAGAATAATTGTTCATATGTTAGCTGAATATAGAATAGAAGCAATGGGTATAAATTACAGGATGTAAACATATTAGTGATGGAGTGGGCTGGCTCAAGAGATTGCAGCAAGTCTCAAGTGTTCCAAGAAAAACCTGAGAGATGCCTTTGTCTTAGGAACAGGCTGGCTAAACTGCATGTGTTAGAGATGGAGGGTCTGGTTTTAACACACAAAAAAGGGGGGTGCGGTGGTAGTGGGAGGCCATCACTCTACTACTCAGCTGAGCTCGTAGCGGAAGTGATCTGTACTGAACAAAAAGATTCTGAGATATGGGAGTACGGCATTCTTTTACTTGCACGCACCTTTTGGTGCTACAGTCTGACAAGCACCCCAGTGGTTTCCATGTCAGTGACTTCCAGCATGGTGCCCACGGGTGCCGTGGCTCCTGCAGATGTATTTACTGGAGCCTATTTCCTCCTTCTGCAAAACAAAGTGCCAATCCTGACTTGTATCCACATCATTGGAGCAAGAGGTACTTCAGAAGAGCCCTGGGGGCATCACCATTGTGTCTTCAGGAAGTGCACATTCAGAAACAGATGCTACCATCACAGGAGGATGCTTGGCTTCCAGTGTTTTGGAATTGGTCCAGCATCCCACAGCAGCCATTCTGTGGTGGCAGCCACTCCGTGTTCTCAAAATTTGAAAATTGCCCTTAAGCTCAACAAAGTTGTGGGCTTTAAATTGCCCACAGGCTCAACAAGGTTATTTGGAGCAATTCTATTGAACAGATGGACATGGACCATTCACATCTGGTTTGGCATGCTGGATCAGACAAAAGATTCAACAGCCCCCCAAGTCCCGCCCCCACAGCAGGTATTCAGAAAACCTTTGAACATGAAGATCTCATTTAGCTAGAATCCTTTGGGACAGGTGGTTCAAATTAGATTTACTGTAAGAGCTCTCCCAATACTTCAGATTATGTTATTTTAAATGTTTTAAAACTTTCTGTTTAAATATCATTGGAAAACAAGCAAATTTTCCTACTGTGCACAATAAAATGGGGTGGGGGGAGAACGCCTTGTTACCATCTAACATTTTTCATTCCAATCCCCCACAAATTCCCTAAATCAGTAAGTGTAAAAAGTACGTGCTAACTATGTTTCTGCCAGTGCAGAAATAGCATTGTTGAGTTGAAGCTGCGGCTCAGAGCATCTGCTTTGCATGCCGAAGTTCCTAGGTTCATTCTCCAGCAGCATCGCCTGTTACAAGGATCAGGTAGTAGGTGACATGAAAGACCTGAGACGCTGGAGAGCTACTGCCAGTAAGAGTTCCTCTTAAGGAACTCCTTAAGAGCTCAGGGGTCTGACTCAGTACAAGACAGCTTCATGTGTGTTCTGAAGTTGCTGAAAATGGTTGAATTGCAATTTGGTTGCACAGAATTTTTTAAACTTATCTTTAAAGGCACTGGGGGTGGTTTGGACTATTAATTTAATTTCCAGGCCACAACTTGAATCAATGCAGTATATTTTAAAAATGTGTTTTATACTGTATTTGGCAAGATGGTATCACTGTTCACATGTTACAGTAAACTCATGTATATCTTGCATGTACATGCATACATAATAGCAGCAGGAAAGAGCAAGAGTCGGGTAGCACCTATAAGACTAACAAAATTTGTCACAAAAGCTCATACCTTACCACAAATTTTGTTAGTCTTATAGGTGCTACTGGACTCTTGCTCTTTTCTAATGCTGCAGACAGACTAACATGGCTACCCATCTTGATTTATCATGCATACATAGGTTTGCAAGAAAAGAGCCGATTCACGAACACCAGAACCTGAATATATATATGTGTTTTACATTGCAGTTTAGATGTGCATGTGCTGAACATAATGTAAAAATTACTCATTGCACATACCAAAAAAGATCAAGTGTATTATATACATTCACTGTAATTGCTCCTGATTTCTCTTCTGGCAGTTTGTGGGTAGTAATCTAAGAATTTTAAAAGGAGTTGAAAATAGCCTGGCAAGCCAACATGAAATATCAAGGCAGTCAAACATAGACTGTCAAGCATTCAGCGTCCCTTGAAAGGCAACCACCTCCAATATTTTGTATCTACCTAATATATAATTCTCCAATGGACATGTGTCTGCTATTTCAACATAACTATTCTTCCTTAATTTGTGTTGGCAGAAACATCATTTTTAAATGTCCAGAGTTTGATTCTGCTCCTCTCCCTTTTAGGCTGTTCCAGCGAAACTGAGTGCGTATTTTGCAGGGGACACCTGAGCAGTTCATGTAGCCGTGCTCTGTTTTCTCACATGCAGAGAATGAGTAGAGCCAGTTGCCTTAAAATTCAGTCCTGAAAGCTCTGGCTTGGCAGTAGCTGCTGACGAGTCAGTGAGGCTTCTCATGTTTAAGGGACATCTGGATTTCAGCCTTTATTATTATGTGAGTAACTCTTTTTTTTCCACGTAATTAGTAAAATTTTCTTCTTCTTCCCATTTCTAGGGAAATTTTTTTTGTGGCACTGACCCCTTTCAGCCTCAAAATGTTCTAGTTTTGCTCCATACAGGATTTTGTAATACAGTTTCTTGAATGATGCTCACAGCTGGCTGTTGTTTATGTGCATTTTACAGGAAGTCTGATAGTGAGTTTTGAGTTAGTGGCAAGATGCTAGTTTTGGGATAGCCCCTGTCTTCTGAGAGAAAGCAGGATTGGTCTGAAATCCTCAGGGAAGGCCACCTAGTGCCCAAATTCACACAGTTCTCCAGTGGGCTGATGTTCCCCTCAAAGCAGCAGCTTCATTTCTTTTCTCTCTTCCTACAAGAATTACTTGGGGGAGAGAACTCCGCAGGGACAACTTGCTGTGAAGAAAATGTGCCACTGCAGTTACCTTGGTAACATCTCATAATCCAAAATGTGTGATGTGATATCACTGTGCTCAGAGTTTCCACCCAGCAAAGGGGAGCAGGGACAGGATAATTGAAAGCAGAATGATCACATCACACCTTTTGGTTGGTTTCAAGATGTTCCTGGGGGCAGGGGAGAAGGTGGGGATGTTCTTTAATTTGCCAGGCATGCAACTCTTACGTTGCCTTCATTGCTGAGGCACCTGCAAATCATGAGGCATATGGAATCAAACAACACAGTCTGTATGTCTTTGGCAGTTTAGCTGCTTCTGTAAGAAACTCTTATCTTGCTAGTCCTGTGACAATAACGGAGAATACCATGAATTGCAGGTATGTTTTATACTTGTTTGCATCTCCCCCAAACAATTACTCCAGTGTAAGAAATAAGACCTTCCAGACATTCAGAGGCAGCAAATATATAATATTGTGGAAAACTGTCTCCAGTCCTGGCCCATTTTGGTATGATAAATATGATCGTATAAATATGATAGTAAGTGTGTATCTACTGTGGATAAAAAGCATTTTGAATGGACATGTTCATGAAGCTGCTCTAAGGCAACTGTTAATCTGGAGTGACTGCTGCAGGAATAATTTCTTGCCCTGTGGTACTTGGCTTGAGTGTTGTCTCCTTTCATAAAAAGGCCCTGCTCATTTTCTCTTACTACTCTTCTGCCTGGGTGTGATGCTGCCTGTCTTTCTCCAAATCTCTCCTCAAGACCATTTTTCCTGTGGACCCTCTGGGACAGCCACTGTGTTCATCTGTTACCTTTCTTCCCTTTCTCCTATGTCCACATTTGGATTGTAAATATGTGGAGTTACTGTTGAATTTAAGAAAACATCATCTGTGGATCTTGAAATGTAAAATTAAATGCCTCCCCTAGCCCTGAAGCAGTTAGTAGCTGCACTTGGCTTTCTCCGTTACAGTCTGTGATATTAGTGCACCAATATCAGCCAGGAGCCTGGGCAACTACAAGCCAAGCTACAAGTGATGCCTGACACAGGTTGGACACTTGTCAGCTTCCCTCAAGTTTTGATGGGAAATGTAGGCGTCCTGGTCTTGCAGCTTGGTTCTCCATTTAATTGAAGTTTACAGAGTGGCAGTCTATGGGAGGAAGAACATGCGGTCAGGAGGGGAGTGCAGGCATCGGGCTCTCGCCGGGTGCCTCCCCTGCACTTTGCTGGGTGTGTTTGTGGGGTTTTTGTAAACTTCAATTAAATGGAGAGCCAAGCTGTAAGACCAGGATGCCTACATTTCCCATCCAAACTTGAGGTAAGCTGACAAGTGTCCAACCCGTGTCAGGTGTCACTTGTAGCTTGGCTCTGTGTTGTAAGGATTAAAAAAGGACTACTATGGCATCAAGGAATGTGGAAGCAGAAGTATGTTTTGGTATGATAATGCTGTAATCCACCCCTGAAAGGAAATCGCTGTATACTTAGAGTTCTGTAAGAGTTTTAGCTGGACAAAGACAAACCACATCTGATAAGATTCATACATTTACATCAATAGCAGACAGTCAAGTGCATACAAATACTTTGTTACTATGACAGGTCTTTTCTTCCAATTGAAGAAACCCACATAGCCAACTATAATTTTTGGGAACTAAGCTTGTTTTGAAATGTTAAGCTTTCCCCTCAGTTGCTAGATGTTTTTATGGTCGCAAGTGTAAAGGCTTTGGGGTTTCTGCTGTGAGCTAAGTTTTGTGGTGAATAAGGAGAACTTGGAGATCACTGAAGCAGGAGGTTTATAAAAATAACAAAGAAGATTTATATATGTAGAGGTTATTTTAAAAGAACAGTTCAACAGCCCAGGTCTCCTAGCATTCAAACCTGGCTGAGGCACATAAATTAAAGCTAGTTATGGCTTCAGATTTTGATTTTAATTCCCTTTCATGTTTTCAAATACAAACAGGCCTTCATTGATTAGCCACCAGGTTAGAACCTTCCACACACACACAGAATTCCACCCATACCAGCCTGCCCTTTCCTCAAGAGTCAGTCTAAAGGGTACAAGGTCTGCTCATTACTAGAGACAGTCCTCACAACTCTGTCCTCACCTAGTGGTAGAGTTAAACCACTCTGCCACAGTACCAGGCAGAGCTATACATAAAGCCGTCTGCTGTCTTGAAGTGGCCTTGAACTGCTGCGTTTCCCTCCAACATTTCATCTCGCCCTCTGAAAAGTGATTGAATGTTGGATTAGTGCTCACGTAGGCTCAGGGGTGAAACAATTGAGTGGCTGTTTTACCTTTCGGGGCAGGACAGCCGCCTGTCCATCACACCTTCTCCCTTGTGACGGTTGGGAGTGGGCCAACTTTTCACCTTCAGTGGCAGGGAACAATGATAGGTTTTCCTCAAGGGTAGCAAGAGAAAACAAATACACCTGGTAGAATTGCTTTGCTCCGTGTCACATAGGAAGAGTCAGATACCCACAATTGCGCCTGGGATCCCTTTGGTGGTCTTTGGTGGGCTCTGACTGGAACAAATCCAGGGTTCCATTTTTTATAGGGAAAGTTCATCAGTTCACTTCATTCTGTGTCAAAGGATCATTTGCAGCATCTTCTTTCATCTGACGAAGAGAACTGTAGTTCTCGAACGCTTATGCTACAGTAAAGTTGGTTAGTCTTACAGGTGCTACTGGACTCTTTTTTATTCTGAGATGGCGTATTTTCCATGTGGCTGGGCTCCATCTTCTTAGAACAGGTAACTGCAAGTTTTCAGAGAAGTTGTGAGAGGTTTGCAGTCCCAGCTAGCTTCGGTATGAATTTTTGACACATCCTTCGTGTAAGTTACCTAAGCTAACAGCTACTTATTTATAAACCATTTGATATGAACTCCAGATTTCCAGACAATTCATACACTGAGACCCTCAGAAGAGTTAACTTTGAACTCTGGCCAGTTTTAGCTGCATTAAGCAAACCACGTCTTCCTCCTTGCTCTCGCCTCCACCCCTGTGCACAGGTTGGCAACGGGAAATGGGAATTTCCTACACCCAGGCAGCCCCTCTTTGAAGGTCTCTTTGGCTTCGCAAATCTGACTCTACCTCTTGCTTCCAGAAGTTCAGCTGCTGTTTGACAAGAGACAGCCAAGACCACTGACATCTTAATTGGGTTAATCAATTGGCACTCTCGTGGCCGATGCAATGACATCACTTCCAGAAGTGATACCTTTGTGTTAAGGCTGGGAGCGCTTGCAAAGCATGTTCACAAAGAGCATGGCACCAGTGAGTACTTGCCCCCTCCCGCCAGTACCCTATGGGGACCTGACAACCCTACCTACATCTTATGAGTGTTGTTAAGAGCATAAAGTGGAGGATGGGAGAATTATGTTGTAAGTTGGTTTAGATCATCTTTGGAGAGAAAAGTGAATATGAATATCTAAATTATAGCTATTTCCATCAGTTACACCAAGATTTGCAGCTTTAAAACTATTGCATGCACATAATTGACAGTAAATGTAGTGTATGTGATCACATTTTTTTATGTTAAAGTCAACCATTTTCTGTATCAGTCTTGCAGTGGGAATAAACTTTTAAATGATCCATCAACTAAGTTAATAGGGTTATTATTCCAAGGTCTATTCTAACAAGAATTTCCTCACCAGTTGAGAGACAATAGGAAGTGATGTAGATAAGAAATTTGAATTTTGAAAGGAGATGACCTCACAGGAAAGAGTGGGTTTGAAGAAGTAACATCACACTGCCATCATTTGATCTTTGACCTGGAAGTGGTATCATAAGACACGACATCACAAGGTGACATATCCTTGCTGAGCCTTGACCTTTGCAAACTCTGCCCTCCCCAGCCATTGCCCCAGATATCTCAAGGAATTTCCTGAGCCAGTGTTGACGCCAAGCAACAAAGTATACATGGCAGGGTATGATCTTTGATCAGGTTTCAGGTATTTTTAAATCAACGTCATCTCCATTTTGTTAGGATTCAGTTTCAACTTGTTCACCCCTAGCTATTTAGCCACAGTAGCCAAGTACTGGCTCAAAACAGCTGCAGCAGTGTCAGAAGGTATGGACCACATACAGATGACCCTTAACTCCAAATTCATGAACAATCCTCCCTAAAGACTTTACATAAACATTAAAAAGCATGGGGGATAAAACAGTCTTGTGGACCCTCACAGAATAAGTCCCACACTAATGACTATGGGTCTCCAAGAACAACCTGATCAGTTAGGTACATTTAAACCAATCCAAAGCATATCCTTTGATACCTTGTTGTGTCTCCAGATATCTCAGCAAGATGTCATGGTCCACCATACCATACGAACAAAAATTGTCAACTTAAAGCCAACAGTACTGTCTCAGTCCCATAACCTGGCCTGAAACTTGACTGAAAAGGATCAAGGACAGATGTACAGTCCAGAAGATCTGAAGTTGCTCTTCCACCATACTATCGGTTACCCTGCCCTCAAAGGGCGGATTAGAGATAGAATAATAATTCGCCACATCATTCTTCTTCAGTGGTGTTAACCAAGTAATGGACAAATAACAGCTACTAGCAAAGCATGTTTTGAAATGTCTTCTTTAGATAGTAAAATATTGTTCTTGTCTCCAGATATGTGAAATAAACATATTTTTTTTCCTACATGAAGACACGCATGAATTAAAAAAGCTCAAGATAACCATTTTTTTCCTCTCAGGTTCAAACACTGCAAGCTTACAAGTTTCATGTGGGTGTAGGGCAGTGATGGCGAACCTTTTTGAGCCCGAGTGCCCAAACTGCAACACAAAACCAACTTACTTATTTCAAAGTGCCAGCACTGCAATTAAACCTGAATACTGAGGTTTTCATTAAGAAAAAACAACTCATACAGTTGTCCCAACTAATTAACATCTCTCTCTCTCTCACTCACTCAGGAGCCACGAATGAAAGTAAAGCAAATTAAATCAAAGCAGTTTGCCCTTCTTTAGACCAGCAGCCCTGCTTGCAGGCACTCTCTCTCACTCGCTCAAGAGCCACGACTGAAAGTAAAGCAAGTTAAATCTCAAAGCAGCTTACTCTTCTTTAGAAAGCCAGCCCCAGCAGCCCGGCTGCTGCCTCCGCTTCCTGCTGCTAAAGAGATGGGCAGCAGGGAGGCAGCCTTGAGGAAAAGGAATCACGTGGGCAGGGCCAAAACCCATGTGATCTCTGCTCAGAGCTACTGGAACGCCATTGCAGGCATTCCCCCTCCAAATGAGCCCTGGACCTAGTGATCGGCAACTTGGCTCGTGTGCCCACAGAGAGGGCTCTGCGTGCCAGCTGTGGCACGCGTGCCATAGGTTCGCCATTGCTGGTGTAGGGTTTTCCCCCCTTTGTATGGTCACACACACTTTCATAGGCATCAGGTCAAAACGTTTCTGTTCATCCAGGCTTTGATTTTTTAATACAATGTTTTTCAGTCTAGAAACTGGTAATTTAAGCTGTCAGTGGTCTGCTTTTATGTTTTATGCTGAATTGGATTTTTATGCAGGATTTTAATTAGTATCTTTTAATATTATGTTTTATTATTTTTATTTTGTAAGCCACCTCAAGCAGGTTCGGGATGTGGCATAAGATTTTTCTAAATAAATACATTTTTGCTAGAATCTGTGCTTCATTTTGTTCACTTCATTTAAACAAACCTTCCATTTTTTAGCCTTTTTGCCTTTTGTGACTTCATTGACTTGAGTCATTAACCACACGAGACATCCTTTTAGTCTTGGTGGTACCTTTCTTGACTTAAGGTATACTTTCTATTGGGGTCTTAATTAGTAGTTTTAAAAAGTTTTCTGTAGGGATTTGACTCTCTTAATTCTCCCTTTTAATGTCCTTCTGACTAGTCCCTTCATTTTTGCAAAGTTTCCCCTTTTGAAGTCAAATGTGACCATTTTGAACTTTGGGGACATCTTTTCATTGGCTTGAATGCTGAACTTAATAGTATTGTGGTCATTGTTCCCAGGCACTGCAACAACAGATAACAATCTGTCCCAGAGGCCTCAAGCCTCACTCATAACCAAGTCTAGAATCATTTCATCTCTGGTCACCTCTATGACCAACTGGACCAGAGCCCAGTCAACTATGATATCTAGAAACCTCAAGTAGGTAAACCACCATATAGTCAAAATGCCCATCACAGACCCACACTCTGTATTTCTGATTATTCTAGCTACAAGTTTTTAAAATATTTTGTTTTTCATTCTCACATGAACAAAAAAACAGCATACAAATAAAACACAACAGGAGAGATTCTAGGGTTGGAAACGTAGGCAAAATAGGTGAGATTAGTAACACCCAAGTATCATATTTGTTAAGAAAGGGCACTTGAAATTGCGGCTTGGATCCTAATTGGGTTTTCTGGTAGCTGTACAAGAATACTTTTTATTCAGACCAACCAAGGATCCAGAGCAGTGTATAAGCGTTTAGCTTCTCCACAACTCTTAACCTGTGTGTGTTTCAGGACATGATTCTTAACCTTCTTGTGTGTGTTCTGCAGACTTAGTAGGTGATGGGTACAGTTTATGCAGAGGCACCTTCTTGGAAAAAGAGATGAGATAATGACAGGCTCCAAATGTAAATATAAAAACCAGGGGTTAATGAAATGCCTCCACAACTATTGGAACACAAATGACCTTTGCAGCCTACCCTGGATGATTGCTCTGATTCTATCCTTAAGTGGTGTGTCCTGTCTATGCTAGCTTTGAAGACCAGTGCTTGATATGTCAACAAGCAGTGCCAAGCAGTGCTATATGTATTAATGGTGGTCAAAATGCACAAGAAAAGCAGCAGAAATAAGGCAGGATGAGTTTAGATAACCCACAGCACAATCCTTCGCAGTTACCCATTTATTTCAGTGGGGTAAGATTGGAGCAGTTCTGTATAGAAATGCGCTGGTGGACCTTCTACATGCCAAGGAGATAATGGCTGTTTCCATACTACTTACCTTCATCCGGAACGCTGCAGAACGTCGCAAAAAAATTGTGGAAGATAGCGTCTTCTCGCGCAAAACTCGTGCGAGAAGACACTATCTTCCGCATCTGTCACTGAGCCATGACCCCTCCCCAAATCTTTATGACAACTGTCTCCCCCAGCCTTTGGTTTCCTCTCAGTTTTAGGAATCTTATTTTTAATGGAATCACACTGGAGCTGACTGATCCTGGTGACAAGGAATTTCACCAGAGTTTTAAAAATCCCCAAGAACTTCTCATGCTTTTGGATTGCTCTAGCAAAGATGTCACTTAATGTCTGTCTGTACTGCTCATACAGCTATTGCCTTAAGCAGAAGTTAAAACGGGAAACCTTACTTAATGTTATTTCTCTGATATTTAATTATTTCCGCTACATATTTTGCCGCAGAAAGAGTAACAGAATCATTTATATCCAATAATAATCATGTCACCTGAGTTTTCTTATTAGATAGTTCTATATTTTTTTCATAGGGGGTAATTAAACTAGCTCTCAGCTTGTTAAATATGGGACAGTCTATAATTATATGTTCAGTGATATGAACTTTATCTCATGGGCATCTGCCTGTTCTTTTAGCATATGGTACTTTCTTATACGTACCT
Source organism: Eublepharis macularius (assembly GCF_028583425.1). NCBI lineage: Eukaryota > Metazoa > Chordata > Lepidosauria > Squamata > Eublepharidae > Eublepharis > Eublepharis macularius. Next base: position 120,571,717 of record NC_072795.1, on the reverse strand, counting down.
TCCGAAACCACCGAGAGAAGAGCTTTCAATTCTTGCCAGAGTAAAGGCTCTTCTGAGCTTTGGTACTGTCAAACAATAAAAATACTTCTGTAGTTGGTAGAGCGATACCAAAGTAAAGAGCTGAACATAGCCTCCACGCCCTAACAGACATACTAATAATATCCAACTTCCTATCACGCATTTTAATTTGCCTAATTATATCTTTGGTCTCTGTAATTTTGACCATGTCATTTGTTATTCCTAGACATTTCCCCCCCCCCACCATAGTTGATCCTAGCAACGGTTATATTTATCTTTTTGCATAAATCTAAGTAGAGTGAGCTCTCCCTCATATTTAAATTTTTTTACTTTAATTATTCATGCCTTAGCTTCCGTCGATAATTCACCCAATTCAGCCCTCAGCACTACGCCCGAAACACATCTAGGAGCAGTCAATAAGCATTGGAAGAAATCGTGCTGAGTGTAATCCATTCAGTAGCGGCCTGAATCCACATTTCCGCACCATACAGAAATTGCTTACATTTAATGTCCAATATAGCTAAGCATTTCAGTGTAGACAATGGAACAGTGGAGATGAGACTGTGAAAACTCTTCATGAAAGAAACACTGAATTTGTAGACCCCTGTGAAGGGAGCAAAAACTCAAATAGTTTACAAATAAGACAGTTACACTGAAGCATACAGATGGGCAATAGTAAAATTTTAATACAGATTTATATGTGACCCTTGCAGACTTGGTTAAGAGCCTAGGGGTTATACTGGATCCAGCGCTACTACTAGAAAAACAAGTTAAGGCAGCCACAAAAAACGCTTATTACAATCTAACTCTAGCCTGGAAGATGGATTCCTACCTCGACACGGCCAACCTGGCCACCTGGATCCATGCTATGGTAACATCAAAACTTGACTATTGTAATGCACTATACATTGGTCTCCCATCTAAGTTAACTAGGAGGCTCCAATTGGTGCAAAATACTGCAGCTTGACTGTTAGCAGGAGTGAGCAGGAGCATGAACATCACTCCCATCCTACAGTCACTCCATTGGCTACTTACCAATTACCATGCTCAATTCAAGGTATTGATTATTACATACAAAGCTCTTCACGGCCTTGGCCCAGAATACCGACGGGACCGCCTCCCTCCCTATGTCCCTCCCCAGCAGCTTCGCTCATCTGAACATGGTCTCCTGCAGGTGCCAGCCTGCACATGAGTGAAATCAACAGCAGCCAGTACACGGGCTGTCTCCGTGGTGGCCCCTACCCTGTAGAACGGCCTGCCTGAGGAGGTCAGGAGAGCCCCCACTCCCCTAGCTTTCCACAAACAATGCAAAACCGAATTATTCAAAAAGGCTTTTTACTCAGGAGGGTGGTATTGTGAAGGGGTCTCAAATGCTTTGCTAATGACCATAGACTCCACCACTGTATTGCCTTACATATCATCTGTTGCTTTAAATACATACTCCTATATACTACCTGTGCTTCATGTTGTCCAATGTCAGTCCTAGAATTATGTTCTGTTTCAGCAATTCTTCAACTCTGTATTGGATCCTTGCTAATGCTATGTCTTTGTAAACTGTATATATTTATTCTGTGGCATTGTTTATGGAAATGCCCTTGACACCGTATGGAAATGTCTTTGATACTGATTGTACTAATCTCACACTATGTAATCCGCCTTGAGTCTCGGTGAGAAAGGCGGACTATAAATGATATAAATAAATAATTTCTGGCTAGCAGACAATGAAGTAAGAGGAGGGAAAGAATGCCCTTGCTTTGCTGAATATTAGCTTAATTCAAATATTAAAAATCCCATGGCCAGGCACATTGGAGAGGGTGGACGGGGAGTGGGCAATGCCACCTTGTTGCCCTCCGTGTGCTCCCTTCAGTCCGAGAACACAGAGCCAAGTGGGAGAGTGCTGTTTCCAAGCAGCCCGGCAGGCCTGCCCCGTTCATGTGTCCAGTTACAGGAGATTATCAGCTATGGGGTGAAGCGTTCCCCCGTGGCTGTTTCTTCACTGAGCATGTGCTGCTGTTGCTTCCTTTGCCATTCCTTGAAGAGCAAGCTAAGCCATGCTGCCACTCTAGGCTTCCTTGGGCTGGATGAGCAGGAGTGAGGAGGGAAGGCAGGACAGCCAGCACCCGGGCTTCTTGCCTTCCCCTTCAAGCCATCTCGTAGCCCGGCAGTGGAGGCAGATGACGCAGCGAAGGCAACAGCAGTGACACCACCGTGTCCTGTCCCAGGCACAGCCTCCACCTCCACTGCTGTGCTTCAAGGGGGAAGCAAGTAGCCCATGTGGCATCTGACTTCCCTCCTCACCCAGCCCAGTGAAACCTGCTCTGCTCCTTGAGGAGTGCAAAGGGGATTAGAGCATGAAGCTCTTGGTGAAGCAGTGGAGCCAGCAACAGTGCCAGAAAGAAATACCGGCTATTTTCATCCCTGCATGCAATAGAAAAAAAAATCTGTCTGTGTTTGTGAGATCATCAGGACTCTAAATGGGTTTATTAGCTGTGTGGTTTGCAAACAAAATGTAACTGGATTTGAAATATAGGTGCACTCCTTTTAACATAGGGGTATTTGGATCAGTTTGTCAGTTCAGCCAACAAGCATGAAGGTTTCAGCCATGCAGGGAACCCACCAAAAGGAAGGCCTTTGTGTGTCCTGGCTAAGGTTGGGTCAAGCCGCCTTTTTCTTCTCCAGTTTGGTGGCTAAATTTGGCAATTAACTGCTAACTATCCATCTCTATTTTGGAATCCTACTTTTTTCATTGCTGAGCATGAATGGCATTTCTTGCATAATGTGTTTCAGTAATGTATACATTGTATTCTGGATATTGTATGCTAGTTATATCAGAGTGGGTATAGAGAGAATTTCTTTGTTTGCAGAAGTCATTAGCACTGAAGGAGAAGACAGTGGCAGTCACAGCACATCTCTTAGTGGTTCTCCACATACACACGCACCACGGGCCTTTTACACAGGCACACAGATCCTTCAGCCATGAGGTTATCCTGGATGGTGAATGGGAATGGAGCCACCATCTGCATCCTGAAAACATCTACCAGCTGTCCTCAGGTAAATACATAGACGATTGTGTCACAAGCATGATGGGGTGAAGAGCTTGAAAGTCAAAAAACAGTGAAGGGAGGTGTTTGAAGGGGAAAGAGTAGGTTAATCTGGGGTGTGTTTTTCAGCCGAATATGATGGAAGGAGTAAGGTGGTAAGAGATGAGTGGACATGTGTGGTTTTTAAAGCTGTGTGGCTTGAATTTTTTTTTCTTGTCTTTTTAGTTGCAGGAATAAAGACCAAGCCCCTCAGATGCTGGAGGACAAGATCAGTAGGTGGGGGAATGTTTGTATGTGGGAGAGCTCATGTCTTGTGTTATCTGTTAGTATGACTTGGCTGTTCCATTAATTGTCAAGGTGGAAGATGCCTTTGAGGAAAATTGGGACAAGAAAAATACCTGGCCCCTCTCCCATGGTTCCTTTCTTCACACATGAGGTATTCTGTGAGAACTCCAGATTTGGGGCACTGGAAGACTGAGGGGTGGGTAACTTCCTCCTAATCTTAGGACATCTGGCAGATGAATATATATACAAGTGCCCCTTTTAACCCCATGTTGCTAGGACCCTTTAACAGGGTTGCATGGTTGTAACAGAGCAGAGCACACAGGTTTAATACAAAGTGAGCTCAAGGCAATCTGACTTCTTCCAAGCCCACACTCCTGTGTTGCTGTGGCTGTCTGAACAGCACTGTGTATCTTGCTGTAGAACAGAGCCACATTTTCAGTTTGTTAGATGACTGCTTGACTACTGCATGTCTCCCACCTCAACCAATACCCACATACATTACAAAATATGATACAAGATATAAGAAGAGGGGGCACCCCCAAGGGCTTGCAAGGGGCAACTCATTTCATCCTCCCTCTCTATCTCCTCTTTACCTTCTGTGAAAGCTCCCATAGCTTCTCCCCTTTTCCTGCCTCCTTCCTACCACCAGCCAGCATACCTTTATTGCCCCTCTTCATTCAGTTTTGCCCTCCTTCCCTACACCAGCAGCTTCTCCTTAGGAAATGTCTGGCCAGGTTGCACAGTACCAGCTGCCAGGCTGGGCCCAGTTGCATGGTGAAGAACATGTAAGCCCGTACGCATCTGTGTAGGGCACCTCATTTCCCCGTGTATACGTTTCCCCACACTATTTCCTCTTTCTTCCTGGCATTCTCAATATCCTCATCTTTCTCTGCTTCCTTCTTTCCTTCTCATGCACCAACCAACCTACATTTTGTTCTCTCCCCATCCTCTGTTATACGTGTTATATATTTCCTTTATACCATGCCTTTCTCCACAATAGGTACCCAAAGCAGCTTATATCATTACTCCTCTTCTCCATTGCATCTTCACAACAATCTTGTGTTTTTAGGCTGGGTTTGTGTGACTGGCCGAAGGTCGCCCAGGGAGCTTCAGGGCCAGACTGGGGTTTTGAACCTGAGTCTCTCGGATACTATTTGTCTCTCTCTGTTAAGCTATCTGCTTTCAAGGAGTTTTGCTTTTATAGGCTAGCATTCAACTTTGATACGTCCCATTCCAAAGCCTCATTCAGCTGCCTATGCTAACCCTGCCTCAAGACACAGAACCCTTACTTTTCCACAACCTTGAAATAATCAGCAAGGACAAGTTGTGTTGCGTTTAAAATTGTTAGTTTTATCTTGGGCCCATATTAAGGAGAAATCCTCCCATCTCCTAAAGAGCTCCTCCTGTTTTTCCTTTCCCACTTCATCAGCCATGATAAGGCCGGATGGCTTGAGAAGCCACCAAATTCAAAGCCCACCCACCCAATGAAGCCACTAACTGTCATCCTATTCATGTTTACTCAGAAGTAAGTCGCACTTTGTTCAATGGGATTTACTGTTGGGTCAATGAAGACCAAGCAGTGCACCTTACAAATGTGAGGGGGTTTGGAAGATGTCTGAAGCTCACAGGACTACAGCTTAGAGCTCAGCAGGCACTGCAGGAGAAGGACAGGCACAGCGCTCTGCAGAGCCCCGTTGCTTGGATCTGGCCAGCAGATGCAGGAGCCTGCTCTGACTCGTGCTGTGGGGAGAGCAAGAAGGCAGAGATGAGGCAGAGCATTCAAGCTTCCCATGGCAGGAGCCTTCCTGGATTGGGCCCTGAGTGGTCTGAAAGTGCATTGAGAATCCTGTGCACCCTTGACATCCCTCACTGGCTTCCAGCTCTCTCCTTGGCAGAAGGCCCACAGCTTAGGTGAGGACCCCTAGTGTGCCAAGAAGAGAGCGAGAAGGCCACGAGGGAAGTCCGGGCTTCCCCCTGCAGAAGCCTGCCTTGAGGCAGCCAGCAGCAATGGGAAGCCTCCCTTGGCAAGAAGCCTGTGTGCCTTTTACTTCTCTCTCTACCTTCTTGCTTTCTCTCCTCAGCATGAGGCCACTCTAGTGAGAGGACTGGATTGCCGGGAGAACTGGCTGTGGGAAAAGGGGAGTAAATCCATCCCCTAGACACAGGCAATGCATGCATTTTGACCAGATTGCTCTTTGCCCTTGGTGGCTGCTGTGGTTTGGGTGATGGTTTTCCTCGCTCTTCCTCCTGGCAGCTGCTCGGCCGCTGGGATGAGAGCTCAGAGGCTATGGAGAAGGGTGGGGCTGCTGTTGGAAAGGACAGGGCCTTTACTTCCGTCCCTAGTATGAAGGCTACAGCTCAGGAAGGCTCTTCCAGACCCTTCAAGGTGGAAACAGCCTGTCAACCACAAGCTGCACTGGACATGACCTTCCCATTGTCCCGAAGCATGGGGTGGATCTCTCATTAGGAGCAATGCTCAGAAGAGACACAGGTGGCATGTTAGAAAACCACATGTGGCTTCCCAGTCACTGAGTGAGCATCACTGCTCCAGAGCAACAGCAGCAGGGTGTGGATTCTGCTTTCTTGGCCAAGTATGTTCTTCTGTCATGGGCCGTTTCCACACGACTTAGCGGCCTCCGGACCGTTACGCAAAACACGCGGAAGATAACGTCTTCTCGCGTGAAATCATGCCAGGAAGATGCAATGTCATGCAAAACTCCCAGATGATAGCATCTTCCTGGCACAATTTTGCGCAAGAAGATGCTATCTTCCGCATGTTTTGCGCAATGCTCCGGAGGCCGGTAAGTCATGTGGAAACGGCCCTGGTCTTGCAACTTCAAGCAGACATTTAGTCTCTAAGGGGTAGAAATGTTCAGCACAAACCTTAAAAGAGTAATAATGACCAAAGTTTTCTGGTGTATTTTAATATATGCAATAGAGTTATTTATTTATTTAAAACATTTATTAACCCCCTTTCCACATTACAGTGCTTGGCAGCTGACAATAATCATATAAAATACAGAAAAGGCCACAGTTTAAAATCACAATTTAGGACTGCCGATAAATAGAAAAAACTAATTTAGTCAAATGCTGTCCGAAATAAAACCGTCTTGAGCTGCCTCCTAGGGATTGAACATGATGGGACTAGGCACACCTCCCGGGGTGGGGGGGTGGGGTTCCATAATTGTGGGGTTGCCACCGAAAAAGCCCTCTTGTGCGTATCCCCCGACTGAGCTTTTTTTCGTTGATGGGACAGTCAAGAGGGCCTCTCACTGTGATCTTAAATTCTGGGCAGGAACATATGGAAGAAGACAGTCCTTTAGATATCCTGGTCCAAAGCCATATAAGGCTTTAAAGACAAAACCAACGCCTTACATTGAGCTTGAGAGCAGATTAGTAGCCAGTGTAGTTGCTGTAATATCAGGGTTACGTGCTCCCAAGAGCTGGCCCCAGCCATCCGTCTAGTAGTAGCGTTCTGCACGTGCTCTTCAAGACTGAAAGTATGCAGTGCAGCTTTAGGAGGACTGAAAGGATCCTGCAAATGATATTTTACAGTGAACAACGTTGTTTGAAAAAGAAACAAAAGTACGTGGCATGGGGAAAGTCAGCAGTGTGTTTGGGCGCAAACACACATCACAGTATTTTGTTTTCCTTTTTTCAGAACTATCGGCCTTGAGCAATGAGACAAGGAGGGCAAGTGCCCGGCTCTCCCAACAAAATCCTTACAGGGAATCTCAAGAAGACCCTGGGCTGCCTTGGAAAAGGCTTCACCTCCTCCGGACGGAATTGTTTGTACAGAGAAAAGACAGTGCACATTTGTACAATTTATGTTTCAGATTTTTTTCAAGTTATTTTTCTAAGGTACTCTTCCCATTTTGTATTTTATTTAAAAAATAAATGATGAGTGTGTGTATGTGTGTTTTTCCACTTCAACTTATTTAGTGGGCATATTGATCACCAGTTCTGTTTCCCCAGCCTCCAAAAGTATCACAATTACCCTTTGTCCAGCAGTGCTGGTGATGTCACTGCTGGTGGCATTTCTGCATTACAACTGATGCATCTCCTGCAGCTGCAGTTTTGCCAAGCTAACCCCCGTACACGTGAATTGCTATGGGGTGCAAGGTTTGGCTCACAGTTGATACTGGGTCTTAGGAATCTGACCTTGGGCTACAGACTTCTGCCCCCATACCAATTCTCTTGTTGCACGCAAGTACTGCTTGCATTTGGATGCTTTCTGCCAGTGCCCATCCTATCCTCCATACTTAGAAGGGAAGGGAAGAATTGTGCCTCTTAGAAGGAAGAAGGGGAATTAGAGCCATCTTTCAAACCCAAGATAAAATGTTCGGGTGCTGAAACTTAAAATCAGATGCTCACACAAGGCCTGTCAGTGCTGTAGTTCACTTTATTAGAACAAGAGAGCTGGAATCTGTGATGCTGCCACCCAGTCTTTTTTTATTTTAGACACTAATTTGTTAATGGAGCATGAGGGGATCTGGTGAAACTGTGCATTTAAAAGTGTATTGTTCTTGTATAATCATTCACGACTAACAGTTCTCCCATGGTTTGCTGAGCTTTTTAAAGTAGGTTGGAATAAAAGAGTAAAAGTATTCTGAGGCTATACAGAGGTTTGTGCCAGAGCTACACTGCACAACATTCCTGTGAAGTCTTTCAGCAAATAATATTGAAGAATATTGCAGATGATTCTTCTAAATGGATTACTTTACCAATAACAAGATATCAAGATTTTTTTAAAAAACCACAAATTCAATAATCATAAAAAGTTGGCATTGCATGATAATGGAGTCATTTGCCACTGTTTTAGTTTTTTTCATCAAAGGTATTACATACTGACAATGACATATTAGGGGAAGAGAAATTAAGTTCCTGAGAAATAGCAAATTTGAAAAAAATAATTTACTAGTTCATGGTCTCGGTGCATCACGCTGATGATGGGCTTTGTATGTACTCAAAGCTTTGATTCAGAGCTAGATTTCAAATGTGAAAATCCTCTCCCCTCCCCTCAGAGGTACAGTTTGTATTGCATATCTCCGAGGGTGAAGAGTTGTGTCTTCCGACTCAGGGTTTGTTTGTTTTTTCAGCCACAACAGCAGTAGCCTTTTGGGAACTTCAGTGATAGCTTCTCTGTCAGCTTTTTTTAAAAATGAAGTTTTTCTCCATGATCAGTTGTCTTTTCTACTTTTTCTTCTTCTGTCCTTAGCCCTCTGGGGCATCTTGGCGTCTCTGGTACAGAGGACAACCTTTAAAATGTGTTGAAGGTGTGCAGAAAAGCTACCTTCACCTGATGACCACGGTGCCTTCTGTGTCCTGGAAATCAACATACAGTTGAGACATGCAGCCACTGTCTCAAATTCATAAAGCCAGCAAGATGTAACCAAGTCAGTCTTTGCCTTTGTTAGCAGTGGCTGAACTATCAGTGTCTACCACTCAGAGACACTTTGGCTTGGTTTCAGCTCTGCCAATTCATGTTCTCACTCTTGACAGCTTTTGGTACGGAACTGCCCTGGTACCAAGTCAACCAAGTGGCGAAAACTAAAGTAATCAGCCCAATCTCTCTCGGAACCAAGGAAGAAAAAAGTCAACAAAAGAAAGTCCGCCCCTTCATGCTCAATCTTGGCACATGTTGTAGTACACTCTAGTAGAGACTCATCAGAGCCAATTGATCAAGGAGATTATCCTGATCCCAAGGATTCCATTAGCCAACAGGGCTGCATCCCCAGATGCTGAACTTGTGGATAGTGTGGCTTTATCATTAATAAACTCAGCAGTTTGGAAGTTATCCTAGGTTGAGCCCCTTTGCTGAAAAAAGCAGATAACCAGCTGGTCAAAGTGCCCTTTTTCAGCTTAATATGTCATGAGCAGATAATCATACATATGACAGTCTTTTCAAAACACTGGATTCCCTCTGCCCCCTGCTGGCATTCTAACCTTATAGCTGGTTTGGTTGTTTAAAGGTGTTAAGGTAAGGAACTAGGCAGAATACTGAATCAAGGAGGTTAATGTATCATACTCTTTAAATTCCTTGCACCATTGCGGAAAGCACACAGCAGTGCTACTCATGTATCCTTGTTTCTGTCTTCGAAGACTTTCTGTCTTTATCTGTCTTGGAACCTCCTGAAACTGCCTCACTAAACTCCCATGTTTAACTCCCCTCATTAGCACCAGTTTGCAATTTGCTAGGCTAAGGATGGAACCTCTGCAGTGCTGGTTCAATCACAATTTCTAATCAATCGGGACTCTCATGGAAAAAAGTTCAGTGCATTCCAGAAGCAGTGCTCAGAAGCCTAATCCCACTTTCATCAGTTACGCATGCTGCTATTAAATGGCCCTGCCAGCATACGTGGAAGCACTTTCACACCTATTATTCAGTACAGGGACGGGATCCATCTGCCTGCCTGGTGACTTCCATCCTAAAAATACCTTCTCCACCTATGCTCTCTAGGTTTGGCAGGCTTATCTTTCAAGACCATCTGGTGGCTATAGCAACATCACATACGTTACTATGGAGGTATCCAGTCTCTTGTGAAGCAGTTCTTAAAGGGCATCATCAGTCTTTCCCATTGCTCCATCCACTTGGTCATGGGATCAGCCCCTGGTCCTCACCCAGTTCGTGAGAAAAAGCTTTAAGCCCTTGACTATCTGTAATTTGAAGTGTTTTACATGTAAAGTGGTGTTTCTGATTGCAGTCTAATTGGCAAAAAGGGCCCACAGACTTGGGACTCAGACCCTCCTTACCTCTAATTCCTCGAAGATGCCTAGACATCTTCCTCTGCCAGCAGTTGCCTCTGGGTTTAAAATGAGCCAAGACTTGGTTCCTTCAACCTACTTTCCGGATCCTATTTTGGATGCAGAAAGAGCTGTTCATTTTTTCGACATTCACAGAGATCTGGCCATCTGTTTAGGAAGCTTGTGCTACTCAGGCCAAGGTATTTTCCTAAAGCTTCAGCCACTAGGTAACCCCCACCATCAATCTCTACTATGACTTTGTTCATAATATTCGTACTGGGACACTATGAGCTCATTCCAACAGAGGTATTGTTTTGGTCTTCTGCAAATATCTTCAGTTTGCCTTCCCAAGCTCTGCAGAGCAGCCACCTCATCCGCCGTCTACAGTGCTTTTGGACAGGGCTTCACCCATCTGTGTGATGCCCAGAGAACATGAAGAAGGAAAGACCGTTTACCTACCTATTCTTTGAGTGGCCATCTGTACATTCACATGACCCACCCTTTCCCAAAACAGCTACTTTAACTTGCTGTAGTTATTACTTTTTGAAAGGAACTGAGCAGAGAGAGAACTTCTCTGAGGGGAGAGGATTTTTACACCTAAAGCTAACTCTGTAAGTTTCCAGATTAAAGCTCTGTAAAGGCATAAATCCCAACAGTGTAAATAGATGATCACTCTAAGAACAAGGTGCAGGGGAAAACAGCAGTTTCAGCCTGTTGGAACCAAGCAACCGTCTTGCGACACTTCAACACCTTCCAAATTTATTGTGGCACATTCATGAGCCAAAGGCTATTCCATTATGTGCAAGAATTGTTAACTTCACTTAGCAGAGATACAAATAGATGAAGGAGGTGGGGGACGGGGGACAGAACGCCCTTCCATCATTTACACTGGCCAAACTGGATGTTGCCAGTGCAAAATAATAAACGAACACAAACCATGCAATAATAATAGAAGCATTCAGAAACCAGTTACCTTACTTCATTGCATGGGTATGTGAAGCATCCTTATACTGTCAGACCTTTTAATCTGCCTAGTTCAGTGTTGTCTACTGGCAGCGCCTCACCAAGGTATCAGGCAAAGGTCTTTCCCATCACCTACTACTACCGTATCATTTTAATTGGAAATTCATTGAACGTGAGGCTGTCTGCATCCAAAAAAAAGTGCTGGACCACTCAGCAACTGGTCCACCCAAGGCAGAAAGGTTTCAAAGGTAGACTCCAGCATCAGTAGGCTGAGTAGGTATTTATGTTCAAATTTGACATTGCCAACCTTATTCTTGATGGAACCTGGGGATAGTTAGCTCACCACAGAACGTAATAATCTCTTATTACATATACTATTTCACTTTATTGATTCATCACCTGTTGACTGAATTTTCTGTTTTTACTAGGTACTGTTACGTGTGTTTGCATAGCAATGTCACTTGAGCTCTTGATTGATTTGATCTTATTGTATACCCGGACTTGGATAGCCCAGTTGAGCCTGATCCCCTCAGAAGTTAAGCAGAGTTGGCCTTGGTTAGTAATTGGATGGGAGACCTCCAAAGAAGACCAGGGTAGCAGAGGCAGGCAATGGCAAATCACCTTTGTTAGTCTCTTGCCATGAAAACTCTACTATAAGTCAACTATGACTTGACGGTACTTTCCACCACCATCTTATTGTGGAATACCTTCTCCTCTTCCTCTTGTCTTGTTTCTACCGTGTGTGTGTGTGTGTGTGTGTGTGTGTGTGTGTGTTTGCCACAGTAAATGTGTTAGTCTTCAAGGTGCCACAAGAATCTTTGCAGTAATAAGCACTTTAATTTAAAATGATCTCTAGGTGGTGGTTTATAAACTACCTCAGGCAGGCCTCTGGAGAGAAAGCATAGAAATATCCTAAATAAATAAAAGTTTGGGTAATTGTAGGAAAATTTAAAGTCTGGATGCTTATTGTAAAATACAACAATTTTGGAAATTGCCCACCTTCCATAAGTCAATGGATGGAGGACCTCAAAACTTTATCTATATTTGAACATATGGTATATAGATGACAACTGAGGATGGACTTATTTTTAGATATTTGGAAGCCTTTTATGGATGCTTCTGTGTAGATTTCTCTCTGTCAATTTTTTTTCCTGTTGTGTGGGATTATTGTAATCCGCCCCTTTTTCTCTTCAAATTAAATATTTTTAAAAAATCATTTAAAGCCTGTTTTGGAAAGGAATGCTACAATTTGTAATGTAAAGTCACAGGAATGCTTTGACTAACATGCCAGCTTCTCTGTTCCTTTTCTCCCATACCTGAATCTTACCAGATGGATTCATTTAGTCCTTATTTAGCCAGGCTTTATTGGTGGGTCATTTCTGGATTTCTGTTTGCTGACAATTCAAAACTCTGATTATTATTTTTCTAGCTCTAGATTTCTTTTGTAGAAGGTTGTCTCCCCAAAGAGAAAGCAGACCTGACCAAAACATAACTCAGTGCTGTTCCTCTGCATGCCTTCTTTGTAAGCAAAAGAAAGAAAGAATTCTGAAACACCAGCAAGTTTGTGCCTTCAGTCTTAGTAGTGAGTCTGAAATTTGTTTAACAAGTGGGAACCTGTAAAGACTTGCGGGGGCATCTCATTTCCCTCCTCTCCCATTAAGTCCTCTTTCCCTTTCCTCCTCCCATAACCTTCCTCCCTTTTCCTGCTTCCTTCTATCCTTCCTACCCAATCTTGTCTGCCTCCCGTCTTCTTCTTTCCACCTCACCCTGGCAGCCCCTCCCCTATGGCCCAGTTGTGTGGTGCCAGCAGGGCCCAGCTGTGTGGTGGGGAACCAACAAGGACTTGAGGGGCAGTACTTTACTTTTCCCTGTATCCCCCGCCCCACACTGTTTCTGCTTTCCCTCCTCCATATGCTCACATTTCCCTTTCTCCTTAGAACCATAGGGCCAAGCTACAAGTGACGCCTGACACAGGTTGGACACTTGTCAGCTTCCCTCAAGTTTTGATGGGAAATGTAGGCATCCTGGTCTTGCAGCTGTAATGGAGAGCCAAGCTGTAAAACCAGGACGCCTGCATTTCCCATCAAAACTTGAGGTAAGCTGACAAGTGTCCAACCTGTGTCAGGACACAGGCGTCACTTGTAGCTTGGCTCATAGAGTTGGAAGAGGCCTTACAGACTATCTAGTCCAACCCCTGCCCAATGTAGGAACAGCCTAAAGCAACCCTGACAAGAATTTGTCCAGCTGCTACTTGAAGACTGCCAATGAAGGGGAACCCACCACATCCCTAGGCAGCCAATTCCACTGATGAATTGCTCTTAAGGTGAAGAAGTTTTTCCTAACATCCAGCTGGTACCTTCTCTCCTGTAGTTTAAACCTGTTGTTTGGAGTCCTATCCTCTGTTGCCAACAGGAACACCTCCCTTCCCTCTCTTAAGTGGCTGCCTTTTAAATACTTAAGAGAGAGCAATCATGTCTCCCTTCAACCTCCTCTTCTCCAAACTGAATATTCCCAAGTCCTTCAGCCTTACCTCTTGGGGCTTGATCTCCAGGCTCCTCCTGGTTGCTTTTCTTTGTACCCGCTGCAATTTATCCACATCCTTTTTGAAGTGAGGCCTCCAAAACTGCACATGATATTCCAGGCGCGGCCTGACCAATGCCATGTATAGTGGGACAATGACATGTTGTGATTTGGATGTTATGCCTTTGTTGATACACCACAAGATTGCATTCACCTTTTTTGCTGCTGCTTCACACCAGCTGCTCATATTTAGCTTCCCATCCACCTGTATCCCAAGATCTTATTCACACTCACTGTTACCCAGAAGTGTATCCTCTCATCCAGTATGCATGTTTTGCATTCTTACCCAGGTGCAGAATCCAGTACTTATCCATGTTAAATCACATCTTATTCAAATCCTCCCACTTTTCCAGTGTGTTCAGATCTTGTTGAATTTTATCTCTATTTTCAAGGGTATTTGCTACTCCTCCCAGTTTGGTGTCATCTGCAAACTTAATAAGCAATCCCTTCACACCCTCATCCAGATCATTTATAAAATATTGAAAAGCACTGATCCGAGGACCGCGCCCTGTGGCACTCCACTGGACACCTCCATCCAATCAGACATGATGCCATTGACAACTGATCTTTGGGTGCAGTTATCCAGCCTGTTCCCTATCCGTCTAACTATCCTAGAGTCCAATCCACAGTTCTCCAGTTTACCCATCAGAACATCATGAGGAACCTTGTCAGAAACTTTACTGAAATCCAAATAAATAACATGGACAACATTCCCATGATCCAGTAAGCCTGTTAGTCGGTCATAGGAGATGAGATTGGTCTGGCAGAACCTGTTGGGGACAGTTCTGTGCAGACTTCCCCCTATCACCATGTTGTCTCCCAGATGCTTGCAGATTGATACCATTAATATCTGCCCCAGTATCGTCCCTGGGACAGAGGTCAGGCTGACTGGCCTGTAGTTCCCAGGATTGTCTTTTTTCCTTTTCTTGAAGATTGGGATGACATTTGTCCTCCTCCAGTCTTCCAGCACATCGCTTGACCTCCAAGAGGCCTGAAAGATGATTGTCAGAAGGTCTGCAAAATCTTTTGAAAGTTCTTTAAGCACTGTTGGGTGTACCCCATCTGGCCCAGGGGGATTGTACACTTCCAGTGCAGCTTGGCGCTTCTCAATATGTTCTCTGCCCATGTCAACCAGCAACCCTGAACCCATGCTTTGTCTACTGTCATCTTTAGGTGGGCTCTTCGCTCATTCAGAGAGAAAACTGAGGCAAAATAGGCATTGAGCCTTTCTGTCCTCTGTCAGTTTCTCCATTTTTTCCCAGCAATTGGGATTTTGCCACCTTTACCTTCCATTGGCTCCTCACATATCTGAACAATATTTTTTTTTGTTGTGGCAAGCCCCTCTGGCAAGTCTCAGCTCATTCTGAGCTTTGACCTCTCTGATGCCCTACAGTGCTTAACCACCCCTAGATACTTTTCTTTAGATGCATTTCCATCTCTCCATTTCTTAAGCATCGTCTTTTTCTTCCTTAGCTCATCACAGATCTCTCTGTTCATCCACATTGGCTTCTCGGATCCTCTACCACATTTCCATCTTACTGGAATGGTGGTAGCTTGAGCCCGCAAGCTCTCTTCTTTTTGAAGAGCTCATCCTTCACTCGCTCCTTTCCCTTCCAGCATTCGTGTCCATGGAATAATTCTCATAATATCTCTAAATTTATTAAAGTTTGCCCTACTAAAATCTAACATGCATGTTTGGCTACAAATCCACTTGGTACCCCACAGCAAAAGAAATTCTAGGAGGACATGATCAGTTCTCTCTAAGGTTCCCACAACCTTTACCCCATAAACCAAACCTTTCTTGTTGGTTAATACCAAGTCCAGTATGGCCGAGCCTCTCATTGCTTCCTCCACCATTTGAGAAAGGAAGTTGTCGGTTAGGGAGGTCAGGACGTTGTGTGATCCTGGACATGTAGCAGAGTTGGTCTTCCAGCACACATCAGGGACGTTGAAGTCTCCCATAACTACAAAGTCATATTTCTTGGATACCCTATTCAGCTACTCACAGAAGGCAGAATACACCTCATCTCCTTGGTCAGGAAGTCTGTAGCAGACCCCAACCACAATACTGCTTGTCCTTCCCTCCTTTATCTTCACCCAGACACTTTCCACTAGGCTGTCACTCTCTCACTATTTCCTAACATACAATGCCACTCCACTTCCTCTATGACACTTCCTCTTGTTCTTGAATAACTCATACCCAACCACTACTGCGTTGCAGTCATGGGAATCATCCCACCAAGTCTCTGTAATGCCTACTAAGTCATAGCTTCCTGTCTGGATTAGTAGATAAAGTAGATATGGCAGTTGTCTCCATTACCCTGCAGTGTCAGTTTAAAGCTCTTCCAAGGAATCTCCCCAGGTCCCTTCAAAACATATTCTTCCCTGTCCTTGATAGGTGAAGTCCATCGTGTGCTAAGCCATTTTCAAGAAAATGTAGTCCATAGCCCCAGAATCCAGATTGCTCCCGCCTGCACTATGAATACAGCCAGTGGGTCACCTCCATAATCTTCTGTTCCTGTTTCATTCCTCTTCCTCTGACAGGCAGGATCAAAGAGAATACCACCTGTGCTCCCATTACTTTCAGTTGCCTCCCAAGGACTTCATAGTCAGCCCTAATGTTCTTAATAGTGTTCATGGCCGTGTCATTTGTTCCCACGTGGACCATCACAAATGAGTAGTGGTCTGTTGGTTTGACTAGCTTGGGCATCTGATCTGTGATATCCTTAATCTTCTCTCCTGGCAAGCAACACACCTCTCCGGCCATGGGGTCAAGCCTGCACACATGACATCCCATACCCCTCAGAGGGTCACCAATCACAAAGACTTTGCTTTGCTTTCTTTTGTTATTTGTTTGTATTTCCATGGCACCCATACTTGTTCTTTCAGGTCCTTGTATATCTGCCAATGATTCTGTCACATCAGCAAGGGCATGGAATTGATTTCGCAGCTCCAGTGGCACTGAGTGCTGTCTTGCTGTGCACTTTCGGGCTCATGCAGTCAATCTCTGAGGAGGTTCATTAGGAGAATATTCTCTTTTATTGTTCCTTCCTTCACCCTCCCCATCCCTTTGCAGGGCCTGAAGACTTTTGTTGATGAAATCCTCTTCTTAAGTTCAAACTAAGTAACTTATTTTTTATCTGTCCACCATCTTCATCTATATTTCTTAATTCACTTCATTTATATACTGCTTTTTTCTACAATGTGGACCGAAAGTGGCTTATATCATTCTCCTTGCCTCCATATTGCTCTCACAATTCTAAAAGATGGGTTAGGCTGAGAGAGTGTGACTGGATTAAAGGCATCCAGTTAGCTTTCATAGCAGAGTGGTGATTTGAACCGCATCTGCCAGATCCTACTCTGAAACTAATAACTACACTACACTGGCTTGCGGATAGACCTGCTGTTGAATAGTAGCAAGCAGCCAGGCCTGGGTGAGTAATGAAAGTTGGGTGGTAACAAATCACCTGGTGGTTGTTTCTGGGCCTTGCCCCAATGAGTCCTCCCTCAAAAGCCAAAACAGCCCTAGAAAGGCCCCTGCCCCCTCCCTTTACATTTGCCTAACAGAAACCAAGCCTAGAATACTGGCTAAACTGTTAAGGTTACTTAGCAACAGCCACTGAGGGCATCTGGTTACAGCTACTGGCTCTCCTTTTATCATTTTGGTTTTGTTTTTTTAAAAAACACTCATTTTTTTCTTTCTTTTTTTTAGATTCAGATTTTTCTACAAACCTGTGTCATTTTTCAGATGTGTAGGAAGATTGGTCTTGTCTGTTTATGGCTCCAGCCTCTGGAGTCAAGTATCCTCAGATCAGAGCCACTTGGCTATTAATACATAAGATTTTTTAAACATTCTCAGGACACTTACAGCAGCTTCACCAGTAAACATCTCTTGTTTCCAAAGGGATAATAGTCTTACGTTTGAATAGCTTGAAGAAAGAAAGGAAAACTAACTTCCCCTCCATTGTTCCTTTTCTTGTAAAATGAAGCTGCCTTGCTTAAGTTATTTTCACCTCTTCTCACCCAGTTCCCAGAAGTCCCAGAACAAAAGACAGCCTTGTGAGTGAGCTTCACTTGATTCTCTCCCTCTCCCGTCCACACGATCAGCTGTTTTTTAAAAAATTTGTTTTTTGAATTTGAAATTGTAGCACATTTACAACAACAGGGAGTCCTGAAATAAAGGAACAGAACCTACTATACACTGACATGGATCTTTGGCGTTATTGTAAAGATGGGACATCAGAGCTTACAATTAAATATTTGTCAGCAGTATTGTATTGTCATACATTACGATACTGTTTTTAATTATACAATAGAATTGTGTGTATGTTTGTATCCTTACATTTAGATGGTCTTACATTCTTTCACTAATTGTGCATATGAAATAAAGGGGGGACATTTTTCTAAGGAGATAGATATAATTGGGGTTTCCATACTATTCAGTTGTGTTGAGATTTTGTCTATTATTATGATTTCCAAAATGGTATTATACCAGCTTGTGAAGGTAGGAGATTCCCCTTCGATTCCAATTTTTTGCCAGTGAGAGTTTGGTTGCTGTTAATAAGAATATGATGAGTTCTTTTCTGGTTGTGGAGATTGTTTTATTGTGTAAAACTCCTCTTTACTGTGGGTTTATTTTGGATTGTAGGGGAATGGAATAACTGGTTGTTTTATTGATATGGTATCTGTTTAATGTAAAAAGTATTGTATCTTAACACAGTCTCACCAGATAAAAAAATAAGAACCAGTTTCACCACACTTCTTCCAATAAGAAAGTGGATATGGACTAGTAATATGATGTAGTTTGCTTGGGTTTAGGCACCATCTAGTATATATTTTAAGCTAATTGGATGGGAGACCTCCAAAGAAGACCGGGGTTGCAGAGGTAGGCAATGGCGAACCTCCTCTGTTACTTTCTTGCCTTGAAAACCCCAGGAGGGGTAACCATAAGTCAGCTATGACTTGATGGCACTTTCTACCACCATGTTAATAGATGAAGTGAAAGGAGGTCAAGATCAAATAAAGAGCCACATCTGAGGATATACTGGTGAACCAAAATCTCTTTCCCATTTAGATATGTATCCTGGATTTCTGCCCATATGTTCTCCTAAATTTTATATATAACAGAGATTTCCTTTAGCAGATATGTGGACCTGTTTTGTAAAATGATTTCAAATCTTGTTGGATCTCTGCTAAGCTGCCTTCTATTCACTGGACTGCTTTAAAAAATGTTGTACTTAGAGAAAATAATGCCAGGGAATTTGTTTCCTATCTAAAATTGCAAACATTGTTTTAGTAACATTATTCTATGTATATTTTCCCCATATTTGGAAAGATCCTTTAATACATCCAGGAGAAAGACATCCTGGCCCAAAAGGGTTCCAACCGGAGATAGACCTGGTGCCAGAAGTGTCTGTTGTTTGTCCCAGATCAATAACGTTGACTGTAGAAATGAGTTGTGAGTTATTTATTTTGCTCAGGTGGTTCCAACTTGTGAAGCAGCAGCACGAGAAGGTATGACTCCCATGAAATGCCATTGGACTGGCAAGCAGACAGGGAATGAGATAGTCACTCGTTAGAGAGTGAGAACAAGGAACGAAAAATGAAGAGCTGATCAGTAACAGAGACGTAGAGTAGTTGGTTGGGTGTGGGAGGTCTGTCCTTAGCAGGGAAGAACTGAAGGGTACTTTATGGGTCTTGATTTTTTAAATTCATTCCCATGAATCTGATGGAGTATACGAATCAGCCTGAGGTAGCCCAGAGAGTCATGAAATTACAGGACTTGAAAGATCAGCAGTTGTACTTCTCCAGTACTTGATCCTTCACGCAGCATTCCTAGAAGATTTGGGGCATTTTTTCTGCCTAGTGTTAATTGCTGTGACAGGAAGAGCAGGATAGACTTGTGAAGTCAACTTCTTGATATCTGTCTGGGTGCCAATAAAGCACTTTACGAAAGCTTCCAATGGCTCTCTCTTGCCACTAGCCCAGTACTTCAAACTGGTCTCTCAGGTTTAACCACTGCTTTCCTATTATATGGTTCTAGCTGCCAAAACTGAAGGCAGAAGGCAAAACTCTCCTACCGTCTCAGTCGCCTTCAAACTCTGCTCCTACATTACTATTTGTTTACATTATGAACTCCATAAATTAGTATATGAAATGTGGACCTGTTGATCATCCTAACTGCAACAGAACATACACATCAGGTCCTATATTGCAGGGCACCTTCTGCCATGTTCATTGGGCAGGGGCTGCATTTGTAGGTTATTTGCACATGTATATTACTGTAAGATTATAATTTCAAACTTTCACTCTAAGAAAAGTGTTGAGGCATTGTGTATTTGCAGAAGGGCGTTATTTGTTCATTTTCACATAGTGTTTTGTATATGCAGGTTCCTGCTTCTGGGTTGCAATGCTGAATGGTGATGTGGTGGGCATCGTGGCGGCACGAGGCAATGAAGAAGACAACACACTGGAGCTGCGTCGGATGTCTGTTGACTCAAGATACCGTGGTAAAGGGATTGCCAAAGCTTTGGGTCGCAAGGTGCTGGAGTTTGCCATGATCAATAACTATTCCTCTATTGTACTGGGAACCACAGCAGTGAAAGTGGCAGCCCACAAGCTGTATGAATCTTTAGGATTCAAGCATGTGGGTGTGGTTGAACACTACACTTTGCCTGGGATGACGCATTCTCTACTTGAGCGAGTATTTTTCCAGCTTCGCTACCACCGCTACTGCCTGCAGCTGCGTGAAGAATAATAAAAAAAAAGGCATTAGTTTTGTTCCTCCCCAGAATCTTCTCTGGCAGTGTTTTGTGGGAGTTTTTGTCATTGTTTGCAGTTCGCATTTGATTTTTTCGTCATTTCATTTTGTTCATTTGCTTTGTACAGATTGCTTGTACAAACAAAGGGTCCTCCTTTTCTGACATGCTTGTAGAATGATGGTGCTAATGCTGGAGGTAAGACTGGCTGTCCTTGAGGCATACAATTGTTCAATAGCCAAGGAGGTCAGGATGGACGCTCTCCCTCTCCTTCTCATCTTATCTTGCCCAGGTTACCTACATAAGCACAGAAACTTTAAATATGTAACAATACTGCTTGCCTGGTGTGTGTAAATAGTGTGTGTCCCCTGCCCAAAATATCAAAAAAAAAAAAAGTATTGATATACTTCGCAGTACAGCTAAGTGCAGAAATTTCACTTGACTGCATTTCTCAGTATTTTACGGACAAGTATCCATTCGTTTTACCATAATGTATTGGCTAATAATACTGAAAGAAAATGTGAAAAACCTGCTTGCTCCAATGCATGAAGAGGAAGTGTTTGCATGCATTCCAACACACGGCACTGCCAAGCAGGCTCCGATGTTGCACTTTTGGGATGCACCTTGTTCTGCCGAGCGCCCGAGAGAATCTGGGTGCATCCAAGCATTATGACTCGTTCCTTTATCCTCATTTCCTTCCTAAGCCAGCAAATAGACTTGAAGCATTTTGAACCTTGAGCCCAGTGTAACGTATGTAAATGTGTATATACACAACCTGCAGCCCTGTGCCAGACATCTATACATGCGGTAGAGTTTAATTTTGCCTTCGTGTGTAATTTTTATTTATTATTTTTATTTCCTCATTCAAGTTCTAGCTTTTGCTGACTGGTTTAACCGAGGCATAATGAGTGCTTCAGTTGCTATGGCAACGCACTTGTATGCTAATATGTGCACCAAATCTTAAATGCTTCAGAAAAGCAATATGAGAAAGAGGGAAAGCTGAAGGCAGCAGGAGAAGCAAAGATACTATTTTAAATCCGTTGCTAGCAGAATAAATATAGCCAGCCTGCCATAAACAGTAGTTGCTGCTTTAACAACATCAGATTTGTGAATTGTACAGTACAATGCAAACAGCAATGCAACATAGATTTGGCATGCGTCTGTACCTAGTATGTATGTAAAGTGCCTGCCACCAAAGGGTAACCAAGGTTACTGCTTCTTCTAGCTTGAAATACCAATTTTATAGTTTATTCCAAGAAACAGCAACTTTGCATGTAATATATCTTGAAGGAAATCAGCAGGTTTTAAGTTTTAAAAAGTGATCTATTAGAAATCCTAAGAACATTTCTAGTTGCACTTAATTTTGGGTAGGTCAAAGGATGCACCTCTTTAAAGGGAACCTCTTTAATAGATTCCTTGTAAATAAAAGACGACAGGAGTTAGGCAAGGGAGACAACATTTGTGAAGTCCAGTAAAGAGTGACCCCTTTCATCTCTGCTGAAGTCAAGAGGGAATGACGCTGTCATCATATGAAAACACCCGTGTGCCACGTTCAAGAGATTTAGTGGTGGGCAAACCAACCCTTGTATTGCAGTTTGGTGTTACTGAAATTCAGCAGTGTGAAGGCAAGGATTGGTCTCTGACTACTGGTAGATATCCAGGCCAGCTCCTGAAGCAAAACTGGACAAGTCTAATGCGAGCACCAGGACAAAGCTCAGCAGTTCCCACAATATTTCTCTAAAGTGACTAGGAGGAGAATGAAAACCTCCTTATTGGAGGGGGTCATTGTTATGAAAGAGAAATCCCACTGCTCAACCAAGGGGTAGCCCAGGGAAAGCGAAGCAGTTACAGCCTCCATGCCCAGTATAAGAGCACAACCAAATAAAGTGTATAAAATCCAAAACATTTTTCTTTTAAAATAGTTGATGCCTTGACAGTGCGGGTTTTCTTCTTGCCGCAGTCTTTCTTAATCATAAAATGACAGCATCGACTGGTGTCCCAGCAATAAAACAAACAGATTAGTAATATCATTTGAATCTGATTTGTAGAATGTACCTGTTGGAACTGAGCGTGTGTTGGTGTGGGTGTGGAATGTTTTTTTTTTAAAAAAATACTTCTATGCTGTACATTTCTCCTGAAAACGAAATGTGTATTGTTGGAAGGTGTAGGATAGAGGTGTATAGTGTACAGAAATTGGTATAATATTTTCTAGCTGTTTTCAGTGATTTCACTAATCTGCATAACACAGAATAATATTATAAAGTGTTAGGAAAAAGTGAAACAAAAAAACCTGCTTGTGCCTTTTAATTATTTTTGTTCCTCTGTTATCATTGCACTAAATGATTTCTGGAGAACCAACAGTATCTAGTCTGGAGTACGGGTGGCTGGATAAGACGTGAAGTCTAAATTGAATATTATTTTTACCCGAGGCACTTAAGGAATATGATTGGTTTTGATTCCTATACCTTTACAGTTTACCACTTTCACATCTGAAAAGCCCCCCCCCCCCTCCGAATTCAAGCTCTACCATATAAGTGTGTGAATTAAATGTCACTGTATCAGAATACCTGTAAGCAGGGCTTTTATTCTGGGGAAAGAGGTGGTGGAACTCAGTGGGTTGCCCTCGGCGAAAACGGTCACATGGCTGATGGCCCCGCCCCCTGATCTCCAGACAGAGGGGAGTTGAGATTGCCCATAAGGGCAATCTCAACTCCCCTCTGTCTGGAGATCAGAGGGCAGGGCCACCAGCCATGTGACCGTTTTCAAGAGGTTCCGGAACTCCGTTCCCCCGCGTTCCTGCTGAAAAAAAGCCCTGCCTGTAAGAGAGCATTGGGGAACAAACTTTTGAAAATCGATGGTTTTTAAAGTGTTTCTCATGCTAGAGAAATGCAGTCTGGTGTCATCTCTCTCATTAATCTATGTATCTCCAGCTTCTTCCACATCTGTTTCCCTTTTGGAAGCCGAGAGTGTTTCAGGTGTTCTCTTTCTGACATGGCACCCTCCTCTCGGGTGGAAAATGTATAGAAAAGGGATGTAGGCAGATTTCATTGTAGAGCTGCTTTGAAACAAGAAATCTTCTATAATTCTGCTGAGTTGCTATTGGGCCTTGGTAGGACTGTAGCAAGTTTCTCAGGCATTACAGAAAAGAAGCATCCGCACTTTTGCTTTCTCTTTCTGTGTCATGTCTTGGAAGACCAAGTCCTGCAGATGAGAGTGCAAAGAAAGCATGAAGAAGGGATGCTTTACTAAGGAAGTCAGAAAGTACAAAAGGTCAGAGGAAATATTATGCACAAAACTGGACACATGAGAGACTCCTGAAAACAAAAATCGGTAAATTAGGAGTGTTTTGTTTTACAAGACATCAGAAAAGAATGGGCATATCGGAAACCTGATGGATCCACGGGAACCAAAACATTACAATTATCTCTGGGTATAAATATGTAGAAGCAGACAGAGTAGGTAACGTTGTCAAAAAAGAAACTTTATGGGTACAGATATGTCAACAGTACAAATAGCCCTGTCAGCTTCCCACCTTATGCAGGGTCAGATCCAAGTTTTGTCACCGCATATACGCTGAACAGGGATCTGCATCCAAGCACAGCCCTCTGATTACTAGGACTGTGTGCAAACATGTTCGGAACATGCACAGTTTAGATGTTTCAAAAGGACCGTGGTCTATACTATCTCCATAACCCCCTTCCACACTAAAATGGGTGTGCAGCCATTATCAGATTGCTTTACTTCATTTTTTGTGGCTTTTCATATAAGAAAGAAATCTAAACTTAGTTTGGTAGATGCAGTTGCAGCTCTTAACAAACGTATTAGTGTGAGGAACAGAGTTTGCATAGGATGTGTTGTGTTTTCCTGCAAAGACGAACATGTAGCTCCTCAAACAGATACTGTCTTCTGACACAAATCTCCATCGAAGTTTGCCCAGTGTAGTGTATTTTTGTTCCTCTGTTATCATTGCACTAAATGATTTCTGGAGAACCAACAGTATCTAGTCTGGAGTATGGGTGGCTGGATAAGACGTGAAGTCTAAATTGAATATTATTTTTACCCGAGGCACTTAAGGAATATGAATTATTTGAAGTTGCCCTTCACAGGGTCTTCATAAGGATGTACTGGCCTCTGGAACCAGTTCCTTCCTCCATCTGAACATTGTTAGCATAGGAATGGCCTACACATGGCCCATGTCTGATCCTAAGGAGCTGAATCCCCAAAAGCTCTTTCTTGATGCCAGCAACGGGACACCTTTCCAAAATCTCTGTGGGAGGAAGTATGTCCTGACATTTTGTATTGCAAACAAAGTGAAGATAGAGGCCTGCCTTCTGATGAAGATGGAATTGATAAGAGTTCGAGCTTCACAACCTTAAAGAAGTAAGATAAGGATGGTGGAACTATATATTTTTAGATCTTGCTTCTTAATTCTTCATGTGTCAAACGCCTGTGAGTGAGTCTGCCAGATGCAGAACTGGCCTTTACCAGTTGAGTAGAGTTTCATTTTTCAGCTGTAATATTGCGTGTTATCCAGGCTTAAGTCAAATGAGAGGCATCTTGTCAGTTATGATGAAATTGTGACATTTATTGACCGCCTAGAGCATGACCTGCTTCATAAAGCAGAAGCATTTCAGGACAAAGACCAAATGATCTGTAATAAGCTGAATATCCTCCAATGTGTGACGAGCAAAGATGCAGTCATCAACAAGCAGGAGGTCTCTCTCAAACTGTTCAGCTACCTTCATGTGAAGTTTCTGTTGCTGCAGATTAAACATGCCCATTCTAGATACATGCACATCTGTCAAAAGTCCTGGAGTGAAAACAGACCATGGCCAATAAAAGACAATCTTGTTAGTAAACCATTATTGATGGAAAAAGCTAATGAGAAATGGCATTCTATTACCCTGGCCATCTTGCTGTCCTAACACTTGTGGACAACAGCAGTCATCTTCTCTGGATAGCCAAATCTGTGGAGAAGTTTCCACGGGCATAAGTTTTTTTCATGTTCACATACACTTTATATGTCTTTCTGCTCATGGGCTTTTCCTTTGATTTGATACTTTCCAAAAAATCTTATCCACAGGAAAATTCACTCATTATGGATACAGAGACATAAATGACTAAATGAGACATGAAACTATGAAGAACAACCTATGCAACCAGTTTTCCTGCTATGAAAAGTAGGGGGGAAAATCCACAGTGGTTGTCACTGATAGCAGCATTCCTCTCTTTTTATACAGATTAAGGAGCACTCCTGGGGTATAGCATCTGTGTGCATATGACCATGTTCATTAGTCCCACCACACTTACAGACTGTCAGTGATCTTGCACTGAGGCCTGAGAATATCAATGTAGACAACTGCTTGATAGCTTTTATCTAAAGAAAGGCCATTGACAGTTCTCCCAAAATAGGGTGCCTTCAAAGGAAGTTCTTATTTAGAATATTACCAAAAGTCCAAAGGCTGTAAAAGGACTCTTAACTACCTAGCAAAGCTATTGCCTTTGTCTGCAGGTGTCTGATAATCATCTACTTTAAGAGCAGCAGCTGAAGTGCAAGGTTTGCACTAAACATGGTGCAAGGACCTTTGTAAAATGCTTTTGTATACAGTTTACCAGCTGTTTCCTGTTTATTCGCTTCACTTAAAGACCACCTATCTCACAGGGATTCAAGTGTTCTGTTCCCACCAGTGATTCTTTGCCATCCTTAGTTGTGGAATAATGCATTTGGCCTGATGGCTTTGCTGTCTTCAGTTCTGGATTCTTATCTGAATTAGAGAATTTAGGAGTGGTGTGTCTTGCATTCATTATTCTATTAACATTCTCATCAAACCGATCCTGAATTTTTCTCTCTTTCAAAACTGGGAATGCTGACTGCTGCCATGTTGCACGTGGCTTCTGTTGTCATGGCTGCATGTGCTTGCCAACAAACTTCGGGGAGAATTAGTTCCTCGCACAAGCAAAATGGGTGATGTGCATTGTCCTTAATATTTATGTACCACCTACTAATATATGCCTGTCTTGATACAGCTGTGTGCGTGTTGATCTGCTGAAAACAGCATTACCGATAATAAGCTCAAACAGTAGTAGTTGGAGCTTGTCATTCCAGTACTGGAACAGGCAAGTGGTTTGTTCCAAGTACCCATCAGCTTTAAAGCACCCAAGTTCTTCCTGGAGTGCAGTCCCTCCAACTGCACTGAGAGGTTCACAAAGTGAATTCTGTTTGTGTGTATGGGTCACCGTCGTAGCATAAAAACAAGCAAGAGTGGTGTACAGTTCTCTGTCTCTTCTTCGAGAAGCGAATGTCATTTCTCTGGTTCAGCAGTGGCCACATGATACTTCTTCAGTGTCCTAGCTCTGAGAGCCCTTTAACCTTTAACTCTAGACCCAGAAAACTCTTCTCAGCTGCCTCAGATGGATCCGGACTCCCTATTTGATGAGCTGCGTAGAGAATGACCATCATCCTAGGACTGCGTGTAGGCCAAGATTGTGACTATAAGGTCTCTGCACCATCCTCTACCTATTTGTCCTGTCAACACAAGACAATAAAAATCTGTCAACTGCTGGAATATTGGTTAGTTGATCAAGAGGAACAGCTGGGCATTCAAAATCTCTCCCAGCCTCTCTTGTCCGAGAGACTAAAGGAAGAAACTGGGTTTACATAATCAGGGATCCTCATTTTCCTTGTTGTTTTTTTCAAAGAGAAAACTAGGTTTAGTGCTTTCCTGAAAAAAAATGTGTCCCTGAGGAGAAGCCAAGTACTCTGATATGACCACAAATGGGTGATTAATTTGGATTTAAATTGTTTAAAAATGAAAAAAAGAATCAGAATATAGCTGTAAATTTCCATATACCTTTAATAATGTACACCAAATTCAGCACTCAAACAGATTGAACAAGATACGAACTTCTTCCAACTGAAATCATTACCATTTGAGATTGCCTAACTTTAATGGATCATACATTATTGGTACACGTACACATCTAATACACACTTGAATTTCTGTAAACAACCATGAACCATTATGAATATTTTCTGTTTCCTTTAGATTCAGGTTTAGAGTGTGCATTTAAGCACCGATGCATTTGTATTAGTTTCTATATAATGTGATCGTACTGCTCTGCTTTCATCAGTATATGTGCCTAGGAACAGGTGTCATTTAATAACAACAACAACATTTGATTTATATTCCACCCTTCAGGACAACTTAATGCCCACTCAGAACGGTTTACAAAGTGTCTTATTATTTGCTCTTATGATTGTTCAGGGATGCCAGTTTAAATGAGTGTTTATGTACTTATATTAAATTTATAGTCCCAGACTACACCCCTCTAAGTTTACTGAAGACAATAGACTGAGAAATTTTTTTTCCAGATGGCATAATTAGTGTAAACTTGAAGGCAAGGTGGAACACCTGTGCACTAGGCGGTCATATCCAGTGCCATTTTCAACTCTCGCCTATCATAGATGGGAAAACAGCCTGCAGTGTTAGCTAGTAGCAGAGATATTAATGTTTCCTATGCAGTCAACCAGATAGTGGGTTTTAAACACATTTCTAGTAGTCTTGCTCAGTTTTCCATAAATGGAATGTTTTGAAAACTTCATTCTCATTTCCTACAGTGAGAAGATTGCTAAAGAAAGACATGTTGCACGGATGAGAGCTGGTCCCCCTTTGCCAAGCTTCCTCCTGTCATGCATTCCCTATTGGTGGCAATGCCTGGCAGTATCCCAGCTTGGGTATGTGCCATATGACAAGCTTCCCCTGCACTGTCAGGGTGCTTCAGCCGGTGCACAGGGGCAGATAGGGCTATGGCCCTAAATAATCATGCTGCCATTTTTCACAGTGACAAAAACATAGGGGGAAAGTTGTGTTTATTCTATGCTCAGCATAGTACGCCCTGTACTTTCTAATAGGAAGAGGCTATGAGTCCTATGTACATATTTAAGACAGCAATAATTACCATTGTAAAGAAAATAGTTGTTTACACAATCAGGGTGCAGAAACCAGTGGGGTAAAAGGGTTAGGGCAGATGTCCCAGCTATTAAGTGCTGCCACCTGTCCAAGGGAGAAGATCAGCTCTTGTCAAGGGTACGACTGCTTTCACAAGTGATGCTTAAACAGGACCTTTCAATTCTCTCATCAGTAATTCAGATCATGAACCTAATCTTTTCTGCATTCACACCTATAAATATTAACTTGAAACAGACAAATAGGGGTTTCCTTAATGCTTGTGAGAACATCCATAGCGCACAGAGGATTGGGATTGGACTCGTTACTGAAGGGAGATTTGAAATGCTTGGAGGAAACTCCTTTGAAGAGTTCTGAAAACTGGAAATTTGGGAGACCACCCTGACCCTTTCACCAGACAGCTGAGCATGCTGGCAAGGTACAAAAATGCCCCAGCAGGCAGCTCCACCAGCAACCAAACATCAAGATGGGAATATCTTCCCGTACAGAAAGATTCTGGACTCCTACATTACAAAGCAAACGTGTCTCACCAATAAAATGTCAATTGAATGTATTTTTCCTGTGGCAGCAAATAAAGATAATTGATGCTTGAATACTGAGCATGCTTATATAATTCAGTTACTATTGCAAGTGCCAGTAAGTGTTCAGTTTGCAAGCTGTTCATTCATATATTTTAAGCACCCAAGGCTATGCTCTGAGTTGCCTCTCTTGAGGCTGGGTTTCAGTTTCCTATTGATGGGAGTACTGAAACCCTTGTTGAACACACAGCTTAAATGCAAGTTCTCTTCTTCAACAAACAGCGGTGTACGTGAATGACTAGATATTTTGTTTCTGATGGCCGCAGTAACTGTGAAAATCAACCAGTTTTGCTGTGATTAAAGCTTGATTATAGAAGAGTTACTAGATTACCTTTTATTAAGCGAAACACAAAAGATGAAAGTATTATAATATGAAAGCCACTGCTGTAAACGATGTATGATTGAATAAAGTTTAAGGGGTATTCCATTTTTAAAAATTATTGTAATACGTTATGAGCTAAAAGTCTGTATTACTTTGCCCGAGCAATTTAAAAATATTTAATATATGATCTTCTGATTCGTCTAATTATATGTATTTAATAAAAATTGTGCCACTAATAGAGTTTATATTTACACGTACTTAAAACAAATACATGAAAATGGTCACGAGCTGAAAAAGAGTTTAAATATAAAAGTTCTCTTGGGTTAATTTGTCAATGTCTGAACATTTGTATGTATTGTTCTATCATGATGGCAGCTTAATGTCTTACAATTGCTTCTTAGATCACAGTAGCCCTATTTTCTGCGATTCTACCAAAAACAAAAAATCCCTGTCATGTTTATTGTGAGGTTCAGGGCAGGAAAGAAACAACGTCATTTTTTTCATTTATGGGAAGTACTTAAACCTGAAGGTCAAGATGGAGGAGCATTAGACCAAACACACAAAGTTTGGGAAGTGTAGCAGATACTCCACAGTGATCATCTACTTTGTACCTAAAGCAATACTGCAGGGGAGGGGATGAACAGACCTCCCCCCCAACCCCGCAGCTGTTTGGAATGGCTGCCCCAGCATACAATATATTGAACTAATTACTTAGGAAAGCCCATACACCGAAAGTCTGTCTTCTGTCTTTAACCATAAAGCTTCATGAATGGATAAGGTGAACAATTGTTCTGCCTTTTCAGTCCAAGCTTCAGCCTAACACCACCTAATGCAGGCTGAAACAATCTCCTGCAGGTTCCCTGCCTTACCAGCCAGCATCACCTCTGTCTTACCTGTATTCAGTTGTAACTTCTTATTCCTCAGCTAGTTGTCCACAGCATCTCGGACAGTGGCTCAGAACTTCTGGTTGCTGATTCAATGACATGAAGCTGGGTGTCATCAGCGTATTGGTAACACCCAGATCCAAGACTATGGATAACCTCAATACCTAATGTATAGATTGAACCTTATAAGTGAGAGGAATGGACAACGTAGAACGCCGCAAGATAAAACCTGTGCCTGTCTGGGTATACACAGGTGGTAAAATGTAAAAATATTTTGGCACAAACATTTTAGATCAGTTTCAATGTCAGTAATATACAGTACTCATCTGTGCCAAAAACTGAAAGATCCAATAAAATCAATAAACCATTTTACCTTATCCAGCTACATGCAGACATTGTCGTCGTGTTCTCAACACCAGACTCGAAGCTGCACTGAGCTGTGTTAGTTTAAGAGAAAATTAGTTCATCCAGAAAATCCTGAAATTACTTTTCCAGCATCTTCTCTATACATTGAAAAGTAAATTAGACACTGGTTGCTAATTGGCCATGATCTAGTCCAAAGAGAACTTTTCCCAAGCGCCTAAAGGATAATTCCCCATTTACTGAAAACCTCTCCCAAGAAAAAGAGGCATTGATGATACTATGTAGTGTAATACTTCCTCTACAAAATCAGCCACGGACATGGGTCCAAGATATGGGAGGATGGTGTCACAACTCCCAGGAACCTGTCAGCATTGTTCAGAACCAATCCAAAACTATGGAAAAGTGACGGAGCTTTTGTCCAGTCGTACTGAATCTGAGAGATTTTATCAGAAAACCAATGTGCTTTGGCCACAGAACTAATGTGTTTATTTATGCATCCGATGTTTACTTGCTATTCCTCGAAATAAGTTATAAAGTGATAAGAATTAACTTCCTCTCGGTGAATATTCAAGATCTGATGTTCAGAAAAAGTGTACTTGAGAAAGAAAATACTCTTAGTGGAGAAAATGCCAAGACTCTTTTAATGTGTTAACAAACATTAGCTGGGGATAATACAATAGACATATGCTCAAACTTTCTTAAATATTTTGGGGGAAAGAACTTGGTGGTCATGAGATAAAAGTGGTTAGTAAAAAGTAACGGTTAGGAGCAAATGGATAGTTTTCATAATGGTAGGTTTAAACAATGGGATCTCCCAAGGTTCTTTTAAATTTATTAATAAGTGATCTGGAGTCAGAAATGAATGGATTAGAAAAATTTGCAGATTGTACCACATAAATCAGAATAATGAAAGCCATGATTCAGTTATCCATTTACACAAGAGTCTGGTTCAGAATTTGTAAAGAAGATAGCAAACATGTTCAGGGGTCTAGAAAACAAATCCTATGAGGAAACACTGAAGTGTGATAACCTGGAGACAACTGAGGGGAAATACAACCGGTCACTTTAAATACATGAAGGGCTGTCACATGGGAAAGGGCAAAGACTTGTTTTCTGCTGCTCTAGAAGGCAAGACTAGTAGAGAGAAACTACACGAGACACCTAAGCGTGTGTTGGGTCCCACAGGGTTCCCTGGGTATTGTAGTCTTACAAAAGAACAGGCACTCAATGTAATTCTCCGCCAGGGAATCTCTCTCTCTTGCATAAGCCTTGGCTTGGGTTTTCCTTGGGGGGGGGGCGGAATGTAACTGTAGGCAGGAAATGCAGGGTGGCTTTGTTCAAGAGATTCCATGCTGCGCTTCTCCACAGGGAGGGAAGAAGAGAGGAGGGAGGGAGAGAGTGTGTGTGTGTGGGAGGGTGTCCTGCCTCCTGGTATGTCCCCCCGCCTCTGAAGGAAAACTATAGTCAAGGCTTTTTGCAAGAGAGAGATTCCTCGGAGAATCGCATGGAGCAGCTGTTATTTGTAAAACTACACTACCCAGGGAACCTTGCAGGACCTGACACATGAAGAACCCACATCTGGCATCTCATGTAGAGCCAAAACAGTCAAGACGCCTGATGCATGGAGGACATTCATCAGTTTCCTGCAAGTTTCTACAGGAAATGTAGTGAGAAAGAACCTCTGTCAGGGAGAAGAGCAAGAATCCCTGGCAGAGGTTCTTTCTCTAGGCGTCTCATCTACTCTGCTTGGCTCCCTCTCATGCTGCTGCCAGTGTGCTTGGCTCCCAAGTGCCTTTAGGGGAGCAAGGGGAGCACACTTCTCACTTCTGCTGGCACGCTCCCTTTGCTCCCCTAAATGCACTCGGTAGCCAAATGCACTGGCAGCGGCGAGAGGGAGCTGAGTAGACTAGATAAGACGCCTAGAGAAAGAACCTCTGCCAGGGGGAGGGGGGAATTCGCTCTCTTCTCTTTGACAGAAGTTCTTTCTCACTACACTTCCCGTGGAAACTTGCAAGAATCTGATGAGTGTCCTCCACGTGTTAGGCATCACGTCTGTTTTGGCTTGTAGTTTGGCTCTGGATTTAAAGGGTTTAAGTTGCAGGTGGTAGTTCTGGGCTGAACATTAGGAGAAACTTCCTAATGATGTATACAATTCAACTGTGATGGTGAGGGGGGGGGGCCCTCTCTTTGCCGGAAGTCTTCAGAGGCAGGACAGCCCTTGGTCAAGAATGTTGTAGCAGTGGATTTTCTGGATGGAGTGATGGGAGGGGTGGCGTATAAAGTGACTTCCAGCTGTAGGCCTGTAAAACCCAGGAACCACTCTCTGTCCCATTAGCACAAACCTGTAAGAGTCATCACTTTTCCTCATCAAGGCAAATAGTGGCTCCTCAAGGCAAAATGGTGCTGGAGGGACAGCATAACCACTTCTTGCACTTCCACTCCAAGATCCCCACATACCTGATAATGTAATTTTTTGAAATGCTCTGTGCTCTGGACATAGAACGTCTAGCATCTTAGCTGGGCTGGCCTTAGAAAGAGGTATTCCACTGAACTGCTACCAGAAATCCATTTTCAGCTGAACAGGCAAGGTGAGATATTTTGCATGCAAAGTATATGCAGAGCCAAAGCTGTTGCCCCTCCCCAATGAAATAGCAGGCAATGAAATGTAAGTGTGCTATGCATAAACATCAGGGGAGGTCTGAAATGGCTGCGCCTGCCAAGAAAGCCATTGGGAAGGGGAGGGAATGCCTGCCTGCCTTGGAAATGTTCAAGTCTGACCCGTGTGCTGCTTTGGTCCCTGCAAGGTTGCGTGACAGCAAAGGCAGTGCCAGAGATGTCCATGCCCCTGGGGCCAGCTCTTACTGTGAGCAGAGAGGGGTGGAAGGGTCCACCGAATCAGGGTCTGGCTCTCCGATATCATCTCTGATTCTGGTTGAATGCTTAAGTACAGGAACTGAATGGTCTGGTATTTGGAAATGATAAAAGCCGTGACAAAATTCAGTTATAATTAGACGGGCTACCTGTTTCCAAAGGGTTAAATATTGTTGTACTCCATTTCTCACATACTGCAATTTAGCATTGAAACTGCAGCTGTCTGCTGATCACCTTGGCTGAAGAAAAAGTGCATGAACTGGTAAAAGCCAGTTTTATCGTAGAGCTGTTGCCTAGGGCCAAAGACAAAATGAAGAGAGAAATTCACATGCCAGGGATTAGAAGTGCTTGGGAGAGATCCTGCAGAGCTGTTGCCTAGCAATCCAGTGAGGAATTAGTACTAGCCAATAAAAGAACGAGAACTCCATCTTCCTCTCTGGTGATTCTGCAACACAGACAGTGATTTCCAGAGGATTCCAAGAAAGACAGAAAACTATTGGGTTAGTTTGCTCAAATTCAATCCCTTATCCCACAACCTCTTTGTTTTCCCCCTATTTTTACCTCTTCTTGGCTTCTAAAATTCTCTGTGCCCTTTCTGTTCTCTGTCCTGAGGACCCCGGTGAGCTTCCTCCTTCCCCCTTCCGTTCAGTCTCTTGTATTTCTTTTCCAATGGCCCCCCTTCTCTGCAGCCCTTCTTTGCCTCATGTTGTTTCTTACCCATTGCTTGCCACATTCCCTTCCTTCAGCCCTTTTCAAGAGGGTAGCTGTGCTGGTCTGCAGCCGAGAACGAGATTCAAGATACCTGATGACAGTATCTGACGAAGAGAGCTGAGACTCTTGAAAGCTTATACCCTAGGTAATCTTATTGGTCTTTAAGGCGCTTCACATAACATTGTCTGTTCCTAGGTTCTGTGTGATACTGTCTCCTAAAAGTGGCCATTTGTGTTCCTTAAATATTTTTTGTTGTTGTTTCTGATTATTACCCCAGAGTAATTACATCATTTGTAAGCATTCCAGGACATTGCAGAAGCTCAGCCTGTTATGGAGGGCTTGTTGACAGACAGGCAAGCTACAGCGAATTCATGAAGTGTTGATCTGTGAAGACTGCATGAAAAGGGGTATCGCTGGAGCTTTATTTTTTAATTCTGCGTGCCCTGTGAAACTTTTTACCATTAAATTTCAGAGGAATCACTACGATACAGACTATTAAGCCTTAGGCATACATGGGCTGCCTTTAAGGTACTCTGCACTGTAAGGCAGATGCCTAGGTGGTCCTAGGAAGCAAGTTATTGTTCTGCAAACCTTGATCACTAACCATAGTCTCAATTTTTATGAGCCATTAGGAAGCCAAAGAACAGAGTAGTTGATTGGCAAGTGTCCAGGCACCGCCCCTGCCAACTAATTCCTTATGAGTTCAGTCTCCTGATTGCCTGAGCCTGATATCCTCAGCTTCAGTATCAAACATGGAGTCTCTCTCACAGTCTCAGACATCCTATTGTGTGAGAGTCGTGGAAGGGGCTCCCAACCCAGGGCTGCTTTTGAGGTGGTTCCAGGTGAGAAGGTACAAACTGCAAGGGTTTGCTACAGAATAGGGCTTGGAGGGTCTAATATAAAGTGGATACTGTTACTCCACCATAAATTGGTACTCAATAAGGCCAAACTTGGTGCAGGAGCAATTTTAATTCCACCCCCCCCCCCCATTCTAAGAGGGAGATACATACCTGGTGCAATTCTGGCTTTAATTTGAAAGTTATCCCATTTCTCTTATTCGGTGCTTCTATTTGGATAAGTTTTGTCACCAAGAACCTTGATCATCCCCTTCTCCAATTTCTTTGGAGGTTTGTGAGTGCCCCCTATTGAGTATTGGGCACTGGCTTTCTGCATTTAAGGCTCACGCTGAATTTTAGTGAAAAGGGGAATTTGTACTGGAACTGGAGTATTTTAGATCTTCTTGGATGAAACTTCTGGCCCTTGATATTAAACCAGATCTGATGAAGAGCTATGGGAAATCGGAGACTTTTGCTCTGGTAAAGAAATGTATTGTGAATCTGAGTACCAGGTTCAGGGCATACTGTGTCTGTTCCTCTCAATGTTTTGCTATCTTCCCCCCTCCACCTCTGAGGAACTCTTCCATCATAGGTATTTTGGCAGTGGCCACTTTGAAGGAGGCAGTCCTGATTCCCCCACCATTAGTAACTATCACCTTCTAGCAAATACCCCCTTTTTGGGACAAGTTGCTCAAGCTAATGGAGGCTTGTGGCTAAGCAACTTTAGGCTTTCTTGGATTAGACTGAAATGGGTTGAGATAACCCATCTGGTCTGAAGTCTAGTTTTTGGAATGGCTTATCCCAGTGGATGACCTTTGATGGGAGAGACCGGGCTTTTGGA
Source organism: Eublepharis macularius (assembly GCF_028583425.1). Classification (NCBI taxonomy): domain Eukaryota; kingdom Metazoa; phylum Chordata; class Lepidosauria; order Squamata; family Eublepharidae; genus Eublepharis; species Eublepharis macularius. The sequence continues at coordinate 120,535,955 of NC_072795.1, read as the reverse complement.
ATCATTGGTCTTGTGAAACTAAGGTACAGTAAGCACTAGTAGTGTGCTTCAGGGGTTCCCTTCCTAGCTTGCTGATTGGTTCTAGGTATGTACGTACAAATACACACACACATATTATATACACACTGTATTTGTACCTCATGCTACTGAACATCTATGTGAAAACGCTGAGAAGGGTCACCCAGAGATTAAGTGTTATCAGGATGCTGATAATATGCAATTCTATCTCCTTTTCATCATCAGTGACTCAGTGCTTAGAAGTGATAATGGTCTGAACAAGAACCAATAACCATCAGCTGAGTCCAGATAAGCTAGTAGCACTGGTGGTTGATTCTGTAACTAAACCAGGGACTGAGAAGCCAGACTGTGTTGGATGGGCTTGCACTCTGCCTGGAAAAAGAGCCACAGTTTCAGTACGGCCATCCAATGGGAGATACAGAATTGTTGCACTTCTGGACAGGTTCAATTGGTTAGCAAGCTAAAACCCTTTTTTATGCAAGGAGATTCCTTTCCCCTTTGATCAGTTATTCACGTTCTACATTTAAGCTGGACTACTACAATGAGCTTTACATGGGGCTGCCTCTAAAGATAGTCTAGAAATGTTTGTGCAAAATGTAGCAGCAAGGCATAAATTACAGTATAAATTACAGAGCGTATACATGTGAAAGGATTTATACTGGCTACCACTTGGCTTTTGAGCCCAAATTCAATGTGCTGGTTGTAATCCTTAAAAGCCTCACGTGGTCTGAGTCTGGATTATCTGAAGGATCACCTGCTGCCCCCCGCCCCCATGACTCTGCCCAATGGCTGATATCATCATCTGAAGCCCTTCTTTGTGTGCCACCAAGACATGAAATGAAGTCAGCTCTTTTCCAAGGATGGGTTCTCAAGTATACCACGCACTGCCTATACCTACCCTCTGCTTGGCCCAGATTGTGCTCAGATTCTGGGGCTAGGTACAGACAAACTTGTTTGTCATCAGTTTATGTTCGATTTTAATGTGATATTTTCATACTGGTATTTTAAAAATTATCTCTAAGTAGACTTGAGCACCTCTAGCAAAGAAAGCAGGAAATGATTAAAATAAAGTGAGCTAGTTCATATATTCAACCAGGGTTTTTTTTCAGCTGGAATGCGGTGCAACGGAGTTCCAGAACCTCTTGAAAATGGTCACATGGCTGGTGGCCCCGCCCCCCGATCTCCAGACAGAGGGGAGTTTAGATTGCCTTCCGCGCCACAGCGTGGAGGGCAATCTAAACTCCCCTCTGTCTGGAGAGCAGGGGGCGGGGCCACCAGCCATGTGACCATTTTCTCTGAGGGCAACCCACTGAGTTCTACCACCTCTCTTCCCAGAAAAAAAGCCCTGTATTCAACTGTAAATCATTCAATCATGATAATGGACCAGAAGCAACAGGAGCTGCAGGCTTCTTGCAATGAGTAGCAATGTGTAAAATTTACCTTCATGAATCCCCTTGTACAAATCCTTCCGAATAACAGTATGATTGGTACCAAGCTCGTAATTTAACAAACAACTATAATAGTTTTGATTTGGCAGTGGTTATCACAGCAATGACTGAAAAAAAAATCAGAAAAAAAGGAAATTTTAATTTAACTTGCTCTCAGAATATTGAAGTAATCTTTATTGAAAATATAAGATCTACAAAGCCACTGATCCCCAATCTGGAAGAGTTCATTAAATTGTGCACATTCATTTATAAGAGAACATCAGAGTGGCATAAAATTCAGCAATGGTCATTCTGAGATTTAAATTTTTGTAGTTGTTTCTGTTTGAAAGACTGTGCAAGAGCTGTTTTTCATAAACAAAACATTTTACAAGCCATGAATAATTCCATTATATAGTAGAAGAGAAGCAACAACATGACCAGCTATTTCCTCCCGTTGAGAGTTGTGCATTAAAGGTAAACATTTAAAAATTTCATGATTTGGAAAATTTATTTATGCACCAGATGAGACCGTAATTCATGCTGCTTATCAGCTACACACGATGCTAATATTGCTATATCTCTTCTCCACTGACGATTTCAGTAATACGCAATGTGTATAGCATACACCAAAACAGCATCCCACAAAAGGCGTACTGATTTCAAATTCAGCTGCCAGAATTTATAACCTTAGGTCTCTCCCCGTGACTTGACGCAGGAGTGGCTACAAAATAGTTTCTTTAAAAGCAGATGTCCTTGTTAGCCAGTCCCAGGCTGTTGGGGAAGCAAGCAGACAAGGAGTGCAAGCTGCCAGAAGTAGAGTCAACTTTTATTTTCTGAACTGTAAGCACCGAAGGGAAAACACATATACGTAATATAAAAAGGGCAACAAAACTATTTGCTTCACCATTGTGCATTTTTAGATTTGATTATTGGTCAGTGTTTAAAAAAGCACACTGCATGCAGCCTTCAATATGCAGCACCAACGCCACCATGAGGTACGGGTGTGGGAATGATAAGCTCCCTGGCCCTAAAAACAAACATACCTCTCACTGCTTCACTGGAGGCAAAGTAAAACATTTCAACAAACTTAGCTGTTTTAAAAAAAAAACCAAGGAGAGAAACAGGCATACATAAATGGTGACCAAGGCACAATAGGACTACAGCAAAGAGCCCCTGAGACTCTGGTCTGGGTTTATACCATTCCCTTTCACTATACAAGTAAGAAGAGTTAGGAAAAATATAATACAAACTCTTTTACAGGAAATATTTACAGGAAATACACTACTTGTCTTAAGCATGTATAGCTTTGTAAATCATTTAAAAAAGACCTTTATTTAAAAGTAGTAATGCAAAGATTGGTCCATTTTTAAAAACCAGCAAGCAAAGATCTAATAACTTCACTAAGGTTAAATTGTATTAAAATATACTTCTGCAGTATTGCTACAATTGGGGTAAATACATTTTGAACATCCTGATGAATTCTAAATAGATTGAGCAATTTTACAGCATTTGGTTAAAAAAAAACCTTGAAATTGCCACTAAGAGTGTAACAATAATGCTTAAAAGGAATATTGTTTCAGGTGGGTAGCTGTGTTAGTCTATAGTAGCAGAATAAAATTCGAGCCCAGCAGCCCCCTAATACCAACACAATTTAAAGTGCTACTGGACTCTTAATTTTGTTCTAAAAGAAATATAGTAATTTAAAGTCATGCCTTCTATTCAGCATACTGGCAACTATATACAGGAAAACACAAAGTCCAGGAAGATAGGTTTTTTTTCTTCCTTCTAAACAAAGGTTTAATTATCTACCTCTGTGATCTCGGGAACTCTGAACTCTCCAACAAAAATACTGACATGCCGTGTAGTCTGTGATAACCAGTGCATTAACTGACAGTTTCCCGTTAAACAAGAAGGGAATGGGTGGGTCATTGTCTAAGTAAGAAGCATTAAAAGGTACGGCCCCTGGTCCAGCTCGTCACACTTTCTGTGCATACGACTAATGGACCCAGAAGCAGATGAATAGTTACTCCTATCAGATGCATCTAGTGTTTGGTTAAGAACCAAAGCACATCCAACATGTTTCTGTGGATCAGCGGCATACGTGGCTCTCTGGTTTCTTACGCCACGAGGAAGCTTTCAGAAGATGCATGAAATGGTCCGAGAAGGCAGCAGGAATACATGCAAATTAAAATTCCTGAGAGCTGAGTGCTAGCTATTCTCTATGCATGTAAAGGAGAAAAAAAAATACGAGTACTAAAACTTGTTGGGGACAGTGAATGGGAGACAGTTGTTTTGTGCCTAAAAAGCTCATACCACAATAAATCACGCTTGAAAGTGGCAAAGCGTTTTTTGCTCTTGTGAGCCAATATGGGTAGCTCTCTTGAATTAGTGCTAGAGAACAAAGCTGGGATCATTGCACATAAAGTTATTATTAGATCTGGCTCTTCCACCTTCTATCAAGAACGTACAAATTAAATACTTTTTGAGTCTCTCAAATGTTGAAAGGATTTTTCTAACAATCTTTGGCTAGCAAAGATTTTTTATGATTAAATACTCTAAAAGGCATATAATTTACCATAGCTTGCAATCCTTACTATGGCCATAATCCGAACAAGAGGACAGGAGCAAGCTACGCACACAGATGGAGGCTCACTTGAGGCCACAGCTGTTCCTACTGCCAAAGAGAGACAAGCCACTTTTAAACAGCAGAAGGCAGGTGCCATCCCTCCCTACAGGTAGACTTCTGCCCTTTACGTACATTTTGATACCTAAAACAGTTGATTTCTGCCCTTTACAAACATTCTGACATCTAAGACAGTTGATGAGGAAAAGCAAACTAATTAAGTTGTTTAAGTTTCACGTTCTGGTGGATTTTTCCCCCCTACTGTCAACAGCTTATACAATGGCTATATGAAAGAACTTTAAGCCACAACTGTGTCTAATCTCAAACTGCAGAAAAAACATGATTTACAGTTTGTTTAATGATCTATTCATAGACAAGAAAATCTTGGAAAAGAAACCTCCTTTTGGAGTGTCGTGGTAGAGGTTTTCTGGAAGAGTGGCAATCAGCAACTCGGGAATTTTTTTTTTTTGTATAAGTGCTTCAATCAGAAGGTCCTGAGTTGAGTGGTTCACTCGAACACTACACAAGTCTGCCGTTTAGTCTATAGGAATGTGCATAGCCTGTATCACTTGAGCTGCCTTGTAAACTGCAGTGGTCTTCGGCATCACTGGAGCTTCCACTACTGTCCATTTCAGCTGGTGTAAATTCAATTCCTTCAATGTCTACCTCTAAATGAAACATGAGAGAGAAAATTTTCAGACCACAAGGAAGGAAACCAATCAGAACACATGGTAAGTATACAGAATGTTTAACCGTATTACAACCCGCGTGGTGAAGTGGTTAGTCAGATTAGGACCTGGGAGACCCAAGTTCAAATTCCTACACAGCCATAAAGCTTACTGGGTGACCCTGGACCTCTCTCAGCCTAACCTATTGCACAGAGATGTTGTCACGACAAAAAATAGAGGCGATCATATCTGTTCACTGCCCTGAGCTCCTTGGAGGAAAGTTCTGCTGAAAATGTATAGACTGATTAATTTTCTTTTTCTCCAACAACTATACTGTGAAGTATGTTACTATTATTTCCTCTGTATGGTAGATGGGTGATTCAAATGGAGAGAAAGCAGCTTTATGGATCAAGGATCCATAAAGGATCAAACTAGAAGAGATGCTGAAAGATCTGTAACAGGATCTTCAGCATGTTTTTCCTTTGAAAATAGCAACCATAGGAGGTCCTGATTTTGGTCAGGAGCACAAAATGGCACACTTTGTCATTTTCCACCCCCACCCCTCACCACTACCCAATATTTGCTTTATTGGGGGAAATGTACAAGTATCAGCTTTGGGGGGGCCAAAGGCTCGGGAAATATTCCAGTCTCAACAGAAATCAGGGCCTTACCTATCTGCTGTTTGCAAAGGTAAAATGCACAGATCTTCCAACATCTCATCTGGTTTGTAGCTAACACATACTGGCAAGTTCATGGGAGGAGAGATTCAACCAGGAACTTTTAGCTACTGTCCTAAATCAACTGTCATTTTTGCATAACATTATGGAAGTCTGCGCTGAAATTCCAGTCACATTTATGTTTTTCTAAACCCCATTTTAAAAAATGAAAATAAACACGGAAACTTAGAGAACCGCTATGTAGCTCCTTTAACAGATTCAACAGTAAAACTCTTGACTTTTTTATCCTGTTTTAAACTGTTACTGAGAAGGCACAGAAAACAAATACTCCAAACAAGTAAAGGAAAAACGGGCAGACAATCCTGCAACATCACCAAGATCCTGCGTAGTAGCAGCTATACAAGTCTCTGCCTGCTGCTAGAAAAAATACATCTGAATTAGTAGTTACAGAGCACCCAGGGACATTAAAACCAGGAATTTAAATGTAAACATTGCACTTCAACTGCCAGGCTTATACTACACATTCACATTTTCACTACAGCTCCCTGAGGAGGTCAGGAAGGCTCTCACAGTTCTGTCTTTCCCCACCACAAACTGTGTAAAACCGGATTGTTTATTAGGAAGGTGTTTTTATAAAAGAAATGTGGCTATAGTATAATGGAATGGTTCAAGAAGGTGCTTGTACAAAAGGAATAGGTTTGTAGTCTATGACAGTATATGTCTTATGTTGTTCGTAGTGCATTATTTTCTACTTTTGCTATTCTTTTTTTTTGCATTTTTTTTACATTTATCTCATACCTTTTTTTGCATCATTTCTAATTTTTGTAATCTTACTCCTATTACATTTATTGGATGTTTCCTGTTTCAATCATTTCATTGTTTGATGGGGGGGGAGTAGGAAATGGCAGCCCTCCTGCTGCACCTTGTAAAGGTTTTCCAATCTCCTAGAGGTGGGTAGATTTTGTCCAAGATTCCTTCATCCATTTTAGGCTTAAGGTCATTTATCTAAAGCTGTTATTCTTTGAGTAGTCCTCTGTGCATTCACATTAAAAGGCCTTGTGCCTCTGCCTTGATTTTGGAAACTTCTAGAGCTACAGAACAGATGCAAAAACCCCTCCTTCAGGGACACGCGTTTTTTGACTGTGCATGCTCCGAGAAGAAGAGCTGCACCCGCTGTGGGGATGGTGGGTGGACTGTGTGAATGCACAGATGACCACTCAAAGATCTACCACCCTTTTTTATCCACCTCTAGGCAACCTCAAAAGATTAAAACTCGCTGAATAACTCTTATGCTGTGGAGAGGGGCAACCTTATCACAGAGAGTCTGCGGAGGTACGTGAGGTGTGAAGCTGTGACCACAGAAATAAGGGGAATCAGCAAACTTTATAAAGCAACTGGATTCAACTAGAGAGAGACCCCATGATGAATCAGAAGCTCTCTCCTTCCAAACAAGTAAATAAGATGTTGACGATGGATGAGAAAGTAGCTTTAAGGAACAAGTAGTCATTACAACTCCTTGGGTCTTTGATGAAAGTCTCCAGGAGGCTTGAGCAGTTGGCTGGTTCTTTGGTTTGGAATACCTCTTTTAAGAATACTGAAGAGGAAGCCCATAGGAATCTTTAGCAGATTAATAAAAAGGATAAGTTTAATACCTACTGTACCAGTCGTAAGGATACTATCATAGGATAAGAAAATAGCTTTTTCTTTTACAGGAAAATGGAACAGAATAGGTGATACCCAAAGACTTGGCAGTGAGCCTGCATCTTCTGTCCAAAGACTAGACTAGAAGACTTCTGCCCATGAAGAGGAAGTACTCTAATCTACTCTTATTGTCAGCAGGCAGGGCAGCAGATCCAAGACTGTGTATTTGGAGCCCATTTTGTATTGTGCTGGATATTGTATTTATAACTATTCTTTAGTTTGATTATTTATTCCTAACTTATGACTCTGGCACCTTGCACTTTAAATATACATTTTAATACTTTGTATAAACAGCTTTATTGACTGCACTGATTGTGGTTCATGGGAAGGGACTTCCCCCCTCCCTTTTTTTGAGCTTTCATATCCTGTGACTGCCTTTCATGTTTGGCTCACTCTGTAAAAACCCTGGCAACTTCTGCTTACTTTCCAGGATCAAGCTGAAGGAAGTGTCATAAGCTCCCATAAAAAGAACTGGTAAAGGCCCGTTATGGCCAGGTAGTTAGCAACATGCAGGGCAAGTGATGAGGAGGAATGAAGTTTCCTGTCATGGACACCAAACTTATGGGTCTCCCGGTCAACTGAATGTGAGGCAGAATGTTGTTTGTAACAACTACCAAAGAAATAGCTCAGGGGGATGCAAATGGGAATTAGTTATCTTCCTATATAAACCTACACATGCTTTCCAATTTTCTGGCTGTGGTTTCCATTTTAAAATATGGGGGTGTAGCATCATCTGCTTGACAAAAACCATGGATGACTTCAACTGCTCACACTGACTGGATAAAATATGTGCTCAAATCATGCCACAGACACAAAGTTTCTGGATACCTTAAACGACAGCGCATTGGAATACCTCTGAAAGAAGGGGAAATGCAGCATCCCCTTTGCCTGTTTTTTTTTCCAGAACTAACAACAGTGAGGAGAGCAGCTTTGTGTAGTGAAACTGCCCAAGGGAGACATATTCAACTCTGCCTTCTGTCCTATGCCACGGCCCCAATCCCAGCTGAGGCACCATGCACGGCTACTGCCCTTTAACCACCAACTACATCTCCCTGCATTACATTTGTTTTAGCCCCAAGGCTTCCAGGTATGTCACTAAGCAATCATTCTCAATACCTCCCTTAATGCCTTAATCTTATCTTTTAACATTTTTCTTAAGGCTGCTTATCTGAAAAATATTCTATTGTGGTTATCCAGTTCCTCCAAATTTAAAACAATTAGAGCCATTCCTCATGCAGGAAACTGTCTTTAGCAGCTTTTGCACATTTACATATTCAAGTAACATAACAAACCAATATTCTGCTTACCTTGTTCAGAATCAGTGGATATTGTTGATCCCAGGCTATCTGTGCGGATTCGCTCCAGGCCCTGCATGGAGAGTTGTTCCAATTTACGCTTGAGGTAGCGATGTTCTCGTTGTAATTGTTCCTTAATATTTAGAGCTTTTCGGTCCTGTTCTTCCAATTTCTAATAAAATCAATGAAATCCATTTATTTCTTATTGTGCTGATTATTTTTGTGGCATAGGTACATGCAATGTTAAGCATTTCACAAAGTGGAGAACTTCTGTATACTATTTTTTTTGTATTGTCACCTATGTCAGCAGAAAACACAGAGAAAATTTTATCACAGAGTAAAAATACTTCATTTTTTCATTAGTACTAAACAATACAGTAACTTCTGTTCCTGCTTGAAAGGTACAGATTGATCAAATCCAATGGTCAACCCCTAAGACTAAGCAAATCAATCTTCACAAAATACATAGCAGCAACACCACCAAAACATGCTATGGCTACACTGCTGGCAGCAGATGCATTTTTACAAATATTCAGTATTGAGTTGTAAACAAAACCAAGTAACTGGAGGGGACATATGCCTCAACAGTACTAGAGTGTTGCTGAGAGGCAGGGAGCAGATTCCGTGAGTATGACATGCAAAGAGGGCCAGTGGGGCGGCTGGTGGGGCCTGGGGCCACCTCCTTTCCTCTCACCTATTTGTGAGCCCCTCCTTGCCACTTGTGCTCCCCAGTGCTGCCAAGAGGATGCATGGTACCACGCACTGCCCAGTGCCATTAGGGGTGTGAAGAAAATGGCCTTTTCTGATTCAAACTGTAGCCATGTTTTAAATCTTGGCTCAGGCTTTGAGGCCTGCCTGAGAAACCTGCCTGAGAAAGATGCAGAGCTTACAGGAACTCTTTGGTATACACTGATCTTGTAAATAAGACGATGGGCTAGCTTGTTAGCTCCTCAGACTTCCATGATACACTTTGGAGCCAATTAACATTCTTGAACAGAAGTGGGCACAAACCAGAAAAAAACGAACCGTATGGTTTGTGGTTCAAACCATGAACCGCCACGAAGTTTGCCCAGTTCGTGAACCGGTTCATTTAGTTCATGAAAATGTCACTTCTGGGGGCATTCCCGGGCATTCCTAAGATCAGAAGAAGTTCCTCCCCCTCCGTTGCCTAGGAAACAGATCGATTGGTGCTGTGCTTTCTGCAGTGACAAACCAAAAAATGAACCAAATGAACCAGCCTAAAGTTCATCATGGTTCATGGGAAATGTGCTCTGACGAACCGCTGGTTCACAAACCACGAACTGGTCTGGTTCGTGACGAATTTTGAGTTGTATTTCAGTTCGTGCCCATCTCTATTCTTGAACCATCAGCGCATTTGCACCTGCGAGAAAGGGGTGGCACCAAAAGCTGTAGATTTGGTCTTACTCCTGCCCTCTCATGTACGCACCTAGCAACGGTGACATCAGCTTTTGTGGTCCTGACTGGCTAACAGGACTGAGCCACTTAGGTTCCCAAAACCCATAAAAATAGCTTACCATCATGGAACTGCACGCTTTAGTCAAGCTTGAGTCACTTACACTTAGCTTTGCTATGGCACCACTCCTGGCTCTGATTCTGTAAGATGAAAGTCCCTATGCAACCATCTTTTTGTCTGCTGTGATGAACAACTGAAGTTCTGTGTGCCTCTTTGCAAGAGATTCTTAATATTTTGCACTTATGCCTAACTTCTGTTTGCCTTCTGGAATACCGCAGTATGTAGTTGGTGCTTACATGCTGTAGGTTTTGTTATTTTATCCCCACAGTCTTGTCTATTTTTAATATCTTTGTACCTTAAATAATTATATTTTTACTTCTGTGTGGTTCTTGACTCTGAGACCTTAAAGTCACGATCCCTCTGTTGAACCCACTTTGTGAAACCCCTGGACCATCTACTAAGTAAAACTTTGTTCCAAGAACTCTGCTTGCAAGACAACCTTGCAAGGTAGACCTTCCATTTTAATTCCCTGATAGGCTTGGAGATGTGTCTCTTTACTCCAGTACCTAGGAACAGACAAAGGGACTGGTGGCAGCTACCAGGGCAAATGTGAGAACAGTCTCTCATTGCCAGTTTGTTTAAGTTTTGTCTAAAAGGTGGCTGGACTCTGTGCGCGCTCTCCCTGCTCCAGAGAGATGGTGGACTCCAGCTAACCTTGACAAGGGGAGAGGTGTGTGAGTTGTTCAGGTGACTGGGAGCACGTGTTGAGTGGTCTCCCAAGCTAGCAAGGGCAGTTGGTGGGGGGGACTCTTCCCAGGGTCTGCCAAAACCTGGAACCAATATAGTTGAATCCTGGCTGCACAGGATTCAACTGTGAACCATGACAGAAATTAAAAATGTGTGATCTACTTAGACTGACTCCAGTATGTGACTACTGAGGCTTTAGGGGTAGCTTGTTGGTTTTGTTCACTCTTGTTACTTTGCTTTCCTCCGTATGTGGTTTACTTGCTTGGTTTACTTGCTTGAGTCATCTGGAGGTATCACTGATGAAAGCATCTTGTTTATTCCTTTCCATAAAACCTGCATTATGATGCTTAATATGAAGGAAACTGATTTATAAATAAGAGAGCTGGACTTAAGAGTACTTTTTAATCCTACAATCCAATTTTCTGTATGTTTCCTTAGGAGTAAAGAGTTTTACCCCTAGTGAAATGTTGGAAGGGAAATAGAGAATTGAATCCAGTATTGTACTGTATATTACAACAGCTTTGCCCAAGAAGGGACAGCTGCATTACTCTAGAAAATGATTATTACAATAAAAGTTGTGTTATCCAGCACCTGCTTAACCAGCAAACTCAGTTAACCAGCCATGCCAGATTTCAGGCTGCTCTACTGTTGCCTGTACTTGAGGAAGATTTGGTGGCAGAGGAGGGGACTCTGGCACTGGCTGCTTGCACTGCTGCCAAGCAGATAGCACTTGTAGCTGGAAGACAGCTGAGAAGTATTTCTTGCTGTCATGTGAGAGCAAGAAAAAAAGAGAGCAGAGAGTGCCTCTCGGCCCTGGGCATCACCTGCGCAGCAGAGGGTGATGAATGGGTCGTGTCCACAAGCGAGATTTGGCGGAGAAACACACTCTGCTCCTCCTCGGTTTGCTATCACGTGAGTGCAGCAGCACTAAGCATTAGAGTAGTGGGTTGTGTGTCCTGAACAGGTCTGCCCATGGCTGCTGCCCACTCAATGTAGCTGTCTTAGTAAGAGCCTTCCCCCCTTCCTTAGACTGTTTATTTCTAAATTTGAAATTGTAACACATTCACATGTGATGTAAAAAAACAGGACCTATTTTACAAAGACATAAATCTTTAGCATTATGAATCTGGAAAGAGATTTTACAACTGAGTTCTTGCCAACAGTACATTCTACTGTCATACATTACAATACATTTTTGAACAAACAGGCAATAAAACTATAATTTTGTTTTTCATTTAGTATATATGTATCACTTTAAATGCAAATATTCTTATACCATATTCTTTCACAGAGTCCGTATAGGAAATATATACCTAAGAAATCTGAGATATAATTTGGATTTTCTATACTTTTCAGTAGTTCTGAGCTTTAGTCCATTATCACGATTTTCCAAATTTTATTAAACCAGACTAAGATTTTAGGTGTTTTTTCCCCACTTCCAATTCTTGCCACTAGGAATCTGGTAAAAGCTTTGTCAACCAACCAGTTTGATTCACTGAATAAAAGCTAAATAAATGTTCGACAGTAGTTTCATCTATGCATACTGTACACCTTATTCAAATCACAACTCTATGTTGGTTTCAAACTTTCAATGTCATTTAAGTAGTTTCCTAGAATGGCACTAGAATATTTTCTGTGAAAGAATTCTAACAACTGCATCCTCGTAAGGTGAAAAATCTGCAGCAGAAACCTACAAAAAGCTTATCCTGCAACAAGACAAATCAGTTTGTGGGCAAGTAAAACTTGCTACGAGTCATTCTTCACAAGGGCATCCAAAATATTTTGTTCTTCCACTATCTTCTGCAAAGGTCAGTCTAAAAACTGTGGGTGAACATGGATCCTTGGGTTTCACAAAGAAAGGGGGGGGGAATCAACATTATGAACTGTAGTAAGTCCTAGCTATTATTGGAGGGCTATACATTCATTTCCCTTCTTAGGCAACTCACAAGTTAAAATCCTATGCTGGAGTTGGTTCTACCAAGAAGTGAAGATATAATAGATAAAATGGTCGCAGGTGTAAGCGCTGGAGGAAGACACACTTGATTTAATTGGAGGAGATTAAACTAGAACTAGGCTCAGCAGCAGTTTGTGTGGTACAGCACAAGGAGAGATCTCACTTCCACCACTACTGGAGGAGGAGAGGGATGTGGTGCCCTTACTAGAGGGCATCAGGTGGCAGCGACACAACATTGGGGCTGCAGCCACAGTACCATGTAGGTGCAGCTATTGAATGGAGAGCAGATCCTGGTATCACTACTTATTGGTGCCAAGTTCTGCTATCCATTCAGCCTACATGGAGCTGCAGCCCCAGCCCCAGCCCCAGAATCTCTACTGCTGCCTCCAAAAGCATTCCAATAAGAGCATCATATCCTCCTTCAGCAGCACTGCACAGGAGAAGTGGGACTCCTACCCTGCACCCCTCCACACAAGGCCCTGCTGATCAGGATGCCTAAAAGGCAAATATGTGAGCTAGCAAGATGATAGATTATGGACTTTACGGGCATGTATACAGAAGCAAAACTATAGAATTCTTCTGGGCAAAGACCAACAACAGTCTGCATACCAATCAAGATGCAAAGAGGTGGCTCCAGATCTAACTGGATGAAAAGAGCCTTTAAAAGAATGGTAGGAAATTTTTAAAAAGAGCTTGTAACAACTGGGATTTAATCATCAAACGAAACACTACAGGAGGGAAGAGAATGTGGAAAGAGCCGTGTTGAATCATCCAACTGAAATGGAATAAAAGGCCATCAACCCAATGCACTTAAGGCGCACCAAAGAAAGTACACTTTTTAATCACTTCACAAACAACTTGTGAGTGTGGAAATTAAGTTTGTGGGTACAAATGTTGTCAAATGTTTTGAAAGCAGAAGCAGAAAAATATCAAAGAAAGGGGGGTCTACTAGCAGAAAGTCAGAAAAAACATAATAAAACATAGGTTAATGCAGATAATCCTTGAAGGTGCATGGAATGGACAGGCATGCTAAAAAAATGAAAAAGACATAATATGTGCTTAGCTGCCACTAGAATCATGGTTGGCAGCACAAAAATTGTAGAACAAAAAACAAATTTAAAAAATTGAATATTTTAAAAAATATGCTAAGATGATATTATGAAAAACCGTTACAAATTCAGTAGTGCAAAGCACGTAGGGACATTGGTTAAGCTCCTCAGATGGTAGCAACTGCAGAGGAAGGATGCCACAGCATTGACTGATCACAAGGGGAGCTTGCCAATATGAGAAGGCTACAATGAAGGCAAATTCCATTTTTGGATGAATAATGGAAGGTGTTTTTTGCAAGGATAAGGAAGCACTGGTACCTTGCAAAGGCACTGGTGAAGTCACATCTGGAATAGCGTCTCCAGATTTGGTCAGCCATTTTCAAGAACAAGTTCAAGCTGGAATAGGTACAAAGAACAGTAACTACAATGCTAACAAGATGGAAAATGTACTGTATGCGTGGAGATTGTGTGTTTTGCCTGTTTAGTTAGAGTAAGGAGGCTGGTAAATTTCCCTGCAGCTGTTCTCCACTCACATCAGTATGCCACAGATATGATTACCAACAAGCATGGGTACAGCGATGGTTTATCTTTGGAATGACAGCTAACAGAAAACAGGCTAAGAATTCCCTAACATGCCAGTTCTTTAATGGAAATCATGCCCAGCTGAGAGAGCATCATGCTGCAAAATGGGACGAAGCTTTATTATACACGGTTTAAGTACCTCAAATAGTTTTCCTTTTAAAAAACACAAATTCTGAAATAATATCCCTGAAAAAGTTATTGGAGCAGAGAAATGTACAGGCTTCAAGACATGACTGGTATTTTTAAAGGAAATACTGCCACTAGTGCAGGTAATTTCAAGTGTGCTTTTATGATCAGTAAGAGTTTATTTCTCCTGCATGTTATTCTCCTGGAGGTGCCGAAAAAGAAAATACTATCATACAGGGCTCAAAGTTCCCTTGGGATGATGTCATAGACGGTTTCTGCTCATAAGCCAGTCCTCTATGGGAATTGTGCCTTTCTTTGTAGATTGCAGCTTGGCTCATTTACAAGATCATCTTGACCTATTTGCCCGGGAGGTGCCTTGAACTGCACAAGCAAAGGCATATAGCACAACATGAGCTCCCTTATGTCAGTTGAACAATTATGGGCTGGCAGGGATTAGACTATATGACCTTTTTAGTCTCTCCCTCTCTCATTTTATGAAATCTATTTGCAGTTCCTGAGAACACTCGTCTAAAAAAAACCCCAAGAAACATTTTAGTTTCATTAGTTTTAAACAAGATTTGAGTCCAACAGCACTTTGAAAACCAGCAAGATTTTCAGGGTATGAGCTTTCAAGAGTCAACACTCCCTTCATCAGATGCAAGGATAAATGAAGCCTAATCAAACCGCATTGTACCTTTGCATCCTAATGCCTTTCCTTAAACACCCCGTCCACCTTCTGGATGGGATATAAAGACTCAAGAATCTTCATTCCTACTTGAATCTGAACAAGAGAGCTTTGACCTAAAAAGCTCACAGCTTGAAGATTTGGTTGGTCTTCAAGGTGCTGTGGGACTTGAATTTTGATGTTCTACTGCAGACCAACACAGCTACCCATCTAAAATTAATCTGAAAATTACACTTGCCACTTTCTAATTCAGATGATCAAAAATTAACCATAATACCCATCTTATCCAGAAAAATCACATAATTATTATTCTAAAATAATTATATGAACTGTGCAACAACCATACTGCACATGTGTGCAAAGTTAAGAGGTTGGACATCTAGGCTTACTTGCTTACTAGAACTGACAAGCAAACACAATATTTTAGCCTTCAAAGGTTCACGCTGTTAGAAAACACAGATATGTTTCCCATTCTACCAGCTCCAAGGCTTTTCACCTAACAATTAGTGCAGCAGAACACAAGTTACACACTAATGGTTAAACAGGACTCTTAGACTGGTTTTCAAGATCCAGTTTGGTCAGTGACATTTGTCATCGTCAAACCACTCCTCCCACTGCCTTCCTGGCTTTGTTTTCAATCTTTTAAAAACATTGTCTATATCATATATATCAACCTGCAGTTGTTATAATAGGCGACGCTGGTTCTATTCTCAGCTTTCATTTTAAAAAAGGAGCAAGTCTCTAGCCCCATAGTGGACATATGCCTTTCCCCCTATATCTCTGCAACGGAAGGGGCTAGAGACTTACTTTTATTAAAAATAAAAGCTGGGAATTCATAGAATCTGTTGCACCTATTATTACAACAGTAGGTTAATATATTGATATGAAATTGATGATTTAAAAAAAACCTGCAAAAGCCCTGGTGGCCCAGGGGAGAGATGTGGTGGCCACTCCTGGCACCAGAAAAAGCAGCGCGCTTTGAAAAGCACATGGAAGCTGCTGCTCTTGGCTCCCTCCCAAAAGAGATCAGTTTAATAATAATAACTGTGCTTAAATACTGCTCTTCTAGACAGATTAGTGCCTCACCCAGAGCGGTGAACAAGTTATTATTATTATTATCCCCACAATACAGCTGGGGCTGAGAGGAGTGACTTACCCAAGGCCACCTGCTGAGGTCATGGCAGTAGTGGGATTCGAACCAATAGAGTGCTGATTCACAGCCAAACCACTTAACCACTGTGCTACAATGGGTTTACTCCACCAGTTCCAACCTCTTATCTCTTGCATCTGGGTCAGCCTGGGCAGGGCTCTCTGGTTTGGACTGCAGAGCAGGGGACTTCATTATAGGTGGCAGAGTTGCTCCCCTTTTAGGCTTCCCCATGTGAAGACTGGAAATGTGTTAATTTTCTATCTTTAAAAAAAATCAGCACTTATATTGATAAGTGCAAAAAAGAAAAGGGTGTGTGTGTGCGTGCTGAGGTATCACCAATGATGCCATTGACAACGACAGCATCCTTGCTTGAAAATCCTGATTATTTAAGGCATGAGGAAGAAAATAAATCCTCTCCATAAGTGTAAAATTCAAAGCAAAGGCAAACTTGTGGAAGAACTGATTTCAATACGATCAACGGATAAGCAAATAGGGGTAAGTCAAGCATCCGGAAAAACCTACAATCTCATTCAGCTCTCTTGTAGGATCCCTCTTTCCCAGCAACTGCGACACACCCTGTAGCTTCCCCATCTGAAGTATGCACATTTCTGCACCGCCTTATCAGAACTATAGTCCCATGCACAGCCACCAAATTCGTATTGTTACAAGTCTGTTCCAGTTGTCTCAGGATGTGTGGTTTGTGTTCTTGGTCAGTGACAACCACATGATCCAATGTTTCTTACTAAGAAAGGCAGGCAAAGTGTTAGATCAGGAATATTTTGCATATGCATCTTTTCATAACTACCAATTTGTGTTTATCTGGGGGAAGGAGACAACTAAGTGCCCTATCCAACCATATGGTTTTTATATTGCATCATGACGAAAACTTGCTCCATCCGGCTGTCTTCAGGTACTTAAGACCCTAAAGCATATGAACCAGCTTATGCAGGAAAATATGTAGAAGTAGCTACTGCACAGGTCCAATGCTGCTCAACTTGCATGTCAACAAATATTTCGATATCAGTAAATTCAGATGTCAACTATGTTCATCTGAAGTTTTCAGCATACCTGATATTATTTTAAAGGCTAATGTTTGTGCACTGGTAATTTCTAGGATAGGATGTACCTACAGGTACATCAATGTAATGTGAAAACACATTAGAGTTACGTTTCAGACAGACATACCCATGCTAATCACAGAATTATTTGGATGTTAGACAATGGGTAATGGAGTCTACCCCACAGCCTGAAGCAGAATATTCCATACCTAAAGCTGAACAAGAAATTTAGGACAAGGGTGGTAGATTCTTGTCGTTAATAATAATAATAAAAAAGCCTTGAATTCACATAAGCAAAATATTCAAAACAAAATAGTTTGCTTTACCTTAATGTGTGTCTTGGCCCGTTTCAGCAGACTGAGTGTGGTATGTCTAGTGCTATCTGGCCCAAGAGGGACAAGCTGCTTTAGCTCCTCCAAATACAGCCGGAGCTTAGCCCGTCTGAAAATGGTAAAAATCAGAGCGTTATTTCCTCTGTAGTAAACTAATATAGGTAACAATTCCTTCTCTTTGCTACCTTCCACATAAAACTCACTTCCACAATTATGGATTCCTCGTTTTTTATCCCAATAATTTTTTGCACAAGACATGAATCTTATAGCATATTTCCTAGAAAAACATATTCTAGGAACAAAAGGAAAATAGACAGAGAGAGCTGAGTAGATAAAAACCAAGACTGTATAGCAAGCTAGTGTGAATGGTTGTCTTTTAGACTTTCTTCATTAATCCAATACTCCAAGGTAGTAAGATTACAAACAAGACAGATTCCCAAAAAGTATACTCATACCACATTGTGCAGCAAGAAGGCGCTGATCTGAACTATTCCTTTCATAAAGCAAGAAGTGTGGGGGGGGGGAGCAAAATCATGGGTATAAAAAGAGCTGCCCATGATGCAGCATCAGTAACAGCCCAAACTCATAATATATAGAAATACTGCAGGATAAAAATTCACAGCCATACAAGATGAGAAGAACAGATGAGAAGACATTTTTGCGGATCCCTTAAGTGACAAATTTCTGTAACCCCAGCACCTGAAAGAAATACTCAGCCTAGGGGCTGTCACTAAAATCTTTATTCCAGAAACTTGGAATACAATTTTCTAAAAAAAGAACCATTTCCTTCTATCACACAGTATTTTGCCAGAAACAAAATAAATACTCCTGACGGCAAAAATATTAACCCAATGCCATAAGGCATGGAGGTTTTACATATTGTTCTCCTGTATGTAATTGTCAAAACGCTTGTAGGAACTGGATACACTTGAGCCAAACAGAAACCAGGGCCACATACAAGAAATCCACACCTGAGTCAAACCCAGGGTTTGTGATGTCAGTTGTCTGAGGTGGGGGCTTGAGCTGCAGTTTGAAATGCAGAGTGTTCTGTTGACCACGCATGGACAAAAGGACAATCTTTCAACACTGATGTCATGAGGAAGCCTCTGGGGAGGTTCTTCAACATTACCATAAATGCTGTAGAGTTTTTAAATTGACGCAAGTATCACATCACAGACAGCAGGGGTTGTTTTTTACCCTTCATGGTAACGACCTCCTCTGGTCCCAGTGGAGCACTCTGGGGCTTTGCTCCCCTCCATGCCTTCACAGGGAACCCAAGACTTTAGGGACCTCTGGCGTTTCTCCCTCCTACTTGCTCTCTCTGTTCCACCGGTCTTTGTTCCACTCATTTTGAGAAGAGAATAACCATGTAGGAAGGGGCTGTAGTCCAGTGGCAGAACATTTGCTTGGCATACAGATGGCCCCAGGTCCGATCCCTGGCATCTCAAGCCGATCAGCACAAGGCAATTTCCACTCTTTTCTCCTGGCTGACATCTGTAATGCAGGCTCCTCAGCAGCTTCTCCCAGACTCTTTCTCACTCTCTGCCAGCCCTCTCTCTTTCCATCACTTCTATGCCTTTTTCCCCAGCTGCTATTCTTATCCTGAGCTTTGCCTCCACCATACCATCATCAAACAAGAACTTGGTACTAAAAATAGAGGTGGGAATTTATCACCAAATTCAGAAATATTGCCTATTTTTGAAACGGAGTATTTGTGAATATAACTTCACTGCAGTATTTAACACAATCTTAGCATCGGTTGATTCAGGTGGGTAGCCATGTTGGTCTTCAGTAGAATAGCAAGGTTTGAGTTCAGTAGCACCTTAAGAGACTCTGGAAATCTAGCTGGGCTCTGAGTTGCTACTGGACTTGAATCTGAGTACTATCAACAAGGACCTAAATGTACTGTAAGTCTTAATAAGACAGGTAGATTATTATTGCCAGTCCCCTGCTGGGGGCAGGGATCCCCTGCTCCCACCCTCCTCCCCCACTTATCTGGCCAGCAGGGAAAAAGGTAGGGACCGTGCCTCCTGGGTGGTGTGGCGCACCCAGGCTCCGCAGTGGGCTGATTTGAGCCCCAAATGGGCTGAATCGGGCATAAATTGGCCCACTGTGAAGTGCAGGAGCTCTCTAGGGCCCTCCCAGCAACATTCCTGTGCTCTGCAGTAGGCTGAATCGGGCCCATTTGGAGCCAAAATTGACCTGGTAGGAAGTGCGGGAGCACTCCAGGGCCTGTTGTGCCACCCAGGCAGCAATCCCACGCTCCACAGTGGGCCGATTTCAGCCCCAAATGGGCCCAATTCAGCCCCAAGATCTCAACAGCCAATCAAATATCCAGTCAAAGCCCCACCTGCCTATATCTACTTTCTAAAAATATTTGGCAGGTGCCAGGAAAGGTGCTGGCAGGTGCCGTGGCACCAACAGACACCAAGTTGGGGACCCATGAAATAAAATATTGTCTGTTTATACTTTCATAGCAGTAGTGGGATTTGAACTATTAGAGTGCTGACTCACAAGCCAACCACTGTGCTTCATAGATACACAAGTCAGCATACCAATGCTGCCATGCTCCCAGAACATCATATCTCATGGAGAACAAGTATGATTCACTAAATAATTGTAAGGAAGTTGTCAGCTCAAACTCAACTTTTGATAAAAATGGGTGGACTTGTGTCCAGAGTCGTGTTTTCAGGCTCTAGCCTAGCTAGATATGTGCTGGCTGGGATTATTAGTAACGCCTGGAGAGCAGTCGTGGAGTTCCCCAGTTATTCAGTCTTGGGAAACTGTTTTCAGAGAGGCTCTATGTATATTCCCTAGATTTTCACACAGCTGAAATGCTAATTAACAGCTTGGCCCTGATTGGCTCTTGAGTTGCCGGATCATGCTTGAAGTTCTAGAAAAGACAGCTTCTCAGCTCACCCAGTTTCCATTTCTATTCGTTCCATCTCAGCATGTCCCTATGCCAGACCAACTAGGCATGGAGGGAGCACGCATTCTACCAGATGGGTAAGATGATCAACCAAATGGATGCTACTTAAGGAAGCAGGCTCTTTAAGTTTTTAGTTAGGCAGATTTTATGTAGCAACAGTAAGTTTTTTTTTGTTTTATGTCTGTTTCCTGTGTGAGAGTGCTTTATGCTTCTGCAAACACTCCTTAAAGCTAATAAATATAATTTTAATTAAGACGAGTCTGAAATTCATGACTTGGGCATGGGTACAGCCCAGAATGAACCCAGAGATTAGAAAGCCAAGGCCCCAGGGTAAGATAGAACTTTCAGACTCACAAAAGAAAATGGAAGTGTGTCCCACCTTGTCTGATTGCTGGACTGGCTGTGATCAGCGCCCATAATTAGGAGGACTGGGACAGCTATCCCTTCAAGAATGGGTGGGTGAAGCCCACTGTGTTGAGAACTCCAATTAGGCAAGAAAAATGTTATACCCAGAAAGAGCAACCTTCATCTGGCAATTCTTGACCCCAAACTCAATGCTAAGGAACATTATCTATCTTTGCAGGTACAATATATCAGCCAATATTTAGGGACCCAATATAGAAGACCCTTGTGCTTTTTCCCCCTGATGTGATCTTGGACATTTTTTGAAGGTTACACTGTAATTAAGGGAGGGATCTTTAAATACTGGATTCTCTTCTGGGCCGTTTCCAGACGGCTTACCTTCTGCTGCTCCATGCTGCAACGTCGCGGCTCGTGCAGGGGGGGGGAAACGAAATATCGCGTTTTCTCACGCGAGTTTTGCGCGATGTTGCGCAAAACTCGCACGAGAAAACGTGCTATTTCGCGTTTTCTCCGGCACGAGCCGCAACGTTGCGGCATGGAGCGGCAGAAGGTAAGCCATCTGGAAAAGGCCCTGGTCAGAAATGTTTCCAATGTTGTAAGTTAAGCTGGAGATGCCAAAACTGAGCAGATCTGTTTCAAAGACGATGATGTAGATTCACCTGTTCCCAAAGTGTTGCTTGGAACATCAATGGTTAATTGCACCTTGCTCATTTTGTAAATTGTTGGCAGCAGATGCAAATCTCCAATAATAATGGCCATTGAGAGATGAGTTTCCTATCATGCAGCCTACACTTAAAAGTTGACCAAGTTGACCACTGTGCCACCAGCACATAGGGGGGTGAAAGAGGCAAAATGTCAACTACTGACAGAGAAAGAAAAACTAGTGAATGAGCCCCCTCCACACAAACTGACTTTAAAATGCTGCTGCAAGAAATGAAAGAATTAAGCAGCAAGGTGCATCTAGTGGGACCAAGTCAAGGGGAGGGGGGAGAGACAAGGCAAAGACAAAGGGCCAAAGGCTGAAGAAACAAGGCCACAACTTTATCGGTTACAGAAGAAAGGAGAACTGGCATAGCATAGGGCGCGGATCCAAACATCGTCTGGCCCGCCTGCACAGAGGACCACTTGAACAATGCAAGCTACGGGGAAACAATCTGCTCTTTGTGGTCCCTCTGCATTCCCTACAGGCAAAAAAGACTCACAAGCTCAATTACCTGTTGGAAGGAACCAAGTATTTATAGTAGTATAAGACATGGAAAACTGTACTGCCAAATGCAGCATTCTTCCTGGCTCCAACACAAAGATCTAATTTTAGGAATGCACAAGGCTGAGTCAAGGGGGCTGTGCCGCAGAGCTCAAAAAACAGGATGCCATGGGAAGATGCCACTGATGTGACACTTGCTGTCGTGGAATGCACCCAAGTAAGATCTCGAAGTGGATGATGTGCCAGATTACAGCAGAGCGCGATCAACACAGTTATCCAATAATGAAAGTGGTGACTGGATACTTTATAGCTCTTCCTAGGACCTTCATAACATAAGAACACAGTAGGTGCTTCCGTGTCTAGTAGTTTTAGCAACATAAAATCCTGTAATCTCCAGGAAATAATCATCTGTTCCACATCCAAAGTAGGCTGGAAAAAGTAAAAATCAGATTCCACCTTAGGGAGGAGTTCAACACTAGAGTGCAAGACCATCTTAACCTGTTGCGTTGGAACACTGGGCACACTGTTCACTTGAGCACTTCGTAGGAGTCAAGTCCTGATCATGGCCTTGAAAAACTGTTTTAATTAGAGAAAAAAAGATTTGCCAATCACCCCTGAGATTCCAGGGCCAAAATATCAGCTAGACAATACTCACAAGTAGACATGGGCACAAATCAAAATACGAATCTAATTTCGTGACGAATCGGGCCAATTCATGTTTCATGAAAATGTGTTTTGTGGGGCCATGGTTTTCACAAAATTCGTAACTTTTTGGCCCAATTCGTTCAATTTGTGATGCCAGACAGGCTGGCACCCCTCAGAATAAAATTGATTCATCATTGAAGCAAGCAAAGAACAGTGTGGGGAACATGAAATGTTCTGAACTGAAAATGTGACAGAGGTTTTGAAACTATGGTTGGATGGTAGCATTGGCACAAATGACATCACGATCACAGGGGAACCAAGACACTGGTTACAAAGCATCATCTGAAGCTGGTGGTACAAGATATCTGAAACCAGGTGGCTTGTGCACAAGTCCCCTGAAGGGGTAGGAAGGCCATTATCCTTGGCAAGTTGATAATCATGCATGTGTATGTATTTGGTTAGGTGAAGATTAGATTTTATAACATTGAACTAGAGATTCATCTCTGCCACGAGGCACAGAATGCCACAGATATGTACAAGTAACCAAGAGAAGACATGGATGATAATGTCTTGAGGTGCAAGTAACACTACACGACTATCATAAACTTTATGAACACCAGCAAGACTCTTGACAAGTCAAAAGGAAAAACTTTAGTGGTACTGTTCTCTGGCATCTGTGAAATGGTGGACCTTCAGATGCTGTGAGCAAATGGTGATAAGACGCAAACGCTTACTACCTTATAAACAAAAACCACCTGGCAGAATGGGAGAGAATGGATGGTAAAGAGAGATGCCATTTGAAATTTTTTTGGATGGGTCAGTTTATTAATACCTTGGAGATTTAGTTTCAGGCATAAGTGCTGTTGCTCTACACTCATATCCCTAAAGGACTAGAACCCTTTCCCCATCATGCAGAGGCATATATCAATCATATTTATTTATTTGGGAAATGTATACATTGCCTCTCCAGACAGTGTTAAAACATGCAGCCATTAAGTTGACATCCAAGTAAAGAAATTAAGGCCTTATTTTAGAAGTTGAAAAGATTCCCCTTCACACAGTGCACAACTGACTCCTACGAGTAGAAAAAGCACCACATAAAATTATGTCGGAACAAACTTAACAAAGCTGAGTACATGAAATTCCCACTGACTTCCAATGGGAGAGGCTTAAAAAGTATTACTAAACTGTTCAGTGTAACTTACTTAATCAAAAGGTACATCAGGCATCAAACAGGAGAGCATTCTTATAAAGAGATTAGAACTACAACATAATGGATCAGTTCAAGTGGTTGCTTCTGTAAGGGAAAGTGTTATAGTATACTGCAGTGTCTACTGCACAAATCACCCCTTTTATACTATAATTTGTGTCTTCTACTTTTGTAGTCCTCTGTTCTGTATAGTATTGTCAACTTTTAAGTATTTTTTCTTTGCTCACATTAATTTTCCCGTTCTTCATTCCTAACCACACTGCATTGCCCTGTTCATCAGAAATATTTGCTGTTGACTGTTTTTATCATAATTTGTAATCCACCTTGAGTCTCAGAGAAAAAGCAGACGATTAATAGTGTAAATAAATAAACAAATTTAAAAGACTGCCACATGTGTATGCCAGTAGATACAATAGCTCTGCTATTTTATTGTTACTTACCTATGCTTCTCTAGTTCATTATGTGAAGACCTTTAAAAATAAAAATGTTGTGTTAGAGAAGTATTATCTCCTGAGAGAAAGCCTGTAGTTAAAATAAAAATGCATTTACAATCCAATTTACATTAAAAAAACAACCTTTTCTGGGGCTATTCTTTTGACTTGCCTACTTGCATAGCATTTGTTTATCTTATTTTCTCAAGTTTAATGAATAATAATGGGATCAACCTTGAATCTCTTTGATATGAATATTTAAAGTTCCAACACACCCTGTATAAAATTAAAGAAATCACAGAAAAGACAAAAATGAAAAAAAGCATTAATAAGATTCAAGATTGCCATTCTCTTAAACAGTGTAACTGAAGGTTATGACATACTGGACATATAATTAAAAGCAATTTTAGAAAGAGTTAATCCAGTCTAAGCCCATTTAAATTAAACTAACTCTGTTTAGGATTGCACTGTAAACCACGGCCAAATTTTGTAGCCACTGTAAGCATGACTTGAAAACCCGTATTCCAATATAAATTCTCCATTATGAACTCATACATTTTTATTTTTGTGCCATTTTCTGTTCCTTTGTATTTCATTTTTCCTTTTAAATCATGCATCTTAATGTTCTTTTTTATTTTGGTATATAATATATAAAAGGATGCAAGGAATATCTGCTATGTCAACAGGAAAAACTAAATGTTCCAATATACAAAAACAAAATGAAAAAGGCACATTTATATGTCCCTATGAACAATCATGCCATTTCAAGTCTTGCCTGGAGAACTCAAAGCAAAAAAACAAACAACTTTAGTAAGTGCCAGCTATTGCACCCTGGACACTTGATACTCTGGGCCGTTGTGGAGCAAATGTCTGAATGCAGCCAGTGAGTCTTTTGTATGGAAAGTATGCACTTTGGATGAGGTACAATGGTAACCGTATCAACAAGTTAGTGCTGTTATGCAAGGAACAGCCGTGCTTTCAATGTTGAACTGGACATATAAAAAGCGAGATAAAATGAGCTAGCATGGTGTAGTGATTAGTGTAAGACAAGGATCTGTTAGACCCAGTTCAAATTGCCACTTTGCCACTGAAGCTTGCTGGGTGATCTTGTCACACACACTCACACTAACCTACCTAACAGGGCTGTTTGGAGGAGAGGTGAACAATGAGATCTGCTATGGGTCCCCATTGGAGAGAACTGAAGTAAATAAATGAAGATAGGCCTTTGGGAATCAGCCACATTTGCATTATTTAATACATTTCTAGACTGCTTTTACATTTTAAAGCTAAATTCCCCATTGTGATGCCTGTGGGTGCCATGGTGCCCAACAGTACTTTCCCTGGTGCCTGCCAAGTTTTTCAGAAAGTGGATGGGGTATTTGTAAGACAGAACTTGTTACTGGCTGCCCTCATTCAAATGAGTTTTTCATGGATGCAATAGCAGTAGCTGCCTCTGGAGAACTGGGAGGAATAGTAAGCATCGAGGTTAGTGCTTCCATTCCCTCTTCTCTTTTCCCCTCCTCTCCCCAGGCTTTCCTTTGTTTCTTTTTATTCCCATTTGCAATCATTTTGCAAACTGTGACAGCCATTTTGGATTTGGCTTCACTTGTTGTGACAGCCATTTTGCGGTGATTCTCACTATTCCCTCTCGAAATTCCAATGGTGCCTGCAGGTGCAAAAAGATTGGGGACCCTGTTTTCAAAAATCTACAAATCACTTAAGATATTACGGTCAGAGGATCAGCCACGTTAACACACAGATATTAATCCATGATTTGATAATATCCTTTTATGAATGACTGCTTCTAAGGAGGAGCATGAATTTAATTCAGCAATTGCAGGGTGCTGCCTTAAAGAAATCATTAAATTTAGCTATTAAATTCTTTAGAATTACGGTACATATAATGGTTCAATCTCTGCTTCCCAGAACAGAGATTAGAGGGGGGGGGAATTAAACTCTAAAACTAGTATGCATGTTCAGTACCTACAGCATCTCTACACCCAAATCCTACTTGAGCTACAAAGTTCTATAAATGAGAGGCCTGAGGCCATCAGTCTGTGCACTGCAACTAGGAGAGGGAAAAAACCCTCCTCCAAAGACCTTTAGGCCCAAGTGGGCCCTCACTTTACTTACCACTTTCAGCGGTGGTGTTATCTGTGCCTCTAAGTGCAAGCCTGCTGTCACAGAGTCAAACCTGGTGTGGCTGCCCATCACCACAGCTCCCTACGCCATACATAGGGAGCCAATATAGAATCAGATACAGAGGAGTTAGCCGTGTTAGTCTATAGTAGCAAAATGGAAAAGAGTCCAGTAGCACCTTTAAGACTGACCAACTTTACTGTAGCATAAGCTTTCGAGAACCACAGTTCTCTTCGTCAGAGAACTGTGGTTCTCGAAAGCTTATGCTACAGTAAAGCTGGTTAGTCTTAAAGGTGCTACTGGACTCTTTTCAATATAGGGTTAGTGATTGAAGTGCTGTTCTATGACTGGGGAGACCAGGGCTCAAAGCCCCGTTGGAATTAAATGGACAATTTTGGACAGTCACTTCCTCTCAGCTTAACTTACCTCGCAGGACGTTACAATGAGGAGGAGGGTAGGGGAATGAGATTGATCAGTTAAGAGGCCTTTGCTTTGCTCCCTCCACAGCAGACTTTGTTGTATTTTCCATTCAGTTTGCTGAAGATGTCTCCTGAGAGCTGTCAAGCCCAGATCTTGAGGGCTTCTGTACTTGAGAGTCATAAAGAATTTTACTGTGCGACTATGACACTAGAAGCAGAACCTGGGCAAACTTCCTCATCTACAGCTCTTAGTAGCACAGGAGCACTGCCAAGTTTCAGCAACGCAACCCTTTCTGTAGCTGACCCACTACCATCCACTTTCTTCCCTAGCACTACTCCTGTGGATTTAGCAACACCCAACAAGTAATCGAGCAAGTAAAACTTCTGCTGATCCAAGAGCAGGCATTTCACCCTTGGACAGAATCTTTTCCCACGTCCAGTCAGAAACAGCTTCCCTGCTACAATCAGTTTTCTGAAAATCCCACTGAACAGAGTGGGAGTTACTCCCAAGTAAACATACATAGGATCGAGCCCATAAATTTATAAAAACAATTTACACATATTTAAAGGAATGGAGCAACACTGCAGATACATACACACACCTTTAGAACCAAGGAGTGAGCAGTGTAGTGGCCAAATTTGTGGATGATACCAAATTATTCAAAATGGTGGGGAGGAGGGGAAGGCAGATCTCTTGAAACTGGGCGAGTGGGCAACAACACCGCAAATAGTTTAATGTACACAACTGTAAAGTGGTGCATATTAAAACAAAATATCCCAACTTTATATATATGCAGATGCAAGTGGTGAAAAAGGCAAACTCCATGCTGGGAATTATTAGGAAAGCATTGAAAACAAAATGGCTAACTCTGTAACATCTATTTGTAGATTTATGATGCTGCCTCACTGGGAATAACATATTCAGTTTTGGTCCCTGTTTATCCCAAAGGATACTACAGAGCTGGAAAAGCAGAGAAGAGGGCAACCAAGATGACTGACAAGTTGGAGCACTTTTCTTCATAGGAAAGGCCAAAAAGTCCGTGGGTTTTCAATTTGGCAAAAAAGACAGTCAGGGGGAGGCATGCCAGAAGTTTATAAAAGTTGTCCATGGGGTGGAGAAAATGGATAGAGTGCTTTTTCTTCCGTTCCATAATACCAGAACTTGGAGGCACCCAATGAAGTTGACAGACAACAGATTCAGGATGGAGAAAGAAAAATACTTCTTTAGTCAACGAGTAATTAACTTGTGCAGATCACTGACAGTGGCCACAAGGACAGATGGCTTTAAAAGGGGATGAGGCACCTTCATGGAGAAGAGGTCCATCAGTGACTAGTAGCCACAATGACTAAAGGGAACATCCACATTCAGAAGCAATAAACCTCTGAATATCCCTGCTAGAAGACAAAATCTAAGGAAGCCTTGACCTGTATGCTGACTCTCCAGGGAAACTGGTAGGCCACTACATGAAACGGGATGCTGGACTAGATCAGCCATTGGTCTCACCCAGTAAAGGCTCTTGTGTTTGGTAACCAGCCAGGGGATGTCTGGCCCATTGTCCAACAAAAGGATTACTCAAACAGGGTCCGAAGCTCAACAGGAAGCTGAATGAGTTCTTTGCATGCCCCTTCACTGAGGAACAGGTATGGATGACAGTCCTGCTTAAGATAGATCAAGATGGAAAGCCATGTTAGTCCGTCTGCAGCAGTAGAAAAGAGCCAGAGTCCAGCAACCTAGAAGCCTAACGAAATCATCTTCAGACACCTGAAGTCAGTCATGCTACAGCTATCCTTTTAATGGAAGATGTCTAAACAGAATCAAGGGCAAAGTGAGGTTTAACATGAACGGCCAAATTAAGATGTCTTCTAACAATGAACTCAAACGGGTGGTTACTGATCCAACGTAATGTCACTAAAGTCAACCTCCTGACAAGAGGATCGGAAATTCAGCAAATATATATAACAATGATATTCTGAAGTAAACTGAGCAGGGCAGAAACGCCAGGAAATTACAGGCCAGTTAGTCCAACGGAAAGTATTTTTCTAAAAAACAAGATAGGGAATAGCTCTCTCTCTCTGAGGGGTGCTCTTATCCCACCCTTGTTGCTAGTAATTCAGCACGGGGAGTTTCGCCCCCTTGCCCCCTTCATCCTCACAGGAAGCTCCAGGGCAGAGTGGCAACGAGTCCCATCCCGAGCACCGGCTGGGCGTGGAGGCCGCAGCCCCCCGCCTCCGAAGCAGCGGGCGCGGCGCCTCCTCGGGACGGGAGCCGCTGTACGCGTGGCAGCGCGGCGGGCGGGCAGGAAGGGAGCCGCTGGCAGCCCAGCACCGAGTGGGGCAACATGGCGGTGGGCGGCCGCGGGCAGGGAGCGTGAGGAGGAGGCGACGGCGGCGCCACTCACCGGCTGTTCTGGGGCTTCCGGGCCGGCCTTCTCCTCCTGCCGCAGTCGCTCTCGAAGGGCAGCACCGAGGCGTAGCCGTGCTCGGCTTCTGCGCGACAAGAAAGAGCCAGGCTTAACCCCGGGCAGAGGCGGCTTCCCCGCAGGCAGGGGCGGCGGGGCTCGGCGCCCCCCGCCCCGCCGCGGCCTGGGTCGCCCCCGCCGCCAGCCCCGCCGCGGCCTCCCTCCACGCACCCCTCTCTCGCCTCTCCAGGTACTCCGCGGCCTCCAGGAGCATCAGCAGGGAATTCCACTCCATGTCCTCCCGAGCTCCCCTCCTCAGCAGCCCAGTAGCCAGCCCCGCACTTGGCACGTTAACGCTCCGGACGAGCAGGGGCCGGGGCCAATCAGCGACCCTCCGCGCAGGAGTCGGACCAATCGGAGGCCGTCTCAGGGCCTTTTCGCCCTGCCTCCCGCGGAGGGCATGTTGACAGGCCCGGGGATCCTGCTCTCCGATAGGCCGGCCGCGATAGCAACACTCTAGAAGCCAAAGCTTAGCAACAGCACGTGAGGACCAGCCCCGCCGCTCGCTGACTGGCCGCCGGCGCCTATGCAAAGCAGCCAGTGCCCCGTGATTGGTCCATGCAAATAAGGGTGGCTGCTCCAGCCAATGTCTTGCCGGAGGTGTGTCAGCAGTGGGCGAGGGACGGAACCGCGGCGACAGGCGAGGGAGGGGGAGGCAGACCTCTCCCTTCTCCTCCGAGGAAAACAGATGACTTCAGCAGGGCAGCGGAGAGCAGCTCCAGTCAGGGGGCGGCGTCGCTCCTGGGTCGGGCGCTAGAACGAAGCGCGGCGCTGGCTCCTGCGGGTCGCTCGGAGGAGACTCGCAGTCAAAGGGTCATCCCCGGCCGGGGTTGCCGCTGCCTCTTAGAGGCTGGGAGGATACCGAGCGGCGATGGAGACACATCTCAGAGCTGGAGGAAGCAGGAACAAAGAATGCGACTCAGGAGCCGCTGGCGCAGGCGCTCTCTCGCCGCCTTCTCTTTCTGCTGCCTCAGCATCAGCTGAGAAAGGAAGCTAAACACAGCTGCAGCCTTGACAGAAGCTTCTTTTCAGGCACAGGGAGTGAAACCGGCACCCAAGGCTCTGAGCAGTGTGCAGCGCAGCAAATTCCTTTGCTTTAAAGGGCAGCAGCCTTGTAAAACTAGTCCTGCTCCGATTCTCTGTAGTATATGAAAAAACAACAACAACCATCTCCTGGCAGCCAGGCAGGCGGCTGGTGTACATGTTTGTGTGTGTTTACTTAAAACTGACAGCAATGGGGCTGAACAGTTGAAAACCCTATGCAGGTGTACGTGTGTATGGACACACACCTCAGCAATATAGACAGAAAATTCAGGGAAGAGGCATACATTACCCTGAGGGTCCCAGTTTCCACTAAAACTGCAGTTCCAGTCCTAGGCCTGCAGTAGGAAAAATAAAGTAGTAAATGGACTGAACCTCTTCAGATAAGGTTGCTAAGGCTGCCAACTACAGCTTGGGAAATTCCCACCACATATTATTCCCTCCTCCAACTTTTTTCTTCTACCTTACTTCACTTGTAGGCTGTGCGCATGTGTTCTGTAGGCCATACCAATAAATATACTGGTGTAACCAGTTTATGATCTACTCGGCCTAAAAAAAAAAACCTCTCAAAATGCCCCTCAGGTTTTTCTCAGTATAATGGAAAAAAATCTACTCTGAAGATCGAGGGAGTAGACACCTTAGTCTGTTGGAGCAAAAATAAAACAGAAGTTTGCTGGCACTTTAAAGACAGTTATTTCTATATGAGCCTTCATGAGCCAGAGTTCACTTCTTAAGGTATAGATGCCATAGGAGGATACCAGCCAACAGCAGTCCCATCACTTTCTCAGTCCCCAACTGACCTCTCACCTTTAGTGTCTTTACTGGTGACAATCAGTTTGTCTTAGTAGACTCTATGACAGGGGTCTCCAACATGGTGGTTGTGGGCTCCTCAGAGCTTGCTGACACTACTGCTTTCCAAATGTCTTTAGAAATTGGACTATGTGGGGCTGTTACCTGGAAGGACTTCTAATTGGCCAGTGGAGATCTGATAGGATGTGCAGATTTAAATATTGTTTCAGCTGCAGTTGGTAGCTCTGTGTCCAGGGGTGGCACCCCCACCCCTGCACTCACGTACTCCAGAGGGGCATTCAGCAGGGGACAGCCTTACCCAGGCACTGCTGTGGCAGGCAGCTCAACCAAGGGCTGTGTGGAAAGGACTAAGAGCCAAACTACAAGGGACGCCTGACACTAGTTGGACACTTGTCAGCTTCCTTCAAGTTTTGATGGGAAATGTAGGCAGCTTGGCGGAATGTTGGACAAGTGACAGTTGAAAAGTCCATTGGACAGCAGTTGGAGAGCCAAGCTGCAAGACCAGGATGCCTACATTTCCCATCAAAACTTGAGGGAAGCTGACAAGTGTCCAGCTAGTGTCAGACGTCACTTGTAGTTTGGCTCTCAGTTAAGGCCACATCCAGAGATGCACCGTGTCAGTGTCTTATTGGTCAAGCACATGCTCCCAGAAGGAAGGCAGGGCTCAGATAGAGGACTGCACCTGGAAACAGACCATACATAGAGACTTAGCAGCAACCAGAGAAGCTTCTTAAAACCTCAGGGGAGGGCCCAGTCAGGGAGGCCATTGGCCCAAATTCCCTTCACTCACCATGGACCTGCCCCTAAAGAGAGGGCATTGGATACCAGTGTCAGCCCACCCTCAGACAGTCTCACCTCAGGGACGGGTGAGAGGAGGGGCTTTGAGAGAGGCGGCAATGGAAAAAGAAGGATTAGAGTGCTGTAGTAACCCTCCTTTGCTCCAGAGTCTGAGGCTTATCCCATGGCTGGATTAAGAAGGTGATACTGGAGGGCACTACAGACCTGGACTCCATCCCAGTGCAGAGGGAGTCAGATGTTCTGAGAATAAAACTCCACTACGGGGCCTATATCTGCAGCCCTGCGTCTGCATTCTATTTTAGCTGTAGCTCATCCAGTATAGTTTTGAGTGGGTAGCCCTGTTGGTCTGCAGTAGAACAGCAGGATTTGAGTGCAGTGGCGCCTGAGACCAGTAAGATTTTCAGAGTGTGAGCTTTTGAGACTCAGAGCTCCCTTCTTCAAGTAGGAATGGAGATCCTTGAGCCTTTATATCCTAGGAAGGACATCAGGATGAATAAGTACAATGCAGCTTGATTAGATGGATGTAGCAAAGGAAGATGTCAGGAGCTTGATTAGAGCAGAAATTAACATCTGTAGTGAGAATCTAAGTGAGAATCTGATGTCTCTATTCAGCTTCATTCGGGCTGTTTTTTATTTGCTGGTTTGCTGTCTCAGAATCTCACCTGTGCCACTAGAAATGAATTGTGGTATATTTTAAGATTGGGCAAAACAAACCCTCTTTTGCAGTTTTTATATGCTATGTGGCGTTTTGCCCCCTCCCCTTATAAAAGTATGAAATGTGGAATCTATTTGGTGGAAGAATTTCTATGGAATATTAACTGGAAGCTACTGGATATTAATCATGGAATAATACTAATTTTTAATACGTTGATCCCCCCTCCCAAGTTAACGCTAATGTTTCCAATCAAGTCACCATCAGTTTGTTTCAGACTGGAACTAAGGTTTAGGGTTATAATGTCGTAAGAAGAGCCAGGCTACATCAGGCCAAAGACCCATCCAGTCCAGCATTCTGTTCATGCATTAGCCAGCTAGTGGCCTCTAAGACTCCCACAGGCAGGACGACTGCAACAGCAATCTCCTGCCCGTGCTCCCCAGCAACTGATATAAAAAGGCATTCTGCCTTTGGTGCTGGAAGGTCTAGATATTCATCATGCCTTGTAGCTCTAATGTCCCTAATCTTTCTTGGAATCAAAACCGTTGCATATTCAAAGTGCTGTATATTCTACAGAAAAGGCCTCAAAGGATGGATGAATTGGAAGTTCGCTGATTGCATAGCTGTAGGTTTCTCCAAACAGATCTTATATGCTGAGATTTTCCCAAATTCATGAATATTGCTTAAGTTTGGGGACAGAAGAATATGACTGACCAAGAAATATTAATGCATTAGCATAAATGCTAATTTGATCTCCTGGACCTAAACTTTTATGCCTATGATATTGGGTGTGTGTGTGTGTGTTGACAGATAGCATATGCCCAGGTTCCAAGGTTAAAACAGAAAGGGGGAGGAGGGGGCATCCTGGGTCAGCCTGTGTAGATGTATCTCACACTGACAGTGTAAACCTAAGTAGCAGTACACCCTTCTAAGCCCCTTGCCATCAGGGTGTAACTCTGCTTCTGCTCAACTAACCCAACCCTATCTCCTAGAATTTACCTCTACCTGCCCAGGTCTGGCTCCTTTCATCTGAACTGCTTGTTTGTACTTTTGACTTCAAGCCTGATACTGACCCAGCTTCACACCACTGATCCCGTGGCTGTAGTTGTAGCCAGACACCATGGCACTGGGAACCAGGAGAATGGAAGGGCAGCTATCAGTGTAATCCTAAGAAGTGTTACTCCAGTCTAAAGCCATTGAAATCAATAGATTTAGACTGGAGTTACTCTTCTTAGGATTGCACTGTAAATCTTGGGATTTGATTCTTGTTATGGGTTTCATAGTTGGCAATAGAGCTGTCCCAATCACACCCTCAGGCCTTCTTAAGCCCATTGAAGTATACTATATTAAACCCAATTAATCCCATGCTGGATATGACCTGAGACGTTATCAAGACTTGGTAACGGGTGGATGACCAAATTAAATCTCATGGATGTCAAATGTCATGCATTAAAGGAAACAACAAGAGAGCAGGTGTAAGTTGGATGTTCTGGCATTTTATTTATTCGAAGATAGACGAAAGTCTTTCTTCAGGCAAATGTGTATTATAATTGTGCTTTTCATTAAGAGACATAAGATTTATTACTTAAAAAATAAAATATCTGACATTCTTAGCTATCATATTTGTAGATATTCTGTATTGCACCATTTACAAAATTAAACCAGCTTTCATAAATAATATTCATTATATTAAATCAAATAATTTTCCTCCAAAACAACCTTTTGTATATAACTTCACAGTTGGAGTTCACTATACCTTGTTTGAAATCCTACAAAGAAATAATAAATATCTTTTTATAAGAATAAATCTTTAACAAACATTACAATGTAAAGCCTGAGATTTAAGCTTTAATAAAATATCTTTGCTTTGTAATATCCTCCCAATTAACATTGCCAATCTGTGCTTAACAGAAATGTGAATTAAGATAATCTACTTTGGAGTATTTTAGGAACAGAATTCATGACAAATTAAGGAGCGATAGTATTAAAGCAGTTTGTCCATAGACAGCAACAGGAAATGTGTATAATCTTATTTTTAAAAAATTGAATGAATTTGTTATTTCCTTATATAGCTAATGTGTACAGAATATAAGCCACACAGAAAAGAGTAAATCTCTAAAGGATGCAGGCATTGCTATTTAAAAGTAAGAATTTTTGAGTCATTGGGTTTTTTTTTTGTACTAGTCAATAGCAATGTTACAGCTGTGATAAGAACACTTGTACCCCAGCACTGACGGAGGTGTCCCCCTTGAATACATGAAGCTGCCTGCTACTGCCGCTTTATCTCTCAAGGTACGTACTGTCCACTCTGACTGGCAGCATCTCTCTAAAGTCTCAGGTAATCTGATCTTTTTAACAGGTGATGCTCCTGGGTACTGAACCTAGGAACGTCTGTGTGCAAAGCAGATGCTTTACCACCGAGCCACAGCTCCTCCTCTCACATAAATGGCCAGGATGTGATTATCTGCTGGTGTATATGGTCCCCAGCTCTGGCAATGCAAATGGGTCAGATTGCAAATAAATCAGCAAACGAACTTTGATATATTAGTCACCGTCACTCAGGGCTTGCTTTAGAAATGAATTAGATGCTTTCCAGGCATTAGACAAATTATTCCTCATCTACAAATGATCCTTCAGTATTTGAGGAAACAGATTCTCTTTCAGCGTATGCTGGGCACACTAGAGATCAGTAACTAACCTCACCGATGCATGTCGATCCACTCCTTGCCCTTGGACCGCACAGATGAAAAAGGCCGTCCCAGACATCTCTTTGTACAAAGTGTCATATAGGTTCTGGTCTGAGGTCAGTTTTCTCACTAGTCATGTACTACCTTGTGTTGTTTTGTGACTAATTTTGTATCTGGTATGTTGACAGAGTTAACAAATTTTTGTTGGCCCTGTTTCTGTTTTTTTTGGCAGCAGCAAATTGGAGATTTTTTCCTATCCCTTTATTTCCATGCCAAGGAAAACCTCACTGCCACATGTGTGTAAGCCAGGCTCTTATTAAAGGAACAGAAACAGGGCAAATAAAAATACTGGGCATTCTGTCTACCGGAGATGGAAGCATACCATGATGAAATTAAAATATTTTCACCTTTGCTCCAGATATTTAAAACAAGCTTATTTGTTACATACTATTCTTCAATCCTTCAGTGATCTCAAGAGAGTTTTAGGAAGCAATACGAAGTGCGTATACTCAAAAAAAGTCCCAACATATTCAATAGGGCTTAATCCCAAGAAAGTGTATTTAGGTCTTAGCCTTGTAACAGTTATGTGAAGTAGGTTCATCTGAGGAGAAATAATTTATTCTTAGCCATCCACTCCCCACGCCTAACCATTTTGGCTTTTAATAGTAATCTGTTTAAAAATATTTTAAAGTACACATGCTCATGTACTATATCTTGTGGGCTGTAAATTAAGTTTAGAAAACCAGTGTCTCAAGCTACTTGTGCTGAAAAAAAATAGCATTGTTTAAATTTTATTTTTGCTTTGATCATCTTTGTGTGAAGAATTCTATGCAGTGAAAAAAATATTTCCACATTTGATGGGAAATGCTCCAAGGTATTTTGGAAAAAAAGTATTATATGCCATCAAGTTTGATGTGAAATATCAATAATCTTATTGATTTTCTGTATAGGTGTTACAATCTGTTCCAGAGTTTGCTAGGATGCATGTAGCTTCTTATTGGGTTTAAATTCTTTTGCTGCCACTTAGGATGGAAAATGGCTTATGCAGAACCTGGAAAACTTCCCCAATAGCAAAATTAATTGAATTGATATAAATACAAATAAAAATGTAAGTGATAAAAATATTTCATGACTTGCATTGTGAACATTAGCTAGTTAATGTGACTGAATTATATGTGGTTTCTTAACTTTGCTGCCCTGCAGGGCCTTAATTTGCCTTGGGGCTATGTCGGGTGGGGTGGGGGAAGGATTTCACCCTGGCCCCTTCAGGGCTATCTGCCCTAATGCAAACAGCAGCTGTACAGCGTGTGTGATTCACACAGCTAAAACAGTGGGGGAAAGGGCTTATCCCCCATGCTGCAGTCCTGATGCAAATCAGAGCCCCAACACAGCTGCTATTTAAATTTTTTAAAGCAGGAAATGTGTTGTTCAAGAATCTCCCATCAGCACAGGGCTTTTTTTCAGCTGGAACGTGGTGGAACGGAGTTCCGGAACCTCTTGAAAATGGTCACATGGCTGGTAGCCCCGCCCCCTGATCTCCAGACAGAGGGGGGTTTAGATTGCCCTCTGTGCTGCCGAGTGGCGCAGAGGGCAATCTAAACCCCTCTGTCTGGAAATTGGGGCGGGGCCACCAGCCATGTGACCATTTTCTCTGAGGGCAATCCACTGAGTTCCACCACCACTTTTCCCAGAAAAAAGCCCTGCATCAACATATCTGTTTTGGTCACAATCTGCTGTGGATTTTAGCACGAATGTTTACAAGACGCTGGATTATTGCTAAGGAAAGAAACAAAACTGAACACAAAGCCTGGCAGAGCTAAGTATCACCAGAAATGCGCATTCTAACTAGGACTGCCAGGTTACAAAACCTTTTTAACTTTAACCATGCAAATATTACAGGAGGTTACTTGGTGTGTGGTGTAGTGGTTAGAGTGTCAGTCTAGGATCTGGGAGAAGTAGGTTTGAATTCCCGCTCTGCCATGAAAACTCACTGGATGGCAAGTCACAATCTTTCAGCCTAGTCTGTTTCATAGGGTTACCATGAGGATAAAATGGAGGGGAGGAGAATGATATAAACTGCTTTGGGTCATTCACTGGGCTGAACGCCTGGGCATAAATAAAGTAATTAAACCAGCTCTTTCTGCCCCATTCTTTCCTAGACTGCTTTCATGCCAAGGATTTTCCATGGACATTCCCCTCCTGTGCAACATTAGGCTTCAATTGGCCTGCAGGAAAAAATAACTCTTTCCTATTTGATTTCCTACCATTAACAAGACCTTGGGCTCTTCCACTGCAACGTAGCAACCTGAATTGTAACTTCACTCTACACACAGTTTTTGAAGCGACATTAAATGCCGAAGCATTCTATTCTTGGAATTAGTTGCTGACCCGTCATACAGTTATTCTAGTCTTCTGAACATGTGTGTTTACGTCACAGTAGTCACTTGCTCACTGAGTACGTCCTGCTTGGTACAGGCTTAATCAAGCAGCCGCTTTGTTTAGCTATTGTTTAGTTTTCCAGATGGTACAAAACAGATTTTGCATTTAATGTAGCAGCTTCAGCTAATCTGATATTCGAACGCAGACTTCTAGTCCAAGAATGAAACTTGCTGCATCAGGACTGATAGACTAGGATGAGCCATGCATCAATAGCATTGTGCCCGGGCATACAACCAGTACAAATGGCTAGGACTGGAACAGCAGATAAGCTGCCCAAAATGCCCAGTTCGGGGATCCATTACTCGCCATGCTGTTTATGTGTTTTAGATATGCACATGAAATACTATTTTAAACATGGAAGACTGGGATATCGCTTGAGCCACAAGTGCTTCACATTCCACACCAGCAGTTTAATAAAATGTAGCCAAAAAAAAAAAAAAAAAAAAGATCAAAGCTTTCATCCACTCGCTCTTCCAAATGTGGTCTCTCTTTCAAGTTTGTTCTTGGTTTAGGTCAAATGCAGCCCCCGCAAAGATGACAGTGTAATATCAGTTCACTACTATAAGTTTTAGTCAGACATCCCATTTGTCTCTGTAAAAAGGAGTAACATGGAACATGTAACAGTGGGTGCAAACACGAACAGGCTTCATCTGGCCATAACGAGGTAATGGAGCAGAATGAGAGGAGCAGCGAGAGCAAAAGATCTGAAAGACACAACAGAAATTCATTCCAACCCATTTATTTTCTACAGCATCTACAGTTTTCCCAACTCTGCTGCACTTGGACATCAGCGTCCTTTACTGCATTTCAGCTAAAAGCCCAACCCTGCAAAAAAAAAAAACCTGTTCATACCTCTTGCTGGTTTTTGGACCTATCGGAAATTTCCACAGAAGGAATTTATGCTGGAGGAAAATGACTCTCTTCCCCCCTCCCGCTGCAGGCTAAATGTTGCTTTGGAGAGAACAATATCAAGGGGGAATGGAAGTCCATATTGGGAGGGGGGAATTGGCAAAAATGGCTCCTGCCACCACTATTTGTGGTGAGGACGGAGCATAAACTCCATAGAATCTGTACTGATCTGTAACAGAGGGCTGCTTCATCCCCACTGCCTCATGCTCAGGGCTGGTGCAGCAAGCAGCGCCTAGGTCAGATGCTTCTCAGTCGACATCGACACAGTCATGGAAAACTTAAAAGTGCCTTCAGGGAAATGGCCATAATTGTTGAATAGCTTAACTTTCCTGATTTCTTGTGGTATTTCATAAATGAGTTGGAAGCCTCGTCCCTGTACAAAAGTTAGGAACCTAAGCGATACAGTCAGGACTCAGATGGTGCTGGTGAAGGAGCAGGTTTGGAGCTTGCGGATGCAATGAGATCTAAACTTGCAAAGAGATAAAATCTCTGCTTTAGTGTCTAGCACCTTTCTCCAGCTTCAGCTGCTTTGCCAACTATAAACCTTCTCAGAGATGTGGGATCTACCCCTAGTAACCAGATTAGATTCCAGTCATACACTCTACACAGAGTGGCCTTTAAAAATGGTCTGGAAGTGTCAACTAGTTCAGAACACGGCTGCTTGTTTGGTGGCTCCTGTTAGTTACAGTCAACATATCATCCTGATTTTTAAAATCTACAATGGGTACCATTTTCATTCTGGATCCAATTCAAAGTGCTAGTTTTGACCTATAAAGCCTGATACAGTTTGGGAGACGGGAACTGATACAGTTTGGGAGACGGGAACTCTCCTTCCATGTTCTTCTTCCACAAAACTGAGGTCAATAATCACAGGCTCTCTGCAGCTCACCACTTCAAGTTTTCATATTTTTCTGCAAACCTGGCCACCTAAGTTTGCAGAAACATACCTTAACTTTAGGTAGCCCTCTCCTTGGGGTTGTGCATTGTGAGACCACCCATGGCTATTAGATTCAAAATGTGAAGCTCCAGGGTGCAGACAGCAAAGGAAACACGAACAAAGTAGCTTTCTTTCATGCCCACTCCACCCTCAATGGGCAGCAGTACAGGAATGGCATAGGCTGGGCTTTTTAGCACTCTTGCACATGTCCACAAGCTGGCAATGCATCAAATGTGAACGTAAAAGACTACCTTTCCGCAGCTCCTGCAATGGTGCTTCCTGCGAATGACTGTGAAGGGCGCCTTGCATGCGGTACAAGAGCTGCAGGCTTCATCTGGCACCCAGTCAGGAGGATCTGGGGGGGGGGAAGAGCAACAAATAAATGGGGTTTCATGTAAAATAGCAGGTTTCTATACAAATGAATACTAACCATGAGAAGTGACTAACAAGGATATCATTTCCTTAGCATTAAAACGTCATATTCAGTTGGCACTTGTAATAGCAATAGGCCCATGGGGTCTTCAGAGGCGGATTGGTGCTGGAGGAGAGTGTGTAGCTGTGTGTGTGAGAAAGGTGAGCTCATTCAGTTCCCTGCACTCCAGAGGTTTTACCTCCATTTTCTCTGCGGTGGACCCTATCCTGTGGAATGACCTGCCTGAGGAAGTCAGAAGAGCCCCCACTCTCCTGGCTTTTCATAAACGATGCAAAACTGAACTATTCAAAAAGGCTTTTTACTCAAATGGGAGGGCTGCATTGTAGGGATGGGGTCTCAGATGCTTCGCTAACGAGTTAGGGACCATAGACTTCATCACTATATTGCCTTACGTATTATCTGCTGCTTTAAATATGTATTTCTATGTACCACCTTTGCTCCATGTTGTCTAATGTCAGTCCTAGAATGATTATGTTGTTTCAGTATTTTTTCTACTCTGTATTGGATTCTTGCTGATACTATGCCTTTCAAACTTGTATCTATTTACCCTAGGGCACTGTTTATGGAAATGTCCTTGATACTGTATTGAAATGTACTTGTTACCGATTACACTAGTCTCATACTGTGTAATCTGCCTTGAGTCTCAGTGAGAAAGGCGGACTATAAATGACATAAATTGTCAGACGCAATACTGTCAAATGTTTTCAGACTTGGTATTTATCTAACTGTAGATATGTGGATGGACTGCTTTTGCTTTGCCTGTCAATGATGTGTTTTTGTTTGTTTTGTGTTATTGATCAGCCTGTTAATTCAGAATTCAGTGTAACCTGCAGCGTCATTTTGCAGCCTTAAAAGTTCTATCAAAATAGATTGCTTAGTTATGAAAGTATGCAGTGCGGTTTCACTGTCTGAGATGTTAAGGATTTCTGCCTAATACGATATATTCATGAACTATGGTTATATTTACATGCAACTCTTTGATTTGTATTCCTATCCATCTTATTACCACTTCATGGTAGCCTCTCTCAACATCTGTGACTTTTCAAAAGACAATGTTGACAGCCAAGACCCATTCCCACTCAGAAACATAAGGAACCTGCTGTTTTTGTCCAATTATACCCCTTTTGTGCATTTATGGGGTCTTTGTATTTTTAAATCCAGCTTCACGTAAGAAACAACTACATTGAAAACATTTTGCTTTTGCTCACAACAGAACAATCTGCACTAAACTTTTTGTAAATAGCTGAATGATCACTTTCAAGTTGTATCATGATACCTACTATATTTAATGCTGCCACATACTAAAGGGGTATTTTGCACTGTCTGAACCAATCAGGTCCTTCATAAGTCCAACAATGCCAACAAACTGATCCCCCTAAGCACACATTTTGTGATCACTCCTGACAAGACTCAGAACACTCGGAAAGCATATTTCAGTTCACTGATCATGGAAAGTACCACATCAAACTGCGCTTGGCATAATTCAGAATTTTTACAGTGTCGTTGTATGCATCAAAAACATCTAAACCTTTATAGCTATTTGTCACCATCCAATATGGACCCAATTTTGTGCGCTGTATCACTTCTGCTATGACTAGCCTTCAATGGAAAGACCTCACATAACATTTATCATTCATTACTGTCTTCCCCAAAACTCCCATTTTGTGCTAAAGCACTCCATTTGAGTACGTAAAGCTCTTCTTCCTCACTGCTACAAAATTTTGTAGGTGAATTCGTTAACAGTAATCAGGTAATCAAACACTTCAGGATGACTTCAAAACACTGATATTCTACATTGTGGGGGGAAAAAAATCTCTCATCAGAAGAATTGCAGAGTTCTTGAGCTGTAACAAAATACTGAGGAAGTTATGCCTAGCTGTACCACCGTGCCTAGCTGTGTGACAGGGTGAGAAACACAGGGCAGGAATCAAACACGCATTATTATGCTGGTCGCAAAGCGTAACAATAAACTGGTAACACACATTACTGGCATTCTTGCGTGTGAAATAAGCGATCGACATCTATTGTATGCAGGTACAAGGATGAAATTTTTCTATGAGCAAAAGTTTACTTTCACTAGACTGAATGCAAATTATACTTTCTTGTATGTATGAGACAAAGCAAATGAACTCTGGGGGTAAACTGCCAGGTCCGTAAGTATGAGTGGTAGGCCGAGCGGGGTCTACCAGTGAGAGGAAAGGCCCCGTTTCTCCACAGAAGGTATACACTATACTTTTTTACACAGTGATTTATTTTGAGACTTTTGCAACATTCAGCTTAGTTTTATAGCCATACCAGAAAATGAATGATTGTTTGGTTGT
This sequence comes from Eublepharis macularius, assembly GCF_028583425.1. Classification (NCBI taxonomy): domain Eukaryota; kingdom Metazoa; phylum Chordata; class Lepidosauria; order Squamata; family Eublepharidae; genus Eublepharis; species Eublepharis macularius. Next base: position 120,493,563 of record NC_072795.1, on the reverse strand, counting down.
GTACCAAAGATAGCTGAAGTTTTACTCTGTACTCCAACATGGAAAAAACGCCCTTGGATTCCTTATGCTGGGCACTGCTGCCATGCCCCATTCTTCTTCCCTCACATGGAAAGCTGATGGGGCTGCCAACAGTGCTTTCCTGCACTGGATGGCTGATCAGAATGCTACTGCTGCCCTATTTGAAGCTCACCTAATGAAGAAGGCTGACTATTCATAGATTACTCTCTCAGCTCCTTTTCCTGTTCTCTCAGAATATTGTTATACAACCCCCCCTCCTGCCATTCTAAGAGGTGAGAAGTTCCAGGAGCAGCGTTGAAGGAGAGAGCACTGGAGACATGCAATTTTGTAATATTTGCTTTATTTATAGTTTGTTTAGTCCACAAAGTGGAGGCAAAGTGGCATTCCCACAGGGCAGCATATATGCTATCCACATCAAATTGCCAGAGATAGAAAGACTGTGCACTCTCCACGTGCTTCAGCCAACTCACTGCAAAATCTGCTTCTCTGAGAGAGAATCAAAACTACTATTTCTTCACACACACACACCACTTGTCCCTTCTCTTCATCTGAGAGGAGGGTCACCTTCTCCAAGCTCTGATGAGTGCTTGGACGAGAATAATGTTCGAACACTTAAAGCCCATTCAAGAGATATCTGCAGTCATTAAGTAACATTTCTTTTGTCACAGGCTCTAGCTTCCCTCAGGCAGGCCACTTTAAGCCAAGCCCAGAGGACAGACTGATCTATGATAACCATACTTCAAGCTTGCAACAATATGTCACTGCTCATATGGTGGTCTTGAGCCATGTGCTGACTCTTGTGCTAGAGGAAAATGCCTGTTTTTTTTTAAGGATTCATCCTTTAATCTTGAAATATAAGAGTTACCTCAGCAGGTTTTGGAGTCGTGCTTCCCTGTGACTGATTCATCCGCTGGCTCTTCACAGAGAGAGCTTGTAATATATTTTCACAAGATTGTGTATGGCAAGGAATCCCAGTGTTGCAGTGTCTGCATATGTACAGAAATTGCTTGTGTGATTTTGCGGGGATTTAAACTTACCCAAATTAAAAGGGGGGGGGGTTTGTCTACCCTTTCTCTATCTGACCCTATAATGCAGATCTCTTGAACCACAATATGGGGCCAAGTTAACAATTAAATACATTAAATAAATACGTGTGACCTTCAGGGAACCTCAAAATTCTATTTATAAAATTCGCTTTTCAGACTATATCAGATATATAGGCATATTTCCTGAACTCTAATCAACTTTTTCTAGTATACACAATGTAGTCCTCATTTGCTTTCAAAGAAATCACCAGGTACCTTGAAATTCCCCAGCCCTGGGTTTTGCTGTGAATTCGGAAGATAAGGTCTCCTGACACAAAGCACAATCTTCTAGTGCTGCACTCCTTAAACAAGGATTGACTGAAAAATATAAGAAAGCAATTTACACTTATAATAAACACTTTCCGATTAGTTTATTAGGAGACAGACTATTGTCCATTGATATTTTTCAAAGAATTGTAAAATATATCCATAGATTCAGTTTCATACATTATATTTGGTAGGAGATGTATGGTCAGCTCAGTCACAACATTGTTCAAGCATAAGTCACAAAATGATAGTTATTCAGGGCCTAGGAAGCCTGATCTGAAGTTATTTTACTAACCACAGTGAGTCTTAATCATAATTTCCCATTACATATGAACATGTTATCCTGCTGCTGCTCTGCTCCCATAAAACTGCCCGGCAAGAGAGGCTTGCAATCTAAAGCACTTTTGCCTTTAGCCAACTCTCATGAGGAAGCTGTCTCTCCCTGCCAGTGGTTCCAAATATGCAACAAATTCCTTTCTCAACTCCTACTTCCCCCTCTGAAGGGCACAATAGTGCTACATGCTCCTTCCACGCATAAAGAGGGAGAGCCACACAAATGGGTCGATGGTTTTCTTAATATCCCATGTTTCGGCAATGAAGTTTACACAAGCACCCTGTTTACACTTATTCCCCAGAGGAAATGGATTGGGGGTGGGTGGGCTGGATGAAGGCAATCTGGGTTGGGAACAGGATGGAGGGAAAACCAACAGGGCTCAAGGCTTCCTGATAACCCTGGAGATACTGTGTTTGCACACAGATCAGTATCGACTGCCCTTTGGACACCCTTTGCTGCCAACTTAGAAATGACATTTCTCAGAAAGTTCCATTCAAACAATTAAGTGTGAACGACATAGAATAATAGGGTTGGAAGGGACCTCCAGGGTCATGTAATCCAACCCCCCCTGCACAATGCAGGAAATTCACAACTACCCCCCCCCCACACACACACACAAACAGTGACCCCGGCTCCATGCTCAGAAGATGGCCAAACACCGTCAGTATCCCTAGCAACACTAGCCTGGGGAAAATTGCTTCCTGACCCCAAGGTGGCGACCGGCATTACCTTGGGCATTTAAGAAAGGGCCACAAGAACTAAGCACTGATTTAACCCTTCCTGCCCTTCCTCTCAGGATCTGCCTAGGTTCACAGAATAAGTACAGCTGTCAGACGGCCATCTAGCCTCTGCTTAAAAACCTCCAAAGGAGAGCCCACCATCTCCTGAGGTCCTTTAAGTTCTTGAAGACGGTTACCGTATCACCTCTCAGTTGTCTCCTCTACAAGCTGAACATACCAAACTGCTTCAATCTTTGCTCAGAGGACTTGATCTCCAGACTCCTCACCATCTTTGTTGCCCTCCAGTGGACACGTTCCAGTTTGTCTATATCCTTCTTAAATTGTGGTGCCCAAAACTGAATGCAATACTCTAGGTGAGGTCTAACCAGAGCAGAGTAGCAGATATAAGCACCACATGTTGAGCCACTATGTATAATGATAGCTTTCCAAGCAAGGCACACTTGAAACCCCAATCTTGACTCACCCAAGTACCAGGGACACTTTGCTTGCTTCATGAGGCATTAGCTGACTAGGAAACCCGAGGCCTGTCCTGCCACACCACATGAAATCAGAGTTTCCTCCTTTTTCAACCAACAATAGCCTAGACTTCAAGTCCAAAAAAACCTGAGGGCCAAGCAGCAGAATGAAGTTGAGACTTAGGGATTTATCAACCTGCATCTCTGCAAAAATGTCCAGGAAGGGCTCATGAACTTGTACTGCAAGCATATAATTGGCTCACCATGGAGACGGTCAAGAAATGCTATAAAAGAATGTAAAAGATGCACTGCTGGATTAGACCAATGGTCCAGCATGCTGTTTCAAATACTGGCCAACGAGTTGTCCTAAAGGGTCAGCAACCAGCACTTGTGTGCTAAGAACTCCCCCAATGTTCCCTCCTAGCACAGTTATTCTGGATGTAAAGGCTCGCTTCCGTCATCTGGGCTAGCAGACATTGACGGATCCATTTTCCAAGGATCTCCCAATTTGAGAGGCAATATATTCATAACAGACAAAAAGCAGTACTTCTTCACTGCACGAGTAACGGAATTGTGGAATTTACTGACAGTGCATGTAGGGATGGACACAAGCAGAGAAGGCTTGAATAGCCATGGTGTCTAAATAGTAGGTCCACAGTCAGAGGCAGCAAACCTCTGAATGGCAGTTCTATGAGGCAACGGCAAGGTTTGGGCTCTATGATCCATCTGTTGGCCGCCCAGGTCCAATGGTTGGCCATGGTGCGAAACAGGATGCTGGACTAGATGGATCACTGGTCTCATCCAGCAGATGCCCTTTTATGCTCTTATCCTTTCTTGCAAAGGCATTATGACTTTCAGGCTTTCTATTTGCAAATTTGTAAGACCTTAAGCACAAAAATGAACACATTCAAAAATATATTAATTCAACTACAGAAAGACCAAACTCAGTGATTACATGGCCACCTTAAAATAACTCAAGGAAATAATGAAATAGGAAAAATGGGCCTTGCTAAAGTCATAGTATGCTGCATGAACTGTATTCCCTTTGTCTACAGATTCTATTACTTCCATCAAGGAAAGATGTGGCTCGCTGGAATGGTTGGCATTTTATACAACCATCTTGCCTGCAAACAATTACACCTCTTTCCTACACAATGGGAATGCAATGCCACAGTTTATGTAAGCATAAATACTGCCTGCATGCCTACAAACAATATAGAGAGTTTACTCCCTTGAAAGCAGTTGGATTTAAGTAGCCTGCATGCAGGGCTGAAACTGTTGGCACAAGTAGAAGTGTGCATTTGGATATACCAAATTTATATTCAACATGAGCTGTTTGGGGTTGGCTTTGAGACATCTGAAAGGATGCAAAATGCTCCTGAAATTCCAGGAATAATAAAAGCGTATCTTCAGAATTTGGGGAGTGTGTCAGGGAGGCACAGGAGTGGGAAAGGAACGAGAGGTAGACCTGGCCTCCACCCACGGCCCGTTACATGTTAAAAGGTCTGGTTTCTTCTGTTAAGTTTCTTGGCCAGCAGTCAACAGAGAACAGTTTGTTTGACTTCCCAGACTTACCATGCTGGCATCATCCCTGCTGGAGGCTTCTTCCCAATGTCAGCATTGGAGGGGGCAGAGCCCCCTCTCCCCAAGCCAGAAAATGGTAGGCAATACATGTCCCAAGTTCTCTGAATTTCCAGCTTTATTTTTTTTAAAGTAAGTCTATAGCTCCTTCAGTTTCAGAGATATGCCTTTTCCTATATATCTCTGCAGTGGATGGAGACTCACTTTTCTTTCTACAATGAAAGTCAAGAATTCAGAGAACCTGGCACACATACTGTGTGATATCAATATAATGTCAATTTTTTAAAAATAAAAAGCCCTCCACGGCAGGGAAAGAAACGGCTGCTTGAACAGCCAAAGCTTGGGGGAGTCCAAGACCCTGCTGGCCTGCCTTTTTCTGGGGTGGGCTCTTCCAGCAATGCTGAAAGTGGGCAGACGCCTCTAGCAGGTACGATGTCAACATGGTAAATCTGGGAAGTCAAACAAATGGTTCTCTGTTAACTGATGGCCAAAAAACTCAACAGAAGAAATCAGCCCACTAATGCTTATTATTTGTACTTTAGATATCTGTATGCAGCAAGAATGTATGACAAGCAGAAAAAGGAAATTATGTTCACCTTTCTTTTGTGTTTTCTGGTCCTCTGTATCAGCTTTAGTTGCCATAACTTCAAACAAAGTCTTCAAAATACTTCGCAAGTCACAAGCATAGTTTGTTTGGAGCTGGTCAGCAACACCTAGTGGATTTTGGCAACGCAAATATTTATTTAAAAAAGATAAATTCCATCTCTCCAAAAAGCTGCTGGAAGTAACTCAGAAAGTAAAAAACAATTACAAGATAATGCCAATAAAATTATCAAACACACCGTGGCCATTAAAAGCAGTATTAACCATGCAATCCCAAGCAGTGTTGACCCCTTGTAAGCCTGCTGACTAGGGGTGTGAGCTTTGGGTTTCCAATTCGGGAAAAATGCCTGAATTGGACTCAATCTGTAAGCATTGGGGATTTCCAATCAAAGCTTCTTGAAGTGATTCGAGTCACTTTGGGAAGCTTCAGGGCCCACTTACTCCACCAAGTTCCCACTACCCCACCAAGTTCCACCTCACTTCCCTGGGCCGTCCCACTGGCCAGTGCAGTGGCAGCTCTGAGTCTGGCTTCCCCATTGCTGGCACGGTGGCCTTCCCCGCCACCCAGCTGGCCATAGCGGCAATGGTGGAGGTGATGGCTCTGGGCCTTTCCACCTCTGAGCTAGCTTAAGTGCTGGTAGAGGTGGCAGCTCTGGGCCTTCTCTGCCTCCCCATTGGCTGCTGCAGTGGTAGAGGCAGTGGCTCCAGGCCTTTCCACCTCTGAACTGGCCGCAGCACTGCCAGCGGCTCTGGGCTTTCCCTGCCTCACCGTTGGCTGCCGCAGTGGCTCCAGGCCTTTCTGCCTCTGAGCTGGCTGCCCCGGTGGCAGAGGTAGTGCACCCTCCTGCCACCCAGCTGGTCGTCCTGACTCCCAGCTGCCTCCCGGCTTGGTAAGTGGGGTGGAAGGGGCTAAATCGGGGAGGGGGTGGTGGGATTGGGCAAAGCTTTCCCCCTCACTTCGATATGCTCCGAATCTTTACGGAGTATACCGAAGCAATTTAAATACCTGAATCTGAAGCAGCTTGCCACTTTGAGTTTCGGGTAATTCTGGAGCATTTTCCCACTTCAGGTAAACCTGAAGCAGGAAACCTGATTTTTTTTCGGGTGCACACCTCTACAGCTGACTTCAATGGATGTATGTATGTCTGCTTAGGACTGAACTAAAATTGTGTCACCAAAACAGGCCCCAGGCTAGTTTGCAGACCAGGAAATGAGCTTAAAAAGAACTTAACTGCAACTAAAGAATTAAACTGCAATCTTTAAAATATTGTTTCATAAACAGTAAAATGGCTGCCATATTCTAAATCTTTCAATCTGAGTATTATTAGAAATAGGGCATGGTACTCTAGAGGGATAATTTTTCTGCCTTGCTATGGAATGTGCAATGGGCCTTTAAATATTTGCAAATTATTTTGTGGTGCTGAGTTGCTCAGGAGAAAGGCAGGCATACATTTTAAATAAATAAATATGCTTTGACTCATATAACACTATTCATTAATATTATGCTACAAAACATAGATCAGTTCTTAGCCACAGAATACTGTATTTACTCTGGTTGCAAATATTCCGTCTCATAAAGATCCCACAATTTGATTTGGACTAGAAAATGCAGTTATGATCCACTGGCGTAGCGTTTTAATTCCTTGATCTCATTTCTAAAATAATGCACAATATATTAAATTAAAACCAGTCAAACAAAGGAAAGTTCAGCACCTGAGATGCAGACAAAAAGCCGATGAATAAGGTCATTACTGCTGTGAAATCGAGATCGGATCTTTTCTCTTGTAGAAATTTTGGCTATCTGTAAGGCTGGTTGGGATTCTTCCTGAATGGTTTCACTGGATGAACAGGAATGTGTCAATAAGCAACTGTAAGGGTGCAAAGCAAGGATTAAAGCAAAGTTACAATTCTGCTCTTACAAGTGGTCTGTCATTGAAAAGGCTGGCCAGGTCCACACCTGCAGGGCTTCAGCAATGCTCCTGCAGCAGGATTTCCCAGACTATTTGCTGAGTTTTGGAGAAAAGTATTTAAAAAACTATTACCTCAGGAGCAGTGGGGCGGGCATTACCACGCTGAGTGCTGCCAAACAGTTTCCCCAGCCTATGTGGCAATACCTAAATGCTATTAAGCTATTGTGTATCGTGCTTGCACATCAATGACAACATCCCTCAGATAAGTGTGTTGCTGGCATGGGGTGCTGCAGATATTTGGACACTGGCACCCAGGGAATCACTTCTAGATATTACTGTTTCCACAAGGGTGAACCACCACGGAAAAGCTTTTCTGTAACATTTTAGCCAGCCTGTAGCTGTATAAATTGCAGTAATTGTTCTAAAAAATCCTTTTATGTCCGTTCAAATCAGGATAACATAGCACATGTGCAACATTTCCTGACTAAGCACATACAGAATTGTCTCTCTTGATGAACCAAGCTTCAGCTTTAGGCACCAGGTGAGGTTTCCAAGTTGCCTTCAAGGACAGACCCATGTAGAGTGTGTTACAATAGTTTAGACTTGACGTTACCCACATGTGGGCCAAGTGAAGATGGGAAACAGTTTTTTTGCAGCTGAATCAACTTGTTTTTCCAGCAATAATGCTGGGCCTAGTATAACCCCATGACTCTTAACTTTCCCACATATTCTCCAACGCGTGCCAGGAATGCAAGTGGTTAGAGTTTTGGACTAGGATCTGGGAGACGCAGGTTTGAATCCCCACTCTGCCTTGGAAGCTTGTTGGGTGACTTAGGGCCAGTCACACACACTCCGCTGAACCTATATCACAGTGTTGTTGTGAGGGTAAAAAGGAGTACAGGAGAACAAAGTAAGCCACTTTGAGTCCCCATTGAGAAGGATATAAATGAAGTAAATTTTGCACATGTGTGTATCTGTAGCCTATTGGGCATTTACACCCATGAAGACAATTCGGAAACTCCAGCTGGTACAGCACACAATAGCTCGATTGCTACTGGGGACTAGCCAGAACGAGCGTTTCATACCTTTTCTGCGATCGCTCCATTGGTTGCAGATAAATTACTGGGTTCAGTTCAAGGTGCTGGTTATTACCTACAAAGCTCTTCATGGTCTAGGGCCCACATATCTAAAGGATCACTGCTCCTAATACGTCCCACTGTGACAGCTGCATTCATGTGAGCAAAGCCTTCAGAATGTGCCACTTTGCAAATGGGTAAAATCAGCAGCAAGCATGGTCTCTGGCAGCTTCCTCCTGGTGGAAAGATCTGCCCAATAAGCTTAGCAAGGCTCCCGCACAGACCTTAAAACTAACTACAAAACTCTTCTAAACGGAAAATAAAAACCAAACAAGTATAGGACTGAGCGATCTCTCTACGAATTACTGTCTTTTCCCTCCTCAGGTCAAAAAATAAACATTTGTAAGAAAAATGTTCTTTATCAGATGCTGTAGAAGTGGCATTTGGTACTTTTGAGATATAAATGAGCAACACTATCCAAACGGCCCACAGAAATTATAGGCAAGTTATACCTCCATTCTACTGGCCAAAGCAACTACGACTTTTAGGTTTCTATTTTATTGCTTCCAAAGCATGTCCTATCATTTCTGAAGCATATCAGTAAATAATATAGCAGCTTAAATATATTTAGAAAAAGAACACTATTTAAAGCAGGCAGTTGGAGAGGAGGAAACAAAAAATAGTTAACACAAAAATCCTTCATAATGGTGAAAAAACATGGGTGAGTTTCAATTATTTCTTTCATTCAGATATAAATAGTTGCCATCTGACCTGTAATTTATTTAAATGATGTCAACACGGTAATTAATTCCAGCACTGGACAATGCGGCAGACATCATGGGACCTGACACTGGTGCCTGCTCCTTCACTGTGCTGCGGCATGTGAGCTCTCTCACTTTGCCGACCATTTGTGCCATGACATTTCCCTACTAGCTGCCGTATTTTTCTGTTGCTTGGTTGAGTGGAAACTGAAGAGGGATTCAGCCCTGCAGCTCCAAATGTGGAGGAACAGGCTCTACGGAGAGGGTACTGTAGCAGCCCTTGGTTGCTGCTGCTCTTGCTCATAAAAAAGGCCCCCCCCTCCTCCTGCCCCATCTGGCCCTAAGGCAGGAACCGGACTGAGACACCTGTGCCTCGAGGGCCCCTCCTTCCCTCTGTCGTTAACTGTGTAGAGGCAGGAGCGTGCATTATAGGCACTAAATGGAGGCTATGGTGAATCCCTCCACATGGTGGCCATTGTCACATGCCACCATATTTGTGCTCATCATACAGATCAGGCGAATTTCACCAGAACGTGGCAGTCTTTTATCAGAAATTTGTGGTGGCATGGTGAAAGTGCCGGGAGGACAGCTGCAAGATGAGGGAGCCAGAAACACACTTATCCTAAATGAAAGGAGAAGAAAGGTCTGCTGGAAGCAAGCAGGGAGCTGCCAGAGGCCAGATTAGCACGCTGCCTTGCCTGAGCAGAATTCTATACGGGCAACTTCTGAGAATACTGCTTATCCTTTCACAGCCATTTCTAAAGAAGTACTGCATTCAAGCTATCCATTGAAGGACATCTACCTAAGGTTTATAGCCCAGAAAGAGCACGACAGAAGAGGGCAGGAGTAGGTTGGACCAGGTTCTTTCTCACTGACCATACTCACTTGGCAGTGACCAGAGGCTGGCTATGAGGGAAGCAAAGAAACAGCATGGTGGTGCTGCCGCCCACCATGTCTTGTCTGCCATCCACAGGAAGGGTCTGTGAGGAGGCATCCCATGGCCTCAGCCTGCATTCATTCATTCACAGCGGGTCTGTCTCTAATTCAAACTCCTCCTCTATTTCCCATGGCTTCCTAAGCCCAGATCCCAAGAGAATCCATGAGGTTGCATTAAAGAGAGAATATATTTGTGGGGCTCCCCTATCACAGCATTCAAATGAGCGCAGAAGCAGCATTTACCAAACCTTCCCTTGTTTCTTAAAAGATGCAAGAGCCCACTCAAGGAGCAGACCTGGCAAACTTTGGTTCTTTGGCCCAGAATCCTTTAGCTTCTTTCTATCTCTGCTTTTCTAACAATGACCTTACAAACCCCTTCCTAATTCTTGGCTTTGAAAAGAGACTTCATGCACAATCTATCCTTTTTTTTCCAACTCCCTGTACCTTCATTTTTTCCTCAAGCTCCTGTTCCCCCCACAACCACTTTCTGCACCCTCAGTCCCCTCCCCACCACCATTGTGCTAATTATACCTACTTTCTTTAGCCCTCCTGCCTTTGGACTCTCTGCCTCTAACTTTCCTACCTCCTGGGACCGTTTCTTACTCAACTGTCGACTTTACCCACACCACTCCTCACTTCAGCCTTCTGAAGATTTTAGTCCCCAAATGCCTCGCTTTCCTCAAAGTCCATCAGACTGAACATTCTAGGTTGCAGGTTTTATTCTTCCAGCAGTTACAACATTCTTGATTTGGTTTAGATCGTTATACCTCGCTATTCTTCTCAACGAGGACCTAAAGTGGCTTAGCATTCTCCCCTCCTTCATTTTATCTTCACAACCACCACCATGCAAGGTAGATCAGGCTGAGAGAGACTTGCCCAAGGTCACCCAGCAACCCTCTATGGCACAGTGGAGATCTTAACCTGGGTTTCCTCATCCTAGTCCAACATTCTAATCACCGCATCACACTGGCTCTTTATGAACATTCCAAGACATCACATCAACAATAGGCTTCTGAGGATGTGTCACTGGAGCTGCTAATAATCCCTTAGGACACATTCGTATAGGCTAAGTGCTGAGGCAAATCTGAGACCTGCTATTTTTCTCCCCCCACCATTTCCAGGTTAGTGTAACTGTTCTTACTTTGAACTTGTTCTAGATTTGTCATCTTTTGATATTCTTTCATTCTTTTCTTCGCTAATCTCTGATGATCTTTCTTGCGCCTGTCTTCCTGATTCACATTTCTTTTGTTGAGCTGGGATTTCTTGGGTTACTTTCGAGCCACTCTCTGCTCTCAAAGGGGAAGCTGAGGAGTACGTTGAGCACTCAGAATGGCTAGAAAGAGCCTGCTTCTCTCTGGGAGAGTCCCTTTCGGCTATGAAAATATAGGCTTCAGTTTTTAATAAATCTTGTACAGAACCTGTACTGTTTGCTTTATCCAGTCTATTTTTTTCTTTTGATTTCAGTAAACTGGAAGATGAATTTATAATTTTTCCTGGGAAACTGTTAGTCCTCACACCTCTGCTGTCCTCTCTGCTACTGTCACAACTCCCACAACACACACAGGGATTTACAAGGCAATTCGTTGTAGTCAAGCTGAGCTGGTGCGACTCTCCCTCTTCAACAGCCGAAGACTGCGATTCCCCAGCAGAACAAGCTTTAACTACTTTAGAGGACTCTGAAGGGGGAGATTTTGGATTAAATATAACTGTAGCCGACAGCTTCATCCCTCCAGTCCGGTGGGCAATAATTTCTGCCGTTTGCGCATCGTGAGCGTATACATCCCAGACACTGAGGTACAAATGTGAATCTGGGCCTTCCAAACAACTGCAGGAGTTTTGAAGTGAGATATCAGCCAACTGCTTTGTTTCTTCAATATTGTTATTGCCACGATCGGCCTCTTCTCTTTCTTTTAAGAGACGGTATTGTTCGGTTTGATGACCAGGCCTGTGCAAGACAGGGTCACTGCATGGAGCCCCGTGCTTCAGAGCATAACAGGAATCACAGAACGTGCCGCTGGATGAATCTGTCCCAGCAAGAGCTTCTTCTGCTCCATCTAAGTCATCAATAAGAAACACGCTCTCCTCTTCATTACGGGAGTCGTTTGGGTGAACCATATTAGGGGAGTCTCTTCTGCTCCCCGCATTCCTCGCACTAGGCCTGCGCGCAGGAGACCAGCTGGCCCTTGGGGGAGAGAGCAAGGAGGACATCTCGTCCCCTGCTCTGTGGACCATTCTACTCAGTTGCTCCAGCTCCTGTTCGTCATACTGTATGGAGCAGGCAAGCTCAGCTTCAGCGTTTGGAGATTTTTCCAGAAGCTCTTCAGATGGTAAAGCTGCCATGAAGTTTGGTATAGTGGCAGATGGCACTTGAGGATCTGCTCTCTCGGGAAAGTCAAAATCCTGGGATATACAGAGGTTACACTCCAGAGTATACAGCTCCTCATCTGTGAGAGTTTGGAGTAGATCCCTGTGAAATTAGTAAACAAGGCAGAATGTTGTAAGATCCCTAAGCAAAACCCCATATTGCTCAAAACCCTAAAGCCCAATAAGAAAGCAGAAGAATAAATTAATTAATGCTTAACTTCCCCCTGGCACTAAATGTTTTTACCACCATTCCATTTTAGAATTTTTTAATTAAATGAAGATAAGTTATACTGTGGTTGACGCCCACTTGATATCTTTTTAAATTATTTATATGTGAACTGTAATTTTAATATGCTTTTATGAATTCTTGTTATATTGTTGATTATGTGTTTAGCTGATGAAATCTGCCCTGAGCCCATTCGTGGGGAGGACAGAATAGAAATATAATGAAATAAATAAATAAATAAGTCAAAAGTAAAAGGTAAAGGTAGTCCCCTGTGCAAGCACCAAGTCATTACTGACCCATGGTGGGATGTCGCATCACGTTTTTTTGGCAAGTTTTTTGTTATGGGGTGGTTTGCCATTGCCTTCCCCAGTCATCTACACTTTACCCCCAGGAAACTGGGTACTAATTTTACCGACCTTGGAAGGATGGAAGGTTGAGTCAACCTCGAACCGGTTACCTGAACCTGGCTTCTGCTAGGATCGAACTCAGGTCACGAGCAGAGCTTAGGCTGCAGTACTGCAGCTTACCACTCTGCGCCATGAGATAGAGTAGTAAGCTGCAGTATTGCAGCCCAAGCTCTGCTCACGACCCAAGTTTGATCCTGGCGGAAGCCTTTACCCTACATCAAAATTATTTCAACCAGCCTTAAAGTTTTATTCATAATGTGTATAAGACCTGCACTAATTTTCATACATTTTTGCTGCTGGAAAAGAGAAGAAGGTTTCTTTCCTCTTATTCTGTTCATTCAAAACCCAATAAGGTTAGGCTAAGAGATGGTGACTTGGCCAAAGCTACCCACCAAGTTTATTTACTTTGTTTATATCGTGCTTGTCTCTCCAATGCGAACCCCAAACGGCTTACATCATTCTCCTTATCCTCACAAAACCCAGTGGCCCAGCGGCAGTGAGGTCCAGCCATAAGCAAGGATCAGAACTAGGGTTTTTTGATATTTAAGTCCAACACTCCACCTATTCCACACTAGCATTCGCATTCATGTTTCTGAATTTGATACTTCATGACATGCTGCTGAATGTGTAAATTATCTCTGCTGAAAAATGTCATGCTTTGAGAGGATATGAAAATTCTGCCTGTAATGTTTGATCTGTAATGGCTGTGATGCACTACCTCCCTCCTCCCTCTGTCCAGAGCACAGGTGAAGGCTTCGTTTGGGAAACATTCAGACCAATTTGCTCTTGTCTTAATACAGGTGTCTAGGTATACTGGAGTTTGTCTCCTCCCCACAAACTGGGATGCCAAGCCGGAATTAAACTGTGGTTTAGAATTCCTGTTTATAGGGAAGAACTATTTGACCAGACACTCACATTCAAACAGCAAACTGGAGTTTGATAATTTCAGAAATCAGGACGCCTTTGACACAAGAGAGAAGTATGTGAATGTGGAACAACCCAAGTTTGTTAACATTGTGGTCAGAGATGTATGAATGTAGCCATTGGCTAAGTTCAAACACTTCATGAAACAATGGTTTAACTAGCTGAGATTGGTTTAAATGCCTAAATGCTGGCAATTCCACTAACTGTGGTTAGGGTTCCTTAAACCAAGATCTGGTTGGTTTATTAAGCACTGCTAGTCTTAATGTCCACATGATGTCAGGATACAGACATCCTGTCTTCTGCTTTGATGGTGCAGAAGAGACAAGGAAATGAAATCAGTATTAGTTGATAGTGGGTAACCATGAGCTCATGTCATTCTGAACTAACCCACTGAGTGATGAACACTCATAGACAGCGTAATGCCTAGCTTGTATTCAAGCAACTGGCATATCAGAAAGGCAGATACTGCCAATTCATTTGAGAATTTGCTCGCAGGGAATCAAGCTCAAAAATCTTTATTTAACAAATGTTAATCAAAAACATCATTTTGTGCCTTTGATTTGTTGTATTAAATGCAAGATTGTACATTTATCCCTCTTGAAATGAATTTGATTGGCCCTGGCTGAGTCTTCCAGCCTGTCAAAGGAATTCTGAATCCCGACTCAGTCTTAGCTATCCCTCCCAGCTTTGTGTCCTCTACACCCCTCATCCAAATCATTAATAAAAATGTTGAACTCTGAAGAGCCTGGACAGAGCCCTCCAGCTCTCTTCCATCCAAGACCTCCTTACAATCTGATGTGAAGCCGTTAACCAGCAGGCGTTGGTTCTGGTTGTTCAACCTACTATGAATTCATCTAACAGGAATATCATTTATACTTTTAGCTATCTCATTCACAAGGGTATCATAGGAAACTTTTTCAAATGCTTTGCTGAAATCAAGATCAAACAACGCTCATAATATTCTCATGGTCTGTCAAGCTAGTTATCAAAAAGGAGATAAGGGCATAGATATAGCCAATTGGTTTAAAGAGGCATACGATGGTATGTAGTTCTTTACAGATTCCTCTTTAAATGGCCAGCCAGTACACTTGTCAACCAAAATAAGTTGCTTAACCCTTCTGTGGAAGAGACAAACTCTTAAGAGCACTGTTAAATTAAGGAATCTGTGTGATTAAGACTCTGAGAGAAAAAGCTAATATTGTGTTTTATTCCAGAGTTCTCTATAAATGACAAGTTGTAATCTTTATTTTCTGTATTCAAATTTTAATAAAATCTGTTAAAAAAAAAAGAACACACTTTGATGAAGTATTATTATTGAATGACTTGCCTTATTTTCCTTAGTAAAGTGTGGAAGGGTCTGAAAAGTTCAGACATGTCTTCTTGTTTACGATCAAGATTCAAAGGTCCGTCTGAGTAAACAACAAGCCCACTGCAATTCAAATATAAAAATCAAGCTCACATTTTATGTATTTAAATGGTCGAAGAGCAAGCACGAATGCCCTGCAGGCTTCTCTTCCTCCTTGATATACAGAAGTTGACAGGGTGGAATGGCCCTTACTCTTTATGGTCCTGTGAGCAAATACAGGCCAACATTCTTAAACTGGATTGTCTTAATATTAGCTATGAAAATGTGGGACGACTGCAGGTGATATACAGAGGGATCAAACCTATCATGTATGCAAACTGAAAAAATACTTTCAGTGCAAAACCCACTACAATTAATTCAGCAAGTACAAAGCATCTAAAAAGAAAGTCAATGGGAGATAAATCACAATTAATTGCAATGTGGTGGAAATCAAGCAAGCCGTAACATTTCAAGTGAGCTGTTAAACCCATGAAACATTTGGGTGTAAGATTAACGGCAACTTAACTAATTTCTTGTCTACTGCAGACATTAAAAGGAATACTGAGATATGAGGCAAACCTGCAACTTTTATGGCTTGCAAGGATCTTGGCAACCATAACATTAATTTTTCCAAAGGTCTTCATTTTATTTGTAACACTTCTAATAGGACTATCGGGAAAAACCAACTAAGGATCACAAGTGCCATCTTAAGCAAGGGCTTAGTTGGACAGAGAACCACTGAAAGCTGACTACTTTAAAAGAAAGAGAGAGAGGTCTCATGGTACCAATTCCAAATATTCTTTTTAGTTATATCCCCACTTAGAGAATTTGGATAAAGCAGTGGCTTTATTAGGACAGATATTCACAATAATTTTTAGAACAGAAGTTAACTTCTACTTCCTTGGAAACTCTCTTTTAGCCACAGCACAGAGAGGGAGGACATTATTAAGGGTAAAATAATGTCTACACTTTGGGAGAGTTTTTCCAAGGTGAGGAACAAGCAGTTGATATCTGCTCAGACACACAATCTTTTTATTAATATTCACTGGGATTTTTCCTTTGAAATAATCTATAAAAATAATAAGATTCTATTTTTTAAAAAAAGGAAAACTGTTTGTTGTTTGGTTATTCTATTCTATATACATGAACCACCAGTCTACATTAACTTTTAATGACTATGTAGTCCAAAATTGCTGTTTTCATTCTTGTGTTTTTAAAAGGCCCTGAAACCTGAAAAGGACCTGAAACCTATTTACATTTTTAAACTACTCCAGGCCTCACAAAAATTACCAACACAAGCATGCCTGGGTAGGTGAGCTAATAGAAATGTCCATACAGATGAACACTCTAAAAAGTAGAAGCAACTACCACCAAAGCTAAGACAGGGAGCGAGTGGCCTGACTGGTCCACTGAGTTAATCTTCAGGAAACTTACAATGTTCCAGAATCTGAACTACCCACCTTCCATTTTTAATTTGAGATTTCTATAATTTATTTCAGAACGTGTACAGTCACCATTTCTTCCATTACTCACCACCAACAGATAACTCAGGTGAACAAGAAATTCTGAATACTAAAACATCACTTTTTTAAAAAGTTACAGCAGCAGTTCAATCTAAGCTCCCTTATCATATCTGACAATTCCCATCTGAGAAACGCATACAGAGGAAATAGTATGCCCTTAACTGATGGTTAACTTTAAGCATGTCACCAAAGAAATCTGTTTTCTTTTAACATCCCTCAGAAGTCATTCCCCACCCATCACCTCACTGTGGTCAGGAAGAGGAATGAAAAAATACTTGTGAAGCAAAGAAAATGAATATAAATTTCAGCCTCAGATTCTAGCAAGTTTCATAGATATGTTAAAAACAAAGAACATGGTATAAATACGATGTGAGATTTGGGAGGCAAAGGAAAGTCCCCAACTGAAGTTGCTATGTGGATTTTTTAAATGGACTACTTACCAAACAATGGCTAATCTTGGAATAGTAAACATTAATGCTGGCTCATAGTCATCAATCATGTCTTGAGTAAGGTATCCAAGCTTTAAAGCTCTAGGCAGGGGAGAATATTGAACCATTTACTCAAGTGCTATGGAAAACTGTCTTCAAAAGAAGTACATGTCATCAAGGCCTCGCATATACTGCCCAAGATTTAGGATGAAAGAACTGATGTCCCACTGTGCCTGAAAAGATGAGTGCAACCCCCAAGGAGACAAAGAATGTGTTCTGCCATACCAAACCTCTCTTATGCTCAGGCTCCATTTCCTAAGCTTTTCTCTTGTCACCATATAAGAATATAATATTTTACATCAGCCACTGAATAACGAAATCTGTAGCATAATTCCTATTATGTTCTATTTTGTAAGCCGCCTTGAGCAGGTTCTTTGGAGATGCATTGAAACGTTCTAAATAAATAAATGAATGACGAAAAACAACAATGAAGGTGCTGCTTAAGAGAAATGCAAATCATTGTATATGCCTAACAGAAACAAATGCACAAAATCTTTGGCAATGTAGAAGACTAATATATGTCAGTTCAAAGCTGCAAACAGGTTACAACACATATTTGGGGGCATAAGGTGTAATATTTCAAGTGAGAGGGCTGCTTGGAGAAATAAGGGCTCTGCCCTCATGGAGGATCAATCTCATAAGGCTGCACAAAGAGGCTGCTGGAGGATATTTAAAATCCTGGCGCTCTGCCTCAAGAGAGACATAGAAGCCAGGATGACCACCAGCCTCCTATTGTCCTTCCAAAGAGGTGCAGTTGCAAGAAAACCAACAGCCCATTTTGAAAGGGGCCCAATTTTCTTGCCTGTGCCCCCTCACTGGCCAAACGAGAACTGTTCCCTGAAAACGTCTTATTCCAATGTAAAAAAGGTTGGGCTGAAGAGAAGCACAATTAAGTTATTTATTGACCAAAATGTGAGCCCATATTTATTTACTTAACTTTATCTATTTAAAACATTTATACCTTGCCTTATCTCTGCAGCTAACAAAGAGAGCAGAAACTGTGGGACACAGACATGGCAAATGGGCAACAATGCAGAATTAAAACACAACCAGAACATAAAGTTAACGCTGCTAAACAGAGTTTACCCTCCACCAAATGCCTTCTGGAGGAGAATAGTCAAGCACACCTTCCTGAATGTGGCAAGAGAAGATGTCCATTGCACGCATGCAGGCAGGTCATTCCAGGTGAATGGGCTTACCACAGGGAATGTGTCACTGGACTGCTGCCAAAAAGACCATCCTAGGTGCAGGTGCCGTCAGCAAAAGGCTGTTTGAGGAATGCAATGGACACACTGGTGCACAGATTCTCAGCTTTTAGCCTCTCTCCTTCCCCCCTCTTCATATATACACTCTTTTTGGGATGCATTTGAATTTTTTTTTCAAATGCATCCCAAAGCAAGCTGTCCTTGACTCTCAGGGGAGAACTCAGTCAAAAGCAAGGTGTCCTCTTGATGGTACCATGAAATGAACCCGCTCAAGGCCAAAACAGTTTGGGCAGTGAATGCTACAATGCAGTTATTTCTGAAAGTGAATTCTGAAAATTGCTTACCTCTCTACTGTTTCGCAAAAAAGGACGATTACCTCTTGCTGCACATAATACTCCTTCGGTGACTTTACAGGAACCATGGCTGACACATAACTGAAGGACAAAACAAGGAAACAAAAAATACTATGCTTTTCTATCCTTCGAGAATTTAATCTAAATTTCGCTTGCCACAGCAGAGGGCTAAGAGCAAGCTGGGAAGTTCCCGTTTAGTCACAAACTCATTAGGAGAGGCATGTTCTCTTCAACCCTCCCACCCACTCTTCTGCAACAACGGGATAAAAAGGGATCATCCTCACAGGTTATGGAAAGGATTACTGAGATAATGCAAAATTTGTGAAGTTCTCTATAAATGCAATTATATGTGACAGAGTTGCAAGCACAGCTCCATAAAATGGAGCACATCCCACCACTATAAATACTGATCATGCATAACGCACTTCTGGTGTGCACTTTGGCATCAACTATCTATATCAGTTGTGAAATTACAGAGGAGTCCAGCAGTACCTTAAGGATGATCATATTTCGTTTGTCTTTAAGGCACTACACCAGACCAACACAGTTCTCCTTTCAGATTAGATATCATTAGGGGTGCAAGGCAGCAGCTTCCAGGGCTGTGTCCACACGTTCGAATGTCGTGCAACACTCGCAGAACGAGGGTGTCTTCATGGTGCGATTTCTGATGTCATCGTGCCACGATCCAGTTTTTGTGGTGCGATATCAGAAATCACACCATGAAGATGCCCTCGTTCTGTGAGTGTTGTGCAACATTCGGAAATGGCCCAGGACACTTAGTTGCAAACTAGCTTGTATTTACAAGTCATATTTAGCTTGCAACTCAGTTTTTCTGACCTTTTCAGCACAGGAAGCATATCTTTAATGTTTTGAGTGTTGTTCACATTGAGTAAAAAATACAGGCTTGTTCCTGAGGTTGTGCTGGTGAAAGCTGATTTGAGCATAATGGGAGTTACCTGGCACAGAACCTCGCAGGAAACTTTGATTTCGACTAAAAGCATGGTGATGTGCAGCTGCTCAGAGGACCCTGGAGGGCAGCAGCTCAATGGCATTATAATAGTACATGCTTTTGTAACCTTGTGGTTTGATTACTGTAAGGTGCATTAACAATGGACTGCCCTTGAAGACAACCCAGAAACTGGTTCAGAAGGTGACAGCCTGACTTGTTAGAAGAAAAGAAGAACCAGGTGCAAGGTAAAAAAAAAATGTATTCAAGTTTTGTAGATCCCTACGAGTTTCACTTAAAAGCTTCGTCAGGGGATATATTATGACATAAAAACATGATTTATCAAATTACAACAGTCATATGGTAAAATTGGAAACATTAAAATATAATAATATCCATCCGAGCATATTACAGGTTTAACCTGAAGGATTTCTTTAACAACCGCCAAAACTACAACTCTATTTCCAGAGTGAAGGGACCACACAATTATATTTACAGACAGAATCTAAAATAGAGTACTAAGAGTCAGCATGATAACATTTCTTTATTAACATCCAAAACTACAATAACTTTCTATTTCCAGAATGGAAGGAACACAGAAAGACAGGAACTCAAAAATTAATTATTAATTAATAACTGTACTTATATACCGCTCTTCTAAACAAATTAGTGCCTCACCTAGAGTGGTGAACAAATTAGTGTTATTATTATCTCCACAATACAGCTGGGGAGCAGGGGCTGAGAGGAGTGGCTTACCCAAGGCCACCTACTGAGCTCATGGCAGAAGTGGGATTTGAACCAGTAGAGTGCTGATTCGCAGCCAAACCACTTAATCACTGAGCTACAGCAGCTCTCAATGTTTCTGTACAGAGTTCAAAATAGAGTGCTAAGAGCCAACACAGTAGCATACCTTCTAGGAAGTATTTCAAGTGTCACCATAAGCAATGAAATGAATAAGAGAGCTGCCTGTATCTTATAGCCAGGTATGGTGCAATATATCATTAGATCTTAAAGGGTCAGTGATTTTAAAAGAAGGAGGGGGGGAGCTTGGTTGTTGTTAAAGGAATTGGCAAGATGATGGAAAAGTTTCATCCTTCCTCTGCTAATGGAAGCCACAAGGGGGAAAGAAACTGGTTAGAACAGAGAAGATCCAGAAATATTATGAAAGTTAAAACAGAAAGAAGGTTAAGTTTTGCCTCCACTTAACAATACTTCATTGTGTAACTCAACTCCAGGCATTCACTAAATGGATCGAAACTGACGAAAAAAATCTGTATGTTATTTGAATGAACAAGCATCTGCTGTAAAACACTTAGCATTCATGAGGATCAACAGACAGAAAAAAAAAGAATGCAATTGTTGCTAGACTTGCAGTCCCCCAATGGGGGACTGCACCCCCCACCCTGTCTGCCTCTCACCTGTCCAGCAGGGGGAAGAAGGGTGTGGGAACGCGGTGGCAGGGGTGAAGCATGCTCCCATGTGCTTTGGAGTGCCCCCCGCACACGTCGTGCCAGGGATGATGACGTGCCCCCCCGCCCCGCCCAGGACCTCGCAACCCTAGTTGTTGCATGTATTTCAGAAGTCTAAGAAGAACTTAACACTTGGGCTTCGGAACTTATTTGAGGCTGAGGAATTCAGGAAGGAAATGTTTACCTTGAAAAGCTGAGCAATATTTTGAGATACAAAATCAAAACGGAAGGGAAATGTTACATTGCTGCAGGGTACACTTTGAGGTGGGAGATTCACATGAACACTCCGCTTCCCAGGCCTCAGAGTATCCTGAGCAAGAGACCACCTATATTTCTCTCCTCCCCATCAAGACACTGGTGAAAACAGGAAATGATGTGATGGGCTAGACCCAAAGTAACACTTGAGTAGAAGGGTTTGTGATTTTCCCCTCTGGGATAATAGTTTCCCATTCAGTGACCGTTGCCATTGTCAACTTTCCGCAGACTCCCAGGGGAGCTTTTCAGGGAGTGAATGAGGCTATAGGAAAAGGACAGGATCCTGAGTGAAGCAAAGATCACTGGATATCAGATGCTGAGAACTGGAAATGGGATTGGAGAAGTTTATTAACCAGCCCTAACAAAGGAATGCAATCACAGACATACCAAGGCTTGTTAAAAACAGTATTTGTACCGATGTCAGTTATTGTGAAGTTTGGACTAAAGACATCAGGTTCCATATTTTTAGGTCTTGTATTATATAAAGAGGAACCATGAATTAACTTGCAACAAAACTATGTTACAATATATGCAAGATGCCTTTAGGCCACAGAGGAGAAAATAGGTTGGATTTATTGGATGAGTCCAGAGAAGGAGTCAATCTTTCCTTGCCTTTCCCAAGCCGCCTGCTGTTTGTCCTGAAAACACTTCTGAAGGTATCAAGAGCCTTGCGAGCAAAATGCACCGCTGTACAGGGTGCTGAGGTCATGAGGGGGAATTGTGTAAAACAGTTTCTCTCCTGCTCGTGGCTTCCATTAGCAAACTGGAAATACTTTCCCATCATCTTGCCAATTTCGACTTTCAGACACACTGCGAATGGTTTTTAATCTCTCTTGACCGTGCAAAGTAATTTATGGTTCAAAGGAAATCTTTAAAGCAATACTACCTGAAAATATTGCCTTGTTTTAGCTGCCAACCCTGTATTTTCCCAGGGAAGGCAGGAAATAACCAGATTAGAATTACCATGTCCAAGGAGTTGATTTTGATGAAAAAAAGAATGAAAATACTGGATTGGATTTTACCATCTTTTTTACTAGCTCAGGAGGGAGCAGGGGCAATCTTGCCCTATTTCTCTTCTTATTGTAGCTGCATCACCTGCGACTTTTTGACTGCACAGCTCCCATACTTCTGGGGGGGGGGCCCTCTCCCCTCCTGTGCCAGTTAAAAAGTTCACGCAATCTAGCTATCATAAATAAATAAAAAAGAACCTTTGTTTGGTGAGCTAGTCACAGAACTGAATGACAGGAAAAAGCGGCAACATTAAAAGAAAACAGGAGACATTTTCTCGTGTCAAAATGTGTGACATTCAGGACAAATATATTTCAAACATTACCTTAGCTCAAATTCTGCAAAAAGGACATCGAACTGCTTAAGCGCCTCTTTCATTTTTCCTGTGTACAGGTTGAGATCCCGAAGAGATTGGTCACGGATTATATTCCTAACTTCTTCCAGACTATGAGTCAGACTCTTGGCCAGTGGTCTCATGGCCATGCTTTCTATTTCACGATTCATAATAATTGAACCAGCAGCCAAGCACTAGAAACAGATTTTAAAAGATGTCGGAGTTACACTTTAGAATGGAGCTTAAGGAGGCAATCGTATACAATGCTGGCTTTACTAAGGTATCAGACCTGAACAATACTATTTTGAAAGCTCTTTCACTCTGATCAACAGGATAGTTTAAATTACCAAGGTGAAAAACATACCCAATTTTGTCCCACTTTCAATTGTGAAAGCACTAAGGGAAGTGGGAGGTAACACATAATACATGATCAAAAAGAGTCCAGTAGCACCTTTAAGACTAACCAATTTTATTATAGCACAAGCTTTCGAGAATCACGTTCTCTTCGTCAGATGCATGGAGGGCAGAAGGAAACTGGCCAAATATAGAGGAGGAGGGGGGGGAAGGGGGGAAGGAGGAGAGTGGGGATGTAAACAACTCCTTTGATATGGAGATGCAGACAGCTCCTTTTGGTGTGGGGATCAGTTTGCTTGTGTAAAGATTCAAAGGAGGCGGGGTCAGGGGGAGTCCAGTGGCACCTGGTGCGGACTTTCGAGGACCATGGTTCTCTTTGTCAGATGCATCTGGCAGGGAGGACTGTGGTTATCGAGGGCTTGTGCTGCAGTGCTGCTGAACTCTTTTTGATTTTGCTACTACAGACTAACACGGCAAACTCCTTTGAATCTTTACACAAGCAAACTGATCCCCACACCAAAAGGAGCTGTCTGCATCTCCATATCAAAGGAGTTGTTTACATCCCCCCTCTCCTCTTTCCCCCCTTCCTCTATATTTGGCCAGTTTCCTTCTGCCCTCCATGCATCTGACGAAGAGAACGTGATTCTTGAAAGTTTATGCTACAATAAAATTGGTTAGTCTTAAAGGTGCTACTGGACTCTTTTTGATTTTGCTACTACAGACTAACACGGCTAACTCCTCTGGATCTATGGCCATATAATACATGGAAGTCCAACTACAAAAAAGTAAAGAGAAGAAACTTAAAATATGTTTACTGCCCCTCTCTGAACTATGGATGGATTAAAGAGCTTTTTTACACGTTCTAGGTTCATCTAAATTTCAGTACTATCAATCATGTTTTCCTGAATTAATCTGCTGCTTAGATAATTTGGAGACTTCCAAAGACAGCACCTTGGCCAATTTTGATTTGTTGTCTTGTATCCAGTCTAGGGGCCTATTTTCATCCCAAGGAAATGCTGGTAACAGCCAATTATAGAATTATAGTTAGCTATCTTAAAGGTTAAGGTAGAGAAAACATGGTTCTGCCCACAGCATCCAGTTTCATCAGTTTCAGGGGAGCTGAACTCGCTATCTCAATCTCCAACAAGCCTGCTGTACGAACTATCTGCTCTCCACAAAGATGGAGATCATCACTTGGGAGAAGCCTCTGGAGGACTATTCATAATATTAGTCGGGGATGGTTCCGATGCCACATTAGATCAAGAATTGGAATCTTGTGAAAAATCCCCTTTAGAGGAGGGATCCAATTGTATCACACACAGTTCAGATGGAGATTTTGGATTTACAGCAAGGGAGAGTGTGGGGATGCACTCAGAACTGTGGTTAGGATGCTGACCTTTATAGATGTCAAGCATTGCCACACAATGGAGATCCCCAAGCATGGGGCAGAGGATAATGCCCCTACATCCATGGTCCATACGGAAGGTATGGGAAATGATAATGGAAGCCCTTATGTGCGGATCCGCCTCTAGAAGAAAATTCTCATTCACCCTCCCTTCTACTCTCAGAAAGAGGGAAAAGAGCAGTATGAAAAACAGCAAGGTCATTCTCAGGGGGAAACTTCCACTTCTTGTGGTCTAAGCAATGTACTTGTAACTGGAAGTTCAGATTTCTACCACCTCACCTTCTGAAACTGACGTGGGGGACCTAATCTTCACCAGACAACAGAGATCTAGGGATGGCGACCCTGAGGAACAGGACGAGAACTTGCTCAGTTGATTTAGAAGGGGCGGCAGGAACCACTGGATGTTTAGAATGGGAAGGTCTGTGCTTGCCATTAATGAATGACAAGCTCAGACCCATGATACTCATGAGGGAGCGGAGAAGTCCCATCCACCCCTCATTGCTTGCTCACTCTCTGCACACACTCAATATTAAGTACATATATTGAGCTAGCTGGCAGCACGTATTTTCATTTTGCAGGCATCTAACATACTTAGGCAAAAAGGGGGAAAAAACGCTTCTACTCCTGGTCATACATAGAGATCTACTTCTTCCATCCTTTTGGCAAGATCTCAACAATTTTACTGCTCTTAACATGTATTTTAAATTGTATTATGTATTTGTTATACCTCACATTTTATATGCCGGAACTTTATGCGGTTCCTGTTTGATCTGGGACTGTTGTAAATATATGTGAATGGCTCTTAATGGTCGTTGACCACAAACAAATAAATGAAAAGCTCATGATAGGAACATGAATGATTTCTGAAAAGTGATTTCAAATTAAATGTATTGATGTTATTATCAACTGCCAGCTGAATTATAAAGCATATACTGAGACTGAGAAGAGCAGATAGATGACTTCAACAGAAGTTCCAGACAGGTGCAGTAAGCATTTTAGCAGTGCTGCCAAGTCATGTTTAGTCAAAATCCACTCTGTTTTTAGACTATAACGCCACTACCTGCACAGGTAAATTTGCTATCAACATTATACCATAAACACCCAAAACTCAAAAAGCGTCACTTGGGAATGCTCCCAAACACCTGATGGGTGCCAGGAAAGGTGTCGGTGTATACCATAGTGCCCGTGAGCGCCACACTGAGGGCCCCTGCTTTACATCAACATATAATTCCTACCATATGGATTAAAAAACACACACATACAATAGCACTTCCTACTTCCCTGTTATAATCAGTAATCAGAACAGATAACTTCCAAGATGAAGGTTGAATAATAGCAGCTTGAAATTTGGGAAAGGATAGGGTATGCAGGCCACAGTGCTATTATTGTTGACAGAAACATAGTAACTTATAAATAAGTCTTGATCAAAAGTGCCAAGTAGGTATTTATATTTCAGTATCTTCAGAGTTCCTCTTCATGGTAAGGTCTGGTGGAATATTGAGGGATCAGAAAGGTAGTACCTCACACATTCATTCATTTATTTAGTTTATTTATAAATCTAATTTTTTCACTGGGATGCAACGCAGATAGCACAGTGCAAGAATGCAACCAATGGCATGTGACATCTAATAAACAATGTAATTGGGCTAGGATTACAGAATTTGAAGCTTGATTTTAAGTTGCAAATATGAGAAAGAATTGAATAAAAAGGCAGAAAGATTTAAACCATCAAATTAGTTCAGAAACTTTGCATTTTATATTAACTAAAAATTCTACCACCTTGGTCAGAATGTTAGCGCCAGAAACATTATTTAAAAAGGCTTATCAAAGGTCTTCCTCCCCTGCAGTCTTCATGAGTCTGCTGCCTCTATAGTCAATCACAAATTGGTGGCTTTTCTCCACCTACTAGTTCTGCAACAACTTATCCTACGCAGAGTTCAAAAGTAAGTTTTGTAAAAGGAGGAATGTTTAACAATGATTATGCATGAAAACCCAACAGCGGTCACTGTAAGTCAGCTATGACCTGACGGCATTTTCTACCACCACCACTCACAAACAGATCTGGTTATATTTTTGGAGCATAACTGGAACACAAACCCATTCACTACCTGGAAAAGCAACCCTAATGGGTAGATCAAACAGAAATAATCGACTAGAATTTTGCATTTGGACAATGATCAGACACAACTTGAAAATGAAAGAGACAGAAACACAACCTCCCAATAGTAAATATATCACACTTAAAATGTCACTGATTTCAGATGGTCACTCTCAAAATTTAGTTGACTTCAACTTAGCTGCAAACAAAAACCAAATTGTGGCTTGTAAGGATATGCCAAAGCAGGCTCTCAAACTTAAACTGCCAGAAAAATAATCAGACCATCGCTTTCTATATTATGAAGCACTATAAAATTAATTAACAGGTAAGAAAAGTTCACCTGGGATATGCAGTGTTGCTTATCGCACAATAGCAATGCAACTGGCAAAACATGAGAAAGAACCTGAAAGTGTGAAGAAATACTGTTTTCTAGGCGGGGGGAGGGGGAATGCTGCGTATATAAAATCAAGAAACCCCTCAAGACAATGACTGATGGAAATGCCATGGAATGATCTGTTGGGAAAAAACTAGCTGGGGCCTCTGGCACTTTGAAATTTAGACACTCCACTCTGTAACAAGTAGTTCTGATCAGAATCAGATTAGCACATAGGATTGACAAAGCATAACCTAGAGCACAGCAGGAGAGATCAATCTCTACACTCTATGAAATACAGAATATGCCTTTGGAAAAAGTGAAGGTCTACGTCAAGCCTGGCTGCGCCCACCTGGCTACCGCATCGTTCCTCCATGCAGCCTTCCACTGGGGTGGGGGTGGGGGTTGGGCTTCCTCCCTTGGCCTCAGAGTTGTGGTTGGAAGGTGGTTACTTCACCCAGGTTGCATCTGCTCTCTTTCCCTCTCTCTTGCTCTCTAGCAACGCCAACCAACCTCTCATCCCTGGCCTCACAGGGAGGAAAACCTTTTATTCCCCTTCCAGTTCCCTCTCCCCTTACCTTGTACCAATCACCCTCCGTCTCTGGCTTGTCCGTCTCCTTTCCCTCTGATATGCCCTGCATGACAGGGTTTCTGGCCTGCCACTCCCCTCTGGTTGGTCTCCCCCACCCCGAACGAGCCCGCCTCCTAAATTGGGCTCGGCGTGTCGAGATTACAGCTGCCACCCTCCACCCTCGCCCCTACCGAGACAACGGCCGGGTCTTGCTCTGCCCATCCCTGCTGCTGCTGTATGCTAGGGTGTTACTTCTCTTGGCCTCCGCCCAGCTCCCATTGCTGCCTGGATAGGCGGTGAAGGCTTTTCGGGCATCGGTGTCTTCATTCTCCTCCTCCTCCATTGCTCCTGCCAAGCTCCTACCTCCGCTGGCTGTCTCCACTCGAGTAAGGGGTTCAGCTGCACTGGGGAGGGGAGGGCCTGGGCTGAGTCCGGAGGAGAGGGAAGCATCGGACAGTCTGACTTAAATACAATTCTATTTATGAAAAATACAAGGCACTCACTAGGTAATATCTAGTTGACAGAACCTTCCCTCTGCAGTCCTATTAGTACTTGGAAGTTGTTAGAGGGACAGTGGCCATATGCTTTTTTGTAGGGTGGCAGCTATCAGAGCCTGAAATACTCGGTTTTGTTTAGGATCTGTGACGTGTTGGACAGTGCAGCAGAAGCTGTCTCTTTCAGTGAAACTCTTTATGTGTTGCACTTTTTGCCTAAGCACATAAATACAATGCAAATGACTCCTGGTGTTTGTCTACTTTTTTCATTTATAGGTCATATAGATCCACGGTTATGTATGTGGGGTCTATACATAAACTAGTCTAGAAAATGTGATCAGATGTGTGCTCAATTCAACTGCTTATACTGCATATAATATGATAATCTTTTTTAAAGTATAAATATAAAATATCCTTTTTGTCTTGGGAGACAAGTGCCACTAGACTCCTGTTTAAAACTAACCAGATTTTATTCCAGCACAGGCTTTAACAGAGTAGAGCCAATTTCATTGTATTTATCTGGCAAAGTGGACTGATGCCCAAGAAAGTGTTTAAGGTGGGTGCTACTTAGACTCCTTTTTACTTTAGCCGCAACAGACTAACAAAGCGACCTATCAAGAATTGTTTAAGAAATATGTCTATTTCAAAATGCAAAGTAAAGAAGGGATACTTAACAGTTAGAAAGTAGCAAGTTGTGCAAATTCATTTTCCAAGAAAACATTTCTCTTATAATAACTTGGGAGGGAAGGCAGCATGGTACAGCCCCATCTTGTCAGATCTCAGAAGCTGAGCTGGATGGGAGACCTCCAAGGAAGACTTTGCAGAAGCAGGCAATGGCAAACCATCTCGACTGCCTTGAAAGCCCCTTGGTGGGGCTGCCATAAGTCAGCTGTGATTTGACAGCACCCCCCCTGCACCCCCCCCACACACCCAGAGTTACTCAAGTCTAAGCCCACTAAAATCAATGGGCATAGACTGGAGTAACTGCTTAGGCCTGCACTGATAATAACTTAGTTTGAGGCAGTGAGATTCTGTGAATACATATGATACAGAAGCTCCCAGTATGATTTATAGTTTGCTTGCCAGACTTCCATTAAAAAGAGAAAAATATACCTCTGCTCCGAACCAAAGTTGTCCTGCAAGGTTGTCATGCCTTATTTCTTCTGGAAATTTAACACAAAAATCACGGTTGGCTCGCTCATTTGGAATACATTCATCCATTATTTGGTTTATAATGTTTAAAACACTATCCTAGAATAGAGATACCATGGGTTAATACTGTACAAAGATTTATAAAACACCGTATTAAAAATTCCTGTAACTTGAATACATCCTACATATATATTTGCAGCAGTTACTACTGTTCATTGAAATGCAGTCTTTTTTCTTATTTTCTGTAATAATGCCATTAATACGGAGGTCTGTCTTGCCTATGATTCAAGAAGAGAAAGAAAAGACTCTCTCTAATAGGGATGCTGCAAGCTTCAGCATGAACACCTTCAACTGTCAGATTTCCTGTGGTCAAAGGCGGAAATCAGATATGAGCAGATCGCTCATAGTATTCAATTTGTGTTCAGCAGCCACAAATGTTTGCCAAACTGGTTTGCTTGAGGTTTCTCCAGAACTGTGCGTGTGCACAGAGACTGCTGATTGAAACTGATCAGCAACCAATAGCATAGGCTTGCCAGTCCCCCAGTGATGTCATTCGCGATGTGAAGCATGTGCCTGATAGGTTGCTGTGCTCCCCATCCCCCTCACTTTGCGCCCCCAGGGACGTGGCAACCCTACATTAGCATCACTAAAGACTGCTTAGAGGAACACCAAAAGATATTGATTCATTTTATTGAAGCACAGAGCAGCATTGTTGTTTTAACCTGCCTTGGAGAGCCAGTTTGGTGTAGTAAAGAGCAGCGGGACTCTAATCTGGAGAACCGTGTTTGATTCCCCACTCCTTTGCTTGAAGCCAGCTGGATGACATGGCTCAGTCACAGCTCTTCCAGTGCTCTCTCAGCTCCATCCATCTCACAGGGTGATTGTTTTAGGGATAATAGTAACATACTTTGTAAACTGCTCTAAGTGACTGGTAAGTTGTCCTGAAGGGCAGTATATAAATCAAACATTGTTGCTGTTATACCTTCATTACAGCTCCTCCTTGTGTTACTTTAAATTTTTACCTCAGGAAAGCTTTGGTTACAATCAACACTCAGAATTTCAGGTGTTCTCTACTTTACCCAGGCTTTTTACCTCAAGAACACCTTCCCTTTAGGGTCTGAATCCCACCACCTGTGGCATTCTGCCCCCTTTGTGTGACCTATATATTGCTGCCTCTAGGGGTGCATGATTTGGGATTCAGGAAAAAACCCGAATCAGGCCCAAATCCGGATTCCCGAATCAGGCCCAGCATTACTGGACCATTTCGGAAATATTGAATCAAAGCTTTCCGAAGAGATTCAGATTGCTTTGGAAAGCTTTGGGTCAAGCAAGAGCAGCCCGCAGCACTTCTGTAGCTGTTTGCATTTTGCAAGCCACCAGAAAAGTGCTTGCTTTCAAACTTCCCACCCCACTGCTCCCCCACGATGGAAGGGTTCCCTCCCATGAGGGAAAAAAGTGGCGGGGCGGGAAGTTTGAAAGCTACTCTTTCCGTGCTGCATCCAAGCGGCGCAGAAACGGCACTTTCAAACCCAGCACAGCTTGCTTCAGCTGATCAGCGGGGGAGCCTCCTCCTCCACCGGTCAGCTGAAGCAAGCTGCGCCAGGTTGGAATTTAAAGCGCCCCTTTGAAAGGGGCACTTTCAAACTCCGCGCAGCTTGTTTCAGCTGACCGGCAGAGGAGGAGGCTCCTTTGCCAGTCAGCTGAAGCAAGCAGCGAAGGGTAAAATCTTACCACCCTGCGCTTATTTCACTCGATGGGAGGGGAGGAGGGATTCCCCTCATCACTCTCCCATCAGGTGAAATAAGCAGTGAGGCAGGAAGTTTGTCATTGTGCTCCGAATCCTTATGGAGCATACCAAAGTGGGTCAATAAGCGATTTCCTACTCTTTTTCCCGCTTTGGAAATTCCGAAGTGGGAAACCCAAATCTCTTTTTGTTGCATACCCCTAGCTGCCTCCCTGTCTTCCTCAGTGTTCCCAAAAGGTTTTTGTTGCCACCAAAGGCTTCTGTCTTAGTTGTCTTCCGTTTAATTGGTATTAGAAGAAGGCTTAATTATAGATATGACAGAGCAGTCAGCACATGGAGGTGACTGTGAGGTAAAAAGGGGATCCTATATTCCAGGTGAAATAGGTGTTTTGCTTAACCAGTAATAGACTTTATTTATAAGTACATATGTGAGATTGTTGCCAAATATTTATAAGCATACTGGTTTCAGAATAATCAAAGAGAGTCCAGTAGCACCTTTAAGACTAACCAATTTTATTTTATTGTAGAATAAGCTTTCGAGAATCAAGTTCTCATCTGATGAAGAGAACTTGATTCTCGAAAGCTTATGCTACAATAAAATAAAATTGGTTAGTCTTAAAGGTGCTACTGGACTCTTTTTGATTTTGCTACTACAGACTAACACGGCTAACTCCTCTGGTTTCAGAATAGGTTCATAAGCGTGGTGGTTCCAAAATAGTTATATAAAAATTAACCAAATGATTCATTACGGTTCAGGAGTCTGAACTGAAAGTATTTCAGAAGATACTGATTCATTTCTCTTAAAATTTTTGAAAAAATAACTAGATTGCCTAAATGTGTATCAGGGATAGCTATCCAGCAAGAATGTGCAATTTCTTCACTAGAATCAGCTGCCTGGTTAGATGCATTTAGATTTTGGATTAAGATTCTTTACAAATGTAGATCTAAGCTCCCTATTAGATTAAGGGACGACTCTTTTCAGAGCAGCTGGAGGAGACTGGTTGACCAAAGATTAAAACAGCTGGGTTTTACTTTGGCCCTGCTATCATCCATGGAGAACAATAAAGTAGTGTTAGCCCGTGTAAAGAAGCAGTTATTAGAGTTGGATTTCAGAAGTACAAATTTGCAACCTAGAAGGTTGTTTTCTCCCTTTCCTATTATGGATTAGAACCTCCAGTAACATTCCCAGCATATTTAAAATCTTTGACTACTTTTAGATATTGCAATATCTCTTGGCTGCCAGATTAAACATAGTTCTATCTCCTGAATTAAAAGTCTGATTTACAGGAATTCCTTTTTTCAGAATACTGATGTTTTTATAATACAGGGACGATAGGTACCCTGCTTCACTTAGCCTTGAATGGCTTTCTTCAGTGAAGACAGACAGAGATGGATAATTCCACTTCTAGAGAAGGACAAAATTATGAATAATGATCAAATGTATATTACCTGAGATGACCTGTATATTACCAAGACTGTGGCTTTGTATCTCCTAGTAATTCAGCACAAAATAAAAACTAGAAGACTTTTATAATTAGGGTGGATTTGTGAGGCTTTTTAAAAAAAATCAGCATGGTTAGGCCTATGCGTGGCTATGGCCAAGAAAGCTGTATCATTAAAGGAAGGTAAAATAATTATATATTCTTAAATGTTTATTCACAGACCCAGTCACTACAGCTGCCAGGTGTCTGGTATTCACCCAGGCAGTCTGGTATTTGAGGGGACTGTCCAGAGGAAATGTCCCCCAAATACTGGACACCCGGCCCCTCCTTTCCCCCCTCCCCCAGCCCAGCTGCCAATTGGCAGCATGGCATTGCCATGGGCTGAGGAAGTGCCTAGCAGCCTGGGAGCCCAGCCTCCTGTGCAGTGCTAGTGGGTCACCCGGTCAGCCATATTTAACAAGCAACACACAACTTTCTAAAATACACAGGGTTTTAAAAAAATAAACAGGGAACTCCCAAGAGTTCTAGATAGGTGTATCACTCACCTAGAAGCAACTGTAACTTGCTTCACGTAAAACAGAATTCTAATTGCACTAAATTCTCTCTTCCCAAGGTCAGCCACTATGTTCACTTACCAGCCAACATTCCACCTATACAGTGAAATCCTAAGAAGAGTAACTCCAGTCTAAGCCCCTGATTTCAGTGGGCTTAGACTGGAGTAACTCAGCTTAAGATTTCACTACTAGAGTCAGAGACTTTAAAAAATGTTATCTTGCCAAAATATATGTTTATATAGTTAAAGGGCATCAATCTTTTGCAGCCTAAAGCTGCACTCCTTACCTGACATGAACGAAACTGGTTGACCAACAGGGTGCACCTCTGTGGATCTTTCCTTCCATCCAGGCTGTCCAATTCAGCAGCAATTTGATTTAGTTCTTCATCTGCATAGTAAAATTGAGCAAGAAGCTGTGGATCTGTCCTCTGTAATGGAAATACATATGCATGTTAGACACATAATTTTAAGAAAAAAAGCAGGCTACTTACCTTTAATTGCTGTTTGTCAAGTGGTCATTGGTGCATTCACGCCAATGAGCTTTGCGCTAGTATACAGCCTTTAATTCAGAAACTTCCAGTCAGGTTTTAGGTGCAGAAAACTCATTTTCTCAGATGCAATTAAAATTCCACATTTATTTATTTTATTTATTTATATTTCAATTTATATACCACCCATCCCAGGGGCTCTGGGCGGTGAACAGTTTAAAATCGATAAAAACAAAAAACAACAATACTAAAATCAATATACAAAACAATAATGAAATAAATTAACCAAGTGCAATGGTGGGGAGAACCCTCCCCCACCCCAAAGGTGGGAGGCCGACATGGCGCCGCCCCTTCAACCACCGAACGCCTGGCAGAACAGCTCTGTCTTACAGGCCTTGGGGAACGATAATATGTCCCGCTGGGCCCGGGTCTCCATTGACAGAGCATTCCACCAGGCTGGGGCCAGGACTGAAAAGGCCCTGGCCCTGGTTGAAGCAAGGCGGGCTTCCTTAGGGTGGGGATCACCAGTAAACATTTATCTGCTGATCGAAGCAGTCTCCGGGGAACGTACAGGGAGAGGAGACCGCTTTGATCTCCCAAGGGAGAGGAGTTGTGCGTTCCTACTGTGATCCTTTGATAACATGAATATACCCAGGGCTTTTTTTCTGGGAAAAGAGGTGGTGGAACTCAGTACTGCACAATGATGTCACTGGGTCAGCTGGAACAAGGGGAGAGTTTTTTAAATTTTAAATTGCCTTGGCGAAAACGGTCACATGGCCAGTGGCCCACCCCCTGATCTTCAGACAGAGGGGAGTTTAGATTGCCCTCTGCGCCGCGATCTAAACTCCCCTCTGTCTGGAGATCAGGGGGCGGGGCCACGCCATGTGACCATTTTCAAGAGGTGCCGGAACTCTGTTCCACCTCATTCCAGCTGAAAAAAAGCTCTGAGTATACCACAGCAAGCTAAAAACACCTGTTGCTGGGCAGGTGAGTATGTGTGTGAATGCACAGACAACCACTCAGATGATCCCAAAGCTGGGTCTTGCTCCTGAAAGGACTCTTTAATAGTTCATGTGGGCAGCCATTCTACAGCAGAATAACAAGATTTTAGTCCAGTAGCTGAAGAAGGGAGCTCTGATTCTTGAAAGTTTTCACTCTGAAAATCTGGCAGGTCTCAAAGGTGCCACAGGACTGAAACTCTTTAACAATACACTATTAAAGAGTTCAGTGTTTTCTATGTTGTAAAGAGCAGCTTAATATACAAATATGCAAGAAGTCATACCTATTGTGACTCTTTTTCTGTCCAAATAATACACATTTTTGTTCACTCTAGAATTTGTTTTCTATCTTCAACTGTTTGTCCTTCTGCTCAGACGGCAAAAATTAAAGATGTGTGCACTATGGCAGCACAGGGTACAGCAGTTTGCAATTCATTTTCAAGTACTGGGCATACTTGAAATTGTTCTTACAGAAAATGAATGAGCCAGAAAGATGGGGAGTATGGAGAAAAAGAAAGTGTGTGTGTGTGTAATGATTTTAAGTAAATTTGATGTTTGTGTCTTTAAATGTTTGTTGTGGTATAGATGAAGAGTGGGGGTGAAAGAGAGGGGTGAGTGATATGATTGGTTGACGACTGAAAGTGTGAGCGGAGTGAACGCAGTTTTAGACTGAGAGTGGAGAAAAAAAGATTCAGAGCCAAGCTACAAGTGACGCCTGACACAGGTTGGACACTTGTCAGCTTCCCTCCAGTTTTGATGGGAAATGTAGGCATCCTGATCTTGCAGCTGTAAGGGAGAGCCAAGCTGTAAAACCGGGATGCCTACATTTCCCATCAGAACTTGAGGTAAGCTGACAAGTGTCCAACCTGCATAAGGTGTCACTTGTAGCTTGGCTCTCAGTCAGGGCAAGAGAGGTAAGTTGTGTGCAGCCTGAGTATTTTTAAAGCAGTTCTGAGAGAAATATAACCTATGTGGAAACCTGAACTGTGTGTTTGTTAAAGAACATTCAATCAGGGAAAAGCAAGCAAACTGTGTGTGCGCCTGAGAAAAAGTCTTACTTGTAACTGAGAGAAAATACCAAAAGCAGGCAAACTGTGTGTGAAGCCCGAGAGAAGATCTATGTGACTGGGTTTAAGTAAAGTAACTTTAAGAATTGAGAACTACTCTTTTGAAACCATCAAGTTTTAGAAATAATATGAAACTGATACGCTTCTTATAAAAATAAAAGTTTACTTTGGGTTTTTTTTATATCCCAGAGTATCAGTCATTCCTATATCCCATCCCTTTCCTCAGGGCCACATGGGTAGGCCACATTACTAAAGGGGAAATTTAAATAAAATATCTTGGAATATAATATTCCTGGTGGCAGCAATCTACCCAGAGGGTGTAAGGGAAAGACTAAAGGCAAAATCTACCCATGAAAAGGAAAGAGTCGTAACAGTATGTGTTTGTTGAGGGGGCAGTGAAAAATGAGAAGTGAATATACAGTGGACGGGGGTGTGTGTGTGTGTGTCAAAGGTTGGGCTCAGGTGTAATACAAAGCTATTAAATATTAAATTGTTTTAATGATGCACTTAGGCGCTGTTTTTAATGGCTTTTAAGATGATATTTTAATGTATATGTTTTACATTTGTTAGCTGCCTTGGTGGCCCTGTGACAACAAAAATGTCGGGTAAAAAATAATAAATCAATAAATAACAGCGGTGTTGTGGATTTTAATTTTAAATTACTTTTTAGGAGTGAATGCAGAAAACAAAAAGGGAGAGTCAGTAAAATCAGAGATTAGAGCCCCAATCCTAACAGAACACTCCTGAATGCAGCACTTATAGCGCTGCCACCATTTTCCCCAACAAGCCCTAGCACAGAAACTGGGGAAAATAAGCCTCAGGCCTTTACCAGATGTTATCTGAGAGTCAGCTCTGCTGTCTCCACAAAGTTACAAAAGCAGCTAGACCAAACTGGCCTGGGCACTGGTTTAAGTTGAAGGGAAGGATCAAAGAAACATCACACAGTTATGAAGAATATTTTGTGTACTGTAAATGTGCATAAGTGTTTGAAAGTATGTAAAAGGACAGATAAAATAAAGCTACCTGACCCTGGAGGCTTTAAGACAGGTAGCCGTGTTTGTCTGTAGCAGTAGAAAAGGGCAAGAGTCCAATAGCACCTATAAGACTATCAAAATTTGTTAGTCTTAATAGGGGCTACTGTTGCTCTTTTCTACTTGGAGGCTTCAGTGACAACACCTGTGCTGCAAAAACCTTGGAGTCATTCTCGTACTGACAACCGTTACCCATAATGCACCCAGACTCTAACCAAGCAGATGTCGCTCTTCTGGTCAAACAGGGCAATTTCTTTACAGAGTGTGGTTTTGGGTTCTTGGGTAAAATGCATATTTGCAATAGCAGCACAAATCATAAGACTGGTGGGCCTAACAACGACACCTCCCAGCACTAGACTGAGGAGAGGAGAGAGCATGCCACAGTTGGGGTGTCATGCCTAAAGCGTCCTAGTCCACCTTTCTCACAAGGATTCAAGGAGGATCACACAGAGTAAGTCAATGCAATCAACAGGCAGGATGGGACATACAATAAACAATGCAAATAGGATTTGCACTGTAGAAAAACTGGAACCAGCCAGAAATCTGGAACCAGAACTGAAGCAAAGTATAAGCATTAACATCACACATTAGATGATGCGAAAATTATATAGTAGATTCCTACTTATAACAACAGACAGTATGAGTTATATACAGTAGCATAAATCATAGACCATAAATCTTTAGCCAAGTAGCTTTCTAAACCATTGTGTACAGTCCAACCTTATTATATGTGCCTCTTGAATAATTCCATTTAGCATAGTTTGCAGAAAGCCAGGACAGTGGGAGGCTTCTTGACCTCACCAGGCAAGTCATTCCATTAGGTGGGGCCACAACAGAGAAGGCACGTGTTCAGGCAACTGTTGATTTTGTCCGTTTGCAGGTACTGTCTACCTCACAAAAGGGTAGCAAACCAGGGCCCCTGATGGGCAAGTACACAGAATAAGGAGTTCCTTGGATTCCCTGGCCCAATGCCATTTAAGTCTTTAAAAGCACCAGCAAGCTCATAGGCAGGGCAGCCAGCAGTTATTTCAAGAATGATTAGAGGTGTTCTTCAGTTTGTGACATGCTACTGACTGGCAGATTTTTGCATCAACTGAAGCCTAATCATCACCCAAAGCAGGCTCACCTAAAGAACATTACATGTAATAATAGTTCTTGAACTGTGTGAGTTGTGACTCAAAAGTAGATTGCAAGGCTCAATCTGTTGAGTTGGCAGAAGAGATCTCTACCCAGCTTCTCCCAGGAATGATGAGGATTTCCTGGGAGGGGCTGCGCTAGGCAAAGGGAAGGGTCTAAAGAACAAGGTCTGGAAAAAAGGGAACTCAGAAATAAAGATATTCAGTGTATAAATTAAAAGCAATATTTAGTAGCGAACTAAAGCACCAATTAGATGAAATACGCCTAGTGTACATGTTGCTATAACTGAGCATCTTATTGTCATGTCCTAAAGAAATGGTTACGGGCTAAAAGATTCCACTCTGTGATGCTCATTCTACTTTGCATGCTGGGCCTTGAGAGCCATCCTGCCAAAGGGCATACGTACACATGATACTTTAAAAGGCCTTTAAGAGGAAGAGGGGAATGGATTGATTCATCTTAGATTGGTTTTTTTAACAGAAACTAAACTTTAAGTTGTTAAGTTAGAATTTCACTTAATAATGTACAGGTGACCAAGTCCTAAGAAGAAAAGGTTCTGCAGCCACTTTCTTCCAAATTCTAGCAAAAAACCACAGCAAGAGTAATTTACCCCAAGGACTGATAGGTTAAAAAAAAACCATTTATGAGAATGAACTTCTCTTGCTGCTCCTCTTGCTGCTCTAGAGGAAAAAGAGGAGGGGAAAAAGAGGACTCGGTGTTCGTAAGTAATCTGTGAGAGTGTCTATTGAGAACATGGTTCTTTGACCAGCAATTCTCTTAACAGAGCTACCAAATAATCCCAGTAAATGAAGTGGTCTGTCAAAGAACTCCCACACTCTCCTTGTCATTTGCCTGCTCATGCTCCTTGGTGTGTGTTTGATCACTTCTGATACCATCAAGGAAATGGTTCTGTACTTAAGTGAAGATATGGTTCCAAAACAGGAACTTAGTGTAAGAAGCCATTTAAAAGTTTCACTCCTAAGTCCATGGAGATGGTGAAACCTGGCATGTCACAAACGCCCATCAATTATTTCATGCTGAGATTTTATGGTTACAGAAGAGAAATGGGACAATGAAGGACCTGAGGCCATCAAGGAAATGGTGGTGTGCTCAGCCAGGAAGACGCTGAGACAGACTAAGTCACTGAAACCAACTTGTGCTGCCTGGCAGAAAAAGGAAATTTCAGGGACAAAAATCCAAATTTATACCCATACCAGCAATGGGGAAAGGAGACTAGCGCACAGTCTGCAAATCTCCCCTTCTCCTTCCCTTGAGATCCAGTGTGGTATAGTGGTTAGTGTCAGACTAGTGACCCAGGTTTGCCCGCTCTGTTATGGAAGCTTGCTGAGTGATCTTGGGCCAATCATACATTTTGGGGGCTGGGAAGGAGAATGTTGTCAGCCACATTGAGTCCCTATTGAGGAAAAAGTAAGGGTATAAATGAAGTCAGTAACTACATATACTTTACCCCCATTCATTCCCTCTCTTGCTGAGTGGTACAGGAGGCAGTGGGCAAAGTCTATGCCCTTATCTACACACACCTGCGCTGCCAGCAGCCTTTGATACTGCAATGGTGGCTCTCAAAAAGTAGAACAAATTTGAGAGAGGATCCTGCTTTTTAAAAGTCAGGAAATCAACACATACATAAATCTATCCTGGCAATCATCCACAGCGGGTTTTCGCCTCAGATATACAGCTAGGCAGTTCAAATGGGTGCATTCTTAATACTATACGAACGTTTATTTTAATAGGGAGCTCCTCTTAACTTTGCTGCTCCTAACGAACAGCATAGAATTAAAAAAAACCCACAGAAATATTTACTTTGCCAAAGAAAACGAATGCATATTTAATTGCTAAGTGAGCTCTTGAAAGCCCAGTGCAATGGGCCTCCTTTCTCGCACACGAAGCCTGGCACCTGACCTGACGCGGGCGAGCGAGAAATCACCTCCTGGGAAGGGGCGGAAGGGCCGGAGGAGCCGCCTAGCA
Source organism: Eublepharis macularius (assembly GCF_028583425.1). Taxonomy (NCBI): domain Eukaryota; kingdom Metazoa; phylum Chordata; class Lepidosauria; order Squamata; family Eublepharidae; genus Eublepharis; species Eublepharis macularius. Next base: position 120,454,057 of record NC_072795.1, on the reverse strand, counting down.
ATGACTCTGCTTCTGCCGCAGCAGGATGGCCCTTGCACCACAAGCAGCCAGCGCAGCCGCGCTGCCTCCCCCGCCGGCCAGGCACGGACCGAACGGCCTCCCCTGAGGGGAGCTGGCGGCGCCTCTTCCAGAAAAGGAGGCGAAGCGGCGGACGGCCCCTGGAATTCCCGGTGGCAGAAGGTGCCGTGAGCCGCAGTCCACCCGGCCGGGAAACTGCTCCAGCTCCTCTGCTCCCACCGGGAACGCAAGGGAAGCCCGGCCCTTCTGCCAAAGGAAGAGCCCGGGCGGCGACTGCGGCACCGAAAGCCCAGCCGGACTCGACTCACCCTCGGCCTGTAGAGCCACTTCCGCAGCCTGTTCATCATCAGCATCGCGGCGGCGCCGGGCCGCTCTTTCCCGCCGGCTCCAGGCACCCCGACAGCCGCGGAGGCGCACGAGCGCGCCCCTCCCGCCGGCCTTTCTCCCGTGCCAATTGGAGCGCGGCAGGACACGGCCCGCCTCCTCGACCACAGAGAAGGCAGGGCCGGAGAGGCGCCCCTCTCCCCTCTGGGATTGGACGCACCTCCATGGTTCGCGGTCAGAGGTGGGGCTTAGGGGAAGCGGTGGGTTTTCTCGCTCGTGGTGAGGCGCGCATAGTCAGGTGACCAGAATGAGCCTCCTGAGATTGTTTCCGCCAGAAACCGCAGAAGAAACCTGGGCGGGGGTACATTCAACTTGTAGGACTGGAAATCTCGTTGGTTTTCAAGATACTAGTCGACTTGCATCTTGCTTTTCTGCCAACACCGTTAGCCGCTCGAAACTAGCTTCTAGGGCAGTATTTTAAACTCTATTCTATACCCCGATTGTTGATCTGTTAGGGTGGCAGGTAACATTGAGCTCCACTGGAGAGCTGTCAGAAATTACTGGCCTCGACTTTATCAGTTATGTTGGCCCTAGGGCAGCTGACAAGAGAATATGAGGCTCATACTGCTAAAAAAAAAAAAAGACCGTTAGGAATTCTTTAAATCCATCCTAACAAGAGTGTGCAATTTGGATTGGAAGGAAGCAGATTTATTTATTTAAAAAACACCTTCCTCTGCAAAGCAGAGGGGAGGCAGTTTACAAAAATAAATCACACTCGTTAAACATTCACGCTCAAGTAACAGTAGCAAATGGTCCCCATGTACACTTGGCTCACGATTAAAACACAAATCTAAACAACACCGCTTGGAAAGACTGTGTAACATATAATGAAGTGGAAGCCTTTCCGGCATGCTCAGGAAGGAAAGCTATTCCATAACAGGCAACCACCAAAGCGATTTCAGGGTTGTGAGCATCTAAGCAAACCAGTCTACAAAAGGGCAGGCAAGCAGCTTTTAAGTGATAGTGTGGATTGGGGGGGACATATCAGGAGAAGCAATCCTCTCTCATTTTTGAAAAGCGATCCAGAGGAAATGGAGGGGCTTACAGTTAAATTGGCCATCTGTTCTGGGTAAATGGCGGAACCCATTTCCAAAGAATAAAGCACATACTGAGAAAGCTTCATCATGGCTTCTGAAAAGGGGAAGTTCTGTATTATCAGTCTATTGACCTTCTTTGGGAGGATTTTCAGAAATGTGGGAAAGAGCTATCCATTAGACATTACACCTTGCCCGACTGCTGATAGATGGACAAAGTGCTGTTAACATCAAATCTACTAGAGCTCATTTTATATTCATCCTATACTGCCCCTCTATCAACAATCAGGAGTGCTGCTCACCTACTTTAAAATGGATCGCCTTGGTTATTGTTTTATACTGATCTCTCTATTGTCTCATTCCTTTGTGTTGCTTAAGTATAAATATATCTGCTGTGGATGTACACTCTATGCTCTATTAAAAAGCTTATGCCAGAATAAATTGATAGCCCTTAATGTACCGCTGAACTTCTCAGCTGTACTCAATACACATAGACAAGTGGCAGAAATGGTACAGGAAATAATTTCCTTGGCCCTCATGTACTGAGCCACCAGTGCTATTGCATTTTTGTAACCCAGAGCTGTCTCCATTAACTGCTCCCTGCCTCTTTGGGCCCTGCCTCTTTAAAACCCTAGAACAAAAAAAACTGCCTTCATAAACCACATGGCTTTTCAATACAATGAAAGGACAGAGGAATTTTCCTTTCCCTCCCTTGCCACCTGTCTCCAAAAAGCTGGGAATGCCATACATGAGTCTTCCTGACAACAATCCTGACCGGTAGGTTAGGGTAAGAAAGAAAGAAGGGGGTGGATTTGCACCCTGGCCTCCCCAATCCTAGAAAAAAGCAAGAGTCCAATAGCACCTAAAAGACTAACAAAATTTGTGGTAGGGTATGCGCTTTCGTGAGCTGGAGCTCGCTTCTTCATCTGAAATTTTTTGTTAGTTTTATAGGTGCTATTGGACTCTTGCCCTTTTCTACTGCTACAAACACGGCTACCCATCTTGATCTATCCCCAATCTTAGTTAAGCACTCGGGGATCCCCAGTCCTAGTTAAGCATTATATCACCTCAGCATTTTCTAATAGTCTGCACTGGCCCCCTTCCTTTCCTTCTTGCTATTTCCATCAAGGGAGGGGAGGCATTCCTGGCTTCCAACCGAAAGCGAAAAGGCAGGAGGTGCCGAGCGAAGAAGGCTTGCGCCAGCCCTTGCCTCCTGGGATTGCGCTGGGGCGGCAGCACCGGGAGAGCAGGCGCCGCCTGTCCTGCTTGGCTCAGACCCGGCGCCTGAGGAAGTTCGCTAGCTTGAGGCGGCCCTGCAATTGAACGGAAAGCGGGCCAGGCGAAGCACGGCGCTCAGGACGCCGAAGGGACGGGAACGGGACACTAGGGTTGGAAGTGGCGCCGCCCAGCCGAGCCAATCAGCGGGCCGCGCTGTCGCCGGGGTTGGGGTGGCCGTGCCGCCAGCCGAGGCATGGCCCAGAGGTTTGGAGGCCCGCCGCCTGCTGCGCCTCAGAGGTTGCTAGGCAACGGGAAGTCAGCGTGCGCCGCCATCTTGCCTCGCTTGAGGTGGCCCGGCTGGCTGCAGTGGCTCCTCGCCTTAGAAGGGGTCGCGGGAGGCCGGAGGCAGAGAGAATGCTGCGGGTTGCTGCTTTCCTGCGGGTCGGACGCAGGGCGAGTGTCGATTGAGTGTCGCTGCCAGCACTTTGTGAAGTGTGGTTGACACACACCTCGTGAGTAAACCGTTAACTTCCCTGCGCTGCGTAAATGGCTCATAGAAACGGCAAGGCTTCGCGTTTCAGACGTTAACCGAGGAGGCTCCTGTAATCATAAAACGTGTTGAATTACGACACACTTTCCATTTATAGCCCGATTCAGTTCCGTGGGATTTAATGTCCGAGTAATGAAGTAAAATTAAATTTCAGTTATCTTTCCCCCCTTACCCCGCTCTCAGCTATACCCTGCTAAACTGTTTGGGAGTATAGAAATGTATTGTTTTTTTCTGTCAAAGCCTTTTAAGTATTGATAAAATATGCTAAACTTTTAAAATGGTTTTTGGGAAGTAACCCTGCACATTTTGGCGCAAGCTCCACTGAACAAGATGGAATTTTTCTGGGTAAAGATTCTTTGCATCCTGCTGTTATACTGGTGCCTTAGTAGTCACTTATTTGGCAGTCCAAATTCTGTGCTAAAGCCTGTGCCCTGTAAAAATTATGCACATTCAGAAAATGTATCATTTCTTTTGCATGGTCTACGTTTTTGTGACATTTTAAATCATGTATAGCGCAATCCTAAACAGAGTTACTCCAGTCTGCGCCCATTGAAATCAATGGGCTTAGATGGGGGTAACTGTTTAGGATTGTACTGTTATTTTGGGTTTCAGGAGAGGTGTGCAAGGAACTCTGCAACCACTTCTCTCAACTACTGTAAATATTATTTAGCTACTCTTCCAGTTTGTTGAGGCCTTTATAAACACTGTGCTGCCAAAAACAGTATTCTGCATCAAGTTGTGTTTTCTGAACTTTTTGGGGAAAAGAGAAACAAGGTTCTCTGCTGCTATTTTTGTCCCGCCTGGGTTCAAACATTGCACTGAAATCCCATGCCATTTGAGTGTCACCAGCAGATGACACCCAGTTCTCTTTCTCCTTATCAGCTTAATCAAGAGGGTCTGTGGAAGTCCTGAGCAGGTGCCTGAAGAAGGTAATGGGATGGATCAGGACCAATCAACTGAAGCTCAGTCCAGACAAGACTGAGGTGCTGTTGGGCAATGCTTGAGGACTGAGCGTGTCCTGGAGGGAGTTGTGCTTCCTCTGAAGGAGCAGGTTCATAGCGGGGTGTGTGTGTGTGTGTTGCTGGATCCTTTTCTACAGCTGGAGGCCCAAGTCTCGTCTGTGGCATCTTTTGCTGGTACACCAATTATAACTGTTCCTCAAAAAGCATGCTCTGGCCACAGTGATCCATGCTGTGATCAGGTCAGAGTTAGATTACTGTAATGTGCTCTACATGAGGTTGTCTTTGCAAACAGTTTGGAAACTTCATTTTGTCCAAAAGGTGATGGCCAGGCTGTTTGTCAATGGTTAGTTACAGAGCTTGCATCACTCCTGTGCTGAAAGATCTGCACTGGTTACCCATCTGTTTCCAGGCACAATTCAGTTCTTACTTTTAAGGCTCTAAAAAGCTTGAGGTCCATGTACCTGAAAGACTCTCTCCTCCTGTACTATCCAGCCTGCCAATTGAGATCTGCCTCTCAAGCGCTGTTCTCCATCACCCCACCTTCAGAGGTGAGGTGGTGGCAACTAGAGACAGCATTTTCTATGGTGGCATCTTGCCTTTTGACTGCCTCCCCCTTGAGACTCCTCTGGTACCTACTTTACTGTCTTTTAGGTGCCAGCCAAAACACATCACTTTTAATTAATAAAGGGAGCAACTGAAATCATATCTTTCTTTGTTCCACAGACCAACATGGTCACCCCCAGTTATACTGCAGTTTCTTGTATCTACTGTGCTGTTATTTAATCTAGTTTTAATGCATTTTGTATGTTGTTATACTATATTTATTGCATTATTTTTAAAATTATGTACTCTACTTAGAGTCTCAGCAAGAATGGCAAACAGAAGGAAGTTAATAAGTAAGTAAATAAAAAAAATCCTCTGGCTTTCTGTTGCAAAGAAAGCCCCAGATCTTTAATTTTTATCTCCATTGCCCAGCTGTCATCTCAGACTGTTCAAATCAAACAGTCCATGTTTGTCCTCCACAATTATACTGTGAAGAGTTCAACACAAGGTGGCTGAAGGCCATCTATGCAGCAGCTTCCTGGCTTTGACATTTAGCGCAGTTGTAGTGCGCTAGATTTTTTAGCCCGCTCTTTCAAGAACTTTGCCTTGCTTTCATTGCTACTATTAAAAAATTGTTTCAGTCTTACTGGGAAAAGTATTTGAACTGTAACATGAATCCAAGGGAACACAGATCAGAGATTAACAGATTTTATTCACAGGAAAATAGAAGAGTAAGCAAACATCCAGCTGAGTGTTTGTTCATGCACGGTCACTGATGGACCACCACCAGATCCTCTTTTGTTACAGAGGAATCATCCAATACCAAAAAATCTCAAATACTAGACCTGTTCTTACTCTGAGCGTCAGCCACCCTCCACTCCATTTTCTCTCCAGCTACCACCTGCTCCAAGTGCCTCTTGCTGGCATGCCATCTTTCAGCAGACTCCCTTTAAACTTTAACATTGCATTCTCCAAACAGTTCCCCCCTTTCTTCAAGCCACACTCAAGGACATAGTTTATTACACGGCAAGCCAAGTTTCATATGTCATGCAAAAGTGTAGTAAGGAGGACCTGTGGTTAACGAACCAACTTCAGATCATGTCTTTATATCATGTAAAAGCAAAAGATGCATTTATAAATGTTATATTTATATACACAAAATAATGGTTATATTGTTTATATCTTCACTTGCAGTTACTGATTTATAAGACCCTGCAAAGTAAAGATGGCTGACCAGTTGAGTCACATTGAAATAGTGGTCCAACAGCTTAACAAATTCAGTCCTGAAAACGAGTGTGTTGGGCATTTTTTGGAAGACTCGGCTAAGGTTTTAGAAGTAAGTTAGATGTTACTTACCCATAAGGTTTTCTTTGGTTGGTTGGAATTCTAAAAATGTAATTAGCATTGGGTTGGGTCCAGCAGAATATGATGTAAGTTTTTTTGTTTTGTTTTTTTACCAGTTTACCCATCCTGTGGCAGACTTCCCACTTAATAATAATAATAATAATAACATTCGATTTATATACCGCCCTTCAGGACAACTTAATGCCCACTCAGAGCGGTTTACAAAGTGTTATTATTACCCCACAACAATCACCCTGTGAGGTGGGTGGGGCTAAGAGAGCTCAAGAGAACTGTGACTCGCCCAAGGTCACCCAGCTGGCTTTGTGGAGGAGTGGTGAATCAAACCCGGCTCTCCAGATTAGAGTCCCGTGCTCTTAACCACTACACCAAACTGTAAAAAAACCCTGGAAACATTTGTTTCAAAAAAGGTCCCCACTTCTGCAGGCCTCACTGAAAAGAAGCTCCTATGAGATATTTTCCCTTTTGGAATGAGTAAAATGAAGCAAGATTTTTCATACTTAAAACACATAGCATGAAAAGTTAGGAGGATTTTTCACCTTTTACGTCAGAGAAATTGAGAAATTTTGAGAAGCACTGAAAAAAACTATGAAATATTTTATCTTTTTGTGAGAAAAATTTTGTTTTACAATGCATTTAACTCATTCCAGATATACAGCATAAAAAAGTCCAAGGACTGCCTCAAATTATAATAATAATAACAACAACATTCGATTTATATACCACCCTTCAGAACGACTTAACGCCCACTCAGAGCAGTTTACAAACTATGTTATCATTATCCCCACAGCAATAATTACCCTGTGAGGTGGGTGGGACTGAGAGAGCTCCTAGAAGCTGTGACTGACCCAAGGTCACCCAGCTGGCTTCAAGGGGAAGAGTGGGGAATCAAACCTGGCTCTCCAGATTAGAGTCCCGCACTCTTAACCACTACACCAAACTGGCTCCAATGGAAGCACTGAAAAAACATACCTCATATATTGTAGACATATGCAGTGTCAAGATTTTTAATGTAATAATTTGAGCAACAATGTATAGGCTATAATATGTTTAATGATAATACATTATTAAACAGTTTAGCATTTTAATACCCAAACATGCTGGCAGTCCTAACTTGTGACTCTATGAGAGAGTTTCTGTCCAAATAATAGTTTTTGTTTACTGCAAAATTTGTTTTCCATTTTCAGTTTTTATTTTTTTCTTATCTCTCAGATGGCAGCAATTAAAGATATATGTGCATTGGTAGCACAGGGTGCAGCAGTTTGCAACTTTTTCTCAAGTACACTTGGGTACACTTGCCATTTTTCTTATAGAAAATGAAGATATTTTTACTTTTAAATTCCATAAATATGTAAATAATACAATTTTATCTGCTAACTAAGTTCTAAATGATGGATTTCATATAGTTAAATAAGTAAAAGAAGTTTAGGTTTGATAGGAAATTTAAGTATTGCATATATTTCATCCCCGCCCCCCATATATTTCTGTTTACCCTAAGTTTTTTCCATGGCTTCAGAATTTCTGGAAATTTTACATCTCTGCTCCCACTCTGCCTTATGTTGTTCTTGAGAGTCCCCTGTCCTCCAGAAACAGAATGTTGGAGGAAGGGCATTTTGGACTGCAGCAGGAGGAGACAAGTTTTGTTCTCTGTCAGAAGTCTTTTATCCATGGAGGTTTTGCTTGGGATCCAAGCCATTTTTCAGACATGAAATTTTGTGCACAGACTTTGGTACATTCTTACATTCTCTTACAGAACAAGTGACTAGTCTTCTTTTTTTTTAAAGAACTAAGCAAGGTTCATAATAATGTCACCAGACAAGAGAATACCGTGCATAAGGTAGTTAGGAAAAGTAGGAGCAAGCAACCAATACAAAGAGCCTGTTGAGTAAGGGGCAGGGAGCAAAATCATATTAATAAAGGATCGGTAATTCACAAGCCAGATAATATTGGACTGGTTTTTTGAAACACTTGGAAAATTCAGACATTTAAAACTGGGTATTTCTTAGCTTGAGGGGGAGAAGATTTGCTTCTTTAAGGGGTACACAGGGTTACATAGGACCTGTTAGGAAGGAAAAAAATTTGGAGTGGTTCATAATAATGATATGCTAGGTAGTTGTTGCTTAAATTGTTTTATCTCTACAGAATTTCAGTCTAAACAATAAAACCTTGTTGATGGAGATTTTGTCTGGCTGTATTGAATATAAACCTTTGTTGGATGTGGTAGTCAAAGCATTTTATATTCGAGATGGAAAACATTGCCTGTTGTCTGAGCATAATCTATATGTTGGTAAGTATTTAACATATATAATTAGAAAACTTCTGTGTATGTTGTCGTATTCTTCAGTGGTCATTACATTCTTTTGTAATACCAGTGGACTTGTAGCTATATAAATTGCCAGTACAGAATTTTCAGTGGGTGTAGTGTCAGGGCCAGTAATACTGGTAAAAATGCATTTATGAGAGCAGCCACAAATAGTGTAATTTATTAAAAGAAACAATGACATGGGGGCTTAGAATCTTTCAGTACTTGCACTGAATCTTTCAGTGTTTAGATTGCATTTGTCTGTGCATCCCACTGTAAGAGATGAGTATCTAAGGCATGCACAGTAATTGTTCACTGTTATTACAAGATCAGCAGAACCACCCTCTTGAATCAAATTCCTCCCTTGTCAGTCAATGGAAAAAAAAGTTCACTAAGCCCGATTTTCGTAGCTTTCTGTTACTCACTTTTTCATTGGCATTTTGATGCAGCTCTATAAACAACTTTGGCAACTGAGCTGATTTTAATTTTCCAAATCTTCTGTGACATATACAATCCTAAGGTCACTTGTTAGATATTAAATTCATTTGAACTCGGTAGGATTTTTTCCTAAATAAACATCTTTAGGATTGCATTGTAAAGATTGCTTCTATGTGTTTCCAGACTGAGGAGCTTTGGAGGGTTTTCTGAGTACTGCAAGTTGTTGTACCCTTTCAACTAGTGTTGCCAGTCTCAAGATGGAGCCTGGAGAGCTCCTGGAATTACAAATGAGACGACAGGGATTGGTTTCTCTGGAGAAAATGGCTGCTTTGCAGGGTGGACTCTGTGGCATTGTATGCTACTGAAGTCCCTCCTCCCCAAACTCCACCGTCCCCAGGCTCCACCCCCAAATCTCCAGGAATTTCCCAACCCAGAGTTGGTAGCCCTACTTTCAACTCAACTTTAAAAAAATACTATATTGAAGTACTGCAAAGGATAAAAGTCTCTTTTAAAAATATTACTGCCAAAGTCTGACTAAGTTTTCAGTACTGCATAGAGCAGATTTCAGCAGTTGCTACAATCCTTTATTTAAAAAAGTGAACTTGTTTTACCTTCTTTGCTGTAGATCTGCATGAACCACTATACGCTAACAAAGCTTTCATCTTAACATTATCTTCTTGAACTACTTTGCACCTACCAAAGAGCTCTGCAGAAGGGGAAGTGGGAGGCAGGAACCTTACCAGCAGGCATTGGGAGGTGGCAGTTGAGCGACTCAGTGTGGCACAGCAACTCAATGTGGTGTTGCCAGCTAGTGATGTCATCACATTGTATTTGCACTGAGTTCTGCTGCCTGTTTGGGTGCAGCAGCTGTGTCCTTTATCTGCCAGTAAGGGTACTGTCTGCTCCTTCCTCTTCAGTGATGCTCAGTGATGGGTTCTGGTATATTCCCTGTGACTACCTCAAGAACCACTGCTGCCATTTTTTTAAATCGTTCAGAATGGATCCTTAGCTACTGGAAATGGTTGCGCATATAATATAATGCACTCTGTGATCATGTATTCCAGTGTCTTTGGCTGGTATAATTCTACTTTATTTTTCTTCCCCTAGTTGTTTGTTATTTAGCCACATTTCAGCTGGAAGAGCTTGGTCTTCAGCAGTTCAGTAGAATAATCAAGTTGCTGGATATTGCTAAGATATGTAAGGTAATTAAAACAGATTTGTTTAAGCAGCGTTATTTAAGCCAATGTTTAATTGCTCTTTTTAGGATGGAGGACAGGCCCACCCTCTTAGTGTAAGCCAGGGACCACAACTCAGGGACAGAGCTGGCCTTAGGAACAAGCCCTATGTGGACTGGGACTAGCATATTTGCAGGACCGCCTCTCCCTATATATACCCTGGAGAATGCTTCGATCAGCAGAGAAACAACTACTGGTGGTCCCTGGCTCCAGGGAGGCTGGCCTGGCCTCAACCAGAGCAAGGGCCTTTTCGGTCCTGGCGGAACTCTGTCTGTTGAAACTAGGGCCCGGCAGGATTTGTTATCTTTCCTCTGGGCCTGGGCCTGTAAGATGGAGATGTTCCGCCAGGCATATTGTTGAGGCTGGGCCAGGCCTCCACCGGCCATGTAGGAGGAGAAGGTGAATGAGTCAAACCTCTTTATTAGATCTGTCCACCACCCTGTACACATGTTTTTAAAAGTAACTAAGCAGTGACTGCCGCCACTGGGGGAAGCTATCGTGATTTTTGTATCAAACTGTATCATTTTATAATACTTTTATGTGCTTTTAAGGAACCGTATTTAATAATGTATTGTGTTTTAAATGGTGTGATCTCCCCTGAGCCTGCTTTCGGGGAGGACAGAATAGAAGTCAAATAAAATAAATAGTTAAGCTACTGCCTAGGGCGAGGGGAGGCTCTAAATAAGAAAAAAAGTTAATTTCTTTTTGTGCTTTCATCTTTTCTTTTTATATTTTCGATGTCGTTTCTGCTATACTTTTCAGCTGATATTGACATGATATTGCCTCTTAATGTCACAATCACAATCTTTTTAAAATAGATCTTGACACATTTGTGCATTGACAGTACAACTCCAATACAAGTAGAAATACAAAATATGAGCAATTGCTTAAGGCAGCAACTGTTTTTCCCTCTATGTATGCAAATTAAATCATAAATTCCTTTCAGTTTAACCTTTTTTTTTTTAGTTTCTCAGGTTTTTTTTCAATGTCGTGAATCTGAGCACATGGATAAAAGATGAATGGAGTCAGATATACGATTCTGTTTATGTAACAACTAATTGGATTGAACCATTGTTAAGGTAAGTGATAATATGTATGAAATTTTTAGCAATTGGACAAAAAGCCCAGTTCATGATTTTAGCTCTGTTGTAACTAGTGAAATTACTGTAGTCATTGCCATACTAATTCTGCCATTCAAATGAACAAAGTCCATTGTAGTAGCAGCAACCAAATAAATCTATTTGGGGCTAATTTCAGTAAAACATAGGATATAGACTATTTCTTCAGATACTAATTTTGACCAATTATAGGGCAAAACGTTCCCTGGGGCAAACTTGACATCTTGCTCTCAAAAACAATGACTGAATGGTTTGTTTGGAGGTAGAACAATAAGTTGGAAGAGATTTAATTATTCTTATCTTAAGTAGACTATAGGTGAAAAAGTATTTGATGACAGGAAAAGCTACCAGGTTTGTTGAATAGCTTTGATTAGGGTAGATGTGTGAGGGAGTGAGATTGGGCATTGACAAAATAAATCAGGAGTTTCCTGGGAGCAAAGCGACAGTTGCCTTGTGAGATCATTATTGACTTTTCATCTAAAAAGATTCGGGACACCATCCTATATAACTCATACAATGCGGATTTGGACTTTATGGGTTTGAAAGTCAAGATTTTGAAGGACGTTCCATTTCTAGTCCGGAAACGGCGTTTTAAATATAAAAAGTTTGTAGCACTTCTGAGGGACCATGGAATAAAGTACAAATGGTTATTCCCGGAAGGAATATGGTTCAGATATAAAGATCAGGCCTATAAGATATTATCAGAAGATCAACTAAAGGATTTTGAGAATAAAAACCCAGAACTCTGCTGCACCAAGAACGAAGAAAAGGAGGAGCCGGAGGGGGGGGGGAGGAGGAGAGCATCGCAACAGCAGTTGCACAGAGAGAATTGCGTCCGGGACCTAGAAGGGGGAGGAAAGTTTAACCAGAATTTGAAATGTTTATTCTCTGTATGATTAACCACTCCATCATTATTTTATGGAGCTATTTTTGTATTGACAGTATGAAGGGAAACATTGAAGTGTAGTGTTTAGTGTTTGTAGTTCATTCCCCCCCTTTTCTTTTTCCACCCCCCCTTTGTCCCTTCCCTCTCCCCTTTCCTTGTGATAGTTTTGTGTAGTGTTTTGTAGCTATGAAAAATAAAAAATTTATTATAAAAAAAAAAAAGGAGTTTCCTGGGAGCGTCATTGTTTTAAGTTACGTGTCTCTCTCCAGGGTGTGTGTGTGTGTGGGGGGGGGGTATCAGTCAAGCAACTGCTCCTGCCTGGTTGGCATCCATTCTGCCTTGGGCCAGGCAGTGCCTTGTGCTTATGGCATATGGGGAAGAGGCATTTATGATATTCCATCCATAAACTGCCCTTTTAGTGTGAGGAAGGGGTCTGACTGCTATCACTTTTGGAAGACATCCATTGCACTCCCTACTTATCATAGGACAAGGGTAGAAGATTTGCCTTTCAAGGAGGGTAAACTCTTTAGCTCCACCTAGTGATGCTGCCCTGGAAAAGATTTTAAAAGACCAGGTTATGATTAAATCTTTGGGAATATACTCCTGTATATCCTAACCCTTTTTAAGTGAAAGGGGTTTTCCAGGCAGTACCTTAAACACTCTGGTCAACAATCTCATCCCTTGTTCAAACTCCTCACAGCCTCTCATTCTCAGCCACAACTCAAGATTTATTGTTCTAGCACAAGGAGGGTTCGCACTCTTCTAAAGGCCCCCAGGAATTTTATAAAAATTAAAAATCAGATTTTTTTGGATAAAATATTCTTTGAGGAAGATCTACCGTAAAGACAGTTTTTAATTAAAATACATTATAACTCAAAAGTATTTCATCATAGAATAGGGATTATTGATTTGTAATTTGTATTGTATGAGATAATATATTCATTGCGAAAAGATTTATAAATAATAAGAATGTGTTCATTCTTAGTGGCCTAATTTCATTCTGTCCCAGAAGATTTTGTAAAGATTATTTAAGTCAGTGCTTCCCCCATGTGGTGCCTGTGGGTAGCATGGCATCTCTAGTGCCCACTATGGCTTTCAAAAAAGTAGGTGGGACAGCTATGAAGGTGGGACTGTTGACTGGCTTCCTTCATAGAAATAAAGGAGCTTTTTGTCTGAATCTTCCCTGTCATTTATTGCACTAGAGAGGATCCAGCATTCTGTAAACAGGACCCACAAGTCATCTGTGAGGTAGTTGGGGGGGGGTACTAAGGCAGCAGTCTTCAGCTCCCAGGTCAGCTGTCTAGCAGGAGGGAGGAGTGAGCATGGGGGAGCAGCAGCCTAATCAGCTGTCCAGGGGATGTGGAGGGAGCACCAGTGGCAGCCCCATGAGCTTTCCAGTGGAAGGAGGGAAGGAGCATGGGATAGCTGCACAGGGGTCAGTCATCCCAACATATATACCTGTATCCTAGGGAAGCCGGTCTTTGCCCATGCCAATTCAAAGGCCTTTCTCAAAGATTTCGTTATTCTCTGCCTTCCCCTACAATCCCATGTTCATTTGTGCTTTCCGAGTTCACGTCTGAGTCTTGCACGCACCTAGCTATCCATTTCCTGCAACTGTTCTCAGCCAAAAACCTGCCTTTGTAGTAGCCATTACCTCATCCAAGAAAGTGCGTAAGATTCAGGCAGTGAGGTCAGACCTTCCCTTTTTAAGTTCCACAAGGAAAAGGTTGTTCTGTGCCCTAGCCTTCCCTTCCCACTCAAGGTGATTCATCTGAATCAAGATATAGTACTTCCTGTCTTTTTCCCACCACCTCATGATAACAAAGAAAAGGCCCTATGTTCCCTGCCTTCCTTCTACATACAAAGAATGGAGTGATTTAGGATGGATAAAAAGTGTGTTATAGCCTTTGGAGGTGCCAAGGAAGGTTGCAGAATTTCTGCCCAGACAAACTCATGCTGGGCTGTATTCATTTGCAGATTCTGTAAGGAGCATGCCCACTTAAGATCACAGCCAGGAGTGGACTGGGAAGTAAAAACTGCAATGGAACAAGCCCAGTAGAACTGCCCCTGTGGTTCTTCAAGCCACTGACAATGAACATTAGCTTCCCCTTTTCTTCAGTGGACAAAAATAGCAGCAGGGCAGGAAGAGACCATTGGTGAGCTGAGCCAAGTGGCTCCTGAGCTGCTGTCAGATTTCCTAGGGCAGTAGCTCACCAGGAGATTTCCCTGTAAGTTAACTGGCCAGTCCACCCCTGACCACAGCCTATTCTACTAGGACCCAAGCCTCGCCTTCTGCATTCTGTAGCAGATCCTCTCTTCTGGGTATTTGAAGGGCAGCCACCTGGTCTATCCCATCTTTGTTCACTGGGCACTGCACCATTAATGTGGACTCCCAGAGCGACTCTACTGCAGGAAAAGCAATCCTCCGTAACCTATTCCATTTACATGGAAAATATTGAACATATTCTAAAACGGTTAAAATGTAAAAGTAAAATATCTACTTCCCATAAAGTATTTAAAAATATTCAGTCTGTATAGATGGTATACTAGTTTCAACCAAAGTCAGTGTTCTATTAGAAAAACATCTAGGAGATAATCTTATTTTTGCTTTATCTGTTTTTTTTAAGATGGCAACCAAAAGTGCAACAACTTATTGATCAGCTTGATGGTAAATTAGTGAGCGATATTTTTCCCTTGCCAAAGATAACCGAACCAAAGGAGTTTCGCTTGACAGTCCCTAATCCACGACCTGTTTTGATCCCGGAGTTGATTATACAAAGAAAGTATACTAAGCCTGTGAGTGATACTGGGTTCTTTTACGAAATAAGATCTTTCCCAATTTCTGGTGACTTTCTGATCTCCGTAACTGGAAGTGATTGAGTGGATTCCAGAGCTTTCTAGCCTGTGCATTCACAGTCAGTACCTCACAGAGACAGAACAGGTTGCTTTGTAAGATTTCTTTGAACAGAAATTTAGAAAGTCAGACTGTGCCATTGCTTTCCAAGTTCCCCTCGTCTGTCAACACCGTCCTCGTCCAGTAGTGGTCACAAAAAGCAACTAAGAGAGAAGTCCTAAGCAAGTCTACCCCAGAGTAAGTACTGTGTTAGTCAGTGAGGTTTATTCGCATGGAAGTGTTCTTAGGAGTGTAGCCTAAATATTGTTTCAGTTGAAACAAATCAATTTTATCTCCATTATTGTTGTTGTTTTCATTTATAGTCTGTCTTTTTCACTGGGACACATTAGGCAGATTACAAGTATGATTAAAAACACACACCTTTCCAGTCAATCAGTAAATGGATTACAAAATACAGTAACAGTTGAATCTAACAGCAAAGATTCTTTACAAAATACTCTCTATTGCTCATCTCAAGTTAACCAGCAGGAATATAAGAGAGTGTCCTGAGTTGTCAGAAGAATGTTGGTCTATAAATAAATCAAGTATCCTGGACCACAGCAATTTCACTGCAAAGAATGCTTGAAATAATGTAGCTCTCAGTGTCTCGGACAACCTGTTGAAATACATAACTTTCAGGTATGCTCTGGACTTTTAAAAAACACCTAGTACTTTAAATCGAACTGTTAATTTAAATAATTGTAAACTATTGGGTTTTATTAAAGGTCCCAGAAGACACTTATAAACGTCCTGAACTGGAGCAGTGCCTAAAAGAAATCAAACTAAAGAATCGCCAGAAGGCAGAGGTAAGTTCAGTATTATCTGTTTATAATTCATTTTACAGCATATTTTCTGAATTCTGTCTGTAGCAGTATTTTCTAGGCAGCCAGATTTATATGCCTTCTGTAAGTTTTTTATAACTGTCTGTTCATAACTGGTGTGACCCTTCAAGGATCTGCCAAATCCAGTTGGCTTAGTTACTGCCCTGTCCTTTGCCTGCTATGAAGAAAACCCAGTTCAAATCAAGCAACTGATCTTATGTAATATTCTGAGACACAGAATCATACTTTCACAAATAGACTCAGTCTAAATTGCTGCTTGGTGTAATAATAGGTAGCTCACTGAAAACATCAGCTATGTGTGCCTTAGGCAGTGATGTTGAGGCCACATAGATTATAGGAATTATACTATCCTTTTTGATTTACTACTGAAATAGTGTTATGATTAGATATATATCCCCAAACTTCTTTAATTTTGAAAATACTAACCTTTTAAATCTCTTCTCCACCCACCCCATTCAAATTCAGGCAGTACTCTAAATAACAGCCTCAGTATTAGAGGCACTATTACTATCATCTTCAAGGACAATACAAATCGGTACACTATCCTTCAACAGGGCAAAATCTTGCCCTGTTAGCTTGCCATCTAAGAAATCCACCTCAAGAACTGCAAGATGATTTGATGTGATCTTTTAAGAACATGACATTTTGAATGTTTGAATTATGTGCATGAGATACAAGTCTTCTAGTATCTGCTGGCCATTGAGTTCTAATTCCAAATTGTCTGAAGAAATTGAGCCTATCTAGCCATCTTTGTGTCCAGGAATATTGTCAGTTTGTTTAGACCAGGTCTAATATGTTTTGTCTCTGGAATGGATACAGTGTCTCTGGTCAGCTTTTAGCTGGCTTTGTTACTCTTTAATGCAAAGTTAATCTTTATAGTGTTTTGTATTTAGATTACCTTTGTTTTTCTACATCTGTTCTAACTTCCAGCATTAAATATGTTGCTAAAATTACTGTTTTAACTTTAGGAGCTGTTGCTGGAAGCAAATGTTAATCAGTTCTCTTGTGCAGCCCCGAAGCCTGAATCTACAAGCACAGTAAGTAAAATGGAGTTTTAAAAAATGATTGCTATAGCATGATTATATCTAGAGTTAAAACTTTGAAGCAGTCATTACTTTGTATTAGTTACAACAGTACCACTAGTATAATCCCAGCACAGATCTCACCTCAGCCGCAAATTCAGTAGGCAAGCCACCACTCTCATACCTCGTGCTCTGTAATTATTAATTTTAAAATATTAATATAACATTTATATCAAAGCAGATAACACAATATAAATAAAATAAAAGTGCCAACGTATTAACAGCAAAACCCTTCACATTAAAAGTTAACAATTTACCAAAACAAACAGAGCAGCATTAGGATTAAGTGTAATTTACCCAGTCCCAAACAGCTTCTGAAATGGGAGAAAAATCTTTACAAAATTTCAGAAGGCAAGTAGTGAAGGAACTAAGTGGACTTCCTGGGGGAAAGATATCTACAGTCTCGGTGCAGTGGAGGAGAAGGCCCGTCTCAGACATTCACTTGTCTCAGCTTAGGCCCAAGGGAGGGTTCAGTGTAACATTAAGGCAGAGGCCAGGGCTGAGGCCACTTCCCTTTTTCCAGCTTCATCTTTGGGTCTTTTGTGTTTCACTATATTGAGTACATTCTTCAGTTATTTATTTGGAAAATATAAGTTGACAAATGCATGTAATACTTAGGGCAAAGTATGACAGTTTAATTGACTGTAAGGTACCATGAGTGTTGTATGAAACTAAGGATATATAAAATGCATTTTTAGACACAGCATCGTGGAGTAAACAATAGGTTTTCAGAGTTATTTTCCTCTTGTCATTCCTCAGCTTATAGTTTTCAGTTACATTTTAAAAATATGTGTGTGTGTACGCCCTGAAATATGAAATAAAATCTGTTCTTTATTTCTGATGACATTTATACAGCATATGTTAACTCTTTAAGCACTGTACGGGCTTTATGCAGTTTATTTCTTCAGGTATATGATGTGCATAGTCTAATTCTGTGAATGATTTTGATGGAATTGAATAATGTATAAGAATAAATCTTGTATGGCTTTTAGATTATAAATGAAATACCAAAGTATACAAAGAGATTTCAGGCTCAGAAGATCAAAGGAAAGGTAAGCAACATGCTCGAATATCTTCAGTTGCATCTAGTTTGGAGGTGCATATTCAAATTTGGTGCAGAAATATCTAAGTGAATAGTATCACAACAGTTTGAAAGGGATACACCTCTTTAAATCGGAATGCAGTTCTTGCTGAGTTTAGCTAGAATATTTAAGGGACACTTGAGAAATATTTTCCCACATGAACTATATTTACTGCTGCTTGCTGCTGGTGACACAATACAATTATAATGTTAGATGTTAACCTCTAAGAGCTGACGATTTTAATGCCTTAAGGATTTTTCTTTTAGGTCAAGGGGCAGCACAAGTTGATTTTTAGACTCCTATGGTGTTACTTTCTACCTTTGTGATTTCATTCTTTTTTGCATTGTTTACCATGACATATGTCTGATACTTTTGTTGGCATTGCTCCTTATTTTTTAATCATAGGCCTATTGCGTTGTTTTTTGGATGCCTCATACTATTTGATAGCATTGTTTTACACTGTGCAGTCTGCCTTGAGATTCAGCGAGAAAGGCAGGCTATAAAGAAATACATATCTCTGAGGAAAAAAATCATACTTGCTTTTATCCAAAAACATTTGCATTTATTATTTAGGCAGACTGCAAAACAGTATCCAAAATAATTTCAGCAGGTGGGGTTTAATATACAAGAAATATAAGTCTCATCAAACAACTTGTATATATTTATAGTGTAATCCTTAACAGAGTTAAGCCCATGGGCTGAGACTGGAGTAACTCTGTTTAGGATTGCACTGTTACGGTATGTAGGTTTCCTTTGATTTATTTTATAAGGTATCTCATTGCAAAAATACTTTCTTGACAGCAAAGGACTAGTGGTCTTTATGTAGGTCCACTGCCTGTTAAGGTTCTTCTTTCATACCTTCAGTTTACATCTTAATGCAGAGGGACTCAAACTTTTTGAAGTCAGACCCACTTCTAAACTTGATATACTTTTCAGGACGTGCTAAGTTGACTTCATACTGCTCTCCTCCTATGCAATATGCAATACGTTAATGTCACATCTGTTAGTTCCTGTTTAATATTTATACATCGTTAGTGAGCAACAGACTTATTACATGGCCACTTTGCAGCTTATGCAGAGGCGAACCTGCTCCCGTGTTCTGAAGAGCAGGATGGGAAGAGGCAAAAAGAGCCTAGCGCATGTCTCGGAAGAGAGACAAGAGAGATTTCTCATGATGTTTCTGTTGCGGTGGTTAAAGTAAAGCTGATCAGGCAGGCACCACTTTACCCACATGAAGTACAGAGTATACTAGCACCCCAGAGGGGCAGAGAGTCTCTGCAGCTACTGGATATACATCTTAAAATATGAACCAGTCTGGGCTCACTAGCCATTAGAAGGGAGACTGATTAGCAACACCATAGATATCAGTCTGAGCTTCTGGAATTTATTTGTTCTGATATGTATTTAATGCATTTTTATCCCACCTTTCATGCTTGGAGCTCAGGGTGGCATGCATGGTTTTCTCCTACTCCATTTTATTCTTACAGGAACTCTGTGAGGAAGGTTAGACAAAGAGAGCAACTGGCCCAAGAGAGCAACTGGCCCATGAAACTGGCCCAGTTTCATGGCAAGTAGGGATTTGAACCAAGGTGGTCCTAGTCCAACACTTTATTACACTACACTGGCTCTCATAATACAGTGGTTCCTATATAAATGGAGAGTGTTTATGTGCTCAAAACACAAAGAAATTAGCAAATTAGAGATGATTTCTCATCACTAAACATTCACTAATGGAGGAAGCTTGAAGGGTTTTAGTGGCTTATACACAAAATAACCATTACGGATTAAACATTTGGCTACAAATTGTTCTTAACATTTACTACGCTGCTTTCATTATATTCTCTGCTGCCTATACAGTTTACACTTAATATATATGTTTTCTGTGCTCCATTTCCTGACAGACAGACAATGCGTCTGTTAAACTAAATGCAACAGCAATCCTAAGAGAAGGTATCCTGTATCAACGAAAAATTGATCAAGAATTGAACAGGTATTTAGTATTCACTTTTTTAAAAAAAAATTAGCTAGACTAAGCATTTAAATATATCAGGAAACCATCCAGGGAGGCCCTTGGGCCCTTGGATAATACAGGAATGAAGGACTGCTTAAGGAAAATGGGGGGTTGGCAGAGTAACTAAATGAATTCTTTGTGTCTCTTTTCACTGTGGAAAATGTGGGACATGTACCCATGTCAGAGCCATTGTTTTTGAGAAGGGTGTCTGAAGCTCTGAGTCAAACTGGGACGATGAGATGAAGTTCGAGGTCTATGAGGCAAACTGAAAACTAATAAGTCTCCAGGTCCAATCTTGGTTTTTCCTGTATTGTTGTTCAATTTTTTTCTGATGCCCCTATTTATTATGTAACAATAATATTATAACATTATTAAATTGCAGTTTCTTCCCATATTTATGTCCATTTCTTAAAAAAAATTATCCAAATTAAAATTACCTTCAAGGAAGATCAGTCCTTTGTACTTCACATGCACTTTTTCTGTTCCTTAACTTTCATTTCTCACATGATTGTAAACATTTTTGTGGGGCATGTGTGAATCTCTGGTGCTGTCACTCAGTTGTTCCTGATAGGCTCAATATGAATATGTGATTGCGATTATGTAACCATGAAACTGAATCTCTGGGCAGGAATAATTGGAAATATCTCAACTGGAACAGCATTATTCCCACTAATGTCCAAACAGTATAATGTTCTAACATATGCACACACACACAAAAGAGAGATGCCTTCACTGACGAAAATGCTGATGTCGTTGATGTCCCCCAGAAGGCCCCAATCAAGAATGAGGCATTTTTCTAAATGCAGAAAAAGAACCAGACACCACTTTGGTTTGACTCTCTTGAGTGTGGAATTTCAGAAGCCCAGAGAGGATCCAATCCTTGCGGGCCAAGTACCCAGAAAACCCACTGTAAGCTGAGCATGCAGAAAAGCTCATTGTGCCCTGATCTTTACTTCAGTCAAATTAACTGCGTGACTTCGGGTTCAGATACAATAAGTGAGAAAAAAATATTGTAGATTTTTAAAAAAACTACAGCCCCAAGTGCTTTAGCTTTTCTTTGTAGAGAAGGCACTGCATCCCCTTGATTATATTCTTATCTGTGTATTTTCCAGTTCTGTGATACACATTCTGAAATAGGGTAACCAGATGGGATAGATTTACAGAAAAGTTAATAGACGGGCTATGTTTCTTCAGACCTGTCTAATTGTGAACCACTTCGGTTCGACTTCCGAAATATGCTCCTTTCTGTTCTGTTGCACACTGAGAGTTAATGTTCTCCAGGACCCCAAGACCTTTCCAGGTAGCCACAGTGGATTCATGCCTCTATTTCTGAAGTTAGGTTTTTTTCCGTATACTTATAGCATGCACAGCAGCATGGCAGTGGTATCCAGTCCGCCAAACCCACTATTTCTTTTTCCATGTTAGAATTGAACACCTTCTGCGAGGAGCTCGGGATCCATCTGAATTCCTAGACTGGCAAAAGCAAATGCGTGAGAATGACTTGAATCAGCAGCTGGCAGAAGCAGAGTGCAAGAGGCTACAAGGAAAGCTAAGCTATGAGGATGCTGTTCTAGCACATCAGAAGTGTACTTGGGAAAACCAGAAAAGGGCTGAACAGAAGAGGTTAGAGGTATTACGTGAGAATATTATTCAAATGATAACTGGGCATCATTTCTCCTCATTTCAAACGGGGTACGCTGCACACAGCATGCCACACAGCATTTAATATGACCACCACTCTGCCCCTGTTTTCCAGCAGGAGGTGAGGATTCCACATGTACTCTGCTGGTCTTTCTACCTTCAAAACACTGACAGCACATAGCAGCATGCAGGCGGAAGAGCTCCCACTGCCAGATTTAGAAGTTAGATTGAAGTAAAGCCAAGTGGCTTTTCCTTTTGAGGCTTAATAGAGAAAGGGCATTGAGGTCACAGAGCAGTCCCTACCCTTCTAAAAAGAATGTTTCATTTCAGTTTGAAGAACTGGGAACAGAGGGAAAATAAGATGACAAAATTAGATATCCAGGGGCTTTCAGGATGCTCTTGAGGTTCATGTTTAGGGCCAGTCTAGTTATTACATTTTTAAAGAGACCCAATTCTGAAGCCACATAGCAGCTGTGGGGAATGTGTCTTGAAAAATGAGGAAGAACTCAGGTCGGCTTGGAATTGTGGTGTGAGAGGAGGAGGGTCTCCTGCCTTCCTCCCATATAGTTTTCCCAAGCCAAAATGGTGCAGGGAGGAATTATTTCTCCAGCTGCAAAAAAGGGGAAATAACTCCCCTTGGAAAAATTTTTTGGCTTCTGTTGGCTTCAGGGAGCGTGTTCCCCAGACCTGACTCTTTAAAAAAATACAATGTCTAGTTTGGCTGTTAGTGTGTATTCTGTGGAAGCCAGTGCAGTGTGAATAGACACTATTTGTACTGAGACCCACACCCACACTTTCTAGCATCTAAAAGGCTATTGAACTCAGCTGCATTGAAACCCTTGGGTGGGATAAAAATACTCTTTAGCCAATAAGAGAGAGAATAGAAGTCTGATGAATAACCAATAAAATGGAATTATAAAAACAAAGTTCTGACATCTGATGTATAAGAAAGTGTCTGGAATAAAAAAAATTGACAACTGTTAGCCATTGAGATCACACCTGTTTACAGGTAGGAAAGCAGGCCATTTCCTCAGGAAATTTGTAACACTTTTAGAAAGCTCAGGGATGGAGGGAAAATATCAACAAGGAGATTCAGTGCTTCGCTTTGCATCCATCTTCAGAGTACTGCACAAAGAGAGCTTCGTATCCAAATGCTAATTGGCAAAGAAGAGTGGGAGGTTTATATCAGTAGCTTTTCAAGGCAGCAGCCCAAACCTTTAAATTGAGGTTCTTTGCACTCTTCCATGCAACTTTTTCCTAGGTCCTCAAGGAAAATAAGGATAGGCTATAACAAAAGATAAGAGCAAAACATATGCTTTCATGGGTTTATACTTCTTCTATTACGTGGTCTCATTTTTTACACCGAGTTCATTCATGTTTGAAAAATGAAAAGACTGTTAACATTTTGGAGTCCATTTCTTGTTAAAAAGCATTTACCATGCCTAGTTTCACTGGCCTCTCTAAGAATGAGCAGAAATGAAAAGGCAGAATTGATCAGATTTTCACCCTGTATTCTGTGCTATTCTTCTTTATCAATGAAATTTAATTTGGAGTTTAGGAAGCGAAAATGTGGCAACAGTGTAAAGAAAAACACCTTCAAGAAGACAGAGAAAAAAAGAAACTGGTGCAGCAGGTGTCAGAAGGGCACAAAAATGTGAAACAAGCACAAATGAAACTTCAAAAATACAAGCATCAAATAGGTAATATAGTGCAAAATCTGTAAATGTAGTGGAAAAGCCATTTTTCTTTAGGTTTTTTTAAAGGACACAGAAATATCTAAATACTCTGTGCTGTGTGTAAAGATTTTTTTAAATAGTTACGTAAAGGCTCACACATAGGGATAGGTGAAATCTTGAGGCGAAATTCTCCTGATTTATACGTGTATAAATCACCAAATTTATATAAATCACCAAATACAGTTCTGTTAAGTTTCAGTAAAACTAAACCACAGTCTTATGACACCTTTAAAGGCTAAGAAAATTGTATTGCAGCATAAGCTTCTATGGACTTGGTTAGCCTTTAATGCGCTGTGCCATAAGACATCGGTTTATTTTTGTGGCAAAAACTGCTAACTCTCTGTGAATATTACTAAATTTCACAGGAATGTGTGTGAAACTGGGAGGAGGGGCCAGAATGAGATAAGAAGTCGAACTCTCGTGCTCCAGTAACCAGAGTCTTTTCTTGGCTGTTCCAGTGGCCTCTGCAAACTGTATGCTACTGATGTCCAAGACTTAGAGGCCTCCTTCACAGCATAGCTTATGCCCTCCCCATCATACCAGTGGAATCCCTTCCTGGAATGTTCCTGGAAGACATAGTTTTAATTGGTGGTATGGCTTTGTTTATTTAAAGCCTATTTATTTTAAAAACTTGCATCCCATTCTATCAGTTATTCCCAAGTCAACTAGGGAGTTGTAGGTGAGAATTGTAAATGAGTCTGTATGAGCAGGAGATTTCTATATCTGGGCTCATGGTGGTGATTCATCATGGCATCAGCTCCTAGTCACCTCTAGACGCTGAACAAGTAACAGTGGATTTGGTGTCCAAGCCCCAAAATCTGCCATGTGTTTCCCCACAATCCAATCCAAGTTCTAGTTCTAGCGGAACTTGCTGGCAGTCTGACCCATTTTATTACCAGTTTATCATTTGCCCTGCTGTTGAGTAGTTTACTTCCTTTTTCCCCTTCATTTTACAGCTCAAGAAGTGTCTGAAGAAAGCCGGGAATTCCTGCTTCAAGCTTTAAAACAAGAAGAGGAGGAATTCAAAAAAAGATGTGACTTGATTCAGGAAATAAGAGCGATAGAGTATCTGCCACGCCAAAAAATTAAATTTGTTGATTTAACCGAGGTGAGCTACTAAAGATTACGATGTTGTTATATTCATATCTTGCCATTTCTCCAGCGATGTCAGTGCAGTGTTTGATTTCACAGCAACCTTGAGAGGCAAGTTAGAACGTGAGCTAGTGATGCCCAGGAGGCATTGTAATTGTCTGTGCCCCTTATTCATGGGCAGTCATGTGGCTTCAGTCTGAGCCCATCCTTTATGGTATTATCCTTGTGCTATGAATTATTCCTGAAACAGGTAACTAAAGATGTGATAATCATAGTACAGGTACTCAGCTGTTAATTGCTTTTATAATTATTACGTATTTGTTATGCTGTAATTAAATGATATTAACATTTAAATGATACTAAATAAAAGAAAAAATGAATATACTTGTGTAGAAATCCTATGCAAACCAACAAGAGAAGCAAAGTATTTTGCGCCATTTAAAAAGAAAAGGAACGCAAGAATCTCCTTCTGCATTACAGTACTTGTGGGAATAATAACAAGCACAGAAGGAGGCATGACAGTCCAGTTACAGAGTTTATAGAATGACAAGAAGTGTGCTCGGTTCAATATTGGTACGTTCTTTCAGCAGGCCATCTATTCTTGATGACAATGACGTTCTTGCTAAGAATATCATATATTATTGATAAAATATGAAGCAAGCCCCTACCTCATTCCCCTCCCCAATCCATTGTGTCATGCAAAAAGGTGTGTGTGGTTCCCACACCCCACAGCATCCTTTGTGTAGAGCTCCTTGTGACAGAACCATTCTGTCGCAGAGATAACGTTTGCTTGACAAGCACCCTCTGATGAGCCAGGCCATCTTAGAGCAAGTGCTGTTCTGCAAAGTGTTCTCTGGCATGCATTCTAGATTTGTTTTAATTCTTCCTTCCCCCAAACAATGGATATTGGAGGGAGATTCTTCATCTCCAGCATCTGAACAGGGTTTGTCTGCAAGTGCAAATCCCGCACGAAGATGCTCAAAACAACCAGGGAAGTGATTCCACAAAGGGATTTCCTCATCACAGAGCCAAGCTACACGTGACGAATGACACTTGAACGGCAAGTGAACAGACTCACGTGTATTCCTCCCTGTTCACTGGCGCTCCACTTGATCACGTAATGATCTAGTGAAGTGCAAGTGCAGCGCAAGTGAACAGGAATACACGTGAGCCTGTTCACTTGCCGTTCAAGTGTCATTCGTCACTTGTAGCTTGGCCCTTAGTTGATATCAATACTCCAACTAAAGTATCCTTTGAACCCATCTATATTATGACTCTGTGCAACTTGTCCTCAGTGTGTCCTTTCTAGTGGCCATCGCATTTGCTAGGTGTGTGTTTGAACTATCAGTGAGGAAGAAATGCTGCACATTTTTGAGGATAGTGTAGTTCTAAGAGGACAACACCTTTTTTTTTCCATTTCAAAAATGAACTCCCTTTTTCATCACCCAGAGGAGCTAGTACAGCCATCCTTTTACCCTCATCCCAAACCTTCCAGGGAGAAGAAACAACATGAGCCTGATATCTATAGAGCCCTATGGATTGACATCAGATGGACAGAAGAGTTCCCCCAAACAGGGAACTCTTTCATCCATTTGCTCTCTAAATCAACGACTTGCAAGATGGATCAAGGCACGTATCTCTCTTGGCTACGATGCTACATGCTCTCTGCCCTGTCAAGATCATCAAGGCATTGTACTGGAGGAGATGGTGCCAGTCCTATTCAGCATCCAAGGAACACCTGAAAGAAATTGGTAGGGCAGCCTTCCACACAGTGTTTGTACACCATTATAAACTGAGCACTTCAGTGTCTGCTGATAAAACTTTTGGAAGGAGTGTGCTCCTCTTCCACTGACAGACAATAGAATATTATAACTTACCAGGAAGGTTTCTTCTTCATAGGTACAGAAAATCCCTCTCCACCTGGAATACTTCTGAGACAGCTGCCGCCCTTACAGTACAATCATTGAGACATTTGGGTACTTCTTTTCACTGGTGCTTAGTTCCTTCCTGCATTTTTTTCTCCTAGGCTGTGTTCATTCACATTTTTATTTTCTCTAATTCTTTCCTAATGTTGTTATATTTTTTAACCATAAGGAGTTCTGTCACATACTACTATCACAAACAGGAACATGTCTCCACCATCACACACACAATGCCTGGACTATAAAATTTCCCTGACATTAGATCACCTAGCCTTCTCATGGCTACTGTTTTCAAGGATGAAGTTCTTTAGATTTTCTAAATATAAATCCTTTAGAAAAGTATTTAGATCTTCTAAATCTAAATCCTTTAGAAAGATCCAAAATGAGATGGCTTGACTCAAAGAAAGCCACAGCCTCCATTTTGCAAAATCTGAGCAAGGCGGTTAATGATAGGATGTTTTGGAGGTAGTTAATTCATAAGGTCATCATAAGTTAGAAACAACTTAATGGCACACACGCACAAACACAAGAACAGCAGTTGCTAGCAAACACCATTTCTGCACCTACAGCAGCCCCACATTCCAGTTTGAAACTCTAATTTTGCTTCTTACTGATGGCAAAGATGCCATCAATTTGTATGGTATAATTGTTCATCATTTACTTCTCTATGTTCTCTATAGACAGCTGGCCATGGTGTTTTTGGTGAAATGTCAGTAGTGGAACTGCAGGAACGCTTAGCCTTGCTGAAGGAAGCACAGAAAAAGGCAGAAGATGAGAAAAGAGATTTAATAATACATGAAAAACGCAATAAGGAACAGCTTCTTTTGGACAAACTGGAACAGATCTCCATGTTCAGAGAAGCATTTGGAAGAACAGCTGCACTGAAGTTAGTTTGAAGCACTGTAAATTTGTGATTTTACATTATTTATTCATTTGTTAGGTCAGGTTACTCATCCCACTTGCTCTGTAGGCAGGACTGCACTAAATTAACCCAGTATTTAATTTAGACAGCAGGGGGAGGACATCCTAGTTTGATTCCTGTTTGCTTTGCAGGTAGATTCCTCTCCATCTCTTTAGATCAGAGGTTCTTAAAATTTAGTCCTCTACCCACCTACTAAGTAAGCAACATTATCATCAAATGCCTCCCAAATAACTAGTAAAAAGTTAAAACATAAACACAGAATGCCAGACAAGGCAGCTTGATTTATATAAAGTTATTTATGACATACATAGGTCTCATGCATACACTCAATGATACCCTTGTGCCTGGTGGCTGTCAGCCAAATCCTTAATGTTAGTCAGACACTTTAAATACTGTGCCGCACTGGGTCTCATCGTTTGTTTTCTATAACAGGAAAACAAGAAGTGGTGCCACCAAAAGCAGTGCTCTTCATTTTCACTTTATGCAGGTCCACTATCAAGCTATGATCCAGAGAAATGTTCACTGTGCCATTCCAGAGCTCTCAGCACCAATAAACGTGGGTCAGCCACACTGCAGATCAGGTCTTCTGCAGCCGGTTCTGATGTCTCTGGTGGAGTTCTCTTCCATCTGAAAATTAGGAAATATTCTCTTGTTCATGCCAGATGCAGTGTATAACTCTGAGATGCAAGTGCCAGAGATCTGGATTGTGGTATATGCAGGGCTTTTTTTTCTGGGAAAAGAGGTGGTGGGACTCAGTGGTGGAACTCAGGACCGCACAATGACGTCACTTTGGGTCAGCTGGAACAAGGGGGGGAGTTTTTTAAAGTTTAAATCGCCCTTAGCAAAAATGGTCACATGGCTGGTGGCCCTGCCCCCTGATCTCCAGACAGAGGGGAGTTTAGATTGCCTTCCGCACTGCTGGCACGGAGGGCAATCTAAACTCCCCCCTGTCTGGAGATCAGGAGGTGGGGCCACCAGCCATGTGACCATTTTCAAGAGGTGCTGGAACTCCTTTCCACTGCGTACCAGCTGGAAAAAAGCCCTGAGTATATGTCAATGTGTCAGTGCCATGGACATATTGCTGACCAAAATAATGTATAAATATCATTCAAGTCAAAATGTGCGACAGAATTAATGACTATCGAAAGGAATTACTATGAAGCTTTAGTTGGTACTGTGTGAGTATTTTATTTTTTTATTGGATTTATATCCCACCCTCCCTTCAGGCGGGCACAGGGCAGTTCAAAACATCATAAAAATCACAATTTAAAACACAATAAATAACAGTTAAAATCATAAAGATAAAATCAGCAGATCTTTAAAAAGTGGAGCAGAACGAAGCAAGTTGAAAGTTATACAGTCACATCCTGATTTTGTTACTCATATTTCAGATTTTCTGCACTGAATCCAAGAGATGAAGTCTCCCATTGTTACTCATTCTTGCTTCCCTGAGCCATCGTTAATCTTTTTTGAGGAAGATACTCAGTTCTTGGTTTGGTGGTTTGTGGATTCCAACCACACTATTTGTTAGTTGGAAAAAGTCACTACTGCCTCTCAGCCTAACCTGGCTCACATAGATGTGTGGAAAATATTGGGGGAAGCACATGTAAATTAATTCCCTTGGAGGAAGAACGAGGTACAATTTAAGCAGATCGATGAGGTTAGAACAAAAAAAGCTAATGAAATTTCTCTAGGCTTTTGTTACACATGAAAACAGATAATGTGATGGGAAACAATGCTGCCCATATTTTAGTTTCAAAAGACAAAGAATCTTAAAAAGTAGTTCCAGGAACATCCATGGCATCTGGACACTTGGGTGAACCATAACCACCACAGAACTCTCATCCAGTCTCTTCGTCTTCATCCCCTTCTAAGTGTAGGTACAGGTAACTGAAATAATGCATGTTCTTCCACTGCAAATTTCAGATTGTAAACTTCTAGGGGGGAGGAACCTGTTGTTGCTCTGTGAAGCATTCCGCATGTTGATTGTGCTATATAAATTGTAGATAACCTTGTTGTTATTAGATATTTATACCCCCCTTTCCTCCAAAACAGAAACCCCAACAGCTTACAACATCATTCTCCCCTCTTCCATTAAATTCTCACAACCACCTAGGAGGGGATCTCTGTAGGACTTGGCCTGCGTACATGCATGCTATGATGCAGTGGCTATTACCTGCTGTGGGAGTCTCTAGCATCTCCCCCACACAGATCCAACTGGTTGAGTCTTCCCCTGGGCCATGTTCACAGCAATCACAGATTGCTCGTTCTAAGAGTACAAGTGGCCTGCATCCACAGTCCTGAAGTGGTGCAGAGGCACTTGATCTGCATATCATCATCGTTACTACTATTATCATTATCATAATTGTTGTTGTTATTATTAGTCCACTTTTCTCATTGAGATCCAGAGTGCAACTGAAATACAATACAAGCAATAACCACAGAGAAAAGTACAATAATGAACAACAGTTAGGACACTCCATGAAACAGATAGAAGAAAAAATTTGAAAACAAGCATAAAGCTGACACAGAGATGAAATCTTTCAGAAACAACTATAGCTAATTTACATGGGATTTTTAGCAACGTTGAAACTCACTAGTAGGTGCATTTCTGCATCATCAGACAGTACCCAATAGCTTAGCGTATAGTCCCCGTCCTACCAAGGCATCTCTCAGCTATTTCTTACAACACAGCTCTGTAATCTGGGCAGAAAGCCCTTCTGAATGATTCAGTTTTGCATAGTTTGCAGAAAGTGAGGGGAGTGGAAGCTTTTCTGACCTCTCAGGTCATTCCATAAGGTGGGTCTACCACAAAGAAAGCTGTTGATTTTGCCCAACTGCAGGATGGTATCTGCAGAAGGCCCTGGACAGATGAGAGAAGCTGCCATTGTGGATTGTAGGAGAGGCAGTTGCACAAATATGAGAGGGCAAGGCCATGAAGGACTTTGAATTTGATAGTCATGGCCTTGAATTGAGCCGGTAACTGATGGCAAGCCAGTGAAGTGACTGCAGAATGGAACTGATATGCACCTGCCTAGTTCCTGAGAGTAATGGAGCTGCAGTGTTCTGCACCAGCTGGAGTCTCCAAGTCCGACTTTAAGGGGAGACCTATGTAGTGTAATGAGACCGGTGGGGCTCAGCAACAGTGAGGACTCTTCAGAGGAGGAGGGGCCCTGCGTAGCCAGCCCAGAGCTTACAGGAGCTGACCAGCAGGAAAACGAGGTGCAGGCATGCCAGGACGTACAGCTAAAAGCTGGTTCAGAATCACCTCTACCCTCCAGCTCTATTTCAGCAGGTGAAGGCCAGTCAGCCCTATCTGGAGCACTTGCGGCAGCGCCACCCACCAGCTCCAGCTCCAGTTTTTTGCAAGGTGTGTGTGTGTGGGGGGGCTTGTCGTCATTTAGTATAGCAGTTGGGCCCCAGCTATGAAGCCACAAGCCAAGAGCCCTTGTGCTCTCACCTTTTGGCTTGTGTCAGTAGGTTCATGGCTCTGCACAAGGCACTGCCCCTTTGAAGCTGAGAAATGACCCACCTACTGGAGGAGAGAAAAGCACAGGGGCCCATAAGGATGCTTGCTAGTTTAGGCCAGCCCTTCTCAATACAGCTGCTTCCAACCCATGTATATGTTGTATTGGGCATTCAATATTATTTCAAGAAGTAGCTGGAAAAGAGGGGAGAGAGGAAAGGTTTCCAAGGAGGCCTGTGGGAGTTCCATCCCATGCTACATACGCTGGAGGGATCAGATGAAAACGCACGATGTGCTGTTTCGTCCTGTTGAATATATTCATTACCAGAAATAATGCACAATGTACTTACTTGAATAAATACATTGTTTGCTTAAAAATCAGTAGAATTTAAAGTTCTTAACACTGGCTTAGTCGGGCTCTTTACTGCCTAAATTATAACAATTTCTATTTCAGTGCTTTTGGACATTTCCCTCTGAATTAATGTGTTATTTTTTCCTCTTTTCATTACAGACAGGAGGGAAAGAAAATTAAACCTCAGTTTAGTGAAGGCTTTCTGAAAGATGAACGAGTTTTAGATCTAGAGAAAAAGATTGCTGAAAAATCTGTGGAACGTAAAATGCAAACTCAGAACTTTAAGAATGCATGCATGGAGTACAATGAAAGGTCAAAGAAGTCAAAGAAAGTAAGAAGATAATTTCTGTTTTAGGTCACAGTCCAGTATAAAATTAATCATGCTTAAACCCATTCATTTCAGTGTTTCAGTTCTGTGTTGGATTGACTCCCTAGGGTGAATTCTGACAGCAAGACCAACTATGGTTTAATTAAACTCTGCTTTATTGAGATGCCCTAATTCCAACTGTGCATCCCTCCAATGTTGGTGCCCTCTGGCCATCCTTCTGCTGTCCTGCTGGGTGCCCAGAGAGGGAGGGAGGGAGCAGTTTAATTCCTCCTCTCACCCCTGGGTTGTGACCATCAGCTCTCCCAGTCACACTCAATTTCTTCCCAGCTTGTTAGAACTGCCTCTGTTTTATGGGCCGTGCCCTCCAACCCCCCCTCTCTCCTGCAGCCAACCCCCACCCCTTTATCTACCCATCCTCCACTGGCCACGGTGGCTGGGATCAGCTGATTGGCTAGGAGCCTGCAACTCTAGCCTGCTCCTGTTGCTGGCTGTTGGGCGTAGTCCTCAGCCCCGCCCAGCCCTTTCAGAGCCTGCTGCTGCTCGCTCCCTCACCTCCCAGCTAGTTCTGGGGAGGCAAGGGTTGGGCTCTCCGATTGGCCTGGGGACTCCCAGCTGCATCGCCTTCAGCTTGGGGCTACCAGGCCCCACCTGTGTCAGAGGATGCAGTAAGGTTGCCTCTACCAGCCCCAGATGTTCTGCGGCCAAGCTAGCCGCCCCTGTTGCCATGCCTGCCTCCTCCTCCCTGGATGCGTTTTCTCTGGGAGAAGGGACTTCACTCAGCTCAGGTCCCAGGCCTGGGGCTAGTGGGGGTTTGGGAGCATCAGCCAGGGCAGGTCTGTGTTGGGGGAGAAGGGTTGCTCTGGGCGCGTCTCCACCGCCTCGCTGGTGTGGGGGTCCGGTGCTGCTGCTCTGGAGTCCAGGCATCCCGAACACTAACCAACCAAGTAGATTGTGGTTTGTTGGAGGAGGTTAAAAAACAGTTCTAAAATGTAGTTTGTACCTGGCTTGTTAACTGTGGTTAGTATTAGATATGGTTTCCCATTATATCCAAATTCAGAGGTCCCACTTTTTTCAGTCGCACTACTCTTCTCAACCACCTACTTGCAGATCAGCAGACAAACTTTACCCATCCTGCTATCAATGGAGGTATCTCAGGACATGCCCTCTCTGTACTTTCCTCCATGGCCAACTTCCCATGCTAGTGATGATTCACTAAACAAGACTAAGGTGGCTTCAGCTTCTCCCAGTAGGAAACTATAAAAGGCAGCAGGACTAACAATCTCATGTAATCACATTTTTGTCCCATCCAGCCATGATAACTTGTTTCTTCACAAGTTTTAATTTTATCTCTGGGAGAAAACTAGTGTAGGAAATGTGGCACAACATCAAGAATGAAAGGGGCTAAGGCATTTCATGGTATAAGTTACTATTTAGAAAATGCAGTGAAGCAACTAGACTAAGGAAGGTGAAGGGAGCAAATGAGCAGGTTAGCTGAGAAAGTGGCCCAAAGATCTCTGAAGAGACTTGGCTTGCCCTAGGCTTCTCCATCCACTCCTCACCCATTTATTGTAGCTGACCAATAACTAGCAGACAGCAAACAGTGGCAGTTTGTCAACAGCTGGACAATGCAAGGGGATTTGGAATGGCATGCAGGCAGTCTGCATTCAGGTGGGAATGGAAGCAAACCACAGACTCGCTTGAGTCCTCACATTTACTATGTTTATGTATAATAGGATAACCAGGATTTGTGCAGTGAACTGCATTGTAGACCAATTTATCTTGATGCCTGAATAGATCCTTCAGATTTACACTAATGTACTAGTATTATTAAAAAACAAGGTCTATAAGGTGTTTCAGGCCGCTGAAGTAGCTAGACAGGGGGTGGAGAAGAGCAAAAGTCCAATTCTACTAGGAAAAGAATTTGTGTTTCGTAACCCCCCTCTCGACACGAGTGGAGAACAGAGGACAGTTATACCAACAATGGCGAGACAGCTTCCTTTCTTCCCCTGTATGAGCTGAGAAGAGGGCTGGAGGCTGCATCACAGACCCATGCCTATGGCACCTAACAACTTCTCTCTCCAACTGACATTTAAAATCTGATTTTGATTGAACAGCATTAGTTCACAATATATTAATAAAGGTTTTTAATGTTTGATTTTAACAAGATTCGTCAATATAAATTCATTTATTCTTAGTAAACAACAAGAAGGCATTTGGTTATGTGGGATGTGGACATTTGAAGTATGTATTTAAGTATTTTAATCTAGAGCAGAAATGGCTAAATTGCCACTAGTGGAATTTTTGCACGTACTTCTGTTAGGTAGTCAGGGGGTGAACTTTTCAAATGACTTTTTAACATAGGCTAGTTGTAGGTCTTATTACAAACAAGCAAAATTTTCTAGCCTTTAGCAACAGAGTTTTCCTTTTAATAGGCTTGTGTAGGGAGAATTAAGAAGGGTTCCAGTGTGTTCTAGTAAAATGGATAAATAGGCTTCCTGTAGTGACATATTTAACTGAGATGCTGCCCACCTTCGCTCTGGCTGTCTTGGGGCCAGGACAGGCACTTCAGAAGTGGTGTGTTTGTATAGGCTGACCTGTAGTCTGGGACTGAATTCAAGGGAGTTGCTTGATTCATGCCTGGGACAGGTTGCAGTGCCTGTCCCACTTCAGCTGGTTGGGATCAGGCATGGAGCAGCTGGCAATGCCCCCCCCTTCACTTGGCCGGGATCAGGCATGGAGCAGAAGGCAATTCCAACTCCTCTTCACCTGGCTGGGATCAGGCGCAGAGCAGGCGGCAATGTCCTCCCTCCCTTCACCTGCCCAGGATCAGGAGTGAAGATGGTAATGCCTGCCCCTTTTGCCCTGCCAGAGTCTGGCGTGCAGCAGGTTGCAATGCCTGCCCCCCCCTTCACCTGGATTGGATCAGGAGGGGAGCAGGTGGCAATGTATGCCTCCCCCCCACCTTCACCTGGCCGGGATCAGTCATGGAGGAGGAGGCAATGCCCCTGCCTGCCCTCCCCTTTCTAGAGCCCGTTGTATTTTTCCACATAACGGGCTTTGTTACTAGTCTTTCAGTGAACAAGAGAACCATTTGAAGAAGCACCACCAGCCAGTGCTTCTTTGGGAGGGGAGAGGCTGGCACCACACAGCCACCAGCACCTCTGGTGCTCCCCCCACCCCCATGTCTCCTGGAGGGAATGAACGGCAAGCATCTCTGATTGAGATGCTTGGTGGGCGTGGCTCTAGTGTGCCAAGAGAGAGGATCCAAAAGGCATAGAAGTGTGTCACTCAGCACATTGCCAAGAGGATTGCCATAGACGGGGGCCTCTTTTCCATGGTCAAAGATAGCAACTTCTGTGGGCTGCTCCAAGAAGTCTGTCCTTGGTACAAGGCCCCTGCTTGCACCAGACTGAGCAGGACCATGGTACCCTCCCTCTAAAGAACTGTCAAGGACTATGTGCAGGCACATCTGTCTTGCGCTGCTGGGAGAATTGTGCACTTCACATCAGACATCTGGTCGCAGCATGTGTACCTCTCACTCAGTGTGCAGTGGTGACAACCTCATGACCAACGTCAGGCACAAACCTGTGGTGTATATCAATGGCTGATAGTTGAGGGATCTCCCCCTCCTCCCACAAAATAAACACGATAAACATGTTTTATTTTAAAATCCTTTGAATCTATCTATAACAGAGCTGCTATGGGAGGAAAATCCATTCCTGATTACTTTGGGCAGCTGAGGTGCTCAATGAACACTGATATGAAATCAGGAAATTATTTTTTTCCCAGTGAGATTCTTCAACTATTTTTCTGTTTCGTAGCTGGAATGGCTCTTTACGGTCTCTGAGACTGTCACAATATTTTACTGAATGTTTTAAATTAGTACTAGGATGGCCTGTGTTCCGCTTTTACAGAAATGTCTGCAAGAAGATTACTGGAAGAAGATGGAAGAAAGTCGGCAACGACAGTCTAAGATGCTTCAGCAAGATTTTATGTCACGGGAAGTAGCTCAAAAAAGGATTGCACGTGAGGCTGAGATAACTGGGACCGGTGCTTGTATAGTACGTTCTTAAGACAGACAAAACTGTTCCCCAAAATATTTCTGTTTACATGACATGGCATAATATAGTATCAGCCTTTCAACTCCATTTCTGGAGTTGTTTCTATAAATACTAGAAGGTAGGTTTAAAAATCAAATATACCATTGTACTAAAATAATTGACTGCTGATTGTATTTCACACCATTTCACACTTTATTAACTTATCAGAACCATTAAGCTAACTTTAATTTTTGTATGGTAATAGTATGTAACATTTCAAATAAAAATGAGGAACGTATGACTGTTGACATACATGTTATTTTCCAAAAGGGTTTTCCATAAGCACTTCACCACCTCAATTATTTTTCATTGAAGGAATGTCTAGATTTCTTTATATTTCTTCCAGTTTCTTCAGATTACATAATGTAAATCAGTACAATCAGTAGGATAAGGAGACATCTAATAAAGTAATAGGATCAGGATGTGTTA
Organism: Eublepharis macularius; assembly: GCF_028583425.1. NCBI lineage: Eukaryota > Metazoa > Chordata > Lepidosauria > Squamata > Eublepharidae > Eublepharis > Eublepharis macularius. Next base: position 120,418,109 of record NC_072795.1, on the reverse strand, counting down.
AACAATGCAAAAATGGTATTATGTAACTAGAAATACAATGCAGTGAGAACAAGACAAAAACATACAGCAGCAGATCTGTATTACATATTAGTAATATAGCCCACAGTTCTGTTCTATTGAAATGTCTTCCTGAATAATTGTTATAATGCAGCCCTATTTCTTTATAAAAATAGAGTTTGTGCCCATGTTGAGAAGTACATTCATGTGAGTGAGGAGTTGCTTAAGGTTGGGGAGGGCTGCCTGTGGGCAAGAAAAGGTTTGCCAATGCCTGTGAGAGGGGAATATCATTACCTGACATGAATTGCAGTTCAGTTGCACTGAACTGGTTTGACCCAGGAACTTTATGTGACTACCAGTGGTGTTCTGTTGTTGTAGAACACCAGCAGAACGTTTTAATCTTGCAGGACATTCCATTGTTGATCTAAGAATAGCTGTTCTCAAGGAGAGAAACTTCAAAGGAAAATTACAACACAAGATTGCTGAAATTGTATTTATTTGCAGATCTGGAACAATGGACACCCCTCCCCCCCGAGGGTATCAGATTCTTCTCAGTACAGATGCTAATTTTCTACTTTTCAGACCCCAGCTCGGTCAAGATAATTACAATATGGGTATCTGAAGAAATGAGTGGCGGCTGTCTAAAGTTCATACCCTATCAGTAATTTTGTTAGTCTTATAGGTGCTACTGGACTCTTGCTCTTTTCCACAAGGTAATTACAGTATTAAATACTTCTCCCACCTTTTGGCTAGATAAAACTCTATATATTTCCACTTCTAATTGTAACTGAAGGGAACTTTGACTCTCAAAAGCTCATACCCTGGAAATTTAGAGTGGAAACGCACAAGATGAATTTCACATGAAGAGCACTTGATTGGTCCCGCAAGCTTTCCTGGGAATGGTAGTCTTATCCCCCCCCCCCCAGCAACTGGAGGAAAACTGAGCAAAGTGGATTTTCTTGCAAAGAACAGCCACTCGAGAGATTCTCTTTCAAAGAGAGACTGGAGAGATTTGATTCTTTCAAAAATCCAATAGTCTGGTTTTCCTTCAGCACAGACCGGGGGTGGGGGGATGTAACAGGACCCTGCTGGGAGAAGAAAGGGAGGGACTGGGTTTCTCTCTCGCAAAACACCTCAGCTTTTTTCCTGCCTCTTGTAACGTCATTCCCCCACCCTTTCACCCCCATCTCAAGCTCTGAGGATTTTTGAGTGTGTGAAAGTCCCTCCAGTTGCGATTCTTCCTAGCTGAGAATCACATTGAGCAGCTGGGGGTTTTTAACTACAATTCCCAGGGATCCTTGCAGGATCCGACACTCACCCGTGCATCTTGTGTGTTTTGACCCTTGGTTGGGACTTTGAGATGCTGTTGGACCCAAATATTGCCCTTGACATCAAGTGTGATTGTTTTGAACATTGGATGCACTGTGGTTGTTGTTCCCAAATGGTGCAACATCTACATATGCTTCAGGCTCAGTTCAGAAGTTTAGAACCCAAGGGTTCTAATTGGTCCATCGGCAGCTGTTCCAATACATAGCCATTTATGATGCCCAGAAGCCTTGTTTCTAGCTTTATACCGTCCATTCACCTGGTCAACGTGAGCGTAGCTGAAGTTGCCCGTTATCACTTTTTTTTTTGCATTAGTCACCCTGCCATTTCCCTCTTCACTTCCCTACCACTTTTATGTGACTTCTAGGGCCTGGTATCCTCACCCATGTTTTCTAGCTTATGTACTGTTTGATACAGGTTGTTTCTGCATGGGGAAAGGCTTGTGTGGTGTCCCCCTTTGCTGGTGCAGCTGCTAGCACACTGGCAACAGGGCTTCCACAGGGACGGTTTCTTAGTTTCCCTGCCCCACTCTCCCCGCAGCAGCCCCCACCCCCACCCAAGCAGTCTCAGGACTTTAGCAGTTTCTTAAATCAGCACCAGGATATCATATCAATATAACAGTATAACAATAGAGGTTACGGTTTCTCTAAATTCAAAGCTTTTATTATTATTAAAAGACCCTAGCTTCTTCCACTGCACCAGTAGATGCCTTTGCCCTTTGTATCTTTTACAAGAGAAAGCCAGGAATTCAGAGAACCTGTTACACAGTGTTCTAACAGTATAACTATAGAGTACTCTAGTGCCAATTAAATAAAAAAGCCATCCTCTGGCAGGAGGGAGAAAACAGCTGCTAGAGGGACAGTATTGGGGAAAACAGGGACAGTGTCAAGGAAAATGGCTGTTACATGTGTTGGAAAATTTCAGCCCTCTCAGTTTTATTGCAATTTCCCCCAAACCATTACAGCAAAGCAAATTTAAGAAAGGTTGAAAAAATCTAAGGAAACCATGGAAGGTAGATGAATGCACCATGATGCTGTGAAGACGTTAGGAAACCCCATGCTTCCCAACATTGATCCCAGGGCAGATAAACTGTGTGGAAATGTCTATAGAGAGCAAAACCATTTCAACACCTTTCTGATCTATAGCATTTATATCCAGGGATGACCATATCCTGTTGATTTTTCCAATTTCACCAGGTTTAATACCCACTATGTGTATATTGTCATATAGCACCAAAAATTTGTAGAAGATTATGACATCAATTCCAGGTTTTCCCCAGAAGTGATGCCATAACACACGATGTTGGCAATTTGAATCTTTTACCCAATGCTGCTCTGAGCCATGCAAAAATTTTACACTTTAGGTTGCCAGGTTCTTGCTGGAGGGAGAATCCCTCACCCCCAGTGGGCCCTTCCCACTGGGCAGTGAGAGAAAAATAAGGGGGGAAATGAGGCGGGGAGAATGGAGTCTCGTGACATGCTGTCACTCCCTGTGCAACCTGAAGTGATGTCACAGGTAAGCCCCCCACCAAGTCTCATGCTGATTGCCAGCGCTGGCACCTGTTATACCCCTTATACACCCTAAATTTCTTGTAGCCCAGTTCCTGATCTGATAATGCAACTGACAGTGTATTCCGGTTGACGATTTTGGACCATGGTATCTTTCTGGGATTGTTAGTGGTCAGACCTGCCCTCATGTTATTAATAAGGCTTTATTAATATTGAATATTGTAAATCCCTCTCCTCATGTGCTTTAAGCTCAAGCAGGCTGCCTGGCTAAGAAGGAAAACTACTGGAATGTATGAGGTCAGACTAGCTCCAGCCTCCAGCCCAGAGATGTGGACAACTGAATAAAAGCGTCTCTAGAAGCTCGAGTTAATCTTGTCATCCACCCTCCCAATCATTCCTGATCCCATTTCCCCACCTGAGTCACTCAGGGACTGATAAGCCTCACCCATCCAGCCACCAGAAGTCATCAATAACCCTTTTACACCTTTAGTTCCTCTCAGGAAGACACAATCAAGCTTTCCCAGTCCTATTGCCCCACCTCTAGAGACAACCATCAAGCCATTGTTTTAGGGCAGATGCACTTCGGCCTCAGCATGTTTCACAGTATATTTGACTGTCCTGCCATGTGCTCAGTGTGTTCTGGAATATCCCCCCATGCACCCTCAGATTATATTGGAGTCCCCTCTCTCCCCTTTTATGAGACACTAGTCGTCCAGGCTGTTCCTTCACAAAACCTTCACTCTCCAAGCTCTCCTGGAACCAGTAAAGATAACCCAGCCCTTGAACTTCTATTCCAACTTTCCTCACTTAACACCCACTCAGACTGGTTTACAAAGTATGTTGTTATCCTCATGACAATCACCCTGTGAGGTGGGTGGGGCTGAGAGAGCTCCTACAAGCTGTGACTGATGTAAGGTCACCCAGCTGGCTTCAAGTATCAGTATACAAGTATCAGTTCTCTTGGAGGTTCAGCACAGCAGCCTCGGGAGGGAGGAGTAGGATCAACACATACACATCATAATTTGTCAACCCAGTTCCAATCAAAGAAGAGTTTCACCAGCCTGACACCTCACCTCTTCCTTCTGTTTTGCACACCATATGATATTCTGTATATGATATCAAAATTGTGTGGAGTAGAAGAAAGTATTGATCAATACCTCCTTTGATGGGAATTCTGCAAGAACACGCTATTTTTTATTAGTCCAAAAAAGGAACTCCTTGCCCCTAAGAATCCCAAGAAATATGGGTCCCCAGACAAGCAAGCTGTGGTCACCTTTTGACAAGTCAAGAATAGCAAGCAGGAAGAAGGCTAAAGATTGTACATTAGCTAGGAACTGTTTTCTGAATTTTTAGTTTTGTAGATATCCATTGTATGGGTGTAGAAAAAAACCTTTGAGATTTGCCCCACAGGCAGCCACTTGAAACGTTCTCTACCTTGCAGACCTGAGAAAGGGGGACCATGCCCTTTTCTCATACAACTTCACATTGAAGGGGAGACCTTCAGAATGGCCTAGGGCAGCCTATCCAATAAAACCCAAGAACTTCCCATGGCAGTAACAGGGAACCGGCCCAAAGGTGTATCTTGAGACCAGCAGGAGTGTGTAAAAAACAAGGCAAACAGAAAAAAGTCCAAACATGAGGACACCAGAATGCCTACAGAAGGGTAAACTTTAATTAAGACAGGGGTGATAATAGTTAGAACAAAATTAGACCCTGCTTTTCTCACCAATTGGGCCTTGAAATAGCTTACACATAAGTTAGACAGAGACCAGGGCTGGTCCATTGTAACCCACCTTGAGTCCTGCCTTAGAGAAACAGCATTTTTAGTCCTAATGAATAACTATACAATTCGGCAGAATGTAGGACTCAAGAATCAGGTGAAAAGACTATTGAACCAATCCAGCATTATAACCACAACAAAATCACAAGGACAGAGCTGAGACCCTTATTTTTCTTCCATCAGTGCAGCTGTCAAGACAGAGGAACTCATGCAAGTGGTGTGGTCAAGCAAGCCATACAAATCAGACATGTGCTGAAGCTTCCCAGAAGCTCTTTGCCAAACCAAATGATGTTATTCTTAGAGGGCGCTTGTCTAGTTTCCTATGAACAGGAAAACCTACTGCAACTCCTCCCGCAGAGAAGAGCAATGCATGCTGGAGTTCTTGGCTGTCGTAGATCTGGTAGAGATGACATCAGTTCCAAGGAAGGCCGAGGCCATACAGGGAGAAAATCAAAAGCCTTAAAAAGGCATGTGCACCTGAAGTTTTATTTACAAAAACAAAACATACCTTTTCAAGGATTTTAGTCCATTTGTATATCGTTGGAAAAACTAACAGTGGTAGTCAGACTAGAGCAAATGAATCCTCTCATAATTAGGTATAAAAATAGTGACAGAATATTATTGTTTTTTCTCCAGCCTTAAAATCAAGTCATCACAGATGGTTGTGAGTTCATCATTTTCCTTTACCTGTTAAGAAAAAGAACCATCATCATGTACAAGTTGTAAAAAAAACAAAAAAAACCCCACTCACCCAATTCTAGAACAGATGCTTACAGATTACTGGACGGAGGGAGGCAGTGTTCAGATGAAGACTTATTTTTATCCAGTAAAACCATCAATCATAAAAGGGTTACCAGAATGAGGATCTCTGGACTGCAGGAATTTGGTGGATGGGGTGGGGGAACAGCAAATTCTGGCAAGTGTTTGTCTGTCTTGGGGACATATCTGTCAGTCATGCTGAACAGTGAGCTACTTGCTCAGAGAGAACATTCAGACACATCCCTGCAGATATAGACGATTTTTAAGGCACCTGTTCCCTTGGAACGTTGGAATACTTAAGCCTAAAACAGTCAGGAACTATCAACAGGACTTGAGACTGACCTTCTGCTCAATAAGGCTCTCTAGTGACTGGATTTTCACTTGTTCTTTGCGCAAACTGGCTTGGAGTGCCATCACCTCTGCTTTAGCATTGCTCCTTACTTGCGCAATCTCTCCATTTGCTCTAAATCAAAAGCAGTCTATCAGTCATTTCAGATATAGACATGCAATATTTAAAATTAGAATAACCCGCGAGACCGCCAGATCTCAATAATACATTACATACTGGCTTAGTTTTTCTTCTGCGTGTGCCTTTAGTGCTTGGTATCGCTGCTCTTCCTTCTTAATTCTTGTGGCATAGTCCTCAACACATTTCTTCAGAGCCTCTTCATTCTACCATTGTTAGATATTAGATATAATTATATAATATACCAGCCCTCGACCGTCTGGCTCTTGGGACATCAAACAACTATAACAAGTAACAATTCAAACATGCAAGAACAAAACTTGGCAGACATGAAAAACAGCAAAACAGAGCCCAGACAGAAACCCAAAGGCAGAGACGAGACCCTGCACAAAATAGGCTACAGCCAGCCAAATATTCGGATCCCGCATCCTGTGAACGGTTGAGGAGCTGCTACAGAAGTTGGCCCTCTGCGTGGTGGTCACCCATCTCACTTCAGAAGTTTAGGGCATGCCGACAGGGCTTCAGAGGATCTCCTGGGCAGGCATGTAAGGGAACCCTTCAGAGACCTAGTCCACCTGATGTTGCAATCAGCACTCTGAATTAGGCCTGAGTGGATTACAGTATTTGGAACTCCAACAGCAACTGATGCATTCGGAACAGACTTCAAAAAGTAGACTCACACAGAGCACGTTGCAGTAGAAATGACCTGAGAATGGATCACCTACGGCCAGATCCTGCCAACTGACGAATAGCCACAGCTGCAGTACTACAAACTCAGGGAGACATGCAACTGCAGTACATTTTTGGACACCAGAGTAAAATTGGATCTACCCATATTCTCCCAGCTTGATTTGTTGGATGTGTTTTAATATAAGAATAACTTTCGATCTGCTAAGCAATTCTGTTTGTAGATCAAAGAAGTGGTTATGGGTAGTCTGGTGGCACCAAGTATAGTTAATTTGTACATGACTACAATAGAGATTGATATTCATTAAATACTAGTATGTCAATGTAATTCACATTTCACAGGACTTGAGGACTCCTAGGAACAGAGTGGAATCAAGTGCAAGGGCTGTAGCAAGAAGGGGGCATTAATAGACCGGGCACGCATGTGTGCGCACACAAGCACATGCTTGCTCTAGTTCAAGAAAGGACTCATACAAGAGAGGAGAGTAATTTGTGACAGTTTCCACACAAGATGCTGCTGCCCTGTGTCTTATTCTGTGCCTAATGGATCTGAACTCCTTAAAGTAGGGGAGGGGGAAAGGAGAAGGCATCTGCTCAAGGAGCTTCTTTCATTCATTCATTCATTCACGAGTAACAGGATCCAGCCCAGTGTTTGCAGGTGAATATTAACAACCTCATCAAGGGGAACGAGCAAAAGAACAGTCCCTGCCTCAGCAATTTACAATAAAAGTTTCAGCAGTGGAGACCAAGGGACAACCAAGCTTCCTGTCAGCTGGGGTTCAAAACCAAGGCTCAGATCGCAGGCTTCAGAGAAAAACCACTAATTATGTTGAAGGATTTGAAAGGGGTTTTTTTAAAAAAAGAAAGCTGACACAAGGATATTCTCGAAGGAACACAAGAAGTTACAAAGAAGAATGGTAGCTAAAGGTAAGTTGGAGGTACTCACTCTTTGAAATCCTTCTATTGCCTCTTTCCGTTTTTCAGATCGTTTGAGAAGTTCAGCAAAAGATTTTTCCATGGAATTCAGATCACACAGAAGTTGCTGTTTTTCATCTAGAACTTTCTGCAATTCTTGTTTTGCAAGATCCTTTTGGTTCTGGGACTCCTCTAGAAAAATAAATTGGTGTAACCAATATGCTGCTTGTTCTTTATATACAAGAAGAAACAGAAGAAGCCCAGAAGACGTTGTTTCTGCGTAAGTGCCCCTACTTCCACACACCTGCCACTAGTACCGATGTAACCTTGTTCCTACCAACTTCAAGAAAGACGAGCATTTGTACAATCTCTACAGGTGACGTAGTAGCTGATAAAAGTTATCTGTAAGAACTTGGTGTCAGTCTTAACTAGCCCAGCTAAACGTTTTCTTCTTTGCTAATGCACCCAAGCTTCGATTGTCTGCGTTTTCTACTCCTTTGAATATTTTGCAAAGAACGAGAATATGCAGAAGTCTCAACAACACCAATGGCAGAGTTGGCAAGGGCTCTGTACTACAGCACGTGTCTGGCATGTAAAAGGAAAGCTCCAGGTCCGAGTCAGCCCATGGCACTTCTAGCTGAAGGACTTTAGGTGGAAACCTTGGAAAGACCCGTCAGTCAAACCTGGCCATATGCTATCCATTGGTTTAAAACTTCAATCATAACAGCAGATATGTCAGATCAAACCAGCAGTCCAGTTCAGCATCCTGCTCCACGAAGTTGCCACGTTCCCCTGGAAGGCCCACAAGCAGACCAAAGCCTTCCCAGCACTGATATTCCAGATTACTGTCTCCCTAACACAGAAGGTCTGTTTAGTCATCATGGCCAATATCCATTGTTTGAACAAACTCATTTTCCTTTTAAAGGAAAAAACTAGAGGCTATCTGCCAGTGACAGTGAATTCCAGAAGTCAATTCTTTGGCACACACCGCTCTGCATCCGCCGTCCCCCCAGGTCCTGAATCTCTGTACAGAGTGATGCATATACTCAGATCTTGGGAGGAGAATACCGAGTCAGACAAGCCAATGTTAAGTACCTCTTCCCTTCTAAAAAGGCAAATGTAGTAAAGATCTGAAAACTATTTAGAATACGCACTTACCCACCAACTGTGTTATGGTTCCTTCAAATCCCACAAGTATTTTTCTAAAAAGGAAAATAAATTGGATCTCACATGTTGCCAGGATATTTCCAAGATATCACACATCTGAGAGTGGCCATGCTGTTTAATTAACACCCGCTTATCATTCAAAAAAGGAGGATGACTAGAAGCAAGACGCACACTTGTTGTCTGGCTAGGATCTGAACTCAACCTATTCTGCTGGAGGGGGGAAATGAATTTCCATATGCAGTGGACTAGGCTGTAGAAGGCTCAGGGTTGAATCCCCATTCTGCCGTGAAAGCTTCCAGTTGACCTTGGCTAAGTCACATACGACCTTACAGGGTTGTTTTGAAGACAAAATATAGAACGATTAAAGTCACTTTTGGGAGAAAGGGTATAAAGGAGGAAACAAGCACCTTCTTTTCCCTTGGCACATTCTAGGGACACTTATCTTCTGAAGTGACAGATGAACCCTTCTCTTCACCTAATGGGAAATAGCCCAAACCAGAGTTCATGCAATAGTCCTTTTGAGCGGTTGAACCTGGATTTATGTAACTGTACTTGTCATAATAAGGACATACCTGTTCTAAACTGGCCTGTGATTCACCTTTTCAAATCTAACCTGAGAAAGCATTTCTTCTTAGGGAAGAGAGAGCAATAAACCAAGCAGGGCAGTACACCATTTGCAGTAATTGACATCTCTCTTGGATGTTTGTTAAACTGACATTCTGTGATGGATAAATGGATGTTGTTCTAACCTTTCGGGTGCCCTCATAAAACCAGCATTGTGAACTCTGTGTTCCTACGTGACCAGGAGCCAGCAGGGCCATGAAGTTTGGGAGAGACTGGTTTTAACTCCCTAGGAGGGAGGGAAATCCCCCCCCCATGGGTTTAAAAGGCTCGGGTTCATCAGGATGGAGAAAGGAGGGCACTGGGGCAGGCTTGCCTCAATTCCCTGTCCCCTAAGCAACAAGCACCCAGCCCTGCAGGGGATGTTTCAGGTCTGTTTGGTAATTCTCAATGGATAGTTAGATATTAGACTTTTGCCTTTTCTTTTCTTTATTAGCTGCAAACTCTAATGCACGGTAACTTCCTAGATACTGTGTGCTTTCTGTATTTTATATTCTACTATAGTACAACAAAGATCTTTCTTTGGTTAAGTCAAGCTGTGTCCAAATGAGCCTCCTGTTCAGCTATTTGCTAGAACTCTGCACACACACAGAGGCTCACCAGCTTCCCAAACAAGCTTGACGAAGGGTCAAGCCTGTTTCAGTCTGGGCACTGGAGGCTACCAAAAAAAATCAAAGAGCTGCGAGTGAGGAAGAAGCACCCCTCCCCAATCATAACAGTACTTACCCCATTTCTTGAGTTTCAGTGTAAATTTTATCGTATTTGCTCTTCCATTCAAGAACTTCTTCCTGCTTTTCTTGCACCTGAATACAAAAGATTCTTTAAGCACTTAACATAAACTGGCACACCTTCACGTCTGGGGCAAAAAAAAAAAAAATACAGCTAGCAAGAGACCAGGCTACACTTCAGTCTGCGCTGTAAAACAGCTGTAGTATGAGACAAGCAGGGGACCTGCAAGGACTTGTTTCTGCCTCCTTTTTTCCTTCCCACTCACCAGCCAACTTACCTTTATCTGCCCCGTCTTTGGCATTCTTCCCTTCCCTATCCCTGGCAGCCTCTCCCTAGGAAAAGTCTAGCCCAGTTCTGCAGTACCAGATGTTGGGCTGGGCTGAGCTGCTTTGTGTTGGCTGAACCAGGCCCATTTGCATAGTGGGGAGCCTGCAAGGAATTGCAAGGAGCACCTCACTTTCCCCTGTATTCTATTTTATTTCCTCTTCTCCTGGTAGCCCCCATATTCTCGACTTTCCCTGCTTCCTCCTCTAAAACCGCCCACCCATCTTCACCTATATTGATTTCTTTACTTCATATATATATCCCCCACCTTTCTCAACAGATTTTTGATTCTCAGAGAATCAAAATGGTTTAGATTGTTCTCCTCTCCGCCATTTTAGACTCTCCTCCTTTCGAGCCTAACAACCATGCGTGGTCGATGAGACTGAGAGTGTGATTGGCCTAAGGTCATCCAGTGACCTTCCACAGCAAATTGGGGGTTTGGACTTGGGTCTCCTAGTATGAAACTCTAACCACAAAACCATACTGGCCTTCGTGGTGTGGCATCTGCTGAAGTATAGCAAGCAGCCCAGCCTGAGTAAGTCATTCAAGCTGCTCTGTCCCTCCTCTGCCTTTTACCCCATCTTAAACCAGGGCTTGAGTGCTAACAATACTGTTGTGGTTCCTAACAACAGATGAAGGCATTACTTTCTTAAAGCTTCAGGTGCTGGTTCTATGATTTGGGGTCTTTTTAACCCCAATTTATCTTTTGGATTCAGATTTTTCTTCAACCCAGGGCCTTTTTCAGGTTTGTAGAAAGACCTGTCTTATCTGTCCATGGGCCCAATCTCTGGATTTAAGTATCCACAGATGGAACCATATTGAGAATTAGATATATTGATAAGCTTGCCAGCCTTTCCAATTAGTACTGCTAACATCTTTATTTTAAAGAACTAGGATTTTAAATGCTTTGTCCCCATTGTCTTTTGAGCAAGCATTTCACATGAGTTCCAGCATCCTTTTTGGGGGTAAATTCTTAAAAATTACTTATTAAATGACTCTTCACCCCACCCCCAAGAATTATGCTGATAAAACAGCATACCCTAATAATTTCTCTTGGGCTTGCCTCCTTTTCTCCCATAACTTTTTATATAGAGTGATTTTCTTCATCAGCATTATAAACTAAACTTTCTTGAGCCATACTTTCACACCTGGCAATTCCCTTTCTTTCTAATATTATGTTATAGCCTTGCTGCTATTTAAAAGATTGTTAATCATATTATATTTACTTTTTTGGGATACACCTTTTGGTGGCAAATCTAAAGGAGCGATCTCTGGGTCACGCAACAAATTAAACTTGTATTACAAAAGAAAATATCTTGTTGCTTTGTTGCAGTGCCAACATATTTTATACGGTAAAGGGAACATTTTAGTTACTCTGTCAGGACTCAGATACCATCTATAGATTATTTTTGCTGAATTTTCTTTTATAACTACATTTTTTGAGAGTTTCATGGAATCTTTAAAAACATTAAGCATGTTCCACTGAAATTGTTGTGCCAGGTCTTTTCCCTATCTGTCTTTATGTACCCTGGCCTTTATCTCATTGTTTGCCATGATACCATATGTCTGTAAGCAGTTTTTGTCTCCCAGGTTTGCCTAGCACCGGGTTCCCAATCTTTTTAATCCTAAGGGAACCTTTGGAATTCTGACACAAAGTGGCAGATGTAACCATGAATGGCCGCCATAGGAGATGGAGCAAACCACAGAATGACAGGGAGTTAGGCTATGCATATCTGATAGTAGCTTTTCAATATTTTAGCAGAAGTTTAACAGGATGCTTTTTAAAACTAACATATTGTTTAAAAATATTCAACGGCATATACACAAAATAAGTATATATATTGAGCCAGCAGAGAAACCTTCTTCTGGCAGTATTTATCTTTGTTTTGCAGACATCTAATATGCATACAAAAGGAAAAGAAAACGATGCTTCTCCTAGCTATTTACCTTTGCATGAGCCCAGCTGTTTTAACTTGAACTATTACCTGCAACAGTAGTTGATGCTGAAGGGCTGGTGAAAGCTCCTTAAAGATGTGTACAATAAAAGAGATTCTGACCAGATTTCATCAGAACAATTTTTGAAAAGTGACTGAAATTTGATTTATAATAATAAAAATACATTCAAATTGGGAAGATCTGATGTTTTCAATAGAAGTAATAGTTAGGTGCACTAAGCTTTTTAGCCATGCTGCCAATTCATGTTTAGTCATAATCAAGTCCCACCGTGTTTTTAGAATGTAAGTCTACTCTTTGGACATGAAAAATATTTTACATAAAACCATCATTAACATTATACCATGAACACCAAAAACTCAAAAAAGCCTGGCCTGCCCAAGCTCACTTTTGAAAAATACTTGGCAGGTACCCGGAAAAGGTACTGGTGGGTGCCATGGGCACTACACTGGAGACCCCACTCTAGCATTTTTTCAAAATGATTTAAGGGTCAACCAATTCTCACCTGTGTTTGTTTGGTCTGAACAAAATGTTTTATTTGGTGATAATGATATAATGGGATTTCTTTCTCACCCAGTTTTGTTGACTCTCTGCTAACAGTTTAATTGCCTATCCTTTGACAAAGTCAATAATGAGCTGGAAAAGGCACTTTGTGCATTAACTTTCTAAGTTTTCTTGCAGATATAAGTTGTTTCAAAGTGGGGTGGGAGAAGAGAGGGGGGGGATGACTTGAGACTAGAAGAAATACATGCACATTTAAGTTATGTTCAGAATGCCCCCCCTACCCCTGGCACAAATTTTTAAGGTATGATTGCAGCCAGAAGAACGCAGACTGTTCCTTACTTATTTCAATGAACTTCACTATAATATCTCAATTTCTCAGTAAAATCCATTTCTCTTTTTTGCTATTGTACTCTCAAAGCAAATTGTTTTTACTTCAGACTGTATCAGAGCCCGAACAACCTGTAAATAAATCTGTGAGAATTCTTTGAGTTTACTCCTCCCATAGTGAGAAAAGAGGGAAAGATTAAGGAAAAAAGAAATTAGATCATAACCGCCAAATGTTTGAGGCTCAAATCTCTATGCCTTGAAAGCTTGCTGGGTGACCATGGACCAGCCACACACACTCAACCTACTTCACAGGGCTGTTGTTGCGGGGGACCTAGCTGGGAAGGTGTCAAAAGGCAGAGATATAGTAATAGTTCCCTTGAACAGAACAGAATTATGTGAAAACGGCATTCAGAATTTTCTAAAATCATCTTTTTAGACAGGGCAAGTATTCTACATCCCACTTACTGCCTATCAAAGTATCCATTCCAAATACTTACCTCAGAAGCAAGCTTTTTGACAACAGCATTCATCTCATTCTTAATTTTTTCTACAGCTGCATCCATGTCTTTCTGACTATATTTCAGCACATCTATGATAGCCTCAGTAGGCACAGGTGCAGAAAAGAACTGTGAAGTATCGCTGGTAGTTGGGATGTCTATAGAAGCTTTGCCCTGCAGTGAAAAATGTAATACATATTCACATGAAACATTTTGCAACATGGATTCTTACAAGACTGTACTTATATGCAATTGAACAAGGATAGGAAATGAATGGCAGTGAAGAGTAGCACAACCTAAGGACCTCAAGGGCTTCAGCAGACCCTATTTTCTAGTTAATGAAAATGTGTTGCCAATCACGGATCAAGAGAATTGTCTATTTGATTTACCATGAGGAACAGCTAGAGGAATGATACTTCCTGCAAATGGATGATGAAAGCAGTCCAGAACTTTTGAACATGCTGCATGCTCACGGAGGTGGTGACACCTGAAACCTGAAAGATTGTTAGCCACTAATCAAACAAAAATAACTTTAAAAACTATCCTGGTACTAACCCACCAAGATGAAAGGCTCAGTTTATATACAGAAGGGAGACAAGAATGATCTCTTTTCGCAGACAAGACCACTGGGACAGCCATTTGGCAACTGGCATGGGCTGCCCGCTGAATCACCCAGCTGCCCCGCCATGCTGCTGCCTCTGTTTCAGAGAACAGTGGGTGCACAGTAACAGGAAACAGTATAGCAGCCAGCAAGGGCAAGAAATCTGCTGTGGGGAGAGGCAGGGATACTACCTGAAGCTGCATACTATACTTATCTTCAGGTAAGACAATGAGGGATGGAGGAGTCTCCTGCTGCACCTGTGCACTGCAGCTCAGCTACCTGTTCTTCCTGGGCCAGGCTGCAACTGTGCCTTCGCAGGCTGTATGCACCTGCTCCCCCTTAGCACCTGCTGCAATGTGTAGCTGCGGCCCACTGTGACCGACCTGTCTAGTGTCGTTCTCCCCTCCACCAAAGGTAAAACAGGAGTCCAGATTCAGAGCCAGCAATGGTAGGGGCTGCCAATCAGCATGTGCATGGGAAGTTGATTTATTGATGCAATGCTGCTTGTAGCCACACTCCAGAATCCTGTGGATTTGCAATAGAGGGCACATTTGCCGAAGAGAAGGAGAAAGTTGTATGGCGATTCTCTCTAGCTCCATACTTAGCACGTAGCTGCTTGTTGACATCCTGAGCACCTTACACCATAAAATAAAAACACTTTAAAAAAATTATATCCCACTTTTTTGCCTTCATTAGGGCCACAAAGGTAGCTAAAAAAATTAAAACATGCATAATAAAATCACATTTTAAAATCATTAAACTCTCCACCATTAAAACAGTTAAAACCAGATAAATATTGGGCAAGGAGGAGGAATCACTGAGGAAATGCCAACAAAATTACCCATTGACAGAAGAGGGCAACAGAAGGGAACAAATGAATTTCCCCTGAGGAGAGAGTTTTTCCAATTTTTGTGCCACTACTGAGAAGGCCCTGTCCTGAGTTGCCACCCACCTAATCCCAGAAAGCAGGGGCACCCAAAGCAAGGCCTCTAAAGATGACCATAGTGGTTCAGTAGGTTCATAAGTGAAAAGGTGGTCCTTCTGGTATGTTGGTCTGAAACCATATATGGCTTTGAAGGTCAACTCTAGAACCTTCAATTGTGCTTGAAAAATTGGAAGCCAGTGTAGAAGGCCCAGACTGGGGTGATATGGTCCTTACAATCTACCCCACTCAACATCCTAACAGAAGCATTTGTCACCAAGAGATGTTTGGAAAGTACCCAAGGGCAGCCCTATGTACAGGACAGTGCAGTAATCTAATCTAGATGTAACTGGGGCGTGCACTACAGTAGCAAAGGGACAAAGAGAGGCACTGCACCAAGACTCTCAGCACCCAGCCCAACACCTTATCACTTTACCATACAGACTTCATTTAGTGTAATCCACTGGGAGGCACACTAGACTGGCACCTGTCTCAAATGAAATTTGTCTCTCCCCCCCTGTCCACAACTCCATTCACATAGCTGAGAGCTGCCTTCCTGCTCATCAATACCGTTACAAGGACAGAAAAATTGGGGGGGGGGACCCCAGATTCCTCCTGGTCCATGTTGGCACCAGAGGCTTTACAATTTGTAAGAACCATAGATTTATGGTAAATCTTCATGGCTTTCAATTTCTTTTATACCATGTAGGAGGAATTGTATTTTCTGAAGTAGACAAATCTAGATGCCACCGGACTTTGGTAACAGAAACGTTGTGACTTGCTTCTCATTTTCCAACAGGAGAAGAAATGGTACCTTGACACTGTCACCTGGATAAGCCATGGAGATTGGACTGACAGCTCTATAACCACAATTTCCTTGGATAAAAGAAACCACTAATATAAGATCTGCCGCTATGCACCCACATTTCGTGATAACGCAAAACTATCAGTGGTGTAAGAGACTACATCAGTTGTCTAGGGTTGCCAGGTCCCCCTGGCAACTAGCAGTGGTGGGGAAGAGAATTCTATGTCCAGCCCTATCACCAGAGGTCAATGGGACAAACAACATCCTCAGCAGTCATCTACCCAAGGAAAACTGCTAACAAAGCAGCACATTACTTCTTATTGTCACTCACTCAGAAGTAGTGTGTGAAACTAGGCACTAACTTCAAAGAACTGTACAAAAAGTCCTTGTCAGCACTGAGACTATTGTGAACTTCAGCTCTTGAGATCACAAAAGTACTCAGACTAGAAGACTACTGGAAATATTTAGACAGTACTTACCAGGTCTGGGCTTGTTCCTAGAAGGTTCATTTTAAAGAAGTTTTTTGTTTCTTTAGGAGTTATTTCATGGGTGGGTATTTCAGTACATTGTCTATTTAAAAATTCAAATACTGAAATTAGTATTATGTAACGTATTAAAGTTGAAAACCATTAAAATCTCTGTTTATGCTTACCCAAGTAAAGCTGGAACTGTAGGTACCATTTCAGTTGCATGAGGACTAATTTTCTTAGGGCTTTCAGTAAGCAGAGGATCAAATTTCAAATAGAGAGACTGTTTTCTCCAAGCAGATTCCTTGAACTGCAAGAATAATCAGAAACTATTTGCAAGCACCACGTGAAGTAGACCAGGTTGAAAGCATATGACTGGCCCAAGGCCACCTATTAAGCCCCATTGCTGGGTGGGGATTTGAACCAGAGTCCCCCAGATCCTAGTTTAACACTAACCACTACATCTAACTGGCTACCAGAGATTTCCACTCACATGAGAATGAGGGAGTGTGCACGTGCCAGGCTCCCAGCGGGGCTTGAACACATGACTGTCTGCTTACAAGGCCATCACGCTAGCTTCCTAAACTATGGAAGCATCTGAATATGGTGGATTAGGACACACGCAGGAACATTTGGAGTTATTTCCTTATGTGCTACTCTCAAGCAATGCAGACTTATCTCCAAATGAAGAATATGTATTAGGACAGCAAGAGCTGGAAAGGAACTGTGTGCTTTGATAGCAGTGCTGTCATGTAGTAGTGGCTAGACAGTGGCCTTCTAGGAAAAGGAGCTAGTCTACTGCAGCAGAAGCATAAAACTTTGAATACACAACAGTTCTAGGCATTTCCTGCCAAGTGAGAGAAAGCATATGTTTTAGGTTTAGCTCTTAATATGGGTATGATAACTTGCTTAGTGATCAATTCAAAACCAGAACACTTCATTTCATTTACAACCTGCTGTTCTCCCCAATGCAGACCCAACACAACTTACATCAATCTCTGCTCTATTTTATCCTCACAACAACCCTGTGAAGTAGATCGGGCTGAGAGAGTGTCACTAGCCCAACACCACCCAGCAAGCAAGCACACTTAAGAGTCTGCTGAAAGCAAGATCATATGAAATTCAACTGCTGGTACAATTCCAAAGCAAAAGAGGGAAAAACGGGTTGGCCTAAGTCTGACTGAGAACCCAATGAAGACATCTTAATTCCATATGCATGTAAGGTGGCTTCATCTGGAAACATGCAGCAGACTCTGGAATGGGGGGTAGGTAGGAGAGGATGTGAGCCACAGATGGAGATACTACTATCAGATTGGGTTTATACTGGCAGGAGGGACTTTGGACTTGTCATAATCACACAAATCCTTAAGCATGTTATACTCCCACCCACAATATGCACAGCTAGGCTGAAGTGGTTTACTCTTCTCCACATGTTATTCTGAAATAGTAAACGAGTGCCTTAGAAAGCGGATATTGGTTCAGGGATCTGTTCTTACCGAGGCCATTCCAAACTGCTCCAAGTAGTCTAACTCCATGTTCACTCCTAAAACTAGAACAAAAGAAAGTTAATGACTACAAAGTCAACGATGGCATAAAGTAAGGAAATGCCTACCTCCTGAAAAGTGAGGGGAAGAGGGGGCTATCTGCATGTTTTGAGAGCACCGTCACAACCAGCCTCCTGTTCTTTCCACCTTTTTGTTTCAACCAGTTCCAAAAGGTCAACTGGTAGGCTGTTAACATCAGGAAATGTAGACTTTAAATGCAAAGATGTGCCACAATATTCTTTGAAGTGGCCATTGGCTAATGAAGTACATTCACTAGCCTAATTCTACGCAGCAACTAGAAGCACTTGGCAAGATGGGATTCATCTAGAGTCAGACTCGCTAAATGCGATAAATGATGTGACTAGGTAATCAAGGTCAAGCCTTTTATCTGAAGGGAAGGGCTTCTCTCTCTGCCTTCTTTTTTCCTCTCTCCAACATGGACACAACAGCTCAGGTGAAAGAGTGAGACAGCCAAGGTGCCTGGAGAACAGCAAACTGGCTGTGGAGTAAGGGGATTAAAATTACCACTACCCACTGTGGCCAGCTTGCTCTTTTCCTGAGTGGCTGCCATGGTGGGGGTTTTACTCGCTCTTCTCTGTAGCCAGCTTGCTCTCCTCCTGATAGCTACCTGGTGCTAGGATAAAACCATGGAGGCTGCAAAGAAGGATGGAGGGTTGTTATGGAGGATGTGTCCTTTTCTGGGCAAAGCCTTGCCCACTTCCCTGCAACATGGGGCAGGTGCCACACTAGGGAGTGATGCCCAGAACAGCCACCAATGACTCTCAAGCCACAAAGTATCACTGTGCTATTCATAAACTAGTCCTATTGCAAGCTTACTACATGGAGGCAGATATCAAAGGTTCAGCATCCCGAGTCGCATGTCTTTTTGTATTCAACGGTTGTCCTGACAAGGACATTTATAAAGCAGGCTTCATCTTAACAGTGAAGCACTGGTCAATGTTTTAGCAGTCACATTCGCAAGCCTGTTTGTATAATGTTACTTTCCTGTACTTCAGATAGCCGCAGACAGATCAACTGCTTAAAGCACAAGCAAAGAAAACTGGATATTGCTATTAATCTTGTTATAATCCTTATTAAGATACTTCCAACCTTTTGCAGATAATGTCTTGGCTTTACCTTCTGTGGGTGACCTAAACTCCTCATTTTCTGCATTCACAGCCATTTCAGACATCCCACAAGCTGTTTTATATATTGATTGCTGATAATCTAATGATTCATCACCATGGCCTGAGGAAGTACTCAGGCTCACCTATGAGATAAACAATAGCTTTGTGAAACTTCCACGAGGTGGAACACTGTACAGTTCGTCTTTAAGTTGTTCTTCATCACTTTACCAAGTAGTATTTTAATATTACTGGATCAAAAAAAATATGACAGTCTGCACATTTTGGTGGTAGCAAGATGCTTCTGTCAATCCCGTATTCTTTTCGGAAAAATATTTTTGTCTTCCATCCTTTACTTTGTTGCCGGTAGCCAAGGTGTAACTGATAGACAAAGCTCAGTTCTTTAAGCCGCCACATAACATACACACACACCCCCAAGTTAATGTTACTTTAAACCAGAAACACCAATAAAGTAGAATGAAACTGATGTTCCACTGAAGAAGAGGACAGTCAACTTAGCACAGCCACAGAATGCAAAACTGGATGTATCCCACGGTAAGTCTCCACTAAATGATGGTATTTTAATCACTGGAATAAACTAACGCTTTCCCTTCTCCCACTGTGGCCCAAAGAGCTGCTCCTGGGGAACAGGGTCCCCTAGAACAGCATAAGTTAGCAAACAGCATCCCTTCTTCTGAGTAGCATAAACTTACTGTGGAATAAGCAAGTATCTCAACAGGTCATGTTTTAAAGAAAGATTTCCAGCCTTTGAGATTGCACAGATAGGATTACTGAAACCAGAAACAAATTTGAGTAGGATTTCTGTAGCCAAGGAAGGGATTGGTATGGGTTTCCTGCTCCACATAGCTGTCCCCCCACCCCCGCCACCCCATAATGACAAGCAAGAGGAATTATGCTAAATGAAACAAATGTAGGCCTATGGCAAATATTCATCATTCATAGAAGTAACCTTTTTGACACAGAATTGGAATTATGCTGGTACAGAGCACTTTTAGTGCAGAAGTCAGAAACCTGAATGGAGGGATGACATTATAACATATGGGCACCATACCATCAGCTCGTCTGAAGGCTCCAATTGATCTTCTACTTTAACCAGAGCTTTGTTTTCAGTTACCAGCTGCTCAGTCTTTTCCCTGTAGAGAACCATAAGACCAGTATTATAGCACTGGCTAAAAATGTTTCAATATGCTTTATAAGTGATATATTCTTTGTACATTTATGTTTCCAGTTCTGACTTCACTATCTTCCCTTGGGCCAAAATGACCTTGTTCTCTAAGCACTTGCCCTGTGGAATTTTAACAGCTATAAAAGTAATTAGCTCCAACCATACAAGACAAACATCATTAATGTTGCTCCCTTCAAGAACTTGGTACAAGGGCAGACGGCCCACTATGGCCACTGGGATTTTTCAGCAGGAGGAGGGGCCAACGGCTTCTCTCCATCTAGGCTGGGCTAGCACATGCTTTGCAAAAGTAAATCCCATTGAATTTAATGAGACTTGCTGTCTAGTAGAGATAAGAGGTTGCTTGTCTTGCCACCTGCTAGCTGGATCACATTTACAGATCTCACCAGTTGAACAGTGAGCAGTATTTGGCAATTGCAGTAGTAGTCACGCACTTCCTCAGGCAAAGGAAGATAGTGGTTTGGAAGCTGCCCACCCACAGCCCAGGGAAACAGTATGCAGGCTAACGCTATACAGTACTGCAACGTGATGGGTGGGTTGCTGCCGGCAGGAGTCACCAACCACCACAGGGAAGCAATAAGTCCTAATGGGAAGGGAATTCTCAGTTGCAATAACATGAGCACAGAGGAACAGACCTTGGCTCAGCCTCTGCTTCCAGTGTCATTGGCACTCCAGGCACCATCAGGACACTTTAAAGCACCCTGGTGACCCAGATCTGTCAAGGCCTGGATTACATACCAGAACTGAGAATACTAGGCAGCTTGAAATGATTAGCATTTTTAGAATATGCCATTTCCCCCTTTTAGTTGCCTACTCTTGTCCCCATAAATTTAAACTGGGAAATTTGTAAAATGAGGCTTTTCATGGAGCTTGTATTACTTTGTCTTAATTCCAAGAAAACACTCACTGTCTCTCAGGTGGTATATCTACAGCTTCAGATTCATCTCGTGAACTAGACTGCTGTACTGGAAGAGATTTTGCTGTGATAGTATTGCCTTCGATGTCAGCAGTCTCAACACTAGGCATATTCTCAGAGGAATGCTGATCTTTGCAACCATCAAATTGCTTCAAGTCAGGATCGCCAGAAGTATCCGAGTTAAAGGGTGAAGATGCCTTGGGGACTATGCTCTCCTCTGTTCCAGTGTTGTTTTTCCCTTCGGTCCCGTTCAGTGCTTTTCTGTGAATCGAATCTTTCTGAGAAGGTGTCTGTGTTTCAGCCCTCTTGTCGGGTTGCTCTGGAGATAATTTGACAGCAGGTGTCTCAGCAAAATCAAATTTTATTAACTCCACTTTTGATACGTTGGCATCTTCTTCGTATTGTGGCGAGATTTTGTTTGCCACTGGAGAATTTTGCAGCTCGGACTCCCCCATTTGGAAACCAATTATTTCTGAACATTTATCCTTTGTAGTTCCAGAATCAAGCTCAACTGACTGTTGACACCTACTGAAAAAGCAGCCCTATTAGTTCAGCCTTTTAAAGGATAATTAGAACATGGACATACACCTGGCACTCATCCCACTTAGTTAAAGGCCAAGTACAAGGAGGTTTTAATCATCCAGCTCCAGTAGGTTTTCACCAGGTCTTTGCTACATAGTTCAGATGTTTTTTTTGTCAGAAAGTTCCAGCCTGCCTGAGACCCAGGAAAACTTCCTTTAGGAGTACAGCTCCCCCCCCCCCTAGTTAGCAGTTCAGCCTAGATGCACACCTTCCTAGGAATCCATGTGGAACTCAATGGGAAGATTGACCTTTTATTTCTGTAAACTGTGACTACTTACACAAATAAAGTTATTTTTTAATGAAGTTGGTGTTTAGTGGGATGATAAAAAGCGTATTTTTTTACCTCATAAGCATGAACCAAGAGCAAGTAGGCGCTCACTTGGACCTAAATTATTTAAATAAGTGAAATTTCCAGCATTTCTTCCACATTGTGATCTGAAGTAGGAGATTTTCAATTTAAAGAAAAATCTGTCAAGACCAAGAAACAGGTTGCTTGAGTTGCACTAGACAAACATGCCTCTGTCTCAAGATAGTTCAGCATGGGGCCCATGGGTGCCACGGCACACGCCAGCACTTTCCTTAGTGCCTGCCAAGCTTTTCAGAAAATGTAGAGCTTCTTATTGGCTGTAATTCAAAGGGAAGGATTTTCTACTGGAGCATCAGGACTGGTAAGGGGCTTTCCTTAGACACTGTGTTGTTCCATATTCCCTTCAGGCTTTCATGCTTCTGAGAAGGCAGGAGGTATTCCACTCAGCTCTCCCTCCAGCGGCAGCAAATTTGTAGTGGGGCTCAGCAGCCTCTCCCAAAATTCCAAGTGCACCCGGAGGGTTACAGACACCTGCTCATAACCCACTGATGACAGCAAAAGGAATCCCATTTATTGGAAAGGTGAATAAAGCTGATGATGTGAACGCCCCATAGAGGTTTAATAGTTTGAGACCTCAGCCAGCTAAATCCAACTGTGCCTTCCCCGAACATACGATAAAAAGAAGTTCCTACAGGATCCATTTTATTTCTTTATTAGAGCATTTATACCCCACCTTTCCATATATTTCAAGGTGGCTTTTTTGCCGTATATGATAATAATTTCAAGGACCTCTACGTTTTAGTCACTTGAGAACAAATAGTTAACTTCCTCAGAGCATGTGCCAGTCTGGAAAAAGTGATCCGCTGTAAAATTTCAGCTGGCATATTCTAGGAAATTACTGATGCAACAACAACAACTGTATGATTATATACTGCCCTTCTAGACAGATTAGTGTCCAACTCAGAGCAGTGAACAAAGTCAGTGTTATTATCCTCACAATACAGCTGTGGCTGAGAGGACTGAGCTTATGCCAGGAGTGGAAATCAAACTAGCAGAGTGCTGATTCAAAGCCCAGCCACTTAAATACTATGCTACAGCATAGACTCCTTTTCACCTTGAAGGATCAGCAGCCCCGGCTAAGCAACGATCTTGCTTGTTACAATCCATACTGACTTGAGTCATATACATTCATTATACTATAATGATGTTTTACTTACACAGCGCTGAGTGCAGGCAAGTCAGATTCCTCTGGAGCCTCTGCACAGCCATTTATTGTAGGATGCATTTCAGCTTTTTTCCTTATGCCAGGAATCCTGCAAGTCTTAAGGTCCCGCACAGGATCTTGAAAAGTCACCTTACAGAAGAAAGACTTAAGTAGACATAACTACAAACCATAGACTGAGCTGCACTGATGGAAGCTACTGGGCATCTGATGTTGGATACAACAAAGCAAGGCAAATTAACTTCTGATATGCCTAGCGCCTTCCTTCATACATTCAGGCTCATCCTACGCACAAAATCACTGTGTCCACTCCCTTCATGACTATCTTCTAAACAGAAAACTAACACAAAAAACTACACATTGATACAATGTCAGCCTCCTTCTAAAACCTATATAGACACACACACAGGTTATCAAAAGTTGGGGGGAAGTGTGAGAGGGACAGGCTCAAGAACGATTGCTCTACTATCTGCAAGGCAAACTCACAGTCCCTCTCTCCATTCTACCCCATACATATATTCTCATGGATCATGAAAGAAAAAAGCTTCCTCTCATGGTAAGGGATTTGTAGTCACTCCCGAGTGTAGTTCCTATTCAGCTTCCCATACTTGGGACCTGGACTAGGACAACAAGTTGTGTTACTTACTTATTTACCTTAGATTTTTATTCCACCTTCCCTGCACTGGGCTCAGGGCGGATTACAACAAATTAAAACACATTAAATATAATTTATATGGTATAAAACAGTAAAAACACTTTTAAAACATTCAATAATACAATATACTAACAATACAGTAACCAGATGGTAGCAGTCGATATGGATGACAGCTCTAATAGGGAAGGTTCAGATCTTTCACTCCTCTTTTTATTGGCTGGCAGAGGCCAAGCCCATCCTCAACCATATGCTTGGTGGAACATCTGTCTTGCAGGCCTGGTGAAACAATAACAAGTCCTGCCAGGCCCTGGTCTCAATTGACAGAGAGTTCCACCAGGCTGGAGACAGGACCAAAAAAGCCCTGGCTCTAGTTGAGGCCAGGTGGGCCTCCCTGGGGCCAGGGACCACCAATAACTATTTCTCTCCCGATCAGAGCGTCCTCTGAGGCACATATGGGGAGAGGTGGTCCCGCAGATATACTGATCCCAGTCTGCATAGGGCTTTATAGGTTAATACCAAGACCTTGAATCTGATCTTGGTACTCCGCTGGCAACCAATGCAGCTGGCGCAGTATAGGTGTTATATCTACCTACCTACCTACCCACCCACCCACCCACACACACACACGGCATTGATCTCAAATATTCATTAAATAATTCTACTTTCTACCAGTTTATTTTTAATTAACTGACCCATGTTCATGAAGAAAGAATATTCAGCTTTATAACAAACCAATTTAACTAACCAACCCTATCTAGCCACAGCTCATGTAATGCAATATGTTTCTTCTCATTAAAGTTTTTTTTAAAAAGACACCTTCATGTGTTTCACTGCATCCTTGGGTGGCACATTTTCTTTCTGCGAGGGACAAAGGACAGAAGGCCTGCCTGTGGCCTCTAAAGACACAAAAAGCACACCACAGTTTTCAGCAGAAGCACCATCTCCAATATTTTCTACATTGGCAGTTTGCAGACTCATTCTGAAAAAGAAAAAAACATGACAGTATGACTTTACAGTAACCAGGGCTTTATAAAGCATTAAAACTAGTAACGAGTGCTATCAGGGCTCCTTTCCTAAGTGATGGTCATTTGTATGCAAATAAAATCTCTATTATCAAGAACTAGAGGAAAAGTATAGTTAGGGAGCAGATATTTAGAAGCTAATGAAGACCCCATCAAAACTTGGAGCAGGAGAGGCAGCACAGACTACCAGAGCAGCCCTCAAGGAAGAGGAAACAGCTTTGCGTGCAAATCACATGCCATATCGTTTGATAGGTCAGTGGTTAAGAGTTTCGTATGCGAATCAACACTCTGATGGTTCCAATCCCACTATTGCCATGAGTTCAGTAGGTGGCCTTGGGTAAGCCACTCCTCAGCTGTATTGTGGATAATAACAACAACTTGTTCACCGCTCTAATCTGTCTAGAAGAGCGCTATATAAGCGAAGTTTTTATCATTATTATGTTTTCAGCTGTTTCAGACTTCTGCCATTTAAACTGCGTCGCATTGTTTGCTGGAGGTCCCGTCCTGTTGACCGTTTTTGGCTTGCCCTGGTTGATCGGCCTTTACTCTCAACAAGAAAGGTGAACCACAAACAACAACAAAAAAACCCCAAAATGTTTCCCTAGTCCTTCCCTACAAACGGACAGCTGCAAGCCTTCACAAACGCAAGCCACCCCGCTCTTCCGCCTGGAGCTCAGCCTATTTTCTCTACAGACTAGCCGCCCTCCACCTGCTGTCTGAAGCGCGGTCCTCGCCCTGCAGCTGACCGACGAGGGAGCGGACGGGGCTGCGGCGAGGGCGTCTCTAAAGGGAAAGGAGCAGCCTCCTTCCTGCCGGGACACAACGCCTGACTCCGCCGGGCCCTTCTACCGGCCCAGACTGAACCCGGGAGCGCTGCAGGAAGAGAACGAGAGAGCCAATTCTCCCCCCGGTCCTCCGAGGCGGCCAGAAGGCTCCCCCTTCTCGCTTGGGGTGGGGGGGTCCCCGACTTGACTTCCTCCCTCCGCGCCCTTTTACCTGCAGGTCCGCCCGCCGGTTCCTCTAACCGCAACGCCCGGCCGCCGCTTTCCTTCAGCTTTCAAATACAACCGCCGTTCAGCCTGGTCAATGAGAGGCCGAGGACTGGATGACGTATCAAGCCACGTGTCAGCGGGACTACCAGCGCGGCGCAGAGGAGTCTGCGCTGTGCAGAGACGTCCGGAGTTCTGGAGTCGGAGGGTCAGTCCTACTTTATTTACAGAGAAGTCAGTGGGCCGAGGAACCGCCGTTGAAAATCGATTGGAAGACACGCGCACGCGCTTACTGTAATCTGCGCTAAAGCCATCAGGAAAGGGGTTCCCCCCCTAGTACTTGTATTTTGCTTAAGTGCTTCGAAATGAAACCCGGCAAGGAGGCGGTAATGCTAGTGGGGAAGGCGTAGAAGGGTACAGCGTTGCCCGCCTTTGACTCACTATAGCATACATACGTCTTCATGACCCGGGTCCCTCATTTCAACAGGACTGACCCTCCCTCTATGTTCCCACAGCAGCTTCTCTCGTCTGCTTGAACAGATTGTTTGAACATAATATAAATAAATAACTTATTAAAGTATTCAGTGTTTTCAATATTTTTTTTTCTTTCTACATCCTGCCTTGTTCAAAAGAACACCAAAAGCAAGCTAACATGAAATCCACTATTTGCATTTAAAGGAGTACTTTCATAAAGACTTAAGACAGAACATGGGTGGGCACCTTTGACTCTCAAAAGCTCACCCTGGAAACCGAGTTGGTCTCTAAGGTGCGACTAGACTTGAATCTTGCTCTTCTACTGCCGACCGACACGGCTTACCCGCCCTAAACCATCTTCATGAAACTAGTTTTGATACTTTTAAAACAACTTGGTCAGGCAGACATCACAGACTTGGGGCAGCCTACACATTCCCTCAGAAGGGGAGTGGGTAAAAGTCGGATCCAGGTGATTTTAAGCGGCTCCTCAGGAATTCATATGTTTGAAACAAATCCAAAAGATCTGTGGGTGCCCCATTTTAAAAAAAAATCTAGAGGCTCCTGCGTGGCTCCACGTTTTCCTTTTCTTCTTCTCATGAGCAAGGTCTGGACGCGCCAGGCTCCTGGGACAAGAGGCAGCTTCAAGGCACGGAGCCAGAGGCGAGGCCAGCAGCACCTTACAGGCCCAAAGCATTCCCTTGCCCTCAGGCTCCCGAGGCGGGGCGGACGGGACCGTCCTGGGCGGCGGAACTACGGTTCCCAGGAAGCCGCGCGCAGCCGCCGCCGCCGCCTGCTCCCCGCCTCACAGGCGCCCAGAGGCCCGGCCATGGAGAGCCCGGCGGCCGCCTTCACGCTGGCCTACGTGGTGCTGGCCGTGTGCTTCGTCTTCCCGCCCGACGAGTTCCACTCGGCCGGCCTGACGGTGCAGAGCCTGCTGGGCGGCTGGCTGGGCAGCGAGGACGCGGCCTTCGTCCAGTACCACCTGCGGCGGGGCACCGGCACCCTCCTGGCGCACGCCCTCCTTCCCCTCGGTGAGCGGGCTGCGGAGCGCGGCAGGGCCAAGAGAGCTCCGGCGGAGAGAACCGGCCTCACGCAGTGCCTGGGCGGCCCTTACGGCGCTTCAGGAGCAGCATTAGCATGGGAGGCAGTGTTGTGGAGTGGTTAGAGTGTCGGACCATTTCCCCACAACGCCATGGCAGCTGGCTGGGCCAGTCTCACACCCTCTCAGCCACCCCTACCCCACAAGGTTGTTGTGAGGATAAATGGAGGCGGGGAGAATGATGTAAACCACTTTGGGCCCCCATTGGGGAAAAAGGCAGGGTCTAAGTGAAGTAAATACGTAAAGAAAATAATTAGTGCCCTGGCTACCCATATCAGCTGATGTGTTGCTTTGCAAGCTTAAGTTCTGTACAATATATTTAGTCCAAAACATAGCCTAAGCAATTCTTATAGAAAACTACAGTATAGAATGGTAAGCCCAGGGCTTTTTTTTCTGGGAAAGGAGGTGGCGGAACTCTCAAGAGGGAAATGAGGAAGAAACACATGGGATTCTTTGAAATCATATTATTGTCAAGCACTATTACCGAGTATTTTCAAGAGGTGCCGGAACTCCGTTCCCCCTGAAAAAAAGCCCTGGGTAAGCCTTAAATGGGACAAACCAACCCAAACATTTGGTTGTCCCTCAGGGAATTAGTTCATGTCCACTTTAGGACACATGCCGATCTGGAAAAAGCCCTTTGAAAAGGGATGTTCTTGCAAGCCTTATGAAAGGCAGTCGGCATTAGCGTCTTATGGACCACTTCATCATGCTTTGGTGCATGCTGCAGTGCATGAGCCACAGTTGCAAAAGCTGGGAATGGACAGAGGCAGGATGGGCCATGCAAGGTGGGGGAACAATAAACAGGACTGCAGTTAGTGCATGACTTGGTAACAGGTGAGGGCCCCAGTTAAGGTGCTGGACGTCTGCAACATCACATAGGTAATTCTTGTCCACCCGTGTTAATGTTTAAATTTCTGTCATGGAAAGAAGGTTGTAATCTTACACTGAGGCATGATGCTGGCAGGCAAGAATAACCCACTTGTATGATCTTGTCTCGCTTAAAACACACTGCTGGCTGGCCCCCTTTAGTATACCAATGCAATGTCTGCCTAGGCTGTGGAGTTCTGATGTGCTGAAGCTGTGATTTAAATGAGACACTGGGTGCATTTAAATGAGATACTGTGTGCATAAGTGGTTGGGGCATGGGTTACGTCTTGCCTGCCAGCATTGCAATTAAATTAGGTCGGAAGATGTGCTTGAGGAGAAGCAGGTTGGTGGTGGAGAAGGGGGAAGACTAAAAAACCTGAATGCTTTTAAGGACATAGCACAGTTTGAGAGTGTGAGATGGGCAGAGGGAAGAAGTAGTATGTGAACTAAAGGCAGGCAAGACTGTTTCTATGCACCTGAATCTACACAAATATGCATTATAGGATTTGCCTTCTCTTCTGAAAGTACCTTTCCTCCCCTTCCAGGCTACTATGTCGGCATGTGCTTTGCAGCACCTGAGAAACAGCTCTGCAGTTTTTACCAGGCCCCAGACAGTTGGCGCATCTTCTTCATGTTGGCTGTCGTTGCTCCAACCGTTGCTGGACTCCTGGTATATTACTGGTCACAAAATGATTGGAATAACCATCCCTTAGTCCGGATGATCTCTTTGTATGCACTTCCACAGTCAGGTTGGAGAGCGGTCGCTTCTTCCATCAACACAGAGTTCAGGAGGATTGACAAGTTTGCTACTGGGGCCCCAGGAGCACGAGTGATTGTGACGGATACCTGGATCATGAAAGTGACCACGTACTCTTTACATGTTGCCCAACAGCAGGACATCCATCTCACGGTGGTAGATTCTAGACAGCACGAACTCTTACCAGACTCAAACATGCCTGCTCAGTTCCTCACAATTCGTGTTGCCAGCATTAATCCCCACGTGAAATCTTTTGATATCCGGTAAAATAGGTCAACTTTTTAATTCATCAAGTTTATCTATCAAGGAGAGTGGGGTTTTCCTCATCTACATGTCCTTTATTTTATTGCAAAACCTTCTACAGGGGTATAATTAGTTTTTTTAAAAAAAACTTACTGGCTTAAGTGGTGAGTAATGTTTATTAAATATAGGGAATTGCTGCATTGTTTGATCATAAAAGCCACAATGTTCCCAGTGCTGATGCTTTTGAGACATGGGCAAAAAGGTGGAACCAGAGGAGAGGCGCAGGTGTTGTAATTTCTTACATGGGGTCAGCTTGGAAGAGAGCACTTAGCAGAGGAAATTGGCTTTCGTTTTACTAGCAGTTCATCAATCCAGACTGGTCTTGGGAAGCCACTTTTTAACGACTTTTCATGGAGCTGATTAGAGTTTCCCTCCCATGTGAATTTTTCATGAGAAGCAGGCGTTTCCCTACCACTGGGGTGAGCTCAGCCTGCAAGTCACATACAGCCCGTGAGGGTGGCCAGCAACCCAGCTGGCGCTCATAATTTGCTCTCTTCCCAGTTGACAGAGGTGGCATTGTGAAACCTGCTCTCTCCCCCTGGAAATGTACACTCTGCGTGCAGCAGACGTTTCCCAGGTGTGTGGAGAGGATCAGGCCCATTGCCTCCCAAATGTTTCCAAACACCGGCAGAGAGGTAGTGTTCAGACCCCCTCCCCAGAAGGTCACATGGGCCATAATGGAGCCAAGTAACATCTTGGGGCAGCCTCATTAGTTCCAGTGAAGGTCCCCAATGGCCTCTGCCATGAGTTTGAGTTATGCTGTGGCACAGTGGAAGAGTCTCTGTTTGGCACACAGAAGGTCCCAGGTTCCATTCCTGGCATCTCCGGTTAAAAAAAAATAGGTAGGAGGTGATATGAAACCTGAGACCCTGGAGTGCTGCTTCCAGTCTGCGTAGACATTACTGACCTTGATGGACCAATGGTCTGATTTGGTATAAAGCAGCTTCGGGTATGCTCTAGTGCAATGGGTGATTTCCTTCTTTCCCTTTCTCCTTGTGACTGGTAGTGGGTAAGGATAGTCTTCCTTTTTTCTTCTTGTTTGCCGCCTCTCTGGCTCCCTTTTTTTGTGGGTTCTATGCAGTATAGGAAAGCAGTGTTTTAGACAGCCAAAAATCTTTATGCTGCCTAGTGAGAAGAATCAAATGTCATTTCTCCTAAGAAGCAAGAGGGCAGATTGGCCATTTGATCTGGAACAATTGATCAGTTGGTCAGATACTGCCAAATATTGGTCAGGTATTTTTAAAGAATGTTATTGGAATAACAAACATGGAATTTTATTCACCAGCGGTTTGATATTTATACTGTTTTGTAATGAAATGGTGCAGTTAATTTTTAAAACTGGCTATGGTGATAAACGGTATTGGGTAAGGGTTTTGTAGATGTGAACAAAATCCACAACCAATTTTAATCTGTCATAGTAAAAATAAATAGGAGCCTTATCATGTGTTGAAGATTAACAGTTTTTTACTCTAGCATAGTGTTTTTGTGAACTAGAGCCTGCTTGTTTAGCTGCAACAGAAGTTTATGCTAGAATAAAAATGTGTTAAGTCTTTTAAGGTATTGCAAGACTCTTGTTTATAATTGTTCGGTGAACAGGTTTTTTTTTCCTTTGGCTTTTATCCCGTAATGCTAGAGTCACCCTTGCATTAAAAAACAAAATAGAAAGCAAGTAACCAGAGTTATTTTAAAAAGTAATCTTAAAAGGTAGATGTGCTAGGTAGGCAGGCAGGAAAGCAGCAGGCCAGATCTGTCCAGAGATGGCTGCCGTTGCAACAGGTTGCCACCCAGTAAGAAGAGCTTATTGCTGCTAGGACTGATCCTGACTGGAGGCAAGCAGCCCTCCTGCCTGCCTTTGCAAACAAAACAGGCAATAAAAAGGAAACAGGAAATAAAAAGGCAAGCTGTCAGCTGCACAAGCAACTTTCTCGGCTTCCTGGAATAATTTCCAGTATTTGACCAGTGTACCAATCATAAGGGTCCATGGGCCCTGCTTAAGAGGAAGCAACCCAGTTTAAGAATACCCTTGAAAGATACAGGTTACCTTATGTAATTTTTGTAACCTATTTTGTTCAAGGAGCAATATCAAATAAAATATTAATATAGAGTGTTGATAGAAAGGAGTTCTTCTGAGGTGAGAGTGGCCCTCTAGTCTCTCAGGGAAAATTGCACTTTTTTTTCCCTCGTAAGGAATACACCAGCTCTTTAACTCCCTCTAGTGGACCAAGGGTTACATTATTATATTTTGTAATCCATTTACTGACTTGTAATCTGTTTTGGAGAGAAGATGGCACGATATAGCCCAAGCTCATCAGATATTGGAAGCTAAACAGGGTCAGTACTTGGATGGGCGACCAAGGAAGACTCTGCAGAGCAAGGCACTGGCAAACCACCTCTGCTTCTCACTTGCCTTGACAGCCCCATGCCGGGATTGCCATAAGTTGATTGCAACTTGACAACAGAGGGGTGGTTTTGCAGATATGAGGATCAAAAGACATGAAGTGCCTTGTATGTGATAGTACATTGAATTGAACTCAGTAATTGATGGGCAGCCAATGGAGTGGCAGCAGAATGGGTGCGACACACATACTCTCAGTGTAGCTTCTAATAGTAACCAAACGATGGCATTCTGTATCAAATGGAGTTTGATACAGAATGCCATAATTAGTGGCAGGCCCATTACATTAGTCCAGTCTTGTTACCTTGGGATGAATC
This sequence comes from Eublepharis macularius, assembly GCF_028583425.1. Taxonomy (NCBI): domain Eukaryota; kingdom Metazoa; phylum Chordata; class Lepidosauria; order Squamata; family Eublepharidae; genus Eublepharis; species Eublepharis macularius. The sequence goes on along the minus strand of NC_072795.1, from coordinate 120,385,977 downwards.
CAGGTGGCCTAACAGTATATTCATATGCAGAATTGCTCCAGTTTTAAGTCCACTGAAGTGATTGGGCTTAAACTGGAGTAACTGCAGAGGTTTGCATTGTAGGTGAGTCCCCCCCCCCCAGTTTCTTATTGGTAGTGTTTGCAGCCTCACTAGCTGCACTTTCCAAAGGGCAGTTTTTAATCTGGAAGTTCTGTTCTTGCTTTGGGTGTGAACTGGTTGTTTACCAGGCACTGGATAACATCATGGCCCTTGCCAAGGCAAATAAGGCAGAGGGAATGGTCAGTTTGAGCCTTTTTTCCTCTCCATTTTTAAAATGGCTTTTTGATACATAATAGTAAGAAAAGAAGGAGAACAGGTTCTCTCTGCCATTGTTTTATTTGGGGTGGGGGAGTGAAACCCTAAAGTTCTTCTTCTTGCAGTGGCAAAGTGAGAACTGAGGGAAAGAGGTGTGCCCCTTCTCCCTCGCATGTCTCAAGGGCAGGAAGAGTGTTGATGGAAGACAGGCGCTTGTACTGTGACAAGCTCTGGAGCCTTCCATGTTTGGCCTGTGTGTATGCAGGTCTCGTATCAGACTGCAGAAGACTACAACCGTGAAAATGTTTATTCATTATTCCCATATATAGAGAAGTGCCCAAGATCTGTACAGCACCTTTACTCATAATTAAATTAGAGAAATACGTATCTGTTTATAGTTGTACAAGAGGCTAGTACATCATTCTGATAAATGTTGTCCTCAGCTTGAATTCAACCGAATATGGGGAGCTGAGAGAGAAGCTCCACGCACCCATCCGTAATGCTGCAAATGTGGTGATCCATCAGAGCCTCAGTGACTTGTTTCTGGAAACCTTTACCACCATGGTGGAGATGAACCAGACGTACGCTGTTCCTAGCAACCAGGTAGGACTCGTCAAACTGGTACATATTTTTGTCAAACCAGTACATATGGCTGGTATATACTTTCATATTCACACTGAGTACCCTGCAGTTTAATGTACATTTAAATAGAAAAAATGCTGCTTGTGTTTATGCAGTGAATATGGATAGATTATTTAGTTAATAAGGAGATTGTGACGGTAGTGGGATTATTAAATTCAGAGAAGGCTTATGTATAATTATTTGTCTGCTTTCATGAGAGCTTATAAATTGCCCCAGATGTGAAAGCCCCAGTGAAAAAACTTTTCTGGAATTCTTTTTACAGTTTATCGAATGGAAAAATTTCAGACGTGCTTGAAAAGCTCATGAAATATTTTCTTTTTTTGATTGAACGAAATGGTTTTTAAGATGTCTTATGCACCACGTATTATTATTATTATTATTATTATTATTATTATTATTATTATTATTATTATTATATTTCAATTTATATACCGCCCATCCCCAGGGGCTCTGGGCGGTGAACAGTTAAAATCGATAAAAACAAGAACTAAAATCAATATACAAACAATAAAACAAACTAACAAATTGCAGTGGTGGGGAGAACCCTCCCCCACCCCAAAGGTGGGAGGCCGACATGGCACTGCCCCCTTCAATCACCGAACGCCTGGTGGAAGAGCTCTGTCTTACAGGCCCAGCGGAACGATAATATGTCCCGCTGGGCCCGGGTTTCCATTGACAGAGCATTCCACCAGGCTGGGGCCAGGACTGAAAAGGCCCTGGCCCTGGTTGAAGCGAGGCAGGCTTCCTTAGGGCCGGGGACCACAAGTAAATATTTATTTGCTGATCGAAGCGATCTCTGGGGAACATACAGGGAGAGGCGGTCCCGAATGTATAAAACATTTTATGTGAAAAAAATAATCGTTCCTGCTGTAGACGTTAAGGCCCATGGAAAAAAGGAAATGAGATGGAGGGCACCTTGGTTTTTCATTTTGTGGAGGACTTTTTTCAATATTTCTGACAGAAAAAACTGGAAAATCTGGGGAAGCACTGAAAAAAAACTCCAGTGAATTATTTTCTCTTTTAGAATGATGGAAATGCTTCTTCAGGCAATGTTTTTAACACTCAAAATGTATGGCCTGAAAAAATCGGAGAACTTTTCAGTTTTTCCAATTGAAAAATTAGGAAATTCAAGAAGCACTGGAAAAAAGCCCTATAAAATATTTTCTCTTTTAGAAGGATTAAAATCCTTTCAAAGAAAAAGTTTGTCTCATTCAATTTTTTTGGGTGAAAAAATCTGATAACTTTTTCAGTTATTCCACCAAAAAAATTTCTATGGTTTTTCCTTTTTGGAATGAGCGAAAAAACAGGTTTTACTCAAAATGTGTAGTGTGAATTTTTTACATAAGATAATCTACAGCATTAGAGAGTGATAATTCCCATGTATACTGTAGACGTACACATAAAATGTTTAAATATAACTTCAGCAACAATATGCTATAATGTGTTTAATGATAACACATTATTAAAATGTTCAGCATTTTCAGTGTCACAATGTTTGGCTTAATATCCAAACATGCTGGCAATCTTATCTATTGTGACTATGAGTTTCTGTCCAAGTAATAGACTTTCTTTTGTTTGCTACAGAGAATTTTCTGCCTATATCTCTTATTCCCCCCCCCCCTCATCTTGAGAGCTACATGTGCTATGGTTGGCATAGACTGCAGCATTTTGCAACCCCTTCTCAAGTATTAAGCACACATGCAATTTTTCTTATACAAGACAAGGATATTTTATATTTCTGAATTCCATAAATATAGCAAAGAGTAAAATTTTATGTGCTAGCTAAATTATAAATGATGCATTTTATTTATTATTTTATTTTTACTTCATTTATATTCCACCTTTCTCAATGAGACTTAAGGCGGATTTAAACTTTTAATAAACAATGCACTAAGACCAGGATTACAGAATTGTAAGGCAGTGCAAACAACACAAAAATAACACTAAAACAAAGGGAAAAAAACTGTTCAGGCATGATATGCCATAATGCAGAAAGTCGGATCCAAAGGTATAATACAGTGTAGTAAAAAGAAGGCAGTACATAAAATAAACATTACAATAAGCTACAATCCTCTTCCTTATAATAATTAATATCTATTCAGCCATGAAGCTGACCCTGGGCCAGTTGTAACCTAACGTCACAGGATTATTCTGTGATGATAAAATGGAGGTGGGAATAACCATATCCTGGTACATCACCATGAACTCCTTGTAGGAAGGAGAGACAGAAATTTGATAAGTAGTAAGTTCATTGATGCCAAAGACAATTGGCTTCTTTAGGCTGTATCCTCCTTGGCACAGTGAGTTTTTCCTTACAAAGCACCATGTACAGTGATGGCATTGGATAAATACTTGAACAGGTATTTATGAGATGACGTGTTTTCCTCTCTCTTTCTCTGTAGGAGCTGGAGCCATGTATTGGGTGTATGCAGATTAATGCAAACGTCAAGCTTCTGAAGAACTGTCAAGAGCCTCATGAAGGAGAGTGCCAACAGTGCTACTGTCGTCCCATGTGGTGCGTGACTTGTATGGGCAAATGGTTTGCCAGTCGGCAGGATCAGCAGCACCCGGAAACCTGGCTATCGAGTCATGTGCCTTGCCCAACTTGCAGAGCCAAATTCTGCATTTTAGATGTTTGTGTTATACGATGAACGAATCCTGGGATGCTCTCACCGTTTAAATCCGGAATGTACTTTATAGCTGGATGAACCTATTGGTTATTTTTGTGTGTGCAGTTCACTGCTGTGTTCATATCTTTTCTTACACTGAAACCCACTTTAATTGCTGTAACCAAAACAACAGCTTCCTCCACCCCTATCCTCTATACCTTTGTGTTCCTCCCAGTGCTGTTAAATTTAAATGACATTGTAGAATCATGTCTGACCTCTGCTAAAGCAGTATATCAGCTAGGCATCTGTTGACATTCTTTAAAAACAAATCAACAGAAGGCTAACTTTAATTTATAAACAATCAAATATGGTATAACATAGGGTACAAATCAGTGATCTGAAATATGCTTTTGTACAACTGTAAATCAGTATTAATCTTTATGGGATCTTGGCCTTCTGCCTTTCTTGATCTTTACAGCTTTAACTTCATTAAAGAAGACATACAGTTCTGTTTCAGAATTAAGGAATTCAACTGCCGTGTCTCTGAAATGTCTGCAAGAAAGTTTCCCCTCTTTGGTTCACCTGATTTGTTTCCTCATAAATGAGGTGTTCCTAAAGAAGCTTAATAATCCCAAACTAGTTTGCTGTGGTTCATTTGTCTTCTTCACTTTATTGTTATGCAAACTGGTATAATGAGTCACAGTGACCTGGTATGAGTTTTCTTTTCTCTGGAATTGACATTCCAAAGGTTTTGACAGATAGAGCAGTTTGGTACGATAGGCAAATTTCAGTATTTTGCCAGCAGTGTTTTAAACTTCATTTAAAATAAGTGTAATATTATTTCAAATAACATAAGCATACAAACTTGTAGCATACATCCAAAAGGCGCATACACACACACGTGCACACACGCACGCACACACACACTGTTTCTTATGTATACTGGCATTAACTACCATTAAAATATTTTATAACGCCTTTCTATTAAGAGTCAAGCATTTAACTTTTAGAAATTAAGCACTGGGAAAAACAACTCCTTCTATTATAGTTTTCCTCACAGAAAAAACATGAAGGATTGTGAGGAAAAACAATTTGGCCAAAGATTTTTTAAAATTTTTAATTTAACTTCATTTATAATAATGATAGTAACTGCACTTATATACCGCTCTTCTAGACAGATTAGTGCCTCACCCAGAGCTGTGAACAAGTTAGTGTTGTCCCCACAATGCAGCTGGGGAGCAGGGGCTGAGAGGAGTGGCTTTCCCAAGGCCACTTACTGAGCTCATGGCAATAGTGGGATTGGTGCTGATTCATAGCCAAACCACTTTAACCACTGTGCTACAGCAGCTCTGTCTTGTTCCCCAGTGGGGATCCAAAGAGTCTCAATTTTACCCTCACAACAACCCTATGAGGTAGGTTAGGCTGAGAGTGTGCAATGGCTCCATATCACCCAACAAGCTTCAATAGCAGTGTAGGAATTTGAATCTGGGTCTCTAGATCCTAGTCCAACACTCTAACCACTACACCAGGCTGGCCAAAGAAAATTAAGGAATAGAAGTCCTCAAGTAGCGTTTGGTTAGGTCTGCCCTTCAAAACAGAATGCAGTAGTGCATTAATGAAAAGTCGAAAAGAGTCCAGTAGCACCTTTAAGACTAACCAACTTTACTGTAGCATAAGCTTTCGAGAATCACAGTTCTCTTCGTCTGAAAGCTTATGCTACAGTAAAGTTGGTTAGTCTTAAAGGTGCTACTTGACTCTTCGATTTTGCTACTACAGACTAACACGGCTAACTCATCTGGATTAATGAAAAATGTTAATCTAGCACTCTTGTGTCCACCGACACGTTAACTACAACAGAGCAAAGTTTTGAGCTACCCAGAAATCTTAATCCAGGAACAATGAAGGCCAAACCATATGTGACAGCATTCTCATGTTTGACACAGACAATGATGCCATATTAAAACCTAAAATGGGCAATGTAAAAATGGCACCAGGGCCTTACTCTAATTAGGCTCACAGAGCAGTGGCATGAGGCGCTTTTGTTTGCCCCCTCCACTATGCCATTTCAACTGCTAAGACAACCATGCTCTCCATGGGGGGACGAGCCCCTTGTCCTACTGTGCTGCTGGCCTGAGCAGGATCAGGCATTCTCAATTTGCCCATTTTAGGCTTTAAAATGGCAGCAGCGCTGGCACCATGTCAAACACGAGAAACACTGTTATTGTCTAGTTTGGCCCTAATTTTAGTACAAATCAACTTCCCTGTTAAGTGTCCTTATAATTGCAGCTTGAAAATTAAAACATGTTAAGGGCAGCATGGTATGAGCAGGAAACGGCAACCAGTGCAAATCAAAACTCTTCAATTTTATTTGTGTATAGTGTTTCGATTCAGCCTTACCTGGTCTATGAGTGGTAAATCCAGTGAAGTCTCACATTGCACTTTGAATATTCATCCAAAGATTGTGTGCTGTTTATCCAGTTGCTTTAAAAAAAAACAGATTTCAGTTTGGAGCTGTAAAAATAAAACTCTGTTACCTGTTCTAAATAGATTCTGAAGACGAGTTCTTGTTTCAATAATTGTTATGATAGGAATGGTGGAAATGTGACTTTCCTTGCTGGGAATATCTGTTAAACCAAGAGGCCCCTGGAAAACACCCGGTAACTGGCTGCTGCCATTCATCTCCTGAGAACATCCAGACTGACGTGTTGAGAAAAAAGGCCCTTCCAGCACCAATACTAGAACAATACTGAACTAACAGAGTGGAACCCTGGAAAATACCTTATAGTAACTATGTCACACCCATGCAACCTGGCACATAGCAAAGAGATTCAGAGAAATATGCTAAACTGGAAAAATGGATTCAGTTTAGCCAAGAAGTTGACTGCCCCAACTCCATCTTGGCTAAACTTGCACCTTGGCAGTCATTTTAGGAGCTAGCCGTGCCTTACTTTGGAGAAGGTGAGGTTGTGGCTTTCCTTAGGCAAGCTATGCTAGCCAGTAGCCGAAACTTTCTGCAGGAGACTGATCCATTGATGGGGCATCTGCATGTCTACCTGTTGCAGCAAGGGCTCACAAAGCCAAGCACCCACCTCGGTCTATCAATTTTTCCAGCAAAAGCAAGTCTTCCCGATTGCAAATCTAATTATTGTCAAGCCGTCTGGTGAGTGAAGCCTCCACAGTGCCAGGGACTCTTGGCCACCCAGGACATTCCCCTGTTGCCCTCCTGGGAAGATCTGCCTCAGTCCAGTCAGAGCCAGGAAATCCATAGATGCTCATCCTAGAATCATCCTGAATTCCTGTTATTTTACAATCTTTATTTGAATACCTTTGTGTTGGCTCCTGTAACTATTGCTGCTTCACCAGCCAAAGGGTGTGTGGTAGTTGTCTCACCCCCTCAGGTTGCTCAGAGGCTGCCAACTCTTCTTTGGGTTTTTGGCTATTGCCATAAAGGAGCATCTTTCCACTGCCTAACATTTTGTGGGTGATCTTTGGGAGCTCTGCCTAAGTTCCCTATTATTCTCCCATTTTCCCCAGCGTATAAGCACTGCTGGATCATTTTTTGGATCATCACCCTTCCTTTAAATGGGCCCAGCTCAGCAAATTCCTCTTTCGCCAGACTTGAACTTTTGGTTTCTTTTCTCTCAAAACTCTTCTTTCTCTGTCTTTAACCCCCTCTTCCCCCCTCCTCCTTGTGGCTGTTTTTCCCAGTGCAGAAATCATGCTTAGCCAGAGCTTGACTTTCTTTTCTTCCATTTAACTCTTTGTACTCACTTCCCTCTGGACACAACCGTTTTGCTTATCTTACACCTAAGCGCCTTTTAATTCCTCTGCCCTGTATTTCCCTAAATAAATTCTGAAACTTGTTTTGGAAAAGATCTGGTAGTTTACTGGTTAGTGGCAGCCTAATAGATGCACTTTGAGCTTGCTTACTATACAGGGAAAAAATCATAAAGCCACAGATTCTGCATCCCTCTCCCATTGGTGAGAGTCGGTTTTCTAAACTAGCCAGGTGTGGCTTCCCCTGACCCTAAATTGCCCCAAACGGATCAAGGTTCCAAGTAAGTGTCCCAAACCCAAGTGTCGCGGGTGTCAAAGGACACACTGAAAGGGAGCGCAGGCGATAACACTTTGATTTGGAACTGAAGAGCATTTTCATCAAACCGACTCCAAGATACAATCCCTCTCTCTGGATGGCGCCGTGATGTTAACTTCAGTATTTCATGTTTTATGATTTTAAACTGTATGTATGGTGAAATATGTTTTGAATCTTGGTTGTGATCCGCCCTGAGCCTGCTGATGTGGGGAGGGCTGAATATAAATTAAATATAAATATTTCCTAGTGAGGACTGGGTGCCTCCGGCATCGGATCCCGTGTTCTGAATTGGGAATATGGAATTTTCAGGACTTGCTGCCTTCCTTATAATGCGGGGGCTCCTGACTGAAAAAGCAGCCCGCGTTCATTAGGAAAGGCCACGTCTGGGTACGAAACCTGGGAAGACGGTTGCCCTTTCCTGCTCATCCAATTCTACAAGATCAAAAAGAGTCCAGTAGCACCTTTAAGACTAACCAATTTTATTGTAGCATAAGCTTTCGAGAATCAAGTTCTCTTCGTCAGATGCATGATCCAAACTGGCATCTGACGAAGAGAACGTGATTCTCGAAAGCTTATGCTACAATAAAATTGGTTAGTCTTAAAGGTGCTACTGGACTCTTTTTGATTTTGCTACTACAGACTAACACGGCTAACTCCTCTGGATCTAGATCCAATTCTACAGGCGTTAAAGGAAACCGAAAGGTTCTTAGCAGCACTCCCCCCGCGCCTTTTGATAAGGAAGGGGGGAAGCAAGCGCAATTGGTGGTAGAAAAGTCTGGCCCAGCCATAAGGCCACAATAGGACATTATTGCGGGAATGCATTTCCCCTGCTTTGCACCGGACCCCTGAGGAGAAGAGAAACTGAGCAATTCCCTCCACTGGCTTTTGTGCTTTCCCGCCAAGCGCGACAGGGAATGGGGCGGAGCCTCCCCGGAGGGAGGGGGGGGGACAAAGCAAGAGGATCGCGCGCTTTGACTGGGAGGCGGGACCTTCGGCAGCGGACTAGTCCATACGCACCTCTACTACGGGGGGGGGGTTATCAGATTACCTCACGCGAGCGTCTTTTCCCGCTCTGTAGAAAATACCTCACGGGAGCGCGCTGCCGGGTCAATACTCTCAAAAGTGCCGCTGGCCTCGCCCCGTGATAACAGCGCCGCGGCGCGACAGAGGCCGGTTCTTCTCTCAAAGTGTCCGCCCCCCCCGTGCCTGAATGGTCGCCGCCCCCGGCAAGCGCGTTCCGCGGGAGGGCGGGGATCCGTTGCGCGCGCAGGAGGCATCCGGTGGGCTTCAGCGACGTTCCCGCCGCCTTCGTCGTGGTGACCTTTGCCGGGCAGGATGGCGCATCGGCAGCGGAGCCCTCTCCGGTGAGCGGCCTCGTTTGGAGGGAGGGGGCGCGGGAGGGGCGGTTCGGGGGGCTCTCGGCCGTTCCGCCGCCGCCCTTCGTGGGGTGGGGGGGCGCCTCCGCGTCCGCGGCCTTCCCCCGGGAAGAGAGCGGAGCTGCGTTTCGGGAAATGTTGTGTCAGGAGGGAGTTTTCTCGCGGCCGTTCCTTCTCCTGTAACAGGAGTCGAGCGACATTTTGAAGATGAAACAAATTTTAACTTTTCTGTCTGTAAAATGCTCTCGGACTCCTGTTTCATTTTGCCTCCACGAGCTACCGTGGCTGCCACCCCGGACTAAACTATAATATACTAAGCGTTGGGGACTGACCCGGAGACTTCCTGTGCCATTTTTAACACCCCTCCCCCAAATTTAATTTTTTGCTGGTTTGGAAAAGAAAACGAGAACTGAGATATGAACCTCCCAGAGCACCTCGTTAGGGGCACCGCCTCATCTCCCTTGAGTGTGCAGAAAAAAATCTGAGGTTACTTTTTAAACTAGCTGGTAGGTAAACGCCACCCGAAAGCTGGACTTTGGGCAACATTTTGGATGGCTATAGCAAGTGGGGTTGTTCATCTTCGGGTGGGGCTTGGAGATTTCCTGGCGTTACAGCCGATTTCCAGACATCAGAGATGAATTTTCTTGGAGACGGTGGTAGGTTTGGAGGGTAAACTCTATGATATATCATAGCTTCTAGGTGAAATTCTACCCCAAGTTGCCCCTCCCGCAGGCGCTGCCCCCAAATCTCCAGGAATTTCCTAGGCTGGAGTTGGCAACCCAAAATACTACACTCAGCATGAAGACCAGAACGAAGCATGTAGTGGATAGAGGTGGAGGGTGGGGAAGGGGGATGAACCGTAACCTTTTTGAAAGAGGCTCTTTGCTATGAGGCTGAGAGATAGTGTGCTCCGTAGATGAGAGTATTAGCCTAGAACTAGGCCATATTCAGGTCTCTGTTGGGTAATCTTGGGCCATGCACTTTTCTAAGCCTAGCCTACCATCCATCATGGTGTTATGAAGGTAAAATGAAGCAGGATGAGGGGAGAGCGATGCACGAGATCTGAGGTGGTTTCCACAGGGGGACAACACGGTCATGGCAGGTTTCCTTGCCTCAGAACGTCCAGCATTTGCCGCTATTTTTTAATTTTTTAAAAAATCTGCAGTTGAATATATCACTATAGTGTAACAGTATGCATGTAACAAGTTTTTGGAGTTCTCCACTTTTTATTTTTTAAAAAGCAAGAGCTATACTCTTTCCCCCTGTTTCTCTGCAATGAAATGGGCAAAGATTTTTGTTTCTACAATGAAAACTGGGATTTCAGAGACCCTATTGCATATTACAATGTTATATTGATATTAATTTACTGTTTCTTAAAAGAAAGTCCTGTTCTCTCTCTCCCCCCCCCCCCCCGATAGGAGAGGCAATGGTGGTTACCACATGAGCAGTTTTGAGGAAATGACTGCCTTGTGGCCAGGAAAATCTGAACTTTCCCACCCATATTACAGTCATCCAGTCTTTACTGCAATTTTTTGGCTGCTTTTGTTTAGTAGTGCAAGGAAGAAAAGCCATCTATTTCACATTCCTCTGCTATAATCTGTAAGTCCTATGGGACTTAAGTACAACAGTCTAACTGTTCAAGTATTTTTCTAGTGACATCCCAATACAACTTACCTTTCCCTCTTTCCATTTCATGCTATTTCTACACAGGCCACCAGCTCCTTGGAGTCAAGGAAGAAAGCGAGGTGCAGATGGCAAACACAGAAACACACATGAACTAAGCTCACTCACTTTTGATGGTGAAAATACATGCAATCCAGTAGACAGTCGGCCAGACAGGTACGTACCAAGAAGTATAGTGTAATTTTACTTTGTGATTCAGAGATTAAATGCAATAGTTTGTGACTACAGATTTGATGACGTACTAGCTGTGAGGGTGCATTACATGCTTATTGCAAGAAAAATTATCCTGAGTTGGATTCTGCCAGCTTCTTAGACTTGCCAAATTCTTTGTTTCCCTGCAGACTCCATTTTAGCAGAGGTTTTGTCTGTGCTGATTCTGTGATCCCCAGCATTTTATTTATTAATTTTTTGATTCCTTTTATTTATTACTCTTGACTTTTATTCCGCCCTCCCTGCACAGAATTTCCAGTGGTCTGAAAGGGACCCTCTTTCTTTTGTCATTTGAAAAGCTGGTAGGATTTGATTGCATGGTTTAATATATAGAGATGCAAGTTTAGGTCACATTGTAATGGTGTGTGTTTTAAATATTTTTATGGGCACTCGGTTTACAGTTTCACAACGCCAGAAGGCCATAAACCTCGTTCAAGATGCTTGGACTGGGCAACTGCTGTTGAAGAGGATGAAATGAGGACTAATGTTAATAAAGAAATGGCAAGGTAGGGATGTGAAATTATAGCAAGTATATTTGTAGGGCATATGGGAATGCCTTGCTGCAGAGCTATTTATTAAAGATGTGAAAACCAGGTTTAAAAATCCCAGAAACATGGGGGGGGGGTACTTTTTCAGTGGAAACACTTGAAAAACTTGGGGATTGTTGAGAGAAACTCCTATGAAATATTTTTTCTTTTGGAATGAGGGAGGTGCTCTTAAATATGAGGCTACACTCAGTGGTTAAAATGAAAAGATTTAAAGATAATCTGCAGTATTAGATAATTCTTGTGCATATCATAGATGTATAATTGCATGCATGTGTTTTATTTCTATCCCCAATAATTTTGACAATAATTAACAAGTATCAAAGAGTTTGCTGTTCTGTCTCAATTTTATAAAATTAAACTGGATAGCTGAATAAGTTTTTCACCTAACTGCTTTAACAGTACAAGACTGTTTAAATTTAAATTCTTTTGTTCATTACAAAGGTTTTCTAATTTCAGTTTCCATTTTTATCTGCCCCGGATGACAGTAGGGGTGAGGCAGTTTACAGCTCTCTTATCAAATATTATGAATATTTGCAATTTTGCTGTAGAAAGCTGATGTATTTATACTTAATTCCATAAATATGCTAATTAGATAACACAATTGTACCAAGTTATAAATGATGCATTTTATGTTTAAAGCAGCTAAATCAGTCTTTATTTTCCCCATTTTTGGGGAGAAACCCCCACTTTCCCTCATAACTTCAAAATTTCCAGAAATTCTGCATCTCTCTTCTGGAAAAGTTGGTTCTAGTGGAATGAGAGCACCCTGGGCAGTGTTCTGATGGCTCAGAGAAGTTGCTTTAGCTTCAGGTTGCCTTACATCTGTTAAAGATTTGTTTCTTTGTGTAGATAATATAAAGGCTAAAACATCTTTTATAATGTTATGACCATGGAATCAGACCACAAACCATCACCGTGGCACATCTTTGTAGTCAATCTAGTTCCCATGCACAGTCTTCTGGTTAGTTAATGCAAATAATTGTGTGCCCCCAGAGTAGGTTACTGGTAAGCCCACCAAAAAGCTACCTTTCTTGGTACTTGGCTTGTCCTTGCAAATGAAGAAGGACATTTCCTCCCACATAGCTGGGCTTTTTGTCTCTGTGGCACTTGATTTCCAGAGACAAGTCACTATCTCACTGTAGGTACTATTCAGCTTAGCACAGAAAAGATCTTGCTCTCTGATGCGCATCATGTGAATGCAGGCTCAGGATTAGTTAATGTCCCCTTATTGGGTTGTATCTAGGGCTGCCAACTCAGTTGCAAAATTCCTGGAGATTTGGGTGGGTGGAGCCTGGGGAGGGACCTCAGTGGGGCATAATGCCATAGATTCTACCCTCCAAAGCAGCCATTTTCTCCAAGGGAACTGAACTCTGTTGTAGATCAGTTGTAATACCAGGAGACTCCATGTTCCACCTGGAGGTTGGCAACCCTAGTTGGATCCAATCAAGTAGATTGGGGGAGTTTTTGCTGATGTGCTGCTCAGCAGCATTTGGGTTGCATCAGGGGAGGGAAGCAAGAACGTCATTATCAGGACCAGAGACCTTCTGCTTCCATCCTTGAAATGCTGACCAGAGTCATTTGGGACTCCTAGAAGCCTCCTAGAGGGCTCTGCCTGCTTTGTCTGAGGCTTTTCAGCCTCTGGATTCATCCCAGGTGAACATGTACACAGTTAACAAGCTCTCCAAACACAGTTTGGTAAAAGTTAAGATTTATTCATAAGTTTCAGGGAGTGAATGCAATGCAGATACCACTCCACACAAGCATAGGCAAGCATAAAAACAAATAACAACATTAGCTGACTAGGTGCTAATTGACTAACATTACTTAAGCTAGCTATCTTGCTTCTCTCATTGGCAGAGGTTCTCACCAAGTCCAGAAAGTCCAGGTCATGCCACATGGTTCTTCTCATGCTGGAAGCATTGGGCATGATAGCTAATCTCTTCCTCTCACATGCTGGTGGAAAATAGTAAACAGAGGGCTGTCTATGTGCTGGAATGAGCCATCTTTTCAAGACCTCCCAGCCAGTCAGGGCACACTTCACTAATTAGTATTACTAGCCTGAGAAACTTAGGGAGGATAGGGGGTGGCCGTTCTCAGCCGTCTCCCAAGGTCAGTTCCCTAGAGACAGAGAACTGCAGGTGCAAATAATTAAGAAAGCATTCTTTCTCAGAGCAGGCTGGAGCGAGGCTTGCACTGAGTTAACAATCCGAACCAGAGTGTTAAACTGTATACAATGCAGATCTAATTGCACACTTTCCTGACAGTCATGCTCAGAGGTAGAAATCCTACTGCCTACGATACATTTTTATACATGGAAATCAATTATATAAATGTCTGCATTATACTCCAGTTTAAGTACAGGGGGCATACTTTTGAGCCAGGTCTGAAAAGTGACCTAAACAATTATCTCCTGGCAACCAACATTCCATTCTTAGGTAAGATGCTTGAGTGGGTGATGTGGCAACACAGCTTCAGGTGGTCTTGGAGGAGATAGGTCATCTAGACCCGTGCTTCACTGCTTCTGTTCTGACCTGGCTGGCCAGTTCCAAAGGTGGTGCTGGGAGACTGCTGCTCGGCCCTCTAGTATTTTCACTATGAGTGTCCATTATCCCCCATGCGAAGGCTTAAAGAAAATACTGGGCAGGACTAGGAAATAAAGATAAAACGCGGAGCTCAGCAGTGAGCGTCCGCGTCGGTCCTATCCCCTACGCTACTCAACATCTGCATGAAACGACTGGAAGATCATCTGGGGATTTGGGGTGCAGTGTCGCCAATACGCATATGACGCCCAGCTCCTTGGCAGCTGAATCCAGTGGGTTGCTGGAAGCCCTGAACAGCCTGGAGAAGGCAATGGGATGGATAAAGGCCAATAAACTGAAGCTCAGTCAGGTTTGATCTGAGCAACTTTGCAGCTGGTTAATGACAAAACTGCACAAGGATTGAGGAGACAGCGTTTCTAAGTGAGTTGTAGTTGCCCTGAAAGGGAAATTTTGTAACGTGGTAGGGGGACTAATGAATCCTTTTTAGATCTCCATGACACATGGCATCTTTTAACTGCTTCTGCTGATACTTGAGCTATAGCTGTTGCTTGAAAAGTGTGGTTTGGCCACTGCAGTCCATGAACCGATCACATCCAGGCAAGTTTGCTGTAACGTGATGGCCTTTTAAAAAAACCTTTTCAGAAACTTCATTTGGTTCTAAATGTAGCAGCCAGGTGGGTAGGGAAGTCCCTTGACTACTTTTTTGTTTCTGAGTACAATTGACCGATGCTGCTTGCCTTTATAAAGCCCCAAATGGCTTGGGACCGAAGTGTTTGAAGGGCTGCTTTGTCCCATATTGTGCAAACAATTAGTTAAGATCTTGTTCCCAGGTCCCTGCTCCACCCACCAAGAAGTGAGGTGGGTGACAACTAGAGACGGAACTTAATCAGTGATGATACCTTGTCTGTGGCATGCTTTCCCTTTGCTCTTGCTGCCACTTTGAGCAAAGCCTCCCTCTTCACGCAGGCGTCATTGTCTTATGACTGCATGTTGCTGTTTTGTCTAGTCTTTGTTTTAGGACTACTGCTCTTTATCAGGTTTTATCCGCATTATTGATGGTTTTGTGCTTTTATTTAGTTTTATTTTGTTAGCTGCCTCTGGATAGCAGAGTAAAGCTGACCAGAAGAAAAGCAGAGAGGAGATGGAGAGGGTGGGTTCTGAAGTGGCTGTTTTGGCAAAACCTACACTTTTTACATGGGTCTCTTGCTGTGTAATGTGTACTTTGGGGCTTAAGAGCTTCATGGGAGCTGCTACCTGTCTCCCAGTGCTTGTGCGGAACAGTACTGTAACTCCTCCAGCAACCTGCCCCACACTGATAGGGCAAGCAGGCATTGGAAGTGCATTGGCACTACAGCTTGGGCCCCGTGCACTGCATTTGGACCCTCTGGAGCAGGTCAGAGCTCCCTCTAGTCCTGCGTTCTGTGTCCCATAATGACAACTAGATGGCATGAAGATAATAAACTTTTCCACTGTTTTCCTAGTAATTGGTATGTAGCATACTGCCTCTGAATATAGACATTCCAGACTGTAAAATTTGTCTTAATTTCTTTTTTTGCTGGTCTAAATTGCCTTTTTTTGTAGGGATTAGTTCGGTTGTCCTTCTCTGAACCTTTCCACAGTTGCAGTATCCATGTTGAAAGTCTCACATAATTAAATGGAGGAATAAATGTACTATGCTTAGCTGCAGTATGATATAGAATATGGCACTGAGGTGCTGCTGTGCAAACAAAAGTTAGCTCCCTACCGTTTTGAGATGGAGCGACTGCAGCTGCGCACAGTATTCCAAATGCTGTTATGGGGTCAGCAGAGACGACTTAGGCCTTCATCTAAGTACTATTGGAGTTTCATCATCTGCCTCGTGCCACAGGCAAACTTCTGAAGCAGTGGGATTACATTTTCTAGAAGCTGTTGGGAGAAACCATAATTTAATCACAACTACTTTGGTTATATAAAGGATGATTAACCCTATCCACCAGTGTAGTGACTGTCTGTTGATTGACCAGGTCTTTTCAGAATACTTAAAAACCAATCAATATGCATTGTCTGAAGCAGCTTTGCAAAGGTCTGCACTGAATGAGCTAAATGTCAGGTGTTTAAGCCTTAACACTATGCCAGCAGTTAACAGTCTTGTGTGAATATATTTGTACCATTGTAGAAATGCCATGATGATATAGTAGAAGCAATTGCTTGCTAAAATCAAACTATTTTGCAGATACAAAAGGAAACTCTTGATGAATGAGTTCGGAAGAGAAAGAAAGCTATCTACAGGAAGGTAAGAATAAAAGGTTTAATAAAATGCCTTCTCTTGCCTATTCTCTTAAAAGTAGTGATGACTGATTACCCTTTTGCTCAGATTATAATTTGGCAGCACATTGCTCATAGCACCATGAAACACTTCAGAATGTTCCCTTTTTTCTTGAGCATTCCAAATAGGAATGCAAACATTTTGTGCATGTGCATTCTTGTGTTGCTGCATGGTAATCGTGGTAGGTGAACAAGAGACTTCACCTGTCCAGGATGAAGTCATGAGGTTTCCCTCTGTTCCTCCCTGCTCAGTCTACCAGTAAAAGTCCCGGGGGGGGGGGTGGAGCTTGCAGAAGAGATGCTTTGAATCTTTGTGGTGGCTGCTTGGCTGACTGTTTTGCTCACCTGAGTCTCAGCCCTGCTGAGGTGAAAACACTAATGTTGGAACACTAACCTTTTTGATCCCCTGAATCCCAGTCTCTTTGGGGAGAGCAGTGTGAAACTAGGCCTCAAGTCTTGTATGCATTCTGCTGCTTGGGGACCCTAGTGTAAGTTAGAAGCTGTCATTGCCTTGGTAACTGTGCAGTGCTCTGAGTATGGCATGATTCTGGGTGCCCGGCCCGTAATTCTGATGCTTGCCAATACTAGCTACTGTGGTGATTGCCACAGACTGTGCAGATGCACACATTCAAATTCAGATCCCTTTTTACTTGCAAACACGGAAGCAGTTGGGGTGACCATTTCAGTAGAAAATGAGGACTGTGGACCTGATGGCATTACACTATTTGAGAACATAGTGGGTGAAGTGTTTGGTATTGTCAAGTTCACCTTACTTCATTTGATGGAGTTCCTTCCTCAAAGTTGAAACTACAGAAATAGGAAATAAATTACAGCTCTACCTTTTTTGTACATTCTTAATATACAAATCTTACAGAATCTTAATTTCTGGATCTTCTTGGTGCAAAGTCTAATTATCTGTTAACTTGCCAGTACTTTGAAACAGTAGGCTAAATATGCAAATCAACATACTGCCTTTTCAGCTCTGATTCTAAAGAGTCCACGGGAGCGGTGGAACTTGAAACTGATGAAGTTGTTTTAATGAGGAGACAGAAGCAAATAAATTATGGGAAGAACACGCTAGCATATGACAGATATATTCGAGAAGTTCCAAAGTAAGTCATATGAGCTTTATAGGATCATAAATTGATCTTTTTACCACTTCATTTTCAATTTCAAATGAAATTCATTTCAAATTATCTCCTGTCTTACATGTTCTGATCATTAAGGAATTTGATACAGGATGTTTCTGAGTGTTGAGAAGACCGTGCTGGGTTTTGTATTGTTTCACTTGTGGGAGTTACGCTTAAGGGAGTTTACTGACTCGATGAGAGTAAGATTGGTTGATCGCTGTTCAGAGATGTAGAATTTCTGGAAATTCTGAAGCCATTGAGGGGGGGGAGTTCTGGGGGGGAAATTGAAATATATGCAGTGCTAACTTTTCTTTCAATCTAGACTTCTTTTTATTGATTTAACAACATGCAGCACATCATTTAAAGCTTAAGTTAACATACAATTGGGCATATTTGTGGAAATTTACACACAAATGTCTTGGTTTTCTGTAAGAAAAATGGCAAGTATGCCCAATACTTGAGTGGAAAAAATTGCAAACTGTGGCACCCTATACTACTATAGTACATGTATATAATTTTTGCTATCTGAGAAGTTGGAAGAAATAACACATAATCATAATAAGGTAGGACATGAATAATATTTGGATGTTAAAGTTTATAATATTGGAAACTGAACTTGTCATTAAACACATTAAGTCATATTTATTGTTGTCGAAATTGTTTACATTAAAAGTATTGAAAGTATCAAATGAATCTTAACACTTTTCATACTACACATTATGAGTAAAAACCTGTCTTTCATTTCTCTCATTCCGAAGTGGGAAAAAATCAAATGAGTCTTTTCAGTGTCCCTCAAATTTCCCATCTTTTTTCATTGGAAAAATGAAAATGGCTATATATGACTATATATATAAAATGACTATATTACACGTTTTGAGTGTGAAACACCTTTTCATTAAGAAGTATTTCACTAATTCTAAGAAACTATTTCATGGGAGTTTTTTTAGTGCTCCCCAAACTTTCCCATTTCCCCCCAATGTTTCTGGTTTTGTTCCTGTATTTCATATGGAAGGTTAACTTTGTTCAAAACTCTAGTTTCATTTGTGTTTTTAAAGGAGTTCACGAGTTCCGGGGGTCCATCCAAGAACTCCCAATAAATTCAAGAAATATAGCCGAAGATCTTGGGATCAACAAATCAGACTTTGGAAGGTTGCTTTGCATTTTTGGGACCCTCCTGCTGAAGAGGACTGACTTGAAAGTGATGTGAGTATATTGTGAGGGCAAATTATAGTATATTCTACCAAATGAAGATGTGACTAGTACGTTTTGGTATCTGGTCCAAGTGTTAGAACAAAACTTATTTTAAATTCTCTCTGCTGAAAAATGGTATGTTTGCCTTCACACCACCGTTGCTGCAAACAGCCTGCCTCGTGTTGAACCTTACAGCGGCAGGAAAACTAGGTTTTATGTATGTTCTGAAGAACAAAAACAAGTTGGTGTAAATGAAACAGCATTTTTCTTAATCTAAACTTCGAAACCATTTTATCCAAGTTGCTAACTGCATGTTCTGGAATATTTACTTTTGCAGTAGTCCTGTTGATTTGGAAACATCTGTAGGAAGTAATTCTGCTGGGTCTCAAGCAAATTTCCAGGATGATGATGCAAGCAGCTTGAAGCTTGCGACTAAATCAGCAAGAACTAACTAGCCTGTTTGCCGACGCGTCTGTCTCTGGCATCTAGATCCTTGTCCAGCTTTGAGATACTTCCATAATAGAACCCAGTTTGTGTTTGCTGAAATAGACTGAACATGGGGTCCCTCTCAAGAGTACTTCCCTATCAAGTTGCCTGGAAGCAGTTGAACAAGTGGCTGTTTCCAAGGTTCAGTTAACCTGATTATTTCTCGTTCTTACTAAAAGATGGGCTAGCTTCAGCTGATGTAGAATTGTATCTGAATGTTCTGTTTGCATCTTAAAGCATGTGTTTTGAAAGAGTTCTTATATCCAGTGTGTTGGCAATGAAGAACTTCATTTATTAAATACGATCTATTTTATCACTTGATTGTTTCTTGCAGTTTCATTACATGTTATATTTTGTACAACTTGAAAAATTGGGAACTGTGTGGCGTAAAGGAATGATACACTCAAATTGGCCATATATTCTAGTTTTATGCTGTGACCCTATATTCTAGTTTATGCTGTCAATACAATACAATAACAGAAATACGAATGGAGTTAAATACAAAATGCTCATGTGCCACTTTCCCTGCACACTAAATCTTATTACTCTTAATGTCTTCAAACACATCTGGAAGAAATTTAGGGAAGTGACTTCTCCGATCACGTAGAAGGGCATTCCAGAATTGAGGGTGGAGAGAGAACAGCTTAAAATGCATTCTTCTGCGCCCATTGTACCCAGCAGTCTGCTAGGTTTTCCAGGGCTGCTAAAGTCTGCTTGTTTTATATGTAGAGGAGATGGTTCAGCTACTCTTGGGTGTAAGCCATTTAGGGCATTACAAGTTCAGGCCAGCACTTCTACCTACCCCAGTCAAGAAATGTGTATGGGCTGCACAACTTGATTAACCTGAATGGGTGAAGAGAGGAGGGTGCCCCTTGTTCCCAGCTGTGACCAAGAGATTGAAGTAGCCTGGCACCAGAAGGTCTTGCTGCGCCCTAACCCACTCTCTTCACTTCCTCTCAAAGGTCAGGGTTGGAAAGCTGTAGAGCGGCAAGTTGAGCTTCAGGTAGACCAACTGTTGAATTGTTCAGATGTATCATCCTAGTAGCTTCACATGAGGAGATACCTGTGTATTTAGTTACGTAGCTTTTAAGAGATTTAGGGGTGCTTTAGGAGGAAAGCTTAACAGTCAGCAATTAACAGGAAAAAGTCAACAAGATGAGGCGCTGGCAGATGTTCAACAGGAATGGTTTTTATTAAATGGAAACAAGGCAAACAGTACACATGACAGACACAGAGCTAACTAGGAAATCAGCGAGGAAGAGAGAGATTCAGGGTAGGGCAGTGTTTACCTGTCCTGAAGGAGAAGGTCTGTGGAACAGCAGTGAGGAGAGCCAGCCAGTAAAACAGTAAAATATTTGGCCCTCACCCATGAAGCCATACTAACAGCTTATTTTCATTCACAAGTGCTCAATCTTACATTAAAAACTAAACAGAATCAGAAAGCTTAACATTTTTGCAGTACAGCCACAGTACAGGCCCCCTATCATGCTTCCCACAGATTAGGGCAGCGCCTTGGGTTGCTTCACAGCTGCCAGTGCTATCTGGCCAACTGACTGCAATGCCCATGCCTATTTCTGCCTGAATTGCTGTCACGGAGAGTCTCTCTACACAAGACATCTTACACGGGGATGTTCAAGTGTAGAGAGATGCAATATTAGCCAGGAAGCATAGTTTAAAAACACAGAGCCAGCAGAGATTGTGCCTCAGAGGGTTTAATTTCATTTTCACCTCTCAGAAGGGGAGGTGAAATTGACAGGAAGAGGAAGAGACAGCAGCTTAAGTCTGTCCTGGCTAAGAAAGAAATGTATACAAAGTAACAAAAAACAAAGTGGCCAAAGATCAAACATTCAAAAGCGGAGAAACTATGAACCATTCCTCTGTTGTTAAAACTGCCAAGGTATGCTTGATTCCCTGGAATTTGTTCTGGGGTCAGCCATATTGGAAAAGAGCAGTTGGGTGGAGTAAAGGTCAGGGAAAGAAAAAGTCTCCTTGGAATCATGTTCCAATACTTTCCTGATGGGATGGGGTGAAGAGTCTGTGGATTCCATTTGACCAATTTTCTCATTGAGATTCTGGAGATCTTATAAGGTATTTAAGTCAGATTTGCATTGTGAACTGCCTGAAGAGAGACCTTAGAGGGCAGAAAGGCAGCCTATCTATTTAAAAATAACTCATTTTCATGCTAATGCATTTGTGCCAGAAAGGAACTTGTGCTTTTTTAAAAAGTACAGTCAAAAACTCTTCAATTAATATATTTAGAATGTGTTAAAGTGCAAAAGTGCAATACAATACATTCAATAAATACAATAAATATATCAATAAATATATCAGTAAATATTGCTATGCAAAATCAATTCATGTTTCTCTGTCCAATGAATTTCAAAAGTTCTGAAATGTTTTGTAATCATAGAGAACACCAGGAAGTAAGGGGGATGGAATTCTGACTCGCTGGTCTCCACGAGGTGAATATAATGCCAAGAGGCAGAATTGCCGACGGGATGGTGCAGGCATGATTCTCCAATTCCCATTTCGTACCACGTCTTCTTCTTGGGCAATATCTCTAGTGGTTCAGACCTTCCCCATGTTCCTGTGTGAAGTGCTCCAAGAGGCAATCATGTTGTGACAGTATGTGATTACAAAACATTTCAGAACTTTTATTGAATGTATTGTTTTGCACTTTAACACATTCTAAATAT
This sequence comes from Eublepharis macularius, assembly GCF_028583425.1. Taxonomy (NCBI): domain Eukaryota; kingdom Metazoa; phylum Chordata; class Lepidosauria; order Squamata; family Eublepharidae; genus Eublepharis; species Eublepharis macularius. The sequence goes on along the minus strand of NC_072795.1, from coordinate 120,364,175 downwards.
ATTAATTGAAGAGTTTTTGACTGCACTTTATATCTCTGCTGTTCTTTAGTCTACCTTGGTTAACAGGGATATCCCCTAGTGTTTTTCCTTTTTTAAAAAGTACAGCAACACAGAAAACTAATAATTTCCCTTCATATGACAACACAAATAACAGAAGGATTAACTTAATGCTGGTGGACAGACCATTTTAGTACAGCAAGTTGTTACTGCATAAATGCACAGACCCTCAAGTGCCCACCTCTTTCATTATGAAAGCATCTTTAGTAAATCTTTTCAAAGCCATTGCAGCATATGCTCAGTGACTTAAAGACCTGTTTATGTTACAAAAAGCTGGCTGAGTCATTTTAAATCATTGCAATTTGCCTGTCAGTTGTACTAGCAACCAAACTTCTCGGAACTGTTCTTTTTAAATTGCTAAATAATATTTTCATACCAACGTTTTCTTGCCACAGTTGCCTACAGTTGCTTTCTCCCCATTTCTTACAGCACGTGTACCATGAAAAAAACATTCAAGTGAGGCAATCAAACAGAATCTGCAATTAACAGTATTACCCAGCTTTTAAAAACACCAGCCACTCCATAATTTTCTCTTTTAACATCTTTGCTTTAGGAGATTAGGGCTGAAAACAGACATGACTGGTGGGGCTACAGCTTTATGAAATGTGTGCGTTGTGGTAGGTAAAGGAGACCCAGTTAGGAACTAAGAATTCTGCACACACACACAGGATACCTCAGTGGTGTCTTCAAGAAAGTCATGGTATGTCCATGGATGGAAAACTTTGGAGAAAGCCAAAATTTGATTCTGCATCCTGTGACTCCCTTGCACGTGTAAAACTCTGGAGATCATTGGAAGCAGAATGGAATCTGAACTGCTGCAAACTGACCGTGCAGAAAGGACCAGTGTGTGTGAAAGTAGCTCCATTCACTTACTCTTTACATGGAATAGGCATTTCACATCCCCTCAGATTTGTGTTCCTTCATACCCACTTTACACAAAATTTGTTCCCGGCTCAGTTATTTCATCTTGTGTCAAAGACTCAATTGTTCAGTTTGCTGATTTTGTTTATTCAACCTGCATCTGCATAAATTTGGGGTTTTTTTTACTTTGTTTCACTGCAGTTTTTCCAGCAGTGAATTCACTGCGAACGTCTGGTAGTGTATCCTGCGTTCATATCAACTAGTGAGACAAGACCCTCCCCGGCGCAGTTTGTATGATCATAGATTGTGACCCATAGTAACAAGGTGGCAAATCTTTTCAAGTGCTGTGCCCAGTTATTATCTCTTGCAGCACACACGATGTCCATCAAGATCTCCACCATTTTGTTTAAGTTTTCCAGGCGACAAACATATAGTCAGTACGTTGGGCATCAACTGTCATCAAAACACCAGATGATGTCCTCGCATGTACAAACATACTGGCTTTTATTGTGCAGAGGCTTCTCAGCTGTAATGACTGTGAATTAATTGACAGATAACTCTAGTTATTGTACCGTAGACATCAGCGGTGCTTTAAAGATAGGTAACATGCCCAATATAAAGACTGCACATTGGCACAGATGGCTTCATTAAAAGCTCGATGGAACTCATAGTTTTATCATGAATCCACGAGACTGCCCAGGCTATATCACTTGTTCCAGCACATTTTATTTCATCACTGCTGTTGAACAAACAGTCTATATCTGCACCATAGTTGGTGTGTGTGGATGGTTTTGGCCTTTGGCCAGATATGTAAAGCAATAATTTCAAATGTTTGTAGAGCATCAAAATTAACAGTTCTTGCTGTTATAATTTTCTGGCTGTCTTGATCTCTGAGTTCATTGTTTGCTTTAGGAATAGGAGGGTGTCTCTGACAGACCATCATCTGAGTAAAAAGGAATTTATTCTTTGCATTGGACGTTGATTCATTGATTCCATGTTATCAAATTAGCAGTGACTCATTTGGTTTTCTGGAATATATTAATGGGCATTTTTCTTATTTTATCCGCAGTTGTCTGGGCTTTGGTAATGTTGATCCTTCACAATGGGCCAGAGCACAAGCAAAACCAACATGTTTGGGCAACATGACCATGACATACTGTATACACAAGGCCCTAAGCAATGGCGCATGTCTTAATTACTATTCTCTCATTTAAGACATCTGTTTGCCCACAAACAACAAAGATCATCATCATACATAATTACCATCATTTAACAACACTATTCAGCTTTAACATGGGTCTACAAAAATTAAAATCAATTATCTTCTTAATTAATTAATTATTTAATTTATAGCCTGCCCTTCTCACCGAGACCGAAGGTAGATTACACAGTGCAAGTCAATAACAGCAGCAAGGATGTTCAATGAACAAATACAACAGGGTATAGGTTGTAGAAATTTGAAACAGGCATAAATCAGAAACTCAGAGATGAAACATTGCTGAAACAAAGTGTAAGTACTTAAACATGACATCTTTAACAATGTGTAAATTACCCAGTAGGAGCACCTCTACATCACCAGAGTACTCAGTAGAACAGTCTACAGTCTAGCTTTTTGGCTGACTCAGGCTTTGTCTCTTTAATGTGACATGTAAACCTTTTGTTCTGCTCCACCCAGAAATATTTACCTAACTACGAGCTGGAGTGTTCTGTGCTTGGGAAAACGATGACTGTAGTTTTCCTTTTTCTGGTTCCAAGCTTGCAACCAGGTTCCATCTCATAGGCAGAGTACAGCCCCAGATATTGGCATACATTCTAGGGTGGAGGGCATATCGTCACAGGTTGTTATAATTTATATATGGATTCCACAAAATTCCACCATAAATTTGCACATTACATCACTGCCCATGCACTGCACCTCTAAAACCCTGGATCCAGCACTTTAAGGTGACCCATGGCATAAAAGCATAGATTCAAGGTATGATCTTTATAGATCCTCAGAATTTTTACATGGAGTCTCAATAAATCCACCATAAAATCACATTAATGAGGTTTTACTCATAGGTTGTTAGCCCCATTTTAGATGCAATTAGGAAGTCCGCCCCCCCCCCCACTTCCCCACTGGACTGTGATGCTTTTTTGCACCTCCCAGGTTTTCCTCGGCTTTTCTGCAATCTTACCAAAACCTGCTTTCTTCTGAACTCTTGGAAAATACCACAGCAAAGCCAAGGTGGCTGCCTGTGGATGAGAAAAGGTTGGCTCTTTCCTGGCCCCACCCACATCAGCTCTGCAACAAGAAGGCTGGAGTATTTTAATTTTTTTAATGGTAGGTAAAAACTAGGAGATTGTAGCAATAGAAATTATATAATAACATATTTACAATGCAGCTATAGCAATCTAACAATACCCTTTTAAAAGAAGTCCTACAGGGCAAGGGGGAAAATGGAATCTGCAGGCTGAGGCAGAGAAAGTGCATGGGAATACACCGTGCAGAAGCGTTGTTACCTCTGCTGAATCGACAGCCATAGTGGCAACTGAGAAACCACAGAAAATCATCTCAGGAAAATGCCAACGTACACAGACTACACCACAAAATACACAGATCCAGAGCTTCATCATCATCATCAACAACAACAACAAAGCCTTTATAGGCATATCTCAAGTTATCGATACAGGCCGTAAACAAATATAAAGGTAACGAGGGTAATTTGAGTATAAACATTTAGACGTTTTTCAATCGATCCTTGATAACCAGACTTAAAAATCGGGTTACCTTTTCAGTTACTTCGAATGACGAGTCATTCAAAAGACGGTACACTATCAAGGCCTCCGAATGACGCAGCATATTAAATAAAATTGGGTCTAAGAGATTAGAACGTGTATCAGCGTACTGGGAACAATGGAGTAGGATATGAGGAACCGACTCAACTGAATTTGAATTACAAGTAGAGAGTCTTGAAGAATATGTGATGTTATTATATCTGCCATAAGTAACTGCAGAAGGGATAGCAAGTGCAAATGCCTCCAGAGCTTCATGATGCTGTAACAGCACAAGAAATGCCTATTAAAGAAATGGACCCTCGTGGAACCTATAGATTTTAAAATGGACTCCACCAAAATCCACTACAAAAATCACACATCACACCAGTATCCATAACTTGACAAAAGAAAAGCAGATGCTATGACTGATGGTTCCCACCCCCCAGTACAAAAACGACGTAAGAAGCAAAAATCTTCATTGGAGATATATTCACACATCACATCAATGTCCATGGACTGTAACAGAAAATATGTGCTCAGAGGTTTGTGGCATCATAATGGCCCCAAACATGCAGATCGCCCTTATGGCCAATGGAGAAAGTCCTGCTGGGGCAGTGCCTCCTTGCCTCATTTGGAGCGGCTGTGCCTGGAACAAGACTCTTCCCATCCGGGGCACCCCCACCTGAAGCAAGGAGAGTTGAGTCTTTGGGCAGCAGCCCAGGGCAAAGCAATTCTTCTCTCATGTGCAGGGATCTTGGCTCTGGGGGAGTCACCAGGCAGTTTTCCCTCCATGAGAAGGGGGAGAACATGGATCCAAGGCACAGCTTCTCATGGATCTTTGTGCTATTTGCCGAGTTTATCGATCACATTGATGTCCGCAAATTCAAAACAAAACAATCCAACATTTGTGCCAATGCCACAGTATAAAAACATGCATTCAAGTTGTCCTCCTGAATGTATATGATTTTTACACTGAAACACTGAACCGTTTTTCTATTGCATCTCATATAAGCCTGAGGTTGGTTCTCAGTTCCTTATTCATTTCTTTGTTCTTTATTTAGAAATCTGAACACTGACATTGATACTTGAGTTCTACACTACACCTCAAAGTAAGTCTTGAATCTTCATGAAGCCTGTATCCCTGGACTCAAAGGGCTTTGCCTCGCAAGGGAGCCTACACCCTTTTCTGATCTTGGTGCTAATGGCTCCAAAGTGGGATGTCCCCAGGAAAAATGAAGATGAAGAAACTTGGAAAAGTTAAACCCACAAACAAGAGGACTACTCTGCAGGGCTGCCTTCAGATGCTTTCCTTCACCTCAGGTGGGATGGCAACACTGGCCTGTATTTCCACAGGCACAACTGTCTATGTCTACAAAGACTGGCTTCGGGTCTAGTCCGAAACTTTTGCACTCCTCTCCCAGGGCAATTTCATAAGTAGCAACCAGGAAGTCCTGTCTCTAGGGAACAAACAGAGTGCTCCATCTAGGACTTTTGCCTCTCTATGGTTTCTGACCCACTCCTTTAACTGGAAGATCAGGCTGGGAATGGGTGCATCTCTCTAAGACTACTTTTTCGTACTCACGTTCCTGAAGAGATAGAGGTGGTGGCACAAAGTGCCATTGAGTCATGCCATACTTAAAATGTACAAGCTTACTAGAAGTGGGAGCTCAGGGCACTTAAATGAAGGCAATTAAGCCTCAGAGCTCTGTGGCTCTAAGCTCTCTATCTAGAACTAGAGAATACCGATGACTATAGAAGATTTCTACATGTTATTTATAGCTTTCATCTTGTACTTGTTTTAAAGCCTATGGCTGTCTCCTCTATTTACAGCAATATCAACTCTCATTTGGACACCCCATACAGCATAAGCATTGGCTACCAAATAAGCAATAGATTTGAAATACTTGTGTGGGACAGTTAAAACCGAACTGCAGTTTGAAGCCATAGTTTTTCATGTTTTTGTCAGTTAAGCTGGCAGAGTTCCTCTGTAATAATGTATTTATTATCAATGCTTTTCACCTTCATTTTGGTATATAGCGGTGATCTTCAACATGGTGCCCATGGGTACCATGGCACCTGCCCATGCTTTTCCAGACACTTATTTGCTTCTTTGACAGAGTATCTCTTTCTCTAAGTAAAGAGCCAGTCTTGGCTTTCTTCCAACTCATTGGAGCAAGCAATGCTTCAGAAGAACCCAGGAGGCATCACCTTCATGTCTGCCGGAAGCACGTATTCTGAACCTTCTGTTTCCAACGAAGGACGACGCTTGACTTGCAACCTCTCATCTTTTTGTGATTGTGCCCACTCTTTCTTCTGAAAATTCCCAAACTGCCCACAGCCTCAAAAAGATTGGGGACTATTGGTGTATAGTATGTCTAAATACATGCATTACTTTCTGAACTGTGACAATTTCCCCAATAGTGATCTGAGCTATGCTGTGCAGTGATACGTAAACTTGAAAATTAGAGGTTTTTTTAAAAAGAATGAAATCCACCTGCATTTTCTTTATCGTCTTCTATGCAATTGATCTGGCGTAGGTGCCTGCTTTCAACATACTGACACAACTTAAAAAATGACATTACGGCCGAAATCCCAGTAGGAGTTTCCCTTACCTTTTCACCAGTTCATCGGCTGCCACGTAGTTGGATGGAGAAACTTGCAGTGCACTATGTTCCATCATGCTTTGTTACTACTAAACATTACCAGGGCGTAGAGGAAACACAGGGCTGTTGTTTTCAGCAGCAACCTCATACCTTCTGTCACATCTCGTTCCTGTATCATACAATATACTACCTGGACAAATGTCACCTTCTAACATGAGCAATTTTTTGTAGTGATAAAACAAACCGTTCAGATCATTGTTCAAATGACTAGTTTTCACACACACTCTCACACACACACACTCTTATCATATACTGATGTACGTATGAGAATGAGTCATTATCACTGAATAATCACTACAGGAGGAACTTCTATGTCAACTCAAAGGCAATACCTTTCAGTGGCGAGTGTTCAACAGAGATGGCTCAAAGTCGTCAAGCCATCCAATGATGAGAGGTCAACTGAACTCGCACAGAGTAATCAAGAACACTTGTAAAGGGATGCAACGTTTGCAACAGTGTTTAACAAAAGAAATATCGCGGCAGTGGAAACAAAGGCAAAACGAAGTCTTGAAGATTATTGTTGTTAATGAAGAGCACTACAATTTTACATTTACATTCCTTTTTTAAAAGGAAAAAATCCAGCGCATATCCTCTGATGACTATTAGCATTCCTATTTGTCGGTTTTCCACTTTATCTCCAACTTTATGTTTGTAAGCAGACTGTCTCCCAGGGCTCTTCTTATGTAAGGGTGCAACTGAGCAATTGGCCTTAATTAAAAATAAAGATTTTTGATCACCCACAGAGTCAGCTCATGGTGTGCTGGCCACATTGCTACTCACTCTCCCAATTTGGAGAGAGCCTTTTGGAACTCTTCGTAATCTGCTTTAGCTTTTTACCCTCTTGGATAATTCGGTATCATGCATAATTCTGGCCACTACACTGCTCACCCCTTATTCCAAATCATTTATGAACAAATTAAATGGTGCTGGTGGAGTCTTATGGTAAAGGCAGCAAAGAGAGAACAGGGAAAGAGAAATGAAAAAAACCCAGGCAACTAGTGTAAGTAGGGAAGAAGAAAGGACCAAGGAGAGAGAAGGTGGAAGCAAGAGGAAGCAGGAAGTAATGGAGACGGTTAGTGATTCCGCATACGTCGGATAATGCACTTCCAATCCTCTTTATAGATCATTTGGAACGGATTTTTTTGTGTGCGGAACAAAAAATCCACCTCAAGCGATTGATAAAAATGCATTGAAAGTGCATTATCCAACCTGTGCGGAATCAGCCGGTGAGTAGAGTCTGAGGGCAGGAGGCAAATGAAACTGAAGGAGGGATGGGAACATAAAAGCAAAGAGAGTGAAACAAAGTCGACTGGAAACTATTATCCGCCCACCACTCAAATGGTGACATGATATGATTTATGACTCTATTGGTGTGCATCTTGAGAGTACAACAATATTACAATATCCATATAAGTGAAGAGTTTTAACACAATTTATTTTATGCTTAAATAATCGACTAGATCATCCAGTGTTTTTTCATACATATGTAATTAGAGCTATTATCAATGAATTCTGTTTTCATATGAAGATAATTAACAAATTAAAGTATTTCACCAAAACCCCAAATAAAAATGCCCCTTTAAAACACAGCAGCCTTAACAACCTAGTATGACACTGCTAGAATGATTACAGATGATTGGCTTATTTAAAGATTCTACATCTTAGAGCCAGTACACAATACAGTAATATTTTTTACAGCGTGCCGCCAGTCTGTTATCTAAGAATTTCTCTTCGTTTTTGTTTTTAAATATCCCAACCTGTGCTTACGAGAGCACCAACCCACCTCTAAAAGCTGCAAGCATCCCCCCTCCCTGGGTATAAAGCAAGAACAGATAGCACCCCCCTCCCCATAATGCAACTACTGTAGATGTTATATCTTCTTTAAATTATAGATCGTCTCCATTGAAAAAAATTGGCAACAGCAACAAATATTAGATGAAGGGCTATGTGTTTGCAGAGAAAGGGCACACTCCCAGCAAGCTCTGCTGCTGGGCAAGCACCCTTTGGTTTCAGTGATGTGTGTGCGCCAGAGTCCACTCCAAGCCCCATTTAAACAAACAGGGACTGGCTCGGTGGCCCTGCTTGGTGGATTGCAACCCCCCCACCCCCACCCCAAGAATGTTATTCATCAAGTTGCGGTCTAGTGTTTGCAAAACTGGAAAAAGATTTCATCAAAATAAGGTGAAATGCATGCACCAAAATATTAGTACTCTGAAGAAGAAAAAAAATATTTTTTTTCACAGAACTACAGAATTCCTCATCTTAGGAATCATTAAATTTGCAGCGGATTTTAAAGATTTTTTTAAAATCAAGCTAGCATTTTTGCATATACAAACATTGTAATTGCTAAATATACAAGAATCTGTGAAGATACACCCAGAATATCCCTGCAGGTGTAAGCCATTTTGAGACACTGATTTCTGTTTGACGCAAATGCAGTGAGCAAAGAGCCAGTGCCTTATCATCACTGAATCTACTGCGAATTTACACAGTGTTATTTATTTACAGTGAAATTATCGATGTCAGTTTTTTTTTAAAAAAAAGAAACAAAAGAGTGTTTTATTACCCTGACAGTTTGGGTCCAAGAAAAATAAGGCGAACTGTTGTGTGGATTTTAGTAAATTTTAGTGTCTTCCTGTGATTTGAATCATTTTTCAGTGTCGAAGTGTCCCCCCACCCTTTGCTACAGGAATTCTTTTTGTTTTGCAATGACATCCAGTTGCTTGAAAAAAGCTGTTCCAGCGTGGCATCTTGTATATACAGGGCATCGTTCTGCCATTTGCAAACTCTCCAATGCCGTGAATGAAAGTGAATTTCCATGCTCTTGTACAACTGGCTCATGCTAAATTAAATTTTTGTGTTTTTTTTCTTTTCGCATAAAAACCATGCGGTTAATGTGTGGAAGCAGCAAACACACACACACTTTTGTCAGTGACTTGATAATTCCTGTTGATTTTTTTTCTTCCTTGAGTTTCTTCATAGAATACTGGCAGTAATAGCGCACACAGTCCTGGGACGGGCAGCAGGGTGGGAGTGAGAGAAAGATAGCAAAGATCAGATATTCGCATGTAGAAAAAAAACACCTGGCAATTCAACCCTAAATTACTGCACTGTGTAGGGGTGAGGTGGGTGAAGGAAAATGGTAATTTACTCTCTCACTAGAGTTGCCAGATTCCCTGGGTTTGAATCCGGGGAACAGGAAGGGGGGCTCACCAGAAAGACTTATGTTGCATGCATGCACAATGCATGCGTGCTCCGGAGCACTTCCTCATCACATCAGGAATAACATCAAAGCTGGTGCAATGTGGAAGTGACGGGACACATGCAGGGCAGATTTGATAAAAATCAGCCCCAAACACTAGTCTTGGGGGTAATTTTTATCAAATTGGGCCCATGCGCAGTCCACCACTTCTGCATCACGCCAGGAATGATGTCATTCCTGGTGCAACAAGGGCTCTTGAGTGCATAGGAGTACACTGGCGCTCCCTGGCCTGTTCCCATGCCTTTCGTCCCTGCCAACCAGGTGACAGATGATGGTAGGTGGAGGCTGGGAGTGGGGGATCCCTGCCATTACTGGGGGAATGGTATCCTTACCTCTCACATACAGTTTTACTTACTGCTGCACTAGGGAAGCTAATTTATTGGAACAATATTCAAATATTCAAACCAACGTAATAGCAAATCAATAATTTGCTCATCTAGCCAAGCAAAAGGGGAGGGGAGAGAATTCTGAAAATATTCTGGACTTTCCTAATGACTTCAAAGACGGTGAATAAAGGAGCAGAGTTTGTTTATTGGATGCAATTCCAGATTAATCCCCATCCTCTGTATAATAATTTATAGTTATATATTCTATCCACATTTGGCCATATTCTTTGAACTATATCACAAGAATCTGAGCAGGCAATCACTGCTGTGGTCCAGGATTAGGCTCTACAGACGGATCAAATATTTTGGACAAAGGGCAAAGTCTATGGAGCACTGCAGAATGCTGGCGGGGGGGAGGGTATCTTTGGCCAATTCCCTCCTCTCACCGCAGCCCCCTCTTTGATCCTCATGATCTTCATGGGGGTCTACAGGGGGAGCAGAATATGGCAGCAAGAAGGGACGAGGCATGGTTTATACAGTGCAGTTCCACTCACACAATGCACAAGATTTAAGAGTAAAGCCTAAGATCTACTCAGAGTATTAAAAAGGGAACGTCCGCATATCGAACTGACCATTTGCTGTTTGGCTGTTATGAATACGTCGTCTTCTCCACATGTCGGACTTCCTTTTTCGTCTTCACCTTATAGCCTTCTCCCTGCTTCAAAGGAAAAGGTACACTTTCAAAAATCAGATAGCAGTCGTTGTCCTGCTGGTTCTTAGCAGGTCCCATGTGGCTGTAATGGGATACGTTAAGAAGCTGTTAATTTATAACATCTCATGTCAAAATCACACAATACACAGCCTTAGCCACTCTGCTGAGCTGCAAAATCACAGGTTTTCAGGATCGCCTCTTTACAGGAAGGAAAATTCTACATATTATGAACTGCATGCTGAATTGGGGTGCCACCATTCGAGAGTAACCTTCAACAACGAGAGTTTTCTTGATTTAGCATTCTGAATGTTCCACCTTGCCGGAGAGCCAGATTTACAGAAGCCCCTTGCTGGGCACCCCAAGTTAGCAAATCCCTAACCCTTAAAGGGTCTTATTAACAATGCAGCTTCAAACTGAGTAGATTAGTAATGGAGGAAAAGATGGGGAGTGGGAGAGGGAGGGGGGCAAGCCAGCAAAAATATTTGCCAAAACAGAACTTCAGCAATAAAAATCAAAGAACCAGTAACAGTGGAGATGGGCACGAACAACATGAACCAAAAAAAGCCATGAACAGCCCAATCTGCTGTTCGCGATCAAGCTCTTCGCGAGGCCCCATTCTAAACGAACAGGTGGTCGTTGCAAGCCTCGTTCGTTGCTGTTCGTCAAGCCAGACAGTCTGGCACCTGCAATCAGTTCCCTTGGCAACTTAGGCAGGGATTGTCTGAACTCTATCCGAACTCCTGCTGTTGCCCTGGAAACCCCAATCTAAGCCCAATTTAGCTTGATAGGCAGGTCTTCCTTTCAAGTGTGGAGCTCCAAATTTGTTACAAAAAAGCAAAGAGCAGGGGGGAGAGGGGCTCCCAGCTCTGGCTAGTCTTTGCAGACAGGGGAGAGGGAGAGACAGCTGCTGTTGGCATTTTGATAGACAGCAAGAGTACATTGGAGCTTGAATTTTCTTTGTGTGTGGTGGGATAGGGATCTACCCCTTCAGGTTCCAGGGCGGCTGCCAGGCTCTGGGGCCAAGCTATTATTTACTACTGATACCTTTCCTGCTGCCTGCTCAGGTAAGGTTCCTGGGAGTGGTGCGGTAGGGATCTACCCCTTTGTTCCAGGGCGGCTGCCAGGCTCTGGGGCCAAGCTATTTTTTATTATTGGTACCTTTCCTGGTGCCTGCTCAGGTCAGGTTTCTGGAAGTGGTGCAGTAGGGATCTTGACCAAACTTGGATGATGGCTGGAGGAGAGCCTGCTGGCCCCCACGAACATCCAACTACAAACATGTTTGTGAACAGATCATGCTCGTAAGTGTTCGTGAGTCCCTGTTTGTGGACGGCAATGAACAACGAACATCATGTTCGGGGTTTTTTTCGGTTTGTGCCGATCTCTAGTAAGCAGTGCAGATTTTTTCAATTCTGGCCATTTACGGAAGAAGACATAAGACTGGAGTACTGTTCTGTTAACAATAGTTCAATGTTAACGTAGAAACAGATGCTCTGGGGCAAAGAAGAAAAACTGAACTTTTCCATTGGCTGCAATTTTTTAGTTTGTAGATTGTCTGCACACATGGGCCTACATTTTAGACTTACTCTAAAGAGAAAGATCCAGAACTCGAATCAGATGTCCACTTACACTTCAATTTTGCCAATCACTCAAAAAACAGACTATCGGGTGGAGGAGATCGTAGACCCGGCACAATTAATACAGCACCAATCATGCTAGGCACATGGGAAATGGGGAACAGCTGCTGGATTAAGACACATCAAGCTGAGTGAAGGAAGGGAGAGCTAGTCTCATTGTCATCAATATCCACATTTTGCAGGTCTAAGTTTCATACTCCAGATCTAGAATATACACCTTTCCCGACAATTTTTAAAAAGGCAAAAAAAAAAAATCACCTAAAGATGAGACATAGCACTACAGGTAAAGGATTGGTAGCAATCACAGCATTTCTGCTAAAAGAAAATTGTGTGTTTTGAGACGGCTGAAAGCTTTAATTAGTGGAGTTATCAATTAAAGCTTTAACTGATTAATCAGTGGAAACCAAATTTAATCAATGGAACTGTAAGCCATGGGCACACTTGTTTGTATTTAACGCTCCTTCAGTTGTACTGTGTCCCTACCATTGTGAATGAAAAGGTAGCCTTTTCTTTTAAAATAAATGGTAGCTTTTGTTGATTAAATTGTTAGTTATCTCACACTTTGTTTAAAAATGGTGGGGTCAATTTGACCCCATTTACATTTCTGCGGGGTTTTGATGTTTTCAATGAGGGGTATATTTGACCCTGATTCCAAATTTTATTCTTCTTTATCCTGCATTGCCGAAGAAATCCATGAGGCTATATTTTTTCTTAGTAGCTAATGCCATGATTGAAAGAGTTATCAGGCTTCCATTTTTTGCTGTAATTTGGGGTCATTTTGACCCCAATTCCATAGTCGTTTTTTGAAAAGCTGGCTCAGTAAAGAACCTGAATAAGAAAAAACTTGGAATGGTGTGGGATTTGACTCTTTGCCTTTGATTTGTCCACAGACTTGACAACATTAGGAGCTGAGAATCAAACACTGACTTTCTTATTTTCCTCCATAAACTCTAAGTCATAGAAGGATTCTTAAAGCCAAGAACTGCATGGTTGTCCTAAAACCTACTCTACTTCATCCTTTTCCCACGTGTGTACAAGAAATCAGAGGGGATGGGAAAGGTGACATATCTTCCGAGCTTATGAAAAGCACGCTAACAATTGTGATGATGGCTATCACTAAAATAAAATATCAATGTCTTTCTGTAGAGAACACACACACACACACACACACACAAATCCTATCCGCGAACAGTCTGTCTGGAAGCCTTTCCAGAGTAGAGATGCACCGCTTATCACAAGCACAAACACCCTGCTTTGCATGGCTTGGTGTTAAACTGCAAGCTGCCAACCATCCAGCATTGCTTTTTACCATTTCACCAAGTTTTTTCTCATGTGGGATAACAAGACGTCTTAATACTTTCCGGGTAACCTGTGAGAAGCAATACAGGAAAAACAAAAATGGATATATTTTACCCTGAAAGAACAAAACTGATGGCAAAACTCAACACTCAGAATACAAAAAAAAGGAAAGGAAAGGAAAAAAAAAAGAAATCACAAGGTAGGATTACTTTTCTGGTGACGACGTTGCCTTCTTCGTCAGTAAACTGCTCTTCCGTAACAGATTCACCAGGAATGTTTTTTGCTTCCTCACCCTAAAGAATGTTATAATGTTAGCTAGATAGGCTGCATTTCCCTACATTGGCTTTTCAACACCACTCCAAGCAATACAAGTCATGCAAGGTTACTTGCAAAAAACAGCAACTCCAAAGTGACTGAAAACAGCTATAGGCAATTTTCATATTCTAATATATCACATTAAAAGTTTTAGAAAGTTGTACTGAACCGGGATTCAAATGCTGTGACTTTCTAGGGATTTTTCAGCTCCCCTTTTTGGTCGACAGACCCCTTTCCCCAAAAAACTCTTCCCCCAAATCCTTTAAAGGTCTGCGTCCCTCTGAAGGAGCACTCCATGAGATGCAAAGGACAACCACTGGCTACTTCCCCCTACATGTGCACAAAAACGTTACTTATGTGCCTAAGTCTCTCTAGATCTCAGCTAAGCTACAGAGAGAGCATCTTCTCTTACATTTTAAGGGGTGGTTAAATGCATGCAGCCGCATCCAGGAACAGGTAGTCCTACAAGCAGGACAGCATGGAAATGACATTGGTGTCAAATTTGCTAGAAAAAAATAACTCCAAAGTGATCTACACAGGTTTTTTTTCAAGCGGTGCAAGCTGGTGTGCAATACCAGCGCTTTGTTCAGCAGTACTGTCATCACTTTTGGCCAGCAGGCCCCCAAAGGCAGCAAACATTATGAGTACCGGCATATCTTTTTTTTAAAGAAAAAGAGCACTGAATTTATAATAAACAGATCATATGCAGAGTATTCACAGCTGCGTCGATACCCTACGATGACAGCAGCTCAAAAAAGTGCCAGTAATGTGCATATGAAGCTGCCTTACACTGTTTGAGTCAGACCACGGCTCTGTCAAAGTCACCCCTCTGACAGGCAGCAGCTCTCCAGAGCCTCCAGTAGAGGTCTTCCATACCAACCACGACCTTGATCCATCTGAAAGTAGTCATGCCAGGGGTTGAACCTGGGACCGTCTGCATGCAAACCAGAGGCGCTACCAGTGAGAGACAGCCTCTAACGGAGGTGACCCCCATAGGAGTACTGTATGGGTATATTTGGCTCTCAGCCATACATTCAAAATCTTCACCAACAATGCTGGACTCTCAGTCATCTTATCAACTAGACAGAGATCTCCAATGGACACCATTTAAGAAAACAAAATTTTAAAAGCAAAAAAATGAACTACATGTTACCCCCAAAGATAATTTCCCTTCCTTACTTGTTCTGCTATAGCACAGTGCTTAAGTAATTCGGCTGCGAATCAGCAGTCTACTGGTTCAAATCCCACTACTGCTATAAGCTCAGCAGGTGGCCTTGGGTGAGCCACTCCTCTCAGCTCCAGCTCCCCAGTGGTATTGTGGGGATAATAATAACAATAACTTGTTCACTGCTCTGGGTGGGGCACTAATCTGTCTAGAAGAGTGGCATATAAGCACAGTTGTTGTTGTTCTTATCATTATTACCATAATCTTCCTAGCAGACAAAAGGTTCAAGTTTTAACCCTATACAGAGGCAGAGTAGGGTGTTTTTGCTTTCCATTTTGAACACCACAGTTCCTCATATTGCCTTGAGTCAATCCTAGCACGCAGAAACAGTATATAGTATAGTCCTTCTTGGATTATACCACTTCATATTTGAATGCACCTCAAGATTTTAAAAAAAAATCTACTATACACAGAAAGCCAGGACACATGGAAGAGAAATCTAGGCTAACATCTTGATCTGTGATATATTAAACTTTCAACATACAGGGAATTGTTTTGTTTTAATATGAGAGACCATTCAAAAACATGACCCCCACCTGTATTTTGAAAAGGACCAATCCCCAAAGGGCTGTAACCCTTGCTGAGGAGTCAGCCCATCGTGGTACCAAGACCTTTGCCACATCAAAGGTCTTGGTATTTCTTCCAAGCTTGTGCAAGGAGCCTCTTCCCTTTGACAAGGAACCCTCTTACTGTTTGCATGTGTCCTGGGTGTATTCCCATAGGAAGGCATAAACCTGAGCCAGAAGTAACTTTATCCTAGGCATGCAAGAGGGCAGAAGGAAGGCAACTTCCTTATGCTCAGGCTGCTATAATGTGAATTTCAGCCAAACTGGAAAGTGGGACATGGATGTCCCCTGACCATGTCTTCCTTCTCCTAGTGGCTTGGAAACTGCACAGGCAGTTTTCAGGAAAGGAACGAGAGGGAGGAAGCCTAAGAACTGTAACCTTGAGCTCATCAGTATTTCTCCAAGAAAAGCTGATAGTGAGACAGCCTAACCCATCCTGAGCTATTTGCCTCTACGATCTCAATACAGAAGAGTCCACTTTTGTGGGGTCTGGGAACTGCGCCAGCTAGACCTCCGCATCTTGAGGCTGCATCCTAGGAATCCAAGCGCAGACAGAGCCATCTACAGCACAGAGCAACGACAGTCAAGTTTTACAATGGGGATACCAAACAAATATTTTATATTTCTGTTATTACTGCAGGCTGAAACAGGGGGCATTTGTCGTGCAAGCATTAAAAATGCTTTACATTTTAAAAGCTGTGCCTTATTTATTCCTTCAGGCTCCCACAATCATCTAAAAATTGCATAACAAGCAGAAGTCTGTAAATAAAATATTCCTTTCCATGGGTTGGATACAGCAAGCTTTCTGGCTGGTGAAAAAGGGAGGGGGGTCCCCAGTGACTACCTATGCTGGGGATGACAGCCTTATGAGACAGAGGCGGCAGTAAGAAGGAGAACTGGGTGAAATTAGAGTGAACAAGCCTGCTGGATCCAATCCCATGTTTGGTGGGTGAATACTTCCCTCCATTCTGACTCTACATACCATCAGCAAAGGCCTAGTGCAAAGAGTTCTAAATGCTTCTCCAATCAGAAATGTCTACATTGACATTTCTGCCTAGGAACCCTTAAAGGTTACTGGAGAATCAGGAATCTGTGGGGTGTACAGATACTTGAGTGCAGTGTTGGTCACAGGTTAATTGGGCCTTTCCTCTATAGCATGAACCATGCACACACCTGAGAGCACATCGACATTCTGTTGAAATTGTGTAGTACAGCAGAGAGTCAGGAGGGCAAGCTAACTTTCTGGGTATGGTCCTCTGTTCTACTGATCTCACTGAGAAACTCCTAAGAAGCTCTTTAGGAACCCTAGGACCTCTTGGGGATGAAAGAAGGACAGTTGAACTCTAGTGCTGTAGTTTTTGCTCTCCATGCCCCCATATTATTGTAATGAATGGAAAATTAACCATCTTCATTCCTGTATATGTCATTTTGCTCTGCCAGAGAGGTGCTGTTTTGCACCAAGCAGACATTTTAAACTACATTAGAGCAATCTGCTAGAAGCTAGTGGAACAAACACTGAAAGTACTTTATAGGTTTCCCCCCAGAACTCCGCCACCAATTGCCAAAATTTTTTTGGGTGGGCACAGGACTGCCCAATCAGCAAATACAGGGACAGAGAGATGGCAGGGGGTGAGCTGTGGGGAAGCGGGGTGGGGTCCAGCATTGCAATGTTATGACGCATGCACTGAAATGACAAAAAAAGAGCAATGTCGGATCCAACCCCCACAAAACGCGGCTTCACATCTTGACTTGTCTGGTAAGAAAACAGACACCAGATCACCTCAAGGCTGTGCAGTACAGAATGCCAGGAGCTCAAGCTGATTCAGCACGGATCGGCATGAACACGTAGAAGTGCCGGCTTAAAGTGTGCCGTGCTGAATGGCCCTGAGAAAGACTCCAAACAGCATTGTTCCTCATTTGTACACAGGTATGTATATCTGCAGCAAGGAACAGTGTGTATAGACACTTCCCTAGAAACAAGGCAGCTCCATTATAGCGGTCTTTTCAAAGGGCCAAATGCAGAACAGAAGAATGCCTGGAATTACCCTCAGATTTGATCAATAGCAATTTTGTAATTACACCATCACAATTTTTACCTGCAGTAGCATGCAAATCAACTCACAGTTGTTTGATTTCTTTGTAATAATTTATTTGTAATTCCTTTGTAATAAGATTTTTTCCCCAGGAGTAATTTTGAAAATTCTTGAAGCATTCTTGAAGTTTTGACTCCTAGTCCACACAGCAGTACCCAACCGTACATGTGAGTGATTGCAGTTAAAAAGAATATGACTCAAAAGAGAAATAGGTGCCATTTTAGATGCTGCTTCGGGTCAAAATATAACAGGCATCGTAAAACTAGATTTAGTCAGGGCTTTTTTTCTGGGAAAAGAGGTGGTGGAACTCAGTGGGTTGCCCTCGGAGGAAATGGTCACATGGCTGGTGGCCCCGCTCCCTGATCTCCAGACAGAGGGGACTTTAGATTGCCCTCCGCGCTGCCGAGTGGCGTGGAGGGCAATCTAAGCTCCCCTCTGTCTGGAGATCAGGGGGCGGGGCCACCAGCCATGTGACCATTTTCAAGAGGTTCCGGAACTCCGTTCCACCGCGTTCCTGCTGAAAAAAAGCCCTGCATTTAGTCCAGTTTGCTTTTACCAGACCAACCTGTAGTTGTGTATACCTCCAGTGATAAAGCCATGCAGCACACAGTGGGGTTATGGGAGACAGGGTGCAGTTTGGCTGTTTCTCACCCCAAGCCTCCAAATTATGCAAGAAGGAGCTTTCAGTTATGAAACGCGTAGTACACCAAGAGGGCATCTAACGTGAACAATGCCAAGACCATTAGCACAGCAACCCAAGACCAATTTCATGCCAATGGAGCCTACAGTCACATGATACCTTCAGAATCAAGCGGCGTCGATAAACCCTCGTCGTGATTCTCTGTTCTTCCTCTGAGCTCGAATCACTCTGAATCTCAATGTCACTGTCACTGTCACTCTCACTAAACTCCTGATAAATGCAGTTTTTAGTACATTTTACCAGCTCAGTTAAAAGACAAACATGAATCTGAGCAAGAACAGAGGGAAAAATGGTTATTTCCCACATTAGGTCGTCCTGAGCAATATCATACAGGGAGTCAGTGCAATCTGTGGTATGTTTATCAGTGGAATTTGGGTTCTCTGCTTTGGTTACAGTTTGGCAAGATTCTGTACATAGAGTTGCCTTAAAAACATATGAATCCAAACAGGTCTGGTACAGGTCTGCTGATGGCTCATGGCAAGCCACATTTTACAAATGGGGAGGCAATGCTGGAAATGTGCGTTCCAGTACAGATTGCTCCCTCCCTTCTCTGGTTAGCCTTAACTGTTGGTTAGCACTACTTCTATCAATCACTGTTTGCAAACAAGGACCTATCTTTGGGAAGGTTTCCTTCGCACTTCCCTCTCTGGCCACACCAGAGTTAATGCAAGCCAGGTTCCCTCTTAAGCAGGGTTTGAAAACATGCTTTAAACGATGGCTTTAAATTTTGGTTGAGATGGAAATGCTTGTTAGCATTAATCACAACCAAGCCCAGAAATGGACAGAAGGAGAACATGGGAAAATGCATTTTTTTTTTAGGCTGCCAAGCATGGTTTGATGGAAACTGTTGTTCACAGCACTGGGCCACAGGATTCTGAAGGAGAATGACAGGAATAAAAGTTATAGAAATTTGTGAGTGGTAGAGGGGGAAGAGGTATGGAAGTAAGAAGTGGGCAAGATAAGAGCTCCCTGTAAGCTTCTCTCCGAGCAGGTGAGGAGACCCCAGGGAAGACGTGCTGCAGCCTCAGAGCTCTAAGGACACAGCACTGGGCATTTGCAGAGGTCTTCTTAACGGTAGGTTCATGGAACCCAAGGAGCAACAGGATTCGGAGGAAGCTGCCACGCTAGACCACCCATGAATCCTTTCATCTGCCCCTTGCACTAGGTCTGGGGAGCTGAAGGGGGTGCTGAGCTTGCTCCTCCTTCCATTTCACTTTGTTCATTCTCTAAGGTTCACCAGCTGCATGATGAAGTCAAGACTAAGCAGCAAGAAAGTAGACGAGCTCATTCCTTGGGTCCCAAATCCAATGCACTGGCTTCCCTTTAGCTACCTGAACTTTCAGCCCCAGTCAGTTCAGAGCTGCATCTGTCTGCTGCTCTTGCTTGCAGGGGTTTTCTCCGGTTACAGTATTATGAACACACAACACTTCACCTGCATGGGAACTTTGGTAGTGACTCCAGCATTGGGGGGCAAATACTGAAGGCTTTTATTATTGGTTGGGGTACTATCTATAGAGATTTCTACAACAGTCCTTGACTCCACTTCCCTATCGGTGTTAATTATACACGCACGTGGGATAGATAGATGATGCCAGTCCTAGTAGACTATTTAGTATTATAAAGTTTCTATAATTTGAAACAAAAGAGATTTTGAAAAGTCATACTCAAAAATACACCCAAACAAGAACTGCTTGAAAAAGAAACAAGTTCAAGGTCTATTAGTATTGTGAGCATTCTGCGTTTAAAAAATCTATTGAACATGGCTGCAACTGAACTCTGTCAATAATCAGATAACTGTACTTCTTACTATTTATTAAATGGAAACTCATGCTCGTTTCTTCCAAACTAAAAAAATAATAATGTGCTAGCTGGAAGAAAAAGTAATCTGTAGGGCTTTACCCCCAGCATGCATGACTCATGATGGAAGACTGGTGCATTTGCCTATCCTTCATAGCAATGGACACTTAAAAGCCCCTAATCCTTTTCTTGTTAGCCCCACTGGTTAGCTGGGGAGAAAATTTTAATCTGCAATTAAAATTCTAACCAGTTGTCACACTGAGAAATTGACTAATGATTGCAGTTCTCCTATGAACAAGTAAACACCGAAAAATTATAGAGCCCTTGTGTCTTGCAGCGTGCCTTTCCTACGTATGAGTAGATGAAGTCATCATAATTAAACAGCCCACCAGAATACATATTTCATTAGGGCAAAATTTGTTTCTGAGACTGAAAAAATTTCACTTCCATACATGTAAAATCCAATGCATGGAAGCAGCTGGAAACTCTTCTGTGTGGGCACTGCACTATGAAATAGCCACAACACGTTAGAGCCGCTTGTGTAGATTATCCTATTTTACACGGAGGGTCTCTTCATTTCAAGCGCTGCAGATGCTGTGGGCTGTTGCCACGTAGAAGCATTTCCACTGGTGTTATAGCAGAAGTATCAGCTCCTAGGCCCAAATTTGTACTGAAATGCTGAACTATGCTTCCCTGACTGAAAGTGCATGAGAATTCCCGACATCCCTCCGATCACGGGCCATTTCCACACATGTTGAATAATGTACTTTCAATGCACTTTCATAATCCTTTAGAAGTGGATTTTTTGTTCCACACATGGAAAATCAGTTTCAAATGTCCACTAAAGAGAATTGAAAGTGGATTATCCAACATGTGTGGAAGCAGCCAAGATAAGGACATATATCTGCAGGCCTTTTAGATAGCAAACTGGACTGTAATTCACCTTTTCTAATCAAGCGATCCCTTCCCAGGAAGGAGGTGAAGTAAATGCCTAGCGGGGCAGTACACCATTTGCTTTACCTGAAACCTCTCTTGGATGTTTGTTATACCCGACAATCTGTGAGGGATAAATAGATGTGGCTCTAGCAATTTGGGTGCCATCATAAAATAAGCTCTGTGAGAGACAGACTAGGTTAGAACTTAGGCATGGAGGTTTTAACTCCCTAGGAGGGAAGGAAATTTCTCCCCTTCTGCAGAGAGAGGGTTCAAAAAGGGGTTGTAGCTCTTTGTGTATATGGTTCATCAGGGATGGAGAAAAGAAGGTGCTAGAGGCAGGCTTGCCTTTATCCCCGATCTTCCCAAGCAACAGCACCCATCCCTGCAGGGAGTGTCCAGGTACTGTTTGGTAATTCTCAAGGAATAGTTAGATATTAGACTTTCTTTCCTTTCCTTTCCTTTATTAGCTATTAAGCCTAGTGCACTGCCTCTTCTATAAAATAACACACTTCATTAACCACTCTGAGTGGGCGTTAAGTTGTCCTGAAGGGCAGTATATAAATCAAATGTTGTTGTTGTGGTTGTTATTATATCATTGTGCTCTCTGTATTTTATATTCTACAATAAAGATCTTTCTTTGGTTAAGTCAAACTGTGTCCAAGCCTCTGGCTCAGCCATTTCCTAGACCTTTGCACATGCATAGAGGTTCACCAGCTTCCCAAATGGCTGGTGAGGGACTAAACCTTTTCAGTTTGGGTGGTGGCAGCAAGTGAAGGAACCAAAGGCTGGGTGGGAGTGAGAAGCACTCCCTCTGGTCATAATACCTCCCGTACTGGCTTCAGTAGCATGCGGCAAAACACCTCCCTTGTTCTGACTCTGGTTTAAGTAGAGTTCTCCAGGAGGTTGACAGCTGTCACCATAATGCTGAAACTGGGCTGTGTGTGACATCTGCCCAGGGGAAAGCAGAGATCCTGTAGCCTTTTCTGTTTTCTGAAGCCAAGCATCAGCACTGCAAACTGGGGCCTATCTGTGCCATTCTTTGGAGGATGTAATAAAAGGATTCAGCAGGGGCCATCAGTATAACGCTCTGCAGAGTTATTCCAATCTAAGAGCCGAAACAGACGAGACGAGTTCCCTCAATTCAACCTGGGTTGAATTGCCTCAAGGTTTGACGGGAAATGTAGGCATTTCTCCTTCCCGTCGCTCGGAGGAGGAGGGGGGAGGAGAAGGGCTCCTCTCGCCCGGCTGCCGCCGTTTCCAAGCGCGAGGGACTCGAGGAGCCTGGAAAGTGGCGGGGGGATGCTCTTAGGCTGGGGTGCAGTGGCGGCGATGCTCTTGCTGCAGCCGCCCCCGCCCCATCCTCTTCCTCTTGTCCTCCTTCCTCTCGGCTTCCTTCTCCAGCGGCGAGAGAGGCGGCGGCGGCGGCGAGCGGCAGCAGCAAGAGCACCGCCGCCGCCGCGCCCCAGCCTAAGAGCATCCCCCCGCCACTTTCCAGGCTCCTCAAGTCCCTCGCGCTTGGGAACGGTGGCGGCCGGGTGAGAGGAGCCCTCCCCCTCCCCCCTCCTCCTCTGAGCGACGGGAAGGAGAAATGCCTACATTTCCCGTCAAACCTTGAGGCAATTCAACCCAGGTTGAATTGAGGGAACTCGTCTCGTCTGTTTCGGCTCTAAGCCCACTGATTTCAATGAGGTTAGGTTGAAGTAATTCTGCATAGGACTGCACTGGGAACTTCATTGTATGCTGACAAAACTGTACTGCTGAATTAAGAGGGACTGAACTCTCACATAAAATACAGCGAATGGTACTGATACCTTTTGTTCGGACGCTGCTGCTCCTTCCCCTTCCTGGGCTTTTGGTCTTGGCTTGCTCTCTTCAGAAGCATTCCGGTTCATCTTCTTCATGCTGACAGGCACAGAGGTTTTAGATGCATCAACTGCTGGCTTGCTAGCCTCTTGCAAAGATTTCTGATGTGATGCTAATGAGATCGTTTGCTCTTCGGTATGGACAGAAATTTGCATTTTTGGTTTCACAGTTTCCTTGTCACTCTGCTTTCCTAGGCTGTTTGCAGACTCCTGAGCAAAAGGCTTAGTCTTTGCCTCTGTTGTTGAGGCAGAGTAGTTGCCGTTAGTTTCCAGTTTTCCAGATTCTCCTTTGAGATATGAGGTAATAGAATCTCTACATTGGTCAGGGCTGAAAAAAAGGCAAAATAAGAGAGATCAGTATATACACATACACATATGTGTATATATACATGTACATATTTATATATACACATGTACATATACATATGTACATGTATATCTGTATGTGTGTGTGTGTGTGTGTATTTATGTTATTTATATTCCACCTTTCTCAATGAGACTCAAGGCGGATTACATAGTGTGAGATTAGTACAATTAGTGGCAAGAACAAGGGCAAGCATTTCCATACAGTGTCAAGAACATTTCCATAAACCATGTCATGGGATAAATGGATATAAGTTTACGAAGATATAGTATTAGCAAGGATCCAGTATGGGGTTGAGGAATTGCTGAAACAGAATATAATCAATTCTAGGACTTGCACTGAACAACATAAAGCACAGGTAGGATATAGGAGCACATATTTAAAGCAAGAGATAATAAGACAACATAATGGTGAAATCTATGGTTTATATATATGTATGTATATATATGTATACACATTGCTTTTTTCTGGGAAAAGAGGTGGTGGAACTCAGTGGGTTGCTCTCGGAGAAAATGGTCACATGGCTGGTGGCCCCGCCCCCTGATCTCCAGACAGAGGGGAGTTCAGATTGCCCTCCGCGCTGCTCAGCGGGGGTGGGGCCACCAGCCATGTGACCATTTTCAAGAGGTTCCGGAACTCCGTTTCCCCACGTTCCCCCTGAAAAAAAGCCCTGTGTATACATATATATACATATATACACACACTTAAAATTGCCTCTGTCATTGCTTGAATAATGCAATGCCTACAGTTCCAATCTGGAGTAAAAGAAAAACCATGGAAAAACAGAAGCCTTGGTAACAGCTTTAGTTGTGGGCGAACAGATAATATGACAACTGGTGGGTCTGGATGGGGAGGGGACACAGGTTGGAAGCTGCATCAGAAGATGCACCCAACCACCCCCTTGGGTCCCTTGTGCATTGCAATAAGGATGGAGATGGGCACAGCTTCAGAACCTAAGGAAGCCCTGCTGAATCCAGCCAATTTGTCCAATTTCCTGTTTTCAATTGTGGCAAGCCAAAGGCTTCCAGGAAGTGAACATAGACAACAGACCTCTCTGCCCCACAAGAACTGGTATTCCGAGATATACTGTCTAAAAACTTCAAGACTCCATCCAGCCATTGTGACCATTTAGAGATCCAGTCCTCCATGAATTTGTCTAATCCTCTTTAGAGATAATCCAAGCAAGTGGGCATTACTATGTCTTAGGAATTCTATCAAATTAATTGTGGCATTGCATAATTTTTTTCCCTTTTTTCTGTCTTGAATTTAAGACTATTTTGTTGAGCTCCAATACCATGGGAAATAAAATTACTTCCATTGACTTCCTTCATACCATACTGCTTCACTATGACTTCTTGCTCCCATGTCATCTTTTTTTGAAATAAAAAGCCACAAACACTCTAACATCTCGTCGGAAAATCATTTTAGTCACACTTTTCTGTACCTCCACTAGCTCTATGGCACCCTTTCTTCAGATCACTTGATTAGAAACAGTACATGCAATTCCGTATGTGCTGCGCCACAGATTTATATCTACGGTGCAGCCATTTTTATTTCAATTTCTTTTCACAGCAAATATAACTTTTTCACAGCAAACATACTCAGAGTTAACATTTTCATTGACCTACCTACCCTGACCCCACAATTTCTTCCCTGGTTAGTTACTACCAGTTCAGATCTCATAAGTAAGCCAATATAGACAGACAACCAGTTCTACAGCATATCTTTTTTTTCCTACTAAGTGGTTGCTGGTTCTGAAGACATGCAACTCCGTCCCCAATTCATATGTTGTAATGTATGGTAAAGGATAAGAACTTTATAAGGTGGTAATGGTAATCAATGGCTGGTGATAGAATGAGGAAGGTATTACCTGTTAGAGTTTCATAGTTAGCGCATTCTTTTTTGGCTTTTTCTCCATGGTTCTTAGATTTCACAATAACAAGTGCTGTTGGTGAACTTTAGAAGATTCAAATAGTTTGTTAATCCCCCCCCCCAAATTATGTATATTTTGGTGTTTGAAATCTGAGAATCTCTACCTTGATATTTCTGAAACTATGTTTGAGTGTTAATGATGTAGAGATTAGGCAGGATATAAATTTGATTGTAATGTGTAGGGGGGAAAGTTAGGCCCTAAAAACATTCATTTCATGGGTATGATGTAGATGTGAACACAATGAAAATACTATTGGGAAAAAATGCAAGATCTCTGTGAGTATTGAACAAATATAGAGAACGTAGGCAGATAATTTAAATTATATACAACATAAGTTTGTTTTAACTTACCTTCCAACCATCTGCAATGGTAAACAAAGAACTAGGAAAT
Source organism: Eublepharis macularius (assembly GCF_028583425.1). NCBI lineage: Eukaryota > Metazoa > Chordata > Lepidosauria > Squamata > Eublepharidae > Eublepharis > Eublepharis macularius. The sequence goes on along the minus strand of NC_072795.1, from coordinate 120,338,423 downwards.
AGCAACAAAATGCTGCAGTCATGTCTGGGGGACTAAGCAGTGCTAACATCTCTACTCCATAGCAACGGAATGAGTCAGTAACTAGAGGAGATCTCAGCAACCAAATATTAGAAAACCTGAGATGATTATATGTATCGTTTGCTTCCTAAATGTATGTCAAAGTGCTGCAAAGTTCCCTACACTTCCCCCATGTAAAGTCATTGTTTTGCATCCACCGAGCTGTTTGTATTTCCCCCAATGTACACCTCTTGGTGGAATTTCACTGGCCTTTAGTTGCCCATTCACTTAGATGGGAGATCATCTTTTGGAGTTCTTTGCTGTCTCCCTACTCAACCCGACTCCAGATCATTCATGAGCAGGGCTCATTTCAAGGGGGAATGCACAGGAATGCAGTTCCGGCAGTTCCCCAAAGAGGTTACATGTCAGGTAGCCCTGCCCACCTGACTCATGGCCATTTTGGGCCTATTTCAGCCTGGATTGGGGCCGAAACGACCCAGATCGGGCCTCTGACGGGTGGTGGATCACTCTACCGCTCATCAGCGGCCTGATCCTGACCATTTTGGGCCCCTTTTCAGCCATTTTCAGCCCCTTTTTGCCATTTTGGGCCCAATTTCAGCCCTGAATGGCCAGGATTGAGTCCAAAACAGACAGAATAGGTGATGTCAGGGGAGGGGGGGTGGCATATGCAAATCAGTTATACTAATAACACACTTCTGGTGATGGCAAGAGGTGTGGTATATGCTAATGAGTTATGCTAATAAGTTAAGCTAATGAGTGCCTCCTGCTTTTTTTCTACGAAATGACCCGTTCACGAGTAAATTAAATAGCACTCATCTGGTGTAGCACAACGGCTAAAGAGAATGAGCTGTATTAGGAGAGATTGTAGATGGTAGGAGCAGATAATGGCGATGTTGCTACAATACTAACTACTTGCTTGTCTGTACGGATTAAGAAGAGACAGAAAGGTAGTGAGGGGAGCCAAAGAGGAGAACCTGCCAATTTGTACTGAGCAGAGGAAACTCAGTGAAGCACTTTTGTTTGCTACTCCTTTTGTGGACCCTGTAGGCTGCACTCGGAAGAGGAAGCAGGTCCCCCGACCGTTAGGAATGGCCTAGCCTTCCCCTTTGCAGCAGGATTGTCTTTGGACACAGACAGCAGCTGAGAGCCATTTCAGATGTCATATAAGTTGCCTTTCCTGCCCCAGCGCCCACTCCCCAAGGACTGACAAAGCGGCAGTGGAAAATAGAGAATGGGACCCTGCTAAGAGTGCCATTTTTGGTACACTCACAAGGAGGAGGGCCTTTCTTGGAACTGCTTTCTTTACATCTTTGTGAAAGGAGGAGGAAAACGCTTTTAGTACACTCGAGCCTTTGGGAAGTGTGTCTGGTGTGTTTCGGGCCAGTGGCTTTATTTCAATTTTGTTTAATTACAAAATTTCAGTTTTTAAGCTTTTTAGGATTTAACTGTCTTCCATTACAAACTGACACTGATAACGTCTGTTGAAATGAGATCCATCGACATTATAAATAAATGAACAAAAAAATTTAAAAATTTTGATCCCTAAACATTTATATAAATATCCATTATATTTGTATATTTTACTGGAACAGAAACCACCAGCTTCAAAAACGCCATTATTATTCAGAAACCCAAGCCATTTCGCTAAATTTATTATCATAATAATGGGTCTGCCTAAGCCCTTTCCTACCTGTTGTCCAGCCGATCCAGCAATTCACCGCTTATTTTGCGTCCTGACGTTGGTGGTTCCACATTGACACCGGAGGCTTCACTCTGCCAACCTGTAATTGAAGACATTTCCTGTTCTGCCTGCTGAACATACTTAAGAATAGACCGCACTTTTTCTTCTGTCATCTCCTCAGATTCAACTAATTCTTCAAGGTGAATATCTTCAAACAGAGATTTAAGCTTTTCTTCCGTCATCTCCTCATCAGTACCAGACTTTTCTCTCTCATGTTGTTCAGTTCTTATTAAGGTTGGACTAGCCTCTTTGCTTAGAGTTTGTTTTGATATTCCAGCATAACTACCAAGGTATCGAGGGTAGGTATTAAGGTCCATTTCTTCCAACTGGATCTGGCCTACATCTTTAGATGTTCCTTCTCTAGGCACTGAGAAATCATGCTTGCCATCTTCCAGTGATGTATCTTCTTCAGTCACCACTGGAGGTCCAGCTGCTGTATCATCTATATTTCCCTGTGAAGTCACTAACACGTCACTCAGTCTACTGGGAGTTCTAAGGGGTGACTCTATGCTAGAGAAATCGCTAAAGAAATCATCTTGATGGGGAGGGGTGGGTGGCACGAAGCACAACCCAGTGGGAGTTTCCAGTTCCACTTGAATGGTGGGATAACCTAAGGAAGACAGTACATTTGGACTGATTGCAATGAAACATGGAGCAACATACAAGCGAGCATGCAGAATGGCTGATTAAAATAAGAGGAATGCATGATATGATAGCAATTTAATTATGAATGTAATAATGGATGTAATTTCCTTACAGAACTCAACAAAAGGTAACTCAAAAAGATTTTTAGTACAGTATAGCTACTGTTTTCGACTATTTCACAAGTTAATAGCCTGCCACACACATTACTGAAAATTTTCAGTTATTGGGTTTCCAGCAATTTTAATGACTCCATAGCTGCAGAATTTTCTCTTCCAACCAGCAAATGGACTGAAATATGAGTTACTGCTGGTTGTCCTTGTGTATCAGTGATGGCCAAATTACATTTCTATCTTCATTTTGATTCATGAATAAATGTTAGGTATAGAAGTGCACTACACAGAAAGATTGCCAAGTTTTCTTTACATGGCCTTTTTTTGCATAGTGCATAAGTGACACCTACTTGCCAAATATCATTACTGATGTGATATACAGAGATACTTCAGTTTAATCACCGCACCATGAAAGTGGAGTAGTTGTAAAAAGGAACACCATCTCAATTAGGGCCAAAAAGTATATTACATAACACAGCAAATTCTAAAAAGGTATCAGTTACAAACTACAGTTTGGGAGGGGGGAATCTAAATATAAATTTCAGGAACTGTAAAGGTATATAGATGAGAAGACTGTGATGAGTAAGGAGATTGTGGAGATCTTGGAGATTGAGGCGATCTTGGTGATATGGGTACAATCAGAAACACTGATCAAATAAAGAAAGAAAAGATATGATAAGCAATGGAAAACGTGAGGACGATCACTCTCTCAAACAAGGATGGCCAACTGCACATCTGTGGTCCAAATCAAGTCTCGAAGCATCTGTATGTGGCCCCTTTACCAAACTGGAACCAAGGTGTGGTCACAAATTTTGGCTCATAGTATTTCACACACATTTCTATTGTATTGTTATCCCATGAATATTCTGGAACAGCAAAGAATGGCTCCTGAGGGGGTCTGTTGGGAAATACCATCGTTTCTTTGGGCCTCCAATGACCTCACACCATCCAAGCATGTATGATCTATACCTGCAAAGCCCTTATGCTAGGTGATGTCAACTTTATTCTAGAACCTATTTGTGATGCAGTTATACTCTATGATGAAATAGTTCCGACATCTGAGCTAGTGTCAGAAGGATATTAGATATATAGAAGTTGGCCATTCTTGCTCCAGTGGTCAGACTTAGTATTGAGAAATGAAATGACAGTGGAATCATATCCCCATATGTCTAGACTGAATGGCTAGAATAAGGGTTGGGGTGGAATACTTCAGTGTGAAGTTGTGTTGCCTAGCGAGGAATGTGCAGCTTTTCAGAATCAACTGAGAGAAAGTTAAAATTCAGTCTGGTCTTGGCGAGGACAAGCAGCTTGAGGAAGATTCAGAGGAGAGGAGGACAGAAAAGCACATAGCATATTCTCTTTGAAAAGCACATTCCCTTTGAAAAAGACCTTTGCTTATGATCAAAAGGAACAAGTAACATTCAAAGAGGAAAATTCTTAAAATGTCCACAGAACTTTATTTTTGCAGTGCAATGATTCCATGACCTGTCGTGCTTTTTGTAAATGAATCAAGCTTATATGTTGGCACAGCCAGGAAAACCTCACCGAAGGCAGCAAAAAACATAAAAGCAAAAAAGAGGAAAAAATAACTTAAACAGTATTTAGAACAACACAGCTTTTTAAAAAGTCCAGTGCATTTGTAAAGTAGTCTACAGATCTTAAAAGCCAGCATCATTTTTTCTAATCTAATAACCAGTAGAGCTTCCCTTATATGTCTATTTGCAGAAGAAAAGCTTCATCATTGAAAAACAAAAACAATACATAACGGGTTGAAAACCCAGTGTAAATTAATTAATTTTAATTTTAATTTAATTTAATCTGTGCACTGACAGGCATATTCGAGTTTGATTATCAAATTGGGTAATACTTGAAGGCAAAGCAATAGATCGTTACAATTGCAGTAGAGGGAATTGTTTAATCATAATTTTATGCTGATGTATTTCAAAAGAAGTCAATGGAGCCAAACCACTTTAAGAGCTCATTAATACACACCCTAAGTTTTATCTTGGAAGGAAAATAAATCTTCATAGTGGAAAAATAAGTTTCATCTTTCATGCTTCTATATTATTAAATCAAAAGAAAATAAGATAAAAGGAATATTACGAAAAACTCAGTTACCATCCACAGGATCATGGAAAACATTGTTTTCATCTGCAAAACTTCTGGTGCCCGAAATGTTTCCATAATCAAATATTGGTCCTTCCAACAGAGTTACGATGTCAATCCGATTGATTTTTGTCAATACAGACGTTAAGGCATCAGCTGAGGGGGAATGAAGAAAAACAAAGTCATTTTGTAAATGCTTTGGTGTTTGAAGTTTGGACAAACAGTAAACATGTCAAGGGGAGGCATCTGCAAATACACAAAGATATGCATCGGAGAGCCACAGGTAGTTTTTGTTCCCTGATACATGACAAGCACATGATCCCATTTGGAAATGTACTTCACCCATTGCATTTGTCACAGCAAATACAGGTGTAGCACACTGTTGCAGAAACTATGGGCCTGTTGTTGACCAAGACTTCAATGTGAGCTTGTAGGTACATGCATGCTGGTGCCAAAAAAATGGACTTGTTCTGTTGATATGTCAGTTATCCCTATTTGAAATGGTAGAGAGAACACAAAAATATAAAAGCAGCCATGCTAGATCAGGTCCACAGCCTATTTAGTCCAGCATAACATTTCAGGCAGCATACAAACAGAAGTCCCTGGAAGGCCTGCAACTGGGGCATGGAGACCTACTCTGCCTCCTCCAGTTGCCTCCCAAGCACTGATATTCAGAATGTTCCTTCAAATCTGAATATGAACATTCCATTTCACCGTTGTGGCTAGCTGTGCTTGGTAGTAAGTTGAAAGATCCTTACGCTCACACAAGGGAACGTAAGGATTTCTTCTAGTTGGGAATCTTCCAACTTGATTTTACCAATTAGAAAAAACCCTGAAGATATTGATGTACATCTGCTGTGCTGTATCTGCAATAGGATTCTGCATAGTGCTCTGAGACGATCAACCATATAGAAGTATGTATTTGCCTATCAACAAGTTTCCAGGGCTTCCGATACCCACCCATACACCTTCCCCTTTATCCAACGATTCTGAACAGGATACATGAAGAGATCCTTAGTAACTTTTTGCAGCTTTCCGGAGTGGTATAATAAACTATGGACGGATAGACAGGGATAGAATGCCCTTTTTTTTCAGTCCCACACAGGGCTTTTTTCTGGGAAAAGTGGTGGTGGAACTCAGTAGGTTGCCCTCAGAGAAAAGGGTCACATGGCTGGTGGCCCCACACCCTGATCTCCAGACAGGGAGGCGTTTAGATTGTCCTCTGCGCCGCTTGGCAGTGTGGAGGGCAATCTAAACTCCCCTCTGTCTGGAGATCAGGGGGCGGGGCCACCAGCCATGTGACCGTTTTCAAGAGGTTCCGGAACTCCGTTCCACTGCATTCCAGCTGAAAAAAAGCCCTGGTCCCGCAGAAACTGGAACTGTATACATGAAGAGATGCAAGGGTGGGGTGGAGGAGTAAAAGAAATAAGCTGATGGATCAGGTAGACTTTGAAGTCCACATTCAGATCATACTTTTTCAACTGTCTAGCACTGGTTAAGAAACGGGTCACACTTCCATGCTTATCACCTGGTTACCAAAAGATTCAATGATTCAAGAACGTTTGAGCTAACTCAACTGGAAAACACTCTATTTAAGAAGACAATGTGCCAGATAAAAAATCTTTCTATGGTGTTTGGTCTGTAATGGCACAACTGTTAAAAGAGTCACAGAATAACGTTGTGATGGGGCTGTGGTGATGCTCAGTGGTAGAGTATCTGTTTTGCATGCAGAAGGTCCAAAGTTCAATCCCTGCTAAAAGGATTAGGCAGTAGGTGATGCGGTAGACATCCACCTGGAAGAACTGCCAGTCAGAGTAGACATTTCTGACCTTGATAGACCAATGGCTCGACTTGGTATAAGGCAGCTGCATGTGTTCATATGTGATCCTGCCATTGTCAAGTGACAACCATGCCTGAGTGCTATAGCACAGAGACTTCAGCAAGGGAAAGAACTGTGTATCATACCAAACAACATGCAATGTCATTAAACTTACTTGTAGCATTTTTTCCATCTCTGGTAACCCACTTCTTTAACAACATGAAGCTCTGAGCAATCAGAGAGTTTGGGTTTTCTACACGGATTTGATTAATCTCATCAACAGAAAAATTCAGTTCTCTTGCCAATTCTGGAGGGGGGGGGGAAGCAGGAGAAGAAAGATAAATCACATTAAGCTTGTTTTCTACAGGCTGTTCGGTAGGTTTCCCATAACAAACGTGTTTGACATATCAACTAGGAGTATTGCTGTTAAGAGTTTCAAGGCCCTCTTCAGCCCTACTAACCTCAAGGAGAAAAGCCATGGGAAGGGAGAATAACAGAAGATTTACACTTTCCTCTGTGAGCTACAAGCTGAGATCTTTGGGCTGGAGCCCTCCTTGGCCTTCTTGATAGCCTTTACATGGACTGACCTAGAACCAATCCCCTCAACAATAAAGAAGAACTATATAGCTTTTATCTAGACCCCAGCTTCCCCTTGTTCTACTAGCTTGTAGTAAGGCTGAATCTGGCTCCTTATCAGGTAGTCAGCCGATTGTGCATAACACACATTGGCTTGAATCCAAACAACCACACGTAGTTTTCTGTGTATATACTGGAGCTTTCCACCCCGTTCCCAACTCTGTCCCTCCCCCTCCCCTGAAAAGCTACTCCTAAAGGTCACCATCACAGACCATCTGTAGGAATGGCATGTGACTTTGCACAAGAAAGGAAGGAAATTGGCAACCTTCATTGCTGAGCAAAAACACCATCTACTTGCACAAGGTAAGTGGTGGGTCCAAACCCATTAGATAAGCAGTATCTACTGAAATAACAAAGCTTTGAACAAATCAAACAATTCAGGCTGAATACAAGACTGACTATACCGTACTGCTGGCCCATCAATAGCCATGAAGCTCCTTCTGTAATCTTGGGCCAATCACACACTGTCTTATTCTAATCTGCCTGACAAGGTTGTTGTGAGGCTAAAATGGCAGTTCCTTGGCTGAATGAGTAGTGGGATAAAAATGTGACAAATAACTACACTATAAATAGTTTTATATCATATGAAGTCTGAAGACCCATTTAATAAAGACGGTATACAAATATTTATGCCTACTGAATCACTTTTGTCTTAGGATACAAAATGCTTTGTGGGGACCCAAACACACATCCACAATAAACTAGGTGTCAAAAGTGTTTGCTCCTTTCTACGACATTACCATGTCATCAAGTCTTACCTGTCCAGCTAAGTCCCAGGTGATCGGCCACAATTGCCATCCTGATATCTGTCCGTTCACATGGACTCTGCGGACCTGTGATTTTACAATTCTTGATTAAAAAAAGGTGTTGTGAAACAATACTTAGCACTGACTAATTTAATATACTGTGCTAAGTTAACTGGTGCTCAAATGACCGAGTGCCCTAAATGCTTCCATATAAATATATATATATATATATATTTTGTCACAGCTTTCAATTTTTTTATTCTTAGAAATCCAAGTGTCAAACTAAATGATGTTAATTGTGTAGATGAAACCAAACATGCGGACAGTCTGTCTAGTGAACTGGTCAATGGTGGTTTAATTACTGGTGGAGGGAGGAAAAATAACCCACCAGTACTTAAAGGAGGGGGGGGGTAAAAAAATCCATTTTTTTCTCTATTTTGACAAAATGAGACTTTTGCTGTCACAAAATAAATCTTCTAAGACCTGAATAATGACATGAATGTCTTCAAAGCATGCTTCACTAGCTGTCTATAAGCATATAGGCTTCATTTAAAGGAAGAAAAAAGAGTAGAAGACAGCACGTACAGATGACAATGACAGAATGAGAACTACAGGAGGTCACTTCACAGGCAATCACAACAGTTCATGCACTAGGATCAACAAGTTGAAAGTTTTACAAACTAGGCTGGATCTCCACGAGGTGAGCCATGAGAGCTCCAGAAACCTGACTCCCTCCATTCTCACCAGTCCTCTTACTTCTCCTCCTCTCACTGTCGGCCTTTTCAATCTTTGATTTTAAAGACGCTGCCTCTGTTCTCATATCTCTAGCGGGCTTCGATGTAATGGAAGGCAGGAAAACTTGAGTGGCTTCGGACAAGGACGTGTTTCTGGATGTACTGTCTTCTTCTTCATCATCCTCCGACACCTCTGACTGCATCTGTTTCTCTTCATCGGACAGACGATCCACCAGCTTTAAAGCCTCACCACTAATTCCCTTAAAATATTCAATAGAATGTTTACATACCTCCCTAAGCTGGTTCTGCTTTACTTTAACTGTCGTTGTTGTCATGGTGGCAGATCTTACCTTTAATGGTAATTTAGAAGGAAGCGGTTTGGCTTTGCTTCTCTCTAACTGCTCTCGGTTTTGAGCGGTGGGTGTTTTCCTAGCTACAGCTAAATTATGCCTTTGTGTATTTTTTACAGGAATCTTAGACTTTACTTCTAGATGTGGAGAAGAGCTGTTTTGTTTTCTTTTGTCAAGTTTGCTCTCCTGTCTGACTTTACTCACTCTGCTAGCTTGGCTACTGGTATGTGGGATGGCTGCTTTTGCTGAGGTAGCCTTTATGGGAAGTTTTGATCTTGCTCTATTCCCTAGTGACTCTGATTTCTTTTGCTGTTCTCCATGTACTTTTTGCTTACAGTGTCCTTGTGTTGCACCTGTACCATTTCCTGAAGTGTTTTTCATCTGATTAGCTTTCTGTGTGGGATGCTTGGACTCAAAATGTTCATTTAGCACTACTTTACAGGTAGGTGTACACCTATTAGTAGGTGTAGTGGGCGGATCCAAATTGTTGTTGTTATTAAAATTATCTTTTTGGAAATCATGCTTTTCTGATTCCCTACTGTTTGTCTGGCTAAGCGAAGCTGTACTCGTAACCTCTGCTATGGCTTCACACTCTAACCCCTGAACCTCTGGCATCAGAGATTCTATCTTATCTGTCACTTCTCCCGGGCCATCTTTCTTCAGCGTCATGGTAGAAGCAGAAATTCCCATTTTAATAGGAGTGCGCAGTTTGGGATCAACTTTAGAAGCATTAACAGCTGATGATGATTTCTCCAACGAGCTACTACTCGGCGTTGCTTCCATACAATCTCCACTGGCCTGGGAGATTAGTGTATGTTCAACAGCTGGTGTTTCTACTTCTCCCTCTACAGTTTTTTCTACAGTTTGATCCCCTGACTGTGGTGGTGTGATGGCAGTGACTTTATTTTTATCCCCTTCCCCCTTGTCCCCTGACTTCCCTTCAGAAGTATGCTCACCAATCTGAAAAAATTGGAGTCTTTCTTCAACAAAATCCCTCTTGCTCATGTCAATTGCGCCACTACGAGTCATCTCAAACATCTTCCCTTCATGAAATGGGAAGGGATTGGGCTCGCTAGTTGGTGTACTTTCATCTGTTGGAGTTCTGGCTGGAGTCGTATCAGGTGTTGTCGCTTGAGATCTATCTTCTACTGCCAGGCCAAAAGGCTTAGCCTCATCCTCCCTTGATTTAGACTCAAAAACTTCATCATCCCCACGGTTATTGGACCAAGGGTCAAAATCTAGACTTTTAGTAGCTACTGTCTTAAAAGGTGATGCAAACTCTTCATCTACTTTGTAACTGAAATAAGTGTCAGGAAACACAGTCCTGTCAGGGTGTCTGCCTTCCAAAGTAAAAAACTGGGCCCCTGACTTCTGCTCAGCCTTATCGGCAGTTTTTTCAGAAGCTGGGCATTTTGATAAAGGCTTGCTTTCTTCTGTACTGATTTTTCCTTCTTCCTCAATAACTTCCAGCTTACTTTGGCTAAAGCATCGATCAGTCTGCTTCAAAATGCCCTCCGTAGCCCATATGTCTTTCTTGGTTTCTACTGCTGGACCTGCAATTTTAGAATCGCTCTCGGTTAAACCATCGTCCTCATCTTGGAGATCATAGCCGTCAAGGGAATCAATTTCAGTTGCGTCTGTATCGTGGGAGAATTCTGCAGTGGTTGCAATGGAACATTCAGTGACAGACTGGTCATTGTTTCCGTTTTGTGCAATATCGTTCTGGGGGGAATCAAGGCCAAGATCAAATTCATTCGGTTTCCCAGTCTCCTTCTTTTCAGATGATTTATGCTTGGAGGCTTCTTTCTGGTCCTCTTCAACGTCATTCAATTTAAACATATACTTTTTAATTGGAATGGGCTGATACAGGGATTCATCATCACTGGAGTCACTGATATCGTCTCCTGGTGGCACAGGAGAAGGGGGCTGGACCCGTATGACCGGCTCAGCCAGCTGATATTTGTCATGTTCGTCTTGTAGATTTACTTCTATCATCTCCATCTCGCTCTCAGAAGAGTGGTGCTGTTTTTCTGATTCGGTTTGATCAGCATCTAATGGAGGAGGAGGTGGGAATTCAATGTAGGCAATCCTATTCCCCTTTGGCCGTTTATTAGAATCTCTCTCTAGGTTACTGGGCAACACTTTGTCGATTTTTGGTGCCTCCACAGTAATCTGTTTTACAGAGGTTGATTTAGCCTCTGCTTCCTCCTCTGACTCTTCAGAAACCTCAGGGATAGGACTGGGTTTGCCTGGTATATAAGCTATTAGTGAGTCAGGAGTTTTGGAGGTAAACTCATAGCTGACTTCCTCTGAGCTAGGTGTTTCAGGTGTTAATGGACTTTTCCCAGAGCTATCTATAAAGGACACCTGTTCTAATGTGTCATCTTCTGGACTACCCTGTGGAGAAGGAAGCTGTTTTTGCTGCCTGGTGGTATAAAAGCCCCCCCTTGTCTCTTGCACAGTTTTACACTCCTGACTTACAATTTTTTTAATAGTTCCTTGCTGCACCTCCTTTTCATACTGTCTCCCTACTTGAACAAAACTGACATAAACCGGTAAAGTTTTTATCTCTTTTGTGTCCTCCGCTGCTGCAGCTACAGGGGCAGATTTCCCCAAATTAGCATAATGATTTGAGTCAAAGTCTCTTGAAGTAGACTCTTTCCCTGGGCTAATTTCTAAAGAATCAGGTGATTTACTAGGGGATACCTCCGCATCCTCCACAGGAGGACTTAACTCAATGCAACCGTGTTGCTTGCTGCTCACCTTACTCAATTCTGATGGCCTATTTTTATCATGCTCTGTATAATCAAACTGTCTCTCAGCTTTCTCCTTAGCTATATTGGCATGGAACACTTTAACTGGCAGTTCATGGACTGAGTTTTTTGGCTGCTCATGAATGCCATCTGGAATGTTAACTGATAACATTCTTTTTTCTTCTGAAATTCTGACTGGAATGTGGGAGGTAGTCAATGATGGTTCCTTTTTCTTGGAAGTTTTATCCATCGCTTCACTGGGGCATTCCCCTTCTCTGACCAGATATTCTCTATACAGGACCTTTTTGGAGGGAGATTTTACAGTCACTTCCTTCACCTCCTTTGAACAAGATCCGTTGGTTGACATTTTGTGCTCACGTTCTGTCACAGTGATAAATTCACCAGCTTTGCCCACGTCGTTAGCCTCAGGGTGGGCAATGTGATTTTCTTTCACTACATCTTGAATAAGAACATGGGAAAGTTTTTCTTTTTGTGTTTTATGAGCTGACGTTCCAGGGCTTTCCCATGTTCTATAGATCTTTTTATCCCAATTCCCCTTAGACAGTGTAGTGTCTGAGCTCAAGCTGTACGCCAGACCTTTCGCCTTCTGATCCAAAAACTCATCTGTAATGTTTTTACTTAGTGTTTCAGTTCTGTGTTTTAGTACATCCAAAGCAGCAGCATCTTCCGTAGCTTTCCCTTTGCTCAAGAAGCCATCTTTTAATCTGACAGAAGAAGGTTCTCTCTGCAGTATTATATTTCCATCAGTGAGGTCCACCTCTTTCGCATGCTTTTCTCGTGCATAAAATTGGTAGACTGGGAGCTTACTGTCCTGTATTTTTTTCACTGGGATTTTAGATTGAGTGTCCTGCTTTTTATCGTCTTGTGACAGTTCCTTACTCTTAGAACCTATGCTCTGTTCAAACTTCAGCCTAATAGAACTGAGTTTGGATTGTTTCAGTTGAAAGCCAGTCGAAGACGACTCTGGGGTTCTACTCTTCTGAGCAATTCCTTTGTGCTCCATCAGTTGCTTACTGTCTTCAGTTTGCTGTGTGAGAGCTCTTCTCTCAGGGCTGCTGGGCAAACTAGCTGCTTTTCTTTCATCAGCTTTTGGGAAGCACTTTCCATCACTGCCGTACGGTCCGCCTTTAGCCCAATCATCCTTTGAACTCGGCAGGTCAGTAACGGTAACTTTTTCGGGGCTGCTGCTGGCTGAACTATGGCCTGAGTAAACTTCTTTCCCATTTCTTTTCTGTTGCTTTTTCTCCGGAGATTGGAGCTCATCATTCAGTTTTTCTGTTTTGTCCCGGAAGAACTGTGATACTTCTGTCAGCTTCTCTTCTGCCTCCTTAACAGTCCTGTCCACCCTGTCTTCATATATCAACTTCTCTCTACCTCTGTCTAATCTGTTCTCAGTGAATCGCATCCACATGGCTTGCTTGGGGCTACTAACATCTCCGGTATAATGTAAGACTGTCACTTTATCAAAATGATCATCTTTAGACATTTTACCTACACCATTTTCTGATATATCTTTAGAGATTTTGGTGAGGATTTCTTTTGGGGGGGCTGTAGCTACTTTGTCTCTGCATCGCTTATCAGGCCCCTGCAAGTCTGAGCTAAGGGGTAGAACATGGTCAGTAACTGATTCCTCAGTATCAGAGTGAGATACATCTAGCTTTTCTGAGAGAAGCATTTTCTCAGCAAACCTGTATGACTCCCCTCTTAGTTCTGACAACTCATCGTCATGGTACTCTACTGAGTGTTGACTCAAAAGCTTCAGTGTTTTGTACGAGTCATCAGACATAAGTTGGGCAGAACTAGGGCGACTGTCTTCTTCCTGAGACACAGGAGTATTTACTCTAGATGATTCCAGATAAGAAGGAAGTGATTCTTCCGCTGTAAGCTCTTCTTCTTCTTGCTGACCTTGTTCATCCGAACAAGGAAGAGCATCGTGTTTTTCAAAATCAACCCGAGGTAAGTCTTTCTGATAAACATACATTTCTTTCTCTGGATGTTTTTTTGTTTCTCTAATAATGACTTCAGTAGGTTCAGCCTCATTACCTTTTTCAATATGGACCTCTATTATACGCTCCAGTTTGGGTTTCATTTTGCTGTCCTTCTCTGCATGCTGTGGTGAAATTTCAGTAGACTTGCTAACATCTGGTGTTACCGAAGACTTATGCTCAAACAGACCTGCCAGTTCTTTGGAAGGGTCACGTCCTGACTGAAAAGCTTTCATTATATCATGAACAGACATTGTTTCTTCAATTCTTTCTGAAGCATTCTCAGGGCATGGAGGCTTATGGTATACCATTCTAGTTGTAGTAGTGATATGAGTCTCTTCTTTCACACGGACACTTTTACCAAGAACACACTTGTGGTCATCATCTTCACTGTTAGCTTTCATTTGAAATGCTTTCACTTTTTCTTTGATAGATCCACCATTTGACCTGGGTTCTAGCTCCATGAGGGTGGGAGCCACTTTTGTTGATGGCGGCTCTTCTGCCTGTGGTTCAGGAACATCTTCTGAAGAGGGTTCATAGCTGCGAATAACATGAACCACCTCAGTTCTTGTTTCTGTAATGACAGGAGGAATGGGTACATCATGGAAAAGTGGTTTTGGCCCTGTGCTCTCTGCACTTTGTGGGGCAGAAGGTGTTTTCTCACTTCTCGTTTCAAAGCCACTATCGGACAATGGACTTTTATCTTGGTCATGTTGGGAAAAGTCATCAGGAGACTCTAAAATGGTATCAGTCCCGAAATAGGAATCAGCGATTTTACACAACTCTTTTTCTGAAGTAGAAGGCCTCATGGAGGCTGGAGGCATTTTAAGTTTATGTTCTTGTAAAGCAATGGCAGGTTTTAAAACTCGCTTCTGTCTCTCTTCACCTTCTCTTTTCCCCTCTTCATATCTGTATTTTAAACTTGCCAGTGAACTACTCCCAATGTCATTAGTCAAATAATCAATTACTTTAGTTAAGTTATAATCCTTTTCAGATACAGCCTTAGCTTTAATTTGCATTTTTTCAGGAATAGATATAGGAGGATATATCAAGGGTTGCCGTCTTGCTTCATCAAGCTCATCTGCACTGAACTCTACCCATTCATCCTCAGATGCGTGTCCTTTATCATTTTTTGATAGCTTGGTGGATCCTTTATTTTCTAAACACACATCTTTTTTCAGTATCTCACTAACTTTTACTAAGTCCTCTTTTACTTTCTCAACAATTTTAAAAGGTTCTTCATCATCTATTCTACCCTCTTTTGTTAGTTCTGGCTGGAATGCCTTGTCCTCCATTACATCTGTCTGCAATATCGCTGTCATTCTTATTAGGTCCTCTTTCATCTCAGCCACATCTTTTAATATCTCCTGACTAGAGGATAAAGAAGATGGTGCGGACAACTTAAGAGCAGAGGGTGCTAAAAACAAGGATGATTTTATAGGAGATAAGTTTCGGTTAAAGTGAGGCTGTGTGCGTGTCTCTGTAGTCAATGTTTTAACAGGCGATAACAACGCAGCTGCCGATTTTGTAAGGGAAGATGACTCTGGGAGCTTCTTCAGTGCTGGTTCAGACAAAACATTGACTACAGAATATACTGGCACTGTGATTGTTGATGAAGTTACTGATGAGGTAGTTGCTGATATTGACCCAAGAGATGTGTATAGTGCACCTGCAGAAGGAGTTCTTATTGACTGAAAGGCTGATGGACTCGAAGACACAAGCGACCTGAGTGGAGAAAATGGTATTGCAGTAGTCGTTGGAAACATTTTCTCAACTGGATCGGTGGCTGCATGAGCAGCACAACTTGCAGAACTGGCTGCTGCAGCAATCTTGTCTTGGTATGTGGCCATGGCTTTGGATCCATTAATTAAACTGGCAGGGGACGGATATTTCAGAGGTGACATGGACCCATTAACCATGGCTATCTCTGTATGCCCGACTATGTGTTTCGCAGGGGATGTGAGGGATGAAGCCATCGTGACTTTAGAGGATGAAACAGCATCAACTGCTGATTTAGCAGGAGACACCACTGATTTTAAAGGTGAAGATAAAAGCGGTGATGCTGATGTGATGATTGATTTAAATGGCAAACTTGAAGAGTACATGTTAATGTTCGATTTGGGAGATGCTGGAGGCGTCATGGTAATGGATGATCTCTCCAAAAGAGACCCAGCTGTAGTCACTGGAGATGTCCGAGAGGGGAAAACAGAACTGGATGCCAGCCCTTTCAAACTAGTGGCTTCTGTTACTGCAGGAGATCTGATGAAAGAACCAGAAGAGACTTGGATATTATACGGAGACTGCGAGACCACCGTTTTTATCGGCGAGGCCATTGTCCGAAACGATCTAATTGGAGAAGCTACATCGCTAACAGATTTAACTGAAGATGTTGTGGAAGCTCCTAAGGTGGATTTTATTGGTGAAGCAGAAGAAACAGACCATATTGATTTTAATGGGGAAGCTGTCGGTGTGTTAGAGGAAGAGCTTGATAAGGAAGTGAAGCCTGATTTGGTTTGCCCAGGCACTGTTATTGGAGCTGTGGTCCATGACTGATATGGTCTTGCTGAAAAGAATGGCTTGTATGAATAGGTAGTAGGTAGGGATCTCGCTGCTCCTGCACTTCGTTCAACTGTTTCTTAAATTGTTAAACCAAAAAAAAAAATCAAACGTAAAAAATCAACAAAAATGATTGGAAAAACAGAGAGACCAGAGAAGAAAATCGGTCAGTAAACGTTGTAATATTACAAAAGCAAGTACAACTGTTTGTATGAGTTAAGATGAAGTAGGTAAAATTAACAGCTAAACAGGAAGGGAAAAAATAGGAATGAGCCACATAATAATGGATGATACAAAATGGAGAAAGGAAAAAAGCAACATGAAATGAAAGACAGAAAGCACGAGGCAACCAAGTCTGCAAACAATGTAAAAACAGAAAACACTAAGAAGGAGTTCCCATTACGGTCCAAAGTAACAGCTGCAACCAAAAATTCTACTCTTACTTGCTATTGACTTTCTGATGTGCTAGATTTGAAATATTAATCTCCACTCCATTTTTGCCTGTTACCGGTATGTCTTTGTTTTGTGCAATTATTGAAATTGTTGGGAAATTTCTATCTTTCCTTTAGCACAATGGTCAATACGGTGTTAGTTAAAACCTACACAAAACAGTAGAAACTTGTGCAAATGACATTGAGTAGCTGAAGTCTGCTTAGAAAACCACTCAAAACTATTTCATGCAGCACCCAAAAATACCTTTAGAGTGACAGGCAATAGATGTGCAAACTGTGAAGCAACGGGAAAAAAGTCCAGTCTCTCTCTCCCATGCACATTTCGTATATGCTTCACGCTCACAAAGCCAATAAGAGCAAGAACTTTTTCTGACTCAAGGTTTTAAAAAAAACGGAATCTCTTTGGCATTTCTTGTCTTTTTCATGCGATATTCCTTTAACTTGGTCAAACTTAAAACCAAAAAATTCACATGAAATGACTTTAAGAAGCATTTGTCATACATAAAAATAATGGGAAATACAATTAATGGGGAAAAAGTGAGCAAGCAAAGCAACCAATACTTAAAAAAAAACATTCTTCATGCACAGTTTGTCATGTCAAAACAAGCACATGGAATAAAACAGTTTGCATGGTGTACTATGCATAATACTGCAAAATGTTTTAAAAAATCTTTCCACAGAAGGCATTTTAGAAGAGTACACTTTTTCTACAAGATGTAGTGCCTTGGTACCTTATGAGGACAGTTTGTGTAGCAATTCAAAGAAAGGCCTATTCAACTTTGGCTAGCTCAAAAGAGAACAACACGGCACACACACAATAACAATCTGGCAAGGACAAATCTGTAACTTGTGGCTATTCTCAAAATGTCCAGTTATCACAGGCTCCTTAGATTAAGTGGAAGACTCCTATAGTTTGAAGTTGCTGGCAGGTGGTGTCACATTATGGTCCAGGTAGCCGTAACGAAACAGCATTAGTATCTTTCAATACAAGAATGATGTTCATAGTTCTAGTTAGTATGTTATTAGTGGTGGCACTCTCATGATGGAGATGGTGGGTTGCCGCCCCTTTCCTCCACTGCATGCTTTAAAGAATATGTGAGCCAGCCACCCTCTACTGATTGCTGATCATATAGGGCTCCATGAACACCATTTCTCCGCGTTCTCAGCAAAGAAAGAAATGGTGTCAGTGGGGCCTCATTACAAGATGACATCATGGAGCATCTGGATCACATGTTCTCTAAAGAGCATGGGTAGGGGAGGGCTACCACGGTTGTGATTGAACCAGGCAGAGTTCCTTCATGATGAATGATTAAATGATAAAAAATTAACAAAAAAAACACTTGAAGGCACAAGCACTTCACTTGGAAATTACCAAAATACCTTCTCTCCACACCTTTGTTTGAAGTTATGCTGATAACATTTCAAACCAGTTTGGTCCGTTTTTAGGCAACCAATAATTCACTGTGAAGGAATCAAGGTACAACTTGTATTATCCTAATGAAGTAATGCAAACAAACAAGCTTTTCTAAGGACTGTTTAGTGGAAAGTCATTATTATTATAAACATGCTGGATTAATATATCAATGGAAAAAATAATGCCTGCGATGGGTGTTTCCTGCACTGCAATAAAAGAATGTTAGATCCTATGTCCTATTATTGCAACTTTTGCAAGACCAAGAGATATGCAAAAATAAAATGAAGTAATATTTAAGCCTGCGCAAGTGACGTGGCCAGGATTTTTCTTTTTTCTTTTTTAACATTTCACAATTTGCTGTCCCCTATTGCTCTGGTGGCATTACTAGATCACATGGGGAGGGCAGATGTCATTACTTCCTTGCTTTAGATGGGGGAAACGATCACATGGGAAGTAACTACATCGCTGGCTTCTTCCATGCAACCCTCTAACAGGACCAAATAGATATGGGATGAATCCACAGGAGAGGAGCAACCATGTTACTAAGGAAATGTAAGACGTGTCATTCTAAGCTGTTACCTAAGAAGACTTATTTCTCAAGACCATTTCCCCCATCCCTCACTTAGTATTGGATTTCTTTGCTTCATTATAAGAATTACTGTAAAAAGAAAAATCTAATCGGCCCCAAATCCAAAGAGTTGTGAAACTAGGACCATAGGCGCAAGGCCTGGGGGGCAGGGGCTAGTTCTTCTTGCAACCTCTCTTCCCGTGCCTTATGGCAAACTGCTTTTGAGCTGAGAGGACTGATACAGCGTGGAGTAGATGTCATATGTTCAAAGGAAGAAGAAAAAATTATTGGAAGCTCCATGCATTGGGCCAAGTTGTTCTTTGGATCCTCAGCTACAACATTCTACTGAAACATGCCAAGGGTAATAGAAAAAATCACAGAATTTGGAGATTTGGCAGGTTTTTTTGTAAACAAAAAGAAGTCAAAGATACTGTGTAAAAATATGACTAAACAAAAACAACAGCAACTTATGGAAATAACAGACTGTGAAGTAACAAATAAGGTGAAATATTTGGGAATTGAACTGACTGCAAAGAATATAGATCTATTTAAGAACAATTATGAGAAATTGTGGACTCAAATAGAGCGAGACTTGATTAAATGGAATAGATTGAATTTGTCATGGTTGGGAAGAATTGCAGCAGTCAAGATGAATGTGCTGCCAAGAGTGATGTTTTTGTTACAGACAATACCAGTTATTCGGGATTCCAAGCAGTTTGAGAAATGGCAGAGAAAGATATCGGACTTTGTTTGGGCAGGCAAAAAGCCTCGAGTGAAAATGAAAGTGTTACAGGACGCGAAAGAGAGAGGCGGAATGCAACTGCCCAACCTAAGACTTTACTATGAGGCAATCTGCTTGGTTTGGCTGAAGGACTGGATGATGCTTAAAAATCGCAAATTGCTGGCCTTAGAGGGATACAAAAAAATATTTGGATGGCATGCATACTTATGGTATGATAAAGTAAAAGCGGACTCTATGTTTTTACACCATTACATTCGGAGAAGCCTCTTCACAATATGGAAAAAGTACAGAGATTACCTACAAGAAGGAATTCCCTCCTGGGTGGTTCCTTATGAAGCGATAGATCCGAGAACTGTTGATAATGAACAACAGTGTTTAACGTATAAGGAGATAACATGAATAGAATTTTCTAAATTAAGAATAAAGACGCAAGAAGAGTTGTCTCCAAATTATGACTGGTTTCAATATAGACAGCTCAGAGACCTTTATAAATCGGATTGTGCCAAGGGAGGGATAAGAATGGAGAACTCGGACTTGGAGGAAGTAATTTTACAAGAAGACAAAAAGGAAATTTCAAAGGTCTATAAAGTGTTGTTAAAATGGTATACTGAAGAAGAGGTAGTTAAGGTGCAAATGGTGAAGTGGGCTATAAATTTTAATAAAGAAATAACAATGGAGGCGTGGGAATATTTGTGGAAAAATACTTTGAAGATTACGACATGCACTAACATTAAAGAGAATGTCTATAAAATGATCTATCGTTGGTACCTGACACCAAAGAAAATTGCGCTAGGGAATGTGAACACGTCTAATAAATGCTGGAAATGTAAAAAGCATGAAGGATCTTTGTACCATATGTAGTGGACTTGTGAGGTAGTCAGGCAGTACTGGGGGGAAATAATAAGAGTAATAAGTGAGATTTTACAGTTTCAAGTTAATAAGAACCCA
Organism: Eublepharis macularius; assembly: GCF_028583425.1. Taxonomy (NCBI): domain Eukaryota; kingdom Metazoa; phylum Chordata; class Lepidosauria; order Squamata; family Eublepharidae; genus Eublepharis; species Eublepharis macularius. The sequence goes on along the minus strand of NC_072795.1, from coordinate 120,318,079 downwards.
GAACTCCTGCTACTGAACTTGGGAATGGAAGATATTCCAGCACAACATAGGACATTGCTTTTTTACATGACAGCAGCGGCTAGACTTTTGTATGCGCAAAAGTGGAAAGTACAAGAAGTGCCAACTATCGAGGACTGGATTCACAAATTGCTGTACATGGCGGAGATGGATAAACTGACAAGAAAACTAAGAGACCTTGATCCAGGACAGTTTAACACAGATTGGGAGAAGCTGAAACAATATTTGGTGAAAAAATGGGAGGTGGGAGGAGAACTGTGGCAGTTTGAAAATTATTGAAGAAAAACAAAAGAAGAGAGAAGTGACTATACCGGGGGGAGGAGAGTTAAAGAAGAATTACTAAGCAATTATTCTATTTGATTATTCTATACAGTATTAAGTAATAGTTATTATGTGATATATAAGAATAGAAATTAATTAATTAATTATGTTGCTGGCAGATAGGGGTGTAATTGAGAATTAACAGAATTAAAATTCATGAATACAAGAAGGGGGGGAATGAGAAGTAGCATATAGAATATAGGTTAAATTGATTGACTTATGCTGAAGGTATTTTTGGTTATAGCGATATTTAGAAATGTGCAGAACATGGGTTAAATTGATTGACTTATGTCGAATGTATATTGTGTTTATAGGTATATTTAGAAATGTGTAGAACACGAGTCAAATTGATTGACTTTATGTTATAAAGATAAGAGATATAAGAGGAAGTAAAGAGTAACATATAGAGTATAAGTTAAATTGGTTGACTTATAAATGTATTCATCACTTATGAGTACTCAAGTTATGTATAGGGAGGGATAAATTGTTTGTCCCATATTGATGACATTAGAATGAATAAGTTAGAGTACAGGATATTGAGAATATTACCAGTATTATTACTATTGAATAACATGCCAGGAATGTATTAGTTAGTTGATAAGTGAAGGGAAATTGACTTAGCACTGTGTTATAATAGACTAGCTTAGAAGAGTGTGAAAGTATATGTTTAATTGACAAAATAAGTTGAAATGAGTAGGGGAAGAATAGACAAAGGGTTGGAAAACTGTTGGAAGTCAACAAACAGGGGGGGGAAAGGGAGGGGGTTAGAACTGGAATATTAAAGTAATTTGATTGTTATAAATGACAAAATATTTCTAATTCCAATAAAATTAAAAAAAAAAACATTCTACTGAAACCAACTGCATGCAAATAGCCCCACAACTAAATACATTTCCACCGTTTGTGGGCATAGAGTGGATTCTCCCAACCATGTTTTGACATGCTGATTGCCATTATCAAATTAGCTTGATCCTCTGAAACTTCAATTAATGACCGCCAAAGGGGGGGAATTTGGTCTTGATGAACTTGTCACCTTGTGAATGGGCTGTTAATGGGCCATTAAATCCAGGGCTTTTTTCCAGCTGGAATGCGGTGGAACGGAGTTCTGGCACCTCTTGAAAATGGTCACATAGCCGGTGGCCCCGCCCCCTGATCTCCAGACAGAGGGGAGTTTAGATTTCCCTCCACACCCGTGGAAGCACGGAGGGCAATCTAAACTACCCTCTGTCTGGAGATCAGGGGGCGGGGCCACCGGCTATGTGACCATTTTTGCCAAGGGCAATTTAAACTTTAAAAAACTCCCCCCTTGTTCCAGCTGACCCAAAGTGATGTCATTGTGCGGTCCTGAGTTCCACCACTGAGTTCCACCATCTCTTTTCCCAGAAAAAAAGCCCTGATTAAATCTATCCGCGGGGAGGGTGGAATATAAATCGAATAAAATAAACAAATAAATTCTATCACAGCGATTTATCAGAATCTGCTGCCAAGGGTCACCCAGAATTCCTGTCATCTCAGTTTCAAAGCAATAAACCCTTTGGAGGAGGTAAAAACTCAAGACATTTTGTATATACAAATGCCTCTGAAGTGCTGTGCTGTGCAAGCCCCATCACTATTCTCTAACAAGGCAAACAGCTCAACTATGAGCCTTCCAGGAAGTTATTAATATTTGGCTTTACTAGATCAAGAGCAGGAAACAGACTAACTACACACTTTTTGATATCTATAGGAGTATCACCAGCCTTCTCCTCTCACCCTGTGTGCATATTTCAAAGAGTTGTTTACATTGTCCAATACTCTGAAATAAACACCTTGCTAAAATGCTACAAAATAAATCAGCATTAAAATACTACATGAAAATAGTAAGAGATGAAAATCAGATCTGTCAGATGTGAAGATCTGAGATAACATCATAATGTGGCCCAATTTCCCCCCTCCAACATGGAAATGTGTAAGCCAACCTAATACTATCATGACAGCTAAAGGCCCCTTCTTATGTTACAGGAATAGGATGCATGCCATGTGCCTGTGGGTGCATCTCATACCATTTCATTACCTTTTGAACATGGAGATCACATGAGAGAAGCTAGTCAACATGACTACTTTCCCTCAAGGGAAACTCTAGTACCATCTCTAGGAGACAGGGTGACATTTGCTGGAAATGTCCCAATTTGTCAAGACTTAGAAGAGCTCTTGAATAAATGGACAGTCATTAACTACTGAATCACATCTTTCAATGACATCCAGTTGAGATCCATGTTTTAATGTTATCAGAGCAGCAGAGAAGCTACCATTGGAAGAAACCATACATGCCACTCCAGCATTGTAAGAATCGGTCCTAAGCTCAAGTCTCCATTTTGACAGGGGTTTCCCCTGCCACAAGACACACACCCCTTTACTGCCTAGAATATGAACAATATAACAGGTGCGGTAGCAGCTCACAATACTTTGTGATACTTTGATCTAGAGCTGCAGCTGCTTTGGTGATCTCCAGGACACATTTCAGAGCACATGATATTGTGTAAATTGCCAGGTACAGGAGGGCAGGTGAAATCTGTGAGCTACTGTCTATAATGGTATGTTGTTTGCATGAATGAATGCCTCTGGGGAATGAAAAGAATGAACTTCCTTCAATGTAACATTTAAGCTGTCTTCAAATATGAAAGAATTTCAAATAAAGTAGAATAAGAAATTTTAAAAGGTGGCATATGTGGTAGAACTGCCTGTTTGGCAGTCAGAACTGCTGTAGTAGAACGTTAAACTGAAGTAACAGCTATATCTATGCAGTTCTCTTAGACACTCACATAGGACTTTTTCGATTATAACCTGTGTTTTGCCTGTCAATGTATCATCTCCCGCATGAATCATTGCAACATTTAACCACCTTGTCTTTTTAAAGGTGTAGCAGAACAGCCTGTCTTCTTTGTGCTATATAAACAAAGATAAGAGATTCTACACTAATCACCCTTTTATTCTGTGGAGGACATGTAGCTTTCTATGCCTGAATTTTCCAAATGGTTGGTGCTCAAAAGAGCTTACGGATAACTGGAGTATTTTGCCTACTGAATCAGGACTTTTTTTTTCAAATGATACCAAAATACGACATTTATAGAAAAAATGTCTCTTCTTGTGAAAAATTTGTTTATGGTGTTAGTAAATTTGTTAAGAAACTCACTCATTCCGGGCTCAGTCAGATAGCTGTAGCGCTTACGTAAAGCAAGGGAGACAAAGTTCTGTCGCCGGTCTGTTTTCTCCGTCTGTAACAAAACATACATCTTTTTGGTACCTTCAGCAGCAGGGCTACCATCTAGAGTCCGTTGCTTTATTCTTTTTGCATTCTGCTTTTTGCATTCTGCTCAAAGTAGTGTTCAAAGCAGGAATGTACATTCAGGTATTTCGGATCCAAAATATTGCCTGAAATTTCCTGTTTATTTTCAGGTTGGAAATATCCAGCTGGAAACTAAACACGGAATTTTGGGCCCTGGTTCAGATCCAAAATATTCAAATGCACACCCCTAGCAGAAAAAGTGATGCTAGCGACTTGTTTTCTTAACTACCTATCTTTCCCCTTGCACCTTAAATCTTTTGGAGAGAGTTAACAGTACCTTAAACAGTATGGGAGAGTAAACAGTACCTTGAACAGTATACATTCAAGTAAAATGAACTGTGGCTCTATCTAGAAAACTGAATAGGGAAGGAGGAATGGAACCATCTTGATGTTCTTCAGCATATGTTTTAATTTAATAACCATTCCATGAGATAGTCTAATCTGAGAGATTAGACTGACCTGAGGCAAAACAATGAATTTATCTCTAGTCTGGATTTAAGTTACAGTCTACCTCAAATATATTTTAATTGTCTTTCATTTATTCCACCTTCCCTCAAAAATCCCTCAGCTATTTGGAGCCGGTTCTGAGGTTGCACTCAACTGGCACGTATTTAAAACTTGTACCTTAAGATTCACGTTGTCATTGAAGAATGGATATAAAGGTGTCTGTTTCATTATAAACGTACGCTTGGGGAAGAAGGAAAATGGTAAGTTACAAGATGCACTTTAGGGCCAAATCAGATGCTGCTTTCCCCCAGGATTTGACCTAGGTTGTGGCTGGAAGTCCACAACCCAGCCCTCCTCTGCTCCCCTCCTCACCACAGATAGGAGGAAATGAATTAACTACAGAAGTTCCATGTTAATTTGAACGTGGAGCAGGTTCTGTACTACAGGATCAGAGACACCTTGTACTCAAGCACACCAGGAGTTCTTCAGTTCACATTATCTTCTAGTATTCATGAAGGGAGTGAGGGAGGTGTATGGAGGGTTCATAGGAGGCATAACAATACCCCCCTCCATCTCATTACAGCTAGAATCCTGGGGCAAATCAACTTTTATGCAGGGTGCTTGGTCATGAAATAGACATGTATATATATATATATATCCATTCTTTCAGGACACTGACACATGTTTTGAAGACACAGAGATTAAGACTGTTTTCACACTGCTTATCGGCCACGGAACATTGCGCCAAGCTCCCGGAATGACAGCGTCTTCCTGATGCGATTTTGTGCAAGAACGGCAGTTCTCGTGCGAAATCACACCAGGAAGACGCTGTCGTTCCGGGAGCTTGGCGCTATGTTCCGCGGCCGGTAAGCAGTGTGAAAACGGCCAACGTCAGTAAAGTGTAATATCAAAACCAGCCTTACCGCTATAGGACTTTGCCAGATGCCATATCTCAAAGAACACCTGAGAGGTGCATTTTTTTGCTATGTAGTACTGTTATGAAAATGTTCTGCAGTTTATCCATCTCCACCATATTGCAACATTAACATTAGAGTAATCATTTCTGTTTACAAATGAGAGTGTCCACACAGGGCTACAGTTAACACATGTAGAACATCTATAAAGCTAGAACTGAGGCCAAATACCTCTCCCAAAATTAACTTGCCATGAAAGCACATATATCACAAGGTACACCTACATTAAAGTGAATACATAAAGGACAAAAAAAGGCATGGAAGGGTTTTTTTTTTAATATGCACAAATGCACAGATGCAGATTAAAAAGCAATTGCTAACTGGTAACAAGTTGCATTGTTAATCCCTATAGAAATTTTGTAGCTTGGCTTAGTAAAGGTCTTCTGCAAAAAAAAATTCTTTTTAGATATGCATTCAGTATGGAAATAAAATGTTCTGAAGAAATAAAAAAAAAAGTAGTTTGAATTTTATAGACATTAGATGATATATATCATTTATTGGGCTGCTGTATATCTAAGGGTACAAACCTGCCAAATGTAAATCCAATTGATTTGAGTGGGGAAGTTGAGAACTTTCCCAACTGAAATGACTTGGACTTGAGCATGTTGAATCCTTCCTTCATTTTTTTTTATATTATTTTCATCAGCCACAAACATACCAGAGGCAATGGGCATAATACATAAACGGGGCTGATTCGTTTCCCATCCCCAGTTAGGGTGCAACAGGAGATCTGATCACTCAGTTGCCTTGGTGCTTGTTGCAGGGCTGCGAAACAGGAAAATCCAGTGATTTTCTAGGTCTTAAAAGGTTTGCACTGGCTTGTGGGTGGGCTGGGGGAGGGAAACATCCATGCAGTGTGTTTTGTTGACTGTACCCAGTTTTTTGGGTAACATTTATAAGGTCGAATCCAAAAAGCTGAACAGCTGCTAGTTTTGTTCCACGTACACTAGTGCAAGAGTTTGCACAGTAGTTGTGCAGCGCTATAATGTGCAGGTTCCTAGCAGTTCTCATGCTTCTATAAGAGCTCGTGCAAATTCTTGCTAGAAAACCAGATGCATTTAGTTTCACTTATTGTATGCAAAGCTCTGCTTTGGAGGGTAAAAATAGTCTTTTTTTTGTGAGCAGAAAGCATCCCCCGGTGTGCAAAAGAGCACAGCTCAATCCAGTAAGGGTTGCCAACAGGTCTATAGGAAAAAAATGTTGTGCCCTTTTATCAGAGGCGTACTGTCGGGCAGCTGAAGATTTTCATGGCTTGAGGGTAAATAATGTCACCTGGTAACTCACATTCTATTCAGCTTCTGTTAAAGGGGCAAGACATTTTTTTCTTCAGGCAGTTGGAAAATCTAAACCCAACCTGTGACATTTATTTAAAAACAGGTATCTAATTCTTGACAGACGAATGCTTGGTTTATTTGAGAAAATAGTGATGAACTGTTGGCTAGCTTCTGGCCAGAAACCATACCCCTAATAATTGTGGACCAGATGATATCAGGGATGTTTTCCCTTCTCTTCATCTCCCTTCCTCTGACAGAATACCAATTACAGAGAGCATGATCCCTCTTGCAAAGCGCCACAGGCAGGAGAACATCTCCAAGGGGTTGTACTGAACCCGTCCACTGCGGGCACTCAGCTAGGTTCCTATAACAGCATTTCCGATCTCACACATTTTGGAAGGGAGGCTCTTCCACACCCCCCACAGAGATATACAGTGGTCTTCTCCTCTCCAGGCCTCTGACTGGAGGCTTCTCACACCAAGAGCTGTAGTTTGTGTGCTGTTGCCTGGAAGAGGAGAAGACTCCCCTGTGCGAGTGTGACAGGGCATCTCTTGACTAGAAAGAGCAAAGGGCATTAGCTGTGTGGTTAGCCTAGACACAGTACATTTGACTGAAGGCTGGTGGGAGATGAGAAGGGAATGGGGAAAGGGTGAGGGATCCCCCCCCCCCCACTCCCCAGGTGTGCAGTTTCTACAAGCTGCACACATAGGGCCAGATCCTTCTTCTAAGTTGGACTATACGGCACTCTTCTACTAAGTCTTCCTTCAACTGAGAAAGAGTCATGGAGAATGACTTTTTCTGATGGAGAATGTCTTTTTCTGATGTAGGAAGGCTTTCTCTGATCAAGAAAAGCCTTCTTTTGATGAAGGAAGTCTTCTTCTGTTGGATGAAGACTTGTTGGATTCAACATGCAGAAGTGGAAGTATCATGTCCACACTGCCCCAAACACAACATGTAAACTTAAACTTTATTTAATGTCTGCTGTGTTGGTGTTTGGCTGCAAAACATGTAAATACATATTATCTGAGAGTTTAGCAATAATATTTTAGAGGCAGCAGATATGTATATCTTTTATTGATGCAAATTCGGATATAGTAATAAAAAGACAATGGTTATATTACCTCATCATCTTGATCTGACTCTGTTTCCTTTGGGTCCCAAGATGCATTGCAGAGACAAGGAGTATTATAATGGGCAGCAGGGAAAAGAATATCAGGATATGAAAAGGACCAAGTAAGGGTGCACAAAAAAAGCAAAGCTAATATATAAGGCAAAGCAAATTCAAAACGTCAACAGAAAATACACTGAATGCAAATTAACGTGACATTACTGAAAGCATAAATATCGATAAACTGCAAGCTGAAGCATGAGCTGTAAACAGAGAGCCCCATCCATAAAAAAACCCAAATAACAAACTGAACAGCACAGTAACAATAAATTTCAAATGGCTTCTGCATACATGAAAACAATTAGACATAAAACAAGCTTATTCAGACTGCAAGGCATTCCCATTGCTAGTGTTTCATTCTAATCAGCAAAATAAAAGAAAATATTTTTAAAAAATCCAAAACAAACAACCCTCCCGCCCAAAGATTCATCAACTGAAATGAAATAAATCTTGGAAGTCATACCTTTTTGTGTGCTGGCAGAGTGATATTTAAATTGCAAACGGCTGTTTGTGGCAGGCCCTTGGTAGTCTTTGGTTCTTTTAAAAAGGATAAGCGACCACAAGGTTCTTGGCTGGTGTCTCTAATCTATAAGTAAACAAATATCCTCAAGTTGGTCTTAGAAGTTTAATGTTTTGTGTGTGTGTGTGTGTTATGCATTACATTTAATTCGGCTCACATCTCTGACGTCAAACAAACAAACCTAAAAGAGAAGGGTTTTTTTTTAATACCAAGTGCCTGTTCAAATGCTTTGCCCTAAAACGGTTCCCAACAGTACTTCTCATCCATCTACAGATTACATCTAGAGATTAAGCTGCATGATCCTGGTTATAGGATGCCATATACAAGGACCTAGAAAAACCCTGGCTGGTGAGAGTGGGTAGACCAAAGAGACTGAATTCTAGAGGCTAGCACTGGGCACATCAAGTGATTGGCTTTCATAGAAGCCCTGTTCACATGTTACAGTTAGTGCGTGTACATCCTGCATATACATGCGTACATCTGTAGGCAGGATTGCCAGGTCCCCTTATTCTCCTGGAAGGAGAGGAGAGACCCAGAACTTACCTCTCTTCTCTCTTTGCGTGCACGGTGACATCACTTCCAGGAGTGACATCACAGAAGCACTCCTTCACTTCGCACCAGGCTGATTCGGGCCACGCTTCGCACCGGTTCGAATCAGCCTGTTTGGGGCCCAAATCGACCAGTTGCAAACCATGGGAGTGCTCCCGGACCCTGCATGATGACATCACTCCCGAGAGTTATGTTGTCGTGCTGTACCGGGAGTGTGCCCAGGAGGCCTGTTCCCCCTCCATACCCCCCACCCGCCAGATGAGTGGTGGCAGGGGTAGAGGGTGGGAGTGGTGGATTCTCTGCCTCCACTGGGGGACCTGGCAGCCCTATTTGTATGTAAGAAAGCCAACGACCATTTACTTTGCAACTGAGACCAGGGACCAATAACTGGATAAATATGAGCTCTGTATCACACATACACACTTACATGTTGAATGTAACATAATTAACACACACATAAAGAAAAATCCAGCAAAATCATAGGTTGTTAGGCTGTATGTGTGTTTACTGCAACATGTTGGACAGGCCTATGATATTAGGGTGATGTGAGGGAAGGTCCAGAAGAAATCCCTGGAGGCTCTTGATAGCCCTGAGAACAATCAAGGCACCCTTATAGCCAAGAAGTCTGCATTATTCAAATAGCAGGTCAGTAAAATTATTCATATTAAGCAAGTGAACTCAACCACACAAACAGGAGATCCATTTGATCTTAAGAGGGATATATATCCTATCATTGCAGCTCTCGAAGTAGTTGATGAATTACCACGTAAAAGATAATTACAAATAAAACTGGATGAAGCCAGGTGAATTGCTTGTGGGGGGAAGGGGGCAGTGTATAAAGGAAAGTAAGAGGGCAACAGTGAAATGCACCCACCAGCATGTGAAAATGCAATCTCGGTCCTGGTAGGCACGTCCAAGTGGTCTCTGCTCTGCACATCGATGGATGTTTGAAAATCCCCTGAACCCACCGGGCTTTGCATACTGACTTTTGATTGAAATAATCAGCAGCAATAACAGCCAACTTTTCAAAAGGCACCAGGGCCGATTCCAGACGACTAACCTTAAGTCGCCTCATGCCGCCCTCTTCCGGATCGCGACGGGGAAAATGCGAAATATCGCGTTTCCTCGCGCGAGTTTTGCGCGTCGTCGCGCAAAACTCGCGCGAGGAAACGCGATATTTCGCATTTTCCCCATCGCGATCCGGAAGAGGGCGGCATGAGGCGACTTAAGGTTAGTCGTCTGGAATCGGCCCAGATCAGTTTGCATCAAGAGCTGGGCCTTGTACAGCTTTCTACACATCAGCAAATAAATTCATTGATGTATCTCCTCTGGAACCTCCTTCTAGAGCTCCTTACTGCCACTATTCTGTTTCCGTGAGTATCCTGAGAAGGATCACTCCTAATCTGAAGGGTGAAGTTTCCAGTTAATGGCGGACAATATTTCCTTGCAACACTGGAAGTTGACGGCATTCCATGTGCACCTTTTCAGAACATTCCAAATTAACAGGGGCTTAATTTTTTTTAAAAAAATCCACATTATTACAAGGAGAAGACATTTTTCTCAGAGGTACTTCTCTGGCGGCCTTACTTTTACCTTGATAGAAAATGGCAGTCTGTTTTCTTTGAAAGCATAAAAATTAAATACGAGTTGTTGTCCTCCTTTAGTCAGAGGGGCCAGATTCCCATAGCAATCCACATAAATAGGCTTTCCTTCCAGAACCTGTCATATCAATAAAAAAGCTTGTTAAAATGTATCAGATCCACTCAATAATTAAGCTAAGGAGTACAGCTCTTAGTCAGAATGATTATTTAAGAAACTATTGTTTTTTTTTAACTATCCTCCCCCCGCCCATTCTATCCTCACAACGACCCCTTTCGCAAGGCTTGGCTGACAGCCAAACTGGATGAGACACCATCCCTGGGTTTGCCTCAGGGATATGCCTCCATTTTCTAGTTGGGGAATGCCTTTTAAGAGCATTGCAGGGGCCTGATTCTGGTTGGGACCACCACAGGCAGGGGGGAGGAAGGGCGTCTGCCTTCTCCCCTGTTCCATTTTTCTGAACTGAAACGGTGTCAGGGAGCATTGTCGACATGCCCTGCTTGGTGTTATTTCAGGTAAGAAAAATGGGGGAGGGGGGTGAGCTCCTCTTCCCCTTGCAGTGGTCCTGACCAGAACTGGGCCCTTGTGGCTTTCTCAAAAGGCCTCAACTTTACAAAATGGAGTCATGTCCTTGCGACAAACCACAGGAACAGCATCCCATTTGGCCCTGATTACTGGCCTGAAGTCAGTTGGCTTTAAGGGTCATTGGAGAATTTGACCCTGGGTCACCCCGTTCTTAGCCTAACTCTCTAACAGCTATACCTCAATGGCTGTCACACACTGTGTAGTCACCTACTGTGACTCAGATACTCTCTTTTCAACAAGAAGAGGTGGATCCTACCAGCTCCCCCCTCAAAACTTGCTCAGTTCCCCTCCTCCCTGAATCTCCATGTGGCTTTTTGTCCACATAGTTCCCATGACCTCCAGGATAGCCTTTTGTTAACAGGGGGCCTTCCTGCCTCTCATACCACCAGAAAAGCTGGTAGAATCAAATCCTTTGGTAAAAGGCCAATGTGGAGATGAGGTTCCATTTTCTGTCTGCCGTCCTTGGACATCTTAACCCTACCAGTTCCCTCACCTGCTGCTGCCCCAGGAAATCCCTGGTTCTGACGTCCCTCACTTAAGTTACTCTGGATGGGCACAAATGCATGAAACAAGTGTCTTTGGGTCAATCATCGTAAGGCTCTTGGGGGGACGTTAAAGGAAACATTCAGAAAAGAAGCAACATCCTAGCAGCACTCTGCAGTCTCCAGACAGGGTGAGGATCAGAAGAATCAAGGGGTAAAACTTTTCCTCAATCATACCAATTCTGGCTGTAGATGAGGGTTTACATGACTGAATAATTCCTTATCTAAAAAGAGAACAACAACAGCAACAAAACTCTTCTTGCATATACAGCTCTAACATATCATGGATGATCATTCAGTCTAGCCTTCCCCCTGCAATGCCACTACAGTATGGAGAGGAAGGATTTTTGTGGAGCAGTATTCAACAATGCAGGGTATCCATCAGCAGCTCCTACATACTTGCTATCTGACATGTTAACTGTACCACTGAATTACCAATGTGTACATCAAAACCTCCATATGAAGTACCGTAGCCTTGCTTCTCAAAGTACTGAGTCAATCAGACAGACAACTTTGCTCTGATTGGTTCCTGAAAGTTCCGGGGTCTGACCTCTGGCCAGGGACCTAAAGCGGTCCAGGCCCCCTGCTCACCTTTCTTGTTGCTTGACATATGGAAAAAGTTTATCTATAGATAGTTACTGGGACTGGTTTACAATGACTTGGGTAGCCTTCTCTATCCATTCCACAACAGCAGACTCAAACTGTTTCTCCAAATCTCTGAACAGGCATCATGATGGGCTTTGCTACTGAGTTAGGATATACCTCGATATCTTTGCTCCTGGCAACTTCTTCGAAATTCTCTTGCTGCTCCAAAGTTTTGTCCACTTTGTCATCCGTCATGCAGAAGCAACGCAAATTGGATTCTACAGCGTCATTCATTTTGGCAAAAATCACAAACTTGGCCATATAGGGAACGCATATCAATTCCCTATAAAGTTGTGTGGCGAGCCCGACAGTTTCAAGAACTTGATGGCAGTCTGCTAGCCAAAATCTGAATATGGATTTGAAAAACAAAAGATCAGTCAGCATTTCTTCATATACTGGAGATCTAGTTTGCACAGAACTTAGCAAAAGGATGAATAAAAATTTGATTTGAATCACAACAAAACTATTGGCATCTCTGTCTAGGACCCCAGATACCAGAAGAAACTCAGGAGGAGTTTTGTACGCCTCCCTAGTTTAGAACAGAATAATCTCCAATAGGTTTATCTAAATTAAAGATATTTACACTGTACTATTTTAGTACATTTTCTCCCTCCCGTCAAGCAACCCCTCCCCTAAATCCACTTATTGAACCAAAATGTCCCCTTACTGAACCAGATTATCAGCTAGTTTGATCCTGACAAATCATCAAGCATAATAATCTGCTTTGCATTCACTCTTACTATATATACCTGGCTGAAACGTTGGTTGTGAAAGAGACACAATCGTTTACAAATGTCAGCGGAGTGGTGCCGGTGATATCTTCCCACTGAGCTGGTGAAGTACCGCCTGGGAGGGGGGAAAGATGCGTCAACATGTGTTTTTAAAATGATCTAAATTTCTGCACATTTTTAAACATCTGCTTCAAGATGCTTCTGCATTGCTTCATTTTTAACAAAATGTGTTAAACTGCTAAGACATCCTGATATGTCCTGGGGGTGGACACAGCTCGATGTAGAGTCTCTGCATTGATGGGAGCAGAGGATACACAGGTGATGGGAGCACAGAGCTAGCCAAGCATACACCCTCATTCCCCCACCCCAACTTGCTAGGCCCCTCCTCTCATGGCAGCACAGACCTTACTCCACCTGGTGCTCTCTCCTGCTCCTGGCAGTTACAGTACGTACACACAGACAGACAAACGGATCCTGTCTATCTCTTAGATTTCCTTTTTACCCCAATTTTCCTCCAATGGGCTTAGGGTGGCATACATGGTTCTCTTTTCCCTTTACTTTTCACAAGAACCCTATGAAGCAAGGAAGGCAGAGAGAGTGCCCCAAAGGCATTCAGTGAACCTCATGGCTGACAGCCAAACTAGATCTGTGTCCTTGTGGCCTCTATAAGGAGGTCACTGCCATTTTAAAATGCCACAGGGCCCCACAGCGTGGCCCTCTTGTTTCCCCGCACGTCTTATCAAGCACCAAACCTGGCTGCCACACAACCCCCTGAATTTTGTGGGGGGATGGACAAGAGTGCACTTGGGGAGGGGGGGAGGATGAGGCCCTCAGAGCATTTTAAAATCACTTGAAAATGGTGGTGGCATCTTTGTGGTGGCCCCAAGGATGCCATCATTTCTATTTTGGTCCCGAGTAGGGGGGTTGAATCCAGGCCCCCCCCCCAAATCCTCCATTTGGATGCCGTGGAGGGTTTCCACTGATGGAAAGGGGGAGCAATTTCCACCAATTCCCTCCACAGCAGAACCTCCTTCACGCTGTTCCCAAATGAAACTTCCTGTATGATATTCTGTAAATAAATGGCGAGGAAGGCGACTAGGCAGCCCCGCATTCATTAAAACTCTGAATGTTTCGGAAGATAAAGCCCTTGTCACAGAAATGTATAACTGATAAAACAGAAATACACACGAGCAAAGAGAACCTTTCAGTTTGAAAAGTCGAATTAAACAAACACACACACGCCAAAAGTCACAGTAAAGATTCTTCAAACAGGAAGAGAGTTTCATGTGTACAGTCGTGTTGGTCTGTGGTAGGACAGCAAGATTTGAGTCCAGTAGCCCCGTTAAGGACCAAGGTGTGAGCTTTCAAGAGCAAGTCTGGTGAAGGGACATTTCATCAAAAGCGAATGCCCTGGAAATCTTGTTAGTCTTTAAGGTGGTACAGGGAGGCTTCGAGCATCTTCATGAATATGAAAACTGCCATATAAAAGGTACTATGGGCCCAAGAAATGTTGTATGTTGTACTCTAAAATATTATACATATAAATGTTTAGCATATCTTTCTAATTACTTGTGCAGTTTATATTTTTAGACTAACGAGGTATTACAAGGTCACACGCATCTGCGTGAACATGTTATGCTTCAGCAGAAGGACCGAAATCTTGCATAATGTGGCAAATACTGTAGCGTTCACCTTCCCGAGAATCCCGGCCTTTATTTTTAAAAAGACTAACTTTCTAGATCTTATGGTTATTAAGATAGACATTATGCAAGCAGAAATTTGAGAAACCAGAAGAATGAAAGATTTCTAGTGCTTGAAGTAAGGCTTCTTGTCTTACCATTAGCATAAACTACTAAAAACATTTAATAAGGATAATAAAATATCCAAAATAAGGGACAATATCAGTGCCGTCCTAAGTCAGGATGCTCGAAAACCCACTAGTGACCTGCTAATTTTTCAGTTTAATAGCTTGCCTGTTCATCGATGTATTTGTATTCCTATATTCCTTCCTAACCATATACTACAGCGTAATTGGGCTTTTTGTGCATGCAGGTTCTCATACAACATGAATTTTACAACCCTCCCCCGCAAATCCTTGCTGCATAACTGCTCCACTCAGCAGAGTGGACAGACAATTAGATCACTCACAAATCATATAAACCAGTCACAAATAAATGCTGTATTTCAATAAAATCCTATCCTTCTGTTTTCATCTAAGTAGTCCTTAGTAAATCTAATGGCCACTGATCAGTTTGAATTAGCAGTGTCTTTGCGCATGCACAGTTCTTACTGATTCACTTGACTTAGAAGAGTGTGACTTGGCTTAGGAAGCACAGTGACTTGAATCCAAAGAAATGCAAGTCAAGCAATGCTTGTGCCATATTTCTTCCCCGCTCTATTCCTGTTTCCACCCTAAATCTGCTCTGAGGTTGTGATCCTTGGGTACAGCATGGAATGCAGTATGGGAAGCTGCAGCTAGACTAGAAAATCCACCGAACTCACAGACCCTTTGCACAAATGCAGGTGCTTCCCACGTGCATAAAACACCTATTAATCCAACTCACGATGCTAATTTGTTTAATTTATACAAGGTGCAGAATTCTGTTTCTTCAAGCACAAAATTTAGGTTTTTAAAAATGAATTTAGAACTGACATTCGTTGCCACTGTTTTTGTCTTGTGTCTTCTTCAATATTTGGAGAAGCGACTTTCAGTAACAAAACTAAGATTTGCAGTGCAATCCTCAATGGACTGACTTCAACGGACTTAGAGGTGTGTAACTGTGTTTAGGATTGCATTGTTAGACACATTAGGTGAAAAAAATGTTGAGAAATTACTTTTCAATCTTTTTGTCTAACCTGTGATGCTACATAGTAGTCGAAGGCTCGGTGTTGTGTCGCCTTTATATCCGTTGGTTATCCCTTCCCCAGATGGGGGCGGCACAGGGATTGTCATGGTGATCGGTTTATGGAATTTTCTTCTCCTGGGTTCCACAGTAACAATGGGACTGAAAGTTGCTTTGTTGCCAAGGATTTTCTTGACGGTTTCATCTGGAACTGGTTGAGCCTGTTTATCAGTACAGAAAGAGAGTCTAGAAGCATAAGATTTAAAGTTTAAGATTTTTTTTTAAAGGAAAGCTGAATGATTTCCTCATTTCATTGAGCTCCGAGACCCCCAGCCTTTTTGACTCTGTGGGCACCTTTGGAATTTGAGAGGAGGTGGAGACCAACACCCCAAAATGGCTGCCATAGGAGGCAGAGACAAACTCAAATTGGCTTCCATATGAGGTGGAGTCAAATTGGAATACCAGCCTCCGCACACCTCCTGGAAAGAAGGAAAGCCTGAAATGGTAACTGACTAAGGGAAGCCCAAGTGCTTACCTAACCTCCATTCTCCAGCTGAAAAGCCTCCCATTTGAAGGAAGGAAGGCAGTAACAAGCCCTGGCTTACAGTGGTACCAAGGGAAGCACTGGCGGGAGCCATGGTGTCCATGTTGGGGAACCCGGCTCTGGCTTCTTGTTATACAATGCTCCCTTTTACGATTTGTTGAGCCATCACTACAGATCTTCAAAAAGCAGTTTCTACTTTGCCTCATCATATTTCAAGCAACATTTCTGTCACCGATATATGCTGCAAAGGCTACACAAGTCCAGTATTGAGGGTCAAAGTCAATAATGGAATCAAATTAAATTCAGTATTATCATGATGAAAATGTTAAAAGCGCAACAATTTGAAAAAGGAACCTCAATGAAATTCCTATTTTCTGTTGAAGGAAAAGTTACATGGAGGCTTCAGTTCTAAAGACGCTTTCCTTGAAATAATCCCCATTGAATAAAATGGGACTTCTGAATAGAGATGTTTAGGATTACTCTTTATATGCTGTAAATATTTGATTCATCCAGAGTCCAATTGTCCCCTGAGATGCTTATTTTGTTGGTCTGGATAAGGTTCAGAAGGGAGACCAGAAATTAAGGAGGACAGAGTTAGTATCTTTAGTAGTTGAGTAAAAGAAGGAATTTGGGCAGCTCATTTAGGGCTAAGAAAAACTGCATTTCCTTCTTCAGT
Organism: Eublepharis macularius; assembly: GCF_028583425.1. Taxonomy (NCBI): domain Eukaryota; kingdom Metazoa; phylum Chordata; class Lepidosauria; order Squamata; family Eublepharidae; genus Eublepharis; species Eublepharis macularius. Next base: position 120,301,318 of record NC_072795.1, on the reverse strand, counting down.
TAATGCACAAGAGTCCTACCTTCCCTTGCACCAAGGTTCAATTAAATCATACTTTTAGAGTCAAATAAATGTGACTTCGTTACCTGAAGACCCACTCGTATTCTTTTGGTTAATGCTCCTTCTGGGAATGAAGCCTGAACCCGGGGCACAGTCGTGCTGCTGAGGATACCACCCTCAGGACCAATCTGGTTGCTTTCTTGCTTGATTCGTGAAACCACTGCAAAGTACTGAGGGAAGTCTTTTGTGATAATCCTGCAGATACGTTTCTTCTCGAGTTCTTCGGCACTGTCTAGCTCTATATAAGGGTAACAATGAGTATTTAAACCAGAGAGATGAGAACTCTTTAAAAGGAAGCCTTACTTATACTTATTTATTACAGTTTATGTAACGATGAAGCACAGCACATTATCCTTAACCATATTACTTGTGTGAGAAGTTCATTCTCTTCGATTTAAATCTGCAGCCACTGACAAGCTGGGTTTAGCATCACATCTGTTTTAGAGCCAATTGTTTTTCCCTTGATCGTTCAGTTTGAAGAAGATTTTGGCTAGGATCCTGTACCTTTGTTCCATACATGATTCCCTTTGGGCACTGTAGAGGTAGTCCTGTACTGCAGACTTCACCTCCTCTGAGCACCAGATACTTCCGTTTCCATAATCCCAAAGGTCTTCAATAAACTCCAGGAATCTGAGGCAGAGGGCTACAGTGTCCAAAAAGAAGTGTGCATGGAGCAACAATATAAGATTTAATCCGTGGTATATCAAAAGCTGATGTAGTGTACTTTGAAAAATAGTCAGACCTCATAAAAGGTATTATTTTATTGGTACTGTTTTTCATTCTACAGGTTCAAAATAGCTACTTGGTTGTGATTGCAACATAAAAGGGGAAAAGGCTAAAGAATCACCTACAAAGTCAAGCTGAGGTTTGCAAGAAAAATTACTGGAAGGAGCAACACATGATTCTTGATACCTGCACTAGCTATTGTGGGTCTATCCCAGAACGCTAAATGAGCTGGATCGGACACCGCATGATATTCTGATCTCAGAGAATATCAGCTAAGACACCAATGCAATATAACCCAGGGTATGTTTTACACATTGGTTCCTGTATATCCCCTTTGAATGTGTATACAAAATGGTACTTTGGAGAGGATATTTAGCATTGCCTGTAGATGGAGCTGTAATTCTGCAAACACAGCCAACTATTCCATTCTAAAATGGAAACGAGGATGGATGATTCTCATTTCTTCCACTATTGAATCAGATTACGAAGACGCCATAACAATATAATTCAGACAGCTCCTCTATATCATCAAAATGCCACCTCATCCACTTTTGCCATAAGCAGCTTGGTGAGGAAATACGAACAAACCTGGCAACGGAATGGCAGCAACACTGGACCTGACACGTTTCCAGACACGGCCACAAGCTGCAGCTAAAAGGAGCACAGAGGCTGAAAACACATGCAGCTGCATTGAGGCAGAGGCTACCTTCTCTTTCTGCTTGCATCCCTGGAAATGCCCTGATCATTCTGTGTGCAGAAGTATATGACCCGCTAAACCAGCCCTAATGCCACCATTGTCATGTGGCTCTCTCTCTGTCTCTCTGTCTCACGCACACACACAAAAATCAATGAGGCTCTCATCTCAGAGGAAATCAGACAAACTCATGCAGGAAAGGTCTCTTAATCGATATTAGTTGTGACAGCTAATGAATACCAATTGCTGGGGGGGGGGGGACACAAACAATAGGGGTATATGTGGGGTCTGTGGCCTTCATGCCCTGTCTGTATTCTTCCTAGAACTATCTACTGGCTCCTGTTAAAAACAGGACACTGTTTTTCGAGTCTTTGAGTGACTCCGCACACATTGGATAATGCACTTCCAATCCTCTTTATAGATCATTTGGAACGGATTTTTTCATGTGCAGAACAAAAAATACACCTCAAACGATGGATAAAGTGCATTGAAAGTGCATTATCCAACGTGTGCGGAATCACTCTTTATCTGATATTTTTAATGTGCATTATTTTCTGTCATAGGTTAACATTATTAATATGAGGAAAAGGATGGGATTCCTTTAAAAGAGAACACATCACCCACCCAGCCAACCCTTGAACTAGACAGATTTAAGCAAAATTAATGTAAAAATACTCTGAAGCATTGTTTATATGTGTTTTCTACAATTCAGTCCAAATGGAATGGTAATTCCTGAGCAAAGTTTATGGTGGACAAAAGAGATACATCTCCTCTCATGTATATGCATGTGTGCCTGTGCAAACTCAGAGCAGAACCACAAGTGACAAAAGGCACAGGTTGGACACTTGCCAGCTTCCCTCAAGTTTTGATGGGAAATGTAGGCAGCTCGGTGGAATGTTGGACAAGTGACAGTTGAAAAGTCCGTTGGACAGCAGTCGGAGAGCCAAGCTGCAAGACCAGGATGCCTACATTTCCCATCACAACTTGAGGGAAGCTGACAAGTGTCCAACCTGTGCTTTTTGTCACTTGTAGTTCTGCTCTCAGAGAGCTTTATTCTTCACGGCAGCTGGGCTGCTTCTGATGCAAAACAACGCACACAAACCCTTCCATCCAGAAAGGATATATGTTCAGACAGTTCTCTCTCATAATCACAGGTTAACTCTGAGGCCCATCAGAGTTGGCCTAAGCAATCCTTGGTAGGGCTACTGAATGTACCAAAAGAATTATTTAGTGTTTCCAAGGGAATTTATCATTTCTACTGCAGGAGAAACAAACTGGCATTTTGGAAAGTGGCCGATTCTGATTGGAACATGCCTTCTTCTCCAACCCCCGCTTGGCTAAACTAATTAACTAAATTCATATAGACAATCACATTTAGATCAATAAGTTGTGGATCCACAGTCCAAAACTTTGTTAGAGAATGGGGCTGAGAATATAAAGGAAAACTAGTGATATGTATCTTAACAATGGCACAAACTGAAATGACAACAAAGTAAGAAACGATGACTCAGCTCAACCCCACCTCCTGAGTAGATACAAATGACCTACATCTTTTCCATACTGTGACACTGAGAGATCTCTGTCTTTTGGTGCTACACCTCTGAAGATGCCAGCCACAGCTGCTGGCGAAACGTCAGGAACTACAATGCCAAGACCACGGCAATACAGCCCGGAAAACCCACAACAACCATCGTTCTCCGGCCGTGAAAGCCTTCGACAATACAAAGTAAGAAACAATGGGTATTCCAACAAAAACCCAGAAATTATGGAATTTGGTGGAGCGAAGGGAAGGAATAAATCTGATAAATATCAAGAACTATAAATAATCAGCGACAACAATAATAATAAAATAAACAGGAGGAGAATTATTATAGCTAATTCTGAACGAGGTTCTAGAATGTGGAACAAAAAATCCACACAGTAAGGACAGGGAGGAGATGGGGGGAGGGTTTCTACGGGCCTCGGGAAAGCCCCATGTTTCCAGAAAAATATAAAATCAAATTAAAAACACTGGAGATTAGAAACTCCCCATAATCACAGAAGCAATATTCTTTTCTTTATGGAAAGTGTGCCACTGAGGTCCTGCAACGGTGCATTGTGAGATTAAAGTGGCCATTTCTGGAGTGCCTGGAAACCCACAACAACCAACTCTATCAAAGAGTCCAAGCTTCAACATTTCAGGGAGGGGAGGGGGAGACTAAGAAAAAGGTAAAAGGAAGAGAATGTGAAGCTGGGGGAGAAAGGAGCAAAAAAAGATAAAAAGAACAGGCTGCAGGAAGGGAAGAGAAAAGGAAGGTGAGTGAGAAGGGGCAGAGGCTGCCAGGGGAGAAACAGGAAAAGGTGGGTAGGTTGGTGGGTGGGAGAAAAGAAAAGGGGACGGGCTGCTGGCACTAGCAGGGGAAGGCAAAAAGGAAAAGCGAATGGGGAGAGATGGAATAGTGAAATGAGATTCCCCATCACACCATGAGTCCTTGCAGGTCTTCTACTTTTAAGTAATAATTATGAAGTTAAACTGCTATCAGATACAGGAGCTACCAAGAATTATCACTCAGCTGCTTCTCACTTCTGTAAGTAGCTCGGAATCAGAAGGTTGTATGTTTTTCTACCGGCATGCACGACGTGTTTGGTTGTATGTCCTTGGTGGTGGTGAAGTATCCATACAACATTCTATTTTACTACTGACTTAATTTGTACAATTTGAGAATTAGCTTTGTTTTTTTCAATGAGTTTTCCCCCCAGCTGATACTTTCCCAGCAACTAACATTTGCCCAGGCCAGAGTGATGCTGTAACATATGTACCTTCATTCATGCCATTGAGAATTTCACTGAGGTTTTCGTGCCTACTGTCATACTGGTGCTCTTTCCATGTTTCACCGTTTTCACTTCGAAGCACTATCAATTCTCTTTCTTTTCCACGCATTGATCCAAAATGAGGGATTTCCACTATGACAGGACTAGACCAAATAAAGATAAAGAGAAGCATGTCATATCACATCTGTCTTTTTTCCCCTAAATAAACATCCCTTGCTCACTGAGGTCTGTTTGTCATACAATGGCAAGCACACTTTATGGGGGAAATGGTTAATAATTGGCAAAACTGCAAAACCCTTTCCAATTAAGATTGCAAGTTATGTTATCGCTCCGACTACACATTCAAGATAAGCATACACAGGAGACTGCTGACATACAGCAATTTACACAAACAAAAAAGTAAAGAAGTCCAAAATACATACAAGCAACCAAAAAGAAAGGGTTTCAGCAGGTGAGCTGATCCTGCACTTAGCTGTACATATACAGTGCCACTTACTCAGGGCTGTGTGTACTTGGTGCTAAAAAAAAGTTTTGTGCCAAAGCAAAAGTATGCAAATGAAGCTACTTTGCAAGATTTATTTCATAAAACAAGGCATCACGTGCAGACTCATGCCTGCTGAGTGGCAACCCCTTTGGTTTTGGGTTGCCGTACCCAATCTCAAGCTTATCTTCACAATCATAAGGTCCAGAAACTGGCTTTAAAAAAAAAGAACAGAGGTGAAACTATGAGGAAGCTAAAATTTGTTTTTTCTGTGCTCAAGAAGGATCAGCACGGAAACAGCCCAGTGCATGCACAATGCAGTTTATTCAGGGCCATGCATACTCTTGCTAATTTTTTTTAATTATAATTTTGCATCAATGTTATTCCATTTAAGATTATTTGCAATGTAAAGAGAAAGTTGAATTCTCCACTGTCTATACATTTTAAAAATTAAGCAAATATTTTTCTAATGAAGGGGAAGCGTGTAAACTGGGAATACAAGTCCCACCCCAATGCCTGGAAATATTAACAATCAATGCTTTTAAAGCTGATTTTACTGCTACAAGGACTAGAAACTTGCTTTCTGTAAAGGAGGGAGGGGTGAACAGTCTCAGGAAGCTGAATCCTCCACCCGCTATCACATTTAGTGGGTTTTTTCCCCCCTGACGTTGTGCAGAATCATAGAATACACACAGCCCTGCATTTACTTTGATCATTATCAATGGGAGATGCATGGACATAGGCAAAGACTAAATTTAATTCTAAGGTATAGAAGGGACACAGTCAGGTCTAACAAACAAAAAACATACGTTCCATTTGGCTGACAAGGCACATTTACATTGACTTGCATAGAAAGTGTATATTCTGCTCCACTGCAACATTGGGTTTAAGTCCCTCATAAGCAGGGTTTTTTTTTTTTTGGAAAACAGGTGGTGGAACTCAGTGGGTTGCCCTCCGAGAAAATGGTCACATGGCTGGTGAGCGGCGCGGAGGGCAATCTAAACTCCCCTCTGTCTGGAGATCAGGGGGTGGGGCCACCAGCCATGTGACCATTTTCAAGAGGTTCCGGAACTCTGTTCCACTGCATTCCTGCTAAAAAAAAGCCCTGCTCATAAGAATGATTTCTTCAACTGACTGATTTTCAGCAGTAATTTAGACCCTGACCCAAGAGAGTTTGTGCAGATACTTCCCCTGCCCTGCTCCCTTGCCTTATATGCTCCTGAAATGTACTTGATCACATGATCTTACCTGTGATCATATGAAATTCACCCTGTATTGGAATGGAGATTGCTGGGCTTTAAAATTAAAAGCCTACAGCTAATTTATTTTGGTGATTATCTGTTTATTCTTTTCTCTGGCCTTTTATTTATTTTGGATTATATTCTTTGATCGTGAGACTTGCATTGCATTGCAGATGTTACTGGAACTGTTGGTAGTGTCTTACTGGAATGGCGGATTCAGAGGAGGGATATTTTAAATCAAATAACAATATAAGTCTGTAGATTCAGAAAGTATCCGGAATTTACAGAACTATCCCAATCTGAGTTACCCCCTTCTAAACCCATTGATTTCAATGGATTTAGGTGCAACTCGGTTTAAGACTGCACTGTTACTCTGGAGTATTAAAGGAAATATTTTGTATTTTGCATTCCAGCGGACAGCAGTGACATTATTTCTTTCCATGGTAGCAAAGTCCAGTGACAACGTAATGTTATTACAGCACAATCCTATACAGAATTACATCAGTCCGAACCCACTGATTTAAATGGATTTTATACTAGGTTAAATCTGCACAGGATTATGCTGCAAATCTCCTAACTATGATTAGGATACTTATAGTGCAATCCTAAACAGAGCAGCGCTCTTCGAAACCCATTGATGTCAATGACATTGCAATGTGAGGAAGATCCACAGTTTCCATACTCCTCCCCCCTTCTTCTCCTCTCATTTTTCTGGAATGGATTAAGGTGCAATATTACACCTGCACTGATTTTGATGCTGCTAATCATGGTTAGTTTCAAACAGAAGTTTGTAACCATGGCTCAAAAGGAGTTTGCATAGTTAGGAGATGGAGACTATTACATTTATACTGGGCCTAATCTTGAGGATACATCACACCAGGGCTTTTTTTCTGGGAAAAGAGGTGGTGAAACTCAGTGGTGGAACTCAAGACCGCACAATGACATCACTTTGGGTCAGCTGGAACAGGGGGCGGGGTGTTAAAGTTTAAATTGCCCTCGGTGAAAATGGTCACATGGCTGGTGGCCCCGTCCCCTGGACTCCAGACAGAGGGGAGTTTAGATTGCCCTCCGTACCGCTCGGCGGCATGGAGGGCAATCTAAACTCCCCTCTGTCTGGAGATCAGGGGACGAGGCCACCGGCCATGTGACCATTTTTAAGAGGTGCTGGAACTCCATTCCACCCCATTCCCACTGAAAAAAAGCCCTGCATCACACACAACAGCTAAGTTTCACAATTTTGGTGCTGAAGACCTTTCACAAAGGGTACCAATTCTAACAAGTTACTCGTCCTGTTCTTGGTTGGTGAATTCAACAGAACAGGCTAGGGACTCATCAAATCAAATATATGTGTAGTGGCTAGATGTTTTGTCGCTATACAAAGGAGACTTATTGAAGCTGGTGGTCACAAATGTGCTGGTTTGGCACAAAGTCACCATCTTGTGCATTTGTACTGGTAGTTATATTTTCCTCATCCCTCTATTAAATAATACACCTCCTATTACCTGACTGTGTGCCCTCTACTCAGGATTATGAGTGCATAGTAAAGTGGCCAATGTGAAAGTCAACAGGTACAGCTCTTTGCTTTCCATGCCATTCCTTAATAAGACGGACAGTTGTGCTAAAGTACTCATGGGAAAGTAAAGCAATTGACAGATCTTGTCACAGAAACACGAACTGTTATGGATTATGCAGCTTTAAGACACAGTATCATTATTTTCCTACAGAGGTTGTACATAACTCTGCCCCTTTTACACTGAACAGAAAATACAATGGCAAGTTGTAATATTTAACATTTACGAAGCACCCCAGAAGTGCTGTGTAAATAGTTAAAGAGCTATCTTAGCAAGGATACATAATTTCTCCAGATCATAGTTTTTTGTTTTTTTAAATTGGGAGGGTGTATTAGAAACAACAATAACAGCAGTTTAAGAAAATGTAAGACACGATCCATCTATTTTAAATAGTTTTACATCCCTTTGATTTTGAGGGGTTGATTTAAGCACATGCCTAAATCATTCCCAGTGAAATCAATGGGATGAAAAAGTACTTAACAGGCTGGATTGTATCCTTGCTGATATCTGTGAAGTGTGCCAATTTTGTTTCTTTAATATTGTGTTTGAGGATTTGTTCCAGGGCCTCGAGAAGGAGATGGATATCATCAGTTCCACTTGCTTGCCTGTCCTAACTTTGCTCCAAAGTTAGAAATGTCAGCACACCGAAAATTATCCTTTTAATACAATCTTTGCAGGTGAATATGTTAGATACTGTCTCTCTGTAGAAGACCCACACCGCTTTGTGCACAAAGATAAACAATACTCACAGAGAAGGTATTGAACAGGTATTGAATACAGGACTTGGAACAACATGATACATTAAACTTTGCAACCTTTGACTTGCAATCAATCAAAATACTCGAGGTTTTAAATATGAAGAATACGGTTTTCTGATTTTTGCACATAGATAAAATTCATACTTCGTTTTTCTACCTGACACATAATTCAGTTTTAAAAGCTTTAACTTTTCACCAGTGTTATTCAACAAGATCATTTATTGAATTTTCATAAACATGACCAGCTTTGGGTCACAGGGGTGGCCAAACTGCCACTCCTGGAGTTCTAAAAAGCTCATTAGAAGATAGTGGCAAGTTTAGTACATAGACATATTATGGACACAGCAGGAACCTGTCAGTCATCTCCAGTCTCCCATCTATGCACTGGGGTTGAGAGAAGGTTGACATTGGTCCTGCTCTTTGAAGTCGTACAACAAGGGTCCCCAATATGGTGCTCGTGGGGACCATGGTGTCTGCCAACACCTTCTTTGGTGCATACCAAGTATTTTTAGAAAGTGTGTGGGCTCTGGTGGGACTCTGCTGATTAGCCAGTGGAGACATGATTAAAATAATGTTGTTTCAACAGCAGTTGTGTTGGTTTTATTCTCTTTCATTCCTCTTTCCCGATGTATTTTTTAAATCACCCCTCTGCTCCCCTGCACTTGGGGACTTCTTCCGCATGTGGCCATTTTGTGGCTGGCTACACCTCCGGCAACAGCCATTTTGTGGTTGTGCCCACCATCCTATGTCAGAATTCCAAAGGTTCCTGCAGGCTCAACAAAGTTGGGGACTACTGTTCTATACTTGAATCAGCTCACAAGCTGCGGGGCAAAACACCTACTGGCAAAAGTGGTCCTGTTGACTGTAGTGGATCACATCTCTGTGTTTCAGATCCTCTCCTGCTCTATCAGCAGTATCAAACGATTGGATGCACTTCACTATTTCAGGCATTAGGCACATTGCCAATGACAGGATGCAAGAATGCCTCTCTACATGGCTAGCTGCCCTCATCAAGTCTGTAGGTCAACTGGGATCTGACTTTTCATCTAAACAATGTGAAAGCAAGAAAATATGCTTAATTCATCTTAACAGTCAAGATCACCTAATTTACCTTTTTATTAAGAATTCTAAGCATTTTACATAAGTTATAAGTCCCATTGCTTTCCAAGGTGCACCTGGGACAGCCTTCCCAGCTGAAGTGCTAATTTTGACTACAGATGGGCACGAATCGAATTACGACCCCAAAAAATGCACGTACCAGGCCGGTTTGTGGTTAGCAAACCAGTTCACCGCGGTGGCCATTTGAGGGGCGTGAAGGCCGTTTTCGGCCTCCTCCTCCACCCTGTGGGCCCACACAGCAGCAGAAGAGGCCAAAACAGCCTTCCTGCCCCTCGCGGGAGGAGGGGGAGGCTGCTGTGGGCTCACAGGGTAAAGTAAGTGTGGGGGTGGGGGTGGGGGATCCCCTCCTGCCGCCTGCCAGCTGATAGTTTAAAGGGACCTGCCACTTGGAAGGCAGGAAAGGGCCCTTTAAACTGTCAAATGCTCCTCTCCCTGCTGCTGCTAAGTGGCTGGAAAGGGACATTTAATCCACATGAACCACGAACCACAAACTGCTTCATAAACTGGCCCCCAGTTTGTGCCAGTTCGTGGTTCCTGGTTCATGAAAATCCACAAATCACGAACCTCATGGTTCAGTTTTTTTGTGGTTCGTGCCCATCTCTAATTGCGACACCCACCCCCAATCTTGGAGATCTTTGGAAAATAGGAAAGGAGAAATAAATTGGCTAGGAGTATTTGGAATGCACAAACTCTGGCTACAACAGTCCCTCTAATAGGGTGTTTTTCAAAGTACCTCACCAATCAGAAGAAGCTGTCCAAAGGGGGAGACAGACCTTCCTAAGAAGCCTTGTTCTAAACCCATTAATCTGCCGAGAGATTCCTGTACGCTGCATAAGATTCTGAGGTAGAGTTTAAGGAGTTCTCTTAGTACATGTAGGCCACATTCAAAATGTGTGCCCTGGAATATTCTCAGCGCTCTCCAATAGTAATGCAGTGCTGGAAAGGTTCAGAAACAGAAAATGCTGTTTTTTGGGGAAGTTTGCCCACCATTATAGAACTTCTCATTATACCACAATTTGAATCCCATAGGCTTATATTTGGCCACCCCTGCTTTACAAATACCTACTTTAGAAAATGGCCCAAGTTTGGCCGTGCCAGCTCCAAAACCATGTAAATACCTTCTCGACCGACAAGGCTAAAAATCAAAGGATCACCACTGTATTTTTGTTTTTACTGTACTCAACACAGCTGAAACAGTTAAATTTTTTGTTTTGAAATTAGGAAAAAAGCACAGAAGTTATGAAAGCAGAAATGCTTGCAGTGAATTCCGCATGCCTAGAAGCACAAGATCAGTAACAGGAGCAGTGCTAGAATAAAATCAAGCCACTATGATTTTTCTTTCAGTGACGAGAAAATCAACTGAAAGGTTGTTGTTTTTATTTTTTTTTGTTAACTTAAAAAAAAATGGGAATGACCAAAAAGGAAAAAGAAAAGAAAAGAAAGCAGAACCAAAATTTTGAAAAGAAAAAAAAAAACTTGTAGACATTTGATATCTTTTCTTCCTACCCAATAAATTTTGTTCCTTGAGGCCCAAGCTGCAGGACACGGCTAACCATGCTCTCACCCTCATTTAGAGGGGGAGGATTGGTAGGCAGGTGTAGTTTACTGAATAACATCCATGCAGCAGGAAGAGAAACAAGAGGGGGTTAGGAACAAGCTGTCATTCCCAACAGAACTTTCCACCAGGGACCATGGGTGGTAATGAACAAAATTTATCATCAGTTAAATATATAAATAAATATATATATATATATGTCTATTTCTGTACCCCACATCATAGTGGATTGTTTCCCCTAATGTTAGCTTTGGGAAAATGCCTGCCGTTGGCATTTGTGTTAGTTCAATGGATCAGATTTGGTGCCACAAAATTCACACTTATTAAATCACTCTTCCGTTAGTGAAGGCATGCAGTTCTCAAGAAGGAGGGAGGGTTTTGGTATAGAGTAGACAGCTGGAAATCAAAGGCATTTCAGAATGATTTGGTGGTGGACATTTAATTCAACATGGCTTCTGACCCATTCCGTTCTATATTTATGTGCATCTCCCTTTGACATTACTGGAGATGAATCAAGAGCGATAAAAGAGAAACATTTGGGTGGGGGTTTTCATTTTGTATGTCCATAGGCAGAATTCTTGTTGATATCACAGAGAATTGTGCCTACAATAGAACTGCAGATAAACTTTTAAAAAAAGGAATAGATTCCTACCTCACAGTAGGTTATTTAAACAGGCAACAATTGAGAATGGTAAAGAAAACGGTTACAGATGCAATACGGCAGCCAGCAACAGCATTTACCAGCAACTCACCCTAAGAACTGTGCACCCGAAGGCCCCATTTCCACCAGCCTGCTAGCCAATCCTTCTCCTTCAACCATTGGTGGAGGGCTGGCCAGTTTGTGTCTCTTTACCAAGCGGCAGGTGATGCGGGTAGGCGCTGTACATTTCCGTGGAGGAATAATAATCCTCATGCCATGGTGACGACTACCTCTCATGGAACCTCCACGGGCATCCACCATAAAGCTAACCAAAAAACTGCATGGAAATACAAGAAGATAAGTGATCTAGAAGCTTCTGTTTGTTTTTTTAAAGGTACAACCATAAATGTAAACCAAAATCACGCTGTTAAAATGAAACCAGTGACAATGAAGACCACATTAAAAAAAAACTACATATCACAAAGTTCACACTTCCATGGCACAAGGTATACACGACACAACTCTTAGCATGATTTCTTGTTATGAAATTCAATTATACCTACTAGGCACCCAGTGCATTCCTTAATAGAATGCACCATTCTAATCCCATCAACTTTGATAGACAGAACAGAACATTGAGGATTGCATTGATAATTTAAAATAGTTTTAAAAATGCTAGGTCAAATATGGTTAAAATGTGTGCCTTAGTCTACTGTAATTAAAATATTAGCACGTCATCCATGCACTAATCACCTACAGTGCACTATTAAATATTCTGTGACACTCGGTGTTTCAAAGAATGAAGCTGGTATTCACAAGAAAAAGTATTATGAAGGTGATTTAACATTTATTTGTAAATGAATCTGTTAAGGCTGGGATTTTCAAGGTTTTTCGTTGACTTTTGAGGCCAGATCGCCAGACATTCATGATTAGATCTAGTCCTAAGTTTCTTTTAAAACTTAAAAATTGCTGCAGAGGGTGGGGAAATTAAGTCAGGATTGTGGAATGGGGACAGAGGTGATTTTTAAAAAAATGTTTTCTCCATGCAATTTCCCCAGCTATTTGCAGGTGGCCATCAGGTAAGTACACGTACATGCTGCAGCTTAGAAATGTGCAGAAACAGAGCATAACAGAACCAGATTGCCAAAGCTTCTTCAGAAATATAATCTAATGTCTGTGTACGAAAGCTGTGCTTCTTAAAGTTCATTCTGGGGAGCCCTAGGTTTTCTTAGATGCTTCAATGAGAACAGTAACAGAGGACAAGTTTTGCAGAAAGACTGCTTAACCACCATTACCAGGGCTTTCTTGCAATGAATACCTGTATGGAAGTCGTGGGTATCTTTTAGGTTACCCTCTCAGTTCACACAGCCAAACACATCTCTGTGTACTCTAAAATATGCTCCAGTATCCTCTGCAATGCGCAAATACTCATTGATTCCTTGGAGAGATTTCTTTGAAGGCTGAAAATCCTGAACCCCCTGCGCTAAGGTATGAACCAAAACAACAATAAGGAATTCTTTCTGCACTCCAACACCCCAGTGGCCAATAAATATAACCCATGACATAACTGGTGCACTATGGAATCTCAGTAGAGGCTTTTAGGACACTGTAACACCAGACTCCATACATGAGTTCTAATGGTGATGTCATCATAATGACATGAAGATACCATAGCAGTTGAACAAGTTTGGGGGAAATGGATTAGAAAGTTATCATTTCCAGATGCTAGCAAAGTGTTTTTCTGAGCACTTTTCACAAAGGCTGACATGCACTGAAGTGCTTACACAATGCTCCTCTTTCTTCTTAACCATGCCCAACCATAAGTGATGTGCCCTGCCACTAAATCCAGAATCAGAACCAGAAGTCCACTGCATTTATCCTAGAGTGTGGTGTCAACAATCAAGGGCAGTATTCTGAGGTAATTACGATAGGATGAATCCATTCCCAACTAGCATTTCTGCTGCTACAAGTACTTCCACTCACAGAATGAGATTTTCCCTATTAGGGGGAGGGGGCATTTCATGTTACCACAGGACAGAGCACGGGGAATAGTGTGCTTCACAAACGGAAGTCCTTGGGTCCACAGAAAACTAGTTGGGACTGAAGCCAATAAATGTAACGAATTTACAAATGATGCATCCAAAGAAAGCTCAGCTATAGGATACTATCATATGGCTGTTAGGTCTGCTTTGATTTGTCCAGAGACAGCTGAGTAGACAAAAAGTCTATTCAACTATCTGCAGGAATGTTTAGATCAGAGTTGGAGAGAAGGATACAGAATGGGGAGGAGGGATCTCCAAATATGAAGATGCTCTCTGTGGGAGCTAGGCCCAATGCCTGAGTTCTCCCATACCTCAGAAAATTCTGGCAATATTTTCCTTTTGACAATATTTCTTTCTTTGTCCTTCTTGTTCTATGTCTAATGACTTTCACTGAATAACATGGGCAATAATATGCTTTAGATTAGCAAAAGTTCTGTCTATTCTCCACCCACTGGACTACAATGCTTCATGCAAATTAGCTTCTCTTCGCTTTCACTATTTTTCAAAGCATGGGACTATTCCCCCTTGACGTTCCTTGATTCTTCAACTTATACATTTAAAAAATTTCTCATCTGCATGGCTTCTGAAGGAGGATATGTCCAAACACTGGCAAAAAAAGAGCCAGATTTAAAGGGCCAGCCTCTGGGCAATGGAGTGGAGTTCTCCTTGAAAGCTGCTAGGCTCCAGGATGGCTGCCACTTCGCTAGAAACAAGATATATTTTCATTATAAAATAGACACGATATTAGGCAAGACCACAAGGCCCTGGATGGCATACAAATGAACTCATTCTTGCTTATCTGCCATTTGACTGCTATTCTGCCTAGCTAAGAACTAGTGGCCAAATCCAGGGAGAAATAAATAATGACGACAACAACATTCAATTTATATACCGCCCTTCAGGACAACTTAACACCTACTCAGAGCGGTTTACAAAGTATGTTATTATTATCCCCACAATAACAATCACCCTGTGTTGTGGGTGGGGCTAAGAGAGCTCCGGAGAGCTGTGACTAATCTAAGGTCACCCAGCCGACTTCAAGCGGAGGAGTGGGGAATCAAACCCAGCTCTCCAGATTAGAGTCCCATCGCTCTTAACCACTACACCAAACTGGTCCCAAAGGAAATTCAGTTCTTTGTTAAAACCCAGACTCTTCTCAGACTTCTAAAGCCCACCACCCCTGCACCCAACTGGAACGTCTCTGATGTTTTAAACCAGTGCCTTCCACACTTTTCACCTTCTGTCAACTTTTCCCTCCTGACACTTCTGCTGTCCTCTCTCCCACCCACCTGACTTATAACCACCTTGCTTTGAAGAGGGTTCTGGGGCATATTGTAAGGTATTCAAACAGATCAATTTGGAGCCCTGTTTAGGTCTGCTGGGCTTTACTATCATCCTCTGTGAACTGAGAGTGTGTACAATATCCTCTGTATATTGCCAGGAAAAGAGACATTGTTTGCCTTTAATGATTTTTGCACTGAGAAAGCCCAAAGTTTCAAAGGAACGCCACAGTTTTAAAAGCTGCAGCTCTCAATGGCCCTTTATTACCTTGCAAAGTCCCCAGAGGATTGTTAACATTATGAACTGATGTAATTGACTTAATCACAAGGCTAAATCGCAACATCTGTCAATAAAACATTGGCAGCAGTTACATTTGCACAGGCAAAGTTGCATCAATTTAAAGAAAGAGGGGAAACTATTGCTAAAATGTAACAGGGTCCCAAAAGGTGTAAAAATGGACAGGTCGGGAAGAATTTACACAAACAGTAAAAACACATGAGTAAAAGTTTTCCTGGACAATTACTTAAGGTTGTTGGATACGTGCATCTGTGAGTGTGCGTGTTTGAATGTTCTTCCATGGTTAAAAGAGAACCTTCCCTTTCCACAGAAAGCAGAACATCGGGGAAAAGGCACAACAAAATCCTTCTCCCGATCATTTAAGCTTTCTTTATGCAGAGATATTTTAATGAGAAATGGTAATATATGACATCCCCCACCAACAGTCTGGGAAAAACTTTGCCGGGGGCTACTGCTGCTTTTTCAAATTGTCGTGGTTCACGCTGCACTCAGCCAACTTGGGGATCAAAACCTGATCCATGCGCTTGGTCCTTCAGTCTTCTTTTATGCTTCTCTGTGCCACCTGGTTTGTGGCTTCATTTGGCTTACTGCTCATTCCATGCTGCCTCGGGGCAAGAACAGTATGCTAAATATTCTTCTCTACCGTGGTCATCAAACACCATTTTACCCATTCCGCCTGACTCAAAAGGTAATCAGGTACCAAACAAAGTGCAATCCTAAGAAGAGTTACTCCAGTCTAAGCTGATTGAAATCAATGGGCTTAGACTGGAATAACTCTTCTTAGGATTGAACTGAAAGTCTGTTTTATGCCTGTTTGGGTGGGTTTGTTTAGGTTGCTGCACATTTCTCTAAGCCAGTTTTCACATTTACATTGGCTTGGATACTAAACCTTCTTTCTCTTTGTCTATCACAGAAGCAGTCCTCTGTTATGGGCCACATTCCTATATACCACTGAGCACATTTTCACTCATTGAAAGACATTGGCCTTGCATGAGAGGAAGAGCCTAACACCAGAGGAATGCACCGGAAGACAGCCCTGCACAAGCAGAGAAAAGGTTTAAAATTCAAGCCATTGATTTCTGTATTTCAAAGTGTAATCTATATTTTTTAAAAAGCCAGTTCCTGACATCATGTTAATCCAGGTTGGCCAAGGAACATAGCCCAGGACAGGGAAAGGCAAACAGAAGGATCAGGTTTCGTACAGTATGAACAGGATCATCAGAAGCAGACAGTCAGCTTAGCCTCATACAAATGTGTGTCCCTAAGTCTGTCTCTTTACTTTCTGACCTAGGAGAAAAAGTAAACTTTTCTCTTTTTACAATATTGGCAAAGTTTGCTCTTGATCTCAAGAACTGTTGCCTCATCCTTCACTTAGACCTAAACGACAAGAGACAAATTACACGAGGGACACTCAAGTGAAGAGTGACGCAATGTTAGCCGAGAATCCAAGTTTTAAAAGACAGATGGGAAGGCTTTGTCAATTTCCTCCCTCTACAGAGCCAGCAAAGATGGCTCTTCTGAGGGTTTATTTCCTCTTCGCCTCCCAGAAGGGGAGGTGAAACTGACAGAGCCTTCTCTGTCAGTTTCACTTCTGTCAGCATCCTCATGTAATTCATCTCTTGTAGTTTAGATCTTAGTGGACGTGTATCCAAAGGATGTTCAAAGTATCGCACTTCACCTCACCTTTCCAGGCCCCTGCACATAAGTGGCACATAAGCTTCTCTCCAACAAACCTGTCCATCATAATGAAAGTCTATATTAGACTTTACATTTTAAAAAAAAGTTTCTTATTTGGTTTTATGTTTCTCACAAAGAGCACTCTTATTTTATGAACGCACAATAATGTGTGAGATCCTCAAAGGTATTTTTAGTGAATATTTTTTTTTTTTTTGAAAAATTTTTTATTGGGTTAGAACATTTTTATTTTTACATTACAATCAATTTTCCCCTAATTTTTCGTTTCTAACCCCCTCCCTTTCCCCCCCTTTTGTTGACTTCCAACAGCTTTCCCACCCTCTGTCCCTTTTCCCTTACTTCTATTAAATTCCTCTGTCTAAAACAGATATACATTCCCCATTATATTAAGCAGTGCATCATTAACTCCTTTAATTATTATACACCCAAACTATACGTCTTTAGATAAACAATTTATCCCATTTTCCAGTTTTGAATAATTCTATATAAACCTATATATCATAAACCATAAAAATTTCCCACATTTAAATCAAACAATTTGATTTGTTCTCTATATATTACTCATTTCAACTTTTTATGGTAATTCTATATAACTCCTCGGATACTCAATCAATTTAACTCTTCTATACATTCAGTTTGGTGCATATAAATCTTGTCAAAGAAAGAAAATATTGTTAGTTAGTCAATCCTCATGTTTAAACCTTATCATTAATTATTCTCTATCAGTTGACCTATACATATCTATATATATCTCAATCAATTAATCTAACTGCTTATAAATTCACATTTCTCTTCCTCCCCCGGTAAAGTCACCCCTCTCTTTTATACTTTTATTATATTTCAGTAGTTCTCAAACTGCCACAGTTTTCCTCCCACCTCCCATTTCTTCTCCAGGTATTGTTTCAGCTTCTCCCAGTCTGTGTTGAACTGCCCTGAGTCCAGATCTCTCAGTTTTCTTGTCATCTTGTCCATTTCAGCCATATACAGCAATTTGTAGATCCAATCTTCAATAGTTGGTACTTCTTGTACTTTCCATTTCTGCGCATACAAAAGTCTAGCTGCTGCAGTCATATAAAAAATCAACGTCCTATGATGGGCTGGAATTCCCTCCATTCCCAAGTTTAGCAGCAGGAGTTCTGGGTTCTTATTTATTTGAAACTGTAAAATTTCACTCATTTCTCTTATTATTTCCCCCCAGAACTGCCTAGCTACCTCACACGACCACCACATATGATAGAGGGAGCCCTCATGTTTCTTACATTTCCAGCATTTATTAGAAGTATTCAAATTCCCTAGCGCAATCTTCTTTGGTGTCATGTACCAACGATAGATCATTTTGAAAATGTTCTCTTTAATATTAATACATGTCGTTGTCTTCATTGTAGTTTTCCACAAGTATTCCCATGCCTCCATTGTTATTTCTTTATTGAAATTTATAGCCCATTTCACCATCTGTGTTTTAACTATCTCATCCTCAGTATACCATTTCAGCAATACTTGGTATACCTTGGATATTCTTTTCTTGTCTTCTTTAAGAAGGGTCTGCTCTAGTTCCGAGTTCTCTGTTCGTATGCCCCCTTTTGCAAAGTCTGAGTTGTATAAGTCTCTAATCTGTCTATACTGAAACCAATCATAGTTAGGTGATAGTTCCTCTTGCGTCTTTATTCTAAGTTTAGATACTTCAATCTTAGTTATTTCTTTATACGTTAAACATTGTTGTTCATTATCCACAGCTCTCGGATCTATCACCTCATATGGAACCACCCACAAGGGGGTTCCTTCTTGTAAGTAAGTTCTATACTTCTTCCAGATTGTAAATAGACTTCTCCTTACAAAATGATGCAGGAACATCGAGTTGACCTTTACTTTGTCATGCCATAGGTATGCGTGCCATCCAAAAATTTTTTTATATCCCTCTAGGGCTAATAGTTTCTTATTCTTTAATGTCATCCACTCTTTTAGCCAAACTAGGCAGATTGCATCATGGTAAAGTCTCAGATTGGGCAGTTGCATTCCGCCTCTCTCCTTTGCATCTTGTAAAACTTTTACTTTCACTCGAGGCTTCTTGCCTGCCCAAACAAAATCTGATATTTTCCTCTGCCATTTTTCAAATTGTTTAGAGTCTCTGATGATTGGTATTGTCTGTAACAAAAACATTACTCTTGGTAACACATTCATCTTAACTGCTGCAATCCTGCCCAACCATGACAGGTTCAATCTATTCCATTTGATCAAGTCTCTCTCTATCTGAGTCCATAATTTTTCATAATTATTCTTGAACAAATCTATATTTTTTGCAGTCAGCTCAACTCCCAAGTATTTCACCTTACTAGTTACTTCACAATCCGTTGTTTCCATTAACAATTGTTGTTTCTGCTTAGTCATGTTTTTGCATAATATCTTTGACTTCTTTTTGTTAATGAAGAAACCTGCCAAATCTCCAAACTCCTTGATCTTGCCTATCACTTTTGGCATGTTCTCCAGTGGGTCTTCTACAATTAACATTATGTCGTCTGCAAATGCTCTGACCTTATATGAGTAGTCCTTTATTTTTATTCCTCGTATTTCCTCATCTTGTCGAATTTGTATCATCAGAATCTCCAATACTAAAATGAACAACAATGGAGATAACGGGCAACCTTGTCTTGTTCCTTTACTAATCGTCAATTTTTTGGTCAATTCATCATTCACTACAATTGCTGCAGTCTGGTCTCTATAGATTTCCTTGATTGCTCTGACGAATCTTTCTCCCAGTTGTAGCTTTTCCATAGTGGCAAACATAAAATCCCAGTTTAAATTGTCAAACGCTTTTTCAGCGTCTACAAAGAAGAAACCAACCTCTTTGTCACAACGCTTGTCGTAGTATTCAATAGCATTGATCACTGTCCTTAAGTTGTCTCTTATTTGTCTGTCTGGCAAAAAGCCTGCTTGTTCCTCCTCTATGACTTCCGAGAGCCACCCCTTCAATCTCTCCGCCAATATCTTCGCAAAAATTTTATAGTCATTATTAAGTAGTGATATAGGCCTATAATTTTTCACGCTAGTCAGATCTTGGCCCTCTTTTGGGATCAATGATATATTCGCTTCGCTCCAAGTGTCTGGAATTCTTTGATCCCTAAAAACTCCGTTCATCACCTCTTTTAGGAATGGTGCCAGTTCATTGGCCATTGTCTTATAAAATTTAGCCGTAAGTCCATCTGGCCCTGGCGCCTTTCCTAGATTTGCAGATTGTATTGCCATATTTATTTCCTCATCAGTTACTTCACTGTTCAACTTATTTCTCCAAGCTTCCGAGATCTCTGGAAGTTTGGTTTTCTCCAAATATGATGCTATTGATTCTTTGTTTACTTCTTTTTTATTATACAGCTTAGCGTAAAATTTATAAAAGGCTCTGCTAATGGTAGTCTGCTCCAAATACGTTTTGTTTTCTTCACAAATTTTATTTATTATTTTCTTTTCCCTTTTCTTCTTTAATTGCCATGCCAAATATTTCCCAGGTTTATTAGCACCCTCAAAAGCTTTTTGATTCAGTCTTTTAAGGTTCCACTCCAATTCTTTGTTACTCATTGCTGTTAACTGTTCTTGAAGAATTTTGATTTCCTGATGTATTTTCTTTTTCCCTGGTCTCTTTTTTAACTGTACTTCTTTGGCCTTTATTTTCTCCTCAATCTCTTGTCTTTTCTCCTCTTTCTTTTTCCTTGCTCTACCATTTAAGTCCATTAGTATGCCCCTTACAACCGCCTTGTACGCGTCCCAAACTTTACTGGTTGGTACTTCTTTATTCACGTTGTATTGTATAAAAAACTTAGTCTCTCTTCTCAGTGTTTCCATATTCTCACTTTCCTGTAACAGGTCCTCATTTATTCTCCAGGCTTTCCTTTTTCTCCTTTTTCCAAATTTCCACATAATTGGGTTGTGATCTGAGCCTACCATCGGCATTATTTCTACCTCCTTAGTCCATAGCGCTAAGTCCTTTGAGGCCCAGATCATATCAATTCTTGATAATGTAAGATGCCTTGCAGAATAAAAAGTAAACTGTTTGGTTTTAGGATATTCTCTCCTCCATACGTCTTCGAGAGTCTCTTGTTGAATCAACTCAAAAAAAAGCTTTGGCAATAGTCCTCTTTTCTTTTGTGCTTTTGTAGTCTTTTTGTCTAATTCCAAATCTGTCACTCCATTGAAATCTCCAGCAAGAATTATCTGGTCATATACAAGATCGTCTAGATGCTTCCTTAAGTCCTCAAAGAAGCTTTCCTTTGCACCGTTAGGTGCATAAAGTCCGACTACCAACACTCTCTTTAAGTTCCAATTACATTCCACTGCTACAAATCTAGCTTCCACATCTCTCATAACAAATTTTGGCTGCAGCTCCTCTTTTATATACAACACCACTCCTCTTTTTTTCTTATTGGAAGCCGCTACAAATTCTTTGCCCAATTTTCCAGATTTTAAATATTTTACATCCTGTTTTCTAATGTGGGTCTCCTGCAAACAAACAATATCACATTTTTGTTTTAGTAGCCAATGAAAAATATTTTTTCTCTTATTCGGTGAGTTTAGTCCATTTATATTCCAAGATAATACTTTACACTCCATATTCATGGTTTTGTTGGTAAGTCTTTTTCATTGTCCTTGATAAATCTCTCCATCTCCCGCTCAGATCTGATACGTTTTTTTGCCCCTCCAAACTCAAAGGACACTCCTTCCGGTAACTCCCATCTGTATCTGATATTCATGTCCTTCAAAGTCTGAATTAGCACTCTATATTTTTTCCTGTCCAATAACACTGATCTGGGCAGTTCCTTCATTATAATAATCGTCTTGCCATCAATCTCCAATGGATCTTGAAATTGTTTGGTCACAATCCTCTCTTTCATATTTCTAGTTGTAAACTGCACAATCACATCCCTTGGTAGTTTCCTCTGGGTTGCAATTCTCGAGTTCACACGATACGCCACATCTAGGATAGCCACAATTTCCTCCTCCTCCTTCCCCAGGTAATCAGCCAGCACCTCAGTCATCTGTTCTTGCGCTGACTTCCCTTCCACTTCTGGCAGACCACGAAAACGAAGCTGCTTCTCCATGTGTTTAGTTTCTGCAACTGACATCCTCCCCTTCACCAGCCTCATCTCTGTTTGTTGCGTGTCTATTAAATTCTCCATCGCGTCTTCTACTGTTTTAACTCTCTGCTGCGTTCCTTGTAATTCACTGCTAATCGTTTCCACACCTTTTTTCACTTCTGAGAGCTCCGACTTTACTGTCTGTGTAACTTCCTTGACCTCTTTAATAAGCTCCAATTTCGTGTCCTTAAGTTCTTTCATCATGTCTATAAGTTTTTTGTCCAAGTTTTCTATTGCCGATTGCCACTCTTTTTTCGACATCGTGGGGCTTGCTTTAGCTCGCTCCCACGAATCTGCTCTCTTCCTCAGCTCCGTGGCGTATAATTAAACGTTTTCCTTTTTTTTTTTAAATGTCCCAATCTTTGCCAAAATTAATTTTTTATATCCAAAATGTCGGGCGTCTTTTCTCTATGGTTTCTCTATGTTATTATAATCCGAGATGGCCTACTTCCTCTTCCGCTGAAGCCACGACCCTTCCACTTTCAAAGATGGCGATTCCCCACTTCCTGTCCTTTGGCAAGGGCCGCTTCCCTCCAGCCACTCTATTGTTGTTACGCACTTCCTGTCTCCCGTCTTCCCACAGCAGGTCTCGCGATGGTGTCTTTTTCCCACAGCTCCAAAACCACAGGTATTCAAAACAATAGTCCGATTTTTGTAATAACTTCTTTAAACTTAGTCTCTTTTAAAATACAACTCCTGCCGAGTCTTCACCTCCTTTTCGCTAGTCTGTTGCAGTTTAAAAGTCTACTTTCTTTCCTCTCTGTTTTTGTCAATCTGTCCCGTTTCAAGAGATAGCGATCTTTACCTTCTCTCCAGCTTTCTCGGGTTGTAATCGCTGTTTCGATCTTAAATTCTCCTCTCAACTTCCCTCCCCGATCGAAGCTTGGGTATGTAGGTCTTATGCCAGCCGAATTGGCCCCAAAATTGCCGCAGAGATTATAGCCGACCCGTCGCAAGGTGGGACCTCAAGGATCGGGGGGGAGACTCCTTGTGTAGAGCCCCCCCTCGTCCGAGATCTAACTCACCCTAGGGTCTTGAGCGTTCTTTGCCTGCTCCCCGCCTGAGAGCAGTCGGCCGCGGGTTATTTTCACCCCTCCGGCCGGTTAAAACGGCAATCCGGTCAGCTCCACAAATGGAGCTGCGTTAGACCTCCATGAATCCCAAACCGGAAGTCCATTTTTTTTTTTTAGTGAATATTTTAAGGGGCTGTGGGGATGAGCCAAGCACTACTTGACCACACTCTGATTCTGCAATTTGCCCAATATGTAAACAGAGCTAAAATTATTTCATTGTACACAGAAGCAGCACATCCGTGGCAAATGGAACCTATGTCAGCAAGAATATAAAGATCCTAGACATTACCAAAACACTTATTTTTTAAAGAAACAAAGTCTGTGGCCATCTGTTTGCAAACTGTACTACCAATTAAATCGTACTCTTTTTTTAAAGCATACGTTACTGGTCGTAATGTTTTTGAACAACACTTCATGCATTGTTTCCACAAACAGGATTAGTAGCTGATGTTTATCTAAAATTAATTACTGCCAGTCTAATAATGTGAGCTACGAGCAAATTTCTAAAGTGCAATGCTAAAAGCTTTTTGTAAAAAAGTGAAATGTCTACAGCACAAGTTAGCAAGGGCAGGGGGCAAATGCAGATGCACTAAAGAAAACATCTAGACATATGTTGACTGTGGAAAAAGAATAAACATATATAAGATCAAAAAGAGGAGTCAAAGACAGCGTCATCACCTGGAATCATACTGGGGGAGTGGAGAGGAATAGCTGCAAAATAATTTAGAAAGCAAATTGTAAAAAAATTAATGCAAGATAATTAGAAGCAAGCAACAGAAAATGTCAATCATAAGCAAAGGAAAAATAATAACAAAAGCAAAGCATTTTGATTTGAGTTTGGTTTAAAAAAAAAGAGATTCTCCTTCCATTTTTAGAATACATATGTTCTGTAATATACAGTTTGCATTTTTTCACTTTTATAATCTTTGCCAAAGAATTCTCATATAATGGCCTAAATAGTATGGGGAAAAGTAATGCAGTTCCCCTCATATCTGGTTCATGTTCATATGCATGGTGGGGAAAGCAACCATCATGCTGGCACAGAGCAACAGGTTTTCAGGTAAGTAATAAAGCGGGACATGAAAAAGAAATGTGCCAGAACCCATAAGCCACCTATAAAAATGCGCTCCACATTGTATTGACCAAGTCTGATGACTAAAAGAACGATCTGTAGCAATGAGATATGGATAGGTCAACACTCCAGCCTTCAGAATTCTCCTAAAATTATTGCAGTAGTAATTTCCCTCAATTCAATGAAGGATGCCTGGGGTTACATGAAAGTTATGACACAAAAACCAACCTTTAGAATTTATAGGTACGTATTTGAAAGCTTGAATGTCTAAATACTGACTTTCTGCACCAATTTTTCGATATTTCCATTTTACACTTCAGTAAATTGTGGATGTCAATGCAAAATTATAACAAAATGTTCCAAACCAGAGTGCCTGTGAAACTTTTTTTTTATGATCTCAAGTTTACAGCAATGTTGAACAGAAAGCCAAGAAGTAGTTAAGATATAGCTTTGGATCAGGAAGATGTAGGACCAGAAGATGTGAGCTGAAATATGGATTTTGGCATGAAGTTTGCTGAGTGAGTTTGGGGTAGACTCTGTCTCTCAGTCACAGCTGTTTCCTAGAGATGTTTTAAAGATGGAGGATTATGTGAGAAAGGGTGATATAAAAATGTAATAGAGATGGGCACGAACCAAAATACGAACCAAAATTTGTCACGAACTGGGCTGGTTCGTGTTTCGCGAATTAGCGGTTCGTCAGAGCGTATTTCCCATGAACCGCGACGAACTTTAGGCCGGTTAGTTTGGTTCGCTTTTCGGTTTGTCATTGCAGATAGCCTGGTGCCGATCAATCTGTTTCCTAGGCAATGGAGGGGGAGGACTTCTCCTGATCTTGGGAACGCCCTGGGAATGCCCCCAGAAGTGACATTTTCACAAACCAAAAGAACCGGTTTGCGAACCAGGCAAAGTTTGTGGTGGTTCGTCGTGAAACGTGACGAACCATGAACTGCACAGTTCTTTTTTTGAGGGGGGGTCGTGCCCACCTCTAGTAATAACATTTGATATTAAGGGCACATGAGTTCTTTCATGCCTATACTCATTAACAGGCAATTTTCGGCCCTCAAAATGAAGAGGTGAAGATTAGACATATTGTAGGGATTCAACATAGAGGACACAACATAGACACCATGTAAACATCTTGTCAAAAGGCTGAGGGTGAGTAGGAGGGCATTTTGCAATTATACAATATCTTCATCTAATGTCCTGAAAGCCTACATAAGGACTAGCTGTGCCATTCTAAGGAGAGAGATACCCTTTTAAATCCACTAATTTTGATGATCTTAGAAGGACATAACTCTACTTAGGGTGGCACTGTTAGTAACTAAGGGTTACTATCATTTAATTTTCATTTGCTGGGAAACTTGCAAATGTACCATGACCACAGGATCTTTCCATCAGGGAAATGAAACAAGAACAAAGACCAGACAGGAAATGCATTGTGTAGAAGAAATGACAGCCATACTCTAGAAGGGGAATGGCAACCTGAAACATAGAAGGCGCAAATATGGCTGTTCCTGACTGCAAAACAGCAAGAACACTTTTAGTGTTCTTTTGATTGGTCCAACATCTATTTTCATAGCCGGCCCACTTGTTGTTGATGCTGAGCACCTCAGTACCTTGCACAGGAGTGGTCAGGTGCAGCAAAGAGATGGTTATTTATGATCTGGGCTCTTGGCATTCTAACAAGTCAGTAATTCAGTACATTATGTAATGAATCCATGTTAGTCTGGTGAGCAAAAATAAACAGGAATCCTATGAAACCTATACAACTCCTAGAAAGACAAGCAAGTTTTTACTCTAGCATAAGCTTCCGTGGACTAGGGCACCCATTTCAGATATATTTGATACAATATGTTTCCCACCACAAAACCTGGGCTAGAATAAAGACTCCTCTTTGTTTTGTTTTTGTGAAACAAGTGCATTTGCTTTCTTGCGGCTTCTCTCCCTCCCAACCTCACTTCTAAGTACAGGAACTCCTAATTCCCAAGGATTAATCTTTCTAAGATTCTAAGACTGATGGACATTTGGTGACATTTCAAGGTTAAAAACAAACTTCCTGTGCTGCAAGAATGTGCAGGCTTTCTAGTTAACCTCTGGAAACAGCCAAACGCTGTTAGAAGCGGCTCTCTTACTCCCTAGTGTAATATGAGACACAGTCTCTTAAATGCAATATCATGGGATCTATTTTCATATGGTAAGGGTGTGTCAGCTAAGAATATGAATGTCACCAACAGCACTGGGATGGCATTTACTCTGAATATCTTTTCTTCAGCAAGACTGTCTCCATCTCCATAAAGACAAATATAAATTGAGGGCCCAGAGTGTAATATTTAATTTTCCTGCAATAAAGTGATTTAAAATAGCTCACTTGAGTTGAAGTAGAGACTGTAAGTCATAAAAACTAGGTATGGTTATAGAGATGCACAGGGCTTTTTTTTCTGGGAAAAGAGGTGGTGGAACTCAGTGGTGGAACTCAGGACCGCACAATGACGTCACCTTGGGTCAGCTGGAACAGGGGGGGAGTTTTTAAAAGTTTAAATCACCCTCGGAGAAAATGGTCACATGGCTGGTGTCCCCGCCCCCTGATCTCCAGTCAGAGGGGAGTTTCGATTGCAATCAAAACTCCCCTCTGTCTGGAAATCAGGGGGCAGGGCCACCAACCATGTGACCATTTTCAAGAGGTACTGGAACTCCGTTTCACCGCGTTCCAGCTGAAAAAAAGCCCTGGAGATGTACACGAATTTCATTTCTTTTTTGGGTACAAAAAATTGATTTGCAACAATGATACCCTCACCAAGAGATGAATTTTTGCATTTATGTTTATAAGAAATAAGATCCTGCCAAGTGCATTTTGAAAATGATCCTTGAATTTTGTATCTTTTACCATTAGGAACCATTATAACGCCAGAAGAGATTTAGATAAGATAATATGGCATAAATATCAAAATACTATTTAATTAAGAACAGAAAATGAAATATAGAGCACCTTGTGAATATAAGAGAAATTACCCCAAAGTTTAAATCATGTTTTAATATCACATATTTGACTACATTCAACATGAAGTTCCTCAAATTGTGTGTTTGTATGTGTGGTGTATAACTCCATCAATTAACATCTTTGCTTTGATGTAATCCTAATTTCTAGTCCCATGCTCCTGGCCTCTTTCCCAAATGTCGCATCTATAGTTTGGGATACTTGCTGGGTTAGGACTCAGTGTGCCATGAAGGGCTGCAGTTGGAAAGCAAAACCGACAATGGCACCTTTGTATGGGGATGTCTGGATACTGGTCATTAGGAAAGGTTTCAGCAGTTCCCATGGGTACAAAGAAAATGAGAAGGTCCTATAGGCACATTGGCTTCCAAGTAAAACATGGATATGCTAAGTAGCTCCCAGACCTACAACATACCTATGGATTGGTTTGCCGATTTGGCAGTGCCTCCATATTTCTTCAGTGCAATCTAACATGGGCTTGTCTGCCTGTGGTTGTGTCAAAAAGCAGAAACACACGTGCCTGCAGCTACATGGGACTGGAGCAAATCTCATAGCAGCATTTTGTGGAGCCAGAGCAACTGCAACTTTGTATAGCCATTCTCAAGTGTATATCTAATTCATATGAGATCGCTGCCCTGTGACTTGCAGGCACCTGCAAGCCTGGGGACAATGGTATGGAGAGAATTTCCTGTAGGTGCTGCCAGGGCTGGGAAGTTAAAATGGTCCTGGAACAAGCCAAGTGGAGTGGCCCCTGCAGTACTGCAAACCATTACTGCAGGAGTCGTTGACTTCAATGGCACTAGCAATAGGGATAACTCACCCATTGCTTCCTCCCACTAACTGGAGGTAGCGCAAGAGGAAGCAATTAATAAGGAAAGACTGATCCAAGTGCCCCGAAACACTGGCAGAGCTGCTGGGAGTTGATTTTGTGTGCTCCAGGACACCAGTGCACATGTATAAACTAAGGTTGCCAATTTTAGGATGGGAAATTTCAGGAGATTCTGGGGGTGGAGTCTGGAGGTGGCAGGGGCCTCAGTGGAGCATAATAACATACAGTCCACCCTCCAAAAGCAGCCCATCTCTCCAGGGTAGATGGTCTCTGTTACCTAGGGATCAGTAGTAATTCTGGGAGGTCTCCGGGTCCCACTTGGAGGTTGGCAACACTAGTGATTCTGGGGAGTGGCTTTCAAGGCTGTCTTGTGCCCTTAAACACATCCTGGAAAACAGTCTAATGAATGTGAATGTCTTCTACGCAGACGGCTAAACTGTGTCTGCTTCTGTCGCTAAGTGGTTGGGTTTGTGTTGTCATTTCAATGAGGTTTAGACTTGCATTACAGATTTAAGAAGGGATGGTGTGATGTCTAACAGGCCACAGCTTCCAGGGCATTTACAGTGTCACACAGAATGACAAAAGGGATTTTTTTTACTTTACTTACCCAGAATGGATGGGACTGGAGACAAGGTTAACATTATCCAAGGTGTCTGCAGCCCAGCTATAATGTCTGAGCGAGTCGGAGTCAAATTCCCTTGGAAACGTCAGGTGCTTCAAAAATAAGCAGAAATGTCAAAATGAGCAGGGAAAACAACTGAAAACCATCTACAATATACCCCAATCAAGAGAGCAAACTGGTTATTTCCAAAGCTTAAGAGCACCCATATTGATTATGAATAATTTATGCAGCACTTTTAATTTTTAAAGTATTTGTTTTGTTAGATCACCTTAACGCACATGTTATACAATTCCAAGCAGAAACAAAGTGGCCCCCCTCTTACCCACATACTTTGAAGCCTTCCTCCAGCCTAACAAACCCTCCTCTAATGGAAGACTTCCTTAATTTGCAGGGAGGCTCTTTATGTTAGAGGAACTTCCTTCAGCCTGTAGGATACCATAACTAACGCATGGGTGAGAAGAGCCATGTGAGCCAGGGACGGCCATACCCAAACTAAGCCACTGTGCCTCAACAGGGACTTTATTAGCAATCCCTTGACTAAACATAGTGCTGCCTTAATAATATATCCCAGATGATGTGCTTATATATTTGACATGGGCACGCTTGTCACGCCCTGCCCGCCCCTTCACAACATGTCTAAACGATGCATGTACTTGGTAACATGAGACCCTGAGAACCACAAGGCAGGAAAGAAGACTGGGTACCCACATACATGACTTTATTTTCTTGCATCAATTTGACCAAAAGAGGTTCCAGTCCTTAGGAACGCTAGCTAAAAGGATCTCAGCTAACCAGATGCTGGCAAAGATCTTTTTGAGCCAGAGACCCTGGAGAGCCACTACTGTCATTCAATGCAGACAATGGCTGATTCCACACACGTTGGATAATGCACTTTCAATGCACTTTATCAATCGTTTGAGGTGGATTTTTTGTTCCGCACACAAAAAAATCCGTTCCAAATGATCTATAAAGAAGATTGGAAGTGCATTATCCAACATATGTGGAATCACTCAATATTGACCTAGATAGACCAATAATCTGATTCAACAGGGACACGCTCCCCCTTTCCTTATAGGGGCTTATTTTATGGCAGCATCTATTTCAGCAATGATTACAATGCATTCCATGATACACCCGCTTTGCTTCAGCAGCAGCATCTCATCATATTCCTTTATTTCCCCCTCTGTTTCTGTATCTGCCATTTAGAAATGCAAAAAACAAAAACAAAAACAGACCTATGGGTAGGGCAGCCAAGCAAAGATTACCCTTTTGGTTCACCATACATTGACTACTCAGAAAGGATATTTAGATAGCTTTGAGCAGTCACTGCAAAATAAACAACAGCAGGCAGAAAAAATAAAATTCCCTTTTCGTATCATGCATCAAAACTGTATCCCAGCTAGATTTAGAGTTGCCAGGTGAGGCCCTGAAGAATATTGGACTCCAGGGAGAAGAGTGTGTGTGGGACTGACTTTTTTATTTGCGTGTGCTCCTGGCCTGGCAAGATGATATCACTACTGGAAATGATGTTATCACACCTCCCCTGCTTCTGGGCAGGTAGGCTGGCTGGCTAGCCACTCCCAGGCAGCACCATGCAGGAGGCCAGCGGGCTGGCTGGCCAGCCATTTCCAAGGGCTGGTGGCAGTGCTCAGGAAGCTGGGTGGCCAGGCTGGATAGTCAAGCAACCGAGCTGCCTGGAAGCAGGGGGAAGGGGGAAGAGGCATAGGCAGCTCCAGGTTTCCAATATTTTAAGTAAGTTTTCCCCGGACAGACCACAAAAATACTGGACCGTCTGAGTGAAAACTGGACACCTGGCAACCCTACCTAGATTGCAGTGCTTAACTAGCTAGTTTTCAGAGGGGATCAGATTAATGCGATAGGTTTTATACAGCTTTAAGCCAACTCAAACCTCATGGAATTCGATGTCTGAAAACTGGCACAAACCAATACAAGAATCACATAAAAGACTGGTTCAGATGCAACTGCCAATTCATGATTTGGCACTATATGAATGAGCCCTCCTCTCCTTCTATCAAATGCTCAGAATCAATTAGCCATTGCCAATTTTACAGTTTTCTGTCAGAGCTAAACTGGCAAACTACAGTTTGCACTTTCCCTCTAAAGCAGAATGCAAACAGTGGTTTGAAAGGAAGCTGGTCTAAAAGTAATGGAAACCTATGCTTTGAGCTCAAGGTGAAATAATTAAGTTAAACAAAGTATGTGAAAAGAGGAGAGAAGGAGAGGAAGAGACACTGTACCTTGGGCATGTACCTTGGTTTGCTATTACAACTGAACTGACCAAAAGAAGCTTCTCATTTGGTAACAAAAAACAGCACCCAAACAGACAGTAATATGGTATACGATTCAGTGAGTTTTATAAATACAGTGTTTCCTGGCTGTAAATAAAGCATGAATAGTGAACACTGTGACTACATGAAATCTGCTCGTGTCTATTATTATCCAATCTTCCAGCTCACAGACTGTTTTGAAAATAATTTCTTAGGTTCTCATGTCAGAAATAATTCATCAGATCCATTTTGGTGCCGTGCTCTGAGATGAAGTCAATTGCACATTAGGAACATTTTATTTCTCTCTCTCCCCTGAGATGAATTTTCAGAGGGGGGGGGGGAAGCATTATTTAATGCTCCCTACAGGCTTGAGACGAGACTCTTCTGTTTTTAGTGTTTTGCTTTTAGATGTTGGAAACAATAATTCACGTTTTTGTTCTAAGGTCACTTCACACATTATAGAAAGACAAAACTGGGTTTACACTGAGAACAGACTCAAGAAGGAGCTGCAATTAACAATAACAACCTAACAAATGAACCTTATGTTTTTAGGCATATAATAGACCTTAAGTTTAAAAAAACCCTAAAAATGTAATGTGTGAAATGAGCTGCGGCTGACTCAAAATAATGCTTAAAGACTGGATCCTTTATTTAAACAAGGAGCTCGGCTTGTTCAGTAACATAGCAACATATTTTTGGGGGGTGGGGCGGGGCTTCTGCTTAAAATAATTTTCTTTGACTTGTTGGTAACTCCACCCTTCCAATTCATTTGGGGTCACAGCTTTTATACACAAAAAGGTGTAACATTTCTATACATTTTTAATCCTTTAATCTGTACCGCTTCATATTCTGTATACTCATCTAAAACTCCGAGTCGGTTGGTTGTGTTTCTATTGTGCTTTAATCTGGAGGTTTTGTTAAAAGGGTAGTGGAATTCGATGGGGAAAAGAACAAAAGACACATCCGCTTGAACTGAAGCTAAGCAGTCCCACAGGGTGACAGTTCTGATTTATCAGCTCAATATCTATTTCGGTAATCAAGATAAGAAGGTGCTACATGATAATGGGTTGGATTCCACCTATCTATTCTGCTAGTGCTGTCTCTTTCTTCAGGAGAAAGGATCCTTCAAGAACTGCATGGGGAGAGAGTGTAACTACCAAGCACAGGAGCTGTTACCATGTGCTCTGTCCTCCTCCAAACATTACAGATTGGTCTGTTAACAGCAGAGAGATTTGTTGATAATTGTGGCATTTAATTTTTGTGTGAGCATTATTGTTTTAAAATTGTAAGCTGCTTTGAGGCTGCAACGGAACTCAGAAAAGCAGGTTAAAAGTACTCAGGTAAAATAAATTAAATACTGCTAAGTGCATGATTACGTTGAATTTTAACAAGTTGATTTCTGATATATCCTTGGATTTGGACAGATGGGCAAATTTAAACCTATCATTATGGGTAAACACACACAAAATGAATATTGTACCTCAAATTATATATTTTTGCATGCAATCCCTTTCTTTATACCTTGTAGATATTTTCATAAAATTAATACTTTGTTTTGGAAATTTAAGTGGGGTTCATCACCGCCTTAGACTTCTTTAAAGAGGATGAAACTTTCAATTAATGAAAGAAGATTTGGTTTTCCTGGTCTTAATTTTTGTCATCAGGCATATTTGTTAACTTGTACAAATTATTGGGATTACCCATCCTGGGCTCTCTTGGAAGCTTCTTATTTGGAGTCACTTTTTAAATGGGATGCATTAAGGTCTACTTATGTTAAAATGGATTCAGTTCCTCCTGCAGTTTCTGCAGTTAGAGAAGTATGGTGCAGAATATCACACTCACAATGACATCAATTTGACCCATTCTCAGATGTTAAACTAACATTATGGTCCAATCCAAATTTAAAAATTGGGAGGAAATCTTTTTTATGGAACGCCTGGACAGACAAGGGATTTTTTACTTGAGATCAGTTGATAGGCTATGATGATGAGTTTTTGTCATTTTCTCAGTGGAGGTCTAAAATATGATTTACCAACTTCTGCTTGTGGCCATAGCATGTATCATGCTTAACGGCGATATTTACAATTGCAACATTTGTTGGTGTTCAAATATGGCCTGGCAGCTTTAAGTGCTTCAGAATCTTCCCCACTTTTGGAAAATTTTATTGAATCAACACAGAAAAAGAAACCTACAATATTTGTTTATAAATATTTGATAGCAGTCACTAAATATGATATGCAGAGTCTCAGGGATGATTGGAACAGTGCGCTAGATTGTCCAGTTCTGCAAAAGCAACGGAATATGGCTTTAAGCCTTATACCTGTTGCTTTTGTGGCTCTTAAGCTGCAACTTACTCAGCAAAAAATTATGTTTATGTTATTGGACACCACAGCATCTTTTAAGTAAAGAATAATGTACAGTCTCCAATTGTTGGTGGTTGTAACTTACAAGATGCATCTCTTAAGCATATGCTTTGGAGTTTTTTGTTTCTTTTGAAAGGAAGTCATTACTCATATTCAGGGCTTTTTTTCTGGGAAAAGAGGTGGTGGAACTCAGTGGGTTACGCCAAGCGGCGCGGAGGGCGATCTAAACTCCCCTCTATCTGGAGAGCAGGGGGCGGGGCCACCAGCCATGTGACCATTTTCAAGCGGTTCCGGACCTCCATCCCACCATGTTCCTGCTGAAAAAAAGCCCTGCTCATATTAATTTTGTATTAGAATACTCATTTTTGAGGATGTTTATGTACTTTTAAACTATTTGCCTGTCTCTTAGAATCTAACTGATGGTCAATAGAAATGGACTCTCTGTGCTCTTACAGTTGCTAAAAGATTGATATTACAGCATTGGAAAGACAAAAGCGCACTTCCTATTACTCACTGGATTGAGGATCTTATAAACGCATCAACATTTGAACTTATCACATATAGACAGCTATTGCGTACAGACTTACATTGGGATATCTTTTATAGAAGCCTATGTATAGATATACTCGCATTTTTGTGTGTGGGGGGGGAGTGCTTCTTTTTCTTTTTGCACAAATAAATAAACAAATTACAAAATGCTCCCTGATGCAAGAAGATCTTCTGCCAATAGAAGAGCCTCTTGTGTCAGGGGAAGACTCCTTCTGCCAGAGGAAAGTATAACCACCAGTAGGGTCAAACCTAGTATTGTTCATATTCATACCCCCAGGAAGTTTTGTCGGGGAGGTAAAAGTGCATCAGTATGAAACCCATGGGGTCATTACAGACCCAACAGATTATCTTTCTATAGTTGTATTACTGTTTTAAAAAATCCATCATACCAATTCATATTTTCACATTAAACTTAAATCATTCTCAAATACATCCCTCTCATTAAAGCAAAACCCTATACTTTAACTGGGATTTATTTGACCTCAGTGTTGTTGTTTTTTACAAGAGTAGGAGAGTTACAATTAAAACCTGCCATTTCTGCCAAAAAGCAGGGAAGCCAGGAATAGTAATTCAAGCATACTGAAAGCCACTGTGGGCATACAAGCTTGCTAAGCATGGCAGGAATACCAAAATATTGCTATTCAGGTCACTGCACAAGAATGCTACATTTAAACTTTTAATGAGTGCTGCTTCTCAAAAGCTTTCATCAAAGAATGAGTGTTTCTTTTATAATCTTCCCTTGCAGAAAACACCATTCTGTAAAGGCACCTCCACTGTACCATATAAACACATCACTGTCTTGACTTGCAAATCAAATGTAATATTCTAGAATGCTCATGAAGTTGGCCTCAAACGTAATCTGACAGATGTGAAAGGGATAGATAGTTCCAAAGAGATTTTCAGCATTTGACTGGGAGCTCGAAGAGCGCCATTTCACCAGCTAACAACAACTATGCAAAAAGTAAACAGAGACCAAACTTCGCCCACAGCCTTATGATGTAATACAGGGAGACAATAAGGAAGGAGAGAAGCAAGAAGAATGGAAAAGCTGGAAGCCATATGTCAGGGAGATAATTTTTAAAAGGCAGATGATCCGAAAATATTTAAGAATAGGGAGAGGTAATGCAAGTGCATATATCAGAAGGTTTGTTTGTTTGTTTGTTTGTTTGTTTGTTTGTAGTCCGCCTTTCTCACTGGGACTCAAGGCAGATTACGTAGTTTCAGATTAGTACAATCAGTGTCAAGGACATTTCCATAAACAATGCCCTAGCATTAGCAAGGATCCAATACAGAGAAATGCTGAAACAGAACATAGTCAATTCTAGGATTGACATTAGACAACATGAAACAAAGGTAGTATATAGGAGTATGTATTTAAAGTATGGATAATATGTAAGGCAACATAGTGGTGAAGTCTGTAGTCCCTAATTCATTATCGAAGCATCTGGGACCCTGTCCCTACAATGCAGTCCTCCTGTGTGAGTAAAAAGCCTTTTTGAATAATTCGGTTTAGCATTGTTTGTGGAAAACCAGGAGAGTGGAGGCTCTCCTGACCTCCTCAGGTAGGCTGTTCCACAGGGTAGGGGCCACCACAGAGAAAGCCCGTGAATGGGCTGCTGTTGATTTTGCCCATGTGCAGGCTGGCACCTGCAGGAGACCCTGCTCAGATGAGCAAAGCTGCCATGAAGGAACAGAGGGAAGGAGGCAGTCCTGTAGGAATGCTGATCCAAGGGCATGAAGAGTTTTGTAAGTGATAACCAATACCTTGAATTGGTTATCTTGAACTGATAAGTAGCCAGTGGAGAGACTGCAGGATGGGAGTGATGTTCATGCTCCTGCTTGCTACTGCTAACAGTCAAGCTGCAGCATTTTGCACCAATTGGAGCCGCCTAGTTAACTTGGATGAGAGACCAATGTATAGTGCATACCAATAGTCAAGTTTTGATGTTACGATAGTATGGATCCAGGTGGCCAGGTCGGCCATGTTGAGGTAAGAAGCCATCTTCCAGGCTAGAGTAAGACTGTAGAAAGCATTTTTTACCTTAACTTGTTTTTCTAGTAGTAGCGATGGATCCCGTATAACCCTAGGCTCTTAATGGAGTTTGCAAGGGTCAGACGAATTCCATCAAAAGTGGGGAGTACAATGTCCTTCAAGGTCTCTGCCTTTCCAACAAGCATCACTTCAGTCTTGTCTGGGTTCAATTTCAATTTGTTATTTTTCAGCCATTTCACCACGGCTGTCAGGCAGCGATCTAAAATTTCTACTGCATCCTGTGGAGACCTGGATAACGAGATACAGAATTGGGTGTCATCTGCTTATTGATGACATCCAACTCCATAGCTGCAAATGAGTTCTCCTAAAGGTTTTACATAGAGGTTGAATAACATGGGAGATAAGACTGCACCCTGTGGAACCCCACAAGATAGTTCCCATTTTGGAGATAGCTGATCTCCAACGGCAACCCTTTGAGTCCATTCCATGAGAAATTATTTAAACCAGTCCAGGGCATATCCTTTGATGCCCTGTTTCTAAATACCTCAACCAGATGGCATGGTCTACTGTGTCAAAGGCTGCAGACAGATCCAGGAGGAGCAATAAGGAAGTATGGCCTCTATCTATATTCAGACAGAGATCATGCACTAACACTATTAGTGCTGTCTCCGTCCCATGTCCTGGTCTGAATCCAGACTGGAAAGAGTCTAGAGCGCTAGAGATTTCCAAGAAGATCTGGAGTTGGTCAGTTACTGATCTACCATTTCATGAAAATGGAAACAATAAAAAAAATTTTTTCATGAAAATGGAAACAATAAAAAGAAGGTAACCTGTTGCACTAAAAAAAGGACTTGTGGCAACATTGCCAACCTTTCTATTCATAGGTGCTTAAATTTTTTTTTGATATAACTCTAGAAAGGCAACTGCTGCTTGGAACAGTTTGTAAAGTAGAAGAATTCTATAGTTACAAGCTGGGCTTTTTTTCTGGGAAAAGAGGAGGTGGAACTCAGTGGTGGAACTCAAGACCGCACAATGACGTCACTTTGGGTCAGCTGAAACAAGGGGGGAATTTTTTAAAGTTTAAATTGCCCTCAGTGAAAATGGTCACATGGCTGGTGACCCCGCCCCCTGATCGCCAGACAGAGAGGAGTTTAGATTGCCCTCCGTAGTCACTTTCTGAAAGAACGTATAATAAGGTTTCAAGGCCTGCTGTTTCTCCGTGCCTCCAAGCCAGCCCCAGTGTACCAATGTTATGTTTTCAAATATGCCTTTTGAATGCTGCAAGAAAAAAGCAACTTGGGAGCAGGGAAGATTTAGAGTGGAGAACTGGCAAGTTAAACTGGCTGATTCCCCATTCCAAAACTGGTGGCTTCTCTCTAGAAAAATAATTGCTGCTGAGACATTGGTAGTTTTCACACGTCTTTACCCTCGTGCAAAATCGCACCATGAAACGGAATCATGACGGGGTGACATCAGAAATCGTGCCATGAAGATGCCCTTGTTCTGTGAGTTTTGCACGGTTTTGCATGAGGGTAAAGATGTGTGAAAATGACCATTAATATGTGTGTTTGCATGTACTCTTTTAGCCCCATTCCCAACTCTTCAAACACCCATGATCTTC
Organism: Eublepharis macularius; assembly: GCF_028583425.1. Taxonomy (NCBI): domain Eukaryota; kingdom Metazoa; phylum Chordata; class Lepidosauria; order Squamata; family Eublepharidae; genus Eublepharis; species Eublepharis macularius. The sequence continues at coordinate 120,263,828 of NC_072795.1, read as the reverse complement.
CCCAAGGGAAAAATTAAAATCTAAAGGTAGCCTTTAAATACGACCTCATCCAAAGCATAAAACTGAAGTACTCAGACTTATTCAACAACAGGGAGGGGAGGGGAAAAAAATTAAAGCAGCATTCCGCTTCTGTTTGTTGGTCACAGAGAATCTGTGACTTCTGAAGCCAGGTTGAGAGCAGAATGCCGTTTTGATCTTTTATCTGGAAGAACGCTAAAATCCTTAAACAGCAACAGATGGTTGCCTGAAACATTAAAGCTTCTTAAACTGTTGTCTCCTGTACTGGGCAAAATGCAACAAGAAATCCATTGTAAAAGGAATGCGTTGTCACAAACACTCTCCGAGTTAAAACGTGTTATCTGGTAGCTATAAAATACCTAAATAAAATACATTGTGAAGCTCAAACTATAGGATATGCGCCCCAAGTCAGGTTAAATATTGTATGCAAAACAATCCTGTATGATATGCAAGATCCAGAAACTGCACTACCATGCTGCTACCCAGGCAGAACAAACATATTTAATTAAAAGTACATTGTCCTTTCTGTATGCTCTTTTGCGATATAAGGAAAAGGTGAACTCCTTCAACACCTTTAACACTAGCACAGCAGAAAACAACCCACCCTCTTGTTTAACTAAACACTCCCACTCTGGCAAACAGTTGTATCTATATGTAGCCTGAATGGCCTCTCTGGAATTCCCTGCAACCTCACTGGCTTTGCCCTGTGGCTTTCAACTGCAAAAATGGGGTGCCAAAACTCCAGCACCAGCCTTAATTTAGCTCTTGAGTTCAGTGGCTCTCTAATGATTCACCTAACTACAATGTATATTAACTCTTTCAAGGGCACATTGTTTAATTCACACCAAAACAAAAATATGGCATCTCGTTAATTCTTTAGTCTTTATTAGTGCCTCCTGAACAACGTTAACACCAGTGGAAAAGGCAGTAATATTAGGGTTGCAAAGTTCTTATCAGTGAATTAGCCTACAGCAAAACCTTTGCCTCTGACAAAAGGAAGGGCTGATAAACACAAAACTACCAGAACTGGGATTGATGTTCGAGCTCAGCAACTGGATGGCCTACACAGCCTGCCAGCCATACTATCTCGGATTATAGATATTTGGAGACAGTCAAGCACCTGATAGACCATAGTAAATAGATGGTAGGTTGCATTTGGCCTGTGAATCACTAGTCACACATACATGATAAACAGGGCTCATTCCGAGGGGGAACGCACAGGAACGTAGTTCTGGCAGTTCCCCAAAGAGGTCACACATCAGGTGGCCCCACCCACCTGACGCTTGGCCATTTTAGGCCTGTTTTGGCCTGGATTGGGGCCGAAATGGCCCAGATTGGGCCTCTGATGGGTGGTGGATCACTCTCCTGCTCATCAGTGGCCCAATCCTGACCATTTTGAGGCCCTTTTCAGCCATTTTCAGCCCCTTTTTGCCATTTTGGGCCAATTTCAGCCCTGAATGGCCAGGATTGGGTCCAAAACAGCCAGAATAGGTGATGTCAGGGGGCGTGGCATATGCAAATCAGTTATACTAATGACACACTTCCGGTGATGGCAAGAGGTGTGGCATATGCTAAGGAGTTATGCTAATGAGTTCCTCCAGCTCTTTTTCTATGAAATGACCCCTGGTGATAAAGATCATACCCTATAGTTTCATGTAGAGGGGCAGGTCAACCTACATGATAAAAACGGGATACATTTATCATATAGGAAACAGGAAATAGTGAATAGAGACCACGGTGTGGATCAAAAATTTGCAAGTGGGGGCCACATAGATCTAAGGAAGAGATTTCTACAAACCGAGAGAAACTGACGTTTACAGAAAAACCATAAAAAGGTGAAAGGGAAAGAAAATGGAGCATGATTTGGGGGTGGGGGGATGAAGTAGAAACAAAGGCAGCAGAGACTAACAAGGGAACAGGAGGAAAACATGGAAGTGAGTGAGCACAGGAACAAAAAAGGAGCCAACAGGGGTGGGGGAGCCAACAGGGGTGAGGGAGTGATACAACACAGAGAGTAGGGGCTGATAGACCCCCTCCCCATTTATATATATATAAGTCACAGAAATTGAAGTAACTCACCTGATCCTTTGATGGCACTAGCAGTTCTTCGACCATCATGCTGTCCCGAGCAAAGGAACTTCTGTTCAGAGTGTAGGACCCAGCCGAACTAAAGGAGCGGAGGCTGATTGTATTTACAATTTACCACAATATGTGCATGTGATAATGAGATGAAGAAAAGAAAAATTAATGCATGCAACTTCCAGGGAACCAGCAAAAAAAAGTGGTGCAATAGATGTAAAAGATTCTACAAAATGTTAAAAGATGCTTAAAATATAGTAATTCATATAACTTCTTTAAAATTTGTTTTCTTCCATGGTCGTTAGAGTCATCTAAATCCATGTACTATATGTGCTGGCTTTCGGTGAAATGTTTGCAAACATGTATTCAGGCATGTGAAGTGTGATTCAAAGCATGTGTGCTCAAAAGGGGCCACTGAATTTCTACAGGAGTTACTCTATATTAAGTAAAATCAAAAAGAGTCCAGTAGCACCTTTAAGACTAACCAACTTTATTGTAGCATAAGCTTTCGAGAATCACAGTTCTCTTCGTCAGATGAGTTCTCTTCGTCAGATGAGAATCACAGAGAACTGTGATTCTCGAAAGCTTATGCTACAATAAAGTTGGTTAGTCTTAAGGTGCTACTGGACTCTTTGATTTTGCTACTACAGACTAACACGGCTAACTCCTCTGCATCTATATTAAGTGTGTTTAGGATTCAGGCCAAGCCCTCTGTACAAAAGCCACCAATTACTGCTTAGATTTCACAAGGCTACTTCATCCTCTGTCTCATTGTGAATAGTAACTTCTACAAGCAAAGTCTCTTACTTTGCAGACAAAATGTACTAGATCAGCAGTCTTCAACCTTTCTAGACTTAGAGCTCACTTTTAACCCTTCCTGGTGGCAGCATGGGAGACACTAAGTGCAATGACATGACAGGACATGAAAACAGGATCACCCCCCGCCGCTCTGGAGGCAGTTTTCACTTTGAGAATGTACACATGAGCCGTGGCTTCTTCCTTCATCCGATTGGAAGATGAGCAGGATGGAATGAAGGAAGGAGCCATGGTGCATGCACGCATGCTCTAAGTAAAAACTGCCTCCAAAGGGGCGGTTTTCAGACAGCGTTCACTGGGATTCCTCTGGGGAGGGTGGGTTGTGTGCGTGAGCATAGTGTGAGTGGGAGGTAAGTACCCTGCTGTCCCCTGCCCTCCCACCCCCTGCACCCCTGCTTGGCCCTCTACCACCTAGCAAATGGGGTTCTACAAATCACTGACCCACGTACTGAAGACCCAGCAATAGATTTAGCATGAGTCATCATTAGAACTCATTCAGGCAAATTATTATTTTCTTAGCCTGACCCTCTGAAATATGGTGGCCTACCAACCAGGACTGTTGAAGAGAGAGCCAAGAAAATGTATGTGAAGCATTCAGAATACTTGAAATGTGTTTGTATCACCTGTTTAAATATTATTGTTGTTGTTGTTGTGATTATTATTGTGATTACTGTTGTTATTTTCTGGAAATTTAGAGGAAAACAATCTGAATACGTTGAGACCAAGGAAAATCCTGGGTCTCTGTTCACTGTACATTAAACCCTGGAAGCTACATCGAGTTAGAAAACATGCCACACATTCAGACATGCTTGCTGCTGTGACTGAAAAGAAATAAATGTCCAACAAAAATAATAACTGCATCCAACAGAACATAAATGCTTTTGAACTAGTTTCTTAAAATACAAAGCTCTAACGGTTTATAGCATGCTCTTTGAACTTCTGAATAAAACCTTTAGAGGATTCCATTCCATTTCAAAATATATCCCACTTGTTTTTCTTGATAATCGGAGATTTCATTGACTGGGACATAAAGTAGAGTTGGCCCCTGAATTATTATTAAAACCATCCAATATGAAAAATGTAATGAAGATGTTCTGACATTATGATGCACTAACCAATATATTATCTAACATGGAGCACAACAGAAAACAGCACATCACAGCACAATGCTGAGAAAAAAATGAAGAAACAAATGAGAAATGGTAAAAGCGGAGAAATGTCACATGGGCCTCATGCTTTCTTACCTGACCTTAGGACTATTTTTAGAAATGTACAAGGGGAAAGAAACAAGGAAAGATAGAAAGCAAAGAATCAGACACTGAAAAAAGCATAATGCCATGGGTGGATGATGTAGACATTTAATGTAATTTATTGCTTTAATGTTACACTCAGAATCAATCAAATGATAATCATTGTGCACTTTTGGCTACACACAATGATTTTCAAAACCAGTGGTTTTTAAACTGAGTTTTTAAACTTGTAACAAATGTTACAAGTAACAGTAAGCCTAAACCTTACAATGTAATAGTTGATGCATGACACAGAGTTAACTGAAATATCTTCCACCGCACCATCCACTCCATCAAATCAGAACAAGAAACCGGATCAACTGTGTGACCTGCTACATGGAAGAGTGACCGAATGTATGGATACTAGGGTTGCCATTTACATAGGGGTGTGTGTGTGGGGGGGGACTCCTGGTGATTCTCCTCATTCCTCAACCTTGCTCACTAGGGCAGCTGGGGGAAATGGAAGCAAAAAAGTGTTGGCAGTAACTTCCTGTTTCAAAACTGGAAGTGACATCAGGACACTTTATGATAGAGATGGGCAAAAATGGGAAAAAAACAAAACAAGAGTTTTGCATTTTGTCACATTCCACGAATCACGAACTTCCACGAAATTGTTCCATTTCGTGATACGATTCATTCGTTTTGTGATTCGTCAGAACCTGGGGCACTTCAATGGCCCCCTTCATACCCAGAGATGCCAAACTCACAGGGAGACTTCAGCAGGCTCTCTTCCACCCACCCGCCCAGTTTGGCCAAGATTGCAAAATGCTGACTGGAACCCACAAAGCTGGGCCCCAGAGCCAGGCACTGGCCCTGAGACTAGGCTTGGGGGGAGGGCCCCAAAACCACCACACAGACACCTGCCCAGGTGGAAGAGGTGCATAAAATAAAACCAAAGGAAACACAAGAGTGTGAGCCCTCAAAGAGCAGAGAAAGAATTAAGAAGAAACAAAGACAAGCAAAGAAAAAATAAGGGAGGCCTCATTCAAGCTAGGCCCCAGAGCTAGGCAAAGGCCTGAGATTAAGGTGGAATGGGGTGGAGGAAAAAAAGCACCCTCACCCAAAGACCTTCCCAGCAAGGACAAGTGAGGAAAATAAGAAAGAGACTTTTCAGTCTCTTTTGAAGCAGCATCAAATCTAGCCAAAAGCTCCCAACTCAACTCTCTCTCACTCCAAACCCCAGCAACAGATCCTCCCTCTCTCTTTGTCTACTGGAACTAAAAGCACTAGGCAGAGAGACGTGTCTTATATAACAAACGCTCACATAAAGATGAACAGGAGGTCTGTGGTTGGCAGACAGACCTGCCTAACAGGGTTTGGAGGGATGAGATTGATGTTCCTATGGATACAGAAGGCCCATCTCTTCAGTTGGCTAGGGGATTAACTCCCCCATTCCTCGCTGTATAGGGCAGAATGGAAGCTCTCCAGTTGGCAAGGAGAGCTGCCTATCAAGGTTACATGGGCTAAGATTAAGGTTTCGAATGTTAACAAAAGGTCTGCTGACATTCTATGCCTATGTTGCCTGAGGAATCAATGGATTGGTGCCAGCCTGTCTGGCATCACGCATTGTTCATGAATTAAACGAATCGAGCCAAAAAGTCGTGAATTTCGTGAAAACCACAGCTCTACAAAATGCGTTTCGCAAAACAGGAATCAGCCTGATTCGTCATGAAATTTGATTCGTATTTCGATTTGTGCCCATGTGTACTCTATGAATTTCCAAATCTCTATAGTTTTTACCATAGTGATTTGAAAATTCCTAGAGCATCATGCCATCACTTCCTGTCCCCAAAGAAAAAGCAACATCCCAGCAGTCTCTGCCATTCCAGTGCTCCTGGGGATTGCCAACCAAGGGCTGGCAGCCTGAGACAGCCCCATGACTGCCATGGAAACCGTGAAGTCCTGAGCTATACCTGTTAAGGATGTCCCAGAATGGATGTTGAAGACTACAAGGAGATCAGGCAGGGATGTTGCGGGGCACTGGGTGGATATTACAGAAGCAAGTTCCCTGGTGTGTGAAAGTTACCCAACATTAGGCATATACACCCCAACAGAGCACAAGGTGGGTGGTGGGGAGTGTTAGGTGTTACTATCTTCCATTGTAATGCATAGTGCAGGTGAACTGTTAGTGGTTTCAAGGGCGTAGTCTCAGTTCATGTGAGACAGGCAGTCCCATCTGGCCCTAGCCAGTGCTCTATGAGAATGTTTGCTTTAGGATACAACCCAGAACTGTCTGCAATGCAAGAAGGTTCTATGGAAGACAAGCTGAGTTGCAAAGGTAGATGAGAAAACCATTGTGTTACACAAAAGACACTCCTAAACACTCTCACAAGCATGAAACTCTGAAATCAAGTCAATATGGAGCCTGCAGTGTGTGTTTGTGAGCTTGTGCTATTTCCTCTGAGTGAAACATGTAAGTATGATACAGCAGATGTGTGAGTACATAGCAATGAATAATGGCACTCTTTAACTATGTGAATTCTATGGTTGTATCAAGGAGTAAAAGATGAGCAAACATAACTGATGATTTTAGGTCGACAGACAAGAAAGTAGTGCTCATAATGCTACTTTCTGTGGGTAGGAAGGTATGTGGCCTTCATTGATCCACTAAATAATACTCAACAGATTCTCTGTTAACTCATTACTACAGCCACAATATATAGATTACTGAATAGCAATGTAATCCTGAACAGAGTCAATGGGCTTGGAAGGGTGTGTAACTCAGTTTAGGATGGCACTACTAGTCTACAAACAAATATATAATAAATGGAAATAGACAGCAGGGTTCTCAGCCATCTGAAAAATTAAAGAAGAAGCATTCAAAAATAGTCTTGCTCATCTAGCACGGTTATTTCCAGGATGATTTGTTCATAAGTAGTTAAAAGGACAGTTGTCCAAGTGTCCAAAAGATTTATACATGAAGAAAGAGAATAGAGTGGAAATACAGGGTTCGTGTTTCAGTACCTAATGCGGCAACAACAGTCAAGACTGAAAAGATACAAACGCCCAAGTTTTTACCTTGTGGGAGGTGCCACTCCCTTTTAGACAATGAAATGGCTTTTTACAACAGATCATTAAACTATAGGAAAAAGTCCTCAGGGCTCTGGCTTGTGAGGTTTAATTATTAGCTTCAAAATAATCCAAATGTCATTAAACAGGCTACTAAATCCACAACTGTGGAAATATTCTCTGAATTATTTGTAGTGCCTTGTTTGTTTCTGATGCTAGACAATGTGAAAAATCTGTGGATGAAATCTCCAATAATAAAATTTTTGCCTGGTGAAAAGTGCAAAGACTGCCATCAGTCATGTAAAATCTCTGAATCTGTTTTCTTTCCCCTTGTCAGAAAACTGCTCTTTCCTTTAGAAACAAAACACGGCAAAGAATTTAGGTGGCGACACAATTTGCAAACAGATTATTCTCCACCTGCACATTTTGGGAAACAAAAGGAATTAGACTAGCCAAAGAACCATCCTTCAGTTTTCCTGGCAGGAGCTTATGTCATTTTCAAACTTGGAAAAAAATTAGCGTTGGTAAGTATTACAATCAAATGATTGAACAAATGCCTCCCCCACCTCCAAAGCGCACTGCGGCCTAATTGGTCTGGCTGAGAGACAGGGGCTTCCAGCTGTTTTTAAAGGAACACTTTGACATATCTAGAGCATAAGCAGACACCAGGAAAAAAAATGAAGAATTAATTTGCTCTGAACTATTGCCATAACAAAGCCACAATGGTTGGGGGGAGGGGAAGCACAAAACGAAAAAAATAACGGACACATATTTGCAAGACTTGGAGTAATCAGGCAGTTGAATTCTGGTATTTCATTTAGCTTTTGAAAAAATGAACAGTAACACAACATGTTATGGAAAAAAATGCACTGGTGTTGGGTGTGAAATGAACAAGAGAACAGTGAGCTGAATACCTGGCAGATCGGGCACCGAGACTGAAGCCCATGTATCCTTCTGCAGGCAGAGAATCATCTCCCAGTTCTTTGAGATCCTGCGGCCCCAGATACTTGTCTGTATCTCCAGTCATTGCATCTTCACCTGCCAGCACAAAAGCAAGTTGAAATTAGAAGCTACACAGAGTTGAAGGCTTTTGTTTAGCAAATCCATCCTCGCCACTGGGACGTGGTTGCTGGAAAGTAAACTTGCTGCATTCCTTACGGCTTTTGGCTACCCTGGTATTAAACTGTCAATTACCTGTTATCTGCTTGATGTAAAAAATACCCAAACAAACCATTCAAGCATCAATCTATAATTAAGCATAAAGAATTACACTTATCCCTGCAAAGCCAGTAGTTTGGCAGGTTTATATTAGGTGTGACACTGGTCGATCTTTCTAGCAATCTCGGACAAAAGGAGTATGAAATGAGGTGTTCTTTAGCATCTGGTACAAACAAGACCGTGATGAGTAACTGGTTTTGTTGGTTGGCCACAGTGAGGAGTGGGGTAGGCCATTGTGTCACCTTCCTCAAAGTGGCCTGTTGGCTCATCCCAGTCACCTCTTCCTCTAGATTTTTCTTTCAGCTCTGGCAGAAAGAGAAAGAGGAGAAATGGTGAAAGAGGACAGATTACGCCCTCAAAGTATTTGGCCCTGGGGCGTTGCCAAGCTGAAATCTGAATGGAAAAACTCTCCTATAAAATCCTTACCTCCAAAACAGCAGATAAGCTCACCCTCTTAGAGTCTGTTTAAAACATCTTGCCTTATTATAGTAGAATGACCTGTGATTCATTCATTGCTGTACAGTCCTGGAAAACTATAATGGCGCAGATGTGGGCCCAGAAAGCTTCATCTGCTACTATAAACTGTCTATTACTCATTACGATAGTGCATAGTGTTGACCAGAACATTAACACAGAAGTATCTTCTACCAAGAAGACATGCAATCAATTTTAGACAAATGAGTCAGAAGTTTCAATAGATCCTGTAAGTGTATTGTTTCATTGAATATTCTTTTAAAAAGTAAATATGATTTTGCTTACTGAAGTGCTATATCTTAGGTTTTGTGTCAACACCAAGAACTGGTCAGATTAACACAATCTATCCTTAAATCATGGTTATAGGAGCTGGCTCCGCCTCTAGTCCCTACCCATAACCAGGGTTCAATGTTAACCAGGGCTTTGAAAGCAGCTTTTCGTCCCGGTTAAGGCAAATGGAGAGCAGTGAAGATTCATATTTCCTTCCACCAGTCCTGTGCATGCTCACATTTAAGAGGACTCGTTATGTCTGCACTACTTTTTCTTGAACATTAATGTTTTCCTTACAAGAAAAGTATGAAAGAATTCAAATACTGAGAGAATACGGATAATCTTATGCTGAAAGTTGACAATAGTACAGGAATGGAAATGATCTGGCACAAAAAAGACACTGCTTAAAATGTAGCTATCATGACACTGCATCACATTTGTTCTAATATGCATAACCAGTTAAGTGGGGTCATAAAAGCACAACAGAATTCAGAACTGCCAGCAGAACTTTCCATTTAAGATTCGGAAGTGATGGATCCACAATATTCAACCTGAGTAGTTTTGTGTGTGTGTGCAATTTCACCAGCAAACCTAATTAATATATTATATGTGTAGGAGAGAAAGGATAAGAGAAATTCAGGAGACTACAGAGGTACAGGAATTTAGGATATGCTTTACTAAAGAGCAAAGCATAAATATAAGACACAGAGATCCACCTTAATGTGAACATCTAAGGGCCCTGTCTGAATCATCTTCTAACACCAGCATTGGAGTAGCAACCCAACACAGAGATCCTTTCGTGTAATGCAGTAGGATGTATCATTCAGCGGTATGGTTGCTCACTGAAGGGCTGGTGTCAGGTTTGGGGGCTCAGAAAGTAAAAATTTGGAGGGGGTCAGGTTTAAAATGTTCAGACAACGCCTGTTAAAGATCAAGCAATTAACTTGTGGGATTCACTGCCACATGATGGCCTCTAACTCAGAGGCAATTCATGCAGGAGAGGTCCCATCAATGGCTATTAGCCCTGATGACTAAAGGGAACTGCTCCAGAGGCAGTAAGCCTTTGAATGCCAGTACTTGGGGCCATCAACAAGGGAAGCTTTGGCCTCCAAGCACTGCTTGCTGGCATCTTCCGGGGATATCTGATTGGCTTCTACGTGGAATAGGATGGACCACAAGTTGGATGTAGTATGACTGCACCTGGTTAACACAAATACAGCAGGTTGGATCCAATTACTTCCGTCCCCTTGCTCCAGCAGAGGAAGTCATGCTGTTTCAGAGGAAGGCCTCTCCATTAGCAGAAGGTAGTTATAGTATCTAATGAATTATCTCTGAATACTTCACAGTTCTTCTGCCTCCTGAATTATGTATTGTAAGTCCAGGTGTAGGTATGGGCTCAGAGGCATAGGAATCACTCAAAAGAATGATCTCAAAAAGGAAAATGTAAGACCTGAGCTGGTACTAAAACAATCAACCCAGATACTACTGTGGGCAAGAGGGGCTAGTTCAACCTAGCTATTGTTTCTGCATCCATGTAAAGGCACGTAGCGAATGACAATAACAATAAAACGACATTATTGTATGAGGATCGAACATATGTCTGGTGTTTGACTGCTTGCTCATATGTCAGAAAACTATGATTGTTGAGTCCTGGCCCCCCACCCGCAGCGAAACTGATAAATTGAGGACATAATAATATCTACTATTCCCCTATACCCATAAAAGAAAAACATCACCTGTGAAGCAGCTACGCAAACTAGCACCGAGTATCAACTCAACTAGAGGCCAGATTTTCAAACAACATTTCTCAGATCCACAAAACTGCAGGGAACAAAAGCAAGCCCTTTAAATTCAACATAAAACAGTCCAGCACAGAAGGCTTAAACACAACTTTCGTTCAGAAGTTTAAACTACACCCTATTATGTCATCACACAAGCGACATTCCAACAGTGACAGAGATATTCTAAAATAGGCCCTTGCGGTTTCAAGGCTCTCTTTCCTGCCTCCTGTTTTAATTTACAGTACGGCAGTTAATTTCATGCATTTTTTCTTACATAAATGTTTGGAATCTCTCAAACTTGCACAGCCGAAAAGGAAGGTTCTCATGGAACGTTCCCAGAGTGACTCAAGCTGCATTTTTTTTTTTGCCCCAGCTGCTAATGGTTCAGCAGAGTTTAAGTTAACCATTCCATGTGAGGGGGGGGGAGGCCCCTCTTTTAAACTACCAATCAGTTCTAAAAATAACCCCTTTAGCTAGTTGCTGCCTTGCAATTGACAAAATAACAGATCAACTTTCTTTCTGCAACCCGGCAACGGTGATTATTTTAAGTAACCGTTTCAAAAGCTTCCAAGTCTGTTGAGTTCTTGCACAAGAGCGCACAAAATCAGGAAAAAAATGAAAAATCACAGTAATGCTAAACATAGAAAAAGTCTTACTGTTTTGGAAAGCCATTTTCACCAGCTTGGTCTTTTATCCCCCGCCTCTTGATGCGTTCAAGAATTCCTATTAGTCCTATCAGTTCTTAAGGAGTGTTTTATAGTTAATCTCCAAACTGGTATAAGAACTTAATCTCTGTGGTTCATATTCCCTTTCCATACTCCAACGTTGCTCTTCTTAACATCTTGATCTCTTCCAGCGCATGCATGTTACAAACTGTGCCTCTTTGTCCTCTGAACCCCAAAAGAAGCTTTAGTTCCAATCGTTAAAACAAAAGTTTAAAAATATAAGGAATGACAGCTGTCGTTGGAAGTAAACATCTCCCTTTAAAAAAAAAAACTTTACATCCTTTCAAAGCGTCCTCTGACTGGATTTTAAACTTCTCTGGTAAGCTTCTAACAACAGGACTGAATGGTGACATACAGACAAGCGCTTGAGTTATTTGTATGTAAATAAGGGCACAGCCTGGGTGTCGTTTCCACACACCCCCCTCTGTAATTTGATACCAACTCCGGTAAGTTAAACATGCAGGCGTTGGGACAGAATGGATTTGGTCAGAGAAAGTGAACTACATCGTCTTAGTGACTTAATTTTGTCAAGGCCAAGAAAGAAAAAAGTTTATAAGCATGGAAAAGGGCAGGGGCTAGCCACCAAGTGGGTGTGTGTGTGGCTCTGAATGTTTGGCTGCTGAGCCCCGAAGGAAACAAGCTCAGCGGCAGATCTTTCCACCTATCTTCAGGTAGAAGAATGAGCTGTTGTTTGTTTCCTTCCGAACCCAAATGAGAAAAGCCTCCTCCGCCCCAGGCAAAACCAGCAACAACAACTAGCCACAGTAACAAACAATGCCCCCACCTCAAACCACTCACTGGTAGCAATACTGGAGGCTGGTGTTACGAGGTCTGGTTCTGTTAACCATTAACCTCAGCAACATTCTCATTCCATGAGGCAATAAAAAGGAGAGAACACCAATCTGTCAGTCAGATGGAGCCTCCACCAGCATAAAGTTGTCTCCAGTAGTGGAATGTCTGGTTTGGGCAGAAGACTGTGTTCCAAATCTGCCTTTTTGATAAGCAGAGGACTTATTCCACCACCACCCCTCAAATGCACAGGCTACGGGCTACTGGTATGTGCTGAATGCTGGGGCTTATTACCCAATGATACGTATTTGGGACAGCTTAAAACTTCTGATATTCCTGAGAGCATACTTTGCAGTCTCCTAAGCAGGTCTACTCAGTATCCTACTGAAGTCTAGTTATTCAGTGGGCGCTCCCAGGAAAGTGTGCTTAGGATAGCATTATTGATCTTGTAACATGCAATTGACATTGACATTTGGGAGCGCTGTTTAAAATTAAATTTCTAGCTCACCTCACACACAGGGCCGGTGCCAGAGGTTCTGGCGCCCGAGGCGGCGTATGCGTGCTCTGCACGCACACACACGCCACGGACTGCGTGATGACATCATCGCAGATGTCATCACGTGCTGCAGGGGGGCTGGGCAGCTCACGGAGCCCCGAGCACAAAAGCTTCAAGCTGCTGCTGGGGCGGCGCGCGGATGCTGCTCCGTGCGCCGCCCCAGCAACAGCTCACAGCTTCTGCGCCCGGCTGGGGCAGAGGAGCGTGCAGCGGAGCCAGCCAGCCCCGTGCCGCCGCCGCCACATGCCCCAGCTGAGCGCAGAAGCTGCAAGCCACTGCTGGGGCAGCGCGCGGAGGCTGCTCCGTGCGCCACCCCAGCAACAACTCATGGCTTCTGCGACCGGCTGGGGTGGAGGAGCATGCAGCAGAGCTGGCGTGGCCGGCTGCAGCTGCTGCTGCAGCCAGCCAGCCAGCTCCGTGCTGCCACCGCCATGCACCCCAGCTGGGCGCACAAGCCACTGCTGGGGCGGCACCCGGAGGCTGCGCCCGGCTGGGGTGTGTGGCAGCGGCGGCGGCGACAGCACGGAGCTGGCTGGCTGGCTGCAGGAGTAGCTGCAGCCCAGTCATGCCAGCTTCGCTACGCGCGCCTCTGCCCCCGACACCCCCTCCGGCGCCCCTCCAATGCCCGCGCGCCCGAGGCCACCGCCTACCTGGCCTCCATGGGCGCGCCGGCTCTGCTCACACACACACTCACTCACTCACTCTCTCTCTCTCACATACACACACATTAAAAACATATCCACACAGAAAACAGAAGACAGAAAAGGGTTCAGACTGTGAGGTTCAAGAGTGTCTACGGCAAGTGAGTTCCATAGTTCCATTTCAGCATTTATTGAGACATTCTGTGAGATAATAAAAATTGTAGAAATTCAAAACTGAAAGGTAAATTCAGAACTGTAGGGAAAAGTATATTTTGAAACTGCTATTTCAAATATCTGCATTTTCCGGGGAGGCCGTTCACTCCTGACCTACTATGTGTTTTGTCTATCACAACTCAAGCCTGCTGCTCAAAGCCTCTCCACCCAAAGTCCTGGGGGATTCAAAGTGTGCAACACCACCAAAGTTTGGCCAAAGGGGGGGGGAATTACAGGGTAACTGGTGAGACCAGCAATGAAGTGTCTTGAACAGCAAAAGCCCCAAACAGGTTACATAAAAATTGTGAGTGTCCCAAGACAAAACTCTACGGCAGAGTGGGGATTTGAACTCAGGCCTCCAAGATTCTAGTGCGACACTCTAACCACTACACCACACCTCAAGTCTAAAAAATTCTGACCAGGATCTCTCTTGTGTCTGAATGAGAGGACTCTGCTCACAACTTCTGCACGTTTTGGTAGAGACGACAGCAGGCTTACAATTTTGTGATTTCTGTTTATTTAAGAGAATATTATTGTTGTCTGTAATAAATCAGGAAAGCTGACTTCCAAACAAAAGGCAATTGCCTTGTTAAAACCAATGTAATAGCTTCAAAAGCTTTGTTTAGAGGCAGGTGCAGCTTTTAATTCAACAAATGTCTGGCTTTGCCCTCCCCAAGGGAATTAAATTGTAATTTTAGGTAGGAGGGAAATGTTTAGACTTGGTCAGTACCCTTGGTTTGGTCATACTGAATATGAATCTCCCCAGGCTCTTCTTAGGTAGAAGGGGGTGCTTTCCTATGAGCCCTTTCTTCCTGTGGTATAAGGTCATCTGGTAGTACTCAGGAGAGGAAGTGCTCATTTTTGGCACTGCCCTCCCCCCCTCCAAAACGGACCATCAGGCTGCTCCCTCATATATTTTCAGTCAGAAACTAAAAATCTTTATATTAGATGGAACATTTTAGTCTCTTGTATATATGATCTATCTGGACAACTGGGCTTAATTCCACACTCCTCCACTTGAAGCCAGCTGGGTGACCTTGGGTCAGTCACAGCTCTCTCAGAGCTCTCTCAGCCCCACCCACCTCACAGGGTGATTGTTGTGGGGATAATAACAACATACTTTGTAAACTGCTCTGAGTGGGCGTTAAGTTGTCCTGAAAAGCCGTATATATCAAATGTTGTTGTTGTTGTTGTTATCACTGTTGGTGTAAATGGGAATACCATTAATTTCCCACACAAAGTGATGCTCAAAATTCTACAACAAAGACTCTTACCATATATGGAATGAGAAATGCCAGATGTTCAAGCTGGATTCAGAAAAGGAATAGATATTAGAGATCACATTGCAAATTTATGATGGCTAATGGAGCATACCAGGGAATTTCAGAAAAAAAATCAGCCTGTGTTTTATAGATTATAGCAAAGCTTTTGACCGTGTGGATCATGAAAAGCTATGAAGAGTGTTAAAAGAAATAGGTGTGCCACAACATCTGATGTTTTTATGAGCAACCTGTACTTTGGACAAGAGGTCCTGTTAGAACAGAATATGGGGAAACAGAATGATTCCCAATTGGCAAAGGTGTCAGACAAGGAAGTATATTATTTCCATATCTTTTCAACCTATATGCAGAATATATTATAAGGAAAAATTGATTAGATTTAGAAGAAGCTGAAGTGAAAATTAGTAGAAGGAATGTTAACAATTTGAGATATGCAGATGACACCGTGTTACTGGCAGAAAACAGTGAAGACTTGAAATGACTACCGGTGAAGGTTAAAGAAGAAAGTGCCAAAGCAGGATTACAGCTGAACATCAAGAAGATAAAAGCAATGACTACTGAGGAACTACACAATTTTAAAGTTGACAATGAAGAAACTGAAACTGGTAAACATTTTCTGTTCCTTGGCTCAATCATCAACCAAAGGGGAGACCACAACCAAGGAATCAAAGAAGACTGAGAATTGGAAGAGCAGCTGTGAGGGAGCTAGAGAAGATCCTTAAAGATAAAGATGTCTCTCTGGGGACCAAGATCAAGATAATCCAAACTAAAAAAAAAAAAGAACTATGATATTCCCTATTACTATGTATGGATGTGAAAATTGGGCAATGAAGAAAGCTGATAGGAAGAAAATAAATTTCATTTGAAATGTGATACTGGAGGAGAGTTTTGCAGATACTGTGGATGAGCATCCCCCCCCCCCCAAATGTTCTACATCAAACCATGCCTTAATTCTCCCTAGAAGCTAAAAAGAGGAGACTGAGCCTACCATACTTTGGTCACATAATGAGAAGACAAGGCTCTCTGGAAAATTCAATAATGCCAAGAAAAGTCGAAGGCAGTAGGAAAAGAGGAAGTCCCAAATGAGATGGCTGGACTCAATAAAGGAAGCCTGGTCCTCCAGTTTGCAAGATGAGCAAGACTGTTAATGATAGGATTTTTTGGAGGTCTTTCATTCATAGGCTTGCCATAAATTGGAAGCAATTGACGGCACATAGCACACCTAATTCCATGGGTTTATGGAATTGTCTCTTGCTGCATGGATTTTTATTATCATACGTGTTCCTCTTCCAATATTGCTCTTGCATTTTTATTATAATATGGTCCATCTTTATCTATTTTGTTTCCCCCTTTTTTTACTACACATCACTTTGAATACATGCATAGAAAGGTGGAAGAATTTTTTTAAATCACACTATCAGCGGCATTAGGGCTGAACGTAGGCTACATTCATTCTCTGTCCATCCCCACCTCCTTTCTCTCTCCCTTATCTTCTGCCCTGAGACGGCACCTCACTGCTCCACGCTGAAATAGAATGAAAAATGAACAAGATGTTGCTCTTTAAAGCACTTGTGTGTGGGAGCAGCAGGAATTAAAGTTCTAATCCCTGGGCAAGTACACGTGAGACAGAAAGGAGTCAACGAAAGGAAAACAGAGTGAAGGCAATTTTGAGCCATTTCTCAGTTTTAACTACTATATATGCTGTTAGAACTATGACCGGAGAGTACAACACTGATGAAAACAGGAAAGGGAGGGAAGGTTCAGCTCTAGCCCTCCCTTACCCCATTTTCTATGAAGCGGCAAAATGCTTGCTCTCTGCATGTTTTCAGCTCCTCTGCTAAGGGCAAGTGATGAGAGGAAATGCACCAATCACCTATGGAGTAATGTGTGTTCTATACTGAGGGGAACAGAAATTGCACCTCTCCCACCTCTTTTTGCATGAGAACCTGGAAGGTGAGAGAAGAAGCACAGGGCACACTATCTCAATGAACACTGAGGTCCTGTTCACAAGATTCAGAAATTACATAGCTGTTTGCATTCTCATGGTGTTACCTACTATAATGAGCATTTACGAGGATGCACTTCACTTGCTGTTCTCACCACTGGCATGTACAACATTTATGCATGCTGCAGCGATCCCCGGCCACTTGTGACTCCCTGCAGCACAGTCACACAATCAAAAAGGACGGGGTTACATTTCTTACCATGTTACTCTTACAGTACCACCCTAAGCAGAGTTGTAACTTTTTGAGAAGACGTCTTCCTTTCTTTAGAAGCTTTAAAGGTACTTACAGGCCAACCCCATATCAAATCAGGCAGTACTTTAGATTATAAATTGTAATGTATGCACCAAAAGTGTTTGCTTTGGAAAAAAGAAAGAAAGAAGAGGAAGCTTTTATCTTGATATAGGAAGACTCCCCGTGACAAGCTGTTACCACTTTTTGATTTCAGAATTTAGAAATGCCTGTGGTCACCAACTAGAAATTCATTAAAACTTCTTTAGGGTTCTTGTTCTAAAGAATGCTTGAAGTTTGCTTGCTTGCTTGCTTGCTTGCTCTCTCTCACCTGTGAAACTGATGCCAGAACCCACAACAGACGGTGCATATGAAATACAGGACAATGAGGAAATCAGTCTTTAGAATGAAATACTGGATAAAGTGACTGTTTGGTGTACCTCCTTTTTAAGCCCCCCTTCCGTCTGCCATCCACAGGATCAATTTTGCATTGACAGCCTCAGCTAAGTAATTAAATGATGAGTTTACTTACCTGAAGTAACTGAATGAAAACAACCTCCCATTACTCTATTCTTGGTTTACAGAAGTAGCTTTTCATTTTAAAAGGCCCAAGTAAACAACATCCCTCCATTCGAAGAACGGTACAAAACATCTCTCTCCAAAAAATGCTGACCTTCATGTTCAGATGCCTCAAGTAAGAGGTTCTTGCATGCCTCCTTATTTTCATTGATTTTAAAAATTGTTCGTCACACTAATGAGGGGTGTTTTGCCTACCCATAACTTTGCTAAGTACTTTTGCAGTGCTTGCAAGAAAAGCCCAGGCTTATTTAAAACAAAGACATTCCTTTGTTAACATGGGATGGATTTGAATATAAAAAGGAAAGATGATTGGCAGGTATTAAAACAGGTACACAAGCCATGCTTTTGAAGCAACTGTCATGGAAAGAATTTCCTGTTTTCTGAGATGCGAAGAATGCTCGCATCCAGAGTGTTTGCAGTCCAGTCATTAATTAATATGGACATGATGAAGTGCTAACAGTTTGGGGAAAGGGATGCTGCAATGCTATCAGTATTCTGGCAACAGAAGCACCAACAGAGTTCTTTTCTTACTACATTCTCTCAATGCTCAAAAACTAGGCATACAGATGCAAGAACCTCAACCTTATGTAAACTCTAGCGCATCCAGGTCATTTCAGATTTACTGGTAGCACGGCAGAATCCCCTGCAAGTTTTAAGCTTAAATTCTGCAAAAAAATAAATAAACTGTCTCTCCCCATATATTCCCCAAAGGTCACTCCGATCAGGGGACAAACAGCTGTTGGTGGTCCCTGGCCCCAAGGAGGCCCGCCTAGCCTCGACTAGAGCCAGGGCCTTTTCAGTCCTGGCTCCCACCTGGTGGAATGCTCTGTCTGCTGAAATCAGGGCCCGGCAGGACCTACTATCTTTTTGCCGGGCCTGCAAGACAGGCATATGGCTGAGGCTGGGCCTCCGCTGGCCTGGAAAAAGGGGTGTATAAATCTTAACCCTCCCTATGAAGGCTGTCCACCATCCTGTTTTAAATGTGTTGTTTTTAATGTACATGATTTTTTTAATTGTATTTTTAATATGTTGTTATCCGCCCTGAGCCCACTCATGGGGAGGGCGGAATACAAACCAACCAACCAACCAACCAACCAACCAACCAACCAACCAACCAAACAAACAAACAAACAAACAAACAAACAAACAAACAATGGTTGTTGTGGGTTTTCCGGGCTGTACTGCCGTGGTCTTGGCATTGTAGTTCCTGACGTTTCGCCAGCAGCTGTGGCTGGCATCTTCAGAGGTGTAGCACCAAAAGACAGAGATCTCTCAGTGTCACAGTGTGGAAAAGATGTAGGTCATTTGTATCTACTCAGGAGGGGTGGGGTTGAGCTGAGTCATCCTGTAAGAGTTTCCCAGGGTGTGGAATGCTCATGGCGGGAGGCTTCACTGTAGCCTGAGGAGGTTCTTTTGCATATGGATTGGTGCTTGATGTGCTAATCTTCTCTGCAGGGCTATTGTCGGGGATAGAATGTTTTGTTAGCCTGGTGTTTTTCAGAACTGGAAACCATGCTCTGTTCATTCTTAAGGTTTCTTCTTTCCTGTTGAAGTTTTGCTTATGCTTGTGAATTTCAATGGCTTCCCTGTGCAGTCTGACAAAGTAGTTGGAAGTGTTGTCCAGTATTTTGGTGTCCTGGAATAAGATACTGTGCCCTGTTTGCGTTAGGCTATGTTCAGCCACTGCTGATTTTTCCCGCCATGAGCATTCCACACCCTGGGAAACTCTTACAGGATGACTCAGCTCAACCCCACCCCTCCTGAGTAGATACAAATGACCTACATCTTTTCCACACTGTGACACTGAGAGATCTCTGTCTTTTGGTGCTACACCTCTGAAGATGCCAGCCACAGCTGCTGGCGAAACGTCAGGAACTACAATGCCAAGACCACGGCAATACAGCCCGGAAAATCCACAACAACCATCGTTCTCCGGCCGTGAAAGCCTTCGACAATACATCAAACAAACAAACAAACAAACAAACAAACAAACAAACAAACAAACAAACAAACAAACGGAGCATATTTTAGAACTTTGACTGTGATCTTATTTATGAAGAATTCCACAGAACTTGAAAGATTTTACACGTAGCTGAGTTACTTTAGCTGCTTTTCATAAACTGTATTACATGGCTTTTCTTTTGGGATTTTACTATGGTCCAAGAGAACTGCCTTCTTTTTGACTATTTTAAGGATTTTATTTACTTATTTATTTATCCTAGAATTTAGTCAAAAAATGTCAGACTTCCAGTTTGTTGAAAGGAAATCTGTCCAAAACAGATGCTTGGCTGTTTTATGCAAATACATCGAAAGTCTCTCCAGTCAATTATCAATTCTATTTTCTTTCAAAGAGCTTGGGATTATCCAGATTTTAGGAATTCTGGGTTCTGTGAAAGCTACTACTTGTAGTTTGGATCATCATGTTTTGTGAAGTTTGCACGGAATCACGATGTACAGCATTATGGAGGATTGTTAACTCTTCATTGATGGAATTTTCCCTGAAGAGCTTAAGAAAGCAGTAATAAGACCTTTACTGAAAAAGCCATAATTGGATCTCAAGTACTGGCTAATTATAAGCCAGTATATAACGTGCCCTAAAGATTATTCGAACTGGTATTGGCTGAAAAGTTACAGAAATGTCTTGATCACGTATCTTCCCTTAACCCATTTCAATCTGGCTTTGGGCTAGACTTTGGGACACAGGTTACTTTAGTGGCTCTGGTGGACAATCTCAATTTGCCTCTAGATAAGGAAAATGCCTTCCTTCTGGTTGTAGTGGTAGATGTTCCAGAAATAGTTCAGAATAATCACAACATAATTCAGAATAGAATGAGTTTGCTAAAAACAAATTAACTATCTTGAGTAAGCCACCTATCGCTCAGCCTCTTTTCCTTACAGAGGACTCTTGTGAAGGTAAAGCAAGGAGTATAAAACATGCGGAGTGCAAACAATTCTATTTGTATAGCAATTATTTTTACCCTCCTGACCCAGAGTCAGTACAACAGATTAATTTGAACAGAATATTTGAGTCCTTTAGGATTTAGGCAATACACAGATAACCCTTAAAGATATACATCTCAATAACTTGCAGGAGCAAACACTCAACCTAATTGCTCAAAGCTATAATATTTGCTATGGTAGTCTGAGTATACGAGTATCATATTCAAGGCCACTTTAAAACACCATTTTGTACTCCCTTTTCCTTAAGTGGAATGTTCAAGGTAGATTTTACATGGTATGTTTCCTTTGGAAGCTGTATCTTTGAAATAATCTACCGTACAAAAATATATCTTGAGCAGTCATTACAGGGGTGCAGAAACAACGCATAGGCGAACAATACTAGTCTCTAAGTCTCATCTTTCTAGCTCTCCCAAATCCCCAGCTCTTCATTAGTCAGATTTAAAAATGACATTTCGCAACCTGTCTAAAAACTGGAGAAACCAGTTTTGGCTCCCTGTGTGATTCAGGGGGTAAGCCAAGAGGGCTGTAGATAGAGGGCAGTCAAATTGTAGTCAAATTGCCAACTAAGCAACCATTTCTGGTCAACCATCAATTAACAGGCTACGAGAAAATGCTCAGAAGAACGGCATGGTTGTAACAGCCTAGTCCATCAATTCTGCTTTCCAAGGAATCACACGGGAGTACATTTTAGTGAACAACTTTAGGACTTCGGTGGCATATATAGTCCTCCATAATTTATAGTTTTTTAATTGATTAAGCTTTTTTTGTTTTAGGTCATGTACCACCAAGAATGTCCAAAACTTGCTATACAATTGAGAAGAGAGATTGGATATAAAAGCAGTACTCCTACAATCGTTCTACATCTGTTTTCTGTTGGTAAGTACCTATCAGTTTTCTTCAACTATTTGTATATCCAATATAGACATCCGTTTGAATAACATTATAATAACTGTAAACACTTTATTTTATAAAAAGCAACAATAACATCAGAGAATACCCCAAGAAGGTTAATGGCATTTGGTTAAAATAGTGAAGAAAGATCTAAGGGGAAAAAAATCAGAGGGTTATCCTCAGTAACTGCATTAATTATGGAAGTACGGTATGCACTGAGGCACAATTATTGCTGAGAATTAATAAGGAAGGTTAGTGAAACAGAAGTTTGCTGCATATACACAGCCATTTACTAATGATGTTTTTTACTGAAATCATTAACCATCTCAGGGTAGTAATTCTTTGGTTCCCTCCAGTGAAATAAGTACAGAGACCTGTACTTATTGGCAATGTTCCCTAGAGTATACGATGATTCTGTGACTCAGAATGAATCAGGAGAGGGAGGGCATGAAGAGATGAGCTAGTGCTAGGCTCTTGTGGCCCTTTCTTACATGTTCAAGCTAATGCCAATCACTACTTTGGGGTCAGGAAGGAATTTTCCTCCAGGCCAGATAGGCCAAGTATGTTGGAGATCTTTTGCCTTCCTCTGGGCATAGAGCAAAGGTCATTGGGTAAGGTGAGGGGGAGGCATAGGTGTGAATTTCTTGCACTGTGCAGGGGCTTGGACTAGATGACCCTTGCAATCCTCCATGTGTCTATATTTAAAACCCCCAGGTTCAAATCCTTGCATTGTCAGCTAAAGACTCTCAGGTATCAGGCCTAGGAATGTCCTCTGCCTGAGGCATTGCAGATCAGCCGTCCTTCAAGGAAGATATTATTGAGTTAGGGGGTTTCACAGTGTGAGGCTCCTCCCTCATGGGGGCTGCCTTCCAGCCCTCTGCCATGGTGACCTGGACGTCAGGGAGGTCTCTCAGCCTCAGATATGGGAGTGAGACTGACTGGATTCCATCACCAACAGTCTTTACTCTTCAGACCTGGGAGACAGTAGAGCTAAGCCTCCTTTTCTCCTTCTCAGCCGGGCGTTGGAGCCCTCCTTCTATCCCCCCACCTTCACGTGATGTTCAACCCCACCCTCCATGGCTTCTCCCTGAGGTTAAGGCAAAGCACTTGGGCCAAGGGCCACAAGTTTACCTTGCTCCAGCCCTGGTGCTACTCCCCCGGATTGCCTCCACCTGGCCATTTGCTACCTGGTCTGTGAGAGGTGTATAGCCCCTGCTGACAGTCAGCGGGGAAGGTTGTATGAGCAGGTCACTCTGTCCCAGCTTGGCCTGCTGGGGAAGTCCTTGCTCCTTGCTTGGGGCCATCAGAACTTACCCGGCCAGGATGCCAGGCAATAATGTCATTGGAGGGAATCCCTAGTCGGACTGTGCTGTCAATTGAGAGTGTGCCAATGCTGTTTGCTGTTGTCTCCACTCGCCACGGGCTGCAACCCTCAGGGCAACTGCCATTAGGTAAATGAGGCTTCCTCCTGCTGATGTCTCAGTCACTGTGGAAGTCTGACCAGGAAAGAGGGTTGGGCCTCCCTCACTGAGGCTTCGTCTGGGCCAGGCTCTAGTGCCAGGTTTGGATACACAGTCAGAATTGGCATAAAATAGTTCCTTATAAAATTACCAGTGACCAATTTCCATCTATAATAACTGATACTGTTGCTGAAATCTCATTCCTTTGAGGGTGGTTGCCATGGGAACAGACCCTGAAAAGACTCTTCTGCTTTTGATTTTAAAATGAGCTTTGTCATGCCCCCCTCCAGGTTATATAAATTCAAAAATACATGTAGATAACAGTGCATCGGATAAAAACAAAAGCTGTGACTGTCAAAAGAGGATTTCCCCATTTGTTAACGGCAAAGTTTATGAATTGCGATCCAAAAGTCTATCAGGTTATATAGCAGTTATAAAACATAACAAAATTTAGTCAATTCCAGGAAAAAGCACAGACTTTGTTCTATGTAAGTGAATTTTGGCAGGAGCTGTACCAAGTGCAATTATATTTCCTATGAAACTCTATAAAGGTAGAGAAGACCTAACAGAACCTGAACCAGGCAATCTTATTATCGTGCAGGAGAAATTCATGGACTAGTTTCCCCTTGGTTGGATCCAAAGTATTACAAGCAGAATATGGGACTTTCCAGACTCCTGCTTCTGTCCACCAAAATCCTGCTCCTAAGGTCACTGCCTAATCATGAATAGTGTGGACAACGAAGCGGAGATTGGGGAGATAAACAAAAACTGCCCCTTCTCCAACAGAGGGAGGGAATAAAGGATAATTACAGTGACAGTCTTTCAAAAGTGTAGCGAGGATGCACTTCTAATGCAAACTGAGATGTCACTCTCGCACACTGTGCAGCACAGGACTTTCTCAATGGATTTAACCAGGGGAACATACAAAGAAACAGTCCATTGACAGACACAATAAACTGGGTTGGTTGGTTTCCCCTGAGATGTAGCTGTTTCCTAAAATGGTAGTGTACATGCAGCATTGATTTGTCATGTTAGGACAGAGATTGAAATTGTTGAAGGGCAGAGGTCACTGCAATGCAAAAAGAGAATCCAGAAATACCTTCTTCAACATCTGACAAATATTCACCATCACTGAGAATTTCAGGGGCATTCGCTTTACGAACTGCATGATTTAAGCGAACAAAATGTTACGTTAATTTTAAAAAATGGAACAACAATTATGTTTACCAGTAAGTTACGCTACAAGAAACCATGAAAGATAAGCAGAAACTTCATTATATCATACCTTCATCATCAGACATATCCAAAACTTCATTCATAGTTTCTGGTACATTCATTTTATGTTTTTCTGTGACAGTCTGCAAAAGATGATGAAACATCATTTTAGGCTGAAACTGCCAATAGCATTTTACAGAAAATAACAAATGTTAATAACAAACCGTATTTACAGTTTCCCCTAGGTACTCACAGTGATCCACATATATATTCATTCAGTAATTCTTTAAAAAGAATGTGTGTGTGTTATGTGTCATCAAGTCGCCCCCAACCTATGGCAATCCTATGAATGAGAGTCCTCCAAAATATCCTATCATTAACAGACTTGCTCAGATCCTGCAAACTTGAGGATGTGGCTTCTTTTATTGAGTCAAACCATCACATTTGGATTTTCCTCTTTTCCGACCGCCTTCCTCTTTTCCTAGCATTGTTGACTTTTCCAAAGAATCTTGTCTTCTCATGATGTGACTAAAGTACTATAGCTTCAGTTTTGTCATTTTAGCTTCTAGGGAGAATTCAGGCTTGATTTGATCTAGTACCCACTTATTTGTCTTTTTGGCCATCCATGGTATCCGCAGAACTCTCCTCTAGTACCACATTTCAAATGAATCAATTTTCTTCCTGACAGCTTTCTTCACCATCCAACTTTCATATACATACACAGTAATGGGGAATACCATATTATTTTCTTGATATTTCAGCAAAGAGACTAAAGGCTTGGCTACATAAGATACTAAGTGTTCTGGGAACAGAACTGCCACAAGTATTATTTTAATTTTAATTTTTTTTTAAAAAAATCAGGCCTTGTGTGTGTGAGATTCCAATTAGGAATACAGCACCAGGAAAGGGTTAAGCTCTCCTATTGTACTGATTTTCCAATCTGAAACAGTCTCAAGGAACTGTTACTCACCTTATTGGGGCAAACTTACAGATACTGATGTAAGTAATTGTGTGTTTGTCCCACTATGGCACAAATAGCACCTCCTGGGGCTATTTTAGGTTGGGAGAAGGCACTGAGGGGAGAAGTTTAATTTCCTTCCATCCCTTCATGGTCCTGGTTGGGCCTCAGTGTGCCTGATTTTTAAAGGGGGTGGAAAAGGGGGAGCCCTGGGACATCTACTCATGGACTTCCCAGTATCAGATGTCCTTTAGTCCTGAGTTCATAGCTAAAGCAACAATTGAACGGAGAGTTTTGGTACTCACAGTTCATTCTGTAGCTTAAAAAACACAGGGCAGGAATAAGAAAGGAATTGAATATTTAAAACCCTGGCATTACTGTGAAAATATCCAGAACAACAATCTCCTCCCGGCAAATGTTTTGTAGAAATCAGTATCAGGGCAAAATTATAATGAAATGACAAGTAGTGACGACCAAAAGGAAAACCGATAGGGAAATATGCTTCCTCATCACAAAATTGCAGTATTGGTGATATCGAGAGAAACGCTGTGAACAGTTTCCCTCCTGTAAATGAACATTGTCTTCCTACTCTTCCCACAAGGAACACAGGGCAGTGTAAATATATTTTCCCTCCACCATTTCCTCCCTCATAATAACCCTGTATGACAGGACTGAAAAACAAGTGACTGACCCACAGCGACCAGTGAGCTTTGAGGCTGACTTGGGATTTGAACCCAGATCCCAGCAGTCCTGAGTATGACATTCTAATCACAGTGATACTCAAAGTCACATGAAAACACAAACTATGATGTGGTTAGATGGCTCATTTTATTCCTTCCCAACCATATTTTTGATACAGCTAGGGCAGGCAAGATGCAATCTGTGGAACTTTCCCACAGGACTAGTCCAGTGCTAACTACATATACTAACAACCATAAACCAGGTTATCTGTCTCTTGAATGGGACTGTTCATAAGCATGGTGGTAACCAGGGCTTTTTTCCAGCAGGAACACGGGGGAACGGAGTTCCGGAACCTCTTGAAAATGGTCACATGGCCGGTGGCCCCGCCCCCTGATCTCCAGACAGAGGGGAGTTTAGATTGCCCTCCGCGTCGCTCCAGCGGCACGGAGGGCAATCTAAACTCCCCTCTGTCTGGAGATCAGGGGGCGGGGCCACCAGCCATGCGACCATTTTCTCAGAGGGCAACCCACTGAGTTCCACCACCTCTTTTCCCAGAAAAAAAGCCCTGGTGGTAACAGGCCCTCTGCAATCGAGGAAAGTGGGGCCTGTGGTATAAGCGTTGGCCCAAATCCCAGTGCAACATTCCTGTTTTAACAGGACATCACTGAAGTGCTTAAAAACATGAATTTTGGTTGTCTTCTCAGTCATTTTTTCCTGTTGCCCAAAGATTATTGAAGATTCATGTCTTGGGACTGATCCAAAATACCCTACAGCAAGCAACAATTTATCTTCCCTAGCTGTATGATTTTAAGCTCCCAGAGTTGTTCTCGCCATTATTTGTATTACCAAATTAAACTGTTCCATAGGTTTGGATTTACACTAGGAGTTTGCTTGAAGTGAGTTGCAGCTCTGAAAGCTGGAGACTGCAGCTGTTTTACAACTGATCCCTTCTTGCTAATTTGCAAGAATCTGGTTCACAAGCTTTGGGGCCCTTTGTGCTTTCCAGCAGCAGTGCAGAACTTGATTTTCCGTGGATTCATCCTAAAGTGCTGCTGTAATGCTTCAAAGCCCAGCATCGCAGGCACAGAGCCGAATGAATTGATTTTCCCCATGTAGGTGTCATCGAACCTGGATCAGATGCAATGATCTGGTCAGAAGAACCTATACAATAGGCACAACTAGATTTGCCGACCTCCAGGTGTTGCTTGGAGTTCTCCCAAAATTACAACGCATCTCCAGGCTACAGAGATCAGTTTCCTTGGGAAAAAATGGCTGTTTCAGAGGATGGACTCTATGGCTTTACATCCCTGCTGAGCTCCCTCCTCTTCCCAGTCTCTGCTTTCCCCAGGCACTGCCCCTAAATCTCCAGTAATTTCCCAAGCTGAAACTGGCAGTAGGGTTGCCAGGTGCCCACCTATGATGGGCAAACTCTGGATGATTTGTATATCTGTCAGCTAATTGCTGGTTGATTGGCGAGAGGAGGCAGGCTAGTGAAGTGCTATGTTTGGGGCTGAGTTTTAGAGAATCAGCCCTGGTGCAATGCTATCACTTTTGGGTTGCAGAGGAAGTGATGAAATTGCACAGTGCTGCGGAGCGCATGTGCAAATCAGTAAGTTACCAGTGACCCTGTTAGCGGTCAGAATTACCCCCATAATATTAGAAGGCTTGTGGTTATGGATATGCCATGAACCCCTTCTCTAAATATGTTCCAGCATTAAAACTACTGCCCAGGCAGGCAGAAAACAGGAAAGCTGCTGCCCAAGCAGGAAGCCAGATTCTGCCTGGGAGATGGAACATGCAAACATGGGGAGAAACAGGTGAGGCCAGCTCACCCCCTCGCTTGCCCTGGAGGTGTGCTAAGGATCCTGATACAATAGGGCCTTCCCGGAGTTCCTGAATTAATCAATGCCACCCACCCTATTGATCTCACCTTACCCACTTGCCTGTTCTCAAGCGATCTAGAGGACTGATAGCCCCACCCATCCACCTCATACGTCATCAATCATAATTTGATAACTTTAGTTCCTCCCTGGAAGACTTCATCAGACCTTCCTAATTCTTTGTTACACCCCAGAGATGGTTTACTGGCTTATTGTCCCACTTTGGGAACAGTTCGCCAGCTCTTTGTCTCGCCCCAGAGACAACTTCGCAATCCTTTGTCCCACCCCAGGACCAACCACTCAAACCTTTGTTTTGGGGTAGAAGATGCAATCTTCCTCCAAGGTAGGATCCATGGTATAAAGTAGGCTGACCCTCAGCCCTAAACTGTGCACTTGCTTGGATCCAGCATTCCACTCTCGAACCTCTGTTCAAGTCCCTCCTGCCTTGAAGCGCAGGCCGCTCAACGCTGCTTCTCTCTCTTGGACGTCTGGATAGGTAAATATCACCCAGACCCTCAAACTCTATCCAACTTTCACCACTGCTTTTCTAGTTAGCTCTGTATGCATTACGTGTGCTGAGCCATCCAGGTCAGGACCCAAAAATGGCTTATTTACTTATCAGCCTAAAAACAGAAATAATGTCAGAGGTTGTGTGAATGTTTGCCTAGACCAAAGGTGAGAAACTGTCTTGGCATCACAGAGTCCAGTGAAAAATCCTACTCTATTTCAAGCTTATTTCTGCAATATCTGTAATTTGTAACTGTATATTCTGATTGCATTCAGTCCAAAGTATCTCTGTTAAGTTACATTTGCCACCAAAATACAGCCATACTTACAATTGTTGTCATGGTCTCTTCTGTCACTACCTTCAGAGTGTCGACCACTGAAATGTAGCCCAGTCTTTTGGCAATGGCAAGGGCAGTGTTCCCATTCTAAACAACAAAAAAGTTCATCAAAACTGACTCCTGTGAACAAGATACTAAGGCTAAACAGATGAACACGGGAGAACTAATGTAGTTTGCTTACATTCAAGAAAACAAGTCTTGATCAAATCTTAAAACCATTGTGAGCTGCTGACGCTGCAGCAAGGAGATAACGCCTTGCATAACACTTGCATCTCCCCCCCCCCCCGCTGCCCAAAGCAGTATATCTGCCTCACAGATTCTCAGAGCAATCAATTCATAATTTGTAACTATCCTGTACAAACGAGCTACAGAGCCAATCCCAAAATTAGAGATAATCTGGATGCAACTCTTAAAATGATGCAGAACACAAAGTGATGAGAGAAACATAATTTACTAAACGATATGAGCCTAACAAACCTACATACATTAATAATTAGTATCAACTTTATACCACTCAAATAGTCATGGCAGCTACCCAAGAATCCTAGAAACTGCAGGTTGGTGAAAAATTCTTCATACCCTTTCACAGAACTACAATTTCCAGGGTTCCCAGGGAAGGAGTAGGAGTATGATAGTTAAATAAATGTGTCGGTATATTCTTAATTGTTACCAGACAACATTCGTCCACCCAAGGAGTAGGGTAAGTAGTGACGTCACAATGCGTGTGGCAATTTTCTATGTCTATGTACTAGCATACTCTGCAGCAATCAGAGTAAGAAGGAGGTTTGCTAAAGATGCAATGCTATGTGCACTGCAAACCTGGGACCCATCAGGATTTTCTGGTGCACAACAACCCATGATTGGAAATGCCTGCCCACCCACATAATGTACAATGTGTCATTGGTAAAGCTGTGGGAAGCACATTTACCACGCCAAGATTAAAGCAGCACTAAGCTCAGGGAAAATGGAGGAAAGCACCATGCAAGTTATGGGCTGGGTGGGCTTGACAGAGAGAACCGATTTTAAGTATTTGCAAGGCTTACATACTGCATATGTGGATGCAGAGCAGGAGCAAGGCACTGCTAAAAGTTGTTATCCCAGGATACAAGGAGAACTGGGATCAGCTTTGCTAAACAGGCCATGTTAGAGAAATCCTGGGGTCCATGAACCCTAATCTTTATTTAGTCATTGCTGCCAGCAAAGATGCATGGCTGATATGCTTCTGTGGCGCAACAGTGCACTGACATGTGTGTGTACGTACTCCCCTCATCTTCTCACTGGCCTTCCACAAAAGCAATACAATCAGTCAAAGAAGGAAGCAGCAGTAAACAGAGGGAAAGCATGACGATGCTACTGAAACCACCGCCAGGAATAGCATCCCTGATGCCTCTCACTTACCACAGTGAGCTCATTAGGCGACGCGCCATTTTGGAGCAAGACGTTGATTATATGGGTATGTCCCTGTTGTGCTGCTTGGTGAAGGGGGGTGTAGCCATTCTATATGGGAGATGGGGGAAGGAAGAAGAAAATGTAAAGGGATTTTTTTTTCTCTGTCTCAAAGCCAAGACTACCTGGGCGGTGGGTGGGGAAAGAGGTTGTATAAAAAAAAGTGGAGTCATACCTTTGTTTTGGCATTAACTTTCCCAAATTGCTGCAGAAGGAAATTAACTATTTTGATGTTTCCGTAGTGGCAGCCAACATGTAATGGAGTGTATCCCATCTGGAAGTACAAGTACACAAAAGCAAGGGAGCAAAAAGAGGAAAATTAACACATTTCCCAAGTGATAATTCAATACATTTACTGAAAACAGCAACAGCCCTATCCAGTTGTAGTTGTGCTTAGGAAAAGGTATCTACGCATTTATTTATGTATTCATTTATACCCTGCCTCTCTCCCCAGTGGGAACCAAAAGCAGCTTATATCATTCTCCTCTTCTCCCTCTTATACTCACAACAACCATGTGAGGTAGGTTAGGTTTAGAGTATGTGACTGGCCCAAGATCACTCAGCAAGTTTCCATGGCATGGTGGGGATTTGAACCTTGGTCTCCCAGATCCTACCCTAACCATTATACCACACTGGCTTCCAAAGACTAGCTGCACCATTCATCACCAATATGGACTGTGATGGGAACTGGGATGCACATCCCATTGAAAGCTTTGACAAACCTCCCAATGCACATTTGGATGGACATTCAGTTTATGACTTGGTCATCTGTGTGTGTGACGTGCCATCAAGTCACCTCCAACCTATGGCGACCCTATGAATGAAAGACCTCCAAAACGTCCTATCATTAACAGACTCGATTAGAACTTGCAACCTGGAAGACGTGGTTCTTTTGTAGTGTGTTTTTGCCCCAGTCTAACTAAGGAGATCCATGCATATATCACCGGCTGTATCATGATTTGTGGCTTCTTGACTCAATAAAAGAAGCCACAGTTCATGATCTAGCCGGTGATATCTGCATAGAAGCCTGTTTATATGCATGGATCGTCTTAGACTGGGGCAAAAACTCTACAAAAGAGCAAACATTTCATGTCAGATCTTCAACTATATAGGGGAGGGACAATATCTTTGAGGGGTTATGCTTTCAATCATTTCTTCTCCCTTCCTGCAAAACTTGACTTTCACTGACAAAAATGTAAGGCACATGAAGCGAAACTCCAAAGATTTCTTAGTTTTCATCTTTTAGAGCTTAAAAAAGCTTTAAAATCTTTTTTTAAAAAAAATCTGGTTTCACCTTCACATGCCACCAAGCGTGTAGAGGGACATTTAAATTCCAGTTGCTTCTCTATTAAAAATACTCTACACGGTGCACAAATCAGCGGAACACAGAAGAAAAATGATCATTCAAATGGGAAAGGAGCAAGGGCTAAACATCTCACTAAATTTATTTCAAGTATAAATTTTAATCAAACTTCTAGACCGTGACGATGAGGACTTAGATCTTAGAATTTTTCCAAAGTGAAGATCTTCCCCTGAATAAGAACATTTAAAACCTGACACCAGAACGTGTAATTATAACTGTGCTTATATATCGCTCTTCTAGACAGATTAGTGCCCCACCCACAAGTTAGTGTTATTATTATCCCTACAAGGCAGCTGGGTAGCTGGGGCTGAGAGGAGTGGCTTACCCAAGGCCACCTACTGAGCTTATGGCAGTAGTGAGATTTGAACCAGTAGAGTGCTGATTTGCAGCCGAATCACTTAACCACTGTGCTACAGCAGCTCTAAATGGATGAATCCTGGCACATCTCTAAAGGACAGGTGAATCAGCCAAAGAAGCTCTGCTTTGAATCCTCACTGTTCTCCCCTGGCTAAACGAAGGGGCATGTTCTGGGATAAGGACAGCATTTCCATATCATGCATGCACATGTTGTCCATCACAATGGGCCCTTTTGTGTAGGTTGTCTTGGTACTTTCACAATACAAATACTGATACACCTGCTTAATTAGCTGGAAAAAAAAGACCACTGCTTTCTGAACAGAACAATCAGGTACAAAGGAACCTAGTGTATGACGAGGATGATTAACTAGAACTGAAAGTTATGGTCAAGGCTGCCAAGGCTTCGTTCTGGTGCCCAGTTACCCATGCGTAAGTCGGACTGAATCCAATGGAAGCGACAACAAGATTTTACAGACCAATATATGTAATCAAGCCCCAACAACTGTTTTAAAATTAAAAGCAGGCTTTGGAGGCTGCAATTCTGAGAGAAAGCGCAGTGTGTTTGGGGGGGGGGGTCACCCCCATCTGCTTTCCCTCCTGGCTGATCCCAGAAGCATCTTTACAAAGACAATTGTTCATTTGGAACCCGGAAAAGGGGCGGGGGAAGTATGGAGTTATATCAACTAGAAAAATGGTAAGCAGAGAAAGGATTAAGCATCCCTCAAGGCTGCTTTTTATTTTATTTTTTAAGTCATGCCTTTACTGCATAGATTTGCACCGTATAGTTTGCCCCTTACTACATGAATGGCATTACAGTAGAGATGGCTGTTGCAGGGCCAGCTTTAGAATCCGGAAGGAGCACAGGCCAGGACCTATATCTACCCAGGGAATACAATTACAGGACCCAATGGCATCAACTACACTGTCTCTGGCTCTTACAGCTGCTCATCCTCCAATCTGATATATGCCCTCATGTGCCAACAATGTCCTTCTGCTCTGTACATTGGACAAACCAGCCAACCTCTACGCAAAAGAATAAATGGACACAAATCTGACATTAGAAATGCCAACTTCCAAAAACCAGTGGGAGAACACTTCAATCTACCAGGACATTCCATCAAAGACTTAAAGGTCGCTGTGGTTCAA
This sequence comes from Eublepharis macularius, assembly GCF_028583425.1. Lineage (NCBI taxonomy): Eukaryota > Metazoa > Chordata > Lepidosauria > Squamata > Eublepharidae > Eublepharis > Eublepharis macularius. The sequence goes on along the minus strand of NC_072795.1, from coordinate 120,230,654 downwards.
CAGAAACCTTTCAAAAACAAAATCCAACGGGAGGCTGCTGAATTGGAATTCATATGCAAATTTGACTCTGTCAAGCTGGGACTGAATAGAGACTATGAATGGTTATCACATTATCACAGGTAACAGATTTCCTTTACAGCGGCGTGGTCTGGGGGAGCCCAGTGGCGCCTGGTATGGGCTTTTGGGGACCACAGTTCTCTTCGTCAGATGCATCTGGCAGGGAGAGCTGTGGTTATCGAAGGCTTATACTACATAGGAATTGGATGCTTATACTGCTGCAAACTAACACGGCAAACTGACTCCACACCAAAAGGAGATGTTTACATTTACTAGCAAAGGAATGTTTTGGTTGCCTCCCCGCTAATCGCATCTTGTCCCCTTCTGATATATGTCCTCTTCTCTCCCCTCTCCCTCCTCCTCTTCTGTATTTGACCAGTTTGTATCATGCATCTGACGAAGAGAACTTGATTCTCGAAAGCTTATGCCACAATAAAATTGGTTAGTCTTAAAGGTGCTACTGGACTCTTTTTGATTTTCCTTTAACTAGCAAGAGGGATGGACATGGAAGGTACTGCAGCATCAACAGAAGCATACTCTCAGGGCCAGACTAGATGTGATGTTGTCCTTGTGGCACCCTCATGCCGTCCCATCTAGTTTGGCCTTGATTTTGCAAGGTGCCCAACCCCACTCAGGGCAAATCTGGTCCTCTGTTCCTGCGCTCCTCCAGTCTTTTCTCTGTGTTGCAGTCTAGTCTGTGTTGCAGCTCTACCCCCAATCCTGCATTTCAGTCAGGGGATTGTTCATGGGTCTGCCATGTTAAGAGCGTATTCACGATCCCACCTAGGGTTGTCAATCTCCAGGTGGGCCCTGGAGATCTCCTGGAACTACAATTGATCTCCAGACAAGAGGGATCAGTTCCCCTAGAGAAAAAGGTGGCTTTAGAAGATGGACTCTATGGCATTATACCCCACTGAGGTCCTTCTGCTCCCCAAGACCCACCCCCTAATCTCCAGGAATTTCCCAACCTAGTCAACCCTAAATTGCCAATTTGGGGAAATTCCTGGAGATTTGTGGGTGTTGCTTGAGGGTGTATGCCATACAGCCAACCCTCCAAAACTTCCACTCCTCCATAAAAACTGTTCTTGATCATCTGGAGATTAGTTATAATTCCAGGAAAACTCCAAGCCCCACCTGGAGTTTGATAGCCCTGATGACACCATGTGGGTGGGCATAACTAACATTTCCTTTGTTGCCTGTAGTCAGGGTGAGGGGAGAGGGGAGAGGATGCCAATGAGAATCTTTTGCCCTCCCTGACTACGGTGGGCAATGTAGCTATCTATCACTTGTGCCCAGAAATTCTGCAGTCAGAACTCTTAAGAAAACAGGGCCAAATTGGTTTCTATGGCTATTTGCTTTTCCCATTGCAAGTTCTACTTAAATATGGACACTCTAATAAATAAACTCAGCTTCTTACAAGTAGAATAAAATACTACAAACAAAATTGGGGCTATAATGAGCTTCTGAGAACTATGACTTTATTTTCCATATTACAGCATGGCATTACACAACTAATAGAGAAAAGGATTCACATTGTGCTCAGGAGAATAGCGTCATTCCTATTCTCTTCCTCACCCAGATATGTCACAAAAATGCATATTTTAGAAAAATCAAGCACTCTGTGGAAGCACGCTGGCCGCTGTAAATAAACGTCTTCATATACTTAGGTTTAATATCTACGGCATTCCAAAGGGAGGGAGGATAACAAAAGCCAGAAAAGCCCCCCTGTCCATCAAAATAACATAAAAACTGTACAACAATGCTTTGCCATTTCCTTGCCCAATTCTAAACCCTGAGGACAGCCTGAACAGTGAGGTCTTAACACTGCCCAAAGCAAATATCAAAGCAAACCGAGAGCCAGTTTGGTATGGTGGTTAAGAGCGCAGGACTCTAATCTGGAGAACCAGGTTTGATTCCTCACTCCTCCACTTGAAGCCAGCTCGGTGACCTTGGGACAGTCACAGCTTCTAGGAGGTCTCTCAGCCCCACCCACCTCACAGGGTGATTGTTGTGAGGATAATAATAACACCCTTTGTAAACCACTCTGAGTGGTTGTTAAGTTGTCCTGAAGGGCCCTATAGAAATCAAATGTTGTTGTTGTTGTTGTTGTTGTTGTTGTTGTTGTTATTATTATTAAATCAGTCTTGGGCTTTGGTGCCTCCTCATTGGCAGAGAGCACAGAGTGTATTGCAAAATGGGTACTGGATATTACAAAAAATATAAAAGGACAAATGTATACTCTGTTCCAGAGAAGGGAAACATTTCCCACTCAAGGCTTCTGTTTCTCGTAATATCATTAGATTATTGCTCATTGCTTGGGAAAGCAGTTTGCATATTGTCAGGAGCTTTGGTGGTGACAGGTACCAGCAGATAATCCTCAAAGCCATGATCTCTTCCTGCCCTCATCAGCCTGCATCAAGCCCACATTATCTCTTTTTTCCCCCCTTAAGAAACTTGCTTACTTAATAGGGTCAAGTTGGGAATGCATGAAGGAGAAAGTTCAAAAGAGGGTCGAAGTAACCGGATATTTTTTCCCCCCACAGAAGAGCATCAGATACCCAAACCATGCTGCCTTCATAATCGCAACCCAATGACACACTGTAGCCTGTGTTCTTAGGTTTAGGAGTGAATTCATTATTAAATTGTAGGTATTTACTGTTTTTATAAATGTATAGCAAGGGAACCACAATGCCTGCACATTGATACTTGCATCAGTATGAGATAGTGAGATGGGATCCAGCCATCAGCCATGGAGCCCTCCTCCAGCCTAAGCAAGAGTCAACAGAAGAGCCACTGAAGTTAGAGGAAGACTCCTTAGGCGGGAGGAAGGCTTCCAGTCTTGCTCAGTGGAGAGGTAGGACAGAAGTAGGATCCACACTGGTCACATGCACAAGACTATCCAGCAAGCTCTAGGACCAAGCGGAGAGCAGGACCCAAATAGTCCTATTCCAGATCTAATACACACTCCACTGCAGTGCAGTGGTTCTATTACACAGTCTTTGCAGTTATTCTCTGTGTTCATAAAGCAGTAGGAGCTGATGTCTGATTTCAAATTTGGGAGGGGATGGGTATCTTTCCCACATACTCAGAGCAAGTCAGGGTGAGAAATGTAAATCAAATAAATAGTACATGCAATGATCCTGCAAATAGTGAGTGTCATAATTTTCAAGGCATCCATTTTCCCACAGGCACCTTCGTGAAACGTCCCTGCTATTTCCTCCATTGCTGACGGACCCGCCACTTAAATCAAAGATGTAAGTAGAGAGGTGTGTTATAGATAGAATTTCCCCCTATGGAAGTGCAGTGAAAGAAAAGAGCCCAGAGCCTCAAATAACTCCTTTGCGCACATTGAGATCTGTCCTATTCTTGCCTTCTGAAAGTTTCACAAAGCAGCCATTCCCAAACGGAGGGCGGCAAAGAATGGATTAAATAAATAAAGACTCCTGTAAGCCTCGAAGAACTATCCACAATAGAGGCTGCCTGCTGAATCTCCAGATGATTTACTGCTTTGACCTGGCCTCACTCCAAGGAGTCTCTCTGCCCCATCTTGGCCACCGGTTGTGATTAGATCATCGAGTCATTCCTGACAGGGAGATGCACCAGAATTACCTGCCCAGGTGAGGCAGAAACAGAGGGGATAAGGCTCCTCTAAGGGCAGATCGTTCTTAACAGAACACGTTGTAGCCTGCGTTCTTGGGTTGTTTAGGAGTGACGTTTGTTTCCATTTTTACTTCAGAAAAAAAAGTATGCCTCTGTTCAGGAAATAGCAACGTAGAGATTAAACAACAGTTTTATCCATCACAAAACAAGGTGAAAGGTAAACTCCCTGGAGTCGGCCGGGTGACTCTGTTTCAGCTTTTCCCTTCAGGAATCCAGAATGCTACCCCACCCACCCTCCCCCCAGCAACACCAGCACCTGCCCAGCCTGGAGCAATGCAATAAACTTCAGTCCTGAACTCTGACCCCGCCACCACAGGCATATTGAATCGGCCCTGGGCTACTCTGGGTACATCCTTAAGCTTTCAGTCCCTCGCAGTCACATCATGTCACGCTTCATCATAAACCGTGTCCTATACAATGCAGAACAGCAGTCAGAGAGACAGAGGCTGATCGGACACGACATTACAGGCTGCTTCATGGAGGATAGGAGATGGAGCTGCTTTGCCTGATTAGCAGTAAGTTGACCATCAGCATCCACAACTGCTTTGCTGTGTCAAACCAGTAAGAAGAGCAACTAATTCCCAGGCTGTTTGCTCAATCAAGAGATCTGAAGAGGATATCCCTTGATTTCCACTTAGGGCCACATATTTTCGTGCCAAATTGCTTTCCATTTGGCAGGCACCTCAGTTTGCACTCATTTCTTGACTTTCTTAATGCCGATGTGTATCCCATGAAAATCTTGGGAAGATGCCAACTGGCAGGTTCTTTCCTCACCCGGCCAAACAAGAGTGGGCAGCAGGATGGGCAACTTTTGAACAGCTCCCTGGGTATATCAGTCAGCGTTCTTTCAAGACCGGATGTGATTCAACAAGTACGTATATTACAAATAAACATGTGCATAGCACATAAATATGGGCTTAGAAGGCTCTGATCTGGGTGCTTACCCAGTATTTGCTGATGCAACTTAGCTGGTTTAGCCAAATATAGAATTTATGCTCAGAAAATCCAAAGGATTTTTTAAAAACAGAGCTTTTAATCTTCCAGCCATCATCTGATCATGTTATGCCCCTCTTAATTTAGGGACACCAAGCTTCATGGGTAGCAGCGTGGGAGGATATCAAAAGCACACAGAAATACTGCCAACTAATACTATATCTAGATATACTGGATTCTCAAGTTTATATTTATGGAATCAGAACGCACTCAGTTCCCTGCGGGCCTGTAAATCACTAGAAAAAGACCTGCCAAAAAATTTCTTTGAATAATTTACAACCTGTTCCGTCCTAGTATGAGGCTTCAGACCGACACAAAATATACAGTCATGTTATTTATATTCTGCTTTTTTCATGGAACCTACAGCAGCATGCCCAGGAGAACCAGGTGATTGCTCATCCAGGCACTGACCGTGTGACGCAAGGTTGCTGCTGCGTGTTTGCGCTTCAGCTTGGGAATACCGAATATATATCTCAAAGTAAATATTCAGAAACATTCAGATATATCCAGAATATTTTCAGCATAATTGGATATATCCAGATAAACTGGTATTCACATTACTAAATTATCCAGATATATGCAGGAATGTCTGAGAATTGCATTTTAAAGGTTGCAGCAGTTTGTCCCCCTTCCTCTTTGTAAGCTTCCCAAGTTTCCCAGGCAACAGGAAGAGGGAGGGAGGCAGCATTGCTGTGTGTGTATCTGCGTCGGTGTTGCTTGTTTGTTATATGCCATTGCTCAATGTGGCTGCCCTGTATTACTGGCTTGCTAGGTTGGATGCTGGTATTCTCTGGTTTGAGGTTGGTTCTGTTGGGCTTGCAAAAGTGTCCCTTGCTTCAGTTTGGTTCTTTTGGGATTCTCTGGTTTGATGTCAGTTCAGCAGGGCTTCTCTGGCGCTTACATTGGCCCTGGGTTCTGCATGGCATCTTTGAGTGACACTAGTTCCATCGGGCTTGCAACAGTGTCCCTTGCTTCAATTTTGTTCTGCTGAGATTCTCTGGTTTGACATTGGTTATGGTGGCGTTCTCTGGTTTGGCATTAGTTCTGTTGGTCTTGTTAGTTCAGCTTGAATTGGGACTGGCTTTTGGCCAGAGGTTGCTCCTGTGTGTTTGGTTAAGGTTTCTTTGCCCTGGAAAGCCTTGGAATTTCCCCCCTCCCCAATATGAAACAACGGAGAGTGGTTTGGGGATACTTTGTTCAGGGGCCTTAGAATTGGACCATTGGGTCCAATCTTCTTGAAACTTGGGGGGAGGGTCTTTAGTGGATAGGAAGAACTAGGTTCCCTGCAATTTTGGTGGAGTTTGCTTGAAAACCCACCCCCTTTGTCTCCCAGTAGTTTCCCCCATAGGAAATAATGACTGGATATACTTGAGATTCTCTATTAAAACTGAATCCAAATAGAGAATATGATCTAGATATCAGGAATACCTTAAATATTTGGTCTGAATAAAACTTTTTTTTTTTGCTGCACACCCGTAATTTCTGCATCAACATGCCTCTAAAACACATCCAGGACAAAACACACAAAACACTGTAATCACTAGAACCAGAATGAGTCAGGAATCCCACCGGTTTTTAAAAAGCTTCTGCAAAACAAAAGTTTATATTCCCCCCATGAACATTAATCCTGAAATTCACTTCCAAATCCCCAGTGGAAATCAATTCCTTAGCCTTGGAGTAGCTACTGTGAAAGCCTTGTATCGTTCTCATAGTGCAGTTACTCCAGTCTAATCGCACTGAAATCAACGGTCTTAGACTGGAGTAACTTTATGTAGTACTGCACTGTGTCAAAACAAACCAGGTACCTAGGAACATAAATAGAGATCTGAACAAACTGCTAGTGGGAGGCAACAAAAATAATTAAAGGTCATTGTGTGGCTTTAGGTTTGCCTTCTACCTATCGACCTCTTCTGAAGGCTCGTCATTCTGCTGTGATTGAATGATACCGTTGTACCTGAGGCAGAAATGTGCGAGAATTACCTGCCCTCAAAAGAGGTCATCTGCTTCGTCTCTGTTGAAGCACTGCTCTGGTTGGCCTTCAATTTTGATTCAGAAAAAAATTGCATAGCTTTCAGAAGTCTGGGGAAAAATACTTCCAGTTTTTGCCAATTTTTGTTGAGCCCCACAGCCAGCTCTTGAAAGGTGGTACAGGGAGCTCAGAGAAGAAGAAACACAGTCCGAGGGCTTGCCTAGAGAGTCTTATCACACCCTGCAAAATATATTTCTTAGTCATCCCAAAACTGTACTGATGCCTGAAGCAGAAGAGACCCCCTCAACATCTTATCAGATTTTAAAATCAAGGTTCATTTGAAAGGTTTTACATGTAAATGTTTGGCAAAACTGTATGTGCCACAGAAGTTTTGTAACTGGGACATGTAATTTGCCCTTAAAAAAGCTTGTGGGGGGAGGAAAGCAGTATGACGCTTGAGTAAGGGACGTTAACTCTCCTATCTTGATATTATAACAACAGTGTGCTTATATACCACTCTTAGTGCCTACTCAGAGTGGTGAACAAAGTCAGTGTTATAATTATCTGTACAATACAGCTGGGGAGCTGGGCCTGAGTGGCTTACCCAAGGCCACCAGCTGAGGCCATGGCAGTAGAAAGATTCAAACCAGAACAGTGCTGATTTCGTGGCTCAACCACTTAAGCACTATACTACAGCAGCTCTTCCTGCCATTCCCCCTCAGGGTTGCTGTAAGTGCTGGTAGGGAAAAAAGACAGGCATAAAATATGTCTTTTTCCTGACTGGAAAAAGTCAGGAAAAAAATCACCCGAAAGGGGTGGCATTTCCAATCAGAGCATGAGGTTCAAAAACCCCCTCTTCTTGAGTGCTATGACTCCAATCCAAACCAGGCCCCACATGCCTGTTTTTTAGGACCAGAGTTCATTACAATCCATCCATCCATCCATCCATCCATCCAAGGAGAAGGTGATGAGAAATCTGACACAAAGTGACTCTAGATCCCTGTGATAAGCATAAACATATAAAAGAGTTCTGAGATACTCTGTTAGGTAAGAGATCTTTATTTCTGTTTTGATGGGATCTCAGGAAGCAAAAAATCCACATGAGCCCCTGAAGAGCTAAGTTCAAGAGACATAAATAATACTCATTCAGGAAGGCTCTAGATATATCCAAGGACATGCCTCAGATACAATTCAATAAATTTTGTAAGCGTTTGTCCCATGGAACTCTGATTACTATAGATTTCTCAGCAAGACAGTTCAGAGTATAGAGGTGGCTGCAGGAACAGGCAGCTCCTATCTGTATTTTTTTTGTTTTGTTACACTCTGCTCCAAACAGTTTCAAAGGTCTGCTGAAAAGTAAATATCAACACCATACAAAAAACATGCAACGAAATTAGCCCTTGGCCTTTCAGCTAGAATTATAAGTCCTAATGGCTTGCCCTCCAGGTTGATCCTCAGACTCTTTATGCCACTCCTGTCGGACCCTGCGGCCCAAATATGAGCATTAAGGAAACAAGAAGAGTATCACCTGGACCCCCAATCAGGCTGACGGCTTTCCCTTTTTTAGAGACAATAAACCCAAACAGGGGCTCTCCCTCCATGCACTGAACTGAACATTTAGCATAAAAAAGGAAAGGGGGGTTGGCATTATGTCTATCCTGAAGGAGTCTTATCAGACAATCCCTTTCACAAACAAGAAACTTCATAGACGAAAACAACAGAGGATACAACAACATCATCCATGAGCTTTGTTCATTCAGAAAGTTCTCAATCTCAGTTCTGCCGCAGACAGCATTCCAAACTGGTGCACAACGTTACAAAATGACAACCGGCTTCTTCATAACCACAATAAAGCCATTACTAAAATTTAAGAAACACCAACAGATAAAAGGAGCCACAAACCAAGGATCCTCTGATTAAAATCTAATCAAGGAAGGGTGGTTGACTAGTTTTATTAATTACCCAATGGCCAGTAATGTAGGGGCAGATGGGGCCTGGTTTTATCTCCTGTACTTGGCAGTATCCATATTCCATGGAAGAAATCCAGATTCTGAACAAAAGAAACCCCAAACCTGCACACAGTGAAAGCAACACCCACTGGGTAAGTAATATCATGACCGTGCAGCCAAGTTCCAGCGAACATGGCTGCAAATAAGGGCACAAATTAATAATCTTTTAGTGACAAATTCTACACAGAGCAAAGCTGGTGCTAGTTCACTCCCAAAGAATAAACAGAAATACACTGGATTAATTTGTGGAGCGGGAGGGGGAAGGATTAATGTGTGGAGCAGATGCAAATTACCCAGTCTGTGATATCCAGAAGCCCACCGCCACCGTGAGATGCCCGGCTTCCAACACAGAAACAGTTTGCATCTAAGTAAATGCTGTTAATTAATGGATTAAGTACGTATCTGTACTGCCAAAGCCACAGTATAGGTGCAATTTTGATATATTATATAGTTCAATAAACAAAAGCTACTGCGCACTGCATGGAGGAAAGGTTAATATTAATACTGTCTCTGTCATTCTTTTTATATACTAGGATGAAAATGGTATTTAAAAAAATCCCACACTTGGCCCTTCATTTTCTTCCTTACCAATTATAATTTTATTTATTTAATTTATGTCATTTACAGTCCACTTTTCTCACTGAGACTCAAGGCAGATTACACAGTGTGAGATTAGTATAGTCAGTATCAAGGGCAATTTCACAAACAATGCCACACGGTAAATAAATGCATGTTTACAAAGACATAGCATTAGTAAGAATCCAGCACAGAGTTCAAGAAATGCTGGAACAGAACATAAGCGATTCTAGGGCTGACATTAGACAATATGAAGCCTAGGTAGCTCATAGGAGCACATATTTAAAATCTGTCCCCATTAATTAATCAATGAAAAGCTTTGCAGTTCAATACACTTTTACTCAGAAGTCAGACCCACTGCAATCAGTGGGGCTTACTCCCGTGGTAAATGAGCATAGGAATTCAGCCTGGGCATTAAGCTGATTAAAAGTTTCAGCCTACATATCCCAAGAGAGATAGTCAGGGTCAGCACAAGATAGTTATAGTCACAAAACAGACTGTGACAGTTTTCCTCCTGCTTAACATGAAGTCAACTGGCATGACTAAGTTATTTCTCTCTCCCTCTATGGATTTTGCTACTGCAGGGTAACAGCAGTGTCATTGAGTTTTATGAGTCAATAATCTGCTTCCTAACCTTTGATAAGAGGACAAGGGCAGGTAATTATTACTGCAGAGTGCTTTTTTCCACTGCCATAGTCAAGAGTTTGACAACTCTTTCATTATATTGTCTGGCTAGATAGGCCAGACACTGCTGCCTGCTGAAACGTCAGAGTTGGAGCCATAGTCTCTGTCCCTAAACAGACTATGCATGCGGCTGGGCCCAGAACTCCAGAGCTGGGTCCGCTGTCAAGTGCCAGGCAAAAACACTTTTGAACACTTTTTGTGGAAAACAGCAACCAAAGGGCAACAAAGATGCACTTTTTTCCCTTGCAAAAAGCCTTGCAGGATGGCACATGAATTAATTTGAAAATAAAGGAAGAACATCTGTCCAAAGGCCAGTTCTCTTCTCCTTTACTCTCCAAAAGTAGCCTGGGAAATATGGATGCTGCTCCCATTGCACCCCGGGTGGGGGACAGGAGCCAAGCAGAATGTCTCTGGGCCCAACACAACTATCCTGTCCCACATACAAGATTTCATGAGTTATTTACAGAATTGCTTAAGTAAATGGAATCATGGAAATGACTTAGCAGTCTGGGCTGGGCTCCCCAGTATCTCTACCCTCCCCATCGCTCGTCGCCTGGGCCCTTCAGGTGGAGTCCCTCCTCAGTGTTCCAGCTCCAGACTGTCTTAGGAAAATGAATCTGACATTCAAGAGGTTCTCAGTTCCCTGCAGCATCCTACTCAACAGACTTTGGATCTCTTCCATATGAAAGGCATTAGGTCTGCTGCTGCTAATTTGCCAGATATTGATCATCTGTTACCTGCTGGGAAGGACCATTTCAAGTATTTTGGCCTGTGGTGTTAGATTCATGGTGATTCAGGCAAGTCATAAAATCATAGGGTTGGAAGGGACCTCCAGGGTCATCTAGTCCAACCTTCTGCACAATTCAAGAAATTCACAACTACCCCGCCCCCCCACACACACCCAGTGACCCCGGCTCCATGCCCAGAAGATGGCAAAACACCGTCAGTATCCCTAGCCAAACTGACCTGGGGAAAATTGCTTCTTGACCCCAAAGTGGTGATTAGCACTACCCTGGGCGTGTAAGAAGGGGCCATGAGAACTAAGCACTGATGCAACCCTTCCTGCCCTCCCTCTCATGTTCTGCCTAGTTTCACAGAATCAGCATTGCCGTCAGAAGGCCATCCAGCCTCTGCTTAAAAACTTCCAAAGAAGGAGAGCCCAACAGCTCCCGAGGAAGCCTGTTCCACTGAGGGACTGCTCTGTCAGAAAGTTCTTCCTAATGTTTAGCCAAAAGTTCTTTTGATTTAATTTCAAGCAGTTGGTTCTGGTCCGACCTTCTGGGGCAGCGGAAAACAACTCTGTGCCATCCTTTATATAACAACCCTTGAAGATGGTTATCATTATCACCTCTCAGTTGTCTCCTCTCCAGGGTAAACTACTACGCTCCTTCAACCTTTCCACACAGAACTTAGTCTCCAGACCCCTCACCATCTGCATTGCCCTCCTCTGGACACATTCCACCTTATATATATATATATATATATTTTTAAACTGTGGTGCCCCAAACTGAATGCAATACTCTAGGCAAGGTCTAACCAGAGCAGAGTCCTCTCTTGATGCTGCAGTTATCAAATGACAAAAGCAGCAAGGGAGAGCCCTACACTGGCTGCTGAATATGTACATTGAATCCACTGAAAAAATTGTATTGGTGTGAGGTAATGCCAAAGTTCTCCAGAGCCAATTCCAACTGCACACAAGTGTTTCCTTCTTTGTACAAATCTGTTAAGAAGTTGTGAATGCTTTCTGTGTGTGTGTGTCTTTTGCACTGTAAATACCACCAAGAAATTATTTCTGAATTGGGAAAGTGTTTTTTGTTTTGTTTTGTTTCATTGGATTTTCTTTTCCTACATAAATGCTTGGACATAATGTACGCTCAACATACCTTGGTCTGCGCATCCACAACAGCACCTTGGTTAACAAGGACCTCGGCCACGTTGATTCTGTCCTCTTGAGCCGCCAGGTGGAGCGGAGTCAGGCCACTCTGTAAATCAGGTATATAGATAATTAGTTCCTTACAGAGGGGGAGTACTCAAAAGGCAAATTCAAACACTCAGCAAACGTTGGGCTTTTGAGTGTTGTCACCTGGCACTAATAAATGAGCAAAGGCAGGGTTTTTTTCTGGGAAAAGAGGTGGTGGAACTCAGTGGGTTGCCCTCGGAGAAAATGGTCACATGGCTGGTGGCCCCGCCCCCTGATCTCCAGACAGAGAGGAGCCATGCGGCGCGGAGGGCAATCTCAACTCCCCTCTGTCTGGAGATCAGGGGGCGGGGCCACCAGCCATGTGACCATTTTCAAGAGGTTCCGGAACTCCGTTCCCCCGCGTTCCCCCTGGAAAAAAGCCCTAAGCAAATGCATGCGGGTAGCTGCACTGCTTAAACACAACATCAGCATAAAATGCAGTATGATGTTGCTGGTCCAAAATGAACATCTCAAATATTATTTCTTCAGGTCATTTCACTGTTTTTTTACATACAGGAGACTGACCAGAAGTCAGGTTCAAATGCTGTACAGATTCATAACCTGCCATGTTTCTCAAAGCTTTTAAAAACCAGAGGAGATTTTTTTTTTTGTCATTCATTGGATGTCAACACGTTTTACTTTTCTTCTCTGTGGATCAATGTGCAGCTTTGCAAATGTGGATATATTCAATGTGTGCTACAGCAATGGGACTGTGGCCACTTAACTCCAGTCTAAGTATCTCTGCACCACACGAACTCACTGTAGGAGAGCCACTGTCTCTCAGTCTTCCATGTGTAGATAAGGACACAGGAACTCTGAGCAGGGGTATTAGAAGATAACATCAACAGATTATCTCTATGAGATAAAGTATATGAAGCACTTGTACCTGACTTCTGGTCACAATTCACATTCTGATTCGGCGACTTTTAGGGAAATTAGCATAGTAACACTGCTGCCATTCTCAAATTTGCATTCTCTTTCAGCCTATGTTCTGTACCTATAAGCAAGATGAAGTTGTCTTTTCTTTTAAAACATCTTCCTTTCCTCCCCAGTATCCATTGTTTTGTAGGGCTGAATCACAAAAACAAGCAGCAGTGGAGGGGCTGCCGTGAACACATCCCCACATAGGGTATGCAAGACGAGTCTTCCCAACTAAACCTATGGGACAATGTTAACCTTGGAAGAATACAATGCAAGACATGTACTGAACGAATCACGCAAAATTATAAGCCCCATCCTTTGGGGTTTGCTTAAAAGCTAGGGACCGCAGCCTAAGTTTCCTTGCAGCTTTTTAAAAGGTAACTGGTGCTGAGGGAAAAATATTTGGGAATCACGTTATAGGAAGGAAGGTGGTGGCTGAACTTTGGATAGACACTTATTGTCTCACCTTGACACCTTCCGCTGGACTTTTTTCCTTTTGCTCACTCAGCACAGATGACTGAGCAGTAAGTGACAGAGTATTTAAGTGACAGGCTTAAATAGTAAATTTGTTGACAGAGCACTTTTCTCCCACAGCCCCAAATCCCTTCCTATTAAACTGAACAGAGTCCAGGTCGCTCCCACCTGACATGGTTTGTAGATGTGGACTTGCTGCCAATTTAAGCTGGCTCAACATTAGTCACTTTGAAAAACGGCAGGCCCCACCTTCCCTCTCCTAGCGCTGACATTTGGATTGGAAACTTGCAGAACTCGTCCAAATTAAAGTCACCCAAACCAAAATCAACTTCTTCCCTTTTTAAAACAGTTCAGCCATAATTTCCCCCCTCCGAACTGTAAAACACAAACAGGCAAATGTGTGCATGTTTGTGACAAGATGAGCTATTTAACAACTGTATAAAATAAGCCAGCCAACAGGGACACATCCTGGTCATGTTGCTGCTTAGCAGAAATGTGAATGAAATATGGAAGGCATTAGGGCTGGAGCTTGCCCAGACAGCCAGGACGAGGGACGCTGCAGGACCAAGCAGGGCAGAATCTATTCCTGTACTGATCTCTTCCTTAACAGTTTGCTTGTCATTTCCATTAGTTTTTTTAAAAAATGCTCACTACTTCATTGTCTCCAACCAGGAGTCTAATCCAGCATTCTAATAATGCTAGCAGGAGCTTATTGATTACTAGGGGACGGCTCTTGAAATCTTATGGGCCGTATCAGGATTCTGTGCAGAGTGGAGAGGCCTCTGACCTCTTGATCCCTTCCTACTTTGTTCTAGCCTCTTCTCCTATTGCCAGAGGAGCTTTAAGTGCCTGGGATCGCCTGTTCCCCTGCACTGCTGACAACTGTTGACATTGCTGCTTCCCACGCAAGGTGGGAGGGGGGAGTTATATTTTATTCTTCTTTCAGGGTGCATCATAGCTCCCCCTCCCTCTCCCAGCAATGCCTCTCTTCCTTCCCTATTTCACCAGAAGTTCTTGGGTCACTTGTGTAATGTTTGGTCCTCTGTATGTCATTGAAGTGACCAGATTGCATTTGTTTATTTTCACTGTATTTTCATCTCATTTATCCCCCCAAAAACACTGTGCACTAGCTACCAGGACATAGAAAGAGTTGTGTGTGGGTGTGTTAAGCTTACTGCAGCACAGATATTCTAATGCAGTGGTACTTTGTAAGTTGAAGAAAGCCACATTTGCAATTACCATTAACCAGAGGAGTCACATTTACCTCCACCCCTAGCACCTGCACCTCAGGGGAGGTCTGCAACTTTGCTGTTCCTCTGGCAGCAGCTGTTTCAAGGAAGGAACCAACTGCCAACCACAGTCCCCCCCCCCTGAGCCAGGGCCTTTCCACTTTCCTGAACCATGGGGTGGGTGCTACAGGGAAGGTTGCTCAGAAGAGCCACATGTGGCTCCCAAGCCACTGAGCGAGTATCACTGCTTTAACATAATTAAATTAGCAAAACTATTCAGCCATTGTGTAAGATTTTGTGTGTCTGTTTAAAATGATCTGGCTGCCAAATGCACTCGCTGGCTGGAAAGGGGGCCTGAGGAATGATTTAAAAGCTGCCCATTCCCCATGTGTACAGATGCTGCAGAAGGGCCGGAATGCAGTACAGATTCAAAACTCTGCTCAAAACGGCATTGCCAACTACCAACAGCCTGTCCTGACTGCCTGCCGCAGTTCTGGTGGCTACGGGCCTCCTTGTGATTTACACCTCTCTTTCTTTTTCATCACAGGGAGGAATAACTGCTCAGCACAATGACTTCTAAGATGTTTTTGAAATGCAACAGATTTTTACACACAAGAATTCTATGGAGCACCTAGCAATTTGTCCTCTGGTATAAGGCAGTGCCAAGGATCAGACAAATAGAATTTTTACACAGGCTCAGTTTTGATCTCAGGTTTGGGGCTCATCCCCGATATCCTGGTCCAGCCTGGGAGGAGAAACCCTGGAAAAGCCTGAATGTTGATGAGTGGACAGATGCTCTCCCTGGAGTAATTCAGGAAGAACCTTCCTCAGATGGAAGAGAAAGAACCCCAAGAAACCCTGCACCTAAAAATTCTTTTATGCCGACTTCCTCAGATTCCAATAAATCTCTCTTGGAATCACTCAGCATTTTGCCCTTCATTATCATGCCAGGCCCAGAAGCAGAAAGAGATGTACACGTGCCTCAGCTGCACAGCACTGTCCCTGTAATGGAGCACTGATCTCCAGGGGGTGGGGCCTCTCTTCCCTGATCTCCAGGGGGTGGGGCCTAGAACACACTCTTCCTTGATCTCCAGGGGGTGGGGCCACTCTTCCCTGATCTCCAGGGGGTGGGGCCTAGAACACACTCTTCCTTGATCTCCAGGGGGTGGGGCCACTCTTCCCTGATCTCCAGGGGGTGGGGCCTAGAACACACTCTTCCCTGAAGGAATATTCCATCCTTCTCAGTAGGTTTCAGAGTTAGATCAATATGGTAGCATTACCAAAGCCTCACATCTCTCAAGAATCAGGAAGTAGCACAGTCATTCCCGAATGCTCACTATCCCTGGCTTTGATTACTGCATAGCTGAATGAGTCCTCTTGGTTGGTGTGAAAAAAGTAATAATATAGCTACCAACAACCTTTCCCTGTTTTGAGAATCTTTGTAACTACCTAAAAGGACCTATGTTGACATTCTGAACACATTACAGAATAATGATTCCCCTTTCCCCCCAAAGAAGATATCATTTGGTCCAATTTACTGTGACATTCCCTCCGCCCCCAATGCTCTCTTTTGTTAAAAAATGCCATACAGATTCAAAACCTGCCATGCTTCTCAAAGCATTTAAAAACCAAAGGAGATTTTTTTGTGTCTTTCATTAGCTGTCAACACGTTTTACTTTTCTTCTCTGTGGATCAATGTGCAGCTTTGCAAATGTGGATAAATTCAATGTGTGCCACAGCAATGGGACTGTGGCCACTTAACTCCACCTGCAGGCCCTCCTCATTTCCATAGTTTTTATGTAGTATCTAATTGCACCTTTATCTATCTATTAATGCACAAACACAAACATGTAGAACTGATATAAGCGCAGTTGTTGTTGTTGTTGTTGTTGTTGTTGTTGTTATTATTATTGTTATTATTATTAATTATTATAGACACACAATGTTCACTGCCCTCCCTCCGCTCATGAGCACTGCACTTTATGCAGCATTCAAAGATTGCATTTAAAGTGCAGCATGTACTCTGGGGTTCCAAGCACGTTCTCTGAGGATCCTGCCGGCTTACTTAGACATGGCAAAATGTTTATTTCATTGAATGGGGCCCCTGAGAGTACAAAAGGAAGCCAATTTACCTTGTTGCTTAGATTCACATTAGCATTTCTGGTTAGAAGCAATGACACCATGTCTACGTGGCCCTCTTGGGAGGCCAGATGCACAGGGGCGATGCCCTGCCTGGTGACAGCGTTTGCATCAGCACCATATTCCAGCAGCGTGGTTGCTATATCCATTTGGTTCTTCTTGGCAGCGATGTGCAGTGGCGTGTAACCATTCTGTCAACACAAAATGACCAGGTTATCAGCTCATTCATAAAAGATGCTACCTTTCCTCACATCTCAGATATGACTGACCTTTAGAATTTCTTTTATAATGCATTCCAAGATATGGGGGGGGGGTTCTTTTTAAATTAAGAGTCAGTTGGGGAGGGGGGGCAGGAATTGTGGGAAGACAGCTACCAGCTGATGGTAAGACCCACATTTCTTGCAATAAGACATTTTGGCAGCATTGTCCTCACAGATCAAGTTTTTGGAAAATTAAAGAGTAATAAGAGAAAGAAAGAAGAGAAAAATGTTCATACAGGGAGAACAACTAGTATAAGCAAGAGCATATACTGACTTCTCAGACCGAACCTCTAATAGGAATAGGACATCTTCTGCTGTCAGTGTATCATCTCACAGCTGACTGCACAACACGCAGCCCAAGGCTGTGAAGGGGGCTATTATTAATTCCAGTATCGACACTTGGCTTGGTTCCTTTCTGTGGCTTGCTTACTGAAAAACATCTTCTTTCAGAAAGCTTCTTGGCTGGCATCAGAACGCCAAAGAGGCAGCTGCTAACACCCATTTGGTTGGATGTGAGTGAACCAAGTGACCTGATATATAATTCCTGGTTCTCTTTCAAGTCTGTAATTTTATCATTTCTGGAGGCTTTGGGAAGCTGCTGGGCAAGGGTAACCCCCTTGCTCCCCCTGAAGGGGGCATGCTCTGCATCAGCTTAGTTTCTTTCAACATTTAACTAGGTCAATGTTCAGTCCCCTCTATAAAGATGGTACTTAAAGTAGTTGCATTATTTCAAGCCATTGCACTGCAGTGCTAAAGGGTTTGGAAGTCAGCCTGGTTTAACTCCTAAGGCAGAGTGAAAGTGTATTTCCCCATACAACAGCTGCTGCTTTGAGTTTCCTATAGGAATGTGACTTGCCTTTTCAGTACACAGTCAGTGACCCACAGCTTCTGTTAAGATCTCCCTTCATGATCTCTTTCTTTTCTGCTCATGCAAAAGAATCTGACATCTATGCATTTAATCACCCACTGGAAGGCAAGCCAAAAGGCCTTATCTCTGTGCAATTTCTGGACTCCTCGACAAAGTCTTAAAAACTTATCTTTGTAAGTGGAAATATGCATTGCCCTAAATGAAAAGAACCTCATGGCCTGTTTGGTTTTGCAGTTAGTGACACCAAAAATACAACAGGTTGTGAAACAGACCACCTAGCGGCCGAAAGGGAAAAGCAAGGTAATGGACACTCTTTTTATTAATAGTACAACTGTCCTCTTCCCTTGCTGAAAAATACCAGAAATGACAACTCTGACCTTCAGCCATTCCTCACCAACTCTTCCATGCTAAAGGTTTTTCATGGATGCTGCCTGAGAATATCCTTAGAAGCAGAGAAGAATGTATAAGCACTTGCCCTCAGCCAGCTGGAGCTGGGAATATGGATGCCTCCAGGAAAGGAAGGAACCTGTTGCTTGCTTTACTTCTGTCTGGGGTTTAAAGGGGGAAAACAGGACTTGGGAATGACATGTTATGTGCTCAGATAGAAGCTCAGTTTCCTCACCTGCTAATTATGGTTTTGGTGGCAAATCCACTTGGATTTATATCTGGATTTCTGAAGCCCAAGACCGCTATTCTAGCTGCAGGACCAAACTGACTCTCTCTGTACCATCAGATTTTAACAATGGGTTCTTGTGGCTTCTTCGTTGGAAATCAAGTTTCTGGAAAGCCTGAAGAAAGTTATAACGTTGTATGTCCTCCACCCCTAATTAAGACATCACAGGTGGAACAACAAGGTGCCTGTGTGACTATACCTTCCACGTGCCAACTTTTGTATGAGAAAGAATTTTCTTGACAGTCATTTCATTATGAAACTTCCTTCCTCACTAGATTTATTTAACATCAAGCCCCAAGCATCTTTGAGAAGAGGGTTTTCCTGCTGAGCACCTTTCACTCTGGGCTAGCATGCAGAGGCTGATGTTTAACTGCCATAAAAAAAATCACTTACAGTATTTTAGAGGGATTTTAAAATATGCCTTATATTTAATTTAACATAGTGTCACCTGTCCTAATGACTGATGTTGATCTGATTGCTGTAATCCCATGCACATTTACTAGAGAGGTTTATTTTAGGTATGCGAAGCTAGGATAGTACTGTAAAATGCATACGTAATTACTCTGGGCTCTAATGAACAGTTTCTGGGATCCGGGATCTTTCAAGCAAAGCGTTTCCCACACAAATCCACGAGGAGAATTCCTTGACAGCATTTTGCCAGGTTTACTCTAAAATATAGGTTGTTGAGGGCATTTTTTGCCTCCAGTTTTGAATGTCTTCACAATCCACGTATGTTTATGATTCCATGTAGATGTTAGTGAAAAAAACACAGACAGCCATGCAAGGTCCTTACCTGTTCTGCTTAGCTTCCTTTTCTCCTGACTCGGGCATTAAAGATAAAGAATTCATAGAAAAACAAACTGTCTATGAGCCTGTCCAGGTGACATTTCACCCCTGGGCAGTAATCCCAGGGGAGGTAGGGAGAGATTAAAAGAGGGGGCCTCAGATTTACTGAGAAGTGGAGAGAAGCAAGTGAACGAATCAACTGTGGAGATCCAAATGTTATCTGGCCATGGCTGAACAATAGGCTTTGCATGCAAAAAGTCCCAGTTCAATTCCTGGCATCTCCAGCTAAAACAGATCTCAGGCAGAAAATGGTGGGAAAGACCTTCCTCTACCTCAGCGGGTTGCTGCCAGTCAGAGCAGGCAATAAAGCGCTATATGGATCAACGTTTTGAGTCAGTATAAGAGATAATCACACCATCCTGCATGAATGTGCCCTCACCCTGATGCTATAGAGCTCTATAAGGAATGCCCTCCAACCGAGAATAAGAGGCACGTCTCCCCGAAAACTTGCTTGCCAACTTCACCCACTCTGTGGGAACCCCTAGAGCGTCAGCGCAAGGTTTCTTTCCCGGAAGAATTCTCAGAAAGACCTCTTTTCTTAGTTACCGTAAGGACTTCAAGAAGTCTCCAAAGCATCGCACGCTTCCAACCTGTCTATGAAATATCCTCCTCAACAGGGCTCACCTTGTTTTCTCAGACACAGTTATCTCAGCAAGCTGCTGGGCAAATTTGGGGCTGCAGCATTTCGGCTTCGTACTGCTGCCAACGTATTAACATTTTGAGTGTGATTCTCATGCTTCACAACTGAAATCCTAATTTTTACAGGATATAGGCTTATCAAAGTTTTCAATCCATTTTGTAAACTGACTTTGTTGAGCTGAATGTAAGGGTAAAGGTTTCCAAAGAAATTATGTTTATAATGGGGAGGAGCACCTTCTTAGGGAATTTGGGATAGCTGTGAGCCGAACTAGACACTAGGGTGGCCCCATTGCCACCAATGCCATTTTAGAGAACAGTTTAGCTGTTTAAAACTTGCTGTGGGGTATAAAGGTACCATGTGATCTTTGTTTCCCCCAGCACTTTTTTTTCAAGTGCCAAAACAGTTGCGGTGCTGTTTCGGTACTTGGAAAAGGCACGGGGGAGGAAACAAGATCACATGATGTCACTGAGCCTTGCAGCCATTTTAAACGACCAAATTCTCCTCTAAAAAGGCATTGCAGGCCACGGGTCGGATCCACGGCTGCCACAAGAGCTAGTTTGGCCCTATGGTATGGTCTTCTGGCTACAACACCACGGAGAGTATTTTCATCAAAGCACGCCACCCCACCAAATCTTTCTTTACCAACTTCGACATCCTTCTCCGGGTGCTTAAGACATTCCTGAACAGAGCTGGTAAGGAGCATGGCAATAGACCAACAAGGGCGGCCAAGGAAGCGGCTTCATGAAAACTACCAGGTCGGTCCCCAAGATTCCTACACAGCAAGGACTGGTACCTTTGCGGAGGCGTGAGGTGAGGCTCCCTGGTCCAAAAGCAGAAGCGCCACTTTCTGATTATCGTAATGTGCCGCGACATGCAGTGGAGTTAAACCACTCTAAAAATACGTGCAGAACAAACAGGCATTGTTAGGAAAAAAAAAAACACCTGACAAATGCTTGGAGAATTAGGCTAAACTAGGTTTGGTGAGATTACAGTGGCATTAACTGAAGTTTTGGAATGGAAAAAAAAAACCAAACAAAAAACAAACACAGCACAACACAGAAATCTTGACTTGGGAGTGAATGTTCTCTCTTATGCCTATAAAGAGGCAGACCTTGGCTTGTTTCAATCATCGTGGTTGCCCTCAACGCTGACCTCCAAAACTGGTCAGGTATGAAAGCCAAATGCATTCTGAACGATCACATGGTGCAACCTTTCCTGGACGTTATCACTTCAGAATGCAGGTGGGGGATCCCATCAAACACAGACGAGCGCTCCAAATGAAGACCTTCCTGCCGTCAGAAAATTAGGACATCAAAGCGGAGACTTCTAATCTAGTCTTCTCAGTTATGTGCAAACTTTGCTATGTGCAAAAGGTTCTTTAAAAGCAAACAAACAAAAGAAGGCAAGCAATTCAGCTGTGGAATTCCCCAAACCACATTCTGAGATGTTAAATTTCAGGAAGGGTTTTTACTGATTGGGTCTTCTAGGTCTGCTTAAGGAGCTCTGATTTCCAAGTAAACATTATTTGTGAATCCTGGGGAAATCCAGGCCTCTGAGCACAATCATCTTCTGGAAGATCTAGAGAAAGGTATAGTTTTCTAGCAGAATGCAGTACAAACCAACTCATGCCACAATTATCACATGATGGACATGCTGGACATTGAAGCAGAAAATTCCACAAGAAACCAACCTGGCTCATAGAATACTTAAGGCAGTTGTTGCAATACTGGGGGGATGCATGGGGGGTGGAAAATACAACATCCCAAAGAGATCTGTTGCTACAACTATTGTTTGGCACTGGCTAGGGACAGGGCAGACCCAGACTGGTTTTGATCCTGTTGAAGTGGTTGGTTAGCTGCTCTTCCCCACTATACCTTTCCAGCAGCATCCGGAGGGGCACTCTTCTGCAGCAGGAGGTTGGCCACTTCAAGGTTGCCATACTTGGCAGCCACATGCAGAGGAGTGAATCCTTTCTGTAAGACAAAAGAGTTTTCATTAGTAGTTCTCTTTACTGCCGAAGCCTTGTTGTAGACCATGGCAATGGAGACACTCAGCCAACCCATACTTGGGAATTTCAAGCCACTAGCTTTACCCTATACAATCTTGAAAGGTGGATGTCTTGTGTATCTTGGTAAGTGCCTACACTCGTACGAAACTCTCCGTGCTACTATGACACGTTTCGTTATTTTATGCCGATTTTAATTTTTGTATTACGACCAACCATCTTTGAAGGTTTTTTTTTTAATCTGAAAGGGTACAAATGCTTGACACGAGGATAGTTTTAGGTGAGTAGCTGTGTGGCTCTGCAATAGAACAGCAGGATTTGAGTCCAGTGACACATTAAAGACCAGCAAGGTTTTCAGAGTGTAAACTTTCGAGAGTCAGTGCTCCCTTCTTCAGATACAAGTAGGAACAGAGATTGCTAAGCCTTAATATCCCAGCCAAAAGGTGACTGGGGTGTTACAAGTAAGGGCAGTAGCATATAAAGGTACAAAGCAGTTTGATTAGATGAAGCAAAGGAAGATGTCAGGATGTAATGGTACAGTGCAACTTGATTAGAGCAGAATATTACATCCTGATGCCCTCCCTTGTAACATCCCATCCCCCCTGGCTGAGATATATAGGCTCAAGGATCTCCATTCCTACTTGCATCTGGAGAAGGGAGCTCTGACTCTGAAACGTTTACACTATGAAAATCTTATTTGTCTCCAAGGTGCCACTGGACTCAAATCCAAATGCTTAACCAACAAGTAAGTACTATAATAAGGCACTTTGTAACACTCTACAGCGCTCCTAAGACTGTGCAGCTGGTCTTTTAATTTCAACGCCCCCCTCTGTCTTCAGCATTGTATCGAGTCTGGCTTGGAGTCCACGGCTGACCCTAGCACAAGAAGCCATGTTTGCTTCTTGATCCAACACCCCAGAATCAGAAGCAATCTATTGAGGATTGTTCTGTCCAACGATCACTGGACATAGCTTCTCTTTTTCTCTGCTGACAATTTCCCTTCCTAGAATTCATAGAACCATTCTATGCACAATGCAGAATGAAATGGTGGAAGGCAGGGCTGTACCAATTCAGACTGGAAGTGGTGTATGTGAGAGATATTTCTCAATGTTCCCCTGCAGAAAAAAAATTCTCTGTATGTTATGCTAATTTGGGGTGGGGAGGGGAGGGCTAACATGCTAAATTTATATAGTTAGGAAGGTTTTAAAAATGAGAGATCACTTAAAATGTGACACCTCCACCTGCAATCTGAAGGGGTACAGTTAAGAATTCTACTGCTTTGTTCTACCCACCTCATTCTGAACAGAGTTTCTTTAGAGCTGTGTAATTGTCACAGACAGAAGTGACAAACAATACAAAGACTTTGGCAATTCATCTCTTTGACACTGCAGTATTGTCAGTTCTGTTTCCCTTACTTGGAAGATTTTTGACGGATCACAGCTTTGGGCTACAGTTCAATTTGTCCCTCGGAACTGATTATATTTACTGGAGATGAGCTTTTTGTACGCCTGGATATACACTGGCTGTGCTGTAATTATTGTCCAAGCTTTCTCTCACAGAGTCATTTTGCTGTGCCTAAAATCCTCTCACCTTGGTAGTTATACTCAAGGAGGCACCATGGTCCAAAAGAACAGATGCTACATCTTCATGTCCTTCTCGTGCCGAAAGATGCAATGGCGTATATCCTGATGTCGTGGCAGCATTTGGAGATGCTCCTTGTTGCAACAGCTGCTGGACTATATCGGCTTTCCCCAGTCGTGCAGAGATGTGCAGCGGCGTTTGGTCATCCTGAACATGAAAGAGAAAAGCGCCATAGATCAAGAGCATATTATTACTAGCAAAGTTCTAGAACTGGAGTCTCCTGGAGAGAAGGCGTAGATATTGGCTGCTTCCACACACACCTTGGATAATGCACTTTCATTGCTCTTTAGTGACCATTTGGAACTGGGTTTTCATATATGAAACCAAAAACCCACTTCCAAAGGATTGCTAAAGTGCATTATTCAACATTGTAAGCAGCCATTGTCTCTCTTTATATCACACCATGGAAGGGAGTGAATTAGCGGCTCCATCCACCCCATTTTCAGTCCTGTAGACCTCAATCTGGGGGTGGTGGGGCTCAGTAGAGCCTCCTTCCTGACTGCCTCCTCTCTTGGGTTACCAGGAGGCAGCCAAGGATGCTATAGATTTAATACCCACCAACAGCTCCTCCCACCTCTCTTCATCCTCGCAAGACTTCAAGCTCTTGTGAGGCTCCCACTGTGTTCCCTTTTGTCAAACTAGCCATCGAGGAGTGGGCCCAACAGCCCAGCTGTTTTCAGATCTGTCTTCAGATCTGGAGATGACAGCTGACGAGACACTCAGACATATACCCAGTCCCCCAAACCACAATGGGATATATTTAGAAGTGATCCAATTTGCTTAGCTTTACCTCTTTCGTCTGCATAGCTTTGTTATTTTATCATGTCAGATTATAAAAGCTGGTATGTATTTTCTCTTGATGTATTATCCTGCTCTAATTGCATTGTTTTCTACTCTTGTAATTCCATTTTCTGCATTGTTTGCCATATCATGTCTTGATATTTTTTGCATTGTTTCTATTTTTTGAAATCCTAGTCTTATTGCATTTAAACAAAACAAAACAGAGCAGAACAGAACAAAACAGAACACACCTAGATGCATATATAACATGTATGAACCACTCCTCAGGATGTCTTGGGCACTGACTCCAAGGAAGAGTGAGTATGTATGCACACATACGTACAAGTCTGCCTCAGACACCTACATTTCCTAAAAGGCTAAGGCTCAGTCTGAAAGATGGAACTTTGGGGACTATCTGATGTCCTTCCCAAATCCTTAAGCGCCCTGGGTCCCAGCTATCTAAACACTTCTTGTCTGACAAGACAAAAGTAGTACAGGGAGGCTACTTAGTGACAGCAGAACAGAGCTTAGCAATGGGGTGGGGCATTTTGCCACCTAAGAGGTCAGCTGAGCTCTGATACTATTCAGAGCAACGTCTGCTTTCCCTGGGAATGCTCTGAAGTCTTTTGGAGACTGACTCTGACTTCCTACCTAGAACTTCTTGTCAGGTACGGCTCCCTGATGCTGGTTGACTTTTGCCCCCGGTATCCTCCGTTGGGTCTTTTCAAGTTCCCTGTGGGCTGACCATCCGGTCAGAACAATATGGATTGCTAAGATCTCATTGGTATCAGGCAATAGTAAAGTAATTCAATTTCTAACAGAAGTAGCTTATCTATCCTACAAGGCCCCCTGGTCAGATGGTGGCTCTATGCAGCACTTTGTAACATTGCAAGAACATAAATGGATATATGAACTTGCCTTATACTGAGGCAGAGCCTTGATATATCAAGGTCCGTATGTCTGCTGTGACTGACAGCAGCTCTCCAGGGTCTCAGATGTTCGACCACAGCCCACGGCCCCTCTGCCCCACACAGGACCCTTGCAATGACGTTCATATACAAACTCAATCACCTTACCTTGGCTTTTGCTTCTACCTGAGCTCCATTTTGTACTAAGTACCGAACAACTTCTGACTGGCCTGCTCTTGATGCCATATGTAGGGCTGTCTCTCCTCTCTACAAATGGAAAACATTGACAGATTATGGTGCTAACTCTCTCCAACCCCCGAAAACAAAAAAAAGCAACTAGACATGTTGTATCAATAAATAAAGAAGAGCTTCTCATTCTAGTCGTCCTGGAAATAATCACCCTGTGAATATTTCTAAGGCGCTGCCTGGGAACAGAATGCAACATCCAATCAATATTTGACCTCACGCTCTGGCCCTCAGAAAGTAATTTATTCCAGTATTGATCTTTTTTCTAACTACTAAGGCACATCAGTGTTTTGTTCTTTGTTGAAGCAATGATGTACTTTAAAAAATTTGGTACTCCATGCGTTGTGTTAACACATCAGATTAAAGGCCACCCATAGTTAATCAACATTTGTAATTATGCCAAGCCTTATATATTCAAACCTTATGTATTCCATCCTCATTTGATTCCCTTCTGTTATACTCTAATGATCCAGTTATCTGTTGTCAATCAGCAGACACTCAGCTGAGCAGATCCGAATAATCAAAGGAAGAACGAGACGAATTTAAAATGCTTCTGAGTTTGTGGGACTCCACGGCCTGAACTAAGACAAGTGCATTGCCAGGAAAATGGGCAAGAGAACTTGGCCTTCAAAGAGGGAAGCTGATTTCTAGATCTTTGGAATTCCAAGGAATTTTTTTGGAAATGAAATGCTGCTTATATTACAGATGGTGCTGCACGAATCTATAATTTGAAATGGTTTTATACAGCAACCTGTCAAAGCAACGCTTAGTATTAAGGCTTGCCTTTCACAATGGCAGTCTTCGCAAGGAACAGTCAAAGGCAAAGTGTAGTTAAAAACTGCTCACTGTTTGTGTGTGTGTGTGTGTATGCACGCATGTTCTGAAGCGCAGCTATTTCAGTTCATCACAAATGCATCTCCATTTTTTTAACACCCTTCTACAAGGCCTTCGGGTAAAGGGAAGCAACCTAGCATGACCGCACGGACAAATCCAATATGTCCTGACAATCTGCTGCAATCTGTTTGCCACATCAACCCACCCTCCCGGTCTTCTGGGGGTAAATGCCCTTCTCAAAAAATCAGACATGCAGAGCAATAATTGATGAGCTCTTTCTCATTCCAGTACAAAAGAAACTGGGGGGAAATGGGGTAAAAATGAAAGTAGGGATAGAGGGGACGCTCTCTGAGAAACCCTTCAGCCTTCTTCTAAACACAAGGTGGAAAAGGTGGGAAGTTTTGTCTCTACATTCGTCAGAGCACTGGCAATGAATCAGCGATGAATTAATTCAGGTCATCAGCCTCATCCCTTGGAAGAACCAACTGCTATATTACGCAGCAGCAAACCCCACAATGCAGTGGACGTATGTCAGTCAGGGAACCACAGCCAGCCCCAGCTCCCTGACAAGCATCCCTATACACAGGGGGTTTTTTTCTGGGAAAAGAGGCGGCGGAACTCTCAAGAGGGAAATGAGGAAGAAACACATGGGTTTCTTTGAAATAATATCATTTTCAAGCACTATTGCCGAGTATTTTCAAGAGGTGCCGGAACTCTGTTCCACCGCGTTCCCCCTGAAAAAAAAGCCCTGCCTATCCAACATGCACGCACTTCTCAGATCAGTGCCTGCGAGTTCAGTATTGCTTTCTTCAAACCTTCCTGACAGCCACCTTCAAGCTGAATGGGTAAAAAGCTGTGGGTTCTTTGCAAGCAGCTACCTCATGGCGGCAGCAGAGACAAAAGCCTCACCTATTGACAAGACGTCCAATGAAAAAAGCGACTGGGACAAGAGCAAGCATGCAGTTTGTAATTCTCGAAGGGTAGCTGTGTCAGGGACAAGTGTGCAGTGGCATCATAAAGACCAACACCATTTTATTGCAGCTTAAGTTTTTGCTGGAGCAGAGCATGTTTCTTCAGAAGCACCCCTCCAGCACCTCCAACACCATCTCCTCTGGTTCTCCCTCACTTAAGCTCCCTCGCTGGCACTTAATCCCCTGCCCTTTCATAACTCTCTCTGTATGGGCTTCTGTATTACTCACAGCTGATTCCAATGTAATGTGTCCAAGAAGACACATTGGGGCCAGGTTCGGTCCTGGCCCTAACCTGGTGGAACTCTCTGTCTGAGGACACTCAGGCCCGCCAGGATCTTGTATCATTTAGCTGGGCCTGTAAGACAGAGACGTTCCGCCAGGCATATGGTGGAGGCTAATTTAACCCATCATTGCCGAGCCTTCCACCAGTCTCCCTCTACAAGGGGTATGGAGAGTCCACTCCTGCTGGTTGTCCCGAAAGGGGCACAGTATTTTATCGGTTTTTATAACTGATTTTAAGCTGTATTTTAATCAATGTTGTACCTCACCCTGAGCCCGCTTGTGGGGAGGGCGGGTTAAAAATAAAATAAAGAAAGAAAGAAACCACCAAAAGAAAAAGGACTTCTGTGTGTCAATGCTCCATGCAAGCTACTATCATGCTTCCATGATGCCTTCCACAAGGTCCAGTCATAAATTTTCTGCAAAAGGTCTATGGCATGGGGCCATCCCATGGCTGCCCACACAAAGATGACCAGGGTCACTATGCAGAGGTAGGCAATGGCAAACCACCGCTGTTAGTCTCTTGCCTTGAAAACCCTAGCCGGGGGGGGGG
This sequence comes from Eublepharis macularius, assembly GCF_028583425.1. Classification (NCBI taxonomy): domain Eukaryota; kingdom Metazoa; phylum Chordata; class Lepidosauria; order Squamata; family Eublepharidae; genus Eublepharis; species Eublepharis macularius. Next base: position 120,202,479 of record NC_072795.1, on the reverse strand, counting down.
GGGGTCACCATAAGTCAGCTGTGACTTGACGGCACTTTCCACCTCCTCCAGAGGTAGCATTACTTTTGTGAAATGTATAATAAAGTAGAACACTAACAGTGTGATCCTAAGAAGAGTTACTCCAGTCTAAGCCCATTGATTTCAGTGGGCTTATACTGGTGTCACTCTTTTTAGGATTGCACTGTGAACACCTTAAATAGCCTAAACAATAGTTATTAAGCAAAAAATGAGGGCATTTGTTCACTCAGTGCATTTTTATCTCACATTTCCTCCAAGGAGCTCACGACAATGTACATGCTTCTCTCTTTCTCCATTTTCTCCTCACAATAACCTTGTGAGGTAGGTTAGGCTACGGGAGAGTATCTGTCCCAAAGTCACCCAGTAAGCTTCTGGGCAGAGTAGGCATTTAAATCTGGGTCTCAAGAGCCCTAGTCCAATACTCTAACCACTACACAAACTGTCTCAATGGAATCTCACCACTGGATGTGCACATATGCACAAGCTGATCCTAAATGTCAGGCCTTGTCCAGATGGCACCACCCCATGTGCTCCAGTGACCACTACAGGGCACTACCAAGAAAGCAGGAAGTATCTCAAGGAGTGACCAGTCCCTTTCTGCTCAGAAACTCTTAGTACTGAAATGCCTTGCAGAGCTTATGCAATCCCATGTGGCTCAGCAGGGCTCAGCATGGACTCTGAGTGCAATGTGCAAGGAAACAATGCCTCCAATTTCTGCCATTCTTTCTTTATGGAAAAGCCCTTTGCCAAAGAAAAAAAAGCATGCACATGTTCTGAGCATGAGCTGCAGTACCAGGAGACACTCACAAGTTTGTGATTATCAGAAGTTCTGTCTTGCAGATAATGAAGTCTTGAAACTGGTGCTTACCACATTGGTTGTATTGGGGGATGCGCCATGATGCATCAGCTGTGAAACGATATTTACATGTCCCATGAAGGCAGCAACATGGATTGGAGTCAGACCGGACTGAAAAAATGGCAAAAGAAGAAGAAAAACGAATAGGTCTTGAATTGGTGGTATCGTATGCTCAAACGAAATCGGGCTGTTGAACCCTAACATACAAAAACTGTTAACTACTTGGGCTTTTTAACTATGTACTTAGCAGCTGTAAACATATTAATTTGGAATTAAGCTTGTTATTTCAACAAGCTGTACCTGCTACATTCTGAGCCCTGTCCTATAAAACCTCCAAATTAAGACTTTCATACAATATAGTTAAATCAGGAATGGAGAGAGAGAGAGAGAGAGAGAACGAACGAACGAACGAACGAACGAAAGAAAAATGCAAGACTGGGCACAGAATCCAGCTTCCTGAACATCTCAGCATCCCTCTTTTCAAAAAAGAAAGTTTCTAGGTCTCAAGGTGATAAAAGTGTGGAAGTCTGTGATGTGAATCCTTAAAGAAAGGTATGGCTCAACGGGATTTCTAGCCATCAGGGTGTGGGGGATTCAGTGGGCCCTAGGCCTCCTTGACCGTCCACCTGAGCAGCAGGTGCAAAATTGGTGACGCAAAACAGCCACCAAGACTCTAATCTGCATAATTCACACATAATTTTACTTCTTCAGCACAGGGCTCACATTGCCCTCAGTGTAGGGGTGCACAAATCAATGTAATGCAGCTCACTTGGCCAGCATCTTTTGAACACATACTAAGACACTCCTGTGTTCATATGTCAGAGGTCCATCCTGTACCAAAAAGTTATTGGCAGGCACTGACAGGACTCCTCCCACTCCAGTGGAAGAGGTAAAGTGAAGCATTCAAGGAATGCAGCCTATAGATTTAACACAGTAAGTTCACAAATCCCAGCCCCTACAGAGTCCCATTTCAATTAGACAGCGTTAGAAAAACAAGCAAAATTTATGACTGATGCCCAAAAGTAACAGGCACACCTTGCATGTCCCAAGTTTCCTACTACACTGTCTGCTACCCTACACGTCTTATGTATCTCATGGCAACTGTTAAACAATCACAGTACCTAAGGGAAACAGCATAAAGACCTAGCTTTTGCTATTCTAACAGTGCCATTCCAAACAAAGCTATCCCAGTCTAAGTCCATTGATTTCAGTGGGCTTAGACTGGAGTAACTCTGCTTAAGATTGCACTGTAATCGTAGCAAATGTTAGTAGGATCAGGACTTCCTTTAATTGTATTTCTTGGTGCTTCTTGTGTGTGTTATGTGCCGTCAAGTCATTTCCAACCTACGGCAACCCTATGAATGAAAGACCTCCAAAACGTTCTCTCTCTAACAGACCTCCTACTTAAGCTAAATTAACCCTCACCTTTGACACGGTCTGACAGCAAACAAGTATTTGGCATGAATAAGGCCTGTCCTTTCAGATGGGAGTTTACAGCAGAGAAATTTTGTATATGCTTTAAAATATGATGTCTGCTGTTGGTTGAAAAAACAAGGCACACTTGGTAGCTGTAGTGTCAGAGACGGGGCTCTGCTTCCTGGGCCACAGGACATGCCTTAAAGCAACAAAGCCAATCCTCCTTTCGGCCCAGCTGCAAAAAGAGCTCGTGACTGTGGTTTTCAAACTGCGTTCCAACAAACCTTGGTTTTCTCAGGAACTTCCTGGGATTTCTGCAATAAGAGCTGTAACGCTTGACAGGTTTCCCTTAAGGATGGTTTGCCAATTGCCAACTACTTCCTCTGCAATGCGCAACTGCAGAAGAGGGCCAGTGTATGTTCTAGAGAACATCATCAATTTACACAGGGTGATGATGAATGAGCCAGACCACAGGTCCATCAAGGTCAGTACGATCTATTCAGACTGGCAGCAGCTGTCAGGTTGAAGTCTTTCACATGGGATTGAACCTATGACCTCTTACATGCCAAGCAGACCCTCCGTCAGTGAGCTGCAGTCCCTCCCCTTGATGATGAAGGCTTCTATCACCTAACAGAGTCCAATGTGGTCTGAATATGTGCCTAATAACACGGTCCAGGTTCTGCAACAGGCAGGCCTTCTTGGTAGACAAACAGGGCACAGTATAACTTTGGAAACTCTTGGTATGTGAGAAAGTTTACTGAAGCAATGGAAAAGGCCGCCCAGCTTCTCTTTAGCATCTCCACCTCCCACGGTTCTCAGTGGCTTATGTTCAATGCATTAAGTGCTGCCTGTTTACTGAAAACACAACAGCGCACGCAAATCAATGCTTCTTACCTCAGTGACAGCTTGGATAGATGCCCCATGTTTCAACAACAGTTCCATAACTTTAATTCTATTCTTTTTGCAGGCAATGTGGAGAGGTGTGAAACCATTCTGCAAAAATTCAGAAAAGACTTTCAAAGGCCTTTAACATACACTGTTGGTAAGACGCAGCTTCTCCGAATCATCTTCCTTACTCCCACCTACTCTCCCCTTGCACTGCTCCACAGTACCTTTTATTCCGTTTCAGTTTTGCTGGATGGAGCATTAATGACGAGCATTGCTTTGAAAAAAGCGGTATCTGCACACACCCAGCAACAGCGCACAGCTAAGCTGCCATTTCACTGCAAGTGAAATGGTGAAAAGTAGCATGAAAACAAGCTGTCCTGAACATCAAAGATCTGCTCACAGCATTGGCTTGAATGTTGATGCCAACCAGTATACATATCAAAGTAGCATCGTGGGCTTTTTTTCAAAAACAGCTGACAGAATTGGGCCTCCAATCTGATAGAAATTAGCTACCTTGCCCACAGGAGGAAAAAAAGTACCATATGCTTTCATAACATATGGTCAGGGCTACAGCCTCTTCTAGCTGAGTCAAAACAGGCACTTCCATTCATTGCCACTCTTTAGTGGATTTCCTTGTGTATATGTAAAGTGCCATCAAGTTGCAGCCGACTTATGGTAACCCTGCTACCCTGGCTACCCTAACAACACATTATTGGCAAAAAGCCTTGTATCTTATATGTTAATAGTCAAGTGGTCCGTATCTGTGGATACTTAAATCCCAAGATTGGAACCATAACCGGGCAAGACAAATCTTCCTACATACTTGAAAAATGCCCTAGGTTTGCAGAAAAATCTGAAATCTAAAAAAATCCATTGGGGGTTTAAAAAAAGCAAAAACAATAAAAGGAGCGCCTACAGCTTTAACAAGATGCCTTCAGTGGCTGTTGCTAGGCAACCAAAATAACTGAAGGCTTGGTTTCTGTTAGGAAAAGGCAGGGGGAGTGGGCAGGGCTCTTTTGGTCTTTGAGGAAGGATTTATTGGGGCCAGGCCCAGCAGTAATCACTGGGCAACTTGTTACCTCAAGACTTGCATGACTCACTAAGGCCTGGCTGCTTGTTACAGTTCAACAGCCCCACCTCCCACAAAGAAGCCAATGTAGCATCAGCCTAACCTACCTCTCAGGATTAGGGAGGCCAGATCCCCCCCTCCCACCCTCCACTCCCTGCCCCTGCTTACCTGGCCAGCAGGAGGGAATGCACCTTCCAAGACATGCCCCTGGGCAGCGCAGTGCAGTCCCACGTGCTGCAGCGGCTGTATTCGGCACCAATTCGGCCAGATTTAGGCTGAATTTGGCCCTAATTGGACTGCTGTGGGGCACAGGAGCAATTCGACCCGAACAGGGCTGCTGTGGGGCATGGGAGCATTCCCACACTCTGCTGCGGCCCAGTTCAGGCCAAATCGGCCTGGATTGGGCTGAATCAGGCCCGAATCAGGCTGCTGCATAGTGCGGGAGCGCTACTGTGCTCTACAGTGGCCTGATTCGGGCCTGATTTTTGCCCCCTGGGGACCACGGGAGTGCTCCCAGGGCAGCCAGTGACCCACATGATGATGTCACTTCCCAGAAGTGATGTTATCACACAAGCTGGGACCGTATGCGCTGTGCGCATGTGCAAAAGAGAAAAGCACAAGGTAGGAGCCAGGGGCCCAAATCTCCTACCAGAAGGCTAGGGGGACCTGGCAATCCTACTCAGGGTTGTTGTGAAATACAGAAGAATTATGCAAGCCACTTTGGGTCCCCATTAGGAAGAAAGGTGGGGTATAAATGAAGTAAATTAATATATACAGATAAAGATGGGGGCAGAAAAAAGGTAAATTGTTTGTGTATGTGTGAAGGAGAGAAGGACAAAGGAAAAGGTGAACATTTGGAGGCTGCCTGGAGGAGGGGAAAAGGAAATAATGTAGGGAAGGGAATACTAGGAAAAGTGAAGTACCTGCTGCAAGTCCTTGCAATTCCCAACCATGCAGCCTGCCCTGGCTCAGTTGGCACCACACAACTGGGCCATATGGGAGAGGATGATGCGGGCAGGGAGGTGAAGACGGGTATGTGTGTACAAAAGTGGGTGGGAAGGAGAGAAGGAAGCAGAAAAGGGGCGAGAGTCTATAGGGGGCAGGGAAGGGAAAGAGGACATGGTAGGGTGTAGAGCCAGTTTGTGTAGTGGTTAAGAGCAGTGGAACTCTAATTTGGAGAACTGGGTTTGATTCCACATTCCTCTACCTGAAGCCTGCTGGGTAACCTTGGGTTAGTCACAGCTCTTCTAGAGTCTCTCAGCCCCACCCACCTCACAGGGTGATTGTCGTGGGGATAATAATGACATACTTTGTAAACCGCTCTGAGTGGGCATTAAGTTGTCCTGAAGGGCAGTATTTAAATTGAATGTTATTATTATTATTAGAGGAGGGGAAAATGAGATGCCCCTTGCAAGTCCCTGTAAGAACTAAAAGCCGCGAGTCTCCTATTAGCAGCTCTGGATTGTACTCAGAGATTCACCATGCTGATATTTTGGCATAAATGCACACTTCCCATCCCAGGACTTAGGGCAGCTCATGAGTCCTGAAAACTGCACTTTAAATTTTGTTACAGGAATATCAGGGATTATGAAGTTATAAAACCTGCCTTCTAAACAAATAACGGATATAGTACAATGTGTAACTTTTTTGTTGCGGGTGGGGGAGTGCAGGTTTGGGAGGTATCCATTGTCACTATTTCTACACTTATTGCAATGGTCTTATGGTTTTTATGCCAAAATAAATACCACTCAGCTCAGTGGGGGCTTATGTGCAGATAAGAGCACAAAGAGACCCTGAGTCTCCTACGAGCAGCTTTGGGCTGTACTCAGATTAACAGAGGACCAGCATGCAGATAGCATAATGTAAAATCACACACCCCATGATCCTAGACAGATAAATCCTAAACATTGGAACAGGAGATGTGTACATTTACAGCTTCATAAAACCAGCTGGAATATTCCAATTCTTTAAAAAATCCAACAGGAGTTCAGGGATTGGAGTTGATAAAATAGAATTTTGCAGACAAACCCTAGAAAAAGCACCCTAAGTTTTCACCCCACCTAAGAAGATAGCTACTACAACTGAGGAAAGAAAGCTAAACTAAACTCTGCATTTGGAAACATTTGTTACAGATTCATAGAAAACCTGCCGTTTAGAATAGAAACTAATTTCTCCCCCCAGTTACCTCCTAAAAGGCAAAGCAGGACCATGCTTTCAAAATGGAAAGATTTTTTTTTTTTGCAGAAGTCATTATCTTAAGATTTCTCTCTCTAATTCAAGCACAAGCCTGTGTCACCCCCAGTTTAATTATTGCTTTGCAAACATCAGATACCACACCCGAAGCATTCTTTTTTCCCATTTGAAAAGACAGTATTTTATTTCTTCTTTCCAAACGTACAGAGTCTGAATTTCTCCCATGCTCACTGTCGCTCAGAGTTAAGTCTTTTTTTTTAAAGGTAGACCCTCTTCAATAGATACTGGTATTGGCTGACCAAACAGCATAAATCTTTCTCTTCAACACAACTCAGATGCAACTTGACATGCATGAACTGCATGGGAAATACAAGAAACATGCTAAAGAGAATTGCAGGCAATCGCCTCTGTTTTCCAGGCCAGTGAGCAGCAATCGTGGTAGCCTCTCACCTCCCTGATGCTCAGGCAGTACTGGGAGCATTTGCTGACTGCAAACAGCAGCTCCGCCCCCCTGTCCCCACCATATCTACTCACCAGTGCTTTGGCATTAGGGTTAGCTTTCTTGTCCAACAAAACCTTCGCGACTTTGTAGTGGCCACAATGCGCGGCAACATGTAGCGCCGTCAGATAGTCATTGGTGACGTCGTCCACAGGCACATTGTGCTCGATCAGCAACTGGACGCAGTTGAGGTGGTCCCCTTGTGTCGCCATGTGTAACGGAGACAGGCCATTCTGAGAACCCAAAGGGAAATAAAAAGAGGGACATGTCAAAAACAGTGCTGCTTCAGACGGAACCCTGTCATTGTTACCTAGCTTTGTGGCTTTCTGTGATTTATAGGGAGAACATGAAAGAGAACACACTTATAATTCAGGCGTTATTCACATCTTTTTCAAGCAAAGCTTCCATGGGAATTTCAAAGTGGCCTGAGGGAAAGTGGCAGCTTTAAAAAAAATGTTTATAGGTCAAACAAAGTTGGAAGCTGGACTCACAATGCACAGTCAGTGCAGTCGTACCAATCTCACAGTGCAATCCTGAACAGAGTAAGTTCATTTAAGTCAATAGGCATAGAAAGGTGTAACTCTGCTTAGGATGGCTCTGCCGATCTCCAAACCATGGTCTTATGAGCTCCTTCGATTGCACGGTTTGCTTCTTCCGTAGTGTAACACAATGCCTGCACTGGTACTAGCCAGGATTGTTCTAACAGTTAAGGCTTCCTTGAGAGAGAGGGTGATTGCCTGAGCCTTGAAACAAGCTCTGGTGTGTCCACTTCTAAAGAAGCCTCCCCTGGACCTAGGAGGGCTTAATAACTATCGGCCAGTCTCTTATGTTCCATTCCTGATCAAGGTGATTGAGTGGGTGGTGGCTGGACAACTTCAGTATTTGCTGATCGAGGCAAATCGTTTAGTTCTTTTCCAGTATGGTGTCAGGCTTGGTTATGGGTCTGAAGCCATCTTGGTTGTCCAGGTGGATGGCCTGTGTTGGGAGATGGCCAGAGGGAGTGTGACTCTGTTGATTGTTCTGGATTTCTGAATGGCTTTCAATACCATCAATCATAGCATCTTTCTGGAACGCTTTTCCAGGCTGGAATTAGAAGGCACAGTTCTATGGTAAAATCAAAGAGTCCAGTAGCACCTTTAAGACTAATCAATAGCATAAGTGTCACGGGCTGGGCCAGCCCAAGCAGGGTGGTTCAAGTCCAAACCTTAATGGCAGAATCTGAGGGGAGTTCCAAGAGCAAAAGCCAGGTCAAACCGGTGGTCAGAGCACGAGATAACGCCAGGAGTGAGTCCAGAGTCCAAGAGCAAGGTCAGGTACAATCCAAGGTCATTTACCGGTAGTGTCAGGTCCAAAAGTGGGCACGGGCACGGGCACGGGCACGGGCACGGGCACGGGCACGGGCACGGGCACGGGCACGGGCACGGGCACGGGCACGGGCACGGGCACGGGCACGGGCACGGGCACGGGCACGGGCACGGGCACGGGCACGGGCACGGGCACGGGCACGGGCACGGAGTGGTTGCAGGCAATAGACACGTTGCTTCCACGCCCGGCAGTTCCTCCAGACTGGCTCTTATAGCCAGGCATGGTTTTCAGCCAGCTGCTGGGGCTCCATCCTGACACTACTCATCATCACTCTCCAGCAGCTGGCGTTGGCTCAAGAGGCGAGCACTGCGCCGTCTCTCCTGCAGTTCCAGTCTCTGGCGCTGCCTGCGGCGTTCCTTGGGTGTGGGTGAACGTGGGGGGGTGGAGGCTCTTGGCTGCGCTGCACCTGTAGAAGTCCCTGGCTGAGCTTCCCCTGTGGTGTAGGAGCCAGAGGGTGCTGGTGCCTCAGCTGCTGGCTGTAAGCTCTGATCAGCCAGCAGCTGTTGCTCCTGATTGCTGGCTTCTGCTGAATCAGGGCTAAGGCTGGCTACACAGGGCTCCTCTTCTCCTGAGGAGTCCTGGCTGGCTACACGAGGCTCCTCTCCTCCAGAGGAGACCTCACTCTCAGACTGGGCCATGACAATAAGCTTTCGAGAATTACAGTTTTCTTTGTCAGATGCAAGACGCAAGACGCATCTGCATCTGACGAAGAAAACTGGGATTCTCGAAAGCTTATGTTACAATAAAGTTGGTTAGTCTTAAAGGTGCTACTGGACTCTTTTTGATTTTGCTACTACAGACTAACATGGCTAACTCCTCTAGTTCTATCGTGGTTCTGGTCCTACCTGGAAGATAAGTTTTAAAGGTGGTGCTTATCTTTTGGCATCCTGCAAAGTTCTACCTTGTCCCCTACGCTCTTTAACATCTACATGAAACTGCTGGATGAAGTCATCTGGAGATTTGGGCTGGGTTGTCATCAATATGTAGATGACACTCAGCTCTATCTTGTGCTTCTAGCCAGTCCAAGAGAGGCTGTAGAAACCCTGATCCAGTGCTTGGAGGCAGTTTTGGAAAGGATGTGAGCTAATAAACTGAAGCTTAATTCTGACAAGATGCAAGTGCTACTGGTGAGTGCAAAGTCTGACCCAGGACTTAAGGTATCACCCGTTCTAGATGGAGTTGCACTTTTCTTGAAGGAACAGGTATGTGGTCTGGGGTTGCTCTTGGACCTACTGCCGGATAAACAGGTGGCAGATGTGGCCAGGGGTACCTTTTGCCAACTTTGATGAAGTAGCTGGCTGTGGCTTTTTCTGTCTGGAAAAAGATATGGCTCCTGTGATGCATGCCCTGGTTACTATCTAGATTAGACTACTGCAATCTATACTACATGGGGCTGGCCCTTGAAAAGTGTCTGGAAACTTCAATTGGTGCAGAATGCGGCAGCAAGGATGTTGACTAGAGTGGGTCAAAGGCACCTTACCACTAGTTCCCAATCTGTTTCCAGGCACAATTCAAGACCTTTAAATCCCTACATGACTTGGGACCAGCATATCTTTATGCTTTCATTTTAATTAATTTTAATTTGCCATCTAAGCTGGCATTCACCCTCACCCCTCACCCTCATGGATGTGGCTGCAGTATCAATCACGTTGACACTAATAAACCAAAATGATTGAAATGTGGCTTTAATTCTGAAACTCACAGACCAGAGAACAAGGAATGGTTCTATATTATACATGTGGTGCCTCCATGTGACCATGGTGAGCTTAAGCCAAGCAATTATCACACTTCAGTGCCTGGGCTTCAAGGTGAAGCAAAGGATATGAACCAGATCTGCTGTTTAAGATGAAGAAGAACAAACCAGCTCTCAGGTGACAAAACTGGGGTTGTATTTCATGTGTAAAAGGACAGGCTGGTCTTGCAATTAGAAAATTAATGGGAATGTCTCAGACTCCTCTCCAAACACGGTTGTCTTTTCCGAGCTGTTATGATTTGGCAAAGAAAAAAACAGGAAAAAAGAGAACCCTGAAAACCAGATCTTGAGATCAACTTTTGAGAACCCCCAAGGGCTCACACAGTGTTCCTGTTTTTTAAATTTTAAATAAATCCAGTTTACTACCTCCAGCCACAGTGGTGAGTTGTAGTTGCAGACTTTGCTAACAGCGCCATAAGAAATGTTTACTGTGTTACTTTTTAGAGAGCCATGGCTTAAGAACCATGTCCTAAGAGGCATGCAAACCATTATTGTGGAATAACGGTGTGGGAGTCTAATATTCTCCATATAGGGATGACATGAACATCCATCATTTTCCGCTCTGGTGACAAAAATACACACACTGAACAAAAGTGTTCCAAACAGCTAGCAAATCTGCAAATGTCTGTTAGTGAATCCATGTGAAAAATGGCAGCTTAACTGTGTAAACTGTTGCACATTTATGCTGACTGGGACTACAGCTCATAATGATTCAGACCCCATTAATTTGGTCTGTGCTTTTGAACAGCGAACGAGATGTGCCACAGCAGATAACCACATGCAAACCGTGTACCTCGAGCAATTCAGATTTGCAGTTCCAGGTGAACAATGTGCAGAAAGATAGGAATATGAATTAAAACAAATGAAAAGCTAAATGCAGCGGGACAAATCCTGAACATGTTCTCTCAACAGGGCAATATAAATAAGTTCAAGACCCAGCTCTTAAAGTTTTTAAAAGTTACTAAGTTTGAAGATACTTTCAGGTTATGTACAGACAATCATTTCTGAAGATCAAGAAACCACTAGCTGGCACATAAAAGGGGGTGGGGGGAGAGGACACACAGCTTGATGTAGTAGTACTGCCATCTCCTACATCCAGGGGTCATTTCGTAGAAAAAGAGCTGCAGGAGCTCATTAGCATAGCTCATTAGCATATGCCACACCCCTTGCCATCATCAGAAGTGTGTCATTATCATAACTGATTTGCATATGCCACACCCCCTGGCCTCACCTATCCTGGCTGTTTTGGACCCAATCCTGGCCATTCAGGGCCAAAATTGGGCCCAAAATGGTCAGAGTTGGGCCGCTGCTGAGCAGGATCCACCACCTGTCAAAGGCCCGATCCTGGCCATTTTGGGACCAATCCTGGCTGTTTTAGGCCCAATTCTGGCCATTTTGGGCCCAATCCAGGCCAAAATGGACCCAAAATGGCCAAAAATCAAGTGGATGGGGGCTCCTGACATGTGACTTCTTTGGAGAACTACCGGAACTGCGTTCCTGTGCGTTCTCCCTCAAAATGAGCCCTACCTACATCATTTTCCTCTCCTGACATACCCACTACTCAGTAATGGACTATGTCTGGCCAGCTTACTTAAATCCTTCTGTAACATTCCAACTTACTTAAATCCTTCTGTAACATTCCAATACACAGAAAAAAATACTAAGTCATGGAAAAGGCTGAGCTAAAACCCTTCCCCTGACACCTGGTTTTCTGTGTGGAGAAAGACTTTATTATATGGAGCATTTCAACACAATCCCCTGTCTGTGGTACAGTCCAGAAACAGGCCCCTGTAAAACAAATAGGCCTAGGAGACGACAAACCAGTAATAATTTATATGAAGGACACTCTCAAAGGATTCTATACACCCTGCTTGAAAGCCAGGCAAAATAACTGATTTTGTTTTTTTATAAGATCCATCTTATTCGAAATACAAAAACAATCTTTCATTAGAAGGAAAGTGAACCGGCTCTGGTGTTTCTTCATTATTATTTTTTTCCAGTCATGGTGATGATACAGTAGCAGTGTGCCATGTGGATGAGCTCATTAATGTCACTCACAAGGTATCTGGCCCCTCAGTTTACCACAGAAATCTTGTCAGAATTAACATATCAGAGAGGAAAAAGACAGAGATGCAGGGCTCAGGCAGCAGAAGCTCTTGGCTCTTGTGCTCTTAATAGGAAGTTTTTGTTTCCCTCTCTAGGAGGGCAGATGCATCTGTACTACAGGAGGGAAACCACTTAACAGAGTTATATAAGCCTGCTTTTAGGCCAGGTTCCCTCCACAGCCATCATGCAACTTTGCGTCTTCAGATTCCTTTATCCCAAGCTTAGGAAGCACAACTGTGGATTTAGTTTTAGAAAGAGAAATTCTCTAAACTTTAAAGATGCTCTAGGAAAGGTGAAAGGCATAAAGTCTGATGCATTAGCATTTGAAGAATAGAGAAGATCCTAAGATGAAAGATTCAAAATGGTTACCTGGACCATAAAATAATGGCAAAATTCTGTTGAAGGGTACCTGAAGTACTAAGATAAGAAGTCTACTACAGTCCTCATGAGTGTTTTCACAAGTGATATAATAGATGCCTTTGGAATAAAAAATGTGCCACTTAGAGATGTACATGCAGTATAGAAAGCAGAAAGGTGTCATTGTTATTCAAATGCGCATTCTAGTCAATGCAAAATTTTTAACTTAAGGTACAGATCCATGAAATGCAAAAGCAAAATTAAGGGTTACTTATGAAAATAGCCTCAGAACGGCTTTCTTCAGAGCTGTTCCAAATGCTGTTATTTATTTTGTGTTTTTATTTATAACCCACTTTTCTCCACAATGGGGATTCAAAGCGGCTTACAGTATCACACTTCCCCTCCCTCACTTTATCCTCACAGCAATCACCCTGTAAGGTAGGTTAGGCTGAGAGAAAGTAACCAGCCCAAGGTTCCCCAGTGAGCTTCCATAACAGACCCTAGACCAACAAATGTGGAAGTGATTTCAACAGGAGGCAGAAACTATTGCTCTGACAACCAGGGAGAGTCAAAAGGCAAGGCTCTAATATTTACGTGAGAGTGGACCAAAGGCTTTATATTTCCTGCCACTCACAGGGGCTAATATTGCACACCACTTTCCCCTTCTCGGCCTGAAAAGCTTGTGTAATGTAGTGGTTAAGGTGTCAGACTAGGAGTGGTGGAGCAGGATTTATGTCCCCGCACTGCCCTGAAGCTCTCTGGCCAGTCAATCTCTTTTACGCCAATTTATCTCACAGGGTTGCTGTGAGGATAAAACAGAGAACATGAAGAGCAGGATTAAAAAAAAAAATCTAACTTCTGTAGATAGTGGTTAGAGGCCCGAACGCATAAATCAGTGGTGGGTTGTTGCTTCTAGCTTTAAAGGTAAAGGTAAAGGTAAAGGTAGTCCCCTGTGCAAGCACCGAGTCATTACTGACCCATGGGGGAACATCGCACCACGACGTTTTCTTGGCAGACTTTTTACGGGATGGTTTGCCATTGCCTTCCCCAGTCATCTACACTTTACCCCCAGGAAACTGGGTACTCATTTTACCGACCTCGGAAGGATGGAAGGCTGAATCAACCTTGAGCCAGCTACCTGAACCCAGCTTCCACCGAGATCGAACTCAGGTCGTGAGCAGAGCTTGGGCTGCAGTACTGCAGCTTACCACTCTGCGCCACGGGGCTCTACTGCTACTGCTTCTAGCTTTGGCATCCCGTCAAACCCATGGCCCCATGGTTTGGGGGACCTGGGCAGAAAGTGCTCAGGGTCTCCCCTATGCCCACTCCTAGGCTCCCCTTCTTACCCTCCCACTCACATGCCTGCGCATCCTTCCTTTGCCCACTCACAAAGTCTCCCACCACCTGCACTCACATCTGCCCCCACTGCCTGCACGGCCTCTCCCCAATGGTGCTGGGTGCAGCTAGGAGCACCACTGCCTACCCACATGCCCTCTTCTAGCAGTCCCCAGCAGCATATGCAGCTGGGAGCAGTTGCGGCAAAGCACAAGCAGGCAGTGGAAGGGTGTGAGTGCAGGCATCAGAGGACATGCGTGAGTAGGGAGTCAGCGGTAGTGGGCCCCACCAGAAGCCACAGGCCCCAGAAGAGGCTCCACCTCTCCAGGTGCTGACGCCGGCTTTGCTAACACCAGTGAATGATGGGAGATATCAGAGGAGGGCACATCAGTCACAGGCTGTGTAGAAGTGTTATTTTATTTTTTTTGGAGACATGAAGGAAATAAGATTGTCAGCTGGGTGCACACCTTTTTTTTCTGTCCCAAGTAGGCTTTGAAACACTACCCAGAACTACAAATCTGACCACCAGATATTATAGTGGATGGGAAATTAAAATGAATTGTGTGTACGTGCAGGCAACTATAGTTCTAGCAGAACACAGGCAGAAAAAGAGAAAAATGCCTCCCAGGAAGAAAAAGCTGTTCAACAAAGGGGATGAGAGAAAATGGCAGAACCCAGAGAGGGAAAACTAGAGCTGAGCATCTCGCAAAGAAGGAACTGCGGGGTCAGGGGGGAGTAGTACAGCCTTGGGCTTACACTCAAGTCAAATGCGCACAGGATTGAAGAATAAGCTATGAATCCCCAAGTCCTCCGTTCAAAGCTCGCCTCTGCTAAGAATTTATCTGATAATCTTAGCAAGCCACTCTCAGCCTCACACACTTGCCCCATCCATCTACAGAATGTGGGGGGCAACAACACTGGCCCACCTTGCAGGGGTTCTATAAGAATCAAAAGATCATACATATTCAGCGCTTTGCCTCTTTTCTAAAGCACAGTATAAATAACTGAGACTATCATGCAGCTGTTGACTTGCCACTTATTCCTATTTCAAAGAACTGTTCTTTATGTAGTATTAACAGAAATACTCATGGGAAATAAGAGGTGCACTATGACTGCAAAGCAACTTGACTTATTAGGAGGACAGTATATTCTAATGAAATGCAGGCAATCTTATGACCAACGAATGATGTCATTTTCCTACCGTTTCACTGTGATATCCTAATTTTGAAGTTCTTTGAGTAGCAGTTCTAACCTACTGACAGATGTTTACACATTTTAAATGCATATTTAAAACAACGGTAAATGCACGTGCCTATGTCTAACAACGGAAGGGCCCAATCTGAGTGTGAGTATTTCCTGCCAATTTTCAATTCAGTTCAAAATTTTCAATGCAGAACACAAGTTTCTCAGCCAAACTACCAACCAAGTTACTTTCAGTCTGCAGCTGATCTGTATACAAGATTCCCAGCATGCCTGAGAATGCAAAATTGGAAAACTGAGGACATCCAAGGGATATTACTCTGCAAATGCTAAGCACTGGGTTACCTTTGTTTTGGAAAGAATAGGAGCTCCTCGATCAAGCAGCATTCGTACAACTTGTTCGTGGCCACTTCGTGCCCCGCAGTGAAGAGGCGTCAGTCCATCCTGTGGAATATAGACGTCATAATAACCCATTAATATAAGAATGATGTGGCTTTAGCACATAACAGAAGACAAAAAGTTCACCTATCCAGGCTACATTTTCATAGTGTTCTAACAAAACAAAAAAACTCATTTCTATTTATTTTTATTTTGTACCTAACATTACAATGTTGTTTTCCATTGTAGCATGAGGAATGATATTGAAATTAGACATAATTTGACCTTTTTTTAAAAAAAAAAAACCTGCTGTGATATTCTCATAGGAAGTTCATATTATTTCATTTCGGATGTGCAAACAAGAAGTTATTTCTATGCTACTTTGTGACCAAATTAGACAATCAAGGCAATTTACCAGAACACAAAATCCATAGGAATAATTGCACAAAATATTAAAGCAGACACTACAGCAAAATATACCAATATTTTAAAAAGAAGACATCATGCAGTTTAAAATGCAAGAAAATTAAAATTGAATCAACACCAAAAGATTAAAGCCGTTTAGCCCGCAAATCCTTAAGCTTTATGAAACGTTTCATTTACTATTAGCGTATTTCAGTAGCCTATATCCAATTATTTAAATTACCATTATTAATTTTGATAATACAACCAACGACTATTTAATCTGTAATACTTGTAATACAACCAATTACTATTTAATCTGTATCACACCCATCTTTATATTATGCTTGAACATTCAGAGAGGAACTATCCATTTCATATTCTGTGACCCTTTTTACCAATTGTTTAACTATAGTTTGCCTTTCTTGCTAACACTCAAGGCTGGAAAAAAATGTTTTCTACACTGCAGTTGCTGAAGCAGCAATTTTAAGGGGAGAGCTAGTTATTATAACCCTCAACATCCCATTTGTCAACCCTAAGGCTTTTACACCTCCATTAAGAAAAGTATACCTGTATAAGTTTTCCCCCAACAAGAACAAAAATATCTTGGAAGCGTTTTTTAGTGGTGAAACAGAAAGGATTAAATAGCTCTTTCCCCCTTATGCTGGCCTCCCCTGTCTTTAATGGCCTTGCTCTGGGGGAAAGACAGAGACTCTAAAATAGCCGGGAGCCACTGTGACTGGGCTCAGATTCAGGCCTTGGTACCAAAGGGGACAGCCATGATGAACCTATCTCACCTGGCTAGAACATGGTCCTAGTGTGGGAAGAAACAGGCTGCGGCAAAAGGGACTCCACTGCCAGCTACCCACCCAGCCTCTCTTCCTCAGGCCTGCCTTCAGAGCCAAAAACATGGCTGTCGCCTCTCTGGTATACTGAGCAGTCAACGCACACAGAAAAACAACACAGGTACACTCAGAGAAGTTCTTCTCAGTAGAAAGGAAATCTTTACTAGGTCATCCAAGTATATGATTCTGCTTACCATCAAGCGCCATAAAAATGTGTATTAAATTTAATAGTGCCTTTGAAATAATATTACAGCATTCAGAAGCTTGTACAAAAGGCAGAATGGCTGTGCTTCTGCCTGAAAAAGCGAAGGAATTGCCTCAGAGCCAAGCTACAAGTGACATCTTACACAGGTTGGACACTAGTCGGCTTCCCTCAAGTTTTGATGGGAAATGTAGGCGCCCTGGTTTTACAGCTTGGCTCTCCATTACAGCTGCAAGACCAGGATGCCTACATTTCCCATCAAAACTTGAGGGAAGCCGACTAGTGTCCAACCTGTGTAAGATGTCACTTGTAGTTTGGCTCTCAGTGGGTCAAGGTTTCCCACAGCAATCTGGCTCTCCAAAGTAGACAGCTGGGCTGCACATTCCTTTCTACTTGCCTAACTCCTAAAAGGCATTAAAAGTGGCAAGCAAAAGTTTATGTGCTCCTTTCAACATCACATGCTTCCCTATCAGAAAAACTGACTAAGGTTATAAAACCAATCAGAGTGTTACAGATGATAAGGTATGGACCAGAATTGGTTTTATACAGTTATAGAAGAGGGAAAGGGAAAGAGAGGAAGGAGATTAGAAGTACCTACTGCACGTTTCTCAAAGTCACGTTGTGTCTGAAATCAAGGGTCTCCTGTGTGTTTATTTTCTGGGCAGACGTAATGCAGGAGGATGTGGAGCATAAAATATATTACATGTGTTATGGTGCATCCATCTACTGATAGAATAATCCTGCAAAGGCTCAGCGACAACTTTTGCAAATGGTTATGACAACCTGCTGATTAAGGACTCTCTAAGTATGCACAGACATGATTAACTGTATCATCTGCTTTATCTGGGCTTCTCAAGGGCCTCGTGATACGTAAGGCCAGTAGGGCAGCAATAGGAATTCTTCTTAAATGTAAAACTTGAGCACTGGGCATTGCACAAATCCCACTGCTAGTTCTTGGGTTGCATTCCTTTGTGTCACAATAAATGCTGGTTCTTTTGAAACTCAGTTCTGCTACACACCATGATTTATGACCTCAGTAGCTTCCCAATTTAATTGTTTGTTTTTGGGGGGCTAGATTACTAGATCAGACTGTTCGCAACCACAACAGAACAAATTCCACTGTTAATTAAGTTTTCTGCAATTCTGGTTTCATACTTCTCCATCCTTGCCACTGCTCAAGATGCTATTGGTTTAATTTTCAGTTTCAAAATTGGTCCCCGGTCATATTTAATTTAACCAGGCAACACCAACGTTAAGGCTCCTCAGCCTGTATTTTATTGATAGAACCAGGAAAAAACTGTTGTACCAGGGAATCAGTATTGTAGTCAGAAAGTCAGTAAACTTCAGATTCTGCAAGACTCCACTCACATAATAATCCTCCATGTTCCATTCTGGCTCCATCTATGACAAACCAAATTCCTCTAAGGTTGACCCCTCTCTGGTAAATGTTTTCCTTGTTCTACTCCTCACCTATGAGGCTCAATCTTCCTTGACTCCACCTCTCAGACTGGGTTTTAAAGATTAAATTAACACCATAGACTCTTATCTGGAAACCATTCCTAAACATTACCAGGGGAGAAAGGAAGCAGAGATGCAGGTTTGTTGCTTTGGGCTGCAGCTGTATGTCAGTCATGTCTAATTCTGACTGAAATGACTGAACAGAGGGAGTGGCAATATCGTCTCATCCTGTAAGTATATTATAAAGTTCTCCTGAATGTGCAGCCTAAGCAGCCCTGCATGTACAGGAGAAGATTCCAATAGGCACTTTATAGAGCTTTCCCTTTCTCTGGCCATCAGCCAAGCATGCTTGTTGCAATGCGGCCCAATTATCAATACTGAGAGGTTCTTCCACACCTCAAATCCAACAGCCTGCTCCATTCCAGACCCCTAGTGTACAGTCTGTCTGAATGTCTATCTGTATGTCTGTTTATAGCTTTTATTTAAATGTTTAAAAACATGTATTTAGAGTTAATATTTCAGCACAGTCGACAAATAATATTATTGTTTTAGGCGAGTGAAAAACTTTGGATTGGAGCACGATATCGATCGAGAGGGAAATCTATAAAAAAAGAAACAGGAAGGGGAATCGCTTCTCATGTATTCACAAGCTTTTAGCTGTTTGAAGTGGGTCAAATACTCAAGAGGAACAAGAACAAAGGGGGGAAGAACAAGTGAAGTCACTGGCTTCATCAATCTCTCAACAGCCATTCCTCTGAATTGCAGATTTGGCTAGCTTTAGGCCTGCCATATTTATTATGGCATCTTTAGATCTTCTATTATGCCAAGCAGGAGTAAGAAATTCACCGCTATCAGCACCAAATAACTTAAAGAGAAGAGTGTAATCGTTGCTGCCTATCCTTGCATTGAAATCGCCCACTAATACGAAAGGAATTGCTGGAAATCAAGAAAGCAGATCATCAACTACTTTTCTCAAATGGACCCATCTCTGCATCGTTATGGTAGATGTGGATGTGGGAATATAAACCTAGAAAAAATAACAGTCAAAGCATCCAATTTCAGCTGAAGAGCAATAATCAAGTCGTCTGCCACCAAAAGATTGCAGGATCCAATATTCAGATTTGATGATATTAGACAAGTAAGACCTGCCCCCCCCACGGCCTACCCCCTCCCCCGGACCTATAAAAGCTCTCTGGAAATAAGCAGTGCAGCTGAGGAAAATTAGTTCATCCATTAACCAGGTCTCCTGAAAGAGTAAGATATCAAATTAATCTAAAAATGCTATAATATCAAAAAATATGGAACACTTTACGAACTGGAGTGAAAATCTTTATGTATGTATTTATTTATTTACTTGTGCCCTATAATGGAAGAGGTGGAGAGCAGGAGCGTGCATTTGGCTATTTCTGATCCAAAATAGTACCTGAAATTCTGTTCAGTTTCAGATCGGAGAAACTTCCAATACAATACCAAACAGAATATTTGGGGCATTGCTTCAGATTGGAAATATCCAACACACTCGTAGTCCATATCCCAAGTGGAGAGCAGGAGGGGATAGACTGCCTGATAAAAGTGTAAAATCCTGGGGCCAGTCTATGAATAGTACAAGCAGCATGTTTTCCTGGAGATTCCAGACCTGGCCTTTCATTCAGCGGCAACATAGCAAATGAAAGATTATAACCATTTACAGACAATCCTGTGCAAAATATGCTCCTTGTCTGCAGCAAATACATTCATTCTCGCAGGCACAGTATCAGGAAGCCCAACTAAGGCAGGCTAATTTAATCAAATTCACTAAGTATGTTTTGTTTGCTAAAATCCATTCTGGAAAACAGAGAAAGAAGAGAGTTGAGGATAAAAGGTGAGAGGTGGCATGAAGCAACAGCAGGATTTTTGCTCAGAATGCGCTTATAAACCAGACAGCGAAATTCACCCTTGGTGGACTTCTTGCACAGCTGCCAATGCATGGAAATTAGCACAACAACGGACCCCATTTATTGGCGATCATCGAACGCACTAGGCCCTTACACCAGCTGCCATGTATAACAACAAAAGATTCCTTCACATATCATAAAATCAGTTCCCGAGTGAGACATAAAATTCATTTTGCACTTTGGGGTGCCAAGCCCAGGCTGTGCTTGGCTTACTGTCTACATACAATACAAAGGGGAAAGGTGTAGCTTTTCAGACTCTGCTACAACATATGCGATGTCAGAACAGTAACAGAAAAGAGGTTATTCGGGGTCAGGATACCAAGCAGATATATAGGGGAGGGAATTCATATTTATTTCAGACCAGCAAAAGTTTATTCTCTGCATTTCAGACAAGACAAGACATTCTGACCAGAGGACATTCTTTACTGTCCCAAGTGAGACATTTGACTGAGAGACTAGACTCTCCCCACACCTAGAGCCAGCAAAAGGTACTGTGACAGAACCCCAAGATTCAATATGGCTCAAGAGTGCCACCTAGAACATCTGGGCTCTTGGACCCCTGGGCTTTCATGAGAATAATGCTTTATTTGCCCTTCCACATTGGCTCTACCTGATCAGCTTAATCCTTTTTTGGCAAAAGACAACCAGTTTGGGCCAGATTCCCTTTTTATCATGGAAGTGCAGAGCCAATAAAATGGCAGGACCATCCTGTAATAATTCTCTGATTGGTAGCAATAGTCTATGACATCAGAGATGGAACTTTGCCTGGGATTGGTTAGATCTTAGGTCAGACTCCATTGCCCATAAATATCTGGGAGATGTGGACTATTTTCTAGTCCCCACTTGGAACAGTTTAACATCTGGAGACCCCAAGACCAGTAGGCTAGGGGTTAAGGACTCCTCCACTATCTTGGTTCTGCAAGGAACTCTGTACATGATTTGAGGAACCCTGCTACAACCAAGGTAAAGAGTACTTAGCTGAGTTAGACTTTTATTTGAGATACTGGCCATTTCCACATGCTTAAAGGAACGGCCCACTCACTGAATGCTGGCGGCTTTTCCTCAAGAATCCACATGGCTCCATTTGCAAAACACCTGCAGGCCGTTTGGTTTCCGTCTAACTTCCATGTTTTTGGTGCCTTTTTTGGGATCATGGAAAGTGTGTTTTGTATTTTGTCCGCTTTCCTACCCCTTTTTAATCTACTCACCATTTCCCACTTTTTTCTATAATAAACCATCTTTCTAGAAAGACTTTTTTGTCTTCCTCAGTACAATACATTTCTCTGGGATATTTCTCTGAATCTCTTCCCTATGTGCCACATCACCTGGGTGCTACATAGTTTGCTAAAAGGCATTTTCCAGGATTTCTACCCTGTTACTTTGTTATTTTGCTAGGACTTGAGCTGGAAGGGCATTTTCTCAGTGGGTCAGTCTAGATGTTCTTAACAGGTGCCTGAGTGGTGGCAGCCAATTACCAGGGTGCTTTCCAGGGAACCCAGCAATGAAAGTCTCTTTCCCCCTTTGTAAATGTAACAGGTACCCACAATGAATGCAGAGCAGCAGAATGAATGGTAGACACTAGACATGGGAACGAAGCAGAAAAAAACTGAACCGCATGGTTCGTGGTTCATTCAGTTTCACGAACCATGAACCACGAACTTTGCTGAACTTGAGCCGGTTCGCGAACCGGTTCGCTGTTCGTGGGGACCCAGGATCGCTCCCTTCACGCTCAGAGAGCCCAAACCCGCAGGGAGTTTTCAGCAGGCTCTCCTCCAGGCACCCTCCAAGTTTGGTGAAGATTGTAATACGGATCTCTGAGTTATAGAGCCCCTCTATATGATCCTCTGATGAGACAGTTATAGAGCTCCAAAGCTGGTGCCCCCAGGCAAGTCCCATTTGATAGAATCGGAGCCATCAATGCCAATTGCCTTATGCCAAGAGGCCCGAGCCCCCAAAACCACCTCTACCCAGTCCCTGGCCCCAGCTGAACAGGTGCTCAAAAAAAAAAAAAGCAGTGTGAGCGCTGATGGTGTGCGCAGTGGAGACAGTAGAGCAACCCCATGTGGGTGTGAGTCAGCACACAAGAGGCCCGAGCCTCCAAAACCACCGCCACTTAGTCACTGGCTGTAGAGGCGCTCAAAATAAAAGTAAAGGGCACTGAAAGAGTGTGCAGAAAAAGGGCAAACTACACTGCATCACGCAAGTGCACACAAAGGGCAAACAGAAAAGCAAGGCTCCCGGGGGGGGTGAACCACAAACCCCCACCAACTAAACCAGAAGAGAGGCCCTCCAAAAAGCAGAGAAAGAAAAAAAGGAAAGCAAACAGATCTCACTCAGTCAAGCAAGACCCCAGTGCAACTCAAAGGCTTAAGACTCAAAGGCTGACGGGAAGCTAAGACTAGGCTGGGGAAGGGGGGAGAGGAAAAAAGCACCCTTTCCCAAACACCTCTCCAGTAAGAAAAAGCAAGAGAAAAGAGGCTTTTCAATCCCTTTTCCAGCAAGAAGTGCAGGCCAAAGATCCCAATCTCTCTCAAAAGCCAAGTTCCAGCAAGCCCTCCTCTCCCTCTCCCTCTCCGCTGAAACTGAAACCACGAGGCACAGAGCTTTCCTTTTTTATATAAAATGCCCAAATTGAGCAAAACGGGAGCACTCTGGTTGGCAGAAAGACCTGCCTAACATGGTTTGGGAGGAAGAGATTGGTGTTACCATGGCTACTGAAGGCCCATCTTCTCAGTTGCCTTAGAGGTTGGTTGATTCCGCACATGTTGGATAATGCACTTTCAATGCACTTTATCAATAGTTTGAGGTGGATTTTTTGTTCCGCACATGAAAAAATCCGTTCCAAATGATCTATAAAGAGGATTGGAAGTGCATTATCCAACATGTACGGAATCACTCGTTCTAACCCTCCCCCCCCCTTTTCCTGGCTGGATGGGCCAGAATGGGAGCTTTCTAGTTGGCAGAAACAGCTGCCAATCAAGCGTGGAGGCCTCAGATTGGGGGCAACCAAAAGACTGGCCACCGTTGTCTGGGCAATGGATTGAATGGCACCAAAGAGTCTGGCTTCCCGAACCAGCCATGAAACAATAGGAAAAAGTAGTTTGTTTCGTAAAAATGCAATCCCACGGAACGCGTGTTTCTTTGCCTACAAACCAGTTGTTCCGTCCAGAATTTTGTTCTGTGGTTCGTTTTGTGCCCATCTCTAGTAGACATACCAGAAGTATCCCATTTCATGTGCTTAGAAATCCAAGCTTTGGTAGCTTCTAATACTCACTTTATCCCTCTTCACACAGTCCTTTGGTGTTTTCACACAGTAGCTGATATTTCCATTATAGTATTCTTAGTGTTAACCATTTCAATAGCTTTGGCACAATGAATTTGGGAAATAGATTTAAAACACACTCATAAATAAACAGAATTCACTTCAGTGGACTATCCTCATGTATACCATGTGAAACAGGATGCTATGGTAATTAACAGCCAGTCTTACCCTTGTTTTGGCATCAATTTTTCCTCCTCTGTCAAGTAGCAGTTTAACCATGTTGGTATTCCCTCGCTTCGATGCCACATGTAATGGAGTGATATCGTTCTATGAGAGTCAAAAAACAAAAACAAAAAACAGACAACTTAATTAATTAAATTGTCCTTAACTTGGACTGAATCTGGTTCATAAATTGTGATTTCCGTTATTTTCATTTGCAACGTTAGATCAGGCTTATTTACTGCAGTCCCTTTTACAACGCAGATGTGGTGCAGTGTGTACAGTGGGTGGGGTTCAGTTCCTGCTCCGTGAGTAAGCCCTACTTACTCAACTTATTTGTTGGCCTTAAAGAACCTCACTTTTTCTACTTAACAACTCTGTAAGGCAGCTTATGAGGCAATCCGAAGAATATGTTCTTGGGAGTAAGCCCTATTGCACAGACTTGTGTAGGATTCTGAGTAAACTTGCTTAGAATTGCTGTCTTCAACCATGATTTGCTTCAGACAGTCAAGCAAGGTTCAAAGTGGATTTCAGTCTAATACTGGAGACTAACTATAGACTCTTTGTCTACAATTTCCAATCTTAGTTCTCAATCTACATCAAATCTTGGTAAACATATGAAAAAGTGAGCACAGTATCCCTTCTCTTGGAAGAGACGCTGTCATTATACTACACTGACCAATAGTAGCTCCACAGGAATAACGCTACATGATCATAAGACAAAACCCACTACAAACAGGTCATCTAATCTCAGAAGGGAAGAACTGCACATAAATAGGATGTGTTAGGGTTGGAACACACAGGATGTGTGTCTAGAAAGTTTCTGTTTCAGTTTTGGTTCCAGGGGTTATGGAACAATCTCATCTCATTACTGGTTTGTTCTGGCTTGGGCAGTGCCAGCTCGGAACCGAGCTATTTGAGGTTTTTTGTTTCACGAGTTTCGGCTTCTCGCACTGGTGTTGGCTGTGTGAACACTTTGCAAGGGGGCAAGGCTCTGGGACAGCTGTTTTTGCATGCAATGGCACCAAAATCTCACAGAAAACACAGTCCTTCCTCTAAACCATCAATCCATAGAGTTTGAGAGCATGCAACAATGAGGTGTTGTGTTTATCGACCCTGAGGAATGGGAAAGGTGAACATCAAGGCAAGTGTTGGGCAGCTGCATAGGCACGTATATGCGGTTCTTTTCGGATTGTTTAAAAACCCATCAATTTAATGAGTTTCTCCTCAAGCACTTGAAAACTCACACAACAATGGAGGTCAAAGAAGATGTGTTGGTCGTGGCCAGGCGCACATAATGGTGGGAAACAAGAGGTGCCAGCACAATATGCAAGCAGGAAAGAGTTCCATTGCCAACTGGTCTGGCATTGCACAACAACATTTTTAAAAAATCCTGCTTTAGTGACAAAGCCAATAAATTTTACCTTTGAGTCCTGCTATTATGCCATGTTTCCTTGTGCTTTGCAGTTTCATTTCCACTATGAGGGGCGATTTGGGTGAATCCTTCCCCCTAATCTGCTGCAGGAGCCCATGCCAGTATAGGACTTGCCCCCTGCCCTCACTTGGGCAGGCTCAGGAGTGGAGCAGGTAGCAATGCCCGCCACCCACCGGGATCAGGCAGAGAGAAGGAGGTAATGTCCAACCCCTCTTCACCTGGCCAGGATCAGGAGTGGAGCAGATTGGAATGCCCACCCCACCTTCACCTGGCTGGATTGAGGTACAGAGCAGGAAACAATGCCCGCCCCCCCTCACCCGGCTGGGATCAGTAGTGGAGCAGGTGGCAATGCCCATCCCCCCCCCCGATCATGCAGCTGAGATCAGGAGAGGAGCAGGTGGCAATGTCCACCCCCCGCCTTCACCCGGCTGGGATCAGTCATGGAGGAGGAGGCAATGCCTGCCCTCCTCTTTCTAGAGCCCATTGTATTTTTTCCCACAACAGGCTTTGTTACTAGTAAAAATATAAATCAAAAATCTGGTCACATAACAACTGATTCCCCTAAATTTCTAGTAATAGGAAAGAGTAGCATATATCTCATGAAATGCAAAGCCAACTGAAGACATTTGACTGCCTAAGGTGGGAAATCAAAGCGGCCACTTACATATGCCAATTGGTATGTGGCACAAATCAGGAAAATTGTCCTCCCTAGTGACATTAAAAGAAACGAGAGCTATGCTAGGGCAGTACTATCTTCTTGTGCAGTTCCCATTCATTTCAATAGGACTTGCATGGGGGAATGTCACTAGAATTTAAGTCCCACGGGTCTTTCATTCTGCTACTTTTCATGTTTACGAAATCCATGAACTGATGTGGCTGCATCCTCTTGCCACATGGCTGGGCCCTTCTGACGAGAGGTAGTAAATATTTGCAGACAACAGCTTTGAAAAAAAAACCCTTCCTCAACTGGGAATTCTGTTTAGCAATGCAATCGTATGCAAATATGCTGAACATTCAGGGCAATTATATAACGGACTTGTTCATGCACAAAGATCTAAGAAGTAGCAAGATGCTGTATGCATCCTGCCAAATTGCCTTCATGGCAAACAAAAATAATTAAACAAATTAAAATGGAAAACACAAGCCCAAAACAAGGATGACAATAACAGTTCGGGGTTATGTCCTCAGTTGTGTTCTGGGAGGCATCTAATAGGCAGCAGAATAAGTGACCTCGTGATGATTCAGGCCACCTAAGTATTAACAGGAAGACATCTGTTCCCTGGCTGGCTGCATTAGGTTTGCAGTGAGTGCCTTGAAACTATGTACAATCCAGTCAAGAGAATACACTGCTCAGCAAGCATTTCTTTCAAATCAGATCCAGGCTGATGCCGTAAACAGTGCCTGCAACCGTGAGTCAGAGGCTGTTTTCAGACTGCTTACTGGCCACGAAACATCGCGCCAAGCTCCTGGAACGACAGCGTCTTCCTGGAGCAATTTTGCACGAAATCGCACCAGGAAGACACTGTCGTTCCAGGAGCTTGGCGCGATGTTCCATGGCTGGTAAGCAGTCTGAAAACGGCCAGGCTGTCTTCTACTTGATTGATGAAAAGGGTTATGACTTCTCTACTGTTTGACAATGAAAATTCATCTTGGCTGTGTTAGAAAAGATCAAGTTAATCTTCCACAGGCACGTGGCATTGTCAGAAGAAGACGCAACGATGGAGATCCCACCTCTTTGCTCACACTAGGGCACTACACGTTATAGCTATTCAGAAAAAAAGAATAGCTCGCTGGCCCTTCTCCCTTTCATCCTTCCTCTTCTAAATTAATGTCATAATTAAGCTCCTCAGGACCAGTATTTTTGGCTGATGTTGTCCCGGAAAACCCCACAGACACTGATGGTGGTGATAATCAGCAGATCCATTATCTTGATTGGGCAGGACACAATTTCAAAATGTTAGAGGCAATCTACTCTTCAGCGCCTTGCCCAACACTCCACAAAACAATAACCGCACAATATCCTTGAAAATAATTAACATGGTGGTTTGGGGCGAGCCAATATGAGGCAGCAGCTAAGACTCTTGTAGTGCCATCCTAAGCAGAGTTACACCCTTCTAACCCCACTGAAGAAAACAGGATGAGAAGGGTATACTTCTGTATAGGATTGCACTGTCAGACGCTGAAGTGTAAACTTGGAAGCCTCTACCATGAATTCACTATAGCCTCAAATATTCCACTTTTTTCTCAGCAACATGGGGTAAATTGTATCAGCTTACCTTACAGGCTTGATGTAAAAACCAGTGAGAAACTATATAAAATGTAATTTGGACTTCTTAAAGTGCCATGCAAAGGGGAAGTATTAATATTATTGGGACCATGCAGACGGACACCAAACACTATACTTGCAAACTGGTGGTTCCCCACCCCCTTGCACTGTAGGCTACAGAGGAACAATCATGGGCTCGACACAGGGCCAAATCACATTCTGGTGTTTTGGGAATGTGCTTTGTGACCCTATTTCCCCCATCCCCATATTGAAATGCTGCAATTCAATTAGTTCTTTCCTTTTTAGGAAAAGACATAGTTTGGCATTGAGGCTAGGTCAGCAAACTATGGGCAGCACTGTGTCCTGCAAATCAGGGTAACAAACCAGAATTTGAAGCAGGTTTCCAATCCTGGTTTGGAGGGCAAATGCAAACTGTGGTTGCAAGCAGCGCCGCTTTCCTCCAGTAGAAGGAGTCCCCTCCCATGGCAAGAGGTTCTTCCGCTAGAGAAACAAGGAAGCCTCCTCGACCTGGAGAAAAGTGCAACTGTTAGAGGAACAGATCTGTGGGATCCATCCCAGCATTTGCTAGTTTGAATGTAACATCAAACTATGGCAAGCAGAAGTACTAATTGAATGGGAGTTTGCCCGGGGAAGAGGGAGCATATGAATGTCAGGCTCATATGAGCCATAGCATAGTGTCATGTATGACCCAACATCACAGCTGGTGCTCCTCCCTGATAAGTTGCCTTGACTGAAAGGCAAATTGACAGCAGGGCAGGTGAATGGCACAGGCGGCCTCCCAGCCACCTGCGCTGCTGCTGCCAGCTCCGCAGCGCACCGGGGCAGCCGGCTTGCTGTGTGGGTGGCACGCTCCACCCTGTGTGATAATGTCACGGAAGTGATGTCATCACACAGCGCCGGGAGTGCGTGCGCACTGCACACATGCAGCCGGACTTGGGTTTTCCCTGGACACCGGCAACCCTACATCCGGTCCTGTGAATTTCTCCTCTCTCTACAGAACTGGCAGATAGTTCTGCAGAGGGTTTGTTAATAATTGACAGAGCCTTTGGGGAGGCAAAAAGGAAATTAACAAATCTTCTGAGGAGTGATCTTTGCTGGCTCTGTAGAGAGGTGAAATTAACAAACCCTCTGAAGAGCGATCTTTGCTGGCTCTCTAGAGAGAGGTGAAATTCAAACTGCGCTTCCCGGCTAACATTGCGTCTCCCTTCACTTGAGCATCCTCATGTAATTCGTCTTGTGTAGTTTAGCTCTTAGTTTCTAAGGACAGCCCAGTGAGATTTGTCATACTGTACAGCCCATTTGTTTTCAAGAAGCATTTACACTACCTCTTTATTTGCTGTGGAAAAGAGCAAGAGTCCAGTAGCACCTATAAGACTAACAAAATTAGTGGTAGGGTATGAGCTTTTGTGAGCCACAGCTCACTTCTTCAGATAGGTGCCACTGGACTCTTGCTCTCTTCCAATGCTACAGACAGACTAACACAGCTGCCCATCTTGACCTATCTTTATTTGCTGACTCGTGTTTAGGATTTTGCTACACAGGCAAATCAATAAAAATGCTAGACTTCTTTCTTCAGCTGTATGGAAAGAGAGGATGATTCAGAGGGGGCTCAGTTTGCTTTCCAGCAGGAATGCCTCTGCTAGAAGGAAGGGTAAGCGGCTACCAGTCATTATGATTAAAGAGATCCTCCACGGCCAGTGGCAGTAAACCTTTGAACACCAGTGATAAAGGGCAGCATCAGAGAACACCTTGGCCTCCACATCTTGTTTACTGACTCTACAAGACATCTGGTTGGCTACAGTGTGAAACAGGACGCTTAACTAGATGGACTACTGATCTAATCCAGCAGGGTTCTTCTTATGTTCTAGCAAATTTGAGATAGATGCTACCAAAATCGCCAGCGTAAGATGAGGTCTC
The DNA here is from genome assembly GCF_028583425.1 of Eublepharis macularius. NCBI lineage: Eukaryota > Metazoa > Chordata > Lepidosauria > Squamata > Eublepharidae > Eublepharis > Eublepharis macularius. The sequence goes on along the minus strand of NC_072795.1, from coordinate 120,173,085 downwards.
TTAACTGCCATACTTCAGAAAACAAAGAACAGTTCCTTGGAATTAAAAGGCAAAGAAAGATTTATTTTTTTTAATGCTTGCTTACATAAGGGATCTAGAATCAAAATATAAGAACGTTACCAACTTGTTTCTGAGATTCACAGCATTGTCGGTGCTGTGCAAGCCCATAATACAGTGAAGGCTGCTGGGCTGCACCCAGAAAACAGGCAGCGGTGGCTGCTTCTCTTCTCCATTCCAGCTCCTGCCCTTACTCTGCTCACTTCACTGGATAGGTGAGGGGGCAAAAAAAAAAAAAGGAGCAAAGGAGTGGAGAAATAACTGGGAGAAGCTTCAGTTCCTTCATCTTCCTGCTGAGTATCAAATTTAAAGGGAACGGGGAAATCTTCAAATTGCAGCCTAGGAACTCAGAAAATGTGCCATTTGGGAATAGAGAGAAAAAAGAGACAGGGAAAACATAAAGACCCTTTTCAGAAATTACGGTCCACAGAAGCCAGAAATCATCCCTCGATTCTCCTGAGATTTGTGGCCACCATGTTGTCTGTAAGAGGCAATGTGTACATTTTCAGCTTTGGAACCAGAACTCTGAAAAAATCAGGGTTTCGTGTAGTGTGAACAGAGACTGTAGGCACACTTCCCCTCTCAGACACCTTGACAAATACACATAGCAGGATGTCGTGTACACTTCTGATACTCATGGTTAACAGACACCCGGCATACGCAGTGGTAATAGCTGAAAAGGGGCTATAAAGCAAAAATGAACTTCGTAATTTCTGTTTCAAGTAATTTCCCTGGCTAGCAGATCATTCCTACTAGGTGAGTGGTGGCAGGGGATGGAGGCTGAGGGGGGGGGGATCCCCTGTCCCCACCAGGCGACCAGCAACCCTAGCCTGGAGGGAGGAGGAGGGATTCCTTGAGTCAGGCAGTCACATTTCCAAAGGCCTTGGCTAAAAGCATGTCAGCCTTAGATTCAAAACTTCTGTTAACACCTCCAGGAGCCTCCCCTCAGAACCAACACAGTCAAAGGAGTAACGGAGTTGTTATTCAGGCTGGCAGGCAGTCAAAGTCTTTAGAAAAATGCCTTTCAGGGTGGTAGTGGGTGAGGTAAACGCAGGGCTATTTTCCAGCTGGAACACTGTGGAACGGAGTTACGGAACCTCTTGAAAATGGTCACATGGCTGGTGGCCCCACCCCCTGATCTCCAGACAGAGGGGAGTTCAGATTGCCCTCCGGGCCGAGCGGTGTGGAGGGCAATCTAAACTCCCCTCTGTCTGGAGATAATGGGGTGGGGCCACCAGCCATGTGACTATTTTCTCCGAGGGCAACCCACTGAGTTCCACCACCTCTTTTCCCAGAAAAAAAGCCCTGAGTAAACGGGTTCCTATCTGGGATCATGCAATTCGTTTGACTAGGGAGACATAAACTGGGAGAAAGTATCTAATGAGGTCAGGGAGGCCAGACTCAAGAGATAAAAGCATGAACAAGCCAGCCAGGATGAAGGGAACACAACATTCTGAACCACTGGAATTGAACCACCTGATCTGAACCAGGGAGAATGAGGTCAGGCTCTCCGACAATCAGGAGGCTAGGCTGGGAGCCAATCAGAGCCAAAGGGATGCTCCAGGAACTACTTTTGTGCTGGCTGATGCATCTGACTGGGTTTGGAGCCACTGGGGCACACACCTGCCAAGTACATTCCTCCTCAAGCCTGTCATTCACTTGGGGCAAAAGAACTGCAGTTAAAAATCACACAAGGGCTATCTATCATATAACAGAAATGGATATGCCATGACAAGAGGCAATACTGCATGCCATAAAGCCTCTAAATAGTTGCTTGGACTTTACCAGCTTTTCCACCGGGAAAGAGGATAGTCTCCTATTGATCCCCAAATAGGCTATAACAGGGATTGTGGGACCTGCATGGATGAAAGCCAGGCAGGACAGGGGAAGTAGGGGAGATCAAACAGAAAATCTGGCAGGATCCAGCCTGCCAGATTTGACGTGCGCACAAAGAGCAGGAATTGTCATCCGTAGTCAACTGCCCTATTTTAGTGCTCACTTCTGGCAGCAATTGCCAAGAAATTAATCTTTCATTTGCATGCAGTTCAAAACTGATGTTCTCATCCCACGTACCAAGCCAGTTATGGAATGCCAATAACTGTTTCTGGCTGCCTTTCCATAGCAAGAATATGACATCAAAGAAGTGCCACCAAGTAATGATAAATTCCAAAAAGCTACCACCCTCCAACTTACCGGCGGGCCAGTTTGTAAGGCTGCAAGGGAAGGGTGGCTGGCAGAAGCTCACAGCAGCGGCCTGGCTTGACCCAGGTGGCTCTGTCCAGGTCCACATGACCTGGTGAGAGTATCACTGGCCAGGACCTGGCTGGCCAATCGGGGACAGTTGGCCTGGCCAGGGGGCATGCCTTGCGCCTCCTTGTGCACAGCTGTCCCTCGCAGCCTCATGTTTCACCACACAAAGGATTGTCAGTAAAGTACAGAAAGCATTCTTCAAAGTGACCCATATATAAGATAGATATTTCATGTGTCATGGCACTGCTCATAGCTGTATCTTTAACTTGCAAATAAAATTTGTCACTAAATGCAAAATAATCCTTTTCCAAAGCTATCTCTTGATAGTGCCATAAGAAAAATTGTAGCGTTTATGGGTCTGTTACTTCTCTTGTTTAAAGTACTTTCTATAATAGATAATATTCCCCATTTAAGGGATGTTCATATTTACAGAGGTTACATCAAAGGTGGCCAAAGAGCACATCTGTTTACATGAAATAACATGGATGTTATTTCACCCAATTTATTTATAAAGTCAGTAGTGTTTTTGATGTATGATGGTATTTGGGAAACAAGTGGCCTGAGGAAAAAGCCCTCATATTTGGAGATTGGTTCCAAGATGGTGGCAAATGTTCTTGTGAATTTTAGGGAGGATGTTTTAGAACCCAACAACAGCTCAATAGATTTCTTGTTCTGGACTGTTTTTAAATCTGAAAGCCATAGGGACAAAGTGTTATAGAAAAGAGAAGCTGCGCTGGGCAATATATTTGAATAAAACTATGTTTTCCACTGCACCACTGTTTTTTCGTTTCTTTCTCGGTAATTGCCAGTACCATTTGTACTCTATGTCAAAAAAGAAACCAGGATTCTACACTGAGATACTCTGAATTCTGTGCCCGAAAGCTGAATTCTGCATCTTGAATATATTATGTAAACATGCATATATTTGTTTATTTTGCATAATTTATTCTGCCTCTCCTAGTTAAGGGAAGAGGCAAAAAATGATACAAAGCACTGAAATTCAACCTGCAGAAATCTTGTAGTATAATCCTAAGCAGAGTTATACTTTTCTAAGTCTAGTGATGTCAATGGACTCTGAAGGGTGTAACTCAATTTAGGATCACACTGTTATTCATCTTGTGTAGAAGGGCTTCCCTCTCTTTCATAGTCAGGCCTTGTGTGGAAGTCTGTTTTTCTTAACCATAGTAAAGCACTGGCTGCAAATCAAGATGAAAAATCATGATTTGAAGTGGGATGGCAAGATTATATCTGCATTGAATGAACTAAGATTAAAGGCACGTCCCTCCTCCCTGCCCTCCCACCCCGCCTATTTGCTTATTAAGTGATGCAGGTCTTCCCAGTATCTGACTGTACAACATTCTCTCTGAAAGCAAAGCTTTGCTTGAAAAAATTAAATAGTTTCACTTTGTATTAGGGATCCTAGTCAGGATTAAGGCAAAGAACAGAGATTCCATCCCCCTGGTGGGGGTGGGGGATCCTCCGCTCCCACTCTCCATCCCCTGCCACCACTTACCTGGTCAGCAGGGGGAAAAGGTGGGGAGAATAAGCTCGGAAGGCAAGAAACCGTCCAGAGGGCGCGCTTCCAGCGGGCTCATCCTTCCCACTTGCACACTTTGCTTGCACGCACTCATGGGGCCAACGACAAGTGACATCATAGCTATTTTTTTTAATAGTTAAAGTACAAATAGTTTAATAGTTAAAGTACAAATGGTGAAATGGGCCATAAATTTCAACAAAGAAATAACAATGGAGGCATGGGAATACTTGTGGAAGATTACAATGAAGACAACGACATGCACCAATATTAAAGAGAACATTTACAAAATGATTTATCGTTGGTACATGACACCAAAGAAGATTGCGCTAGGGAATTTGAACACTTCTAATAAATGCTGGAAATGCAGGAAGCATGAGGGCTCCCTCTACCATATGTGGTGGACGTGTGAGGTAGCCAGGCAGTACTGGGGGGAAATAATAAGAGAAATGAGTGAGATTTTACAATTTCAAGTAAATAAGAACCCAGAACTCCTGCTACTAAACTTGGGAATGGAGGGAATTCCAGCCCATCATAGGACGTTGATATTTTACATGACGGCAGCAGCTAGACTTTTGTATGCGCAAAAATGGAAAGTACAAGAAGTGCCAACTATCGAAGATTGGATTTTCAAATTGCTGTATATGGCAGAAATGGATAAAATGACAAGAAAACTGAGAAATCTGGACTCAGGACAGTTTAACACAGACTGGGAGAAGCTGAAACAACATTTGGAGAAGAAATGGGAGGTGGGAGGAGAACTGTGGCAGTTTGAGAACTATTGAAGTACATTAAAACGCAGAGGGGGGTGATCTTGCCGGGGGGGGAGAAGAGGTATAAGTAAATCTCTAAGCAGTTATGTTACTAGATTGATATATATAGAATAATAAATAGAATATTGAGAGAAAACAACTAATCATAAGGGTTAAATATAGGGATTGATTAACTAATAATATTTTCTTTCTGATTCTGTACAATGTACCAAACTGAATATGTTTATCTGAAGGTATATATGAGTCAAATTGATTGATATCATATATAGATTTATGATTGAAGGGAATAGAAATATTAATGTAAACAAATATAACTAAAACAGAAAGAAGAAGATAGAATGAATAATATATAGAGTATAAGTTAAGCTGGTTGATTTATATGAATGTATGGTTTACATAGTTTACGTTATACAGAAATATTTGAAAATGGAATTATGGGATAAATTGTTTATCCATTATGGAAAAAGGGACTCATAGTTAGGGTACAGAGTATTAAAAATAGTTAAAGAAGTATTGCTTAGAATAAAGGGAGAATATATATTTGTTAGATAGAGGAATAAATAAAGAGTAAGGGAAAAGGGACAAAGGGTTGGAAAACTGTTGGAAGTCAACAAAAAAGGGGGGGAAAGGGAGGGGGTTAGAAATTGAGAAATGGGAAAATTGACTGTAATGTGTAAATATATGATCCTAACCCAATAAAAATTTTTTCAAAAAAAAAAAAAAAAGACAAGTGACATCATAGCACCAGATGTGAGCATGTTCCCGCGCTTTGCAGGGACCAATTTTGGCCCTCAATGGACTGAATTGGCCCCACAGGAATAGCAGGAGCACGCCTGCTGCCAGTGCAATGACACTGCTTTATGTCGGCAGCGGGAGTGCATGCGAGCAAAGCACATGAGCGGGAAGGGGAATCCCAGTAAGTGCCAGGCCCCCCCTCCCACCAAAAGGGTATAGAAACCTAGAACCATAGTCAGTGGTAACCACGGTTCAGCTCTATGATCTCAGAAGTCCTTTAGAAGTCCTGTTTAAGTGACATTCTTGTGGAAAAGTAGCCCCATCCTAACAACTAGTACTTACCCTGGCGGTGAAGTCCACAGCAGCACCCCGATTTAAAAGCAGTGTAGCCACATTAATGTTCCCATAGTGGGCAGCTATGTGGAGGGGAGTGAAGCCACTCTGAAAAAAAAGAAATGAGTCACACACACAGAGCAAAATATTAACTTCTCTTCCAGCTCCTAAAACGTTCATCTTGCAGCACAGATTGATTCTAGAAAGCAGAGTATGATCCAGAGCAATCATTCATTCTATTCTAGTTTTTCAGCACTTCAAGACTACAACTAAGAATATTCTAAGTGGAAAGGAAAGAAATTACCATGCCTAGTTTGTGAGAATAGGAGGAAGGTAAGATGCTTGGCTATAACGAAAGAACTGCCCCTCAAAATTAATAACATGAAAATGTTACCCTTTCTTTAATTTGATAAATCAGTTTCTCATTGCAAACACTACTGGTGATTAGTATTTTATTATCCTTGCAAGTTAAGTATGTCTTAGAGCTTCCTTGCAGGAGTTCAAATGATGTCATTCGATATTAATTGCCAAATAATTTCATAAATTCAAATTGGATGTAAATTAAAACCACATCAAAGTCCATTTTACATGTGATGGATTCTTTAAAAAAAATAGGTTTCCTTCTATGAATGATAAAAGATTGATCTCCCACAGTGGGCAATCACCCTGGGTTAATATTGCAGCAACCCAGTCCTAAGTGGAAAATGTCTACCCAGTTATGTCGTTTCAGTGACTCACAATACAATCCTAAAGAGAGTTCCACTCTTCTAAACGCATAGACTTCAATGGCCTTGGAAGAGTATAAATTCACTTAGGAGTGTGCTGTTGTTTTCATACTGAAGCCATTTTAATTCCTTGCTCGAAAAATGCTCAAAAACATGCAGCAATTCAACCAGTCCCTGTGATGTGTGAAACCTTAGAGGGAACTGAACGCATTTCTAAAATCCTCAGCAAGCCTCTGTAGCCATGCTACCTGTCGTTGCTCCAATCTGGAGAGCGTTCACACATTTGTGTGTCACTTGGGGGGAAAAAAACATTCCCTTTGCTGACACTGACTGGAAAAGTGTCATGCAGGAGCCTAAAGGAAACAAGTCCTGGATGCAGAAGTGGGTCAGGGATGTCTGCAGCTCTTCACACAGCCGATAAAACAAGGATATTGCATTGGACATCTGGGCGTTTTCCTCTTAGGCAGACTGACACTTTTCTGTTCCCCAAAGGAAGCTTACTTGTGCGTTTTTCAAAACGCCCATTCCAGCTGCAGAAAGCCCTGGGAACTAAATCTACATTCTCCTCTAGCACATGCTACTTTCTGGACTCTAAAGCAAGTCTCTAACCCTCTAAAAAGGCAATGCAGAGAAGAGAAGGAAGAAATGATGCAGCAGTGCTACGTTTGTGGAAGAGTGATGATGCATATATATATATGTACATATATAATATATATTTTTAGATATACCTCAGTTGTTCTATTCACCATCATCTAGGGTTTACACATTTGGAAGCAAAGAAGGGGGGAAAAAATGAGCGGTTAGTTCTCGACCGGTGAGAATGGATGCAGAAAGCTTCGTGACCACGGGACGGAAGCTACGAGGACAGCACAAAGAGAGGCACAGAAGGAACACGAGGCTGAATGGAGGCTGAATGGCAGGCTGGGAGGGTTTTTTTGTTGTTTAAAACATGAATTGGGATGAGTTAGAAATGAGATTTCATCATTTTCCCAAGGGAAAAGAAAACCGAGTTTCAAGAAATCCCTTATTTCATTTCAGCCTTCAACTCTGTGCCAACCTTCTGGGAGGAAAATGAAACGTATCTGCCACATCTGTGCTATAGAGATCACCAGGGCTTTTTTTCTGGGAAAAGAGGTGGTGGAACTCAGTGGGTTGCCCTCGGAGAAAATGGTCACGTGGCTGGTGGCCCCGCCCCCTGATCTCCAGACAGAGGGGAGTTTAGATTGCCCTCCACACCACTGAGCGGCGTGGAGGGCAATCTAAACTCCCCTCTGTCTGGAGATCAGGGGGCGGGGCCACCAGCCATGTGACCATTTTCAAGAGGTTCCGGAACTCCGTTCCACAGCGTTCCAGCTGAAAAAAAGCCCTGGAGATCACATATAGGTACATACCTATATATTTTTTAAAAACGGTTTCTGAGTTACATCTGTTATATTCTAGTACAAACAAGAAACAGAACCCAAGACAACATAAATTTGTCATTTTCTTATTTGATGTTGGTTGCAGATACTGGCATGTAGTCAACAATAGGACGGAGGAAGTTCCTTCAGTCTCAGGAGCCTTCCTCCAATCTCTGCAGTGGTCTAAGGAAGTTCTTCGGTAGGCTTCCAATTCTGCTCAGTGGAGTGGCACGATACGTTCCAATGGTTATTTTAACCAATTCATTCCTCCCATGAAACAGCATCTCTCCTTTCAAAAGTGGGGGTTGAGATTTCCGCCAATTTCTCCCTCCCTGTGCAGACTCTCACTTTGCCCTCTGTACTGTTCTTGAAGGTCCACTGAGTCTCAAGAACAAAATCTGGGAGGATCGCTGGGCTGCAGCAGGAGGAGGAAGTGGGAAAGTCCTGCTCCACAAATGTCGTGTACGATTGCATACGTGCCACCAGGGTTTGTTTCAACAATGCAATAACTTGCTGTTACAATTTGTTTCTCTTTCTGGCTGCTGTCCTGCTTTTCATGACAGAATTTATAACCCTAAAACAGACTTGCAAACCCTTTGACTCGCCAATCTGAAGGCAGCCTACTAGTCATCTATAGCAGTCCATCGCAGGCATGATGAACCGTCAATTTTTGCTGCCATCCTGCAATTGTAAAACTAAGGAAGGTGGAGAATATCAAATGCCTGGGACTGCAATCCATGGCTGATGGGCTACACTCGGCTTGACGGCTCTCAATGTGCTTAGGCTGACCTAAAACAATGCTAAACTGAAATGTAGCATTGCACCCCGAAATGGAACAAGCCTGCCTTACGTAAACCACTCCGACTGCTAGCAACGAGTTTTTATGTCCATCTTCCGGCTGGTTTATTTTTCACAACTAACCTTGGACTCCACATCTGCATTGTGGTCGTTCTGCAGAAGCAGAGCAGCTGCCTTCGTGTCATCCTTGCGTGCCGCGATGTGAAGAGCAGGCAGACGGACTTTCCCCTTGGTGTCGTTTTCAAGCAGCAAGGAAACCACCTGGTCATGGCCCTGCTGAAGGGCTACCGCCAACGGGGTGAAGCCATCCTAGCAAACAAGTAACCATCAGCGGAAATTACTCCAAAGGGGCATCATTTCCATGCCTAGTGGACAGGGGTCTAGGCATGTAAATAGCAATACACAAGAGTTCAGAATATGCAGAGAAATTAGCCTACTGAGAGTCTCGTCTGGTTGTGACGCTTCAAATTGTGTGATCAATGCCTGATTAAATTTTAGAAGCCGGTGATGAAGCTGAACCACTCCACTCTAACTGGCGAAGAGATGTGTCAGTCATAGAATGCTGACAATCAGAGCTACTCGGGATATCGTTGCCTAGTGACAATTCCCCATTGTGCTCTCACAGCCGCAAAGGAGGGTTCACACAGGGTGATTCTCATCCACTTATGACTGCCAGCCTTCCCCCCTATCCCCTGGTGGGGTTTTTGCCAACTTAAAAAATGGTATTAAGTGTACTATATATTGCTCGAGTGTCATGATGCCATTGCGATGTATCTACTATCATTCTTTTTAAAAAGCCGGTACAAAGCTCATCAGTGGTGGTGGGAGAAAGGCAGGAGGAAAAGGACAGGGAGGAAAATGGTGCCAGATGCAGGTGGGGAGGGCTGAATATACAACACCTTCCTGTCCACACACCGACCAAAGCCACAGTGCAATATTTCAGGAAAGATTGTACCAAAGTAAGTTTTGGAATAAATGTAGTAAAGTATGCAGTAAAGATGACTGCACAGTACTGTGCAGAACCAGCAATTCTCCCTCCTTCGCTGCAGTTGGGGATGGACACATGCAGAGCTAAACCTCTGGGTAGAAGCAACCGAAATGTGTCAAAAAAGCGTTAACATTAAGCCATGTTGAAAAACATAATATGAGGTTTAAATATAAATGCGTCTGAGAAATGTACAAAGCCATCGGTTCTCTGCTCCTGAATCTCTCCTTAGGAGGGTGATGTCATCTGCCTAGTGTATTTTTATTAAGGCACATTTCCAATTGGAATGGCTTTATTGGCAATAGAGGACACCACAGAGCCCAGCTGTAGATGCCACCAGCAGATGGAAGATGAGGATGAAGAGCAGATGACGCTCCTCCGAGCTGTGATGCTCTTCCCAACATCATCTCACATGGACTCATCAAGCTGCCTTATACTGAGTTAAGGCAGCTGGTCTGTCAAGGTCATCATTGTCTGCAATGACTAGCAGCAGCGCTCAAGGGTCACAGGTTGAGATCTTTCAGAGTGTTTACTGCCTGTTCCTTTTTTTTAACCTGGAGATGCTGGGGATCGAACTGAGGAACATCTGCATGCCAAGAAGATGCTCTATTATCCTCAACTGACAGTCCTGGCTGCTCCATGTTCTGCCAGATCCCACTGATGTTGCAAAGTTTGGTGAAATTAAACAGAAAGAGATGTACGTCTCTGTAAATCTGTACAGAGACGTACATCTCTGCAACTGCCTTTAATTAAAAACATTTAAAGGATTTTAACTGCAAGCCACTTTTAAAAGCAATGCGGCTGCAAAGAAGAGTATAAACACATTCAAATAAAGAAATAATTTTATCCTCTCCACCAAAACAATATCACCATGCCTATTTACCAAACACGGAACGGATATAAGATTAAGTTCTTGATCAATAACACTTCGGTATGGCTCTGGCGCGATAAACTTGATTCTGGATATGTCTTTAGACCATCCACAGCACATTTATTGCTAAGTCTCTTTTCCACTGGTGGTTCACTTAGAAAGGAGAACCAATTATGGAAGGTTGAACTTAGCTATAAAGGAGCATATAGGGTTTTCCAAAAGAGATGTGTACAAGAATAACGAGGACATTTGGTTGGACTTTTTGCAGCTATATGGCTTGGGTTGATTAGTTTATTTCTTTTGTGGAATGTGGTATTTGGGCTTTATTATGTTGTTTACTTTTAATAAATAACTGAAAGCATACTTCCGTAAATTTAAAAGATAACACACGCTTCAGAATGCTGCATCAGCACACAAACTATTCATTACAGTAGGGCTGGAAGTTCAGAGTTCAGGATTTCAAATGGATTGCTGAGTCAAGAGTTGAACTAGAGTGGCAACGAATTCTGAGTAAACAGAACTGAAAGTGAAATTTGCACAAAGAATGCAAAAATGGGTGCTGACATTGCTGGCAGACTTATCAGAATGTTCCAAATGTTGTTTGTTTGTCAAGTGCCACCAAGTCTCAGCCAAGTTATGGTGACCTCATAGGGGTTTCAAGGTAAGAGACAAACACAATGAACCAATTAAGCCATAAGTACATAAAGAATTAATATAGTTCATATATATTCAGTATTCCCACTGGAAGAGTGCAAAACCTATGATCTGGTGCGACTGTGAGTGAAACAAAGCATGCATCAGAACTCCATTAACAGTTTATATATTTGATATAGACTATACAATCCATGCTGCAGTCCAGCTCTGAGCAAAATGATACAAGCATGAAAACACCTGAGGTCAGTAACCAGGTGTGAGCCGGGCGGGGTCTGCTGTCTGCCCCTCTGCCGTGGTGCCGGCACTGTCTGGTCCCCCGGGGGTTTGCTCACTTCCGGACACCTGCCAGTCGCTGTCTCACAGAGTTTCCTCACCCTGTCAGGGGCTTCCTCTTGTGGCCTTAAAGTTTAATACTTTAAACTGTGGCTTAATACCTCGGCCAGGGGCTGCCACATAGCTTTGCCCCAACCCTGCCCCTGTGCCTCCTCAACAGCCCCCACCTGGCATTGCTGCCTTATCCCACTTAGGTGCTGGCCCTGGCTAGGTGTAGCCTGCATGGGGCTTGCTGCGGCTGCCGCTGGACTCGAGTCTGCCCTGCCCTCAGGCAGAGGCACCCAGCAGCGGTGTTGGGTGACACTGTTGCAGCCTGCTGAAGTTCGCTTGGCCATGCTTCCGCAGGCTGCTGCTGGCAGCTTCCTGCCAAGCCCGACCGGTGGGAGAGACTGCCGGTGCTACCAGGCAACCAGGCATCCTCCCTGCTGCTGCCGGGCCTGGGCGCCTTGCCAGCCTCTAGGGCAGTGGCTGGATCTCCCTGGCCACTGCCTGCTCCAACACTGCACCAGCCCCAGGTATCAGTCTGCTGCTTGCCACCACTTCTCCTCCTGGCAGCCTGTCTGCCCTTGGCCTCGCCCTGGCCACAGTGCCACTTCTGGCCCAAGTGGGTGTTGTTAGGACCCTGGGGGGTAGAAGGGGGGGTGGCTGCTGCTGGCGTCAAGGTCTTGCCCCAGGGCCGGCTCCAGACACCCAGCAATTGTAACGCAAGATGTACAGCTCCAAAACACAACAGAGCAGATGTACCTGCTTTGTAAATTTGTGATACTGGACCAGAAATAGTTTGTAGACCAGAAATAGTTTGTATAACAAACTTGTGGAATTTATGTTTACTGTTTCTTGTATATGGAGGGATGGCACAGCGCTACATTTCAATATTTCTTTATTATATGAATTATACATGACTTTTTGGAAACATTTACCTCGGTGGCAAGGCTCTGGCTGGCCCCGTTATCGAGAAGAAACTTAACCACTTCCAGGTGATTTTCTTGAGCTGCCATATACAACGGTGTGAAGCCATTCTGGGGGGGAAAAATAGCACAAGCCCTTTTTAAAAAAGTGTTTATCAGATGATAATCTAAGTTCTTCACTTTGGCATCATTTAGGGTTTGGTCTAAACAACTGCAGAATGGGGTAGCAGAACAGATTGTACCCATTCAAGCTGCCAATGTCAGATCACACTTTAAAAAAAGCCCCCCCCCACACCCCCGGCCAATGTTGTAAATTTCTTGCATGTAGAGAATTAGCACAGCAAGGAATGGTCTGCCTTTCGGTCTGAGGTACTAATAGTTTACTGGCAGAGATTGTTCTTCATGGAAGATGTATGGGCACTGGGTTACAAAAGTAACAAATAAAAACAAAAGCCAATCAATAGGACGAGAAACCTTGTCTGTTTTTAAAAAATCCTATTTGATTTTCTGAAGGCTTTGCATGTATGGATGGCTATGTGTGTGTGGCCAGTGCTGGCTCAGCAAACAGAGCACAGCTGTTGACTCCTGGAGAAAAGGAGAAAAGAGCCAATGCAGATAGAAATGCAGGGTCAGCTGTAAGGAAGAAACTTATGGACGTTTTCACTTCCCTTTCTGCTGAATTCAGCAACCAACGTGGAATCTGTGCTTCCCAAAGGAAAATGCCGCAATTGGCGCTCTCAATCTATAGGTAAGCCCTACCTAAAGGAATAGATGAGGGTCATTTCACTCACTGCTGCAGACACAAAACTGGATTTTGTACTGAGCATACACCAAAACAGGGAGTTAGAGCCACTCAAAGCTTCCTGACAAGCGTACCTGCATGATGCACGTGTTGGTCACATCCACACATTTCATTTTTTAAAACCTGTGCTTAAAACATTTTGGGTGTCCATTAAAAACTGTAAAGTGCAAACTCTAAAGTGCGAAGTGTAAAGTGCAAAGTGGCCTGCTGCAAGAGTGAGTGTCAAATGGGTCTCAGAATCGAAAGGAGGGGAATCTACTGGTGCTGCTTGGCCTATGTAAGCAGTGCGTGGCCATTACCTGTCTTTCTCTCTGCTAGTTAATAGCTGACATGCTGCAGAATAGTTTTAAAGATTCAGTACAGGTTCCCAGTGAACCAGATGGGCATATGTTCAGCTGTTTTTAGGTAGGTGGATAGCTGTTGGTAAAAGTGAATCTGTGTTCAATGAGGCAGGGGACTGAAAAAAATGCAAAGGCACATCTTAAAAACATAGGTGACAGAACTGTGCTTTTTGTCAGCACAAACCGATGGTGGTGGTGGAGACAATCCGTGTCTCGAAACTAATCAAAATAAATTTGGCTTGCTAAGTGGATTATTCAAGTTTTTCAACTTGGTGATTCAGTTCAACAAAAGAACCCATGTTTGGGTCTTGGAACAAGCTGTGGTTGCAGCAGATTCAATCTCTGCCCTGGTGCCTCAAATTTTAATTCTGATATAATTGTTCTTTTAAGGTGGCTTTTATAATGATTGTAATTTCCCCATTGCTTTAATAATTTGGTTTGAAATGTTATTCTATTTTAATGGTCAGTTGTTTATTTCATGAGCTGCACTTGTGGGCTTATCTCAGATCACAAAGCAGGTTAGAAATGAAATGTTACAAATCCACCACTCTGCCACCATCTTGCCCCTACTGGGATCCACTGCAATTCAGCAGCCCATCATGTTTCTTACCATGAGGAAACCAGCAACATGCTCCTATCCAAACCCCTGGTATAAAAGCTACTTATAGCAAGAATGGGAATGGTGCTGTATAAAGAAGTCTGGGGAAGAATGGAATTCTAGGTACTTCAAGGTGAGCCATAAGGCAGCCTTGGCATGACATGAATGGCCAGGCAACCAGCACAGGTCAGATGTCATAGCCGTGAGGATTCTGCCCAAATTCCCCCGTCTCCTGTTCTCCACATGTGGAGGGAACAGTTCTGTGCCAAAGTAAGCAATGTATTTTAATGTGGCACGAATGCTTCATTCCAGTTGGAACATTTTCAGGTACCTGTACCCACAAGAATCACTCCAACTAGCTATTTCATTCAAAACAATTTCACCCCATTCATATAATAATGGATGTGATACAAATATAGTAATATAATTTTATTTCAAATTATCCAAGTTAAAAGGACCAAAATAGTGAGAAAGAAACAGTATTTTCAAAGGGCCTCACTTCAAACTATCCACTCCATACATTAAGGTAATAAATAGAGACATTTTAGTGGAAACAGGATGCTCAATCCCATTGTTATAGTAGCTTTTATTTCAGAAGAACTTTATTTTGGCATTTGAAAGAAGGCTGTGGATGATATAACTAGTGGACATGACACCTGTATTCATATGAAAGGAGTTGGAAAGTTCTTGAAAAAGCAGTGGGAAATGAGGCACCAACAAGCCAGGCCCCTCGCTGGACAGTGTCTGGAATGATGAATTTCTCCTATATGAAAAATCAATCATTGGACTGATTAATAGAATTGTATATACTTAAGGATTATAATACGGGTGATCCTCTTACGACCGTGTATCTGGAAGAGTGTTGTTACCTGACTTGCATATGAACAGGCATTGACAAGTGGCTATATATTCAATTGGTTTGTTTAAAAAGTAGATCTGAGAGTAAAGCGTGCAAGCAGTTTGATTGTATTTCTTTTTTTCACCGGACAACAGTGGACAGCAGACCTTAAGCAGGAAGGTTTTCACGGGTTCTCTTCTGCATGAGCTTAGCAACAGCCTATTCCACATCAGCCGGTGGCTACTTACTGTATTCTCAATAGCAGGATTTGATTCCAGTGGCACCATAGAGACCAGTAAGATTTTCATGTTAGGAACTTTTGAAACTCTTCCCTTCTTCACTCTCGTAAGTTCGTACCCTGAAAATCTTGTTGGTCTCTAAGGTGCCAATCAAATACTGCTATTCTACTGTAGACCAACACAACTACCTACTTGAAACTCTTCTCTCAGTAGTTAACTGTACAGAAAGCTATTGGAATGTTCTTTCAGAACGGATTTTTCTTTCTTCTCAGTTAAGGGTTAAACAGCATATGACACTGGAGTTCTAGGACTGCAATTCCAAATATATAAATTGGCTATGAAAAGCAGTTGTGGGGGTCAGATATGGATCAGGAACATAGCACAGGAGAAGAAGGCTTACATCTAACACACACACACAACTTAGGGGAGGGAAAAAAGATTAACACTAATACTGGGACTGACTTTTTCCCCCACTGGGGTTTAAAGCAGGGAGGCCAGTTTGAGTCAGGGAAGTGATACAGGAAGGGAAAAGCTTAATCTCTCTTCCTCGGTGCTAGAGGGAGATATAAATGTTTAAATAAAAACTTGTCTCCTTGTATGACCACAGTGAAGTAGCCAATTACAATTTGTTGGGATCTTATTTGCTGGCATTCAAAGATACCGTCCTGTCTGTCATTATGTCATGATGCCTTCCTGGTCACTGACTGGCTAAGAGCACCTGTATGCCTAATTTGGAAAACTGGAAGAATGGACTGCTGCACTGTGGATGGGAATTCTACTCTGCCAGAAGTGCTGGGTAGAAACATTACCTTTTAGGTTGCTTTTAGATGGGCTTGCAGCAGCCTTACCTGCCCCCAGCACAACACAATAGAAACTGCGGAAGCCTTTGTCAGACCCTCCCAAACTCAAAGCATGGACCTGAGCCCAAATGCACAGCACAGTAGGACTATAAGTAACCATATCTGTAAAGCTATTTTGTGCACCAGGCCAGAACACTACACTGTCCTTTGCTTCTTCCGACATGCCACAACAGCCTTTCATGCACCTTCCTCCTGGGACTACGGGGGCTGGAGGAGGGGTCATAGTAATGCGAAGTATGCATATCGACAGCTGAGCACTGTTGCAGCCCTTGGGAGCAGGAAATATCAAACCATAAAGAGATGACATTTCCAACGTTCCGTATTTTTCACACAAAGAACAGATTGCAGTTTTACTGAACTATTTATCTGGGGAGTTTTGAACTGGTATTCATAGAACTCCTTTGATTGTCATGTTAAGTCAGTATGCTATTTCCCCCATAGGCTTGCCAGGTTCCCACTGGTGAGAGGGGAAACCCCCACCACCTTCAGGTACTTCCCACCATTGTTCAGCTGTGTGGCAGGAAAAAAATAGCAGGAAAATCTGGGGTCAATTGGCAGTGTCCTGATGTGCTGACATCACTCCCCATGCACCCAGAAGTGATGTCAGCACATTGCCAGGGACACTCAAGTACTTGGACAAAACTCTATGGTTCACCAGCAAGTTTTGCTCAAATGTTCCAGCGTCCCCAGCAACATTTGAATGTCACTTCCGGGCACACAGGGAGTGATGTCAGTGCATCGTTGATAACATAATTACATTGCCAGCGATTTCACACACACACCCATCTGAAAAGTCTCCTGCTACTTGCTTGCCTCAGGATGTTACCTGCACAGAAATGGGAAGTGGACATCAAGCTCCTGTCTAGTCCCACCACCCTGCCTCTCTCCCACTCCTCTCGCCATGAGAAAAAGTGAGGGATTCAACTTGCAAATTCAGGGGAGCTTTTGAATTCAAGTGGGGGCTCTTCCAGTTCTGCTGCTAATTTTTCCCTGGGATGTGAGGCATAGGAGGGAATATGTGTGAGACCAAAGCCCATTTCTGAACTCTCCTTGGGGGCAACCTCATGCAGGGTAGAGTAATAGTTGCAAAGACCATGTATAGTTTAGAAAAAAGGAATTTTAACAAATGCAAATCGCCCTGCCTTATTTCAAGCATCTGTTTTAGCAAAGTGACCAGACATAACTGCATAGTTTTTAAAAAAGAGGAAGAAAAGACTGAATATATGAGTGTTTGTACATCCATGCATACACTCACACCTCCAACTTTACCTCCAACTTCCCAACACACACCATTCGGCACCAAGCTCGTTTACCTGAGATTGTGCATTGACATTGGCACCGTTTGTTACCAGCACTTTCACCACTTCCGTCTGCCCCGCCAAAGATGCTATGTGCAAAGCTGTGTTTCCTTTCTGAAATGAGAGAAGGGCATGGCATGTGAAAAATGTCCCCCACTCTCGAGCATCATGCGTGGCAGGAAGATACGGCTGAATACGCTGACAGCACAGCAGACACAGTTTTATGGTTGGGAATTCTCTACGTGATCGGTCATCATAACCCAGGCTTCCAAACTATTTTGGAAAGGCCCCAGAGAGAAATTTAGGCCCATGGAAACATGCCTTTCATTTCCCCATCAGCTTACAAGGAGGGACAGCCCTATCATTTGACAGAGTCAAAGCAGGGGCTCCAGGTAGCAAATTCTGTGTGTCTTGGAAGTGCAGCAAATGAGCATTTACATGCTTGAAAGCAACGATTGTTTCTGCATGCCCACAGGAAAGGCTCATTGCCCGTTGTTCTCTCTGGTAGCAGGCCCTCAAGTCCTCAAGACCCCCTCAAGTCCTCAAGACTCATTGAAAGGTTGCTTCTGTGGGACCTCCAGGAATACCCTCAGTGGGGAGCTATAGGTCTGCAGTGAGAGGGGCAGAGAGAACATTATACCTGTAAAGGCAGGTCGCAGGAGAGGGGAGATAAGGAGAAAAGGCTCTCAACACGTGTCTTAGGGCTAGTTCATACATTACGAAGTCCACACGTCCATTGTGGGTCCATGTTCTGGGAGTTCTGTGCATCAGTACACATAAGAACTTCATAACATGTGAACTGCCCTTTAGGCTTGCCCAGTCGGAGGGAAGGAAGTTTGCTATCTTGTCAGTCTTTCAACCACCACCAAACACATGCCGCTTCCTTGCCTTTCACGTGTACATTGTTACAGTGTGCTACACATGTTCCAGTTCAGGCAGGACAGCGGCACTGCGGGGAAAGCCAGGCAGCTGCTGCTCCCTCTAACCTAGGCCCACTTTGGGCTCCCTTTCCATAAAGTTTCTAGTTCTTCCATCTAGTGCCCACTGCTACAATTTTAACAGTGTGAAAAATCCTGGTGTCATTCTACTCACTCCAACCTTTACACCGATTTATACAATTAAGAGATAAGTTGAAGCAAACGTTAAAAAGAAGAGCAGAAGTTCCTTGAGTAAAAGGGCTTCTTCCCTCACCTTTGTTTTCCTGTCAGAAAGAGCCAAACTCTAGCAAAATCATTGGGATTTGGATACTGCAGAACATTTCCACGGACAGAAGGGATTTCCACCCGTGGAGCAGAACTTCCTTCTTTCTCCAACTGCAGCCCATAATGCCCCTTGAAAGGTTGCTTCTGTGGGACCTCCAGGAATGCCCTCAGTGGGGAGCCGTAGGTCTGCAGTGGGAGGGGCAGATCTCTGAAGATCAACCCCCCCTCTCTACCATTTGCAGGAATCCTCTGGGGGATCCAAACTGATGATTTACAAGAGACGGCAAAGTAATCTAGTGCTCAGACCAAGAACTGCTGCCCATAGAAATGGTCTGTATGATGCAAAATTCAACCACAATCCACAACTCAGCTATGTGAGTTTTAGGGTTAAATTCTTTTTTATGCCTATCAGCAAAAATTAGCATCAGACATTCCAATAATACAAATCTAAATTTCAGGAGAAGATTTAATCATGAACACTAGAAAGAGTTGTTCAGTAATGAAGGCTAGGAGAAATTCACATAATGAGACAGTAACTCATTTTCAGGTTTTAATTTGGATTTCCATTAAAAGAATTTCCATACTGAGGGTGACCCAAATGCGACAGAGTCGTGCAAGAGACAGAATGGCTGCAGGTTCAAATGTTCCCCTCTTTGCATGACAAGAATCACCTGCCAGAATTTCCTGCCCGATTTTTTTCTTCTACCCAGCTATTAAAAGTACTGAAACCCTATTCTTCTTTGCATCCCCTGACCACTTTATCCAGTCCATCAGCAAAGTGGAGGGGCCAAGAACCCTAGTCAACTCGTTAAGTTTGAAATAAGAAGTCCTACCTTTCATCATGAGATACACTTAGAACTATGAGGATTTCAGAGTTTTATGAACACGACTGCTCAGTATTTACAGGTCATGTTCTTCCATTTAAAGACCGAGTACCTGTTATGCCGTAGCGAGAACCTTCAGAACAAAATGAAAGCTGGAATTCTGAGGATACTAATCCAAACTCACTGTCTCAATCAGAGCTATGCCTTACCCACCAATTCCAGAACATAAGATTTCTGCGCTGTAGCAGAACTTGGCAATATGTAGTTTACAGCCATGAGGTTCTTGTAAGAATCCTGAAAGTATCACTTTTGATTGTTTCAAAAGAAGAGTAACACAGGTAAGCAGAAGCCCCATATGAAGCATCCATAGCTGGACTATACTATTTCAGATTGCAGGCGGTGATCGAATATCTGAATGTTCCCCAACATGTAATAATCTATACATATACAGAATAAGCATGCTACGGGAAAGGCAGAACCTTCGTCCTTGCATGAAAGTTATGAATTTTGTAGGAAGCGGCTTATTTTGGGAAACGTTCAGGCATTCAGTCCAGCCCTACAGTACAAGAATGTTTCTATGCTATCTTTAGTGGTGGTGGAAAGTACTGTCAAATCGCAGCTGACTTATGGCAACCCCTTAGGAGGTTTTCAAGGCAAGACAATTCCAGAGGTGGTTTTGCCACTGCCTGCCTCTGCATAGCTACCCTGGACTTCTTTGGTGGTCTCTCGTCCAAGTACTAACTAGGGTTAACCCTGCTTAGCTTCTGAGATCTGACAAGATCAGGTTAGTCTGGGCTATACAGGTCAAGGCTTGCTATCTTAGCCCTCCGATATTCCTACAGGAGCAGAAGGGAGTGGGACTGCACCCACTGACCATGGCCCAAATTGTCACACATTCAGCAGAAAATCTAACCCAGTTCGCAAGTTATGGTGCAGGCATCTGCAATCCATTCTTTGGGTGCTCCCACCATTTGAGTCTAGATGACTGGCAACCCAAGAAAAGGCCTTCTTGGTTGTGGGGTCAAAACTTCGGAACTCCCTCCCCAGGGAGATTTGCCTGTCTCCTTTTGTCATTGTCTTCTGCCAGAGAATGAAGGCTGTCTTGTTTTATTTGGCATATCCCCAGTAAACTCTTATTGGTCCTCCTCCCTGGTTGTGTGTGTGTTTATTCTTTATATAGCTATATGTTTTTAATTGTATTTATATACACTTTTAAAATGTTATTTTAATGCTTCAGTATCTGTTTGCTGCCTTTGGTACCCTATTTTGGGTAGAAATGTGGCATATAAATGTTTTAAGTAAGTAATAAATTCATGTACAATGTAAACTTAGTTTTAATTTTCAATTGCCAAGTTCAGGGCCGGATCGACGGGGGGGGGGGCAGGGGGGGTAGTCTTCCCCTGGCACCACCAAAGAGGGGGCGCAGCTGCCAGCCCTGGGAGCGCATGGGCAGCAGGACAAGGGGTGCGCTTGCTGCACGCCCCCTGTCCTGCGGGGCAGGCGAAAGGCAGCGCGGGTGGCTGGGAGGCCACCCACACCATTCGCCTGCCCCGCAGGATAGAGGGCGCGCAGCAAGCCAGACACCCCCTGTTCTGTGGGGCAGGCGAATAGCGCAGGTGGCCTCCCAGTCACTCGCGCTGCCGCCACCAGCTCTGCGGCACGCCAGGACAGCTGGTTTGCCACGGGGTGGCATGCGTGCCCTGCATGATGATGTCACAGAAGTGATGTCATCATGCAGCGCTGGGAGAGCGCACGCAAGTGGCCAGACTTTGGTTGCCCTGGGTGCCAGCAACCGTAGAGCTGGCCCTGGCCAAGTTACATTCAATGTATGTACAGTTGAACACATGATCTAAATCCCGCAGTTATCCAGATCCTGATCCACAGTTCCATTTGTCAAGTGAACATGAGTTGGCTCTTCCTTACAAATAATTGTATGCCTGATGTTTTCACCGTAACATGATCATGGCTTCTGAAATGAGCAGTAAATACATAGGCTTTGCCATGCAATCAGAAAAACTTTAAAGGCTGACAGCATGTTCAAACCTACAACAGCAAGCTCTGTTGAGACCTTCCAGAGAATGTGTGGGGCAGGTATAACCCCACTCCCTTCCATGCATGTTCAATGTAAGCATGTAGGAACATACAGACAAGGCCACGGTTGCAGAAACATGACTGAAAACCGTTAGTGCAATTCCACCGCCAGTGTCCCATCATCCACAAAAGCTGATCTAACACCAGCTAATGACATGCAAACATAATAGGCAGAAGTTGCCATACACAATCTCATGATATACATCCTGCATAACCCCTTATCCTGCAGAAACAGTGTAAAAGATCATCACCTCTCCAGCCTTAACAATACCTTCTGTTTGCAGAACAATAGTTCAATATACTAAGTGGCCTTATGCAGATTAAGACCAGTGATCCATTTAAGACAAGACTGACCACTCTGAATGGGACCACTTCTCCAAGATCTCAAGCTTTTCCAGGAAGCTCTCATGGAGTGATTCCGCACACGTTGGATAATGCACTTTCAATGCACTTTATCAATCGTTTGAGGAGGATTTTTTGTTCCGCGCATGAAAAAATCCGTTCCAAATGATCTATAAAGAGGATTGGAAGTGCATTATCCAACGTGTGCGGAATCACTCCTAGTTCAACAACGGGAGGCTTCTGCCTGAGAGCCTTCTTCTTCCTCTCTTGTGCTCAGCTATGCCCCCTTATCCTGACTAAATAGAAAAAACAGCAGGTCGAATTTGCCCATCCATTTCTAGTCATTCCAACACTAGACATCAATTCTTGTCTCCTTCACTGGCAGCTCCCAACCTTTAAGGTCCCCTCTGTCTGACAAAATCTGGCTACTGGCCAGGCTTAGCACCTCACTGTCAGTAAATAATTGGCCAACACTTTTGTCAGTGCAGAATCCATGCAGGGAAACAGAACACTGAGATTATCTGCTACAGACCTTTGTTGCGGCATCCACATTCGCGCCTCTCTGTATCAGCTCCGAAACAACTTCTACATGGCCTTCTTTGGAGGCAAGGTGGAGAGCGTTCAACCCATTCTGATAAAAACAGAAAGGAATGAGAGTGATGCAGGGTGCCCACAACAACACACAAGATGTCAAGAGGCCCAAAGGTCACATTGGACATGATGAGGACTTACATAAAAGGATAAAAAGAGAGGCCCTTTTCAAACTTGCTTTCAAGTTAATTGCTTTCAGCATGCCATAATACATACAGGGTGAGAAGCAGACAGGCATCCTTGGAATAAATAAAACAATTCTCTCTTTATATGGCACCAGGCATAGTCACAGTGCTGCATAAAAAGTAAATAATAAGGATGATTATCGTAATCGTCATCATCACCCTAAGGATAGCTATTATGCATTCTGTTTCTTCCACTGAATCTGCAGCATGGTGTACAGCAAAGATATACATGGAAGCCGAGGATCATATGGAAAACAAGCAAAAAAGGATAGGTCCCTGCCCAAAGGAGCTTACAATGTCAATTTCAACTCTTATGGAGAGAAGGGAAAAGGAAGACGAATATAAACAAACCCAGATCAATCCTAACCATGTTTACAAAGAAGTTCAAAGGGATTTATTTTCTTGAAATGCTTACGTTATTATTATTATTTTACCCCAGGAAAGTAAACGTGGCTGCTGTGCTAAATATACTTATTCAGATCTAAGTCCCATTTGCGCATAACAGTCCCAAGGACAACAGTCGCTGGAACATTGATTCCATGGCATTTCTTCCTAATATTGCCTGTTTTTTTCATGGATATATGGAGTTCATCAGCTTAGTAGTAGAACATGCAAAATATGCAAGCTACTTGCATTGGACTCTAGTGTCATACTCCTTCAAGAACGATGAAAATGCTGACGTCAGCACCCGGTGACCAATGCAGGAACCAAATAGATTACATCATTGGAAGCAGAAGATGGAGAAGCTCTATTCTCTCTGCTAAAACAAGACCAGGAGCTGACTGCAGTCCAGATCATGAGTTGTTAATATCAAAAATTAAAATAAAGCTGAAGAGAAACACAAAGAATCATGGTGCCAAAATACAATCTAAATAATATTCCTGAAGAATTTAAAGACCAGATAAGGAACAGATTTGCAATACTAAGCCATGGGCTGAAATCAGAGATATTATCAAGGAAGAATGTGCAAAGACAATTCCCGTAGTCAAAAGAAAAGAGAAGCCTAAATGGATGACTGAGGAAACTCTTAAAATAGCTAAAGATAGACGAAAAGCAAAAGGCAACTGAAATAGGGTTAAAATTTTAAATGCAGCTTTTCAGCGACTTGTATGCAGAGACAAAGAAATCTCTTATAATAACCAGTGCAAAGAAACAGAAGACAAAAACAAAAAAGGAATAACAAGAGATCTGTTCAGCTTGGGATGCTGAAAGATCAACACAGAAATACAGTATTTAATCGGGGCAAAATGAAGGAAAGATGGAAACAATACACTGAAGAACTATACAAAAGAGATGGAAGGATGACAAATACTTTCGACAAAGAATCTTTTGATGAAGAACCAGAAATCCTAGAAAGTGAAGTAAAAGCTGCACTTGAAACAATTGGGAGAAACAAAGCACCTGCAGTAGATGGAATACTAATAGAGCTATTTCAAGCTACAGAAATGGAGTCCATTAGAATCTTAACAAGACTCTGGCTGATTCCGCACACGTTGGATAATGCACTTTCAATGCACATTATCAATCGTTTGAGGTGGATTTTTTGTTCCGCACACAAAAAAATCCGTTCCAAATGATCTATAAAGAGGATTGGAAGTGCATTATCCAACGTGTGTGGAATCAATCTCTGTCAACAAACATGGAAAACAAAACAATGGCTCACAGACTGGAAACACTCAGTCTACATTCCAATTCCAAAAAAAGAGATGCCAGAGAGTGCAGCAACTACTGGACTATCGCGTTAATTTCTCCATGCAAGCAAAGTGATGCTCAAAATTCTACAGCAAAGACTTACAATATATGGAACGAGAAATGCCAGATGTTCAAGCTGGAGTCAGAAAAGGAAGAGGTACCAGAGATCACATTGCACATTTACAATGGCTAATGGAACATACCAGGAAATTTCAGAAGAAAATCAGGCAGTGTTTTATAGATTACAGCAAATCTTTTGACTGTGTGGAGCTATGGAGCTATGAAGTGTGTTAAAAGAAATGGGGGTTCCACAACATCTGATTGTTTTGATGAGAAACCTGTACTTTGGACAAGAGGCTCCTGTCAGGACAGAATATGGGGAAACAGAATGGTTTCCAATTGGCAAAGGTGTCAGACAAGGATGCATATTATCTCCCTACCTATTTAAACTCTATGCAGAGTAGAGCATAAGGAAAGCTGGATTAGATCTAGAAGAAACTGGAGTGGAAATTCACAGACAGAACATTAACAATTTGAGATATGCAGATGGCACAGCGTTACTGGCAGAAAATAGTGAAGATGTGAAATGACTACTGATGAAGGTTAAAGGAGAAAGTGCCAAAGGAGGATTACAGCTGAACATCAAGAAGACAAAAGTAATGACTACTGAGGAATTACACAATTTTAAAGTTGACAATGAGGAAACTGAAATTGTACAAGATTTTCTATTCCTTGGCTCAATCATCAACCAAAAGGGAGACTGCAATGAAGAAACCAGAAGAAGACTGAGACTTGGAAGAACAGCTGTGAGGGAGCTAGAGAAGATCCTTAAAGATAAAGATATCTTAAAGATAAAGAGACCCATGACCTTATGACAGTGATCCAGGCAACGGTCACCTCCAGATTAGACTACTGTAACTCGCTCTACACAGGGCTTCCCTTGGGCTTGATTCGGAAACTGCAGCTGGTTCAGAATGCAGCTACACGAGTGGTTGCCAGAGCTCCAATCATGGCACATATAACACCCATCCTCCATCAACTGCACTGGTTACCAGTTAAGTACCAGGTCCGGTTCAAGGTTCTGGTGTTGACCTATAAAGCCCTATGCGGACTGGGCCCAGCATACCTTCAGGATCACCTCTCCCCATATGTTCACCGGAGGTTGCTTCCATCAGCTAATAAGCAGTTGCTGATGGTCCCTGGCCCCAGGGAGGTCCGTCTGGCCTCTTCCAGAGCCAGGGCCTTTTCGGTCCTGGCTCCAACCTGGTGGAACTCTCTGTCTGAGGAAACTAGGGCCTGGCGGGATTTGTTATCTTTCCACCAGGCCTGCAAGACGGAGATGTTCCGCCAGGCATTTGGTGGGGGCTAGGCTGTCCTCTCACCGGCCATACCACTGAAGACCGTCCACCACCCATGCAGGAGCTCATAAGTGTGAAGCAGGGCTTGATGTAAGAGCCAAGCCCTGTGCCTAAAATGCTGTATTTTAATATTTATATCCACCAATTGAGAAATTTGTATTGTATATGGAATAGTGTTTTAATGTTTATTTATAATGTTTTATTGTTTTTAAACTGTATGTTATTAATTGTATGTTGTTACACCGCCGTGAGCCCGTCTGACGGGGAGGGCGGTCTAGAAATGCAATAAAATAAATAAATAAATCTCTCTGGGAACCAAGATCAAGATAATCCAAACTATGGTATTTCCCATTACTAGGTATCAGGGGTCATTTCGCAGAAAAAGAGCTTGAGGAACTCATTAGCGTATCTCATTAGGATATGCCATGCCTCTTGCCATCACCGGAAATGTGTCATTAGTATAACTGATTTATATATGCCACACCCCTGACATCACCTATTCTGGTGGTTTTGGACCCAATCCTGGCCATTCAGGGCCAAAATTGGGCCCAAAATGGAAAAAGGGGTGGAAAATGGCTGAAAAGGGGCCCAAAATGGTCAGGATCGGGCCTCTGATGAGCGAGAGAGTGATCCACCACCCGTCAGAGGCCCGATCCGGGCCATTTTGGCCCCAATCCAGGCCAAAACAGGCCCAAAATGGCCGAGAGTCAGGTGGCCAGGGCCACCTGACATGTGACCTCTTTGAGGAACTACCGGAACTGCGTTCCTGTGTGTTCCCCCTCGAAATGAGCCCTGCTAGGTATGAATGTGAAAGTTGGACAGTGAAGAAAGCTTACAGGAAGAAAATTGATTCATTTGAAATGTGGTGGTGGAGGAGAGTTTTGCAGATACCATGGACAGCCAAAAAGACAAATAAGTGGGTACTAGATCAAATCAAGCCGGAATTCTCCTTAGAAGCTAAAATGACAAG
Organism: Eublepharis macularius; assembly: GCF_028583425.1. Lineage (NCBI taxonomy): Eukaryota > Metazoa > Chordata > Lepidosauria > Squamata > Eublepharidae > Eublepharis > Eublepharis macularius. Next base: position 120,146,498 of record NC_072795.1, on the reverse strand, counting down.
ACTAAAGCTATCGTACTTTGGTCGCATCCTGAGAAAACAAGATTCTCTGGAAAAGTCAATAATGCTGGTAAAAGTGGAAGGTGGTAGGAAAAGAGGAAGACCTAAAATGAGATGGCTTGACAATAAAAGAAGCCTCGTCTTTCAGTTTGCAGGATCTGAGCAAGTCTGTTAACGATAGCACGTTTTGGAGGTCTTTCATTCATAGTGTCGCATAGGTCAGAGGTGACTTGACAGCACATAACACACACACAGCACTGGTGTTTCCTCTATAAGCCAAGAAGCACTATTTCAAGCACACATTTGAACATGTTCATCCCACATATTTTGCTTACATAACAGAGTTCTGGCTCCCCAACAGTATTGCATCAGCCAGTTAGGTATAAATTGGTATGTTCGGTATTAGGTACTAATTAAGAGCAATGATAAACAAGAAGTTCCTTAGCAAAGAGAACTCCTGAATGAACAGTTAGTAAACAGCAGCCACCAGGGTTTAGGTAGCAGGACAAAATCCTTCATGATGTAACTCTTACGTATCTGAATTCCTCTGTTCTCTTCTTCCTTACCACAATCTCCTTTTTCCCTTTTGTGTAGAGTCTATTATATTGTAAGCCACTCTGCCAGGGACCTTTTTTCCCCACTCTTTGTACAATGTTCAATACAATTTCTGGCACACACTAACATCAATGGCACTTGCAGGAAGACAAAAGGCGTGCCAATTGCTGAATCTTTCATTGTCATTGGTTGTTCACATAATAGCCGCAGATCTAAGAAAGCAGAAGTATAGTCAAAACAAAGAACGGAAATATTTCTACAACCTGATTGCAAATGTTGATGTCCACTCCACTTTTTAAGTAGTCAAGAGCCTTTTCTAAGTTGCCTGCCCGGGCAGCTCGTAGGTAACTTGCATTGGTATCAGACTGTGAAAGAAAGAAAGTGTATGTTGAGATCTCTGAACGCAGAACAGACATTAAGCAGACAAAAATGCTCTTTCTGGTTAATGCTCAGGAACATTCACAATGAAACAAAAGAAGCTAGATTCTGTACCACAAAGATCCCAGTTTTGCACATCAATATTTAAATCCATATCCACAATTTATTCTTAAGCAAGCATTTGGGGTTTTTGAAACATTTGGGGCAGGTGGGTGGCAGTATAAACTCTCAGAGGTTGAGGTCATGTAAGAGAATGTGACTGCAGATCATGAAAAAGCCCCTTAAACAGACTACACAATCATTCTTTGGCAACTTTGCATCACGTGTACTTTCAGATGCATTACCACAACTGCACAAACTATTTTCTTTCCACAACAAGTATTAGACTCTTGATCAAATTCTGAGCTTAGCTGAAAAGGGGAAAATGGATAGCAGTATTCATTAATATCAATATATATTGATTGAATTTGTGATAAGTGAGGCTTCTGACATGGATTGGCTGAGTTGATGAGATAGCATGGAATGTTCATGAACATTCTACGGGAACAAAACTGTTAGCCTGTGTGAGGGAAGGGAAAGATATAATTCTGGCTGGACTTAAACCTCACATTGGCAGCTAAAGATATAGCTGTGGGGCAGGATGATAGTAACTTGAGTTAAGCAACAGGAACAGAAAATAAACAAGGATCACAGACAGACTTTCAGTAGCAATATAAACAAACTAGAATTTCATATAGTGTGTACTGAGGCTGTATGCATGTGCAAAATTCCCTTTCAAGACAACAAGGCAACTATGCATCTGGAGGATCATAAGTAACGTGCTCTAGAAATGTACAGCTGGCACGTTCTTGGCATGTATGTTCATGACATTTGAAAAGGGTTTGTGGGAATAAGCAAAGTAACACTGGTGTTTCCCACAACCCTATAATTGCTCTAAGTTTAATGGATTGAAAACAGGAGCAGATAGAAGGAAAAGAACTGTACATTTACAAACAATGTATTATTGTGATATCATACTCATCTGTTTGCTTCTCCAGTTTTTCAGCCCTTCCCTTCTTTGCTATTCACCCCCTCCTTCCCTCTTGAAGAGTGACATAATTTGTGACTAACTCCTCACAGTCCTCAGCTTCTTTTTAAAAAGGCGATTTAACAACCATATACAGGAAACAGGACTTTGAGATGCTAGAAATTTGCCTAGGGGTGTGCGGGGGTAGTGGTGCTCCCCTGTTGATTCAAAGCAAACTAGGACTCGCATCTAGCATCTGTATACACCAGGCCAGTTATAGCTCATCACTATCTTTCTTTATAGAGGTTTCTTTTTCCTCTAGTTAATTTAAATTTCCTAAAATGGGCAACATTTCAGCAAAGTAATCCAGAATCCATCACGCCAAGAGGATTTTTTAAAAATACGTCTTTTGAAATCAATAATCAGGACAGTACAATCTCACTATTTAACTGACTTCATATAGGTATCCCAACGCAAGAAATGAGGGAGTTTGTGACATCGTGGCAGCAATGGGTTGTGATGGACAGGACTGGCTCCAGCTCCACCTCTCCTGAGGGACAGCCAAGGGGAGTGGGTGGAATGCTGGGCCAATGAGTGTTACAGTCTGTTGGAGGGAAAAGAGAACTTTTGAGAGAATGAGAGTGAGAAAGGTTTTGAGACGCTGCTCAGACAGGTAGCAGAAAGCTAGCTGGCTGTAAATCTGTTCTTTCATTTTTGAAACCTTTCCTTTTGAGAACCTTTCCTTGAGAGCCAGTTTGGTGTAGTGGTTAAGAGCGCGGGACTCTAATCTGGAGAGCTGGGTTTGATTCCCCACTCCTCCAGTTGAAGCCATCTGGGTGACCTTGGGCTAGTCATGGTTCTCTGGAGCTCTCTCAGCCCCACCCACCTCACAGGACATTTTGTTGTGGGGATAATAATGGCATACTTTGTAAACCGCTGTGAGTGGGCATCAAGTTGTCCTAAAGGGCAGTATATAAATCGAATGTTATTGTTGTTATTATTATTTTAACTCCAGTATGTCATTAGTTTAAAATCTGTTCACTCCTATGTTCCATCTTGGAAATAAAGTTTATTTTTTGTTTAACCCTGGCTGGCTTGAAATCATTGGCTGAGGGAAAACACACACACAGAAATCTCGTTAAATGGGCTTTGTGATTTAAATGGTGGCAGCGTATATGGGGGAAATAACTTCTGAGTTCTCTTTTCCTCAATAGCCCTGGGCTGTAGCTGGATGAGGGGAGGTATATACAGGGAATTGGGTGCCTATTTGGTAGAGCCTCTGGAAGAGGAGGGGGGGCCCTGTGAGGATTTGCGTCAGGGCTCTCTGCCTGCTAAAGTGGAGGCTAGACAGGTGGCATGTGGCGTGGACTCCCGGCCTTTATCTGCCTGGGTAGAAATGTGAAAGGTTTATATGTCTGTGAGATTGGAGGGGGGGAGGGGATTACCCACCTATATATTCCTGCTATCTGGATCTAGGCATGGTTTCCAGTTACAGAGAGAGCAAGAAAGAAAGAGTGCTATCCTTAGGTTAAATCTCCGAAGAGACTGGAAAAGCAATGAGATTAGATTAACTAATCATTGCTACCTTAGATACTGTGCAATTTTTAAAAAATTATCTGCGAAAATATATACTATAGCTAAGAAATAAGCTACAAACCACACAAGTGCCAAATCCAGACCCCAGATGCTGGCTGCCTCTTCTATTAGGTTTGTCAACCTCCACGTGAGTCTGTAATTCTCCTGGAACAATTGACCTCTAGACTACAGGGATCAGTTCTCATGGAGGAAATGGCAGCTTCAGAGAGCAGGCTTTATGGTATTGCATCCCCACTGAACTTCCTTACCTCCCCAGGCTCTGCCCCCAAATCTCCAGAACTTTCCTAACCCGGAGTTGGCAACCCATCTTTCCACTACTCTTTGGTGCATCGTAAGATGTGAGGGGCTCTGCCAAGAGAACCCTACAATTTTTTTAACTGTTTTATTATTTTAGTTTTTTGCGGGCTGCTAGTGATCTCTGTCCCCAGTCATGGCACAAATGCTATCAGGGAGACCAGAAGCAAAGCCAAACAGTAAGCCTTTATTTCTAAAATATTCTAGAAGAGGGATTTTGAGCAAGTACCACTGGTCACAAAGGGCTGGGCGAAGCTGCATGTGTTGAAACATTGTTCTTAAAGCAATGATTTTGCATTATTCTACATTCAGAACTGAATTTCACAACAAGCTTATGCATAGTGAATGCCTCCTACTGTGAAAGTAGTATTAGCAGGTGCAGCTTGGCTGATTGTGAAGCTCATCACTGCTAGGAGTTTCAACCAATTAACATTTTCCTAGTAAAACTGTATTACATCAAGTCACTATTATTTAGGATTGACAGCTCTGGGTTGGGAAATTCTTGGAGATTTGGAAGTGGAGGATAGGAAGGGCAGGGATTAGGGTGTGTGTGGTATAATGCTATAGTCTCCAAAGCAGCCATTGTCTCAAGGGGAACTAATCTCTGTGATCAGAAGATCAGATGTAATTCCAGGAGATCTCCACACCCCACCTGGAGATTGACAATCCTATTATTACTGGGATCTGAAAAGCAAGTAAAGTCAAGAGTCTGTCAGCCTCCATCCATGACAGACTAGATGTTTCACTGCCTATGATACTGACTTGTTGACTCATTGACTCCTCCCCTTCCTCTCCAAAGTCCATCCTAGCTCCAGTCCTGATCTGCCATATTTTTCCAGGTTCTTCACTGATTCCCATCCTCTAACTCCACTTGCTCTTGCTCTGCCCCATGTCCCCACCAAAGGGGCTATTAATTTTTTAAAATTCAAAGGCTGTTATTCACAAGAATTTCCATCCCTACTAACTACTGTAAATGTGCACATTACTACACAGGGCAGCTCATGTTGAAGCTCTTTTAAACCAGCAGGCACATGGGCTCCTGTTTAAAAAGCCAGCATTTTATCAGGATTACTGAAGATCTCACTGACTTTTTTTGTCGCAGCATAATAAATTGCCTATTTGACATTGTCAGCAAGTTAAATTGTCAGCACTTTACAGTGGCTTCTGGACACAGGGGGAAGAGACAGTTCAAAGGGGAGGGGAGCGTGCAAGCCCACTCCCCACATGAATAGGAATCAGTGCTGATTTTAGAATAAAAAAAAAATATCAAGGATGGCCAACCTTTCAAGTGTTATGACTCCTATATTTTGATGTCTTAACAGCACAACCTAAACAGAGTTATACTCTTTCTCCTCAGTGGTGGTGACCCAAGGCTTGCAACAGTCTCCCTTTTTCCATTTTATCCTCACAACAACCTTGTGAGGTAGATGGGGTTGAGAGTATACGACTGGTCCAAGATCATCCTGTGAGTTTCCGTAACAGAGGTGAGATTTGAACCTGAATCTCCCTTATCCTAGTCTGACATGTTCACTACTACACCACGCTAGTATTTAGGAAGGTGTAACTCTGCTTAGGATTGTACTGTCAGTCCCACATGTTGGGTAAATGCCGTTCATAATAAGTTTACTTTTAAACGAACAACTGTGTAGATGAGGAAATTTTGTTAGGTGCGACTTTTCAAACAAAAAGATGGAGGAGGAGTACTGCACCAAATTTAGAAAGATAACAAACACCAAATACCATAAAGTACCAGATTATTTAACAGAAAAACCTCTTCATTGGGGAGGGGGGAATTTTTCTAACCAACAGACACATTGCATCCTTCTGCTGAGGCGTATCCAGAAGAGCTGCATCTCCAAACTTGACTGATCTCCCTGATGACGAACAATTAAACACATCAGGAGTCTGGGAATTTTCTGTTAAACACCTCTATACCTTACTGAATGCTTTTGACAGATTATTTCCCCCTCATACCTCTCAAACATCTGCAGTACCGTGACAGGAGAAACTGTCAAAATCTCCTCATCTGCATAACTATTAAATACAAAAGAGCCCTAACAACAAAGAGTTGGCCATCCCTGTTCTAGAAAATTTCATCTTTTGAAAAGATCCCCTTGCCTTTGGATAATGTTTTCTATACTCCTACAGCTATGCTGCTTTTACTTGAACAAAAGAAATCTCTGATGTTTTCAGGTCTGGAATGTGAAATTGAGGGCTGTGTTATCAAGTGTGGGAAGAAAAGCCAGAATTCTGGCATCCTTCACTACATGTATTGCCCACATCTCTTCTCATTAGAAAAAAAATATTAAAATAGAAACAAATAAATGAAGGGGACTCAACATTAATTTTCATATTTTAGGTATTTCTGCAGTTTTATTACATTTACACAAGTAAAAATGTATTACCTTAATATGATATATAAGACAAGCAAGTATAGATCAATTCAAATATGCCCTGGTCATACACAGTACTTTTGTTGAAGATACTGGATTGGATCTTAAGTACCACATGCTCAATGGTGCTCACCACTGCAGCTTTTCCCCATCTCCCTTTCCCCAAGAGCCTCCTGAGACCTCAGAAGGGTTGATGCTACAGGTCACTTGAGGACCTCCCTGAATAAATTACCTCAGGGATTGGCTGTGAAGAAGGGCAACACTGTCCTCCTTCATCTTTCACCTGCAATGTTTCCACTGAGGCGGGAAGCTCCATCAGTAAATGAGGGAACTTGGGACAATATCATCCAATTCCCTGTTGTAGGGCTGCCAAGCCCAGGTTGAAAAATTCCTGGAGATTTTGTGGTGAAGCTTTATGAGGGTGGGGTTTATATCTCAGCAGGGTAGAATGCCATAGAATTCACCCTCCAAAGCAGCCATTTTGTGCAGGGGCACTCATCTCTGTCATCTGGGCCCTAACCCTGCCCTCTCCTCACAACCACTTTTCTATGTACCACTTTATCCAAGGAGCTCTCATTACACTGTTTTTTCAGGAGGCTGCAGATTTCTACGAGCACAAGGACTTCTACCCATGAAATGTGATTTTTCAACCTTCTCCTCCCACAGCAGCCTGACAAGCCCTCTTAAATCCTTTCCCTGGAGGCTTAGGAATAGGATTTCAGGGGGTATTTCAGGCTGCTGTAAAAGGTGGAGGAGAGAAAATTGCACTCTATGGGTGGAAGTCCATGCACCCGCAGAAATGTTAGTCTGGATCCTACCCTGTGTGACTAGATGTGCTTGGGAGAACACATCTAAACTTCCTTGTCCATGTGAAAAGGACCAGGGTCTGGGCCTAAATGGATGGGAATTAATAATACCTGCATAGATGTTTAGAATGGAAATGAAAAATGATGGCACTCCAAAACAGGCTTAGAAAGAAAAAACTGATACCATAGGAAGTTTCAGCAACTACTGGGGGAAAGGGGAGATGGGAAAGATTCACAACCCTTGCCCCCTTTCATTTTGTAGGATCCAACCCAATGTCTCATTACTCCTATCATAACTGTTCATTATCTTTTAAAAATATATTTCTTTTTTGTCTAGTTTATTCATATAAAATAGGTATGTTTGGCAATAGTTTCATATTCAATTTCCTTGGTCCCCACTCCTGGAGAACTGGAAAGAGAACAGATCTCCAGTATTTTGCAATAACCCTACAGGAAACCAGTTCTCCTTATCTTATTAGGGCATTAACAACAACAACAACAACAACAACAACAACAACATTCAATTTATAAACCGCCCTTCAGAACAACTTAACACTCACTTAGAGCGGTTTATAAAGTGTGTCATTATTATCCCCACAACAATCACACTGTGAGGTGGGTGGGGCTGAGAGAGCTCTGGCAGATCTGTGACTGACCCGAGTTCACCCAGCTGGTTTCAAGTGGAGGACTGGGGAATCAAATCCGGCTCTCCAGATTAAAATCCTGCCACTACACCAAACTGGTAAGGAGAAATAATAGGCGAAGGATCCAAATTCGATTTCATTCTTCTGACAAAAATTATGTAGTACAATGTAATCTCTATAACTAAAAGGTACTAAATTTTTTTTGTATGTCTAACAGTTTGAATTATAACACTTTCCTATGACTCTTACATTGAGAAATGTGCTATTTTGTCTAGAGATGGGCACAAACCAAAATATGAACCAAAATGAAGCACGAACCAGGCCGGTTCATGGTTCGTGAACCACGGTTAGTCAGATCCTATTTCTGATGAACTGCCACGAACTTTTAGGCTGGTCCGTTTGATTTGTTTGGGGGTTTGTCACTGCAGGCAGCCTGGTGCCAATCAATCAGTTTCCTAGGCAACAGGGGATGGACTTCCTGCAGATGTTCTGCTGACCCGGAAGTGAAATTCTGCTGGCCCGGAAGTGACCTTCTGCTGACCCGGAAGTGATTATTTTCTGACCTGGATATGACGTTTTCACAAACCAAACAAACTGGTTCACGAACCAGGGGCAGGTTTGTGAAAGTTCGTGGTTCATGAAATTTGACGAACCACGAACCACATGGTTCAGTTTTTTTCCAGTTCATGCCCATCTCTAATCTTGTCATCATTTTCTCTAAGTTAACTAGGTTTTGTAGCACTACAACTTAAGGCATAGTTATATGTGAGAAGGGGAGATCCTTGAACAGATTCCCCCCCTGCTTTTTTCGAAAGCAGCCATGGGGAAAGCAGTCCAGATCTGGGCCATAGCATATGGGGAGAGAGTGACCCTTTCCTCCACAACATTTTCACAGTTTCAGTTACACAACACACACAGCTGCCAATCACCCCAGGAGCAAAATATATAGGCATCATACAGGTGAGATTTGTTATATAATTAACTATCCTCCACACAATCTAGGAGACATTCATTAGGAATTCCTCTAATAGAGACCTTATGCAAACATTAGAGACTTGTCCAAGAGTTGTGCTGTAGTAGGACTTCTGCAAGGCACACCCAGGCGGACTGTGCCTATCACCTGTGTCCATCTAAACCAAAAGTCGTTTGCTAAAAGAGGTATCATGGCACAACTACTGAAGCATACTTTCATGTTTACATGGAAATTCTACAGCTGCTAATTGTAACAATGGAATATATTTTCCTCTGTGGCCCATGCTCCTATATTCCCTGTAATCAAAAACTTCATTTACTGACTGGGGTCTTAATAAGTATATTTTCCACATCATGAGAAACCAGAGATCCCATTCCACTGGTGGGGGATCCCCCGCTCCCACCTTTTGCCCCTCGCCACTGCTTACCTAGCCAGCAGGGGGGAAAGCAAGGAACGGGCCTCTCAGGCTCACTCCTGGGGCCAGCGCAATGACATCACTGATGTCATTGCGCAGCCCTGAGAGCATTACCGTGCTTCACAGCAGGCTGATTTGGGTCCCAAACAGGCTGAATTGGGCCCATTTGGGACCCAAATCAGCCAGCTGCAAATCACTCGCATGCTCTTCAGCCTTGCACGATGATGTCACTTCTGAGGTCATCACGTCGCACAGGACCGCACGAAGGACATTCCGGAACAACCAGAAAGGTAAGCACTGAATCCGCCCTCCCACCAGGAGGGTAAGGTGACCTGGCAACCCTATGAGAAACCTAGCATCTAGGGCTGCTTCTACAGCATTTTTTCCTACAGGGGTACAGTGGATGCAATCATGTGCCAACTTGTACACACATTTGTTTCATCACAGCAAATGGCAGACGATTCCCAGTTTGGCTATGCACTGTTTAACAGACACAGGTCCAGTTTTTATACTTGATGATGTACAAGTGTTCCTCCCACACGTAAGACCCTTTGTGAAGCAAACCCAAGTTTCACAGCAGGGATCTTCTGCACCTGAGTCAGACTAATGTACAAACTGTCTAATACAGCAACAATTTAACAAAAATGGTTTGTGGTTTGCCACAGTCTCTCCACCACCATCTTTCCATCTACAAACAAGTGCCCTTTCCTTTTTTCTTGGAACTCATTGGTTCTGCAAAGACTTTTCTGGTTTTCTGGTCCTAGCCATCCACCTGCCACTCTCTTGCTGCCAGAAACTCCCCCCTGAGCAATTCTGGCCGTATTTGAATCGAATCCTGTCTCTTCACCTTCCCATCTCCCCCTGGCATCACCATCTCAGCAGTGGACCATGTGCTGCTTGGTGCAGCACAATGTGTGCTTCTATAGCGGCAGTTTCCTGCAACCCGGCATTGCTGTCCACACCAAGGAAGACGTCCTTGACATGAAAACTGGGCAAGCTGTCTCTTTGAGGGAACTTTGTCCACCATTTTAAAAAGTATATAGAAACATATACCATCACTACAGAACTGCACTGACCATCAAGAATATGCCCATAGTTCTAATGAATCAAAAACCAAATGAAGGAATGAGATTTTATCTCTGCGTGTAAACACCTATCACTAAAAGGGGGAAATGTCAAATTCTAAGTACGTTTCCAAACTTCTTCCTTAATTTGGTCTATTGGATAACTTTGGTTTCAGAATTTTACAAACAAGGACCACTGTTGGACAAACTTTTGTTCAAACAATGCTTCCTCTCCCAACATTTTTATTGCAAAATGTTTGCCACATAATACTGAAGGTCAAACCAACTACTTATAATTTTACGTCTGTCTAACCTATTTTTCTTTGCTTTGAGAAAGTACTTCGCGCTTATTACCATGGCTTTAATTTCTATAGTTGTTGCAGTTCAGCAGACCGGAGTTATGTTATCTAGGGAGTTTTAGAATGAGGAAATGCTCATTTAATGGGTAGCACCAGGGCTTTTTTTCAGCAGGAATGCGGTGGAACGGAGTTCTGGAACCTCTTGAAAATGGTCACATAGCCGGTGGCCCCGCCCCCTGATCTCCAGACAGAGGGGAGTTTGGCGCGGAGGGCAATCTAAACTCCCCTCTGTCTGGAGATCAGGGGGCGGGGCCACCAGCCATGTGACCATTTTCTCCGAGGGCAACCCACTGAGTTCCGCCACCTCTTTTCCCAGAAAAAAAGCCCTGGGTAGCACCATGCAGAGTGCATGCCTAAAGCATCTTCCATGAACCAAAACCATTTTTGCAAACCCTTTCAAGCCCCACCATTTCTAGCAAGTAGTTTTGCTATCTTTTAATTGCTATTTGCACAAACAATGAAGAGTTTCTGACACATCAAACTTCAAGAAAGTAATAGGGCTTGGACAGAAGTAAAAAAAAGGCTATGCTCTACACGCTCAGCATAGCCCTTTGTCGTAAGTGCAGCTTGCTAGTTTTGCTTATCTGTGCATTGAATATACTGTCATATTCCCCTCTTTCGTTAATTATGGTGCATCAGTAGCTGCACTGCAGATAATGGCACACTGAAAGAGGTTAAGAAAGAAACAGGAGTTGGCATGGCATGCAGTCACATAAAGAAATTACTGGTTATAAAAGTCCCCCTTTTCCATATTTAATAATTATCAGACCTGGAGATCTGTCATTTCAAGAACCAATAGGGTTGTTTTTAAAGAATAGTTATTGTCATTATATTAAACACTAAGCAGTTTATAAAGTGTACAGTGTTAATATTCAGTTTTCTAAGTTCACTTGTATGTGTATGTTATGGTTACAGCAAGAGACGGGGGAAACAAGGCGGTAGCAGTAGTGACATATGTCTCTCTAGAGATCACTGGAAACTCTATGGTAAAACCATCGAGTTTCTGGCAATTCCTGGAGAGGATTGATAGCACTGCCATTTTTTTCCTAGAAGTGGCATCAGTCATCTTTAGGAAATGCCAAAAACTCTATGGTTTTATCATAGAGTTTCCAGGGCCCAAAACACTTGGTTTTACTATACAATGTACAGCAATTTCTAGAGATATATGACATAACTTCCAGGTTCCCCCCAGATATGAAGTCACACTATCAGCTAAAAGCCGTTTTTTTAATTTTTTCTCCCACTGCTACTCATAGCAGCAGCAGGAAAGAAGGGCAGAGGGCAGAGGATCTCCTGTCACCACTGGGGGGTTTGCAACTCTAGTCTATGTTACCAAGAACACAGATACAGCACTAAAAATGAGAGATGGTGTTTATGTTTCATCAGACCTAAAATAAATGGGTCTATGCAGTTCACCTTTCTTTTACAGAGTTCAAGGGGGAGCTATACCATCCTATGAATGAAAGCTCATTAGAAAAAAAGTGCCTGGCCCAAATCCATTCAATGAACTTCATAGCCAAGTGAGGATATGAACCTAGGCCTCCCTTGTCAAAGTCCAACACTTAACTCATACACCAATATGTTTTCTCATTTTCTATAATGTAACAGGTAAGGAACATTCCTTGAGTTCTGCAGAGGTTTGTGGGGCGCATAATATGCTCAGCCACACTCAGTCAAGCTGAGCCATTTGTTTGGTGCAAACTGAAAGCATGTCCCAGAACATGCCTTAAATACCTGCTGGTAAGCAAGGGAAGATTGACAGTAGCAGCAGATAAACAATCTCGAGGAAGCCTGCCAAGCATTAAGGACCCCAAAGCTTACAAGGAACACAGTACAAAAGGGTGCCGATTGTCTGATTAGAACATCCAACCAAGCACTGAGTTTTCTCTAGAGATGGGCACAAAGAGCAATACGAACTAAAAAACCCATGAACAGCCCAAACTGCTGTTCGCGAACAAGCTGTTCACGAGGCCCCATTCTAAACAAACAGGTGGTCGTTGCAAGCCTCGTTTGTTGCTGTTCGTTGCTGTTCGTCAAGCCAAACAGTCTGGCACCTGCAATCAATTCCCATGGCAATGTAGGCAGGGATTGTCTGAACTCTGTCTGAACTCCTGATGTTGCCCTGGAAACCCCAATCTAAGCCCAATTTACCTTGGTCTTCCTTCCAAGTGTGAACTGGAGCTCCAAATTTGTTACAAGAGGAAAAGACCAGGGGGGAGGGGGGCTCCCAGTTCTGGCTTTCAGGGAGAGACAACTGATGTTAGACAGGGTGTGCATTGGAGCTTGAATTTTCTTTCGTGTGTGGTGGGATAGGGATCTACCCCTTCAGGTTCCATGGCTGCTGCCAGGCTCTGGGGCCAAGCTATTCTTTACTATTGGTACATTTCCTGCTGCCTGCTCAGGTAGGGTTTCTGGGAGTGGTGTAGTAGGGATCTTGATGGCTGGAGGAGAGCCTGCTGGCCTCCACGAACAACGAACATGTTGGTGAACATGATCATGTTTGTCCATGTTCGTTGTTCATGGATGGCAACGAACAACGAACACCATGTTTGGGTTTTTTTCTGTTTGTGCCCATGTCTAGTTTTCTCATCTGTTCAGCCCCCTCCCACCCCCAGGTTGCTCTAGCCTGAAAAGGAACAGCTACCTGGCACTGTGTGTCATATCCCAAGTCTTAGGAATCTCTCTCACAGAGATTTAGGAAGGTGCGTAAGACCAAATTGTGTACAATTTGTGCATAAGACTAAACTGTGACAGTCTATGAGTAGTAGAATTTTCCTGATTTGAAATATCTGGCTAGGAGATATCAGTACAGGACAGCAGAGGGGCTCTTTCTGTCTTCTTGTTGTATTGAGATTTTAGACAGTTGTTTATTTTTTGGCTTTGTAAGCCTCTTGAGTCCTATTTTGGAGGAGAAAAGGGGGATAAAATACTTTAAAAATACATAAATAATCACTGCCCTGGATATGAAAATAGCCGCTCAGATCTTACAAGCTTTGTAAGCTGTATATATATTCCCTGACTTCTCCACTTACTACACCCTAGCCTTTCAAAATATTTCTTCTGGGAGGGGGGCAGTGGACCCTCATGACCAGCACAGGGGGCAAAGCTGAGGTCTGCTGTGGGAGGGTGAATCAGTGGAAATCCACCCCATAACAGAATTGCCGTTCTGCAGTTGGAATAATGTAGAATACACGCCAGTGTGAATACCTCTTTACTGTTGATTTCACTGTTCTTGCAGTATTAAATGTTACCGTTGTAACATTTAGAGGAGAGGAGAGCGTTTGGTTATTGTTTAGCTCCCCATTTGTAACATTTGTTGTGGAACGAAACCTCTAGCAGGTTCTTATTGTTCACTAGCGAAAAACATCCTGGCTTGTGTCCCAACAGAGGGATGCTAAATTTGTCACGGAAAGGGAGATAACAACCTCAGTTTGAAGGATGAGCTTCTGCTTGAAAAGCTTCCTGGTCTTACTACATGCAAAAGAAAGAAACATATTTGTACACAAAAATTTTAGGGTGTTTGTGTACACATCCACGGAGAAGCAGATGCTCCATAAACAGAGGATGAGTCTAGACAAGCAGCCGCCTGAGTTGGGAGAAAGGAGGTACTACTTCTGACTACAGGTGGGAGTGGTTATCAATTTTGACTGCTCCTTCATTTAAAAAAAGGGGGGGAATAGACCAGACAGAATGGTCGCAGCCCAACACTTGGTCTACAGTATTATTTTTATGTTTGTGTGGGAAACAGTCAATCCAGCTGAGATTAATGTAGGAGGGCCGCAGTGAGATCTTCTTCTGTTAATCTTTACTACCTGATGATTCATGAGGGATGATTCACACATTAACTAGTCTATGTGTACCCCACATAGGCTTTTAAGAGTCATGTTCAGGTAGCACCCCACTGGGAATTTAAAGCACAGGCACATGTAGGCCCCATGCTCTTTTCCTGACCTAAAATAGCCCCAAAGAGGCCCTGTTCACCTGTTGGGGAAATTTACAGGTACTGTTGGCTATATGTAAGTTGTTCCCCTAACAGGACAAACAGTGCTTCTCCGGGGCTGTTTCAGGCTGAAAAACAACATGTAGGGGGAGGATTATGGGCCCCTGAGGATCTCGGAACTGAGTTTCCAGCACAGAACTCCGTGCGTGCATCTGACTCCAGGCTTCATGATGACCACGTGGTTCTACTGAGGGATGTGAATCATCCCTCAGTAGAAGAGAGATTGGGGGCGGGGGGATATGCAGCCCTGTGTTTTCTTCAGATGACCGTTGTTGTGTTATTTTATTTCTTCTGCATTCAGCGTGGCCCCTGATAAATTCTGCACTGAAAAGACAGCTATAAAATGCCATGAAAATACTACTTCTGATATCACAACGGAGGAAACACCTCAGAGCACTGCTGTTGGCAACCACGAGAAAGCACCTTCTTTCACCTTTACTCTAAACACTTAAATTTCTTTCCAGTTTAGACCATGCGTTGAACAATTTGGCACAGGCAGATAAAATCAGGGACAATTTAAATCCCTTTCTTTCTAAAAGAGGCTGAACACCATTTTCCTCACATGTTCAATTTTTTTTTTAAAAAAACTTTGTTGAAGTGATGACTTTAAAATCCTCTACTCTGTAATGGGTGATCTTGGACCTCTTACTCTTACTTAGCCTAGCCTACCTCACCGGGTTGTTGTTGTGAGGATAAAGGGGAGGAGTGAGAATCATGTTGTAAGCTGCTTGGTGCCTCCATTTGGGCTAAATGCATGGTAGGTAAAGGTAAAGGTAGTCCCCTGTGCAAGCACCAAGTCATTACTGACCGATGGGGGGACGTCGCATTATGACGTTTTCTTGGAAGACTTTTTACAGGGTGGTTTGCTATTGCCTTCCCCAGTCATCTACACTTTACCCCCAGGAAACTGGGTCCTCATTTTACCAACCTCGGAAGGATGGAAGGCTGAGTCAACCTTGAGCCGGCTACCTGAACCCAGCTTCCACCAGGATCGAACTCAGGTCGCGAGCAGAGCTTGGGCTGCAGTACTGCTGCTTACCACTCTGTGCCACGGGGCTCATACACAAACAAATGTTCTGTTAGCATGTTCCCCAATCCTCTCACTTAAGAGCTGATCACTTTACAGCTATATTGTTAGGTCCCATGCCATGCAGGTAAGGATAACAAGTATATTTGCCACACTGCCCAGGTAACGTTTGAATTCAGAAACCGTATGTCACCAATGTTTATTTTCCATGCTGTGTTGGAATCTTTTGCAAATCTGGGAAGTGTGGACTGGGTGGGGGTTGAGTTATTCTTATACTTTCAACCTGTTAGTGAGATTATGTTCCCTGCTTCTTCATCTTCCATCAGCAGGAAGGATAAATCACTTTACTATAAGAATCCCAGCTGATAGCTATGTATACTAGTACAACCTAACCTTTCAGCAATTTAAAGATGATCCACGACTACCAAACAAAACAGGAAATTTAATATTACGAAAGAAAGTTAACAGGTTCTATGTTCTTTGTCATTTTGCCTCAACTGTTAATAAATGTACATCTCAAAATATAGTTATTTATTTAGATGTTTATACCCTGTTTCTTTCCCAAATGGAGAGGAAAATGGCTTACAATATTGTTCTCTCTGCCTCCATTTTATCCTCATAAACAATCATCCCATGAAATAGATTAGGCTGAGAGAGAGAGACAGAGATAGAGACAGAGAGAGAATAGCTCGCTCAAGTTAATTCTCTGAGTTTCCATGACAGAATGGGGATTTGAACTTGAGTCTCCCAGATCCTAATGTGATACTCTGATCACTACACCACACTAGCTCTGTTTATGCAGCACAACCCGACTTGATTTTCTACTTAACCAAGCAACAGATTGGTGAGGCTCTCAGAAGGAGGAAAGGCAACAGCCAGGCAATCCTCCATCATGCCTTGACCTAGATATTGCTGAGCACGCCCTCCATAGGCAGTTTTTGGTATTAGCATTGTTTTTAATTGCTGTGGGCCATTTGGAGGCTCATTTCTAGCTCAAAAGTGGGACAGAAATACAAAAAACCCCTCTGTTTTTGTTTTATTATCTGACAGTAATACAAAGCTGTTGCCAATCTCAGTAATAAACTCATTCTAATGCCCTTTTTCCTTTGCAGAGCACCAGTGAAAGGGAAGAGGTATTCATTGTAAACTACATTTGCAACTCCCAGGAGCATTGAGGGGTGGGGACTGCAGAAATTAGTGTCACAGAACACCGTGACATCACTTCCCGGTATGTACCTGGAAGTTACATCACAGCACTATAGAGATTTGGGAAACTACCAGAGTGTTGCATGGTGCCATTTTCCCTCCCCATTTTCCTTCTCATCGCTCCATTAAGCAGCAACAAGCACTTGGGAGGTATGGAATGAAGACCTCAGGTGCATTCAGAGCAAAGAAATTGGTGGCTTGAACAATGAAAATGGCATGAGCAAGAATAACAGCAAGAAAGACTCGGAGTAACTTCAGTGGCTGGTGGGTCAAAAGATATTCTTGTTTGTGGTTTGACAATATTTTATACATTTCATATCTCAGGAAGTACCTTGAACCTTCAAGCACTTGGGGCCAAACTACCCTTTACACTTTACACAGTTTGCCAACAGCAATGTACCACCATCACCATCCACCATCCCCAGGCAGTTTTGGCTCCTGAAAATGGTACGGGGAGGGAAGGCAGGACCCCCTTCTTCCCCCCAGGACATGCTCTTGATCTTAATCAGGCCCCTGCTGTGTTTTTACATGACAGTTGCCACCAAGGACTCAACGCTGCTGTATAGCTGCAAGTTCCTGTGACAAACTTGTGTAAAGTATAAGTACTGGCCCTTAGTATTAAATAAATCTTTAGCATTTTTATAGGGTATTTTAAGAGTTCTAAGTGCTTTATCTCCATTCCCTGACAATCATCACAACAACCCAGAAAAGCAGAGTAGGATGATGATGATGACGACAACAACGACAACAGTAACAATAACCCTATATTACAAACTGGGATGGTGCAAGCAGCTGTGAGGTTATGGCTTTCTGAAGGTCCCCTAATACGTTCCTATCTAAAGTAACATTTGATCTGGAGAGTGCACAGGAAAAGGAGCATCGGGTTTGATGGTCTCCTGTTCAACTATGTCAACTAGTTTTCCTATCAATCTCTTTATCTAGTACATTTTTATTCTGCCTTTCTTGAAGCAGCTCAGGATGGCACACATGATTCTCCTTTCCCCATTTTATCCTTACAATAACCCTGTGAGGTAGGTAAGACAATGAGAAGGTGACTGGTCCAAGGTCATTCAGGGGACTTCATAGCGAGGATTTGAACCTGATTCTCCTAGATCCTAGTCCAGTGTTCTCTCTAACCAATGTCTCTGTTTAGTCCTCTGCATAAGGATCATTTCAATGTTCTCATCTCTCTGTATCTGATCCCCCAAGTCCCTCCTGCCACTCTCAATTTTCAGGCCATCTTCTGGTCTTAGCACTAACCTTCCCCCCATTTCAGCTTAAGAATATTATATGTATAGATAATCTAAATGGATATATGAATTGTGTATAAAAACCAAACAACACAGGTATACAACGCAAATAAATCTGCATGACCAACAGTAACAGAGAACCAAAACTTAACTAAAATACACACTAATATTAGAATTAATGAAAACGAGAAATTCATCCCTATCTTTGAACCTGGGCCATTGTCAGGTTACCTTCAACATTTCCATTTAACTCTTATCCCAAAAGTTGGCTTGACTTTGGTTTCTTCTCTGGAATTCCCTAATTACTATTTATCCTACTCGCTTGCTTCGACATTAACTCACATTCACAATCAGGGTTTTTTAAAAAAAATTGTTTATGAAGAGTTTTCTTTAAAACTCACATCAAAAACAAATAGAAGCTACGTAAATACAGATCTTGACAAAAATCTTCAAATTTAACATACAGTTCACTCATGGTTTCAATGTGTGTTTAGGAAGCTCGTAAATGCAGTCTAGAAATGTCACTGTTCAGAATCCAGAAGAGAAGCTATCTTTAACATGCTTGTTCCAGAATTTTAATTAATTCCATTTGTATCCTACCCTTCCTCAGGAAGGAAGATATGGGCATCCCCTCATTTTTATCCACATAACCACTTGGGAGCAAGATTCAAATCCAGCAGCGACCAGACCAACAAAATTTTCTGGGTATAAGTTTTTGAGGATCAAGATCTCAGTCCCTTCATCAGATACATGTAGGAATGGAGATTCCTGAGCCCTTATATCCCTCTTATATAACACTTGGGAGGAAGCTCAGGTTGTGTGATCGTGACTCAATCTCCCAATGAACCTCATGGCTATGTGGGGAACGAACCTGAGTTGAGTCTTTCTAGTCCAACAACCTGGAGGTCTCAGATTCTTTCCCCAGTTATCTTCAAAGGCTATTGTGAGACAGACAGACAGATGGATGGGCTGGGGAAACGAACCCTGTTCAAAATCCTGGAGACCTGCTGCTACTTCACAAAAGGCAGCACTTTACTGGATAGATCAATGGCTTGATTCAGTATGAAGCAGCTTCATATGTACTATGTAAATCAACACACTGACAGTACAATCCTATGCAGAGTTACTCCCTGTCTAAGCCCATTGATTCCACATGAAAAAATATCAGCTTATCGAGGAACTGAAGCCAGCACAACTAGGAATCCCACTACCAGCCGGCCAGCCAATTTCTCATTTTCATGGCACTCCTCAAGAGACCAAACATTTTACAGTTCTTATATGGAAAAAAATCTCTTTTACTTAAATACATTTAGAGAAGAATGAAAATGTTCTAACCATTCAGCGAGTAACATTTTTTTACATTTTAAAATAATCCCTTAAATTAAAAAAGAAGATATTTTCTCTGCTAAACACTAAGCTGTGTGCTTGTTTACTCCCAGCAAATCATGTTGTGAGCAACTCAAGTCAGCTTTGCAATGAATTAACTCTTTTGGTGCTACACCTCTGAAGATGCCAGCCACAGCTGCTGGCGAAACGTCAGGAACTACAATGCCAAGACCACGGCAATACAGCCCGGAAAACCCACAACAACCATCAATTAACTCTTTCATCGGCAACAGGGCCACTGAAAGACTATTCGGCATCCAGTGCAAGCTATGGATTAAGACGTTGCTACTCTTTCACAATTTGGGGGAGCTACAAATGCTAAAGAAACAAAAGAAATGATACAGAAGCAAAAGCATTCCCAGAAGCAAACAATTTATGATACCCTTTCAGAACTTCTCTCCGCCATAGCTCAAATCATCTTGCATCGTGTGTCTGCTGTTCAAGCCATCTCTCTGTGTGCCAGTCAGAGAACCCAGTCCCTGCTCAGGGCTCTAGCAAAACACCACAATTGCATTAATGCCCATATACTGTGTGCTGCACGGTCAGCACACTTTCAAAGCCTCTGCTTGAGGGCAGAACAATTTCAGCTTCAACCCAGCCCATCTGTGCACATTCCATAAAGTGCAGTTTGGCTGCATTAACAATCTACAGTGCAGGCTTTCAACAGCGTGTCTGTAATCAGGACTTTTCGACAAAGCAAGGTGATATATTCCAAGCCAGATGGTCCAAGCTATTCTCTGCAGGTCAAAATGTGCCGAGCCGAGCCTTTTCATATGTTTTTTGACGCTCCTTGTGTGTAGGCACAGTTCTTGGAAAACATGGGGGTAATGCCTTCTATGAAAAGCTTTTAAGTCATATCCCAGACCAACAAAGGACATCTTATCTCATAGTATTCTAAGCTTATGTTTTCAATTTTTGAATTCTCAAGCTAATTTAACTGATGGTGTAATAGTGTTGCCAATTTGGCCTTGGGAAATTCCTGGAGATATTATCGGGGAGAGGGGAGCTCAGTGGGGAATCTGATGCCACAGAATCTGCCCTCCCAAAGCTGCCAGGGGAACTGACCGCTGTAGACTGGAGATCAGCTGGAATTCCAGGAGAACACCAAGACCTCTTTAACAGCGCAATCCTAAGCAGAGTTACTCCAGTCTAAGATCATTGATTTCAATGGGATTAGATTGGAGTAACTCTTTTTAGGATTGCACTGTACATTTGGTAATCCTGTGGTGCAAGGACATAAGAACTTAATTCTTGCCTTGATGGATCAGACGAATGGTCCCTCTCGCTCAGCATTCTGTTTCCAGATGCACTTGGAAGCTAAAGTACAGGCCATGAAGGTCATCTTCTCTTTATTCCCAGTATTCAGCTCTGAACATGATCGTCTTACGGTCAGGGCTAAGAGCTGCTGCTAGGGTTGCCAGGTCCCCTGCTCCCAACTTCTGCCCCCTGCTGCCACTCCTCTGGCTGGTGGCGGGGGGGGGAGTCCGGGGAATGGGCCAGGGGGACAAAAAACCTCCCGGGTCAGTGCATAGCGGGCATGCTCTCCACCAGCCATGATGAGGTTAATTCCTTAAATGATGCCATCGCGCTTGGCGGCGGGCATGCTGCCACACTTTTGGGGGCCTCAAGTGGCCCCCATGAAGCATGGAAGCATGTCCACTGCTGGGCATGTGCATACTGAGAACACGAGCACATTTTGTGCACGAGAGAGAAAATCTTTGCAGTAAGTGCCAGGTTCTTCCCCTTTCCACTGGGAGGGTAAGGGGACCGGGCAATCCTAGCTGCTGCATATAGATCCATCCTCTGTTTGTTTTGCTGGTTCTTTATGTTGCAAACACCGCAAGCTAAGCAATGGGGGAAACAAGGACCTCAAATCCAGAAATTAGACTACAAGTTGCAAAAGCAAAACTGGATAGAAGGTGCTCAGAATTTCTTCTGATGACTACAAACTGAGTTTGAATGCTGCAAAACAGACCTTCCTTGAAGGTGCCTGACCTGGGACTTCCAGGCCCCTGACCTGGGACCTGGGACTTCTAACTCACCTCCTCTCAGCAGTGCATCAAAATGGATTATATATGCTCCAGCTGTCCATATTTACTAGTCCCCTCCTAGCCCTAGAAAAACAAAGTCCCTGTTTGGCTTTTGAGCAAAATGTCGACGCGGTCTTTTCCATTTTTGTTAGTGAGCCCACATTCGTGTAGAGGTTATGCCCCTCTTCTCTAGGTCTCCAAACATTTAGTGAATGAGCAAGGAAAGAGCACATCTGTCTTGCACTGGGTTGCCAACTCTGCTTTGGGAAATTCCTGGAGATCTGGGGGCGGGGGGTGGATCCTGGGAAGAGCAGTATTTAGGAAAGGGGGAACTCAGCAGGGATGTGGTGCCATAGAGTCCACCCTCTAGAGCTGCCATTTCCTCTCTAGGAACTGATCTCTGTAGAACTGGAGATCACTTGTTATTCTGGGAAAACTTCAGGCCCCACCTGGAGGTTGGCCACCCTAAACTGTGGACACACATTGTGCCTGCTTCTCTTCCATTCTCCCAACGACTCTTATGTACGTAGCAAATGTTGCTGAATGCATTTGAGTTCAAGCTGTCCTATAAATAGTACAGCTTAATCTATTTGTTAAATTAAGAATTCAACCAACTAAATTCACTTTGGAAACTGTTGTAGTCTTTAGCATATCCTTCTAAGCTTCCGGCTTTACTAGATGCCTGCATATTGCAAAGGAAATAAATGCAGTGTACAGCAATCAGGGGAGAGCCCTTGGTATGAAAACAGATGATAAAAATTTACATATTTCTATTCTCATTTTGAAAATGTTGGAGGGTATTAGAAGGAGGGGTGCAGAGGGCAGGAGCAGATGAATCAGTATGGGCGGGGGGGGGGTATGAAGTTGGCACAACACCCTAGCCAGATGCCCAGATCCCACCTGGCATAAGGAGCTTTGCTTTGGCTGTTGCCAGCTTTCTTGCTCCTGATACTAATATTAGCAGCTGTTTGGCACAGAAAATTAATCTGTGGGTAATCCAGCAATTTAAATCATTTTTGGAAATATGTTTAGAAAAAATCATTTCACATGCAATGAGATTATGTATCCTTATTATCTCAGTGGGTAATGCATTCCCTCCCCTCTCTTTTGTGACATCCCAAGGATTTATTCCTTAAGCTTTTCCGTGTTTCTCTTGCATAAATCACATCCTGCTAATTCTACAATTAATTTCTGACATAAAGTAGATGTAGAAATGAAGCTTTGAGACCATGATGTGATTTTAACATGTCTGTGTGATTGGGCGCACAGTGAAATCATA
Source organism: Eublepharis macularius (assembly GCF_028583425.1). NCBI lineage: Eukaryota > Metazoa > Chordata > Lepidosauria > Squamata > Eublepharidae > Eublepharis > Eublepharis macularius. The sequence continues at coordinate 120,123,840 of NC_072795.1, read as the reverse complement.
CACAGCATGCAGTGTACTGGCTGGACTGTCAGACTCAGATCTGGGAGTCCCAGGTTCAAATCCCCACCCAGCCATGAAAGCTTGCTGGGTGACCTTGCGGGGAGACATACTTTCAGCCTAACCTATCCTACAGGGTTGTTGTGAGGATAAAATGAAGGAGAGGAGAACATGGTTGTACAGCTGCTTAGGGTCTCTACTGGGGACAAAAGTGGGCTATAAATAACTAAATCAAATCAATCCCTGCAAATACTATACAGAAATTTGTTTAACGAATACAAATTGTATTGATATGTAAACTAGATTGTGCAAGCAAAATGACTGCATTAGTCTTTTTATCAAAATGATCATCAGTGTGTGTTTAGGAACACTGTCTACTAAATACCACTGACCTTCAAGAGACATTTATTTTCTCGTTACCAGCCATACCTGATGGAAAATATCCGTTGCTAGCTGGAACAATATCTGCTAAAACTGCTGACAATTATTTCACCCTCCATAATGCCCCCCACCCAGTTAATTAGCTAAGCATTATAGTTATGTGCTTGTGACCTAACCCTTTAAAGTACCAGTCCAGAAGAGTAATCTCTGCTCCTCCAATCACCATCTTTAAGGTCAAAAGGATAAATCCTACTAGAAAGAGTAAGATCACTGTAGTTTCAGGTCTGCAGGACTAAAGACTGCAGTGTCAGCAGCTTTTATCTTTCTCACAAGCAAGGTATGTTTCAATTAAAACAGGTCTAGTCATTTGATATATTAAGCCCATGCACGCACACTCACTCGCTCCCGAAATTGCCTGTGAAATACAACCACAACGAAACCCTAACCTGATAGAATAATACACATCCAAGCTCTTATAGGCCTCTACCTCGACAAAACTGCCTCTTCTGTAATTCTTCCAAACTCCCTTTGAGAAGCATCCTGAGAAGAACGATCAATCTTCCAATCCCGCAGAAGGATAATTTTGTGACCACTCAGACTGCAGGTAAAGCTAAATACAGTTGTCAAAAGAAAGTAAACTGAGGCACCGTAACTGCCCTGCCTGCTTAGTTTTGATGCTAAGTGCATTAAAGAAATTATTCTCATGCAAGTACGTAGCAAAATCAAAGACCACTCTCATGACAGCATCCACACAGGCTTACTTGGTCCAGGAAGCATTCGCCCTCTTCCACTGCCATTTTCTGTGGCCAAATATGAAACTTGATGACTCAATTAGTTAACACTTTGGACACCGCAGTGCAGCTAAAAATAGCCTCCCGGCAGGAAGTGCCGCATTTTTTTAAAAGCAGCTAAGCATGCTCATTTATTCGACTTCCCTAAAAGTCTGGCACCAAAGAGAGTCTATCCTGGTATTCCTTTCCTGACTTGCTTTGCCACCACTGTAATCTTCCTTCATTCCCCGAATGTGCAATCGTGGTACATGGGCTACCAAAAATAGCCCCCAAATCAGCTGTTTGGAACGCTAAGGGCAGGTTGGGATCACACTTGAAACAAGCCTTTGTCATTCTGCTTATCAGCTGTTTTTGAAAAGCAAACTGGTTTGGTCTGTTTCTCAGAGGCAGCAAAACCAAGGGTTTGGGGTTTTTTTATGACTTTCAACACTTAAAAGCCAGCTTTCTCTCTTATGTCCATGCTTTATTTGAAATACTAAAGACAAATGCAAACACACGCACATTCCCATCATTTGCTCTAGCAGCATGGAGCTTGAAATAATTTCTCAAGCAACTTTCCTCCCTTGCTTTCAGCTCATGTTTTACCGTTAATTGCAAAGCCGTGGTTTTCTGACTGTGAGCTGGGACCCAAAAGGGGTTACGAAGACCCTCTTACGACTGGTTCATGAGGCCAAGCAAGAGGGGCAGGAAGAGGAGAAGCTGGGAGAGGAGATTTGCGGATGCTCACTGACAAATTTGGGTTTGCCTCTAAATCGTGTGCAAAACAGTAGGGTTGCCGACTCTGGGTGGGGAAATTCCTGGAGATTTGAGGGTAGAGCCTGTGGGGGCTAAGGTTTGGAGACAGAAGGGAGCTCAGCAAATGTGAGATGGACGAAGGGTCCTCCCTCTGAAGTTGCCATTTTCTCCAGGGGAACTGACTCTGACACCTGGTCATGAGAATGCCAGATCTCCATGCCCCCTTTAGAGGCTGGCAACCCTATTTGTAAGGCCTTTCGCCTGCCTTTCGCCTGTCCTGTGGGGCAGGCGAAAGGCAGCACGGAGGGCTACGAGGCCGCCCATGACATTTGCCTGCGGGGAGGCGAATGGTGCAGGCGGTTTCCCAGCCCTGCACGCTGCCTCCGCCGCCCTGCGTGATGACGTCATCAAAATGATGTCATCACGCCGCGCCCGGGAGCACGCGTGCGCAGCCGGCCTAGGGTTGCCCCGGGCGCCAGCAACCCTAGATCCGGCCCTGATCCAACATTATTTTTCTATAATGTTTCATTTCTGATAGTGAAAGATAGTAGAAATGCAATGGTATCTAGTACGGGATGATTTACAGTTTATGAGATTTCATATTTGATGTCTGCCAAAACCAAAACAATGACAAGATGTATAAAAGTATAAAGCCATCACATTTTTGCTTTAGAGAAATATTGGGAGGGGGGTGGTACAGATGTTACCAACAGTTGTGGTGTGACTTTTGGCAGCCTAATCTTAAGTCAGGAAATGCAACTTGTGTCTCATCCTTAGCTGTCTAGAAGTTGGTGGTCTGGAAAAATACTTCCTGTGGTCCTTGTACTTCCATAAAGCATTGGCATCACATTAGAGATAAAATTAGAAGTTACAGTTATACAAGACAGTTGCCAGCAGCAAAGCCTCCCCTGCCTCTGCAATGCCAGGTCATATAACAACAGAACTTCCCTGTCTGTTCTTCTCCAATTTCTTCCATGGTCTCGGGCAGCTACTGAAGTAGCAGGATAACTCCTGAGTGCATTTTCATTCTCGGAGGAAATGAGTCGGCATGGAAAAGCATCCTGCATCTTGTATTTGACAACCTACTGTGTGCTGCAGATGCTGTGTGCTGGTTACCACGCTTAAATGGTCAACAGTGAGCGATGAACTATGCACCTTCTCCCTTTCTCTTTATTTGCTCTGGGTTCCCAGGCTGAGCTCGAGGACCAGAAAACTCATGTCCCCCAAGTCCACCCCAAAGGAGACCTCATGCTGCTCCTCGTCCCACTGCTGGGTCTCAACAGCTGGAGGAGGGGGAGCCTCAGCAGCAGGACCCTGCCCAGTGCTAACTCCTGTGGGGGAAGTGCTCCTTCAGCCACCTCAGCAAAGAAGATCTTGTGAGGCCTCTTGCTGTCACCAGCCAAGCCGGACATTGGGCTGGTGGAAGGTAGCTGAGCCTCCTGTTCACATGATCCTTCTGTCAGTTGGGGGGTGGTCGGCAGTTACACAGGTATATAAATAGCCTTATACGTCTTGTGAGCTTGCAATCTGGAGCGAGTGAACAGTAGGAGCAATCAGAGAGTTTTGTGTGGGAGTAAACAGGTGGTAAAAGCAAACGTATGGCTTGTGCTTATGTTGTGTGATTTGGCTGTTGGTTGCTGGTGTATAATTTGTGCTTGGCTGCTTGGTTCTGGTGTTGAGGTCTGGCTTGAGTGAATTGAGGGTTGTCCTAGCTAGTGTGTGTTTTTCCTGGGTTTTCTCATTGAGGTGAGTCACCTGACTGTGCCTGCTGAGTCACCTGACTTGAGTCGGTTGGAGGTGGGGTCTGCAGTTACACAGCTGTATAAATAGCCTCTCACACCTAGTGAGGCTGGGATCTGGAGTGAGTCAATAGGGAGTTTTGTGTTGGAGTAAACAGGTAGTAAAAGCAATGGTATGGCTTGTGGTTATGTTGTTTGATGTGGCTGTTGGTTTCTGGTGTATAATTTGTGCTTGGCTGCTTGGTTCTGGTGTTGAGGTCTGGCTTGGGTGAGTTGAGGCTGCTTGACTGTGGTTTTGGGTTCTGGCTTGGGTAAGCTGAGGCTTGTCTTAGCTTGTGTGTGTTTTCCTTGTTGGGACCATGTTGAGAATTAGATATATTGATCTGTATATTAGGGGCCAAATAGTCTGTCCACTGTCCATGATACAGAGCAATTAACAGCAGAGGAGAACAAGGCCTTCTAAAATGAAGACATGGTCTTCAAAAGCATGACAAGTTGCTCTTAACTGGCAGTTACTAAGTGTCTTATTAAGATGATATTATTATACCCAGGGCTTTTTTCTGGGGAAAGAGGTGGTGGAACTCAGTGGGTTGCCCTCAGAGAAAATGGTCACATGGCTGCTGGCCCTGCCCCCTTAATCTCCAGACAGAGGGGAGTTTAGGCAATCTAAATTCCCCTCTGCCTGGAGATCAGGGGGCGGGGGCCACCAGCCATGTGACCATTTTCAAGAGGTTCCGGAACTACGTTCCCCCACGTTCCCCCTGAAAAAAAGCCCTGATTATACCACATAATGTGTTGAATGTGACTAGCCAAACTGGTATACCAGAAAGCATCTGCAGAAGAGGAAGAAAGAAGCATTTAAAGATGAAGGTGCCAGCAACAGAGGTGGAGCCTACAGAGGTGATGGTCAGTGATCAATGGTGGTTATAGAGACACCCCGAATCCTTGAATAGGGGAAATGGAAAATGAAGGACAATGTAATTTGACAGTCTTTTGGGAATTTGGTAAACTGAATAATGGTTTTGTCAAAAGACTCCTCTCTATTAATACCTTGTTTTTCAATTCAAAATAAAAAAAATCATTGACATTCTGATATTTCCCAAATTCCTGTTAAGCTGTTATTAGACATGCTATTTATATTTTTGACTCTGCTTTTTTGTATTTGTAAAAACTGCACAGCAGATATAAACTTGGCCCATACAGTCCCTCCCCCCATCTTATATATGTGTGTTCCGTAATAAAAATGTGAGTTTTTTTTAAATTCAGCTTCCAGTTGTCCAATTCTGTTCTCTCCAATCTAGACATATGAACGCTTGAAAATGCCGCATACTGAATCAGACCCTTGGTCCGTCAAAGTCAGTATTGTCTACTCAGACTGCAGCGGCTCTGCCGGATCTCAGACAGGATTTTTACATCATCTGCCCAATCCTTTTACTGCCTGACCAGGCAGTAAAAGGATCAGGTAGGTGATGTGGCCCAAGATCCCCCCCTCTCAAGCTTCCACAGCACAGTGGGAATTTGAACCTGGGTCTCCCAGACTCTCACCCTGCTCTCTAATCCCTACAACACACTGACAGTCTATTACTGAGAATGTGTAAGTGAGTCATGCTTCCTCAAGCCAGAACTCTCACAGCTTCCACTGATAAGATGTGTGAGCGCCACACCCCTGGAACTCACACATCTTACCATGATAGAGATGAAGGAATTTTTGTTTCAAATGTACCAGATGCAGCATTAAGGGAAGAAAGAACTGTGGATTAGCTATTCATTTTAACGTCCAATTGGATTTATTTTCTGCCAGATCTGGTATTAAAAATATAAATGAAGGGGAGGAGAAACAGAAGTAGCAATTTCTCTGAAGTAAATCTGCTCATTGCTTATTTTTTCCCTTCTCTAACAGATAATGTATGCATCTTTCCTCGTTTTCAAGTTCTTAATAAATTTAAGCCTTGGAGCTCTCTAGGGTTTGAAGAAACACAACTACAACACACAAGGTCGCCTATTTGAATAATGGCTGTCCCTGTTGTGAAGACAAAATTGAGCATCGTTTCAGATCTTCAGCTGATGGTGAAGTTTCTAATTATCTCATGACCTTGTGGCAACGCTTTTGTAAGGATCAAACGAATCCTTGAATATAACTTGGAGGCAAAACCATAATTAAGTGTTGAGGAAGAGGTTAGTGATGGCACCAAAGGAATGGAACTGCAGTCCTGTTCCCAAGTTCCAGTGAACGTACATACAATCTGCATACAGTGTACACTTGATTTTTCTTTATACATGCACTGAGTAATTCATTCAATGCACCTACTTGTACCCCACATTTATCCAGATACCGATCCCCTTCTTAATTTGTAACATGAATGCACATTGAGTGTTTCTTATGCAGGTTGTATGTGCAGTCGATGTGACCAGGCTGTCGGAGACTATACTGACAATAGCATTGGTTGAAAGAAGCCTAGGAATTTGCTTTGCGTGTTATTTGCAAAACATGTACATGTTATTGGTCAACACACTATTCCCTCCTTGGAAGAGAGAAGTTTCAAATGTTGGATAGATGCCCAGAATCAAATTACAGGAGAGAAGGTACCGGCTGGACATTAGGAAAAACTTCATATTAAGCAGTGGAATTGGATGCCCAAGGATATGTGAGTTCCCCCTCATTGGCAGTCTTTAAGGAGCGGCTGGACAAACACTTACCATGGATACTTTAGGCTGTTCCTGCACTGGGCAGAGGATTGGACTAGATGGTCTGCATTGCCCCTTCCAACTCTCTGATTCTATGATCATTTCAAGAGTGACTGAACTGATTTTAAGTAAGTCTTAAAAGACAACATTGAGTGATTTGGCTGGGAGACATGGTTTTCATTTTACACCGGGAATAAAATAAACGTCTGACTTTTCTTCAAACTGAGGACTGTCAGCCTGTAAAGGCCTGGCTGTTCTCTCTCAGCCTTTTCAGTACAGCCCTGTGGGTTAGTGGTTTAAAGCGCTGCTTTGAAATAGTCGTGTTTATTTTAAAAGGAATGCTCCCTCTGCAGGTGAGATGACATGTCGCAACAGGGCTTGTATGTGAACAAGATAACTGGTAGGATTGTTGACGGTTGCTTATCTACACTATTGCTTTAAGGAACCTTGATACAGCAGCAATTTCATTATCGTGCCCAGCAAACACATGTAAATCTAACCTACACAATTTCTCTCTTGGTTTCTACTTTTCTTCCTGTTTCAGAACCATGGGCAACCATGATTTTGGTAGTTTTTGTGAAAGTGGGGTAATAGCATATCTCATTGTGCACTGGAAAATTTTAGACAGCCACAGAGACACTACTTTTCAGTGAGACTCTTCGCAAGCATTGCTAAACAGTGGAAAGAAAGAGTGATTGGAAGTCACTGGAATGACAATAACACAGAAGATAGCCTGACCCTCGGTTTAGTGAAAGCCTGTGAGATTAAAGGAAATGTTGGAGTAAGAAATTGCATACTGCAGTATAGCCAGAAACATGGACTGAGAATCACAACTAGATTCTTGGAAAACACTAAAATGAATGATTCCTTAAAAAGCTACATGAGCCAATCAGAGAAGTGGTAGACCAAAATGATTTAAACAGACTGTTATTAAATAAAACTGAACAATCCTCCATATGAGAACAAAGAAGAAATTATGATCTGGTTGGGCCATGACCGTATAGATCACATTCTATCAAAGAGAAGCAACTTGAGACTGCACCAAAGAGTGGCAGGACTCTAATCTGGAGAACTAGGTTTGATTCCCCACTCCTCCACTTGAAGCCAGCTGAGTGACCTTGGGCTAGTCACAGCTCTCTCAGAGCCACCCACCTTACAAGGAGATTGTTATGAAGATAATAACACACTTTGTAAACCATTCTGAGTGTGGCATTAAGTTGTCCTGATGGGCGATAAATAAATAAAATGTTATAATTTTATTATTCCTGCCTTTTAAATTTTTTAAAAGGAAAGGATTACACTGTCAATCTTAACGGTTAAGTATCCTGGGCACTGTGGTTGCCAACCTCCAGGTGGTGGCTGAAGATCTCCCAGAATTACAACTGATCTTCAAGCCAGAGAGCTCAGTTCTCCTGGAAAAAATGGCTGCTTTGGGGGTGTGAACTTTATGGCATTATGCCCTGATGAAGTTGCTCCCTTCCCCAAACCCTGTCCTTTCCAGGCTCCACCCTCGAAATCTCCAGGAATTTCCTAATCTGGAGCTGGCAACCCTACTGGACACATAACCAATAAGTCAGAGCTATGACTTTAAGCAGTTCACTTGCATAGACAATACACAGAAACTACAATCTTAAGTACCCTGAAGACCAAACTGTCTCCACTGAAGCATCAGTACACAAACTGCCCTAAGATTGTCTTACCACTACAGGCATATTCTTGAGACATATTAGATGATTGCCAAAATGGGCCAGCAAACTGTCGGCTTTTCTATGAAAGTGTTTAAGGAAGTGGCTGGATGATATTCAGCTTAAATAGAATGCCATTCACTTTAAACTACTAAAATAATAATTACTACTAGTACACAAGTAATATCAGTGGTTACAATTTTTCTGCACAAAATTATGTCTCTTTGTAAATTACAGTGGAGTGTAACAGAAGTCCTCAGCATTTTTTTACCACTATTTTTGTTCTAGTATTGTGGTCCTTTTGGTGCATGGTGGTTCATGGATTACAGCCATTGGTGCAGCCCAGAGGTTCAATCTGGCATCGAGCGGACTTTCGTGTAGCCCCTTGTGATCTCCCCAACCCTCAGGAACCCTTTATATTGTACTTCAGCTGCCTTTCCCTTTTGTAGTCCAATACATCACCTTATGCCTACCCGAACGGTGAGGTCATCAAAATTAATTACCTCGTTCAAAATACAAATTTACCCAGACTATAATGTTCATAATGGTTCTGTGTATTTTGAGTCACGCATCAGTTCCCCACGAGGAGTTTTGTGGCTCAGAATGCAAAATGAGCATTCAGTCTAATCAGACTGCTTTGTAGGTGTCTGTGCATAAATTCTTTAATATCTTCTAGGAAAGTGAGTTTTTTAAAAGCACAAACTCACTTGTTTGTGCTTTTAATTTTTTTTTTAAAAAAAACGTATTAGGGTGCAATTGCTCTTCCAGGTTTTTTTTTAGCCATTAAAAACAATCTCCCTTTTATATTTCTGCAATGGCACAGCAATGCAGGTATTAATTATTATTGTTTAGAGTTGCTAACTCCAGCTTGCAAAATTCCTGAAGATTTGAGGCAGTTCCTGTGGACGGAGGAAGTTGGGGAGGGATTTCTCCTAGAATCCATGAAATGTTACCGAGTTTGCCTCTTGAAGCTACCATTTCCTCCAGGGGAACTGATCGCTGTAGTACGGAGATCAGTTGTAATTCCAGGACCCATTTGCAAGTGGGCAACCTTGTTACTGTCAAGAACAATAAACAAGAGCAACAATCTTGACTACCGTTCCTAAGGGGCAATGTGCATGCACCCAGAAATGTTGGCACACACATACCAAACTCTCAGAAAAAGTGACTTTAGTTTTCAAGAGTTCTCTCAGATCTAATCAATACCAAGCCTAACCTGAATTAAGCAGAGGGATATTCATTCACTCTTTGGTACACTGCAGTGAGAAAAACTACAGAGATAAAGGGTGGAAGAAAAATTTCCTCTGCCTTGGTTTGTCTGCGAGTGATTTAATAGGCTATTCTGAACTGGCCTTTCTTTATAACCTCCTCCTTCCCACCCACACCTTTTTGTTGTGTATATAATTCTGTCTGATGGATGTAGACTCCAAGGCACCTGACGAAGTGAGCTCTGACTCATGAAAACTTGTGCTTGGGAAAAAAAATTTAGTCTTTTACACAGCCACTGGACTTCCGCTTTATTCTGCTGAAAATTATTTGCCCGTCAGGAGTGTGGGGGGTTCCTGCCATAGCAGGATGATGATTTTTTTATCCACTTCCTGTCCTCCTCTATACTTTATAGGCTTTAAAAAAATCATTCTACTGCAAAAGCCTACCAGAAGAGCAGAACTACAGATGCACTGAGGCACGGTGCCTTTCTGTAAGAAGGGCCATGTAGTGGTGTCTTGATTCAATGGAAAACAGGCAGCAATCCCTCCACGCATCAACAATTAGTATTTCTGACAGGCTGCCAGGATCCCAGGGCAGCTGGGTAATTTACAGCGCAATCGGGGGGGGGGGGGAGTGCTCCAGGAGCCAACCAGGAGTTACAGTGTTGTATCGCAGACTTCTGCCGGTATAACCTCCTTACATAGGGGAAGCGGCCCTGTGCCGCTCAGCTTGGGCCTTCTGCTGGCATCCAGTTGCGGTGGCTGGGAGTGGGCATAATGATACTAAGTTGCCAGGTTACATGGTGATCATTTTTTATTATTAGTTATGCAGCTTCATCAATAATTAGCAAAAGCATTACAGTGAAATCCACAGCAGACCTATACCATTCTAAGCCCACTGAAGTCAATAGGCTTAGAGGACTGTAACTTTACTTAGGGCTGTATTGTCAGAGAAGTAAAATGTCTCCCAAGGTCCAAAGAACTACACAACTACACATGGTCTGTGTGTGTGTGCGTGTGTGCATTTTCTGAATAACCTTCCCCATGGTGCTTTGCAAACTACTATGGCAACTGACGCACGTTTCTAAAGCAGCTTGCTTTTTGGTGCCGAGGATCTGCTGTTCAAAGAAATGAAGTTTAAAATCCCACTGTGTGCACCTGAAGTATTTCTTCAGATCTCAGCTACTGTATGAAAGGGTTGCTACAGGCAGCTGTAGTTTTCTGCTCCCATTATGGAAAATGCAGCAACATTGCCGGGAGAAAAAAAAAATTGTCAGCACTGCCCATGCAAGCAATTGTGGGTGCAACATACAGTGACGAATTCCATTGCTTAAGTTAGTGTTTTTGTATGACAAATAAGCACTACAGACTGGCTTTTGAACGGGGAACAAGGCAAACACCCTGCACTTTGCTTTCAAATGGACAATGCTGCATTACTGTGCATGTGGCGTGAAACACACAATATGACAGTACTAGTTCAGGACACACAAAAATCCTCTCCATGTGAAAACTGCATTTCTACTTTTGCAGATATATGCTAGGCCAGTGTTCAGAATGACAGAAATACGTGGAAAAAAATACATGGGAAAGTAAACGCTTCATTAGGTGGGACTCAGTGGGAGTGCAGGTTGCCACTTAATCAAAGCTGCTGAATATACAAGCGTATTGCTCTGACCCGCCCCCCTACCTAAACCCCACCCTATCGGGAATGCCATGGCAACAACCCCCATGCCTGGCAGGGCCCTTCCCCTCCCCCTGGCCATGAAGCCTTCCAAACAGCTGGACCACAAGTGGGCCAGCTGCCCGGGAGTTCTATGGCGAAGCTGGCTCTTGAAAGCTCGAGGCAGGCTGAGGAGGAAGGAGGCACCTGAGGATGAGGTCATCTGGCAGTGCCAGTCGCCAGAAGCCCAGTAAAGGCCAGAGGCATTAAGCGGGCTGGCCAGAGAGGTGTGAGTGGGGTGCACAAGCATCTGAAGATGCAAAAGTGGTGGCTGATGGGGGATGATGATACCATAACTGAGCATTCTGGATAACCAAGTGCTCGATAACAAAAACTATTCCTGTATATATTATTCATAAATTTAGTATCTCTTTAAAAAAAAACCTTAATAGTCTTAAAGGTGCTACTGGACTCTTTTTAATTTTTTAACCATGCCTCAAAACCTAAAGCCAGATTCCACCATTGCCTCACGCCTTTAAAAGTGATTTTGATTCTTTACAAAGTCAATCATAAAACGTATGAAGTATGCCTTCAAGGGTGATATGCAACAAACAGTGTAAGCCTGTGCTAGAATAACGAAGGCCAGGATCTAGTACCTGCTTCATTAAGCTTGTAAAATATTCGCAACGAAAAAGCTAAACCCAGAGCAGGTGCATGATTGCCTCTGGGATGAATACATTATGCGTGAAGAATCTGCCACTTTGTCACACTGAGGTCGACACTTGCTCATGTGGTGTGCAGCTGTGTCATGTTAGGACTGCATGGGTGTGCACTGCACTCTAACTTCTCCTCACTCCCTTTTAAGGACAGTTTTCAGAGCTTTTGGATGTATCTTAAGCCAAAACAGATCTCACTCGTGTGCATTTTACATATCTACAGGGCAGTATACATCCTGCAACATCTCCGCTTCTCAGGCTACGTGGGCATGGATTCTGACCTAGATACAGAAAAAGAACATGATTCTTTTACACCTCAAGTCCTATCTTCTCCACTCAGAGAGAATGGCAAGCTCCCACCTCATTGCATGCTCCAGGCACCTGGAACAGACTTGGGAAAGGAGGATAGGGTGCCTGCACTTCTTAAAGTAGGGCAGAAAATGGGATTTGGGCAAGTGTCGCTTGTTCAGGAGGGGGAAGGAAAGCTGCACCTGTTGAAAGTCCCTATGCTTCATATCAGGAGTCCAGCCAACCTTTACTCCTGGCCCTCTTACAGTCACAAGGCAAAAATCTTTGGGGCTGCCTTTGAAAACTATCCAGAAACTTCCAACGGTCCAGAATGGGGCAGCCAGGCTACTTGCAAGTGCTGGATACAGGAATTGTGTCAGCTCTGTCCTGAAACATCTGCCCTGGCTGCCCAGCCGTTTCCAGGCACAGTTCAAAGTGCTGGTTCTTATGTCTAAGGCCCCCACGGCTTAGGGACAGGGTACTTGAAGGGCCACTTCCACCTCTATTGTCCAGTCTAAAAGTTAAGAGCCTCTTCTCTAGCCTTGCTCTCTGTGCATCTGCCTGCAAAGGTGAGGCCGGCGTGGACCAGAGACAGGACCTTTAGAGTGACGGCACATCACCTTTGCAATGCCCTCCCCCTCGCAGCTCACCTGGAACAGTCATTTAGTCAGCAGGCCACAACTGTTTTTCCCCATTAGGCTTTTAAAGCTGTGTTTATATTCCACTTTTTACCTAAGAATTGTTTTACGGATATTGTTTTAGGCCTCTGAACATTTATTGTATGCCATTTTATGACTTGTTTTGATACTGATAATTCTTATGTTGTTGTTTTTATGATTTTATTTTAGTATCATTTTTTAGTTCTTTTGCCAAGCTGGGCTTCTGGCAACTGGCGCTGCTAGCCTAAGCAGGTCCAAAAAGCCACTCTGTTTTAATGGACGATTTTATTGTGAATAAATTTGATTTTATTGTACTGATTTTACTTTGTGAGTCACCTTGAGTAGGTCCCTGGAGAGGGAGCAGATAAGTATTTAAATAAAAAAACTATTTTCGCATTCACAGTGAGACAAATGACAGCAAATGAATGGTCACTGTTTAGCCATTGGTAGATTCAATACGACAGTCAACCGATCAAGACTTACATTGGTACCAATAATGTGAGAAATAACAGCTAAACTCTGAGAAAATGATGAGTACATCCCTACCAAAGACAGGAAAAGTCAGCACAATTTGTAAAACATTTCCAGTATTTGACCAATATTAGTGTAGAACATTTAATCCAGTTTAGTCACTATTGTGTATAAATAATACAACAGCCTGTACTGTTCTTCACATATAGGGTGATTTGAAGAAAAATCTTAAGTCAAGCTAGACATCTTATTCAGGTCACATTGCACATGTAGCTGTAACCCTTTCCCCATAAGAATCAAACAGTGCAATCCTAAACAGAGCTACTCCAGTCTAAGCCCATTGGAATAAATGGGTTTAGACTGGAGTAACTCTGCTTTGGATCGCACTGCAGGCCGTCACATACATCGTGAAAGTACATTAATGAGATAACATCTCCTTTCTGCAAAATTTTAAACATGAAAGGATTCCTACTGAATAAATTTCCACAGTGTAAACAGAGGACCAAAACAGAGGACTACTATACATCTGTGTTTGTATGTGCTGTCAAGTCACAATCAACTTATGGTGACCCCAGCAAGGGGCTTTTAAGGCAAGTGAGAAGTGGAGGTGGTTAACCACTGCCTTCCCCTGCAGAGACTTTGTTGATGGTCTTTCATCCAAGTACCAATCTTGCTTTGTTTCTGAAATCTGGTGAGATTGAGCTATTATTATTATTATTATTATTATTATTATTATTATTATTATTATTATTATTATTATTATTATTATTATTATTTATATCCCGCCCTCCCCGCAAGCGGGTTCAGGGCGGGTTACAACAGAAGATAAAATATACAAGATAAAATCACAAAAAATGAACACAGCTTTCTAATAAAACAGCTGCTCACCGTATAAAACCAAATAACATCTGACGGAGGTGGAGGTGCATCTTAACCATACGTGGTTGCTCATATATAGCGGTTAGATGGTCAATACCCCCTACAGACATAGAGAGGAGACCAGGAGAGAGGCTCATTTGGTGGGAACCCTAATGGCCTCAACCATACGCCTGGTGGAACATCTCTTGTCTTACAGACCTGCCTGAAGGAGACAAGATCTTGGCGGGCCCAGGTGTCCTCAGACAGAGAGTTCCACCAGGTCGGGGCCAGGACCGAAAAGGCCCTGGACCTGGTTGAGGCCAGTCGAGCCTCCCTGGGGCCAGGGACCACCAGTAGGTGCTTAATGGCTGATCTCAGCACCCTCCGGGGATTATATGAGAAGAGACGGTCCCTCAGGTATGCTGGTCCCAGTCCGTTTAGGGCTTTACAGGTTAATACCAAAACCTTGAACCTGATCTGGAACTTCACAGGAAGCCAGTGTAGCTGCTGCAGAACTGGAGTTACATGTGTCCTGAAAGGCACATCCATACCATATTGCCTTCCTTCTAATATGCATATGTGCACTTTGCAAAGAATCAGATATCAAAGCTTCGTCAGATCACCTGATTATTCAGTTCTTCAAGCAGTGGACAAAGTTAATCAAAATATCCTGTAAAGGTATGAGATAAACCAGCCAACCTCAGCATGAACACATAGAACTGAAATATGGAAATGAAAAGTCTTAAATGGGTAATACACAGAAAGCCTTGACAGAGGACTAGATGAATCTAAAAGCAGGTCAGCTTTAAGCAAAAAACCTCAGTGTTTTATCATTTCTATTTAAAACTGTGTAATTGCTACCAGTAATATCAAAACAGATGATAAAAGATTGCAGATACTTGTATAAAACATAAAGATAAAACTCATCTATAGAACATGTAATAGCTGGCTGCTCTGTATTGCCGCATACACAGGGCCGGCGCCTCCAGTGAGGCAACCCCGGCGATCGCCTCCAGTGCTGAGGTGCCGGAGGGGGCGCCGGGGCCGGGGGTGCGCACCGTGGAGCTGGCAGAGGCAGTGTGCAGGCGGCTGACCGGGAGGGATGGGAAGCTGCCCGTGCGCCGCCCCAGCCACCTGCCATGCCTGGCCCACAGCTACTGCAGCCTCCCAGCTCTCCCGCGCTGCTGCTGCCGCTAACACACGCCCCCGGCCGGGAGGACCAGCTGTGGGCCAGGCAGCGCACAGAGCAATGGAGCGTGCCTCCCCGACCACCCGTTGTGCCTGGCTGGGCTGGCAGCTTATCAGCCCTCCCACCCAGCCATTCTGCTTGCACGTGCACGAAGGGCGGGAGCAGTCCTGAAGCTGCCCCGCCCCCCGGCCTCAGGCGCCAGAAACTCTGGCGCTAGCCCTGCGCATACAGAATATCTTGCCCCACACAATCAGGCTGCAATAACTGTTCATTATCAACTCCATAGGTTGTACTAACTAATCAATTCGGAACTATCTTCTTACTAAACATGTCCTTCTGATCCAGTGCTTGAAAATGATGATTAAACCTTAGGGGGATGAACCCTCTATGATAGGTAGAGATAATAGATTACAAGAGACCAGATATAATTCCTGGTTTAAAACAAACTAACAAACAAACAGTGTGTCTGATGGTATGGAGCTGCCCAGACTTCCTTAATGGCCTGGCAGGTTAGCAAGCGACAAGCTGTGGCTGTAGCAGTACCCAGGGTGGCTTCCTTGCCACTGTGGCTGACATCCGAGGCCTGGTACCAGCCAATAACACTAGCAGCAGGTGGACCCCAGCACAAGAGGGCTGGGTAGAGGCAGCTGGGGTGACCAGTCAGAGGCTGCAGCCAGGTGGGGGACCAGCCCAGTCACAGCCAAAGAAGCAGCTGGTTGAGTAGGTGGATGGCCAGACAGGATCCCAGGCAAGTAGGTTGCCCTACTAGGGTTGCCAGATCCCCCTGTCCTCTGGGCGGGAGGTGGGGGGCCCAGCACCTACCTGCTCTGCATCTGGGAAGTGATCAGGCCACTGTTTAGCATGGGAGTGCTTCCCTGCTCCACAGTGGCCTGATCCTGGCTCATTCAAGCCCGGATCAGGCTCATGGGAGCGAGTCGTGCAGCTCGGGAGCATGCTCCCAGGAGATTCATGCCTCCCTTGCCGGCCAAGTAAGTGGGGGTCAGGGGTGGAAGGTGGGAGTGGGGAATCCCTCACCCCCATTGGGGGACTGGCAACCCTATGC
The DNA here is from genome assembly GCF_028583425.1 of Eublepharis macularius. Lineage (NCBI taxonomy): Eukaryota > Metazoa > Chordata > Lepidosauria > Squamata > Eublepharidae > Eublepharis > Eublepharis macularius. The sequence goes on along the minus strand of NC_072795.1, from coordinate 120,107,715 downwards.
CCAACCCCATCACTCACCCTAACAGCCCTTGAATAGCAGACAGACTTGGGGGGAGTGATGAAAAGGGATGAAGTTTGGGAAGTAGAGCCCACATGCGGGGCAGGGCATTGCCCTGGCTCTGTAGGGAAGAGTTTGGTAGTCAAAAACAAGGTGGAGCAAACCCCTCCTCACTCTGACCTGTAAGTCCTTCTACCAACAAGCGACTCTGGTAGATGACATGGGGGGACAGGAGAGCTTCACGCAGGGCAATCCTAAATAAGGTTTCTTTCTAAGCCTAATCACTTCAGTTGAATTAGGATGTAACTGTGTTCAGGACTGCGCTGTAAAATCCCTCAGATATAACATGGGCAGAGGGTACTAGTAATGAAAAAAAAGACTAGACCTAGCCTTGGAAATAAAGGGTTTCTGGACACTCAGAAGACAATTAATACAGTATTCCTTTGGATGTTAATTTGTACTGAGTGTCTATAAAACTAGTTGTTTTCTTTACAAGGCACAATGTGTTCATGGCCCAAAAGGTACAACATAATGTTGCCTGAGCAATTAAACACATAATTACACTTTGTATTGAATCTGGAAGGATTCTAGCACTTGAATGTTGCTCCATTCAAAGTATTTCTTCCACGTCTTTACAGAAAGCCTCCAAAGAATTGGATTCCATAACCATTACTGCCATTACTGATCTATGGGTATTTTAGAAAGGTTTCTACTAATGTTTAAGCCAGGGGTCACCAACTTTTTTTTTTTAATGAGAGCAACTTCCAAGTAACAAAAAATATCCCAAGCTACTTCCCTACCCTGGCACGTTACCATGTTTTCTTCTGTTCTAGAAACACAGTCCAGGAAGAACGCCAGAAATGAAGCTATCAGCTAAATACCATAGCGAGGGGGGGGAAATCCCATTTATTATTTTTTATTTATTTACTTTATTTACAGCCCACCTTTCTCGCTGAGACTCAAGGCAGGTTACACAATAAAAACAATGTACTCACACCGCATAAGGCATCCAATGAACAATGCTATACTGCAGAATTAAAAGATAATGTTAACAATAAACTGCCTGCGGCAAAGTAAACAATATACTAAGTGGAATTACAAAGGCAGGAGACAATGCAGTAAAAGCATGGTATCACCTAGAATAATCATTGCAGTAGGCTACAATCCTATTGCATTATAAAGACGCCCTTGTGGATTGTTCCATTCTGCTGCCTTTCTAATCTCTTCATAAAAATGCCCTTTGTGCTATCTATGGAAGGATAGGAGTGAGGGAGGGAGCTCTTCTAACCTCCTTTTGTGATCTTTTCCTGGGACTTCTAGGGAATTCATGAGCAACTCTGAAGGAGCTAAGGAGATACTGGTAGCTCACAAGCTACCTGTAGGAAACTCCTTTCCTATGCAGTTGAGCCCAACAGGTGCCTTGAAATAGCTTATCATAGCCAATCCCCATCACTCTGTCACATGATTCTACCGGGACCAAGAAATTAAACCCAGGGTGGAGCTGTATAGAGCCTTATTTTCTGCGTTTACCAGACGAAAGGAGCAGATTGAGCCCCACCCCAACAGCAAATGAAGACACAACTTGTTCAAACCTCATTTAGAGAGCCCCCAAGATGTGTTCTGTGTTCACATGTGCAATACATGCCTGCCCTGACATCCCTCAAAGCTTTGTGTAATTCACAATCCCTCCCTCCACTTATACTCCACCAATGATAATAAGTTTTTGTTAGCAATTTAATGTAGAAGGGGTGGTATCAAGAGTTGATGCGAACCAGAAAGTTGATTTGCATTCTACAGGAACCTGCTGACTCAGGTGGGAGGTCTGATCAGCTGTACAGCTGGAAAATGGCAACCATACCATATTGTTGCTCTAGGAATTTCCCCATATCTTTATGGTATTTACCGTAGAGATTAGGGGAAATTCCTAGAGCATCACCAAGAAGTGACATCACAGGCTCCACCCTTCCTACTCACGGGCCTCAAAATCTCCCAGCATTTGCCAAGGCAGTGCTGACAACCATCCCTAGTCACAAGTACTACACTTCAATATTCTAATGGTAAATGACTGCTGCTCTGCAGAAGGGGATTTCTCCTCAGGAACCTGCAGGTTTCCATACGGCTGGTCTTCTGGCTCACAGTCCAGGCTCACAGCCCATCTCTACTCCCCTGTTTTTGGAATGGTGAACAGGTGCTGCTGTGCCAAGCAAAACAGCCTAAGATACTACTCAGCACATCTGCCAGGGTGGCCTACACCCCTTTTATTCAAAGTGGATAAAATCATACCAAGTAACAAAAGTCTACTTATTGCAATTAATAAAAGCATTCATAAAACATAGGTCCAGAGTATCATATCTATTGCCAGTATTGCTAATGAGCATGTGCAAGCTAGCACATCAGGTTTGGGTTAATCATAGGTATTTTGCCACAAATGTGCTGCAATTTACATTTGTGGAATGCATTTCAACCAACCAGTCCTACAGCTGTCTACATACGCCGAAATTGATCCATGAAAAGGCACTTTGCAACCTTGCAGCCTGATGGTACCAGAATATAGTAGTTAAAAAACCAAAACAACACAAAATCCTGCATTTGTTTTAAAAAAGCATTATTTTCAACATATTGATCTTGCTTGCTCCATAATACAATGTAAAGTTGCACAGGCATATTAAATAATAACCCAATAAATGTGTAGCTGTTTTGCAGTTAAGTGACAATGACGCTGGGGTGGATCTGCGGCTGCTTCTGGTGCTTTTCTGATTGTGTTTTATTTAGCCCATCATGTGGCTTCATGCTTTAAAACAGCATTAGCTGTAATTGTGGCAAAGAAGTCAGTGAACTGCAAAAGAATGACTGCAGCACAAAAAAGGATGAGTTCACTCCGATAATGGATGTAAACAGGCCCAAGTCCGTTCCAATCTTCATTCATTCAAATGTTTTGGCCACCCCACTGAAAAGAACGAGAAGTTCTCATTTGTGGTGAATTTATAAGGGTTATAGGATCCTTACCAAATTAAGCTTCATCTTTATTTTTATTTTAGGTCCTTTCCAGGTAACACTTTCCCCTTCTCTGCCTGCTTTTCGAACGAAGGAAGCTACCTTATTTTGTATCAGACCATCACTCAATACAGGCTGATATTATCTGGAGTGGCTGCTAAAGGAACACAAGAGCACTTTGAAGAAGCTGTAGATTGAATCTGGAACCTTTAAACACATCTCTTTTACAGCTCCAAAGCCCTCACACACACTGAGAAAATAGAAGCAAGTTTAGCGCTGTGCTACTGTGAGCCTCAGAGCCAAGCTACAAGTGACACCTTACACAGGTTGGACACTTGTCAGCTTCCCTCTAGTTTTGATGGGAAATGTAGGCATCCTGGTTTTACAGCTTGGCTCTCCATTACAGCTGCAAGACCAGGATGCCTACATTTCCCATCAAAACTTGAGGGAAGCTGACAAGTGTCCATCCTGTGTCAGACGTCACTTGTAGCTTGGCTCTCAGTCTACTGCTACTAGTACATAAGACTGTCCTCACCCAATGGAAGAGAAGGCGCCTTTACTGCAGGGTAAGCCTATTGACATATACTAGGAAAAGTACAGCTGCTAGTTCTCCATGCAAAGTTAAGTCCATGCCTGATAAGCCTCAAGTGTTGTTGTCAGATAACATTGCCAATTTAGGATGAAAACATTCAGTTGTTCTAGGTAGGACTGTACTCCTCCTAAAGGAACACCTTTTTAGCTTGGGGATGCTTTAAGGTCTCTGCTTACAGAAGAAGCTGCAGGGGTCTAGGGTTGCCAATTCTGGCATGGGAAACCCCTGGAGATTTAGGGGTGGTGACTGGGGGATGGCAGAGTTTGTAGCGGAAACTCAGCAAGAATGTGATGCCATAGAATCTGCCCTCCAGAGTGGCCAGTTCTTCCAGGGGAATTGATTCCTATAGGCTGGAGATCAATTATAATTCTGGGAAAACTTCAGGCCCCACCTTGAGACTGGTGGCAGGGTGGACTTTCAGTTCAGCTTCAGTTTATGCCAAGCGATAGCTTTATCCTTGAAAACATTATCTACCCACTGTTATCCACGCTCTAATCATATCTAGATTGGATTACTACAAAACACAGAGTTGCCAGTTTCCTTACCCTCCCAGAAAGGGGGGGGGGCTGGCACTTATCTGGGGGCAACCTCCTCATGCCTGTGTACTTCTGGCAGGCATGATGACATCACTTCTGGAAGTGAGTGACATCATCGCGCCTGGTGGCAGGCATGCTCCCTCTCTTCATAGGGGCCAATTTGGGTCCTGGCGAAACGTGGGAGCACACTCGCTGCAAGGCGTGATGATGTCACTTAAGGAAGTGACAAGTTTTTGCCTCCCAGCCCTGTGTAGTCTGGTTCGCAACTGCATTTCTCTACCAAGGCACATACAGATGGCCATTGGATGTACAAACTTTTAGACCAGCGCTATGACACAAAACAGATTTACATTAATGCACCCATGTTCCAGGCCATGTCCTATGCATTGTTTTTTTTTTTACTGTAAGTTCACTGAAATTGATTAGCTGAGACTGGAGTAACTTTGCACACGATTGCACTGTTGGGGGCTTATATACAATTGCCAAGGCTTGGATAGAACGTTCTGACAGCCTGATCTCCTACAGTGTATCCTTCTACCTAGAGAGTGACTCCTCTAGACAGAGGTACTGGAAGCCACTTGCCAATATCAATACAGAATGAGCCCACCATAATGCGGATTCTATCCATACTGAGTATTCAAGTTTACTCACCTAATATTAAAATATAAAACAGATATTAGAAAAAGTAAGTGTGAGAGTTTAGAATGAAAAATATCTGAGTGATACTAACATGGTCCTGGCAAGAACCAGTCTTTCTCCAACTTGGCTCAATCATCAACCAACAGGGAGACTGGAAGGAGGAATTCAGAAGGAGACTGAGACTTGGAAGAGCAGCTGTGAGGGAGCGAGAGAAGATCCTTAAAGATAAACATGTCTCTCTGAAGACCAAGATCAAGATAATCCAAACTATAGTATTCCCCATTATGATGTATGGATGCGAAGGTTGGAAAGTGAAGAAAGCTGACAAGAAGAAAATTGATTCATTTGATATGTGGTGGTGGAGGAGAGTTTTGTGGATACCTTGATGGCCAAAAAGACAAGTAAGTGGCTACTAGATCAAATCAAGCCAGAATTCTCCCTAGAAGCTAAAATGACAAAACTGAGGTTATTGTACTTTGGTCACATTATGAGATTCTCTGGAAAAGTCAATAATGCTAGGAAAAATAGAAGGCAGTAGGAAAAGAGGAAGACCTAAAATGAGATGGCTTGACTTAATAAAAGAAGCGATAGGACATTTTGGAGGTCTTTTATTCAAATTGTCACCATAGGTCGGAGGTGACTTGACAGCACATAACACACACACACACACACCAACCACAAGTGGTATAGCCCATTATACAGTGCCTGTTATACATAATGCACTCCCGCTCCCACCAAAGTTATGGAGTTTGTTTCCAAGTTCTTTCTTGCTCCCAACAAAGCAAGGGCTGCCTAGTTGCTGGAATGAATGCTCATTAGCAGGTCTAGTGATATAGGCTCCAGGGCCTCCAACTCACAATCCCAACAGCCATGAGACTAATGGTGTGTTATGAAAAAAACAGGAAATGTGGATCTTACAGCAGAACACAGGGGCTTTGGCATAGAGATAAACAACACGGGACCATGGGCTATAATAGGCAGAGCTTGGTTTAGGCTCTTGAGTATAAACAGAGACTGCAACATCAGCAACTCTGACTGGTCAGCTGGCTCTCTCTGCACAAACACACACACACAGAGATTAAAAAGTTGGATCTTCGCCTGTACATCAGAACATCTTGCCATTACTCTATTGCTTCTAATCTCACCAAAGGTTTCAGCTTCCATTATTGTTTCTTGGATCTCTCCTCTACACAGCCTCCCAATGCTTTTGAATTTATTCCTTGGATTTTACCCAACACTCAGATCTAGATTTTGTGTCCACATCAACCCACTAGGCTAGGACTTGGCAGACCATTTCTTTGACTTGAATCACAGGCTCAGACTCTTGTCCTCTGCTTTTAGTCAGTCTAATCTTAATACGGTTATGATGAGCCCTGCTTGGATCACTGCAGTTAAGTCATGGGTCACGGGATTTATTATCTTTCTGCTGGGCCGGTAAGACAGAGATGTTCCATCAGGCATATAGTGGGGGCTATGTTGGGCCCCCACTGGCCACACTAAAGATCTGTCCAGCACCATACATATGAGCCAGGGCTTGAAAAGCAGTATTTTATCATCGCCATCTGAAGAGAAGCTATATTGTATAAAGTTGTTTTTAATGTGTTTTGTACTTAATGTTATTTGTATACTGTTTTAATGTTTTTGTATACTGTTTTATCTGTTTTTAACTGTATGTATGTAAATTGAAATGTTGTACTCCACCCTGAGCCCGCCTGGCGGGGAGGGCGGACTAAAAATCCAATACAACAACAACAACAACAACAATAATAATTCTGCAAAGGATGGTGACATTGTTTGCTGACCTTGAGAGCGGGCATGCAATCAGGCAGATAGTGTTCAGGACTAAATAGATTGTTTTTAAAAATTTAAATCCCTAACATTATGTAATTTGTTTGTATGCTGGGTACGCAAGCACCCTTTCTGAGTTGGCAAACAAGTTCGCAGACATAGTGTAGGAAACACCTAGACTGATTGTTTTGGGTGACTTCAACATTTACGCTCAACGCTCAGGGCCAGCACAGGAATTTATGGCTTCCTTGGCAGCCCTGGGCCTCTCTCAAATAATGACAGGCCCCACACATGAAAGAAGCAACACATTAGACTTAATATTTTCTACTGAGCCTTTGAAGGAAGATCTTACTTCAGGGTTGCAGATTTGGCCTAAACTGTGGTCTGATCATTATCTACTGAAGACAAAAGTGAATATGGCCCCAACCCCCTCCAAAAAGAAAATAGGACCCACAAAGGCACAAGGAGCCTTGTAGATTCCAAAATGCCCTGGGGATTGTAGGATTCCAAACACTTGTTCTATTGAGGTTGTGGTAGGAGGCTGGAATGCAAAGCTCCTTGAAGCCATTGGCAACACTGCTCCTCATTCGGGGAGCCTGGTCCCCTTACACTCTTGGAGGGAAGGGGAGAACCTAGCACTCACTTTTTTGTCACTCTTTTGTCACTTCCAGGAAGTGATGTCATTGCGCATGTCCAGGAGCACACATGTGCTTTGCAGTGGGCTGATTTTAGCCCCAAACAGGCCCAATTTGTCCCATTTGGGGCTCAATCACCTGCTGCAAAGCATGAGACGGTTCTCGGGGTGGTGCAACAACATCACTTTCGGCAAGTGACATCATTGTACAGGCTTGCTCTCGGAGCAGCGCAATGACGTCAGCCTCAGGGAGTGCGCCTAGGAGGCCTGTTTCCCCGCCTTTCCACTCCACCAGCCAGGTGAGTGGTTGCAGGGGATCCCTAACTGATCTCTCCAAGCCTTGGCAGGGAAGCCAGCCCTGTGGTTTTCCAGGGAGCAGGGGGACCTAAAGAGGGCTGGAAGATGTCTAGAAAGACGCTGGCAGAAAACTCACACCAAAATTGACAGAACATGCTATAGAACTTATTGGAAGACCTATGAAGTGGCGATGAGAGCAGCAAAGAAACAGTAATACAGGTGAAGTGGAAGAAAAGCTTCATGCACTGGCTGGCTCACATGTGAACCACTTTGACCCAGTTACAATGATGGATATTGACAGGATCCTGGCATCTGTGAAGGCCACAATTTGGGCACTGGATCTATACTCATCTTGGCTGTTAAAATCATGTAAGGACCACACAATTGAGCTCTTGAGGTCTACCATAAAATCAGTCACCAACTCAGGACACCTTTTCTTGGCCACTCAAACAGGCCATTATCCACCTGCTAATTAGAAAACCATCCCTAGACAAAAATGATACTGCCAATTATCGCTCAGTGTCCAATCTGTCCTTTTCAGGCAAAGTAATCACTTTGAGAGAGCAGGAGCTGAACATCTCCCAGTATTCTTGGATAACTCTGGTGCTCTGGACCCTTTTCAATCTGGATTGAGGCCAGGCTATGAGACAGAGATGGCTCTGACGGCTTTAGTGGATGATCTCTGCCTGAATGTAAACAAAGGCCATGCTTCTTAGTTGCTCCTCCTGGATCTATCTGCAGCCTTCGATACAGTAGACCATGCCATCTTGCTGAGGCATTTGGCAGCTTCACTCCTCTGAACAGGGCCTTCTGTAGTTGTCACCTTGCACACATGCAAAATCAACAACAGCCCATACATGTACTTTCTCTGTTGTGACCCCTACCTTATGAAACAGCCTACTTGAAGAGGTTAGGGCAGCTTCCACTCTCTTGGCTTTCCACAAACTATGCAAAACTGAATTAATCAATTATTTATTTATTTGACTTTTACATCGCCTCTCCCTTGAACAAGACCCAAAGCAATTTACAGCATTAAAAACAACAATAAATATTATATATTAAAATTTTTAAAAACATATAACTACAATTGAAGGGTTCCACAAGAATACAACTAGCAGGGAAAAAAACCAACCAGGTGGCAAAGATTCCTCTATTTTGTTTCGTATAGGAGGGATGTACAGTAACAAAATTATTTCAAAAGAGATACATGGGATAGGGACTATAGACTTTACTACTATCTACTGTCTGTTGCTGTAAGTATGATCCTACAGGATAATTTTTATATTGTTTAATGTGTCAGTCTTAGAATAGCTTGTGCTCTGTTTCAGCATTTCTTCAGTTCTGTATTGGATGCTTGTTAGTTTACAACTGATCTCTAGACTACACAAAATCACACGCTCTGGAGAAAAATGGCTGCTTTGGAAGGGGGACTTTATGGTATAATGCCCTGCTGAGGTCTCTCCCCTTCCTAAATCTCACCCTCTCCAGGCTCTACAACCCCCAAATCTCCAGGAATTTCCCTGCCCAGAGTTGACATGCAGGCTCTACAGCACAAGGAGATGCATATTCTCATTTGGAGCCATCCAGGGAAACAACAGCTGGGTTCAGAGTAGGGTTGCCAGCTTCCAGGTGGTAGCTGGAGATCTCCCAGAATTACAGGTGATCTCCAGGCCAAATCCTGCCATCTCCAGGCTCTGTGCCCCAAATCTCCAGGAATTCCCCGACCTGGAGCTGGCAACCCTAGCTTTAAATATCTGCAAATTTGCTTTCATATACCCTATTAGATTGTTTATATATCCTTGATAGTGATTGTACCGACTCACAATGTGTAATCCACCTTAAGTCTCAAAGAGAAAGACAGGGTATAAATAAACAAATAATAAATACATAAAGATAGGAATTGTAAATGCCAATAGGACTATTAGGTTCTTCAGAATAAAACCAGTTAGCCTGTCAGAGCATCATTTGCTATTAGAATTAACAAGACCAATCAGTCCACTCATTAAGAACAGCCGCGCATCACTGCCCGTAGAATCGAGGAAACAGCTATTTGTCTCTGGGCCATCTGAGGTTTCCTGTGCTGGGTCAAACCAAATTATAGACTCCACGCCACTCCTGAGGCTAGCAACTCTAGCAATCCCTTTTGATTCCAGCTTTTCAACCACATTTCCCCAGAATCTAAAGGATGGTTCCCTGGCAACTTCCCAGAGGAACATGCACATAATGCCGAAGTTAACATTGTTCATGGCTAGAATTAAAACAGCCTGGATTATTCTAACCAAGTTAAAGCCTAGATACTCGTGATGCTCTGTCACCCTCTACATCTTTGCAAAGTAAGTCCATAAATTTTACTAGCTTAAATTGACATAAATCTGACTTTAAAATATCATAGCATACAAAAACCAGTGGAAGAACACTTTAATCTTCTAGGACATTCCATTGCTGACCTAAGAGTGGCAGTTTTCAAACAGCAAAGAGTCCAGTAGCACCTTTAAGACTAACCCACTTTATTGTAGCATAAGCTTTCAATAGCCACAGCTCTCTTCATCAGATGCATGTGGCTCTCGAAAGCGTATGCTACGATAAAGTGGGTTAGTCTTAAAGGTGCTACTGGACTCTTTGCTATTTTGCTACTGCAGACTAACACGGCTAACTCCTCTGGATCTAGTTTTCAATTAGAGAAACTTCAAGGGGAGATTACAACAGGAGATTGCTGAACTTGAGTTCATTCATTAAGTCAGAACAATGGACCCCCACCAGGGCTCAATAGGGACATAGGGTTCCTATCTCACTATACATGCTAATTTTCTGCATTTCATACCCTGGCTGTAAGTAAGCTAATTACAATTTGTATTGCTTCCTGACTCCCTTCTCTGTTATACCCCTCCCACCTTCTGACAAGGATATTAGGATCCAGGAATCTCCACTCTTACATGTATCTGACGAAGGCAGCTTTGACTCTCAAAAGCTCATATCCAGGAAATCTTGTAGGTCTTTATGGTGCTATTGGACTCAAATCTTGATCCTATGTTGAATTGCACCTTTCTAAGTGCATTGACTTCAATGGATTTAGAAAGATGTGCTTAAGATGGCATTGTTAGTCACCTCTGAGCAATTCATAATTATCACAGGTGACCAGCCATGTGGCTAGTTGCAAGCCTGCATATGTTCTATGTGAATCAGTTCCCTAACAGGACACAATGGAGCTAAACATGCAGAAGGTCAGTTTGTTAGTTGAGATGTGCTATTACACCACTGTAACAGCAATAACAATTAAAGAGATTCTGGCTGGCAGGCTATTTGGAAAGCAGCCAGACTGACTGAAAAAAGCATTTAAAAATATTTATTTGTTAATGTTACTATTCATATTACAGACAGCTAAAAGGGTTTTGGCAGAGTCAAACGCTTGAAGTAAAATCAGTGTTGTGGAATTCTCATTTTAAATAATATTCCATCACTATCTGGTAAATTTCATCTGAGGCATAAAACCTTCTCTCTAAGATCTTGCATCTTTCCGATTCTTCTGAAGCAGTCTTTGATGAAAGCCCACTGGGAAAGCCCAGTAAACCTCTCTATACATTAAAAATGTTCCATTCTTTCAGTCAATGTATAATCCCGATAAATAATATAGCACTATGTCCTAGCAAAGCATTCATTTGGCTGGAGCACCTATTTATTATTTATTTAAATCTGTTTTGTTGCATCTCCAGAGCCCTGTTTGACGCAGCTAACAGTAAAAAGAAAAACAAGTTTAAAAATTAAGCAATAAACTAACATTAACATCACCAGCAAAAAAAAAAAAGTGCAGCCCATAAAACCACCATCCAGTTAAGGCAACTTACAACATAAAACAGCATAAAAACAGTTTTAAAAATTCAAACACAAGGGATACTCATGAACAAGGCTTTTTTTCTGGGAAAAGAGGTGGTGGAACTCAGTGGGTTGCCCTCGGAGAAAATGGTCACATGGCTGGTGGCCCCGCCCCCTAATCTCCAGACAGAGGGGAGTTTAGATTGCCCTCCGAGGGCAATCTAAACCCCCCTCTGTCTGGAGATCAGGGGGCGGGGCCACCAGCCATGTGACCATTTTCAAGAGGTTCCGGAACTCTGTTCCCCTGCGTTCCAGCTGAAAAAAAGCCCTGCTCATGAATGAGACTCTAGATATCACTTAATAGAGATCCAGTTCTCATGGGACACTGGAAAACAAGCCCAAACATCATGGCAAACATTTCACATATAGCGCCAAGATTTTCCTGCCTGTGAAGCATGCATTCAGCCACATACGGAAGTACGTTTCTGCACAAATATTTCCATGTGGTCATCTAGAGTACAATGGATACCATACTCAGTAGATATGGAAAAAATGTTTAGTAGTATTGGGAAAGGATGATAGGGTTAATTGGGCATATCTAAGGATATGATATTCCTTGAAATCTACTTACTGTACTGTATTAAAATATATACTGTATTCAATATACAGACATGATGCATTATATAATCTTAATATCTTTGCAAGAACTGAGGTTGCTTGTAGAATTTACAACTATGAGATTTGTAAAGCTAACCTACTTCACAAAAATATGAGAAGACTAACTCAAATTAATTTTTCAGAGATAGATAAAAATCTGCAACTGTCCGGAAGACTAACACTACCATGCTAGGCAGACTTATATGCTTCTAAACCGACTGACTCTGCTTAAAATGGGACCATTAGGGATTAATCCTAAATAGAACTACTCAGAAGTAAATCCTACTTAGTTCAATGGTTCTCACTCCCAGGTGTGCACAGGATTGCTGCATAAATCTGTATTGCCAGACTATATTTGCAGAGACTCGAATTTGATATTAAGAATATTTACTATTTATGCCCACCTCTTTATAGGCTGCTGCAATGGTCAGTTTAAAAGGGGGAAGGGTGTTCTGTTCTGGCAGCGTAACCGGCCAGAGGAAGAAGGGCTGCTGGAAGGCTTCACCCCTTCCTCCCGGCAAGAACAGGTAGCTGCCTTGGGAGCTGTGCTGGAGTGACCTGGCCCCCCAACTGCCCTGCTTGGGACACCCCACCTGGGCAATGGTCTCTCACTGTAGCAGGTGATGACAGCCAGGGGCTCGACAACAGGCAGTCACCTATAGGATGGTGGGAGAGCCCCATCACCCCAGCCCACAGCTCATGCCTGCCACTCACTTCTGGACTGTCAGACAATGAGCACAAATACCTTGAATTGGACCCAGACACTAATCAGCAGTCAGAGAAGAGACTTCAGAATAAGAGTGATAATATTATGCCAGCTAGCAACAAATAACAAATAAGCTTATGCCAGCTGCATTTTCCTGATTGTCTTCAAAGGTAGCCCCATGTAGAATTTGTTACCGTAGTCTAGCCTGAAGGTTACTAAAGCATGGATCAGCATGGGCAGATCGGGAATCTGCAAACAGGGAGCCAGCTACCTAACTGGATATGGGTGGGGAAAAGCATTTTTGCAGTCGTGGGCACCTGCTTCTTCAACAGGAGATCAGGATCCAGCAAGACTCCTACGCTCTTAAGAGTCCTTCAACGAAAAATGCACACCATCGCTGACAGGAAGAACAATCCCATTTAAAGCAGTAGCCCTTCCAGCCAGCATCACCTCCATCTTATCTGGACTGAACTTCCATTTGTTCCCACTCAGACACCTGAACTCCACGTTCAGACACCCAGTCAGGATAGGGACAGCTGCAGCCAGTAATACGTTCAATAATATATTCAGAGTAATATATAGCTGGGTGACCTCAGCATACCAATGATTCCAAACTTTGGACAATCTAATTAAGGTGCCTTACCTAGATATTAAAGAACAGGAGAGCTAACAGGAAACCTTGTGGCACCCCAATACCCAACGGGTAAGCTGCATGTGTGAATAAGCAACTGGAGAATACAGACAGAACTTACATCTCACCTCGCCCCACCTCTACCTCAGTGCTTTTTTGTGGAGATATTTCACATATTCAGTGGCAAATGATCAAGAGATGAGAAATCAAGTGGTTTACCTGCATGTATCAGCCAGCTGTGTGTCTTTCTCACAGCCCTCTTTCCCTTTGGTCCCGTCTTCCTTCACCTTGATACCCCTTCAGCCCCTCTTTACTCTAGCCCTGTGCTGCCTTTGTCCATAGACCATACGTAACTGCTTTATACTGAGTCAGGCCATTAGTCTATCCAGATCGGCACTGTCTACTCTGACTGGCAGCAGCTCTTTCAGATCACCAACAAACTGGTCTTTGTAACTGGAGAAGCTGAGGATTGAAACGGGGGCCTTCTGCATGCAGAACGGATGCTGTACCACTGAGTCACAGCCCTTCTGCAAGAATACTCTTCTCAGAGAGGTCTATTTTTCAACCAGCTTCCTTCCCTAGCCCCTTCTCTCAGTTGCCATACCTCTCGCCCACCTTCCCATTCAGGTCCCCAACCCATAGTTCCTCCCACTTCTTCTTCCCACATATCAACAGCACACAGCTTTTTCTGTCCCTGTGCCATTTATTTGCGTATGTGTGAAGTGCCATCACATCCCAACTAACTTATAGCCATCCCTGCCAGGGTTTTTCAAGGCAAAAGAATAATAGTTTGCCTTGCCTACCTTTGCATAGTAGCACCTTGAAAACCAACCTGAATTTCCAGGGTACGAGCTTTTGTCAGAAAAAGGGAGCTTAGACCCTGGAAATCTAGTTGGTCTTTAAAGTGCTACTGGACCCAAATCTTGCTCTTCTACTCTACACTAACATGGCTACCCACCTGAAACCACCTCTGCAATAGTGACCCTGGACTTCCTTGGTGGTTTCCGATCCAAGTACTAACCAGGACCAACCCAGCTTAGCTTCCGAGGTCTGGTATGATCAGGGCAGCCTGGGCCATCCAGGTCTGGCCTTTTAATTAGTGCGTGCATATGCCACCTTTCCAGACGTATGTCTGAGGCTACTTAACAGTGAAAACACAAGAATCAAAACTCCAACATGGTAATATTCAGTAAACACAAACTATCCCAAACTTAACAGCTATAAAGCCATTAAAATGCCACAGCACTAAAAACAAGCCAGAAGGCAGGTCATAAAAGGATCAATGAGGCCGTAAAATACTAAAACAAATGGGATAAAACCTCAGTTGTGCTCTGCCAAACTGACCTTTCACTTCACTCAGAAAAGCGGTATTTTTTTTTTAAAAATGCAATTGTTGACAACTTCCTCTGAGCACTCAAAACGTTTATGAACATGGTGCCACTTCTCCGTTGCTGAAGTGGTGTATATGCGTCTTGGGATATTCTACAGTCCCCCTAACTGCTTTAAACATATAGCACACAATGAACTGCTCTATAGCAGAAGTACTTGCTGCTCTTTCCCTCCTCGAAGATGGCACAATCATTCTTTGTCGTAGGAGAAATGATGTTATCAGAGCACAGTAAAGCAAGTACTGCCAGCGACATCATCACTGAGAAGGCTACTCAGAGAATGAATTGTGCTAGAATTAGGCATTGCCCAAAGATGCCCCAGACATCTTTGTGCAAAGTCCCGTGCAAGCCTGTGCAAAGTCACTGCAAGCTAAACTCATGGAATTCAACAGGCTGGAGTAACTTTGCAAAGGATTGCACTGTTCACCTGCAGTGTTGACCTGCAGGGGAATTCCTCCCATGCAAAGCTTGGTCACCGTAACTCATGCTATTATACACTTCAGAACTATATGCCTTAGGAGTGGTTTTACCTCTAGTCTACTGAGAGCTAAACTAGAAGGGAGAGCTAAACTGAGAGCCTCCTAGAAGGGGAGGTGAAACTGACAGAGCCTTTGGGAGGTGAAAACGAAATAAACAAACCCTCTGAGGAGTGATCTTTGCGGGCTCTGGAGAGAGGGGGAATTGACAAAGCCTTCCGATCTGTCTTTTGAAACTCAGCTTTCCAGCTAACACTGCAACTCCCTTCATGCACGTGCCCTCGTGTAATTTGTCTCTTGTAGTTTAGCTCTGAGATAGGAAGCAGGCAGCAGAACAGTGTGAGAGAGGCAGAGGGCAGGTGCGTAGGGGCTAACATGTTGAACTAGGATCTGGGAGTCTGGAGTTCAGATCCTCACTCTGCCAGGAAAGGTTGCTTGGGCTTGTCACTCTACCTGTCTAACCTACCTCACAGAGTGGTGGTTGTGAGGGTAAAGCAGAGGAGGAAAGAATAATACTGTAAGCTTCCCTGAGTCCCCATTGGAGAGGAAAGTGCAATGCAAATTAGTTAATAAATAAATAATAAAAATACATAAATAGACCTTGGAGGCAGTAGAGATTGCCATCAAGTCACAGCTGACTTTTGGCAACCCCTGGTGGGATTTTCAAAGCAAGAGACTAAAAGAGGTGGTTTGCCATTGCCTGCCTCTGCAGCCTGGGATTTCATTGGAGGTCTCCCATCTAATTACTAACCAAGGCCAAACCTGCTTAGCTTCTGAGACCTGACAAGATCAGGCTCACCTGGCCTATCCAGGTCAGGGCAAATAGTCCTTACCCTATGCAACAGTCAGCTCCCCCCTCCCAGCACCTTAAGCATCATAATATCTGTGACATTTTGTGGCGTCCATTTCTCAGGTTGACCAATCATGTCTTAAGGCCAAATACCAGATACTGAGAGATCTATGATCAGATTTCCCTAGGTTTTAAAAATGCTAATAGAAGCCTGGTGTATTTGTGTGTGTCTGTGTATATGTGACGTGGCTCAGGGCTGAAGGGAGGGTGTTTATTTCCCTTTCAGCCAACTGAAACAATCCTGATCCTCACACAATTCTAAGGTAGGGTGTTTTGATCAGCAAAATGACAGGGGTGCAAGCAATGAACCCCCCCCCTCTTTGTACTGTGACCCAAATCCAAATTGGGAGGGAGGTGTCCATATATCTTAGCATTTTTCAAATCCTGGGAAGATTTCATCTGTGTCTCATCTGTTGTGACCCTTAATTTGCCAACTTTGTTTCCTTGGTGAGAAGAATGACAGAACATAGCTGACTGCTCTGACCCTGGCAGTTCTTCTGCCATATCTACACAATGGATTCATGTGCTGTGCACAATGCGAGCACTGGCCAGATTAAAAAAGGCATTGTGCACAGTACATTTCTCTGCCGTCATCTTGTATTTGAATGCACGTGCAAAGATATGACTCCTGTGCCCAAGTGATGGAAAGCACGACGGCCACTGGCAATGTCACCCTGGCAGATGTCTCACCCAGATTCATTCCCCTCCTGGCGAAAAAGTAAATAAACGAGTCCGGCCTCTGTTCTGTTATAAGTCGGTCCTTAAGTCTACAAACCTCCAATAAAATACAAATGTAACTCATTTTCTAATTCATCCTATGGCGAACGCTTGCTGTAACAATATTTCTAATCTGTTCCTAAATACTACACAGACTCAGGAGGCACAAGGACAATATTTGCATCGTTGTAATCATTGGCACAGATGGAGAACAGATTAATTGGCACATACACCTAGTGATCGCATTGTTATGTTCCAGAGTATCAGCACACACGTGGCAAAGAAGAACAAGTCGAGGAAGCTTTTGTCTTCCTTCGGCTTCAGGTAGGGATAGGGAAGTTGGACCATATGAGCTTTTCATTTATCACCTTTAAAAATGCTAAAACCGAGTGACTTGGATCCCCTGGAGTGTTTCTAAGGAGAGAAGGCTTCTTGCCCGCACAGTGTAACTTTCTTGCTTTTCCCCTTCTGTTGGAACCCAAAATGCCCCCATCATGCTTTATGAAGGGGGTCTGCTATTGCCCAGGAGGCAGTATTACAGGCTGCAGTGGGAGGGGGGTAGTGAGAAAGTCACACACTGCTGGTGGAAATACTTCATGGTGGTGGATCCAAACCATTGTGCGTCTTCTTGAAGAAAGAGAACATCCCCAGGTGATGAGGAAAGTGGGGCAGGGAGATAACCCAGGTTGAAATTCTCCAGAGAAGCATCTATATCCTCAGAAGGAGATATAACTCCTAGCCCGGCATTGTGCACCAGTGAAAAAGTTTGTCATTACTAGATATGGGCACTGTAATGATTTCAAGAAATGGGTGCATGCGTCTTTAAATGTTTGGTGAGATAGGTGAAGAGTGGGGGTGAAAGAGAGAGATGAGTGAGTGATATGATTGGTTGTTGACAGAGAGTGGGCGGAGTGAACGCAGTTTTCAGTTACTGAGGGAGAGAAAAAGATTCAGTCAGGGCAAGAGAGGCGAGCTGTGTGCAGCCTGAGGGTGTTCATGTATT